>NC_091433.1:49989498-52389498 GCF_964237555.1 Oryctolagus cuniculus
GGTATTAAATAAAATGAGCTACCAATGCATCTAAGGACCTAGAAAGACAAACAAAAAAACTCCAAAATTAGGTACCCAAAACCTAACTGATTCTTTTTCATAATAACTCTCTTTGAAATTGTAATTCCTTCTCGCAACTGCTAGTTATTTTTAATTATCTTTTGTTCCTATTTTATTGATTCTCTTACACTCTTTTTTGTCTTTGTGAACTTTAGAGTACTTTTTAAAACACTGCATTAGTTTCCTTGTACTGCAGCAAAAAGTGCCATGAAGCAGGGAACCTAAAATAACAGAAAATATTTTCTTTCACAGTTCCAGAGACTGGAAGTCTGAAATTAAAGTATTTGTAGGGCCATATTTCTTCTAAAGAATTTTAGGAGAGAATCTTTCCTTGCCTCTTCCTTGTTCCTGTTGGTTTCCAGCCTTCCTTTCCTTCACGCCAGTCTTTCATCGCATGGCCCATTTTCTGTATGTGTCTGTGTCTCTGCATCACTGTATCAAAATCTCTCATCCTTCATTTTATGATGATAATAGTCACAGGATCTAAGACACACTCCAATGCAGTATGATCTCACCATAACTTGGTTATATCTGCAAAAATTCTAGTTCCAAATAACACACAGACACTAAGCAATAGGGTTTCAGCATGTCTCTGAGAAGATGTAACTCAACCTGCGGATACTGCCTTTTTATTTTTTTTCTTTAATTTTTTTTTTGACAGGCAGATTTAGACAGTGAGAGAGAGAGAGACACAGAGAGAGACAGAGAGAAAGGTCTTCCTTCCGTTGGTTCACCCCCCAAATGGCTGCTACAGCCGGCGTGCTGCATCGATCCAAAGCCAGGAGCCAGGTGCTTCCTCCTGGTCTCCCATGCAGGTGCAGGGCCCAAGCATTTGGGCCATCCTCCACTGCCTTCCCAGGCCACAGCAGAGAGCTGGACTCGAAGAGGGGCAACCAGGAAAGAATCCAGCGCCGCAAGCAGGACTAGAACCCTGGGTGCTGGTGCCGCAGGCGGAGGATTAGCCTAGTGAGCCATGGCGCCGGCCAGATACTGCCTTTTTCTTGGTTACCATTTATAGGGCCTGCTGGCTACCATCTTAAAATTGATTTATTTAACTTAAAATTGATTATTTTAAATTAATTATTTAATTGATTCATATTTTAAAATATGAATTATTTTAAAAAGACAAGTACAGGA
Source organism: Oryctolagus cuniculus (assembly GCF_964237555.1). Lineage (NCBI taxonomy): Eukaryota > Metazoa > Chordata > Mammalia > Lagomorpha > Leporidae > Oryctolagus > Oryctolagus cuniculus. The sequence continues at coordinate 49,990,696 of NC_091433.1, forward strand.
TGCAACATTGTACTCTTCTGTGTAACCAGATTTAACTGATAATAGCATTTTATTATACCTGCATAGACACATTTTTATACTTAAAAATAATATGGTAGGAGCCGGTACTGTGGTACAGCAAGTTAAAGCCCAGGCCTGCAGTGCCAACATCCCATTTGGGTGCCGGTTCAAGTCCTGATTGATCCACTACTGATTCAGTTCTCCCTAAATCTCTCCCTCCACCTCACTTTCCCCATCCCCACTCTGTTTCTCTGTTTCTGTCTGGGAAAGCAGTAGAAGATGTCCCAAGTCCTTAGGCCCCTGCACCCAGATGGGAGGCCCGGAAGAAGCTCTTGGCTCATTGCTTCAGATAACTCTGGCTGTTGTGGCCATTTTGGGAGTGAACCAGTCGATGGAAGACCTCTCTTTCTGTCTCTGCCTGTCTCTGTAACTCTGTCTTTCAAATAAACAAAATAAATCTTAAAAAAATAATATGTTAGAGACACACCTGAGCCACATCCCTCTATATCACTCTCTGCTCTCATTATCTTACAGTTTAGGTATTATTCCATACACGTTTTGTACTTTGACTTCATTTACATGTATATGTATCATTTCCCTACTGAGAGATTTAATTGATCTCCATTTTCTACTAATACATGTAATACTTTAAACATCTTTTTATATAATAGACATTTTCCATGTAAGCTACTTAAGAAGGTAATTGCTAGCTTGTAGTTTGTACATATATACTTTTCATAGATAAAAATTGATCTCCAACAGTCACTCCACTGTAAAACACACCAGCATTATAAAATTCATCCGTCATCATAATTGTTTATTTCTTTTTTCACTGTTGTCATTTTGACAAACAGTAATGCTATCACATTCTCATGTTAATTTTCAATTCTTGAGTTATTAACTATTTTAAATCTTTGTTATTATGTTTTAGTTCATTTGGGTATATTTTGTTGATTAATATCTTCTTATTGACTTCGAGTTTTTGTCATTTAAGATATTCTGATACCAACCTTTTTTGAAATGTAAAGTAGCATATACCTTCTCAAGTCTAATTGTATTTTCATTTTATTAAATATTTTATCATAGAGATCTTTTACATTTTAATGAATTTAGATACATAACCCTTTCTTTTATGATGCTTAGTGACTTGAGACTTTGTACTTTAATATCATATAACTATATTTATATTGACTATAAAATGCACTATCATTCACTCATCCATAATTTATTTTTAGTACAGCATCAGTGGAAGAACAAATTTTGTGTGTGCTCTATGGATAGCCATTTATTCACACATCATCTATAGAACTTTTTTTCTGGGTTTCATGGTAGAGAGGATCTTCAGTTACCTTAGTGTACATTCACACACAAGATTTGTGAGTAATGGTAATGAATTCCCTCCTATGCCTTGTAGTTATTATAATATACTGAAATTCCATCACCACCACCAGCACTGTAGTCCTAATATGTGACAATTGCTTCTGAGGGAGTTTTCTGATATTTGCTTCGAGCCATGGAATATATTGCCACACATTAATTATGCATTTGTGGCCTGAGCACATTGAAGATATGGACAGTCAACTCTTCTACCTCATTCACAAACAGCTTACTTCTACGTTAACCTTTTGTGGATCAACAACTTCATTCATGGCTGAGTCATGAAGTTCCAGTTCTTACCACCATCTTGGAGATTTGGTTCTGTTCCTCCAGCACACAATTGGTGTAGCTTCATCCTCTTTCCTAAATCAAGGATCTGGTTCTACTAACTATTTCCCCATTTTCTCCTTTATTTCCTTTTTTCCTCCTCGTCCTCCCTCTCTTCTTCTCTCTCACTCTCCCTCAACCTCACCTTCACCACCCCTACTCTGTTTCTCTGTTTCTGTCACTTACTGTCTCTCCCTCATATTTTCTCCAGAAGATTTTTTTTTAGTTTCTTAATGTGATCAAGCATAGAAATGGATATATAATATTCCTTAGAGTACTACACAAACTTATCATGTGATTATGATTTAAAACCTAAACAGCACTCTGGCCTCAGAATCAGCCCTTAAGGCATTTGGATATGGCTGAAGAGCCCATGAGAGTATTTTAGGCATAGAAAGCCAAGACACTCTGGAAAAAAAAAATCTCTGCGAGTGAGATCCCAGTGGAAAGAATGGGGCCATCAAAGAAGGAGGTACCTTTCTCTGAAGGGAAGAAAGAACTTCCACTTTGACTATGACCTTCTCTAAATAGGATCGATGTCTGCAAACTAAAAAGGCTTCCATAGCCTTGGCAACTCATGACAAGAGCCTAGGGAGATTACTGACGCCATAAAGAAGAATGTCAATTTGTTAAGTCAACAACAGGAGTCATTGTGCACTTACTCCTCATGTAGGATCTCTGTCCTCAATGTGTTGTTCAATGTGAATTAATGCTATAACTAGTACTCAAACAGTATTTTACACTTTGTGTTCTGTATGGGTGCAAACTGTTGAAATCTTTACTTTGTATATACTAAATTGATCTTCTGTATATAAAGAGAATTGAAAATGAATCTTGATGTGAATGGAATGGGAGAGGGAGCGGGAGTTGGGAGGGTTGCTGGTGGGAGGGAAGTTATGGGGGGGGGGAATGTCATTATAATCCATAAGCTGTACTTTGGAAATTTATATTTACTAAATAAAAGTTTAAAAAATGAAATTATCATCCAAAATAAACAACTGGACTATAATTTACATCTAGCATTATGGCTTCTGCAACCCCATTTTCCTATCTTTCCCCACATTAAACACTCCATGTTTTTCATTCTCTACTTCCTTTTTTATATAATATTATCACATCTCTGTTTTCAGTAAATACACATGTTTTAAAATTATATTAGCTAGGATGCAACTTTTTGAAAAAATATTTTTATTTAATACTATTTTCATGTAATATTTTATTGAGAATCATGCATTAATCTAATGAATATGTTTTCCTAGAGGTAATTCATTTTTACTCCTGATTAATATCCTGTAAGTTGTCTATACCATCATTTATAAATTCTCTAATAAATGGGTGTGTGTATGTTGTTTTTGCCATTATAAACAAAGCTGCTATGTTCATATATTATGTGTTCATATAATATATATATATATAGGTCTTGTGTTCATATATTATTCTGTATATGTACACTAATTTCTCTTGACTAAGTAGAATTGTTGAGACAAACTTTCTTGGGTTTCTAACTGTAAGCAGAGTTGTCAAAAATTACTGTACCAATTTACACATTTACCAATGATGTATGAGAATATGTAGATCCACAATTTCTCCAATATCATTTTCAGATATTTTAATGTTTACCAATATAGTAAGCATAAAATGATCTTTTGTGATTTTGCTTTACATTTCATTGATCAGTATTGATGTTGGCCATCATTCTGCATCCTATTCTGTAAAATATTGATCCTCAGCTCTCACCTATTTTTCTATACATCAGTCCTTATATTATTTACCAAAGCTCTCTGCCTTCTAGATATGGAAGACTTCATTGTATTTCCTAGTTCTTCCTTGTATGTTCTGGTAATCTACATGTTAGAGGAAGCGTGTTGAAGCCTATAAATACTAGTATGAGACTCTCCTTGAGTTCTCTTTTCCTCTGCAACAGTGATTGGAACTAATCCCACAGTATCATCAGTTTGAGTCACAGAAGTAGTCTCCTCAGGTAATCCATAATGGGCATATTATTCAGAAGCAAACCCTTTCTCAAGGGATTGAGTTTTGTGGAATATTAGCTACAATACCTTAATCTAGACAACTCAGATTGATATAGTTTGTGTTTTTCTTATTTTATTTGCAGGAATTGCTCATTGTATTTTGATTTTGTCTTGATTATCTTTGATTGGGAGGTTTTTTCACATGGATAGCACTTTCTCAACAATTTATAGAACTGAGTGTTGTTAAATATGTTTTTGTGACACATACAGATGCTTAATCAATATTCACAGGCTATAGCTAATGGAAAAATTTTACCTCTAAGCTGAATCTTGAACAAAGGTATATCAATTTTCTGTCATTTGAGATACAAAAGAAGGTGCTCTCAATGGTTTTCGCTATAGAAACAGTTATAAAATTATCAAAACTCAGTAAGAACTAGGCATTGCATTCGGCATTTAAGTTTTACTTCAAATAGTCTACTTGATGAAATGCGGTGCATTAGGTTAAGCCACGCATCCCATATCTGAGTGCCTGGGACTGAGTCCCACCTCTGTTTCCATTCAGCTTCCTGATAATGAGCACCCTTGGAGGCAGCTCAAGTACTTAGGTCCCTGCTATCCAGGTTACTTGGATGGATTTCCTTCTCTGGACCTCGGCCAAATCCTGCCTAAATTGTTGTAGGCATTTGGGGAGTGAATGGGTGGATGGGAGATATATTTCCTTATCCATATATGCTTTCCAACTAAATGAAATTTCAAAAAACCATGAAATTCATACATCATTTTCCTTGAACTTTTTCAAGACCCCCTGATAGAAAAAAAAAATTAAAAATTGAGACAAAATAAATATATTTTAATTCCACTTTCCACAGCTTTTGAAGTTCCCTCATTGTTATTTTCTTACTCTATCCCCCCCCCTTTTTTTTTTCAAAGATTTACTCATTTATTTGAAAGACGGAGTTACAGAGAGAGGAGAAACAGAGAAGCCTTCCAACTGCTGGTTCACACCCCCCCCCCCCCCCCCGCCCCAGATGACTGCAACAGCTTTGGCTGGAGAATGGAATTTCATCCAGGAGCCAGGAGTCTCATCCAAGTCTCTCACATGGGTGCAGGGGTCCAAGAAGTTGGATCATATTCCACTGCATTTTCCAGGCCATTAGCAGAAAGCTGGATTGGAAGTGGAGAAACCAAGACTTGAACTAGTGCCCATATGGTATGCTGGCATCCCAGAAGGCAGCTTTATACACTATATCACAACACTGCCCCTTCTTACTCTATTCTTATCCCTTCTTGGGATCATTTTGCATCACTGAGTTCTGGTTTTCTCTTCTGGCCTCCATGGGGAGAGATTCCGTTGTTTCAATACATCTTGCTTCTTACCCACTCTTTTCAATCCTTCTTTAAGGGAACTGGATGGGCTGACGTGTTTAATGGGATTGGAATAAGGAAAGAGGCATGTTTGGTTTTGTTTATTCTACTTTGCATCTCTCTCTCTGACATGTATGAGTTGTCAAAAGCCTGCTTCCTCATCTGCTGATTCATCGTGTTATTTTCATAGGTTCTGTCACAACAGGGAAGAGAAAAGGACAGACATGCTAAAAGACAGAAAGTTACATTCCAAGGGATCTGATACACTGAGTAGTGTACACGGAGTATTGAAATTTGAGGAGTTAATCAACATTCTGAAACTGAGGCCACTATTGGTAGCCAAGCCATTTTGGCTTTCCTAGTTTGCAAGGGCACATATGGTACCATACTATTAAACTTCACAAATTTGTACTTGCTTTTAAGTAGTGCTGCTGAGGATGCAGCTTTAGAACTTAAACTTCAGCTCACAGGTTTTTATAGGTTTCTTTACTTTAGTAGATGGCTATAGAACATGACACTCAATGAGTAAGTGATTATTTTTATCTAATTAATATAGCTTTTTTTGCCAAAAAAAGAGACATTGCCGAGAATTAAGCTGCTGGTGGATGCAAGCTTCAGTGTATAGAATGCCCCAGTTAGGCAGTGAACTGGGCTTATACTAGCTTTAGTTCCTTACTGCAGGCCATAGGTGCATCTCAACAGACATGTGTAGGTCATGGAAGCTTTGGTAATCAGACACAGCATTGGAAAAATCCAATACTTTCTATCTTTTTAACAAATCCTTCTATATCCAAACCTTTTGGACACTAAAGAGGAAAAATTTTTGACTCTGCTCTCTAGGTCATTATACTGCAGCTAATTTCTACGTGAGCAAAGGAGCACTCTAGTGTGTGAATTACTTCCTTTGTTTATTTCAGTATCAAATCAAGATAGACTGCTCTAAATTACATTTATTTTCACACTGCATCTTTTTCATTTTTATAAATTTTATTTATTTTTTATTTTATGTGAAAAGCATAGAGAAAGAGAGAGAGTAAAAGAGAGAGAGAGATTGACAGTGATCTTCCATCACTCCCCCAAATGCCTACAATAGCTGGGACTGGGACAGAGTGAAGCCAGGTACCCAAAATTCAGTCTGAGTTTCTCACACAGATGGAAAGGACCCAAGTACTTGAGCTATCATCAGTTGCCTTATAGAATGCACTTTAACAGGAAGCTGGAATTGAAAGAAGAGCTGTATCAAAAACTCACATGCTTTAATAAGGGGAAGGAGACATCTCAAGTGGCATGTTAACTCCTGTACAAACACCCACTCTTTGTGTTGTTTATTTAGAGTGAAAGGAGGACATTATCGAGAAATTGACCTGGGTTTAACATATAAGGTATCTTCAAAAATTCATGGAAAATCTATATTATGAAAATCTATAAATGGATTTCAAAAAATTTTTCCACCAAAATCAACATTAAATTTTGTAAATTTTGAGAGATAGATGGATGGAGAGAGAACTTATCTTCTGGTTCAATAGTCAGGGCTATTGCAGGCATTTGGGGCAGTGCACCAATGGATGAAAGCCAGGAGGTTGGAATGCAGTTCAGGTCTCCCATGAGGAAGGCAGGGATCCAATTATGTAAGCCAATAACCACTGTTTCCCAGAGTGCACATTTGCTGAAAGCTGCAGTCAGGATTCAGAATCAGGAATCAAACCCAGGTACTCTGATATGGGACGCCAATGTCTTAACCACTAGGCAAAATGCCCACTCTCATAAAGTTATATTTTAACTTTACTTTTCCATGAACTTTTTGATATTCTTTCATATAATTTATCATTTAAACAGAGTTGGTTTTAAGTATATGAGTATGGCAGTTGCCATTTATACCAGGATAACAGACATAACCAGGATTGTCCTGGACAAACCCAGTGGTAGGATGATAAAAGATAGCCTCTTTTATTTATATGGGCTTATATATAGATTTTTAAAGGCTGTTCCCTATCCTGTCACCTGAAGTTGGTAGAAGTGTGTAAATATATGGTTGTTCATAGCTTTAGATAAAAGTTGACAAATACATTCAGTAAAGGATCAAGAATTAAAAGTTTATATTTTATAATCTAGGTTGAAGCTAGTGAACTTTGCTGCTGTATCATCAAAGAAGGCATGGGTCATATTGTATATATAAACAGATGTGTGGCTAAGTTCTAGAAATACCCTTGCAGGCCAGAGAGAATGACATTAGTGAAGATAGCAGAGTAGGAAGAGCCAGGGATCTTTTTGTCCACATAGACTATAATCATATTGGCAGAAACTGTCTAAAGCAACTATTTTAGAACTCTAGAGTCAATTTTAATCCTTGAAACTTACAGAAGAAAACCTAGATTGTAGATAGTGATTATATTTGGTTGGTTTCAGTCTTTGACACGGTATTCACTGTCCATCCAACCCCCGCTGTGTGGTTAGTGGTAGAACCTGAGTTTCTGGTCTGGTACTTCTTAAAAATTGTTCTCAGCATTATTTACAGTTGGTTATAGTTTATTACATACTGTAACTTAATCCATGTTAAATTTCACTATGTTACTCTTCACCCCATAATTTAAAACTGTCAATAATTTTTTCCAATCTTTGAAAATGTAGATTTTTTTTTTTTGACAGACAGAGTGGACAGTTAGAGAGAGAGACAGAGAAAGGTCTTCCTTTGCCGTTGGTTCTACCTCCAATGGCCGCCGCGGCCGGCGCACCGCGCTGATCCGAAGCCAGGAGCCAGGTGCTTCTCCTGGTCTCCCATGCAGGTGCAGGGCCCAAGTACTTGGGCCATCCTCCACTGCACTCCCTGGCCACAGCAGAGAGCTGGCCTGGAAGAGGGGCAACCGGGACAGAATCTGGCGCCCCGACCAGGACTAGAACCCGGTGTGCCGGCGCCGCAAGGCCTCGGAGGATTAGCCTAGTGAGCCGCAGCGCCGGCCTGAAAATATAGATTTTAAAACACACAAATAGTTAAAAGAAATCTGCATGACAGTTTTCTGGAGTCTACTATTTACTTTTTTCTATGCTTCCATGATCATATATCTGTTCATCCCTCCAACAGATCATGTTATATTGAATTCAATTATACAACAGATCAAATACTCATAATCTATTTGTATATCCATAGTTTTAAAAAAATATTTCTATCATTGCTTATATAAATGATAAAACTTTTGCTCAGGATAAGTTGATTCTTCTAGTAGATTAGAAGAGATGGACTTTTGCAAGGTAAGGGTGAGAATGTAGATATTAATCTCAGCTAGGAGTTAAATACTGGAAAAGAGTTAAGTCTTTTGTTCAGCACCAAGTCAATATTACCATACACCTTTGATTTTTCTTCTCCTTGCCTACTCTACCTTTCTCACCTCAATTGCAGCTGAACAGGCTTAAGCATGAGCCTATACTCTCTACTGTATCACATTTCCTACTTTCCAATGGGAAAGTTTCTCTAGTCTCGGATTTCATCTTTCTATAGTTTACCCCCAATCCCTGTCCAAGAGACCCTGCCCTTCCTCTCTTGGTTTCTTGCTTTCCCCTGTGTTTCTTAGACAGCGTGGTTGGCTGGCTGTTTGTGCTTCTCTGAGTCTATATTAATCTCATTCATTCTTCCTGAGATTCTTTCTATAAAACCATGATGCTCCTGCACTGCATCTCGTCCATGTGTGCATTCAGATTCATTTACGTCACGCTTCATTTTGTTTTGTTTCCCAAGAGGCTGACCCTTATGGCCTGAAGCAATGGGCCTCCTAATCCTTGACTTTGGGACTCACTGGCGAGAGACAGGAAAATGGAGAGAGAGCAAGGGCTAGGTAGTTTTCCTTGGGTCCCTCTGTGAGCTGGTTACATTTCTTTACTAAAGGCTCAGCTTCTGCCACGAAGATTCTCCACACAGCATCCCCTCCTTAGCTTCTTGTAATGATGTCCTCCCCTACCCCCTTGAGGTCATAGGTGATTAACTTTTTCTATTGCTATCAGCCTCAGGATCTTGTTGGCCTCCTTATGTCCTGTCCAAACTTTTGATGGCAGCCTCTTATTAAACTTTTAAATTTTTCCCAATTTTTCAGTTTGAGTTTGGCATCTCTTTCTGGCTGGGATTTTAATTATCTGTTTTTTTCCTGTTGACTATTTGCTCGCTATTTCCTCGCCTATAAAACAAAGGTCAGATTTCTATCTTGCCCCTTACTAGGCCACATGGTGATATCTACCCTAGGGCAAAAAGAACATATACCCCCCCCCATCCCACCTCAGGCTGTCTCTCATCCTTGCTCTTGGTCACATAAGCACACTTTCTACACTACTATCTCCCCCCTGATAACACGCTATGTTCTCTAGAAGGCTAAACAAATGATTCAGGAAGAGAACCATATTCCATCAGGCATCATTAAAGTTGGTTTAAGGGGCTGGTGCTGTGGCATAGAGGGTAAAGTCACCGCCTGTAGTGCCAGCATCCCATATGGGTGCCAGTTCAAGTCCTGGCTGCTCCACTTCCGATTGCACTCTCTGCCATGGCCTGGGAAAGCAGTATAAGATGGCCTGAGTCCTTGGGGGCCCCTGCACCCATGTGGGAGACCCAGAAGAAGCTCCTTGCTCCTGGCTTCGGACTGGCGCAGCCCTGGCTGTTGCGGCCATTTGGGGAGTGAACCAGCAGATGGAAAACTTTCTGTCTCTCTCTCTCTCTCTCTCTCTCTCACTCTCCCCATTCCTCTGCCTCTCTGCCTCTCTGCCTCTCTGTAACTCTTTCAAACAAAATAAAATAAATCTTTAAAAATAAAGTTGGCTTAAAAGAGAGAATGGCAAAAGAGAGAATGGCAAAGAGCCAAGGAATGTCAAGGCCATCCTCTCATTACCAAAGCCAGGAGCAGCTGATCTTACCTAATCCCTCAGCTCAACTCAGCAGAAGAGACTAGGTGGATAGATAATTGCCTTAGCCACCATATACACCTCAATAGGGAATACAGAGTTTTGAGAAGTTTTTTCCTTGAAGATAATCTTTGAAGACAGAGCTAAAAGCCATCATAATGCTAGCTATCTGAAATGGAAGGGGGTGATGAGAACAACATATCATTAATGAAGGCTGAGTACTACAGAAGAGTTGGAAATCCCAAGGATGAAAGAATCAACTTCACAGTTTTACAGCAAGACTCATTCTCCTTAAAATTCTAGGTCAGAGATATTTTACTCTTCTTTGGTCCCTAAAACTCTTAGAAAATCTGAGGACTTTACACCAGATAAATACAAAGGAAAAAAATATTCTGCAAGGCTTTCATGTGAAGTGTACTAACCTCTTGATGTAGGTTGGTATAACGGTTGCTGGCTCTGTTTCAAAAGTCAATGTTCTAGAACATACACTGATTCCTGAGATCAAAGGTGAGCTACAATAATGTTGACAAGGAGTTTTTCCCAACCCTATTGTAATTACCATCATCACCCCCTCAAATTAACCAGCTAAGACAGAGGGAGGTCTTGCCTCCTGCCACCCTCCTACATCAATTGTCTTTGTCAGGAAGACTCCCCACACAACTGATACTGGAACATTTCACCCACTTCCTAGAACACTATCTTCCTAAGTTGCATTTATTTACCAATTTTCAAAGCATGGGAAGTTTACTGCAGTTGGGAAGACAGCAAGGCGGAGTTGATTTGGATTCTGGCCAAGAATCCACACAACTGTGTGATCTCAAGAAATTCATTTAACCTCTTCCCATCTCTGATGCTTTTTCTCTGTAAAATAACACAGCCGCATAAGATGAGTTCTCAGTTTTCACGTCTGCATTGTGAATGTCTCAAGGGGAGGTTAAGACTATATCAGAGTCTGGCTGGTGCCGCGGCTCACTAGGCTAATCCTCCACCTTGCGGCGCCAGCACACCGGGTTCTAGTCCCAGTCGGGGCACCGGATTCTGTCCTGGTTGCCCCTCTTCCAGGCCAGCTCTCTGCTGTGGCCAGGGAGTGCAGTGGAGGATGGTCCAAGTGCTTGGGCTCTGCACCCCATGGGAGACCAGGATAAGTACCTGGCTCCTGCCTTTGGATAAGCGCGGTGTGCCGGCCACAGCACACCAGCTGCGGCAGCCATTGGAGGGTGAACCAATGGCAAAAGGAAGACCTTTCTCTGTCTCTCTCTCTCACTGTCCACTCTGCCTGTCAAAAAAAAAAAAAAAAAAAAAAAAAAAAAAAAAAAAAAGACTATATCAGAGTCTGGTATATCTCAAAGGATTAATATACAGAGGTGAGGGTCACCTTGGCGTATCTGATGAAACTTTATTAAGGCTCCAAAGTTAGGAGCTGGCTTTAAAATTTTCCATTATGGGGTTGGCATTGTGGCACAGCAAGTTGACCCTCCTTGTGCAATACAGGCATCTCATGTGGAGATGCTTTGAGAAGCGGCTGCTACACTCCATGCCAACTCTCTGCTTATGTGTCTGGGAAAGCAGCAGAAGATGGCCCAAGTCATTAGGCTCTGCACCCACATGGAGACCTGAAAGAAACTATAAGCTCTAGTTTTGGCCTGGCCCAGCCTCAGCCACTGCAGCCATTTGGAGAGTGAACCAGTAGATGGAAGATCTCTCTCTCACTCTGTTTCTCCTGCTCTCTCTGTAACTCCACCTTTCAATAAATAAGAAAATCTTAAAAAAATACAATAGATTGTTCCACAAAGAAAAAAGTATATGAATTTAACTTGATTTAGACAGCTGGGGCTTGCTATTTTGGAATAAGAATGCCATCCATTTAGAATGCATTGTAGAAGACAGGGTTGTGGCACAGCAACCCCAGCTGTTCCACTTCCCATGCAGCTCCCTGCTGATGTACCTGGGAAAGCAGCAGCAGATGGTCCAGCTACTAGGACACCTGCCACTCATGTGGGAGACCCAGATGTAGTTCCAGGTTCCTGGTGTTAGCCTGGTCCAGCCACAGCTATTGTAGCCATGTGAGCAGCATGGAAGCTCTCTCTCTCTCTCTCTCTCTCTCTCTCTTTCTCTCTGTGTGTATGTATCTCCCTATCTTTTTAACCTTGTCTTTCAAATTAAAAAATGCATTGTAGGATATAAAATATCTATTGAAAATTTGTAAGTCAACAATATGGTTTCCTCATACTACTGTTTTAGTAGGCCCATATTCTCAAGTAAGGAACATCAATCTACATAAATTTTCATTTAAAAAAATATTTTATTTATTTTAAAGGCAAACTTGAGAGAGAGAGAGAGAGAGATTTTTCCATCCATTGGTTCAATACCCAAATGGCTGCAGTGGCTGGGCTGGGCCAAGTCAAAACCAGGAGCCAGGAGCTTCTTCTGGGTCTCCCATGTGGATTCAGGGGCCCAAGGACTTGGACTATCCTCTGCTACTTTCACAGGCCATCGGCAGGGAGCTGGATCAGAAGTGGATCAGCTGGGACAGGACAGGAACCAGTACCTATTTGGGATGCCATTGTTGTAGGCCATGGCTTTAACCCACTGCGCCACAGCACTAGCCCCTGGAAATTTTTATTTTTCAGTATTCCAAACACGTCATACTGAAGAATTCTGGGCTTCTGCTTTGTTTTACTTTTCTTTAAATTAACTCTTTATGTTTCTAACAAAGCAACAAACACATCAAGCTGGGACTATTATGATAAAATAAATGTATTCCAGTAGTAATACTACTTTGTAAATTATATGTTATATATAACATTACATATATACTCATATATATATATAATGTAAAATTCATATACTTCCTGAACTGATCCATATTACCTAATGTTACTATAAATGATACGGAACTAAAATAACACCTTCCAGTTACATAGATATTTACAATTTTACAAAGTATTAGCACAAACATTTTTTATTTAATTTGACTTAAGTATGGGATACATGTCTGATAGTGAATTCTTTAATTTTGAACTGCCCTTGTAGGCTTAAAGGCACAATAAAAATGAAAGAAAAATTATTCTCTTTTCTTTTTCTTTCTTTTCTTCTTATTTCATCCCTATAAACTATCGCATATATCAAAAAAATTAAGTATCAATCTAAAAACTCTTCCAAGGACAGGCATCAGGCATTGTGGCACAGTGGAGAAGCCACTGTGTGGGACACCTGCATCCCTGTTTGAAGTGTCTGGGCTCTGGGTTAAGGGTTCAAGTCAACCGCTACTTGAATCTAATCCAACATTCTACTAATGAGCATCCTGGGAGGCAGCAGAAGATGGTTTGAGTACTCGAGTCCATGCCACCCCCATGGGAGAGCCAGAGAGAGTTCCTGGCTGCTAGATTCAGCCTGGCCTAATGTCAGCAGCTGCAAGCATTTGGGGAATGAAACAATGGGTAGAAATTCTCCTCCTCCTCCTCCCTCTCCCCTCCCCCTCCTCCTCCTCCTCTTCCTCCTCTTCCTCTTCTTCTTCTTCTTCTCCACCCCCCCACCTCATGCTCTGCCATTCAATACAGAGAAAAAAAGCAAATAACTTCACGGTTTCAGTTAAAATTAGGATTAGAAATTCTATATTCTAAGGTTTCTAATCATGTGTTTCTAACTTTACACATGGCTGGTATAATCAGTAACCCACACCAGCACATTCATTTTCAGCAAATGACTATGTTGAAAACTGCAAAGTACTTCATAGTCCCACAATGAATGGAGACTATCCACTTACCAACTAATCATTCTATGAGGATATAATATGCTGGCAATAAAACCAAAAGACTGGATTTTCTTGATGGGCCAACATTTTTCAGTCATGTCAGTAGAGCCAGTACTAATGAAACTAAAGGAAAGACAATGGGAAACCAAGCATAAAAATCACACAAGTAGTGGCTTAATTCTCAGACAAACTAGTTCCAAGGTAAAATTGGAAGTACTGGAATTTTATGAAAAATTTCAAAATAGTAATTCTATACTTTATGAGAGAATTTACAAAGTAGGAAGTAGGAAGGTTTAAGTTTCCATACTTCTTGGCTCATACTGCTTTATAATGTCTACACTGTTCACTGGCTCTTCTCGCACCACTTCCAATCTTGTTTCAAACAGCAAGTAATTCCTTAGATCTGTGCTTGTCTTCAATCAATGTTTCTCCTCATTCACTAATTGTTGTTATTGCTAGCAATAATCATGGGGGTAAAATTGCTCAAATTTCACATGAGCTAACTCATGATATTTCTGGAAGATCTCCCAGAATAAACAGTTAAGCTTAGTATTCACATAGAAAAAAAGATGGAATATAAGAAACACAAAGTGAAAATATAGGGTATATCTTTATGCAGTTCTCATATTCATTTCATTTTTATTTTCCTTTTTGAAGATGTCACAGCTCTATCTGAACCTAGAAATAACAAATAATTTAGCAAAGATTGCTTTTCACAATCTTTCTACACTGTTACAGCAACTGTCACTCAACCATTGAATTTGGGGTTGTTTTTCACATTCTACATCAAATACTAAATCTTTGTGAAATCAGTGAATATTTATTGTTTAACTGCTATATTGGCAATCTGTTAGAGGTTTCTAATGAAGGGCCTGGCACTGTGCCATAGTGGGTAAAACTACCACCTGCAATGCCAATGTCACTAATTTGTGACCCAGCTGCTCCATTTCTGATATACCTCCCTGCAAATGGCCTGGGAAAAATTTGGAGTCCTGTTACCCATGTGGGAGACCTGGATGAAGTTCCTAGCCCCTGGCTTCGGCCAGGTGCAGCCCTGTTCAATGCAGCCATCTGGAGAATGAACCAGCGGATGGAAGCGCTCTCTCGCTCGCTCTCTCTCTCTCTCTCTCTCTCTCTCTCTCTTTCTGTTTTTCCTTCTTTCCCTGTAACTCTGACTTTCAAAGTAAATAAATAATCTTAATAAATAAATGAAAATGATAAAATAAGAGGTATGTCATAGCTGGCGCTGTGGCACAGCAGGTTAAAGCCCTGACCTGAGGCGCCAGCATCCCATATGGGCGCCGGTTCTAGTCCCAGCTGCTTCTCTTCCGATGCAGCTCTCTGCTATGACCTGGAAAAGCAGTAGAGGATGGTCCAGGTCTTTGGGCCCCTGCACCCACATGGAAGATGCTCCTGGCTCTTCGCTTTGGATCCGCACAGCTCCGGCCATTGTGGCCATCGGGGGAGTGAACCATCAGATGGAAGACCTCTCTCTCTGTCTCTACCGCTCTCTGTAACTCTTTCAAATAAATAAATCTTAAAAAAAGAGGTATGCCATAAAATACTTTTTGAAAAAAGAGATTTCTGATGAAACAGAGATAAACAGTACATAGTCCTTGCTAAAGCTTAACTTTAGGACAAATTTTATTTATTTATTTAAAATTTATATGAGAAGCAAAGAGATACATAGATGGACAGACAGATAAATGTTCTCCAAATATCTGTCAATAGTTCTTATATGCCCAGGTCATTGCCAGAAACCAGAAGCCAGAAACACAACCCAGATCTCCTGCGTAGGTGATAGGAATCCAGTTACTTGAGCCATCACTGATCCAGAACTGGGTCTTAAACCTGGCATTCTAATATGAGATACAGACATCTAGATTAAATGCCTGCTGCCTAAGACAAGTTTTAGAATATATTAAAGGGAAGTTCCATGATGGTAAATAGTGATAGGTGGTCTGATTTATGTGGGGTGAAATTAATATAAAAAAGTGGAAAAAGTGTACTCTCAGGGTACAGCTACAAAGGAAACTACAGTGGAAGATCCTGTAAAAGGAATAGAAACAGCCTGGACCTATGTGGAAAGTACAGATGTGCAGCAAGGGACAACAAAACAGCAGAAGACCCAGTAGCTTGGATCTGGGAAATAAGGCACCTTCCCTAGCAAATCAGCTGAGATCAGACTCTGTGGGCCTACACCACTGTTGATGCATAGTGGGAGGGAAAGCTTAGTGAACTGCACCTTTGGAATCAGGCTGGGATCCCTTCCTCCCTGCTTCAACAGTGACTTGCAGCCAAGAGCAGGAGGGCGGGTGCCATTTTTGGAAATAGACACATGGGCCTGCCCCAGCTTGTGTGCACACCCAGCAATTGTTGGGGTCATCTTCAAACTAGTCGGTGCGGGTACCCACACTAGTGCAAGAGCAACTGATGGAGATGGTCTACACTGTACCAGGTGCACACACCCTGCAACAGGAGGAGAGTGGAAGCCATCCCTACAGAAGGGAAGTGCCGCCTGTCAGACTCTCCTAATTTGTGAAGTGAGCGGGCCTGCTGCTGGCAGGTATTGTGTGTGCCTGTGATCCAGAGATCTTACCAGAGAGAAAACTCACATTCCCCACTGACATCAAATCTGGTTGGGAGGACCTGACTTGATCCAGCAGGCTGGAACACACGTGGACAGTGGCAGTGGAGCACCCCAGTCTCCTTGTGGTCAGGACTGGCTAGCTGGTGGAGTGACTCTAGCTGCACTCCTTGACCCTGAGAACTCTGGGTGCTGAGACTGAGAAAACAGTGATTGTGCGAGAGGAGGCAGGGCATAGCTGGGCTCGAGACCATCACTCAGTGCTGCTGCACACCCTCAGATCTCCTTGGTTGCCTAGAGCAGTTCATAGTAGAGGGAATGGTGCTCACAGGAGGGGCTGTGCAGATCAGATGTGCAGTTCATGCAGCAGTACAAATGAGTGTTGAACACACTGGGGCTAACACCCGGGCACTCCTCAACTTGGAGGAAAAAGAGCGTTTGCACCAATAGGGTTGACCATTCCTCTCCATCCAGTTAATCAGAGGCAAACTACCATGCCCAAGTTGGGTGTTGCCTCGAATACTATTCTGGAACACTGAGCAGAACTCTCTGGCCACACTCACCACACACCTCCTGGGATTCACTGAAAGGGTAGATATTCCAATAAGCCACAGAGGCATAGCTCAAAGATAAAAAGCCATTAGAGGAAAAAAAAAATTCTACAGATGTCTAAAAATAAATGCAAAATTTTAAGAAACAAGAATAAGGAAGACACTATGACCTTGTAATGAATACAGCAACATTTCCATATTAGAATGTGAAGACAAAGAGATTGAGATATGCCAGAAACTGAATTCAAAAAACTAATCATAGGATTACTCAAAAATAATCAGAAGCAAATCCAAGAGCTAAAGAAAACCATAAATGAAGGCCAGGAGAAGCACCTGGCTCCTGGCTTCAGATCAGCGCGGTGCGCTGGCTGCAGTGACCATTGGAGGATGAACCGACAGAAAAGGAAGACCTTTCTCTCTGTCTCTCTCTCTCACTGTCCACTCTGCCCGTCAAAAAAATAAAAAAAAAAATTGCCTCCTAAAAAAAAAAACATAAATGATATGAATAAAAAAATTCCCATGAAATTTTTAAAGAGAAATCAAAATGAAATACTAGAAATGAAGAATTCAATAGATCAAATAAAAATGCAATGGAAAGCCCTAATAACAGAGTTGGTGAGAGAGAAGAAAGAATATTCGAGGGGCTGGCATTGAAGCATAGTGGGAAAACCAGCACCTGGCATGCCAGCATCCCATATGGGTGCCACTTCCTGTCCCAGCTGCTCAACTTTCAATCCAGCTCTCTACTATGGCCTGGGAAAGTAGTGGAGGATGGCCCAAGTGCTTGGGCCTCTGCATCTGTGTCAGAGATCCAGAAGAATCTCCTGGCTCCTGGAACCAAATCAGCAACTCTCTGGAAATTTTATAGTCAGATCAAAAATAAGAAGAAGAAATTAGAAAACTTAAAAACAGTGTTGCAGATATATGTGACACTACCAAATATCCCAACATACTAGTATCAGGAATGCCAGAAGGTGTGGAAAGAGAGAATGAACTAGAAGGCCTACTTAGCGAAAACCTCTCTAAAGAAAATCAACAAAGAAACAACAGAGCTAATTGAAACTATAGACAAAATGAACCTAACCAATATCTATGAAACTTTTCACCCCACAGTTGCACAATACCCATTCTTCTCAGCAGTGCATGAAACTTTCTCCAAGATATACTGTATAGTAGTCCATAAAGCAATTATCAGCATATTTAAATAAAATCAAAGTCATGCCATGACCTTCTCTGATCACAATGGATTAAAACTTGAAACCAATAACTCAAGAACATATGCAAACACATGGAGACTGAACAACATGGTCATAAATGAACAGTGAGTCATAAAAGAAATCAAAAGAGAAATTAACAATTTTCTGTAAGCAAGTGAAATGACAATACCTCACATCAAACATATGGTATACAGCAAAAGCAGTGTTAAGAGGTAAGTTTATAAGAATTGGTGCCTATATCAAGAAATTGGAAAGGCAATAAATCAATAGCTATCAATGCATCTCATGTTTCTAGAAAAACAACAGCAAACCAAACCCAAAACTAGTAGGATAAAAGGAATAATTAAAATTAGAGAAGAAATAAACAAAATTAAAATAAAAAATACAAAAGATCAACAAAACAAAGAGCTGTTTTTTTGAAGAAATAGACAAAATTGACACATCATTGGCCCAAAAATAGGAGGGTGAAAGCCCAAATCAACTAAATCAGAGATAAAAAAGGAAATGTAACAACAGATACCACCGACATAAAAAGTCATCAGGAATTAGTACAAAGAGCTATAGACCAACAAATTGGAAAACCTAAAAAAAAATGAGGTTTCCTGGACACATACAACCTACCTAAATGAGTCATGAAGACATAGAACACCTAAACAGACTAACAACCAAGACAGAGATTGAGTCAGTAATAAAGTCCTTTCCAACAAAGAAAACCCTGTTTGTAATGGCTTTAATGCTGAATTCTACCAGAAATCAAAGAAGAACTAATTCCAATTCTTATCAAGCTATTCAAAACAATTGATAGGGAGGCAATCCTCCCAAACTCCTTCTTTGAAGCCTGCATCACCTTAATTCCTAAGCCAGAAAAAGATATGACAGAGAAAGAGAACTATAGACCAATTTACCTGATGAATATAGATGCAAAAACCCTCAACAAAATACTAGTCAATTGAATTCAACAACACATCAGAAAGAGCATTCACTGGCTCAAGTGAGATTTATTCCTGGTATGCAGTTATGGTTCAACATTTGAAAAATCAATAAACATGATTAACTACATTAACAAGCTGATGACAAAAAACATATTATCTCAATAGATGCACAGAAATTTGATAAAATTCAACACTCTTTTATGATAAAAATGTTAAGCAAATTAGGTATAGAAGGAACATTTCTCAATATAATAAAAGCAATTTATAACAAACCCACAGTCAGCAACCGACTGAATGGGAAAAATTGGAGGCATTCCCATTTAAATCTGGAAAAGAAAAGGAAATGCCTATTCTCAGCATTGCTATTTAATATAGCCCTAGAATTATTAACCAGATCCATCAGGGAAGAAAAAGGAACCAAAAGGAAATAAATAGGGAAGGAAAAAGTCAAACTTTCCTTATTTTCAGATGACATGATTGTATAAACAGGAAACCCAAAAGTCTCTACAAAGAGTCTATCAGAACTCATTAAAGATTATGGTAAGGTAGCGGGATATTAAATCAACACACAAAAATCAGCAGCCTTTGTATACACAAAGCCATAGCTAAGAAAGAACTTCTAAGAACAATTCCATTCACAATAGCTACAAAAAATTCAAATACCTAGGAATGAATTTAACCAAGGATGTAAAAGATCTTTACAATGAAAATTATAAAACATTAAAGAAAGAAATAAAAGAAGACATAAAAAAGTGGAAAAATCTTCCATGTTCATGGACTGGAAGAATCAACATCTTCAAAATGTCCACACTACCAAAAAAATTTATAGATTCAATGCAATACCAATCAAAATACCAACAACATTATTCTCATATCTAGAAAAAATGATGCTAAAATTCATAGGGAAACATATGAGACTCTTAAAACACACAAACAAAGCTGGAGGCATCACAATACCAGACCTAATTACATACTACAGGGCAGTTATAATCAAAACAGACTGGCACTGGCACAAAAACAAATGTGTAGACCACTATAAAATATAAAATCCAGAAATATAAAATCCAGAAATCAATCCATGCATCTACAACCAACTTATCTTTGACAAAGGAACAAAAATTGACTCCTGGAGCCAAGACAGTCTCTTCAATAAATGGTGCTGGGAACACTGGATCTTTACTTGCAACAGTATGAAGCAAGACCCCAACCTCACATCTTATACAAAAATCCACTCAAAATGGATCCATGACTTAAATCTATGATGTGATACCATCAAATTACTAGAAACATTAGGGAAACTGTATAAGACATTGGAATAGGGAAAGACTTCTTGGAAAAAATCCCAGAAGCATAGGCAATTAAAACCAAAATTGACAAATGGCATTACATCAAGCTGAGAAGCTTCTACACTACAAAAGAAACACTCAGCAAAGTGAAGAGGCAACTAACAGAATGGGAGAAAATATTTGCAAAATGTGCAACTGATAAAAGGTTAATATCCAGAATCTATAAAGAGCTCAATTAATTAAACAACAACAAACCAAACAATCTAGTTAAGAAACAGGCAAAGGACCTGAACAGACATTTTTCAAGAGAGGAAATTCAAATGGCCAATATACACATGCAAAAATGCTCAGAAACTCTAGCCATCAGGAAAATACAAATCAAAACCACAATGAGGTTTCACCTCATCCCCATTAGAATGGCTCTCAAACGGAAATCAACAAACAACAAATGCTGGTGAGGATATGGGAAGAAGGGAACCTTAATCCACTGTTGGTGGGAATGTAAATTGGTGCAGCCACTGTGGAAGACAGTATGTAGATGTCTCAGAAAGCTGAATATAGAACTACCATGTGACCCAGCCATCCCACTCTTGGGAATTTATCCAAAGGAAATGAAATCAGTGTACGAAAGAGTTGTCTGTATCCCAGGTTTGTTTCAGTTCAATTTACAATAGCTAAGATATGGAATAACCCAGATGTCCATCAGCTGAAGATTGGATAAAAAAATTCTGGTATATATACACTACAGAATATTACAGAGTGGTTAAAAAAAAAAGTAATCCTGTCATTTGCAACAAACGGATGCAACTGGATACCATTATGCTTACTGAAATAACCCAGTCACAAAAATACATATACAATATGGTCTCTCTGATCTGTGGTAACTAATAGAGTACTTAAAATATAATCTACAGGAGCAAAACTGACACTTTGAGATGTGAGGATTTTTGAACAGCCCTTGCCTTGACTGCCGGGGAACAATGTTTTTCTTCTCCCTTTTTGTTCTGTTTTTTTTTTTTTCTTCATACTAATTGGTGAACTCTCTACTTAGTGTAGGGTTGGTCTTATGAGTATAATAATTAACTGAAAATTTATCTCTCTAAAAAATAAGAATGGGAAAGGAAGATAGAGGTGGAAGAAAGGGTAGAGTATGTGTGAGAGAGAGGTAGGGGGTAAAGTACCATCATCTTCCCAAATCCATATATATTAAATATATAAAGTTGTATTCCTTAAGCAAAATAAATTTTAAAAATTAAATTGAATTTTAAAAAGAATACATTAAAGGCAGAATGTAATAATATTGTTAAGGGATTCACATCACATTGGATATTGTTTAGTTTCTAGATAATAATTTTATGCCATATGGTAAGAACTTAATTCCTTTCTTGTTACAAAGGCAGAGCCATTGTAACAAAGGCAGAGCCAATTGGAACAATTTCAGTAACATGTTTTATTCTTATATGTCTAAAATACTCACATTACTCAGAAACATAAATGATGATTAAGAAATGTGTATATACTTTGAAGATTTTTATTACATAAAGGGACTAATGAAATACTTTATGAATCTAATTGAATTTTGACTATGGCAAAGTGAGTGAGACTCACTGCACTCAGTATTAGGTAGTTGATTATAGCATTAATAAAAATAGAAAAATGTGCTTGAGGCAAATATAATGAATTCAGTTATAAATATGTTTCATGGTGGTAACAATCAAGCAATTGAAAATACAAGACTAGGAATCAAGAGACTGGTGTTGAATATAAACATTAAGGAGTTATGTACCTGTTAGAAGTTGTGGGAATGTATGATAGCATTAAGAGAGTAATTATAAAGAAGGGAGATGGTAATTGAAGTATTTTAGTGTAGAATTATACTTGGAGGCCAAGAGAGGAAAGATTTAGCAAAAGGGTGTGTGATGTGAAATCAGAATGAAGTTACTTAATATCACAAAGTCCAAAGACAACACCAGCATTATAAAGAGGAATTGTGAACTGCAGCACTGTAGCCATGAAATCACAGCAAATAAAGGTTCAGGAAGGCAAATAAAGGGAGATAAAAAATAGGTTAAACATCAGAAGGGAAATGAGGAAATACTACTCATTTAAGAGATTTTGGAATCAAAAGGGAGGAGATCTAAAATAGAAGTGAGGTAAGGAAGATTTACATTAGCATGCTGAAGCCTGAATCTATCTTACAGCAACAATATGACAAATAGGAAAAGAGTAAAGAGGTTGCACAGAAAAGGTTTAAGAGCATAGTAGACTCATGAAATAGCTCAAGTTCATCTTTTTTTAATAAAATTTTTTAACTTTCATTTAATAAATAAAAATTTCCAAAGTAAAACTTTTGGATTATAGTGGCTTTTTCACCCCATAACCATCCTCACACCTGCAAACATCCCATCTCCCACTCCCTCTCCCATCCCATTCTTCATCATGATTTATTTTCAATTATCTTTATATACAGAAGATCAATTTAGTATATACAAAGTAAAGATTTCAACAGTTTGCACCCACACAGAAACACAAAGTATAAAGTACTGTTTGAGTACTAGTTATAGCATTAATTCACATTGGACAACACATTAAGGACAGAGATCCTACATGGGGAGTAAGGGCACAGTGACTCCTGTTGTTAACAATTGACACTATTATTTATGATGTCAGTAATCACCCGAGGCTCTTGTCATGAGCTGCCAAGGCTATGGAAGCCTCTCCAGTTCACCAACTCCTATCTTATTTAGACAAGGCCACAGTCAAAGTGGAAGTTCTCTCCTCTCTTCGGAGAAAGGTACCTCCTTTGATGGCCCGTTCTTTCCACTGGGATCTCACTCACAGAGATCTTTCATTTAGGTCATTTTTTTTTTTTTTTTTTTGCCACAGTGCCTTAGCTTTCCATTCCTGAAATACTCTCATGGGCTTTTTAGCTGTATCCAAATGCCTTAAAGGCTGATTCTGAGGCCAGAGTGCTGTTTAGGACATCTGCCATTCTATGGGTCTGTTGTGTATCCCGCTTCCCATGATGGGTCCTTCTCTCCTTTTTAATTCTATCAGTTAGTATTAGCAGACACTAGTACTGTTTATGTGATCCCTTTGACACATAATCCTATCATTATGCTCAATTGTGAACAGAAATTGATCACTGGGACTAGTGAGATGGCATTGGTACATGCCACCTTGATGGGATTGAGTTGGAATCCCCTGGCACGTCTCAAACTCTACTGTTTGGGGTAAGTCCAACTGAGCATGTGCCAAACTGTACATCTCCTCCCTCTCTTATTCCCACTCTTATATTTAACAGGGATGACTTTTCAGTTAAATTTAAACACCTAATTAATTAGGTGTTTAATGTGTGTTAATTAAAGAGTTTAACCAATGGTATTAAGTAGAACAAAAAATATCAAAAGGGATAAAATATTCAGTTGTTCCTCGACAGTCAGGACAAGGGCTGATCAAGACATTGTTTCTCATAGTGTCCATTTCACTTCAAAAGGTTTCCTTTAGGTACTCAGTTGTCACCGATCAGGGAGAACATAGTTATTTTTCCCTTTGGGACTGGCTTATTTCACTCAGCATGGTGTTTTCCAGCTTCCTCCATGTTGTTGTAAATGACCGGATTTCAATTTTTACTGCTGTATAGTATTCTATATAGTACATATCCCACAATTTCTTTATCCAGTCTACTGTTGATGGGCATTTAGGTTGATTCCATGTCTTAGCTATTGTGAATTGAGCTGCAATAAACATTGAGGTACAGACAACTCTTTTATTTGCCAATTTAATTTACTTTTCTTCAAGTTCATCTTTAAGAGAGATTTGGGGCAGGAGCAAAGAGAAATAGGAACGGTAAAATGAAAGGAAATGTGTTGGTGAAATGTAAGAAAGTTAAAAGGACCTCTGAATGGATGGACCCATAAATGGAAAGAAGGCCATTTCTCACAGGAGCTGATACTGGGGAGAAGTGAAGACTTAAGGAAGTAGAAATGACATGAAACAGCTACACTGGGGGCCTGCGCTGTGGCACAGCAGGTTAACGCCCTGGCCTGAAGCGCCGGCATCCCATATGGATGTCAGTTCTAGTCCCAGCTGCTCCACTTCCAATCCAGCTCTCTACTATGGCCTGGGAAAGTAGTGGAGGATGGCCCAAGTCGTTGGGCCCCTGAACCCACATGGTAGACCCAAAGGAAGCACCTGACTCCTGGCTTCAGATTGGCACAGCTCTGGCTGTTGCAGCCAATTGGGGAGTGAAACAGCAGATGGAAGCTTGGTCTCTTTCTCCCTCTCTCTTTCTCTGCCTCTCCTCTCTCTGTGTAACTCTGACTTTCAAATAAATGAATAAATCTTTAAAAAAAAAGAAACAGCTGCACTGGTTATTGCAACTGGAGAGCAATGAGATACAATTTGCTGCTGAATAGCATAAATGCAATACTGACCACAGTGATGCTGGGTAGTAAAAACAAAGAAAGTTAACAATGTGAATTTTCCTGTGTTATGCTTTGGTAAGGCTGAAACACAAAAGTTCATATTTTTTTCATAATTTAATTGAATTGTTGCTGTAATAAAAACCCTACAGTACAAGTAGTATTTCTGCTTCATAAATTGACTGAGCTGATGAAGATCACATAAGCATTAATCAGAGGAATAAGAATTTTAAAGGGATTTTTAAATTAATTTTTTTTATTTCAGAGTCAGAAAACAAGAGAGACACAGGCAGCTCCCATCCACTGGTTCACTTCTCAAATACTTCCCACATCTGGAGCTGGGCCAAGGATGAAACCAGGAGCCAGGAACTCATCCAGGTCTCCCACATAGGTTCAGGGATCCAACCACTTGAGCTATTCCTGTTGCATCCCAGGATGCACATCAACATGGGTGGAATCAAGAGTGGAGCCAGGACTAAAACCCAGGCCCTCCAATGTGGAATGGAGGCATCCCAACAGGCATCTTAACTCCTAAGCCAAACACCTGTCTTAATGGAATTTTTTTTTTTTTATTTGACAGGTAGAGTTATAGACAGTGAGAGAGAGAGACAGAGAGAAAGGTCTTCCGTCCATTGGTTCACTCCCCAAAGGGCCACGATAGCCAGCGCTGCGCCGATCCGAAGCCAGGAGCCAGGTGCTTCTTCCTGGTCTTCCACATGGGTGCAGGGGCCCAAGCACTTGGGCCATCCTCCACTGCCCTCCTGGACAAGAGCAGAGAGTTTGACTGGAAGAGGAGCAACCGGGACTAGAACCCAGTGCCCATATGGGATTCTGGCGCTGCAGGTTGAGGACTAACCAAGTGAGCCATGGCGCCGGCCCCAACATTGCATTCTTATTCAAGACAACCTTCATCTAATTCCTACAAAGTATATTAGACTAATAGTGTAATCTATTAAACCAAGTTATGAAGATTTATTTATTTATTTATTTGAAAGGCAGAGCTACAGCGAGGCAGAGGCAGGGAGAGAAAGAGGCCTTCCATCCACTGGTTCACTTTCCAGATGGCCACAATGACTGGAGCTGTGTCAATCTGAAGCCAGGAGCCAGGAGCTTCTTCCGGGTCTCCCATGTGGGTGCAGGGGCCCAACAACTTGGGCCATCTTTTACTGTTTTCCCAGGTGATAGCAGAGTGCTGGATTGGAAGCGGAACAGCTAGGACTTGAACTTTTGCCCATATGGGATGCCAGTACTGCAGCAGTACTGTAGCTTTACCTGCTATACCACAGCAACAGCCCCAGTTGCATCTTCTGACTATCCCACGTCCTTATGCTAAAGCATAAAAAATGCAGCTGAGATCCAACCTTTTTCTCCTCAACTGTGAAGTTCATGGATGTATTTGCAAGGGGTCATCAAGCATCCTTGGCCTAATAAATTTTAATGTCACAACCTTGTCAATATGGCAAAAAATTCTGCTGAAAGCTGCCTAACACATTCCTATTTTTACCCTCTGTATATTGCCACTTTCACCTTCAAGAATAAGTAAATGCAAAAGAAAAACAAAAACTGGACAGTCCTTTCCAAATAATTTGCCAATCTGTTTTTAAATTCCTTCAGCTAAGAACTTTGGCTAATGTTTAATCTCAAAAGAACACACTGGATGCCAGCGCTGTAGTGCGGCAGGTTAAATCCATAGCCGGCAACACCAGCGTCCCATATGGGCACCAGTCCAAATCCCAGCAGCTCCACTTATGACCCAGCTCCCTGCTAATGCATCTGGGAAAGCAGTAGAATACAGCCCAAGTACTTGGCCCCTGCACCAAGCACTTCCAGAGACCAGAAAGATGTTCCTGGCTCCTGGCTTCAGGTTGGCCCAGCCGTGGTCATTGCATCCACTTGGGGAGTGAACCAGCAAATAGAAGATCTCTATCCCTCTCTGTCTCTCCTTCTCTTTCTCTCTGAAACTGCCTTTCAAATACATAAATAAAGGTTTTTAAAAGAGGTTAACATCATAAAAAAGGATGTACTGTGTAATTCTATTTTTATTAAAGTCCAGTGAATATTTTTATTAAAGTCCAGCAACAGGTATTACCACTTGGAGAATTTGAGAAATGACATAAATATCATGGTAAAGAACAAATCCTCTCTTGCTGATCTAAAGATCTGACTCAATTTGGTGTTTCATTTGTTTGTAGCTTAAAATTACAACCTTTGCATAAACTGAGGAAAGTTAAAGACCAATTAATCTATACTTTCATTAGCAATATGAATACAAATAAAATGTACTTCTGATTACATTATCTATATATTTCTTTTTTTTTTTTTTTTGACCTTTTACAACTTATGTGAGAAACAGACACACAGATGGGCAGATTACTTTCATCTACTGGTTTACTTCACAAATGCTCACAATGGCCAGGACTGGTCCAGAGCCAGAGACAAGAACCAGAAACTTAATTCACATGTCCTGTATGGATGATAAGAACCCAATTACTTGAACCATCCCGGATGTCTCTCACAATTTACTTTTGTGCAAACCTGGAATCAGGAGGCAGAGTCAGGAATCAAAACCAGACACATCAATATGGGATGTGGGCACCTTAACCACCAAGCAGATGCTCCTACGTAAGAAGTTGAGACAAT
Source organism: Oryctolagus cuniculus (assembly GCF_964237555.1). Lineage (NCBI taxonomy): Eukaryota > Metazoa > Chordata > Mammalia > Lagomorpha > Leporidae > Oryctolagus > Oryctolagus cuniculus. The sequence goes on from NC_091433.1 coordinate 50,018,010, forward strand.
TATTGGGGGTAGTCATTCTCCATTCTGACTGTACATTAGAATCATCCAGAGAGCTATTTTAAAAACACCAGTGCCAACATGTCATCCCCAGCCAATTAAAATCCTGATACTCTAGGGATGAGACCCAACACTGGTGTTTGTTAAAATCTTCCCAAGAGACTGCAATGTTCAGCCAGAGTTGAGAGCCACTGATCTCAGTCTTCTACTCCATCAGTCTGTTTGTTTAAGATCTGTTTGGAAAATGTTTCCTTTTGGATGGTTGTTTTCCCTGCTTCTCCACTTTGTAAATTCCCCCATTCTCTCTGAGTAAATTGTTCCCATTTCCTTATTTCACCATTGAATTATTTTCCTGAGTATTGCCAAAGAGTTTTATAATAAGTAGTGACTCATTTTTGATAAATATTGCAATAAAGCAAAAGTCCATTCTTTAAGTGTGTCTGAGAAAGATGCCCAAATTGAATACCAAAATGTGAGAACATCTTGCGTAAAGTGGATAAATAACAAGCTGTCTTACAGGAAAAGTTTACCAACACTTTCACGAGAAGCATTCAGAAAGATTCAGGTATTGTCCCTGCTGACACTTTCCACGTCAACAGCCTTGAGTCTACAATACCAAGTTCTAGTATCACAATTCAGTCAACTAGCAATAAGTACTTGGTATCTGTAATGCATATTCCAAAGTGGATTTGGTTACTTAAATAAAACCTATACATAATAATAAAAGATACAGCTGACATCACTCAGATTTGTGTAGAACCTTTGCAGAAAATGAAGGAAAATAGAACTCAATTGATCCTTGTAAATCATTTTCTCATATGTATTTCTGACCTATTGTACCTTGATTCCTGTTTAAAATTGTGTGTTACTATTGAAATCATCAAAATCAGAGAACATAGGATTATCTGTAAATCAGAAAAAGTAGAAGTATGGGTAGTAACCCAGTGCTCTGGTTGGCTCCCCAGTATCTTTGAAATCGCATCACAAATGCACATTACATAAAATTGTGGAGCTTCACAATGTCTCATTAAACTATTCATCAGTAAGTTTGCATTAAACTGAAAGTATATTATTTCTGCAAAGTTTCTGTATTTACAGGACACACTACTTGACAGTACAAGCCCACACTGATTTTCCCCTCTTCTAAATGTCTATAAGACTTATTGAGTGCAACAATCACAAGAAAATTAGTTCAAATTATTTTTAACATCAATAATCTCTCCACATGTGTATCTTATTCCAACTCCACCACAAACTAGTTACCGTTATATGCTTTCTGTTTGCCTTAGTTTTCTCATGAAAATAATAATGGTACCTGTCTCATAATTTATCCTGAAAGTTCAGTGAGTTGATATATGTAAAGCTCTTAAAGCAGTTTCTGGTCTTTAATATCTTGATTAAGCTATAGCAGTTATAACTTCAGTTAAACTGAGGACTATTTTTTTAAAACTGAGGACTATTTTAAAAGCCTGGCCTATTCCACAGTGTCTATCACGGTATGCACAACTGACACACATTTATTGACTTATATAAAAAATGAATGATTGCTTCTATCTTCTTACCTCCTGGAGACCTAAGAAAGCATAAATGTACTTGTATCATTTAAAATTTTATTTATATATTTATTTATTTATTTATTTATTTATTTGAGGCAGGGGGGGAGAGAGAGAGAGAGAAAGAAAGAAAAATAAATATAGCTCCCATCCATCCACAGATCTACTGGTTCACTCTACAAATGTGCACAATGCACAATGGCTTAGGCTGGGCCAACGCTAAGGTGGGGGCTGAGAACTCAATCCAGGTCTCCTAACTGTCTCTAGTAATCAGTGGCAGGAGCCCAATCACGTGCTCCATTACCACTGCCTCCCATGGTCTGCACTAGAGGAAGGTGGACTCAGGAACTGGAGACATGAGTTGAACACAGGTCCTCCAGTGTGGAACATGGGTGCTTTAACCAGTCTTTCCCCCGGGGCCAAGTGCCAACCACAATTTGTGTCACTCTCATCCTGATTCTTATAGTAAATGTGGACTTTCCTTTGAGAAGTACAACTTTACAGAGAATGTTTCCATGTCATCAAGTGAGTAAAAAATCCAGTTATGGGCAATATGTATGAGAAAATTTAAAATTGTATACACTGACCTCTGGCTAGAATACCTAGGACAAGGCAAAAGAATTACGAGCAGATGACATAGCAAATTGCTAGTTAACATGAAGAATTAAGAATAGAATTGACTCACTGGTGCCCCAGACATTGTTTTGTCAGTTGGCTCCAAGCTAGGAATAAAACAATATGAAAGTGACTTCTACCAATAACCAAAATGTATTTAGAAAAACCTTATCATACAAAATAAAGCCTCCTTTTATTAAAATGTGTACCTAATATATAACCTAAATAAAAGCTCTTCTCTGTCTATAACTCTTTACCCCATTAGCTCTTCAAAATACAATTAATTAAATAAAGATGAAAAAATAGGAAGAGTATAGTGTTAAAAATTTCATGAAAAACTGGCATTGTGGTATAAGGGTTGAGTTCTGAATGTGATGTGTGCATTTCTGTATCAGAGTGCTGGCTTGTCTCAGTTATTCCTCTTCCAGTCCAACTTTCTACTAACACATCCTTGGAGGCAACAGATGATGGCTTGAGTGCCTGGGCGAATGCTATCCCTGTGGGAAATGCAGATAGAGTTCTGGGCTCCTTGTTTCCACCTAGTCCAGCCCTAGCTCTTGCAAACGTTTGAGGATAGAACCAGCAGATCTAAGATCCTTTCTCCCTCTCCCTCTCCCTAATAGATGAAAAAAAATTATAAACATTTACTAAACTTCCTGAAATATTATCATACACAAGGAGAAAATCTTATATGCGCCCTATATGCAGTATGCATTTATTAAACTACTGATGATCAAAAGATTCAAAGACAGCCATTATATTGAATTGTGAGGAATAAGCACTGTTCTTGAAGTCTGTTATTCCATCAGGAGTGGTAATAGAAGTGAACACAAGGAAAGAGGTGGTGTTATGCTTTTGAGTGTGTATTGAAGAGGTAGGAGAAAGAGGAAACAATGGCTAGGAAGTCAAAATGCTAGTGTCTTGGTAATCCAGGAATTGTCTTTGGCTTGCTAGGTGATATACAGAAGTCTCTCTCTGGCTCTGATTTCATTTCTTCCATGTAAAATGGGAGTAATATGCTAGTTATACATCTCTGACATAGTAGAGGAAAAGACAGATTCTAAATTACCCCAAGAAGTTACAGAGAGTCTACAAACTAAAGTGTATAAGGTTCTATCCAAAGAACAACAAAATACTTGATCAAGGTTTGTGTTGAATGTCATCTTGCTATCTTTAACACCATTGTATTAATTGGAATTAGCATTTGAGTCTTACCACAAATGATTGACTCTTGGAGAGGAAGAAATATCTGAAGGGAGTTTGATGAACATTTTCCAAACTCCAATTGATAAGCTATTGTCAATACCCTAATTCAATAAAATGTTTTTGCTAATCATTCAATCACTTAAAATTTAATTTACTTTGGGCCATGTTTTCATGAGATTTTATGAGAAATTAGCTACAGAGTTTCATTTCTAAAATTTATCCCTAAATTTCTGAATTTTTTAAAACATCATCAGGATGTTTTGAAAGTTAAAGAGATCGCTGTTAAATATAAGAGTGGGAATAAGAGAGGGAAGAGATGTGCAATTCGGGACATGCTCAAGCTGACTTAACTCAAACGGTAGAGTTAGAAACATACCAGGGGATTCGAATTCAATCCCATCAAGGTGGCATGTACCAATGCCATCTCACTAGTCCCAGTGATCAATTTCTGTTCACAATTGATCATAATGATAGGACTAAGAACCAAAGGGATCATATAAACAAGAACAGTGTCTGCAAATACCAGCTGATAGAATAAAAAAGGGAGAGAATGATCCAACATGGGAAGTGAGATACACAGCAGACCCATAGAATGGCAGATGTCCTAAACAGCACTCTGGCCTCAGAATCAGCCCTTAAGGCATGCAGATCCGGCTGAAAAGCCCATGAGAGTATTTCAGGCATGGAAAGCCAAGACACTCTGGGGGAAAAAAAAACCTAAATGAAAGATCTCCACGAGTGAGATCCCAGTGGAAAGAACAAGGCCATCAAAGAAGGAGGTACCTTTCTCTGAAGGGAGGAGAGAACTTCCACTTTGACCATGGTCTTGTCTAAATATGATCAGAGTCAGTGAACTCAGGGGGCCTCCATAGCCTTGGCAGCTCATGACAAGAGCCTACAGTGATTACTGATGCCATAAACAAGAGTGCCAATTTGTTAAGTCAACAACAGGAGTCACTGTGCACTTACTCCTCATGTAGGATCTTTGTCCTTAGTGGGCTGTACATTGAGATTTAATGCTATAACTAGTACTCAAACAGTATTTTTCACTTTATGTTTCTGTGTGGGAGCAAACTGTTGAAATCTTTACTTAATGTATGCTAAACTGATCTTCTGTATATAAAGAGAATCGAAAATGAATCATGATGTGAATGGAAGGGGAGAGGGAGTGGGAAAGAGGAGGGTTGCGGGTGGGAGGGACGTTATGGGGGGGAAGCCATTGTAATCCATAAGCTGTACTTTGGAAATTTATATTCATTAAATAAAATTTAAAAAAAAAGAAATAAAAAAAAGAAAGTTAAAGAGAACACCTGAAATTGGAAGAAATTTCTAAGAAAAAATAATCTAATTCTTGTTTTCTTCTGTAAGAAGGTTATACCTCTTAAAAACCATTAATTATATTTTGTTCTAAGCTATATTAATTAAATTCATTAAACTTGATGAATTCATAATATTTAGTAATAATTATTCTTCCTCTTACTATCTTCAGTGATTCATATGTAAATGAACTAAACCTGTTAGTAAACAATTCAAAGAAAGAAGCTGAGCTGATGTATCAAATAATTGCCCTCATTGAAACATATATAACATTAGAAATAATTTCTGTTCATCAACATCTGAGAAAATTGCAACCTGAAATTATATCATGCCTTTCTGAAAGAGGAGAAAATTATAAACAAGGAAATTTCTAGGAAAGAAAAATATAATCTCCATTTAAGTGTGTAAGAAGCAGGATATAATATGTTTAAAAAAAGAAGTAACTGAGGGTCCAGCGCTGTGGCTCACTTCATTAGTCCTCTACCTGTGGCGCCGGCATCCCATATGGGTGCTGGGTTCTAGTCGCGGTTGCTCCTCTTCCAGTCCAGGTATCTGCTGTGGCCCGGGAGGGCAGTGGAGGATGGCCCAAGTGCTTGGGCCCCTGTACCTTCATGGGAACAAGGAAAAAGCACCTAGCTCCAGCGCCGGCCGTAGTGGCCATTTGGGGAGTGAACCAACGGAAAAGGAAGACCTTTCTCTCTGTCTCTCTCTCTCACTGTCTGTAACACTACCTGTCTATTAAAAAAAAAAAAAAAAGAAGTAACTGAAAAAAAAGTTTGAAAAATTGTCTTGGAATTCAAAAGAAAAGTACACACACAGAAGAAAAATATAGTGGAACAAAGAACTTATCTATCTGATGTAAAACAGGATATTAGCATGAATGTAGCCAAAAACAAAAAGAAATATATTCATTGAATAATAATTTATAATAGCTATAAATGGAATCACAGATGTACATTATTAAAAGGTGAGAAAGTGAGAAGTGATATAATGTAATACTATATAAATATAGGTATTCTGGATGATTATGTAACATGTGACAAGGTATAATATGCTTATTGTGTTACTGAATTAAAAAGCAAATTATGGGGGTAGGTGTTTGGCCTGCAGCCTATTCTCTAAGTGCCTGGTTCTAGTCCCAGCTCCTCTGTTTTGATCCAGTTTCTGGATAATCTGCACACTGGGAGGTAGCAGATAATGGCTCAAGTACTTGGGTCTTTGCCACCCAAACAGGAGACCAAGATGGAGTTGCTGGGTCCTGGCTTTGACCTGTCCCTGCCCAGCTGTTGTAGGCATCTGGGGAATGAACAAGTGCATGCAAGATCTTTATCTGTCTGTCTGTCTCTTTCTCTCTCTACCTTTCAAATAAAATGAAAATAAATGAATAAAATTCAAAAGGCAAATTATAAAATACTATTGTATGGTCCCAATTCTATATAAAATATATTGGCATATTTCAAGAAAATCTGAAAATATAAGATATTGACATTAATAGTGTCCTTTTTGATAGAAACATGAGACAAATTTATTTACTTTTTTGGCTTCCAAATTATTTGAATTTGTATTATATTTTTAATTAAAACCACATGGGTATTTTCTATTTTTAAGATTACCCTTCTGAGCATGAACAACTTAAATAAATGCTGAATTACTCTCTGATGACACTGAATAGGAAATCCAAGTTCATGTACTTCTAACTGGCTTTCTTAGGATGTTGAGGTAACTTACAAATGGTTGAACAAAACCACCTCAGTAACTGTCAGTTACAGATGGATTAGTGTTCTCATGGCTATAATGGACTTTGAAGACAGAATGTGCTAGTGCTATTGGCTCTACTGTACTTTGGGGTAGAGCAATCTTGGAAGTGTGTACCATTTTACTTTCCAACTGGGTAATGGCATAATACAGAGCAGAAGAGTCCACAGTTGTGCTAGGTGTAAAGAAATGTAGACTACATTAGCACAATCAGAAGTTCTGCTCCTTCCCTCAGTGCCTAGTCTCAGTCACATTCATTTCTGACCCTCAGAATCCTTGAAAAATCAGTAACAGATTTATCCTGTGATCTTTTAATCCCATGATCTGATATCCTACAAACTTTCCACACATGTTTCTTTGAATTTGTGGCTCCTGGGCATACAAATTTGACTGTGTTATACTTCCAAATTTTGGAAGTGCTTTTGTACTTTTAACGAGAAGCTCTAGGGAAAAAAAATTGATGTTTTCCTTCCAATGTACAGTCCAAGCATTAGGAAAATCAATAATGGCTATTTTTAGCTATAATTACCATTTAGTGTCTTTTAAAACTGTTTGGACACCTATAATAAGGCATTCTTAAAATAAAATATAAAAGAAAATCTGATGCTCTCCAAAGATATTATGAGAACAAAATAAAAATAATTGACTGCAATAAACACCAACATTTTCATTCATATATTTTAAAATTGCTTCAGTAAATAAGTAGAGAGAAATCTAGTTGTATATATGCTACATCTACTTCTGTTAGGAATTCTGATCCTAGATAAACACAAAGATGAATACTAATTAGATACATATTTGAGTATAGATTGAGAGATGCTGGTTTATGCTATGGGAAAATTCACAGACACCAACTTCCAAGTTGCTACATTTAATCATTTTCAACACATCTGAGATAATACAATAAGCACACAAATAAAGGCATCTAACAATGTAGATCATGTATGTCAAAATTCAGAAGAAATGAACTTGGTTTCTAAAGCTAAAGAAATCTGAGAAAGAATACTGTGGTCTTGGCAGTCCAGAAAGGCCTGTGGTTTAGGTTCAGAGTAAACTGGATACTGTATTACAAGTAGGACTCAAAATTGTAAAAAACAGTTCAGTTCCCCTTTCTGAAGAGTGATAAATCATTCACAAAGGTATTTTCCTCGGGATAAAGGAATTGTATCAGTCTGGTTTAAACAGGGGGCTCACAGAGCAGGCTAAAGAAAATTGAGACTTGAAGGCATGATGACAGAGGATTGTGAAAGTGACTGAAAATATCAAATTAAATCATTCTAAATTTTGTCACATCGGTGACGAACACACAAGGATGATATTGGAGCAAGGTCATGATAAACTCAGCATGTACAAGATATTGAATTCTATTCCAAGTAACTAGCACTATTCAAAACCCTGGAATTTCATTACAATTTCATTTAGAGGAATTCTTTAATACAAAACCTAAAATGATGATCCTGAGATGATGTGTCTAAGCTCATTTTCCTGGATGTTGGCTCATATAATTAGTTTATCAGTGTCATCAATAATCCACATGATGAAACACACCCAAGCCAGCTTTTTACCAGGTTTGATAATAATGGTTTTCACTTATAACTTTTCAAATTATGGAACTATGCAATTACATATTTAATATATAGATATACACTGCACTTACTATCCAGCAGGATCCTAACTAAGAATATTAAATATATCTTCATTTCATTGATTTTTAGTAAAAGGGAATCATTTTAATAACACAAATGTGAAAAATGAAGGTGTGATAAATAAAAAAACACATAAAGATATTTAAGTCTCTAAAAGAAGTGAGGCATGGATGGTAAATTAGAATTTATACCATATTGTATTTGGGAACAGATGTTCTTTATATACTGAGGTCTCATTGTGAATAATGAGGCCAATTTTCTGAAAAACATGCTACAAATGTCTCAAAGCTTAAAAATGCCCAGCAGCAAATGGTGAGAGGAGCCAAACCACTAGGGGGAGGCAGCTCAGTACCAAATCCTTTGTGCCAGTAGTCAGAAGCCTTGGAGGCTTGGAAACCATTCCTTCCTCGTGGCATACATTTTATGGAAAATATATGTTTATATGGGATTGTGTCAAATTTAAAAGATTAATATCTTCTCTTTTCATACCATTAGAATAAGCCAAGGAAAATACAGCAGGGTTCTATAGATTAGGTCAGTGCTCTATCTAATGCCAGGAACAGAGGCAGGGAGGCACTAACTACAGGCTGGAGGACAGGCAGGAAAACAAATGGTAATTAGCTCAAGCAGAATTCAAGAGTCAATAATGCATCTTGCACCTCTCAGACTTTGCTGAGACCAGCCCCAGACGTGGAAGGACCGTAAGTGCAGCTATGCCTGAAAGCCAACTGTTCACCAGAAATCCCGAGAGCCCAGTTTCAAAGTCCTGACTGATCATCAAAAGCACCTAGGACACTTCAAAAATACAGATTAGTTGTCCCAATCTGATGATTTTCATTGAGTAGATCTGTGGTGAGGCCATGGTGATCCACCTTTTACAAGCTGCTACAGGAGACCCAATGGCCGTTAAGGTTTGAGAACAATATACTGCCTTAAGCTACTCCACCCCAAGTTTATTCTTAGATTTAAATATGTTTGGTTTCCTCTCAGTTAATGCCTAATGGATTTCTCTAAACACGTTTTCTTGGCAGACTTCATCCTCAATTCCACTTCTCAGACCATGGACCAATCCAGAAATGTAATTATTGCTCTCTTCCCTTCACCAACTGCATTAGGCCCAGCCCAATTCTTTTATTGTTTTCCTATGTCCTGAGGGGGAATAGAAGTAGTAACCAGATGAATAATCTGGAAAATTAGGCAAAACCTAAATTGGAACAAAACCAAAGTCAAGAGCTGTACAAAAAGAATGAAATGCCAGGTAGACAAGCAAAAACTAACTCATAGCCAGCTGAGGGAAGAGGGGTAGCATCCAACAGGCAGGCATCAAAAAGAGCTTTGCAGAAAGTGAACACTGTAAATCAAAGAGATAAGTAAATAAGATATAAACAGAGCCAAGCACTGCACAGAAAATGAGTTTAAGGTATAAAGAAAATCATTATAACTAAATAAGTTTTGCAGGTCCCAGTTTTGAATTTAATTCAAAAGAACTAATCCTTCTAATTTGGCCTTGCAGCTCCTAAATTCTCTAGCTCTGCTCTGGCCTCTTCTCTTGTCACTAAACTCTGTCCACAGCTGCTAGTGATCAATGAAAGTGAGATAGGCAGTCCCGTTTATTTTCTATTTTCAGATGAGTGAACATTTCAGCTTTTATTGAATAATTTTGTGGAAATCAAAGGAATTACAATATAGGAGTACATACACTTAAAACTACTTTTTTCTTAGTCTAATAGCAAAGCATGTAAGAAATATCATTGTGTATGCATGAGAATACATGAGTAGACTCCAAATGTATTCACCTCAGTGCCTGAATTTGCTCCATGGTAAAGATGAAAGATGCCAGTGTCAATAGCAATCTTGAACAACAGGTGTAAATTAGAACTCTGCTGAGCAGCTCGGATATGTGCTCACCCTCTCCACACTCCATCACCCTCATGTCTGTGCTTGTCTTCATACTGATGGTTTCTTCTAAATTCCACTATATAACTCTCCTCCTACATTTTGGAAACCACCTTCTTACCCACAATACACATCCCTCCCTCAAGGAGTACATATTTCTTCTAATCTGAATTATATTTGGAAATTCTCATACAGCAAAACAGGGAAGATGTTTTAGACTGAATACTGAAATCCTTCTCCTCAAGGACTTAAGATAGCTGAGGTCATCAATGTGGATTAGATGTTAAGCTTCTGCCTGAGAAGTCCAAGCAGCTCCACTTCCAATCCAGCTCCTTAGGAAGGCAGTGGAAGATGGCATGGACCCCTAGCATCCCTGTGGGAGACCTGGATGGAATTCTAGATTACCGGCTGTGGCCAGGCCCAGCCCAGCCATTGCAGCCATTAGGGGAGTGGACTAGTGGATGGAAGACCTCTTTCTCTCCCCGTCTCTCTGTAACTCTGCTTTTATGTTCTTAAGAATTATATCTACAAATCACATTGACTCTGGTAAAAACTAATTAAAACTTAAAATAAATATTTTTAAAAATAAAAAGGAAAAGAACAGCAACAACATTCCAACCCAAATCTTTTCATAAACAGAGAGATGGTTGCTACTGTCAGGAGAAGCCCTGCACATTGCAGAGTAGGCGGCACCACGGCCTCCATCCACTAGATCCCAGCACCACCACCCCTTCCTTTCATGAGCATCAAAAAAGACTCTAGACGTTGCCAACCAACTCCTAAAGAGGAAAATCCCCCCTACTTGAGAACTACTGCTACACAGTTAGGATTTTTAGACTACCATGAATAGTAGTTTTACTTATTCCTCTTCATACCCTAGTTTTCAGAAATCTCCCCACTTCCAGACTTAACAATACCAAAAAAACAGAACAATAAATCAATCAATGAGCATTGCCTTCGCGACACAAAGGCACATTAAAACTACAGAAATGATCACTTGTAAGGACTATAGTGGTTCCTTGGAAAGAACATTCTCATTCCAGGTTTATATGGGGGGAGAGACAGCAGCTCATGGCTTCAACCCTACAGTCTGACGCTCCCGTGGAGGAAGATGGAACTCTGGCATGGCTATATCAGATTGACAGAGCTATTGAGAATACCAGGCTACGACGAAATGAGTGCTTTCTAGGAGACAAATTATAGCACCAAACCCTGTTGGAATTCACAGATAATGGGCTTGTGTCTAGATGAGCCACATCTACCTAAGCTGTCTACGCAGTAGTTCAAGAGAGAAAAGAAAAATATTCTCTGCTAAGTACTTTGCCTTTTCTTAGTGCCTCAAGAATTAAGAATTTAGAACTCAAGCATTTTTTGTGGTTGAAGGAAGTTGTATTCAGAGAATTTATACTGTGGTTAAGTCACATAACTGGTAAATATTTCTTCCAGGAGCCGCCCTTGATATGATTCCTGATGAAAGGTCTTGACACTGGAGAAAAAGCAAATGCTTACAAATCCCTCTATAAATTCATTTTAAAAAGAGGAAACAAACTCTGAGTAAATATAAATGAGAAGGCAATAAGCTTAGCAAGCCTGAAAACAGGGATAAATAGTGAAAAAGCACAATTTTCTGACTACCATTCACCATCTATTGCTCTATTTTGTCAAAAATAATTTGGAGAACTCAAAAGGCCACCAATATCAGAATCAGCTTTTGAAAGCATCAACTTCCTCACAGCTACAGGAAAGGTCCCTGGTTGGCTTAAAACCGATCAGCAAATCCCATATTCCGCTCAGTATGCTTTGTTTCACAATAAACAAATAAACAACTCAGGCCAAAAGGGGAACATAAATTCCAGAATTTGTTATGGCCCAGAAGAGACTGTTGCCCCCTGAAATGATGTACTGTGGAGTTGTGGCATCCAGAACTATTTTGCCACCATGAATTGGACGATTACAACTGTCGGGACAAGTGAGGTGGGAGCAAGAACACAAGGAGCCTGAGAATATCAGCACTGCAGAGGCAAGAGGAAGAGAGAAAACAGCTCTTTTAATAACAAAGTTTGAATGTCCATACTCAGTCTCTCTCGAGTTAGGTCCATATGTTTATATTTAGTTAGAAACCAATGTATTCCATTATTGTGAAAGCCAGTACGGCCTGACTTTTGTGTTACTTGTAATAGGGATGTGCTGTCAATGTCAGATACAAATAATCTACTCATTTCTCTAAACTCGAGAAGGTTATTTATAATGGATTGTCTCTGCTGGGATAGTTTAGGTCATTTTATTCACATTTTAAGAGCAGGAGAGATTGCCTTTACAGTCCTAGTCCTCAGAATAAATGCTGCTTGAAATCACACCTAATTCATTCTTACCTACTACAAAAACTTGTTTCCAGAACTCATTGTATTGCTACTGGGGAAGATAAATCAAATAAAGATGAACATTAAACTTGGAACCAAACTACTTGGAATTAAATTCATACACAGATTTAATTCTCATACAGTTCTTTTATCTCTGTGTCAATGCTATTATCTGTGAAATCAACAGAGGAATGCTTATTCCATGTAAGAATACAGCAAAAACAGAAGTAAATAATAAATACATGGTAAGCTTTTAAGAATTGGAATTAAATGCAAATAGGAAGATCTGAGAGGGGCATTGGAATGACAATAGGGAACAGAATGGTTTAAAATGTTAGGCAAGCTAAAACAATCTTCAAATGTTAGGTTTCTAAGGTCAGTGTCTAGATTTCTATAGTTTCAGCTGGACAATATTATATTCTTAAAATCCTGTATTATGAACTGAATTTTTTGTGCTCCCATGCATTCATATATTGAAATTTAGTCCCCATTGTATGGTATTGAAGGTGGAGCTGCTCAGTAGTAAGCAGGTCATTAAGGGAATCTTCATGAATGGGATTAAGACCCTAAAAGAAGCAGCCAGAAAACAAATTCAGTTTTTTTCTGCCAAGTTAGAATAGAAGCCTACTATCTGCAACCAGAAGGGGGCAATCTCCAGAACACGATCACACTGCCACCGTGGTCCTGGGTTCCAGCATCCAAAATTATGAAAAATAAAATTCTTTTATTGAGAAGGAATTTAGTTCACAGTGTTTTCTCATAGCAGTCTGAGTTAACTAGGAGATCACCCTATGTAACCTGTTTACAGGTAAAAATATTTCTTGAGTCATTATTAACAACTCATTCACTCAACTGTGGCTAGCCACCAGGATCAGAGGCAGGAAAAATACTCTGACCAGGAGAGTATGTGCAAATTCTTGTACAGTCTTTGCAAGAATTTATCTGAAAATCTGAAATTGTTCCAAATCTCAGCTAATTTTATAACTCTGTATTTTGATTTATTAAAAACAAGTATCTCACACCGAAAATTTACAAATAAATTTAGAGAGTAATGGTTGTACAGAAGTAAAAAATGCTGAAATGTCAGAAAAGAAGTCCCTTCATCAGGGACTTGTATAGCTGCAGAAATAGGGAAGCAAAGGGCAGGCATATATGAACTGAAACGGAGTTGCACGAGCAATGGGAGCACTGTAAAAGTACAGTGTTCATCCGGTAATAGTTTTCACTAACTATATATGAAATTCCTAAATGATGTGTTGACAATCCTTTTGAGATATGAGGAAAACCATAGCTTTATGTCATTTGCAATAGCTATGTAATGCATTCTTGTGACAGGAAGTAGCTCAGGCCAAAAGCAGCGCCTAGGAAGCTGACCAGTTGGCTGTCTGATAAGCAATTTTACAAGAAATGGCAGATCTTCAGGGTCCTTCTCTGCATATTGCTGCCACCTAGTGATCAAATCTTTCTATGAAACACCAAGATACATGAAATCTAAGCACCCTCAAATTAATTTTTAGTTTTGTGTCTATATGCTCATACTAGGTGCTTAATGAGAAAGTGGGAAATTTGAATTCTATACTCATCATACTTTTGAGTTATTTCTAAGACACATAAACTCTATTCCTTAAAATGTTTGTAATCTATTAATTCACAAAGTACAATATAGAATGAGTGGGACAAATGTTCTTATCCTTTCGCTCTTGCTTTCGTAGTCTGCTATTCTTACATATACAATAACCAACACTTGCAAGATGTCTTTATTGTATCAGGAGTTTGCCAATCATGTAACTGACATCAAAATTTGTATCATAATATTGACTTTAATTGTTCTTTAGATACTCTGATGTTGCCCGAGATAATGCCTTGACTATTTGGGAGTTGACTTACTTTAGAAGGAAAATTTGTCTTAACACATTTAGTAAGCACTATTTTATGTTTTTTACTTCTAGGCTTGATACATTCTCTTTTTTTTTCTTTCTTTTTTTTTCTTTCTTTTTTTTTTTTTTTTACAGTCAGAGTGGACAGTGAGAGAGAGAGACAGGGAGAAAGGTCTTCCTTTACCGTTGGTTCACCCTCCAAATGGCCGCTGCAGCCGGTGTGCTGCCAGGAGCCAGGTGCTTTTTCCTGGTCTCCCATGTGGGTGCAGGTCTCAGGCAGTTGGGCCATCCTCCACTGCACTCCCGGGCCACAGCAGAGAGCTGGACTGGAAGAGGGACAACCGGGACAGAATCTGGCGCCCCAACCGGGATTAGAACCCGGTGTGCCAGCACCGCAGGCGGAGGATTAGCCTATTGAGCCGCGGCGTCGGCCATACATACATTTTCTTTTTTAAAAAAGATTTTGTTTATTTGTTTGAAAGTCAGAAATCCAGAGAGAGAGAGAGAGAGAGAGAGAGGTATCTTCCATCCACCGCTTTACTCCCCAAATGGCTACAATGGCCAAGCTGAAGCCGGGAGCCGGAAGCATCTTTCAGGTCTCTCACATGCGTGTAGGGGCCCAAATACTTGGGCCACCTTCTGTTGCTTTCCTAGACAAATTAGCAGGGAGCTGTATCAGAAGTGAAGCAGCTGGGACTCAAACTGGCACCCACGTGGGATGCCAGCACTGTAGGCAGAGGCTTAACCCTCTATGCCACAAAGCCAGCCCCCACACATTTTATTTTTCTGAAAACGGATTAGAATGAAATGAATGTCAAAATACTATTGGCAACATCATTGACATTCTTAATATGTTTTCCACAAACTATTATAGCTGTTTTTAAGAGAAAACAAAAATCTCTGTAATAAGATTCTAGCAATAAACTAGAAACCTCCAAGAAAACCAGAAGACAAAGACCTGCTGTCTCCAGAAATAGAAGTGATTCTATTCTGGTCTACTGGCTACTGTTGAAGTTTAAAAAAATCATGTTGTCCCCAAAATAGAGATATGACAGCATTGTATATGACAGTCTATAAACTGTAGTCAAAATATAATTCACTGAAAATTTTATAGCCTTGCTAAAGAAAAACAGAATAGAAATCACTATAATTTAAAAAGGAAAAACAAAAATAATTGAAGGAAAAGTTACAAATAAAAGCAAAAATGTCCTGAAAACAGAAAATTAATGAATACAAGCAAAAAATGGTTTTACAAAAAAAATCTAAAATTAAAGGCGAAATACACAATTACTTAAAATAAGAATTGAAAAAAATGGGTGAAAAAACCCAGAAAGATAGAATAATGAAGATGCCTAGAAGACAACTTTGCTCTTCCTGAAAATAAACTGGGAAATCTGAACAAGATGGGAAAAATTTTATATATATATATATATAATACTCAAACTGAATTGAAAAGAAAGTTTTTGTCACATGGATCAAAGCATTGAAAAATCCATTCAAGTAAACACCAATACAATGAAGACGCAGACCATTTTTATCACACTAAGTCTCCTTTCCATTTGCAGGCAACTCCTCTGCTTCAATCCGGATAACTAGCTATGTGCTTTCTCTGCTACTATAAAATAGTTTTGCCTGATACAGAATACTTCAATGGAGTCATACAGTGTGTAATCTTATACATCTAGCTGCTTTCACCTCAATGTTCTCTGTTCATTCATGTTAATAGTTGTACTGGTAGACTATTTTTATTGAGTATAATTATAATGCATGCATGTATCACAATTTGTTTTTCCAATCATCTGTTAGTAAACATTTGACCTTTCAGTTTGAAATTATTATAGATAAACCTGCTGTGAATATATGTGAAGAATATATATGGACATATTTATTTATTTACTTGGATAAATAAGTCACAGTAAAATTGCAGTGATTCATGAGTTAGTTTAATTTCATGAGGAATTTTGAAAAAATATTTCCAAAGTGTTACTATGACATTATAGTTCCAGAAGCATTTGTATGTAATATAGTTTTTCCACATTCTCTCCTACACTTTGTATTGTCAGTTTTTTTTTCTATTATAGCCATTATAGGGCATATACAGTATCTCATAATAGTTTTGTCTTGATATTTTCCTGGTAACTCATGATGTTAAACATCAGATTTGTACATTTTAGCCATTGTTTCAAGTGAAAATATCTATTCAAATTTGAAGCCCATTTATTGTCAAGTTATGTCATATGAGAATTATATCTATTAAATTACTATTTGTTGAGGACATCACCATACCTGACTTCAAAGCACTCTACAAAGCTATAGTAATTAAAACAGCATAGTACTGGCATAAAAACTGCTACATAGATGAATGGAACAGAGAGCCCAGAAATCAATCCATGTACATATAGCCTGCTGATTTTTGACAAAAGTGCTTAGACCAAACAGTGGAGTAAGGATGATCTCTTAACAAATGGTGCTGGCAAAACTGGATGCATATATGTAGAAGAATGAAATTAGATACAGACTTCTTACCATGTACAAAAATCAACTCAACATCTCAACATGGACCAAAGAACGACATTTAGGACAAGAGACTATGAAGTTGTTGAAAGAAAATACAGGGAAAGCACTCTAAAACATTGGTTTAGGGGACAACTTCTTGGATAAGACCCCCAAAGCACAGGCAACAAAAGCAAAACTAAACAGATGGGATTATTCCAAACTCAGAAACTTCCTAGCAAGGGAAACAATCAACAGAGTGAAAAGACATCAGAAAGACTAGCAAAAAATATTTGCAAGCTTCCCACTTGATAAAGGATTAATATCCAGAATAGATCAGCAATAAAACACTCAGCAAGCAATCCAGTTAAGAAGTGGGAAAAGGACTCAAAAGAGAGTTCTCAGAAAAAGAAATACAAATGGTCACCAAATATATGAAAAAATGTTCTACATCACTAGCCATCAGGGAAATGCAAATAAAACCACAATGAGAGATCACCTCAACCTTGTCAGAATGGTTAAAATCCAAAAGACGGAGAGTAAGAAACGCTGGTGAGGATGCAGAGAAAGGGAAATACTTTCACACTGTTGGTGGGAATGTAAATTAGTGCAGCCACTGTGGAAAACAGTGTGGAGATTTCTTTAAAAACTAAAAATAGACTTTCCATATGATCTGGCAATCCCACTACTGGGTACACTGTAAAAGACATGAACATGTTGTATCAAAGAGATTCCTGCACCTCCCTGTTTATAGCAGCTTTGTTCACAACACAATTTACTTTTGAAAAATAGCATCTATCTCTCTCCAATAAATTCACTCAGATTGTGTCTTACCTTTTCATTTTCTAGTGATAACCAAAGAATGAAGAGTATCATATATATGTGGCAAAATATAAATGAGCTCTTTTTCATTATTAAATTATTTAATTTGGTTTATTCTTTTTTTATAATTTTATTTATTTATTTGAGAGGTAGATTTATGGATAAAGAGGGAGAGACAGAGAAACAGATCTTCTGTCCACTCTTTCATTCCCAAGATGGCCACAAGACAGGACTGGGCTAGGTTGAAGCCAGGAGCCAGGAACTTCATTGGGTCTTTTATCTGGTTAGTTGGAAGACTATCTTCTACTGCTTTCCCAGGCCATAAACAGAGAGCTAGATTGGAAGAGGAGCAGCCAGGACAGGAACTGGTACCCATATGGGATGCTGGCATCACAGGTGGAAGTATAGCCTACCATGGTCACAGGGTCAGCCCCAAATTTTGTTTATTCTTTAAAATAAGTTCAATGAGCAGTAGAAATGAAATGAAAGCATATTATTTATAGAAGAAATACATCAGCAAGATGAGAGAAGAGGCGTTTACAATCTCACCTCTCCTACAGAAATGCTGACTTTGCAACCACCCATGGATGAGAGTAGCTGATAGAAGCCCAGGAATTCAGTGAAGAGGTCCAAGTGCATTGTTGGAGCAATGGGAAAAAGTGAAAACTTAATGAGCATCTAGCTTCCCCAGGTGAGTAGGACACTGCCCACTACAGGCCACTTCTCTCTCACCCACCCAGGGCACTGAGGGGATCATCCTGGAGCAGGGAGTAGGGAAAGGAATCAGGCGTTCTCAGCAACTGGGATGCAGAACTCAATAGATGACTGTGATTTCTACTAACTTCCTCATGGTTTTCCATCAAGAAGTCCACCCACAAACCTTACAGATTGCATCATTCATGGTTCTTCATGGGTTAGTCCATTTAACATACATATGCATTGTAAAAGCACTGTGAAATTATTAGTGTAATGAAACTCATGAACATATCCATCTCCTCACAAAGTTACTTTATTGAAGGGGGAGTGAGAACACTTAAGATCTATTTTAGCCAATTTCAAGTAAATACTAGAGTATAACTCACTCCAGTCACCATACTGCACATCAGATATCCAAAACTTACTCATCCTACAACTTGAAGGTTCGAACCCATAGACCACCATTTCCCTATCTCCCAAACTTGAGCCTTTGGAAACTGCCATTCAACTCTTGTTTATGTGTCCAGCTTTGTTTAGATTCCACAAAGAAGTGAGATCACATAATATAAGGGTATTTTGCAACATACATGGGAAATGGAATCAAAAGACAAGTGCAAAAACAGTTTGAAATCCATGCACACTTTTTCATGACAAGCATTTTCCCTGAATTTTTGAAGACCTCTCATGTTATCCAATTATGACAACATAGAACTTTGCCACTCTCAAAATCTTATTAACTGGATTACTCATTGGTGATTAAAATGGAAACACCTGGTTTACTACAGAACAATAGAAAATTAAAATTTTAAGCATCTATTAGTATATTAATAAATTAATACTTAAATATTTTTTAACTGGAGCTTAAATAGCCAATAGAGATAACTACTACAGGATTTTAAAAGTGTGTTTCCAGGGCCAGTGCTGTGGTGTAGTAAGCTAACCCTCCACCTGCAGCACCAGCATCCCATATGGAAGTTGGTTAGTGTCCCAGCTGCTCCTCCTCTGATCCAGATCTCTGCTATGGCCTGGGAGAGTAGCAGAAGATGGCCCAAGTGCTTAGTCCCCTATACCCGTGTGGGAAACCAGGAGGAAGCTCCTGGCTCCTGGCTTCAGATCTGCTCAGCTATGGCTGTTGAGGCCATTTGGGGAGTGAACCAGTGGAAAAGACCTTTCACTCTGTATCTCTCCCTCTCACTGTCTGTAACTCTTATCTCTCAGATAGTGCATTTAAAAAAATATACTGGGTTTTTCCAAAGGTGTGACAGGAACTTTTGTGAAAATGACTAGACTAGGTTTTTACACAACCTCATCAAAAGGAAACCACCGTAATTTCATTTATGTTTTTGGATTCTGTGGAATGTTTCTTACGTAAGAGAAGGTTAGGCTGATTAAACCAACTGACAACTTTAAAATCCATCAATGTGGTGCAATCCTTTCCCTTTAGGGATGAAGGATTCTGGGTTAGCCAGGACAAGTACAATCCTGGCCCTACCTAGCTAGTTAGTAGTGTGGATCTAGGAGAAAACATAGATTCAAGAAACATTTGTAAAGCACTGACTTTCTGATAAATGTCTCCACATCTCACACATCCTATAACACACCCTCCAGTGGAGGGACAGCAAGATTTTTTCCTAGTAGCTTGCTGAGTGATAGGTTATCAAAGAAAAAATATTTGTTGTACTTTTCCCATGCAGAAGCAATGCTAATGTTGTTTTTAAATATACTAAGGACAGCCTGGCATTTTCACAAATGAAAATAATTGTGTTTAAAAATATTAACTAAAAGAACCTACATGCCTAGATTGTGTGTCTTCCCCCCGGCCCTCCCGGCACATTCATGAGAATCATTTTTGTCATGAGATACGGCTTCTTGACACAAGTCATTTCTATATAGAGGAAACCACTTGAGGGCACCAAAGTCATTGCTCTCACACGTGCATCCCTCTGCAGGAGGCTATGCTTTCCATCTCATTGTAAATGTACAGGAAGTGGGTGGGGAAGCCCAAGGTCTGGGAAAATGACCATAATAACAGTACCTTGTGTTTATATAGCACCTTTCTTCAATTAGCTCAGCATGTTTGGATATGATTATTCAGCTGGGAGCTTCCAGTTGTGGGAAATGAGGCACAAGGCAAACACGTGGCCTTGGGGGGACAGAGGGTAAGACTAATTCTTATTCATTTCAAATGCCCATTCATTATTTTTACTCTAAAAATCTGATGTGTGGCCTTTCCTGGCCATTTCCTTAGAAACAATGAGCTGAGAAGTCAGAGTCCCAAACTCAAATATATTACATGGAAAGACTTGCGAGTTCTAGGAAAGAAAGGAACCACATAGCTCAGAGCCAAGAGGGAATTAAATAGAACTTTTAAAGCTGTAAAGGTCTGGTTTTAAGATGTCAATTTGAACTTACCATTTCCCAAATAATATTCTGAAAACAAAATGATTTAAATGTTCCTTGGCTATTTTTTTTCCTTAAGCAAATAAACTCAGATATGCAATGAAAATCATTCAACTTTCACCTAGTCTCTGTTAGAGAATTACAAAAAAGGTAAAAAACAAAATGAACTTATATTTTAAAAGCTATTGTCTCACATAAGAAAATACGGTTCCAGAGTGAATGTGTTAAATAAGTGTGCCAACAAGATTTAGTAGAGCAACATCCTGACAGAGCGTTTGATTAATGCACAATTAAGTCTGTGGCTTAGTCATCTTCTGAGAATATTGATGTAGTGAGTGTTTCCAATGAGAGCATTTGCAAAGAGTGATGTGTAACACATAATTAAGACTATTTTCCCCCTCTCTAAGGTATCATCTTCCAGTGCAAGGTCTTGAGTTTTGGCAGAGTACTAAGCCTGTACCTTTAATGATGGACTTAGGATACATTGCTCTGTATATTTGAGGCTGATTGTTCCTTCATAGGTTTAAACCTAACAGATTTACCCTCCAGGACTATTTGGTTTTATCAAATACATATTTTTTCTTTAAATTCCTTTGGTACTTGGATATATCTTCCTTAATAGTTCAAATGATTTTCATGCACACCTATCATATAAAGGGCATAGTGGATGAATATGTTTTCAATTAACTGATCTTGATTTTGTGGAAATACACAGCTCAGAGACTCAGCATGTCCTGAAATAGAAGGCAATCAAACCACATTTTTTCTTTCTTACTTACATATTTCCCTTCTTCACATTATTTCGAATTTGAGAATTACCAGTAATTTACTGTTTTATGGGAAAATACTTGTTTTCACCTTATTTATTTGGATACCTACACGAAATGTCTACTTTTCTAAGAATAATTAGATTTTATCTCTAAAAACAGAACAAGGGGGTCTGGCATTGTGGCGTAGCAGATACAGTCATTGCTACAACTCTGGTATCACACACAGGTGCCAGTTCATGTCTCAACTGCTCTATTTCTGACCCAGCTTCCTGCTAATGCCCTCTGTCAAGCAGCTGTTTGGGCCTCTGCCACCCATGTGGGAGACCTGGAAGAAATCCTGGTTCCGGGCTTCAGCCTGGCCCAAACCTACCCACTGCTGACACTGGGGGAGTGAACCAGCAGATGAAAGATTTCTCCTAGTCTCTCTGTCTCTCCCTCTCTTTCTGTGACTCTGACTTTCAAATAAGTAAATATTTAAAAAAAACTGACTATAAAGTTGAATATAATTTTACTTCTCAAAATAATACAATTATATGATTTTGCTATAAATATCAGGAGTTTTATAGATGTTACGCTCTGAGCAACTCCAATATACATAAATTTAAAGTTATAAAAATTAAAGTATTATTATTTCAAATTTGTCTTTATTACCATCCAATTTGTATTTGAAATCACTAATTCCTCAAATTTTAATGCACACACACAACCAGTGGCATAACTGAGTCCCTAATTAGGTCTCCTAAAGTAGCCTATTATTTATTATTTTCACTAATCTTCCATATGAAATTTTAACTTCCATAAAGTAACCAGGATAAAATTCCAATTCTATTAAAATGGTGGGTAAATCAATTTTATTTCATTTCATAAGTATTTTTCATGCACTACTACTATGTGTGGTGTTCTACTGAATATAGAAATGAAAACATCATTTGATCATCAAGAAATCAAAACTAATTTTTACATTTTCTAATAAATTTAGAGAAAACAAAGAAAAATTAAACCATGGTATGTATCTATAGTTTAAATTTTCATGATTAGAAGTATTTTCATACCCAGAAAAATCCACATATAGTATTAAATAAACAATGGCCACTCCTCTGGATACTTCCTTTTCAAGATAGCTTTCCTTCAGAGTTTCTGCCTAGGAACATCCAAACAAGCAAATTTTATCTGAAAATGATAGACTATAGTATGTTTATTCAAGTTTTCAGATATTTAGTTGTATCAACATATTTCAAATATATTACTTATTCTATGCACTGGACTAGCAAATTTTGTATTTCATATACACACATCTGAAAAACATGCAGTACATTTTCCTGAAATCATTTGTTTTTTGTCTTTCCAATCAATCTGTGATTTCTATAAAGGTTGGGATTTTGTCTTATTTATCCTTATTTCCCATATCATATTTAAGACTGAAAATGCATAATATATGAATTATTAAAGATTGGTTAGATACATGAATAGTTGAGTGTAACAATAAGAGGTCACTTAAGGACAGAGAAAAGGATAAAATGGAAAATGAACAAGGAGAAAAATTTAAGGATCAACTACACTTAGGTCATTGCAAAAAGAAAAGAGGCTGGAGAAAAATATGATAAACAAAGCGCTAGGAAGAGAGGCTATTGGTATACTGTGTTTGTGGAAAACAAAGAGGAAAGTTTTAGAAGTTTGGGTTGGCAATAATGTTAAAGGTTAAAAATGATAGGAAATGTGGTAGTTATTAAAATGGTCCATAAATATTCCAGTTCTCTCTCTCCTTTGTGGTACATTAAAGATTATGTTTCCCAGACTTGTTTAGGCTAATGAAATGGGATTGGAAGTGATGTGTGTTATTTTCCATTGAAAGCTTTTAGAGCTGGTGGGAACATCCCATTTCTTTCTTCTGAGATGGTGACTAAACGTTTAGATAATCTTCATTAGCCTGGAAAGCATGAAGACATAGCATGTGACAAAACCCCTGCCTGTTCACAGAGGGATGAATGAGAAATGTGTCCTAGCTCTCTATAAGCACAGATTGTAGAGTTGTTACTATAGCCTACAGTAATCCTTCCTGGCTTAGCTATTACAGAAGAATTAATAAAAGAATAACTAGGGGGTAGATTTAAGCACTTAAATAAGAATGATTTATAAAAAATTAAGTGAAAGAACACCAACAATTTAAAATGGACATACAATACCACTTCTGCCATTACAGTTAAGTCTGCAATGAGAAGACTAAAAGAATTGGAAGACCAATAGAAGAGCCATTTTTGACACATCAGTAGCCTGTAATAAATAGATTAATGTATACAACAAAAATAAATAAACACAATATTCAGTATATAAAAAGGGACTATGTTTCACTCACCTCAAATGCTTTGGAAAAATATTAAACTTCCTTGAAAAATATATAAAGGAATAGAATAATGGGAGGATGTGTATCAACCGTGTAGACAAGGGAAAAATTCTACCAAAATGCCAACACCTTAAAGAGCATTACAGCATAATATTAGAGGGGTGGGTGTTGTGATTAGCAGGTTGAACCACCACATGGGATTCCTGCATCCCATATCAGAGTGCTTGGTGTGAATACCAACTCTCCTTCTTTTTGTTTTTTGTTTGTTTGTTTGTTGTTTTTTGACAGGGAGAGTGGACAGTGAGAGAGAGACAGAGAGAAAGGTCTTCCTTTGCCGTTGGTTCACCCTCCAATGGCCGCCACGGCTGGCGCACTGCGGCCGGCGCACCGCGCTGATCCGATGGCAGGAGCCAGGTACTTATCCTGGTCTCCCATGGGGTGCAGGGTCCAAGCACTTGGGCCATCCTCCACTGCACTCCCTGGCCACAACAGAGAGCTGGCCTGGAAGAGGGGCAACCGGGACAGAATCCGGCACCCCGACTGGGACTAGAACCCAGTGTGCCGGCGCCGCAAGGCAGAGGTTTAGCCTAGTGAGCCACGGCACTGGCCCAACTCTCCTTCTAATCTAGCTTTGTGCTAATATGCATCCTGGGAGCTGGCAGATGCTGGTTTAGGTACTTGGGTCCCTGCCACCCATGTGAAGGTTCTGGTGGGAGTACCTGACCTCTGCTTTTGGTCTGGCCCAGCTCTTATTGTTGCAGGCATTTGGACGATGAACCGGTAGAGCGAAGGTCTGGTTCTCCATTCTCTCTCTCTCTCTCTCTCTCTCTCTGTGTGTGTGTGTGTGCGTGCGCATGTGTGTGTTTCTCTCTCTCTCCTCATGCCTCACTCCTTTCTCTCTGTCATTCTGCCTTTCAAATAAATAAAAAAGAAAGAGTAATATAGGAACTGCTGGTGAAACAGTATTTATAGACTTTCTGAGTGACTTTCTGTTCATCACATAATAGATAAATCTGCATTTAGAGAAAACAGCCCTCACTATCTAGTAGAACATACCATATCATATTCTAGTGTAGGAAATTAAACACTAGAAGTAAAGAGCTCTCAGAAGGCAATTACTAAATGCCTGTTCTCAATCCCACTAGCTTCTTGGGGAAGCAGAATCTTCTTTTGAAGCTATTCCTTTGAATTGCCAAGTGAGGAACAAGCCATGTAAAACATAACATATAAACTGACTACTAAGGAGGTTAGCTGAGATAGGTCACAAGCTAACTTATATTCAGACAGTCATAAAGGCTTATAAAATACATTTTTAAAATGTATACTCATTTTATTGGAAAGACACACACATACACACACACACACACACAGAGGGAAAGGGAGATGGGGAGGGGGAGGGGGAGGGGGAGGGGGAGGGAGAGGGAGAGGGGGAGGGGGAGGGAGAGGGAGAGGGAGAGGGAGAGGGAGAGAGAGAGAATCTTCCAGTAGACTGCAATACACATCCATTATGCGATGTGGGGTCTGAAGCAGAGACCTAACCCTGGCACCAAACACCCACCCCTGTTAAAGAAACTTAACAGCTGATGCGCGGCTCACTAGGCTAATCCTGCACCTTGTGGCGCCGGCACACCGGGTTCTAGTCCCGGTCGGGGCGCCAGATTCTGTCCCGGTTGCCACTCTTCCAGGCCAGCTCTCTGCTATGGCCAGGGAGTGCAGTGGAGGATGGCCCAGTCCTTGGGCCCAGCACCCCATGGGAGACCAAGATAAGTACCTGGCTCCTGCCATCGGATCAGCGCGGTGCGCAAGCCGCAGCGCGCCGGCCGCGGCGGCCATTGGAGGGTGAACCAACGGCAAAGGAAGACCTTTCTCTCTGTCTCTCTCTCTCACTGTCCACTCTGCCTGTCAAAAAAAAAAAAAAACTTAACAAAGCACAAACTTTGAAAACAAAAGAAACTTGAAGCACAAAGGAAACCTACTTAGAAGGAAAACATCTCGGTTTTCACAGGAAGTCCTAGATATATGGCCTGGAAAAGCTAAACCCTAATAAATCTAAATTTTTTGCAGTTCTTTAAAATTATTACTTACTTAAACAAAGACACAAAATAAATATAAAAGCACCTATATCAATTTTTTAAATCAGAAAAATATAATCTCTTACTGTAAGTTTAGTAAACTCTAACATAATGGAGGTGAATTCAGTAAGTAAATACAGAACACAGCTACTGAAAGAAACAGAAGAAAACTTTAGGAATTCGAAATTGAATTTTCAGACATCTAAGAGGGCTTTCATCTATAATGATAGTGCCCTGTACATTTCAAATATCTAGAAAAAAGGATTTTGAGGTTTTTCACCAGCAAGAGACAATGAATGTTTGAGAGAATAGATAGGCTTAGTCTGATTTGAACTTCACATACTGTCCCATGTATCCAAACATCATATGGAACTCCATTAATAGGTACCATTATTATGCATGTCCATAAAAAAAGTAAAATTAGGGGCCAATATTGTGATGCATCAGGTTAAGCTGCCATCTGTGGCACTGGCATCCTATATGAGTGCCAGTTTGAGTCCTAAATGCTCCACTTTGATCCAGATCCCTGCTAATTCACCTGGGAAAGTAGCAGAAGATTTCCCAGGTGCTTATGTCTGTTTCATCCACGTGGAGACTCAGATGGAGTTCCAGGCTCCTGGCTTTAGCCTGGCCCAGCCGCAGCCTTTTCAAGAGTGAACCAATGGATTAAAGAAGTTTCTCTCTTTCTGTCTCTCCTACTTTCTCTGTAACTCTGCCTTTCAAATAAATAAATCGTTTTAAGCAATTAAAATTAAAAGCATTCCAAAATCTGTTAAAAAGAAAAATTTTAAAGATATATTTATCTTGACAGGCAGGGGGGGTGGGGAGGGAGAGAGAGAGAGAGAGAGATGTCTTCCATCCACTAGTTCACTCCCCAAATGGCCACAATGGCTGGAGCTGAGGAGATCTGAAGCCAGAAACCAGGAGCTTCTTCCAGGTCTCCTATGTGGGTGTAGGGGCCCAAGCATTTATTTCATCTTCTACTGTTTCCCAGGCCACCAGTAGGGAGCTACACTGGAAGAGAAGCAGCTGGGACTCAAACCAGTGTCCATATGGGATGCCAGCACCACAGGCAGATGCTTAACCTGCTACACCACAGATTCAGCCCCTAAAAAAGGAATTTGAAGAGGAAAGAAACCATACCACAAAATGTATTAAACAGAAAAAAATGCAATGGAAGCAGTGGCCTACTTACAATAAAATATAAAAATTAGAGAACAATTTTAATGTCATTTAGAAAAATCAAAATAAGACAACAAAAACATAAAAGAGACAAATGACTAGAATTGGAGATAACAGAATAAAGATCTTAAATTTAGTCATAACAGTTATCTCAAAAAAGTGAGCTGAAGAAAAGTTATAATAAAAAAGGAAGAAAATTGACCTAAGATAAAGACAATCTTGATATGTAAAAGCAAAATGCAGCTAACTATAAATTAGATTTTTTAATAAAAATTACCCATACTTAGCACTATTTTATCCTTATAGATATTATGGGAAATTTAAAAAACTATTTCTAGAATTTAAAAAATTGCATAAGCAGTCACTGAGAAAATTGTATGAACTTCACATAGCGAAATGAGAAATATTAGCAGTTTGTGAAAGAAGTAAAAATAAACATGAGGAAATGATTTAAATAAGAATGAAAATTTCTTACTTAACATATTGAAATAAATTAAAATAGAGTAAACCTTAATGTTACCAAAATGTGATCTCTAGGACATTTTTGGAAGCATAAATAGGGTTAAAAGTTTTGTAAAACAATGAGGGCACAGTTAATGCTTTCTAGAAAATGAAGGAATTTCTGTTTCTTAGACATGATCCAAAAAGTCACTTCTATAAGCAAACATCTAGACATAAAAAGAATCAGCAGATTGGATCCAAGATGGCTCTGCACTCGACTCCATGGCAGAGAAGCAACAAGAATACAAAGATGGACTGTGTTTCACAGAGGTTGAAGGGAAATCTGAGTAAAAATGTGGCAGACACTCCGGAAAGCACACAGCCTTGGAAAGCCAGCATAGAGAGAAACAATGCACACTCCGGCTCCCCAGTCAGTGAGATCCCATGTTGCTGGGGAAAGGTGAGTGGAGACTTCCATGACCCCACCCTCTCTGCAGACCCTCAGCCCTGACTAGAATCTCAAGGTCCTTGCTGGGTATAAATCCAGTCAAGAAAGCTGACTGGGTCTGAGAGACTACTCGGCTTCAAAAAAGGAGCTCACTTTGTTTCCCTCCTCCCCAAAGCCCCAGACCTGAGCTGTACCACGTGGCCACTACTGAGTTCCATTGAGCATTAGGGGACAGCATACAGCCCCATTGCCCCATCACCATCAGAAGCCACCCTACCCCATCAGGATGCTGCACAGGGCAGACATCAGCCCTTCTGTACCCTGTGGCTGTGGGATTGCCGGGCTGAAGCTCTGGAGCCGTGCTTCCGTGTTCTGCATGATCTAAGAAACTCCCCTCTGTTTCTTGAGGCCTGGTGCTAGCCATAGTCAATGTACAAGCTCAGAGGACCAGACCTGAACAAGACACATTCTTATTCTCTCAACACAAGTTTCTGGGTGGCCAGGGCACAAGTTCCAGTGTCACTCTTGAATGCTCTGTGGGGACTGCAGTCTGTTCTGTGTTCTGTAGCTCTGAGACTATGACTACTGGTGCTACAATCCCTGGAGTAACTCTGCACTTGCTGATGGATACTGGAAGGCCTGTCCACATTCCTCTGCTTCATACTGGCAGCTGTCAGTACACAATCCACAGCATAACTCACACTCACCTTGTTATATTTAGGTAAGAATCCCACTGCAATCTGCAGCCCTGGAATAGTCATCATGATCCTATAAGTTCCAGGAATACCTGTGCTCCCCTGCAGATCCTGGGAAAAGCTCTACATCCATTGCTCTGCTCCAGGCCTGCACCTGCTAGTGTAGATTCCAAAAGCCATGCAGGACCTGGGTAAGGTACCCTGCGAGTCCTACATCTCTAGTACTATGAAGACTGGCACTGTATTCCACAGAGTCTTCTGAGTTCACTCCACAAGGGACTGGGCTCTGAGTATGTTAATGATTATTCTGTAATTCTCAAAGACACCTCAGTAGGTCTTTGGAACAAGGATCTATCTACATCCAACTGATCCAGGCTTTTACTTGCTAGTGCACAATGGCAAGCATAACCTGTAATCTACCTACAGGACATGGGTAAGATACCCTTTAAGCCCTGTAGCTCTGAGGCAGGGACTCACTTTGTGGGACCTGGGGAGGTTCCTGTCAGGATTATGCTTTTCCAGATCCATGCCTGCCAGAGCACAGTCCCCAGTGTAACCTGTGCAGTGGAGGACAGTCCAAGTCCTTGGGCCCCTGCACCCATGTGGGAGACCTGGAGGAAGCTCCTGGCTCCTGGTGTTGGAACAGCGCAGCTCCGGCCATTGTGGCCCATTAGGGAGTGAACCAGTGGATGGAGAACCTCTCTCTCTCTCTCTCTCTCTCTCTGCCTCTCTGTCTCTCTCTGTGTGTAACTTTCATATAAATAAATAAATCTTAAAGAAGTATGTCTTTGCAAAATTTAAAGAAAAAAGAAGGAAAAAAAGGAGGATAGGATAGTGGGGAAACTATAATTCATAATAACCTAAATTGTGTGAACAAACAGAAGAACTGCAAGCCTTCAATCATAAAGCTTGTGAAAGAAGAGAAAATGCTGATTAATTTTGACTAGTATTTATTGACATGCATTGAAATGTCACACTGTAACCCATAACAATGTACAGTTATTATTAATAATTTTTAAGTATTCAACGAAAGCATATCATAACAAATAAAAATATCTAAAATGTGGTCCTTTTATAAAGATAGTGAATGGTGAATAACATACTGTAGGTATATATGCTTAAAGGAATAGAAAAGTATTCACAAAACTAAAAAGAACAAATTTTAAAATATGTGAACATTTTAAATGTACTGTTATTATTCCCTAGAATTAAAAATCCAGCATGTTCACATTTGTTTTTGGAAAAGGTCCCGGTCAATCCTCCTGAGCACTAGGTATAGTCCCTGCTTATCCTTACATAGCAGCCTTTAGTTTTTTGCTAGTCCACAGAGTTATTCAGGAAAGGCAACCACACTCCTTCTGTAGGAAACACTATGAGTGGTGTCGCTCCTCCTCTTCATGGAGGAACGACACTAAACCCTGCCTAGGCTTCATATCCAAGTCACGGCACCATTATGTCGCTCCCCCTCTTCGTGGAGGAACGACACAGGACCCTGCGCTGTTCTTTTGTCTGCTCAGCCCTCCCCGGGTTTGCTGCTGGTTCCTCCCGGGTTGGCTACCGTCCCTTCCACCTCCGTGGAAGGGCGGTTCCCCCTGCCACATTCCCCACTTCCGCGGGGGAGCGGCACACCGCCGGCCGGCTCTCTCGGGGGCTGCTCAGGTGTTCCCCTTAGATGTTCCTGGTGCATGTTGTCTCTCTCCTCCTTTATAGTCCTCTTCCACCAATCCCAACTCTGCTACCCACACGCCGAGTACGCTGCTCTCCTCCAATCAGGAGCAGGATCAGCTCCTGGAGGTCAGCACTCAAGTTGGCAAGAGGCAGCTGCGTAGAAGCTGTTTCCTCCTCTTCCAGCGCCATATTGTGGGAGAGCAGATGCATAGAATAAGTCTTAATTCCAGTAACAGTCTAGTCCGAGTTGCTCCCCACAGAGTGGGACACCCGCAGCTCCTCACTGTTCACTATGTTTCTGAGTGTTATTCCCACATGGCCATGTATACCACGTTATTTATAATTTTTGTTACTTCACATGTACAATGTTAGGCATCCTATGCTTGATCTTCCTTGTAATCCTAGAATGGATTGAAATCTCACCCTCACCTATAAAGAGAAGAGGAGCTGAATAATAAAACAAACACAAATTAAAGGTTAGATTTTAAAAATAAGCTTTTTAAAATTTAAGTTTCCTTGAACTCTTTGAAGTACCCTTGTAGAGAACATGATGTCCTAGATTTGAGACTTTGGTAGAAAATACAATCCAGGAATCCGAAGTAAATTAATATAAGGAGTATGAAAGGAAGCAAGAATGCTAGCATGTTTGAATAAATGTGTGGAATGACTTATCATGGTATCTGGAATTTTGAAAGGTAATAGAACTAATTATTAGTTCAAATTTTGACAGACAAAGAGAGAAGTATTGTTCCAGGCATTCAGAAATCAGAATGAATAAATGAAGTACAAAGTAGGATAAAGAAAATAAAGAAATTTTAATAAGTAAAATGTAACTCAAGTTCATTGTCATTTGGAATCATTTTACCTCAAAGTGAAGACATGGCAGAAAGTCTGAGAAAATTGAATTCTAAAGACAGTGAATGTTATGGTTAGTACTGATATCAGCCAGTGCACAGAAGAAAATGGCAGGAATATACTATTTTTTTTTTGCTTGCATGTCATGTATTTCCAGCTAGTTTTATTTCCAGATCAAGAAGCAAGTTTTGCATTTCTTTCTTGTCCTAATCTAAGAAAACTGTGAAGAGATGGTAGCCAAGTGGCATTGGAGATAGTCTCCTGGGAGCTAATTTTCACAGAGCTTCAGGCATCACAGTCAATCTCAGTATGTCTGCCTGCATACTTAGATTCTACATACTTAAAAGTATCAGGCAATAATTTCATTTTATTAACTTGGCTGGAGGTATTATATCTGAGTATAGTTCTTTATCTCTTACAGTTACACTCCTGGTCTACCAGTGATGCATTGCTCTCTAACACAATCAATGGCTAGACCAAGAATATGTCAGTGCTGGCAGACCCCAGTCCTGCATGGAACAGCACTGTATTAGTGATGTTTTCCTTACTTTAGAATATCTGAGAGAAGCTACTTAGAAAGGAATAAAGTTTATTTCCACTCAGAGTTTTTGATATTCACAGTCTAAGATCAGGCAGCCTCAATAGTTCAGGTATCTAGTGAGGCTGGAGGAAGGCAGAGGGATGATCGTATTGTGAGCCAAAAAACAGACACAGGAGCACACGCTATCCACCCTCTATGTGGCCTTTTGCTGTAATGTAGGGCAGCCCAATCCAATCTAATCCAGGCCACCCTAGCAGCCACGCTAGCTAGCAGCTCAATTCATCCTTGCAGCCCAATCCAATCTAATCTGATCCAACCGCTTTGTAAAGCTCTGCCTTCCAACATCATAATTCAATTAAATACTATTCTTAATCAATTAATATAACATTCCAAAGATCCAAACTTTAACTTGCAGTCCTTTGCAGTATATCTAAATCATGTTCCTGGTATTAGACAGGCATTAAAAATAGGAAGCTAGGAAAAATAACTAACAGTCAAGGGATGGAATTAATTTTATATCTGTACAAATCGATATCTTACAAGCAGAAAAATATTTTAAAGTGTTAATAATCTGCAATAGGTAATTTAAAATTAATGTTTTCACACATGCAAAATATACAAAATATATATTTATAATGAAAACATGGGTAATTTTAAAACATTTTGACAATTTTATCATACTTCCTAAATATAATTAGCTTATTAATAATTGTATAGCTGAAACTAATAGCAAACCTGGAAAACTTCATCCTTTTAAAAGGAGAAGTTGGGTCTCAAGGGAAAAAATCAAATGAGAATTGCTCATTCTCTGAGAACAAAAGAGGATTTTCTGCCAGGTAAGCAGGTAGTGGGGTTAACTCCTGAGTCCCACTAATTCATATAGCTTCATTTCGTGTTTAGGACTTGGACCAGAACAACAGTCTTCAGACACTGTTTTATGTAAATATCATATAAGGCTCTTCCTGGTCTCTAAGGCAATTTCCCTTTGCCCCTTCAGAAAGTTGGTGTTTACCATCCTATTGATGTCTAATTAAAAGTACTCCACACTTGGTTGAGGTGACTGAGCTCTGTCAAGGCTTAGGGTGGCTGAGAAATTCACAAGTCTCTTTTGGGGTTTGGCGAGGAGGGGCTCTGTGGAAAGTAGGTGGGGAATATAATTTCTTTCTTTCTTTCTTTTTTTTTTTTTTTTTTTTTTTTGACAGGCAGAGTGGACAGTGAGAGAGAGAGAGACAGAGAGAAAGGTCTTCCTTTGCCGTTGGTTCACAATCCAATGGCCGCCGCGGCCGGCGCACCACGCTGATCCGTTGGCAGGAGCCAGGTGCTTATCATGGTCTCCCATGGGGTGCAGGGCCCAAGCACTTGGGCCATCCTCCACTGCACTCCCTGGCCACAGCAGAGAGCTGGCCTGGAAGAGGGGCAACCGGGACAGAATCCGGCGCCCCGACCGGGACTAGAACCCAGTGTGCCGGCACCGCTAGGCGGAGGATTAGCCTAGTGAGCCGCGGCGCCGGCCTGGGGAATATAATTTCTAACACAAATATAATTTCTAACCTCAAAGTTCATTCACGCCTGGAAAATAAACCATCTGTCTCCTTGGCCGTCACCACCGAATCCCAGCCCCAAACCTATCGTCTATGGTTTTTCTTTTCCTTCATATAGTTTTGTTTCCTTAATTTTCCTAACTTCTGTTTTCTCTATTTTTTTTCCTCTCAAGAGAAGACCTACTCTATCCTAACTCTCTCAACACTCTCTCTCTCTCTCACACACACACACACACACACACACACATGCACACACCTCACATACAATGAAAACAGAACAATTCTTCCCTTGACTTTGCATGGCACTTTAGCAGGGTCCAGTGCATCAGTTCACCAAGTCTATTCCACATTCCTTAATGTATGTTAAAACATTGACAGAAAACATCTGGTGGCCAAAAACAAGGAGCCACTGCACCTGTTTATAGCTCAACTTTCCGGACGAATAATTCAGCCCTCCACAAGCCACAGGTCCTTCGGCATATGGGTTGTCCTTTTATCCACAAAGTTGCTACCTGGCATTGCTTTTCTCATCATGTATAGCCAATGGAGGTTCAACATAAACAATTTACACCCTCCTTCCCAAAATTTTTGTTGCAAAATTGCTCTTAGCCCTAGGTCTATTGGACTTTTCCCAACTGCTAACCAGCCATAGTGCTGGAGTTGTGGGGGCTGGTTCCAGGACCTGGTTCTTTTCTGGCTAGCACCTGCAGTATCTTGATAAATCCTTTTATTTCAGATAATCCTCAATCTAAAGATTTTCTAATACATAATATATTCATTTATGGACTTAATCCCACTAATTCATGCTCTTTTTAGTTTCCCTGGCTATTCTTACATGGCTATTTTCTTATGAAAGTCATCTGTCCTTATTAAAAATCAAACCAAACCAAACCAAACCAAACCAAACCCGGGATATTTCTAAGACAGAGAACTTCAGTAAGATCTGAAGGTTTTATATTTTTGAGTTTTCCTAACAAGAAATATTTAAAATATTTAGATGTTATTCTTTCAAATTTTAAATCTCAGTACTTTTAAACATTCACTGAAACATTATTCTATTTCTGGGCTTTATCTGTCCAATGAACTGTCTCCTATTCCTATAACAAAACAACATCATTTTAAATGTATTTGCTTCACATTAGTTTTTGGTCACTTATGAGGTTATTCCATACCCCTCCCTAATTATCCTCTTTAAAAAAAAGACATATCTTTAAGCATTTTTCTATTCCAAATAAATGGTAGACTTAGCTTATCAAATCCCATTTAAAATTTCTTTGAAATTGTATTAGTATTGTAATATATTTGTACACCTCACATCCTTGCAATCTTTAGTATTCTCACCCTTAAAAATACAGTCCTACAACATTATTTTATTATTCTACATAGCATTCCCAATTAAATTTACTAATTTATCAGTAGTCTTACATATATTCTATTAAATTTATTTACATATAAAAGGAGTATTCAGAAAGTTCATAGGAAAAAATATATTTTCAAAAAACTATAGGGGGCGGCACTGTGGCGCAGTGGGTTAAAGACCCAGCCTGAAACATTGGCATCCCATATGGGTGCCGGTTTCAATCCCAGCTGCTCCACTTCCAATCCAGCTCTCTGCTATGGCCTGAGAAAGCAGTAAAAGATAGCCCAGTGCATGGAGACCTGTGTGGAGACCCAGAAAAAGCTCTTGGGTCCTGACTTTGAATCAGCTCAGCTCTGGCTGTTGCAGCCATTTAGGGAGTGAACCAGCAGATGGAAGACCTCTCTCTCTCTCTCCGGCTCTACCTCTATCTGTAACTCTGTCTTTCAAATAAGTAAAATAAGTAACTAAGTACTTTCTTTTTTATTTTATTTTCTATTTTTACTTTCACGTAAGTAAAAATAAATCTTAAAAAAAAAACTATGGAGTTCAAAATTTTGCTGGAAAATAAACTTATCTTTTAATTCCATTTGTTCAGAAGCATATTTAAGTATCCTGATTTCTTAAGGTTGTTTTTATTTTTAGTTGGCACTGAGAAATGAATGTTGATTCTGTTATATTTTGGGTTTTATGTTTGTCTTATGCCATGTAATTGGCAGTTAATTTTATACTTCTTTTGTATCCTGTTACCTTTTTGAATTCTTTTATCAGCTGTAGTAATTTTTAATTATTTATCATAAGTGCTTGAAAAGAATATGTACTCTTTATCTGCTGGACTTAGTGTTCCATAGTTAAATTGAACCTTATGAAACTAATTGCTAGTTTTAATTTGTCAAAAATGTTTGCTCCAATTTCATATGAATATACTATTTTTCCTCTTAATCAATTACTTGGTAACATACTCTAAATTCTGTCAATATAATGATGCATTTCTATTTTTCTTATATTTGTATTGTTTTCTATGTTTTCAAGCTTTATTTTAGTTTCATGTAAATTTACATATTCTTGGTAAATCATTCTTTCTAGGATTGTGTAGTATTGATTTTGTGTATATGTTTCTACCTTAAATATTTTTCCTAATAGTGCTGTAGCTTCACTACTGTTCTTTTGGTGATTTGTCAAGTGTAACTATTTTTTCTTTCTATTTTTAACATGTCAGTACACTTTTGTTTTATAGTGTTTCTCTAATTGCAATTCATTATTTCTTGTTAAATTTGACAAGTTTTTAGCTTGTATATGTTATGTATATATATGAATATATATTTATGTATTGTTTTGGTAAAATTAGTCATCATTATTACTGTTCTATACAGTTAATACTGGTTTATATTTTCCTTGTGTTTACTAGTTTGTTCGTTTCCCATTCTGTTGTGCATATTTTGTCATCCTTTCGGATTCTATTGTTTTTCTTCCAGAATTGTGTTCCTCAGCAATTGTATGTTAATGCTAAACATGTTCTTTACAGGAAATGTGTTTTCCTTGATTGTTTAAAGGCTTTGTTTTCTCCTCCCTTTGGTGTTCTGAAGTTCACCAAGATGTGTTTATTTAGATCTAGTGTTGTACTCTTTTACTGAACTCCTTGGTTTTCCTGAGTCTGAGCTGTTCATGTCTTCTCTTATTTTGGGGAAAATTCTTATACATTACAATTTTAATTTTCTCTCTCTCAATTCTCTTTATTCTGTCCTTTCAGAACTCCAATCAAAAACATTACTCAAAAATCTGGGCAAGAATAACTCCAATCTTTTATTGGGGCTTTGGAAAGTCCTATGCATCATAATGTGTTCAGGCACACACACAGAGAGAGAGAGAGAGAGAGAGAGAGAGAGAGAGAGAGACAACAAAATATTTTAAAACTATTGTTACTTGGAATTCAGTACTCAATGCTAAAACAGTGCAAACTATAACTTAAATATCTGGTCCTATAATTAAGATGCAAGAAACTTTGTCTTTTATAGTTTTGAGGGGGAAAAGCCATTCATTTGAAATGCCATGAATCTCAGTGGGGTTTGTAACTGCCATGGTCAAAGACAGATGGTGCTACCTGGTGCAAAGAAGTTTTAAGTAACAGAAGATTTAAGTAAGAGAAAATTTATCTGTCAAGACTTTTCTGAAAGAATAAATGCAAAGGATTCTTGCATAACATAATGCATTTGTCAGTAGTGCCATGAGATTACTCCTTGTTTCTGTTCTCATTCCAATCTGTGATTAAAGGATACACAGCAATTATCTTGGTTAGCAACAGTTGCACATAGTGACTAAGGGACATTTTGCAATATTAAATAACTCATGTATGACAGTGAACTTTATGTGCCAACTTGACTACTAAGAGATGCCCTGAGCTGGTGAAATATTACTTTTGGAGTGTGCCTATGAAAGTGCTTCTAGAAGAGCTTAGCATTTAAGTCAGTAAACTGAGTACAGAAGATACTTCTTCACCAACGTAGGTGGGCATCGTCCAATAATTTGAGTGTCTGAAAAGCACAAAAAGGCTTGGGGAAGATAAATCTCTCAATGTCTTGGACTGGAACATCTTTTTTTAAGATTTATTTATTTATTTGAAATGTATTTCAAATAAATATATTACATAGAGTTACACAGAGAGAAGAGAGGCAGAGAGAGAGGTCTTTCATCCAATGGTTCACTCCCCAGATGGCCACAACGGCTGGAGCTGTGCCGATCCGAAGCCAGGAGCCAGGAGCTTCTTCCGGGTCTCCCATGTGGGTGCAGTAGCCCAAGGACTTGGGCCATCTTCTACTGCTTTCCCGGGCCATAGCAGAGAGCTGGACAGGAAGCAGAGCAACCGGGTCTCAAACTGGCGCCCATATGGGATGCCAGCACTTCAGGCCAGGGTGTTAACCCACTGCACCACAGTGCTGGCCCCGGACTGGAACATCTATCTTCTGCTCACAGAGTTTGGAACTTAGACCAGTTTCCCCAACCCCAGGTCTCAGCTCCTCAGGTTCTCAGGCCTTTGGCTTCATCCTAGATTATACTATGGCTTTCGTTGAGTTCAGGCTTAAAGACAGCCAATCATGGGATCTCTTGGCCTCCATACTTAAGGGATCCAATTATCATAATAGATCTCGTCTTCTGTACAGGCTTCTCCTAAGGTTCTGTTTCTTTGGAGGACCCTGGCTTCTACATTATGTTATCTTCAATTTATATTCATGTACACCTGGAGGTACCAATTCTGTACATTATGGTGTAGATCTAGATATCACTTTAAGTAGTTCAGCTCATTATGCAAAAGTAATTCATTTTATTTAATTAAACTGTTTTACATTCTTGTACATTTTATCATATGCATTCTTATTTTAAAAATTTAGGAGCTGACACTGTGGCATAGTGGGTAAGGCCATCGCCTGCCGTGCCAGCATTCCAAATGGGTGCCGTTTCAAGTACCGGCTGCTCCACTTCCGATCCAGCTCTCTGCTATGGCCTGGGAAAGTAGTAGAAGATGGCCGGAGTCCTTGGGCCCCTGCACCCGCGTGGGAAGACCCGGAGGAAGCTCGGGGCTCCTGGCTTCAGATTGGCACAGCTCTAGCCATTGCAGCCAATTGGGGAGTGACCCAGCAGATGGAAGACCTCTCTTTTTCTTTCTCTATCTCTCTGCCTCCCTGTGTAACTCTGACTTCAAATAAATAAATATTTTTTAAAAAGTTTAAATCTAATGTAAAGTTCTCAATTTCTAAATCTACTAATTATTCAAAATGAAATTAGTTTAAAAATGTTATAGAAGAAGTATAGTAACTCAAGGAAAGTTGTCTAGTTTCCTTTCCTATCAATAGTACAAAATTATATGACAGTATTAGTTTAGATATTATAATTGTTGAATTTTTAAGGTGAAAAGAAAAATAATTATATGAATTTTATATGATTTATAAATTATGTGTATTTTTATATATTATGAACCCAAACCTTTTTTGATAATCAACAGAAAACCCAAATGTGTACAATTAAGAATTTAATTTAGTCATCTATGAAATTTTTTCAATTTTTGTCATATGAAAGTAATAATTTGACAACTTTTATATTTTTATGAAACTGTATCTGTCAAGAAAGGACAATATAAATTAATTTATTTAATAGTTTTTTTTAGCTTTGGAACATTTAGACGTATGTTATATTGACCTCCATTTGTACCATCTGGGCCCCACAGGGCTTCTTCATGACCCTTTATCCCTTTCAAATTTCCTATGCCTGTCTTCTTGTTAATTCAAAGAGAAAATTTTATAAGTAGAGATTCTGGTTGGTTTAACTCTATTGAATGTTTTATATCATCTTTTTGTTTTGATTATTTTTTTGAGATGTGCTTAAGGAGCAGACATTTTGGTTTAGCTGTTAAAACATCAATCAGGATGCCTGTGTACTTCCACATCTGACTGACTAGGTTTGACTTTCAGCTCAGACTCCTGCTTCCCTCTTCCTGCAAATGCTAAACTTGGGAGAAAATGGTAATGGTGCAAATAATTGGGTCCCTGCCACTCATGTGGGAGCCCTGGGTTGAGTTCCCAGCTTCAGCTTCAGCCCAGTCCAGTATTTGCTCTCTTTTGGGGAATGAGTCAACAGATGAAACCTCTCTGTCTGTCTCTCTCAGCATCTCTGACTCCTAAATAAACAAACAAGCTTCAAAAACATGTTTAATAGTTTTAAACATTCTTATTTAATATCTCTGTCATGGGGGCAGGTACTGGCAGAGCAGGTAAGGCACCACTTAGGAGGCCAATATCTCGTCAGCACCTTGTTAAAGTCCTGTCTCTGTTCTCCATTGCAGCTTCCTGCTAATGTGCACCCTAAGAGGCATTGGTAATGACACAAATAACTGGGCCTCAGCTACTCACATGGGAGATGCAGATTAAGTTTTGAGCTGTGATCTATGGTCTGCCCCAGCCCTGACTGTTGCCAGCTTTTGGAGAGTAAACTAGAAGATGGGAGAACCTTGTCTGCTTTATGTTTATCTCTGTTTTTCATTATATAAAATAAATAAATAAAAATTTAAAAGTAGCTCTACGATGTGGCACTCTTGAAAACCTAGTCATTGTCTCTGACTTATGATAAATTTTTAGTGTGTTTTGTCAATTTTAGGTTGTATGCCTCTTCTTCTAGGAAGTTATTGATGGAGACTGAGGTGTCAGGCTAAGGTTGTGCACTGCTCGGGGGGTTCTTATATCATTCCATCATTTATCACAAGATGTCTCCACCCAAAAAAACACATTTTAATCTTAACTTCTTGATACAGGGATTCTCATATTAATAAAAATTAGTCTCTAAATACAAATGAAGGCAAGTTCATGGTAATGAATTCATAGGGAAGATTGTATTTTTCTAGTCCATATTCACATTAAGTGAGATAAGACATCATAATGTTGACATGTGACCTTTTTCTGGCCCAGGGAGGATCTTAATTGTGGCACTCTGGGAATCAGAGAGTGATGCTGACCTCTCAATTACATCTCATTACTTCATGTGGGTTCTGAGGCTCATCTCATAACTGCAGAGAATAAATTTAATCACTTTAGGGAAGGTGAAATTTCAGTTTTTAATTCAAGTCCCTTAATTTCATTCTTTTCTTCTTCCTTTTCTTCCTTCCTTCTTTTTTGTTCCTCTGTTTTCCTACCTCCTCCTCTAAAGGATATACACTGAAAATTAAATCCCTCCCTATCCCCAAGGCCCTACAATAGAGGTGTTTCTCATCAATCACTTATATATGTTACTATCATCATTCTATGCACAATCCCATTTGGCTTTTTTAGCTGTTCATATGTCACCATATTTTTTTTAACTTTTATTTAATGAATATAAATTTCCAAAGTACAGCTTATGGATTACAATGGCTTCCCCCCCATAATGTCCCTCCCACCTGCAACCCTCCCCTCTCCCACTCCCTCTCCCCTTCCATTCACATCAAGATTCATTTTCGATTCTCTTTATGTCACCATATTTTTAAAAACCTGGAGTATCACTTTTAAAAAATTATTTTGGAAATCATACCCAATATATAAAAGAAGTCAATATTCTGTATAGCTAGATATAATATTTCATTATATGTATGCATACTTTCTGCTATTCATTTTCTACTCTTTAAAATGTTTCCATTTCTAAGAACAGGGCCATCAAAGAAGGAGGTACCTTTCTCTGAAGGGAGGAGAGAACTTCCACTTTGACTATGACCCTGTCGGAATAAGATCGAAGTCGGCGAACTCAAAAGGCTTCCATAGCCTTGGAAACTCATGACTAGAGCCTAGGGAGATTACTGAGGCCATAAACAAGAGTGTCAAATTGTTAAGTCAACCACAGGAGTCACTGTGTACTTACTTCTCATGTGGGATCTGTCCTTAGTATGTTGTCCAATGTGAAGTAATGCTATAACTAGTACTCAAACAATATTTTTACACTTTGTGTTTCTGTGTGGGTGCAAACTGATGAAATCTTTACTTAATATATACTGAATTGATGTACTGTATATAAAGATAATTGAAAATGAATCTTGATGTGAATGGAATGGGAGAGGGAGCAGGAGATGGGAGGGATGTGAGTGGGAGGGAAATTATGGGGAGGAGGAAGCTATTGTAATCCATTAACTGTACTTTGGAAATTTATATTTATGAAATAAAAAATTTACAAAAAAAGAAAAAATGTTTCCATTTCTTTTTACTTTTCCAAACAATATACTGCAATGAGAACCTTGCATATAATCACTTCCACACATATTAAAGTATATTGTGGGCCAATTTCTAAAAATGGAATTATGGGCTTATCCATTTCCACATATAGGTAGATAGATTTTCTTATTCATATAGAATGGACCAATGTAGAAGCTTGTCACAAATGTAGAAAGGTACCAATTTTCATCCTTTCATGATTAGGGAGTGTTAGCATATTTTGATCTTCATCAACATGTAACAAATTTCTTATGTGATTTTAATTTTCATTTATCTTTTTGGGAATAAGACTGAGTTTTAATAAATATGTTGAAAGGTCATTTTTATTCCCTTTTCTTTAAATGCTATGTTCAGATACATTGGCTATTTTAGTAATGGTTGTTGGACTTTTGTTGAGTTGGAGTAGCTAAGTCTCCCTTGTGTGTGCAGGTGATTTTCTAACGTACTTCTCAGATCTATTTTCAATCCTGATGCTACAGCCATTGACTTAAACAGCAAATCTGCTTGTGCTACAGATCTACTTACACTACTTAGAGGTTCTCCATCAACAACAGAAAGAAACTCAAATACCACAAATTAGCAGCCCTCCTTTATCTAGCCCCTACCTTCTTAATTCTCTGTTTTAGTCTTCAGCATTTTATAATTCACACTCCTGCAACACGGAATTGCTTGACAATCACTTTGTACTCCAAGTTATTCCCTCTATGCCATATCCAGTTCCTCTAGTATGCTCTTCTCAATCCTCCTGTCAGTTACCAACCTCTTATCCTTCCACATCATTGTCTTTTGCTTATCTTGGAATGCAATTATGCTATCATCTTCTATTAGAAGCACAGTCTGACAGAGTTAGGTTTCCCTCTTCTCCACACTTAAATCATCCACTAAACTAGGAATCCAATGATCAATAGAACAGAGCTTTTAACAATAAGTTCATAGCCCAGTGGAGAGGCTGTCACATAATTAAATAACTTTAATAGCTGCAGTGTGCCATTTAATATATAACAGGGACTAATCAGTATTTATTAAATAAATATATCTATCAAAGAAATTGGGTTAAAGCATTCCAGGGACAGAGAACTACAAGATATATGAGAGGGAATGATGGATACAAAATTATGCTCTTCTCTTGAACTCTTCCTTACCTTCCACAAAACATATTGTTCCTTGTGTAGGTGTATCATGTGTGCTTATAGTAAGACACAGAGACTCCAGCTGAAAGGGGAACAGACATAATTTGAGTGAGTGACTGTGTGTGTGTGTATGTGTGTGTGTGTGTGTTTCTCAGGTGATTTGGAGATGATTTTGAGACTTCAATCATACGATAATTATCTGTAATTTAAAAATAATGTGAAACATTTAAAAAATGATAAATATCCCAGAGCCTGGGAGGATCCGTGCTTTTCAATAAGTGAATCACATTCTCATCCAACATGAACTAGTCCAGCAAGGGTTGGACAGCAATCACTATCACCACCACAATGTAATTTCTATTTTGAGCAAAATTTTTTCCATTATGAGATGACTCAGATGTTAAGTAAAAAGTTACAGGCAAGTTGGTGAATATATCCTGAGTGCTGTCTGCTGTCCTTGGATGGTTAAAACTATGACCATAGCAGCTATTTGTAATACAATCTGTATTCCTTCATAAATTCTATGGTTTTTTAATTATTATTTTTTATTTATTTATTTGACAGGCAGAGTTAGAGAGAGACAGAGACAGAGAGAAAGGTCTTCCTTCCATTGGTTCACTCCCCAGATGGCTGCTAAGGCCAGCGCTCTGCGCTGATCTGAAACGAGGAGCCAGGTGCTTCCTCCTGGTCTCCCATGCAGGTGCAGGGCCCAAGCACTTGGGCCATCCTCCACTGCCTTCCTGGGCCACAGCAGAGAGCTGGACTGGAAGAGGGGCAACTGGGACAGAATCTGGCGCCCCAACTGGGACTAGAACCCCAGGGTGCCGGCACCACAGGCAGAGGATTAGCCAAGTGAGCTGTGGCGCCGGCCCATAAATTCTGTTACAAACAGTTAAACATCACACTATGGGAGGTCTTTTGGTCTCTTAATTGGGGTTGAAGGCTCCAGAAAATGAGAATAATTTTATGAATCTGTATGTTGTTCCCTTATCACCAAAGTTATCATCATGGTCACAGCAAGAGAAGACACTTAATTCAAAATCCTGTGCTTGAGCATTCTTGCTTTAAATACCTGAGCTCACTGAACCCTTGTTGAAAGTAGATAAGACAAAAAGTGGGAGAGCTAGTCTCCACGCTCATTCTAGCAGTTAACTTTGTAACACTGTATGAAAATAGGTTTCTAAATTCTGGCTTGGAAAACCAATCACTTTAGGTAGAATATCTTAGTATAAGAAGAAAAAACAATAAAAATAGATTTAAGGAGGGGGTAGAATATGTACAAGGTAAAATGGCGTTTGCATGGTTTGAAGCAATAGGAGGTTTTCATGTTAACCTTCCATAGCAACCTTGGAAAGCTGGATTCAAGACAGTTCTCAGCCTCCTGCAATGAAACCAGGGATTGGTGGCAGCACTGTCACTTTTCTTCCCTCATCTCTGTACCTCTTGGCCTACTAGCTTTGTTCTTTCCTACTGTAAGCCCATGTCTTCTCACATTAGGAGCTATTGACTATAACAGCAATGGGTTCACAACCTCACAGTTTTAGACCAATAAAAGCCCAGTTTCCTACCACAGATCCAATTGACATTATTCCTGAAAAGAAATCCAGCTAGCCAGTCTCAGCTTAAACTACCTGCCCACCATTTCATCACTATTGCTAGGGGAGCAGGGAGCGGAAGCAAGGTTACTCTGACTGTTCCAATTTGAATTGTGTCTACTCCTTTGAGTAATCACTGAATTTGACTAAGTATCTGAGGTCAAGGAGCAGCAAGGCACTCTGTGAAAACCACAGGACAGGAGACTGAGAAGGGCCTACTCTCCACCACAGACAACAAGGGTTTTACCAAGAAAAAAAAAAGCCATCAACCTTAGTAACCAGGAGCATAACACTGATTTTATGGGACATTATGTTCTGAGTTCCAACAGTTCTCTTGACAAATGAACTCTGTGAACTTACAAGTTGGGGACCGC
Organism: Oryctolagus cuniculus; assembly: GCF_964237555.1. Taxonomy (NCBI): domain Eukaryota; kingdom Metazoa; phylum Chordata; class Mammalia; order Lagomorpha; family Leporidae; genus Oryctolagus; species Oryctolagus cuniculus. The sequence continues at coordinate 50,062,375 of NC_091433.1, forward strand.
CTATATCTGAATAATCACACCAGGGGAAAAAAAGACAATGGTTATGGGAGAAAGTCCCTCATGTCATTCATCATCTGTTTTTCCCTTGAAGAACAGGCGTGGCTTTCCTTTGGGTTTCTGGTTGTCCCAACTGAGGTTGCTTCCTCAGTTGATAGGCCAGAGGCTCTGCCCTTTAAGTCAAAGCCCAAAGTCTATCTGATTGCTAGCAGTAATAAAGGCAGTAGTAGCATAATCTCTTCTGTTCTCTGACTGAATGAGGGTATTATTTCAATAGAGTATAATACATTCAGGTTGTTATCTCCTTTACATCTCAATGTTTATTTTACATATATCAAATTTAAATTAACATTACGCAAATATTATGCACACATACTTTCTTTATCTTGCTTGATGCTAAAATAGTTGCTAGAGGATCATGTTAGAATACTTCCAATGATGAGATTTTTGTAATAATTACCCTTATACTATATAGGTATCTTTTTTTGTTAAACAATTACTGCATAAAACAATGTGATGTGCATTATATTCATTTTTGCATAAATTGTAAGATAATATGAATTAATATGTTTCAAAATCTAGGGTATAATTATATAGACATAGAGTCCTGCTCCAGGACAACTAGGAATTCATCAATTCTAAAGACCTGTAGGAATACAACAGTGGGAAAAGCGGTGCAGAGATTTTTGGCAGAGAATACTGGAAAGATTTTTCAAAGTTATTTCTTGCAATTATTTCACAAACATTAAAAAGAAAAAATGAGGAGTCAGAATATGAAAAGATTTTCAAAATGCAAAACTCAAAACCCAACAATCACAATTGAAATTCACTCAGAATTCATAGAAGTTAGTATTCCCAGCAACTTTTTAAAGAAAAGTTTAAGAAAAAAGGTACTTTTTTTCCTGTTTGTAAAATAAAAATGCCATTCTCCTGTGCTTTATTTTCTTTTTCCTCCCTCTCGCTGTGGAAGAATGCAAGATTTCATAACAACAGACATTCAGCTTGCTTTTGATTGAGTCACTTTATGCAAATATTTCGCTACACTGGAAAAGAGAATTGGGAAAGAAAATTACTCTTCCTACCACTGGCATTCTTCATGGACTCACTGGAGCATTTGAGGTGACAGCATGGTCCCCCGAAGCTGTCATGTTCTGTGATTTAGACATAATCTAGCATTTTTCACAGTCATTGAACTAATGAGTTTTACTTGGGAACATTTTGTGTCCAGTGGGAAACAGGTCAGACTTCTTTAAGTAACCTTCAACTTTTACTGGAACTGATCTCAGACTTGAGGCTTAGAGGAAACAGGTTACAAACCTTGCCCTATCTTCAACCTTTTAAGATACTTCTGTAGGACACAGATGTTTTGTTATTTTCGTAGCTCATGGTGAGAAACCCACGAGATTTACATCTGCTTTGTTGCAAAGCTAAATTTAGCCTCATTTTGACAGTTTACTTTGGCCCCAAGTCATTTCCGTTAGTCAGATACCTTTAACTGTCCAACTCATCCCATTGGCATGGATGGGGTACTAAATAGAATTAGAGACTCATAATCTCATGTGACCATCATTAAGTGCAAAGGGTGATCTGACCTCTTGTAACTTAAAATGGACTTAGTTCATAAACAGAGTTAATGATACTTCTTGTGATTTTACTTTGAATTACTAATATACACACATCTCTTTAACACTTGTCCATGACTCTTGAAATTCCTAATTTCAGAAATTATGATGGAAAAAGCAACAATGGAAAGTATCCAAAGTAACGTGTGTCTTAAAATGTAGTAATGATATTTTTTGAATACAGAGAGGCAGCAATTGTGTGGAGTTATCTTATTAAACTGCTCAATGTTTTGTATTTCATTTTTTCCTCTTTTTTAGTGAACAGGGGTTAGATGGGTAAAAAAGTATAATAATGATAAAAATACTTTAAACCAGGAATCTGCAATTTCCAGTTCCAATGCTGGCACAAAATCAGATGTCACCCAGAACAAACTACTCTACTCTCTGAGATTCTGTTCTATTTTTGTATATTATTTGATAATGGCTATTCTAACAACCAACTACAAGACCTTGAGATGCCACATAATCACATATATTTCCTGATCACTCAAATTCTAATGATGCAAGCTTTGGGTTCTCTTGGGGTGGCACCATGCCAAGAAGTAATTTAGAGACCAGTCTCCTTCCATACTGTGTCTCTGCCATATTATAGGAGAATTTAGGACCAATAGGTGGAAATAACTCACATCATTTCTGTTTATATTCCACAAACTGGAACTTTGTCATATCCACTGAGTGTATAACATTCATCCAGTCTGGAAATTAATGAATACAAATCATATTTCCTAGATGTAAGACCAGCTTTCTACTTTTATAAATGCAGCTTAGGAGGAGAACACAAAGAAGGAGTAGTTACTACTGAAGGCAAACTTTATCCTGGGTGTTACCTTTGCCAGTCTTGTCATGAACCAAAAAAGTCAATATTGAATCAAAAAAACCCTCTCAAACCAGAGAATCCTCCTTCCCTCCTAATCATGACATCTCTATTTCTGTTGAAGGACATAAGGTCACATTCTCAGCCATAGCAATGCAATTGTGTTTATCTTAACAGTGAGATGTTTTCTAGAGAGAAGGATGGGCCTTACAGATCTTTAAAAGCTTTTACTTTAAGGTTTTGTGTTGGGTTTATTCTGTTGTTGGTGATGTTGTCTCTATTGTTTTGTTTTTAAGATGAAAAACAAACACTTGTGGATCAAAGAGTCTTGTTTTTGTGGGGAGTTTTCCAGAATCCATAAACTATCCATGAAGATAATTCTTCAAACACACAATGATTTCAACAAAATAAAACAAAGCTGTTGGACTTTTGCCCTGTGTTGTCAGGGACAAAGGCGTGTCTCTCAGTTAGAAAATCCACTGCTACAGCCTGGCCACATGACTTAAAATTGCCTTGTGACTTATATCAGTTCTTCTGGAAGTCTAAGCCTTGAGTCTAAAATGCAAAGAGGGCAAAGGGAGATCTCAAAATGTAACAAGAGGCCAGCTTTGTGACGTAGTGTGTACAGCTGCTGCCTGCAGTGCCAGCAATTCATATGGGTGCCAGTTTGAGTCCTGGCTGCTCCACATCCAATCCAGCTCCCTGCTATAGTCTGGGAAGGCAGTGCAGGATGGCCAAAGTGCTTGAGTTCCTGAATCTATATGGAAGACCTGGAAGAAGCTCCTGGCTTCAGATTGGCCCAGTGCTGGCCATTGTGGCCACTTGGGGAATGAACCAGCGGATGGAAGACATCTCTCTCTCATACTCTGCCTCTGCCTCTCTGTAACTATACCTTTCAAGTAAATAAATAAATAAATATAACAATACTCACAGTCATAAAAATAGTCATACTTCTGGAAAACTTAAAAATAGTCAAGATTTATTAAGCACAAATTTTGTATCAGATATTATTCCACAAAGCTTGTAAGTATTACTATAACTAATTCTTTCTTTGGAGTTAGTATTATAACTTTATTTTAAGGATGAAGAAACTAAGGAATAGCAAGGTGAAATATCTTTCTGGAGAAAAATAGCCAGAATTCAAATTCCCATATTTTGACATCAGAATCAAATTCTTTTTTTTTAAGATTTATTTATTTATTTGAAAGTCAGAATTACATACAGAGAGAGGAGAGGCAGAGAGAGAGAGAGGTCTTCCATCGATGGTTCACTCCCCTATTGGCCGCAATGGCTGAAGCTGCGCCAATCCGAAGCCAGAAGCCGGGAGCTTCTTCCAGGTTTCCCACATGGGTGCAAGGGGCCCAAAGACTTGGGCCATCTTCTACTGCTATCCCAGGCCACAGCAGAGAGCTGGATCAGTTAGAGGAGCAGCTGGGACTAGAACCGGCGCCCATATGGGATGCAGGCGCTTCAGGCCAGGGCGTTAACCCGCTGCGCCATAGTGCTGGCCCCAAATTCGTTTTTTTTTTTTTTTTTTTTTTTTTTTTTTTTTTAAGATTTATTTATTTGGCTGGTGCCGTGGCTCACTAGGCTAATCCTCCGCCTGTAGCGCCGGCACCCCAGGTTCTAGTCCCAGTTGGGGCACCGGATTCTGTCCCGGCTGCTCCTCTTCCAGTCCAGCTCTCTGCTGTGGCCCGGGAGTGCAGTGGAGGATGGCCCAAGTGCTTGGGCCCTGCACCCGCATGGGAGACCAGGAAGAAGCACCTGGCTCCTGGCTTCGGATCGTTGTGGTGTGCCGGCAGTAGCCGCCATTTGGGATGTGAACCAATGGCAAAGAAAGACCTTTCTCTCTGTCTCTCTCTCTCAGTAGAATTCTGCCTGTCAAAAAAAAAGATGTATTTATTTATTTGAAAGTCAGAGATACACAGAGAGAGAGAGAGAGACGTCTTCCATCTGATGGTTCACTCCCCAGATGCCCTAACGGTCAGAGCTGAGCCAATCTGAAACCAGGATACAGGAGCTTCTTCTGGGTCTCCCAAGTGGGTACAGGGGCCATCTTCTACTGCTTTCTCAAGCCATAGCAGAGAGCTGGATTGGAAGAGAAGCAGCTGGGACTCAAATCGGCACCCATATGGGATGCCAGCACAGCACTTTAGGCCATGGCATTAACCCACTGCACCACAGCGCCGGCCCCAGAATCAAATTCTTAACTGCAGCACATGTTGCCTGTGGTGACATGAAATATCACCATAAGCCACCTCTAGCCAAACAATCAGAAAAAAGAAATTAAGATAAAATATTTTTCAAGAATATTTCATTCATTCTGGAAATTAGAGAATAAAGAGTTATATCCCAGTTGTCCATACTGTTAAGATATGTGTTCCAGCACCTCTGATACAAAGAGATTTAAAGTCATCATTGCAATATTGACAACTAGTCAAACTGCAATAAGCTAAAATTCAACAACTTTTCTTGGGCTTATTAGAGAAATCTCCACCTCAGAGTCAGAACACACAAGTCAAAGATGAGATCTGCTTACTTGTGAGCATAAGCCATTGGACCTTGAAAGTGCAGTAAGTCAGGTGACAATTATGATTAACTGCTGGAGACTGACGTGGACAGGATATAAGAGAGAAATTCCTGGTATCAACCATTACAAACCCCTTCCCCCATCCCTGTACTTTTCTGAGATTTGACTCCAGAAAACTCTCCAGGTTCTCATAGTATAGAATTTAGAAATATCCAGTCCTAGCTCCTTCTGGGAAAAGAGTAGTCATTGTAAAATATGCCTAAAACATATCCCATATAAAGGCCTACTCTTTTGGGAAAATAAAATTTTACCAGCACCTTAACCCACATGAGAGAGCAGCATTTCTCCTACTCCACACCAGCTAGCCTTCATGTCACCTAAGGGAGCAGTGGACTGTAATAAACCTACGAAAACAGCATCACAAGGACTAAAAGTCTCACTTAATCACATATTTATGCCACATTATAGCCACATTAACAGGACTCCAGAATAACAGTGGATTATGGCTGATATTTCTGCAAGACACACACTTTGTGGTATAGATTTAGGAAAATTCAAGACCTAAGAGAAGGACAAAAACAAGGAAAATAGAGAAGTTTGAAGACTCCAGCACCTAAAGCTACAACAGACATTAAACACAACCCAATTGCTACTCAAATTAACATAAAACTCACATTATGGACCTCATTAGCTGAATTCCTCTTTCCCACCACACAATGTCAGGTTTTCAACAAAGGACAACAAGTCATGCTCAAAGAGGTACCAAAAATAGTCTGAAGAGAGAGCCACCATCATAACTAGACTAAGTACAGTTTAAAATCCTCAGATGAACATTTTTAAATACTGATGATTAATAGCCTAAAGGCTACAGTGAAAAAAATGGATGTCATATAAGAGAGAGGAGTAAAGTCACTAGAAAGATAAAAATTCTAAGATAAAACTAAAGAAGAAGTGCTAGAAATAAAAAACACTGTAATGGAAATGAAGAATGCCTTCGGTGGACTCACCAGTAGATTAGACAAGACCAAGGAAAGGATCAGTAAACTTAACTTCCATACTGAAATGACAAAGGGGAACAGGAATGGAGTAAAAGGAGCAGAATACTCTAGAACTTAGGCCAATATTTAAAGAATTCCAAGATGACAAACCTACACCTCAGGGAGAAAAATGCAAATACAGAGAAAAGTACTTTAAAATAAGAATTCAAAATCTCTGGATTTTGTCTTAAAGACATATAGCAAATACAGAAACTTTTATTGAAAGAAATGACAAAATTAGTAAGAACAATAAGTTCATTCCAAGTGAGCTACAACCTGTTTCCTAGCTCCTTCCCAAGTTTAGTTTAATAGATGCCCTGTTCTTAAGCAGCTGGGTTCACTTCTCTCAGTTCCCAACCTTATCTTGCCAAAGTAGGTGGATCACCAGCAAGTTACATCCTCTCCAACTCCAAGTTAAAGAGGACATATTTTTGGTGAGTAGAGTAAAAAATTTGGAGTTTCCTTCCTTTATCTACACTTCACTCATAAAACAGAGGTTCTTCCTCAGTCACTGGAGATGGAAATGAGGCCCTGATCACTCAGTACAAATTATTCATAAGACATACATTTAATTCCAGGAGAAACATATTATGAATCCCAAAGGATTGTACATACAGCATCTAAGGCAGTTGATCAGAAATTAAAGAAGTAGAAAGGAAATCCCAAGAAAAACAGTTCTGAGGGGCCAGTGCTGTGGCTCATTTGGTTAATTCTCTGCGTGTGGTGCTGGCGACCCATGTGGGTACCAGATTCTAGTCCTGGTTGCTCCTCTTCCAGTCCAGCTCTCTGCTGTGGCCCAGGATGGCAGTGGAGGATGGCCCAAGGTGCCTAGGCCCCTGCACCTGCATGGGAGACCAGGAGGAAGTACCTGGCTCCTGGCTTCAGATCAGCACAGTGCCGGCTGTAGTGGCCATTTGGGGAGTGAAGCAATGGAAAAAGGAAGACCTTTCTCTCTGTCTCTCTCTCTCTCACTGTCTAACTCTACCTGCAAAAGAAACAGTCAGAAAAGTGAAGAGGCAACCAACAGAATGAGAAAAAAATATTTGCAAACTATGCAACAGATAAAAGATTAACAAGCAGAATCTACAAAGAGATCAAGGAACTCCACAACAACAAAACAAACAACCCACTTGAGAGATGGGCCAAGGACCTCAATAGACATTTTTCAAAAGAGGAAATCCAAAGGGCCAACAGACACGTGAAAAAATGTTCAAGATCACTAGCAATCAGGGAACTGCAAATCAAAACCACAATGAGGTTTCACCTCACCCCAGTTAGAGTGGCTTACATACAGAAATCTACCAACAACAGATGCTGGCGAGGATGTGGGGAAAAAGGGACACTAACCCACTGTTGGTGGGAATGCAAACTGGTCAAGCCACTATGGTAGTCATTTGAAGATTGCTCAGAAACCTGAATATAACCCTACCATACAACCCAGCCATCCCACTCCTTGGAATTTACCCAAAGGATATTAAATTGTCAAACAAACAAGCTGTCTGCACATTAATGTTTATTGCAGCTCAATTCACAATAGCTAAGACATGGAATCAACCTAAATGTCCATCAACATTACACTGATTAAAGAAATTATGGGATATGTACTCTATAGAATACTACACAGAAGTAAAAAAAAATGAAATCTAGTCATTTGCAACAAAATGGAGGAAGCTGGAAAACATGCTGAGTGAAATAAGCCAGTCCCAAAAAGACAAATATCATATGTTCTCCTTGATTGGTGACAACTAACTGTGCACCTAAAAGGAAACCTGTTGAAGTGAAATGGACACTCTGAGAAACAATGACTTGATCAGCCCTTGTCCTGACTGTTGAGGAGCAACTTACTATTTTATTCCTTTTAGTGTTTTTTCTTTCTCTACTTAATACCATTGGTTGAACTCTTTAATTAACACACAATTATTCTTAGGTGTTTAAATTTAACTGGAAAGTCATCCCTGTTAAATATAAGAGTGGGAATAAGAAAGGGAGGAGATGTACAGTTGGGCACATGCTCAATCAGACTTACCTCTAATGTAGAGTTAGAAACGTGACAGGGGATTCCAACTCAATCCCATCAAGGTGGCATGTACCAATGTCATCTCACTAGTCAAAGTGATCAATTTCAGTTCACAATTGATCATAATGGTAGATTTAAGAGTCAAAGGGATCACATAAACAAAACTAGTGTCTGCTAATACTAACTGATAGAATTAAAAAGGTGAGAACAATCCAACATGGGAAATGGATGTACAGCAGACTCACAGAATGGCAGATGTCCTAAACAGCACTCTGGCCTCAGAATCAGCCCTTAAGGCATTCGGATCTGGCTGAAGAGCCCATGAGAGTATTTCAGGCATGGAAAGCCAAGGCACTGAGGCAAAAAAAAAAAAAACCACCACCACCACCACCACCACCACCACCTAAATGAAAGATCTCTGTGAGTGAGATCCCAGCAGAAAGAATGGGCCATCAAAGAAGGAGGTACCTTTCTCTGAAGGGAGGAGAGAACTTCCACTTTGACTATGAACTTGTCTAAATAAGGTCAGTGTTTGTGGACGGACTCAAAAGGCTAAGGCTTCCATAGCCTTGGCAGCTCATGACAAGAGCCTCAGGTGATTGCTAATGCCATAAATAAGAGTGTTAATTGTTAAATCAACAACGGGAGTCTTTGTTTGCTTACTCCCCATGTAGGATTGCTGCTGTCCTTAATGTTGTTGTACTATGCGAATTAATGGTAAAACTACTACTCAAACAGTACTTTATACTTTTTGTTTCTGTGTGGATACAAACTATTGAAATCTTTACTTAGTATATACTAAGTTGATCTTCTGTATATAAAGATAATTGAAATTTTATCTTGATGAAGAATGAGATGTGAGAAGGAGTGGGAGATGGGATGGTTTCGGGTGGGAGGGTGGTAATAGGGGGGAAAAGCTGCTGTAATCCAAAAGTTGTACTTTGGAAATTTATATTTATTAAATAAAATTTAAAAAAATAAAAAAAATGAAAATGATACTATTACAGCTGGGTGTTCACATGAGCAAGAATGATCCCCTTCTCACACTTCACAAGAGACATAAAAATTATTTCAAAATGAATCACATATAACAGGATAACATCTAAAACTATACAATTCTTCAAAAAAGAAAACAGATGCCAATGTTTTTAAACTTGAATAATATAGTAGTTTCTTAGAAATGACACAAAAGCACAAGTAACAACAGAAGATAAAGCTGGGTATCATTAAAATTAAAACTTGTACTCCAAAGACCACCATCAGGTGCAGGTATTGTGGCTAAGTGAGTTATGCTGCTGTCTCTAATGCCAACATCCCATATGAGTGTTGGTTTGAGTGTCAGCTGCTCTGCTACCAATCCAGCTCCCTAGTGAATTGTGCCAAGGAAAGCAGCAAAAGATGTCCCTGCCACCAACTTGGGAGGCCCAGATGAAATTCCAGGATCCCAGCTTCAGCCTGGTCCAGCCTGGCTGTTGAGGCCATACGGTGTGAGAACCAGTGGATGGAAGATCTATTTCTGTTTCTCCCTTTCTCTTTATATCTCTGCTTTTTAAATAAATAAATAAATCTTTAAAAAAAAAAAAAACTATCAGGAAAGTGAAAAGACAGCCCAGAGAATGGAAGACAAATTTTCCAAATTGTACATATGAAAAGGAATTTGTACCCGTTAAGAAAACCTACATGTGATATTTTGTATCTGATAATGTTCAATTACAGAGACTCTCTGACATATCTCACTGGGGTTGATTCCCTCATAGTGCTAGGCTTGGTATACAGCAAATGCTCTCCAGTCTCTGCCTCTCTGGCTGGTCACGACCAGACTCTCTGCATCTAATGGTTGTTCTTACCACCTCCAAGTCCTCTGAGAGACACACACACACACACACACAGTCCCTGTTCTTTCACTCTTAGGTCACTCTATCTGAGGCATTGGACAGAGATCTTTCAGGCATCTTCAGTGAGACTTCTACATAGGGAAGGGGAAAATTTTAAAGGAAATTCCCCTCATTATGGCATGGTGCCCAATATGTTCATATTCCTAATGCTTCTTCATTGTTCTCCTCTCCCCTTTTCACTCTGAGTCAGAAAAAACTCAGAAATTTGTTTACTATTTCCTCATATCTATGAGGAAAAGTATAAAACACTGTTTGAATACTAGTTTTACCGTTAATTTGCATAGCACAACATGTTAAGGACAGATATTCTATATGGGGAGTAAGTGCACAGTGACTCCTGTTGTTGACTTAACAGTTGACACTCTTGTTTATGACGTCAGTAATCTCCTGAGGCTCTTGTCATGAGCTGCCAAGGCTATGGAAGCCTCTTGAGTTCATAAACTCTGACCTTATTTAGACAAGTTCATAGTCAAAGTGGAAGTTCTCTCCTCCCTTCAGAGAAAGGTGAGAAAGGTACCTCTTTCTTTGATGGCCCGTTCTTACTGCTGGGATCTCACAGAGATCATTCATTTAGATCATCTTTTTGCCACAGTGTGGAAGACTATTTTTAAATTTACAAGTAAATAATAAAAAGACAAATAACCCAATTAAAAGGTATACAAAGCAAATAAAAATACATTTTTCCAGGAAAAATATACAAATAGCCAAAAATCAAACTGATGCTCAACATCACTAAACATGAGGGAAATGCCCAAAACCACGATACCACTTCACAATCAGTAAAATGACTGTGATCAAAAATATGAGTAACAGATACTGGGGAAGACATGGGGAAACTGGAAACCTCATACGTTGCTGATGTGAACGTAATATGGTGCAGTCACTTTGCAAAACAGTCCAGCAACTTATCAAGTTAAATGATCCTGAGATTATACTCCTAGCTGTAAAGGCAAGAAGCATGAACTGAAGTGGAAGAGGAACTTGATAGAAAAGGCCTAGATACCTTTGAAGAGACGGCTGGTAGAAATACTGATGTTAAATGTGCTTTTTATGAGGTCTGAAACAGAAATGGTGAACATGCTATTAGTAACTAGAGGAAAGGGGATTTTGATTAATAAAAGGCAGAAGGCTTCACGGAATTGTACTCTATTGGGAGGTGAGTACATTGTGTAAGGAATGAGTTTGGATGTTTAGCTGTGTTTATTTCTGAGCAGTGTGCTGAAGGCATGGCTAGTTTCCCGTTATTACATATAAGAAAATGTAAGAGGAATGAATTAAATTAGAAAGAGTGTTAACCAGAATTTGAAGATTTGGAAATTCTCTGCTTATCCATATTGCACAAAATGAGAACATGTGCTGTGGAAAGAATATCAAGGGTGTGGCTAACGTCCTCAAGCTTCCTGTGGATCTAATCAACTATCTCAGCAGAAACACTACCAGCTCAGGCTGAGATGAAATGGGATGAAATGAAGGAAGACTGTCGGGCTTCCCCAGGCTATTCCTAGAGCTATTCAGCTGAGCATGTGTCATTCTTCAGGAAAAGGGAAGAGTGACCCAGAGGGCAGTTCAGAGACCAGTCACTGACACCAGGATCCTGAGAACAAAAGCCCAGGAGATGGGGCTAACACCTCCTCAGTTCCAAAACTCCTGAGTGGCAGGCGGCTGGGTTGCTTTTGAAAGACAAGGGCTGCCACTGCACCAGCCCAGAAGACAAAATTCTAAATCAAAGTTTGTTGTTAAGTTTTTAAAAAACAGATTTTTTTCCTGCTTTGTTTCAGTCTTGCTTTAGGCTCATAATCCCTTTTTTCTTTCCCATTTATCTGTTTTAGAAGAGGGGTATTTTATGATTGCATCATCTTTGTGTTTTTGGAAGCAGAAAATTTGTAGTTTGGTTTCACAGGTTCACAGAGATAAACTTTACCTTAGAATTAATCATACCCCAGGCCTCATCCATAATGGATTTAGAACATTTCAATAATAAGATTTCTTTTAATGGTTAGAAATACATGAGAACTTAAGAGGACAGTTGTCTACTAGGATTAAATGCTGTTAATTTTATATTTCATTGCTTAAAAATGCATTTAGAATTAAGACTTTATGCCAAAGCTTTATTCATGATGTTCATGTCAATGTCTCAAGAAGAAATTGTTGGTATGGTATAAGGTACTTAATTTTATCCTAATAATGGTCAAGCTAAAATGTTCTCAATCTATACCAGGTTAAGTGACAGGCATATCAGTATTCTTGTAGGCAAATTTGTCATTAGACAAGTTTCTCTCTCATGAAAAAAAGCAACATAAAGTCTTGATTGTTCTGCAAAACTAGATGACAGGTACTGAAAAGGTTAAGGCCAGTAAGAGTCAAAGCTGTCACAGAAAGCTTCATGCAAAAAGGAAATTTGAGAGCTGAGTCTGAATAAATGAAGCTAGATGAGCAGAAAGTAAAAGTCAGAAAAGACAACATGGGGAAAGATGGAGAGAAAGGAAATTGACCCAATTAACTCAGGTGTGAACATATATGCGGGAAGGACATATATTTGAAAAGAGAAGCAGAGGATAGACTACTATCACTTAAATTGTGCCCCATAATATGATTGTCGAAGTCCAAACACAAGTTCTTGACAATACAACCTTATTTGAAACATCATCATGGCAGGGGTACTCAAAATTACACCATTGGAGTGGCCCCAATCCAGTATGAAGACTGTTCTTATACAATGGGGAAACTTGGGCACAGAAATACACACAAATGGAGCAAAGATGATGTGAAAATACACAGAGGGTAACATCCACAAGCCAAAGAATTCCTGAGACTATTAGAAGCTAGGACACAGTCATGAGACTGATTCTCCTTCAGGACTTCAGAAAGAACCAACCCTACTGACACCTCCTAATTAACACCCCACTTTCAAACCATCATGTTATTAAGCAGCATCTTCATTAAGTGCATTGAGAATATTTAACTTATCATCTGGTTCTGAATGTAAAGGGCTCTATTTTAGCTACTTCCTGGAGATACCATGTGGATTGATGTGTATTTTGGAGGATGGGAGCAATCCTTGGCACACATACATAATTTAATCATCATCTTCAACTCATGGCACATTATCATCCATGGACTCAGCAATGCTTTTATTTTCCATTCCTTTTTTAAAAGATTTATTTGAAAGGCAGAGTTATAGGGAGGAAGGGAGAGAGAGAGAGAGAGAGAGAGAGAGAGATCTTGCATCCACTGGCGCACTCCCCAAAACTCACAGCCAGGAAACCCAGAGCTGCTTTTGGGTTTCCCATGTGGGTACAGTGGCCTACACAATTGGGTCATCCACTAATGCATTCCTAGGCTCATTAGCAGGGAGTTGGATTTTAAGTGGAGCAGCTGGAACTCGAATCAGTGCCTAAATGGGATGCCGGCACAAATGGGATGCTGACCAAATAGGTGGCTGCTTTACCCGCCATGTCCCAACACTGACTCCCTCTGCAATGCTTTTCTTTGGGTTCACAATAATGACTTAGCCATGCATTCAGTCATTTGTATGTTTACTCAATTTCTCCCATATTTCCCTGTTCTCACCCCCACAGGCAACCATTCTAATATAATGTGTAGGAAGAGTTTCTATAGGTCAATACAATCAATTACTTTGTTATTAACTAAATTTGTAACTCCTTATAAAACGTACCTTGCCATTTTGTACAAATGCATTCTTAAATTTTATATAAATGAAACTCTGCTTCAGATTCTGACAGGTTTCCTGTTTTATTTCTCTACTTAGATCCTGTTAACTCCACCCATGTTTCTATGTGTGTATTTAGTGTGTGATTTTAACTATATCTCTTACTCCCTAGTGTTTACCTCCCATAGTTTACTTGTTTATTAATTCCAATATATTTTTATTACCCACTAGCACAGTTTTGGAAAGAATGTCAATGGACTTGTTGGTATGTTCCCTGGCATTGTTCTTATATCAGGATTCCTGGATCATAGAGGATAGACTTAATCAGAATAAGTACTGATGGCTGGTTCTACAAAATATGTTATAACACCCTTCCATGAGCAGAGCACAACAGATCCACAACCACACTTTCCAAGTTATCGCCATCTGATGGACATAAAGCGGTAGTGTATAGAAGTTTTATTTTTTATATGTCATATCATGAAATTGAGCCTCTTTTTGAGATTTCTTATTGGGTGACTTTCTTTTTATACTGTTTACTCATTTTTTCTGTAGGATCCCATGCAATTTCTTATATACAAGTATTTTTCATAAAGTCTATAGATTTATTCCTTGTCAGTTTTAGACCCTGCAAACATCTTGTCCTAGTCTACATTTTTTATTATTTCCTATATTTAAAATACATCCTTAACTTTAATCATAAAATTTCTTGTTTTGGCCTTATTTTCCATGAATCTGAGATTTTTATTTAAGAACTCAACTTGCCAATTCTAGCTAATGATACATTGTATGTTTTATTTCAGTAACTTTATAGGTTTACCTTTTAAAATGCCTTTAGTCCATTTGCTGATCAATATTGTGTATAGTTTGGGTGAGATTTTTCTGTTCTTGTTCTATTTCTTTCTCATTATTAGGAATAAGCCAAGTTTATGAAGACAAGTGCTTCAGGCAGCAGAACAGCACATGTGAAAGCCCTTGCATGGGAACAGGATCCATGAGTTCTAGAAACAAGATACAAAGTAGGGACCTGGCGCCGTGGCTCACTTGGTTAATCCTCTGCCTGCAGCACCAGCATCCCATATAGGCACCGGGTTCTATTCCCGGTTGCTCTTCTTCGAGTCCAGCCCTGCTGGGAGGGCAGTGGAGGATGGCCCAAGTGCTTGGGCTCCTGCACGGGAGACCAAAAGGAAGCACCTGACTCCTGGCTTCGGATCGGTGTAGTGGCCATTTGAGGGGGTGAACCAACAGAAGGAAGACCTTTCTCTCTCTCTCTCTCTCTCTCTCTCTCTGTAACTCTACCTGTCAAATAAATAAATAAAAATCTTAAAAAAAAAAGATGCAAGGTAGGAGAGGGCACAGCAAGAGAGATGGTAGATGTAAGTTAACTGATAGGTTTCAGGTAAGAGGCAAGCACATGGAGTCTTGTGAAAGACAGTGCATTCTATTCTGACTATAATTGCAATCCATTGAAGAGTAAGTGGAGGAACACAATTAGAATTATGTTTCTAAGATTACCATGAAGCTCCCAGTGATGGAGAAGATGGGTTAAGCACATTCTTCCCTTTTTTCCTGATAATTATAGCTGAAATCCTTGAATAAACTAAAAAGTAACTATCAAAAGACTCTTAAAAAGGATTAAACAAAACCAGCTCATCGGTGGCCTCAGGAGTTGGGGGACAATCTAGCTGTGGGTTCCCTAGGATTTGTTTTGTTTCATTTTTTTTTTCTTATGGATCCAGTATCACTGCTTTTAGGCTGTTGGGGCTGGGTCTCATCTCATAACCATCTTGCCCTGTACATTAGTGATGAGCCAATAATACTTGATGTCTAAAATTAAGCAACCCAAATCATGTATGTTTTACAAGAACCACTTTAATAAATCCTACCTTTTCCAACAAAACCTAATGTATATTGTACATGCATAAGAGTACTTTGAAGAATCTGAAGAAAAGTGAAATTAAAAGATAAGTTTATTTTGTTTTTCTTCTGCAGTCTGTTAATGTGGTGTATCACATTGATTGTCTTGCACACATTAAACCATCCCTGCATACCAGGGGTAAATCCCACTTGGTCTGGGTGGATGATCTTTCTGATGTGTTGTTGCATTCTATTGGCGAGAATTTTATTGAGGATTTTTGCATCTATGTTCATCAGGGATATTGGTCTGTAATTCTCTTTCAGTGCTGCATCTTTCTCTGGCTTAGGAATTAAGGTGATGCTGGCTTCATAGAAAGAATTTGGGAGGACTCCCTCTTCTTCGATTGTTCTGAATAGTTTGAGAAGAATTGGAGTTAGTTCTTCTTTAAACGTCTGGTAGAATTCAGCAGTGAATCCATCTGGTCCTGGGCTTTTCTTTGTTGGGAGGGCCTTTATTACTGTTTCAATTTCTGAGAAAGCATTTGATAAAATACAACACCCGTTCATGATGAAAACGCTAAGCAAACTGGGTTTGGAAGGAACATTCCTCAATACAATCAAAGCAATCTATGAAAAACCCACAGCCAACATCCTATTGAATGGGGAAAAGTTGGAAGCATTTCCACTGAGATCTGGTACCAGACAGGGATGCCCACTCTCACCACTGCTATTCAATATAGTTCTGGAGGTTCTAGCCAGAGCTATTAGGCAAGAAAAAGAAATTAAAGGGATACAAATTGGGAAGGAAGAACTCAAACTATCCCTTTTTGCAGATGACATGATTCTGTATTTAGGGGACCCAAAGAACTCTACTAAGAGACTATTGGAACTCATAGAAGAGTTTGGCAAAGTAGCAGGGTATAAAATCAATGAACAAAAATCAACAGCCTTTGTATACACAGACAATGCCATGGCTGAGGAAGAACTTCTAAGATCAATCCCATTCACAATAGCTACAAAAACAATCAAATACCTTGGAATAAACTTAACCAAAGACGTTAAAGATCTCTACGATGAAAATTACAAAACCTTAAAGAAAGAAATAGAAGAGGATACCAAGAAATGGAAAAATCTTCCATGCTCATGGATTGGAAGAATCAATATCATCAAAATGTCCATTCTCCCAAAAGCAATTTACAGATTCAATGCAATACCAATCAAGATACCAAAGACCTTCTTCTCAGATCTGGAAAAAATGGTGCTGAAATTTATATGGAGGCACAAGAGACCTCGAATAGCTAAAGCAATCTTGTACAACAAAAACAAAGCCGGAGGCATCACAATACCAGATTTCAGGACATACTACAGGGCAGTTGTAATCAAAACACCATGGTACTGGTACAGAAACAGATGGATAGACCAATGGAACAGAATTGAAACACCAGAAATCAACCCAAACATCTACAGCCAACTTATATTTGATCAAGGATCTAAAACTAATTCCTGGAGCAAGGACAGTCTATTCAATAAATGGTGCTGGGAAAATTGGATTTCCACGTGCAGAATCATGAAGCAAGACCCCTACCTTACACCTTATACAAAAATCCACTCAACATGGATTAAAGACCTAAATCTACGACCTGACACCATCAAGTTACTAGAGAACATTGGAGAAACCCTTCAAGATATTGGCACAGGCAAAGAATTTCTGGAAAAGACCCGGGAGGCACAGGCAGTCAAAGCCAAAATCAACTATTGCGATTGCATCAAATTGAGAAGTTTCTGTACTGCAAAAGAAACAGTCAGGAGAGTGAAGAGACAACCGACAGAATGGGGAAAAATATTTGCAAACTATGCAACAGATAAAGGGTTAATAACCAGAATCTACAAAGAGATCAAGAAACTCCACAAAAACAAAACCAACAATCCACTTAAGAGATGGGCCAAGGACCTCAATAGACATTTTTCAAAAGAGGAAATCCAAAGGGCCAACAGGCACATGAAAAAATGTTCAAGGTCATTAGCAATCAGGGAAATGCAAATCAAAACCACAATGAGGTTTCACCTCACCCCGGTTAGAATGGCTCACATGCAGAAATCTACCAACAACAGATGCTGGCGAGGATGTGGGGAAAAAGGGACACTAACCCACTGTTGGTGGGAATGCAAACTGGTCAAGCCACTATGGAAGTCAGTCTGGAGATTCCTCAGAAACCTGAAGATAACCCTACCGTTCGACCCAGCCATCCCACTCCTTGGAATTTACCCAAAGGAATTTCAATTGGCAAACAAAAAAGAGGTCTGCACCCTAATGTTTATTGCAGCTCAATTCACAATAGCTAAGACCTGGAACCAACCTAAATGCCCATCAACGGTAGACTGGATAAAGAAATTATGGGATATGTACTCTGTAGAATACTATACCGCAGTAAGAAACAACGAAATCCAGTCATTTGCAACAAAATGGAGGAATCTGGAACACATCATGCTGAGTGAAATAAGCCAGTCCCAAAGGGACAAATACCATATGTTCTCCCTGATCGGTGACGACTGACTGAACACCAAGAGGGAAACCTGTTGGAGTGAGGTGGACACTATGGGAAATGGTGGCTTGATCAGCATAGCCCTGACTGTTAATGAACAACTTAATACATTATCCCTCTTAGTAGTTTTTTTATCTGTTCTACTTAATATGAATGGTTTAGTTCTGTAATTGATGCACAGTTATTCTTAAGTGTTGAAAATTAACTGAAATGTGATCCCTGTTGACCATGGGAGTGGGAATGGGAGAGGGAAGAGATGTATAATTTGGGACATGCTCAGGCTGACTTGCCCCAAGTGGTGGAGTTGGAAGCATACCAGGGGATTCCAATTCAATCCCATCTGAGGTGGCATGTACCAATGCCATCTCACTGTTCCAGGTGATCAATTTCAGTTCACAATTGATCATAATGAAAGGAATAAGAGTCAAAGGGAGCACATAAAGTCTAGTACCTGCTGACACTAACCGATAGAATAAATAAAGGGGAGAGTGATCCAACATGGGAAGTGAGATACTCAGCAGACTCATAGAATGGCAGATGTCCTAAATAGCACTCTGGCCTCAGAATCAGCCCTAAAGTCATTCAGAGCTGGCTGAAAAGCTCATGAGAGTATTTCAGGCATGGAAAGCCAAGACACTCTGGCAAAAGATCTCTGCGAGTGAGATCCCAGTGAAAAGAACAGGTCTTCAAAGAAGGAGGTACCTTTCTCTGAAGGGAGGAGAGAACCTCCACTTTGACTATGACCTTGTCTAAACAAGATAAGAGTCGGAGAACTCAGAGGGCTTCCATAGCCTTGGAAACTCATGACTGGAGCATAGGGAGATTACTGATGCCATAGACAGGAGTGTCAATTGGTAAAGTCAACAACAGGAGTCACTGTGCACTTACTCCTCATGTAGGATCTCTGTCCTTAATGTGCTGTGCATTGAGATTTAATGCTATAACGAGTACTCAAACAGTATATTTCACTTTGTGTTTCTATGGGGGTGCAAACTGTTGAAATCCTTACTTAATGCATACTAAACTGATCCTCTGTAAAAAAAAAAAAAAAAAAAAAAGAAATTATCAATTCCCAACTTGACTCTCACTGGGATTAAACATGACAATAGGTCTGCTCTGATTTCATCATCATTTAAAAAAAATCATCTATTATTTTTCACTTTATGTTTCTGTGTGGGAGCAAACTGTTGAAATCCATACTTAATGTATACTAAGCTGATCTTCTGTATATTAAGATAATCGAAAATGAATCTTGATGTGAATGGAAGGGGAGAGGGAGTGGGAAAGGGGAGGGTTGTGGGTGGGAAGGGCGGTATGTGGGGGAAGCCATTGTAATCCATAAGTCGTACTTTGGAAATTTATATTCATTAAATAAAAGTTAAAAAAAATAAAAAAAAATAAAAAAAGAAGTGTATTAAAAAAAAAGATAAGTTTATTTTGATGCAAAAAAGTTGAAATCCATGCACAGCTTTTTCCATAATACATTTTCCATGCATCTTTTGAAAATACTTCCATGCACAGATTTTTTTAAATGGCACCAAAATAAACAACTTTTATTTCCATTTTCAACCAAGTTTTTTAAATACCTTCATACATAGTATATTTTAAAAGACTTACAGACTCTAGAGTATGCTCATTCAAGGCTTTTATTTTAAGGAAAAGATACATTACAGCAAGAGAAAGAGAGCAGAAACAACTATTGGAAGACCGTAAGATATCCCATGGCCCTAACTCCCTGGGGCTCTATTTGTACACCAGAACAGGGCTGAGTGCATGCTCTGAACTGCCAAATTGTGTGCAAGGAATTTTGACTCCTGGAGAGTTCTCCAAGAAAATCTCAGTGGTTCTTTCAGTCAAATCAGCTTTATCAAGCCAGTTATGTCAGTCAACCATCAATAAAAAAGATAACCTTGGGGTTCGCTAGGCCATTTTGGATCCTAAACAGTACTTCATCCATCCACGGCTCCTATCTTGGATAAGAGCAAAACATATCCAAAATCTGTATCTTTCCAAAAGATGAGAGTGTTTCTAATAGAGCTTTAAATCAACTTTATACCCGAAGAAGCTCATTGTTCATGAGCATTCCCTCTCCTGTGCTTTTCATACCATTAACAACAAAAAAAAGAAAAAACTGTGAAGATACTTATTATTTACATTATCAAAGAAGCGCAGGCGTGAATATAAGTTCAAAGAGCCCTTTCAGTTTACCCAAATTTCCAAAAGATTCTGGTGCAAAGTTGTTCACAAGCATGGGCAAGCTTGACAATCTTTTTACCTCTTTCTGCTACTGCAATGTGACCTTTAGGAAGACTTCCTAAAGATCAATACAATAAAACAATTACTTTGTTATTAACTAAATCTAGTTACTTCTGTTCCCAATAACCCTCCATTGGAAGAATATCTTGTAGAAATTTTGATTCGGTTCCCCATGACATTTGATCATCAGTATAAGGATTATCATAGATTTAGTAAAAATGCATTGAATTAACCCTACCATTTATACTAGCGTTGTGCCAAATTGCAATTAAATTATAAATTACACTAAGATATTAACAAAACAAAGAAATCAAAATTACAATAATATTTCCTTTCACTTCCCAGCAAAGGTGACGATATTCATATACCTGACATTGTCATGGATTGAAGTTTCAATCAGTGGCTAAGTCTCAGTTTTGGATTCCAAATCTTTTGAAGGCATAAACTATATGCTCTTTTTCACACTGCAAAATTATACTTAGCCATGTTCCCAACGAGCTTTATTTTTAAATGTTGATCTTTCTCCAACTGATGAAAACTTGGTGGCGTTTAATAAGCTTCCAATTTCAATTAACTTCACTATTAAGTACATCTGTTTTTATTTATGCATAGAGCCATGATAATTAAGAAACATGTATGTAGTTTACATTCTGCATTTAGGCTTTTAATATGCCAAGGGTATCCTGAGTCTCTTAAACTCAAACATGTGCTTCTTCTGCCATGGTCCCAGGCCACTGTCCTTGAGCTACCTCTGTATCCATCTGGAAGAGCATACTTCACATCCCCTCTGTGGTCAGTGTTCCTGCTCTTTCCCATTTTTGTTCCCTAGTATTTTGCCAAAGTATCTATAAAGTCTATTTATCCACGTCTCTAGGGCTGTGTTATCTGTCTAGGCTTCTTGCCACTTTTTCCCTTTCTCATGAAATAACATTCAGTCTAATAGGCCAATATGGGTCAATAACTTAGTTGCTTTGGTATATATTTCCATATATAGTAAAAAAAAATGGCCTGTCCTAGAGATCCTAGACCTGTGCCAATATTCCCAAGGGCTCTTTTATAGTGTGTTGGCCAATGTTCATTTATCTACCAAATATGCTATTGCTGTAAAGTACTTATTGAGTAAAATTTTAGTGCATATTTTATGAACAAAAAATGGTGAATTCTTCAGAAAAAAAGTTATATAACTAGTAATCATTCCCAAATACACTTTATTCCAAGTATGTCAGAGAGCTTTCCATAAGCTCCCTTGATATACACTGGAGTTATCAGTAGTAGATACATGAGCTCACCAAGTTATTCCTAAACAGATTTGGGTATTTTCATGATTTATTTCCACCCACAAAAATATGGATTACATGTACTAGGGCACATAGTAGTATGACAATTTGGACATATAACAAATATGTTCATCAATTCTAAGCATCTTTCTCAACAAGTAGGTCATCATTTAGATTAGCAGTTACACAGTGATCTGTAGCTCTGTCCTGTTTGTTACTTTGCCAAAGTTGTTTTTCACAGGGAGTTATTAGTGTCACTGAGACATTTCATAGAGATGAATCCAAGGGGACGCTCTTAATTCCCTGGAGTTTATCCTGGATGTTCAGATTCAGATGAAGGAGATGCTCTGCTAACACCTTCACTCTATGGTCTCTGGAAATGTGTAGAAGAGGAAGTATCAGCCTCTGTTCTAGTGTTTCCTTCCTGGGATTATTCATTTATGAGCTCCCTTTAGATCAGCAAGCACTTCCTTTTTTTGAATTTGTTGTCAATTTTAAGCTGCATGTTCCTTCTGCTCCTGGAGTACCACCATAATCCTAACAGAGGACTGTTCTGCAGAGGTGACAAGCACAGGAATCTTGTCAGTACTTTCCCCATGTCAACATCAGTGAAGGAAATAGCACTAGATAGGTGTGCACTGAGAAGGAAAGCAGGAAGCGACCTAGCTTAGACAACAGAGGAAAGACAACAACCTGTCATTCTTCAGGACATTGTGCAGTGATATTTAAGCATACTCTCATGGTATCATGTTTAGAATTGGTCCATATTCTGGAATTCTCTATGAAAACCAAGTCTTGGCACTCCAGGATTAGGTAAAAGAAAAACTTCTATAAATAGAGAAGAAGTTTACTTAAGTTCCTTTGCCCTACCATCTCCTCTTCCATATCTTCTCCACAATATCTCAATAATCAACTCAAAGGCATAGTCCTTTATTTCCATATATATTAAACTTTTTACAAATTACTATTTTATTTACCATTTTGAGATACAATTTTTCAGTTTACCTTAAAGACAAAGGCTTAATGTGCCACTAAATAAAGAGTCCAACAAATAAAAAGACCATAGTGGAGCAAAAAATTTGGCAAGGGCTAAAAAAAAAAGTCAAATGGAAAAATGTTCAATTTTATTCATATAAATTTTTAAATATTCACAAAAATCTTTAAAACTATAGTAGGATATAATTCCTAGCAACTTGATAACAACTTAAAGTTTGATAAAACACTGTATTAAACTTTAATAAACATCTTTTTTCAGATATGGGGGCCAGTCCATTATCACCTGCAATTTAGAAACCAAGTGCTTCAGTTGCCAGTTCTGTCAGTCCCCTACTTTGGAGGTGATAAACTTTCCTGTATATGATGTTTCTTTAGGCCAAGTGCAGTGTACCTCCAATAAAAGTGATTCTGCTATTGAAACCAAGCCCCTATAATGTAAAAGTATGGCCCAGCCTCATAGCTGTCTCCCTCTGCCCATGGTGTCCTTGTCTGTCCTTTACAAAAAGGAATTCACTAAGTTGAAGGAGAGACACAACTGACCCTACAAGTTTCTAATCACAGGAATCAAGGAGCCATTTGCTTCTCTAATAGATAAGAACCTTAATGGCCAGTATTGTCCTAGAGTGGTTTGTGTAGGGACATTCCAGGTCTGGAAAGAATGTAGCTGCCACCTTCACATAACCCCCAGACTAACTGGAGCCCACCTGACCTCCATAAATTCCCTAAAGAGCACAGCATCACTGACCAATCAAAGGAAGTTCATGAGCACCACTAACTAACCAGGAACATGGACACAAGCTGAACACACACCTCTCAGCCCCAATTTCAATCTATAAGAATCTTGGGAATTAAGTGATAGCTGCCCAGCTCCTCGTTCTCTGCTTTGCAATAAATACCTGCTTTCTTCTACCATACCATTGTCAGAGATAGGTTTTTCTGCACATGTGGCTAGTGAACCCAGTTTGGGGGTTCTACACAATGCTTCCAACTAGTTTGTTGTATTTTTCGGCAACACTATTAGAAGATACATAACTAGGAAGTCAAATTTGAAATAATATATTCTGCTGTTGACCTTAATGGTGTGAGAGGAATTTGTTTCAACACTCAGACATGCAAATCCAAATCCAGAATGAGTATCCCAGCATAAAGTTGTACATCCATCTGCCAGTTACAGTCAGGCCAGGTCACCTTGGTATGGACACATGGCTGTGAAACAGAAGCATCCTCTGATGTTTTTGTTGACAAATGGAAGAATTTTTAGTCATAGGTCAAGCTTCTGAGGGAGATAGTTGAATGCATCTTCATTCTTTCCATCATTGCATTGCCTGAATGCTTCTGTGGCTGTTCATTGCTTACTTTGACCACCCAATAGTCCCATCTTTAAAGTGCAGAGGAGGATATATATTCACTGTTGTTACAAGTCCCCTTAGAAATCAGAAGCTTTTTCATGGGTATCAACACAACCCACTTTAATTCCTGCTTCAAGTCCTTAAGATTTTCCATAACAAAGCACCCTGACCTGAATCTCCTTTTATTTTCCATGCATCTGAAGCCCATTTTCCAAATCACAATGCTAGTCCATCAACTTCCAATCTTGATTATAGCTATTGCCACTGGGTGGCAGTAACAGACTTTTACCAAAAATTCCAGTCAGTATAACTGCCAGTAGCAGACCCTTCCAAAATTATCACCACCTAAATCAGTTCTTTTTTCATCCAGATATAGTTAACCTCCAGGGCCCATTAGCTTTTATGATCAATCATAAGGGACTGTTACATAAGGAATTTGTGGACACCAATATTACTACACTAACAGACCTGTTATATGATCAAGGCCAAAATTTTTGTATGCTCTCTGGGATATCTATCATTTTAAAATAAGCAAGCACTTGAGTGAGCTCAGATAATCCTAAGGGTTTTCTGCTTGGCATGCCTAAACAAGGAAGACCTGCACAAAATTCCTTTCCCTAAGATCTGGATAAGGGAGAAGTCCTCACTGAGACATCGAAACCATTGTAATGACCCATCTGATAAGAGTAAGGCAACAACTGTACACAATTTGCATTCATAAAAGCCCACTTTGAAGCACCCTTTCATTTACAAGCTTTCTGGAGTTACCACATCATATCATTCTAACTTAATGGCATTGCTCTCTAACATTTCCTTAGCAGATTTACATAACCAATACCCAGCAATCTTTTAGAGTCTTCACCACCAACAGGCCAGTCTATCCATAGCAGTGCAAATGACCTAGCTCATCACTGTCTGGGGGCTAAGGGGGATGGTCCAAGAGACATGCACTCTGTCTCAGTCACAATGCTCTCTGCCTTTCCTACTTTTTATGGGCTCTGAAGAGATTGTGGACTTCTCTTTTGTGTAATACTCAAATGTTAATCCATCAAGACTAGGATAAGTTGTCTTTCTTGATCTGAGGAGTTGGTGTTGAAGGTTTTCTAATCTTTCATAGCTATGCATGAATAGCATTGTGGTCACTCCATAATCTTTTTTTTCATACCATTTTTAATCAATAAAAATCATAAAATCATAAAACATTTCCACATGTTTCAGTTGTCCCAAGGTGTATTCTATCCCCGGTATCATTACTGTGTCATTTCTTCTGAAAAATTCTTACATTGCCCCTGTCATAAAACCCATTTGGATGATTGATTAAGGAATTCCCCTCAAGGATGAATCATCATCTGTCTCAGTCACAGCATTATCATATAGTTGATGCAAAGTTTCTTACATCCTCACAGTAACTTTGGAGCTCTCCATTTAACACCTAAACCAGGGGTTGGGCAATTACTTTTTAACGGCATGAATCCTGTACTCTCAGTATTATGCAACTTAATAGAGCTGCAATGTGGTTCTCTGACCACATATCTATGAAAGCTACACACCTATTGAGGATCCTGAGATCAAACATGAAGTATTAATTGATGATCCCCCACTCCCTCATTTCCATTTCAAATGCTATTCCAAAAAGAGCTGTAAAACTGATCTAAAATGTAACTTAACTCTGTAACAACTGACCAGATTGCAATAAAAGCAAATACCTGCCAACCCACTTGGCCGCTCCATTCCTCCTCTTTATAGACAAGCACAGCCCTAGCACCGTGGCTCTATCAGCTTCACTCTGCCTCTGAGTCACTTACTGTCTCTGGAACAGACAGAAATGGCCGAGGCAGAAATTCCTGGCTAATTTCTCCTCCTTTAAAGAGAGCTCGTCCATGATGCATTTCGCTCCCTCCTCCTAATTTACAGAAACTTTGCTTGTCCATCAATAGATGGAATAATTCTGCACCTTCAGCCTAGGAGTGGGCAACCAGAAGCCAGCTGAAAACAGTATCCGTCTCTCCTGACACCCTTACTTCATTTTTCCTTCTTTGAAAGAATGTCCCATATCTAAATTACAGAAGAAGAGGGGTCATTTTAAATGTCTCCTCTAGGTCACTATCTGTAAGGCCTTCCCCAGTCTGAGTATTTTGAAAACACAGGCTCTACAGAGTGTTCTCAAATGGAGTTGTATTTAAAGGCAAGGAAACAGCAGCAGGCGAAAGAAAATGCAGGCAAGCATGGGTGGTTAAAGACATCATCTTGGTCTAAACTCCCTGGAACCCTATTGCTGTGCCCCCAGTGGGAAGCTCTGTGCCTCTGGTTTGAACTAGATTCCAGGTGAGGAATCTAAGGGAGAAATTTTCCCCCTAAAGCTCTCTGGTGGCTCTTTAAGTGGTCAAACCAGTTATCAAACCATCAGTAAAGAAACTGACCCTGGGGGTCACCAGAGGAGGTTGGGGCCTTAAGCAGCCCATCATAAATACCACTGCCATTATCTTGGCAAAGGTAAAACCTGACATTTAGGGGGTTTCTGAAGATAAAGATCAAACAGTTACAGTACAGCTGTAAATCATCTCTCTCCACACAGCACCTTGCTAGAAAACTTAAAGATTTATTGCCTATATCATCATTTAATTACTACAGTATTGTTAAAAATTAAGTAAAGTTTTAAAGTTATATGTTTTATCTCTCCAGTTGTATCATGAGCTTTTCAATGAGTAAGTCCATTTATTAATTGCTAGACTAATATATATGTTGAATAAAATGAAAAGTTTGTATTAACAAATGAAAAGTACAAATTATTAATTCAGGGTACCAAAAAGGATTCTATAACCAGCTTGACAGAAAAGTCAGCAGCCAGTTCCTGTCTGGGAAAATCTAATATCTCAAATTTTTACATGTGTTTTGTCATCTGAATATGATCCTGAGAAACCTGAATTATTAATCAATATATTAATCTGTGCCCCAAGCAGCTCTTCAAAACAAGAAAGAATGATGAAATTATTGGCAAAGAAGAAACAAAGTTTTATTAGGAAGATTTGGTTTTTTGTACAGGAAATCTCAGAGAAGCTTTTGAGATACTGGCAAAATCCCTTTTTATCCCTTTCTATTTTTTTTCACTTGTGTAGTGGTGATATGGGTATTTATTTTAGTTATTCATTGAAATGTACATTTATGTTTTATTTACTTTCTGAATGCTATATTTCACCAATTTTGAAAACTTTTTTCATAATTTATGAGAACTGATAAACTATTGTAATAACATACTTCCAAAATGAAAACCAAAATCAACAATGTTCCTATGTGGCAACAACAATTATGAGAAGATCTAATTATGCTAGAAAAAGTGAATTTTCCTTTTTAAGGAAATATTCCAGGGATTGGAAGGGGATGTTGACAAGCCCTGGAATGGATTAACCCTTATGTGTCAAGATAGTAAAATGGAGATCTAAATGACCTCCAGGTTTAGTAGATGCAAACTTCACATTTCCCTCCCAACAGGAATTCATACTTCCTGTTTATTGTTTGAACAATAAATTGAGAAACTACTTGCAACATTGCCTTCTCACTAAAACTTCCTATATCCCAAAACCAAAGTTAGACTTCCTCTCTAAAATATTGCTGATTATTGTAGACTGTCATTCCTTTTTATTCAAATATGATCAAGAAACAGATTTGTTTAAACTTATCCTCTCTCCCCAGCTTTTCCTGTAGTGTCTCTAAAAGACAAATTGAGCCATCTTTTTTTTTCATTCTCTACGATTTTCTTTCAATCAGTATATCAAATTTTGGCCTAATTGTCCAGCTTTTGGTTCAATTAAACCTGCAAGTTCAATTATAGTAAATGAGGTAGTAAAAGGTAAAAAATTACAATTTTCTCAGACTTTCTAAGAAAGAAAGATATCTAAACTAGGATTTCCTATGGATGTTGACATTCACTTTATTGTGAAATTATAAATTGTTTACATGTTACAATTTGGGATATGCTCAATCAGACTTGACCCAAGCAGTAGAGTTACAAACATGCCAGGGGATTCCAATTCAATCCCATCAAGGTGGCATGTACCAATGCCATCTCACTGGTCAAAGTGATCAGTTTCAGTTCACAATTGATCATAATGATAGGATTAAGAGTCAAAGGGATCGCATAAACAAGACCAGTGTCTGCTAATACTAACTGATAGAATTAAAAAGGAGAGAATGATCCAACATGGGAAGTGGGATACACAGCAGACTCATAGAATGGCAGATGTCCTAAACAGCACTCTGGCCTCAGAATCAGCCCTTAAGGCATTCAGATCTGGCCCATGAGAGTATTTCAGGCATGGAAAGCCAAGACACTCCGGGAAAAACAACAACAACAACAAAAACACACCTAAATGAAAGATCTCTGCGAGTGAGATCCCAGTGGAAAGAATGGACCATCAAATAAGTAGGTACCTTTCTCTGAAGGGAGGAGAGAACTTCCACTTTGACTATGACCTTGTCTAAATAAGATTGGAGTTGGCGAACTCAAAGGCTTCTATAGCCTTGGCAACCCATGACAAGAGCCTAGGGTGAGTACTGACACAATAAACAAGAGTGTCAACTGTTAAGTCAACAACAGGAGTCACTGTGCACTTATGCCCCATGTAGGATCTCTGTCCTTAATACGTTGTACAATGTGAATTAATGCTATAACTAGTACTCAAAAAGTACTTTACATTTTGTATTTCTGTGTGGGTGCAAACTATTGAAATCTTTATTTAATATATACTAAATTGATCTTCTGTATATAAAGATAATTGAAAATGAATCTTGATGTGAATGGGATGGGAGAGGGAGCGGTAGATGGGAGGGTTTTGGGTGGGAGGGAAGTTATGGGGGGGAAAAGCCACTGTAATCCAAAAGCTGTACTTTGGAAATTTATTCATTAAATAAAAGTTAAAAAATAATTTTATACGTGATATTATTTATTATTATTTCCTTACCATCTGAGGATAGACGTCTAATCAAATTCATGTTTGTTCCTGTTATTATACCTTGTCAAATATTTTGACCATTCTAAGCATTGAATAAATGTTTGCTAGCTTTATTTTTAATGCTGATATTCAGTTATTCACTTATTCAAAATAAATACTTAAATATGGTATAAATATAATGGGAAATTTTCATGGAGTTTTTTTTAACAATAAAATACACAATATGTGTCATTTATGAATCAAGAAACAAAAAACAATCAAACATTTCCTGTCTGGCTGTAAATCTAATTTCTCCACACATCACCTCACCAGAGAACACATAGAAATGATTGATTTTATCACTAATACTATTCCATGCTACTTTCATTTTGGGGAGTAGGATCAATTATCCCTATTAAGTGAAAAATACTTCTGCTGTTTGACTGGACAGATCAAAAGAACAGTTCAGATTGGACTTTAATAAGAATACAACCAACACTCATGACCCTGTCCTACATTTGTTTAGCATTTGAAGTTAATGATGTTCTTTCACCTGTAGCCCTCATGGAAACCATTCAACAGGAAGGCATAGGAGGTGTTATCCTCACTTCTAAGATCAGGAAGATAATGCTACATTATCTATGTACATCACCTGTCAGATGCAACACAGTCAAGCTTGAACTTGCGACTTTGGAGTCCTCTGGGTGTGCTTTCCACTAAGTGATACTGACATGGTATGTAAGAAAGAAGAAACAATTAAATAAGTATTTTGGGGCAGGTGTTGTGGTACAATGGGTTATAGTTGCTGCCTGCAGTGTGGGCATCCCATATGAGTGCCAGTTCGAGTCCTGGCTGCTCCACTTCTGATCTAGCTCTCTGCTATGGCCTGTGAAAGCAGTGGAAGATGGCCCAAGTACTCAGGCCCCTGCACCCTTATGGGAGACCTGAAAGGAGCTCCCGGCTTCTGGCTTTGTATCAGCACAGCTCCTTCTGTTGTGGCCATCTGGGGAGTGAACCAGTGGATGGAAGACCTCTCTCTGCCTCTGCCTCTCTGTAATTTTGCTTTTCAAATTAATAAATACATCTTTAAAAAATAAGTATTTTGCTTCAAATTGCAAAGATGGCAATTTTTAAAGTAATGAGCTATAGATCAAATGCCAAATTATAAGTTAAAGAAAATAAAGTGAAAATGTAAAAAATATTGTCAATAAAATTTTTTTCACTTTTCTTTCTTTTCACATTTGGCATATTCACAGATAAGCTACTCAAAAATGTTTAGATTTATTATTTTGGCAGTCTTTGTCAATGCAAAATGTCACAAAACAAAAAATCTATACATTTTTTCAAAGCTACCGTTTTTTGAGTGTCCTCACTATGCTAAGTGTTGTATATTTTCCTTCATCTTCATAGTAATCACTTCATAGCAGTAAATGTTATTGTTCTTTATTACAGACAAGAATCTGAGGTTCACAGAGGTTTAAAAGATGGTTAAAGATGCATGATTATTAAATGCCAGAAGTAAAATTTAGATCTGAGCTAGCCTAGACTATAAAGTCTGGTGCCCAATCACTCTGCTCATTTGCCCCTCCCACTGATAGACTGGGTGCTGTGGAAGGAACTTCATAAATTATCTGGCACATGATTTTAATTCTTCTATCATCAGGACTCTATCACAGAAGTAGAAATAGTAGGATATACTGGTATATGATTTTGTGGCAAAGACTTGATCTTATGTCATCGTGGGCCTTGTTTAACTGTCTGTCTAAGGTTACCTTCATGACTGATAATAGGAAATAAAGTTCACAGAACTGGTTATTAGAAAAGGAAATGGGCTGGTGCCATGGCTCACTAGGCTTATCCTCTACCTGCGGCGCTGGTACTCCGGGTTCTACTCCCATTTGGGGCGCCAGTTCTGTCCTGGTTGCTCTTCTTCCAGTCCAGCACTCTGCTGTGGCCCGGGAAGGCAGTGGAGGTGTTTGGGCCCTGCACCCACGTGAGAGACCAGGAGGAAGCACCTGGCTCCTGGCTTTGGATTGGTGCAGCATGCCGGCCGTGGCGGCCATTTTGGGGATGAAGCAATGGAAGGAAGACCTTTCTCTCTGTCTCTCTGTCTCTCTCACTGTCTAACTCTGCCTGTCAAAAAAAAAAAAAAAAAAAAAAAAGGAAAATGGATGAGGCATGAGTGAGTATAACATCAATCAGGAACCCACAAACATAAGATAGCCTGCAAAAGCTGAGGCTGTTTGTTATAGGGTGAAACACACACACAACTGGTCCAAAACTTGGAGAAAGGGAGAAAGGATTTGTGGTGAGCTGGAGCAACTGCAGGACCATCTGCTACCCCATGCCAGCAAGATGAGTTACCACATCAGTAAGAACATATGTGATCTGCAAAATGACTGGCTTCTCTTTCTCCATGCTAATCTCCCACAAGAATCTTTTCTGGTCAGAGCTAACTAGAAACACAAAGGGAAGGAAATTCTGGGAAATGTAATTCATCCTAGTCAAGTTGACACATCACAGAACCACCTAAATTCTCTTATTTTACAGATGTGAAAATTTATTTCTTGGATAGGGTGCATGATATGTCTAAGATCCCTCAAACAGTTGAGAGTAAAGCAACCCTATTAACTTCCTGTGCATTATTCCTTTACCTGCAAACAGGATGACATACAGATTTTATTTATTTCCCAGACAAGCAACTTATCAGTGGCTGTTTTAAACACTGGGGGTTATGAAGGGTTCTGAGGCTAAGAGTTCCTTTGCTGATTAGCAATGTCTGCTGTGGGCATAGAAAGGGGAAGCCCTAATAACTGTACTAGAAATGTGCCAATCATTTCTGTACTATTCTGCTTCTCCTTAAAAAAGAATGCTTTCAAGGGATCTGATAAATAACTCAATTATGGCACCAAATATATTTGATAAAACACTTAATATTTTGGGTACGAAACTACTTTTATATAATATAATACATTGAAGAAGATAATCATGGGGCTGGTGCTGTGGCATAGCAGGTAAAGCCACTGCCTGCAGTGCTGGCATCTCTTATGAGCGCTGCTTTGAGTCCCGGCTGCTCCACTTCTGATCCATCTATCAGCTATGGCCTGGAAAAGCAGTGGAAGATGCCCCAAGTGCTTGAGCCCATGCACCTGCGTTGGAGATCTGGAAGAAGCTCCTGGCTCCTGGCTTCGGATCATCGCAACTCTGGACATTGCAGACATTTGGGGAGTGAACCAGCAGATGGAAGACCTCTCTCTCTCTCTCTCTCTCTCTCTCTGCCTCTGCTTCTCTGTAACACTGTCTTTCAAATAAATAAATCTAAATAAAAAGAAGATAATCACATGTCCTAACAAAATACTCCTGTTTGAAGTAGGGCTAAATGACATTTCTAATATTCATTGCAAGCAGAGTTGAAAGGGTTCTGAAAAAAGTTATTTATTTATGCTACCAGCAGAGACAGAGAGAGTACGTTCTCATCAGCTGGTTCATTCTGCAAGTGTCCACAATGGCTGAGGTTTGGCTGGGACTGGGGCATGACCAAATATTGGATCTGAGAACTCTTTCCAGTTTTCCCACTTGGGTGACAGGAACCCAATTTCTTGAACCATCGCCGTTGCCTCCCAGGGTCTTCCTTGGCAGGAACCCTGAGTCAGGATCCAGAGTCAAGAACTGAACCCAGGTGGTACATTAGTGCTGTAGCTACTAGATTAAATGCCCACTCCAAATGCACTTTTTAAAAAAATATTTATTGGGTCGTAGATTTAAATCTTTAATCCATGTTGAGTGAATTTTTTTGTAAGGTGAAAGGTAGGGGGCTTACTTCATGATTCTGCATGTGGAAATCCAATTTTCCCAGCACCATTTATTGAATAGACTGTCCTTACTCCAGGGATGGGTTTTGGATCCTTGATCAAATATAAGTTGGCTGTAGATGTTTGGATTGATTTCTGATGTTTGTATTCTGCTCCATTGGTCTATCCATCTGTTTCTGTACCAGTACCATGCTGTTTTGATAACAACTGCCCTGTAGTATGTCCTGAAATCTGGTATTGTGATGCCTCCAGCTTCAATTTTGTTGTACAAGATTGCTTTAGCTATTCAAGGTCTCCTTTGTCTCCATATGAATTTCAGCATCATTTTTTCCAGATCTGAGAAGAAGGTCTTCGGTATCTTGATTGGTATTGCATTGAATCTGTAAATTGCTTTTGGGAGAATGGACATTTTGATGATATTGATTCTTCCAATCCATGAGCATGGAAGATCTTTCCATTTTTTGGTATCCTCTTCTATTTCTTTCTTTAAGGTTTTGTAATTTTCATCATAGAGTTCTTTAACGTCATTGGTTATGTTTATTCCAAGGTATTTGATTGTTTTTGTAGCTATTGTGAATGGGATTGATCTTAGAAGTTCTTCCTCAGCCATGGCATTGTCTGTGTATACAAAGGCTATTGATTTTTGTGCATTGATTTTATACCCTGCTACTTTGCCAAACTCTTCTATGAGTTCCAATAGTCTCTTAGTAGAGTTCTTTGGGTCCCCTAAATAAAGAATCATATCATCTGCAAAGAGGGATAGTTTGAGTTCTTCCTTCCCAATTTGTATCCCTTTAATTTCTTTTTCTTGCCTGATGGCTCTGGCTAAGACTTCCAAAACTATATTGAATAGCAGTGTGAGATGGGTATCCCTGTCTGGTACCAGATCTCAGTGGAAATGCTTCCAATGTTTCCCCATTCAATAGGATACTGGCCATGGGTTTTTCATAAATTGCTTTGATTGTATTGAGGAATGTTCCTTCCATACCCAGTTTGCTTAGAGTTTACATCATGAAAGGGTGTTATATTTTATCAAATGCTTTCTTTGCATCTATTGAGATATGTGGTGTTTCACATTGATTGTTTTGCGCACATTAAACCATCCCTGCATACCAGGGGTAAATCCCACTGGGTCTGAGTGGATGATCTTTATGAGGCGTTGTTGCATTCTATTGGCCAGAATTTTATTGAGGATTTTTGCATCTATGTTCATCAGGGATATTGGTCTGTAATTCTCTTTCAATGCTGCATCTTTTTCCGGCTTAGGAATTAAGGTGATGCTGGCTTCATAGAAAGAATTTGGGAGGACTCCCTCTTTTTCAGTTGTTCTGAATAATTTGAGAAGAATTGGAGTTAGTTCTTCTTTAAATGTCTGGTAGAATTCAGCAGTGAATCCATCTGTTCCTGGGCTTTTCTTTGTTGGGAGGGCCTTTATTACTGTTTCAATTTCTGTCTCAGTTATGGGTCTGTTTAGGTTTTCTATGACCCGACACCATAAAATTATTAGAGCATTGGGGAATCCCTGCAAGATATAAGTATTGGCAAAGACTTCTTGCAAAAGACCCAGAAGCACAGGCAGTCAGAGCCAAAATTAGCATTTGGGATTGCATCAAATTGAGAAGTTTCTGTACTTCAAAAGATACACTCAGGAAAGTGAAGAGGCAACCAACAGAATGGGAAAAAATATTTGCAAACTATGCAACAAATAAAGGGTTGATAACCAGAATCTACAAAGAAATCAAGAAACTCCACAACATCAAAACAAACAACCCACTTAAGAGATGGGCCAAGGACCTCAATAGACATTTTTCAAAAGAGGAAATCCAAAGGCCAACAGACACATGAAAAAATGTTCAGGATCACTAGCAATCAGGGAACTGCAAATCAAAACCACAATGAGGTTTCACCTCACCCCAGTTAGAATGGCTCACATTCAGAAATCTACCAACAATAGATGCTGGAGAGGATTCCCACTGTTGGTGGGAATGCACACTGGTAAAGTCACTATGGAAGTCAGTTTGGAGATTGCTCAGTAACCTGAAAATAACCCTACCATACAACCCAGCCATCCCACCACTTGGAAATTAAAGGAAAGGAAATTAAATTGGCAAACAAAAAAGCGGTCTGCACATTAATGTTTATTGCAGCTCAATTTACAATAGCTAACACCTGGAACCAACCCAAATGCCCATCAACAGTAGACTGGATAAAGAAATTATGGGACATGTACTATATAGAATACTATACAGCAGTCAAAAACAATGAAACCTGGTCATTTGAAACAAAATGGAGGGATCTGGAAAACATTATGCTGAGTGAACTAAGCCAGTCCCAAAGGGACAAATATCATATGTTCTCCCTGATCGGCGACAACTAACTGAGCCCTAAAGGTGAAACCTGTTGAAGTGAAATGGACACTATGAGAAACAGTGACTTGGGCTGGTGCCACGGCTCAGTAGGCTAATCCTCCGCCTTGTGGCGCCGGCACACTGGGTTCTAGTCCCAGTCAGGGCGCCGGATTCTGTCCCGGTTGCTCCTCTTCCAGGCCAGCTCTCTGCTGTGGTCAGGGAGTGCAGTGGAGGATGGCCCAAGTGCTTGGGCCCTGCACCCCATGGGAGACCAGGAGAAGCACCTGGCTCCTGCCATCGGATCAGCTTGGTGCGCCAGCCACAGCATGCCGGCTGTGGTGGCCATTGAGGGTGAACCAAAGGCAAAATGAAGACCTTTCTCTCTGTCTCTCTCTCTCTCACTGTGCACTCTGCCTGTGGGGGGTGGGGGGAAACAGTGACTTGATCAGCTCTTGTCCTGACTGTTGATATACAATGTAATACTTTATCCATTTTAGTATTTTTTTGTTCTAGTACTATTGGTTGAACTCTGTAATTAACACACAATTATTCTTAGGTGCTTAAAATAACTGCAAAGTGATCCCTGTTAAATATGAGTGGGAATAAGAGAGGAAGGAGATGTACAATTTGGGACATGCTCAATCAGATTTACCCCAAATGGTGGAGTTAGAAATGCGCCAGGGGATTCCAATACAATCCCATCAAGGTGGCATGTACCAATGCCATCTCACTAGTCCCAATGATCAATTTCAGTTCATGATTGATCACACTGATAGGTCTAAGAATGAAAGGGATCACACAAACAAGACTAGTGTCTGGTAATACTAACTGATAGAATCAAAAAGGGAGAGAACGATCCAACATGGGAAGCAGGATACACAGCAGACTCATAGAATGGCAGATGTCCTAAACAGCACTCTGGCCTCAGAATCAGCCCTTAAGGCATTTGGATCTGGCTGAAGAGCCCATGAGAGTATTTTAGGCATGGAAAGCCAAGATGCTCTGGGGGAAAAAAAAAAAAAAAAAAAAAAAAAAGACCTAAATGAAAGATCTCTGCGAGTGAGATCCCAGTGGAAAGAACGGGACCATCAAAGAAGGAGGTACCATTCTCTGAAGGGAGGAGAGAACTTCCACTTTGACTATTTCCCTGTTGGAATAAGATCTAAGTCAGCGAACCCAAAAGGCTTCCATAGCCGTGGCAACTCATGATTAGAGCCTAGGGAGATTACTGACGCCATAAACAAGAGTGTCAATTTGTTAAGTCAACAACAGGAGTCACTGTGTACTTACTCCTCATGTGGGATCTGTCATTAATGTGCTGTCCAATGTGAACTAATGTTATAACTAGTACTGAAACAGTATTTTTACACTTTGTGTTTCTGTGTGGGTGCAAACTGATGAAATCTTTACTTAATATATACTGAATCGATCTTCGGTATATAAAGATAATTGAAAATGAATCTTGGGCCAACGCCGCCACTCACTAGGCTAATCCTATGCCTTGCGGCGCTGGAACACTGGGTTCTAGTCCCGGTCAGGGCGCCAGATTCTGTCCCAGTTGCCCCTCTTCCAGGCCAGCTCTCTGCTGTGGCCAGGGAGTGCAGTGGAGGATGGCCCAAGTGCTTGGGCCCTGCACCCCATGGGAGATCAGGATAAGTACCTGGCTCCTGCCATTGGATCAGCGCAGTGCACCGCCGCAGCGCACCGGCCACGGCGGCCATTGGAGGGTGAACCAATGGCAAAGGAAGACCTTTCTCTCTGTCTCTCTCTCTCACTGTCCACTCTGCCTGTCAAAAAAAAAAAAAAAAGAAAGAAAAGAAAAGAAAAGAATAGAAATCTTGATGTTAATGGAATGGGAGAGGGAGTGGGAGATGGGAGGGGTGTGAGTGGGAGGGAAGTGAGTGGGAGGGAAATTATGGGGGTGGGAGCCAATGTAATCCATAAACTGTACATTAGAAATTTATATTTACTAAATAAAAAAAAAATCTGAGAAAATAAATAAATAAATAAGATCGGAGTTGGCTAACTCAAAAGGTTTCCATAGCCTTGACAACTCATGACAAGAGCCTTGGGTGATTACTGACGCCATAAACAAGAGTGTCAATTGTTAAATTAACAATAGGAGTCACTGTGCACTTACTCCTCATGTAGGATCTCTGTACTTAATGTATTTTACTATGTGAATCAATGGTGTAACTAGTACTGAAAAAGTATTTTACACTTTGTGTTTCTGTGTGAGTGCAAACTGTTGAAATATTTACTTAATATAAACTAAATTGATGTACTGTATATAAAAATAATTGAAAATGAATCTTGATGTGAATGGGATGGGAGAAGAAGCGTGAGATAGGAGGGTTTTGGGTGGGAGGGAAGTTATGGGAGGGGGGGAGCCACTGTAATCCAAAAGCTGTACTTTGGAAATTTATATTTATTAAAAAAAAGTTTAAAAAAAAAACTTAAAAAAACATTTATTGGCCGGCGCCACAGCTCAATAGGCTAATCCTCTGCCTGCGGCTCTGGCACACCGGGTTATAGTACCGGTCAGAGTGGCGGATTCTGTTCCGGTTGCTCCTCTTCCAGTCCAACTCTCTGCTGTGGCCAGGGAGTGCAGTGGAGGATGGCCCAAGTCCTTGGGCCCTGCACCCACATGGGAGACCAGGAGAAGCACCTGGCTCCTGGCAGCGGCCATTGGGGGGTGAACCAATGGAAAAGGAAGGCCTTTCTCTCTGTCTTTCTCTCTCACTGTTCATTCTGATTGTCAAAAAATATTTATTTATTTATTTGAAAGGTAAACTTACAGAGAAAGAGAGGCAGAGGCAGAGGCAGAGAGAGAGGTCTCTCATCTGCTGGTTCATGGCCCAAGTCGCTGCAATGGCCAGAGCTGCCCCAATCTGAGGCCAGGAGCCAGTAGCTTCTTCCAGCTCTCTCACGTGGGTACAGGGATCCAAGGAATTGGGCCATGTTCTACTGCTTTCTCAGGCCATAGCAGAGAGCTGGATCAGAGTGGAGCAGCTGGGACTCAAACCAGCGCCCATATGGGATGCCAGCACTGAAGGCAGCGGTTTTACTCACTACACCACAGCGCCAGCCCCTCCAATTATACTTTTTAAAAATTCACTATCTTATTAAGAATCTTACTAAGAATCAAAAAATACATACCAATTTGTGATTATAAACATTCTTCTTGGCCTGTAGATTATAAACACAAAACATTTGATATTCTGCAGCTCACTATTTATATTACATGAATACAACATGTTTTAATTAGTACTCATCTGAAAGTTGGGTTTTCCATTGTAGCAGCATAGAGCCGTGAGGAACTGAGGAATGCTCTCCCACTTGGACGCTGGTTTACTCTAACAAGCTTACACAAAGCATCCTGATTTGTAGTCAACAAATGTTTATCTTTTGTGCTGCTTGTATTTTCTCACATTCCTCAATATATTCATGACTCAGAAATACTTCCTATTTTCCCAGATGAAGAAATTCATGTTTACTTGTATGGAATTGCTTGTGGTCATGGAGCTAGTAAATGCCAACATAATAATTCCCACTCAGGGTTATTGACTGTAAAGTCTATGGGTTTTTTTCCTGATGGCTATTACAAATATGCTTCTTGGCCCGCCCAGGGGGAAATACTCTTTATCAACAGACTTAGGAAGCACACATAGGAATTCTTCTTTCTTTTTAGGGCCTCCATTCACTAACTGCTTTGACATTTACCCTCATGTGTGCTTGTTAGCAGAACTTAATGCTGCCCCTTCCTTGACGAGGAATTTAGAAACCTAAAAACATTCCACCATCGTTCTACACTATGCTCTTTCATTCCTATCTGTGTGTGTGCATGTGTGTGTTTTTGAGGGGTGGGAGTGGGTTAAAAACAAATAAATAAAGCATTCCCTTATCTTCCTAACTGTTAGACTAAACATATACTACAGAAATCTAAATTTTTATATAACAAATAATTTTTAAGAACAAGAAAATTAGCTTAAACTAAAAGGTTGAAATTAGTCTTTAAGATGTTTAGACACAATCAAGCCACCCTTGAACACCATTCAGTAATTTCAGTAGGCTTGTCGGTGCCGTACATCCATTTCTGCAGGGAAATCTCATTTTCATCTTCAGCAGCAAAATTCACATTAACAGTAGTTGCCATGGAGTGAAAATTAGCTGAATGCTTTACAGCAACAAAAAGAGGAATGCATTTTTCTCTGAGATTGCATAGCTAGAAGAATGAGGCTTAGATTAGGAGAGTAAATTTCCTGAAGTTATAGAGAAGAAAAAAGGGGCTGTAGCCTGGATTTGAATGTACTCATTCTGATACTATCAAGGCACCCTAAAGCACTGCATTCTATAAGTAAAAGAAACTGAGTTCAGAAAGAAGTGGAGCAGGGAAGGGGAGGAGGAAGAAAGGAAACAAAACTGTCATCAAAAACTCAGTGATAGCCCCATCGCCAACACACGCACAGACACACACACAGACAAACGCACACACACAGACACACACACGGACACACACACACAATGCTATTTCCAGCAGCTGGCAAAGTAACCAAAAAAAGAACAATGTCCCCCAAAATATTTATAAATAGTACTTAGAAATTTTTGTTTGTGCTTTTTAAACAGACTTTATATTTTAGAGTAGTTATAGGTTCTTAGCAAGATTTTTGTGGAAAGTATATAGAGAGCACACACAGTTCTACACCCATTCAATCACAATCTCTCCACTATCAACATTCCACACTCCACTGGTACGTTTGTCATAACAAATACACTTACCCAGCAGACAAATCATTTTCACCCAGAATCCATGATTCACAATACAGTTCACTCTTGTCTTCTATACATTTTGATAAATGTATAATGACTTGAATCCAATATTGCAGTCCCATACAGAACACAAGAGTACTTCAAAGAGTTTGTGGAAAAATGAATTAAAATATATGGTTTTCATACAAAAAAAACCTAAAAACCATACTTTCAATGAATCGTCAGAAAGATCATGGGAACTGCACATTATGAAAAACTATACATGGATTTCAATTTTTTTTTTGCATCATTTTTCCATGAACCTTTTGAAGTACCCACTGTTAGAAAAATCCTCTGTGCTCTGCCTATTTAATAAACCCTCTTCCTTCCCCTCAGGCAACCACTGGTCTTTTTATCACCTCCATAGTTTCATTTGTTCCAAAATGCCATTACTGTAATCATGCGATATGTAGACTTCTTTCACTTAGTAATATACATTTAAGATTCCCCCATGTCATTTCATGGCTGGGTGGCTCATTTCTTTTTAAGCACTGAATGATACCCTATTTTGGGAAATGTACCAGAATTTATTTAACCAGTTACCTACTAGAGGACATCCTGGTTTCTTCAAAGTTTTGTTAATTATGATTAATTTTGCTATAAACATGTGTGTACAAGTGTTTATGTGGAAATAGTTCTTCAATTCATTTGGTTAAATGCCAAGGAAAGCAATTTTGGATCACATGGTAAGAGTATGTTTAATTTTCTGTGAAAGTACCAACAATCTTCTGACGTAAGTGACCATTTTGCATTCCTACCAACAATGATCTAGAGTTCCCATTGTTCCACATTGTCACAAGCACGTGTTGTTGTCAATATTTAGAGATTGTTCATTCTAATAGTTGTGTGGTGATCTCTCACTGTTCTTCTGAGTTAATATGATTTGTAATTCCTCAATGACACATGATGCTTAACATCTTTCCTTATGTTTGCTTTCCCTTTTTATATATTCTTTAGGAAGGTATGGGTTCAAATCTTTTGCCTATTTTAAAATCACATTTTCTTATTATTGATTTTAAAATTTTGAATATATGCTTTGGATAGCACTCCTTTAACAAGTGTATCTGTTTCAAATGTTATGTGTCAGTCTGTGGCTTTTCTTGTTCTATTGACATTGTCTACCTGTATGTTTTTTTTTAGTTTTAATAAAAGTAATAAAGTCCAACTTATCAATTATTTCTTTCATAGATCATAACTTTGTATTATATCTCAAAAGTCATTGGCAGGGGGTGGGCACTTGTTGCTGCATTTAATTCGTGGTTTTGAGTTCCCATTCTGCTCCTAATTCCAATTCTCTGCTAATGTGTACCTTTCCAGTCAGCAGGTGATGGCTTAAGTTCTTGGCCCCTGCCCCCCATGACGGAGAATCAGATTGAGTTCATGCTTCCTGGATTTGGTCCTGGCTGATGTGGGTATTTCGAGAGTGAATAGCAGATGGAAGATTGTTTCTGTGCCCTACCTCTGCCTTTCAAACTAATTAATTTGTTTAAATAAATAAAAATTTTAAAAGGCATTAGCATGCCCAAGGACATCAAGGTTTTCTCCAATTTTCTCTTCTGGGAATTTTATAATTTTTCATTTTAAATTTAGAGCTAAGATCCATTTCAGTTGATTTTTGTGGAAGGCACAAAGTGTGTGACTAGACTGATGTATTGCATGTACATATGTGGTTGTTCTGGCACTATTTGGTGAAAAAATCTTTTCTACATTGTGATGATTTTTTTCCCTATGTCAAATATCAGTTGACTATATTCATGCAAATTTATTTCTGGGTCTTCTATTCTGATCCACTGATGTTTTACTGCAGCTTTATAGTAAGTAGAAAATATTGTTTAAAAATCCTGATTACTGTAGCTTCATAGTAAGTCCTGAAGTTAAGCAGTGTCAGTTCTCCAACTTCATTATTTACCTTCAATATGGAGCTGGCCATTCTAAATCTTTTACCTCTCCATTTAAACTTTACAATCACTTTGTTAATAGTTGCAAAATAATCTGTTTGATTTTGATTTGCATTGTACTGAACCTGTACATTTCATTGGAATGAACTGCTATCTTTGACAATACTGAGTCTTTCTATCCGTTAACGTAGAATATCTTAATTTAGTTTTTCTTTGCTTTCTTTCATCACAGATTTATAGTTTTCCACATATAAATATCATACATATTTTGCCAGATTTATACCCAAGTATTTACTTGTGGGGATGCTAATTTAAATGGCAATGTGTTTTTAATTTAAAATTCCAGTTGTTCATCTCTGGTATATATGAAAGAAATTGATTTTTATGTATTAACTTCATATCTTAAAGTCTTGCTATAACCATTTATGAGTTCCATGAGTTTTTTTTTTTTACTTTTGAGGATGATTTTTCTATGTAAACAATTGTTATAGATAACCTCCATGGCAAAAGGGTTGGGAAATTGGGTCTAATAAGAGATGACTACATCCTGAGGGTTCTACCCTCAAGAATGGATCAACATCACTATTGCTCTCCCTCTCATCTGCTTGACTTCTGTCATGGCATGATGAAGCCAGAAGGACCCTACCAAATGCAGCACCTTAATATTGGACTTTCCGGACTCCAGAACTGTGAGAAGTAGTTTCTTCGTAAATCAGCCGCTCTGGAACATTCTGCCATACAAAACAGACTAAGACAACAATTGAGTCACCTGCAAAGACAGTTTCGCTTCCCCTTCCCAATCTGTATACCTTTTATTTCCTTTTCTTATTGCATCAATTACGACTTCCAGTACTATGCTGAAAAGTACTGGGAGCAGACAGTCTTGTTCCTTGTTTTTGATTTTATTACAGAAGTTTAAAATTCTTACCTTAGTTATTAGGTAGCTGAAGCTTTTATAGATGTTCTACACCCAGATGAGGAAACTACCTCTATTTTTAGTTTCTTGAGAGTCTTTGTCTTAAATGGATGCTGAATCATATCAAATGTTTTTTATATCTATAAATATAATAATGCAATTTTTCTTCTTTCATCTGTTGTGACAGATTACATTAATTGATTTTCAAATGTTGATCCATTCCCTGCATACCTGAGGAAAATCCTACTTAGTAATAGTGTATAATTATTTTTGTACATTGTTGGAGTAATTTATGAGTATTTTGATGTATTAACTTGATGGGAACAAATTGGGGATTTTTAAATTTTTTTTTTATTTAGCAAATATAAATTTTCAAAGTACAGTTAATGGATTACAATAGCTTCCCCCCCCATAATTTCCCTTCCACTCACATCCCTCCCATCTCCCGCTCCCTCTCCCATTCCATTCACATCAAGATTCATTTTCAATTATCTTTATATATAGAAGATCAATTCAGTATATATTAAGTAAAGATTTCATCAGTTTGCACCCGCACAGAAACACAAAGTGTAAAATACTGTTTCAGTACTAGTTATAGCATTAGTTCACATTGGACAACACATTAAGGACAGATCCCACATGAGAAGTAAGTACACAGTGACTCCTCCCTTAAGGAGCTGGTGCTGTCGCACAGCACGTTAAATCCCAAATCCCATATGGGTACTGGTTCAAGTCTCTGTCTCTCTGCTGTCAATCCAGCTCCCTGCTGATGAGCCTGGAAAAGAGGCCCCTGCACCCATGTGGGAAACCCAGAAGGAGCTCCTGCCTTCTGGATTCAAATCAGCTCAGCCCTGGCCATTGCAGCCATCTGGGGAGTGAACCAGTGGATGGAAGACCTTTTTCTCTCTGTCTCTACCTCTCTCTGTAACTTCTTCAAAATAAATAAAATAAATTTGTTATAAAAATTCCCGTATGATTTCTTCTCTGATGAATGCCATATAGCGATTCCTTTAATCCCTCAGTATGCAGGAATTTTTCAAGGTGTCTGTCTGTGATTCATTTCTAGTTCAGTTCTATTGTGTTCTGAGCATACATTATATGATTTCTTTTATAAAAAATTTTAATTTATTTATTTGAAAGGCAAATTGACAGTGAAAGTGAACGTGAGAGAGAGAGAGAGAGACAGAGAGAGAGAGAGAGAATCTCCTGTATTCTTCACTCCCCAAGGGCCTGTGACCACTGGAGTTGGGCCAAGTTGAAGCCAGGAAGCTGAAACTCCATCTGGGCCTCCCACATGGTGGCAAGGACCCAAGTACTGGGTTCTTCATCTACTGCCTTCTCAACTGCATTGGCAGGAAGCTGGATGAGAGCACAGTAGCTAAGCTGGCACTCAGATATGGGATGAGGGTGTCACAGTAATGGTTAACCCACTATACCATAAAGCCTGTCCCTACCCTTTGTAATTTTAACTGAGCGTTTTATATGATTTCAATTTTTCTCTTTTCCTCATGCATCAGTTGTACTTCTTTTAAAACTTTTTTAGTGGTTGCCTAAAATTTAACAATACACATTTCAATTATCCAATTCACATTCCTTTTTTTTCTGTATAAAAATATCTTAAGTTTTACTAAAGTCAAAGTTAATTTTCATTCTTTGTCCAAAAAAATCAGGATATTTTGGAAAATATCTTTTTATTGGGCAAAGTTAAGATACTTCTATCTCTATCTAAAATCCAGCTTAATTTTTGTATAAATCACCATTATTGTTTAGATATTTTGTTTTGTTGTCATTTTTCTTGAAAATGAGCTTCTGGGATTGTAAAAAGGCCTTGTACTTGAAAACATTTTAAATTCTGGGACCATTTTCAGTTGTCAAAATATGCCTCCTTTCAGTAACTCGTTTATGTCCAACATGGTCACACCTTTGGCCTCAGTGCCTGTGGTTCCCTGTGCTTAGAAAACTTTCACCTCAGATATTCACATAACTCATGTCCTTATTTTGCTGGGGCCTCTATTTGACTGTCAGAAGATTCTCAGAGATAACACTACCTAATTCAGAAGCTGCAATCACTTTCTACTTCCTTGAATTTTTATATTTGTCTTCCTAGAAACTGACACTGCTATGGAAAATACTGTTTACATGTATATTGCCTTTGTACCACCCCAGAAGGGAATCTTGGTCTCTTTCCTGTGGGGCTGTATGGCCATTGCCTAACAAAATACACCTGACACACAGATGTTCAATAAAGCTTTGCAGAATGAATGGGTGCATCTTTTCCAATTTGTACGCTGAGATAATGTCACATCATCTTTTTACTTTTGTGAATTCTAGTTTT
Source organism: Oryctolagus cuniculus (assembly GCF_964237555.1). Taxonomy (NCBI): domain Eukaryota; kingdom Metazoa; phylum Chordata; class Mammalia; order Lagomorpha; family Leporidae; genus Oryctolagus; species Oryctolagus cuniculus. The sequence continues at coordinate 50,107,281 of NC_091433.1, forward strand.
AAAATTATGCCTATTACAGCATTATTCTTAGTTCAATACTTGGTACTGGGATACATCTGAGATAACGTCACATCATCTTTTCACTTTCATGAATTCTAGTTTAAAAAATTATGCCCATTCTAGTAGTATTCTTAGCTCAATACCTGGTATTGGGATGCACTGAAGCCTAGCTTCAGCCGTAGATGCCTGCCCAATTCTGCAGTGTAACAGGGCCTTCTCTTTGGAAAGCTAAAAGTCTACTCTAGAGTTATTTGCAGTACCTCTGAATTTCTATGTGATCATGATACATTGCTTCCATTATCTCCAGTCAGTGTAAGCTCAGTATAACTTTGATACTTTGAATAGGCATACCGTCATACTTATTGTTCCTATCTATATGTTCATGATTACATCATGGGAAACATTCTAAGTATAATGGAGTCAATCTTCTCCTACATGATTTATATTTTAAATTTCTAACAGTTGAATAAAATATAAATAGTGTATGTAATATTGTAATTAAGAAAATTCTTTTGTACTTAACAATTGTGAAGGTAGTTAATTTATAAACTATTACAAACTCTCAAGTACTTAAAAATAAAGTAATATGATCAAATATATGAAGAAAACAATATTTCATTGATAACATCAATTTAAAAGTATTAAATTTGCAAGAATGCATAGCCATTTTATACCCATACATTATCTAAATAGATAAAAATAGGATTCTTATGGCTATCATCTTAGGAACATAAAATAGAATCATAATTATACATTAATATATAAACCAACATAATTTATGTGTGTGTGAATTGTTCCCAATTGGAAAATGCCATAGACAAAGCAATCCTATCAAGTTTATACACAAATTTGCAAAGATTAGAATAAAAATCCCTTTGGGATCATTTTAAATAGCGAGGTCAGCCAATAAAATATTAAAGAACAGAGGTCAGAAAGAAGAGATTTAGTAGTCTTCAAAACAGTAAAACATACTACAACTTCACAGTGCTAAAAATAATATTTTTCTGGCATCACAGCATGTTCATATCAACTTATGTTTGCATTCACCTATTATAAATAGCATAGTCTAAAGGCTAAAAGATAGGTTTTTAAATTATTAGAATTTGAAAAATCAGTCCATCATCTGAAAGTGAACTAAATAATTTCACTTCACCACCAGTCCAAATACATCCCAGATGAACTAAAGGCAAACATATAAATATTAAAACTATTAATCTTTAAGATAAATTTAGTTGTAAATCTTTCAACAATTTTGGCTTTAAGGATCACTTTTGTGTTACTGTGATAAAGACCAGCTTTATAAGTTCCAAAGACAGATCTAGGAGATATTTTTCCTCCAAATGAGTGTTGGAAGCAGACTCACTGTGAACACACTTTGCTTCACTTCTTATGCTAGACCCTTCTTGTGGGTAGTCAGATGGCAAAGCCTGATAACAGGGAGGAATACAGATTTTCCTGACTCGAGACTGAGGTGGTGGGCAGCAGCGGAAAAGAGGCTGGGACTTTATTTTGACTGCATGTGTGTCACCCATACTTGACCTCCTAGTGGAAAAACTGGATGTCCACTTGCATAGCGTAACAGTGAGGCAAGCGTGGCTTTGGAAAAGTTCCTATCTTATTTCACAAGATTACTTCAGAGATCTGGCCATGTACTTCAGGGAGTAGATCATGCGGAAGCCTCTATTCAGGGACCCAGGGATAGTTCTAAACCTTATGAAGAATTGCCAAGGGAACTCAATTCTTTCCCCTTCTCTCTCTCTCTCTCTTGTTCTCTCTCTATCTTAAACATGTTGCTAAATATTATCTCATTTTAAAACTAACATTTCATTTTAAATTCAAGCTTTTGCCTAATTAGTGACTTGAATCAATTAAATTTATATTTAATTATTATCATGACTACTGTACCTCCATGTAATTTAGTGTACAGACTAGTGATATAATGAAATTTTATTAAAGAATATTAAACCATAATTTCTATCTTCCCCAAATATGTGTAGCATATTTGACTACACTTTCTTAAACACATATACAAATTAAGACAATCAACATATAGATAATGGTTGCAGCATATAAAGTATGAAAGTATCAATATATTTTAAAATCTTATTTATAAATAGAAAACACTTTATGGGAAATGCCTAAGCAAGCAATTCAATACTGATATACATATATGTGTGTGTGTGTGATATATATATATATATCAACAAATAATATATGGATTTAAAACATTACAATAGTCTACATAGGGTTTGTAATATTTTTCAGTGATATAGCTCGTAAGGAGCAGAAGCAGAATTCTCACTAAGGTATGCTGGATTTATTGTCAAGTTCAAAATTACTATCCTATTGCTCTGCCTGAGGTTTTAAAATAGATATACCCCTGACAAAGTTATGTTAGCAGTAGATTTTTAAGGGGGTAATGAATAATGCCTACAAATATTTTATTAACATATTCTAGCAATACTGTTTTTAATAGCAAAAGATTGAAAATGTGAAAGAAATGAGAGCATCTGAATAGAATAACAAATAAGATAAATCATGGGATTAGTAAAATAATGCTATAGAAAATGCAAAATGATGCAAAAATGTATGGTGTATATTATTTGGTAAAAACAAGTTTAAAAGTATACATTTAAGCATATTCAGCCATCAGTTGCTCATGTCAGCTAGATGTGGGGTATGTGTTGTGACTTGTACATTAAGTGATAACCTATGCAGTATGTGGGGTAATTGTGTGTGTGAGGTGGTACTAGGTCCTGTCAGCTCTTTTACCACAATGCATCCTGAATGTCTGCAGTTCTCCCCATCTGCACTACAGGCTTCCAGTGCAAAGTAACCTTTATCCCTTATCTAGATTGATGCAACCAGAGTGGTCCCTCTCATTGTACCTTTACTCCTGGGCCTTCAAATTCTCTTCTTTACTCAGAAGGAGGAGTGACATTTAAAATTCTAAATCACAGCAGGTTATTCTTCTCAGAACAACACAGGAATTTCACTTTGCAGCTTGATATAATACATATTATATCATTATATAATACATATTATATCATTGACTTACCTGGGGAAAAGGGAATTATTTACTTATTTAATATAAATAGCAATAAACTAGTATGCTTACATATAACATCAGTAATATGCAGGCTAGGGTCTTGTTTATTTTTTCCATATAGGTTGAATACCAATAAAGTTCTTCCAACTACAGGGGTTCCATAAAGAATCAAGGACTGTATAACTGAATTAGTGAAGTGACAACCAGCAGGAGAAAGAAAGTGTTATGAAGTCATAAGGTAAGATTTAAAAAAAAAAATCTAAAAGCACAATCTCATTCTTCCTCACTGGAAATTTATATTTTGCCTACTTGAAGACTTTTCAATGTACCGAGATTCTCAAAGGGGAATCAAGTATAGGTTTTGGTTTAGCTGTAATAAACCAGAGATCTAAATTTAACTCATTTAATTTAACCATATCTTGTTTTGTTTATGAGTTAAATGTTAGGGAAAGGTCAGTACCAGTTCAATAAAGCATATGTGAATCACAGTGGAATTTTCCACAAAGTAATAGCAGTTATAACACTAATCACTGAAGGAATAGTTGCTTTAAAAATTATACTCCAAATTAATTATGAAGGAATTAAGCATATATATATATATGTGTGTGTGTGTGTTTGACTGACATAGAAATAGTTTCTTCTTCAATTTTTAGAAAATAAATTTGCTATCAAAAGAATCAGATGGGGTAGGCAGCTGACACAATGGTCAGTAAGTATCTGCATCTTATTTGAAAGTGCTTGGGTTTGAGTCCCGACATTGTTTTTAATTCTAGCTTCCATCTGCTGGTTCATTCCCCAAATGCCTACAACAGCCTGGGCAGGGCCAGGCCAATGTCAAGAGTCAGCAACACAATGCAGGTCTCCCGTATGGATGGTAGGGACAGAAATAGTTGAGCCATCATCTGCTGCCTCCCTAGATGTAATAACAGGAATTGGGATCAAAAGCAGAGTAACCAGGCCCTCGGATATAGGATGTGGGTATCACAAGCAGCAGCTTAACCCACCATGCCACGATGCCTGCCCCAACATTTTCATACTTTAACATTTAATTAAACAAGCTGTGGGTGGAATTCATTTTAAAGTCTCACAAATGTATTTTTTGGAAGCAATAATACACAGTAAAAATTTGTGGATTCAGGATTCAAACATACCTGCAAACTAAAAGTGATTTTTTTTATGTCCATACGAAATAACAACTCACTGTTAACTAAAGTTCAGAAATGACCTTGAGACATGAGTTTGACATAGTGGTTAATATACCCCTTGGGATCCCTGCAGCTCATATCAGCACTGGCTTTGCTTCCGATTCCAGTTCCCTGTTAAGATGCACCCTGGGAGGCAGCATGTGATGGCTCAAGTAGTTGAGTCCCTGCCATTCCCATAGGAGACCCAGATAGATTTCCTGGCTCCTGGCTTTGGACAGTATAACCCCAGCTACTGTAGATACTTGGGGAATGAACCAGTGTGTGGGTGATATCTCTCTTTTTCTCTCTCTGAGCTCCCACATCTCTTCTCCCTCTCTCTTTCAAATAAAATAAATACATAATTTTTTAATTTAAAAATTCAAATCAAATACAAGTTTAATCACTCAGTGTGCCAATGAAGCCTGAAATGTTTTATAATTATGTCCATTATATAATTGAAAAGTGAAAAATCCACATCACAGATCCTATTCATGGCTCCCACCATGACAGATTACCCTAAGGGACATGTCAATGAGATACCTAGTTTTGCAGAGTCACCCTTCGGTATCTGGAGCTTTTGTTGTGTGACAACCCCTGCCACCCCACCACAAACACCAAAATCAGCAGGTGCTTTGTCCTTTACATAAAATAGCATAGTATTTGTGTATAACCTGCTCATGTCCTAGCCTGTACTTTAAATCATCTTTAGATCACTTATCATACCAAACACGATATAAATTATGGTTAAATAGTTAGTATATTATACTGTTTAGACAGAAAAGAATGCCTATACAAATATTTTCAAACCATGGCTGAATCCATGGATAAAGAACCCATAAATACTGAGGGACAACTGTATTAACCCGGAGATTTACTTTAATAGAAAAACCATTTGTTGTCTCTTTTTATAAAGGCTGCTACTTTCCTTCAAGCAAAATGCCGAGGTTATACTAAAAATAATCTTGTCCAGCAGTTTTACATTTAGATCATCATAGCATCATTGTGGAGAGTTACTGTGTGTGTAAATTGATTGCTCCGTGTGTACCAGTAAATTGCCATGGACTGAATTTGCAGCATTACAGTTAAATGAAAAAAATCAGTTGTTTTTGAATGCAAAAGCAATAGTATCTATTTCCCAAAAAAGGACTCAGCAGATTAAGGAAATCATCTGGATGATTTATGAGTAAATGTCCAAATAATCATGGATTGAGTGATCAGATTATTCTACTTCCCTTCCCCAGTTCCCAAAGCATGTATGGATCCAGCCAGCATAGTTTTAAAAGTTCATGTATTTCCTGAGTCGTGGCATTTCACAAGTGAGAATACACAATGAGAATGCTTCCGGCCCCAGTGGCAAAGAATGTTTAACAGGGCTTAATCACATCCATCAAAGCCTCTCTGAAAACAAAATGTATTGCTTATGAATGACGTCCATTGCTGTCTGATGTTTGTTTCAGGTGGTGACTTCGTAGATGAAAAATGACTAATGCACAATACCCAAAATAAATCATATCTCCTCTATCCCCATTTCCCACAAGCTCCTTCCCACACACACTTGTTTTAAGTGAATGGAAATTAAAACCAAAACAATCTAGACTGCCAAATTCCATTGTGTGTATAGTAGTCATTTTCAGCCTAAGATGACATCTCAACCTTGTTCCTCCGGCCCCCTCTAATGTCCCTGTCCTTTTAATTACAGAAAGCACTCTTCCTGGTCTCCTGCCCCAAACAACTATGAATCACATTTCTATGGTCCTTTCATTACCAATGTTTTCCAACTAGAGATTATTAAATAGAGATCATTGAAAGATAACACTAAAAGAAAGGATATTTCCATGCAGTTGGATCTTCTTTGAGCAACATAACAATGATTACACAACTAATATAAACTATAGCAGAGGCATACCTTAGAGAACTATCTAGTTGACCCTTCCCATTTTTTTTTTTTTTTTGAATTAGACAGTGAGAGAGATAGCCAGAGAGAAAGGTCTTCCTTCCGTTGGTTCACCCACCAAGTGCCCGCCACGGCCAGAGCTATGCCGATCCGAAGCCAGGAGCCAGGTGCTTCCTCCTGGTCTCCCATGTAGGTGCAGGGCACAAGGACTTGGGCCATCCTCCACTGCCCTCCCAGGCCACAGCAGAGAACTGGACTGGAAGAGGAGCAACCGGGACTGGAACCCGGTGTCCATATGGGGTGCCGGCACCGCAGGCGGAGGATTAACCAAGTGAGCCACGGCGCTGGCCCAACCCTTCCCATGTTAAAGACCAACAAAGAGGTAGAGAGGTGTGATTTGGATGTGCTTTGCCCCTCTGGGGTTCATGAGTCAGAGGCTCGGTCTTCAGAATAGTAGCAGTGATGTGGAATCTTTAAGATATGAGCCTTAGTGGGAGGTGGTTAAGTGCTTGAGGCACTACTCGGGAAGGACTTAAGCTGGTTCTCATGGGAAGCTGGTTAGTTCCCATGAGAATTGGTTGTTATGAAAAAGCAAGCCTGAACTCTCAATCCCCCATGGCATCCTGTGTCATCGTATTGTCTCTCCCTCTCATATGGGCTCCTGCTAAGATTCCTCATCCCGTGACACAGCCAAGGGAGCCTATACCAGAAATTAAATAGGTGCACAATAATAAAAAGAAATAAATGAATAAATACGACTACCCTCAAGTGAGTGGAATTTGGAAAATCAGAATATGTTCCGTCTACCAAGCACAAAATTAATTTCCAGGTAATAGTTCATTAAAACCAGTACTAATACCAAACACACAAGAGTCAGGCAATATGCTGTAAAATGCTGCAGATCTTGGGTTGGAGAAGGAGACTGTGTGCACACACATATTCATCTAGTCATAGGTGAAACAAAATCCTTATAGTCCAGAAATCAGACTCTAAAGTCACAGGACAAAGTACTTTCATTACAAAGATCATCTGTTCTTGGGATTACTCTTCTCAACAGTATTCAAATTTCATTCATTTTGGGGTTAAATATTGTGGCAGAAAATTTATCAACTAACCATTATTAATGGTTCAGTATTGTTAGGGACATTCACATTATTGTGCAACCAATCTCTGGAATATTTTTCATCTAGTAAAACTGAAACCCTGTACACATTAAACAATAACTTCCTGTCCCCACCTCCAATGCACTCCACTGTTGATTTCTTAGCAATCACCATTCTTTCTGTTTCTATGAATTTGAATACTTCAGGCATCTCATAAAAATGGCATCATGTAGTATTTGTCTTTTTGTGAATGGCTCATTTTACTTAGCCTAATGTTCTAAATTTTTATCCATAGTGAAGTATGTGTCAGCATTCCTTTTCTTTTTAAGGCTAAATGATATTCTATTATGTGTATAGATCACCTTTTGTTTATTTTTTCTTTTCTTTCTTTAGTTGCTTTTTTTTAACTTTTATTTAATAAATATAAATTTCCAAAGTACAGCTTTTGAATTATAGTGGCTTTCCCCCCTCATTACTTCCTTCCCAACCAATACCCTCCCATCTACCGCTCCCTCTCCCATTCCATTCACATCAAGATTCATTTTCAATTATCTTTATATACAGTATATCAATTTAGTTTATATTAAGTAAATATTTCAACAGTTTGCACCCGCACAGAAACACAAAGTGTAAAAATATTGTTTCAGTACTAGTTATAGCATTACTTCACATTGGACAGAACATTAAGGACAGAGATCCTACATGGGTCATAAGTGCACAGTGACTCCTGTTGTTGACTTAACAAATTGACACTCTTGTTTATGGCGTCAGTTATCACCCGAGGCTCTTGTCATGAGCTGCCAAGGCTATGGAAGCCTTTTGAGTTCGCCAACGCCGATCTTAGATAAGGTCATATTCAAAGTAGTTCTCTCCTTCCTTCAGAGAAAGGTTCCTCCATCTTTGATGGCCCGTTCTTTCCACTGGGATCTCACTCACAGAGATCTTTTATTTAGGTTGTTTTTTTTTTTTCCAGAGTATTTAGGCTTTCCATGCTTAAAATACTCTCACGGGCTTTCTGTTTATTGATTCATGTGTTTCACTGGACATCTGGGTTGCTTCCACTTTTTGGCTATTTTGGATAAAGCAGCTGTGAACATGGGTGTACAAATACCTTTTCAAGCCCCTGCTTTCAACTATTTTGTGTGTAGACCCAAGAATGTAACTGCTGGATCATATGATGCTATTTTCCCTAACAGCTGCACCATTTTACATTCTCACTAAGAGTGCACAAGGGCTCTAATTCCTTCACATTATCTCTAATACTTATAGTTCTACTTTTCTTTCTGCTATTTTTTCTAATACTAGCCATCCTGATACATGCAAAGTGCTAGCTTATTTGGGTTCTATTAATTTTTAAACAGGATTTCCAGAAAAATATCCTTTATTTCAGAGGATATTTAAAAGGACAGATAGTCAAGAAAATCTGAGTAGATTTATAACCTTTCCTTAGAGAAAAAATGAGTAGATTTATAACCTATTCCTCATCAGATTGTTAATATAATGAACACAAGACCTATTCTTTCCTAAACCCCCAGTGCTTTGCCCAGAGTCTCAAGCTACCAACACTAACTATACAACGTAATGATGAAAACAGCTAGGCCTGGTTGGTTGTGATTAGTCATCCCTGCTGAATTTCTCCTGGAACAACAATAGGTGGCAGCAAATGAAACTGCAAATGGCTTTATCTATTTAAAGAGAAAGCAGAAGTTTCAATTCATTTTTGCACTCCTTATTCCTCCTAAGCATTCTGTATTTGATAAAACTCAAAACACATTTAGCCCTGAGCAACAACCCCCCTTCATTTTTTAAACATGTGTGTGTCTCAAGAGAGTGAATCCATATGTTTCTGATTCATTTACAATTAATTCATCAAAATGTTGTTTTGATGTCCAAGAAGCTTTATTAAGGCTCTCTCATGAGTGTTTTTTCTTAGAAACAGGAAGTCATGCCTTGCCAAGAGCCAAACTCAAAACACACTAATGGGTTTGAGCTGAGTTTGAAACATTGGGACCTCAACATTTAAGCTACTGCCAAACTCAGACAAGAACATCTCTTCATCTCTCCATGTCAGCCAACCCCAGATTGAATGTGAGCTGAATCTCTGACTCTGAAATGCCCAGCTTAACAAGAGTCTTTTTTTCTACAAGCACCAGAGATGCTAGGTGAGCAACAAAGCAGCAAAAGGATAAGAAAGATAATAGGATTTTTAAAATTTATATTAGCAAGGCACATTGAGTTTATAAAAAGTACCTGAAGATAGTACATCCACAGATAAAGCCCTGAAGAGTCTTTTTCATCCAATCTTTCTTATTTCCAGATTGTAAGATATTTCAAACAAGATGACTTAGCACCAGGTGATATTAAACACAACAAACTGCAAGTTGTTCTTGAGCCATATGCTCTCTTCATATACCAAACTTGCCTTGCACAGAGATCAATGCCATTCAGTCTCAGTTCTCCAAAAATCAATATTTGAACAACCTCTGGGACTTTATTCATCTTTCACCTGAACTCAACACAAGTCTGCTTCCTACATAAATCCTCTTCAAATGCTCCATTCTGATCAGACACTTCAACTTTCTCCAACGCACCATATGCTTTCAGGTCTTCAAGACTTGGCCCATAACACATCATGCTTTTTGGCCTCTCTGAATGTCACCATCCTTCCATTGGCTTCAATATCAAGGTCACATATGTCCCTCTCAGTCTGAAACCAACTCTTCTCCTTCTAAATGCCTTTGGTATTTACTTCAGCATTCATGGTCATTATTCATGCAATCCTCTGTAATAATTCTTCTTGTTTAGTATTAAAGAAATGAATTAATTAAGCTATCCTTTAAATATTGTATTGCTTCTTTAACTTGCTGCTAGCAGTTTGTGTGCTAAGAACAACGAAAAATGATGATGTTTAAAAATGAGATTAAATTGATTGCACTTAGAGAATCCCACATGCAATAAGAAATACATAAAGATTTTTAGAATGCATATATGGCTCTAGCTTTATGATTATGGAAGTTACAAATAATATTGGTATAGGAATTTCAAGAGAAAATTTAACAAAAATAATATAGTTATTATGGTGGGGCAAGATCAAGTCTGTTTCAAAGACAACTGTAAATATCAGAAGGAAAAGAAAGCAGAAAAGAAAATATTCTTTTAACTTTGATTAAAATTAAAACAGAGCTTTGAGGAAAACTGATCATGTAAAGCAAGACTTTGTGATAATGAAAGGAAAAAGTTCTAAAGAGAATGGAAAAAGTGAAATATTAAAGGAAACAATGGGGTGTATGGGGAGCTCTACGGTAAGCTGAGATTTTCAAAAGGACTTGAATTTCGAGATTTAAAGTATGCCGGAGATATTTTTGTGACTATCTCAACTTAGGGAAGAATTCAGGCCCAACTGCCACCAGAGGGGCAGAAGGAAAATGAGGCTAAATTTTCAATATTCTTCAGTGTCAGACAGCCAGTAAGATGGTAAGTACCACCTCTGAAAATGCCAACACCGTCTAAACCATTCCACTGACAACACGTGAAAGAGAAGTTCAGAGATATTTCCCTGCCACCAATATGTTTCCAGTTACAAGAACAAATCCCCCACTACCTGAAGTCTCCACCGCTGGCCAACAGGAAGAAAGCAGAAGTCTGAGAATCTGGTATCAGAGGAGCTTGCTTTTTAAGCCACACAATGTAAAACCCACATAGGAAGAAATAAAATCTCAAGATAGAAGCAAATTTCTGGTCAACTGGAAATAGCACATTTCAATAAAGCCATGTCATTCTAGGTTAAGCTCAGGTTCATAAAGCAACAGTTTTCAGTTTGGGTTAGGGGAAAGCAAAAGCAAAAGGGAACAAGGCATACTCCAAAAAACACAATGGGTGTTCACTGCACTGTGGTGCAGTGAGTCAAGATGTCAATTGCAACACTAGCATCTTGTATCAGAGTATCTCTTTGGGTCCTGGTTACTCCAATTGTGATCCAGCTTTTTGCTAACGCCCCTGGGAAGACAGTAGAGAATGGTCCAGATATTTGGGTGCCTGCCACCCACTGTGGAGATCTACATGGAGTTACTGGCTCTTGAGTTCAGCCTGGTCCAGCCCTGGCTATTGTGGCTATCTAGGGAATAAACTAGTGGATAAAAGATTCTCTCTCTCTCTCTCTCTCCCTCCCTCTCCCTCTGCCTTTCAAACAAATCAATCTTGGAAGAAAAATAAAAATAAATCTCCAAAACCAATCCCCCAAAACTAGTATATAAAATTTTCTGACAAAAATTTAATTTAACCATTAAAAAGACACATAGTAAGATCAGGAAAATGAAGAATGAGCATAATAAGAATATAAACAGTGAGTAGAAAATGCAAATGGAAGCAATCAGAAATTTTTGAGCTGAATGACACAATAATTGAAATGAAAAATTCACAAGGGGAGTTCAACAGCAGACATGATCAAGCAGAAGAAAGAATCAAACAACTTGAAAGTAAAACATTTGAAATCATTCATCAGAGAAAAATATAGAATGAGAAAGAGTGAATAAAGCCTAAGTGACTTTGGGAGAGAAAAAGAACAAATAAGTTTATTTGAAGAAATAATGTTTAATAACTTCTTATATCAAAGGAAGGAAATTAATATTAATATTCAAACAGCCTAATGATCTTCAAAAAAATAAACTGTCTATAACAAAACATAATCAAATCATCAAAAGTCGGGCCAGCGCCGCGGCTCACTAGGCTAATACTCCACCTAATGGCGCCGGCACACCGGGTTCTAGTCCCGGTCGGGGCGCCGGATTCTGTCCCGGATGCCCCTCTTCCAGGCCTGCTCTCTGCTGTGGCAGGGAGTGCAGTGGAGGATGGCCCAAGTCCTTGGGCCCTGCACCCCATGGGAGACCAGGATAAGTACCTGGCTCCTGCCATCGGATCAGCGCGGTGCGCAGGCCGCAGTGCGCCAGCCGCGGCAGCCATTGGAGGGTGAACCAACAGCAAAGGAAGACCTTTCTCTCTGTCTCTCTCACTTACTGTCCACTCTGCCTGTCAAAAAAAAAAAAAAAATCATCAAAAGTCAAAGGCAGAATATTGAAAGCAGTAAGAGGAAACCAACTCATCATGCACAAAGATATCTCCATCTGAATATCAACATATTTCTCAGACTAGCTCACAGACTAGCTGGGAGTGGGATGATAAATGCAAAATGCTAAAAGGATGAACGTGAAAAAGGGCTGCCAACCAAGAACACTACACCTACTATGTTCCTTAGTAAAACAGTAGCATGTGGCTCCTGCTCTCACAGCCACTGTTGTATGTTGAGCATCATAGAAACTATTATGGCAAGTAAAAGCTGATCATTTTTCATCTTCAGTAGTGTCTGATGCACTGGACAAGTCTGTGCCTTGCTTTCAAAAAGTAATTAAATATGGCCAAGGGAAATCTTAAGAAACTGATTGGCAAAGGTCATCACATCCATTCTTTTTGCAAACTTACTGGGAGGAGCATAAGAAGAAGCACCCAATGCTTCCATTAACTTCTCAGAGTTTTCTTTTTTTTTGACAGGCAGAGTGGACAGTGAAAGAGAGAGAGAGACAGAGAGAAAGGTCTTCCTTTGCCGTTGGTTCACCCTCCAATGGCCGCTGTGGCCAGTGCACTGCGGCCTGCGCACTGCGCTGATCCGAAGGCAGGAGCCAGGTGCTTCTCCTGGTCTCCCATGGGGTGCAGAGTCCAAGCACTTGGGCCGTCCTCCACTGCACTCCCCGGCCATAGCAGAGAGCTGGCCTGGAAGAGGGGCAACTGGGACAGAATCCGGCGCCCCAACAGGGACTTGAACCTGGTGTGCCGGCGCCACTAGGCGGAGGATTAGCCTATTGAGCCGCAGCGCCGGCCTCTCAGAGTTTTCTAAGAAGTGCTCAGAGAGATGGAAGATCACGACTGCTAAAGAAAAAGAAAATATGAAAACTTCAAAAAGGTGGCTTAGGCTCTTTAGGGAAGAGAAATTTTAATCCATCTCCCTTCTTAAGGGGAAACAAAATAGAAGTTCAAAAATTCCAGTGCTCCCAAAAGGACTCTTCAGCCTTTCTCTTGCTGTGTTCTGAGTATCACCCTCAAATCAAAGGAAAACATCTTGGCCTATCCACTGGTGTGTTGCAAAGAAACTGAGTGATATACAGAATAATCACGCTGCTCCAGATGACAAGCACTTTTGTGAAAAGAAGGCTGCTGCACTGAAGGAAAAATACAAGAACAACATTTCTTCCTAGCAAGATTAAGGAAAGCCTGATACAGCTAAATTACTGTATGAGACTTGTTTTTTAAACTGTGCAATGTCCTTTTTTTTTGTACAGTAACACAAGATCAAATGTGTCTTTACATACCCCTGTTGGTGGCATTTTCAGTAGCCTATAACCTTGCCTGGTCCAGTTGGGGGTTGTAATCTGGCATGGAAAATTAAGGCAGGTTCTTCTCTGCACAAAGCACAACTTAGTGACATATGGGACTGGTAGTTTTCTCATCTTTGGTTGTGTGTCTGATGCAGCTTATACAAAATGTTGTCTGCCAACTGAACACACCACTGTGTAATTGCAAAAAAAAAAAAAAAAAAAAAAAGGTTGCAACTGTTTTGTTGACATTCTGTATGCTTCTAAGTACAAATAAAAAATGAGAGGAAAGGGAAATTTTCTCATCTAAATAAAAGCTGAGGGAGTCTATTAACACTGTTATCTTTCTAGAAATGCTAAAGAAAGTCCTTTGTGCTATAATAACAGAATACTAGACAGCAAAACAAAGTACATGAAAGTATAAAACAACTGTTGGGTCACTGCCGTGGCTCACTAGGCTAATCCTCAGCCTGCAGCGCCGGCACCCCAGGTTCCAGTCCCAGTCGGGGCGCTGGATTCTGTCCCGGTTACTCCTCTTCCAGTCCAGCTCTTTGCTGTGGCCCATGAGGGCAGTGGAGGATGGCCCAGGTCCTTGGGCCCTGCACCCGCATGAGAGACCAGGAGGAAGCACCTGGCTCTTGGCTTCGGATCGGCGCAGCACGTGGGCCACAACACGTCGGCTGTAGTGGCCACTTGGGTGGTGAACCAACAGAAAAAGTAAGACCTTTCTCTCTGTCTCTCTCTCTCACTGTCTAACTCTGCCTGTCAAGAAAATAAATAAATAAAAAAAACCCCAACTGTTAAAAATAAATATATATTCATAGTCAAATATAGAATACTGTGTTATGGGTAACAGTGATGAATAAATAAATTTTAATTGTTGCATATAAATTAAAAGACAAAAGTACAGAAATTAATTATAAATATAAAAGTTGGTAAATGAACACAATATAAAATTAAATAACTTGTGATATCAATAACAGAAAGTGTAACAGAATGGAAGAAATTTTCACATGCTATTGAAGTTGTTATCAGCTTAAATAAACGATTATAATTATGAGATTTTGTGTAAGCCCCATGGTAACCACAAAAACACAAAATCTGCAAAAAAAAATACACAAAAGAAATGAAAAATGAAGCAAAGCAAAGCATATTGTTACAATATACCAAAGAAATGCAAAAAAGATAGCAAGAGAAGAAAAGGAAAAGACAAAAAGCTAAGACATGAGGCCGGCGCCGCGGCTCACTAGGCTAATCCTCCGCCTAGCGGCGCCGGCACACCGGGTTCTAGTCCCGGTCGGGGCGCCGGATTCTGTCCCGGTTGCCCCTCTTCCAGGCCAGCCCTCTGCTGTGGCCCGGGAGTGCAGTGGAGGATGGCCCAGGTGCTTGGGCCCTGCACCCCATGGGAGACCAGGAAAAGCACCTGGCTCCTGGCTCCTGCCATCGGATCAGCGCGGTGCGCTGGCCGCAGCGCGCCGGCCACGGCGGCCATTGGAGGGTGAACCAACGGCAAAAGGAAGACCTTTCTCTCTGTCTCTCTCTCTCACTGTCCACTCTGCCTGTCCAAAAAAAAAAAAAAAAAAAAGCTAAGACATGAAATGATTTTTTTACTAGTTTAAAATCTTTGTTTTGTAAAATTGAAACTATTTTGAAATAAAAAAGAAAATGAATATTGAGTCTGTCCCGATCAGCATCATTAAATTCCTAATGGCTAAATGGAATAAAAACATGATCCAGGTACATACAGTCTATGAGAAGCTAACTTCAGATGTAAGCAAATTAAGTGAAATGAAGGAGTGGAAAAGGACTGTCCATGCAAACATTAACAAAGACAGTAGGAGTGGCCCGACTCACATCAGACAAAATAGCTTGTGAATAAAAGAGCTGTTGCAGAGACAAATAAGGATATTATAAATGTTTCAGTTTACCAGTAGACTATTATAAATATATATATATAGTATATGTGTGTATATATATATATATATAAAATGTATACATACACACTCCACACCAGAGTGCTCAAATATATGAAACAAACATAAGTAGAATTGCAAGGATGAATCGTGACCCAATAACACCAGGCTATCTTGATTCTCTACTTTCAATAACTAAAGAAACATCAACAGATGATCAATAAGGAAATATTAAATACCAAGTATCAGAGAAAACATAATATTTGTCTTTTGGGGACTGGCTTATTTCACTAAGCAGGATGGTCTCCAGGTGCATCCATTCATCCATTGACCAAATGTTAACAGATGTATACAGCACATTTTATCCAATAGCAACACAATACAAATTCTTCTCAAGTACTCACAGAATATTCTCTATCATAAATTACACCAAAAAAAAACAAAACAAAACAAAACAAGATTTAACAGGGAAATTAGAAAACATCTTGAGACAAATGAAAATGTACACACAACTCACACTTCTGGGATACAGCAAGAACAGGAATGACGGAGGTTTATTGTGGTGTCTACATTAAAAAAAGAAAGATCTCAAAAAAGTAACCAGAAAAAGAAGAACAAACTAAGTGCAAAGCTCACAAAAGGAAGGAAATAATAAATACTAACGCAGAAATAAATGAAATAGAGAATGTGAAATCAAAACAAAAGTCAAGGAAATTAAGAATTTTTGATGCAAACAAAATTAACAAACTTTAACTAGAGCAACTGCTACTATTTAGGCGTGGTTTGATGTGCCCCCTAAGGGTCCATCATGATTAGAGGCATAGCTCTCATCATGGTTGCTTTGGAAGATGGGGCTTAGTGGGAGGTCTTAGATTATTGGGAGGTGTGCTTTTGGAATGCAATTATACTGTGATTTCTTAAATTCTCATGAGATGGTTGTTGTAAAAGGCATGAACTTGATCCCACTCCTTTGCTCTGGTAGAAGGTCCAGATGTGACTGCATTCCTTGACCTATGCTCTCACCATTGTTAACCATTCCATGAAGCGATGCCTTCACCAAACTTGCACTGGGCTATCTGGACTTGGAAGCTCCAAAGCTGTGAGCTAAATAATCCTCCTTTTTTTAAAAATAGCCTGTGTCAGGTATTCTCTAGTAATAAAAGCTGACAAATAGAGTGACTAAGAAAAAAAGAAAATTAAAATAAAAAATAAGAAATGAAAGAGAGACATTACAACTGATGCCAAAGAAATATAAAGGACTATAAAAAGCTATTTTGAAGAATTATAAGCCCACAAATTAGACAAATTAGACACGAATTAATTCCTAAAAACATACAACCTACTAAGATTTAATGATCAAGAAATAAAAAATCTACACAGACCTATATCAAGTAAAAAGAATAAGTATCTAAAACCTCCACAACACATGAATGCCCAGGAACAGATGGCTTCACTGGTGTTTTTTAACAAACATTTAAAGGATCTAATACCAATCCTGCTCCAATTCTTCCAAAAATTTGAAGAGGAAGGAATATTTCCAATCTCATTTTAATGAGGGTAGTATTTCCCTCATATATCATATAATGACACTACAAGGAAAGAAAACTACAGACCAATATCCCTGATGAATATAGATAATAAATCCCTCAATAAAATATTAGAAAATTGAATTTATTAGCATATTTAAAGGATCATAATCATATCCAAGTGGGATTTATCCCCAGTGTTCTAAAACTGTTTAGTATATGAAAAACAATTTAATGATAAACCACACTAACAGAATTGAAGTAGAAAAATCACCATTTGAAAACTTTAGTGTCATTCAATGCTATTTCATGATAAAAACTTCAACAATTTAAATAACATATGTTCTCCCTGATCGGTGACAACTAACTGAGCACCAAAAAGGAAACCCGTTAAAGTGAAATGAACACTATGAGAAACGGTGACTTGATCAGCCCTTGTCCTGACTGTTGATGAACAACTTAATACGTTATCACTCTTAGTATTTTTTTTTGTTTATTTGTTCTACTTAATACTTTTGGTTGAATGCTGTAATCAATACACAGTTATTCTCAAGTGTTGAAACTTAACTGAAAAGTGATCGCTGTTAAATAAGAGTGGGAGTAAGAGCGGGAAGAGATGTGCAATTCGGGACATGCTCAAGCTGACTTACCTCAAACAGTAGAGTTAGAAACATACCAGGGGATTCCAATTCAATCCCATCAAGGTGGCATGTACCAATGCCATCTCACTAGTCCAAGTGATGAATTTCTGTTCACAATTGATCATAATGACAGGACTAAGAGCCAAAGGGATCACATAAACAGGACTAGTGTCTGCAAATACTAACAGATAGAATAAAAAGGGAGAGAACGATCCAATATGGGAAGTGGGTTACACAGCAGACCCATAGGATGGCAGATGTCCTGAACGGCACTCTGGCCTCAGAATCAGCCCTTAAGGCATGCGGATCTGGCTGAAAAGCCCATGAGAGTATTACAGGCATGGAAAGCCAAAACACTCTGGCAAAAAAAAACCCTACATGAAAGAAGATCTCCGCGAGTGAGATCCCAGTGAAAAGAACAGGTCATCAAAGAAGGAGGTACCTTTCTCTGAAGGGAGGAGAGAACTTCCACTTGACTACGACCTTGTCTAAATATGATCAGAGTTGATGAACTCAAAAGGCTTCCCTAGCCTTGGCGACTCATGACAAGATGATGACTGATGTCATAAACAAGAGTGTCAATTTGTTAAGACAACAACAGGAGTCACTGTGCACTTACTCCTCATGTAGGATCTCTGTCCTTAATGTGCTGTACATTGTGATTTAATGCTATAACTAGCACTCAAACAGTATTTTTCACTTTGTGTTTCTATGTGGGTGCAAACTGCTGAAATCTTTACTTAATATATGCTAAACTGATCTTCTTTATATAAAGAGAAATGAAAATGAATCTTGATGTGAATGAAAGGGGGGAGGGAGAAGGAAAGGGGAGGGTTGCGGGTGGGAGGGAAGTTATGGGGGGGGGGGAGCCATTGTAATCCATAAGCTGTACTTTGGAAATTTATATTCATTAAATAAAAGTTAAAAAAAAAACTTCAACAATTTAGAAAGAGAAAGAAATTGCCTCAGAGTTATAAAGGCAATATTGGAAATACTCACAGCTAATATAAACAACAGGAAAAACTAAAAAGTTATCTGTAAGGTTGGAAACAAAGCAAAGGATCACTCAACACTTCTACACAGTAATGAAAATACTAACTACAAAAATTAAGTTAAGAAGGAAATAAACAGTATCCAAATCTACAAGGAAGAATCAAAATTATCTCTGCTCACAGTGTGGTCACACATGTAGGAAACTCTAAAGGTCACCCCAAATATTGGAAATAAAAAATTCAGCAAATTTACAGAATGTAAAATCAACATACAAAAATTAACTATGTTCCTATGTACTAATAATGAATATTTCAAGCAGAAAATTGCATTTGTAATAACAGTAAAAAAATAATCACTAAAAATTAGTCTGAACAACCAAGAAGGGGAAAGACTTTCATACTGAAAAATACAGAACCTTGTTAAAACATAGTAAACAAGACACAAATGGAAATAATCCTGTATTCATAGAATGAAAGACTTAATATTGTTAAAATAGCCACACTACCAAAAGTATTCTTTTTTTTAACTTTTATTTAATGAATATAAATTTCCGAAGTACAGCTTATGGATTACAATGGCTTCCTCCCCCCCCCCATAACTTCCCTCCCACCCGCAACCCTCCCCTTTCCCTCTCCCTCCCCCCTTTCATTCACATCAAGATTCATTTTCAATTCTCTTTATATACAGAAGATCAGTTTAGCATATATTAAGTAAAGATTTCAGCAGTTTGCACCCACATAGAAACACAAAGTGAAATATATTGTTTGAGTGCTAGTTAAAGCATTAAATCACAATGTACAGCACATTAAGGACAGAGATCCTACATGAGGAGTAAGTGCACAGTGACTCCTTAAAGTATTCTATAGATTCCATGTAATCCCTATCAAAATACCAATGCCATTTTTATATAAATAGAAAAAACAATCCTAAAACATATATTGAATCATAAAGGAACTAAAGCAAAATAATCTCATTAAAAAAAAAAAGGTTGGGGGCAACTTATTTCCTTGCTTCTAAACATATTACAGAGATACAGTAATCAAAACAGTAAGGTGCTGGCATAAATATGGGCATATAATCAACAAAAAAAAGAGAGGGAGAGAGAGACCAGAAATAAACTCATGCATATACAGTTAAATGAGCCTTGACAAGAGTTCCCAGGGATACACAATGAGGAGAGAATAGTGTCTTCAACAATTAATATTTGGAAAACAGAATATTCTGTTTTTTACACAAAGGAATGAAATCCAACCCTATATTTCACTATATTCAATATTAACTGAAAGTGGATTAAAGATTTAATGTTTAAACATAAAATCTAAAACTGTAAAGCTCCTACAAGAAAATAAAGGAGGGGATCATCATAATATTGAAGTTATGAGTGAATCATTATTGGCTAGAATTTCATGGATATGACAACAAAATCGAAAACAAGAAAGTGGAACTACAACAAATTTAAAAGCTTCTTCACAGCAAGTTAAATAATTCATAGGGTGAAAAGACAACCTGTTAATATTTGAAACTACATATATGAAGGAGTTAATACATAAAATACTATATATAAGGAAGTCATACAACGGAATAGGAAAAATTCACAAAGCTCAATAAAAAGTGTTCAGAAGACTTGAATAAACATTTCTGCAAAGGAGAAACATAAATGACCCACTGATATATTAAAAGATTCCCAGCATCATTAATCAACAGGGAAATGCAAATTTACAACCACTAAGAGATGCTTGTTTGAACAGCCATTATTTTAAAAGAAAAGCAAATAGTAATTCAGATTCTACTTGTAAAAACGGCGAAACTCTGAGTGTTCTTGGTTCCCAAAACTTTCCAAAAGGAATTAAAAATAAACATTTAATATTTATATCCCATTCAATCTGCTGTCATCCATTTAGGACTGGTTCCTTCCATAGCACTCAGCCAAAGAAGACCTCCATGAGATCAGCGATGGCCTCAGTGTCACTAAACCTGCAGGAGTGTGTTCTGTCTTTATTGTCCTGATTGCCTGAGCATGACAATTGGCCATGCCCTCCTTCTTGAAACTTCTCCAGGTTTTCCCTCATCGAATTTCTCCTTCCATCTTTCCTTCGGACAACCAGTTTCCTCACAGGGCTACTGAATGTTGTGGTAATTGAGGCTCAATTCTAGGATTCCTTATATCTTACTCTCTTTAAGAATCACTAGAGCCAACTGTCCCTCTGCCTGTGTTTCTCAAATTTTGTCTCTAGCTGTTTCTTCTGACATCCAGTTTCATAAATCCAGCAGTGGACTTGATAGCTCTGCTTAGAAATGTCAAAGATGCCAGAGACTCAACATCTTAACTGCCATTTATTGAAAACGTACTATGGGCCAGTATAATGAGTTCAATGAATGTCAAATTAGAGTGTGATACTGATGAATATCACAGAGGTTCTGGATTCCTAACTCATCCTGAGAGATCAGAGAAGGTCTTCTTAGGAAGAATGACTTTTAGCTGACACCTCAAGGAAGAAAAGAGTTAGCTAAATAAAGGTGTGAGGGTGGAGAGAAGATCTCACCAATAAGAGTAGTGTATCCAGAGATTCATAGTGAATAACCCATTGTCATTGTGCTCAATTTGTTAATACAGACAATCTTCCCTGACTCTTTCCCTCTGTCCAGGTGCTAACTTATTTCTTTTCTTTATCATCTATCTTCTTAAAATGCAAACTACATCTGTCTACCTTTTCTTTCCTCAATCTTTATGAGTTGACTTCCCAAGTTTTAGAAAAGTCCTCTTAGAGAGAATCATTAACAGAGATCCTGGCTGGCGCCGCGGATCACTAGGCTAATCCTCCACCTTGTGGCGCCAGCACACCAGGTTCTAGTCCCGGTCAGGGTGCCGGATTCTGTCCCGGTTGCCCCTCTTCCAGGCCAGCTCTCTGCTGTGGTCAGGGAGTGCAGTGGAGGATGACCCAAGTGCTTGGGCCCTGCACCCCATGGGAGACCAGGAGAAGTACCTGGCTCCTGCCATCGGATCAGCGCGGTGCACCGGCTGCAGTGCGCCAGCCGCGGCGGCCATTGCAGGGTGAACCAACGGCAAAGGAAGACCTTTCTCTCTGTCTCTCTCTCTCACTGTCCACTCTGCCTGTCAAAAAATAAAATAAAATAAAAATTAAAAAAAAGAGGATCCTGAAGAGTCTCAGTTACAACAGCCTCATTATAGTGTGTCTCTACGTGCTTGACCATGCTTTCACACTTCATACCTTCAGAGGTGGTCCACTTCACTGCCCATCACACATGACATATTTTAAATTTCCCTCTTGGTTTTCCTTAGTGTCCTTCCACAACTCTTAGACTGTCTCCTCCTGGATCTGTGGTAAGTATGATTTTAATATTTTTTTTTTTTTCTTTTCTAGGATATCATTTCTTACTTTACATATGCTCTTGAGGAATCCCATCATTTTCCATGCAGGAATTTCTTCTTTGTTCATTTTTTACTATAAACGTACCATTGGCTTTCAAATATGTAGCTGCAAGTTCCCTGTTTTTCTGAATTAAAGATCTTTCAGCTTCCACTGATCGTCTTCATTCTCACTGATGTTCTATAGTTAAGCTCAAACTCAAATATACTAGCCATAACCCCGTTGCATCTGCAGAAGCATGCTCATCTTTTCTACACAATGTGACAACATCACTATATCTATATGTACTTAAAGATGAAACTTGAGAGCCAATAACAGCTACTTCTTTTTCCTCACTTACATAACCCAATGTAAAAACAAATCTCTGATTACTTTATTTAACTTCTTTGTTTTCTCCACCTCTCTATTCCTTTACCACAAATCAAAGATCCATTAATTTGTTTTCAGATAACATATTTTTATTTTATATTATAGTCAAAAGTTTAATGACTCTACTAAATAAGAAATTCAACAAATGAAAAGTAAAAAGTCCAGCAGAAAGACAAACAGGGGCCATCAAGAATAATCAAATGAAAGAAAAGATATTCAACTTTACTCATATGCATTTTAAAATAGTAGCATAATCATTAAAACTATAGTAGTATTACAGTGTTTTATGAGCCTCCCGAATAAAACTGTACTTAAAATATTATTTCTAAACATTATTCTTTTTCTCTTTTTAGTTGATTATGTTGCATTATGAACATATAAGAACATATAAAGTATGCAATATTTTGGCACAGAATCCAAAGATATCATATTCTAAGATGGATCAATGATCTTAGAGTAAAGACAATCCATCCAGAACAATCCTACCTCCAAAGTTTATTTTCATATAACATTACCCCCAAATTGAGCATATATAGCAGTATATGTATATTGATTCATAAATTATGAAGATATATTACATCTAGAAAGACAATTTGACAGAAAACATTTGAGCTAAATGTACATCACTGACATAGTAATTATCAGTTCTAATATTTTATTACGCCAGTGGACAAGGGATGGGCATTTTATTAAGCAAAGCATAATGCAGATAAAACATCTGAATCTAACATCCCTTTTTTACTTTGTTTTTTGCTTTAACTGTCATTGTGTATCTATTGTCTGTAAGTTAAATTAAAACTTCTGATTATATAATCAGTTTCCTAGTGTTATTCCCCGCCCATTTTCAGTAGGCACTTTTTCTTTCACGCCACCATTCACTAAATATACTGAGAATTCTCATATAATTTTACTTTTTACACATACTGTTTTCTCTGATTAGAATAACTTCTCACTCCCTCAGGGTGACCAGTATGTTAAAGTGTTCCAGCAAAGCCTTTGGGACCAGATCACAGAATCTGCCAACCAACTTTACTGATTATTAGTTATTTACTTTAGGCAAGTTTCTAAACTCTTGTTTGATCAGTTGTCTCTTCTATAAAATAGAGATAACAGCAGCAGTTCATGTACATGTGAGATGCTTAGAACAGTGCCTGAGACATAGTCATCTGAATATTAGGTTAGCTTATTATTTTATTAGAATAGTACATAATGTACACTTTGCAGTAATAGGCACATTAGCTAGTTGCTCTTCTTTTGAAGCGTCAGTTAAATGGATGTTCTTTGAAGCCTTTCCACAGCATTCCATTTGGATTAATACTCCTTAAACACTCTGATCTCCCATGAAATTTGTTTTCACTAGTGTCTTTGATTAGGCTACTTTCAACTTAGCTATTTCATTTATCCATCTCCTTCACTAATCTAAGTTTCTTGAAGACAAGAACCATGATTTGCTTATCATGTTTATGTTTCTGGTGAAGAAAAAGTTTATTAAATGGTGTTCACCCTCAGCTGAGACTTTCATCCTACAGGGCATAATGGGCACTTTTTGCTACTCTCAAGTTCTGTCTATTGTTTTATGAGCATTTCCTGGAATATGGCTATACTTAATTCAAGGACACATCTCCAAATTCTTAGAAGTAAAAATGATGTTGAGTTATTTCAACACATCAAAAGATTAATCTTCAAAAATTGTGAAGTCTTTTATGACCCAACACCAGTTCATTGAGAAATGCAGAGGTAGATGATAAATTTGGATAAATTTGACTGAACTACTAGTGGGGCAGTGGTCCTTACACATTGATCCCTAAACCTGTAGCATAGTTTCACTGGGAAGTTTTTGGAAATCTGATTCCCTGACATCATTCAAGACCTACTGCACTAGAACTTTCCTGGATGATCCCAGCAATTTGAAATTTTCCAAGTCCTCCAAATGAAGCTGATGTTTTATAAAGTTCAAAACCACTGATGAAGAGAAGTGGGACCAGCACATTTAGCTTTTCTAAATTCTCCTTCCCTGTGCTATCTGCTCCAGCTCTGCATATCTCCACCATCACACTTGATTTTAGAAAGTCCTACCCTTAGGGGAAGTTTCTTTTCTTCACTTATAGATCAACTCTTTCATGTGACCAAGTACACCCACAACTGGTACTAGTTTTTCCTTTATAGTAGACTTGAATGAATACTACCACCCTCAAAGAGGAAGGCAGGCAGTAGGGGAGGAAGGGAAGGAGAGAGGGAGGGGGAGAGGAGGGAAAGAAAGAGAAAGAGAAAAAGAAAGAGGGAGAGAGAGAGGGAAAGAGAGAGTGGAGGGGGGGAGAACACACTTCTTATAAGGGCATTAATCCAATCATGAGGACTAGGCCCCTTCATGAGCTCATCTAAATCTAATCACTTCTCAGTGAAATCACAGGGCAGTTTAGAATTTCTTCATATTGGAAGTACACAAACGTTCAGTTCAGTCCATAGCACCTGTTCTCTCCACATGGACTCCTCAGCTCTTGGCCAGCTATTCTGTCCTTGGATCCCCAACAGTGACCTTTTCTGTGATGAGAAAGGCAGTGTAGATCATCAACACTGAGTTCTCCATACACCTCCCAAGTTCTGCCCCATGGTCTACACCAAGAGTGATTACAATTAGTCCATGCTTCCCTTTTCATTGGCAAGTGCTTTTGTATATTATTAATTATATATATGTTAGATTCTTAGACTCTTAAGTGAGGTTAAAGAGAAGTAAATCAATGCTTTTATGTTTTCAGGTGTGAAAAACAAGGCTCAGAAACATAAAGTAACTTCCATGACAGCCCAGCTTATTTACTCCACAGTTTTACTGTCAAATGAAATTATTTTACATCTGTATGCTTTTGTGATCTACTAAGTCCATAAAACACAGGATAATGAAAGCAAAAATTTTCCCCTCATCTTCCCTGAGCAGATTAACTGCCTGAAAGCAAGGGAATTTAGTCATTAATATGCTCTCAGACCTTATGTTTGTTTTTATTTTTTAAATGCACTCTGAACTTAGATTACAGGGTTTTTTTTTTTTGGAGATAATAAGTACTATACTAAGTGCAGATATACATTTGGGACCAGCAAAATCAAAAGCTTATTAATACAGCCAAATTGAACTGCTTGTTTTTCATGCTCATAAGATTATAACTCAGCTTTCGCATTTGGAAATGAAAGTCTCTTGATCCTTTTCGCCCTTCAGAGAGGCAAGTGGATCCTTACTTCCATAATCGTGACAATCATCTCTTAATTACTTTTGATCAGCAGACAAATTTCATGATATACAGAGACTTCTGAAATTGTCCCCTTGAATTTTCTACCTGGTTAAATTCATTCTTTTTCAAGATTCATTCATAAATACCTAACAAGAATATTATTGATATTTTCAATTTCCTATTATCTACTTTTGTTTTCATTTTTTGCGTATCCCATGGATCTTATATAAGAGATTTGAAGTTTCTACATGACTCCTCTGAATACATAGCAATTTGCTATAAGATACTGCCACATAGGGCTACCTTTTCAATAAATATTTGAGTGAGTGAATAAAAGCAATCATGAAAAACTGTGCAGTCAGTCTTTTTTTTTTCTTTAAGGATTTATTTGTTTATTTGAAAGACAGAGTTACAGAGACAGAGGCAGAGAGAGAGAGAGAGGTCTTCCATTTGCTGGTTCACTCCCCAAATGGCCTCAACAGCCAGAGCTGAGCAGATTTGAAGCCAGGAGCCAGGAGGTTTTCCAGGTCTCCCACGGCGACGCAGGAACCAAAGGACTTGGGCCAACTTTTACTGCTTTCCCAGGCCATAGTAGAGAGCTGGATCAGAAGAAGAGCAGCCAGGACTCCAACCCCCACCCATATGGGATGCTAGTACTGCATGCTGCAGCTTTATCCGTTAAGCTACAGTGTGAGCCCTTGTGCTGTCCTTCTTAGTCCAACTTGTATTCCTACCAGATCATGTTGAAATGTATCTTACAGCATAAAGCTCATGTACTCGTGATGCGTCTCATTTAATGGCTTTGTGCTGTACATAGCATAATTCCACAGACAAGATTATAATAAAGATTTTCTTAGTACTAATAAAGATACTTAAGGGACACAGTTGGTGCTAAAGCCTTAATAAATCTTAAAGTCAATCCAGAACAAAATAGAAAAATCCCACACCCTCAACAAGCAGACTTTATTCTTTCACCCTGAATACTCACACTAAACTAATGATGCATCTCAGATTCTTGGGATCATGTACAGTAAAAAAAAAAAAAATGTTGCGCCAATAAGTGTTTAAGGGGAAAAGGAAGCGAGGTAGCAAGGAAGGAAGGCAATTTTCAGCAGGAAAATAAGTTTATTTTTCTTCTGTGTCCGTACTGAAATTTATAATTATCCCTAGAATAACTGAAAACTTCAGATTTCTAATGTTTATAGTATTTCTAAATCATAAGGCTGACCAAAAGACCATGCATTTAGATCTGCTCTAAATAAAGAATATAAGAACATAGTGACACAGACTGAAACACGCAAGAGGGCATAAAACCAGGAAAATGTGATGTTGGCCTCACAGGGCATGCCAGTATCCACCCTATCTCTCAGAAAGTTTGGCTTAAATCAAGTTGTTTTGAGAAAGCATTCCTGAGAGATATTTGTCTTCAGTTATTAATTGCCCCACATGGACACTGTCAGGCCATCAGTAACTTCCAAAGTTTTAATTTCAGATGAGTAGGCAAGGGGAAGGTATTTCAATGTCACCCAATTTCAAACCAGAAGATGGTTTTTTGGGTCTTGACTATCAGACCAAGTTTGCATTTTGTGAACTGATATGAGACAAGAGATACCAAAGATTCAACATGATGTAAAGCAGATTTTATGAGCAAAGATTTTTGTACTTCTTTTAAGCGATTACTGTTGATACTTGGTTTTTCTTCCTGAGAATCCCAGGATTTAAAGTGCAAAGGTATATTCCTCCCTTTACACAATTTTGCTTCAAAAACATCTACCCATAGACACTGCTAGGATGTCAAAAGATAAAAGTAAACAACTCAGCCTCCAAAAATTAAAAAAAATATATTGAATAGTATAAGCTAAGTTTATGTAAACTATTAGAAAGAACTCAGAAAGTTGTAACCAGACTGTGACAATAAGAAAGCAAATATATCAGCGTCTGTCATTTTGACATCAATTGACTAATTTGCTCCAGGTTTCTTGAGGTTTCTTTTAGTGTATTTATAACCATGAAAGCATTTATTTTGGTCCCAAGATAGAAAGCTTTTCATGCAATGGTGCATATTTCTAAGGTAACAATATTTCCATTGTCAAAACTGCCATCAAAGGAAGATTGGGCTGGGAATGTTACCTACCCCATGGATTTGGTTGGGCATCCACTTAACCAAAACACTGGCTTGGAATTTAACCTAATTTCTATTGCACAGTTACCAGCTGACAGAGGGAAAAATGCTTTTCAAATGATTTCATCTTTTCTGATATCATGAAGAAGAAAAATATTTTAGACACCAATGTCCTAGGACATTTTATTCTCCAACCTGGTACCCAGAACTCATGCATACTGGATTAGACACAAGGGAAGAGGCAGATGACCAAAGGATAAGTGGATTCATATGCTTTTCCTGCTTTTTATTAATACTGTGCTCCAGCTGTTACATATTTATACAGGGAAAGTCTCAGTTCACACAAAGCATGAAGCAGCAGAAGGAAGAGGTATTCTGGAATACTAAAGTGTCAGAATGATAGCTTGTATAAAATTGAAGATAACACCCACAATTTCAGGCCAGAAATTCACACATATTGACAGTTTTCAGAAGGAAGCCGTTGTTGAGCCTTATGTGTCTTTCGAAAAAGAAGATAGCAGTCTCGTGACTCTATCAGCCATTGGGCAATCCCCTATTGTCCGCAATGGAGACTGTCCCCAAGAAAATACCAGAAGAGAACTAGAGTGAAAACATGTATTTTTAAAGCCTCTTTCACACACAAATAAAGTAGACCACAAGAATGAACCGAGTTTAACAATAGCAAATCAAATTAAAAGTAGTACCAGCCTTCACTTTGCTGGAAGCTACATGCAGCTCAATGATGACAAGCAAGATGTTCATTCTTAGTCTAAAAAATGTTTTCCTAGAACAGCTGGAGGGCATGGCTCAGTGGTCTGAACATCTGGTTTGATGTACCTAGACTCCTTGGAGCCATGGGCTGGAGTACTGGTGTGATTCGCTTAACTCTTTATCTTTAGTAGAACTAAACAGAATTCCCAACTCTTTCCTGTGTGGTTCTTGGGAAGTTTGGGGAAAGATGTACCCACCCTGGCTCTGCTTAGAGATAAAAGAATTCAAAGGATTAAACTTGACACTTCAGCCCCAAGTTACTTTCTTTCAATTGTTTACTGTCACTGGAATAACATATTTGTAGTTTATGTAGGGTCTTTCATTTGAGAATTTCAAAGTACTCACTGACATGGTCTGATGATAGAAATGAGTAATGTTCATGTTTGAAGGATGAGAAAAATGAGACACCAGAATTCCACATAAAGTTAAAGGAATAGGCAAAAAAGGAATTCAGCCCATCCATCAGAATGCAGTCACTTTATATGATAGAGTTTTCTGGAAGAGGGTGCAGGTCAAATGAATGTGCATCTTGTGCCAAAATGAAGAATTCAGTATGATGATGTCCCCATTAATGCTAGTGATCAACACAAAACAAAAGCAATTAGCAGCATATTTTGAGTTTCAGTTGCCTAATCTCCAGACTACTGGAAATATTACCCACCTATCCTCCATGAAAGGATTTAATGAGACAGTATCTGAGAATGTGCTTAATACACAGTAGATGACCAGAAACGCTACTGTCTTTCATTCTGACCAGCAATGATGGCATTATGCAGTAAGCCTTTAAGCACACTCCATCCTCACAGCAAGAGAAATTGAAAAGAGTAGTTTTTAAGAATCTTGATGCCTGAATCAAATTATCTCAAAATGACAAGCCAGCAGAACTTCTTTCACTCGTGTTGTCTTCCTTAACACACATAGCATCCTCTCCATTTTCTTATCCATTTCCTTACACACTAAATACACATTGAAGTGCTTCTTGTGTGGCAAGCAGTGAGGATACCAAAGCCATCAATCATCAGACTCTCACAAGTGGTTTAAGAGTCTAGTGGAGAGAGACAGACTTGTATACAAATAATTACAATGCAGAGGGAAGAATGGCAAAATAATTTAAAGACAGTGTATGATATAGTTCCTTTTATTTTCCAGAGTATTCTTTCCATATCAACTACTCAGAAATACCTTTTACCCATAGTCAGGAGTGAATATCATCAGGATAAAGTGTCATAATCAGATCACCACTATTATATTACCATTAACTATAGGAACATGAAATGTCTCAACAAACTTAAAAATGGAGCAAGGTCACTGGAGGTAAAGATGAAATTAAGATCTGGTCCTATTTGAACAACCCAAAAGAGTTCTCTGATAGCCCCTAGATGCTCAATCTACTCAATTCTCTGAACAGCTATTCAACAAGATAAGTTAAATAGACCATCACCTTAGAAGCATCTCAGAAGACCTTCTAATGCAAATCTCTAGATTATACGTAAGAGTGCTTTTGTAAAAAATTCAGCATGATAATGACAAATCTGCTCAGCGAAACCACACCTTTCTCTAAAACAGTGATCCTAAACAAACAGGATATCTTCCTCTTCTTCCATCACATATGTGGTGTCTGGAGACATTTTTTTGTTATTACAACAGGGTAAGAGGTACTGGAGATAACACAGGTGATATTGGCATCGAGTAGATAAAGACTAGTGATGTTGCTGACCTCTATGGATTACCATGAGCAGGATAGATCCCTCAAGAGAATTATCTTCTCTAAATTGCCAGCAGCACCAAGGTGGAGACTCTTCACTCTGAAAGAACACACACTTACTTAGATCTATTTACCTAAACATCTTCATTCATTATTCTTTTCACCTAATTTCACACTACACATTGTATGACTGAGCAATAGCTTCCTGAAACAGGAGTAAATGAGGGGCTAGAGAATGGAAACGGAGTGATGAGCCAAGGGCATTTTCTCATGAAAGAAGAAAAAAAGAGACCTAAGAGAAATGAAAATCTTAATAACCTTCCTTATAATGAAGATTATTTAATTGTGAGGAATGCACACATTTAGTATGATCCCTAGATATACACTGCATGATTACTTTCAATTCTAATTCCATGTTACACTTTTGTCATTACCTGAGATGATCAAACTGGACCATCAAAGTTTTCTGAAAATTATTTCACAAAAATTGTGTCTATTGTATATGAGATGCGGTTCTAGATACTACAGACATATCAATGAACAAAGCCAAGATGTCTGTCTTTTTTTTTAATTTTTTTTATTAGTAAATATAAATTTTCAAAGTACAGTTAATGGATTACAATGGCTCCCCCTTCCCATAATTTCCCTCCCACTCACACCCCTCCCATCTCCCGCTCCCTCTCCCATTCCATTCACATCAAGATTCATTTTCAATTATCTTTATATACAGAAGATCAATTCAGTATATATTAAGTAAAGATTACATCAGTTTGCACCCACACAGAAACACAAAGTGTAAAAATATTGTTTGAGTACTAGTTATAGCATTACTTCACATTGGACAACACATTAAGGACAGATCACACATGAGGAGTAAGTACACAGTGACTCCTGTTGTTGACTTAACAATTTGACACTCTTGTTTATGGTGTCAGAAATCTCCCTAGGCTCTAGTGATGAGTTGCCAAGGCTATGGAAGACTTTTGAGTTCGCCGACTTCGATCTTATTCCGACAGGGTCATAGTCAAAGTGGAAGTTCTCTCCTCCCTTCAGAGAAAGGTACCTCCTTCTTTGATGGCCTTGTTCTTTCCACTGGGATCTCACTCGCAGAGATCTTTCATTTAGGTGGTGGTCTGTTTTGTTTTGTGGTTTTTTTTTTTTTTTTTTTTTTTTTTTTTTGCCACAGTGCCTTGGCTTTCCATGCCTAAAATACTCTCATGGGCTCTTCAGCCAGATCCGCATGCCTTAAGGGCTGATTCTGAGGCCAGAGTGCTGTTTAGGACATCTGCCATTCTATGAGTCTACTGTGTATCCCGCTTCCCATGATGGATCGTTCTCTCCCTTTTTGATTCTATCAGCTAGTATTAGCAGACACTAGTCTTGTTTGTGCGATCCCTTTGACTCTTAGACCTATCAGTGTGATCAATTGTGAACTGAAATTGATCATTGGGACTAGTGAGATGGCATTGGTACATGCCACCTTGATGGGATTGAACTGGAATCCCCTGGCATGATTCTAACGCCACCATTTGGGGCAAGTCCAATTGAGCATGTCCCAAATTGTACATCTCCTCCCTCTCTTATTCCCACTCTTAAATTTAACAGGGATCACTAAAGATTTCTGTCTTTAAGAGGCTCTTATTCAGCCAGGGCTGTGGCTCTATTGGCTAATCCTCTGCCTGTGGTGCCAGCACCCCGGGGTTCTAGTCCTGGTTGGGGCACCGGATTCTGTCCCAGTTGCTCCTCTTCCAGTCTAGCTCTCTGTTGTGGCCTGGGAGGGCAGTGGAGGATAGCCCAAGTGCTTGGGTCCCTGCACCCACATGGAAGACTGGGAGGAAGCACATGGTTCCTGGCTTCAGATTGGTGCAGTGCCAGCTGTAGTGGCCATTTGGGGAGTGAACCAATGGAAAAAGGAAGACCTTTCTCTCTGTCTCTCTCTCAATGTCTATAACTCTCTCTCCCTCTCTCTCTCACTGTCTAACTCTGCCTGGCAAAAAAAAAAAAAAAAAAAAAGGCTCCCATTCAATCAAGTTCTGAGTAAACTTCAAGAATCTAATGTACATTAATGCACACACATGTATACAAATACATGGAAAAATAGACTTATAAGATATTTTGGTACAAATCCACGCATAATTTTCTCATGCTATACACCTTACATGAACTTTCTGAGGAATCTACATTTACAGATTTCAAAAGATTTTTGCACCAAAATAAATCTTCATCCTGTTTTCCATGAACTTTTTGAAGTCCACTTATATATAATGTAACTCTGCCTTTCAAATAAATAAATAATCTAAAAAAACTTACTAATTTATTTGTTAGAATCAAGAGAAATAAATAGGTTAAATATGATGCCAAAGATATTCTTGAACACCTCTGCATCATATTTTTAACCAATTTATTTCTCTTGATTCTAACAAATAAATTAGTAAGTTTTTTTAGATTATTTATTTATTTGAAAGGCATAGTTAAAGTGAGATAGAGAAAGAGAACTTCCATTTGCTAGTTCATTCCCCAAAGGGCCACAGCAGCAAGGGCTGGGCCAGGCTGAAGTCAGGAGCCAGGAACTTCTTCTGCATCTCCCACATGGATGGAGGGACCCAAGCACTTGGGGCATCGTCCGCTGCTTTTCCAGGTGACTTAGCGGGGAGCTGGATTGTAAATGGAGCAGCCAGGATTCAAACTGGCGCCCATATGGGATGCTGGCACTGCAGGCGGTGGCTTAATATGCTGTGCCACAGCGAGGCCCCAAGAACAAATAAATACTTAAAAACAAATAAAGCTAAATGATTAATAAATGTTTATAGATATACAGCTACCTGTGAAGCTCATAGAGTGGAAGTGTGATGATAAGAGACTTACCTCTGAGGCATATGGTACCTCTGCTGCTTTTTTCTATAGTCCTACAGAATCGCTTCAAATCAGCAGCCCCAGAAACTCCGGGAGCCACCAGCAGCAGGCCTTTGAATTTTCTTCTGGTTGTAAAGCTTAAGGTGAGCCCCAAGTTGAGCTAAGAATGCCACAAATAGGGCAGGTGTTGTGGCACAGTGAGTTAAGCTTTGCTTGAGACGAACACATCCCAGATCAGATTGCCTGGTTTGAATCCTAGCTACTCTGTGTTTCCAATCCAGCTTTATATTAATATTCTTGGGAAGCAGTGGATTATGGCCCATGCACTTGGGTTCCTACCACCCAAAGGAGAGATGTGGTTGGAGTTTATGGTTACTTGCTTCAGCCTGGTCCAGCCATGTTTGTTGCAGATATTTGGGGAGTGAACCACCACCACCACCACCATCATCATCTCTCTTTCTCTCTCTACTTTTCAAATAAATAAATCCTTTTTGGAAAAAAGACTGCCACAAATTTACAAATATATTAGTGCAGGACAATTTTTGCTTACATTTCCCTTCCATAGTTAATAATTATATTCACTTTTCAAACTAAATAAACAGGATGATGAGGCCCATGTCAAACACTCCTCATAAACCATTGAAAAAAAAAAAAAAAAGAAGAAGGAAATGGGAAGAAGTCTCCAGCCTTACCACAAGTCTCATGGTGTAATTCATGACTCTTAAGGTTTGTTCCCAGGAGCTCTGGATGCTTCTATGGCTGAACTGACATAACTCCAGGAGAGCATCACTTAGGCCATGCAAGTCACTGTGTATTTCACTCCAGGTCTTCCCATGAGTGCAGAACATTCCTCAGGCATCATCAGGTCCAAACTGCATGGTGTCTTCAAGCAAAGGATCAGAGTGTGCAGTGTTGTTTAAGATTCTGACATGAGGAATCTGCATAACTAAATCAAACTAAATGTACCGTTGTTAAGATTTAATATATGGCTCTGAGTGGTCAGGTTCAAATATTAATCCTTCTTTAGGGAAGTCAGGATTTAACCACTGCTGTATCTATTCATGAAGTCAAAGATCTTCAATGAGCAGAGTAGCATGAAGAAAAACACTGCTGGAGTAGTTAAGTTTTGAAATGAGGTACAATCGGTATAAAATCAAAGAACAACGAAGGGGCTGGCACTGTGGCATAGCGTGTAAAGTGCTGGCATCCCATATGGCACCAGTTCGAGTCCAGACTGCTCCATTTTTGATCTAGATATCTGTAATGGCCTGGGAAAGCAGTGGAGGATGGCGCAGCTCCTTGGGCCCCTGCACTCATGTTGGAGACCTGGAAGAAACTCCTGGTTCCTGGATTTGGATCAGCACAGCTCCGGCCATTGTGACAATTTGGGGAGTGAAGGAGTGAACCAGCGGATGGAAAACCTCTCTCTCTCTCTCTCTCTCTCTCTCTCCCTCTCCCTCCCTCTCTGCTCTGCCTCTCTGTAATTGCCTTTCAAATAAATAAATAAATATTTTTTAAAAATGAATTAATAATTTTTAAAGTTAGGTGAAGATGGAAGCTGAATGTTCTCTTTGTGTATATTTGTAGTTTAGGGAGTGGTTTTTGAATGCTCACAATCTAAATGGTCATGAAATCAGTTTAACTGGGACACCAATCAGAATTTTCTAGTGAAACAGATAACTTTGAGAAACATTATGCATATATGTGGTTATGGGCCATCTTTTTGAAATGTGTTTTTATAAAAAGTTTTAATCCCATTAACTTAGAAAACACAAACTATATTTATTTTAAGGAAGCAGAGACTTTTTCAACATTTCTTGAATCTGTTTTGGAACAAGTGAACATTAGCATTGCCTATACTGAATTAGTTCAATACTTCTCTCTTCAAAGTGCTCACTGATCAGGTTCTTTACAGAAAAAGGCAGTTGCTGTAGGTGAAACGGTGTTACTGTGTCGACTAAGCAAGTGTTTGAAACTTCCCGAGCCTCTGTTCTCTCTTTCTTCATCTGCAAACTTGGGAATATTAATACAGAATTCATAGAGTGTCACAGGAATAGCCAATGGCAAATAAAAACATCCAACACAACTCAAATCAAGAATAAGAGATCAACATTGCACTTGTTCCAACTTTTTTTCAGGGAAAAATGATGCCTTCTCCTATTCCCTACCCTCCTCTAAAATGACAGGGTCACTTCTCACACACTACCCACAGCTGGGACACCATGACATTGTCAAGTGCTTTTCTCCAGTCAAGTTAATGAAGGATCATACCCTCTACCTCTCCCTGGTTGGCAGAGCTTGCTTATGGAAAAGCAGAAAATATTTAAGAGCACCAAGAACCGACTCAGTTGCAAAAGCAATTTTCTCCAGCTGTTATGAGTGAGGGCAGTTTTAAATCATTCAATCCATTTGCATTTATACTGCTTTTAAAAGGCAGTGATATTGGGGAGGTGGGAGGGATACCTAGTCACTGAGAAACATTACCCCAAGAAAGAAAATGTTTGCAAAAATCACCTCTGCATTTAGTTGGTGGCAGGTTCTTTGTGGCAGGAGAGCAAGGACGAGAGCAAGAAGAGGTTACATTAAACCCTTGGGCTTGTGGGGTAGCCTCAAAATTGGAATACCTATCTTTTGGAATTGATATCTAATCATTAGCTTTACTTGATTTTTCATTGCAAACAGAGGAAAAACATTTTTTATTTGAGATAGTTTAATTGTTTTGGAATGCAAAACATAAAACCAAGTAGAATAGTCCCAGTGTTGATGATGAACATCTTGACTTTTGCCATCTTAATGGCATTTACTCTATCCCTGACAGTTTTAGATAAGCTAAGCCAGCAGCTGGGGAGACCCCAGCTGTAACTAAGCTGATGTCCTTGCCTCATCTAAGAGAAAGCCTATGGGGCTAAATTCAAGCATTCAAATAGAGAAAAAATATTTTCCACTACCAAGGACAGATAATCTGAGCTATGCTAAAACCAGTCACACTGTGAATTCTTATTTGAACATTTCTTGCTTGGAGGTAAACCGAGGTCACTCAAAAAAATGTCACAGGAAATTTATTGAGAAGAGTCTTGTAATTTCAGTAATTATTTTGTTCCAGAAATGAAAGCATGCAGAGATACAGATAGGCAAAGGAAGCCTGTGTGAGCAGTCTTGGCCTCAATTCATGGTCAGTGCTATGACATGACCACAAGTAGTGTCACACTTAAGAGCAGTTCCCACATTGTAGGATTTGTAGCTCTTCTTGGGATATAAACAAGATGAGAATCATCAGAAAGATTTTAAAGATCTTGTTTTAAATTTAGATTAAGAGAGGGAATAACAGGTAGGAAAAGTAGATAGAATCCAAATTCAGATTTGTATTTCCAGACTTATCTACGTAAACAAGAAATTCAAAGCTGTTTCTCCATTCTGTATGAAGGTTGTTTTTCAACTGCCAATCTTACTCTTTAAGTTAAACTGGCCATTGTAGCCCTTTAGAGAATGAACCAACAAATGAAAGATTTCGCTCTATCTCACACTTTCTCATTCTGTGTCACTCTACCTTTCAAAGAAATAAATAAATATTTGTAAAAGCTTTATAATTTCCAAAGGAAACATAAAGCAGAGTGACACAAAATGGCTGAAAATAAATCTGGAAAAAATTAGTAAAATGAAATAAAAAGAAATTAGAAATGGTAATATTAATACTAGCTCAATAAAAATACCTTTTAAAATGCTACTGGCAATCTAGGTATAAATAAGTACAAATGACCAATAAATATAGAAACATCCTCAGCCTCTTCTGTTTTAAAGAAGTTGAAGGGGCCAGAGCTATCGTGCAAGGGGTTAAAGCCCTGGCCTGAAGCACTGGCATCCCAAATGGGCACCGGTTCTAGTTCTGGCTGCTCCTCTTCCGATCCAGCTCTCTGCTATGGCCTGGGATAGCAGTAGAAGATGGTCCAAGTCCTTGGGCCCCTGCACCCACGTGGGAAGACCCAGAGGAAGCTCCTGGCTCCTGATCATCGTAGCTCCAGCCATTTCGGCCATCTGGGGAGTAAACGAGCGGATGGAAGACCTTTCTCTCTGTCTCTACCTCTCTCTGTAACTCTGTCTTTCAAAGAAATAAAATAAATCTTTAAAAAGAAAGAAGTTCAGAACAAAGTGATGGAGATGTAATTTTCCATAAATCAGATTGGCAAATATGTAAGTAATTGAGAGATCCAACGTTGGCCAATAGGGAAGCAGGCCCACTCAACCATTATTTTGGCAACTAAAAACTGAAACAAAAATTTTGGAAGACAATTTGGCTGTAGCTTCAACATTTTTTTATAAATACACATTGATCCAGCTATTTTATTTCTAGGAATTTATCCTAGAGACAAAATTATACAATGGTCCAAAGATAAATTTTCAATGATATTCTACGCTGTATTTTGTAAGGGCAAAAACCTAGGAATACTTTATATATTTATCAGTAGTAGCAATAATACTCATAAATTTTTATATATTCCTATAATGAAACTTTAGGAAGTACTTTTAAAAGACAAACTAGATCAATGTAGATACATGCTGATAAAGAAAAATGTCTAAAATACACATATGGTGTGGGAACAAAATACATTTATTACATTGGCAATTTTAATGGGCAACTATAGAGTTTATCTATTGCATCATGTGACAACCTTCAAGAATTAGGGAAACAAACATACGATCTGTTTTATTTTTCCAACTATCAAGCCTCGAGTGTCCTGTGAGTA
This sequence comes from Oryctolagus cuniculus, assembly GCF_964237555.1. NCBI lineage: Eukaryota > Metazoa > Chordata > Mammalia > Lagomorpha > Leporidae > Oryctolagus > Oryctolagus cuniculus. Next base: position 50,145,118 of record NC_091433.1, read on the forward strand.
GAGAATCTAACATCCTTCTAAGCCCACTCACCTCCCTAGGTTTAAATTTTAACAGAATTTGGGGCAGAGGATGGGGGTTTTCCTCAAGCCTCCTTCAAAGTAGTAAGCAGAGAGGGAGCACAGGAACATCTGATGAGTTCATCAACATCAGTGCTTTTGTCTCTGTAACGGAGTGTTGCTCTTAAACATTGATTCCTCCACAGTCTGATGGAGGAATCAGACTACACTGCATTTACACTCTCATTGTCTGCTACTGCATTTATACCCTCACTAATTCAGTTTCTGCAAGTCTGTAGTAGTGACTGCCTTGTTGTCCAAAGTTCTAGATTCATTAGTGCACGCGCCCATGTTCATCTCTCATCCCCAAATAACAACACTGTGACAGAGTGCATGAGCTTAATGGGGATTCCAGACTGACCAACAGTTAACATGTGAAAGAACTCCATACCTCCTTCTGGAAATCCAAGCTCTGTCATCAAGCCAGAGAATGCCCAGGAGGCACCTCCTTAACAATGAACACCTGTGAGCTTCTTGGTCACTTTGATTCCAATCGATCTGAATGGAAATATTTCAAGTCATCATAAAGGTTATAATAATATTGGACTACAAGTATGAAGACACCTGAGGCTCTGCCTATCTCCCATATAGAACTTAAAATACTCTGAGCACCATCTTTGCATATCTTTCTACAAGAACAATGAGTTGCTTGCATTTACCTAAATAATATGCTCTACCTGAATGTTGTTTTCCTTAATAACAATAAAATTTCCCAAATATCATGTTATCCTTAATTTTGGACATAGAAGAAGAAACTAGTATATATACATGTGTACACATATATTGCATGCACACAATATACCTTTCATAAAAACTTGTGTCTATTTATGAGTTCTATTGAACTGATTACTTTTGACTTATTGCTGTGAAAATACTATGCTGCCTTAATTATCACAACTTTATAATATGCTAACACATAATAAATATCTCCATTTAAACTTTGATGCTGTTGTCAAATATTCTTGCCTACTTTGTCCATTTTAACTTTCTGTGGAACTTTTAAAAACTGCTTGCTGAAATAAAGTGCCCTTTTGGGAACTCGATGTTCCACTGAGTTTTAAAAATAATTTTTGCAGTAATTGACATCTTTTCAATGCTGATTCATCCTACCCAGGATCACTTGCTGCATAATATTTACAAATGGATCATAAATGCTAATTAGAAAAGCTGTTGATCAATATTAATTGTGCATTAGCACTGTACTCTTAAAACTTTTTATTTTAGTGTTGCAGTTTTCTAGGGAAATATATAATTTGTGAAGGGTGAATATGTGCCTTACTGCCATTGCCTATAGCTTTTATTTAATTATTCTCATCCTACAACATTGATTGTAACTTCCAAATCATCATTAAATGGATTTTAGTGGGCATTCTTGCCTTCTAATGGACTGCGTCACTTATAAACGTGTTCCGCTATGAAAATGAAAAACAACTAAACTTCCCTTCCTTTTCCCCTTTTCCATAATCAAGAGCCCAGAGGTTACTGATTATGGTACCAAGAGAGGGCGGTGGAAAGAGTAGTGAGCTGCCCATGGGCAGTTTCTGTTGTCTCAGGGCCCTGAGGATGGGAGTTTGGATCTTCTTGCAGCTCTGGAGATATAAAGAAACCCTGCCTGGACTAAAATCAAGCTGGCTAGGGTGGCCGAGGCTGACCTAGATTGATCTACAGCTCATTCTGGTTTTCATTTTAATACATTAGCATGATAAATGGCACACCTAGCAGCTGTTGTGATGGACACATGGGAGCATGCAAGGAGTGAAAAGCAGAGGTAGCTACATTCCAGGACATCTCCAAATACTTCCTAGATAGACCATGAATATTCCTCCCCTTTATTGGAATTGTGCCTCCCCTTTCAATAAACAACCCATATAATGTCAAAGTCAGGTCAGAGACAGGGCCACTCCCCTGGGAGTGAAGCCACACCTAGTGGCTTGCTTTTCGCTGTTCAACTCATGAATTTTCTGGAGGCAAAGTCAAGAACCCAGGTCTGGGGCAGTGAGAATTCACTGAACGGCACCAGCACAACTTCCCAAGAAACAGAGAGTAAGTAGGCTTCATCTACTTTTCCTACTCTGTACTAACATGTTGAGTTTTTTTTTAGGCTTGTAACTTCTTTAGTGCAGAATGGCTCTTACCCCCAATCAAGGCAAAAGATTAGGGACAAAAAGGAACAGTCTAGTACCTGTTTGCATCAAGAAAGGAAAAATAAGATTTCTCAGAATACACAGGAGACTTCCATATACAGCCAAGCAAACAGAACTGGGCCACCTTCATCAGCAAGAAAGACTGAGAAAACAAGGATCCAACTAGGTACCTTGGGCTCTGGAAAGGTCATAGATACTTTTCTGGAAGGAAGAAGTGGGAAATGGGGAATGGTTATACAACAAATGGTGTCAGCCACATCGGCTTTCCAGGGGATATGTCTATAGTTTCAATAATTGTTAGGATGGGTGCTTTAATTTTCTGATATGGGGTTTTATCAGCCTGAGGGAGCTATTTTCAATTCTTAGCTGATGAGGCTTTTTAAAATCAGGAATGGATATTAAAAGCTATCAAAACCCTATGGCATCTATGAGATGATATGATGTGATTGCTTTTTTAATTAATATGCTAATTTAAAGTAATAGTCTCCAATTCTTGACTCATTTTTGCAATCTTAGGGTAAACCATGCTTAGAATGTGGTTATTCTGTTACCATTACTGTATTTAATTTGAAAATACCATACCCATATTTTTTGCATTGATTCAATTGAAATTGATCTATAGTCTTCTTATTGCTATTCCTGTGGAGTTATTTTCATAACAATCCTGTGGCCACACAGAATAAATTCAGGGACTTCTCATTTTTTTTTTTTTCTATTTGAATGTCTTTTACAGAATTACCTCTGACCTGAGGATTTGGTAGGATTCATCTTTTCAATAAACTTAGGTACAGTTACTGTATCAAAGCAATAGATCTATAATTACACTGTTTCCCTTTCATTCTTTTTTTTTTTTTTTTGACAGGCAGAGTGGACAGTGAGAGAGAGAGACAGAGAGAAAGGTCTTCCCTTGCCGTTGGTTCACCCTCCAATGGCCGCCGCGGCCGGCGCGCTGCGGCCGGCGCACCGCGCTGATCCGATGGCAGGAGCCAGGAGCCAGGTGCTTTTCCTGGTCTCCCATGGGGTGCAGGGCCCAAGCACCTGGGCCATCCTCCACTGCACTCCCGGGCCACAGCAGAGGGCTGGCCTGGAAGAGGGGCAACCGGGACAGAATCCGGCGCCCCGACCGGGACTAGAACCCGGTGTGCCGGCGCCGCTAGGCGGAGGATTAGCCTAGTGAGCCGTGGCGCCGGCCTCCCTTTCATTCTTGATATCTTCTAGTTTTCTACCTTGTATTTATATAAAAAGTAGCTATTTTTCTTGCTTGTTAGGTAATGTATTTTATCTTGAACTTCTTTTCCTAATGTACATAACTTGATAAAAAGGTGACTCTTTATTACTTCATCAGTTTTAATGCTTCCCTCACATTTTCATTCTTTCCCAAATAGATTGTCCTTTCAATACTAATTTCTTCTATACAGCAAATTACTTAAAATATTTAAAATTAAATGTAACAGAAAGCATTGATTTTCGTTTTATGTTGTGGCAGTTGCTGTTTTGCTTGCTGTTGCTGTTCCCAATTGTGCATGTTTACTGCTTTGTGAACCTGATACACAGAGTCTTCTGGAACACTGAGGAAAGTCCTATTCAGGAGGTCTCAATGCAATAGCCTTGCCATGCTCCTTCCTCACACCAGAATGGTTAGGGAAAGGCCATGTGACCTAGACTCAGACAGTCTAATGCTCTTGTGACAGATTTTGAATACTGAAGGACATATGCCAAAATGTAGGTACAAGTGAAAATACTGTGGAGACTACAGAGGGCAGCAGCAAGATGCCAGGGACAGTAAGTGCCTAAGAACAGCAGTGCACACAGAGACACTCAAACTACACCTTGGTCATCTTTTCTAATGCCCGTCTAGTCTTTCTGGCATCCTGCCTGGATTTCCCCATCACAACTAATTCTGCAGGCTTTCTGCTATCTCTCTAGTAAATTTCTTTATTGCTCAGATGAGTCACAGTAATTTCTGTCGTTTGCAACCAAGTACTACTTTTATTAGTAATTTACACTTTCCTGCTTTAGAGCTGGACAATATTTTCCATGACAGTTCTGCTTTATGGAAATTTATGAATTCCCCCCCACCGGGGTCTAAAACAAAATTTGATTAATAGCACATTTTCATTTATTGTCAGTATATTAAACATAGGAATTTATGACTCCAATTTGTTTTGCATGTAACTCAAGTTCTATTTCCCCCATTTGACTTCTTAGTTTCAGAGATAACTAAGTATAGGTCTTGTCCTATTGTTATAAATCTGGCCAGGCCCTAACCACTTGATTGGTCTGCTCCCAAATGCTAATATCTATAGGTATTAAGCAGGGTTCTCCAGACAGCATTCTTCCAGTTCCCTGCCCAGAGATGTGTAAGGAAGGTTATCATTGTATGGGGTGAAGAATATCAAAAGAGGACTAAGAATATCACTCCCAGAGATGCATTTTTTGGGGATCACCCTACATTTTATACTACACAAAACATTTCTATGGTATGACAAGGCATTCTCACTTTTCTATAGGAATAACCTCCTAACTTCCAAAGTATTGGGCAAGATAGGCTAAGTATGGGACAAAGGGAGGCATGCAGGATATTTACTAATCATTATAATACTTTTATACTCTGGATTTTAGTCATGTCCTTTACTCCTTTGTATACAGATAACACATAGATTACTCAGGATTCTAATGAGTCAGATGACCTCCCTTCATATTTGAAATCCCTCTATATTCTCTTAGGTTTCAGCTTTCTTCCATATTCTAGACAGAAAAAAAAAATCATTCATCAGGAGCCTGCATTGTGTCACAAAGTGTTAAGTCACTGCCTGTGATGCCAGCATCTCATGTGAACACCAGTTCAAGTTTCCATGGCTCCAACTCTGATCCAGCTCCCTACTAATGCACTTGGGGATGAAGTGGAAGATGGCCCTAATGTTTGAGCCCATGTACTCACATCAGAGACCCAGATAAATCTCCTGACTCCTGGCTTAGGCTTGGTCCAGCCCTGGCCATTGCAGCTACTTGGAGAGTGAACAAGCAGATGGAAGATCTCCCTTCCTCCCCCCACCTCTCTTCCTCTCACTCTGGGTCTCTCTTTCCATAACTGCCTTTCAACTAGATAAATCTTTAAATCATCAAACTTCTTTCCTTTGCCCCAAATCTGCTGACTCAATATGTCAGATCAATAATCTCTCCCGGAGCTCCCTTTTTCTTTGTGAATACATCATAAATAGATAAATAGGTTGATGGCTGTATAAATACATACATACATAATTGGACAACTAGATGAATGATAGATAATAGATACATAGATATTATATCTATGTTTTTATTAGAAATGCAGATATTTCTTTAGTTTCTTTCTCCTTTTATTGTCTTCTTTTGAAGTGACAAAAGTATTTTATTTTTCTCTTTTCCAGGATATATAACTTTTTCTCTCAGAGCCAAGCAGGGTCAGGAACAGGGTAAGGAATAGAAATGGATAGGACGTAAACGCAAGGAGACACACGTTCTCGTGTCCCAACCCTGCACTGGCATGATCCTTAGAGTGAGTGAGCTTTCAGATCTGGCACCCTAGATGTTTGCTTTCCTTATCCTGCTGCATCCTGACTCAGTTCAAGGTATTGCCCTGTCTGTACTCAAAGGATAGAACTCAAACACAAAACTCACTGTTTCATATGCCTTGGAATTCAGAGGATGGAATCTGGGGCTGCCCAGAGTAGCTGGAAGATAATGGAGAAAGTAAGAAATCACATGAGGGAGTTAACAAATCTGTGAGCACATTTCTGTCAAAGTCTGCTGATCGCTGACCAATACTTGATAGGCTGAGATGCTAAAGGGCTCAGGCCATGGCTTAACTTCTGTCAGAGGATGATAACTGAAGCCAGTCTTTACAATGTATAATCTATACTGTTCAGGTACACAATTTCTAGATTTACAAAAAAGATGTATAGCATTTTTTATAAATAGATAATATTTCAGCTAAATAAAAAATGTCCCAGAAGCTCCAAGTGAATTAACAAGAAAGAACTTTAAAGTAACAATAGTAAATATTAAAGAATTTATAGAAAAAGTAGATTTTATGGGTTAAAAGATGAAAAATTTCAGAAGCAATATTAAGTTTTATGTAGTGGAACCAAAAATAAAAGCCAAATGGAAACACTAAATTTAAATATATATATATGTATATATGTGTGTATATATATATATATCTGAGGTTAACTATTTGCTGGATGATATTAACAGCAGACTAGACACAACAGAGGAGAAGACCAGTGAAACTGAAGGCTAGTCAACAGAGAACTTATCAACTTAAGCACAGTAAAATAAATAAATTGGAAAAATGAAGAGTGTTGGCTAACAAATGGAGTAGTTTTGTCAAACATATGTGTAATTGTAGTCCAAGAAGGATATGGGAACAGTAATGAAGAATAAAAATAAACAAAGAAATGTTGCATAATATTTTCCAAACTATTCAACAACAGCATCATTGTGATACAGCAAGTTCAAGTAGAATAAATACAAATGAAGCTATATTTTGTCACATCATTGTCAGACTGTTAAAAATAAAAAACAAGAAAAATCATAAAATAAGCCAAGAAATGGGGGCACATTACTTACACAGCAATAATTATAGTGATAAAAGCTGATTTCTCCTGAGAAACTACAGATGTCATAAAATGATAGATCAATATTTATATCTTTAAAGTGCTGAATGAAAAGATTTATCAACCTAGAATTCTACATCCAGGAAGGAAAAAAATATGTCAAAAGTGTAAGGTTTTGCCACCACATTGAAAATGCAGATGAAGCTCCTAGCTCTGAGCATTAGCCCATCCCAGAAATGGCTGTTGCAGCATTTGGGGAGTGAACCAGCAGATGGAAGATCTCTCTCTTTGCCTCTCTTGCTGTAACTGCTTTCCAAATAAGTAAATAAATCTGGCAACTGACAAAATGAGAGAAAATTTTTGCAAACTATACAACTGATAATGAGTTAATATCAAGATTCTCTAAAGAACTCAAGAAGCTCAATGGCAATGAAAGAAACAATCCAATTAAGAAAGGGGCAAAGGACTTGAACAGGCATTTTTCAAAAGATGAAATACAAATGGCCAACAGGTTCATGAAAAAATGCTCAAGACTAGTCATTAGGGAAATGCAAATCAAAACCACAATGAGGTTTTACCTCACCCCAGTTAGAATGGTTCTCATGCTGAAATCAACAAACAATAAATGTTGGTAAGGATGTGGCGGGGAGGAGAAGGCACCCTAATTTACTGTACTGCAAACTAGTGCAGTCATTGTGGAAGACAGTATGGAGACTCCTCAGAAGTCAGAAAATAGATTTACCAAGTGACCCAGCCATCTCACTCCTGGAATTTACCCAAAGGAAATGAAATCAGCATATGAAATAGTTGTCTGTACCCTATGTTTATTGCAGCTCAATTCATAATAGCTAAGAAACAAAATCAACCCAGATGTTCAACAACCTATGACTTGATAAATAATATTTGGTATGTATTTATATATACATATTATGGAATATATATGTGGTATGTATGTATATATATACATATTATGGAATACTACTCAGCTGTAAAAATAAAAGTAACTCTCTATTTTGCAACAAAATGGATGCAACTGGAAACCATTATACTTGGTGAAACAAGCTAGTCCCAATACATTTTCCTTGACCTATGGTATCTAATAGAATAGAAAACATGTAATGTATATGAATAAAATTGTCATTTTGAGAACTGATTATTATTTACATACCTTGTCTCTACTGTTGAAGAACAGTGATTTTTTTTCTTCATACTACTTGTTGAAGTCTTTACTTAGTAGATGGCTAATCTTATGATTATAAAATAAACTAAAAGTGGCTGGCACTGTAGCTTAGTAGGCTAGGCCTCTGCCTGCAGCACCAGCATCTCATATGGATGCGAGTTCATGTCCCGGATGCTCCTCTTCCAGTCCACCTCTTTGCTTATGGGCTAGGGAAGCAGTGCAAGATGTCCCCAATGCTTGGGCCCCTGCATCCACATGGGAGACTAGGAAAAAACTCTTAGGTTCTGGCTTTGAATTGGCTCAAATCTGGACATTACAGCCACTTGGGGAGTGAACCAGTGTATAGAAGACATTTCTCTCTGTCTCTCCCTCTCTAACTCTCTCAAATAAATAAATAAAATCTTAAAAAATAAGTAAACAGAAAATATGTCATTGTAAAAATTAAAAGATGGGGTTGGCGCTGTGGCGTAGTGAGTAAACCTGCTGCCTGCAATACTGCATCCCATATTGCTGCCGGTTCAAGTCCCAGCTGCTCCACTTGTAATCTAGCTCTCTGTTATGGCCTGGGAAAGCAGTAGGTCCTTGGGCCCCTACACCCAAGTGGGAGACCTGAAAGAAGCTCCTGGCTCCTGGCTTCTGGCTTCAGATCGGTGCAGCTCCGGCCTATGCAGCCAATTGGCATGTGAACCAGCAGATGGAAGACTGACTCTCTCTCTCTCTCTCTCTCTCTCTCTCTCTCTCTGCCTATCCTGTTATCTCTGTGTAACTCTCACTTTCAAATAAATAAATAAATCTTTAAAAAACATTAAAAGAAAGATGGTGCTGGTGCCGTGTCATATAAAATTAAAACTCTACCTGCAGTGCCAGCACCAGTTCGTTTCCCGGTTGCATCACTTCCAATCCAGCTCCCTGCTAATGCACCTAGGAGAGCAGCAGAGGATGGCCCAAATGCTTGGGCCCCTGCACTAACATAAAAGAACCAAAAGAATATCCTGATCCAGCCCTGGCCATTGCAGCCATTTGAGGAGTGAATCAGTAGATGGGAAATCTCTCTTTCTCTCTCTCCTCTCTATCCTTCTCTCTCTGTATCTCTGCCTTCAAAATAAATAAATAAATAAATCTTTAAAAATTTAAAAGAAAGAATAAGAAAGGAAGGAGAAGAGAGGGTAGGCATGTGAGTTGGAGGGAAAGTGGGGTATTAAGTATCACTATGCTCCTCAATCTGTATATATGAAATATATGGAATTTGTTCATCTTCTATAATGAAAAACAAAAAAAAAAAAAACAAAAAATAAAAATCTGAATCTTAAATCATAAAATAGAAAATCCAATTTACTCTTCAAAGTCTAAACTAATAACATATTATAGGATTTATAATATCTAGTAGCAAAATATGCAACAATAATAGCACAAAGATAGGCAGTGTGTAAATGGGAACCTTTTGCTGTGTTTCACATATTATGTGTAATGATGTATTTTATTGAAAGGTAGACAGTGATATATTAAGCTTGTACATTATAGTCTCCAGAGCAAACACTTAAAAATCTATAGGGGGTTTTAGGAGATTAAGAAATCACCTTGGAGCCTGGTGTCAATCAGGAATACTATGAATATCAATGGTATCTCTGATTCCCCTCTATGAAAAGTAAGTCATAATCTAAGCATTACTTCTTATGCTAGAGGTAATTCTGAAGGAAACTGAAAGAATAAAAGAAGTTTTGGATGCAGATACAGTGGTGCATGTAGCAAACCAATAAAGTCTACCCAGAATAGGTTTGCTTAGGGGGACCTGCATGTACCACATAACTATTAACCAGCTATATCCAGCCATATGCATGGGAACAATATTCCTAGTAATCCTTGGAGTACCAATACATAGCACTTATAAGAAGAGTAGGTGTAGTGGTGCAGTACCACAGGTTAAGCCACTACTTAATGTGCCCACATCCCGTATCAAAGTGCCAGTTCAAGTCCTGACTACACTGCTTCTGATACAGCTTCCTGCTAATGCATCCTGGGAGACAAATGATAATCAGTTAAGTGCTTGGGTCTCTGCCACTTACATGGGTGATGCAGATGTGTTTGCTTGTTTTGAGACTTTTTACCTCAAGGCTCAATCTGTCTTCCCTTCTGTGCTCCTCTGTGCACAGAAACTGGAACATCTCCTTGTCCCTCCTTAGGAAGGAACTAGACAAAGCAAAGAATGAGCTAGGTGAAATGCCAAAATGCACAAAGAATTTTGGAGAAAAAGAAGAGGTTAAAAGGTCCAAGGGACATGAGAGAAGGGAGAAGGGAAATAGAGCGGAAGATTTTTACTGCTGACAGAGGTGTGCACATGTGGAACACGTAAATGTGTTAGAGAGAGGCACATCCTTTCTGAAAAGGGAAGAGCAAGCAATTTCTCATTACTCTTTGGACTCTACATGGATTGGACAACATCACTTGAACCTGAAGAAAAGGTTTATTCCATGAGGATCTTTATGTGTGGGGAGTGTGGGGGGTGACCCAATTGTATCCATCCATTCTCTGGGAAATCACTAAGCTCCTATCTGGGAGGGATTCAAAGAGATCTACCTATGAAACAAACCAATGAGGTCATCTCTTTCTCTTACCATTTCTCCTTGTCTTCCCTATAATGCCAAATATCTGCAAAGCTTTACATTTAATTTCAGGATTTCATAGAACACTAATATTGATTTATATGTAACAGTAATATATATATGGGGTACATTGTGATAATCCAATATATGTATACATTATATACTGATCAAGCCCGTGTAATTACTATTACTATCTCCTTATCATTTCTTTATCTTTAGAGCCTTTCAGCTCCTCTTTCCTGTTTCTTCATAAAACATCTGTGATTTTTTTTGCTGTGAACTACATTGTGTGATAGAGTACTAGGATTTATTCTTCCTATCTATGTTTTGATAACCATGACCCAACTGTCTGTCCCCCTCTTCCTACCCTCTACCCTTATATTTTTTTTAAATTTATTTATTTATTTGAAAATCAGAATTACAAAGAGACAGAGAGAGAGAGAGAGAGAGAGAAGTCTTCCATCCACTGGTTTACTCCCTAGATGGCTATAATGGCCAGAGCTGTGCCAATCCAAAGCCAGGGGCCTCTTCCGAGTCTCCCACAAGCTTGCAGGGTCCCAAGGGATTGGGCCATCTCCTAATGCTTTCCCAGGCCATAGCAGAGAGCTATATCAGAAGAGGAGCAGCCAGGACAAGAACCGGTGCCCATATGGGATGCTGGCACTGCAGGCGGTGGATTTATCTACGTCACAGTGCCAGTCCCAACCCTTCTATTTTGAGATCAACTTTTTTTATTTTCCCTGTGTGAAGGAGCATGTGGTATTTGTCTGTGTGTGTCTATCCTATTTCAATTAGCATTATGTCCCTCAATTCCATTCATTTTGCTATAAATGACAATATTTCATTCTTTTTATGACTGAATAATATTTAGGTGTGCACACACACCACATTTTCGTCACTCATTCATCTATTAATGAATACCTGCTTTGATTCCGTGTTTTGACTATTATTGTGTACAGTGCTGCAGTAAACATGGGAATGAAGTACATTCATGGTATGCTGACTTAATTTCCTTCAGCTATATACACCAGAAATGAAATAACTGGGCCATAGGGCTTAGCTCCATTTGAAGTTTTTTTTTTTTTTTCCTGGAAACACTATTCTGTTCTCCATCATGATGTACTAATTTGCACTCCTACTTTGATTATGTAAGAGTCCCCTTTTCTCCATAACCTCATCAACATTTGTGATTTATTGCAGTTTGATAATCTGACTGGGGTGAGACAATACCTTAATGTGGTTTTGATTTGCATTTCTCTGATGTCCAGTGATGTTGAACTTTTTTTCATATATTTTTGGTCATTTGTTTTTCTTCTTTTGAAAAATGCCTACTCAGATCATTTACCCATATTTTTAGCTGGACTGTTTTATTGTTGTTGAGTTTTTAAATTCCTAATACACTCTGAATGGTAATCATTTGTCAAATAAATAGTTTGCAAATAATTTTCTACCATTCAATACTTTGTGTCTTAATTCTGTTGACTGTTTCCTTTTTGTACAAAAACTTCTTAGTTTGATAAAATCACATCTATTTTTTGCTTGTTCCCAATACATTTGTGATTTAATCCAAAATAATCATTCTGTTGTCTTGAAGTATTTTCCCATAGAAGTTTTGTAGTGCCCGGTCTTATATTTAGGGCTTTGATTTAATTTTTACATAAGATGAGAGATAGGGGTTTAGTTTCATTCTTCTACACATGAATATCCAGTTTTCCCAGCACTATTTATTAAAGACACTATTCTTTCTCAACTGCATGGTTTGGGCACCTGTGTTTAGTATATGTTTGTTGTAGTTTGTTCCATGGACTTATTTGCAAGCCCTAAGGCATTGTGATGCCTCCAGTTTTATGCTTTTTGCTCAAAATTGTGCTATTTGGGGATGTTTGTACTTCCATATGAATTTTTATTGTTTTTCTGTATTTCTGGGACAATTTCCATTTTTATTTGATGAAGAGTGAACTGAAGCTGTAAATTAATGTGGGTAATATGGACTTTTTAAAAGATTTGATTTTATTTATTTGAGAGGTAGCATTATAGAGAGAGACAGAAAAGTCCTCCATCTGCCAGTTCACTCCCCAAAAGGCCTCAATGGCTGGAGCTAGGCTGATTGGAAACCAGGAGCCTGGGGCTTCTTTCATGTCTCCCAAGTGAGTGCAGGGGTCGAAGCACTTGGGCCATCTTCTGCCACTTTCCCTGGTCATAGCAGAGAGCTGGATCAGAAGAGGAGCAGCAGTGACATGAACCGGCGCCCGTATGGGATGTTGGTGCTGCAGGCAGAGACTTAGCATACTATGCTATGCCCTAGTGCTGGCCCCCTAGATAGACTTTTTAATGATAATGATCCTTCTGGTTTGTGAGCATAGGGCATCTTTCCATTTGAAGGGGATCTACAATTTCTTTCATTAGCGTTTTATAATTTTTATTATGGAATTTTACACCCTATTAAATTTATTACTAAGGAGATTTTTTGTAACTACTGTGAATGAGATTGCTTTCATGACTTTCTTCTCAGCTACTGATATTTTTTTCCACCTACAACCTTACTAAATTCGTTCATGTGTCCTTTGATAGAGTCTTTAGTTCTTGGTGTCTGTAAACAGAAATAATTTGATTTCCTCTCTTCCTAATTGTATGTACATTGTTTCATTCTATTGCTTAATTCTTCTGGCTAAGACTTCCAACACTATATTGATTAAGAGTTGTGAAAGTGAACATCCTTGTCTCGTTTCAGATATAAGAGGGACCACTTTCAGATCTCTCCCATTCAGTACGATATAGGCTCTGATTTTCTTACATACAATCTTTATCGTGTTGAGATACATTTCTTCTATACCTAATTTGTTAAGAGTTTTATCATGAAAGGATGTTGAATTTATTCAAATGCCTTTTCTTCATCTAATAAAATGATCATATAGATTTGTTCTTTCATCCTATTGATGCAAGTATTATATTTATTGACATATATACTGAACTATCCTTGGATTGGTCATGGTGAATGATCTTTTTGATGTTGATTTATAATTGTTAGGACTTGCTAGAAATTTTTGTAGCCATGATCATCAAGGATAATTATTCTATAATTTTCTTTTATTGTTGTCTCTTTGTCTGGCTTGGATTCAGTGTAATCCTGGCCTCTCCCTTTCTATTTTTTTGGAATAGTTTAAGATGATTTGGTGTTAATTCTTGAAAAGTTTGATAAAATTCAGCAGCTTAGCCATTCATTTCTGTGCTTTTATTCACTGGGAAATTTTCATTGATCACTCAATCTCATGTATTAATGGTCTTTTCAGGTTTTCTGCATCTTCATGGTCCAACTTTGGTACATGATATGTATTCCGAAAAGTATCCATTTCTTCTAGGCTTTCCAATTTGTTAGTGTATAGTTGTTCATAACAGCCCCCAAAATCCTTTGTATTTTTGTAGTATCAGTTCTATTTTTTTCTTTTTTAATGCTGATTTCATTTATTGGGATTTGGGCCTCTTGGATATACATTCCCATATCTTTCCCAAAATTAGGAAGATTTTTAGTTATTGTCTTACTGAATATGTTTTCTAGACTACTTTTCTTCTTTTCATACCCTGGAATATCCATAATATGAATATTTGCTTGTTCAATCATGTCCCAAAAGTATCAGAGGATTTATTTATTCTTTTAATTTTTTAAAAATCATCCATTATGTCAAAAAATCTGCCTTCAAGTTTGTGAGTTCTTTCATCTCAACCTAGTGCCCTCAAACGTATTTCTTATCTTATGCATTGGTTTCTTCAGTTCTATGATTTCTGTATTTTTTTTTTGCATGATCTCTATTTCTTTGCTGAATTTATCATTCCTATCATGAATTGTTTTCCTGAATTCATTGAATTTTCTGTTTCCATTATCTTGTATCTTGAGTACTTTAGAATCACTCTTTTGGGGAGGAGGCAATATGGCGGAATAGGAAGGGAGCACACTGATAGTCCGGGGAGAGACAGTTTAATAAAAGTGGAGATACTGCAGGCTCAAGGAAGAGTAGGGGAAGAAACAGCAGAAGAAACTCTTCCGGAATGAGTGTTTCACAGTGGACCTGCGGGGAGAGCGTGGGAGCCCACAGTTCGGGACACCAGCAGCAGACTCAACACACCAGCGCTGGAACGCGAGGTGAGCCAAACCGAGCCAAACCTCAATAGCCTGAGACACCGGCAGGCAAGCGCAAAGAGGAGACTAGAGGGAACGACCCCTGGGGGAAAAGTTCACCAGGCTAACTAGAAGAGAGAGAGAGAGAGAGAGAGAGAGAAAAGTGACTGATACGGACACGGGTTTCTCTCTCTCCGCTCACCTCTCAAAGGCAAGCAAGACAAAGAGCAGGCGCCATCTTGGACATACGTCATAAGCAGAGCTACCTCAGGTCTGCACCGGCCCTGAGCCTAGCAGAAAAACCTGACTCTGGGGCAGGGTGAATTAACAGGAGATTAGGACCTAGTAAATTTGTGGTGCTACTGAACTGAGACTGTGAAAAAAGAGACGGTGGGGGAGAGAACTCACGGAATTCACATGAGTACTCTCCAGAGACGCTACAATTCCATAACTTTGGCAACCCAGTGGGAGACTGAAGGGGAATTTGAGCCCACTCTAAGGGCATAACAGATCCCTGTGTGGTCCTTGGGAAAGAGCTTCCGATCTCTGGCTCCTGTGGGTATATCATTTGCCTGCTAACTACCTCCAACTTCGTTCAGCTGTGTGGAATTACTTCCCTTTTGAATCAAAAAAAGAAAGAGAGAGAGAGATCTACCACGCCTAACCTGGGAGTGTCACCTTTGGCACACCAAACAGAGCTCTCAGGCCACACCCATCTCAAGCCTCTAAGGATCCATCAAAAACAGACAGTCCACTTAATCTAGAGTCATAGTATAACAAGAAAAAGCACCACAGTGAAGAAACCAAATATCTCCAATATGCCAAACAACAAATGCAAAAACCGAGGTAATAAAAACAAGGAAGTCACTATGACGCCCCCAAATGAAAAAGACACCCCAATTCAAGATTATGAAGATAATGAGATAGAAGAAATCTAAGAAGTAGATCTCAAAAAATTGATAAGAACATTAAGAAGTTCTCAAAAACAAATTCTTGAACTACAGAAATCCCTAATGGACAAGATAGAAAATCTCTCTAGTGAAAACGAAATATTAAGGAGGAATCAAAATGAAATGAAACAACTAGTACAACAGGAAACTGTGATAGTGACGAGAAATCATAATGAAGTGAAGAATTCAATAGATCAAATGAAAAACACATTAGAGAGCCTTAAAAACAGAATGGGTGAAGCAGAAGAGAGAATATCGGACTTAGAAGACAGAGAGCAGGAAAGGATACAGTCAGACCAAAGAAAAGAAGAGGAAATTAGAAATCTAAAACATATTGTCAGGAATCTTCAGGATATTATTAAAAAACCCAACATTCGGGTTCTAGGAGTTCCTGAAGGTATGGAGAGGGAGACAGGATTAGAAGGCCTTTTTAGTGAGATATTAACAGAGAAATTTCCCAGGTTTGGAGAAGGACAGAGAAATCCTAGTACAGGAAGCTCATAGAACCCCTAATAAACACACGACCGAAAGAGATCCTCACCACGACACGTTGTAATTAAACTCTCCACAGTGAAGCATAAAGAAAAGATCCTAAAATGTGCAAGAGAGAAACATCAGATTACTCTCAGAGGATCTCCAATCAGATTCACAGCAGACTTCTCATCAGAAACCCTACAAGCTAGGAGAGAATGGTGAGATATAGCCCAGGTACTAAGAGAGAAAAACTGCCAGCCCAGAATATTATATCCTGCAAAGCTCTCATTTGTGAATGAAGGTGAAATAAAGAATTTTCATAGCAAACAGAAATTGAAAGAATTTGTTGCCACTCGTCCAGCCCTGCAAAAGATGCTTAAAGATGTGTTGCACACAGAAACACAGAAACACGGTCATCAATATGAAAGAAGGTAAAGGAAGGAAACCTCACAGCAAAAGATCACAGGGAATTCAAAGCATATATTAGAACTTATCTTTGGCAAATGGCAGGGCAAAGTTACCACTTATCATTAGTCACACTGAACATTAATGGCCTGAACTGTCCAGTTAAAAGACACAGATTGGCTGATTGGGGTAAGGAATAAAACCCATCTATTTGCTGCTTACAAGAAACACATCTTTCCAACAAAGATCCATACAGACTGAAAGTGAAAGGCTGGAAAAAGATATATGAAAAATGAAAAAAGAGCGGGCGTAGTCATCTTAATATCGGACAACATAAACTTTACCACAAAAACTGTTAAGAGAGAAAAAGAGGGACACTATATAATGATTAAGGGATCAATTCAACAGGAAGATATAACAATTATCAATGTATATGCACCTAACTACAGGGCACCGGTTTATCTAAAAGATTTGTTAAGGGACTTAAAGGGAGACTTAGACCCCAATACAATAGTACTGGGGGCTTCAATACTCCACTCTCAGAAATAGATCAACAGGACAGAAGATCAACAAGGATACAGTAGATTTAAATGACACTATAGCCCAAATGGATCTAACAGATATCTACAGAACTTTCAATCCTACAGCTAAAGATTTTACCCTCTTCTCAGCAGTACATGGAACCTCCTCTAGGATTGACCACATGCTAGGCCATAAAGCAAGTCTCAGCAAATTCAAAAGAATTAGAATCATACCATGCAGCTTCTCAGACCATAAAGGAATGAAGTTGGAAATTAGCAACTCAAGAATCCCTAGAGCATACGCAAACACATGGAGATTGAACAACATGCTCCTGAATGAAAAATGGGTCATAGAAGAAATCAAAAGAGAAATCAAAAATTTTCTGGAAGTAAATGAGGATAACAGCACAACATATCAAAACTTATGGGACACAGCAAAAGCAGTGTTAAGAGGAAAGTTTATATCAATAGGTGCCTACATCAAGAAATTGGAAAGGCACCAAATAGATGAGCTTTCAATTCACCTCAAGGATTTAGAAAACCTACAGCAAACCAGACCCAAATCTAGTAGGAGAAGAGAAATAATTAAAATCAGAGAAGAAATCAACAGGATTGAATAAAAAAAATTACAAAAAATCAGCCAAACGAGGAGCTGGTTTTTTGAAAAAATAAACAACACTGACACATCATTGGCCCAACTAACTAAAAAAAGAAAACCCAAATCAATAAAATCAGAGATGAAAAAGGAAACATAACAACAGACACCACAGAAATAAAAAGAATCATCAGAAATTACTACAAGGACTTGTATGCCAGCAAACAGGGAAACCTATCAGAAATGGATAGATTCCTGGACACATGCAACCTACCTAAATTGAACCATGAAGACAGAAAACCTAAACAGACCCATAACTGAGACAGAAATTGAAACAGTAATAAAGGCCCTCCCAACAAAGAAAAGCCCAGGACCAGATGGATTCACTGCTGAATTCTACCAGACATTTAAAGAAGAACTAACTCCAATTCTTCTCAAATTATTCAGAACAATCGAAAAAGAGGGAGTCCTCCCAAATTCTTTCTATGAAGCCAGCATCACCTTAATTCCTAAGCTGGAAAAAGATGCAGCATTGAAAAGAATTACAGAACAATATCCCTGATGAACATAGATGCAAAAATCCTCAATAAAATTCTGGCCAATAGAATGCAACAATGCATCATAAAGATCATCCACTCAGACCAAGTGGGATTTATCCCTGGTATCCAGGGATGGTTTAATGTGCACAAAACAATCAATGTGATACACCACATTAACAGACTGCAGAAGAAAAACCATATGATTCTCTCAATAGATGCCGAGAAAGCATTTGATAAAATGCAACACCCTTTCACGATGAAAACTCTAAGCAAACTAGGTTTGGAAGGAACATTCCTCAATACAATCAAAGCAATCTATGAAAACCCACAGCCAACATCCTATTGAATGGGGAAAAGCTGGAAGCATTTCCACTGAGATCTGGCACCAGAAAGGGATGCCCACTCTCACCACTGCTATTCAATATAGTTCTGAAAGTTCTAGCCAGAGCTATTAGGCAAGAAAAAGAAATTAAAGGGATACAAATTGGGAAGGAAGAACTCAAACTATCCCTCTTTGCAGATGATATGATTCTTTATTTAGGGGACCCAAAGAACTCTACTAAGAGACTATTGGAACTCATAGAAGATTTTGGCAAAGTAGCAGGGTATAAAATCAATGCACAAAAATCAACAGCCTTTGTATACACAGACAATGCCATGGCTGAGGAAGAACTTCTAAGATCAATCCCATTCACAATAGCTACAAAAACAATCAAATACCTTGGAATAAACTTAACCAAGGACGTTAAAGATCTCTATGATGAGAATTACAAAATCTTAAAGAAAGAAATAGCAGATGATACCAAAAAATGGAAAAATCTTCCATGCTCATAGATTGGAAGAAGCAATATCATCAAAATGTCCATTCTCACAAAAGCAATTTATAGATTCAATGCAATACCAATCAAGATACCGAAGACCTTCTTCTCAGATCTGGAAAAAATGATACTGAAATTCATATGGAGACACAGGAGACCTCGAATAGCTAAAGCAATCTTGTACAACAAAAACAAAGCTGGAGGCATCACAATACCAGATTTCAGGACATACTACAGGGCAGTTGTAATCAAAACAGCATGGTACTGGTACAGAAACAGATGGATAGACCAATGGAACAGAATTGAAACACCAGAAATCAATCCAAACATCTACAGCCAACTCATATTTGATCAAGGATCCAAAACCAATCCCTGGAGTAAGGACAGTCTATTCAATAAATGGTGCTGGGAAAATTGGATTTCCACGTGCAGAACAATGAAGCAAGACCCCTACCTTTCGCCTTACACAAAAATTCACTCAACACAGATTAAAGACTTAAATCTACGACCTGATACCATCAAATTATTAGAGAGCTTTGGAAAAACCCTGCAAGATATAGGTACCAGCAATGACTTCTTGAAAAACACCCCAGAAGCACAGGCAATCAAAGCCAAAATCAACTATTGGGATTGCATCAAATTGAGAAGTTTCTGTACTGCAAAAGAAACAGTCAGGAAAGTGAAGAGACAACCGACAGAATGGGAAAATATATTTGCAAACTATGTAACTGATAAAGGGCTGATAACCAGAATCTACAAAGAAATCAAGAAACTCCACAACATCAAAACAAACAACCCACTTAAGGGATGGGCCAAGGACCTCAATAGACATTTTTCAAAAGAGGAAATCCAAATGGCCAACAGACACATGAAAAAATGTTCAAGGTCACTAGCAATCAGGGAAATGCACATCAAAACCACAATGAGGTTTCACCTCACCCCGGTTAGAATGGCTCACATTCAGAAATCTACCAACAACAGATGCTGGAGAGGATGTGGGGAAAAAGGGACACTAACCCACTGTTGGTGGGAATGCAAATTGGTTAAGCCACTATGGAAGTCAGTTTGGAGATTCCTCAGAAACCTGAATATAACCCTACCATTCAACCCAGCCATCCCACTCCTTGGAATTTACCCAAAGGAAATGAATTTAGCAAACAAACAAGCTGTCTGTACCTTAATGTTTATTGCAGCTCAATTCACAATAGCTAAGACCTGGAACCAACCCAAATGCCCATCAACAGTAGACTGCATAAAGAAATTATGGGACATGTACTCTAGAGAATACTATACAGCAGTCAAAAACAACGAAACCCGGTCATTTGCAACAAGATGGAGGAATTTGGAAAACATCATGCTGAGTGAATTAAGCCAGTCCCAAAGGGACAAATACCATATGTTCTCCCTGATCAGCGACAACTAACTGAGCACCAAAGGGGAAACCTACTGAAATGAAATGGACACTATGAGAAACAGTGACTTGATCAGCTCTTGTCCTGATGGTTGATGTACAATGTAATACTTTATCCATTTTAGTATTTTTTTGTTCTAGTACCATTGGTTGAACTCTGTAATTAACACACAATTATTCTTAGGTGTTTAAATTTAACTGAAAAGTGATCCCTGTTAGGAATTTGGAAAACATTATGCTGAGTGAAATAAGCCAATTCCCAAGGGACAAATACCACTTGTTCTCCTTGATAGGTGACAACTAACTGAGCACCAAAAAGGAAACCTATTAAAGTGAAATGAATACTATGAGAAACGGTGACTTGATCAGCCCTCACCCTGACTGTTGATGAGCAAATTGATATGTTATCCCTCTTAGTATTTTTTTTTGTTTGTTCTACTTAATAATTTTGGTTGAATACTGTAATCAATACACAATTCTTCTTAAGTGCAGAAACTTAACAGAAAAGTGATCACTGT
Organism: Oryctolagus cuniculus; assembly: GCF_964237555.1. Classification (NCBI taxonomy): domain Eukaryota; kingdom Metazoa; phylum Chordata; class Mammalia; order Lagomorpha; family Leporidae; genus Oryctolagus; species Oryctolagus cuniculus. The sequence goes on from NC_091433.1 coordinate 50,166,039, forward strand.
TAAATATAAGAGTGGGAATAAGAGAGGAAAGAGACGTGCAATTTGGGACATGCTCAAGCTGACTTGCCCCAAACGGTAGAGTTAGAAACATACCAGGGGATTCCAATTCAATCCCATCAAGGTGGCATGTACCAATGCCATCTCTCTAGTCCCAGTGATCAATTTCTGTTCACAATTGATCATAATGATAGGACTAAGAACCAAAGGGATCACAGAAACAAGACTAGTGTCTGCAAATACTAGCTGATAGAATAAAAAAGGGAGAGAATGATCCAACATGGGAAGTGAGATACAGAGCAGACCCATAGAATGGCAGATGTCCTAAACAGCACTCTGGCCTCAGAATCAGCCCTTAAGGCATGCGGATCTGGCTGAAAAGCCCATGAGAGTATTTCAGGCATGGAAAGCCAAGACACTCTGGGGGGGGGGGGGGGGAACTAAATGAAAGATCTCCGCAAGTGAGATCCCAGTTGAAAGAATGGGTCATCAAAGAAGGAGGTACTTTTCTCTGAAGGGAGGAGAGAACTTCCACTTTGACCATGGCCTTGTCTAAAAATTATCAGAGTCAGTGAACTCAGGGGGCTTCCATAGCCTTGGCAGCTCATGACAAGAGCCTAGGGTGATTACTGAGGCCATAAACAAGAGTGTCAATTTGTTAAGTCAACAACAGGAGTCACTGTGCACTTACTCCTCATGTAGGATCTTTGTCCTTAGTGTGCTGTACATTGAGATTTAATGCTATAACTAGTACTCAAACAGTATTTTTCACTTTACGTTTCTGTGGGAGCAAACCGTTGAAATCTTTACTTAATGTATGCTAAATGATCTTCTGTATATAAAGAGAAACGAAAATGAATCTTGATGTGAATGGAAGGGGAGAGGGAGAGGGAAAGGGGAGGGTTGCAGGTGGGAGGGACGTTATGGGGGGGAAGCCATTGTAGTCCATAAGCTGTACTTTGGAAATTTATATTCATTAAATAAACGTTTAAAAAAAACAACTTTTTCAGACTTTTTAAATTTAAATTTGGTGGATTCTGTTTCTAGGGAGTTACTGTGCTCCTCTGGGAACACTGCATTACTTTGATTTTTCATAATGTTGTATCTCCATGTTAATATGTTAATATTTGGGCATCTAGAAGATCAGATGTCCGCATTCATTTTATATGGTGACTTTTGCCACAAAACAATTTCTCCTGAAGTTATACCTTAGGATTCACGTTCGGTAGCTTAGGTTGGCTTTGTTTCCTATTGGGCATAATAGTGTAATTTATGTGTTGCTTGTTCAGCTATAATTGGTGGCTTTGTATACGGTGATGCAGCAGCAGGATCACAGGGTCAGAGAACATGTCTTCTGTCAGGCCATGGGAGAAAGGGATATGTGCTAAGCACCAGTACTGAGGGTTGTCTATCTGCAGTGTGGACAATCCAGTGTACTCACATACGTAAAGTGCAATGTGCATGTACGGTGGTAGGTGTGCACTTGTCAGCCTCTGTAGGCTGCCCAGAAGTAATGCCCTGCCACTGTGCCAGGCCAGATGCGCTATGACACATACGTAAAGCAATAGCAAGGAACTAATAAGTCTTCAATATTTCATAGTGATGGAACTGTTCCAGTAGACCCTAGCAAGTTGTGTGCAGCTCTCATTGCAGTAGATTCAGCACCTCTGTGATACAAACACCCTGTCAGCCTCTGGCAACTGCATGCATTGGGTCATTCTAGCTGTCCTGGGTGATGCAGCAGTTTGTGGAACCCACATTCATCAGTCCCCTCAGGCTGCTCTGATGCCAAGACACAACAGTGGTCAAGAAGGGGAGTCACACTCAACAACAGGAGCATGTCATGGCTGGGTTTGCTATTAAAACTGACTAGCAGCAGTCACCTGGGTAGGGGAGGGTACTGCATGAACTTGATTCCCTGCCCCTGACTCCCCTGTTGGAGCAGCACAATAGTGCATATGCCCTCAAAACTCTCCACTGGGCTTGGGGCCAACAATGCTGGCAAGTTTCCCAGCAACAAAAATTCCAGGTATCCGTTGGGCCAGTATGAGATATTGGTGGCCTCCCATTTACTTTTCTCCATCATGGAAGGATTTCCAAGTGTTTGCTCCCTTCTTTATTCTGACCACCTGAAGCCTCCTTTTTCACAATTTCTCCATTTCATCTGTGTAGTATTCTAGCACTCTCCCCCAAATAGTCTAGTCAAGCAGTAGCTATTTATTCTTCATTTTTTATCCTTGATGCGGGGTGGTGAAGTCATCCTAGCCAGTCATCTTCTGGTTTCATTGCTTTAAATAACTGCCCAAACTTATGCTGTGGCTCTAGCTTTTTCTCCTAAACTCAAGAAGTACCTGTCTCACTGAGTAGTCAACACTTGGATGTCCAATAAATATTTCAAATTTAGCATTTCTGAAACTTAAATCCTAATCTCCTAATTTTGTTCCTCTGCATTTCTAGGCCTGTGCTTATTTTTGTGTATTTTAGAAGTAAAAACAAGTAGGTTTATATACAGAGAATACAGACACACAAAGTAACTGTGCTCAACCATACAGTTAAACAGTGTATAGTGGTAGAGTTGGCTCAGGTTCATTAGAGAATTGTGTTTCACCTTTGCCTTTTCTGAAAAAGGAGGAAAAAGGAGAATTTGTATTGGACAGAATCTAACCAGGGAGAGTAATGAACTGAGCATTTAATAAACATCCCAGATGACAGTCAAGGATTTTTCCAAATGGATCTATAACCCCACTCACTAGAGACATCACTGGAGTCTGTAGCCTCTCTCCCTACATGATCCTGCACACTTAATCAGTGGTAATGTGGTCCAAGGTCAATATTCTCCACATGAAATAACAAAATTTCATTCTGAAGGATCTTAAATAGAACAAAAGTCGATCCACTGCAAAGATGAAAGAGTGGCTTAACAGCTGTGATAAAGTAAATTAAAACATTTGGACATTCTTTCTACTGGGAATTAAGCTATTTTAACTAAGACTCACATAAACCACCACACAAAAAGAACTGACAAGAAACAAATTGAAATGAATGATGACAAAGCAAATCCACACTTAACATTTGTAATTTATTAAAAAAGAGTTTACAAAGCAAAATACTTTCAGAAAGAAGCTAATTTTCATTTTTAAAATCTTGCTTTTTTGTTAAAATCCACTGATCTAAAATGGCTATAAAACTGATAGTGAACAATTTAGCATAGGAACACAAACTATTTTGTAATGACAATATCAGTTCTTACTCCTACTGAAAAATTCATAAAATATAGTAAAAATCAAAAGAACAGTTGTGGAATTATCAATTGGCTATCATAGCTCACTGGCCTGGAGCAGATATGTCAGCAAGGTCCTGCCTCATCAAATGCTGTAATTAAGGAGAGTTTAATAAAGGAGTTACTTGCAAGGTATATCAGGTTTCTCCAGAAAAAAATAACATATACACATCTAACAAAAGACAGAGATTTATTACAAAGAATCAGTTCATGTGATTATGGAGGCTGAGAATTCCCAAGTTCTGCAGTCAAAAGCTGGACACTCAAGATCGCTGATGTGTAGTTCTTTCTGACAGAAGGCTTGAGAACCATGGAAGCCAATGGTATACATTCCAGTCCAAAAACCCATAGACTTAAGACCGAGGAAGAGCCAATGTTTTAGCACTGAAGACAAGTAAGGACACACATCCCAGCTTAAACAATCATACAAGAGGAATTTCCTCTTACTTAACCTATTCAGACCTTTAGCTGAAAAAAATGAAGCCCACTCACACAAGTAATGGCAATCTGCTTCTTTCAATCTACCAATTCCAATGTAAACCTCATTCAGAACCACCATACATACATAATCCAAATAACGTTGGAACAAATATCTGTTCACCTTGTGATCCAATCAAGTTAACATACAAAATTACCATCACACAAAGTATTGACTCATTTTTAAAAATTCAAGTATCTTTACAGCCCGTAAGCTTGGAAAAGAGAGTTCTTTTCATATCCAAGAGACTTGAGAGGTTGTTCAAGAACTGAAGTTTTGGGCACAGAAGGAACCTAGAGTAAAGTACCCCTAGAGATCACTTCCCCCATCATAGAACATGATGGAAAAGAGTGGATGTTGAGATGGATGAGCGAAAGAGAAATATCCCGTACAAGTATACCTTAGACATAGTGCACATTTAATTCTAGAACATGCTACTAAAGGCAATATTACAATAAAGCTTATCATATGAATGTTTTAGCTTATAGTATATATAAAAATCATGTATACTATCATCTATTGAATGTGAAATACCATTTTACCTAAAACATGTAAATACCTGAATTAATATTGCTAAAAATGCTAGCAATCCCCTAAACCTTTAGTGAGTTACAGTCTTTCTGCTGGTGGAGGTTTTTGTCTTGATGATAATGGGTGCTGGCTGGTCATGGTGGTGGTTGCCAAAGGCTGAGGTAGTTGTGGCAATTTCTCAAACAAGACAACAATGAAGTTGGCTGCATCCATTGAGTCTTCCTTTAATGCAAGATTGCTCTCTAGCATGCAGTGCTTTTCAATAGCATTTACCACGGTAGACCTTCTTTCAAAGTCAGAGCCAATTCTCCCCAGCCCTGCTTCTGCTTTTTCAGTTGGCTTGCGTAATATTCTAATCTTCCACTGTCTTCACCAGGAGTGGATTCCATTTCAAGAAATCACTTTCTTTGCTAATCCATGAGAAACAACACTTCATCCATTAAAGGTGCACCATGAGATTGCAGCCATTCAATTACATCTTATGTTTTCAATTCTAACTCTAGTCCTCTTGCTATTCATACTATATCCATAGTTATTTTCTCCATTCAGTTCTCCCACATCTCAAAGTTATCCATGGGGACTGGAATCAACTTATTTTAAATTTCTGTTAATAGTACCATTTTAACCTTCTCCCATGAGTCACAAATATTCTTAATGGCATCTGAAATTATGAAAATCCACCAGTTACAGAATGGATTCTGTATTAGTAGGCACACACACACAAAAATAATCCAATTGTACATTCTCCATTAGAGCTCTTGAGTAACAGGCACATCTTCCTTATGCAGTATTATTTTGAAGGTAATATTTTTTGAGAAGTGGGCTAAAAATGTTCAGTAAACTAGCTGTAAACAAATGTGTTATGAAGTAGGTTTTGCTGTTGCATTTACAGAGTACAGGCAGAGGAAATTTAGTACAATTTCTATTGATTTTCAGAATAGTAAGTGAACATTGGTTTCATTTTAAAGTAGCCAGTTTTATTAGTCTCTCTAACAAAATAGTCACCCTGTACTTTCCAGCCTTGAAGCCAGGCATTGATTTCTCTTCTCCATCTATGAAAGTCCTAGACAGCATCTTCTTGCAATAGAAAACTGTACTGCCCATATTAAAAATATGTCATTTTAGTGTAGCCACCTGCAATTCTCTGAGCTAGACCTAGATAATCTAGCGCCATTTCTACCCCAGCACTTGCTGGTTCACCTGGCATGTTAAGGAGATGTCTTCCTTCCTTATACCTCATGAATCAACAATGTTGTCTTCAAACATTTCCTCTGCAACTTACTTCCCTCTCTCAGACTTCATGGAATTTAAGAGAGTTAAGGACTTGTTCTCAATTAGGTTTTGGCTTAAGGGAATATTGTGGCTAGTTTGATCTTCTCTCCAGGCCACTAAGCCTTCTCCATAACAATAATAAGGCTGTTTTGGTTTCTTATCATTCATGTCTTCCCTGGAGTGGCACTTTTAATTTCCTTCAAAAACTTTTCCTTTGCATTTACAATTTGGCTCATTGGCACAGGAAGCCCAGTTTTTGACCTATCCCAGCTTTCAACATGCCTACTTCAGTATGACTTAACCACTTATATATTTTGATTTAGAGTAACAGACATGCAACTCTTTCTTTCATTTGAACACTTCAAGGCCAGTATGCTTCTTGTGTCTCAAGGTATAGGGAGACCAAGGAAAGCTAAAGCAATGGAGGAATGGCTTGTCAGTCAACTTGTCAGAACATACAAAACACGTGTTGTTTGCTGTATCCAATGGGCATGATTCATGGTGTCCCAAAACAATTACAATCGTAACAGATATAATAATAATGAAAATCTCTACAATACCTCCATAAAGTCACACAGAAACATCAAGTGAGCACACACTGTTGGAAAAATGGCACTTACAGACTTATTTGATGCAGGGTTCCAAGAAAACTTAATTTGGAAAAAATATGATATTTGTGATACACAATGAAGTAAAACACACTAAAAACAAGATATTCCTATATGGTGCTATCTTTAAAATAAGAACAAAGAAATTATGAAATCATGGTCTGAACTATAGCCATGCATGCATGTTAGAATCCACTTGGTTGTGTATATCACCTGAGAATAATATCAATATTGCTAATACAAAGCAAAATATATGAACCATCCATATCCATCATGTAAGATCTTGTGAGGTATGATGCCAGAAATGAATATAATTTTAAATTTCTCCTGGCGATTTTTCACTATATTCTTGATTTAAAGGCACTGTCTTGAAAAATGTTTATTTTTGTCTTCCATATATCGACTTCAGGGTCACATGTCTGTTTCCAAAATAAGCTGTAGGAAGTATTTTTTCTAAGAAAAAAGTTCAATGATGCTAAAATTCAGTTTTTAGTTTATTTTCAGAGGTGATACACTGATTATTAATCCTGTACTCATATGTACAGAGTCTTATCAGTCTGTTAAACATGGTAAGAGACATAGTGTTATATGCTTTATCATTAAAACCATGCTCCCAGAACAACAGAAAGGACTTCCCTCTATCAGGAAACTGGATCAGAAATTAATTGTCAGGCCGGCGCCGCGGCTCACGAGGCTAATCCTCCACCTAGCAGCGCCGGCACACCGGGTTCTAGTCCCGGTTGGGGCGCCGGATTCTGTCCCGGTTACCCCTCTTCCAGGCCAGCTCTCTGCTGTGGCCAGGGAGTGCAGTGGAGGATGGCCCAGGTGCTTGGGCCCTGCACCCCATGGGAGACCAGGAGAAGCACCTGGCTCCTGCCTTCGGATCAGCGTGGTACGCTGGCCGCGGCGGCCATTGGAGGGTGAACCAACGGCAAAAGGAAGACCTTTCTCTCTGTCTCTCTCTCTCACTGTCCACTCTGCCTGTCAAAAAAAAAAAAAAATTAATTGTCCCATTCAGGAAAATTTTCTCAACCTCACCTCTGAGAGTGTTTTAACCTGAAGTAACACCTTCTGTTAGTTCTTTCCTGTTTTTTTATTAAGTCCTTCTGAAGATTGCAATCTCATCTTAGCCCTTCAGAGAAGGGAGACATCATGAGAATATACTCTGCACAACATATGGCACTAAAAGTCATGATGGACAGATTTCAAGACAGCGAAAAAATGAACAAAGAACTGTGTTAGACTAGGGATACATTGTAAAGAAAAAAAGTGTAGGAAGTGCACACTTAGGGGAGAATTAGAGAGAACACCACAGTGGAAATTCTATGGAAGCAAGAGGAATGCCATGGAACAGTGTGGAAGGTGCAAAGGTGCAGCATGAACATGGACACAACACATGATGCCAGCAACCAAGAGCCAGAGAAAGCCCCAGCTTGGAGACAGAGGTGAAATCAGACTGCAGTAACCCCTAGTGATGTAGCCAAAGGGAGAATGTGGCCTGAGTCTAGCCTGAAGCCCTAGGAGCTACAGGGTACCCAAGACCCAGTGAAAGTAAAAGGGGGTTTCTCTCACCCCATTCTCCCCACAACAGTGCTTGGCCTGGCTGAGAAAGGATGGTCAAAGGCAAAAGATCAGGCAAAGGGCAAAAGTGGCAGCCATGGAAGCCCCTGTGTGCATGTACAGCACTGGCTGGGACAGGAAACCACCTTCTTAGTAGTCCTGGATATAGTCATGGAGAGAGGGCAGTGCTGCAAGATGTATGCTTGGAGTGAGGACTGCACAGATCATTTGTGTCATTCATAGAGCAGTGTGGGTGAGTGTTGCACCTACTGAGGGCTAATACCTAGGCATTCATCACCATGTAGCAGAGGAGGTGAAGGTGTGATCACACCAACAGAAGTGACCATCTTCCCTTTCTGTTAACAACAGGAGATCTACCACACCAAACCTGGGTGTTACCCTGGATACTCACACCACCCTACAGCACTGACCAGAGCACCCTGGCCACAACGAGCATACACCTCTTGGGATTCACTGAAAGTGCAGACATTCCACTAAGATACAGAAACATAGTTCAAGATAAATGCCATCAGAGGAAAAACTAAGTATCTCCACAAATGCCTAAAAATAAATGCAGAAATTCAAGAAATAGGAATAGAGAAGACAATATAACTCTCCAGTTAAAAGACTAGCAGAATGGATTGAAAAACAAGACTCATCTATTTGCTGCCTATAAGAAATACATGTCACCAACAAAGATACATGCAGACCGAAAGTGAAAGGATGGAAAAGGATTCTCCATGCTAATAGAAAGCAAAAAAGGGCAAGTGTAGTCATCCAGCTATCAGACAAAATAGACGTTAACAAAAAAATCTGTTAAAAGAGAAGAAGAGCACTATGTAATGATTAAGGGATCGATTCAACAGGAAGAAGTGACTATAATAAATGTATATGCACTCAATTATAGGGCATCTGGCTATTTAATGAAATGTTAATGGATCTAAAGGTAAACATAGACTACAATACAATAGTAATGGGGGACTTAAACACCCACTTTCAACAATGGACAGATCAACTAGACAGAAAATCAACAAAGAAACAATAGAGCTATCTGACACTATGGACCAAAAGGACCTAACTGATATCTACAGAACTTTTCACCCCACAGTTGCAGAATACACATTCTTCTCATCAGTGCATGGGCTTTTGCTAGGACAGACCACATGCTAGGCCATAAAGCATATCTAAGCAAATTAAAAAAAGAATCAAAATCATACTATGTATCTTCTATGGCTGCTATGGAATGAAGCTGGAAATCATATAAGTCAAGCATCTTTGCATAGTATGTACACATGTGGAGACTGAACAACATGTTGCTGAATGAATAGTGGGTCATAGAAGAAATTAAAGCAGAAATAAAAAAGAAGAAAATGAATGAGGATGACAACACATAATATCAAAATTTATGGAATACAGCAAAAGCAGCATTAAGAGGGAAGTTTATAGTAACTGTTACCTACAAGAAGAAATGGGAAAGGTTCCAAATAAATGAGCTATCAATGCATCGCAAGAACATAGAAAAACAACAAGCCAAACCCCAAATTAGTAGGAGAAAAGAAATTATTAAAATTAGGGAATAAATAAAATTGATACAAAAAATATAAAAGGTCAGTGAAATTAACAGCTTGTTTTTTGAAAAAAAAATTGATAAACAATTGGTCCAACTATCCAAAGAGGTAAAATACCCAAATCAATAAAATCAGTGACAAAAAAAGTAAATGTAACAATATACCACAGAAATAAAAAAAATCATAGGGAATTACTACACAGAGCTGTATACTGATGAATTGGGAAAACCTAGAAGAAATGGAAAGATTCCTGGGCACATTCAATCTACCAAAATTGAGTCACGAATGCATAGAACACCTAAAAAGACTAATAACCAAGATGGAGATTCAATCAGCAATAAAGACAGTCCCAAAAAAGAAACAAGCCCAGGACCCGAAGGCTTCACTGCTGAATTCTACCAGACATTTCAAGAAGAACTAATTTCAAACTTCTCAAACTATTCAAAAGAACTGAAATGTAGGGAATCCTCCCAAACTCCTACTATGAAGTTTACAACACTTTACTTTCTAAACCAGAAAAAGTTACAACAAAGAAAGAGAACTATAGACCAATATCCCTGATGATCGTAGATGCAAAAATCCTCAACAAAATACTAGTTAATTGAGTAAAAATACATCAGAAAGATTATTCACCTGGACTAAATGGGATTTATCCCTGATATGCAGGGATGGTTCAATATAAATATGTGATACATAATAATAATGAGCTGAAGAACTAAAACCATATAATTATCTCAATAGATGAAGAAAAAGCATTTGATAAAATATAAAATTTTTTCACAATGATAACCTTAAGCAAAATGGGAATAAAAGAAACACTCCTGAATACATAAAGACAATTTATGACAAACTCACGGCCAGCATCTTATTGAAAGTGGAAAAGTTGGAAGCATTTCCACTAAAATCTGGAACCAGACAAGGATGCCCACTCTCATCATTTCTATTAAATATAGTCATAGAAGCTTTAGCGAAAGCCATTAAGAAAGAAAAAAATCAAAAGGATACAAATGGGGAAGAAGGAAGTCAAACTATCCCTCTTTGCAGATGACATGATTCTATATATAGGGGATCCAAAAGACTCCACTGAGAGACTACTGAAACTCATAAAAGAGTTTGATAAAGTGACAGGATATAAATTTAACACAAAAAATCAATAATCTTTATATACATCGACAATGCCATGGCTGAGAAAAAATGTTTAAGATCAATTCCATTCACAATAACTACCAAAAGAACGAAATACCTTGGAATAAATTTAACGGACATCAAAAGTCTCTGATTAAAATTATAAAGTATTAAAGAAAAACATAGAAGAAGATATAAAAAATGAAACATCTTCCATGTGCATGGATTACAAGAATCAATATCATCAATATATCCATATACTAAAAGCAATTTACAGATTCAATGTGATCCCAATCAAAATACTAATATCATCATTCTCAGATCTAGAAAAAAAGAATGCTAAAATTCATATGGAAATACGAGAGACTCCAAGTAGCTAAAGCAATTTTATACAGCAAAAATAAAGCCTAAGGAATCATAATACCAGATTTCAAGACATACTATAGGGAAGTTATAATCAAAACACTGAGTACTGGTAAAAATAAAAACAACAGCAGCAACAACAACCAAATGAGTAGACCAATAGAACATAGTAGAAACTCCAGAAATCAATCCTTGCATCTACAACCAACTACCAACTTATCTGACAAAGGAGCTAAATCAATCCTGGGAGCAAGGGCAGTCTCTTCAACAAATGGTGCTGGGAAAACTGGATGTCTACATGCAGAAGTATGAAGCAAGAACCCTACACACCTTACACAAAAATCCACTCAAAATGGATCAAAGACCTAAATCCAATCCCAAAATGACAGATATCATATGTTTTCCCTGATCCTGGGTAACTAATAGAGTACCTAAAATGTAATGTATTTGAGTAAAATGGATATTTTGAGATTTGATGATTGTTTACATCCCTCGTCTCTTCTCTTGAGGAACAGTGTTTTTTTTCTTCATATAGTTTGTAGAACTCTTTATGTAGTGTAGGGTTAATCTTACAATCATTAAGTAAACTGAAAATAGATCTTTGTAAAAATTAAGAGTGGGGATAGGTGAGGGAGGAGGAAGTGTTGGACCATGGGTAGAGGGGGCAGTAGGGCGAGAAGCATCACCATGTTCCTAAATCTGCATGTGTATATATATATATACACATATCATATATATACATGAAAAAATACTTGAAACTTGGATAACTTAAACAAAATGAAAAATAAGAATAAAAAAGAGTTATGATGTCAACATAAATAGAATATACACACACATTTATGGCTGTCATGTGTGTATTCTTATCCCATTGCATCCTTGCAATTATTTTAAATCATTGTTATCATTATGCCATTTTTATGAGGACAAACTTATAAATCAATTATTAATTAATATTCATACAAAATTTTAATTAATATTAATAATAGGTAATTTGCTTGAGGACTCAGTTATTGAGTGGCAAGAATCATGATACTGATTACTCCAAAGACTATGGTCTTTTGGATATAATATATCTTTGCCCATTAAGTGAGAAACCTGAAGAAAAGGGTATATCAGCCATGCAGAAAGCCTTTAGGACCTAGGAACCATTTTTTAACACGTCCATAGTAATTAGATTTATTATACTTTCACTGGAGAGAATAACACACATGAAAGTTTTGTGTCTGGAATACAGGTAATTTCAAAATGGAATTCAAGAATTACAGCAAGATGTACAGGGTCATGACACAGCAATCTCAACACACTGGGATTATGTCTCAGGGCAACCCTCCAGATAAAAAGGTCAAGGAGATCCAAACTGCCAACACAAATAGTAGATCCACGCAACATGGCAGGGTCAATAGGTAACTGACAAAACAAGAAAGAAGGAAATTAGCAAAAACTCATAATTTCAGGGCAAATATGTAAGTGTTTATATAATAACAGTAATACTTTTTTTTTTGACAGGCCAAGTTAGACAGTGAGAGAGAAAGACAGAGAGTTATAGACAGTGAGAGAGAGACAGAGAGAAAGGGCTTCCTTCCATTGGTTCACTCCCCTAATGGCCACCAGGGCCGGCTGGTTCTGCACTGATCCGAAGCCAGGAGCCAGGTGCTTCCTCCCAGTCTCCCATGCAGGTGCAGGGACCCAAGCACTTGGGCCATCCTCCACTGCCCTCCCTTGCCACAGCAGAGAGCTGGACTGGAAGAGGAGCAACCGGGACTAGTACCCAGCGTCCTAATTGGGACTAGAACCCAGGTTGCTGGTGCCACTGGCAGAGGATTAGCCAAGTGAGCTACGGTGCCGGCCCAACAGTAATACTTTCAAATTCAGAGTCATCTATCATTTTTATCGTTGACAGGTAAGTGTCTATTTTGAAGAAAATATTGGTCATTACCTCCTTGAAATTCTACAGCATATGCAGTTATAGCAAAAATATAGACTTCTAATTTTATTATCTTTAGAAATAATAAATGGCATAAGTAAGATAATAAAGCTAAAGACAAACTCAACCTATCTCGGTGTTGCCATTTATTTATTGTATAACTGTGAATAAATTATTGCATAGTTCTGAGCTTTAACTTATTCATTAGAAAAATGGTCAACATTACAAAGGTAGCATATAAATTATGCATTATGTGCTAGGAGTGATTTTAGGTGCTTTACATCAATTCATGTAATATTTATAATAACATATAACTTATTCTTATGTAAAGCACAAAAAAAATTCAAATAAAAGCTTTAGTTGTCTACAACATCCAACACTAAACTACTATCCTACACTTTCCAAATGACTATACTAATGGGATTTATAATCATGAAAAGAGGTAATAGATTTTATATATTTATCATAATAAATAAGAATGGGAACATTTTGGTAAAAGAATTGCATGTTTGTCTTCCCTGGCCTCTGTCTTTACCTCACTCCATAGTCAAAGAGGATCAAAAATTTCAAGGGCACTAATTAGGCTTCATTTTCTTAGTGTTGGGCCATAATAGAGAATTCTATTATTATGTCAGTTTTACAGGAAATAAAAATATTTTTAAAAATAATGAGAACTGCTTACTATGAAAGAAATAGAATGAAGAAAGTGTCTGTCTGTACTTTAATATAGTATGCCCTCTCCAAAATAAAATAATCTACAGACTTACAGTTCAAAATGTTGTTTCTATTAAAGAAGCCCTGGTAAGAATTCTGATTGTCTAAACTACTATACATAATAACAACAAAATAGAAGTCCGAGAATCCTTACTGGAAGCAGATGTAATGCTATAGGAAAAATTAGTGGTGTGGAGTTAAATTTGCAAAATTCCCAAAGAAGGCTGAGAGATCAAAATGTATAAAGCAAATAAAAAAGAAACCCAGTGAGAGAAAATTATTCAAAACAACAATGCCCCTAAAGGATATGTATTTGATTCTCTTTATTTGAGGTATTTGTACCCATAGTCCTAAATTTTATACAGTGCATCAATACCAAGCTAGCTGATAATGTCCCAGTTCCCCCAGGGAATACAGAATCAGATTTCTGCCTGAGATCCACTGGGTACATTTTCATCAACTGATCAATATGTAACTTTTCTCTGTGTTTATTTCTGTTTAAAAACACCTTATTCCCATCCCACTCCTTAAAATTTACCCAAAGAATATTAAATTGGCAAATAAAAAAGCTGTCTGCACTTTAATGTTTATTGCAGCTCAATTCACAATAGCTAAGACATGGAATCAACCTAAATGCCCATCAACAGAAGACTGGATAAAGAAATTATGGGATATGTACTCTATAGAATACTATATAGCAGTAAAAAACAATGAAATCTGGTCATTTGCAACAAAATGGAGGAATCTGGAAAACATCATGCTGAGTGAAATAAGCCAGTCCCAAAGGGACAAATATCATATGTTCTCCCTGATTGGTGACAACTAACCAAGCAGCAAAAAGGAAACCTGTCGAAGTGAAATGAACACTATGAGAAACAGTGACTTGATCAGCCCTTGTCCTGACCGTCAATGAACAATTTAATACTTTATCCCTTTTAGTATTTTTTTTGTTCTACTTAATGCCATTGGTTGAACTCTGTAATTAACACACAATTGTTCTTAGGTGCTTAAATTTAACTGAAAAGTGATCCCTGTTAAATAAAGAGTGGGAATAAGAGAGGGAGGAGATGTACAATTTGGGACATGCTCAATCAGACTTGCTCCAAACGGTAGAGTTCGAAACGTGGCAGGGGATTCCAACTCAATCCCATCAAGGTGGCATGTACCAATGCCATCTCACTAGTCCATTTGATCAATTGCTGTTCACAATTGATCATAATGATAGGACTAAGAACCAAAGGGATCACATAAACAAGACTAGTGTCTGCAAATACTAGCTGATAGAATAAAAAAGGGAGAGAATGATCCAACATGGGAAGCAAGATACACAGCAGACTCATGGAATGGCGGATGTCCTAAACAGCACTCTGGCCCCAGAATCAGCCCTTAAGGCACTCAGATCCGGCTGAAAAGCCCATGAGAGTATTTCAGGCATGGAAAGCCAAGACACTCTAGGAAAAAAAAATGACCTAAATGGAAGATCTCTGCGAGTGAGATCCCAGTGGAAAGAACAGGCCATCAAAGAAGGAGGTAGCTTTCTCTGAAGGGAGAAGAGAACTTCCACTTTGACTATGACCTTGTCTAAATATGATCGAAGTCGGCGAACTCAAAAGGCTTCCCTAGCCTTGGCAACTCATGACATGAGCCTAGGGTGATTACTGATGCCACAAACAAGAGTGTCAATTGTTAAATCAACAACAGGAGTCACTGTGCACTTACTCCTCATGTAGGATCTCTGTCTTTAATGTTTGTACAATGTAAATTAATGCTATAACTAGTACTCAAACAGTACTTTACACTTTGTGTTTCTGTGTGGGTGCAGACTGTTGAATACTTACTCTATACTAAATTGATCTTTTGTATATAAAGATAATTGAAAATGAATCTTGATGTGAATTGAAGGGGAGAGGGAGCCGGAGATGGGAGGGTTGCAGGTGGGAGGGAAGTTATGGGGGGGAAAAGCCACTGTAATCCAAGGGCGATATTTCGGAAATTTATATTTATTAAATAAAAGTTAAAAAAAACACTTTACTTAATATATAGTGGATTAATTAATACTGAACTCAAAGCCAACAGCATCATAGCTCATATATGAAGTTTATATAACACAATACAATTTCCCCAAAGGTACATTTCAACCTTTCTGACTAAGGAACTTAATCAGCACTTGAGTATGATGTCGTGATTGTTTTTAACAGACACAAAATCAGCAAAAAGAATAACAACAACAACCAAAACCAGGTTCAATGTGGCACTAGATATACTGCAAAAAGAACACTCGTTTTAAGTATGAGAACTGAACTAAAAAAGAGGGCAGAGTATCTGCTTGTTCACCTCAGATGAGAAGTACACAGAGTCAGGACTGAATGCTTTGCTGCTCTGCACCTGTGAATCTGCATGAATGACCATGAAAGCACTGCTGGTATGATTCGGGGTTACAATAAAATTTTGCTGGGTTGGCCAATTCACAAGAACCAAGCTCACGAATAATGAGGTTCTACTTCATGAGAAGCTAAGTAACACCGAGAGATATAAGATAAAATTTATTCAAATTGAAAATTTCTATATGAAAATAAGAAAACTGATCACATCCTAAGTGAAATCAGTGAAGAGACTAGACCATGTGACACAATCTGGAAAAGTATCTGAGCTACAACCATATAAGAAGCATCCAAACAAAAATAATAATGTACTCACATAAATAAGCAAAGCACTAAGCAAAAATATTTTCGGTGGAATAACAGGTAAATGACATCAATAGTATTCCCAAGGAGAAAAATAAGGAACCAACAATAATAAAGAGATTTGAATTTAACAGTAGCCAGGGAATGCAAATATGTTGTTCACAAAATTATTAATTTTATACCAGTTTCAGATTTTAGCAAGGCTGTGGAGAAGTAACCACACATTAATCTTCTGGTTTAAGGTATCAGTTTGAACTATTTTGATGACAATTTAAGAATATAAATCAGAAATACAAAAACATTTTGAACTAATAAAATTTGTTGTAGGAATAGAACCATAAATCTATAATGATATTTAGAAAATTGTCTTTCATAATAATGAAAAATATGAAATTCTGTGAATTTCCTACATTGATTCAGCATATATAATAAAATATTACTTAACAATGAAGTTAATATTATAGAAGATTCATGAATAAATATATCCTAAGTGCAAATGAACTGAAATTATATAAGCAAAACCATGGGAATATGCATGAGCAATATAAATATATGTACACATAATTCAGAATAACCCAATATATTTATGCATACAATTTTTAAATTTTATTTAAGTTATACAAGTATTATGTATTTCATATATTCAGATTTAGGAACATGGTGATGCTTGCGACCCTATCCTGCCTCTTGCCCACACTCCAACCCTATTACCTCCTCCCTTTCCCATTCCCACTCTTAAGTTTTAGAAAGATCTACTTTCAGTTTACTTAAGGATCACAAGGTTAACCCTACACTAAGTAAACAGTTCAACAAATAGTATGAAGAAAAAACATGTTTTTCAACAGAAGAGACAAGGGCTGAAAAAAATCATCCAATCTCAAAATGTCCATTCACTGCAATACATTACATTTTAGGTACTCTATTAGTTACCCAGATCAGGGAAAACATATAATATCTGTCCTTTGGGGACTGGCTTATTTCCCTAAATATAATGGTTTCCACCTGATTCCATTTTGTTTACAAAAGACAGGATTTTGTTTTTTTAACAGCTGAGTAGTACTCCGTAGTGTGTGTGTGTGTGTGTGTGTACCATAATCTCTTTTCTAGCCATAAGCTGATGGACATTTGGGTTGATTCCATATCGTAGCTATTGTAAATTGAGCTGTGATGAACATAGGCATACAGCTAACTCTTTCCTATGTTGACTTCTTTTGGTTTGGGTAAATTCTCAGGAGTGGGATGGTTGTTAATATGGCAAGTCTATATTCAAATATCCAAGGAATCTCCATTCTGTCTTCCACAGTGCCTGGACTAGTTTACATTCCCATCAACAATGGATTTGGATACTTTTCCCCACATCCACACCAGCATTTGTTGTTTGTTGATTTCTATATGAAAGCCATTCTAATGGGGGTGAGGTAAAACCTCACTGCGGTTTTGATTTGCATTTTCCTGATGGCTAGTGATCCTGAGCACTTTTTCATGTGTCTGTTGGCCACTTGAATTTCCTCTCTTGAAAAATGTCTGTTCAGGTCTTTTGCCCATTTCTTAACTAGGTTGTTTGTTTTGTTGTTATTTAATTACTTGAGCTCTTTATAGATTCTGGATATTAACCCTTTATCTGTTGCATAGATTGCAAATATTTTCTCCCATTCTGTTGGTTGCCTCTTCCAGTGAAGAAGCTTCTCAACTTGATGCAATCCCATCTATCGATTTTGATTTTGATTGCTTGTGCTTCTGGGGTCTTTTCCAAGAAGTCTTTGCCTATGCCAACGTCTTGCAGGGTTTCCCCAATGTTCTCTGGTAATTGGATGGTATCGGGTCATAGATTTAGATCTTTGACCCATTTTGAGTGGATTTTTGTGTGTAGGGTTCTTGCTTCATACTTCTGCATGCAGACATCCAGTTTTCCCAGCACCATTTGTTGTAGAGACTGTCCTTGCTCCAGGGATTTATTTTAGCTCTTCATCAAAGATAAGTTGGTTGTATATGCAAGGACTGATTTCTGGTGTTTATATTTTGTTACACTTGTCTACACATCTGTTTTTATGCCAGTACCAGGCTGTTTTGGTTATAACTGCCCTGTAGCATGCCTTGAAATCTGGTATTGTGATGCCTCCAGCTTTGTTTTTGTTGTTTAAAATTTCTTTAGCTATTCCAGGTCTCCTGCATTTCCATATGAATTTTAGCATTGTTTTTTTCTAGATCTGAGAAAAATATCATTGATATTTTGATTGGGATCACACTGGATCTGTAAATTGCATCTCCTAAGATTCATTTATTAGAGCTGGAGTTGTGGCAAAGTGTGTAAACTGCCACCTGCAATGCTAGCATCCTACATGGGTGCCAATTTGAGTCCCAGCTGCTTCACTTTGGATCCAGATCCCTGCTAATGGACATGGAAAAGCAGCAGGAGATGGCACAAGTGCTTGGGACCCTGCCATCCATTTTGGAGACCAGGAAGAACTTCCTGGTTCCTGGTTTTGCCTGGCTCAGCCCTGGCCATTGTGACCACTGGGGGAATGAACCAGTAGATGGAAGATACCTCTTTCTCTCCCTTTCCTATATCTAATTCTGCCCTTCAAATAAACAAATCATTTCAAAAAAAAAAAAAAAGAAAAAAAAAGAGACATCTTCTGCTGCTTTCCCAGGCTCATTGGCAGGCAGCTGGATTGGAAGTGGAGCAGCTGGGACTCAAACCGGTCCCCATATGGGATGCTGATGTTATAGAAAGTTGCCTAACCTGCTGTGCCACAGCGCCAACCTCAGCAAATAAATATTGCCTCATACATTGGGCATACACAAGCATACATATCAAAATGTCAGCGATTATTTTCAAAATTTGAGTAACAAATGAATTTTAGTTTTTTCTTAATGTTTTAATATATTTTCCTAATATTTTATTTTATCATATGATCTAACAAGCAAAAATTTAGAGGGAGACAGATGGACAGAGAGTTCCAGTCCACTGATTCATTCCCCAAATGCCTGCAATGACCCCTGCCAAAGTTAGGGGCTGAAGCCAAGAACTAGGATTCAATTCATGTCTCCTATATAGATGGCAGGAATTCACTTATTTGAGATGTCACCCATCACTGCTACCTCCCAGAATTGGGAAGTTGAAATCAGGTGTTAGATATTAAAACTAGGTATTCTGATGTGGGACTTGATGTTTTGACTGGCATTTAACTGCTAGGCCAAATGCCCACCCCAAGGTATTAGGCAAAATTTTTGTATTATTTATTTACTTGAGAGACAGAGATTGAGACAGACAGAGCTCCAATCCAAAGGTTCATTATCCAAATGCTCTTATTGGCCTAGATAAAGCCAGGATAAAGCCAAGAAAGAGAAACTCAATCCAGGTCTCCCATGTGGGTTACAAGTCCTTAATTACTTGGGCCATCACTGCTGCCTCCCAGGGTCTGCATTGTCTGGAATTTCAATCCTCCCAAGAGGAAGTTCAAGTATTTAACCATTCTCAAGTCATGGATGATCGCCAGTGTTCCACAGAAAATGGTCCTGGCAGGGATTCTAACGTGTGCATACCTGCTTAGGTATCCTGCTATTCCTAACTGATTTTAAGACTCCAAGTAAACTATTCATTGTGAAATTATAATTGGTGTGGAATAAGGCACAGCCTGCAGCATCTAAGAACACTGTCAATTCAAGTTGAGTGGCTTTAAGCTTAAGTGTATATAGGGCTAGGAACAGGGAGGAGTACCCTTGAGGTGAAGTGGGAGGAGTTGCATTAGGAAAAGTAAATGGTGTGCCAAGCCATCCTTGGTAGGAAGACTACACTGATGCTCATCAGATTGAGGTGCACACACACACACACACATACACACTGAAATAATAACTCATCAATAGACTAGATGCTTTCAATACTTTGTAACTATACTTTCAACGAGAGTATTTAAAATGAAAATATTTAACTTGAATCCTGAACTTGCAACCATAGGCAAAAAGGACTGTGTGTGCGCATTAAATCTTAATTTCCCTGTAGTAGAGAAATACACACTATGGGAATATGGCTGGGCACTTTTCCACGGGAAATCACAGGTGTGAAAAGCAGTTCTGTTTCTGCTGGAAGAGTAAAGAAGGAAGGGACTAACAGCCAGGGAAACTGGCCAGACTATGGGTATTAAACCCAAAAACAGCACAAACTCATGCCACCCTGAAAACAGACTCACTGGACAAATGGTGCACTGGGACAGCCTGTTAAGAAAGAAATTGCTGGGAAAATTCTAATTCTCTTCAACCAGTTGACTTCTGCCATGATTATAAAAACCACAACAAAGGTGACAAGGCTTACTCACTGTTTGAAAGATCAGGTGCATGGAAGGTCACCCCTGGATGGGAGCTGTGCTGCTTGACATACGTTATTATCTATCATCCTTCCGTAGGCCAAATGAGCGCACCTGCCAGCTAACTCCGCAGCTTAAGATTTTCACAACAGAAACATTGGAGGGTTCATTTGTATAAGTGATCAAATGTACTGTTTATGCTTCCCTGTGTGATAGTTACATTCACTAATTCAGTGACATTGAATCCTAAACCACCCCTCAATTCTGGCTCAGGAGGTCATAGGGTCTGGCTCAAAAAGCCACTTGCTTCCCATAACTACCTCCATTTTGAACAGTTCTCTGTGCCCTTTTGATTTCACACGATGCTATCATTCTTTCCTCTACCTAATATACTGAAAGCTACTTAGATTTTGTTTGGAAGCAGTCACAGCACATTACAAAGATAAATAATGCATTCATCAGCAAGAACTAAGTACATCATGGGGAAAAAGTAGAACAAGTCATTCACTTGGGATTATTCAGAACACACAGCATACAAATAAGAGTATGCGCTGGCATCTGAGTCCATGTCAGGTCCACTATGGACTCAGGTAGGTAGGTAGGTATGGCTTCTTCTTCAATTCATTGTCCTGGTGATTATGCTAGAAAGATGCAATTTTACCTCCTATGACTTTTTATTTTATTAATAGGCATTTTGTTTTCACCAGAGATATTAGATTGGACATTTTGTGTTTAAATTCCAAACCACTTTTGCATTTTTTCATAGATACAACAAATACCTTGAATGGGGCTGTCATTCTTAATGATGCTTCCCATTGCTAAGTTTTCAATAGCACAGATACTATATTGTCCCACATTTTCAGAAATTACATTTCAAGCAATTTTCAGAATATCGATTTTTTTCCTAATGAACTTTGGGGAAACTATGTCTCCAAATTCTTTTTTTTTAAGATTTATTTATTTTTATTTGAAAGTCAGAGTTACACTGAGAGAGGAGAAGCAGAGAGAGAGAGAGAGAGAGAGAGAGATCTTCCATTGATGGTTCACTCCCCAGATGGCCACAACGGTCAGAACTGTGCTGATCTGAAGCCAGTATCCAGGAGCTTCTTCCAGGTCTCCCATGCAGGTGCAGGGGCCCAAGGACTTGGGCCATCTTCTACTGCTTTCCCAGGCCATAGCAAAGAGCTGGATCGGAAGTGGAGCAGCTGGGACTCCAATAGGAGCCCATATGGGATGCCGGCGCTTCAGGCCAGGGTGTTAACCTGCTGCATCACAGCGCTGGCCCTTCTCCAAATTCTTGTCTTACCTTTTCTCATATAACTCCTTTGCCCTTTTCCAGTTATTATCATTCTCATAATAAATTCACAACTATAGATCTCTCTTTCCAGGCTAACACAGTCACGACTGCCCTGAAGAAGGGCACATATAAGCAGGCATGCACAAGTGACTATGTGTGGAGAGGGGCAGTGGTTATTTTCTTCAAGGTTACACATTGATTCATGGATAATGATTCACTATCTAATATAATCCCCCAAATCACAATTTTGAAGTATAGACTAGATTGCTTTTATTTTATTTTTTAAAGATTTATTTATTTGAAAGTCAGTTACACAGAGATAGGAGACACAGAGAGAGAGAGAGAGAGGTCTTCCAAAAAATCACTCCTCAAATGGTTGCAACAGTCAGAACTGTGCTGATCTGAAGCCAGGAGCCAGGAGCATCTTCCAGGTCTCCCATGAGGGTACAAGAGGCCTGAGGAGTTGGGCCATCTTCTACTGCGTTCCCAGGCCATAGCAGAGAGCTGGATCGGAAGAAGAGCAGCCGAGTCTCTAACCGGCGCCCATATGGGATGCCGTCCCTTCAGGCCAGGGTGTTAACCCACTGCGCCACAGTGTCGGCCCCTGCTTTTATTTTTTTTTAAGATTTTATTTATATATTTATTTATTTGAGAGGTAGAGTTACAGACAGTGAGCGGAGAGACAGAGAGAAAGACTTGCCATCCGCTGGTTCACTCCCCAGATGGCCACAACGGCCGGAGCTGCGCCGATCGGAAGTGAGGAGCCAGGTAATTCCTCCCGGTCTCCCACATGGGATGCCGGCGCTGCAGGTGGAGGATTAACCTACTGCGCCACGGTGCTGGCCCTGATTGCTTTCTTATATATTCATGTTCACTTGGTAAATCTTTAGAACAATTTTATTCATGTGTGTTTCTAAACAGCATTATATAGCATTTATGAGTCTAAACTCTTGAAAGTAAATCTCAATGCTAGGTCCCCCCACTTTTTTATTGGTTTTGAAAATACAACTAAAATATAGCAGGAAGAAACAATTTTTAGTCATTACTCATAATCTCACCTTCCCAATCAAACTATTTTATTTTTGATATTTTCTTCCAAATGTATAGCAATTTATGCCATACACACACACACACACACACAGAAATTTCAATAAACAAAATGAGACTCTCATTGTTACAGATCAATATAATTTATAAGCAAATAAATGCATGTTGTGAGCATAAACATCTGTATTTCTTGATTATCTGAAACATGAGCAATATTCATATGCTCATTTAGTAATTATACATGGATATTTATCAATTATTACTCTCAATACTGTGCCCATAATTGTCACTCATTTTTTGCTTATTCACCCAAACTTCATTACCTTCAATTTTTTTCCATACAAGGGTAAATTAGAATAATATTATCATCATATCTGCTTTCTTATAGTATCAGGAACCCTTTAGATAATCATTGTGAAAATGACATAAACGCTCTGAAATGCATGGGGCTATGGTCACTGCCATTTCTGCCTTTTGTCTCTCGTCCCCAGGAAAGATGTTTCTGCTTTACCCTTGCATTGCTTCAAGCTGTAGCTCTCAACATCAAAATTCAGTAGGCAATTCAAACTCCACCACAGGCTTCTAAAACGCATTTTCTTCTACACCCTCTAACTTCAGCGTATGTGGTTTTAGTGCCTTTGTGATTGAGAACAGGGATTGATGTAAAGGGGCTGAATTGTCATCTTTCACATAAAAGCCAAAATACAGTACCTGAAACTCAAAAAGGAACACACAGAAAACCCCTTAATATACATTAGTGAAATCAACATCTCGCAATTTGATTATTGTTTATAGCCCTTGTGTATTTTCCTGCATAACAGTGGTCTTCGTCCTTTTTATTTATAGAGTGTAGCATTTTACTTTATTTAGTGTAGCATTCAGCTTTTGATTATAATGTAAACTGAAACTATACTATCCCAATAATTAAAAGAAAACAAGAAAGGAAGGAAGAGGGAGGGAAGGAAGTATCATTATATTCTTACAATCTATGAAATACATGAAATCTATTATCTTTATATTAATAAAGTATTAAAAACAATAAAAATTAAAAATTCATGTAAACACTAAATGACAAAACTAAAAGTGGAAAACAGCTGTGTACACAGAGTGACAGAAAGAGGTATGGCGGAGGAGACAGTTGTTTTTATAATAATTTTTGTATAACCATTTGGCTCCTTAACCTTTGTTCACATGAGGGTACCTCAAAAAGTTCATGGAAAATGGAATTAAAAAGAAATTTTATCTTTTTGCAATAAACCCCTGAAATCCATGCATGGAAGAGTTAGTGGATAATGCATATCATGAGCAAACTAAGTATGGATCTCAAAATTTTTTGCACCAGAGTAGTACCCTCATGTATAACTTTTACAGAAGTGAAAACTTCTTTAAAAGTTTAATTTAGAAAAGGTTTTATAAAATGCCTTGTACAGGGAGCTGGTATTGTGGTTCAGTAGGTTAAATCACCTTTTGCAATGCCAGCATCACATATGAGCACCCGTTCAAGTCTCCACTGCTCCACTTCCAATCCATATTCCTGCTAATGCTCCTGGAAAAGCTGCAAGTGACAGCCCCAGTCCTTTGGTCCCTGCTGCCCACATGGGAGTCCCACATGGAAGTCCAACCTCCTGGCTTTGGCCTGGCCCAGCTGGGCCTGTTGCAACCATCTGGGGAGTAAACCAGTGGATGGAAGATTCTCCTTTCCCTCCCTACCTTTGCCCTCCCCTCCCCTCCCCTTCTTTACCCTTCCCTCCACTCCCCTCCTTTGCCCTCCCCTCCCTTTCCCCTCCCGACAATGGCTCTGCCAAGCATGTAAATTGAAAAAAAATTATAAAAAGAGACTTTGCTCAGTGTCTGTTGCATGACACATGTTTAGTCAAAAGTATCATCTGTTTTATCTGACAGAGTTGCTTTTTTTCTTTTCCTTTAGACAGAAGCCTGTGCCCTATTTCCTAATTGCTCTCATTCCTTAATAATCAGTTTGGCCTTCTTGATCACGGTCTGTGTCCTTCTACCCTGACTCCATCAATTAATCCCAACATATTATTAGCTCAGGAGGAACCTTTTGAGTGACAATGCTCTGGAATTCCATAACTCCATGATTACCAAAGCTATGTATCATCTAATCGCTTGCCTGATTTACACCTCCAACCTTGGATTCTACTGAAATCTCCATACTTCTCTAGCATGCACTCTGTGAATCTGCTTAGGGGCTCAGTCTCAATACAATAAAGCTCAACTATAGTTCTTCCCTCAAATCCCCTCTCTCCTCATTGTAGCTGAATCAGTACATTGATGAGTTCTCAGTTGGAAGTCTGAGACTCAAATCACTCTTGTATCCAATTCAGAACCAAGTCCTGCAGATTCTTCAAAAATATATCTCCAAATTGCACACCATTCTCCATCACCTGTACTATCAGATTAATTTACCTCAATACTATCACTTGCCAGAAAAATTACAAGAACATAAACAAGAGTGTCAAATTGTTAAGTCAACAATAGGAGTTACTGTGTCCTTACTTCTCATGTGGGATCTGTCCTTAATGTGTTGTCCAATGTGAAGTAATGCTACAACTAGTACTGAAACAGTATTTTATACTTTGTGTTTCTGTGTGGGTGCAAACTGATGAAATCTTTACTTAATATATACTAAATCAATCTTCTGTATATAAAAATAATTGAAAATGAATCTTCATGTGAATGGAATGGGAGAGGGAGCGGGAGATGGGAGGGGTGAAAGTGGGAGGGAACTTATGGGGAGGGGGAAGCCATTGTAATCCATAAACTGTACTTTGGAAATTTATATTTACTAAATAAAAAGAGGAACATTCTAACTCATCTCCTCGCTTGCACATTTTATCTTCAATAGGTATCCACACAAAGTGATGATTGGAAATAAGAACTGAGCAGGTGATTTCCTTGATTAAACCCTTCAATGGATTTACACTGTGACATCCTGGTTGCTACAAACTGCCTGTTCATTTTGCACCATTCTTCCTGATGCCCACAATGTCTTGTGCTGATCTCATTTCAGCTCCCCTAGTGTACCTAGTCATTCTCCATAGGAACTGACACATAAGAAAACTGCTGACAAAATAGTCGTCTACACCCTGAGCACTGGCCACTTCCTACTTACGCTTTAGGTTTCAGATCAAATATTCTCTCGTAAACAGTCTTTGATGTATTACCTAACATTCGCAATCATTTTTACCTTTATATTTACTTATGTGAATATCCATTGTTTGACTCTTCTTCCAAACTATATTTTAGGAAGTCAGGAACCACATATTTCTTGCTATCCTCTGTATCTCAGGGCTGATGCATTAAGTGCCCAAGCACTACTTTAAAATGCTTTGCACAGTGCCCATTACATGGTGCATGTTAAGAATTACAAAGCTAAACAAATTGTAAGAACTAGCCCATGGACAATCTATGAAGCCCTTGCTGGCCAAAAGCCTTTGGAAAACAGTTCTTCTCATCAAGCTTTCCAAACTCTACAGGTCAAGGGCATGGCAAGATTCTTGATGAGTTACACAAACTCAGGTCAGGAGTGCCAGAACTTCTTCTTCCCTTGGCTCCACATACAAATAATATGAACATTTTCTTATTAAAAAGGAAAAGAGCATCTAAGGTATTTTATTCTGAGTATTTGTTCAGGGAAGAGAAGTTTACACAGCTTGTGGAGAATTATTCAGCAGGAAATTAAATCTCTGTAATTCTGGATTTTCACTTTGCTTTCAATTGGCAAAATTTCCTGGCAAACCACTCTCCCTTCTAGAACATTCATAATACCACATCCGCCACCAAAATGCGCTTTCTGAGCCAAATCACAAAACAGGTTAGACAAGATGACTCCCTGGAGGTCTGAGATATGAGTTTGTACATAGGTATCTACACACCACTAGTGGATGCAAATATGGGTAGCAAATCATACTTAGGTTTTGAAACTTAGCATGCTCAAATAAGACAATGGATTTACAAAGAAAAATTTTTTGCATTGCATATGTAAATAGATTACCTGATTTTGAGCACCCTAACAACAATATTTTGAGATTGATATTTGCTGTAGTTTGGATATAATGCGCCCCCAAACTCTTGCAGGATTTTAAGCCCTAAGGAATAAATTGGTGGTACGGTGAGGGTAGAAACTTAATCCAATTATAATATTCTGGAATTCTGGAGTGGGACTTTGGGGGGTGGATTAGATTGGAACAGGTCACATGGTGTGGCACCCCATGAGGGAATCATGTTGGTGAGTATTGGAGATGTAGACAGGCATCCCTTCCCTCTATGTTCCTTATGATGTGATGCCCTGTGCCACCTTGGGACTCTGCCAGTATCAATGCCATTACTGGAGGCCAAATCAATGTGTTCCACCTGATCTGGGACTGTGAGTCTTCAAAACTGTGAGCTAAAAAACATTTTTTTTCTTTACAAGTTTGCTGATTCAGGTATTTAATTCCAGTGACAAAAAGTTGGCTAAGACAACCTTGGAATTATTTTACCAGTAACGCAACTGAGAAGCTTTAAAGAGGAGTAAATAACTTGCTTAAGGTCACACAACTAGTGCCTGAAATGAAGAACTCAGAGTTTTTGATAAATTTGTTTTTATTATCCTGTGCTGCTTCTTTCAGTAAGAGTGTGATTATTTTGCTATTTCATTCAGGGAACAGAATTGACTTCACTTATAAATAAATAGTAACAATAGAGAGCAGACATGCATGTTAAACAAACAACTTGATTCTTTGCATACTCCTACAAAATTAAAAGAAAGAGACCCAAGCAAGTGAAGTGTTGGACTAACTTTATATAGCATGCTAATGACAATGCTAGGACAAGAATCTTTTGTTCGTTTTTTTTTTTTTATTTTTTTTTCCTGCATTGACAATGAACATAAATGAAACAATGGAATGAAGGGAAAACCTACAACCACTCATGGATTAACCAGCCCCCACAGTTTGCTTCCAGTAGATCTGAGATCACTTAGATAATCAGGAAACAAAATGTAGTTCTGAAAAGTCAGTAATGTGGATTCAGATCTTGTGTCTTGGGCCAGTTCAATTTTCAGAATAGTAACCCCCACCTCACAAAACATTATGAGGATGAAATTAAATATGTGTATTTCAACTGTTTGTCACAAAACTGAACAATTAGTCTCAATAAATGTCAGTTTCTTTGTCCATTTTATATTAGATAAGGTCTAAATATGATTGCTTCTAGGTGAAACCCATTGTTAAACTACCAGTGCAATTAAGA
Organism: Oryctolagus cuniculus; assembly: GCF_964237555.1. NCBI lineage: Eukaryota > Metazoa > Chordata > Mammalia > Lagomorpha > Leporidae > Oryctolagus > Oryctolagus cuniculus. The sequence goes on from NC_091433.1 coordinate 50,194,044, forward strand.
AGGCTTCTATTTAATACATCTGAAAAAACACAGCTTTGGTATAAAGTCCCAAGTACAGTAACACCACCTTGTTTATATAAGACACACATGTGTTCACTTTAAGAATGGAGTGGGTGGCATTGCCACCAAAGTCATAGCTTTTGGGTATTGACTCCCAGCAGGAAAATGGATCTGTTGAGCAAATAGAAGGGAGCAAGCAAATCTACAACTATATGTCAACACACACACCCAGAAATAGGGAGAAAGATCAAAGGCAGATTACAGCTACCCAGGAGAGACACCAAGAAGATTCGCGTTGGGGCAGCAAGATCAAGGCACCCAAAAGACCTTTTCAGGACTTCCAACCATATCTGGATAGAAATCAAAGGCTGAATCCTTGGCTATTGCATTTCAAAATAAATAAAGACTCCTCTACTTCCTTCACAAAAGATCAGCCAAGCTAAATTTATGCTCTAGAATATTACCCTGGGAGCTGTTCCTGAAAGAAATCATTTTAACCCTAATACTGCTCTTTGTTTTTAATCCAAGTCTTCTGGCTTTGCCCACACAGCCATTAGCAAAAAAATTAAAAAAGCATCCAATCAAAAAATATTTACTGAGCAAAGTGATGCAAAGTGCTGTACTAGGGGAAGTGCCAGCACCCAGAAATTATTCAAACATCTCGCTTCAAGTATGCTAAAGTTACTCTATTACTAGTTTGCTCTTTAGAGTTAGGTCTTGCCTTCTCTGGAAGGTCATCCTTCAAGTGTCAAAATCCTTGGTGTGAGGTTGAAACATTAGATTGACAACATCTTTCCAGAGAGGAGGAACTGCTAACATGAAGAGCATCGTACTAGAAAGAAATAATGAAGTACATTAAGAGAAAATGGGACAGAAAAGTAAAATGAGAAACAAAATACACCATTTCAGTATAGTTAGATAATGTGTGATATAGGCTAAAGTAAAAATAGATTTTATCTCTATGTAACTTCTATGAATTTGATCGTGGTATTCTAAAGCTCTGTGCTAAGGATTATGAGCCTATTTCTAGACTTGAGAGGAAAGATAAGTGGTGGCGTGTATAAAGTACATTTCCTAACCCTGCTGGAGGGAAAGAACACAGCATTTTGAACCAATATTTAGGCTTGAGAAATGCCACTTACAAGCTCCATGGAGCTATGCATACCACTCTATTTCTAAGAGATTTAGTTTTATTTTATGTATAAAACAAAAAGCAACAAAGTTATTCCAATTGGCTAAGGCATTATCAAAAATTTAGCTTCTGGCTAAGTTAAATAGAAATAATTTATTATCAAGTGTTAAATAGATTACAAAATTGTTAGAAGGTTGGAAGAGCAAGGTCTAACCTGATTTCCTGGAGCACCCTGAAATACCCTAGAGCAGGTTGTCTCTGCCGTTATGGCAGGAGAGCTGTCACCATCAATGCAAAAAGGTACCAGATTAGGAAGCCACTAATTGGAAACCTACCCTTCCTGTGCCACAGTCCGGATGAGCAAAATGAATGTCTCCTGTCTGCTCTTCCCTCTATTAATTCAATTCTAAAGAGACATTTTCCAGGGGTACCTCCTGATTGCTAGAACTGAAATCATGTGCAACTCTGCACCTGCATGCAAGTCAGAAACCCTAAGATTCTGGACTTCCAGTCTGTGTAGCTTAGAAACCTCCTGGCAAACTGTCGCTCCCCGTCTTCGTGGAGGAACGACACAGGACCCTGCGCTGTTCTTTCGTCTGCTCGGCCCTCCCCGGGTTTGCTGTTGGTTCTTCCCAGGTTGGCTACCGACCCTTCCACCTCCGTGGAAGGGCAGTTCCCCCTAGCCACTTTCCCCACTTCCGCGGGGGAGCAGCACACCGCCGGCCGGCTCTCTCGGGGGCTGCACAGGTGTTCCTTCAGATAGATGTTCCCCTTAGATGTTCCTGGTGCATGTTGTCTCTCTCCTCCTTTATAGTCCTCTTCCACCAATCCCAACTCTGCTACCCACACGCCGAGTACGCTGCTCTCCTCCAATCAGGAGTAAGTCCTACAGTTTATTGGTTGAACTGGAGGCAGCTGTGTAGAAGCTGTTTCTCCCTTCTCAGCGCCATATTGTGGGAGAGCAGATGCATAGAATAAGTCTTAATTCCAGTAACTTAGTCTAGTCCGAGTTGCTCCCCACACAAACAATGCCATCTGTATGGGTGGTCAGATGTTTCCTTCAGGGCTAAGCCACTCATTACTCCAGCTGCTAAGATTGTTGGTGGATGACATCTTCAGCAAAATGTTGTGAATTGCCACCAATTAAAGAAAGCTCCCCCATTCAGGATGAGGCCCACCCCCTGGGGTGCACTGCACCTAAATGTAGTCCTCAAGGCAAGGCAGCTCTGTATATCATCCCAGCTCTAGGGGTCCTCATGGATTCAACCGAATTCTGTGATGTGACTGCTTCACAGTTCAACTCCTTTCTCTTCCCAGTTTCAGATTTTTTTATGACCTCACAGCCATTGATCTTATGGCCACTCTCCAATATAAACTTCCCACATGCAATTATTCCCCTGGGAATTTGTTAGCTGAGGAACCTGACCTCACACAAACACGTTAGAGGTAGGTGGAATGAATGCTAAAGACGCCAGTCCTCAACAATCCCTGCAGTGTTTATGAGCACTAAGTGGCATGTGTTCTGTTTGCACATGAGACTATCTCTAGGATCTATCACAGCGCCGGGCACAGGGTGCACCAATAGATGGTGCATAACAACTCTATACAGCTAACATGCTTCCTGGATATTAGCCTACATTCTTGAATAAACTAATCCTTAAACAAGTTCATGAAGTAAATACTAACAGCGTTCATTTTATAAATAGGAAAATGATGGAACAAAGAGACCAGTTCTGCATTAGACTGTAAGTATTTTCATGCTAGTTCTATGGCTGATATTCTTCACTACTTTTCTCAGTATTAAATTTGCAGCCTACAAACCTCCCCCCCCCCACATACACACATGCCTCAGTTTAGATATGTCAAAATGAGATAGGATTAGTAAAAAAAAAGGGGGGGGGTTATGTGAGAAGGGAATTTCATTGGAGGCACAAATAATGCCTCCTAAAATAACCACACCTAAACCTTGGAATTTGTGCATATATGACCTTAGATGGAAAAGGAATGTCCAGATTATGATTAAGTATATTCATATGGGGTGATTACCCTAGATTATCCAGGTCAGCTTCAAGGTAACCACAGGCTACCTGAAGGTCTTGAAAAGAGTGTTAGAGGAGACGAAGAAGAGAACACAGTGCTATGGCAGAAGCAGAGATTGAACTGATGCAACCCCAGGAAGCTCAAAGAGACAGAAAGAAAAGAAAGGTTTCTCCCACAGTATCTTCCAGAGGGAACCAGCCTTCCTGGCACCTTGATTTTAGTTCTGTAAGACTCATTCCAGATTTTGAATTTTAGAACTATAAGAGTGATATATATATATGATATATATATATCAAATATATGAAATATATATCATATCATATATATCATATATATATATGAAGTCTTTTACCTAAGGCAGTAAATGCATAGTAACTTATTTTAACAGCATCAGGAAACATTCAGTACCATAGGGATTTTGCAAAATTATGGTATTTGCAATATTATATGGAGGCCTACTAGTGTACTAGAAGTTATATCTGCTTAGCCATTGCAGGTTAAAATGCAAAGTTCAAGGAATTCAGAAAATTTTCTTGCCTTGAGCTTAGATCCCCTACTACCTTATTCTTTACCTACACAATACAATGGCCAAATGGGGAATGGAATTCAGAGACATAATGAGTGTGTTCTTGTTTACCAATATTGATAGGTCAAGTTTCTCCTCCCAAAGTTCAATTTCTGGGAGTTATAAATTGTGTGTAGGACAGAACAAGTAATACAAGATTTATACTTAAATTTTGGGTTTGTTTTTCTGTGTTCTACCTGACAAATGGCCTTGCATGTTGTTGAAGCAAGGACCATAGCTGAGGCTCACCTGGATCCAGTCTCAGTATAGATAAGACCAGCTACCAAATGCTAATCATATCACAGGGTGGGAGAAAGGGAAGGAAGCCCCATCCAAATGCTATTGGAACCTTTCTTTGGAGACAAAAAGAAAATGTTTTCTAAATTTAGAGAGCCTCACTCTATTTCAGCCTCCTTAGTCTCTGAGCCAGCCTCCTTAAATAGTTTCTGGAACAAAGTGAATATACAGAAAGAAATGTAATAAATAGCTCCCCTTATCTTCACTGTCTAGTTATAACTACAAAAAGGCTTGGCAGCAGCAACCATGTAAGCCAGGGGGAGAGAGAGATCGTCAATTTCTGAGAAATTATAAATCTCTATTTCAGGGAAGAATGAAATTAAGGAGGGGCTACAAAGAAAGTTATTTATTTTTTAAAAATTTTGTTTATTCCTTTGAAATGCAGAAAGAGGGAAAGAGAGAACAGGAGAGAGTGAGTTCTTCTAACTGTGCCTTCACCCTCCAAATGCTCACAGCAGTCAGGACTGGGTCAGGTGAAGCCAGGAAGACCAAGCAAGTTGACTTAGACCACAACTCTTCAACTTACTTGTGGTGACAGAATAATTTTTCTTAAAATTTCCAATTTATAATGGCTCAATGACTTTGTAATATGCGATTTTAAAAGGTAACTGACATCATGGAACAGCCGGTTAAACCAACACTTGTGATACCAGTATCCTGTTTCAGGGTGCAGTTCTAGTCCTGGCTGCTCTGCTTCAGATCCAGCTCCCTGTCAATGCACCTGGGAAGGCATCAGAAGGCAGCCAAAGTGCTTGGGCCCCTGCCAGCCAGGTGGGAGCCCAGGATGGAATTCTTGGGTATTAGCTTCAGCTTGGCCAGCCCTAGCTATTGCAACCATTTGGGAATGAACCAGCAGATGGAAAAATCTCTCTTTGTCTATCCCTCTCTCTGCCACCATGCCTTTCAAATAAATATTTTTTAAAAAAATGCAATCAAAAAGAATCACTAAAAAATGAAATTGAAAGAAAAGACACACAAAATTCAACTCCAAGTTATTTTACTTATTGATAGCTTCAACAAATATAAAGTTACTTGTTCAAAGTATAGTTAAAGTCTTTGGAAGTTTCAGTTCAAGGATGGGTGCTGGTGCTCAGAATATATTTTGAGTAGCACTGATTTAACTTATATGAAAATGTCACTCTCCAATTTCTGCTATATTGTTAGGTGCCGCAGTTAAAATCTTTCTCTCATGTACTTACTCTGCTAGCTTTAAGTTGTCTTTATAGTCTTCTACCAGTTTTTTTTTTAATATGAAACCATTTCTGTAACCTTAAATAAATGTTTTATTGTTGGTACAATTTGAAAATTACATTGGCTTCACAATTGAGTTAAGATTATCTTGAACTCTTTAGGATATAGAAATATGGGGAGGTCAAAATAAAATTAATTGAAACAAAACAATTTGTAGGTCAATAGAACAATTTTGTGGAAAGTAGGTGGAACTGATTTCTCCAAGACTTCTGTACAACAAAATTCTGTACTGCCAAGTGTTCACAAAATATACTATAAAGATAGTCTTCCTAGAGGAATCTTGCATGCTTGTTTGGAAGGTGTATTCCAGAAGCCTCAACCCAGCACCAGATTCAGAATCTGTACTTGTGAAACTTAGGAGTTCAGATTCTTTTTTTAATTAAGCAACTCATCATTTTTAGACAGACAAAATATTCAAAACTAGCGTATCCTTTTAAAGTTACATTTATAGCATAAAGTTAGCCTCTTATCTCTAAAAGGAAGCAATTTTTAAAATGTTATGTTTAAGATAGGGTTTGTGCACCCATAATTTTTATGTTTTGAAAACTTGGTCTTCAGTGTTTTGGGAGCTAGTGGAATCCCAAAAAGGTAAGGCCTGGTGGGAGGCAGTCAGGCCCCCAGAAGGAAGGAAAGTAGCTTTCACAGGGCTCCCCATTGTTCATGAAAACAAGTTCTTATAGAGTATCCAACCCATGGATCACTGTCTGGCTTCCTGTTTGGAGAGGTGACCTCTTCCTGCTATATGCACACTGTTGTGAGATTATCTGCTTTTAGGTCCACATCAGAAGTTAAACCAATGAAGCCACTCAATTGTGGACCCTCCAAAACTGTGATCAAAATAAACCTCTTTTCTAGTAAAGTTAACCATGCTTGGCTTTTCATCACAGAAATGCAAAGACACTAACACAAAAATCCTCAATTTAAAAAGTTTTACATTCTTTTAGAACTTCATAACTACATCTCTTTAGAGATAGTGTGTACTAAGATCTAATGTTTTTATCTATCATCTTTTTTCAATTAAAGTAGCTTGCAATATTTTGAAAGGAAACATTTTTGGTTTTTGTAGTTTTTAGTACAGAAATTATTTGGCAAGGAACATGTGGGATACACATCAGGGGAAGAGGTGTAATGACTGGCTTTTAGGAAAATGACACTTGTCTTAGAATAGCCAGCAATCATTTGGAATTCATTTAGCTCTGGCTCGGTGGGAGAGCTGATCAAATGAACCTAGAAACTGAGTTATCAGCACCAAGCATCTGCAGAGCAGCTGATTCTCAACATTCAGTTTGTCAGAATCCTACCTTCCAGAAATGCCTTGATCATAAAGGGAATATCTTTATGTTGGCATCAAGAAATCTCAATACATTTGTCTACTGGAAAATACTATTTTCTAAAGTTTTTCATCCTTCCTTGCATCAAAAAAAAAGATTGCATAAAAATTGTATCTTTTTTGCTAAGATGGCTGATTATCAGGGAACAAGTAGGGCCCAAAGAAAGCATAAATTTTTTGAAAAGCTGCTATGTGTCAAAAATTTTAGTGACATTCCTTTTTTCAATCTTAACTTTTTAAAAATCCTAATAGGACACTAGAATCCTTATTTTATAAATGAGGAAATGGAAGATCAGTGAAGATATGGAAACAAACCAGAACTCTTTCATGTAAGTAACAGCCAGAAGTGCACTTGACTTCACCTTCCTCCAAAGCTTATACTGAGTCCACTACACAGTGAGATCTCCTACACTACGAATTTCCCAAGAATCCTTTTGCCTGAATAGTGCTCATTCATGGAGAAGTTTGAGTTCATTACTTACTGGGTGCCCTTTTAGTATTATACTGCCTATATAAAAAAGAGCTTAGGTGCAATCATAATGTGTGGGCTACTGGGAAAATCGATAGAGTGGAGTCACTCAGAGGATCACCCAACCATCTGTTTCAGGTACTGGCAAACCTAATAAGCATATCTAACATTCAATTACTTAGTCTGATTATACAATGAAAATTTCTTTAAAAAAAAAGATGTATTTATTTGAAAGGCAGAGTTTCAGAGGCAGAGAAAGAGAGAGAGGTCTTTCATCAACTGGTTCATTCCCCAAATGGACATAGTGGCTGAAACTGGGCAAATCTGAAGCCAAGAGCCTGGAGCTTCTTCCAGGTTTCCCACATTTATGCAGGGGTCCAAAGACTTAGGCCATCTTTTACTGCTTTCCCAGGATATAGCAAAGAACTGGATTGGAAGTCGAACAGCCAAACCATGGCCCATGTGGGATGCAGATACCACAGCCACCAGCTTTACCTGCTGTGCCACAGCACCAGCCCCAACAAGGACAATTTCTTATGGTCATTACTAGTTTAAATGCCCCTGTTAGAAACAAAGCTCTATATACCAATGAGGTAGATTACTCCAGTTGAACCCTCCATTTCATGAGTCCAGGTGGATCCTGAGATATAACATGTCAATGGTACCCTCTCAAATTGTAGGTAAGTGCAACAAGGAGATCATCTAAAACTTTCTAAGGAAATTCAATGAAATTCTGTTAAAGATAGAGGAGTCTATACCTTGTTACCAGATAAATTGATAAGATTATTCTAAGAGGTGCAAAATCTGAACTTCCCTTGAAAGTTTACTCTCAGAGTCTTGTACTGGCTATCCCCCGGAGATGTGTCTCTTGTCTCTCAGGGGACTAAGTAAGAGACTTGGAATGGTCCAGGTTGTTTCAATTCACCTTGGAAAAGATCTTAGAAATACATATCTCTTTGGCCCAAAACCAGAACTAAATATCTATTTTCTTGTTTCTCCCACAGAACCTCAAAGTCTACACAATTGCATTTAATAAATCATTTTTTCATTCCTAATGAATAAGGTGTGACATCTGGAGTTTATGAGTAGAATTAGATAAGTATACATAGTTAATGTAGTTTCAACGAGAAGCAAAATATGTTGCTATAGATAGCCTTCATGCAAAAAAATAATCTTCCATTAGGTGCCTTGGATGAGTGATGTGAATATTTCACCCTACTTTCCTACCACACCCCCTCATGTCCACCTGTTAAGTGCCACAAGCATGCAGGGGTAACACAGTGCCTAACAATGAATTGCAATATTCCCTGTCACCTTTCTCTTTCTTATAGAATAACCTACAAAAGTCTGTTTTATGCTCACTTATATTTTCCTCATTTAGAAAGTTTTATGCTGCTATATTTAAAATTTTTAAGTGATACATATTTATGGGGTACAATGTGACATTTCAGAACATGTATTCATTCTGTATTGTTCAAATCTTCTCCTCATTTATCATTTCTTTATAATAAGAACATTCCAAATCCTTTCTTCTAGATTTTTTTAAAATTACGTATACTACTTTATTATTAACCACAGTTACCCTACTGTGCAGTGGAATATCAGAACTTCTCCTTGCTATCCAATTATTAGTTAGTACCTGCTGGTTTTTAAATGAGTTTTGAATACTTTTCTATTTAGAAAATAATATCTTAAATGTAATATGGATTCTAGTTTAGTTCCTGGTATAAACTATTAGTTGAAAACCTGGTAAAGTACAAATAATCTGTAGTTTATTTAATAATTTACAGAGGCAAGCATTTAGTCTAAATTATGATGCCTATGTCCTATCTTGGAGCACATGGGTTCAACACAAAGCTCGTTTCTGACTCTGCCTACCAGTGCAAACCCTGGGAGGTGGCCATGACAGCTGAAGTATTCGGGTCCCTGTCAGTCACATGTAAGATCTAGATGGAATTCCCAGATCAATTGCTGTGGACATTTGGAGAATTAACCACTGGATAAGAGCTCTCTTCTTGTCTACATCTCTCTCTTTTTGTCTTTCTATATCTGTGTTTCCCTTTCTCTCAAATAAATAATGTGCAACTGTTAATGTTTTAGTTTTTTACTTGCTGCACAACACCGGCCCCAAAATTCATATCTGAACTGTTAAATTCTTATGTATTCTTACATCTGATTTTCAATTTTGTATTGAAAAATATCCATCTGTATTAAAATCAGGTTAATAGGAAAGTTTCCACATATCCTACCATGACTATCTATATTTCACCTTTTTAAATAAAAATCAGTTTTAATTGTACACCTCAATATGTGTATCAGAAATATTTTATGATGTTTCAAGAAAATCTTATGAAATTTTGATGAGAATCAAATTAACAGAATATATTAGTAAGAAAATAATGGACATTTTTGCCATTTGAATCTTCCTGTTCAAGATGGAGATAAGACTCAGCATTCCATTTTTTCAAATATTTATTAATGTCCTAAGTAATGTTACATATATTTTATGTAATAATTCTTAACCAATTTTGAAATTTATTTACTTTTTCATGGTAAGAACACTTAAAATGATATGTAGCCTATTAGATTTTTAAAGATACAAAGCAGTAATGCTCACTATATGTACAATGGTTTACAGCATATCTCTAGAGCTAATCCATCTTGTTTCGCTGAAGATCTGTGCCCACTGCTAAGTAACTCACCTTTTCCTCTCCACTCCAGACCTTGGAAGCCACCATTATGCTCTCTGATTTTGTAAATTTGATTATTTTAGATGTCTCATATAAGGAGAATCATGCAGTATTTGTATTTAAAAAAAGATTTATTTATTTGAAAGACAGAGAGAGTTAGAGTTAGAGTTAGAGTTAGAGTTAGAGTTAGAGTTAGAGTGAGATTCCCAAATGGCTACAACAGCTAGAGCTGAGCCAATACAAAGCCAGGAGCCAGGAGCTTCTTCCAGTCTCCCACATGGGTGTAAGGGGCCAAGATCTTGGGCCATCCTCTGCTGCTTTCCCAGGCTCATTAGCAGGGAGCATTAGCATGGAGCTCAATCGGAAAAGGAGCAGCTGGGACTTGAACTGGTGCCTGAATGGGATGCTGTGCCACAGACCTGGCTCCAGTATTTGTATTTCTGTGACTGTCTTGTTTCCTTAGGATAGTGTCCTCAAGGTTTACTCATGCTGTCACATCTTGTAACATTTTGTTATTATTTTAGGGTGGAATAGGGTGTCATTATATTCATATACCACATTTTTTACCCATTTATTTGTCAATGGACTTTTAAACTATTTGCCCATCGTGGATGTTGCAAATAGTGCTGCAGTGAGTGTAGGAATGTTCTTGACTTTAAACCTTTTGTATAAGTACTCAGAATCTAGGTTGCTGAATTATATGGTGGTTTTATTTTTAATATTTTAAAAAAGCCCCATATTGTCTTCCATTGAGACTGTACCATGTTTTCTTTTTCTCAATCAATAGGGTGCAGGGGTTTCCTTTATTCTACACCATTACCAACACTTATTGGTACCTGGTAGCCCTCCATCTCCTATCCTAGTAACTGAGTTCAGTTCCTAGCTCTGTTGCCAATTCCAGCTTCCTGGTAATACATAACCTGGGAGGCAGCAGTGATGGCTCTCATAGTTGGTTCCTGGCCACTCATGAGTTCTCAACTCCCAGCTTCAGCTTGCCCTCGCCCTGGCAGTGGGAGGCATCTGGATAGCTAATAGGTAGATGAGAGATTCTATCTCTCTCTTTTCAAATAAATAGAATAAATTAATTAAAGTGTGTGGGGCAGTCATTTGAGGCAGCAGCCAAGTCACCTCTCGGGATGCCTGCATCCCATGTTGGAATGCCTGGTTCGAGTCCCAGCTACTCTGTGTCAAATAAAGTTTCCTGTTAACATGCACCCTGGGAAGCAGCATAGTATAACTCAAGTACTTGAGTTCCTCCAACTCACATGGGATACCCAGATGGAGTTCTGGATGCTGCCTCATCCTAACCTAGTCCTGGGTGTTGCAGACAATGGAGAGAAGACCAGCAAGTTGAAGATGTGTGTGTGTGCGCGCGTGCTTGCGTGTGCACACATGTCTGACTCTTTCTCTCTGCCTTTCAAATAAAAAGAAAACATAAACAAACAAATAAGAATGTAAATGTAAATTAGTAAACTGAATTCCACAGCACCTTAAGATCATACATCATAACCAAGTAGATATATAACCAGGGATTCAAGGATACTTTAACATATGTAAATCAATTAAAATGATGCTTTATATTAAAAGAATGAAAGATAACAATTGCATAATGGTCCCAATAGATACAGAGAAAACAGACAAAATTCAACTCAGTTTTGTAATAAAACTCTCAATACACTGAGGATGTATAGAAGGAAGATACTTCAATGTAACAGAGACCCTATCTGAAATGCCCGCAGCTAACATGATAGCAATTGTTGAAAAACTGGAATTTTTTTGTCTAAAATCAGAAGAAAACCAAGGATATCCAACCTTGCCACTTCCATTCAGCATAGTACCAGACATACCACACAATTTTAAAACATTTCTTATTGCTATAAATTGGCTTTTTGTCTATTGTATGCATCCCTATTTCTACTCTTGTCCCTGTGTAGTCTTAGCACAGCAGGAAGAGTGACCCACTGTGAAGGAAAATCAAATTACATTACTTGGAGCAGCCACCCTCAACTATTGCTGCACAGCAGAATCATGAAGGGTCACAGAAAAGTCCTAAGACTCAAGCCTCACTCTCCAACAACCGTGTCTAAATTTCTGGAAATGGGGCTAGAGTACTGGTATTTTTGAAAGATCCTGCTGCTACCAGTGCCGTTCTTGCAATAACAATCATGTGTGACCTACCACTGCCTGTAAATAAATGCTCAAGTTTTACAAAGATCAGTGCTTCTTACACTTCAATATGCTTGGAATACCCAGGGGCCTTACTTGAACTGCAGATTATGATTGCATAGGTCAGACTGTGACCTGTGCTGCATTTCTAACACGCATCCAGTGAGTGTCAGAAGATCCTCTGTGTCCCAGGCCTACTGTTATCTGTCTCTACCGCTCTCTCTTGTGCTCACTCCACTTCAGCCTCTCCCCAGTCCATGAGTATACAGTGACACGCATGCTCCTCTTCATTTTCATTATTTATACTGAATGCTCCCCCTCCCAAAAATTCCCTTCCTCCAGCCACTGCTGATCAGCGAGCACTGCTGAAGGGGTGTGTGGATCCCAGGCTTTTTCTGTTTCTTGAGTAAAATGTGCAAAAATTAATCTTGGCACTTACTGTGTAAAAATGATTATATATTCATTATAAAACTTCACGTTATTTTTCTTCCCTTTTCCTACTTGTGCCAAAATTCATTATCCATACAGTTATAATTGGATTTAAAAGATTAAATAGTATGTGAATGATCTATTCCTTAATATTTGAAAACAATAATGAAATGTCTAGTTAATGTCCAGAGAGCAGGATGACTGGCAAAACTGCCAGGCCAGTCTTCAAGGTCTAACCAGTGTTTTTTGTGCACTTCTTCTTTATAAGTTGATACGTCTCTTAGATTTTTTTTTAACTTTTATTTAATGAATATAAATTTCCAAAGTATGGCTTATGGATTACAATGGCTTCCCCCCAATATCGTCTCTTCCACCCACATCCCTCCCATTTCCCACTCCCTCTCCCCTTCCATTCACATGAGGATTCATTTTCGATTCTCTTTATATACAGAAGATCAGTTTAGCATACATTAAGTAAAGATTTCAACAGTTTGCTCCCACACAAACATAAAGTGAAAAATAATAGATGATTTTTTAAATGATCATGAAATCAGATCAGACCTATTGTCATGTTTAATCCCAGTGAGAGTCAAGTTGGGAATTGATAATTTCTTTTTTTTTTTTTTACAGAAGATCAGTTTAGTATACATTAAGTAAAGATTTCAACAGTTTGTACCCCCATAGAAACACAAAGTGAAATATACTGTTTGAGTACTCATTATAGCATTAAGTCTCAATGTACAGCACATTAAGGACAGAGATCCTACATGAGGAGTAAGTGTACAGTGACTCCTGTTGTTGACTTTACAAATTGACACTCCTGTTTATGGCATCAGTAATCTCCCTATGCACCAGTCATGAGTTTCCAAGTCTATGGAAGCCTTTTGAGTTCACCGACTCTTATCTTGTTTAGACAACGTCATATTCAAAGTGGAGGTTCTCTCCTCCCTTCAGAGAAAGGTACCTCCTTCTTTGAAGACCTGTTCTTTCCACTGGGATCTCACTCACAGAGATCTTTCATTTAGGGTTTGGTTGTTTTTTTTGTTTGTTTGTTTGTTTGTTTGTTTTTTTCAGAGTGTCTTGGCTTTCCATGCCTGAAATACTCTCATGGGCTTTTCAGCCAGATCCGAGTGCCTTTAGGCTGACTCTGAGGCCAGAGTGCTGTTTAGTACATCCGCCATTCTATGAGTCTGCTGAGTATCTCGCTTCCCATGTTGGATCACTCTCCCCTTTATTTATTCTATCAGTTAGTATTAGCAGGTACTAGACTTGTTTATGTGCTTCCTTTGACTCTTAGTCCTTTCATTATGATCAATTGTGAACTGAAATTGATCACTTGGACTGGTGAGATGGCATTGGTACATGCCACCTTGATGGGATTAAATTGGAGTCCCCTGGTATGTCTCTTAGATTTTTTAAAAAAAATCATGGATCTGGGACTTGGAGAGAAGAAAAGAACATTTGTAATTTCTCCTTCTTCCCCATGCTAGGAGGTAAGGCTTTGGTTTTCCATTAATCAAGAATAAAGGTTTATTTAGTTCACAGTTGTAGAGATTTGAAGGTGCAAGGTTGAGGGACACAATCTGGTGAGGGTCTCTTTCTGGTGAGGACACTCTGAAAATTCCTGGGGTGGTGCAGATCATCAAATGGCAAGACACAGCAAGCCTGCCAAGTTCCCTCTTCACTTTTTTCCACTTTTTTACATTATTGAGATAGCGTTTTTAATTTATAGTACAACCTAAGGCTAAATGCTCCACTAATGAAAGAGTTCAACAAATAAAAAGTAAAAGGTATTTCTATATCCACAAAAAATCTGTAAAATTTGAATCATCACAATTTCATTTCATGCTGTTTTATTTTTTCACTAGGGAAATAGTAAAGCACCAATTTAAACCAATAGTCACAGCCTAGAATTCATGGATAAATAAACAAAGAAATAAATGAGACTCTAAAGCCGGCGCCGTGGCTCAATAGGCTAATCCTCCCCATTGCAGCGCCTGCACACTGGGTTCTAGTCCCGGTCGGGGCACTGGATTCTGTCCCAGTTGCCCCTCTTCCAGGCCAGCTCTCTGCTGTGGCCCAGGAGTGCAGTGGAGGATGGCCCAAGTGCTTGGGCCCTGCACCTGCATGGGAGACCAGGAGAAGCACCTGGCTCCTGCCTTCGGATCAGTGCGTACGCTGGCTGCGGCTGCCATTGGAGGGTGAACCAATGGCAAAGGAAGACCTTTCTCTCTGTCTCTCTCTCTCACTGTCCACTCTGCCTGTCAAAACAAACAAACAAACAAACAAAGACATAAATGAGACTCTAAGGAATCCTGCAGTGATAATCCACCCAGCACAGATGAAGAGTAGAGGATTCTATGAGGAGGCACAAACACCGAGGGAGGAATTCTTTTTCGAGGAAGCTTGTAATTCACTTAGTTGCTTCTAATTTTAGGTAAGAAATCAATAGGACACCCTTAGTACTTTCGTCAGAAAATTGTGAGGGAATTACATCTAGTGAATCCAGACATCCTTCATCTAAGGAACAGCTAACTACATGGGCACCCATACTGACATTTGATCATGTGCCTACCATCACGATGGGACGTCACAGCCAGATAAATGAAAACAATTATTCTAATCCCTGGATATTTGGAGGATAGGTATACAAAATAGATATAGCTAGTCCTTACAGCTTAAGGAAGAAACAAAGTTGCAGAGAGAGTTCCTACCTACTGGCAATAAGAGAGATCTATATTGATTTGTCATCCATTTCCCTAAAAACATAGTGAGGAAGGGGAAGTACTCAGCCATTTTTGATTCCATAAGACTGTCTTGCAAGTTTGCAATTTTTGATGTTAATTTTCTTTGATGTCACGTGAATATATTCAGTTACATCTTATGAAGTTTTTGAACTTCCAAGACTTTATGATCTTCAAAGGATAATTCCATGACATTCAACTCAGTAAATTGGAGTAAAGAGAGTGAGAAGGTAGGGTACAATATGATTTTTTTATGTCATCAATTCGCATTCCTACCCTGGGGGACCAGGTATACATTAAGGTTGTTTGAAGTAGATTACCACCACACTACCTCCTTCAGAAAACAGAACAGGCCGGCACCGCAGCTCTCTAGGCTAATCCTCCACCTGTGGCGCCGGGTTCTAGTCCCAGTCAGGGCACTGGATTCTGTCCTGGTTGCTCCTCTTCCAGTCCAGCTCTCTGCTGTGGCCCGGGAGTGCAGTGGAGGATGGCCCAAGTGCTTGGGCCCTGCACCTGCATGGGAGACGAGGAGAAGCACCTGGCTCCTGGTTTCGGATCAGCGCGGTGTGCCGGCCACAGCGGCCATTGGGGGGTGAACCAACAGAAAAGGAAGACCTTTCTCTCTGTCTCTCTCACTGTCCACTCTGCCTGTCCAAAAAAAAAAAAAAATCAACTGAGAGGGAGTCTATAATTACAGTAGAATACTGGTTAAAATATTGATTAAGATGCCTGTATCTTAGATCAGAGTACCTGGGTTCAATACCTGGCTCTTGCTCTTGACTCCAGGTCCCTGGTAATGCAGACATGGGGAGTAATAGCTGTGACTCCGGTACTTGGGTCCCTGGGTCCCTGACATCCCCATGGGAGTTCTTGGCTCCTAGCTTTGGCCTGACCTATTTTTAGCCATCACAGGCTTTTGGGGAGTGAACCAAATATTTCTCATTCTCCCTACTTCTTAAATAATTTTTTTCTCTCAAATAATTTTCAGAATGATAATGTCATAATATAGCAACTAGGCTAATATCATAATAATGAAATTAAAGCCAGTCCTATGCAAAATTGTGCAAAAGAAAAAAGTGAATTTCATGGCTACAGAATTGGATAGATCTGGATTGAATCTGTCACAAAACTATTGTCAAACACTAGGTTTTAATATACTGCAGAATATCTATAAAGTTTCATTTCTTAGTTAATAAAAATATTTTAGATCTTCTTAGTAGATTATTAACATTAATCTTAAATGTATATAAAAGTGCTACGGGGCTAGAAATAACCAAATGCACAGTAAGTGTCGATGTTTTATATTTTTCAGTTCATGCTCACCATGCCCATCAGAGCCTCAATATTCTGTCTTGTAAGAACAGCCTAGAGAAAATCCTGTGCTTTCCCTTCTCTTTCATCTTTTAGTCCTTGCTTTTTATTACATGCCATGTTAGGGTCTAATCAGTGAAGTCTTACTCATTTCTAATGATTAACAGGCTCATTTTTCTTGCAAAAAATGCATTTTGATAAACAGCAATTCCTCTCTTTCCAAAACAGAGAGGTCCATGTCCTGAGGATTTGTATATTTGAATATTCTGTGGACTAGCACTATGTAATACAGATATCACAGACTTTTCTATAAAGGGTCTAAGAGTAAATAATTTAGGTTTTATAGCCACGCAGTTTTGTCTCAACTACCCTTCTCCACATTTAGCTGGACAGAAATCGGAACCAACATGTAAATGAATGAGTATGGCTGGGTTCCAATAAATGTTATCTATGAACTGAGTTTAAATTTTATGTAATTTTTATGTTTCACAAAATATTATTTTTGAACCATTGAAAAGTACAGATACCATTCGTAGCTATCAAGAGTCATGCAAAACTGGATGATGAGCAAGATTTGGTCCAGGGGCCGTAACGTGTTTACCCATGTGCTAATGCTCAAAAAATTGCTAGCATGTTTGTGATTCCCAGACAACTTTGCCAAACACAATCTCTCCTTAAACAACTTTTCAATACAAGGTAAGGAGAAGAAGAGAGGAGAGGAGAGGGGAGAGGGGAGAGGGGAGAAGGGAGAGGAAAGATGAGTGAAGGAAGAAAAACAGGAGGAAGAGAGCAAAAGAAAAGGGGGGTAGAGGACAGAAGGAAGAAAAGAAAGGTAAGAGACCTTTCTCTCTGTCTCTCTCTCTCTCTCTCTGTAACTCTGCCTGTCAAAAAAAAAAAAAAAGAAGGAAAAAAGAAAGGTAAGAGAGAGAGGGAAAGGGAGGGAGGGGAAAAGGAAAGATTGAAGAGAAGAGGAGAGGAGAGAGGGGGATTCCAGAGGTCAAGAAAGTTGTTCACATTTCTCCTCAACAGAAAAAACAAAAGTTAGAATCTTGATCACAGGGAACTCATCTTGGTTTTGATACCTAGTTGTGTATTTTTTTTTTTGATATAGGACTATAGTACATGATTCTAATTTATTCTTTTATAGCCTTTGTATCAAAACTTGTGCTGATATTTGCTATCCTGGAGGCTCTCTGAATTCAGTGCTTAGCCCAGTTGAAACATGTATTGACCACTGCAAGTTGCTGGCCTCCTACAGAGTAGAATGATCCAAGATAACCTTGGTCCAGGTGTCACTTCTGCTGACTGCTAGCAAGATTATCCTGGATAAGATCATTAGTTTCTAAACAGTTTTTCGTCTCTTTAAAATGGGATAATATTGGTTAAACAATTCATCTGTCCATAACGGACTCGGCTTACTGAATCTCAGCCCTTGTTAACCCCCTGACTTGCAAAGTTATAGTGCAACTTAAATGAGAGAATTACATAGCTAACATTTCTAGGGGGCAGGAGTTTAATGCAGCAGTTAAAACTGTATCCTGTATCTGGGTGCCTAGTTCAAGTCCTGAATCCTCAGCTTCCTTCTAATGGGAAGAGGGCAGACAGAGGGAGAGGGCAGACAGCAGCTCCAGTATTTTGTTCCTTGCCACCCGTGTGGGAGACCTGGGTTGAGTTCCAAGCTCCTGGCTTTGGCCTCTCCCATCCCTGAGTGTTGCTGTTGTAGGCATTTAAGGAGTAAATCAGCAGATAGAAGATGTCTTTGTCTCTGTGCCTCTCTTTGTCTCCTGCTCCCTCTCTCTTTCAAATAAAATGAAAATAAATTAAAAAAAATAAAACAACTAGAAATATAGAATTGCTTATAAGGTATCATTATTGTATTATTAAGGGTATGCATACCAATCTGATATTTTACAAACAAAGCCACAACAATCATAGAAGTACTATATCCAGGAAGTGTAATGAAATCGAGGTTGATGGCTTCTAAGCTAGCAGATAAGCAGGTGAAACTCTTATTTCTTGAAAGAGTGCTGTTATTAATGATGCTTCCAGAGATATGGAAGTCGATTTCTAGAGACATATTGCTGGGTCATTTTTCATGAGACATGCAGAGGAGGAAGGAAATATCAGTGCCTGCCAATTGCTTTGGATTTTATCAAAATTGGCAAAGAATTCTTATTTGAGAAGAAAGAAGAAATATCATCAAGTAAATTTGTGATTTAGAAGAGAGAGAATAAGAGCAAATACAATCCTCTTCACTTTCTTGGAAGCTTAATAACAAATTTGGCTCCTGATTTATATTTGAAAAAAAGTGCTAGTTAAACACAAGGTAGTTCATGTTGTGAGTCATAGGAAGTTCTCTCATACAGGGAAATTATATCATGCAATTTTATGATCTGCTGGACAGTAAGTTAATTTAATAAAGACACAGATGTATACTTTGCCACATAGAGAAAAGTTTGCAAGTGTTCCCATCATAACTTTGATTGGTTTTTAGATTTTAGTTCTTCTGGCTTATTTCCTCTTTACTCCTACAGCAAATTTAACTTTTATAGCATTAAAAAAAAACTCTGTTTGGAAAAGCCACTTAGTTTGGCTATTCTCAATTTGTAGCCACCTCTCAGACCTATAATTTAAGTCAGAGAAGCAAATCAACTGAGCAATATATTTTAACTTAGAAAACTTATATATAAATCTTAGATATATGTACTTCGATTGAAATAAAAGCAATGGCTAGCCATAGAATTGAGAGACAGGGAGGGGAAGCAATATCTTTTAAGTAAACCAAGTAAAATATCTGGTAAAAATGTGTACATGTTAATTCTAATTTCTTTAGATAAATAATATATACATTGAGAAATAAGAATATGTTTTCTCAGCATTAAATTATAACATCAAAATGAATAAGAATGTGTTATTAAACCTATATGATAAGAACTTCCAGTTTCATCTGGGGCAGGTAAAGAACTTGGAAGGTGTCGCTACCATCCTTACAAGTACACGGTGAACAAACTGAGAACTAACAACTCTTCTTGGAAGCATACAGGAAGGTTCATGGTAAACTACCACCACAAAGGAACAATCATCTCCAGACCACTACGGCTGATATTTACCTTCCCTGAGCAGAAGCATTTGAAGCCATAAACTTGGAGCAACATTTAAATGGCAACATCGATGAATTTCTAGAGGCTGAGCTTAGGAAAGCATGAAATAGAGAAACTGATGCAGAGTCACAGCCTTAAGGGGATGACACAGATTCTCCGGCTTTATCTCCAGAAAACAGGTTCTCACCAAGAAGATCCAAAAAGAGATGGCTCTGGTAGGGATCAGGCAAGGATAAACCCTGTGAAATACATCTAGGGTCTTGTCTGTAACAAGGTCTACTGTCCAGAAAAGACTCCAAGAGCCTTATTCCAGATGGAAGAAAGTCATTTTTCTGATTTAAGACCTCTTCTAGCTTTTCTATCCAAACTGAAAAAAGTAATGCTGTGGAAAATATCTGAAGATCACAGCCTATGAAAGATAAGTTTACTAAAATAGTGAAATTTAATCATAAGATTATAGAATGCTTCATTTCTCACATACAGCATTTAAAGGATACTAAGATATAGGAGTTCTTAAGGAAGCCCAAAGAAAACAATAGAGGCTAAAACAAAGAGACCACAGGAATTTAAAGCCTCTGGCACCCATAACTATGGCAAAGCTTAAACATGACCCAAATTCTAACCAGATAACATAGAAGATAACATTTGTGGTCTTTTGAACCCAGTTTTTATTACTTAACACATTGCCTAGCTTTCAACAAAAAATTAGAAGATATGATAAAAGGCAAGAAAAAATATTCTGAAGAGAGAAAGCAAGCATCAGAACCAGATTTACATATGACATAGACTATGGAGTTAACAGGTTATTAGAAATAACTGATTAATATGGTAAGGACTACAATGAAAAAATTGCACTCAAGGACAAGTAGGTGATGTAAGCATAGAGAAAGAAACTAAGAAAGAATCAAAGGGAATATCAGATATCAAAACATTCTACCTAAATGAAGAAAGCTTTCAACAGACACACTGGTAGACTGGACACAGTAGAGGCAAGAATCAGTGATCTTAAAAATTGGCCAGTAGAGGCCGGCGCCGCAGCTCAATAGGCTAATCCTCCGCCTTGCGGTGCTGGCACACGGGGTTCTAGTCCAGGTTGGGGCGCCGGATTCTGTCCCGGTTGCCCCTCTTCCAGTCCAGCTCTCTGCTGTGGCCCAGAGTGCAGAGTAGGATGGCCCAAGTCCTTGGGCCCTGCACCCGCATGGGAGACCAGGAGAAGCACCTGGCTCCTGCCTTCGGATCAGCGCGATGTGCTGGCCACAGCGCGCCAGCCGCAGTGGCCATTGGAGGGTGAATCAACGGTAAAGGAAGACCTTTTTCTCTCTCTCTCTCTCTTATTGTCCACTCTGCTGTCAAAAAAAAAAAAAAAAAAAAAAAAAAAAAAAAAAAAAGATTGGCCAGTAGAAACTTGCCAATCGGAAATGTAAAGGAAATGAGGATGAACCAGCAGACGGAAGACCTCTCTCTCTGTCTCTCCCTCTGTTTGTGACTCTGTCTCTTAAATAAATAAATAAAATCTTTAAAAAAAAATAGAAAGAACAAAGTATGTAGGAAGATCTCAATAAATGGTGAGATATTCCATATTCATGGTTTGATAAATTCACTAGTATTATGAAAGCAATTCTTCTCAAATGGATCCATAGATTCAGCACAATCCCCATCAAAACTGTAGTGAGCTATATTTTAGGTATTAAAAAGTTAATTTTAAACTTTATATGGAAAAGCAAAATGCAATGTATAAAAATATTCAAGAAGAAAAAAGTTGAAGGACACATATTGTCCAATTTCATAAATTACTATTGCTACAATAAACACAATGTTGTATTATTAAAAAACAGACTCAGATTAACATAGTTGACTAATCTTTGACAAAGATGCAAAGGCAATTCAACAGAGAGAAGATGGCCTTCCAATAAAGGTTGAAATAATTAGACATTCACATGAAAAAAATTAGCCAATAAAAAACTCATAAATACCTTGCAAGGAAGTTTATTCAAATAGATAATAGACTTAAATATAAAATTTAAAAATATAAAAGTCTATAAAAACTCATAGAAGAAAATCTAAGTGATCTTGAGTTGGTGATCATTGCAGGTATACATGAAAAGAAAACAGCACGAACCATGAAACAAAAAGTAAGTTACATTTTAGTAAAATTAGAATAATCTACTCTGTGAAATAAAATGTTAAGAAAACAAAAAGATAAAGCATAAACTAGAAGAAAATATTTAAAAACACATATGTGATAAGAAAACTATAGCTTAGCCAGCACCGCAGCTCACTAGGCTAATCCTCCACCTGCAGTGCTGGCACACCGGGTTCTAATCCCGGATGTGGTGTCAGATTCTGTCCCAGTTGCTCCTCTTCCAGTCCAGCTCTCTGCTGTGGCCCGGGAGTGCAGTGGAAGATGGCCCAAGTGCTTGGGCCCTGTACCCCATGGGAGACCAGGATAAGTACCTAGCTCCTGCTATTAGATCAGCGCAGTGCGCCGGCCGCAGCACGCCAGCTGCTCTCTCTCTCTCTCTCTCTCTCTCCAGCTCTGCCTGTCAAAAAAAAAAAAAAAAGAAAAGAAAACTATAGCTGAAATATGTAAATAGTTATTAAGGGGCTGGCATCTTGGCGCAGCAAATTATGGTACCGGTTCGAGTTCCCACCTGTTCCACTTTCTATCTAGCTCCCTGCTAATATACCAAGAAAAGCAGCAGAGGATGGCCCAAGTAGTTGGGCCCCTGCAACCATGTGAGAGACCCAGAAGTTTTCATGGCTCTGGTTTTGGCTTGATTCAGCCCTGGCCATTGTGGCCATTTGGAGAGTGAACCAGTAGATGGAAGACCTCTCTGTCTCTTCCACTCTCTCCCTGTTACTCTACCTTTCAAATAAACAAAATAAATATTTTGAAAAAAGAGTTATTAAAATCCATAATAATAAAGAAGCCAATTTAAGACTAGGCAAAATATCTAAAAAACACCAGAGAAAGATACACACTGGCAAATAAGAATATTAAGGTGTCTCAATGTCATTTTTCATTAAGGAAATGCAAATTAAAATGATATACCTGGCCGGTGCCGTGGCTCAATAGGCTAATCCTCCGCCTTGCGGTGCCAGCACACCAGGTTCTAGTCCCATTCGGAGCGCCGGATTGTGTCCCAGTTGCCCTCTTCCAGGCCAGCTCTCTGCTGTGGCCCAGGAGTGCAGAGGAGGATGGCCCAAGTCCTTGGGCCCTGCA
Organism: Oryctolagus cuniculus; assembly: GCF_964237555.1. Taxonomy (NCBI): domain Eukaryota; kingdom Metazoa; phylum Chordata; class Mammalia; order Lagomorpha; family Leporidae; genus Oryctolagus; species Oryctolagus cuniculus. Next base: position 50,216,792 of record NC_091433.1, read on the forward strand.
CCCTCATGGGAGACCAGGAGAAGCACCTGGCTCCTGCCTTCAGATCAGTGCGGTGTGCCGGCAGCAGTGCACCAGCCGTGGCGGCCATTGGAGGGTGAACCCTGTGCAAGGCAGGGTAAGCCTGATGAGCAGGTTGAGGACTGACGAGTTTAAATAATTCTGGTGCGCTCTGGATTAGCTTCTATCTTATCCAGTAAGATTCCTGGGATAATTAGGGCAGAAATATTGTGGTTTGAAATGTGAGAGGCTGATATAGAAGAAGATAGGAAGCATAGAGTCATAGGGTTTGGATTGATATTTTACACATGAAATGACAGATTGGCTGGCTATCTCTAGGAGTTAGCTCTCCCTGGTAAAGGCAATACTTTCAAGGTCTATAATCCTTAACATTCAAAGTGTCCAAGCAGAAATTAGGAAATGCATGGTTATTATACCACAAAGCAGGGAAAATCACACATGAACCTTAAATAAATGCTAAGTGAAAGAAATCAGTTTAAACCCTGTACGATTCCATTTATATAATATTCTGAAAAAGGTAAAACAGTACAGACAGTGAATACATGATGGGCACCAGGAGTTTAAGGAAGGGTGGAATAGGTGGAAAAATAGTGAACTTTTAGCAGAGTAATGAAATCTCTGTATGACACTATAATTGTGGATAGCTGACACTGTGCATGTTTCAAAACTAACTAAACTTTACAGCATGAAGATTGAATCTTAATGTGTATAAACCTTTTAAAAATCTTTTTAAGATTCTGAGGAATCTGAGGAGGGAAACAGATTGTGTCTAATAATCAATTTACAATTGTATGAAACAATTTCATTGAGGGTGTGGAAGGAGAGGCCCCTGGCTATGTTTGGTCCAGCTTCTTATATCCATGAAGAAACATTTCGAGGAGGAGACATAAGCAAAAGTGAGCAGGAAAGCAAGATTTAATTCAAGGCAAAGGGGATGTATGTATTAAGGAGGAATTGCAGACAACTTTGTGGGAGAGTGAAGCCATTCACAAAGCTTGAGGACATCCTTTTATAGGATAGGGGCTGGTGTCTGGAGCAGCACTTAGCTGAATATTCAAATAGGGGCAGAGTTTGTGGCAGAGCCTGAGTGGTGCCCATTTCTGTGCCCCCTATTTAGAAATCTCACAAGTGTTATGGCTTCACATCCATGTGGGGATGCAGGGCACATGGGGAAATCTCAGAAGAGTCATGGCACCAAGTGCATGATAGGAGTGCTGTTCAGGTACTTGAAGAGACTGGGTGTGCTATCCGCAGTAACTTTATTAAGATGGCATGTTAATGACCCAAAGATTGCTGTAGGAACCCAGCCCAAGGTCACGTTCACTAAATCTAGCTGGTACGACCCTGGCAGTGGGTCTGCACAGAAGGGGTTGGGGTTTGAGCAGTGCACAAGGGACTGCAGCACAGGTGCTCGCAGACCTTAGTTCTTCATTAATAACCCCCTGCCTACATCAAAGGGAATGAAGGAAAAAGTTCTGACCTAAGGAACTGTAAGAGTAATAGTAAAGAAAAGAGTGCAGCAGTGTTGCATTCTAGTTGATAAAGTTAAATGACATGGAAGTATGGATTAACAATTCTTATACCACTATACATGTATACTGAAACAGAACAATTAAGTGATGTGTTAACAGAATGTTAAAATCAGATTTGTCATATTTTTCAGTGGGTGTTAACAAATAAGCATGCAGGAGATCACCCCCCTGCAACCCTAAACCCTGGCTGTATTTGTCTGATGTGCAGTAAGCCGATCACTGACAGCAGGGTGTTTGAAAAAGAAAGAATTTACTTGCAAGCACAGAGCAAGGAGCTAGGCAGCTATTATTTAACTCCTAGGGTCTTTTTGGGCTAGAGGTAATGGTTTATAGATTGAGGTTGGGGTTGAGAGTTGTGTGTCCAGCTCATGTGCTGGTCCCTGGATGGTCCCTCTTGATTGGTCAGTGATATTGTATTCTTTTAGCAATTTTGATGATGGTAAAATGGGCTTCAGTCAGCCAGGTGGTAGTTACTTTCTGCTCAGAGCCTGGGGTTCCTGGAAAAGCCCTCAAGACAAGACAGAACATCAAGATGTTATCTATAGAGGAATTAAATGACTTCATAAGTCTTGTGATCAGCGACCTTGCAGGGCCGGCTGTACCACTCCCTCAATTCAGTGAATTATTTTCAGGAGAGATGACTTGCAATCATAAAAGCAGGACAAGAAAACTTTAAACTAAAGAAGCAAAGGAGAGAATAAAATGGTAAACCTTAGCTTAAATTCCCTATGATGACAGGGAGATCATAGGAGACTAGAAGCTGATAGTCTGCACCATCTGCACTGAGGGCACTGTACTGGGCGTGGTTTCAAGCATGATAAGAAGGCTGAAATGATCCATATGGTAATTATTAGAGTTGAGACATAGTCACATTTAGCTTAACACTAATGCAGATGATTGCATAGAGAAATATTTGTAAATGCGCGTTTATAGACAGGATCATGTCCGCACGTGTATTATTTTTTGAACTGAGAGAACTTGAAAGCAATCACACCTAAGTAGAAATGAGTGTATCTAACACCAGATTTCAGTTCCAAACACTTTCTGCAATGGAAGAATGATTTCTTACATCATTCCATGATTTAAAAAAATATCATTTTCTAATACCAAGAATCCTTGGGGGAAAACTCCAACTTTATGGCTGAGGTAGAAAATATTCAAAATGCAACTTAAGTACCTTGTAATGGCAAAAAAATAAGGAAGTGCTAAAAAAAAGGATTGTGGCATATCAAAGTAATTTAGAAGCTAACTACAAAAGTTCCCAGGAAGAATATTTAGCCTAGTGCTTATGTTGCTGATTAGGATGCCACATGTGACATGAGAGTACCTGGGTTCAGTTTCAGGCTCTAGCTACACATTTCAAATTCCTGTGCATGCAGACCCTGGGAAGCAGACGTGATAGTTCAAGTAGTTGGGTTCCTGTCACCCACCGAGGAGGAATCATTTGAGTTCCTGGCTCCCGGCTTCCGCCCTCCACTGTCGCAGGCATTTTGAGGATATGCCAACAGATAGGAGGGTTCTCACATGTGCTTTCTATCTGTTCACCTTCCCCTGTCTTTCTGTGTCTAGTGTGTGTCCCTGTCTGTATGTTTGCCTCTTAAATACATAAAAATTTAAATTTAAAATTAAATAAATAGTCAAAGCTAGAATGCCATTTTAAGCTTTTTTTTAATTTCATTTGAGAAGCAGAGAAAGCAAGCAAGCAGGAATAAGGAAGGAAGAAAGAAAAAAGGAGAAAAAAAGGAAGGAATGAAGGGAGGAAGGGAGGGAAGGAGGGGGAGAGGGAGGGGGGAGGGAGGGAGGGAGGGAAAATGGAAGGATAGAAGGCAGGCAGGCAGGCAGGCGGGCAGGTAGGCAGATCTCATATGCAGTTCATTCCCCAAATGCCCACAACATCCAGGGCTAGACCAGGCTAAAACCAGGATTCCAGAACTCAAATTGGGTCTGTCATGGAGGTAGCAGGGCCCCAAGAACTTGAGCTATCACTTAGGATGTGCATTAACAAGAACCTGAAATCAGGAATGGAACAAGGATTCAAAACCAAGCATACTGATATGAGATGACAGAGCCCCAAGTGGCATCTTTGCTGCTGAGACAATTGGCATATCTAAAGCTGGAACAATGTGCACAATAAAATATAGTATTGCATTATAACCCATTGGATAAATAAATATGAATACATATTACTTTCAATAAATGATTGCATGAATAATACAACAAAAGAGACAAATTTCATATATAGAAGAATATCAAATAAAACAGCTCAAGTAATTCAGGTATATAGTGTACCCTTAAGTGGGAGGTGAAGTGTAGGTTCTACACAGTGATTTCCTTTCCTGGAGCATGAGAAGTGGAGGAAAGAGTAACTTTAGAGTGGAGAAACTTGACAAACACTACATCAGGTGATCAAGATTAGTAAGAAAGTGGTATCACATTGATACTATATATCCTGATACGATATGTTGAGGATGGCAATTCACCACTGTGGTCTTCCTCTCAGAACACATAACTCCAGTCTAGTCACAAGAAAGGTATCAGAAAATTCCAACCCTGGAAATTGCGTCAAATATCTGAGCAGTGTGCATCAAAACTTTCAAAGTCATCAAGAGAGATTGAGACTTGATGAATAAATCTAGTTTACAAGGGATATTGCAAGCGAATAGCAGCATTACATTTTTAAAAAGAACTAAGAAAATCTGAAAAGGATATGGACATTGGTTACAAATGATATAACCATACTGGTTCACTAGTTGTGAACAATGTGCCATGCTAATGAGAGGGAGAAATGTATGAGGGGTATGAAAGAGTTCTTAGTAACATCCCTGTAATTTTCCTATAAATCTAACACTTGTAGCACAAGCGTTAAATCACCACTTGGGATACCTACATTTTATGTCAGCAGAGTACCTGGTTCGAGTCCTGGTTATTCTGCTTCCAATCCAACTTTCTGTTGATGTGCATGATGCAACAGGTGAAGACTCAAGTACTTAGGTCCATGGCATTCATGTGGGACACCTGGGTTGATTACCAGCATCCTGGTTTAGGCCTGGTCCAACCATGGATTTGGTGGATTTTTGGGCAATAGGCCAGCAAATAGATCATCTCTTTGAAAATATATGTAGAAATATGATCATTCACATCCATTCTGTATAACAGAATACAAATTACAATTTAAAAAAAGACTATTTAGGTATCTAAATCATCAGTGTTTATACAAAATTACATACAATTTAATCCATATCTATTACCTATTTGTGCATTATGAACTTTGGTCCAATATATATTTATTGGTTCATTCTTTGTTCTTGCAGTAATGGAATAGACCTATTGTATCAGCTACACTGTAGGGTTAGGATTACTGTAGAGATTTAACTGCCTTTTTCTTATTATTCTGCATTTCAAAAATGTTCTAATGTTTCCTGTTGGTAGTAAGCTCAAAAAACAGAAAATAATAAAAGCATAGCTCCCCAAGCAATCAGAAAAAGTAATTGATTATTTCAGTGGAAAAGAATTGATTGGCTATTTTTTTAAAGATTTCACAATGTATTCTGTATTCTATTGATTTTTCAAAAAAGATTTGTTTATTTTTATTTATTTATTTATTTGAAAAGTAGAGTTACAGAGAGAGAAGGAGAGACAGAGAGAAACCTTCCATCCATTGGTTCACCACTCAAATGGCCACAATAGCCTGAGCTGTGCCAGGCCGATGCCAGGAGCCAGGAGCTTCTTCTGGGTCTCCCAGGGACTTGGACCATCTTCTGCTGCTTTCCCAGGGGCATTAGTAGGGGGCTGGAAGTGGAACAGCCAGGACAGGAACCAACACCCATATGGGATGCCTGCAATACAGGCCATAGCTCAACCCACTGTACTGTGGCATTGGCCCTAAAAAACTGAATTTTTAAAGATTTAGTTCTGTCCACCTACCCCCGCTCAGACTGTTTTTATTGTCAGCATACTGACTTAGGGAAAGCTCTGCATCATGTTCACCTGCCAATCAAGCTGTTCTGGTCATTCAGTCTGTATGACACCCCAACTGAGGCAGATAGGCATTTTGCAAGAATCTCTAGGTGAATCACAGTACAAATCTTTAGGATTTTGAAGCAAAAATATGTTATCCTCTACCAGTATTATACATTTATTTTTTGAAAAACAGCTTCTGGATTACTACAGAACAGTGATGGAGACTGAATTATTAACCATGGGCCTTGACATTACCATGAGACTTGAGCTACCCATCATATGTTGGGGTTGTTTGACCTACAAATTAAAAGTTAGCACTATGTAATCAAGCTGAACTGGGAAAAGAAGAAATGTAAGGTACATCCCAAAGGCATATGAAGAAATGGCCACAGCATCAGGTTTATAGACAGTGACTAACGGTTTAGCTGGACTATTTGGGACTTAGAAGGGATAAGACTGGAAACATAACCATCAAGAGGTCCCTGGAGAGGCATGTGAAAAGACGATCCCAAATATAAAGCGTATAAAGGTATGGCCTATATGAAAGCTCATTAACGATTGTGCTCAGCAGAGGAGAACCTTAATGATCTGGTGGATAAAATTTTATGGATGTCAATCAGCCTCTTTCCCCAACTGTCACTGTCCTTGCCCAAGGAGATTATTAACAAAATAGCCATGGGAGCCCAATGTGGATTATGCTTATGCTTAATATCACAAAAGTCTACCCATCAAGGCTGATCTAGCAACAATGTCTAACTGCAAGCAACAGAGACCAATAGCCTCCACTATAGAATTCCCAGTAAAGATTAGCTGGCTAGCCAGGTTCATTATATCGGACCACTTCCATCATAGAAGGGCAGCATTTTTCCCTCACTGGAAAGTAGACACTTATTCTGCCTTTCTAACTGTAACACTTGCACCAAAATCACCATCCATGAAGTTATAAAAGACTTTATCCATAGCATAGATTCTGACCAAAGCACTTGTTTTATAAGATGTAAGTATGGCAAGGAACCCATATTCGGGAAATTCACTGGGCTTACAGTGAATGGGCTTATATCATTCTACATGTCTGATCAAACAGTAGAGCGGTCTTTGGAAGACTTAGTCACGGTTCCAGATGCACGGTAATACCTTGCAGGATTGGGGTTAAAGTTAAATGTAGCCACTAGAATGCAGTATACACTCTAAACCAGTAGCCAATATACGGTGCTATTTCTTCAACTGCCAAGATTCATTGATCCAGGGATCAAGAGGTGGAAAATAAAAGTGGTTCCTAAAACTATTATCTCTAAAGATTCATTCATAAACAAATATTTGCTTCCCATCCCTATGACTTTGAGATCTACTAGAATAGATGCTTTCATTACCAAAGAAAGCACACTTCCTCCAGAAAATACAGCAAAAATTCTATTGAACAGAAGTTGAAATTACATCCTGGTCACTTTGAGTTCTTCATTCGAATAAGTCAGCAGGCAAACAAATTTTCTATAATGGATGAGTGACCCGATTCTAATTCTGACAAAGGGAAACTGAATTGCTACAAAATAATGGAATACTGAGGAATATATCTATTAGGTACATAATCCCCTGGAGTGACTAGCTAGTACTCCCATGTTCCATGATTAAAATCAATGGAAAACTATAGCCCTCTAATAGGAAGTAAGACTACAGGGTTAGACACTACACCAGTAAAGGCTGGATCAAGAACCACAACCAGCTGAATTGCCTGCTGAGGGCAAAATGGGTAGTGAAATAAGGAAAGTATGAATACCAGTTACAACCTCATGACCCTTTGCAAAATGGAGAACTGCCATATTAATGATACTTTTTCTTATTTTGATGTGACTATACTTGTATGGACAGGCATGCATTGCTTAACAATGAGGGTACATTCTGAGAAATGCATTGTTCAATGACTACATCAGTGTTAGAAATCATAGCCAGACACAAAGCTGATAGTATAGGTCAATCCCTTGACATGGTCTCTTAATACAATCAGGAGAGGTAGTAAACACAGACAGTGAGGCTGCTGCCATTTTAACATGGTATTCTGCTTCATAGTAAACTTCTTCTATAAATATAATGAATACACTCTAAAACAAAACAAAAATATAGTCTGGTCATAAACCAGTAATATAATGACTTATAATCATGATCAAGTATTATGTACTATACCTAATTGTATGTTCTATGCTTTTATTCTACTGGAAGGTCAGTAGGTTGTTTTACATCATAATCACCACAAAAAAAAAAAAGAGTACACATTGCCTCATGATATTATGTTGGTCACAATGTCATTAGGCAATAGAAATTCTCCAGCTTTATTAGCATCTCCTTGTACCTTTATCAATACTCACTCTGCCCCTTGGATGAAGTATCATAATGTGTATATGACTTATTTTCAATCAATTCTTTCTAACTTCTATTGCTCCATTTCCCTGTCTTCTTACCTGTTTTAACAGTAATCTATATCTCAGGATAAAAATGATGGGATATCGGCTGGCGCCGTAGCTCACCAGGCTAATCTGCCTTGCGGCGCCGGCACACAAGGTTCTAGTCTCGGTCGGGGTGCCGGATTCTATCCCGGTTGCCCTCTCTTCCAGGCCAGCTCTCTGCTGTGGCCAGGGAGTGCGGTGGAGGATGGCCCAAGTCCTTGGGCCTTGCACCGCATGGGAGACCAGGAGAAGCACCTGGCTCCTGCCTTCGGATCAGCGCGGTGCGCCAGCAGCAGCGCGCCGGCCGCGGCGGCCATTGCAGGGTGAACCAACGGCAAAGGAAGACCTTTCTCTCTGTCTCTCTTTCTCACTGTCCACTCTGCCTGTCAAAAAAAATTGATGGGATATCAACAAGAGAGTGGAATTTAGCAAAGGGATGAATATCTGAAATGGCAAAAGAATTTTGTATCCATTTTTGGGGATATGGTTAGTGTGCCATCACTTGTGTGTGAGATATTTACATCATGTTACATGAAAGCATGATTTTGCTATTGTCTTTATTTAAAAGTTAAATATAGTTAAAAGAAGTGGCTAATAATTTGAGAATTGCTGAGCTGTGGTGGCTTTGTACTACATCAAATCTGCAACTATATTTTCCAGAATTCTCTTGTTATGTGGCTCTAAGAACTGAAGAACATTTGTACAAAATTTGGAAGTGGAAATAGAACAACAGTTATTTGGATACTCTATACAGGTTAGTGTCATTGTATTACTGCAGTTCATATGGGTTCTCATCCATCTAGTGGGTCACCTTATTGGTGTGGAACAGCATCTGAACTCACATCAACTCTTAATATTGTCAGATCTTATTGTTCTGCAGCTCTGAGTCCTGAAACTCAGCATGTACCTGCAGGTCACCTGTGGAGCAGTTTGAGTTAATGAGACAGACTTGGGTTTAATTCATTCTCTTTTTTTTTAACTTTTATTTAATGAATATAAATTTCCAAAGTACAGCTTATGGATTACAATGGCTTCCCCCCCATAATATCTCTCCCACCCACAACCCTCCCCTTTCCCACTCCCTCTCCCCTTCCATTCACATCAAGATTCATTTTCGATTCTCTTTATATACAGAAGATCAGTTTAGCATACATTAAGTAAAGATTTCAACAGTTTGCTCCCACACAGAAACATAAAGTGAGAAATACTGTTTGAGTACTAGTTATAGCATTAAATCACAATGTACAGCACACTAAGGACAGAGATCCTACATGAGGAGTAAGTGCACAGTGACTCCTGTTGTTGACTTAACAAATTGACACTCTTGTTTATGGCATCAGTAATCACCCTAGTCTCTTGTCATGAGCTGCCAAGGCTATGGAAGCCCCCTGAGTTCACTGACTCTGATAATTTTTAGACAAGGCCATGGTCAAAGTGGAAGTTCTCTCCTCCCTTCAGAGAAAGGTACCTCCTTCTTTGATGACCCGTTCTTTCCACTGGGATCTCACTTGTGGGGATCTTTCATTTAAGTTTTTTTTTTTTTTTTTCCCCCAGAGTGTCTTGGCTTTCCATGCCTGAAATACTCTCATGGGCTTTTCAGCCAGATCCGCATGCCTTAAGGGCTGATTCTGAGGCCGGAGTGCTGTTTAGGACATCTGCCATTCTATGGGTCTGCTGTGTATCCCACTTCCCATGTTGGATCGTTTTCTCCCTTTTTTATTCTATCAGCTAGTATTTGCAGACACTAGTCTTGTTTATATGATCCCTTTGGTTCTTAGTCCTATCATTATGATCAATTGTGAACAGAAATTGATCACTTGGACTAGTGAGATGGCATTGGTACATGCCACTTTGATGGGATTGAATTGGAATCCCCTGGTATGTTTCTAACTCTACCGTTTGAGAGAAGTCAGCTTGAACATGTCCCTAATTGCACATCTCTTCCCTCTCTTATTCCCACTCTTGGGTTTAAATTCATTCTAAAGGATTCAGTCTTCCTGATTTCAATTTTTTTCCTGTTCTTGTATATGTCCAGCTCTTTTCTTCTCTCAGTCTGATTGATTTATATGATTTAAGGCTCAACTCAGCCTCAGAAACACCAGCAATGTATAGATTTCTCCAAAAGTTCCTGCCATTGCATGAAGTCTAAAACCTAAATAAATCTCTCTTGATCATTATAATTATATACCTCTGAATATACTCTAGTACATTATATACCATTCTTCATACTGAAAAAAGAAGGCAATAAACAAATTTCCACCAACAATTACATATTTGTAGGATGAATATGAATTTCACTATTATAAAATGACATGTTCATTATCTTATTAGCCTAAAATAAAATTTTAATCATATTTTTCTCAACACAGCTCTTGTTAAAAACACATGACATGCTGGGACCTACTAGCCAAGTTGACAGAAAGCTGGGACTAGTTTTGGGTGAAACCAGGACACATGTACTAGAAAGGAAGAATTGTCCCCATCCAGGGAGAGATCATCAGTTCAAATCACCAAATATGAATCTTATCTGGAATAAGCATCTACTGGGCTCCTTGAAGGGACAGATCCAGGATTAAGCAACAAGACTGCTAGTCATTTGGCAATATCAACAGAAGCTTTAATTACAGATTAAGGAGACCCAGCTGGTCTAGGCACGGAGATGCATCAAACCATTCTGTGCCTACTGGTTCAATAATGGCCATATCTTATTTATGAATATCATTGTATCCTAGAGCCTGTTTTGGTGCCTAAAATGTAGTAGGAACTAGTTATATTGTGGAAAAATTAAGATAAATGAGCTCCATCAGGCAAGCAGGAATTGGTAATGTTAAAGTTTGCTAGAATAAATGCCTGCTATTTGAGAAGACCAACAAGGTACATTTTTTAAGAATGTAAATGTTACAATTTTCTCTATCTTCCCCTCTCTCACTGATGTCTATCTTCTAATATTACACATAAAAACACTCATACACGGAAGGAAGAAGGGAGGGAGGAAGAGTGATCTTACATCATAGATGTTGGTGTTAGAAGAGACTTTATTGATGTCTATTAGTTTAACACTCATGTAGGATAGAGAAAATGAAGTTATCATTACCAGAAAACTACAATCCAAAAATAATTTAATATATACTGAGAATAGAATAAATATGAGGAAAATTAGATGCTAGGACAAGACTTTAACATTTCTTTTACATAAGTACCAATTTCTGGCTGCCTCATTTGCTCATTTGCAGGCCCTATCATGGTTAGTTTATAAGCTACTTCAAACTCATGCAGTGGGATTCAGGAGGTTTAGAGTTCTGTTCATATCTGTGATGGATCTTTCCCTCCTTCTAGCCTTCATAAATACACACACACAAACACACACACATACACACACACAGAATATTTCCATAACCTTTGCCATTACTCTTTTGGTTCCATGACTCCAATGTAACTGAGATTGACATGCTTAAAATCCTACCTGGAAGGCCAGACATCTTTGGTTGTTGGGCCATTTGACTTCAGATGACCTCTGTCCCTACATTTCTGTGCTAGTCCCAATTTGCTGGATTAAACCTTACACACATGGATGTCAGCAGAGACTATGCAGTTTTCCTATCCACTTAGCACTGCTTGAACATGTGGTGCCAGCTGCATAGTTTCACCTACTACTCTCAGAGGTCTGATTGTATTGTCCCAGACATGCAACACAATTGAACCTGAGGAATGACACCCACTAGACACCTTTGAGGAAGGTAATTAAAGAACAAATTATCAGGATGAATGATAAATCTGATTAATCACAATGATTCATGTTCTTTTGATGGAACAATTGCCGCAGATCAAAGTCATTTTTTAAAGTTTATCTCTTTGGAACATAGAGTGACAGAGAGAGAGATAAAAAGAGAGAGAGAGAATCTTTCATCCATGGATTTACTCTCCAAATGCCTGCAACAGCCAAATCAGGGCCAGGTTGAAGCCAGGAGCCAGTAACTCTACCTGAGTCTTCCATATGGGTAAGACTTGGACCATCATCTGCTGCTTCCCTAGGTGCTCACTGGCAGGAAGCTGGAGGTGGGACTTAATCAAAGGCACTCTAATGTGGTAAATAGGCATCCCAAGCAGTAGCTTTACATCCTGTGCCACAATACCCACTCTCCAAGTGATTTTTAATTCATATGTCTTCATTCAGATGTATATCCTTGTCCATTATGTGATATTATGATAAAATACCACAGACTGGGTAATTCTGGGGGAAATAGGGTTGTCTTTACATTTATAAGGAATGTATTAGCACATTAGATTTTCAAGGACACAGCAAATGCATGATAATTACTATAACAATTCTCATGCTAATATGATATTAATACAAAGAGAACAGATTCAATGTAGTTCATAGATACAATTCTAGGCAAACTGGCTAATTTATAAAGAAATTTATGTCTTACAGTTCTGCCTACTTCTGTTGGGAAGCCAAAGGTGGAGGGAGCCATGTCCCTGAGGGTCTTCTTGATACACGTTTCCATACTAGCAGATGAAAAGACAAAAGAGCACACACATGTGTGCATTTGTGGACAAGAGAGATGGGGAAGAGTTTGAGAGATAGAAGGGAAAGGAGACAAGCTATACTTTTATCAGGGACTTGTCCCACCATAATGAATCCATTCCTGTGACTGGGCATTCATTTTCCAACACTAGAACTTTGGAGGACACATTCAAACCACAGCAACCCTACAAGTACCAGTCTGGAAGAAATCAGGGTGTATCCTTTTACCCCAAAATTTATATGGTGTTATGTTCAAAAACTACTGACAAACAAAGCATTTTGATGCATTACGCTGTTAGAACTATTCTCAAATATCCTGATGCTTTCATACAAACTCTTTCATGACTAATGCTGTTGACTATCTCCTTCCTGTGCCTCAGGAAAAGGCAGCCTAAAGTACTTTAATGTGCCCAAAACAAGAAAAATAAACAGTGATGGGGAAAAGGATCATGTCGGTTCATAAACTGACAACAGAAAATGCCTGATACCAGTCCTGAAATTACTAAATCAACATTTGTCTGTTTTATATGATTAGGAATTAACCAAGGAAAAATTGCTTTCATGCTACAAGAATGTTACAAATGAAAATCAGTCTTCTGGGATTAAGTGTAATTAAAAATATCTTCCAACTACATATTCAGAAAGTAAAATATTAAAATTTTTAAAATGCTACTTCCAAAACTTACTTAACCAAAGTCAAGGAAATGTAAAATGGTGGTTTAATCCATAATATTTTAAAAAGGACATGAAAATTGATTAATTAAAATAAAACAGCACAATTTCCTTCTCTATTAGTAAATTACAAGTAATGAGTGATCCGTAGATTTAGGCATATCTTGTGACAGAGATTTCCAGTATTACAGCCAATGTAATTCCTAAGAACTTACTACAGGGCTTGCTAATTTCTCAATGGCATGCCCCATTTCATATACCCCTAAACTGGAGATAATAATTACAGATAACAATATGCTGAACATAGTGGTTCCAGAGTTTAGAAAAAGCCAAACCTCACTCAAGAAGGAAGAGATAACCTAAAGAATCCTTTAACCTATCAAATCAGTCTATAGGCTATGAATCTATTACAGATATTAAATGGATAAAAATATTCACACACAAATAAGTAAAATGAAATACTATTCTGTAGCAAAACCAGAAAGCCAAATATTTTCACTAACAAATTCTATCAAACTATTAAAGAAAAAATGTCAGTTCTGTAAATGTTTTCCACAAGGGAGAACTCTTTCTAATTCATTCAGAGGACAGGTTTAATCCAACCCTAATCCAAAACAATACAAAAAATTACAAAAAAGAAAACAAAATCTATAAATCATAAACCCACATAAAAATATATGCAAAAATTTTCAACAAATACTAGTGAATTGATACAGCAATATATGAAAAAGAATGATATAATAACACCACATGTGACACATCCAAATATTGTGTGGCCAATTAAATATTCTCAAATCAATCAATAAAATTCACTATATTATAGGAGTTAGAAACATACCAGGGGACTCCAATTTAATCCCATCAAGGTGGCATGTACCAATGCCATCTCACCAGTCCAAGTGATCAATTTCAGTTCACAATTGATCATAATGAAAGGACTAAGAGTCAAAGGGAGCACATAAACGAGTCTAGTACCTGCTAACACTAACCGATAGAATAAATAAAGGGGAGAGTGATCCAACATGGGAAGTGAGATACTCAGCAGACTCATAGAATGGCAGATGTCCTAAATAGCACTCTGGCCTCAGAATCAGCCCTAAAGGCATTCAGAGCTGGCTGAAAAGCCCATGAGAGTATTTCAGGCATGGAAAGCCAAGACACTCTGGCAAAAGATCTCTGTGAGTGAGATCCCAGTGGAAAGAACAGGTCTTCAAAGAAGGAGGTACCTTTCTCTGAAGGGAGGAGAGAACCTCCACTTTGACTATGACCTTGTCTAAACAAGATAAGAATCGGAGAACTCAGAGGGCTTCCATAGCCTTGGAAACTCATGACTGGAGCATAGGGAGATTACTGATGCCATAGACAGGAGTGTCAATTGGTAAAGTCAACAACAGGAGTCACTGTGCACTTACTCCTCATGTAGGATCTCTGTCCTTAATGTGCTGTGCATTGAGATTTAATGCTATAACGAGTACTCAAACAATATATTTCACTTTGTGTTTCTATGGGGGTGCAAACTGTTGAAATCTTTACTTAATGCATACTAAACTGATCCTCTGTAAAAAAAAAAAAAAAAAAAAAAAAAAAAAAGAAATTATCAACTCCCAACTTGACTCTCACTGGGATTAAACATGACAATAGGTCTGATCTGATTTCATCATCATTTAAAAAAAATCATCTATTATTTTTCACTTTATGTTTCTGTGTGGGAGCAAACTGTTGAAATCCTTACTTAATGTATACTAAGCTGATATTCTGTATATTAAGATAATCGAAAAAGAATCTTGATGTGAATGGAAGGGGAGAGGGAGTGGGAAAGGGGAGGGTTGTGGGTGGGAGGGACGGTATGGGGGGGAAGCCATTGTAATCCATAAATCGTACTTTGGAAATTTATATTCATTAAATAAAAGTTAAAAAATAAATAAATAAATAAATAACTGAAATGAAAAAAAAAACTCTTATATTTATCTCAATAGATTCAGAAGTATTCAGCAAATTCAATATCAATCCATGATAAAATTGATCAGAAAACTAAAAATGGAAGGAAACATTCTCAAACTGATAAGGTGATATTTCAAAACCTTAAAACTAGTGTCATGATTAATAGTGAAAGATTGAATGGCTTCCTCTTAATATGACAAATAAAACAAATATTATCTACTCCACTATTTCTATGCACTATTGCACCATAGATAATAACATATGAAAAAAAGAGAAGAAAAAAGAAAAAGGAATACAGTTTGGAAAGGAAGAAGTAAAAGTATATTTATTTATAGACAACATAATTGTGATTGTAGAAACACTTAGGTAATCCACAAAAAAGAAAGCTCACAGCCATTAGGTTAATATTTTACAAATCTGTTTGATTTCTATATACTATAGCAAGCAATTGGTAACATAAATTTCAAAATTAACAAAATTAAAATGAAAACAGTGGCGCAGGCATTGTAGTGCAGCAGGTTAAGATATCACTTGGGATACTCACATTCCATATTGAAGAGATATGTCCCAGCTACTCCACTTCCTGTCCAGCTTCTTGCTAAACAAAATGGCTCAATTGTTTGGTCGTCTACCATTTATGTGCAAGATCTTATTTGAGTTCTGGACTCCTGGCTTTAGCCTGGCTCAGACTGAACCAGCAGGTGGAGGATTTTTCTTTTCTTTCCTACACATATACTTTCTGTGTGTATGGGTGTGTGTGTCACTCTGCCTTTCAAATACATGAAAATAAATATTTCAAAACACAGCTACTTGCATAAATATATGAAATATTAATGAAGAAAATTGGAAAATACTTACAATTCCTGATGATGAACACAAAAAACATTGCTGAGAGAATATTTAAAGGATGGAAATAATTGTTCAGATATACCATGATCAAAATTGAAAGAGTTATTGTTGAGAGGTCAGTTCTCCACAATTTGACCTCGAATTTAGCATAATCCCAATAAAAATTCCAGGAGGCTTTTTGGACTAGAACTTGTCAGTATTATTCTAAAATTTGTCTGAAAGTGAAATGTCCTAGAACACCCAAAATCATTGTGGAAAAGTTGGAGGAGTTACACTACCTGATCTCAAGACTTACTATTAAAATACAGTGACTCAAACTGGCATAGTATTGGTACAAGGATTGATGTACAGAACAATGGAACAGAACAGAAAGTTTGGAAACAGACCCATATATGTTGCCAACTAATTTTTGATGAAAGCAAAGATACTTTTCAATGGAGAACGAATAAACTTCACAAAAAATAGTGCTGGAAAAAAACTGTTTATTCATATGCAAAATAGTGAATTTGGTCCTTTGCCTCATACCACATAGAACAATGAACTTGAAATAAATCATAGGGGGGCCGGCACTGAGGCTCAGTAGGCTAATCCTCCACCTGCGGTGCCAGCACACTGGGTTCTAGTCCCGGTCCGGGCGCCAAATAATATCCCGGTTGCCCCTCTTCCAGGCCAGCTCTCTGCTGTGGCCCGGGAGTACAGTGGAGGATGGCCCAAGTGCTTGGGCCCTGCACCCGCATGGGAGACCAGGAGAAGCACCTGGCTCCTGCCTTCGGATCAGCGCGGTGCACTGGCCTCAGCGCGCCAGCCGCAGCAGCCATTGAAGGGTGAACCAATGGAAAAGGAAGACCTTTCTCTCTGTCTCTCCCTCTCACTGTCCAATAAATAAATAAATAAATAAACAAATAAATCATGGGGGATGGGTATTTGGTTTAGCAGTCAAAACACAGCTAAGGAGACCCGCATGCCACACCATACCAGAGTGCCCATGTTTGAGTCCTTACTCCCAATTACAGCTTCCTGCTAAGGCACAGGCTGGGAAATAGCAGGGATGTCTCAAGTGCTTGGGATCCTGCCATCTACACAGGAGACCCACATTGAATTCTGGGCTCCAAGTTTCCGCCCAGCCCTGGCTGCTTTGAATATTTAGAGAGTGAACTAACGAATAGCAGATCTGTGTGTGATTGTGCACACACACCATTAAGATAAATAAAATAATTTTAAAAATTAAAAGAACGGATATATTTAATTGCAAAATAAGGCACTATGAAACCATGGAATGGAGACGGCCTGGGCATTTCGCAAAGTGATTAAACTGCTTCTGGGGATGCCTGCATTCCCTATCAGATTGCCAGAGGTTGAGTCCCAGTTCTGCTCCCAATTCCAGCATTTCTGCTAATGTGCACTGGGATGTAGCAGGTGAGGGAGGGCTTAAGTAATTGGGTCTTTTTCATTCATGTGGAAAACCCAGATTGAGTTCCTGGCTCCTGGCTTTTGTCTAGCCTAGACCTGGCGACTACAGGCATGTGGGAAGTCCAACACAGATAAGATATCTCTCTATTACTGACTTTTCCCTGTTTCTCAAACTTTCAAATACAGTTAATGAACTTAATATTTTAAAAGTAAAACAGCAGAAAATAACCTTTTTAAAAAAGAAAAATTTATTTATTTTATTTATTTCAAAGACAGGGTTACAGAGAAGGAGATGCAGAGGCAGAGAAAAAGAAGCCTTCCACCCACAGATTCACTTCCCAGATGGCCCAAACAGCCAGGACAGGGCTACACCAATGCCAGGAGCCAGGAGCTTTATCCAGGTCTCCCATGTGGATGCTGGTGCCTAAGAACTTGGGCCATCTTCTGCTGTTTTCCCAGATGCATTAGCAGAGAGCTAGATTGAAAGTGGAGTAGCCAGGATTTGATTGGCACTCATATGGGATGCCAGCACTGCATGTGGTAGCTTTATCCACTATGTGACAGTGCCAGCCCCAGAAAACAACTTTCTGACTTTAAATAAGGAAAGTTTTCATAGAGGTAAAAGAAAACAACTGATAAGTGAAACTTTATCAAAATTGCAAACTTTTATTCTTCAATACTCTCAAGAAATTAAAAAAAAAAAGGGAGAAAACATTGGTAAACATATAACTAATGAAAAATTAGAATCTAGAATATATTAAAAACAGATTCCGGCGCTGTGGCTCAATAGGCTAATCTTCCGCCTGCACCACCAGCACACCGGGTTCTAGTCCCAGTTGGGGCACCGGATTCTGTCCCGGTTGTTCCTCTTCCAGTCCTGCTCTCTGCTGTGGTCCGGGAGTGCAGTGGAGGATGGCCCAAGTACTCAGGCCCTGCACCTGCATGGGAGACCAGGAGAGGCACCTGGCTCCTGGCTTCGGATTAGCGCAGTGCAGCAGACATTAGGGGATGAACCAATGGAAAATGGAAGACCTTTCACTCTCTCTCTCTCTCACGGTCCACTCTGCCTGTCAAAAAAAAAAAAACAAAAAACAAAAAAAAAAAACAACCTAACTAAATTGAGCCATGAAGACACAGAAAACCTAAACAGAACAATAATCAAGACAGAAATTGTGGTTTTAATTTGCATTTCCCTGATGGCTAATGTCCCTGAGCATTTTTTCAGGAGTCTGTTGGCCATTTGCATTTCCTTTTTTGAAAAATGCCTGTTTACATCTTTTGCCCATTTCTTTTTTTTTTTTAAACTTTTATTTAATGAATATAAATTTCCAAAGTACGACTTATGGATTACAATGGCTTCCCCCCCATACCGTCCTTCCCACCCACAACCCTCCCCTTTCCCACTCCCTCTCCCCCTCCATTCACATCAAGATTCATTTTCGATTATCTTAATATACAGAAGATCAGCTTAGTATACATTAAGTATGGATTTCAACAGTTTGCTCCCACACAGAAACATAAAGTGAAAAATAATAGATGATTTTTTTTTAAATGATGATGAAATCAGATCAGACCTATTGTCATGTTTAATCCCAGTGAGAGTCAAGTTGGGAATTGATAATTTCTTTTTTTTTTTTTTTTACAGAGGATCAGTTTAGTATGCATTAAGTAAGGATTTCAACAGTTTGCACCCCCATAGAAACACAAAGTGAAATATATTGTTTGAGTACTCGTTATAGCATTAAATCTCAATGTACAGCACATTAAGGATAGAGATCCTACATGAGGAGTAAGTGCACAGTGACTCCTGTTGTTGACTTTACCAATTGACACTCCTGTCTATGGCATCAGTAATCTCCCTATGCTCCAGTCATGAGTTTCCAAGGCTATGGAAGCCCTCTGTGTTCTCCGACTCTTATCTTGTTTAGACAAGGTCATAGTCAAAGTGGAGGTTCTCTCCTCCCTTCAGAGAAAGGTACCTCCTTCTTTGATGACCTGTTCTTTCCACTGGGATCTCACTCGCAGAAATCTTTTGCCAGAGTGTCTTGGCTTTCCATGCCTGAAATACTCTCATGAGCTTTTCAGCCAGCTCCGAATGCCTTTAGGGCTGATTCTGAGGCCAGAGTGCTATTTAGGACATCTGCCATTCTATGAGTCTGCTGAGTATCTCACTTCCCATGTTGGATCACACTCCCCTTTATTTACTCCTTTGGTTAACGTTAGCAGGTACTAGACTTGTCTATGTGCTCCCTTTGACTCCTTTTGCCAATTTCTTAACTGGTTGTTTGTTTTGTTGTTGAGTTATTTGAGCTTTTTTTATCAGTTGTATAGTTTGCAAATAATTTATCCCATTCTGTCCCTTGCCTCTTTAATTTTCTGAGTGTTTCTTTAGAAGTGCAGAAGATCTCAGTAAAAAATAAAAGTGGGAACAGTAGATTTAGAAGAAAAAAAGGTGGGAGGGAAGGTGAGAGGGTAGCGGGTAGCATGGGAAGAATCATTACTCCTAAATTTGTATTTATGAAATGCGTGAAGTTTGTATACATTAAATGTAAAAAGTTTAAAAAAACTTTTCAAATATGCAAAAAAAAAACTTTGAACAATTCAATGGTAAGAACATGTACATCCTAACTGAAGATAATTAGATAAAAGACTTGAATAATCACTTCACCAGACAAAATTTTCTGATAGCAAGAGGTAAACATGTTGAGAGCTGTTCAAAATTATTGATTATTGGTGACATGCAATTCAAAACCACAATATGATACTATAAAGCACCCACTTGCATTTCTTAAAAAAAACTGACTATAAAAATGTTTCTGAGGATGTGATCAGCTCAAATTCATATATATTGCTGGTAGGAACATATAATAATTAACTATTTTGTAAGACAGTCTGGTATTGTCTATATTAACATAAAACTACTTTATGTACAATATTTCTAACATCTAAGTGTTTTTCCTAGAGAAACTAAACTCTATTTCCACAAAAAAATTTATTCATACATGAACATCCATATTTGTGTGGAAAGTTGTATTAAAAGTTGGAAGCTAGAAAACACCAGAAATCAATCCAAACATCTACAGCCAACTTATATTTGATCCAGGATCCACAACCAATCCCTGAAGCAAGGACAGTCTATTCAATAAATGGTGCTGGGAAAATTGGATTTCCACGTGCAGAAGCATGAAGCAAGACCCCCACCTTTCACCTTACACAAAAATCCACTCAACATGGATTAAAGACCTAAATCTACAACCTGACACCATCAAATTATTAGAGAACATTGGAAAAACCCTGCAAGATATAGGTATCTGCAAAGATTTCTTGGAAAAGACCCCAGAAGCACAGGCAGTCAAAGCCAAAATTAACATTTGGGATTGCATCAAATTGAGAAGTTTCTGTACTTCAAAAGAAAGAGTCAGGAACGTGAAGAGACAACCGACAGAATGGGAAAAATATTTGAAAACTATGCAAATAAGGGTTAATAACCAGAATCTACAAAGAAATCAAGAAACTCCACAACATCGAAACAAACAACCCACTTAAGAGATGGGCCAAGGACCTCAATAGACATTTTTCAAAAGAGGAAATCCAAAGGGCCAACAAACAATGAAAAAATGTTCAGGATCACTAGCAATCTGGGAAATGCAAATCAAAACCACAATGAGGTTTCACCTCACCCCTGTTAGAATGGCTCACATTCAGAAATCTACCAACAACAGATGCTGCAGAGGATGTGGGGAAAAAGGGACACTAACCCACTGTTGGTGGGAATGCAAACTGGTAAAGCCACTATGGAAGTCAGTCTGGAGATTCCTCAGAAACCTGAATATTACCCTACCATACAACCCAACCATCCCATTCCTTGGAATTTACCCAAAGGAAATTAAATTGGCAAACAAAAAAGCGGTCTGCACCTTAATGTTTATTGCAGCTCAATTCACAATAGCTAAGACCTAGAATCAACCCAAATGCCCATCAACAGTAGACTGGATAAAGAAATTATGGGACATGTACTCTATAGAATATTATACAGCAGTAAAAAAAATAAATAAAAAAAAAAAAACAATGAAATCCGGTCATTTGCAACAAGATGGAGGAATCTGGAAGACATCATGCTGAGTGAATTAAGCCAGTCTCAAAGGGACAAATATCATATGTTCTCCCTGATTGGTGACAACTAACTGAGCACCAAAGGGGAAACTTGTTGAAGTGAAACAGACACTATGAGAAACAGTGACTTGATCAGCTCTTGTCCTGACTGTTGATGTACAATTTAATACTATATCTCTTTTAGTATTTTTTTTGTTCTACTTAATACTACTGGTTGAACTCTGTAATTAACACACAATTATTATTAGGTTTTAAATTTAACTGAAAAGTGATCCCTGTTAAATATAAGAGTGGGAATGAGAGAGGGAGGAGATGTATAGTTTGGGACATGCTCAAGCTGACTTGCCCCAATATATTACTAAAGTTGTAAAGGTCTTATAGTTACATATCCCATATTAGCTTGTATCACCTAAAATATCTATCAATCCTAGAATAAAGGCATTTTTTGTTATGATTCTTTGTTGAATCTCCTGGGCAAAAGTCTGTGATACATTTTAGGCCCATCCTATTTCTCTTATAATATCTCTACATCTTCCCTCCCTACTCAGTCTTGTCTTTTCCTCTCATTGGTTAATATCTAACTTTTTGAATGGATTTAATATGAGCTTCATTGCCTATTGAATACTCCATTATCCTCTCTTTTCTCTGATCTCAGATACACACCAACTGTCTTCTCACTTGATTATAGTTTTACAAATACGATTGTGACATAAAGTAGTCACTTGGCTTCCAGGTTTAAAAAAAATCCATCACAAAGGAATCTGAATGTAGTTGTTCCAGAGTTCACAGATTATAAATACTAGTCTTGCAGTTCAGAAACTGTTTCTAGAACTCTAACCCACACTATGAACTTTATATTACCACACAGTTCTGGGTCATTATTCTAACCTTGAAGGAAGCATTTTCCTAAGCAAGGGGAAAATACAGTTCAAGACATGTTAGTTCACTGATTGAATTCCTTCACTGCCAACAGCACGACACTGCCATTATATCTACTGCCTGGGCACAAAGGACTTTTTTAAGAGATTGAGAACAGAGCCACTAATGCTTCAAATTTTCTCTTGTGTTCTTCCTTCAGTAGGTAACTTTGCTCACTGCAGTAGTTTGTTGCACAGTTTTATACTATAATCCAGGGACTTCTATTCATCAACAAAATGGTAGGTATCCTATGAAAAACAATTCTCTTCTCAAATCTCTGCCTGATTAATCAGCAGCAGAGAGAAGCAATCTACCTAAGAATTAAATATTGGATATATGTGACATGGAGTCCCCTGATAATGTGATATAAAGACACAGAAGCATGTGAATGTGTGGGAAAACCTCAGAATTCCCATAATCTCCTTGTCTTCCAAATGTTGGGATTATGCCTTGCAAATGTTGATAGTTTTATAGGGAAAAAGTCCACATCTACACTGGCCACAGACTACCCAATAAATTTCTTCACATAGATTTATTCTAAGGATAAACCTAGATATATTTATTCATGGACAACCCAAATCAATCCCTCAATGCTCAATTTTCAGGGTAAAAAAATCTAAGAGAGCTCTGAATTCTTACCCTCATTCTGAGTCTATGTTAGACTTAACTATGGCCAACTTAATGACCCCACCATTGAGTTCAAACATTAGTTTTTACTAAACCAAACATTTGAGGAGATGGGCACTCTCCCAGGGCCAACACATGTAAAGTGTTTGATCCCAAGGCTGAGGCTTGCACAGCAACAGCTCACAGAGCAAAAATGTTTACTGGCATGGTATTAAGGAAAAACGACTTCCAGGCATCACATAGTGGTTGTGCTGGATTTTTGTCGTTGTTCTAAGAATTCTGGCTACTTAAGAAATCTCAGAAAGATAATGACAATGCTCCTATCTGAAGTGATCACAACATAAAAGGAAACTGCTATTTCACCATTTTTTTCTTACTAAGTTAACATAGTACTTGCTGGCTGAATTAGAGAATTATGTTGCAAATAATGCCTTTCTCATCTGAAAAATGAAATGATTGCATCACCTATACTTGGTTCAAGTGAAATAAAATATAATATACATAAATAATCCTACACTGCGCCTAGCACCTAATATCAACTCCCCTTCCTTTCAAATTGGAAGTTAGAGTCTGTTTTCATTTCAATGGATGTAGTCTAGGCCTGATTTCATGCTGTTTTTTACCCCAGCTCCCTCTTCTCTAATGCTCACCTTCTACTGCAAAGCTCAGACTCTCCTTAGTTCCCAGAATCCCTGGCTTCTTCCCTTCACCATTGCTACAGGTGCCAGTTCACTTAACTGGGCTTTGGTCTTAACCCACATTGCAAATCCCTAGGCCACTGTTTCCCACTTGAGGACCATGGTTCTTTCTTGTTCCAGCCAAGGTATGTGAAAACAGCTTATGTGCTCCCTCATTTTCAAGGCAAGCATGCTCCCTGATGAATTGAAGCCTAGCTGCCCTTGGACTAACATATCTTCTCCTTATGCTCTTTTTACATTGTTTTTATTGAAGTCAAAGAGGGAGAAAGAGATACCTGCAAGAATTCTGATGTTTGGCTCTAGCCCCATATCCAGGAGGACCTCTTTTTTTTTATATATCTTTATGAATCTTTAAGATCTTCTTAATACAGACCTTCCCCTAATAATTAGTGACAAGAGGCAAACAAGAAACAAGTCTGATTTTGGAACCAAGTGAACATAATATACCAAGGAACAGAAGACTTAAGACATCATGGGTCCCAAGGCCAACATTGTGGCATAATGGGTTAAGCCACTGCCTGCAACGTTGGCACCCATGTGGGCACTGGCTTGAGTATCAGCTGCTCAGTTTATGATCCAACTCCCTGCTAATGGCCTGGGAAAGCAATGAAAGATGACCCTAGTGCGTGGGCCCCTGTACCGATGTGGAAGACCCAGAAAAAGCTGCTTATTCCTGGCTTCGGCATGTCCAGCTCTGGTCATGTGGCCATTTGGGGAGTGAAGCAGCATATGGAAAATTTCTCTCTCTTCCTCTTTCTTTATCTCTGTATTTCTGCCTTTCAAATAAATAAAATAAATATTTAAAGGGAAAAACAGCATGAGGCCCATGGAAGAATAAAATTTTACAGATGCAAGGCTCCATCTCTACAGAGATGGGTGGTACTCTGCTTGAGATTTAAGTAGAAAATCAGGGTCCCTAAGCCGGCTGATGTGGAATAAGATGGGAGAAATGGATGGAGAAGAGGAACACTGACGCATCTCCACCCAACATGCTCACTGTATGGCTGCCAAAGGTACACTGAGTCCCAAAAAATTGGTGTGAGGTTCTTTTAAGATTCTGGATAGAGATGGATTTGGTGAAAACAAGCTCCCAAGCACAGTCCTTTCCAAATGTTGCCTCATTATCTTCCATGCACACAGGGAGAAAGCAACAGTCATGACTTGGCACGAGGGTCTCACCATGTGCCCTGGTAGAGCCCCCCTTTCCGTTCTTACTCCACATCCTCTCCACTTCGACCATCAGTTGTACTTGAGCAAGAGACCAGATCTTATATTTAACCCCACAAGGACTTGAAAAGGAGTCATGTAAGCAACTGCTCTCTTACTTAGGGAGCACACCATCTTTGCCCACATAACATACACTGAAGAGGCAGGAAGTAGAGAAAGGGATTATTGAGCAGAGCCTGATCGGCATAAACCAGCATGCACGCCAGGATCATGCCTAGAGATGTAAACAGGTAGAAATTCTACCAGGGTTTGTCTCTGAGGAAGAAACCTTGAAGGCAGTTGCAGAACTTGTTTTGACAATAATAAGTTGTAAAGCTGAAATAAATTTCGAAAACACCAATTAAAAATAAGTTCTAATTAATCATGTTGGAGGAAACACTAAATTATCATTCTTTTTAGAGAAAAAAATTTAAAAACTGTTCTAATGGTCTATGGTGCTTATAGGTATGAGCTATTACACAGACCTATGCCTATTACAGAGGTATATAGTTGAGTACAATAGTGCTGAAGAAATCACTCTACAAGGGCTGGTGTTGTAGCATAGCTGACTAAGCCTCCACCTATGACGCTGGCATCCCATGTGGTTGCCAGTTCAAGACCCAGCTGCTCCACTTCTGGTTCAGCTCTCTTATAATGTGCCTGGGAAAGCAGTGGAGGATGGCCCAAGTTCTTGGGCTCCTGAACCCACATGGGAGACTGGAATAAACTCCAGGCTCCTGGTTTCAGACTGGCCCAGCCCTAACCACTGCAGCCATTTGGGAAGTGAATCAATGGATGAAAGATCTCTCTCTCTCTCTCTCTCTCTCTACCTCTACCTCTACCTCTACCTCTCCCCTCCTCTGTAATTTTGCCTTTCAAATAAATTTAAAATAAATGTATATTTTAAAAATGAATGATTCTACAGACCTTATTGGAATTAATGAATTCAAACTAGTATAGAGTTCCTATATTTCTTAAGAAGTATCAAAAGACCCAATTCAAAATTAAGAGATAAGAGAAAGGGAGAAAGGGAAGATAATTGGACTGGATTTAGGGTTAATAATATGAATCCGAGTTGTCCTGTAGGCTATATGCTCCACAGAAAGTCTATTAACCTCTAGGAACCTCAATTTTAACAACTACACAATCAGATAATAAGCATCTCACAAACAGCTTCTCATCCAAATAAGGTCATTATCACTTTTTGCAACAGTTAGTACAAGAAATAAAGCCTAGTTTTTCCAATATGCTAGTTCTCATGAACTGTTGACAAGGTTAACCATATCTAAAAGGGAGGACTTTATGTAGATTTTAATACTTTATTTTTAATTTTTAAAATTTATTTGAGAGAGAGGAGAGTGATAAAGAAGAGGATGGAGATATCTTCCATCTGCTGTTTCCCTTGCCAAATGCTCACAAGAGTCAGTGCTGGGTCAGGCTGAAGCCAGGAGCTCGGAACTCAATCCTGGTCTCCCACATGGGAGGCATAGTCCAAGCACTTGGGCATCATCTGCTACCTCCTAGGGTGTGCAATAACAGGAACCTGAATTTGAAAACAAAGTGAGTACTCAAACCCAGGAACTTGGCTATAACATGTGGGCATCCCAATCAGGTCTTAACTATGGGACTAAATGCCTCCTCAGACTTGGACTTTTTAATTAACCTAATCAATAAAATCTGAGCTTCATTAATAAAGATGAAGAGAGAATTGCTATTAGTTAAGGAACTAGCAGCCTCTGATTCATTTACAGACTGAGCAAAATGAAACATAAACAAGCGAGCTTTGTTGTTTTATTGGAATGGAAAAAACAATGCTCATAAAGCTTATACTTCTCACTATAAATTTTTCTTTGTCCATTACACCATATATAAACAAACTTATATAAGTATACACAGAGGTAACACCATATAGTAGAGATAGCAAACTTGTCCAGGAACATAGATAGCTGTCAATTGTTAACTGCTTGACCTGTGTCTTCAAAGTTGGTCTCCTAACTTTTGCCTTTCAGTTTTCTTTTTTAAGACTTATTTATTTGAAAGTCAGAGTTACACAGAGAGAGAAGGAGAGGCAGGGAGAGAGAGAGACAGACAGACAGACAGATGACCAGAGCTGCTCCGATCCAAAGCCAGGAGCCAGGAGCTACTTCCAGGTCTCCCACACGGGTGCAGGGGCCCAAGGACTAGGGCCATCTTCTACTTTATTTTTATGGATTTCCCAGGCCATAGCAGAGAGCTGGATTAGAAGTGGAGCAGCTGGGACGTGAACTGGCACCCATATGGGATGGCGGCACTGCAAGTGGCAGCTTTACCCATTATGCCACAGCACCAGCCCCTTTCAGTTTTCTTATCTGTGGAATGTTAGTAGGACCATCAACCAAATCAGTTTGCCAATATTTTATTAAATGAAATCCAGTATGTGAAAGCAATTTATAAACGGTGACATGTGGGCATGTTAAAGAATACCCTGGGTACACAGGATAAGAAGATAATGTCATTGGCTAGAATTACCAGGAAGTGCAAAGAGCTGTGGAGTTTAGTAATAACTGCATGGGGGAAAGCCACATGGCCAGGGTTAAAGAGCAGTTTTGGAGATCACGGAAATCTGAGTTTCAGTTCCAGATTTGTCACTCATTAACTATATCATCTTAAGCAAATTATTTAATCTCTAATGTGACATTTCTTCAACAATGTTACTTAAAGTACTGTTTAGAGTAAGCTAAATAAGATACATAAAACTCTTGGCGGTGAGACTGGAATCTTGCAGATACCCTCTAAGTGAGACCTGTGATAATGATGATGACTATGATGATAATGATGACACTGATGATGGGAATGATTGTAATGATGCTACAAAGAAGCATATGCATGTAGATTAACACAGAAAAGCAAAGAGAACACTTCTCATCCTCCCATTCCCAAATAAATAACAGTGTTCAAGGGTGAAATTTAATATTTAGCACCATGGACAGAAGCATATATAATTTCACATCTCTAAACAAAAAAACATGTTCATTGAAATTTACAAAAAGAAAGAGAACATATCAGATAACTTGTTACAATATTTGTTATTAGTGTTATTCTCAGCTCTAAAATAACATGTATATCTTTGCTGTTACTTTAGGATTCTTCTATATGTAGTACACATGTGTACACATTGATTCCACAAAGATTTTGAGTGCAACCTGCATGAAACAGGCACTAATCTAGGGATACACAATTCAACAAGGCACAATTAAACAACCACAATAAAACATAGTACATCATAACAGAAGCCCATGGTGCTTTGGGGATATGCAGCAGAAGAAATGTATTGCTATAGAGAGGAACCAAAAAAAGATTTTCCAAAGGTTATGAAGCTTATATATATTCCCAAAGTTAGTCAGATAAAAAGAAGTATTTTCCTAGCAGGAAAACAGCATGTACAAAGGTGCCTCGAGTGAGAGAGTATCTTACATTAGAATTAGTGGAGGAAAGTGCGGTAGAAAAGAAAAAGAAGGTGGGACATTCTCAGGCATGTTAAGCTTTCACTTTCCCTGTAGATAATAGGACCACTGAAGCATTTTTGAGAATAATAAGATTATCAATTGTAAAATAATGATAACTTTGTTGCTTCTTCAACTTTTCAAATGTCAAAAGGATTACAGGTTATATTTCCCAACTTTCACACTCTCTTAATCAAAACCTTTCAATAGCTTCCCATTATAAGCTCAATGGACTCCCCCTTCAACTTGATATTCAAGGTCTTTCACTGTCTGGTATCAAATGGAGTCTCTCTACGTATATACCTGGACACACATTTTGTAATTCAAAGAAATATTTCCAAAATTCATGCTTTCCTATTTTTAATTTGACCTTCTATTTAATTTTCATCTGCCTATAGTCCTATTTAAATTTCTACTTTTCAATAAAGTATCCCTTGGTCTCCTGTGGTAGTATTTCTCCACACTGAACTTGTAAAAATACTTCAGTATTTCATCCTTTCTTACTAAGCATTCGCTTTATACTCATATGCCTATGTCATATATACTTTAATCTCAAATGTAGGACACTTGATGGTAGAGGGTAAACTTTATTAATTTTCATATCCTCTACAAGTCAAAGCCCTGTTCTTGGGCTATGAAAGCAGCATAATTAATCAGCAAATAAATGGATGAATGATAGTTTTACCACAAAACAAGAGAAGACATTCCTGTGTCAAAGCTATAAATGGCATTGTAATTTATAGCTTCACTTTCTCAGAACCTTGTAATCAAGTTTATATAATACAGAATGTCACAAAGTACTTGGATTTATGTCAATTATTAGAATATTTATGAACTGATAAAATAATGAAGAAAGATGAAGCCTCAGAGTTTACAGAATTGTGAGAATTAGTTAAGAAAATTAGAACATTATAAAAGCACTAAGTTCTACAGTAGTGAGAAATTTGATATAAATTTCAAAAAAGTAGTTTAAGATTGTTGGTTGCTGGTGCTGTGTCTCAATAGGCTAATCCTCCACCTAGCGGCGCTGGCACACCAGGTTCTAGTCCCAGTCGGGGCGCCGGATTCTTTCCTGGTTGCCCTTCTTCCAGGCCAGCTCTCTGCTGTGACCCAGGAAGGCAGTGGAGGATGGCCCAAGTCCTTGGGCCCTGCACCCCATGGGAGACCAGGAGAAGCACCTGGCTCCTGGCTTTGGATCAGCATGGTGCGCTGGCCGCAGCGCGCCAGTCATGCCGGCCATTGGAGGGTGAACCAACGGCAAAAGGAAGACCTTTCTCTCTGTCTCTCTCTCTCACTATCCACTCTGCCTGTCAAAAAAAAAAAAAAAAAAAAGATTGTTGGCTACCTGATAATGGTATCTATGAATTATGCAATAGATTTGTCCATCTTTCTGTTATTAATTATATAAATTAAACATGGAGGTGGGCATTGAGGCATATTAAATCAAGCTGCATTTTTGGGCATATGTATACCATACTGGGTGTTTGGGTTTGAGTTCTGCCTGCACTTCTGATCCTGAATGCATAACTTGGAAGGCAGCAGAGTATGGGTAAAGTATATGGGGTCTAGCCCCAGATGGAGTTCTTGGCTCCTGGTTTCAGCTTGGCCCAACCCCAGATCTTATGAGCATTTGGTTAATGAGCCACAAATGAAAGACTTTCTCTCCCTCTCTCTCTCTCTTCCTCTGTTTTTCAAATAAAATTAACTTTAAAAAATGTGCTTTAGAATAATGAAAAAAATTTGAGAGGATTCCAAGATGGCAGAAAAGGGAGGGCTCTTATAGCTCTAGTTTAGGGGAAGATAGTTTTAAAATAAATGGAGAGAGTGCCGTCTCAGGGAAAAGTCAAGAAGAAAACTGCAGAGAAAACTCCACACAAATTAGAGGAAGGAACATGGTGGACCTATGTGGAGGCTGTGGACACATACATCTCAGGACCCCAGCAGCTGAGAACCTCAGCACCAGCTTTGGAGAGTGAGGTGAGAAAAGACAGCAGCAGACCAAGCCACTGGAGATAAAGCTATGGGGAGAGGCTCG
The DNA here is from genome assembly GCF_964237555.1 of Oryctolagus cuniculus. Taxonomy (NCBI): domain Eukaryota; kingdom Metazoa; phylum Chordata; class Mammalia; order Lagomorpha; family Leporidae; genus Oryctolagus; species Oryctolagus cuniculus. The sequence continues at coordinate 50,247,219 of NC_091433.1, forward strand.
TGTGAGTCCAACTTGGGGCCCTGTGGGCGACAGTAACCTGCCAACCCAGGGGGAAAAATGGGGGCACATTTCTCTTTCCCCCACCATCTGGCAATGTCATTCTATAAGTAGCTAAGAGAGGGCAGGCACCATTTTGGACATACAGAACCAACTACATCAGTTTGTGTCCTCACACCCAGCAACCAGCTGAGAGGAGACACCTGAGTCTGGCTGAGAGACTTGGCAGGGGACTTGATGGTCATGTGGGATCCTTGTGTGCTGGAACTGTGAAAACACTATGGTTGCATAGGAGGGCAGAGGGTGTGGTTGGGTATTTGGGCAGCCACTGAGGGTGGCTCCACACACTAGTGGCTCCCTGATTCCCTGGTGAGGGTCACTGCTATGGGATCCATGCTCACACCAGGAACTGCAGAGATACTTTGTGTGACTCTTGTGGCAGCGCAGATGAATATTGTACTCACTGGGACTGGCTCTCAGCGTTAGTCTCCGTGGAGGAGAGGTTAGCATGACACCATGCCAATGGAGCTGATCAAACCTCCACTCTCATAAAAATAAGAAGAAGAAAAAAATAAAAGAAGAGATAACATTATAAGCACAACTTGGGTGTCACCTTGGTCATTCCCCTCACACTGGAGTACTGAACAGAGCTCCCTGGTGACACCCAGAACATGGCTCTGGGTATTCACTGAAGGAGCAGGCACTCCACTAAGGCACAGAGGCATAATCCAAAGATAAAATCCATAACAGGGGAAAAATATCTCCACAAATTCCTAAAAATAAATGCAGCAATTCAAGAAACAAAAATAAGGAACACAACATGATGCCCCCAAAGGAACACAACAACACTTGAACCCTAGAATGTGAAGACGAAGAGACTGAAGAAACACTGGAGACAGATTTAAAAATTTCATCAAATGATTATTTAGAAGTAATCAGAAGCAAACCCACAAATTAAAGAAATCCATACATAACATGAAATTTTTTCCCATGAAATTGAGATTTTAAAGGGAAATCAGAACAGAATATTAGAAATGAATAATTCAATAGATCAAATAAAAAGTGTAGTGGAAAGCCTTAACAACAGACTTGGTGAGGCAGAAGAAAGAATATCTGAGTTAGAAGACAAACCTCTGGAAATTTAAAAGTCAGAACAAAAACTAGAAGAAATTAAAAAATAAAAAAGCATTTCACTTCAACAAGTTTCCCCTTTGGTGCTCAGTTAGTTGTCACTGATCAGGGAGAACATATGATATTTGTCTATTCGGGACTGGCTTAATTCACTCAGCATGATGTTTTCCAAATTCCTCTATCTTGTTTCAAATGACCGGGTTTCATTGTTTTTGACTGCTATATAGTATTCGATAGAGTACATGTCCCATAATTTCTTTATCCAGTCTACTGTTGATGGGCATTTGGGTTGATTCCAGGTCTTAGCTATAGTGAATTGAGCTTCAATAAACATTAATGTTCAGATAGCTTGTTTGTTTGCCAATTTCATTTCCTTTGGGTAAATTCCAAGGAGTGGGATGGCTGGGTTGAATGGTAGGGTTATATTCAGGTTTCTGAGGAATCTCCAGACTGACTTCCATAGTGGCTTGACCAGTTTGCATTCCCACCAACAGTGGGTTAGCGTCCCTTTTTCCCCACATCCTCTCCAGCATCTGTTGTTGGTAGATTTCTGAATGTGAGCCATTCTAACTGCGGTGAGGTGAAACCTCATTGTGGTTTTGATTTGCATTTCCCTGATTGCTAGTGATCCTGAACATTTTTTCATGTGTCTGTTGGCCCTTTGGATTTCCTCTTTTGCAAAATGTCTATTGAGGTCCTTGGCCCATCTCTTAAGTGGGTTGTTTGTTTTGATGTTGTGGAGTTTCTTGATTTCTTTGTAGATTCTGGTTATTAATCCTTTATCAGTTGCATAGTTTGCAAATATATTTTCCCATTCTGTCGGTTATCTCTTCACTTTCCTGACTGTTTCTTTTGCAGTACAGAAACTTCTCAGTTGGGGCCAGCGCTGTGGCTCAATAGGCTAATCCTCCACATTGCGGCGCCGGCACACCGGGTTCTAGTCCCGGTTGGGGTGCCGGATTCTGTCCCGGTTGCCCCTCTTCCAGGCCAGCTCAATGCTATGGCCAGGGAGTGCAGTGGAGGATGGCCCAGGTGCTTGGGCCCTGCACCCCATGGGAGACCAGGAAAAGCACCTGGCTCCTGGCTCCTGCCATCGGATCAGCGCGGTGCACCGGCTGCAGCGGCGGCCATTGGAGGGTGAACCAACGGCAAAAGGAAGACCTTTCTCTCTGTCTCTCTCTCTCACTGTCCACTCTGCCTGTCAAAAATAAAAAAAAAAAGAAACTTCTCAGTTGGATGCAATCCCAATAGTTGATTTTGGCTTTGACTGTGTGTGCTTCTGGGGTGTTTTTCAAGAAGTCATTGCAGGTACCTATATCTTGCAGGGTTTTTCCAATGTTCTCTAATAATTTGATGGTGTCAGGTCATAGATTTAAGTCTTTAATCCATGTTGAGTGAATTTTTGTGTAAGGTGAAAGGTAGGGGTCTTGCTTCATGCTTCTGCATGTGGAAATCCAATTTTCCCAGCACCATTTATTGAATAGACTGTCCTTACTCCAGGGATTGGTTTTGGCTCCTTGATCAAATATGAGTTGGCTGTAGATGTTTGGATTGATTTCTGGTGTTTCAATTCTGTTCCATTGGTCTATCCATCTGTTTCTGTACCAGTACCATGCTGTTTTGATTACAACTGCCCTGTAGTATGTCCTGAAATCTGGTATTGTGATGCCTCCAGCTTTGTTTTTGTTGTACAAGATCGCTCCCTGATTAGCGACAACTAACTGAGCACCAAAGGGGAAACTTGTTGAAGTGAAATGGACACTATGAGAAACAGTGACTTGATCAGCTCTTGTCCTGATGGTTGATGTACAATGTAATACTTTATCCATTTTAGTATTTTTTTGTTCTAGTACCATTGGTTGAACTCTGTAATTAACACACAATTATTCTTAGGTGTTTAAATTTTAACTGAAAAGTGAACCCTGTTAGGAATTTGGAAAACATTATGCTGAGTGAAATAAGCCAATCCCAAAAGGACAAATACCACTTGTTCTCCCTGATAGGTGACAACTAACTGAGCACAAAAAAGGAAACCTGTTAAAGTGAAATGAACACTATGAGAAACAGTGACTTGATCAGCGCTCACCCTGACTGTTGATGAGCAACTTAATATGTTATTCCTCTTAGTATTTTTTTTGTTTATTCTACTTAATACTTTTGGTTGAATACTGTAATCAATACACAATTCTTCTTAAGTGCTGAAACTTAACTGAAAAGTGATCACTGTTAAATATAAGAGTGGGAATAAGAGAGGGAAGAGATGTGCAATTCAAGACATGCTCAAGCTGACTTACCTCAAACGGTAGAGTTAGAAACATACCAGGGGATTCCAATTCTATCCCATCAAGGTGGCATGTACCAATGCCATCTCACTAGTCCCAGTGATCAATTTCTGTTCACAATTGATCATAATGATAGGACTAAGAACCAAAGAGATCACATAAACAAGACTAGTGTCTGCAAATACTAGCTGATAGAATAAAAAAAGGGAGAGAACGATCCAACATGGGAAGTGAGATACACAGCAGACCCATAGAATGGCAGATGTCCTAAACAGCACTCTGGCCTCAGAATCAGCCCTTAAGGCATGCGGATCCAGCTGAAAAGCCCATGAGAGTATTTCAGGCATGGAAAGCCAAGACACTCTGGGAAAAAAAAAAAAAAAAAAAAAAAAAAAAAAAAAAAAAAAAAAAAACCTAAATGAAAGATCTCTGCGAGTGAGATCCCAGTGGAAAGAACGGGTCATCAAAGAAGGAGGTACCTTTCTCTGAAGGGAGGAGAGAACTTCCACTTTGACCATGGCCTTGTCTAAATATGATCAGAGTCAGTGACCTCAGGGGGCTTCCATAACCTTGGCAGCTCATGACAAGAGCCTAGGGTGACTACTGATGCCATAAACAAGAGTGTCAATTTGTTAAGTCAACAACAGGAGTCACTGTGCACTTACTCCTCATGTAGGATCTTTGTCCTTAGTGTGCTGTACATTGAGATTTAATGCTATAACTAGAACTCAAACAGCATTTTTCACTTTATGTTTCTGTGTGGGAGCAAACTGTTGAAATCTTCACTTGATATATGCTAAACTGATCTTCTGTATATAAAGAGAATCGAAAATGAATCTTGATGTGAATGGAAGGGGAGAGGGAGTGGGAAAGGGGAGGGTTGTGGGTGGGAGGGATGTTATGGGGGGGAAGCCATTGTAATCCATAAGCTGTACTTTGGAAATTTATATTCATTAAATAAAAGTTAAAAAAAAAGCAGTGTTGGAGATTTATGGGACACTATCAAATGGCCCAGCATATGGGTCTTAGAAGCTTGTGAAGGCATGGAAAGAGAGACTGGATTAGAAAGCCTTTTTAGTGAAATACTTACAAAAAACTTCCATGATTTGGATAACTAAAGGGATGTCCAAGTAAAGGAAGCACATAGAACTCCTAATAGACATGACCAGAAAAGACTTTCACCATGACATATTGTAGTTAAGTGCTCCACAGTAAAACATAAAGAAAAAATTCTTGTTTTTAAAGATTTATTTATTTATTTGAAAGTCAAAGTTACACAGAAAAGGAGAAGCAGAGAGAGAGAGGGAGAGAGAGAGAGAGAGAGAGAGGTCTTCCATCCAATGGGTCACTCCCCAACTGGCTGCAATGGTGGGAGCTGTGCTGACCCGAAGCCAGGAGCCAGGTGCTTCTTCTGGGTCTCCCACATAGGTACAGGTGCCCAAGCACTTGGGCCATCCTCCACTGCTTTCCCAGGCCATAGCAGAGAGCTGGATTGGAAGAGGAGCAGCCAGGACTAGAACTGGTGCCCATATGGGATGCCAGTGCTTCAGGCCAAGGCGTTAACCCATTGTGTCACAGCACCAGCCCCAGAAAAGATTCTAAAATGTACATGAGAGAAACACCGGATTACCTTTGGAGGATCTCCAATTAGACTCACAGCTGACTTCTCATTAGAAATACTACAGTCCAGGAGAGAATGAAATGATATATTCAAGTCTTAAGAGAAAAAAACTCTCAAACTCTCAACCAACAATACTATTCCCTACAAACCTCTTATTTATGAATGAAGGTGAAATAAAGAACTTCCATAACAAACAGACTGAAAGATTGTATCACCACCCATCCAGCCTGACAAAAGACGCTTAAGGATGTGTAACGTGGGGTCTCCCCTGTGGCATAGTGGGTAAAGCCACCACCTGCTTTGCCAGCATCCCATATAGGCACCGATTCATGTCCTGGCTGCTCCACTTCTGATACAGTTCTCTGCTATGGCCTGGGAAAGCAGTGGAAGATGTCCCAAGTCCTTATGCCCCTGTACCCATGTGGGAGACCCAGAAGATGCTCCTGGCACCTGGCTTCTGAATGGCACATCTCCGGCCATTGTGGCCAACTGGGGAGTGAACCAGTGGATGGAAAACCTCTCTCTCTCTCTCTCTCTCTCTGTGTGTGTGTGTGTGTGTGTGTGTGTCCTTTTTCTCTGCAACACTGCATTTCAAATAAGTAAATAAATTGTAAAAAAAAAATGTGTAACATACAGAAATATGGTCATCATGAAGGCAGAAAAATCTCTCAGTAAAAGTACAAAGGAAATCCAAAGTAAGTAAAGGAACATTGATGTAAAAATGGTAGGGCCAAGTTGTTACATATCACTAGTCACTTTGAATGTAAATGGCCTCAACTCTCCAGTTAAAAGACACAAACTGGTTGAATGGATTAAAAAACAAGGCCCATCTATTTGCTTCCTACAAGAAACACATAGCTTCCTACAAGAAACGCATGACTTCCTACAAGAAACATATGACCGGTGCTGGCACTGTGGTGTAGCAGGTTAATGCCCTGGCCGAAATTGCCAGCATTCCATATGGGTGCTGGTTTTAGTCCCGGCTGCTCCTCTTCCAATCCAGCTCTCTGCTATGGCCTGGGAAAGCAGTGGAGGATGGCCCAAGTCCTTGGGCCCCTGCACCTGCATGGGAGACCCGGAAGAAGCCACTGGCTCCTGGCTTTGGATCAGCACAGCTCCCACCATTGCAGCCAATTGGGGAGTGAACCATCGGATGGAAGACATCTCTCTCTGCCTCTCCACTCTCTGTGTAACTCTGACTTTCAAATAAATGAATAAATCTTAAAAAAAAAAAAAAAGAAAAACATGACCAACAGACTGAAAGTGAAAGTATGGAAAAAGATATTCCATGCCAACAGAAACCAAAAAAATGCTGGTGTAGCCATCTTAATATCAGACAAAATAAACTTTAACACAAAAACCATTGAAGAGATAAAGAAGGGTACTATGTGATGATTAAGGAATCAATTCAAAAATAAGATGTGACCATAATAAACATATATGCATGTAATTACAGGGCACCTGTCTATTTAAAAGAAATGTTAAGGGATTTAAAGGGAAACTTAGACTACAATACAATAGTAATTGGGGACTTCAATACCCCACTTTCAGCAATGGACAGATCAATAAGACAGAAAATTAGCAAGGAAATAACAGTTAATCAACACTATAGACCAAATGGAACTAACAGATATCTACAAAAGTTACCATTGTACAATTGCAGAATAGACAATCTCATCACCAGTACCTGGAATCTTCTCTAAGATAGACCAGATGCTAAGCCATAAAGCAAGTCTCAGCAAATTAAAAGAAATCAAAATCATAACATGCATCTTCTCAGATCACAAAGGAATACAGCTGGAAATCAACAACTGAATAACCTCTAGAACATATGCAAACATATGGAGACTGAGCAACATGCTCCTGAATGAACAACGAGTCATCAAAGAAATTAAAAGAGAAATCAAAAAAATTCTGGAAATGAATGAAGATGGCAACACAACATATCAAAGCTTATGGAATACAGCAAAAACAGAGTTAAGAGGAAAGTTTATAGCAATTGGTGCCTACATCAAGAAATTGGAAAGACATCAAGAAATGAGCTACCAATGCATCTCAATGATATAGAAAAACAATAAACAAAAATCAAAATTAGTATAAAATAATTAAAATTAGAGTAGAAATAAACAAAACTGAAAATAAAAACAAAAAACTACAAAAGATCAGAGGAATGAAGAGCTGTGTTTTTGAAAAAATAAACAAAATTGACACACCATTGGCCCAACTAAACAAAAATAGAGGGAGAACATAAAAATCAATAAAATCAGAGATGAAAAAAATGTAACAGACAGCACAGAAATAAAAAGAATCATCAGAAATTACTACAAAGAGCTGTATGCCAACAAAATGGGAAACCTAGAAGAAAAGGATAGATTCCTGGACACATACAACCTACCTAAATTGATACATGAAGACATAGAACACCTAAATAACCAAGATGGAAATTGATTCAGTAATAAAGAACCTCCCATCAAAGTAAAGCCCAGGACTGGATGGCTTCCCTGCTGAATTCTACCAGGTATTTAAAGAAGAACGAGCTCCAATATTTCTCAAGCTATTCAAAACAAATGAAAAGGAAGGAATTCTCCTAAACTCCTTCTATGAATCCTACGCCACCTTAAAACCTAAACCTGAAAACAATGCAACAGAGAAAGAGAACTACAGACCAATTTCCCTGATGTAATGGGACATAAAATTCTCAACAAAATACTAACCAATCAAACCCAACAATACATCAGGAAAATCATTCACTTAGACCAAGTGGGATTTATCCCAGGTATCCAGGGATGGCTCAACATTTAAAAATCATATCCCAGGTATCCAGGGATGGTTCAACATTTACAAATAAATCAATGTGATGCATCACATTAACAAACAAAAAAAACAAAAACCATATGATTATCTCAATAGATGCAGAGAAAGCATTTGATAAAATATAACATCCTTTCATGATGAAAACTTTAAGTAAACTGGGTATAGAAGGAAACATTCCTCAATATAATTAATGCAATTTATGATAAATGCATAGCCAGCATCCTATTGAATGGGAAAAAGTTGGAAGCATTGCCACTGAGATCCATAACCAGACAATGATGCCCACTCTCACCAGTGCTATTCAATATAGTCCTGGAAGTTTTAGTTAAAGCCATTAGGCAAGAAAATAAATCAAATGGATACAAATTGGGAAGGAGGAAGTCAAATTATCCCTATTTGCAGATGACATGATTCTACATATTTTTAGGGGATCCAATCAACTCCACTAAGAGACTATTGGAACTCATGAGAGTTTGATAATGTGGCAGCATATAAAATCAACATACAAAAACCAATAGCTTTTGTATACATAGACAATGCCACGGCTGAGAAGGAACTTCTAAGACAAACGCAATCCTCAATAGCTACAAAAAAGTCAAATAACTTGGAATAAATTTAACAAAGGACATAAAAATATCTTTACAGTGAAGATTATATACAAGTAAAGAAAGAAATAGAAGACACAAAAAAATCGAAAAAATTTTCCATGTTCTTGGATTGGAAAAATCAGTATTATCAAAATTTCCAAACTGCCTAAAGCAATTTACAGATTCAATGTAATCCCAAAAAAATACCAAGGACATTTTTCTCATATCTCAAAAAAACCTATGCTAAAATTAATATGGAAACACAGGAGACTGCAAATAGCTAAAGCAATCTTCTATAACTAAAACAAAGCTGGGGGCAATACATTATCAGGTTTCAAGACATACTATAGGGAAGTTATAATAAAAATACCTGGTAGTAGCAATAAAAACAGATATTTAGACCAAAATAGAATAGAAACTCCAGACATCAACCCATGCATCTATGACCAACTTATCTTTGACAAAGGAGCTAAATTCAATTCCTGGAGCAAGGAAGTCTCTTCAACAAATGGTGCTTGGAAAACTGGATCTCCACTTGCATAAGTATGAAGCAAGACCCCTACCTTATATCACACACAAAAATCCACTCAAATTGTATTAAAGACTTAAATCTATGATGTGATACCATCAAATTACTAGAGAACATTGGGGAAACCCTGAACAACATTGGCATAGGAAAAGAGTTATTGGAAAAGATACCAGAGGCACAGGCAATCAAAGCCAAAATTGAACAATGGGATTACATCAAATTGAGAAACTTATGCACTGCAAAAGAAACACTCACTAAAGTGAAAAGGCAGTTGACAGAATGGAGAAATCATTTGCAAACTATGCAGCTGATAAAAGAGCTCAAGAAACTCAACAACAAAACCAACAACCCAGTTAAGAAATGGGCAGATGACTTGAATAGGCATTTTTCAATAAAGGAAATCCAAATAGCAAACAAACACTTGAGAAAATGCTCAGGATCACTAGCCATGAGGGAAATGCAAATCAAAACCACAATGATGGCTGGCACCTTGGTTCACTTAGTTAATCCTCCAACTGCGGCGCCGGCATCCCATATGGGCACTGGGTTCTAGTCCCAGTTGCTCCTCTTCCAGTCCAGCTCTCTACTGTGGCTCAGGAGGGCAGTGGAGGATGGCCCAAATGCTTGGGCTCCTGTACCCACGTGGGAGACCAGGAAAAGGCACCTGGCTCCTGGCTTCAGATCAGTGCAGCACCAGCCATAGTGGCCATTTGGGGGGTGAACCAACGGAAGGAAAACCTTTCTCTCTGTCTCTCTCTCTCTCTCTCTCTCTGTCTATAACTCTACCCATTAAATAAATTAAGAAAAAAAAACACAGTGAGATTTCACCTCACCCCCTTTAGAATGGCTTTCATACAGAAATCAACAAACGACCAATGCTGGCAAGGATGTGGGGAAAAGGATACCCTAAACCACTGTTGGTGGGAATGTAAACTGGTCCAGTCACTGTGGGAGAATATATGGAGATATCTCAGCAATCTGAATATAGAACTACTGTATGACCCAGCCATCCCACTCCTGGGAATATTTCCAAGGGAAAGGAAATCAGCATATAAAAGAGTGATCTGTACTTCCATATTTATTGTTGCTCAATTCACAATAGATAAGATATGGAATCAACTCAAATGTCTGTCAATTCAAGACTGGATAAACAAATTATGTGATATGTAAAACATGGAATACTATATAGTCATAAAAAATTGAAATACTGTCATTTGAACAAAATGGATGAAATTGGAAAAATTCATACTTAGTGAAGTAGAACAAATATCATATGTTCTCACTGGTCTGTGGTAACTATCAGAGCACCTAAAAGGTAATCTACAGAAGTGAAATTGACACTTTGAAATGCAATGAGGAGATGTACAATTTGGGACATACTCAATCGGACTTGCCCCAAATGGAGGAGTTAGAAATGTGCCAGGGGATTCCAATACAATCCCATCAAGGTGGCGTGTACCAATGCCATCTCACTAGTCCAAGTGATCAATTTCAATTCACAATTGATCACACTGATAGGTCTAAGAGTCAAAGGGATCACACAAACAAGACTAGTGTCTGCAGATACTAACTGATAGAATCAAAAAGGAGAGAACGATCCAACATGGGAAGTGGGATACACAGCAGACTCATAGAATGGCAGATGTCCTCATTCTGGCCTCAGAATCAGCCCTTAAGGCATTCGGATATGGCTGAAGAGCCCATGAGAGTATTTTAGGCATGGAAAGCCAAGACACTCTGGGAAAAAAAAAAAAAAAAAAAAAAAAAACACCTAAATGAAAGATCTCTGCAAGTGAGATCCCAGTGGAAAGAATGGGGCCATCAAAGGAGGAGGCACCTTTCTCTGAAGGGAGGAGAGAACTTCCACTTTGACTATGACCTTGTCTAAAAAAGATCAAAGTCAGTGAACTCAAGAGGCTTTCATAGCCTTGGAAACTCATGACTAGAGCCTAGGGAGATTTCCTACGCCATAAACAAGAGTGTCAAATTGTTAACTCAACAACAGGAGTCACTGTGTACTCACTTCTTATGTGGGATCTCTGTCCTTAATGTGTTACCCAATGTGAATTAATGCTATAACTAGTACTCAGACAGTATTTTACACTTTATGTTCTGTGTTGGTGCAAACTGATGAAATCTTTACTTAATACATACTAAATAGATCTTCTTTGTATAAAGATAATTGAAGATGAATCTTGATGTGAATGGAATGGGAGAAGGAGCAGGAGATGGGAGGGGTGTGGGTGGGAAGGAAGTTATGGGGAGGGGAAGCCATTGTAATCCATAAACTGTACTTTGGAAAATTATATTTACTAAATAAAAGTTTAAAAAAAAGAAATGCAATGACTTTGAATAGCCCTTGTCTAAACTGTTGAGGAACAGTATTTATTTTCATACTATTTGTTGAATTCTTTACTTAATATAGAGTTAATCTTACATGTATAAAGTTAATTGAAAATAGATCTTAGTAAAAAGTAAGAATGGAAATATGAAAAGAAGGAGGAAGAAATGTGGGAGTACAGGTGGGAGAGCAGGTTCAGTGGGAAGAATCACTATGTTCCTAAAGTTTTATGAAATTCATGAATTTTGTATACCATAAATAAAAGTTTTCTGAGAAAAAAAATTAGAATTTCCAAACTTTGAAAAAAAAAGAATTTGGGACCCTGAATTAGTAAAATGTGTTTGAATAATTAATCTATAAACTACTTCTACTTTATATGATGTTGACAAGCTACTAAACTTTCTGTACTGGAGCCAGCATTATTGTAGAGTGGGTTATAGTGCCACCTTCGACAACAGCATCCCAAATCAGAGTGCCAGCATTGGCTCCTGGCTTTGGCCTAGCCCAATCCTGACCAAAATGGCCATCTGGGGAGTGAGCCAGCAGATGGAAGATCTCTTTCTCCCTGTCCCTCTCATCCTGCCTATCAAACAAATAAATCTTCAAAAATAAATACATAAAATAAACTCTTAATGCTTAATTTTTCTCATAGTAAATATGATAACCCCACTACTTTATATTATAAAGTTGTAGGAACTGAGCTAATGAACATAACGGTGTTTCTGTAAACAACAGCTTTACTGTTTATTGTAAATGTTAAGTTTATGCTTTCCATTGATATATTGAAAGCCATAAAATAAACTCAGGGCCAGCACTGTGGTATAGCAGGTAAAGCTGCTGCCTACAATGCTGGCATCCAATATGGGTACCAGTTCGAGTCCCTGCTGCTCCACTTACGATCCAGCTCTCTGCTATGGCCTGGGAAAGCAGTAGAAGATGGCCCAAGTCCTTGGGCCTCTCCACCCCTGTGGGAGATCCAGAAGAAGCTCCTGGCTCCTGGCTTCGGATCGCAGCAGCTCTAGAAATTGTGGCTAAATGGGGAGTGAACTAGCGGATGGAAGACCTCTCTCTCTCTCTCTCTGCATAACTCTTTCAAGTAAATAAACAAACATTTAAAAATAAAAAATGCTACTCTCTAAAAATAAATAAATAAATTCTATTATAAATCTTGGATCACAAGTATAAAATACCTCTCCAATCTATGTATCATGTAAACTAAGGTGTTTATATCTGGCTCTGCTTATTAAAATGCACAGCTAGCTATCTGGAATGACTTTAAGGGATCGAATGGGCAAAATATGAGCATATACTTGATGATTTGTTTCATGGTAGGAAATGTGGAAAGTAGGAACACTAAGTTAATATCTCTCATAGAGGTTTTAGTCTAATCAGAAAATTCCACCAATATTGTGGTGGGCATTATGGCTCAGGGGATTAAGCCACTGCTTGGGACATCAGCATCCAAAATCAGAGTGCTAGTTCAATTTCCGATTCCTGTGCTTCTGGCCCAGCTTCCCACTAATGTGTCTTGAAGGCAGCAGATGACAGCGAAAGTACATGAGTTCCTGTCACCAATATGGGAGACGTGGATGGGATTCCTGAGTCCTGGCTTCAACTTGCCTGAGCCCTGACATTTGCAGGCATTTGAGGAGTAAACCAGCAGGGAAAATATCTCTTTCTCTTTTTTTTTTTTTTCTGTCTCTCTCTCCATTCCCCCATTTTGAAATAAATAAATAAATCTTTAAACACATTTCCACCAATATTATATTATAGTCAAAGCTCTTTTTCTATCCAAACTTCTGTATGAACTTTTGATTTTAGTCATAAACATGAGAAAATTAATATAGATTTATTTATTTGTATATAAATCTGTTGAAAGCCAAATTAGAGCCCTTTATGTATGCCAGATACTTGATTCAAAATTTGGCATAGTTCTTGCTCTTAAGAATCTCCTAAGTACAAAAATATATAATCTAATAGTAAATCCCCAAAATAAAATTCTGCATGAAGTTCTCCTTATAAAGATGAATTCTGAAAGAGAAATTATAAAAAGTTTCAAACTAAGATGGAATATTTACTATCTCTTACATAATAAGTAGGTATTTTCTGAGCAAACAGACAATATTATAGACAGAAGAAGATTTCAAGCCAAGAAAATTGTATGTGACATAAAATCTTAACATGCTCAAGGAACTGGAAATCCTGCCTTGTGATCTCTTTTTTTTAACAGGAATGGGAAGTCTCTAGAGGTTGATTATTTCATAGGTAGTCATAGTCTTCTTTCATCTTTCAATTCATTTAATGTTCAGCCTCATTAAAAAGAAAGAATGACTCAGTGTGACAGAACTGGTGGTGACTCATCTGATTTGTTTTGGTAACAACCTAATTGCTATAATCACATGTAAATTAACTATATTATATATACACTTAAAATGTACAACAGAATGTCAAGAGGGATGCTTTCCTGTCATGTTAATTATGGCTGGTACCCAAAATCTAAAATCAAAAGATGATATGCACCCAATATTCTAAAGAGAGATACCAGATCATCTAAAAGATGATCCAACAAACATACTTGGCAAACTCAGGGCCACCTTGAATGCATCAACAACCATGGCTGCCCGATGATTGGTGATGAGGTGCTAGAATATGAGTTCTTCTTTAATAAGGGTGTTTCAAAATGTTATCCATTCCCTCCTGTACTCTCCATTCAAGTAAACTTGGTTTTGGAAATTTTAAAAGGCGTCTTCTGAATTTTGTGAAACACTGTGTCTACTACCAGACTTAGGCATGCCCAGAAAAAGCCTCTAAAAGCAAGAAGTTGCTTATAATAGCTTGGCATGATGGAAGAGATGTGGTTAAAGTGAAGGTCATAAAATAAAAAAAAAAAAACTATTTTATAAATCCTATACCAAAAACTATCCCTATTCTATATATTCTGTAAAACAAAGTCTTCTTATCCTGGCTCCGCTTATGGCAGAGATTAGAACATCCAACACTGAGAATTTCTAGAATTTCATGTAAAGAAAAGATGCAGGCCCTGGGGAGTGCCAGACATATGTCAACTTGAAAGGAATTCTGCCCTAAAGGTTTGAAGGGGTAAGGTAACAGTTGTTTGAATTAACTGTAAGTGGCTTGAGGGGACTCCTAAGCAGCCAGCCATGAATACAACATCCCCATCAGGGAATAGTGGATGGGCAATGTCCAGTAACAAAAATCCTTTATGAAATACAAACAGGATCCAAAAAGATGATGACCCATATCTTCTTCATCAGAAAGGCACCAACTTCAGGATAAAAAAAAAAAAAAAAAAAAAACAAAAAAAAAACAAAAACAAAAAACTGTGTTTTCTAGCAAGGGAGGGCTTTTCTATACTTCCTTGGAGCTCTTTCTCAAGGATCTACCCTGTAGCAGCAGAGGGAGCCCCTTGAATGCAAGGACAAGGAGAAGAGCGGCAGAGGACAGTATTGAGGAAACGCGCCACAACCAGCATGGTGGTCCTAACCTGAGGGGAAAACTCAGAGTGAAATGAAAACTAATATTTTGAAATCAGAATGAACTATACTCATTAGTACCCTCCAAAATGAGACCATACTTTCATACCTAAGAATTATCAGGAAACCTAGGGTTACCTACCTCAGATTTCACCAAGGAGAAAAGAAGAACCAACAGAATAATTTTAAAAGGAATGATGGAAAGATAAAATACTAAATTGCTTCCTAACTCATATCCTATTGAACCCACAATATTCAATTAACCAATTACACATAAAATCTTGTGTAATCACCATTCTATGACTTAGACATTATCATTATGATTTTATAGATGATCAATTAAAAATCTTGACAGATAAAGAAAACCATTGAGGCTTACCACCTGTAAGGGTGGACTTAAACACAGCTTTGCTTAAACTCAAATCTAGGACTTACAACCCAAGGTATTATACCTTCTCATTCCATGCACTATAAACTTAAGTTCCCATTACTATTAAACAGAAATGCCTTTCATATTGTACTAAAAACCTAGACTTCTGAAAGGGAGATGATAAAGAGATGGCAAGAAATGACTTAGGGTAGGTAAGGGACCAATAAAACCTGCACTGTAACTGGGTAAACAGGACTTTGACAAACTCCTCCTATTTATTCTTTAAGATACAGCTAAAATGCATTGATTTAGCAAATATTTACTGAGCTCCTACGTGCCAGGCAGTTTTGCAACCAAAATAATGGTAGTTTTCATTAACCAAGGGATACACAGCAGTTTGCTCTACAGACAACCAACCATAGCCCAACATGTTATATTTTCTTAATGTATAGGAGCACACACAAAGGAAGGATCTGACCCTGAATTGAAGGTCAGCAAGTTTCCAGGGGAGGTAATCTGTAACAGGAGACTTGAAGGATGACTTGGCAAAGCAAAGAGAACATAAAGGTGTTTGCAGGGAGAAATGAGCATTATGAAGGCCTGGCTGCAGACATTGATAGGGCAGATGGTAGTATGACTCAGCACATCTCAACTTCTGTGGGAAAAGGTGCAGCCACAAAGGGAAACAAGAATAGATAGGATGGGGCCTGCGCTGTGGCATAGCGGGTAAAGCCACTGCCTTAGTGCCGGCATCCCATATGGGCGCTTGTTCTAGTCCCGGCTGTTCCACTTCCAGTCCAGCTCTGTTATGGCCTCGGAAAGCAGTAGAAGATGGCCCAAGTCCTGAGGCCCCTGCACTCATGTGGGAGACCTGGAAGAAGTTCCTGGCTCCTGACTCCTAGCTTCAGACTGGCCCAGCTCCAGCCGTTGCGGCCAATTGAGGAGTGAACCAGCGGATAGAAGACCTCTCTTCTCTGCCTCTCCTTCTCTCTCTGTGTAACTCTGACTTTCAAATAAATAAATAAATAAATAAGTCTTAAAAAAAATGGATAGGCCACAGTAAAAGGACATGACTCTCCTGGAAAAGAAGTGTGAAGAGGAGATAGCAGTAAACAACTCGTGTGTTTACATAAATTCCTGAAATCATATAAACAATGCAACTTCTGAAAAACCTCCTCCTCTGAACTTATTCCAAACCACAATTCCGATTCAAAAATTTGGGGAAATGGGAGGAATGCAAAGCAACCAATTTAATAATCGGCTTCACAAAAGCTATCCTCCTTCCTTGGCCTGCACCTTACACAGCACATGCCAAAGGAAAGGCATGCTCCCTGGAAGGGCTGGGCAGCAACGATGCCTGTGGTCTGGCTGCCACAGATCTACCACCACAACAAAATCTGTTCATCAGGATTTCTAAAATTATTGCAGTTATAATCACAAAAATAAATTACTATTATTGGTTTGATTATAATGCAAACTTATCATTATTGGATCTATTATTACAATACTACAAAGATTTTTGATTTTTTTTCTTTTGTTTTCTTCTTGCTCTATTTTGCTTTAGTTTGTGTAGACACAGAAAACTGTTGAACAAAGACACAGATCCAGGACTCTTAGGACTCTCTACTTTGGTGTTGGTCTAAAGCTAAAACACCTGTACATTTTATTCCCATGGTTCTTCCTTTCCCTCCCTTTTCTTGGTTACTTTCCCTGGGCACCAAAGGGGGAAAAATGGGCTATTAGAATAAGTAACAATCAAAACAATTTAAAAAAACTTGTCATTTATTGAGCTCTTGCTTTGCGAGAGGTACAATGCTGGCTGTTTTGAATACAGAAGCTCTTTGGTTTACTATGTGGTTAACACACATCATAAGTTGAAAATATCTAAACCAAAAACTCACTTAGTACCTGTAACACATCAAACATCACAGCTTAGAGATACAGCACTGCCGGAGGATCCATTCTTCTCACCTTGTGATTACATGGCTGCCTTGGGGCTGGGGCTCACTGTTGCTGCACAGTGGCCCAAGTGTATGGCACTGCTGATAGTCTGGGAAAACATTCAAATTCAAAAGTTGAAGTGCAATTTCTAGTGAGTGTATCACTTTCACACTGCTGTAAAGTTGAAAAATGGTATGTAGAACTATCATAAATTGTGGGACATTGGTGTATTAACTCATTTAGTCATCTGAACAATCATTTTTTTTTTTAAAGATCTATTTATTTGAGAGGCAGAGTTACAGAGGGAGAAGGGGAGGGAGGGAGTGACAGAGATGTCTTCCATCCACTAGTTCACTCCCTAAATGTCTGCACCGGCCAGAACTGGGCCAGTCCGAAGGCTGGAACCAGCAGCATCTTCCAGTTGTCCCACGTGCGTGCAGGGACCCAAGTACTTGGGTCATCCTCTGCTGCTTTCCCAGGG
Organism: Oryctolagus cuniculus; assembly: GCF_964237555.1. NCBI lineage: Eukaryota > Metazoa > Chordata > Mammalia > Lagomorpha > Leporidae > Oryctolagus > Oryctolagus cuniculus. Next base: position 50,264,807 of record NC_091433.1, read on the forward strand.
ACATTATCAGGGAGCTTAACCTACTATACCACAGCACCAGTCCTTTATTTTATTTTTTAAAGATATGAACATAGGTAATATTATCATTTTACCGATGAATTAAGGCACAAAAAGATTTTCAGGTCCCTCTTATTCCACAGACATTATATGTTGGAAGACATCTTCACATTCTTACTGTTTTATGGAGGGGCCAGTCTTGGTTGGAGTTGGATGGAAATTTTTAAAAAAGGATATTCTCCTTCAAAACACAGAATATGTTGACAAGAGAAGATCTATTATATTCAAGAAAAAATGTGTAGTACTATTGCCATGTTTATCTATATCCTGAATGTTGATAAAGAAATAAATTTAAAAAATTCTTTCATTCCATGAATCTATTTTTATTAAAACTGAACATTCTTCAAGTAATATTAAACATTGGGCAGGCAACCAAAATATATTGTCAAATTTTATTTTATTTTTTTTTTTTGACAGGCAGAGTTACACAGTGAGAGAGAGAGAGAGAGAGAGAGAGAGAGAGAGAGAAAGGTCTTCCTTCCGTTGGTTCACCCCCAAATGGCCGCTACGGCCAGCGTGCTGCGCTGATCTGAAGACAAGAGCCAGGTGCCTCCTCTGGTCTCCCATGTGGGTGCAGGGCCCAAGCACTTGGGCCATCCTCCATTGCCTTCCCGGGCCTCAGCAGAGAACTGGACTGGAAGAGGAGCAACCAGGACAGAATCTGGTGCCCCGACTAGGACTAGAACCCAGGGTGCTGGTGCCACAGGCAGAGGATTAGCCAAGTGAGCCACGGTGCCAACCAAATTCCTTTCTTAATATGACAGTGTGAATCTATTTGTAAATTTTCCTGATAGCAAGTTTACCAGGCTGACAATGGCTCTGCAAATTTGTATCATGATGCATTCTCCAAACTTCAGAGCTTTTTCAACAGCAAAATTTGGAAGATTAGAGCTGTATCTCTGAAATGAAACATTTCATTTTAAGGTGAGATATATACAACAGATTACCATAAATTATGTTGTAGCCAAAGGAAGGAAGGAAGAATGATTGAGACCTTTCCTAAAGTAATGACAAACTTCAAACCACAGATCCAGGGTCACTAAGCAGGATAAATACCCAAACTATCCACCTCTTTATACATCTTATGCAAACTCCAGAAAACCAAGACAAATACAAAAGAAGAACTAAAGAAGCCAGGGGATGGAGGGTGAGGAAACTTGCATATAGAGAAACAAGGATAAGAATTACAGTGAGTTTCTCATCAGAAACATGCAAGCAATAAGAGAATAAATTGAAATATTTAAGACATATTCTAAAAGAAAAAAAAAAAACTACCAGCTTTAATCCAACAAAATTACCACTCAAAAGTAATGGAATGTGAAGACTTTTTCAGACTCAAAATAACTGAAGTTATTTATTGTATGCACACCTGCCCTGCAAGAAAGAGTACAAGTTTTTGAGGTAAAGGGAAAATTATACAGATCAGGTACTGGGTTCACACACAGAAAAGAAGTTTATTGGAGAATATGTAAATGAGTATGAAATGGAATTTTATTTTTTATTATTAATTGGCCTAAGAGATATTTTAAAGTAGTAACTGTAACAATGCACAAGGTGCTTACAACATACAGATAAGAGAAATAAATGATAGCAATGCCACAGGGGACAGGAGAAAACTGTGCCTAAGGCACTAAATGTGACCAAGTGTAACATTTTCTGAAGGCTGACATAAATTAGTTAAAAATACGTTATAAAACCTAGAGGAGAAAAATCTTAGGGTACTACTAAAAAGGTGTTTTTTTTGAAGAATAAGTGATATGTTAAGAACAAATATAAAATGAAATAATATAAAATACTTAAGAGAATGCAGAAACAAATACAACAAATTCAAAACAGTTAAAACATGATTGGTATTAATATCACCATGCAAATAATCACTTTAAAATGTGAATATTCAAACATATCAATTAAAATACAGAGATTGCCAGAGTGGATTAAACAAAATTGATTCAACTACCTATTATCTGTAAGAAACACATTTTATGTCTAAAAACTGTTAGATTTACTCAAAGTAAAGGAGTTGATCAAGATATAATAACTAGCAATTATGAAGAGAAAGCTTTAGTAGCTGTAGTAATTTCAGACAAATCAGAATTCAGAACAAGATTATCAGAGATATATAGGGAAAATTTATAATGATAAAAACAGAAGTTTTTCAAGAAAATATAACAACCCCAAACTAAAACATCTAACAATCCAGCATCAAAATTTATTAGGCTAAAACCATTAGAACAGAAGGGATAAACAGACACATCTACCATGAAACTTGGAGACCTCAAAGACTGTCTGTCAGTGACTGATTGATGAGGTAAGAAGAGAATCAGGAAAAGTACACATGACCTGAACAGCACTCTCAATCAACTTGACCTAATGTGACATCTGTAGAACAGTCCACCCAAGGGCAACAGAATGCACATTCTTCTTCAGCTGCACGTAGACCACATTCTGGGCCATAAAACACAACTTTGCAAATTTAAAAATAAGAATAAATACATATAAAAGTCATATCAAATACATTTTCAGATCACAAAGAAATGAAAGTTGAAATCAATAGTAGAAAGATAGCTGGAAATTCCCAGGCATTTGAAAATAAAACCACACATATCTAAATAACAGATCTGTGAAATAAATCTTAATAAAATTTTTTAATATTTAGAGCAAAATTTGTAATATGAGATAACTTGTGACATGCTTTTTTTTTACCATTATATACATATCCTAAAAATCTATCAGAAAAGTTTCTACCATAGGAAATTCGATAAAAGATGAGAAATATAAACCTAAAGCAAAAGACTAGAAGCAATAAAAATTAAAGCATTAATCAATTAAATTGAAAATGGGAAACAACAAAAAAGTCAATGAAAGCTGAAATTTGTTCTTTGAATTTTTCAGTAAAATTTTTCAGCCTCTTTATTAAAGAGAAACCATGAAATAAGAATATTATGATAAAAATAATGCAGTACTATGATTCATTTTTCTCTCTGTTTAGTTGATAAAGATAAAATGGGCAAATATATTGAGGCAAGTAACAGAAAATATGAACAGGTTCAATACTTGTTAGTTTGGACTCATGATTTAAAATATCTCTATAATGAAAATTCCAGGCACTAATGCCCTCACTGTTGAAGTCATCAAAGATTTAAAGGAAAATTTAATATGAATTTAGGATTTGGAGGAAGTCATCAGGCTTCCTAGTGTTTGCTTTTCCACATAGATGAAGTATAATTTTGTGACAACAGGATGCTTGCTTTCTGTTAAATTGATGCTTAATTTCTTACATAATATTTTGATGCAGATATTTTGAATGGAACTCTTGAGCTCTTAGTGTTAGAAAACTTCTAAGTCTTAAGAAAAAACAGAGAAGCATCCCAAAGGTGCAAGGAAGGTCAGGAGTGAGATAGAATGAAAAGGAAGATAGAGTTAGAAAGAAAGCTGAGACCATGAGCATTAATTGAGGAAGTCAGTAGTGGATTTCAGTGGTTTCCTCCACTTTCATTCTTTTAAAAAGTATATTTTAAAATGTTTATTTATCTTTCATTTACTTGTTAGAGTAAGAGAGTATTCTTCCATCTGCTGGTTCACTCCCCAATTGCCCCAGTAACCAAGGCTGAGCAAGGCTGGAACCAGGAACCAACAATTCCATCCTGGTCTTCCAAATGAGTAACAGAGTCCCAAATATTTGAACCATCATCTGTTTCCAAAGGTGCACATTAGATAGAAGCTGGGTCAGAAGTGGAAGCAGAAGTTGACCCCAAGTACTCAATATAAGAAAAAGTATTTAATCTGATTATAAATGTATGAAACATACCGGGGGATTCCAATTCAATCCCATCAAGGTGGCATGTACCAATGCCATCTCACTAGTCCCAGTGATCAATTTCTGTTCACAATTGATCACACTGATAGGTCTAAGAGTCAAAGGGATCACACAAACAAGACTAGTGTCTGCAAATACTAACTGATAGAATCAAAAAGGGAGAGAACGATCCAACATGGGAAGTGGGATACACAGCAGACTCATAGAATGGCAGATGTCCTAAACAGCACTCTGGCCTCAGAATCAGCCCTTAAGGCATGCGGATCCAGCTGAAAAGCCCATGAGAGTATTTTAGGCATGGAAAGCCAAGACACTCTGGGAAAAAAAAAAAGAATGAAAGATCTCTGCGAGTGAGATCCCAGTGGAAAGAACTGGGGCCATCAAAGGAGGAGGTACCTTTCTCTGAAGGGAGGAGAGAACTTCCACTTTGGCTATGACCCTGTCTGAATAAGATCGAAGTTGGTGAACTCAAAAGGCTTCTGTAGCCTTGGCAACTCATGACTAGAGCCTAGGGAGATTACTGACACCATAAACAAGAGTGTCAAATTATTAAGTCAACAACAGGAGTCATTGTGTACTCACTCCTTATATGGGATCTCTGTCCTTAATGTGTTGTCCAATGTGAAGTAATGCTATAACTAGAACTCAAACAGTATTTTACACTTTGTGTTTCTGTGTGGGTGCAAACTGATGAAATCTTCACTTAATATATACTAAATCGATCTTGTGTATATAAAGAGAATTGAAAATGAATCTTGATGTGAATGGAATGGGAGAGGGAGCGGGAAATGGGAGGGGTGCGAGTGGGAGGGAAGTTATTGGGGGGGAAGCCATTGCAATCCATAAACTGTACTTTGAAAACTTATATTTACTAAATAAAAGTTAAAAAAACAAACAACAAAAAAAAGTGCCAGTCAGATACCATAACATGTTAAATGGAAGGTTTGGATTACAGGATCTCTAAGCAACAATGCAGCGCCAATAATGTGGCAATCTAGATAGCACACCTCTGGGCTGATAACTTGTTTTATTATACAAGAGGAGAGGAAGGAGGGGAAGGAAATGCTTATTGATGAAAGCCAATCTTTTAAAAGCCGCATTCATGGAAAGACTAAAGACTGTCCATGTTAGATGTTGTGCCAACACATTGTATATGAAAAATTCAACTTTTTTGGTGTAAGGAGAGGGCATTTGATAATAAGAGGAAAATGCTTTGTCATTAGATTCATTACTTTCTTAGTATAAGCTTAAAAGTAATCTTTCCAAAATTTCATATTTAAACTGATTTTTTTTCATTTGAGTAAATCAAGGCTCATGGCTTCAAAAATACATAAAAGGAAATAAGTGTAAAACACCATTCTCCAAATATACTTTTTTTAGGAAAAAGTGAGGGTTACCCATTTAAAAAAAATAGCATATCACCTAATTCCCAAATTGCCTACAGCTATGGTTATTTTATCCCATTAATGGTAATCATCGACTACAAAATAAATCAAAAGATGTTTTTGAACATGGTAAATCTGTTGTAATGGTATTGTATATTACTAATGAAGATGTTTAAAAATGGAAAAATATTATCAATTTCCTAACTACTAAAATGGAATATTGACAGCCATGTTTTCCTATTGTGCAGTGTTTTCATGTGTTCTTGCTTGTGTTTCATGTTTTCCTGCTTGTGCAGTGGGCAAAATTAAATATACAGAAAGTCTGGGATTCCTTTACATTTTGACTGGCTATTTTTTAAGAAAGGATGTGAACTGTTGGCTGTCCTCTTTCAGAGCCTCTGCTCTATTCTTAGCCTTTAAGGTTGAGAAGTTCTCAGGCAGCTTCATGCCACCCCTCCCCCACCCCTGGCATTTGACTTGTTTGTGACTTTCTTTCCCTGCTATTTCACCCTGTGTTTAGCCCTCCTGGAGCAGCAGTTTCCTTAGCAACAGACTTGTCCATTTAGAGACTCAAACTATGACAGCAGCTAATGGGCATGCGTTCTCCCTGTCTCCCACATTAATGCTGCATGGTTCCTCTGCCTCCCTCATTGATGCTCAAAGGTCAAAAAGTGAAGTCCACCTTACTTCACTCTTTTCAAATCAAGAAAGGAGGCTCTAGTAAGTTGGGAAAACACATTTTAACTTGGGTAGCTCATGTGATATCATAATCTTAATTTTTTATAAAAAGCAACTATTTTCATGGAAGACAAGGAAGATGGAGTGGAAACAATGACAAAGAGAGACTCTGGAAGGAAGACAGCCACCTGGGCAACACAGAGTGGAGGTTCTGGATGGAATTGTGGGAACACAAAGGAATCTGCTTTGCTCTCTCACAGTATCTCAGAATTAGAAGGGATGTTGAGGGTCTTCCCCACCAGTGCACAACCTGATAGAAGAATGAGCTCTAGGCTGAAACCGTTTAAGCTTTACACCATTTAGATATGAAATTTAGACACTGTAAAGCTATAATAAAACATTTACTGAATTTATTAACATTAAAAACCTAGGGATTGATGTTATACAAATAGATTAACACCTTTTTTTTTTTTTTTGGAACAGAATTTCATTCACTCAATCATCAAATATTTGTTAGGTGCCTACTATGTGCCAGCAGTGTTCCAAGTATTTGAACACATCACTGAATAAAAATAGTTTTAAAATTTCTTTCCTTAAGAACATACTTAAATTCAAATTCATGCAATTGTGCCACAGGTTTAGAAGTGGCATGAGTTTTCTAATACTTGACAGGTGATGACTTCAATCTGCATTACAAAGCTTTACTAGTTAAAGAGCATAGTAGTAGTATGAAAGTATATACACCAACCAATAGGACAGAATACAGAGCCCCAAAATTAATATGCATTAATAAATCTATGGAATTAATAAGGGTGCCAAGAACAAAAAAAAAATGGGAAAAGGAAAAACTGTTTAAAAAATCTATTGTGGAAACTGGACATCTACACACAGAATTAAATACAGTACAAAAATCAACTAAGAATGATTACACACTTAAACTTAAGACCTAGGAAAAAAAAACAGGAAAAAAAACATACAACATTGACTCAGATAATGATTATTTGCACTTGACTTCAAAAGTTCAAATAGTGGGACTAGCACTGTGGCATAGCGGGTAAAGCTGCCGCCTGCAGTGCCAGCATCCCATATGGGCATCAGTTCAAGTCCCAGCTGCTCCACTTCCGATCCAGCTCTCTGCTGTGGCCTAGGAAAGCAGCAGATGGAAGATCGATCTCTCTCTCTGTGCCTCTCTTTTTCTCTCTGTATAACTCTTTCAAATAAATAAATAAATCTTTAACAACAAAAAAGCTTCTGTACAGCAAAAGATATAACAGAGTGAGTAGGCAATCTATAGAATGTGAAAAATATTTGTAGTCCATACATGTGATAAGTAACTAATGGCAAACAACACCATGATACAAAAATAAATAAATAATAAATAAACAAACAGCCTGATTTTTAAAATGGGCAAAGGATATTTCTCAAAAGAAGACACAAATGGCCCACAGAGATATCGTAAAACGCTCACTAATTGCTAGGGAAATGCAAATTAAAATGAGGTGTTACTTCGCCCTTGTCAGAAAGACCATTATCAAAAAGATCAAAGATCAAAGTCAACAAGTATTGCTAAGCATGTGAAGATAAGAGGACCCTTGTACACTGTTGGGAAAGTAAATTAGTATAGCCACATGGAAAACAATATGAAAGTTTCCTCAAAGAACTAAAAATAGAGCTAACATATGATTCAGCAATTCCATTGCTGATATATATTCTAAGATTTTAAAATCAATATGTAGAAGAACTATATGAACTCTGATATTTATTGCAGCACTGTTCACAATAGCAAAGTTATGAAATCAACCTAAGCATATGATGAACAGATAAATGTGATAAGGGAAATAAAATGGAATACTGTTGTCTTCAAAAAGAAAAATTATATCATTTGTGATAACTTAGATTATTAACCTAGGGAATATTATACTAAGTGAAAGAAACCAGACATGGGGCCAGCACTGTGGCATAGTGGGTTAAGCCACCGCCTGTGATGCCAGCATCCCATATGGGCAATGGTTCGATTCCCAGCTTCTCCATTTTCAATCCAGCTCCCTGCTAATGTTCCTAGGAAAGTTGCAGAAGATGACCCAAATACTTGAGCTCCTGAACCCACATGGGAGACCCAGAAGAAGCTCCTGGCTTTGGACTGGCCCAGCTCCTGCCATTGCAGACATTTGAGGAGTGAACCAGTTGAATACAAGATCTCTCTGTCTGTGTCTCTCCCACTCTTTCTTTCTGTGTGACTCTGCCTTTCAAATAAATATATAAATCTTTTTTTAAAATGTGAAATAAACCAGGCATGGAAACACAAATAATGCATTTTTCATTTATATGTGGAATCTAAAATAATCAAATACATAGAGGCAGAGAGAAGAATGGTACCTACTAGGGGCTGGGAGAGGGTGAATAAGAAGATATTGTTTCAGTTGGACAGGAAAAGAAATAAAATACATTTGAGCTGATGGACATATTCATTAGTTTGATTCAATCATTTCACATTGCATACATATCATTATATCACTTTGTATCTCATAAATATATACAAATATAATTTTCCCATACTTCTGTAAGTCTGTTTTTGTTACTATAATGAAATACTGGAGGTTTATTTTGATTCATGATTCTAGAGGTTCAAAGACTCCATTGTATCAGAGACAGAGAAGGAAACTGTGTATGTGTGTCTAACTCTGATCTCTCTCCTCTTCTTTTGAAGCCACCAGCATTCAATCACGGAGGGCATCCAGGAGGTGCTCTACCATAATGATCTTATCCAGTCCCAATAATCCCTCAAGTACCATACCTCTAAACATCATAGTAGTATGAAATAGCCACCCTTTTAACAAAATAATGATTAAATTTCAACACATAATATCTTGGAGGACACTCAAACTATATCTAAACCATAGCAATATCCAAAACAAATTTAAATAAATAAATTAAAATTTGCAAGTGAAATTGCTCAGGTCAGAACCCTACTGCTCTACCTGTGCATAATGAATTAAATAAATGGTGAAAAGCTTTACCTCTATTTGCTCAGTAATTATTTCTGCTGACCATAGTGGAAATAGTCAAATACTCATTAAAAAATAATCTCAACTATTTGCATGCTATCATTCTCTGTTTATAAACTACTATGCCCAAATCTTTACTTAAATCTTTGAGTTCTAGATACAGCACCCTAATCTTTATAAGTTTTTCAGATACCTTATATACCCTAGATACCCTGGATTTAATCTATCCAAAACTGATCTCAGCACCCTCTCCCCCAAGTCTGTTCTCTCTCTAGGGCTACCACATCAGTAAACTGCACCATTATTTTCTCTTTTGCAATACTGAAATTTAATGTTAGCTAGGTTAACACTTCTCTACTTCATCTTGAAGTCCTGTAGATTTAATTTTGTTAAACCCTCTTGATTCTGCCTATTTGCTTTCGATTGCTAGAATAGCTCCACTTAATTTGTCTTTATTTCTAATTTCTCACCACTCCTCTCCAACTCATTTGTCAACTGAAGCCAGATAAGTATTATAAAAAAGCAAATCTGATTGTGGTCTATTCTATGGTTATAATCTTCTCTGCTGCCATCGGGACCAATATTTTAACTTGTCTTACTATATTTCATGGTCATCCTTTCAATCTTATCACATTCTGATTTCAAGCCATATTGTTTAAAGTTGTCTCACTATGCCATGAGCTTTCTTACTTTGGGCTTTGGATGTGTTCATTGCCTGGGCAACATACGTAGCCACCAATCACTGCCGTGTCCTTCATATTTCCAGTTGGGTTTCTTCTCAGATGTATTCCCTGGCCTGCCAAACTAGATAAAATGTGCTTCCCATGTGTGCTAAATACCAGCTTCTAATTACTCCCATCACACTGATAATGAACCCTTTTTTTCAACAGATCACAATTACTGGGAGGCAGAGATCATGTATATTTTATTATTTGAATTCCTAAAACCTAGCTGGCATTTTTAGTATAAAATGTGTTGATTTATGTGTTGATTGAATTAATGTGTTCTAGCTGTTCAGAGTTGTTAAATGGACCTGAATGATACTAAACTCATGAATTATTGCCATATGAGCTTCTTCATATTAAGCTCTTCTAACAAAGGGAAACCATACACAAAGTTTTATTTACTAGGATTTGCAAAAATGTCTCATTCTGAACTTTCCCTTCTTTAATTAATTACTGTGATTATTTTTGCCCTACAATGTTATTTCACTTGGGTGAAGTTTGAAGATCAATCATAACTACTAAGACAACCTGGACTAAGCCTTTGCTTTTTGTTTTCATGCATTTTATTTATTCTAAAAAAAAAAAAAGAGAAAGTATCCAATCTTCTATCTATTGGTTCACTCCCCAAATGCCTGTAACAGCCAAGGCTGGGCCAACCCAAAGGAAGGAGCCAGGAATTCAATCAAGTCCCCCGTGTGTGTGGCAGGGGCCCAAGTACATGAGCCATCACCAGCTGCCTTCCATTAGCAGAAAGCTATCATCAGAAAAGGAGTCAAGACTCAAACCCAGGCTCTCTGATAGGGTATATGGGTGATCCAAGTGGCATGCTGACCAGTAAGCCGACTGCTCACCCATAACTATTTCTTAATAAAACAGCATAATAGATACTTCTTAGGCTCAAAGGGAAAGGCTGAGTATTTACATGCCATATAACACAGAGCTAAGTATGGTCACCTTTTTTGCTAAGTGGTATATTCTGCAATAAAGTTTTTATATTCTGAGAGAACTTTTTTCAGTTAATTTACAGAAGATATAATTAGATAAGTAAACATTTTAAATTAAATTCAACAAAACACTTATCCCCAGGGCGTCTAGTACCTGCTAACATGATTTATGTAAAGTATCTTTAGCCAATTTTCCAAAGGACGCGGAAATCACTCAATAAGATATTCTTCTATTGTTAAATGTCAAGGACACAAAAATACTATAATGCAAACCTTAAGGAACTTATAGAACTGAGATTTAAATATGCTGCAGCAGAATAAGAATAGAGTAACAATAATAATAATCCTTTCACAGTGGTGGGAAGGGAAATAGGTCCCTCTCTTATTCAGTTTAACACAGTGCATCCTAGATTTTTATATAAGATTAAACCATTAAACAAATAGCTAAATACATAGGTTTTTTTTTTAGAACTTGCTGTAGAAAATAACAAGGTAAATACATAGTTTTTTTAGATTTTATCATAGAAAATAACATTAAGTGCAGTTATTTTAAAAGCTTTTGAATTTGGAGCATCAAAAATTTCAATAAGTAATGAGAAATCAACAACATGCTAAAAAAATTTTGAAATATATGTAATGGATAAAGATTAGCATCAGCATATCAGCATTTAGTACATTAATGAGGAAACTTTCAAAAACTGTAAATGAAAACTAAGCAAGACCATAGATGGAGTTACTATTCTTGTGTCTTGAATCCAATCTAATAAAGTTTTTGTCCTCAAATCTACACTGAAACAAGATGACCATCTGGGGTTTTAAACTCTTTCATAATCCAATTGGAAAACAGACTACACTCCAGTTATTTCAAGCAGAGAAATGTTGATATAGTGATGGAAGAACTGAAAAGCCAAAAGAGCTGGGCTGGTGCCTTGGCTCACTTGGTTAATCCTCCACCTGCGGTGCCAGCATCCCATATGGGCGCCGGTTCTAGTCACGATTGTTCCTCTTCCCGTCCAGCTCTGCTGTAGCCTGGGAAAGCAGTGGAGGATGGCCCAATTGCTTGGGCCCCTGCACCCACATGGAAGACCAGGTAGAAGCTCCTGGCTCCTGGCTTCGGATGGGCACAGCTCTGGCCATAGTGGCCATTTAGGGAGTGAACCAACAGAAGGAAGACCTTTCTCTCTGTCTCACTGTCTATAAAATATACTTGTCAAATAAAAAAAAAAGCCAAATGAGCTAGTTATGCAATCTAGATAGTTGGCCATATCCAGGTGATATGGCCACCACAAGGGCTGGAAAGACAGACAAGATGATATTCCCAGAGCCCAGCCAGGACTGTCTGGGGAACTGTACCATCTGCAGGCTCCCTGATAGAAGCTTAGACTAGAAATATAGGCAAGACTATCTCAAGTCCCAAGATGGGCTATGCTCTCTCCTTATTGAAAGTGTTTTTCTGCTTTGAACTCTCTGCTTCTCACTAGTTCTTGCTAACTCCTAATCAATATAAAGGACTCTCTCCATTTCCATAATATATTTCTTGAGTCTGTGCCCTAAATAAGATCTTTCCATAACACTCTATGCTAATCCTCTATTTTAACACTCACCCAATCTGATTGCAATTATAATTTAACTGTCTGTCTTCCAGGGTTGTAAATCCAAAACAACACAAACCTGGGAACATGTTCCCTGCTGTATGTTTGGTACATAAATCAATTTGACATACAACGTGAAAATCAATAAATTATTTATTAAATGAATTCTCAAAAATAAATAGCTGATACCTCATCAGCTTTCCTTTGAAAACCCACCTCTTGCTTCAATTCATATGTATCAGTTAGAACTGACCCCACTACCTCCTACTCTCCATTATTAAAGGAATGCACATATTTTCAGATGTGCCCAATCAAACTATATCCCTCTGACATAGCATTTGATTTAGGAATGGTCAGATGACCTCATTCCAAATGGACTAAAATGGACTCAATCTTAGGACTTTCTCTGAAGTTGCTATTTAGAAGGCATTCTTCTTATATTATGGTTACTGAACTAAACCATGTTTGCCTGGAGCTGCTAGTAATATTTTGCTACCAAGATAGTAGAGTCTGCATCAAATAGAAATGAAAGCTTTGATGTGAAGCCAGAAAGGTGAGTGACTGAGTTTTGATGGTTGGCATCTTCTGATCCTTTGAATCCATTAATGCCTAAAGCCAGATATACACCTGAGGATTCTGGCTACACAATCCAAAAAATTCCTTTCTGACATGAGCTTGTTTTACTTCCACCACTTACAGTTGAAGAAAATTCACTTATTCCTGTATCAATATCCACATAACCAGTGGATGGGAGCTCTATATATCTATCTATATCTCTTCTCCTTTCTAATAAAATAGAATATTAGAAAAATCTTTATGTCTGACCCTCTTTTCACATATCTGAATTTAATCTTCCATCACATGTAGGCTTCATCTCATCTTCTGTATGATCTATGACCAAAAAATCTTATTTTGTGTATTATTTTGTGTATTACCATCTAAAGGAACTGCAGTAGACTCTAGTGATGCAAAAGAACCAAGGTATTTCAGACTCTGGCATACCAGATATCACTTCTAGAGCATAAGCAGCATCTGGGAAACCAGCTGAAAATGCTAATGCAATTCCTCCACTCCCACGACCTTCTGACAATGGTTCTGGAGGTGAGGCTCGAGAATCTGAATTTTTTTTCTTTTTTTTCTTTTTTTTAACTTTTATTTAATGAATATAAATTTCCAAAGTACGACTTAGGGATTACAATGGCTTCCCCCCCATACCGTCCCTCCCACCCACAACCCTCCCCTTTCCCACTCCCTCTCCCCTTCCATTCACATCAAGATTCATTTTTGATTATCTTAATATACAGAAGATCAGCTTAGTATACATTAAGTAAGGATTTCAACAGTTTGCTCCCACACAGAAACATAAAGTGAAAGATAATAGATGATTTTTTTTAAATGATGATGAAATCAGATCAGACCTATTGTCATGTTTAATCCCAGTGAGAGTCAAGTTGGGAATTGATAATTTCTTTTTTTTTTTTTTACAGAAGATCAGTTTAGTATGCATTAAGTAAAGATTTCAACAGTTTGCACCCCCATGGAAACGCAAAGTGAAATATATTGTTTGAGTACTCGTTATAGCATTAAATCTCAATGCACAGCACATTAAGGACAGAGATCCTACATGAGGAGTAAGTGCACAGTGACTCCTGTTGTTGACTTTACCAATTGACACTCCTGTCTATGGCATCAGTAATCTCCCTATGCACCAGTCATGAGTTTCCAAGGCTATGGAAGCCCTCTGAGTTCTCCGACTCTTATCTTGTTTAGACAAGGTCATAGTCAAAGTGGAGGTTCTCTCCTCCCTTCAGAGAAAGAATCTGAATTTTTTAAATGAAAAATAAAATCTCAAAATGATTTTATCAAGGTCATGTTCAAACTATGCCTAATGAAACTTTAGAGGGGAAAAATAGAAACTACAGTACAGATTCCAGAGCAAACACTAGAACACTAGTGTGGTAGGAGTGCATTAGCAGATGGGAGCAGGAGGGCTGAAGTTAACCTTGGAATCACAAAAGCTCACTCGAGGAGGGCATGTTTAAGCTGAGCCTTCAACCATCCCTAGAAAGACACTCTGACAGAAAGATTGGGGGGGACAGAGACCAAAGAAGCTACCAAGAAAGAAGGATTAGAGAACATGTGAGGTGCTGAGAGATTACCAGAATAGGTGTAGGACAGAGCAAATGGCATTACTGGCTCCTAGCTTTGACTATTGTGGACATTTGGTAAGCAAACCAGCAGAAGGAAAATCTTGCTCTCTCTCACTCCATTTCTCTGTGTCTCTGTCTCCTCCCACCAGCCCCCATCACTCTGCCTTTCAAACTAGAAACAAAAGTAAATAAATAAGTCTTTAAAAAAAAAAGAATGGGAAAATACATGAGAAAAGGCCTTTAAGCTGAGAAAACAGCATAGGCAAAACACCTAAAAAATGTCAAATGAATGAAGATGAATGGCCCTGGGAAGGAAGTATCCTGAAGAGCTTTGGGATTAGGATGACCAATAAAATGATGCACTTAAAAAATATTGAGGCCTTGACAATGGAATATAAGAAAACAAAACAATTCTGAGAAAGTTTGAAGGATATGATTTCAGGCAACTCCCCATTAAGAATGTCTTCACTCTGGGCCAGTGCTGTGGCTCACATAGTTAATCCTCTGCCTGCAGCGCTTGCATCCCATATGGGCATCAAGTTCTAGTCCCGGTTGCTCCTCTTCCAGTCCAGCTCTCTGCTGTGGCCTGGGAAGGCAGTGGAGGATGGACCAAGTGCTTGGGCCTCTGCACCCACATGGGAGACCAGGGAGGAAGCACCTGGCACCTGGCTTTGGATTGGCACAGTGCGCCGGCCATAGCGGCCATTTTGGGGGTGAACCAACTGAAGGAAGACCTTTCTCTCTCTCTCTCACACTGTTTAACTCTGCCTGTCAAATAAAAAACAAATAATGTCTTCACTCTGATCAAGGAAAAGTTAGTCTTTTAGACATCCCATGTATGACCATCTTGGGGGAATATTAACTGCTCTGGATTCTCTTGGCTAAGCAACTCTAGTATCCAGTGGGCAGTGAGAAAAAGAAGAGTTAGGTTGTTTGGCATAGAAATTAAGACAGCAGTTGTGATACCATATGATATATCAGAGTGTCCATATCAAGTCTCAATTCCACTCCCAATTCAAACTTTCTGTTTACTTGTACCCTGAAAGGAAGCAGGTAATGGTTCAAGTTGAGTTCCTGCCATCCATATGGGAGGTCTGGTTTGAAGACCCATCTCTCTTCATCCTACCCCATGCTCAGCCATTGTAGCAGATTGGAGCATGCTCTCTCTCTCTGTCTCTCTCTCCCTCTCTCACCTTACCTCCCTCCCTCCCTTGTTCCCTTTCTACTTCTCTAATACATAATTTATTTAAAAAAAAAAGGACAAAAACACAGAAGTCTTTGAGGATTGACAATAGAGTGGGGATGGAAGGAAATGAGAATTAGTAAATGTGACCTTATTCTGTCACCCTTTGTTATGCAAGCATTTAGTATCTACCTAATAATTGCCAGAATCAGTGTGGGCTCTCACATGTATTAACCGTTTAGTCCTAATAACAACTCAAATCACTTTTGCTTAATTCCATAGTCTCACATCCAAATAGCTATGCTCAGCTGTCTCACTTAGAATTATTCTCAGAATTTGTCATATGTTCTTGTGACCAACCTCAGGAGGATATTCATTCAAATCTGAGTTCTCTGAATAATATATGCAATCAAGCTTATCAATTCTGATTTTTAAAAATTAAGGTTGACTTTTAATATATTAGTACCAACGTTCACTAGATAGCTTGTGATGAATTCTAAGGGCAATTACAAAAGTTGTTTGGAGCAATGACAGTATTATTAGAATAAATACATTACCTTTGACAAGCTTGAAGGAGACTCTACTCACTTAGAAATTACATTTGTTGAAAAAAAAAAAAAAAAAAAAAACCCTTAGCTCATAACCATACCTTGATGGTGTCCCTTTAAAGATGGAGACAGAAAGATGTAGGTGAAAGATCAGCTCCACAGTCCGTGAAGTACTCCCACATTGACTCATTCCAGCATGATTAATAATCTAAAAAAGAAAAGCAGTCATCAATCATCTTGATTCCATTTTTTACTCCCTTGTCAAAAGAAATTGGAGGGCTGGTACTCGCCACCGTGGTTACAATGCTTTTTGGGATGTCCATAACCCATATCAGCATGCCTTGGTTTGAGTCTTGGCTCTGCTCTCTATTCCAGCTTTCTGCTCATGTACATGCTGGCAGGCAGCAGGTGATGGCTCCAATATTTGCATCTCTGCCACCCAGATGGGGCATCCAGAGTCTCCAGCATCTGGCTTTGGCCTGGCCTAGCATTTCAGGAATTTGGGGAATGAACCAGTGTACCCAGCTTATGGATGATCTCTCACTCTTTCTCTCTCTGCTTTTCAAGAAACACATAAATCACATTTCTTAAAAAGTATTTTTCAACCTCACCTTATCTTTGTATGGATAGCCTCCATAAAAGGGTCGGAAAGCAACACATTTTGCCTCAAGAGTCCTCAACACACTCTTCAGGCTTTTTAGCAACATAGGAAAATCCCTGACTTCATGAAATAAGTAACTGTTGGCAATGCGGAAGCAGTGGCATTATAAAGGCATAGGTCAAATTAAATCACAGGCTTTTAGAACCCTCATGCCCAATTTGTTAATCTTCTGTTTTGTTCCAAAATCCTCTACAGTTTCTGACATCATTGATTATGGCTCCAAGGTGAAGTCTGGTCAAAGCCAAGTTAACCATATCCCAGTGTTACTGTGGGCCTATTTAAGGTTAGAAAGGATTAGACTATCTTCTGAGCTCTAAACCCTCCATTTAATTATAAAAATATTATTCATTTTACTCTTACTAAGTATACTATTATTAATTATTAAACATTTCAGTGATGATAATTAGGCATCTAATACTGCTAATAAATATGCTTAAATAAATTTTAAATTTTTAAATTTCATGTTTATAATACTTCATATAAATTTATATTTTGAACATATTTTTAAAGAACCTGAACTAGTAATACAGTATATATTATATAATTATAACATGTATATATAACTTATTAATTATGTAAATATAGATGGTTCCTAACTTCTGATGGTTTGACTTGCAATTCTTTTTACCTTACAACAGTGTGAAAGCCACATACACTCACTAGAAACTGTACTTTGGACTCCGAACTTTCATCTTTCCTAAGGCTAACACATGTGATATGAGCCTCTCTTGCCATTCTGGGCAGTAATAGCAGTGGCCTAGTTTCTAGTCAGTCATGAGATCTCATGAACTGGTACCCTAACAGCATATTGTGTTACCAAATAAAGAAGTTTAATTGCTTGAGTGTACTAAAAACATTTTTTTCAAGATATTTTCTACTCATGATAGAGTTACTGGGACATAATCCCCCATAAGGTGAGGAGCATCTATATATAAGTACATACATAAAGAGGCGTATCATATATAAAATGGATGTGCATCTGAACATTTAATTGTAAAATGCATACACATTAATGTACACATATACAAATGGATGTTCATATGAACACACATTTAACTAAAAATACACACATTATAGATGCATGCTTAGACACTTCCTACTAAATGATAAAGCTCTTAGAAACTACTGGCCTAGAGGGCCTGCTTCTAAGAGAAAACAAAATTTAAGAGTGTGAGGGATTTCATTCCAATAATAGAAAATATTCTTCCAAAGCAAAACAGAGGAAAAAATACTGGAGAAAAGATAGGTATAATGAGAAAGGGTCAAATCTGACAATGTCTTATATGTAGAAATATGGAGGTATTATATGCAAATGATCACCTTGAGGGACTTGACAGCACTGTCCCAGAACCTGGGCAGTGGAGTCACTGGTCTTGCACACCTCAGCTATTGTGAGAAAAAAGTTACCACAGCCCTTCTCACTAGAGTCTGATGAGGAGTTCCCACCTACAAAACCTTCTATGGAACTGAGGAGCCAAGTGAGTCCAGAAACAACTCTGACCAAGTGAAGAAAAAAAGCCACCTTCCAGCATCCAAACAGCAACAAGTCCACAGGGCACAGTGAGGCCCTGAGCATTGGGCAGAGCAAAAGAGAAGCTTCTAACTTTGTACTTGTCACAGGTGACATATAGCAGGACGAGTGTCAGATTCCTCAGAAGTGGGACAGTGATCTAAAATATCCACAATGCTTGAATAATTAAAAACAAATTTAGAAATTGTAAGAATGTGATCAGAAAATGTGTAACTTGCCTTCCATAATGAGATTCCCTGACACACCAAGATGCCATCACAGTGGATAACCAAACCTCATTAAACTCATAGTCTAGCAGAGATGGTGCTCTATCCCACGATGGCCCTGAGAAGACTGTATCAAAACTTTTCTCTCCCTGCTCCAATACACACTCATTCTCAAAGGATGACCTCATTTTTCACTGCACTGTAAAGAAGGCAATGAAGGAAGAGTATATTTCTCTCACCAAAATTCTAAACCTGCAGTACCCATGCCCATTGTCCCCACCTTCACCATTCTTCCTTTGGAAAAAAATGGCTTCCTCTCTGACGAAAGGCAAACTTCTTGCACCTAAGATCTGGAATTTATCACTTCTTGCTTTCTCAAAGACTTAGCCTCTTCTTTCTCCCTTTATCTGCAACGTGCATTAACCTCAGTCAGGCCATTCTCATTGGACATAAACATACCTATCACTCATTAAAAAAAATCATCAGCTCTTACACTTCCTGCTGCTATCAGCTCAATTTCTCTGGTTACTCCATAGGAAATCTTGAGGCGTGGTCTATTGGTTTCTCTGCTTCCTTGCCTCCCACTCACCTTCAGCCTTATGCTGTCCATGGACATCATGTCTCCAAATCCAACAGGCACTTCTGTTTTGTTGTTTTGCCTGCTTCTTCAGCAGTACGTCACCCTGTTCACTATGGCTTGCTTCTTAGAACATTATTCTGTTTCTGCTGAGAATGTCTATTGGATTTCTTTCACTCAGAGTCCCTTCTCCTCTGGTAACCATACCTTAATTTTGTTCCTTTCTCCTTCTCTTGGTCATATCATTTCAAATAGAGATAATCCCCCTACTCCAGGCCTATTCAATAAATAATAGCACAGAATGTTTCTCTATGCAAGGCACTGTTCTAAACACTTTTAATTCACTTAATAGTTATAGTCGTATTTCAATGATTATGGATTAGAACCAGAGAATAATTGACTAGTCCAAGTTCACACAGCTAATAAATGATGGAGATGAGTTGAATTCTATGCTCTCAATCACTGTTTCTCACATTCCCTGATCATAATCAATTTAGGGATGAATATTAAGAAATAGATTCTCTTACAATTGAGTTCATAAGCAAGAATATTGTGTGACCATGTGAAAAGACTCAGCATAAAAATAAAGGAGACAGAGCTAAAAATAATAATAAATGATATCATTTGAGCACTTAGATCTAGCCATGCCTGTAGCCAATAATATTGATTTTTCAATTACACAGTTCAATAAATTCTCATTTTTGCTTAAGCTTACTAAGACTTTTTGAGGCATCACTTACCTACAGAATGCAGTGATTAATAGTGTCCACAACAGCACACTCCTCTGTTCTTTCTACCTCACAGGCTCATCTTTCTCAGTCTTCCTTGCCAGTTCCTCCTCTAGCTGGCCATTAAAGGATTGTATTCCTTGCTTATTGATGCACAAATATATCTGCTTTTCTATTGCTTCTTTAAGATTTATTTATTTGAAAAGCAGATTGATAGAAAGAGGGAAAGGAAGAGAGATGGTCCATTCGCTACTTCACTCCCCATATGCCTGCATCAGCCAAATTTAGGCCAGGCTAAAGCCAGGAGCTGAGAACTCCATCCTGGTCTCCTAAATGGGTGTCAGGTGTCCAAGCACTTAGGCCATCTTCTGCTGCCTTCCCAGGTGCATTAGCGGGAAGCTGGACAAGAAGCAAAGTAGTTAGGACTCAAACCAGTGCCAGTTATGGAATGCTGGTATCACAAATGGGTATTTAATCTGCTTTGTCACAAAGTAGCCCCTCTCCTTTGCTGTTTCAATTCCCTCCCTAAATAAGTTAATATAGCCCTGTATTTTTTTTATTTTATTTTTCATCTTATTTGAATGGCAGAAAGAGATCACTCCCCAAATGCTCACAACAGCTTGGACTGGCCCAAACCAAAGCCAGAAACCTGGAACTCCCTCCAGGTCTTCAACATGAGCGGTGGGACCAAAGTACTTAAGTCATCATCTTTCATCTCTCAGGATGTGCACCAGTAAGAAACTGAACCAGAAATGGAAAAACTGAGGCTCCAACCAAGTACTCAGACATGGCATACAGCTGTTCCAAGTAGCAACTTATCCTCTTCACCAAACACCTGCCCTCAAACGCCACAATATTAAAGGTTAAGTACACATTGGTGGTCCTTAAATACATTTATCAAATTCAGATGTCTCCAAACTACCATCTACCAACTGCCTGTTTAACACCTTCAGCTGCACATGTCATAGCATCACATAAAACCGAATATTTCCCATTTTAAACTCTTCCTACTCCAGTCTTCCTTATCTCAGGAAATGTCTTTCCCAAGAGCCTGGTTGCTCCAACCAAACATCTTCAAATCATGGGTTCTATTTTGTGTATTAAAATATCAAACCCTTTCATTGATGTCCATGCTCATTGCTACCACCCTCATCTACTCTCACCCCTTTCTAATTCATCCAGTACATGGAAGTTATACGGGTCTTTTAAAATGTAAATCAAATCATCTCCTTCCATTATCTAAAATTCTTTTTTTAAAAGATTTTTTTAATTTATTTGACAGGTAGAGTTATAAACAGTGAGAGAGAGACAGAGAAAGGTCTTCCATCCGATGGTTCACCCCCAAAATGGCCGCAACGTCCAGAGCTATGCCAATCTGAAGCCAGGAGCCAGGTGCCTCTTCCTGGTCTCCCATGCGGGTACAAGGTCCAAGCACTTAGGCCATCCTCCACTGCCCTCCCGGGGCCACAGCAGAGAGCTGGATGGGAAGAGGAGCAACTGGGACTAGAACTTGGTGCCCATATGGGATGCTGGTGCCACAGGTGGAGGATTAACCTAGTGTGCCACCGTGCTGCCCCCCCCCCTTACCTAAAATTCTTCAGTTGGTCCTCTTTACTCCTGGAGCATAATCCAAGCCCTATTTCCATTTTCATCAAGGCTCCATCTTCTCTGGACCTTCCAACCTAGTTCCCTGCACATCACTTTCTACTAACTCCAAATACTTAGCCTCCCTGGCCTGTTTTTCAGCCTCAAACACAATAGTTACATCCTACCTCTTATCCTTTCCACTTGCCATTTCCTCCACCAGGAAGGCACCTCTTACAGCTCTTCACCACGAAATGTCGCCTTCCAGGAGTTGCGGCACACTTCATTGTTCTCCTCCCACGAAGGCATGAGTGATGACACTTACATTTCTTTAGCCGAAAGCCATTCTCTGGCTACTAAATCTTGTGCCACACGTATAGCAGGCAGGACATTCCAAGGAACATCTTCCTAACCTCTGTCTTGAACAATACTCAACCAGCCACTGAGTGGTGAGTTTCTAAGTTCCCACTCCCCTCAGCTGGCATAACTTGGGGGCTATTAGTCAACACCACTTCCAGAAGTTCGCCAGGGCATTCAGCTGCAGTTGCCTAAGTCATTACCTGGTAAAGCACGCTTAACTGGTGCTTTCCTTTCTTTGTCCCACTCACTGCCCTTCTGGGATTCCTGATATTGCCTCCCAAATGAATCACTTGTGCCTAAACTATTGTGTGTTGTTTTTTTTTTTTTTAAGATTTGTTTATTTTACTTGAAAGTTAGAGTTACAGAGAGAAGGAGAAAGAGATTTTCCATGTGCTGGTTCATTCTCCCAAATGCTTGGAATGCTTAGGACTGGGCCAGACTGAAGCCAGGAGTCAGGAGCTTCATCCAAGTCTCCTACATGGGTGGCAAGGGCCCAAACACTTTGTCCATCTTCTGATGCCTTTCCCAGGCCTTTAGCGGGGAGCTGGATCAGAAATGGAGCATCTAGGACTCAAAGAGCCAAGTGAGATGCTGGTGTTGCAGGTGGAGGCTTCACCCATTAAGCCACAATGACAACCCCTAAAACTAATTTCTTGAAAGTTATCAGTTAATTTCCAGATTAACTCTACTTTCCTGCCGTTTTTCTCTTCCTGTTATATTACAAAGGTTAGGGTCTGACAGACTGCACATTAAGTCCCTGTAACTAACTACAATAGTGCTCTTGACTCTGAGGGCTACTTTTCTGTCTCCTTCACTGTGTCCCTATCCTTGAGTAATATTTTCCAAGGTTCTGTCTTGGTCTTCAAAGCCCCGGATGTGACCAAGGAGCCATCAATAGGAGTTTGACTATTATGTGCAGTATGAAGAGCAGTCTGAGGCGGTAAGGATGAAATGGCAGTCAGCAAGTCAAGTAAGTGTGGCTGTGACAATACACAGAAGAAACAGTGACATTTCTGCATATATAAAACACTCTGACTCTGCTTAATGTATGCAGGTAAAAAATAGATGTAAATGAACATGTCTTACCCTACACGCATACCCCCTCTCCCAACCATCAGTCTAGTTTCAAAATCTTTACTACATAGATATTTAATTTTTTTTTTATTTTTGGATTAAACCCTCACTGCACTGTTTATGTGAAAAAGAAGGTGGGACAGAGAATCTACATAATATAGGTGGGGGAAATGACTATCTATAGTCTTTACTTGATTTATGATTTTATCAATTTCTCTTTATATAATAGCTTGCTATGAGACAGGTAGTAATGATTTTTGTAAACCACTCAGGGTTTTGGAATTTTGGATAAGAGAATTGTCCTAATAAGGTAAGATCCTTTTGCCCAGTGGAGATCTAAGTAAGGTTAAGAACCCAAATTCCAGGATTAGACACATTTAGCTTCTGTCCTTAATCTATTGCATCCTACATGCATGACATTGGACAAGTTACTTGATTTTGCAAAGGTTCAGTATGTGAATGAAAAGAGCTGTGTGTTAGAATTGGGATTTCAGGTTATTTTTACAGCTTTATTGAGATATATTTCACATACTATAAATTTCATCTGCTTAAACTGTACAGTTCAAGGGGCTGGCACTGTGGCGTTATGAGCTAGGCCTCCGCCTGCAGTGTTGGCATCCCATATGGGTGCCAGTTCTAGTCCCAGCTGCCCCTCTTTTGATCCAGCTCTCTGCTATGGCTTGGGAAAGTGGTAGAAGATGACCCAAGTGCTTGGGCGCCTGTACCTACATGGGAGACTTGGAAGAAGCTCCTGGCTCCTGGCTTCAGATCAGCCCAGCTCCAACCTTGGCCGCCATTTTGAGAGTAATCAGCAGATGGACAATCCTTCTCTCTCTTTCTCTCTCTCTCTCTCTCTAACTCTGCCTCTCAAATAATCTTTTTAAAAATCTGCACATTCAATAGTATTTATAATATTAACAGAGCTGTACAAATCATGACATTCTAATTTTAGAAAATTTCAATAATCCAAAAGGAACCTCAGAGGCATGAATGGGTGACCTCTATCCTTGCTCCCTCAGCTTCACTCCAGCCCCAGACAGCTATAAGCCTACTTGCTGTCTCTACGTATTTGCCTATGATAAGCACTTCACTGTACTTTGCATAATAGGTGACCGTTTGTGGCTGGCTTCTTTCACCGAGCAAAATTCTCTCAAGTTTCATCCATACTGTAACACATATCAGAACTTTCTTTATTTTTTAAGACTGAAAATCTCTTTTATACACACACCAATTGTGTTTACCTACTCAGCAGCTGATGGAGTTTGAGTTTTGTCTACTTCTTGATAACTATGAATAAATCTGCTATGAGCAGGCACATTAATGCACAAGTCTTTGTGGACATATACTTCCATTTCTCTTGGGTATAAACCTGGAGTGGAATTGTTGGATCATATGAAAACTGCCAAACTGTTTTCCAAAGTGGCTTCAACATCTTACATTCCCACCAGCAGTTGCATGATGATTGCGATTTTGCCACATTCTACCAACATGTTATTTTCTGTCTTTTGCATTTTACCAATCTTCTTGGGTGAGAAATGGTATCGCACTGTAATTTTACTTATATTTCCCTAATAATTGCATTTAGTGCCATTTTTCATGGGAATTTGTACTTCTTTGGAAAATGCTTATACAAACCCTTTGCCACTTTTTAACTGGGTAATTTGTGTTTTTTATTGACTTATGAGTTCTTTATATATTTGGATTACAAGTTCCTTATGAAATATGGGATTTATATGCATTTTCTACCATAGTGTGGATTATCAATTTAGTTTCTTCATGGTATCAGCAGCCTAAAAGTTTACATGGGCTGGCACCATGGTTCACTTGGTTAATCCCCCGCCTGCAGCGCCAGCATCTCATATGGGCACCAGGTTCTAGTCGATTGCTCCTCTTCCAGTTCAGCTCTCTGCTGTGGCCCGGGAGGGCAGTGGAGGATGGCCCAAGTGCTTGGGCCCTTGCACCCACATGGGAGACCAGGGAGGAAGCACCTGGCTCCTGGCTTCGGATCAGCACAGTGCGCTGGCTGTAGCGGCTATTTGGAGGGTAAACCATCGGATGGAAGACCTTTCTCTCTGTCTCTCTCTCTAATTCTGCCTGTCAAATTAAAAAAATGTTCAGAATGTTTATAAATTGATTTTCATTTGTTGAACTTATATTCTGCTACATTGATGAACTTCTTAATTAACTCCAATAACGAATTCCTGATAATATTCTATACACAAAATTATATATGAAATTATCTGCAAAAAGACATAATTGTACTTTTTCCTTTTCAATTGGATGCCTTTTATTCTTTTTCTTGATTAATTGCCATCTCTTTAACTTCTAGTACAGTATTTACTAGAAAAGGCAAAAGTGGCCTCCTTGCATTACATCTGATCTGGGAAGACATTTGGCAGTAAGAATGATCTAGCTGTGTACTTTTCAAAAGTGCCCCTTATCAAGTTGAGAAGTTCCCTTGTGCTCCTACCTTTTGAGCATTTTTATGATGAAAAATGCTGAATTTCATCAAATACTTTAGGAGAAGGTAAGTGTGTTCCACACAAAATAGGAGGAGTCAACTGAACCTTTGCTGAAAGCAGAATCTGGTAAACAAATGACTCAGACTGAAGTGAAGGACAGAAGGGAGACGCATGCATTCTTTTCTCCTGCTGTAGTGATGAAGTAGGCTCCCAGGTGAAGCAGCCAAACAATGGTGAATTCTGTGATAGTTCTGGCTCCCTGGATGACTGTATGGAGAGAGAGCTCCCTGACAGTAGTCCCTGCCAACGTGCCGTTGACTCATAGCAAGACCAATGTCCTGACTGGTACATAGTCACCGACTCTCATTTTCAAGACTCTCTGGCAAACTGAGAATCGTCTTGACTTTCTTGCCATAATGACACCATGTAGGAGAGGAAGCTCATAAATCAAACATAACACAGAAATGCAGAAAAAGTCCAATTTGGTCACCTGAGGGTCACAGGCACACTAGCATCCATTAAAATGCCTATCTGATTGATATTAGTATAACTATTTTATACTGTTTTCCTTTGGGTAGGGGGTATTGTTTGCATGGTATGCAATTTTCCATTTTTTCTATGTCTTTGAAAATTTTAGTCTTTATTTCTTTATTCAATATATTTGTTTCTTTGAACCTTAAGTATAGTGCTTATAGAAAGCATACAGTTGGTTGTACCATTTTTTTTTATTAAACCCATTCTGCTGTGGCGCAGAGGGTTAACGCCCTGGCCTGAAGCGCCAGCATCCCATTTGGGAACAGGTTTGAGACCCGGCTGCTCCACTTCTGATCCAGCTCTCTGCTATGGCCTGGGAAAGCAGTAGAAGATGGCCCAAATCCTTGGGCCCCTGCACCCACATCAGAGACCAGGAAGAAGCTCCTGGCTCCTGGCTTTGGATTGGCGCAGCTCCGGCCATTGCAGCAAATTGTGGAGTGAACCATCGGATGGAAGACCTCTCTCTCTCTCTCTCTCTCTCTCTCTCTCTGCCTCTTTTCTCTCTGTGTAATTCTGGCTTTCAAATAAATAAATAAATGTTTAAAGGAAAAAAAAACGCATTTTGCCAGTCTTTCTGCCCTTTGATTGATATGTCTAATGTATCTACATTTAATATAGTCACTGACAATGTAGAATTTATAATTTTGTTATTTTTATGTCTTTCTTTCTTTGTCCTCTGTTCCTCAATTTGTCTTCTGTTGTGTTTGATTTTTTCAGCACTTTAATTCTCTTCAATTCATTTGCTACATATTTTTAAATATTATTTTTAGCAGTTGCTCTAAGAATCACTATTAACATCTTATATAATGTAGTAAAATTAATTCCAATTTTAATGTTATAGAAAAATTTATTCTGTTATACCTCCATTCTCTTCCCTTTCTTCTGTGCTATTATTGATCCCACACATCACATTTTTATATGTTCCTGGGGTTACAATAAACACTTTTATAATTGCCATTTTATGTGCTTAACTTTTAAAAGAGGACAGTTACAGATAAATGTATATTTATGCTGCCTTTCATCAAGGCATCATTTACCTTTATGTGTATTTCTTCATAACAATTTGATTTCTTGTACATTCATTTCTAGCCTCTAGGAGATACTTCAGTATCTCATGTAAGGTAGATCTGTGAGTAGCTACTTCTTTTTTTCATTTCTCCAGAAATTTATTTGCTTTTGAAGAATAACATCTGATATGGGATTCTTGGTTGACAATCTTTTTCTTTCCACACATTTAAAATGTGTTACCCCTACTGTCTTCTAGCCTCTATTTTTCCCAATGAGAACTCAGGAGTTAATCTCATTAAGAATGTCTAATACAAGATACATCATTTTTCCCCTGCTACTTTCGATATTTTTAAAATTATCTTTCTTTAACTCAACTATGAAGGGTTTATATATGAATATCTTTGAGGTTGTTGTATTTGGACTATATTAAAATTTTTGAATGTGCTTATTAATATTTTTCATCAATTGAGAATGTTTTGGTCATTATTTATTCAATGTTTTCTTCCCTTCTCCTTCTGTTACGATTTTCATTACATAGATGTCTATGCTATTCACAACTCTCTGACACTGACCATCTCTCCTTTCTCTTTCTTCTTTCCATTCTTAAGACTGCATGATTTCTATTGACGTTTCTTCAAGTCTACTACTTTTATTTATAGGCTCATAGCTTCTATTACATTGTCAGTTTTTCTCTTCTGTTATTATTATTCTCAACCTCAGAATTTCTATGTGGCACTTTTTTTTTTTAACTTTTATTTAATGCATATAAATTTCCAAAGTACGACTTATGGATTACAATGGCTTCCCCCCCATACCGTCCCTCCCACCCACAACCCTCCCCTTTCCCACTCCCTCTCCCCTTCCATTCACATCAAGATTCATTTTCGATTATCTTAATATACAGAAGATCAGCTTAGTATACATCAAGTATGGATTTCAACAGTTTGCTCCCACACAGAAACATAAAGTGAAAAATAATAGATGATTTTTTTTAAATGATGATGAAATCAGAGCAGACCTATTGTCATGTTTAATCCCAATGAGAGTCAAGTTGGGAATTGATAATTTCTTCTTTTTTTTTTTTTTTTTTTTTTTTACAGAGGATCAGTTTAGTATGCATTAAGTAAGGATTTCAACAGTTTGCACCCCCATAGAAACACAAAGTGAAATATATTGTTTGAGTACTCGTTATAGCATTAAATCTCAATGTACAGCACATTAAGGATAGAGATCCTACATGAGGAGTAAGTGCACAGTGACTCCTGTTGTTGACTTTACCAATTGACACTCCTGTCTATGGCATCAGTAATCTCCCTATGCTCCAGTCATGAGTTTCCAAGGCTATGGAAGCCCTCTGAGTTCTCTGACTCTTATCTTGATTAGACAAGGTCATAGTCAAAGTGGAGGTTCTCTCCTCCCTTCAGAGAAAGGTACCTCCTTTTTTGATGACCTGTTCTTTCCACTGGGATCTCACTCACAGAAATCTTTTGCCAGAGTGTCTTGGCTTTCCATGCCTGAAATACTCTCATGAGCTTTTCAGCCAGCTCCGAATGCCTTTAGGGCTGATTCTGAGGCCAGAGTGCTATTTAGGACATCTGCCATTCTATGAGTCTGCTGAGTATCTCACTTCCCATGTTGGATCACTCTCCCCTTTATTTACTCCATCGGTTAGCGTTAGCAGGTACTAGACTTGTCTATGTGCTCCCTTTGACTTCCAGTCCCTCCACCATGACCAACTGTGAACTGAAACTGATCACCTGGAACAGTGAGATGGCATTGGTACATGCCACCTCGATGGGATTGAATTGGAATCCCCTGGTATGCTTCCAACTCCACCACTTGGGGCAAGTCAGCCTGAGCATGTCCCAAATTATACATCTCTTCCCTCTCCCATTCCCACCACCATGTTCAACAGGGATCACATTTCAGTTAATTTTCAACACTTAAGAATAACTGTGCATCAATTACAGATCTAAACCAGTCATATTAAGTAGAACAGATAAAAAAACTACTAAGAGGGATAATGTATTAAGTTGTTCATTAACAGTCAGGGCTATGCTGATCAAGCCACCGTTTCCCATAGTGTCCACCTCACTCCAACAGGTTTCCCTCTTGGTGTCAGTCAGTCGTCACCGATCAGGGAGAACATATGGTATTTGTCCCTTTGGGACTGGCTTATTTCACTCAGCATGATGTGTTCCAGATTCCTCCATTTTGTTGCAAATGACTGGATTTCGTTGTTTCTTACTGCGGTATAGTATTCTAAAGAGTACATATCCCATAATTTCTTTATCCAGTCTATCGTTGATGGGCATTTAGGTTGGTTCCAGGTCTTAGCTATTGTGAATTGAGCTGCAATAAACATTAGGGTGCAGACCTCTTTTTTGTTTGCCAATTTAAATTCCTTTGGGTAAATTCCAAGGAGTGCGATGGCTGGGTCGAACGGTAGGGTTATCTTCAGGTTTCTGAGGAATCTCCAGACTGACTTCCATAGTGGCTTGACCAGTTTGCATTCCCACCAACAGTGGGTTAGTGTCCCTTTTTCCCCACATCCTCGCCAGCATCTGTTGTTGGTAGATTTCTGCATGTGAGCCATTCTAACCGGGGTGAGGTGAAACCTCATTGTGCTTTTGATTTGCATTTCCCTGATTGCTAATGACCTTGAACATTTTTTCATGTGCCTGTTGGCCATTTGGATTTCCTCTTTTGAAAAATGTCTATTGAGGTCCTTGGCCCATCTCTTAAGTGGGTTGTTGGTTTTGTTTTTGTGGAGTTTCTTGATCTCTTTGTAGATTCTGGTTATTAACCCTTTATCTGTTGCATAGTTTGCAAATATTTTTTCCCATTCTGTCGGTTGTCTCTTCACTCTCCTGACTGTTTCTTTTGCAGTACAGAAAATTCTCAATTTGATGCAATCCCAATAGTTGATTTTGGCTTTGACTGCCTGTGCCTCCCGGGTCTTTTCCAGAAATTCTTTGCCTGTGCCAATATCTTGAAGGGTTTCTCCAATGTTCTCTAGTAACTTGATGGTGTCAGGTCGTAGATTTAGGTCTTTAATCCATGTTGAGTGGATTTTTGTGTAAGGTGTAAGGTAGGGGTCTTGCTTCATGCTTCTGCACGTGGAAATCCAATTTTCCCAGCACCATTTATTGAATAGACTGTCCTTGCTCCAGGAATTAGTTTTAGATCCTTGATCAAATATAAGTTGGCTGTAGATGTTTGGGTTGATTTCTGGTGTTTCAATTCTGTTCCATTGGTCTATCCATCTGTTTCTGTACCAGTACCATGCTGTTTTAATTACAACTGCCCTGTAGTATGTCCTGAAATCTGGTATTGTGATGCCTCCGGCTTTGTTTTTGTTGTACAAGATTGCTTTAGCTATTCGAGGTCTCTTGTGCCTCCATATAAATTTCAGCACCATTTTTTCCAGATCTGAGAAGAAGGTCTTCGGTATCTTGATTGGTATTGCATTGAATCTGTAAATTGCTTTTGGGAGAATGGACATTTTGATGATATTGATTCTTCCAATCCATGAGCATGGAGGATTTTTCCATTTCTTGGTATCCTCTTCTATTTCTTTCTTTAAGGTTTTGTAATTTTCATCGTAGAGATCTTTAACGTCTTTGGTTAAGTTTATTCCAAGGTATTTGATTGTTTTTGTGGCTATTGTGAATGGGATTGATCTTAGAAGTTCTTCCTCAGCCATGGCATTGTTTGTGTATACAAAGGCTGTTGATTTTTGTGCATTGATTTTATACCCTGCTACTTTGCCAAACTCTTCTATGAGTTCCAATAGTCTCTTAGTAGAGTTCTTTGGGTCCCCTAAATACAGAATCATGTCATCTGCAAAGAGGGATAGTTTGAGTTCTTCCTTCCCAATTTGTATCCCTTTAATTTCTTTTTCTTGCCTAATAGCTCTGGCTAGAACCTCCAGAACTATATTGAATAGCAGTGGTGAGAGTGGGCATCCCTGTCTGGTTCCAGATCTCAGTGGAAATGCTTCCAACTTTTCCCCATTCAATAGGATGTTGGCTGTGGGTTTTTCATAGATTGCTTTGATTGTATTGAGGAATGTTCCTTCCAAACCCAGTTTGCTTAGAGTTTTCATCATGAACGGGTGTTGTATTTTATCAAATGCTTTCTCTGCATCTATTGAGATAATCATATGGTTTTTCTTCTGCAGTCTGTTAATGTGGTGTATCACATTGATTGTCTTGCGCACATTAAACCATCCCTGCATACCAGGGATAAATCCCACTTGGTCTGGGTGGATGATCTTTCTGATGTGTTGTTGCATTCTATTGGCGAGAATTTTATAGAGAATTTTTGCATCTATGTTCATCAGGGATATTGGTCTGTAATTCTCTTTCAGTGCTGCATCTTTTTCCGGCTTAGGAATTAAGCCAGCATCTATGTGGCACTTTTTAGAAATGTTTTAAATACCTTAATAAAATTCTCTATTTGGTGAGATATAATTTACCTCCTTTTAACTCTTTAAAAGTTCTTTCCTTTGTCTATCACTAAAATAGTGACATTGAATAGTAAATAGTAAATTAATGTCTCAGCTTCCTCAGGGACTTATTATAAAAGACAATTTTTTAATAAAAGTTGAACTAGGCCGGCACCGCGGCTCACTAGGCTAATCCTCCGCCTTGCGGCACCCGCACACCGGGTTCTAGTCCCTGTTGGGGCGCCGGATTCTGTCCCGGTTGCCCCTCTTCCAGGCCAGCCCTCTGCTGTGGCCAGGGAGTGCAGTGGAGGATGGCCCAGGTGCTTGGGCCCTGCACCCCATGGGAGACCAGGATAAGCACCTGGCTCCTGGCTCCTGCCATCGGATCAGCGCGGTGCGCCGGCCGCAGCGCGCCGGCCGCGGCGGCCATTGGAGGGTGAACCAACGGCAAAGGAAGACCTTTCTCTCTGTCTCTCTCTCTCACTGTCCACTCTGCCTGTCAGAAAATAAAAAATAAAAAAAAATAAAAGTTGAACTTTTTTAATATCATGTAACATCTGTGATATCAGTCCTCCATCCATCCCTAAATTTTGTTGCTTTTGCTATTGCTTTTTTTGTTGTGTACTGTTTAGCAAATTTCCTAGATTCTACAATCCCAAATGTATGTGACCTCTGAGTTCTCTGCTAGAATTTTGTTCATTTTTTGTTTCTGTTTATAAACCTGACTTTATAGAAGTCACACCTGGCTTGGTATAAGTCAGAAAAGGATTAGTCAGATTTCCTTCAGTGAATTTAAATCTTTCACCTGTGCCAAGGGTACCAGTGTGAGAAGATGGTTCTTCAAGCAATTTACAAGAAATCCCTAGCTTTTGTTTCTTACTTGTTCAAAGTCAGCCAGCAGTGAATGATTGATACATTCTCCTTTCCCAGGTTTTTCCTGCCATTTGTTCAGATCTGTACATGTGCAGCTTTTTAGACCCACAGGAACATGTCTGAGCGTTTTAAAGTTCCTATGGTTGTCCACTTCTTGAGGATTTCCTTTTAAGTTACACAGCTGGATCTTGTTTGCCCAACCGAAATCACAGCCTCAGGCAGTAGAGAAGTTGCCAGCAATTTGCTATTGTTTTAGCAATATCCTGGGGGTTGGCTTCCCCCTAAACAAACACAAACACACACACACACACACACTTCTAAGTCCAACAAGTAGCCATCACTTTCTAAGCATAGCGATTTCTCAGGATATTTCAAGTACAGGCAAAATATTAACTGTGCTCCAGGGAATTATGCTTTTAACAAAACTCTACAGGTGATCAGATCCTCCCATTATCTGTAATAGTGTTGATATTTATGTACCTCACTGCTGTTCTGGCCTGGAGGGGGAAAACCAATAGCCCCCAGTTAAAATGCCCTCCTGTTTCACTGTTTTTGGTAATTTCCCTTACACATATAATTTTCAGTCAGTTCTGTGGCTCTGGTTATTATCAGGTTTCTGAAGTGTTTGCTTTTTAGTTACTTTACTCATATTTGTGTTGTTTTTGAGAAAGAGGAAGTTCACTGAGATCCTTATTCCATCACTCCAAAGCTTACACTCTAGTTCATTTCTCTCATAACTGCTAGAAACTTCTGTCTTCTTGTTACATTGTTTCACTTACTAAGAGATCCTCTGGACTATTTCATTTACCCAAAATTCAGGATTGATGCATGCATATAATCTGGAGATTATATGCATGGAGAAGTGAATGCAGAAGGGTACAGAGAATTGTACCAGACAGGTATATAAATATGTATCTATATATTTAGGTAGATATAGATGATTTCCTTGCCTTATTCTAAAAATGAATTAATAGAATAATAGGCTTTTTGACTATGAGAGTATCAGGTGACAAAACCATCTGGAATAATTTAGCAGCTGATGGCAACTTGGGCCTAAAGGTTAAAAGATGCCTTGATAACACAGGATGTAAGATGATCACGAAGCAACTTCATTTTTTTTAAGAGATTTTATTTATTGTATTTGTGAGTTCGAGTTACAGACAGACAGAGAGACAGAGAGAGGTCTTCCATCTGCTGGTTCACTCCCCAAATGGCTGCGAAGGCCGGAGCTGCACCGATCCAAAGCCAGGAGCCAGGAGCTTCTTCCTGGTCACCCACGTGGGTGCAGGGGCCCAAGGACTTGGGCCATCTTCCACTGTTTTCCCAGGCCATAGCAGAGAGCTGGAGTGGAAGAGGAGCAACCAGGACTAGAACCAGCACCCATATGGGATGCCGGCGCCGCAGGTGGAGGATTAACCTACTGCATCATAGCACCAGCCCCAAAGCAACCTCATTTTTATCTCTTGCTCTTCCTTCAGTGGTAGTCAGTGACAGTCACATTCCTTTGCCATCAGATGAAAACTTAGTTAGCTCTTCCTTTCCCCGACCTGTGACATCTCTAATACTCTATAGTAATAACAAATCTATCATGAGTTGAAGTCACATTCTAATTCTTAATTAAAATTATCCAGCCTAATTATATGCTTCGATCAAAAACAGGACATCCTCACACTTTTCCCAGGCTGAGTCTTACTCAAGACGCAGCTTTTGTCTTCAGGATAGAGATTGTGGGCAAGTTTCTTTTTCTTCCTCGTTTTTAACCCTCTCAGACCAGCTGCTTCTTCTGACTCCTTCCTTTAAGGTCAGAGGAAAGGAGAAAGAAAAGCAGCGAGAATAAAAATGTTCTCATTTAACGAGCGCCATCAA
This sequence comes from Oryctolagus cuniculus, assembly GCF_964237555.1. Taxonomy (NCBI): domain Eukaryota; kingdom Metazoa; phylum Chordata; class Mammalia; order Lagomorpha; family Leporidae; genus Oryctolagus; species Oryctolagus cuniculus. Next base: position 50,298,805 of record NC_091433.1, read on the forward strand.
AAAGCTGCCTTTTATCCAGCAGACAGCTCACTCCAGGTCTTTTTCCTGTGATGTTTTCATGTTCATTTGGATTTTTTGTGATACTCTGTCTCCAGTGCTCATGCTAATCACCTGCTGCTTGAAGGACATTTTGCTAGAGATCTCAGCCTTTGAAAGAAAAATCCTTGGAGGCCACTTGCCTCTCTACAACTGCACTGTTCCAAATTGCCCTACTTGCCTCACCTCAAAGAGAAGTTCTTACGAATAACCCACTTACGTTACTGCCTTCCATTGTTGCCTTACTATTCAGACATTAATCCTTGACTGTTGGATGCATTATAAGCTTCTCACAGAACATCACATGCTCTTGATATCCTAGTGTCCTCTGCTGTCATCAGCATTTGATTACATGTGAAATTCCAGCTGCTGCAATAATAACTCATAGTAGTTGATATTCACTGAGAATTTTCTAGGTATTGCCCAAGTGCACATTTATTTACTACACATAGATTTTTAAACTTTACATACATTATCACATACAAATACCTTATTGGGTAAGTAAAGCAAACCATAGGGTAGGTAATACCTCCATTTTATTTGCCTGAAATATGAGTTCTAAGGAATTTAGGTGACTTGTCAAAGGACATTCTGTATATAAAGAGAAACGAAAATGAATCTTGATGTGAATGGAAGGGGAGAGGGAGAGGGAAAGGGGAGGGTTGCGGGTGGGAGGGACGTTATGGGGGGGAAGCCATTGTAATCCATAAGCTGTACTTTGGAAATTTATATTCATTAAATAAAAGTTTTAAAAAAAACAAAGGACATAAGACCAGTGGGTGGCAAAATCATGTTTTAGTTCAAAATATAGCTCCAGAATCCACACACCCATGTCCTTGTGTTTTCTCTCCCTAGTGACTTAGTAACTTTGACCCTAATTTTTTAGGTGATCTTGAAAAGTCCTCAATTTTCTGGTTTACAATAGTAGTAGGATAGGCTAGAATTACCTAGATCCACACCCCTACTCTAGCATTCTGTGCTTTAATGAAGACACCTCTGACAACATTTTATATAAAGATTTTATTTATTTATTTATTTGAGAGGTAGAGTGACAGAGAGTCAGAGGAAGAGAGAGAGAGAGGTCTTCCATCTGCTTGTTCACTCCCCAGATGGCCTTAACAGCTGAAATTCTGCCAACATGAAGTCAGGAACCAGGATCTTCTTCCGGGTATCCCACGAGAGTGCAGAGACCCAAACACGTGGGCCATCTTCCACTGTTTTCCCAGGCCACATCAGAGAGCTGGATAAGAAGAGGAGCAGCCAGGACATGAACCAGCTCCCATATGGAATTCCAGTACTGCAGACAGAGGCTTACTCCACTAGGCAACAGCACAGGCTGCAATAACATCCTTTCAATGAAACTCTGTCCATTCCAACTTCCAAGCAATAATTGGCTTCAACAACATTAAGAAAACAGTCTCTCCTCTCAGCAGGTACTACCTCACTTTATCTTTGCTGCAATCATAGGTGTTTGGTGAATGTTGAAGAACAGAGTCTCAGAACGGTGCTGTTGTAGCATAGTAGGCTAAGCTTCGGCCTGCGGTGCTGGCATCCCATATGGACAACGGTTCATGTCCCAGCTGTTCCTCTTCTGATCCAGCTCTCTGCTATGGCCTGGGAAAGTGGTAGAAGATGACCCAAGTGCTTGGGCGCCTGTACCTACATGGGAGACCTGGAAGAAGCTCCTGGCTCCTGGCTTCAGAGCAGCCCAGCTCCAGCCTTGGCCACCATTTTGAGAGTAATCAGCAGATGAACAATCTCTCTCTCCCTCTCTCTCTCTCTTTTTCTCTCTGTAACTCTTCCTCTCAAATAAATAAAATCTGAAAAAAAGAAGAAAGAGTCTCAGAAGCAGTTGTGTAACTAAAAAAAAAAAAATGCCCTGTATTCTGACTCTTGAAAATTTGTTGAACATTTTAGCATTTCTTTGACCTTGAATTCTTGAATTCAGCAAGTGAACTTTTCTGACCTCACAAACCTAACAGCAAGACCACAATAAATAAAAAGAAAAACTGTAGGACACAATTTTCTGCTAACTTTTATAAAGTAAATTATTCTCAATATTTTCCTGCAAGACAAATTTCCTTTGTTGTTATATTTTCTCTGTCCTTTCTCTCTTCTTCATTCTGTTCTCTCCTCCTTGGTTTTCTAAGTCTCACATTTTTGATAATTAAACAGGTTTGTATTATCCTTAAAAACAAAATACTGTTGTACGACCTTGAGAGTAAATCCTTCACATATGAGTTGTCAAAAGAGGACCAATGAAAGCATTGTCAATAAATAAAAAAAAAAAGCACATGCAGGTTTGATTTTTATGCAAGAGATCCAGAACACAGGTGTGACATAAAAGTTTTCAAGTGTGTCAATGCAGACTTATTTCTCTAGAAAACATAATTAAATCTCATAAAACTATCACTTGACAACAGAATATAAATCAGCTCTGGGGAGGCAGGGCAGAAACTTGAATCTGAAGCCATCTTCAAAGTCAGCATTTAGCCAAGAAATGGCATGGAGCAAATAAGCAGTTTTATGGTTCACTGTCATTAGCAGATTCATTAATTATATTTGTGCACTTATTCAGTATCATGGACCCATCTCAACAGTTTCTGGCATGAGTATCCATAACAAGTTGATATGCAACAAGGCCAATAAACACAGCTGTTCGAAGTTTAGGCATAACAAGTACAATGCCATCTGTCCATGAGGGACAAAGAGCTACTCATTCCCAGAGGTCCAGACCCATCTTGACCATCTAACCTTGTGTATTGTTAGTTGAAAGGCAAGAGCCTTCATGGTGTATGGTGAAGAAATAGTGTTAGGTTTATATAATATGGTAAGTAAGACAAGTTTTAATTTATAGTCAATTTATTGACTCTTTACCAATAGACAGCAGCATGGATTCTGTGGCTTTTTACAAAACTCAATTCAATTTGGCTTTGATTAAATCTTTGAGAAAATGGATTAAGTAAATTTGCCTAACATGGTATAGTTACACAGTCAGTCTTGGCCCTGGGTCCAGAATCCAGGTCTTCTAACTCATATTGAGATGCTTTTGCATTTTAATAGAGTATTTTCTAATTTGTCTGCAAATTCAATCATTTGGAAGAATGAGAACCAAAATAGATATAGTTCCAAAAAGCAGTGGAGGATATCAACTAATGTTGGTTAGGCCTTGAAAACAGTACTAGAGGCCAGAAGAATAAAGTACATCTGCTAGTGATTTTAATTATTTATTTAGCTATTGTGATTTATTTCACATTTCCCATGTACTGACATGATTACAGGAGTTAGCAAATCAGTTTATTACTTTCTGTGAGTCAATGAGTCTTATATATGTCATCCTCATTTATCTTTCTCAAAGTAACCTAAGTCTGAATCCGGAATTCTGTCACAAATGTCCATATAAATCAGTACTTCAATCCGCTCCTTGCAATAAAGTCTTCTGAAAAAGCAAATTTGGCTGAATTGATGAGGACAATAGTCTAAAGAACTTCATGGAAGACTTTGAACTCAGCAAAAAATTTTATCACTATGTTTCCTTACTAGAGATTTCTAAAGGCTAGAATAATTAGATCAATCGAATAGTGATACATTAATTAAAAACAACATTGAGAGAACACGAAAAAACAGTTGTTGATATCCGTATCCTAACAATTTATAAAATATTTTCTCACCTCTTCCAACTCCATGAGACTCCTCTTCATTCACTCATTGGTTTCTCAATATCTGACAAGTGCTGTTGTGAAAAACAAAAATGAAAAAAGCAATAATAAGAATTAACCACTTTTCAAAGTTTGATATCTTATAAACATCAATAAATTAAATACTGGTAGTATTATTATCTAGCATATCTAAAAATCCTTACAAGGGATACAGGATTTTTTCCTGTATTTCACATTCCATTGTCAATCTATTTTCATCCAGACTTAGGATTGTTTTACATCATTTCAAGAAAGCTACTCCAGTCTCATACATCCTAGGAGTTGCAAAAAAATTTTTGAGTTATAGAAGCAAAAAGAAATATTTCCTCCAGTAGGAATATTTACCAGTAAGAAGAAGTTTTCCAAAAGACATTCAATAGACCTCTCCCCTTTTCTCTGCCAAAATTGCATTAACTGTCTATGATTAAACTGTTCACTCTCAAAGGTAATGGAATTATCTGTGATTGGCTAAACTTGGTCACCCACTTGTTGAGAAATAAAGACAAGCTTGCAACCCTATCTCAAGGAATAAAAGGGACAACCAACAACATCTACTCATTTGAGGGAGGAAGGATAAAAATTCCAACAAGATGAAGAGAAATGAAAATCCAAGAGTTTCGGAGTCACAGAAAATGAATTTGATTTGAAGTATGGAATAGGAACTAGACTGAGGAAAGTATAGAATAATTAAAGCCAACAATTGCAGCAGATTTTCTGTAATTTTTGTAAGAAACATAATATAGCATAACCTGAGAGTAGACACTATTGGAGATTTTTTGATGAAGAAATATTTAATATGGTTATCTTCACAGTAAGTGTGCTGTGCTGTCATGAATTGTCACACACTCCAGCCTCCAAGAAAAGGCCTACACCAAATTTGCAGTTATCCGCCACTTCTAAGTACATTAAGCTACTGAATTGCCAATTTTCATTACCATAAGATGACTTCACATTGAATGTGGTGTTAAATAGTACTGAAACATCTGTGGAATAAAATTGACATGGTGTGACTGCAGTGGCTCTATACCATAAAGAGGTCATGGGAGTAAAAAAGAAATTAAGAGAACAGGAAAGTAAATAAAAGTAAAAACATTGACAAAAAATGTTCTTATATGGACAATAGGTTTACAGATACAGGCACTGTAGATATCCAGTGTAAGCCAATGTAAACTTAGTGGGCTGGTTGTGATGGTTCAAAGAACTTTAGCTGTACAGTTGGGTTTAATTCCTAACTTTATAAGGCACTAACCTTGGCCAAATTACATAATCTGTGTGACAATCAGCATACTTGTATAGAATTAGGAAAATAATACAGGATTTTGGTAAAACTTAAAACAGCATAGAGATAATGCTGAGCAAAATAGCCAACAGTGATAGCAGCAATGGATACAGAAGTAGAGTTGGGAACAGCACTGGTTGTTTACTGCTTGAGATGTGGGAAAAAGAGTGAATTAAAATGCCACTGGCAATCATATAGCAAGCTTGTTTACATACTGTTGACTGAAACACGATCTCCACACATCAATGAGAGTTATCCTTTTGATAAATGGACCCCATGAGAAATAACATGAAAAAGTGAAGGAAGAGCCACTCAGACAATCCCATCAAAGAGGTGATAGACACCCCCACACCCCACTGCACGCAACCACAAGGGAGTGAGGTCACTGCGTGTGTCACTGAAATGGTAATTACAGTTTAAGAGGTAGCACAGGTTGTGACATGAGAGATAAAGTAGAGATGTATTTAAAAGAAAGGCAAATCTAAGATGCAGTGGAGGGGACAGACTAAGAAAAGAGGGAATGAAACTTGGAAATATTTGATCTTCCTTTTCAAGCAAAGTTTTCTTAAGACCTAAAGTGGCAGTCACTACTAGATTCATTATTACTGCATCCCTTATTAAATTCTTTGCCTCCCAGCTCTGCCATCCCCACTTCCATAATTCATTAACCAACACAGTTATTAGACACATTATAAAGTAATGATGCTTTTGGAAAGCTGTGTAAAAAAGTAAGTTAGCTAACAGAGTAAGATGAAATAGCATTACCATACAAAGCTATAAAAGTAAAATTAAACAATGAGATAGCATCTTGGAAGAAATACGGTGCTTAATTTGACAAAATTATTGTGCCAATATCCCCAAATTTATGTTCTACTGTTTGCAGCTTACACTTTGCTGCTGGTGAAAAATCATTTTCACTTGACCAGTTCTACTGTGTCCCGGAATCACCATCTTGCTCATGTGTTCAGTTAATACCACCCTTTTTTCAACAGCTCTCCATTTGAGCTTCATCCCTTTAAGGAAACTTTTCCTAACCACCATAAACAATGCTGATCTCCTTCATTTCATTTTGTACTTTGTATCTGTTTTAGTCATTAGACTTTCCCACATATAATCCCTTGCTCCATTATATTCATTCTCCACTGAAATATGTTCCACATTCTCAATCAAGCACTTTGGGGGCTTTCAGCATACCTGGTGTCCATGAGAGCGTGCCTATCCAAATGGTTAGCAAAAAAATGACCCAAAGTCATATCATAAATCTTAATTTAAACTTTGTGTAAGTCTAAAGACAAAAAGAAAGAAAGAGATGGGCGCCATGGCTCACTTGACTAATCATTCGCCTGCAGCCCCAGCACCCCGGGTTCTAATCCCAGTTGGAGCCATGGATTCTGTCCCAGTTGCTCCTCTTCCAGTCCAGCTCTCTGCTGTGGCCTGGGAAGGCAGTGGAGGATGGCCCAAGTGCTTGGGTCCCTGCACCCACATGGGAGACTGGGAGGAAGCACTTGGTTCCTGGCTTCAGATCAATGCGCAGCGCCAGCTGTGGTGGCCATTAGGGGAGTGAACCAACAGAAGGAAGACCTTTCTCTCTGTCTCTCTCTCTCACTGTCTATAACTCTCTCTCTGTCTCTCTCACTGTCTAACTCTGCCTGTCAAAAAATAAATAAATAAAAAATAAAAAAGGAAAGAAATAGAAATATGTTATAAGGTTCTAAATCACACGTGAAATAGTACTTGTAAGTTAAAGATTCCTACTGTAAATTCAATAATAAGTATACAAATAATGAAATAAAATATATCATTAAAAGTCCAATGATGAAAATAAAATACAATCATGTATAACACTGTATTAATAAAAAGAAAGGGGCCGGCGCCGCAGCTCACTAGGCTAATCTTCCACCTGCGGCACCGGCACTCCAGGTTCCAGTCCCGGTTAGAGTGCCGGTTCTGTCCCGGTTGCTCCTCTTCCAGTCCAGCTCTCTGCTGTGGCCCAGGAAGGCAGTGGAGGATGGCCCACGTGCACTTGGGCCATGCACCCGCATAGGGAGACCAGGAGGAAGCACCTGGCTCCTGGCTTTGGAGGCGCAGCGCCGGCCGTAGTGGCCATTTTGGGGGGGGTGAACCAACAGAAGGAAGACCTTTCTCTCTGTCTCTCTCTCTCTCTGTCTAACTCTGCCTGTCAAAAATGAATAAATAAATAAATAAAAAGGAAGGGAAAACAGGAAAATGTTACAAAGAACAGATGGAAGAAATAGTAAGATGTTAAACATAAACATAATCATATTAATATCATTTGAAGAAATGTCCTACATATCCCAATTAAAATATTCAGTATATGTTTCATAATTAGATATATTAAAATATCTAATTTAAATTTCAAACAGGAAAATGAATATAATCTTAAAAATGCTCACTTTAATTATAAAAACACAGAATGAAAAAGAATGCTTGTTTGACATAAAACAAGCTGAAATCACTCTATTAATGTTAGGAAAACTAACCTTCAAGAAAACAATATTACCATGGTTCATCAATAATTATATTTAGGAGCCGGCACTGTGGCATAATGGTAAAGCCTCAGCCTGCAGGGCCGGCATCCAATACGGGCGCCAGTTCGAGTCCCAGGTGCTCCACTTCTGATCCAACTCTGCCATGGCCTGAGAAAATAGCAGAAGACAGCCCAAGTCCTTGGCCCCTGCACCCACATGGGAAACCTGGAAAAAGCTCCTAGCTTCTGGCTTCAGACCAGCCCAGTTGTGGATGTTGCAGCCATTTGGAGGGTGAACCAGTGGATAGGAGTTCTCTCTCTCTCTCTCTCCCCATCTCTCTCTTTCTCTCTCTCTCTCTTTTTGCCTCTCTCTGTAACTCTGCCTTTCAAATAAATAAATAAATCTTTTTAAAAAATTATTATTAATTTAATACTTAATGCATATCTCCTTATAGATTTCATAATTTTCAATGAAACCTCAACAATTTTTCAAACTTTACAGCTGATTCTAAATTTTATTTATTTTAAATATTGATTTATTTGAAAGACAGAGTGACACACAGACAGATCTTCCATTCACTGGCTCATTCTTCAAATGCTGACAACAACAGGAGCTGGACTAGGCTGAAGCCAAGAACAAGAACTACATCTGAATCTCCCATATGGAAATCAGGGACTCAAATACTTGAGCCATCATCTTTTGCCTCCACGGTACATTATCTGGAATCTGGATTGGAAGTAGGAGATCCTGGACTTGATCCTAGGCACTCAGATATGGGATGCAAGCATTTCAAATGATGGTTTAACCAGCAATGCCAGATGCCTGCCCCAATTCTAAATTTTAGAAGGAAATTTCTGAAGTTTGAGACAAATATTAACCTTAACACACCATTTATTAAAACAAAAAGAGGTTAAGACAGATGTTAAGAAACTAAAATGAGAGGTAAGCGGGGGGGGGGGGGAGTAGATAGAAACCCCTCTTCATGGTTAATCCTCTGCTCAGTAGCTTATTGAGCAGTTGACAGTAGTGTAAAAATCTTAAATCTAATTTTTTTGAATGTTTCTTGGGTTGAGTGGAAGAAGGAGCAGCTTGGGGGTACTTTTGAAGGGAAGACTGAGTTCTGAGATCAGAATTGAAAGCTAATATTTCTAGAGGTACCATTTTGGTGATTTATCTCCAGTAATTCTCAGAGGCTAGAGTAGAGGATGATTTAGATAATGGTAAAATTTGAGATTTACAAACAGGACTGTCTCTTCAAGGCCTCAGTAGACAGGCTATTGCAATTATGAAGCTGGAAAATGATGTTAGTAAAGATGAGGGAGTGAGTAGGGTATAGTTAAATTATATGAGCATCCTGAAATATACTCTTTTCATAAGCTTAGACAGGAAAATGCCAGCTTATATATATTTATGGTCATTCTCTTTCTCTCTCTTTCTCTCTCTTTATTCTCTCTCTTTCTCCCTTGTACAACATACACATAAACAGTGCATGTGAGATTAAGATTAGTTAATTGAAGACCAAAATTAGTTAGATATGACATCTTATTATGGAATGGAATCAGACAGGGAACCATGTAGCTAAAATATGTTAAGGCATTCATTCAGATGATATCAGAAAAAAAATGAGAACTTGGAGTTCGAAGACAGTAATCCCTTACGTCTACAAATTACATTCAAAGAAATTTCTCACAAGCAGATAAATCCATTTTTAAATCACTTAGATCTATTAAAAACTATTGCTTATATCTGGCTTTTTTCAAATGAACAAATAGAATTCCAGTTTGGAGATATGAATATCTTCAAAGCACATTGATTTCACCATTATAACAACAACAGAACTAAACAAACTGAAAATTCACAATGTTTTGTGAATCCATTAGGATGCTGAGGTTTCATGATAACCAATTCAGCAGTAATAGATACCTGGGGGAGAGGTAGCCAGATGCCTTTAAGAAGCATTCAGCTGAAGTTGAGAATGATAAGATAAGGAAATACAGAATCCCTGAGAGAAAAGATACAAGAAAATTTGCATCTACTTCCAACCTTTTCCTCATGGCTGGACATTCCATCTAAAACCAATGAAATTGTGTATGTGTCCCTAAAATTTATGTATGATTGTTTATAGAAGCTTTATTCACAAAGACCAAGAACAAGAAACAACCTAGGTGTCCTTCAACCAGTGAATGAGTAAATAGTACAACTATACAATGGAATACTCTCTCATACTCTCTCTCTCTCTACACACACACACACACACACACACACACACGAGAGGCAGAGTTACAGAGAAAGAGGGAGATCTTCCACTTTCTGGTTCATGCCCCAGATAACCACAATAGCTAAAGGCTGAAGGCATGAGTCCAGAGCTTCATTTGGGCCTCCCATGTGGATGTAGGGGTTCAAACACTTGGACCATCTTCCACTGCTTTCCCAGGCACTTTAGCAGGGAGTTGGATCAGAAGTGGAGCAGCCTGGTCTTAAATTGGCACCCATATTCTGGGATGCCAGAGTCATAGATTGCAGCTTAACTTGCTACGCCACAACGCCAGCCCCAGTGGAATACTCTAGATACACACGACAAAGTATGTCTCAAAGTCTCAAATGCATTTTGTTAAGTCAAATAAGAATAGATAAGCCAAAACGTTACAAAGCACACGATTTTATTTATAGGATATCAGGAAAAGGCAAAAACTATAGGAACAGAGAGGAGATCTGTGGTTATCAGGTGCTGGGGAAAGGAAAAGTCCACTTCAATGAGCTTTTTTTTTTTTTTTTTTTTTTTTTTTTTTTTGCTGTTTAAGATTTATTTATTTGCTTGAAAGGCAGAGTCACAGAGAATCAGAGGCAAAAGAGAGAGGTCTTCCATCTGCTGGTTCAGTCTCCAGAGGGCTGCAATGGCCAGAACTGCACCGATCCAAAGCTAGGAGCCAGGAGCTTCTTCCAGGTCTCTGACGTGGGTGCAGGGACCCAAGGACTTGGGCCACCTTCTACTGCTTTCCCAGGCCATAGCAGAGAACTGGATTGGAAGTGAAGCAGCCAGGACTTGAGCTGGCGCCCATATGGGATGCCGGCACTGCAGGCGGAGGCTTTACCCAATATGCCACAGCACCGGCCCCTCAATGAGCTTTCACATAAGACTTCAAGTTCCATGGAATCATTTTAGGAAGCACTGGTGTAACAGAGAAAATTGGCTCTGGGCATTAGAGATACAAGTTAGAATCTCTAGTTCTTGCAGAAACATGACCTTGTCTGAATTATTCATACCTCTAAGTTTCGGTTTCCTCATCTGTTAAATAAAAGTTGTCCAGTTGACTAAAATACAAATGTAAAATACTCTTTTGTTTCCCTTGATCATTCTCAAAGGTCCCCATTTCTTGTCAATAAATCCTAACATTATCAGCACTCTGCACTCCTTACAGAAATCTAATTTGCTGTTTTCTTTGTGATGGGCAAAGCAAGCTAATGATAAATGTGAGACTGTCTACAACATTGTACCTGTGTTTTTAATAGAAGTTCTGAGGGTCTCTCCACAAATAAATTATGCATTCTTTCATAAGATTTTATTTTGTGGAAGCCATCAATGGATTTAGCTGTAAGGAACTTCTGAAGCAAGAAGCAGGAGAAATGAGCAGGCACTGAAAAATCTTGGATATTAAAAATAACCCCCCAGAAGGCAAAATGACCTCCATTTGTTTATGCTTTTCAGCCCACGCTGAGCAAGCTGCTACAAAGAGCTTATTATACAACTGCAGAGCAAGATGATTCTCTCCACATATTTAATAATGATTTGGGGATTTTAAAATGAGAAGGAAGAAGCTAAGGGCAATCTCTTGCAGTCGCCTTGTCTCTCACAGATAGGAAAATATAGTTAAGTGGCTCTCGCACTGGCTCTTGTTAAGAGGTAGTGAAGAGCTAAACTGCAAAGGCAGGGTGAGCACACACAGGGCCATAACCGAGAGGGGACCACCAGGGAAGAATCCTCAGTCATCTGTATTTCCTTAATCTTGCCAGTAGGACGTCCATATGGAGATTACTGAGCACAGTTTGTGGAGATTGGATGCTATGACGAAGGCCTATACTCGCAAGCTAAGTTTGGGAGAAATTCCTCTAGAAATACTAGCTGGAGAGGTCAAAGGAGTTTAAGTCACCCAGACAGAGAGTGAGAAACAGAGATTGCATTGAGCTGTCAGGGACAGGAAAAGAAGTTTAGAAAGGACCGAGAGCAGAGACAGGGTGGAGGCTGAGGAGGGGACCTTCCAACACAGCATTGATCGATAGGATCCTGTAGAATAATGTGGCCAGACAATGAGGGTAAACCAACAAGGGTGCCCTTTTTCTGGTTCCATACAAAACTCGAAGAAGTCACTAAAAGATGGCCATGGTTATCCATGGTTTGTTTTCATTGTGGACAATCACAGGATGCAGCTGTCCACAGGCTCTAACTTGGACCTAACACACAATAGCACGTTTAATATGACAAGTGCTAAAGTTAAATGAAAAAGGACAATAAGGCCAGATAAGAAAAGTACAAAGGCCTGTGTTGTATTGTAGTGGGTAAAGCTGCTGCTTGCAATGCCAGCATCCTAGCTGGGCACCAGTTCAAGTCCTGGCTGCTCCACTTCCAATCCAACTCACTGCTAATATTCCTGGGAAAGCAGCAAAAGATGACCCAAGTACCTGGATTCCTGCCACTCGTGTAGGAACTGGATGAAGTTCCTGGCTCCTGGCGTCAGCCTGGCCATCCCTGGCCATTGAGACCATTTGGAGAGTGGAGGATGAACCAGCAGATGAAAGATCTCTCTCTCTCTCCCCCATCTTTCTCTATAACTCTGCCTTTGGAAAGAAGGAAGGAAAGAAGGCAAGATGGGAGGAAGGAAGGAAAAGGACAAGAAATCTGTGCTTCTTGGGCTTTTTTCTTTTTTTTTTTTTTTTTTTTTTTTAAACTTTTATTTAATGCATATAAATTTCCAAAGTACGACTTATGGATTACAATGTCTTTCCCCCCATACCGTCCCTCCCACCCACAACCCTCCCCTTTCCCACTCCCTCTCCCCTTCCATTCACATCAAGATTCATTTTCGATTATCTTAATATACAGAAGATCAGCTTAGTATACATTAAGTATGGATTTCAACAGTTTGCTCCCACACAGAAACATAAAGTGAAAAATAATAGATGATTTTTTTAAATGATGATGAAATCAGAGCAGACCTATTGTCATGTTTAATCCCAGTGAGAGTCAAGTTGGGAATTGATAATTTCTTTTCTTTTTTTTTTTTTTTTTTTTTTTTTTTTTTTTTTTTTTTTTTACAGAGGATCAGTTTAGTATGCATTAAGTAAGGATTTCAACAGTTTGCACCCCCATAGAAACACAAAGTGAAATATATTGTTTGAGTACTCATTATAGCATTAAATCTCAATGTACAGCACATTAAGGACAGAGATCCTACATGAGGAGTAAGTGCACAGTGACTCCTGTTGTTGACTTTACCAATTGACACTCCTGTCTATGGCATCAGTAATCTCCCTATGCTCCAGTCATGAGTTTCCAAGGCTATGGAAGCCCTCTGAGTTCTCCGACTCTTATCTTGTTTAGACAAGGTCATAGTCAAAGTGGAGGTTCTCTCCTCCCTTCAGAGAAAGGTACCTCCTTCTTTGATGGCCTGTTCTTTCCACTGGGATCTCACTCGCAGAGATCTTTTGCCAGAGTGTCTTGGCTTTCCATGCCTGAAATACTCTCATGAGCTTTTCAGCCAGCTCCGAATGCCTTTAGGGCTGATTCTGAGGCCAGAGTGCTATTTAGGACATCTGCCATTCTATGAGTCTGCTGAGTATCTCACTTCCCATGTTGGATCACTCTCCCCTTTATTTACTCCATCAGTTAGCGTTAGCAAGTACTAGACTTGTCTATGTGCTCCCTTTGACTCCCAGTCCCTTCACCATGACCGACTGTGAACTGAAACTGATCACCTGGAACAGTGAGATGGCATTGGTACATGCCACCTCGATGGGATTGAATTGGAATCCCCTGGTATGCTTCCAACTCCACCACTTGGGGCAAGTCAGCCTGAGCATGTCCCAAATTATACATCTCTTCCCTCTCCCATTCCCACCACCATGTTCAACAGGGATCACATTTCAGTTAATTTTCAACACTTAAGAATAACTGTGCATCAATTACAGATCTAAACCAGTCATATTAAGTAGAACAGATAAAAAAACTACTAAGAGGGATAATGTATTTAGTTGTTCATTAACAGTCAGGGCTATGCTGATCAAGCCACCATTTCCCATAGTGTCCACCTCACTCCAACAGGTTTCCCTCTTGGTGTTCAGTCAGTCGTCACCGATCAGGGAGAACATATGGTATTTGTCCCTTTGGGACTGGCTTATTTCACTCAGCATGATGTGTTCCAGATTCCTCCATTTTGTTGCAAATGACTGGATTTCGTTGTTTCTTACTGCGGTATAGTATTCTAAAGAGTACATATCCCATAATTTCTTTATCCAGTCTATCGTTGATGGGCATTTAGGTTGGTTCCAGGTCTTAGCTATTGTGAATTGAGCTGCAATAAACATTAGGGTGCAGACCTCTTTTTTGTTTGCCAATTTAAATTCCTTTGGGTAAATTCCAAGGAGTGCGATGGCTGGGTCGAACGGTAGGGTTATCTTCAGGTTTCTGAGGAATCTCCAGACTGACTTCCATAGTGGCTTGACCAGTTTGCATTCCCACCAACAGTGGGTTAGTGTCCCTTTTTCCCCACATCCTCGCCAGCATCTGTTGTTGGTAGATTTCTGCATGTGAGCCATTCTAACCGGGGTGAGGTGAAACCTCATTGTGGTTTTGATTTGCATTTCCCTGATTGCCAATGACCTTGAACATTTTTTCATGTGCCTGTTGGCCATTTGGATTTCCTCTTTTGAAAAATGTCTATTGAGGTCCTTGGCCCATCTCTTAAGTGGGTTGTTGGTTTTGTTTTTGTGGAGTTTCTTGATCTCTTTGTAGATTCTGGTTATTAACCCTTTGTCTGTTGCATAGTTTGCAAATATTTTTTCCCATTCTGTCGGTTGTCTTTTCACTCTCCTGACTGTTTCTTTTGCAGTACAGAAACTTCTCAATTTGATGCAATCGCAATAGTTGATTTTGGCTTTGACTGCCTGTGCCTCCCGGGTCTTTTCCAGAAATTCTTTGCCTGTGCCAATATCTTGAAGGGTTTCTCCAATGTTCTCTAGTAACTTGATGGTGTCAGGGCGTAGATTTAGGTCTTTAATCCATGTGGAGTGGATTTTTGTGTAAGGTGTAAGGTAGGGGTCTTGCTTCATGATTCTGCACGTGGAAATCCAATTTTCCCAGCACCATTTATTGAATAGACTGTCCTTGCTCCAGGAATTAGTTTTAGATCCTTGATCAAATATAAGTTGGCTGTAGATGTTTGGGTTGATTTCTGGTGTTTCAATTCTGTTCCATTGGTCTATCCATCTGTTTCTGTACCAGTACCATGTTGTTTTAATTACAACTGCCCTGTAGTATGTCCTGAAATCTGGTATTGTGATGCCTCCGGCTTTGTTTTTGTTGTACAAGATTGCTTTAGCTATTCGAGGTCTCTTGTGCCTCCATATAAATTTCAGCACCATTTTTTCCAGATCTGAGAAGAAGGTCTTCGGTATCTTGATTGGTATTGCATTGAATCTGTAAATTGCTTTTGGGAGAATGGACATTTTGATGATATTGATTCTTCCAATCCATGAGCATGGAAGATTTTTCCATTTCTTGGTATCCTCTTCTATTTCTTTCTTTAAGGTTTTGTAATTTTCATCGTAGAGTTCTTTAACGTCTTTGGTTAAGTTTATTCCAAGATATTTGATTGTTTTTGTAGCTATTGTGAATGGGATTGATCTTAGAAGTTCTTCCTCAGCCATGGCATTGTCTGTGTATACAAAGGCTGTTGATTTTTGTGCATTGATTTTATACCCTGCTACTTTGCCAAACTCTTCTATGAGTTCCAATAGTCTCTTAGTAGAGTTCTTTGGGTCCCCTAAATACAGAATCATGTCATCTGCAAAGAGGGATAGTTTGAGTTCTTCCTTCCCAATTTGTATCCCTTTAATTTCTTTTTCTTGCCTAATAGCTCTGGCTAGAACCTCCAGAACTATATTGAATAGCAGTGGTGAGAGTGGACATCCCTGTCTGGTGCCAGATCTCAGTGGAAATGCTTCCAACTTTTCCCCATTCAATAGGATGTTGGCTGTGGGTTTTTCATAGATTGCTTTGATTGTATTGAGGAATGTTCCTTCCAAACCCAGTTTGCTTAGAGTTTTCATCATGAACGGGTGTTGTATTTTATCAAATGCTTTCTCGGCATCTATTGAGAGAATCATATGGTTTTTCTTCTGCAGTCTGTTAATGTGGTGTATCACATTGATTGTCTTGCGCACATTAAACCATCCCTGCATACCAGGGATAAATCCCACTTGGTCTGGGTGGATGATCTTTCTGATGTGTTGTTGCATTCTATTGGCGAGAATTTTATTGAGGATTTTTGCATCTATGTTCATCAGGGATATTGGTCTGTAATTCTCTTTCAGTGCTGCATCTTTTTCCGGCTTAGGAATTAAGGTGATGCTGGCTTCATAGAAAGAATTTGGGAGGACTCCCTCTTCTTCGATTGTTCTGAATAGTTTGAGAAGAATTGGAGTTAGTTCTTCTTTAAACGTCTGGTAGAATTCAGCAGTGAATCCATCTGGTCCTGGGCTTTTCTTTGTTGGGAGGGCCTTTATTACTGTTTCAATTTCTGTCTCAGTTATGGGTCTGTTTAGGTTTTCGATGTCTTCCTGGTTCAATTTAGGTAGGTTGCATGTGTCCAGGAATCTATCCATTTCTGATAGGTTTCCCTGTTTGCTGGCATACAAGTCCCTGTAGTAATTTCTGATGATTCTTTTTATTTCTGTGGTGTCTGTTGTTACATTTCCTTTTTCATCTCTGATTTTATTGATTTGGGTCTTTTCTCTTCTTTTTTTAGTTAGTTGGGCCAATGGGGTGTCAATTTTGTTTATTTTTTCAAAAAACCAGCTCTTCGTTTGGCTGATTTTTTGTAATGTTTTTCTTGATTCAATCCTGTTGATTTCTTCTCTGATTTTAATTATTTCTCTTCTCCTACTAGATTTGGGTCTGATTTGCTGTAGGTTTTCTAGATCCTTGAGGTGAATTGAAAGCTCATCTATTTGGTGTCTTTCCAATTTCTTGATGTAGGCACCTATTGATATAAACTTTCCTCTTAACACTGCTTTTGCTGTGTCCCATAAGTTTTGGTATGTTGTGCTGTTATCCTCATTTACTTCCAGAAAGTTTTTGATTTCTCTTTTGATTTCTTCTATGACCCATTGTTCATTCAGGAGCATGTTGTTCAATCTCCATGTGTTTGCGTATGCTCTAGGGATTCCTGAGTTGGTAATTTCCAACTTCATTCCTTTATGGTCTGAGAAGCTGCATGGTATGATTCTAATTCTTTTGAATTTGCTGAGGCTTGCTTTATGGCCTAGTATGTGGTCAATCCTAGAGAAGCTTCCATGTACTGCTGAGAAGAATGTAAAATCTTTAGCTGTAGGATTGAAAGTTCTGTATATATCTGTTAGATCCATTTGGGCTATAGTGTCGTTTAAATCTACTGTATCCTTGTTGATCTTCTGACCGGATGATCTGTCTATTTCTGAGAGTGGAGTATTGAAGTCCCCCAGTACTACTGTATTGGGGTCTAAGTCTCCCTTTAAGTCCGTTAATAAATCTTTTAGATAAACTGGTGCCCTGTAGTTAGGTGCATATACATTGATAATTGTTATATCTTCCTGTTGAATTGATCCCTTAATCATGATATAGTGTCCCTCTTTGTCTCTCTTAACAGTTTTTGTGGTAAAGTTTATGTTGTCCGATATTAAGATGGCTACGCCCGCTCTTTTTTCATTTCTGTTGGCATGGTATATCTTTTTCCAGCCTTTCACTTTCAGTCTGTATGGATCTTTGTTGGAAAGATGCGTTTCTTGTAAGCAGCAAATAGATGGGTTTTGTTCCTTAACCCAATCAGCCAATTGGTGTCTTTTAACTGGACAGTTCAGGCCATTCACGTTCAAAGTGACTAATGATAAGTGGTAACTTTGCCCTGCCATTTGCCAAAGATAAGTTCTAATATATGCTTTGAATTCCCTGTGATCTTTTGCTGTGAGGTTTCCTTCGTTGGTTTCCTTCCTTTACCTTCTTTCATATTGATGACCGTGTTTCTGTGTTTCTGTGTGTAACACATCTTTAAGCATCTTTTGCAGGGCTGGACGAGTGGCAACAAATTCTTTCAATTTCTGTTTGCAATGAAAAGTCTTTATTTCACCTTCATTCACAAATGATAGCTTTGCAGGATATAATATTCTGGGCTGGCAGTTGTTCTCTCTTAGTACCTGGGCTATATCCCGCCATTCCCTCCTAGCTTTTAGAGTTTCTGATGAGAAGTCAGCTGTGAGTCTGATTGGAGATCCTCTGAGAGTAATCTGACGTTTCTCTCTTGCACATTTTAGGATCTTTTCTTTATGTTTCACTGTGGAGAGTTTAATTACAACGTGTCGTGGTGAGGATCTCTTTTGGTCGTGTTTATTAGGGGTTCTGTGGGCTTCCTGTACTAGGATTTCTCTGTCCTTCTCCAAACCTGGGAAATTTTCTGCTAATATCTCACTAAAGAGGCCTTCTAATCCTTTCTCCCTCTCCATGCCTTCAGGAACTCCTAGAACCCGAATGTTGGGTTTTTTAATAGTATCCTGAAGATTCCCGACAATATGTTTCAGATTTCTAATTTCCTCTTCTTTTCTTTGGTCTGACTGTATCCTTTCCTGTTCTCTGTCTTCTAAGTCCGATATTCTCTCTTCTGCTTCACCCATTCTGTTTGTAAGGCTCTCTATTGTGTTTTTCATTTGATCTATTGAATTCTTCACTTCAGTCCCTATCACAGTTTCCTGTTGTACTAGTTGTTTCGTTTCATTTTGATTCCTCCTTAATATTTCATTTTCACGAGAGAGATTTTCTATCTTGTCCAGTAAGGATTTGTGTAGTTCCAGAATTTGTTTTTGAGAACTTCTTAATGTTCTTATCAATTTTTTGAGATCTGCTTCTTGCATTTCTTCTATGTCATCATCTTCATAATCTTGGATTGGGGTGTCTTTTTCATTTGAGGCCGTCATGGTGACTTCCTTGTTTTTATTACCTCGGTTTTTGCGTTTGTTATTTGGCATATTGGAGATATTTGGTTTCTTCACTGTGGTGCTTTTTCTTGTTATACTATGACTCTAGATTAAGTGGACTATCTGTTTTTGATGGAGCCTTAGGGCTTGAGATGGGTGTGGCCTGAGAGCTCTGTTTGGTGTGCCAAAGGTGACACTCCCAGGTTAGGCGTGGTAAATCTCTCTCTCTCTCTCTTTTTTTTTTTTTTGATTCAAAAGGGAAGTAATTCCGCACAGCTGAATGAAGTTGGAGGTAGTTAGCAGGCAAATGATATACCCACAGGAGCCAGAGATCGGAAGCTCTTTCCCAAGATCCCCACAGGGAATCTGTTCGGCCCTCAGAGTGGGCTCAAATTCTCCTTCAGCCTCCCACTGGGTTGCCAAAGTTACGGAATTGTAGCGTCTCTGGAGAGTGCTCACGTGAATTCCGTGAGTTCTCTCCCCCACCGTCTCTTTTTTCACAGTCTCAGTTCAGTAGCACCACAAATTTACTAGCTCCTAATCTCCTGTTAATTCGCCCCGCCCAGAGTCAGGTTTTTCTGCTAGGCTCAGGGCCGGTGCAGACCTGAGGTCGCTCTGCTTATGACGTATGTCCAAGATGGCGCCTGCTCTTTGTCTTGCTCGCCCTTGAGAGGTGAGCGGAGAGAGAGAAACCCGTGTCCGTACTAGTCACCCTTTTTTCTCTCTCTCTCTCTCTTCCAGTTAGCCTTGTGAACTTCCCCCGCCGGGGGTCGTTCCCTCTAGTCTCCTCTCTCCGCTTGCCTGCCGGTGTCTCGGGCTATTGAGGTTCGGCTCACCTCGCGTTCCAGCGCTGGTGTGTTGAGTCTGCCGCTGATGTCCCGAACTGTGGGCTCCCACGCTCTCCACGCAGGTCCGCTGTGAGTCATGCGTTCCGGAAGAGTTTCTTCTGCTGTTTCCTCCCCTACTCTTCCTTGAACCTGCAGTATCTCCACTTTTATTAAACTATCTCTCCCCGGACTATCAGTGTGCTCCCTTCCTATTCCGCCATCTTGCCGGACCGCCTTCTTGGGCTTTTTTCAAGAACTTTAAAAAAAATTTTACACTGAAAATCTGTTTCTGTTATGTGGTAGGTTGGAGATAAGCCTCCCATGTTACTAATTTGCTTCAACAGATATTTATGATTATCTGTGAAAAGTAATATTTTTTCTGGGAACTTAAACAAGTTGCTTTTAAACTTCAGCCTGAGGAGGCCAGTGTTGAGGCATTGCTGATTAAGCTACTGCTTGATTATGCTGGAGTCCTATACAGAGTGTCAGTTTGAGTCCTGGCTGTTCCACTTCTAATCCAACTTCCTGATAATGCACTTAGAAAGGCAATGGGGATAGCCTGAGAGCTTTGGCCTCTGTCACCCGCATGGGAGACCTGGATAGAGATTCAGGCTCCTGGTTTCAGCCTGGCCCAGCCATGACTGTTGCAACCATTAATGGATAAAAGATCTCTCTCTCTCACTCTCTCTCTTTCTCTCCCCCCCTTCTTCCTTTGCTTTTCAAATTAATTAATTAATTAAACTTCAGCCAGCTTCAGAATAACTTAAACTGTTTGTGGAAACACAGATTGCTGGTTCCTGTTCAGAATGTCTGAGGATATGGCCTGAGAATTAGCATTCTTAACCAATTCTAGAAGGCTTTACTACTACACATCTAGAACAATGTTGAGAACATTCTGATTGCTAATCATCAGAGAATAATAAATGAGCTGTGACCATTTAATCTAGAAAGAAAACTACAATTTCTATAATACATCATGATTATGAGATGAATTATTTCAAATAGTCAATGCAATATTTTTTAAAAGCAAAATCAATTTTCTACCATCAGATCCTGATCCTTCTCCTCTTAAGAGCAGACTTGAGGCAAAATACACTCATATTATACATAGGTTAAAATAAATAAATCAATGTGCCTATATCTCCTTACCTAACATTTTCTGATCTGTAACAAGAAAAAACAAATCCTTACCTTGTTGGTTCATTCTTTGATTCTCTCCCAATCCCTGATTTCTTTCACTGTACCTATCTCTCACATTTGTATTCAGCCTTTTTTCTAACTTATTCTGGAGTAAACTTTTTGAGAACATAGGTCTCATTTATTTAACTTTACACATCTAGTATCAGGACACAGGGCCTGGCACAGGCCTCAGCCCACTTTTTAGCTGATAAAAGGAAGGAAGGCAGAGGGGAAGGAATTAATTATTAATTATTAGGCATTTAATAATCTTAGCTAATACTGCTTCCTTACTTTGACATATCCATCAGTTTCCATCACTCCAGTCCAAACCCAAACTGTCCTTCATTTCACCATCTCCTTTATGACATATTCCAAGTACCCTTCACATTCTCCCAGTTCTTCCCTCATATAATTTCTTTTGGGTCTGTTCTTTCCCAGCCTCATCATCACCATCCTTATGCCTGGACTGTTAAAATGGCCTTGTAACTGGACTCCCAACTCCACTATTTCCCTCCACCAAATAATCCTACACACTATTGCCAAATTAATCATCCTTAAACACTGCTTTCATTATTGTAGAAGCCGTTATTTATTAAGTACTTAATATGAGTGCAATGTAATGCTAAACATTTTATATGCATAATGTCATCTCATTCTCACCCTATGAGATATGTATTATTATCCCCATTTTAGAGGTGAGGTAACTAAGGCTGACTCATCTATAAAGCCTTGCTTGAATCACTGTGTTTAAGGGCCTCTAGTTTAACCTACATTCCTAATACTTTCTCTCACTCTTCCTTTCTTCAAAGGCTCTTTTCCAGTCAAACTGGTCTAGATTCCTCCAAAAATGGCTACAACTCCCTGCTTCTACTACTGATTGTTTCTCTTAGAAACAATACAGACTGCCAACTGTGCAAATATAGGGCCCATTGAAGAGCTCCTAGGCCTACCTTACTAGCTTCACACTACTGTATAAAACACAGTCTATTTCCAAGAGGGCCATAGTGATCTAAACAACACCAGCACTTGCCCAGTAAGTAATGTTCTCCTGTTTCTTGATTGTTGAAGTTATTTAGTCCCTGCTTACTGCTTCATATTATTCCTGAACATCTGAAATGTAATCCAATAAAGTCTATGTGCCATGGCCATCTAGCTCACAAGACATTCAAACAAGCATAAATTCAGCAAAATATACTTTTTAGAGAGACGAAAATAAATCTAGATATGCACTTGTTTATCACTTACTTTAGTAGACATGTGCATGTGTGTACGCATGCACACACACACACACACACACACACACGGCTTTTACAATTTAATTTGTGCAATATTCTTTCCTACATAGTTTCTTGTCTTACTTCCTTGCAGCATTCAACTCTCCACAGAAAGATTCCTCCTCTGAAAAGCTATCTCTGATCTCCTAGCTAAACTGCAACCTGTTTCTTCCCCCCTCATACTGCTTTGCCTTATTTCACACTCATTGTTGCTACCAGGACTCTATTGCAGAAAGGTCTTCCCCACTCCAACTCTATGGATTCAAGTGCTGTACCTGTTATTTCCTGTTGAATCTGCAAATCTAAACAATACCTGGCACTTAGAATTCGTGTAGTATGTATTTGAGGAGAGAATGCATGGAAGGAAAATAACTATAAAGAAACAAGAAGGAATAAAAGCCTTATTTGAAACCAGCATTTTAATTCAAATGCAGGTATAAAATCAAGTTATAAATCATGTAGAAATGAATGAGTTTATGGAGAGAGCATCCTTGAATTTTTCCATTTCCAATCAGGGTGAATTTAATCTGGTTTCAATTCCACTGTTCCCCTAGTGGTATAGAAGTTGCCTTCCCATTTGAAATTCACTTAGCTATGAAGCTCACCTGGCTTCTAGACTGGGACAGATGCCCATGCAGCAAAGAATGGAGACCAGACATGTACCTGTCCTTTTCATGTCTGATTTTAAAGTGAAATTATAAAGAAAGGTTTGAAATTTGGAAAGTAAAAAATAGAGAAGCACAATGATTCAATTTTTTCAGAAGACAATGTCATTTTCTCAAGAATCTACCTGACTTCAAAATAAAACTGAGATGTGCATGTCACCTTCTCCCCCAGCCATAATCATCAGTATATCCTTGTGCTCAACTTTATGCCAATATGGCAAAATCTCAATGTTTCAGGACACACTAATGAAAAAAATAATTGGTTGTGATTTATTCTACCTCAAACATAAGACAGTCATGCCAACCTTCAGATAGACTCAAAGAAGACACCAATCAGAGATTCTGAGCAAACCAGAACTCCTTCAGCAACTCCAGGGAAGCTAACAGCTACCTTCTATCATGTCACACTCAAAGAAAAGACAAGCTATATCCATTTCAGGAATATTCTAGCCAAGATATGTGCTGGATAAATAGAGAAGATCAAGAGAAAAACCCAGTGAAAGACCAGTGGAGGGCTGCTCACCAAATGTCATGGCACATTGTTCTTTCTAAAAGAATGTTTATGTAGTGAAAGCCAGCCAACACTGGAAGGCGAGCTTCCCTTAGGCCAGCCCTGGCCACATCCAGTTTGGTCATGATGTACCATGGCTTAGCCAAAGTCAAGCACATTAGGGGAAACTATTTTCTCACTTTTTGAATTAATCTTTCTCCTAATATATAATATCACAGTATGTTTTGTTCTGTTTTTTGCTTTGTGACAATAGAGGGGAAATCCTGAGTATTTTTGTTTTCACTTTTTCTCTCACCTTTGTTTTTCACAGAATGAAAACTTTGATAGTTCCCAGGCAACAGAAATACAAGCAAATGGAAGGGTGTGAAAGGAAGCTAAAATAAATTCAATCAATCCTTTATCTGGCACTTACCATATGCAACTACATAGTAAATGGCCGCTTACAATGATGGAAGAAAGAATGTAGAATTCAGGATCTTTTCTCAATGACACATTTTTAAAAATATTTATTCTGATGTCTAGAAAAAAAGTGACAATAAAAATTTCAAATGAGGTTGAAGCAATTATTTCTCAGCATTCCTCACACAGACCAGCTCAAACTCTGTCCCTTGATCAACTATTCTTAAGTTAATCCTACCCGATACATACTTAATAAATGTTATTTTTGTGATTATTAATAAAACATAGTGAGTAATAAAGAAAGTGGTAGTTAATAATACAGTGGAAGTCTAGGCTACATGGGGAACAAATGAGATTTATACACAGGGCAAAGGCAGGAAATGAGAGACTGGAGATTAGAGTGAGTGCCAAACCTGGGAACTGCTGGGGGCAAGAGGGAGTACTGACTGCAAAGAATTGTGACTAAAGAATGCTTTGGGGGCTTTATAACTTCAGAAATGAGGCAGAGCTGGTCCAGGCTAAAATCGAACAATGTATGGGATACCACATGCTCCTCCATAGTCTGGAAAACAATTCTTGCTTCACAGCACAAATCCTGTTAAAGACGGAAATGTGATCCGGGTGATGATGGACTCAGTAACAGCGGTGAGGCTGGCAAAGAGAAGGGGACGGTTGTTTATGGCATACTCAAGCGCTGTGAGATGAGGGGACAACTGTCTGTCGAGATCTATGAGGAGACTGTCATTAGGAGAAGGGCTAGGTTTCAGTTGCAACAGAAAACAAAGTAATCACAAATAACAGGCCAGCAAGTCTTCTTGGGTAGGATAACACTGACCAAAATTTCAACTTAGTTTCTAAAATATGTGAGTTTTAGTTTGCCATTTCTCTAATTGCTTGTTAATAGATTTTACTTATCATTATGGTTTACATTACTTTAAATTAAAGAGTATGCCTTATTTTTAATGAAAAATTTTGAAAAGCAATATGGTAAAATGTTTAAATATGTGAATGTATTATTAATAAATACTCTTTCCTGGGTGTACACATTTAGAACTTACTTAATTTGAGAATCAATTATAAAGGTTGTACTTTAATGAAATTTATAATATGAACTTGAATAATATGCTGACAAAAACAAAATATTTTACTTGAAAGCATTTCTTTATCACAGACCATGCAAAAATAACTAAAAGAATTCCAAATTTCAAAAAATGCTTTTAAAATAATTATGTAAATACTGCAAAAGGACTTCTTGAGTTAAAAAAAAAGGCAAGTTACATTTAAGATAAGTGTCAGACACAATTCTGTAAAGAGTCTAAAGATAAATAAAACATTAT
Organism: Oryctolagus cuniculus; assembly: GCF_964237555.1. Lineage (NCBI taxonomy): Eukaryota > Metazoa > Chordata > Mammalia > Lagomorpha > Leporidae > Oryctolagus > Oryctolagus cuniculus. The sequence goes on from NC_091433.1 coordinate 50,323,716, forward strand.
TCACAATACAGTGCTATTTGTAACAGGGACAGTGAGTAAGAGGCAGAAGTAAGAATGATGTAAGAAAGTCTAGTGGTGAGAAGAATAGGAAATGGGAAGAAAGGAGGGAAGAGGTTGCACCATAGATGATGGGTGAGACAGGGATTAAAGAGCAAAGTTGGGCGTGGCTAATCGACCTCAGATTTTGTTTGTTCTGGAATCCAAGTGGAACCCTAATGTGGTGCTCCTTTGGCAACCCTCGTAAGGGCCCTTGGAGGTGAACATAAGGGTGAGAAACCACCACATCGGAGGGTACACTCTGCACAGATGGAGAGCTTCAGCTATTAGTGCCTCTGGTCACATTCACTCACTGTGCCTGCCCTGCTATGGAGGTTTGAGACTTCTAACCATGACCTTGAGTTATTTCTGAGACAGGTACAACTGACCATAAGTTACATATAGGAGATGGAAACAAAGAAAAACTTTTGATTCCTTTCAGATTTCTCTTAAAAACAAGATTGAAACATTGCTTTTAAAACCAGTATCTACAAAAATGGAGAAAATAGGAAGATATAATTCTCCCTCCCCCATACAGGAGATTGGATGTTTGCCAGACAGCCTGGGAAATGTGGCTTACAGGGACACCAGGCCCAGCTGAGGGCATTATGGGAAAGTTCACATAGTGAACAGTGAGACTCACAACTCTGTCCTGGGATTGACTCTAGAAAGAAGACAGCAGGCCATAACCTCCAAGAAGACTACAGACGCTTTTCTGGGTAAACTAACCAGCGTAGAGAAATGGCTTAGTTCAGGAAACCTGCTGGCTGACCAGCCTTGCAAGGAAGTCACCCTTCAGAATTTCACTCTCAAATATTAAATATTGATATGGATCACTTGAGGAAGATGCAGAAAATCAAGGACAGAAACCAAAACAAACAAAGAAAAAAGGCTTTGAAAAAATAAATCATTCAAGGAGAAGAAAAATTATCATTGATGTGCTCATAAAGATAAGAAAAGATATTGAGCTCTTGAAACAGAACATGATACTATTTTTAAAAAGGAACATTCCAAGAACAAGAGAAATTCTTGGAAATTAATAATACAAGAACACAAAACACTCAATATAAGGCAGCTAGGAGATAAAATATTTTACAAAGTAAAACAAAACATAAAGAGATTTTAAAAACAAACTAAAAAATCATGAATTTGTAGAATCACACCAGAATGTTCAATAGCCAAAGATCTGATTCCCAGAGAGATAATTAATTAATATATTAGTAACACAAAATATTTCCCAAAAGTACATGTCATGAATTTCCAGATTGGAAGGCCCACCACATGGCCAATATGTTAAATATTGTTGAAATATTCACATGATGGCATATAATAATGAAACTCCAGAAACCTCAGTATAAAAAGAAGAATGAAAACATTTTCTAGGACAGAATATGAATCAAATGAAGGACTAAGGCTTTGCATGACAATGGGCTTCTCATGGCAATGCTGACAGTGAATCAAGTCCTTTAAACTTCTGCAAGAAAAGCAAATTTTACCTAGAGTTCAATACCCAGACAAAACAAGAACTAAGATAAAGACATTAGCAGACATGCACTGTGTCAGAAAACTCACTTGCCAAACAACATTCTCCACCAATTCAAGGGAATAAGTCACTCAGGATCCTGAAAGCCTGAAGGCAGCAGAGACAAAGGCCCTAAAACTATCTAATTAAAATGATCATGTATGAAGAATCTGGAATCAAAATATATCAATCTATTAAGTAGTAATACTACATGCTAGAAAAAGATGGAAGGTGGTCTTTGAGACTCAGAGAAAATCAGTTTCAACCTACAATTCCTAATTCAATAAACTACCAATCAATTGTTGGAGTACGTAAATCCATGCTGCATGAAGGTTAGATATTAAGACTTTCACCTCTGGAGCAGGCGTTTTGGTGTAGTTGGTTAAGATGCCTCTTGGGACACCCACATCCTGTACTAGAATGCCAGCTTCAGGCCTGGCTACTCTATGCTTCTGAACCATCTTCCTACTAATGTGTCTGGGAAGGCAGCAGATGGTGACTCGGGTACTTGGATCCCTGCCACCTATGTGGGCAATCCAGACAGAGATCCTGGCTCCTGGCTCCTGGCTTCAGCATGGCATACCCCCAGCTGTTGTGAATATTTGGCAAGTGAAACAGCAGATGAAAGACTGATCTCTCTCTCTTGTCTTGCCCTCTCTCTCTCTGTCACTCTGCCTTTCAAATAAGTAAATCTTAAAGGAAAAAAAAAAAAAAACACTTTTGCCTCCTGCTATGGCTGTGGAGGAGACAGCTGTTTTTACAGTAAGAACATAGCCCAGGCATTGCTTCTGCTTGTCACATTAGTTTGCAGCCACAGTTACACCATGCACTGTGAACTGCACAGACAAAAGAGATATAGTGGGGATTTCTCTAAAGCATAGTAGCACTGATTCTCTCAGGAGCTGTTCAGTTTGGGGACTGCGATAACTAGCCACAATGGCCAGGGCTTGGGCCAGGCCAAAGTCAGTAGCCTGGAACTCCATCTGGGTCTCCCACATGGGCAACAGGAGCTCAAGTACTCAGGCCATCTTCCACTGCTCTCCCAGGTACATCAGCCGGGAGCCAGATGGGAAGCAGAGTAGCCAGTACTCCAGCAAATGCTCCAAAGGGATATGTCATAGGCAGAGCTTAACCCACTGTGCCACTGTGCCAGCCCCTGCTGACTATTTCAATACACTGTCAGCCCTTTATATTCTCAGATTCTACATCTGCAAATTCATCCAGGTGTGCATCAAACACATTTCCCAGGAAAATATTGCACCCAAATGGTTTTTTTTCATTATTCTCTGAAGTATCTAGTGTAGCAACCATTTACAGAGCCTTGAGATTGTATTAGGTATAAGTAATATAGAGATGACTCCAAGTATACAAAAATGGGCATGCTTTTGGCACAGCAGTTAAGTCACTAATTAGGATACTTCCATCCCATATCAGAAAGGCTGGGTTCAAGTCCCTACTCTGCTTCCTATCCCAACTTTCTGCTAATGCTCACACTGGGAGGCAGAAAGTAGATGGCACAAGTACTTGGGTACTTGCCACCCATAAGAGAGACCAGATTGAGTTCCGGGCTCTTGGCTTCAGCCTGGCCTACCCTTTGCTATTTTTACCATTTATGGTATGAATGAGTAGTTGGAAGATTCATTCTCTCTCTCTCTCTCCTTCTCTCTCTCTATTTCTCTCCATCTTTCTCTTTTTCTCTCTCCCTCTTTCTACCTTTCAAATAAAATGAAAATAAATACATAAATAAATATTCTAAAAAATAAGTCTACAGGAGGATTAGCTGCAAGTCATATGTCATTTTATAGAAGGGATTTAGGAATTCAGAGTTTGGTGTCTGCAGGGGTTCTAAGAACTAATCCCCCATGCATACCAAATGAAGACTGTATAATCACTAAGCATATTTCCCTCTTTACAGTCCCTCTAAACAACTACAGAAAGAATATAAGCAAGAATTTAGATGCTTCAAAGATTACTCATTCTGAATTGTAAGCTATTACTAAACCTGTTATCTATAATTCATTAGCAAGCACACATGCTATGATCTCTTTGGGTGGGGTGGGAATAAAAGAATGTAGTATAACGTGGGAGTTAACTGGATTGTGTTTCAGAGGAAACTTCCTCCGGGCTTGATTGTCAAAGTCAGCCAATCTGAGATTTAGACCCACAAAGTGAAGCACACATCAATTAAAATTCAAAAGAAAAACAAATAAAAATATTTCACCAGGAAACTTCAGAACCTCAAAAGATATTACCAACTGATTATTAGGATATTTAAAAGCCTTGAAATTGTGTAAGAATATAGAATGCATAAACCAATCATAGAAAGAGTGTTCTCACTCCTACACGGAAGACTGAAAAGTTGCTCTCATAGACACAGAGAGTAGAGTAATGGTTACCAGAGGAGACACGGAAATACCAGTTAAGAGACACAAAGTTACAGCTAGGAACAATAAATCCTAGGGTTTTTTATAGCACAATGGGGTGACTACAATTAAAAATAACTAGTTTTATATTTCAAAAGATATAGAAGATTTTGAATGTTCTCAACACAAATAAATGTTTGAAATGATGGATATGCTAGTTGCATTGGTTTCTTACATACTGTATTCAAGAATTGAGATATCACAAAACTTTTATTGCAATATCAAAAGTACCTAAAACATGGCTATTGTCCTAATTGCTATAGAAGCAGCATTGGAAACTCTTCATCATGACACCCTTCTTATTTCCCATTATTTACTCTCCCTTAACCATCTTCCCACTCTGCCAGCTATTTATTTTTCATCTAGCTTCATAAAGGGTTCATTTTCCCCTTGAAATGTGAAGACTTTTGTAGACTCAAACCTAGCTTCTCATCTTACTCTGCACCCTCTTACAGGCCATCACGTTATTCAAGCTCACGGCCTCAAATACTGTAACAGTTTTAGCATTTACATTTACAATCTAAGCATCTTTACTAAGCTCTAGAATTGTATGTCTAATTGCCTTCTCTATTTAAATGTCTCACAAGCACCTCAAATTTAACTTTCCTAAATTAAAATCAAAATCTACATTCTCAGTTATGTTCTTCAGCAAACGGTCTCATCATTCACTCAGTGCTGCAACTCAGTAACTATAGGTTACACTTGAATAATCATAGACTTGTTTGAGTTAGAAGAGGAAGGCCAGACACATAAAGACAAACACCACATGTTCTCACTTATACAGAAAGGCTAAAAATGTTTATGTCATAAAGTAAAGTGTAGTAGTGGTTACCAGAGGCTTCTCTATCAACCAATCCATTGTCAAATTCACTTTTCCAAAGCTGAACTATTATTACTCAAATATTTGCATCCCTTCATCTCCTCCACCAGCTCACAGTCCAATCTATCATTATTTTTTGCCTGAGTTACTGCTGTAGTCTCCTAAGTGGTATCTCTAGAGCCAGTCTTGCCACCTTTCCAATCCATTCTCCATGCAAGAGCCAACATAACTTCCTTAAAAAACAAAGATGGTATTACTCTCAGGCTGAAAACCTTCCATTGGTTTCTTACTAGACTTGGAATACTGTCTGCAGCATACGTTGTTGTATACACCTAGATTCCCCTCTAAGACCAAAGCCTGAATTCCTCAAACTGCTAGAAGTATAGCAGCTGATTGTGGCAGCTCAATCCCTCTCCAGGACTTGCCCTCAGATAAGAAGCGCTCCCTCAACCAAGACCACAAACCCTTCCCCTGGGCAGTCCTCATCTGACCACTTGTCAGCTAGTTGTTTTGGAAGCATAAAGGTCTAGCCCCTCAACCTGAACCTGTGGCAACCCTGAGGGGTCCTTCCCATCACTGTAGGATGAACTGCAGCTTTCTTGAAGCTACATCATACTTCCGCTTATCTCTGTTCTACCTCCTCACTTCCCTACTGATTTCTAGAATCCTTACCAAGATTTCCTGCATGCTCATCTGTACCTCAAAGTATGCTTCTAACTGGGGTGGGGGAGGACAGGGGTTATTTGTGATATCCTTTACAAGATCTAGAAGGCCCTGAGCAATCTGGCCTTTGCAGGCCTTATATTGTGCCTCCCCTAGCTCTCTGTTCTCTTGTCATTCAGGCCTTCTGTCAGTTCCTTAAACATGGCATTTTTTTTCGCAAGACTTTGGTACATTTAGTGATATTCCACTCTCCAATTAGTTTTTTTTTTTTTTTTTTTTTGGACAGGCAGAGTGGACAGTAGAGAGAGAGAGAAAGAGAAAGGTCTTCCTTTTCCATTGGTTCACCCCCCCCCCAATGGCCACTGCGGCCAGCGTGCTGCGGCCAGCGCACCCCGCTGATCTGAATCCAGGAGCCAGGTGCTTCTCCTGGTCTCCCATGCAGGTGCAGAGCCCAAGGACTTGGGCCATCCTCCACTGCACTCTTGGGTCACAGCGGAGAGCTGGGCTGGAAGAGGAGCAACCAGGACAGAATCCAGGACCCCGACCGGGACTAGAATCCAGGGTGCCTGTGCCACAGTTGGAGGATTAGCCTATTGAGCCGTGGCGCCAGCCCCCAATTCTTTCATCACTATCATTTTTCCTCTCTATTTAATTCTTATTCTATATTCAAATCTTCAGTGCAGTTCAAGGATATCTTGCCTATTTCACAAGGCTAGCTAGTTTCCTTTGTGTTGGCTGTCTGTTTCAAGGTAATGTAAAGAACTTTATTGAAATATATTTAATTCATTGTGAAATATTGCCAGCCTTGATACAACATCAGATCCAATCTCTGTTTCTTGCTACCAAAGTTCTAGCACAGAACTCTGCACACAGTAAACACATAAAAGGAACGAATATCCAATATCATATATATCAAATGATCATTCATGTAGCTGGCTGTATCATCCAATCCTGTTATGGTACTGTACATAAATAAAGGGAGATAAAGCAGTCATCGAAGTCATATGAATACATCTAGAGAGGAAGGGTATGTGTATGATTTAACCAATTACCTGCATTCTAAGTGAATAGTGCTTTCCATAGTTGTGCATCATGGCAGCCCTAGTCTCAGGATATGGTTAATTCCAATAGTAGTTATCATAATTATATCTTTGGGATTTTAGGTTGAGTCAGTAAATAGATGTGTGGTGGTAACTGTTTCATCACCTGCCCTGAAGTCAAATTTCACAGTGAATGACCTTAAGAAGAACTGGAAACAGGAGTCAACTTAAAGTAGAAAGCCAAGGGGAATTCTGAATCAACCCAGAATAAATCTGGGATGGCATATGTGAAGCCAGTACTAGATGATACATCAGCATTTGAGAAATAAAAATGTTACTGGTAAGGTTTGGAAGGTAACTAAGAAGTCAGTAGCAAGATAGGGATAGAGAGAAAGGTTTGAAACCAGAAGATTACAGTCATAGAAAGAAAGCAGAGATCAATTGTAGATAACTCCAGAATACATCTAACCGTAAGAGGTAGCAGTTGAGAGTGACAGAGGTGATTTTGCTAGTACTGTGCTCAGGTGCCAGTAGATTTGGAGAGCTGTGAGGTCTCAGAAGACTCACTACGTGGAGTGCTCCTGGAACTGCCCCTCCAATCTTTCACAAGATTGTGCAGTTTCTATGCGGAGCAAGAGTGTGAGAAGCTGATAAAAGTAAGTGTGCATCGTCAGCATTGATTACACTCATTCATTGAAACAGATGTCTTGGATGGTTCACAGGAAGTATCACCTTCTTTTACAGAGAAGCTGAGTTCAAGGAATTTTTTAACTCATATATCCTCAGCAATGGCCTCAATTATTTTCTCCCTTTGTTGCCAAGGTCTGTCTGAAGGCAAACAAGGCATCAGAGACTAATCAAGAGATTCACCACCACCCCACTTCTTCAGAAACATTGCAATGGAAGCTTCGGTGGCTCTAATGGATTCTAAACCTCATTATGGGGACATCTGCAGGCCACTAGGAACAGGAAAATGACCCAAAACCACTTCAAGAGAGCAAAAGTGTAATGGTTAACCATTACAAACTAAGGAATGTCCAAAGTGTTGGTAAAGTATTATTTTTGAAATTGTCTGTGAGGATGTTTTTGGAGGAAACTGGCATTTCAATCCATGTGCTGAGTAAGGAAGATGTACCTGCACCCAGTGTAGGCGGACACTTTCCAAACAGATGAGGATCCAGAAAGAACAAAAGGCAAAGGAAAGGTAAATTCACTCTTGGATATCAGAACGCCAGGTTTTCCGGCCCTTGGAGTCTAAGATATTCACAAACAGCCTGCCACACTCTCGAGCCTTCAGCCTTGGGCCAAGAGTCACAACACTAGCATTCCTGGTTCTGAGGCATTCTGATTCGGATTGGAACTCAGCTTCCCTGGTTCTCCCACCTTGTAGAAGGTCTCTTGTGAGACTTCTCAGCCTCCATAATCAGGCGAGCCAATTTCCTAATAAATTCCCTCCTATACAAATGGACTTCAAAAAAATTATGGAAAATGAAATTAACACAGCTATGATAACCCAAATACTTGGGTCCCTGCCACCTATTAGGGGCACGAGGATGGGGTTCCTCACTCCTGACTTCAGCCTGGGCCCAGACTTGGCTGTTGCCATTTGGGTAGTGAAAGCAGGTGGAATCTCAATCTCTCTCCCTCTTCCTATCAAATAAATAAATAGTTTTTGCAAAAGGTGTTTATTTTAATGCCAAAAAAATTGAAATCCACACATTGGTTTTTCATAATACAAATTTACCATGAACATTTTGAAGCACCCTCTTACATATTCACAGAGACATATGTGTGTACTGTGTGTATATATATGCATATGCATATAGTTATACATATTAATATCCTATTGGTTCTGTCTCTAGAGAGCCCAGACTAATACTACAAGCAAACACACAGTAACATCAAGTTAGCCTTTTCAAGGCATTCATCTTTCATATTGTATCTGCATACAGCTGTGGAAAGAAAGAGAAGAAACTGATGGTTGATGAGCTTGGAGATCAACTCCTAGCTGCATTTATTCTAAATTTAGTAAAACTGGAGGGAGCTGAACAGTTAACAGGATGACAAAAAGAATTAGGTAATCTAGAATTTGAAAGGAAAGAAGGTGAGATGGGAAGATAGGAAGCATGATCAACGACCCATCCCGATCAGAGGCCAGCACCCTATAAATACTTCCACAGAATGTTCTCTTTGAGTCTCATGGTTTTCGGGGAACCGCCTGCTGAGTTTACTCTCTCAGCTATCCAGTGCAAAAGGCTGAGTCTGAGAGCCAAGCTTCCCTCCCCCTCACTACCTATATCACAGGATGGGAATGATACCAGCAGCAGCAAGTTCCTGGCTCTGTGCCAGCTTCTTTATTACTTATTAACTTATTTTATACAGCCTTCAGCATCGCAAGAAAGCTTCCTTTAATTATCAACAGGAATGCAGAAGCCATGAGGGGAAATCAGAGGCGGGGAACTGCGGCTGCGCTGATTACACCCTGGGTCTTATCAAAGCGGACACAGGGCTCGGACGGCGCAGATACGATGCTGGGAGCTGCAGGCAGCGCGTGGGAGGGAACCTGGAGGCAAGCTCTCCGTGCTGGGGAATTTTGCTGGAAAGAATTCTCAGCAAAGGATTTTTTTTTTTCTTTTTCTTCTTCCCTCTTCTACCAGTTCAGAGAAGTTGAACATCAAAGTAGCCAGAGACAGAACATTCACATGAAGTGCAACCTTGATATGAAAGTGACCAATTGACAGAGTGAGGTGGAGCTGCAAGGTGGTGAAGAAGGTAGAGAGGAGGGAGTATTAACAAATTGGCTAAAGGCAGACTTAGGCCTTTGCATAATCACTAAAAACTTGCTGTTGCAAACAACTTATGAACAAGCAGTTAGTGGAACTTAATGGGTAGGCTACAAGACCCCAGGGACACCCTTCCCTCACCCAAACCTATATCCCCTGTGGGTCTTGTGGCATCTAAGGAGTCATCAAGCAAAGTGATCAAACACCACCTTTTCCTTAAGGTTATTGATACCTTGTGTTACCTGTGTTTGTCCCAGAAAAAAAAAATTATCAGCAAAAGTACCTGGTGGAGAGATATGAAATGAGATCCAACAGAATACTGAGAGACTGGCACTGTGGCATAGGGGTAAAGCCACTGCCTGCAGTGCCAACATCCCATATGGGTGCTGATTCAAGAATACTGAAAAATACATTGAGAGTGTGTACAACAAATCACCTATCTCCCTGCCTTCTCAGGTACATGAAATTTCCAGAACGATCTTGTGATTCTGTCATAGAATTTCATTCTGTTTGGAAGAAATTTCAAATGTCATGCCATGCCTGTGGTTAGACTCTGAGAAGAAGACATAGCTTAACACAAGATAACAAAAGCAGACTAGAATGAGCAGATTCGGGTAGATGTTGAGACGGACTTGTTCTCAACGGGCACTTGCAGAAAGAAATTCATCTTTCCAGGATTCAAGAACCTTGGCACATACGCCACCCAGACCTACTGAGCCCTCACATACAAAACCAAGATGCAATGGCATATAAAAAGCACTCTGCTAAGAGACGAGTTCACCTGTCGCGTGCAGTGGCTCTCCCAGTGAAACGTTAGGTGGCGCAGGAATGTTGCATGCATCAGAGAGTCGGTGGAAATTTACATTGCCCTGAAGTAGGATAGACATATTTCATAATGTATTCATTTAGAAAAGAGTAAAGTGATCAAATCTGAAGGAAACAGGACAAAACTTTCAGTTAAGGGGCTACCATTTGATGCAGCTGTGAAGTTACCTCTTGGGATACCTGCATCTCATGTCAGAGTGCCTGATTGGAGTCTTGGTTACTCCATTTCCAAGACAGGTCCCTGCTAATGTGCATCCTGGGAAGCAGCAGACCACTGCTCACATGCTTCTGTCCCTCCAGCCCACGAGAGAGACCTGATGGAGTTCTGGAATCCTGGCTTTAGCCTGGTCCATGCCTGCCTGTTGAGGGCATTTGGGAAGTGAACCAAAGAATGGAAAACCTTTCCCCCTCCCCAGCTCCCTTTTCTGTGTGTGTGTGTGTGTGTGTGTGTTTCTCTGCCTTTTAAATAAAATGAAAATAAGCAAATAAATTTTAGGATAGAGCAAGTTAATGAAATTGTGTTGAAAGAAAATAAATACAGAGTCAAGGGAATTGCTACATTTCATGATTTTTTGGCAAAAAGCAGGACTAATGCTAAAACATAGGTACATGTGGAAGATGTAACTATAACAGGAAAATGTGTTAGAGAAAAGGAGAAAGGAGAGAAAAAACCGCTTCAGTTTTTTTATTGTTATAAGGTGATAAAATGTACTATAAAAGTTATTTGACTGGTTTGGCAGAGGAAAACAACTATGAATATGTAAGTGGATTTAGAATAGAAACACCTGTGAGGCAACGTGCACTGAAGCACTTTCAACAGTAATGTGATACAAGCCCACTGCTTTTGTCTCTCTTTTCCAAGAATTATCTCCCACAGTTTTTCTTTTACTCTTTCTTTTCGAGCTTCTTTCCCATTTTAAACATGTGCAGAACTTCCCTATCTTAAAAACCACTTCCACAAAACTGTTATCCGATTACATTATTTTCTCTTCTGACACCATCCCATCTTTCTATCCTTTAATAATGGCTTTAAAAACTGCACATATAGTCTTCCTTTACTCCATCCAAGTCTCTCCTCTTCGCTTTCTTCACCTCTTTATTTCAGCAATCTGGCTTCTACTGCCATGTATCACACACTTTCACAATATTATAAACTCTTTGCAACCGGGCCCAAACCCTTTTCTCATGCTTCATGCTCTTAGTTGCTCTGTCCCATTTTAGACTGGTGCAGAGCCACATTCCTCTTAACTGCCTCCCAGCTTTTTTTCAGATTGTTCCTTCTCTCTTTTGCGTGTCCTCCACTATCCCAGCCCCCAGGATGTCCATGCACATATCTCTATGTACATAATGTCACTACGGGAGAGCAAACCAAAGCAATTCCTCAGGACCTTACACTTGGATGATACATTTTTGTTGTTTCAGATCCAGACAAAATATTTAAAGACATGAATCTTGGACATTGTCCAGAGAATCTCATACATTTTCACATTATTGATGCTTTCCTTTGTCTTATTAGGATTGATAAAGATCACAGTAACCCAGAAGATACTATTCACTCTGTATTTTGATCAACCCTAATTATTTTCTGTATCAACTTTTTCTCCTAAAATGATGTAGTTTTGTACATGGTATACCAGATGTCTTGAAGGGAAGCACAGGGTTGAACTCTGTATATTGGCCCATCCTCTTTTCCCTAAGCCCCAAGTTTTACTCACCGCCATCAACAACAAACGTGTGATGGACCTGAAAAGTTGACAATATAATCAAACAAAAAAATCTTTTGATACAAATTCTTCTGAGGAGAATTGGAAAGCTGAGTAGAAGAAGTGAGAGAATTACTTTTCATTGCAACTGTTCTGCTTTTCAACATATGCCCTGTAGCTATGCATATGTATTCAAAAAGCAATTTGTAAATAAAAAATACATAAAATTATTTGCAATAGCCTACTCATCTAAAGAAATAGAGATGTTATCTCTACTCTCAAGGGACTTGCAATGTCACTGGGGATACATGGACCATTTACTCTGGTCTCTCCACAACTTGCTGCCCAATATTAGCCAAGTTATGTAACTACTCTGGTTTCCGTTTGTTTCTTTGTGGAAAAGGAAGACTGAATAAAATAATTTCCATATCATTTCTATCAGTCATTTATGCAATTTATTTATTTATTCAAGAAATTTTATTGAGCACTGAGTTAGTTGGCTTTTGCTGTATAATCCTGCCAAACACAAATAAACTTAGAAGCTTAAAACATTAACCATTTCTTTAGATCATTATTTGATGGCATAACAATTTTGCCTGGGCTCAGCTGGGTGGTTCTCATGCTCATTTATATGTCTGCAGTCAGCTGTCAGTCAACTAAGGTGGTTCTGCTTACAGGACTTGGAAAACTATTGGCTACAGCCACAGAGGCAACTGGGCCATAGAACTCTCATGTGGTCAGCTAGCCTGGGCCTGTTTACAGTCAGCTAGAAACTGGAAAAGCTGGAAAATGGTAAAGTCTCAATGAGAAAGCACTTTTCAAATCTCTGTTTGCATCATGTCAGCATTCCATTGGCAAAATCAAACGCTTCCCACATTCAAAGACTAAGTGAAAGAACTCCATAATGAGAAGAGTTACAAAGTCAACTGCAAGACGGTGTGGAAGGGAAGATGAATTTATGGTTATTTTTGTATTCCACCATAAACATCTTTTTGTGTCAAGTACTTTCTTTCATGGGCTTAACTTTTATCTTTCTTGCTGCTGTGTTTCTACTTTGTACAAAGATCTGGAGTGAAATGAACCATGAAGCAATTCTCTAAGGAAAGCGATTAGGTCTGTAGGATTATTACAGTTAGGAAAATAAAATCTTCTTAATATAGACTATCTTGAGCAAACTTTCAAAAATATTTACTCTTTTATTTGTAAAATTTTTATCTGGAAAGTCTGTATGTAGAACCAAATGACAGCATTTCTGTGTTGAGGGAATCAGTGATCGTTGATGTATTTCCCTGATTGAGACTTATGCATTTTTTTAACTACAGCTTATAGAGTAATAAACTATATATCTCTCTGACCACTGAGAAGGGCATGAATCAATCAACTCATGAGACGTTTTAAACACATACATCTTCCTAGCACTGTGCCAGAGACTGAAGGTATGAAATGAGAGGAAATACCATTTGTTCCATCTGGAAACCTGGCATATAGTTAGAAAATAAACACCACATCACATCTAAAGAAACAAAGCTAATAATACCAAGTTCTAAACTAAATGAAGATGCTGACTCCAGAGTTTCCTCCAAGTATCAAGTTTCTCCAGGTGTTCCAGCTGTTCTGACATTATCCACTCCCCATTTCCGCTGTGTCAAGTGTCCCATAGCAAATTACCCTGCAGAGAGGAAATATTACTCAGTCTGACATCACTGCACTCCATCACACCCTCTCTCACACCTGCTCACAACTGCCCATCCCTCAAACACCTGTCATCACGCACAAAACACCCACTCCTTTATGCTATACATCAGCATATAAATTCATATCACATTTTTCCATTCAGATACTGCATTCTGTCTTAAACAAACAAATCCAGAATGAGGAAGAAACGTCACTTTTTAAAAGTGGGAAAATATGCAGTAGCAAATCTTTTTACTTTTCCATTTCTACATTAACTCTAAGGAGTAACTAACGTCCATGAATGAACCATGGGGTAAAAAAGAAATTTAAAAAGTGAAAGTTGTCAATTGGAGAGATCACTTTCCTGTAGACTCAGGAAATCTGAGTTCTAAAGATTTTTTTGATGTTTCTTATTGTATGATGTAGGACACAATCACTATGTCTTTAAGTTTTCTTAATGTTCAAAAGAAAATAATGAATATTACACCTCCTGCATCTACCTCAGGGATTGTTATAACTTCCCAATGTGATAAGTATATGAAATCATTCTATGAAATATAAGTTTCTCAATCATTGCATGATAACAACATCTAAACCAAGGGCTGATACTCAAAATATTCACCGACTAAAATGATACTGGCATGAACTAATGAAAGAGGATGCCTAACCAGTCAAAATAAACACCAGCCAGAAGATCTATACAAGCTACAGTAGAAGTGGTATGACCAGCAAAGCAGATACATAGACTAAGTCAACATGCAGCCTTTCCCAACTCAAAAATAAATACTTGTTAGGTCATATATTAATTATTAATGTTAATATAATGCTTAAAACCTTTAAAACCAAAACCTTAAACAAAGCATTTTCATAATTTTTAAAAGAAATAATAAATTAATAAATGTGACTTTGGCAGTCAAATTTCCACACATTTAAGCATCCTTCACTGTATAAAAGAATAATGACTGTTAGAAGATTTCTGCACACTTTCACCTATAAACCAGCTAAATATCAAATGGCTAACAACTGCTGTGTAACTGCCTTGTCTTCACTGGTGCCAAATGAAGGTTGGTTTCCTTGAGGCTAATGATCAAAGAGACTTCAGAAAAGATCCCTAAGCATTCAAAGATCCAATCTTTTTAAAGGTGGCAATAAATCAGATGTATGGTACGCCATACCTGTAGACCTTGTAGTAACTAACCTGTAAGAGGTTTGCACAGAAAATAGACAGAGTCTGAATTTAGGACACTGTAAACGTCTGCAAGCCTCACTTCTAGGGCTGATGCATATCTAGGCATGTCTGGCAAACTGAAGTGCTAGGCTTGCCAAATGTCTATTGGAATGAGGGAATGAAGAAACCTCCCAGGGGAGAAGTCATTCCAAAGGAAGAGAAGGTCAGGCAGATAAGCATGGCCAATGGGGTCAGGGAAGGGACAATTCTAAGGTCAACCTGGTGTTTGTCATTAGAATCAGAGTCCTGTGTGTTTGCTCCAGCAGGGAGACTGTAGTTTTCACTTGTGAAATCTGGAGGCCCAAGCTGCACACTTTGGGAACCACCATGGGCCCACATTCACACCACTACCATCCCACCCACCTAAGCAAATTCAAGTGTATTGAAGGCACTACGCAATTATACCCAAGAGAAGTCCCAGGAGCGCCCAGCAGATGGCAGTGGTGCCTGCCTGAGGTTGCAGAGCCTGTGACTATAGCTCTCTGGGCTCCAGAACCTGGACTGAAGGTGGGGTACAGAGAAGGGTAGCCCAAAGCACTAGAAGCCAAGATCCATTACTGAGAATGTTGGAGGGCCTAGGGTCAGGCCTGGGACTTTCCATCCTCTGTTTCCTCCCATTTTCCAGGTGCTCTCAATCTCACAGTTTTAAAGGCCATCACCATGCCAGCAACTTCAGTTTTGAGTCACCTTCCCAAACTATACTACAGCACTTCAGACCAGTATATTTAACTCGATATTGGGTATCACCACTTGGATACCAACTTAAAATTTCCAAAACTGAATTCCTAATCTTCTCTCTTCAAAACCTTCTTTTAAAAATATTTATTTATTTATTTGAGAGGCAGAGTTAGAGTAAGAGGGAGACAGAAAGAGAGAGAGGGGTCTCTCACCTGCTGATTCCCTCCCCAGATGGCCACAATTGCCAGAACTGGGTTGATCCAAAGTCAGGAGCCAGGAGTTTCTTCCAGGTCTTCCCACATAGATGTAGGGGCCCAAGCACTCAGGCCATCTTCCGGTGCTTTCTCAGGCCATTAGCAGGTAACTGGACTAGAAGAGGGACAGAGGCTTTACCTGCTATGCCATAGCACTGGCCCCCAAAAACTTCTAGAACCTAGAGCCTTCTTTATCTCAGTTGATGGGAACGTCATTCTTTCAGTTGATCTTAACAAAAATGATTTGGCAGTCATTCTTACCTCCTCTCATACATTCCACATCCATCTCATCACCAAATACTACAAATCCAGGAACTTCTTACTTTCTCCACAGCTTCTACTTCAGTTCAAGGAATCATCAGCTCGGACCTGCATCACTTCAATACATAAAGGTGTAGAACCCAAACTCAAACATTTCTCTTTCCAGTGAAGGAGGAAACAAATGGAGCACACTTAGCTTTTCATGGATTTCATGTTGTAGCTCCAACTGAATGATGAGGCAGGCAGAGGTCCTGGCTTAAGCCACAAGTGGTATTTCAGATATGTCCTAGTAGTTTTGTCTATGCAATAACTAATAGGTGGGGCTGCCTTTCCTACTTGCATAAGAGGGTCTTGCTGGGGGCCAGCACTGTGGTGCAGTGGAGTAATTCTCTGCCTGTGGCACCAGCATTCCATGTGGGCGCCAGTTCATGTCCCGGCTGCTCTTCTTCCAGTCCAGCTCTCTGCTATGGCAAGGGAAGGCAATGGAAGATGGCCCAGGTGTTTAGGCCCCTGCACCCACATGGGAGACCCAGAGGAGACTTATGGCTCCTGGTTTCAGATCGGCACAGCTCTGGCCATTGCGGTCATTTGAGGAGTGAACAAGAGGATGGAAAACCTCTCTTTCTCTCTCTTTCTCTCTGTCTCTGCTTCTCTGTAACTCTGCCTTTCAAATAAATAAATCAATCTTACAAAAAAAATAAAAGACTGAAGATTTCGAGCGTGTGTTTGTGTGCATATTCCAAGTTGGGGAGGGGTGAAGACAAAGGAACACGGGAAAGCCTGGTGTCTGGCTTTAGATACTAATCCCCTGCTTGGTCTTTGGGTTCAGATATTAGCCCAACAGAGAAAAGAACTGTTAGCAAAGCTGAACGAAAAGTTTCTTGAGCAAGTCTTGAAATGAGGATACTAAAGCACTCGCTTTGATGCTCAGGTGATAAACAGAAGCAGAGAACAGGTACAGGGAACATTGCTGACTTCTCAGTGACTCAGCCTTGCAATGACTCATGGAGGGATAGGACCACTGAGGTTTAGACCCCATTAAAAAAAAAAAAAAAAAAAAAAAAAAAACAAATTCCAAATTCCCTTTAATGACACATGGGCTAAAATATTTACTAGCAGTTTATACTGGCATTTTACAGAGTGGAGCCGACTCCTTCGGAATTCCTATTGAGGGTAGTGAGGAGTTGCATGGGTGGCTTTGCTTCTACCTTTTCCAGGGGTTAACTTGATCTGGAGGCACTTCAAGTACTACTTTTGCAGTGCCCTCACTGGTACTCCCATACCAGTGTAGCCAAGGACCCTGAACCCCAAAGCAAAGATCACAGGTGGAAAGCCTAGGGCGTTCCCTCAGCTCGAGGGTCTCAGATCATTTATAGAATGTATTCTGATTAGTTGGATTTTTTAATAAGTAACAAGTTTCTCTATTAAATTGGGCATTCTGGCAGTGTATTTGGGGCACTCATTTAATTTTGGTGAACTTAATTTTTCCTGTAATAAAAATACTAATTACTGGAGCTGGCACTGTGGTGTAATGGGTAAAGCTGCTGCCTATAATGCTTACATCCCATATGGGCACTCATTCGAGTCCAGGCTGCTCTACTTCTGACCCAGCTCTCTGCTATAGCCTAGGAAAGCAGTAGAAGATGGCCCAGCTCCTTGAGTCCCTGCACCTGTGTGGGAGACCTGGAAGAAACTCCTGGCTCCTGGCTTCCAATCAGCTCAGCTCCAGCAGTTGAGGCCATTTGGGAAGGAAACCAGCAGATAGAAGACCTCTCTCTCCCTCTCTGCCTCTGCCTCTCTGTAACTCTGCCTTTCAAATAAATAAATAAATCTGTTTAAAAAAAATACTAATTCTTTGGCTGGCGCCGCGGCTCAATAGGCTAATCCTCCACCTTGCAGCACCGGCACACCAGGGTCTAGTCCCGGTCGGGGCGCTGGATTCTGTTCCGGTTGCTCCTCTTCCAGGCCAGCTCTCTGCTGTGGCCCGGGAGTGCAGTGGAGGATGGCGCAAGTGCTTGGGCCCTGCACCCCATGGGAGACCAAGATAAGCACCTGGCTCCTGGCTTCCACGGCGGCCATTGGAGGGTGAACCAACGGCAAAGGAAGACCTTTCTCTCTGTCTCTCTGTCTCTGTCTCTCTCTCTCTCTCTTTCTCACTGTCCACTCTGCCTGTCAAAAAAAAAAAAAAAACTAATTCTTAGCCTGACTTCTTTGAGTGTAATCAGTATAATCCACTAAAATCAAGTATGTGAAAATGCCTTAAAAGTTATTAGTAAACTTAAAAACATGGTGGAAAAACATAATTAAGAAACAAGTTTAATTCACTGAAAAAAGGTGAAATCTGTGCATAATCTTTTCATGATATGTATTTTCCATAAACTTTTTAAAGCTTTCTTGAATGTATGGATTTCAATATTGTTGCACCAAAATAAACTTATATTTTTATTCCATTTTCCAAGAACTTCTGATATACCCTTTAGAATTGTATAAACTTAAAATATTATTATTCTTATAATCTATACATATAGATAATTAAAGAGTGAGAGAGTAACTGAAATCATTTAGGTTTATTTCAAAGTTTATTTCATTAAATATAATTTAAAAAGATTTATTCATTTATTTGAAAGTCAGAGAGAGAGAGGGAGAGACACAGAGAGAATTTTTCATCTGCTGGTTCACTCTCCAGATGGCCACAATGGCCAGGACAGGCCAGGCCAAAGTCAAGAGCCAGGAGCCAAGAGCTTCTTCCGGGCTTCTCACATGGGCAGCATGGGCCCAAACATTTTAGCCATCTTCAACTGCTTTCCCAGGCCATTAATGGGGAACTGGATATCAGAAGCAGAACAGCTGGGGGATGAACTGTTGCCCATATAGGATGCCAGTGTTGCAGGTGGCAGCTTTACCTGCAATGCCACAATGCCAGCCCCTCATTAGCTAAATATTTTTAGCAAAACGGATACTCGATTAACTTTCCAATTCACCTTGTATTGCTGAAATTATTAACACCTAGGAAAAAAGTTCTTAATTTCACTAAGTGCTTAAGGCCAGTTACTTATTGAAATGCAACATACGGAGGAGAAAAATCACAATATGAAGTTTACCTTATATTAAAATTAAAGACATATTCTCCTCCCTTTCCATGTTCTTTAGTACCAGGTTAAGCTTTGAGTCTTTCCCGTGTTTGCACATCAGCCAGCTTCTTACTGTGATCATGGGTCATTCTCCCCATTACAAAGGCCAATGGATTTGGCTCAGTGCCTTCCTTCCCTGTTATTGACATCTTCCCTAAGAGGCAGCATTGCTTAAACTTCCATTTCTGGAGGAACAGATGGCTTTTACTAATATTACTAATATCACATTTTCTGCTCCTATCAGGCATTGTTCTGCCCAGGTCATCCAATTTATATAATAGTAATCTCTTGGAAATGAACAAAGCTCTAAAAAAATCACATTTTCCCTCACACTGAGTTTTAAATTTTTCTTTCTGTTTGGTTTAGGTATCACCAATATGCAAGAAAATACACAGACCTTAAGTGAGTTCAGGGGTTTCACAATTGTGTATGCCACATAACTAGTCAAAACCAGATACAAAATGACAAACATCAGAAACTCATCAGCAATAATGATGGCAAGATGATCGATCCATCTTTTTATACTTCTGACCAAGCTAGCTTTTATGGCGTACATGACACATTTCCTGACTAAGCGAGATTCCAGTAGATCTGTGGAGAAACAAATCTCAACACGAAACTTGTCTACTTGTCTACATCTTATGCTATTTGGGGGAGCCTAAGGATTGAGTTGTATACTTCTTTAGGTGTTTTCTGACTGTCGATCAGCTGAACATTCACTGTTAAAAAAAAAAAAAACTCAGAAAATACAAAATAAAAACTGAAAATGAAAACACGGATTATCCACAATCCTACCGCCAGATAAAAATCAATGTCAGCTTGGTGTGATATAATCTTCTTCCAAGTACATATCTTATAGATAGTTGACAGATGTGTTTTCAGCAGGATCTTACTACACATCCTGTATGATGTTATCAAGTGAAAGAAGGAGTTCCTGATTTGAGGTTTAGCATCCTCTCTTGCTTGTACAACTTTTGTTACAGAAACTGGTGCTCATAGGAAAAGATTTAAATAACGAAAGTGCAATATCCAGCCTCCAGAGAAAACTATAGCTCACCTGTCTCTTGTGGGCCATATCTAGCCAGCATTCTGGGAAACTGACAGAAATCTTGTGAACGTTGAATTTAAGATGTGTAAAACATGGTAGGAAATTTAGATCTCAGTATGCATAAACCTCTCTCTTCTAGCCAATTACTGGGCTCCCTATGTGAACAAATCCTTCTCAGCTGCTGCTGGCGTGAGATGCTTTCCACCAGTGCCACAAATGGCCTGCCTATGCAGAACAGTGTGGAGTTGTGCGAATATCTCTAATCCTGTCACGGAAATTCAGTGTGATCCCGATGCTGTGCATGGAGAAATTATACTTCCAGAACAAAACAACCACAGTGAAAACCAGCAAGATCAATTTTTACAGGCAAATTTAAGCACTGTCATTAGTTTATCTCTTCCTTTGATTAATATTTTCACAGACCTTCGAGCTCCATGTTTCCAATTTTCTCCATCCTCAAAATGAAATTGACTGGGAAGGGGGTGCAGGGAAGGGATAGCAAAAGAATGTAAGCTTTGTAATTGTCAAGTAAAAACACATTGCGCCTCTTAAATAGAGCATAGGTCCAAGAAGAATGAAGTAATCAGAGATCCTCTCCAGGCGATAGGAGAGATAAAGGCAGAGCTAACAAAGGCAGGGGAGGGGAGCAAAGGGGGAAAAAAAGAAGAAATAGATTCCAAGTGAATTCAGCCAAAGAAAGCCTGTGATTCAGCAAAAGAAAGGCATGGGTGATTATGTTCAGCTCTCAGACACACATCCAGCTGCAGCTGGGGAAAGACTGCTCCCTTCCCTCGACCCTCTTAGCCAGCCAAAAGCAAGGAACATTAGTCATCACTATTCCTGCCTTCTTTTTAGGAAATCTAGCTCCCAGGGAAGAGCCCATGCTGTCGAAAAGAAGCTACCTATGAAGAAAAATGAGAACAATTAAGCCCTAAATCTGTACAAGAAATTTAAACAGCTGAGACTCTACAATGAAAACGGAGATAATGCTAATGATTATGTTTTATGGCCTCAACATGCCTCACATCTGGAAGAGTTCCAAAGCCCTCAGCAGGCTGTCACATTGATAGAAGGGTTCCCTGCTGAGACGCAGCTGCTTCCGAGGCAGCGCCGGCATCTGGAGTACAGCTGCATGTCAATCCCTGCAAAGCGAAGGGCAGGAAGGCTGGGGGAGCTGCACAAGGACACCCCTCCACCTGGGGCCTCCAGGCAGGCTGAGCCCGCTCACATTTGCTAACTGATTGAAACGCAGTAAAAGCCTCCCTATCTGGGAGCTTCCACTCTGGGGAAGGAGGAGGTCTGAGCTGTCTAGATAGCCAGAAGCTCTCTGCACATCGAGACACCAACATTTGTGCAGCCATTATGCTTCTAAAACGGATTCTCGGACTATTCCAGTGCAAATTAACCCTTTATTTCTAATGTCACACTCTCAACTCCTCCTGTACCCACCAAAATGGGAAGATGGATGATATGTCCATGGGCTTCTGCTACAGACAGGTTTCCAAAGCATACTCTGTGTACACCAGTGCTACATGCATATGTTCAGTCACTCATACACACACTTGGGGAGAAGGTCAAAGAAAGAAAGAAAGAGGCAGGACACTCCCAGAGAAATCAGCAGACTGCATTCCTGATTCCGCCTTCCATTCATGAACAGTGTGTGACTTTGAAGGAGTCATCTCAATTCTCCGTGTCTCAGTTTCTTCACAAGATGAGGGAGGGTCAGGGGCTGTTCTCTGAAGTCCATACAAATGTTAGTCTTGAAGCTTTAAGGAATATAGTGCTCCAATTCATTCCCTCTGTTTTCCTTCTTTCCTTTTCTTCCTTTTTTCCTTCCTTCACACCTCTTTTTTCCTTTCCTTCAAATTTCTAGTTATTCATTTTTGAAGTATCCAAACAAATGACAGAAATAAATCTGAAATACTATGCGGTTCAAGTGAGCGCTGAGATACAAGCTGGGCTAACATATGCTTTTTGAAGTAGAAGGCATGGCAAAAGCCCTTAAATATCTTAAATGCTGTTATAACATTGTATCAGATTTTTAATTATTGCATTTCTTTTACCTTCTCCCTAAGGTTTGAGAATTAAGCATGTGAAGAACAGAGAACACCCTGGGCTCATGTAGCCTGAGAACTTACCCTGAAAGCAGGGTCTGAATGGAAGACTGAAATACACTAGAAGAGGCATGATCTGCCAAGACAAAGGAAGATGCACTCCAGGGGCCACACACTTCAATGTCCATGGGGATGCAGCTGAAGCAGCAAACCTTAGGAGGCTCTCAGAGGGGTGAGTGCACGAGCTCAGGCTAAAGGACTTGAACTAAAGTGGTGTAGAACACTTATTAATCAAAACAAATAGGTCTTCAAGCAGGACAAGCCAGTAGGACCACAGTGTGTGACCTTGCATAATTATTTAAATGCTTGCTGTTTAATTTTTAAAAAAGAGGTAAAGGAATCAAAATCATATGGCCTTCATAAAAAAAATAAGTCAATGTAAGGTCTTGATGAATAAAACATGATGAGGTTAATTTTAAATCCATTTTACGCTATCAGTCTTCTGAAGAATTTTCCATTGTCCTTGTACGATAATGTAAGTTATCACACTGGCTTTTTTGCTCATCTATAAATAGCTCCTTTACCCCAACCCAGTGATGACAGCCTAATTTTATTATTTAAACATGTCTCCAACTAAGATAAAGCTATATCCAGGAAGCCACAGCAACACAGCTATTAGAGATACATGTTGGGCAAACGTTGTAAGAGATTCTACATTGAATCTTATTCTGATTCAGCAAAAGAAGGAAGCACAAGAAGGAACATTGGCCACATGCTGCTAGAAAAAAATCTTGGCAGCCTGTGCTAAGACAAATTCACAAAATCAGGAGTCAGAAGGGTTCTTTCTTTTTCTTCACTGGGTCGACAGGAGACGAGACAAACCAAGGGACAAACCAAATGATATTGCTGACCCTTCTGCCAGCCTTCTCCTTTCTGCTATACCTTCTAAAAGTCTGTTTCTCTAGGATGATTTTTGTCCCTATGCTATATCTGCATCTCTTAGACAACTTCAATATGTGAGTGGTAGTACATCCAAACATTGCATCAAGGATTTCAAACTCAAAAGCAATCAAGGCAATGGAGAAAGTAGGCAAAAACCTAAAAAATCCATTGAAGAGTGTCAATGAGGGCGCAGATGGCAACTGCACTGGCATTAACAGGATGGCAGAGAGAGTGGTCCATCTCAACGCCAGCATGATGTGCCTCGAAAGAATGCAACTCTAGAGAAACTAGATATACAGGATTGTGAAACAGTGGCAATTAATTAATTTAAAAAAAAAATCAGGAAGCAACCAAATAAAATGAGTCTGTGGGCCAGTCTCTGAATCTGCACAGCCAGGTTGAAGACAAGGCATCAGGTCTCAATCCTCTGGGGAGCATCCTTTTTGCCTGCACTGCCACAGAATCCCCACACTGTCCTCTAGATCTTCATTCTGGCCCTGTGCTCATCTGGTTAACTTAATACACCCTTCAGATATACTTTAAAAAAAAGATTTATTTATTTAAAAAGTATAGTTACAGAGAGAGATCTTCGACCTGCTGGTTCACTCCCCAAATGGCCACAAGAGCCAGGACTGGGCCAGTTTGAAGCCAGGAACCTGGAACTCCATCTGAGTCTCCCACAAGTACTTGGGCCATCTTCCACTGCCTTCCTAAGGTGCCTTTCCTGGGAGCTGAATCAGAAGCCAAGCAGCTGGGTTTCAAACCAGGGCTCATCTTGCTGTACCATAATGCCAGCTCCCAGATCTCATCTATTTTACACCCATTTCCTATTAAGAATGTGATAATTTCCTATTGATGTCTCTAAAGTTCACTCTAGGTTGTCAGTAAGATAAAGACAGGCATCTTGGTTGTCTTCTCCATCGTATCCCCTTCTCTCAGCAGAGCACTTGGCACATTGGAGGTGCTCAGGAATATCTTTAAAATGTTTCAAAGGACCATTTGCTAATCCCAGATGCACTCGCTGATCTCAGTCCTGAGCAACGGCTGCACATTTCCTGATGTCCACTGTCGCTCCCCGTCTTCGTGGAGGAACGACATAATGGTGCCGTGACTCGGATAGGAAACTTAGGAGGGAAGAAGCGGGAAGAAATGGGAAGAAGTGGGAAAATACCAGAGAGAGAGACAACATGCACCAGGAACATCTAAGGGGAACATCCGAATAACATCTGAGCAGCCCCCGAGAGAGCCGGCCGGCGGTGTGCCGCTCCCCTGCGGAAGTGGGGAAAGTGGCAGGGGGCCCGCCCCTCCACGGAGGTGGAGGGACTGTAGCCAACCCGGGAAGAACCAGCAACAAACCCAGGGAGGGCCGAGCAGACAAAAGAACAGCGCAGGGTCCTGTGTCGTTCCTCCATGAAGAGGGGGAGCGACAGTCCACTGCTGTCCCCTCTTAGAGAGACGCTCATCAGCTAAAATTTGCCCTATCTATGATGGTTTAAAAACTGTCTGCACAGGGGCTGGCATTGCTTTGCAGGGGTTTAAGTTGCCACTTGTGGCACTGGTATCCCATATCAGAGCGATGGTTCAAGCCCCAGCTTCCCCACTTCCAATCCAGCTTCCCACTAATACACTTGGGAAGACAGCAGATGGTGACTCAAGTACTTGGGCTCCTGACACCCATGTGGGAGACTCGGGTGGTTCCAAGATCCTGGTTTTGACCAGGCCCCCAGACCATGCTATTGCAGCCATTTGGGGAGTGAACCAGAAGATGAAAGATTCTCTCTCCCTCTCTCTTTCTTCTTCTCTCTCTCCCTCTCTGTTACTCTACCTTTCAAATAAATAAATACTTAAACAAATTGGTAAATAAAAATGTCTCCACGGATCCTCCCTTCAAGATGTGGAGATGTGGGGCTTAATTTCTGTCTCTAAATTGGACTGCATTTAGTGCCTTATTTCTAACACAGAGAATGCAGGAGGGCTGGGACATCATTTCTAAGACTTAACTATAAGAAGACCATGGCTTCCTGTTAGGATCAGCTGCTACCCCTCTCCTTCCCTCCCTGCCTCTGCCACTGCTTTCCCTGCCCTTCCTTGCTCTTCATACCTTTCTTGTATCACTTGTTCTAGGGGGAGCCAGTCCTATGGAAAAGCCTATGTGGGTAGAACCTGTCATGTCCTGCCAACAGCCATGGGATAGATCCTGGAGGGATATACCATAGAAACAGTCAAGTCTTTAGATAATAGCAGCCTATGCTGACAGCTTGACCAAAACCTCATAGACATCTTGAGCCCAAACCACATTGTTGGGGCCGGCGCTGTGGTACAGCGGGTTAAAGCCCTAGCCTGCAGCACCTGCATCTCATATGGCTGCCAGTTCAAGTCCCAGCTGCTCCTCTTTTGATCCATCCCTCTGCTATGGCCTAGAAAAGCAGTAGAAGGTGGCTTAAGTCCTTGGGCCCTTGCACCTTTGTGGGAGACCCAGAAGAAGCTCCTGTCTCCCGGCTTCAGATCAGCTCAGCTCTGGCCGTTGTGGTCATTTGGGGAGTGAGCCAGTGGAATGGAAGACCCCTCTCTCTCTCTGGATCTACCTCTTTCTGTAAATCTGTCTTTCAAATAAACAAAATAAATCTTTTAAAAAAAACCACATAGTTAAACCACTCTGATTCCTGACTCCAAGAGACTGTGTAATACAACAAATGTTTATTGTCTTTAGCCACTAAGTTTTGAGTTAATTAGGCAGTCAGAGGTAGTTCATAAAGAATAAAAGTTGAACTAACGGTCATCCTTCTTCTTCAATCCCCTCCTCCAACTCCAAACAATCCTACTCTGAGGTCCCTTGGCTCTGTTCATGGCTCAATCCTTTTAACTCACCAAGGACTACAAACTCAGCATCCTATTCCTCTCTTCTCCAGTCCTCTATCCAGTAATTTGTCAACTCTGTCAACTCTTGTTTATTATAATTCTGCTGGATACTTTAGTCATTCCTATCTCTATCCCTGTTGCCATTTCCCTATTTCACTCTCTTTGTTCTGAGATAATTTCCCTTCTCTCTCTCTCTCTCTCTCTCTCTCTCACACACACACACACACACACACACAAACACCAGTAGTCCAGTAAACAAATTTTATATTTTAAAAGATCATTTTCCTAATGAAAATCTATATTAATGAACTAAAATCCAAATCTCTTAGAATGATACAGTCTTGGCTGGATTCTCTTTCCAACCTTACTCTCCAGTATTTTTCATATACTCTTAGGCTGCTGCATTTACTTCTAGGAATAGTATTATGCCTTGGTGGTACTTGTTCCAGTTTCAAATGACCCTGAAAACAATTATTTTAAAAAGACACTTTTATTTGATTTTATCATTCATGAGTTTGGGAAAGGTTTGGTTGGCTCATCTGTGATTCACATGGTATTAGCTGAACTGTGGGACTCACTTCCTACATGACTTAGTCACTGACAAGTCTAACAACTTGATGTCTCTTGGGACTTTGCTTCCACATGCAGTTTCACCATCCTACACTTTTCCACATAACTGGGACTTCTCACAACATGATGGTCTCAAGATGATTTTAGGATCATGTCTAGTTTCCAACACAGTGTTCCAAGAGCTAACATTCCAAGAGAGTTAAGCAGAAACACTAAAGCTTCTTACGACTTGGGATTAAATATTAGGCAGTATCAGTTCTGCCACCACTCTGTTGAATGGGGTTTAGGGCCAGCTGGATTCAAGAAGGGAAGCTATACCAGGAGTGCAATCATGAAGAGGCATGATTCTATGAGGGCACGTCTTTGATAAAGACCAGCTGCTATAGTACTCTTTGCCCCTGAGAGAAGCTTGGAATAACTGGAAGATATTGTGAGAGGGTTCCAGAGAGAAAGAAAACAGGAATGAGAAGTGTTGAATGTATATATACACACACATACACACACACAAATACACTGCCATTTCTTGTTTTGATCAGGGGTCAGGAAAGAAGCTCAAGAAATGGAGCTTAATTACAGGGCAGAAAGGCAGCAAAAATAAACAAACAAAAAAACTGCATCTGAAATGCATTCCTAATCCATCCATCCATCTGCACATTACTTGTCCTAAATAAATTTTTTAAATATTTATTTATTTGAAAGGCAGAGTTAGAGAAAGGCAAAGGCAGAGAGAGACAGAGAGAGAGAGGTCTTGCACCTGCTGGCTCACTCCACAAATGGATGCAACTGCCAGAGCTGGGCCAATCTGAAGCCAGAAGCCAGAAGCTTCCTCTGGGCCCCCCACATGGGTACAGGGGCCCAATGACTTGGGCCATCTTTTACTGCCTTCCCATAAGCAGAGAGCTGGATCAGAAGAGGAGCAGCTGGAACTTGAACCAGTACCCATATGGGATGCCAGCACTCCAGGCAGTGGCTACACCACAATGTTGGGCCCTAAACTTTTATTCTAGGTAGTAACTCTTCAAACCCATTTTTGTGCACTTAGGCTAGAAGTGGACCAAATTCTTCCTATATGCTGCAAATCCAAACCCAATCATTTTCTTCAACATCCAAATGGCTCCTCTCTAATCCTTTAAGTCTTCCATGGATATCCTCAAATCACTATGATCCTCCCTTTCTTAGAGAATATAGTCTATGTTTGATTCTCCCAGGAAGTCATAAATTGCCATACACTGATGTTTTAATGGAATGAGAAAAAAAGTAGAGCTGGAACAACAATGAGATATCATCTAAGCTGATTCTTTTTTTTTTTCTTTTTGTTAGATGAGTACAGGAAGTCTCAGCAGCCTACTGGGTGACCTGAGCAGGGTCACTACAGTAGTAAACAGCAGAGCCAATCCCAAGCTCTTTCCCTAATACAGAGTTCCCCATATTTGCATCAGTTTTGACATTCTAGAAAGTGTAAAAAAAATTCTTGAAGAACAGGAATAAGAATTCCCTTTTTGTCTCTGACACAGTATACAGCATAATTATTAGCAAGAACCCATATGCTTTGTAATTGGGGGCTGAAGGATAATTTTTTTACTCCAGCTATAAAATCCGTTGAAGAGGATAATGATAGAGTCAAACAAGGTTTCCCGCATTCTCCCAGACACCTAAAGGATAATTGAACAAAATAGAATCTAAACAGATTTGTGAGCGGACCTATACCTAATATCTGTTGCAAGTGGAAGGAGAGAAGTCACTCCTCTGTGGAGTCCATAGTGGGAGAAGTGATGGCTGTCATCAAAACACAGCTGCGCCCATAGACTAGGTTTGAAGTAAAGATCCATAGAGCATCTCTCTCTCTCCCCCCCCATCCTCCTCCCTTCTCTTTCTCTCCCTCCCTCCCTCCCTCTCTCTCCCTCTAATTCTCCCTCTCCCTCTCCCTCTAATTCTCCCTCTCCCTCCCTCCCTCCCTCTCGCTTGCTCGCTCTCTCTCTCTCTCTCTCTCACACACACACACACACACTGAAAACACTCTGAAGTGTCTGGGGGATACTGTGGTAGTTAATTTCTCATACCAATGCCATAGACACTTTTCAATTTTAAGCTGAGTTATAAAAGGTTTAACTTAATGTATTAGTGCATATTTTGTTGCTAATAATAGAATACTACACACTGGCTAAGTTTTAATGAAAAGTTTATTTTCCTTATGGTTCTGGGAGTCCAAGTTCAAGAGGGCATATCTAGTGATGGCTTTTTTGCTGGCAGCGTTTCAAGGAGGTGAAGAACTTCACATGACAAGAGACCAGGAGCATTTTTATGTATTCCCTGGTCTCTTTCTTCTTAATATAGCCACATGTATTCAATCCTAAGAGCTCTACCTGGATGACATTATCTAATCCTAGCCCTCTCCCAAATTCTCCACCTCTATGTACCACAGTCAGGTTAAGTCTCTACCCTCTTAAGAACTCCAATGTGAATTTAACTCCAACATGAGTTTGGGAAGCAACAAACCATATTCAAACCATAGCACTTACATTCTAGATGGGGTCTCATAAGGATGATTCAATGTATCCTTCTTTGTACATATACCTTTCAAATCATTTATCAGATATTATGACTGCTGATCAGCTGGTACCCATTGGTACAGCAAGTCAATTGATTCTTCCCAGTGCCTGCTTGATAGGTCAGTTGCCTATTGCTGTATCTGTTGAATGTACTCCTCCTTCAGACACTGTACTTCATGTTATGGTTTTTTTTGTTCTTTGCTTATCCTATAAAGTGAAAAAAACCTGCTGAAGACTATGAGTAAGACAGTACAGCACCTTCAATAGTATCCTGTAGATTGAGAAAATCTCAATACATGTCTGTTCAGTCAAGACAATACTGTGACAACTATTGACAGACTTAGGTTCAAATCCTGATGACTCTGACATCTATTAATGTGCTTGATATTAAGCTAGTTACAGAGTCTCTACCAGTGTTAGTTATCTCCTCTGAAAACTGGGGGTAATTATACTCTGTTATGATGGTTAAATCAGAAGGAAAATGCACACAGAACACAATGAATAAAGCATAGAATCCACTAAACAACTCAAGTGATTATAATTTTGGACGTGTTGTCAATTCACCATGAGCTAGCATATCCCTTCCCCCAGAAGTGGACTTAATTCTATTCTTTAATGAATGAGAACATTTCTGGCTCTCTGACACACAGCCCAGAGATGGGAATCATTATGAACTTTCAAAAAATCATGTCAGCATTAATCCTTCCACTGGGCACACTATGAAAGACACACTCATCATCCTGACATAAATCCACCACTATCATGTAATGAAGGAAAGCCACTCAATATGCGTTTCCTACATGAACCCACATGTTGGCTGAAATTTTTCAAGGGCTCTATTAGCTCGACAAATTTGCTTATCCTGCCAGAGGAGATCAAGGAACTGAGTCAAGGGAGGGACACATTTGTTATTTCCCTATCCTGGGCTGGCTTCTTCCTGTTCCAACAGTATAGAGTCTTGAGAATTCTAACTTTCCACCTCCTCCTGTTCATGAAAGGTTTTTTTTTTTTTTTTCATTTTCTCCTTTGCACCAGAAAGTCCCTGAGCAAGCCTGAGCAGATGAACTTCTTCCTCAAGCCTTTTGGGGTACCATGGAAATGCGCCCTCAGTTTAGTTGATCCCCTCCTGGCCTCTCATGGAAGAAGAGCTGACTCTGTGGTGCGTGCAGCAGGACTCAGCAGGACTGGCCACAGGACTCCCCAGCAAAGCTTTCCTCAGTGGCTTCAGATGCTCAGCTACTCCAACCCTGTAATTTTCCAGATGACTTGAGGTTTTGAAAGCAAATGAAGCAGCGAAACTGCCTCAGCTGCTAAATTTCTTCCTGGATTTATTTGGAAATAACAAAAAGCTGCCATCGATAGTGATTTCAGTTTTTCAGACACTTTCCTTCCATTTTCTATAAGAAGTCATTAGCTGATTCTAATTTCCTTGGAGATTAAGATCAGATATGTAGACTATCCACAAATGAACATGAAGCCCTCTTTTTTATTGGGTTGTAACCTGATAATAATATTTAAATGGCATTTTGTGATTTACAGGGCACTTTCACAGATGTTAAATTCATTTGATCATCACAACCAGTCTGTCAGGTAGGGCACGCCTTATTATCCCCATTTATAGATGAGGACACCAAGGCTCAAGTATTACCCAATGTAAGTGCACTAGGATAAAGCAGAGCTAAAACTCACCTTCAATTTTCTGATTCAAATGCTATGCCCTTTTTAACAGAGCTCCCCAGTGGTTCAGACTGAAATGCCTGGGTCTATAGATAATGTGACAATTTAAGTATCTAGGTCTTCATTTCCTTCCATCTTCCCCATTGGCTGCAATTTTCAATGATTAGTTAACTAGTGTTTTGTCCAAACAGGTTTTTTTTTTAAAAAAGACATGAAGTATTGTGCCTTTAATCTGAGATATTTTTCAGACTTTTAGCAAACCTATTAACACACCAGTCAGATTCTTTCATTTAAGCAGAGAGGCACCAAGCATAATACCCCTTAGATGAAAAGGAAAATAATGTCTTGTCTAGTTACAAATATGCAAAAATGCAATATAGGAAGCCAACCAGCAACAAAAATTGCTACAGGGTCAGAGATTTGGCACACTAGTCAACTTGCTACCTAGGCATGCACATCCCACATTAGAGAGCCCGAGTTCTCTCTCCTTTCCAGCTTCCTGTTAATTTGCACCCTGGAAGGAAGCTGATGATGAGTCAAGCAGTTGGGTCCTGCCATTCACACAGGAGACACTAACTGAGTTCTGGACTCCTGGCCTTGACCTGCCCCAACACTGGCTGTGACAGGCATTGGAGAGGTAAACCAGCAGATGTAAAAATGGCTACGGAGAGTAAATTGATAAGGCTACTGTAGGGCAGAGAATCTGTCTCCCCCAGAGGGATCAGACAGCACAGTAAGACTGACGTTCTCTGACTTGAGATGTCTCCCTTTGGCCCATTAAGGGAGGAGGCCCTTGAAGCCTAAGCAACTCAGGCCAGTATGTGACAACACATGCCCGGATTGGGATATCATTAGATACTTCCTACGTCCTGCCACCAGCTTCTGCTCAGGGATAACTGAGATGGGGCAGAGGCCACAGGACCTTTAGCTGGCTGATTTCCTAGGAACAATGGGAAAATCTAGACACATTAATAAGTAGATGAAGTAGGCAAAATGTGACTGAAGGGGACTCAAAAATGTCATACATTTAAATAAACTAAGAATGCTAAGAGCAGTTTCCTCCCTGAAATTTAAGATTTCCTATCAAAGTCTAGGCACAAAGGCACACAAATTATCATGAAAATTTAAAATCATACTAAGCATAGTTCCCGATTATGTAGCACTTACTCTTTGCCAAGCACTGCTTTATGAATCTTGTTTTTTAAAGATTTGTTTATTTATTTGAAAGTCAGAGTTACAGAGAGAGGGAGAGACAGAGAAACATCTTCCATTTGCTGGTTTACTTCTCAGATGGCCACAATAGCTGGGGCTGGGCCAGGCCAAAGCCAGGAGCAGCGAGCATCTTCTGGGTCTCCCATATGGGTAGCATGGGCCCAAGCACTTGGGACATCATCTTCTGCTTTCCCAGACCATTAGCAGGGAGCTGGATCAGAAGTGGAGCAGCTGGGACACAAACCAGCACTCATATGGGATGCCGGCATTGCAGGCAGTGGCTTGACCCTCTATGCCACAACGGCAGCTCCTGCTTTGGGAATCTTATCTCTAGTCTTCACAGTTTAGGAATCTTCCCTTATCCATGGGCAATGCACTCATGCAAGACCCCCAGTGCATGCCTGAAACCACAGATAGTGCTGTGGTTTCTCTACACATAATGTTTTCTCCTATGTATACCTATGGCAAAGTTTAATTTATAAATTAGGCACATTAAGCAATTAACAAAAACTACTGCTAATAAAATAGAAAAATTATAACAATCCACTGTAATAAATTTTATTTAAAACTTATGAACTGCTGATGTCTGGAATTTTCCATTTATTATTTTCAGGCCTCCATTGGCCCCACG
This sequence comes from Oryctolagus cuniculus, assembly GCF_964237555.1. Taxonomy (NCBI): domain Eukaryota; kingdom Metazoa; phylum Chordata; class Mammalia; order Lagomorpha; family Leporidae; genus Oryctolagus; species Oryctolagus cuniculus. The sequence goes on from NC_091433.1 coordinate 50,356,299, forward strand.
TAGCTAACCTGTGAAAAGTAAAGCCACAGGTAAGAGGGAACTACTGTAGTCCTGAGAAGCAGATAGACTGAACAGCGTTTCACAGGTGAGGAAACTGAGGCCAGAGAGAGTAGGCAACATATCCTACATGACAGCTCTGATGTCTCCCAGCAGCACTCAGACACCTGTCCCTCCACTAGGCAGGGACTTGGCAGCAGGAGTAGGTGCTGACAACTGCCGTGTTGACTTTAATTCTGACTGGCTGATCCTCAGCTGGCAGTGTGATTTGGATGCTAGTTTGAAAGCAAAAAATATGATAGGAAAGTACGATAGGTAGCCAACTTACTAATAATCCTGTGTTCTCTTTCTAGCACAAATTTCATAATCAATTATTTGGGATGGGTAAAAGAGGAGAGTCAGGAATAGTCACGCCTTTTCTTTGATTAAATTATTATTGTTTCTTTCCAAATGGTATATCTGGTAGCTCCCAAAGATATAGCAAAATGAATAGATCAGAAAGATACATTTATGCCTAAATGTGTCCTGAGGTGCTTCTAGGGGGACATTCAATCCCCTCGATAATTTTTCAAGCTTCTTTGGCAACATTCTTCCCTGTGGATACAAAACCAAGGTCATAAAATTACTCAGTGAATGGAGATACTGAAATACAATCTGTAACTCACCATCTGGCATCTGCTTAATAATGAGGCTGGGGGAAGTGGAGGAAAGTAGAATTTTAATTTTTTTTCCCAGATAAACCAGCCTGATGGAGAGCTGCTTCAACAGTGGCACCCATGCCCCTGGAATTTGTAGAATAATGGCCACCGGCCAGCACCGTGGCTCAGTAGGCTAATCCTCCACCTTGCGGCGCCGGCACACTGGGTTCTAGTCCCGGTCGAGCCCCGGATTCTGTCCCAGTTGCCCCTCTTCCAGGCCAGCTCTCTGCTGTGGCCAGGGAGTGCAGTGGAGGATGGCCCAAGCGCTTGGGCCCTGCACCCCATGGGAGACCAAGAGAAGCACCTGGCTCCTGCCTTCAGATCAGTGCCGTGCGCTGCGGCTGTGACGCCCATTGGAGGGTGAACCAACAGCAAAGGAAGACCTTTCTCTCTGTCTCTCTCTCTCACTGTCCACTCTGCCTGTCAAAAAAAAAAAAAAAAAAAGAATAATGGCCACCACCACATCTCTGGCTAATACAAGTGGAGGCACATGCAGAAGAACCTGTGGCTCAATCTCAATTCTGGTACTGACCAGCAATGAGATGTTGGACACATCAACACAGCTCTGAGCTTCTGCAGTAATACCACAGAAAAGTAAACTAGAGCCACCTCTCTCAACATTAAAATTCCTACACTTGTAAGTACAACTACAAGTCCACCTGCTAAAATTGTCACAAATTCATACAGTTAGTCTTGTCTTACAAATCTTTGTCAAGGAGGTAGGGGTCCGTGAATCATAACTGAACCATGAGTTAGCGAGTCCATATGGTTAGCCATTAGAGAATGTCCTAGCGAACAATAGTTTTAGAGAGGATAGGGGAGGTAGCTCAAGTGAAGGAAGAAAGCAGACAAGAATGAAGAGGGAGCTGACAACAGCCAAAGGGATTACCAGTATTGAAGAGTGAAGAACCACCCAGAATAACCAACAACAAAACACCAAGGTATAAGAGAAAGAAGAAAGTAACCAATAGAGCTTCTGCATTGTTGCACAGTCTCCTGCTTGTTTCTTCCTTTTCAAATATAGTAGTTTTCAAATATCAAAAAGAATACTCTATGTAATTTTTTTTAGATCGAAGGGCAAGGCAAGGAGATGGAAAACAACAAAGTTTTCCAGACAGTAACTAAATTCATTTCCTAGAGTTTCCGTGACAAGCTACCCCAAATTGAGTGGCTTAAGATAACAGAAATGTGTTCTTTCAGAATCCCGGAGGCAGAAGTCTGAAATCAAGGTGTTGCTTATTCTGGTTCCTTCCATGAGATCAGGAGATTCTCTTTATTCCATTCTTCTCTCTCAGCCTCTGGTACTTGGCGACAGTCCGTGACACTACTTGGCTTGTGGCCACATCACCTCAGTCTCTGGTTCCATCTTCGTATGCTCTTTCTTTCTGGGTCACTCTGTACCTTCTCCTACTCCTAACTGACTGCACCTCAATCAGAAATGACCTCATCATAACTTAATCACATCTATGTGGATCCTGTTTTCAAATGTCACATTCTGACACTTCAAGAGGATGTGAATTTGGGGAGAATATTATATAACCATCTACAGCAACTGAACCCTGAACCTCTTCTCTTTGCTGAATTTTACTGGACAGTAGCCATGTGAAGGGTCAGAAAGAAAACTCAAAGTGTTTCTTCGGGTTTCTGCCACATTCTGCTCACACTTTGTTGGCATTTTTGGCTCATTCACTTGTGGAAAAAAAAATCCTTAATGTCAAGGAGTTGGTTGCTTTCTTTTTTTTTAAGATTTTTATTTATTTATTTGACAGGTAGAGTTACAGACAGTGAGAGAGAGACAGACAGAAAGGTCTTCCTTCTGTTGGTTCACCCCCAAATGGCTGCAACAGCCGGAGCTATACTGATCCGAAGCCAGGAGCCAGGTGCTTCTTCCTGGTCTCCCATGTGGGTGCAGGCCCAAGCACTTGGGCCATTCTCCACTTCTTTCCCCGGGCCACAGCAGACAGCTGGACTGGAAGAGGAGCAGCTGGGACTAGAATCAGAGTCCATATAGGATGCTGGCGCCGCAGGTGGAGGATTAACCTAGAGTGCCATGGCGCCGGCCCCTCTTTTTTTTTTTTAGATTTATTTATTTTATTTGAAAGGCAGAGTTAGAGAGAAGTTGAGGCAAAGAGAGAGAGAGAGGTCTTCCATCCCCTGGTTCACCACCCAGATGGCCACAACGGCTGAAGCTCCGCTGATCTGAAGCCAGGAGCCAGGAGCTTCCTCCAGGTCTTCTCACGTGGGTGCAGGACCCAAGGACTCGGGCCATCTTCTATTGCTTTCCAGGCCACAGCAGAAAGTTGAATGGAAAGTGGAGCAGCCAGGACTCGAACCTGCACCCATATGGGATGCTGGCACTGCAAGTGGCGCCTTTACCTGCTACTCCACAGCGCTGGCTTCAGGGAGCTAGTTACAGCAGGCACTCAGTACATGTTTTCTGAATGAATAGATTTTAGCAGGAACAGAATCTCTAAGTCTTGTTTCACTGAGCTTTCTGTGTGAACCTGAAATCAATGAGTCCTACTACTTTGATGGCTGGAATTATTCAGATCATCAGAATGCTTTTTTTTTTTTTTTCCTTCAGGCAGGAAACAGTGAACATGAATCAATCCATGGGAAATAGTGCGTTTGGTGGCAGAGACCAAAAATTCACGTGACTCAATTGTGGCAATAAAAGAAGGGCCCTGGAACCTTAAAGTAAATTCTTTGTAGCCACTTCCTTTTTATTTCCTGGATATCTATTTTGGGCTTCCCACTCCATTCCAGGAACTCCATCATGGACTGCTAAATTGTTTGAAACCTCTGTGTGCTTGGTACTAACGCTGTCTTCCTTTTCTAAAGGATGTTTGGAAGGGAAGTACAGAGAGGAATCACAGATGTATCACTGGGAGAAAAACATATCCCTTATTCATGTGGGCTGAGTATTACAAAGGCAGGCTTCAATTCCGGAAATGCAATAGCTTAAGCCATACCTGCTTCTTGAGCTGCTGACAAACATACCATTTAGTCTTCAAAAGTTCCCACTGGCATAATCTTTGGTCAGGGTACATGTGCTAGTCCTATCATGTATCCCCTAAGCACAACACTGGGTCTTGGTACAAATCTTATGCAAAGTAAAATTAAAAAAAAAAAATTAATTGGAGGGGAAAGAAGCAAGTTGTATTACTGATTTACAACAGCCTCAAGTGCTTGGAAATCAGCCCTGTTTTCACTTCCCAGACTGTAGAACTTGCTGAGGAGGCACAGGAAGGGCCTCGTGTCCAAGACTGCAAAATTTGTCTATAGTTATTCCTACTTCCATCCGCCCCGCCCCCCGCCCTATGATGGATTAATTCTCCTTCTCCAGCTTCTTTCCACACCATCAAAATCCATGCTCACAGTCCATAGCCAGCCTAAGAAATAAGTGGCCAGCAATAGTTAAAGCAGTGTTCCTCAATACCAGTGTCTACAAGGATCTTCAAGTGTGCTTAGTAATTTCTAGTATAGATTTCTAGCGCCTACCTCAGATATTTTGATGTCATAGGTCTGTGATGGGCCTGACCATCTGCACCTTAAGTAAAACCCTTGCTAATATTATGGACTCTAAGTGATTATCTGAGCTGGAGAAATTAAAGCACTCCTTATGGGTCCTAAAACAACAATCTCTAAATTTTCGCTAACTCCATTCTCACACCATAGCAATTGAGAGAAAATTTACAATAAATCACTGACAAAGTACAATTGAAAAGTCCCATTTTAGTAAAACTTGACTCATAATGCTCAAATCTGATTCACTCCTGGATGGGTGACAGTCATTTTAAAGATAAGTTGGAACAAAAGAGCTCTCATGAAAGCATCCATCCCTCAAAAAAGGACATGCTATGAACCTCAACATCCTGAGTTCAAATTACCCACTGTGTGCCAAACACCAGATTGGAATTTCCACATCCATTATTCTATTTAATCCTCATAAAAACACTTTTGGGCTTCCCACTCCATTCCAGGAACTCCCATCACGGACTGCTAAATTGTCTGAAACCTCTGTGTGCTTGGTACTAACGCTCTCTTCCTTTTCTAAAGGATGTTTGGAAGGGAAGTACAGAGAAGAATCTCTCTATGAAGGGGTGAGTTTTGTGGCATAACCAGTTGGGCTGCCAACTGCAACACCAGCAACCCATATCAGAGTGCCAATTTGAGTCCAGGCTGCTCTGCTTTTGATCCAGCAGAGGATAGACAATCCTTGGGCTCCTGCCACCCTTGTGGGAGACCCAGATGGAGTTCCAGGCCCAGGCCATTGTGGCCATTTGGGGAGTGAACCAATAGATGGAAGATAGGTGTTTCTCTTTCTCTCTCTCTCCCTCCCTCCCTTCATCCCTCCCTCCCTCTCACTCTCCTTCTCCCTCTCTCCCTCCACCCCTTTCTTACTCTTTCTGTAACTCTGCCTCTCAAATAAATAAATAAATCATTTTTTTCGAATAAAAAACACTATGATGCAGGTATCAGTGTCCACTTTTTAGTAGATACAGAAAGTAAGGTTCAGAGGGGTTAACTGACTTGCCTAAAGATGTGGAGTCAGAAGTGGCAGAACTAGTTTTAAAGTCTCCTAACTTAAAGTCTACAACATGTTCTATATTAGCTGTCTCTATCGCTAGCTGAAGCATAGCTTGAAGGCAATGACCTGGGTACCAGATCATTGAAGTGAAGTAAAGTTGAAATTAGACTGCTAGGTGACCAATGGGCTAATCCCCAGCTGTGGCTTATTTTCCAATGCTAGATGCCTTGCATTGGTCACCTTTTAATGCCTCCCCCAGGATCTAGGGATATGACCCTCCTCACCCCACCCCCAACACATCCTCTTCCACCCCTCACAAAGGATTTACTTCAAAATCCTAATTGCAAAGCAGACTACCCACTTCGTGGAAACATGACACATCATTTATTTGCAACAATCCCAATCTTCAAGGAAGACTCCAGATGGTCTCTCCACCTACAATAGCTGTCCTTAAAGTCACTTTAGCTTCCACCTATATGGAAGGAAAAGAACCAGGAGAGAGAACACAAAATGTGACTTTTTTCCCCTGAACTCCATACCTTCCAGAAATAGCCCTGATCTCAAGCAATAAAAGTAAAGATAACATTTTCAAGGTCCAAGATGGGGAAACAAGCAAAAAATAGAATGTTTAATCAATGCAAACATTCTTGGAATCTGAAACATCTGGGAGAGCCGGGTGGCATGTGGGGAGCCGGAAAAGGGGGCAGGGGCTGTGGGAGACTTGACATTCTTACCTTGTGCTTATCTACAGCAGCAGCTGAATAACCTGCCCTTAACTGCCTCCCAGCAATCCCATGTGGGAACTGTTAGATTCTGTTACTAAATACAAGGATATCTCTCACTTTGCAAAAATCCAAGACTAACTTTAGCAGATTAATACAAATAAGGGAACGACTATTCATCTATGCCTAGGGTTGCCCGAATATATATAACTCTTAACTGTCCTAGTAGGTCAAAGATAGAGTTTTATTTCACATGTTACTTTTTAGGAAATCAACTACTGTGCAAAATAAGGTCCCTCTGCATACTGGAAGTTTAAGTCAGAGACAATGACCTTCCTGAAAATTGATGACAATATTGTAGGAGTATCAGGGCTAACTGAGCAGAAACCTACAACATCACCTAGTACCCACCCTCTCTCCCACTGTTTTATACCACTCATCCCAAGAACAGTCTTGAAGGGAAAGAAAGACACATGATGAAATATGTAAGCCAACTCATGTGAATCAAGTATGGAGGATACCTTTTATGGCCTATCTTTCTTAACTTGCTATCCAACATAGATCCAAGTCATCCAGGCAAACAGTAGCTGCATCCAAGCCCCAAGAAAGGCATATTTTACCCCCAGGTGTGCAGCCATAACTCCACCTTTTTTGGCTAGTGAGAATCCTGTGTTGTTTGCCTTATCCCTGGGCCTCAACACAGAGAAAATAAAAAAGGGAATCACTAGAAGAGGAGGCAGTAAACTAATGGAAGGAGAAAGCTTATCACTTTCTGTCCCCTTGTCTTTCGTCCTCATGTAATAGACCCTCAAATCAGTCCCAGGTAGTCAATGTGGATTATCATCTCCACTCCACAAAAGAAACTTTGAGGGTACAAGTAATTCACCCAAGATCACACACTGGTAAGGCACAGAACTGAGATTCAGATCCGGATTGACTAGGCATACTTCTTGGGTTACACCATGCTGTGTTTCTTCCACCACACATTCTCGCTTCTTGACCTTTGCACACAAAGTTCTGACCTGAAGCTCTAATGTTTGGTTCTCCTTCCTCCAAACCAAGAACCCTTCTTGCAAGACCAGATTGACTCCCTGGCTGATGTAGCCCTTCAAAACAGAAGGGCATTAGACCTCTTACTATCAGAAAAAGGGGGAACATGCATATTTCTGGGGGAATAGTGTTGCTTTTTTACTAACAAATCTGGAGTGGTCAGAAACATGGCACCACAACTTAAGGAACGCATTGTCAAAAGACAACAGGAGTACCAGGGACAACAAGGATGGCATCTATTTTCCTCTTTTCTCCCTTGGGTACTGCCAACCCTGGGACCCATAATACCTGTAGGGATAATTGTAATGATCGCTCCTTGTGCTCTCAGGCTCATAAAAGATCAAATCCGGAAGCCTCCAGAGTAGCAGTCAACCAGATGCTTCTCCATCCACACATGCCTGTCCCTGCAGAGCCCCAAGATACCCCCAGAGGACCCCTGTAGACGACATCCCCAATCAGCAGGAAGTAGCCAGAGAGACTCATCGTCACCCCTTTTCCTATCATCAAAAGGTCTGATGGTAGCTTTGGGATCTGCAAGGAGAGAAGGCCTACACTTCTGGGAATGGAGAGTCCCTACCTGCACTTCCGAGGACGAAAAGTCCTTGTCAAGGTCCCCGCGGGTGCCTTAAGGTCAACCAATGAGGATCAGACCTGCCTCAACCTTTAACCCCATGCCCTGTATCTATAAAAGGAGCCCTCCCAACCTCTGATGCGTGACTTCCCCTGCCCCCACTTTGTTGGGACCCGGGAACCTCACCTGGGAGCAGAATCCCAATAAAAGCTTGTGAATTAATTGATTCATCCGCCTGGGAAGATTTGTTATATGCAAGACATTTTGTAGCTCCATATTTAAGGTGTTTGCCAGTTGCTGTATCTGGGTAGTACCATATGCCAGGCTAGCTACTCCTGTCTCCACTCCCGTTAGAACACCTAGTGCTGCTAGAAAGGGAAGGATAATTGTGTCTCGTTTAACATGGGCGTTTTGTAGCACCGGTATCGGGAAAGACTGGTTTTGGGGCACCACGGAGACCTCTGGGAAGACAATTACAGGAATACAGATATCAGTTGCATTAGGCAGTAGACAGCGGAATAGGGAGCTCCCACACTGGAGGAAGTGACCTCCAGTTAAGCAATCTCCCGGCTTTATAGGGGTCATGGAATTACAGAGAGTGGAGCTGAAAAAAGGGTTGGGGGGTAGTGGGTTAGGAGATAATGACAAGGTTAGATTGAAGCACTGGTGTAGGTTTTTGGGGTAAGGGAGAGTAGTAAGTAAGGGAAAAGTTGTCTTATCGGTGGGTCCAGGAGTAGAATTTGTCGGGACTTTGATAGTTGTAAAGGAAGGCAACAGGGTGGAACAGATCCAGCAACCACCAGCCAGAGAGCTATCAGAAGAGTTGAGGAGCTGGTAGACAGAAGAGATATATGACAGCCAGTCAGGGCGTGAGAGGCAAGGTGGGTTGGGTCTCTGTGGGAGAGGTGGCAAGGGTCGCCACTGAGTGGTTATTTGTGACAAGTTTTCTCCCAGGTCCTTGAGCTCCTCCTTAATCCTAGCAACCTCCTGTCATTGATTAAAGTCCTGGTGCCCTCCCCCATCACCATAGTCCCAGTGAGTGGTTGGTGTCATACAGACCTTTGATCCAGGGGATCTGCCAAAGCCTCGTCTGTGAACTCCACCATGGTAGACAGTTACCTGGACTGCAGGTAATCCAGCGAAGGAACATCGGAATTGTGGTGATGTTCTCTCATCTAGTACCATGAAGTGGGAGGTTTTGGGGGGAGCATGTGATAGCAGTGTATAGGGATTAGGCACCACCAGGTGGATAGGGATAACTGTGGCATTGACCAGGTGGAAGTCTTGGACTAGTCTATACTTGCGCAACAGTTTTCGTATTGGGAGTACGGGCATGTTACAGTGGGAGTTAGTGGGTATTAGGAGATTTTTTTGGAGGAACCTGTCAATGATGGGTTTAAGGCCACATCTGTGGCCAGCGCCGCGGCTCACTAGGCTAATCCTCCTCTGCCTTGCGGCGCCGGCACACCGGGTTCTAGTCCTGGTCGGGGCGCCAGATTCTGTCCCGGTTGCCCCTTTTCCAGGCCAGCTCTCTGCTGTGGCCAGGGAGTGCAGTGGAGGATGGCCCAAGTCCTTGGGCCCTGCACCCCATGGGAGACCAGGATAAGTTCCTGGCTCCTGCCATTGGATCAGCCCTGTGCGCCAGCCGCAGCGGCCATTGGAGGGTGAACCAACGGCAAAGGAAGATCTTTCTCTCTGTCTCTCTCTCTCACTGTCCACTCTGCCTGTCAAAAATAAATAAATTAAAAAATTAAAATAAATTAAAAAATCAAAATAAAAAAAGGCCGCATCTGTGAGTTTCATAGATGGGGAGTTGGGGTCGGTTAGGGTATGGAGTGCCAAACCGGAGTTTAATAAGGGCTGGCTGGTGGTGGGTTGCCACCACTGGTGTTGACAAATCCCACACCCGAGGGTTGACCTTCGTGGGAGAGACCGGCCATTGGGGGTTTGATGAATCAGGGGAAGGGGTGGGAGAGGTTAGAGAAGCGATCAGAGGGAGTAGGAGAGCAGCTGAAGGTTGTTGCAGTAGAATCTGGAGACTGGAGATCAGTTGGAATAGGATCTCCCATCCCAGTAGAGAGTCCGGGCAGGAAGGGATTACCAGGAAGGAGTGGGAGAATGGGTGGTCTTCCAATTGACAAGGCAAGTCTGGAGTGCACCTAGTTGGGGAGGGAGTTCCATCGATCCCCATTACAGAAATTGAAGAGGGCAGGAGTGGGCCCGCAGAGGCCAGCAGGACAGAATAGGTAGCTCCCATATCCACCAGGAATTCTGTGGACTTACCCGCTACCTGGAGTGTTACCCTGGGCTCCGTGAGGGTGATAGGGGTTCCCGAGTCTGGGCTCTGTCAGTATTCAGCCATCCCCAGGAGTTGTAGCGTGGAGTCCTCTTGGGGTGTGGGGCCTCCTCTGGGGCAGTCACTCTTCCAGTGGCCTTGTTGGCCACATGTAGGGCAAGGCTATGTGGGTGTGCGAGGGTTGGGGCATGCTCGAGCCCAGTATCCCTCTTGTCCACACTTGAAGCATGCCCAGGGGGCTGGTTGTCCTTGACCCCTCTTCCCTCCGCCGGCTGCAGGGCTGCCACCAGGGCCTGAGTCTGGAGGGTGACCTTTTTCTGCATCCTGGCCTGTTGTGTCTGCTCAGCTGCCTCTTCCTGAGTGTTACAGACCTTGAAAGCTATCTTTACCAGGTCTCTAACAGGAGTCTCTGGACCATCCTCCACCCTTTTTAGTTTTTTTCTGATGTCAGGGGCAGACTGGGAAATGAAATGAGAGGCCAGAATCACCACCCCTGAGAGGGAATGAGGATCAGGTTTGGTAAACTTAGGGCCTCAGTGAGCCTGTTTAAAAAAAGAACCAGGTTTTCTCCCAGGTCCTGGGTGACCTCTCGAAGTCTATCAAAATTGACCACCTTGTGGGAGACAGTGTGCATGCCAGCCAGTAAGTATCATCATATTGGAAATGTTTTGTCTTCCCACCTATCCTTCCTGGTAGCCCCATCCTGGCTCCACCTCTGGTACCGCCCGGGCTCCCGGTGGGAGAGTGGGATCAGTTAATCAGGCCTTGTCAGCCTCATCTCGGGCAGCCTGTTGGACCTGTACCCATTCCTCAGAAGTGAGAGAGGAGGAAAGGATAATATCAAGGTCTTTCCAGGTGAGGTCGTATGTTTGAGAAAGGTATCTAAACTCTTTTATGAACCTAGTTGAATTTTCTGTAAAGGACACTAGTCTTTCCTCACTCTGTGCTAGGTCTTCTGGCGCGAATGGAATATGGACATGCACAATACACTCAGCCCCAGCCACCTCTCGAAGTGAGAGGAGGTGTCAGGGCTTCTGGTCATGTGTCCACATGCATGCTTACGGGCGACAGTGATATCACCTGGGTGCTGGTCATAGGTAATGGGGAAAGGGTTTCATTGCAGGTTATGGTGAAAGTGGGGTTAGAAGAAGGACCGGTTTCTGGGGGCAGAACAGAACATGGCACCAAGATGGCAGGGGGAGGGGCAGAACATGGCAGCGGGGCGGAAGAATGTGCATATGGGGCAGGAGGTTCCTGGCTAGCTGTGGGGTCCCCAGGAACTCAGGAGGGTCTTTAGGAGGTGGGGACCCGGTCTTGGCCAGCAAGACCTGGGCTGTGGAGCAGGCAGAGAGGAAAGTAAGAGAGAAGAGAGTAGGACTGGAATGGAGGTCCCAGAAAGCCTGGACATATGGTACTTCTGACCATTTTCTCTCCCTGTGGCAGAAATTCTCAAGGTCAGTGAGGACATTGGGATCAAAAGTTCCCTCAGGGGGCCACTTAGATCCGTTGTCAAGTACATAATTAGGCCATGCCTGGGTGGAGTAGAAGATTAGCCATTTACACCTTAGGTCCTGGGCCAGTCCCAGTTGCTTCAAGTTCTTTCAGAGGCAGGCCAGGGGGCATTTTGAGTCCCACCCTGGGGATTGGCCAGATCCTATGGTCTCCCCAGCAGCCCAGGATCTACTGGAATTCGGGCAAGGCGTCCCTTGTCCCACACTTTAGTAGGCGGATAAGAGGTCAGTTCTCTAACGGGGCCAAGCCAGTGGTGGGACATCTCCACAGCCACTGGGAGGCTAATCAGCAGAGAACAGAGCCTACATGTGCATGATTTGGAGGTCTCTGTCTGGACAGTGAGGCTGGCCGGAGATCGCAGAGACTGGGCCAACCCAGAGGTGGGAGAGAGAGCAGCGGAGGAGTTACTTAACAGTTGGTCAAGCCTGGTCCATAGTCAGCCTGGGGCACCAGACAGGTTCAAGGAGCGAGGGGGCCTTGAACCCAGAAAGGGGAGGTGCACACCCTCAGCTCCCGGGTTTTAGCACCATCTGGAAGGTGTCCAGAGCATAACAAATCTTCGCAGGCAGATGAATCAATTAATTTACAAGCTTTTATTGGGATTCCGCTCCCGGGCGAGGTTCACCGGTCCCAACAGAGCGGGGGCCGGGGGAAGTCGCGAGTCAGAGGTTAGGAGGGCTCCTTTTATAGATACAGGGCGTGGGAGTTAAAGGTTGAGGCGGGTCTGATCCTCATTGGTTGACCTTTAGGCACCCGCGGGGACCTTGACAAGGACTTTTCATCCCCAGAAGTGTGGGTAGGGACTCTATTCCCGAAAGTATAGGCCTTCTCTCCTTGCAGATCTCAAAGCTGCTACCACTTCTCATGAACTAGGTCACTTTGATAATAAAGAAGGTAATACAATAACATTGGAGTTATCCTATTATGTGCATGACTGTGCCATTCAACTTAGCATAATATTCCATATAAAGTAAGTGTAATAAACCTTTGAAGTATTTGTAAAAATATGGATAGTGAGACACATACCCCCGTATCTTGAGCTTGGAGATGAGGACACTGAGAGGTCACAGAAAGTTGCCCACTTATATTTTGTTACAGCCCTACTGAGAGGTGGTTCTACCTCTTTATCCCAAGGGTCCTCACAGTCTCAGCTCAGAAGGAGCCCCATTCCTGTGATTTCTGTCATCCATTCAGCTGGTCCACTGTTGTCCCTAATCCTTGGTAGCCAGCAGAGAACTCTTTATCTCCATCAAGGGGTTTTTACTCTTATATTCTCTTCATTGAATTTACAGAAAAAGAACAGCCTGAAAGCAGCTGGCATTGTAGCACAGCAGGTAGAGGTGCTGTCTGCAGCCCCAGTCCCATATGGATGCTGGTTTGAATCCCCAATGTTCCATTTCTAATCCAGCTCTCTGCTAAATACAACTGGGAAAACAAATAGTGGGAGATGGCCCAAGTACATGGGCTCCTGCACCCATATGGGCTCCTACACCCATGTGAGAGACCCTGGTGGTGTTTCAGGCTCTTGACTTCAGTTTGGCCCAATCCTATCTATTCCAGTCATTTGGGAAATGAACTAGCCAACAGAAAATCTCTCTCTGTGTGCCCCCCTCCCCGTAACTCTGCCTTTTAAATAAATAAATAAACCATTATTGTAAAAAGAAGAGGTTGAGAAACAAGGAGCTTTGGGGGGGGGAAATCAGTGCTTTTTTTCATTATAGGCATTTTTTACATCACAGAACATGGCTGAAGAATGAGTGGGAAAGAATATCGGTGAAAAGTCAATATGACTTTCTTATTTATTTTCAATATATCATGTTTTGTTATTGTGAAAGTTTCGTATTCACTTGTATGACATCAGCAGAGCTTCAATGTCTAAAAATACAGCATCAGAGATTTTTTTTGGAACTTAATTCCTGATAAGTAGTTAACCTCTTCTTTGTAGAATCCCTAGCAACTTACAACTCCTTGCTGAACAGCAGACATCTACAGTTCATTCACTCTCCCAGCTCCTACTATTTGTTCCTGTAACAGGAGAGCCCGTAACTCTATATTCCAAATTCATAAGACTGTGGTTTCTTCTTTCCCTTTTGAAAATTTACGTATTTGTTTATTTTCATTTTATTTGAAAGGCAGAGAAACAGAGAGATGTTTTCCATCCTCTGGTTCACTCCCAAAATGTCTTCAAAAGTCAGGGCTGAGCCAGGCGCAAGCCAGGAGCCTGGAACTCCATCTGGATCTCCCACACGGGTGGAATGGAAGCAAGTACTTTAGCCATTAGCTGCTGCCTCCCAGGATGCACATTAGCAGGAAATTGAATTCGAAGTAGAACTGGGACTCAAACCAGGCACTCCAATATGGGATGCAGGCATCCAAAGAAGCACCTGACCTTCCTTGTTTTCTGTCTAAATATGTATAATTATAGAGCTTCAGTGAGGCCATAAATGTTTAAGTCTTAAAGTTATGCAAAGTGAGTAATTTACTACTCTAGCAACGCAGAAAGTCTGCAGGCTGCCTGTAGGGGTGTTTCTATTCTACTTGTTTGTTTATTTATGTTAAGATCTCTCTATAATTAAAGATATCACAGTAGTTTTAAAAGTGATAAAGCAGTTAGATTATTTTTCTCATACAGAAGGTTTAATTAATTCACTATCAAAGTCAGATAAATAGTTCCCAAGTAATTAACTCGCCATCAAATGTACAAATAACTGGGCCCAAATTGCATGGCTAACTCCCAAGAGAATAAACTCATTTTTATTTAATATTATTAAAGGTTTTAAGGCTAAATCACTATTGAAGATAACAATATGGCTGCTTGATGGCTCAGGGTTCTTCTCCCCCAAACAAACTAGATAGCTAAAGTTAAAGTGGGTGAATAAGAATGTCACCACTCCCCTAGTTTTGAATATCTATTTTGACTTTAACGTCTTCAGTACTATGCTAAGGCAATTTATGTCCATTATCGCATTGAAATACTATAAAAAGCCTCTAAGTTCAGTATTACCTTTTGATCAGGGAGTGATCCTTGGTCTTATTTAAAAACTGTAGAAATAGTGTGGTATATTTAGTTGATATAAGGCATTGAGTTTTTCAGAATATATAAGTAGGGATATCCCATCAAAAATATCAACTTAATGTTCATATTTACAATAGCTAGGATAAATCTCTCAACTACTGGGTTGGGGGAAAGATGACAAACAAAAGTGAATATGAGCACCATGTTCTATGTATATGAAGTTCAAGGACAAGCAAAACTGCTTATAGCCAAAAGTTTTAAAAATGAGTATTCCTAGAAGATAGTACTTTTTGTAGGATGCTAGATGCATTCTACATCTTGAACTGAAAAGAGGACGCACGCAAGTACACAAATGTGGAAGTTCACTACTGTGTACACTTAAGATTAGTACCTCCTATGAACCTAAAACCTGAATGTTCAAAGTTAGTCCCAATATGATGCTATTTGGGGATGGGACTTTGGGAGGTTATCAGGTAATAAGGGTGGAGCCCATATGATGAGACTGGTGCCTTTATAAGAAAAGACAGGAAAGAGCTTGCTTTGTCTTCCTTATACATGAATGATGGCCATCTGAAAACCATGAAGAGGATTTGCACCAGGTGCTGAATCAGCTAGCACCTTGATCTTGGACTTGCCATCCTCCAAAACTATGAGGAACAGAGAAACAGAGAATGGCAAAAGGCCTTAGAAAGAAAAAGTAAGCATGTACTACAGATAAACTCCAGCGAGTGGGCCTTTGGTGAAGCTGTTCAGACACCAATAGTGACACCCGCATCCCACATCAAATGTGTGGTTTTTTGGTATTTATTTATTTATTTTTTACACATCTCTTTTTTTTTGAATATTTATTTATTTATTTGAAAGGCAGACTTACAGAGAGGCAGAGGCAGAGAGAGAGAAAGAGAAGTCTTTCATCTTCTGGTTCATTTCCCAGATGGTGGCAATGGCCAGAGCTGTGCTGATCTGAAGGCAGGAGCCAGGAGCTTTTTCCAGGTCTCCCATACGGGTACAGGGGCCCAAGGACTTGGGCCATTTTCCACTGTTTTTCTAGGCAATAGCAGAGAGCTGGATTGGAAGTGGAGCAGCTAGGACTTGAACCAGCACCCAATATGGGATGCTGGCACTGCAGGTGGTGGCTTTACCAGCTAAGCCACAGTACCATCCCTTTAACTTTCTTTAAGATATACCTTCCATCACCCTAGACCTGCTTTTTAAAGAAACTAGGTTACACAACCTAAGGAATTTTTCACCGATTAAAATTTGCTGACTGCATCTTGAGGTGTCATTTAACTGGTTGCTCTGTCCCCTATAATTCCTATAAATTAATATTTAGATCTGGAAGCTAGATCATTTTTTAAAGAATTATTTATTTATTTGAAAGTCAGAGTTATACAGAGAGAGGTGAGAAAGAGAGACGTCTTCTATCTGCTGGTTCACTCCTCAATTGGCTGCAACGGCCAGAGCTGTGCCGATCCGGAGCCAGGAGCCAGAAGCCTCTTCCAGGTCTCCTACACGGGCGCAGGGGCCCAAGGACTTGGGCCGTCTTGTACTGCTATCCCAGGCCATAGCAGAGAGCTGTATCGAAAGTGGAGCGGGGACTCCAACCGGGGCCCATATGCGATGCTGGCGCTTCAGGCCAGGGCGTTAACCCAATGTGCCACAGCGCCAGCCCAGCTAGATCACTTCTATATTGAGCTCCTGGTTCCCTGATTCTGCCTAAGCCAGACGCCATTTTGGACAGTTGAGGAGTGAACCACTGCATGGGAACTCTCCCTCTCTGTCTAGATTTTTTGTTTTAACTTTTATTTAGTAAATAAATAATTTCCAAAGTACAGTTTATGGATTACAATGGCTTCCCCCCCATAACTTCCCTCCCACTCACACCCCTCCCATCTCCTGCTCCCTCTCCCATTCCATTCACATCAAGATTCATATTTAATTATCTTTATATACAGAAGATCGATTTAGTATATATTAAGTAAAGATTTCATCAGTTTGCACCCACACAGAAACACAAAGTGTAAAATACTGTTTCAGTACCAGTTATAGCATTACTTCACATTGGACAACACATTAAGGACAGATCCCACATGAGAAGTAAGTACACAGTGACTCCTGTTGTTGACTTAACAATTTGACACTCTTGTTTATGGCACCAGTAATCTCCCTAGGCTCTAGTCATGAGTTGCCAAGGCTATGGAAGCCTTTTGAGTTTGCTGACTTCGATCTTATTCTGACAGGGTCATAGTCAAAGTGGAAGTTCTCTCCTCCCTTCAGAGAAAGGTAGCTTCTTCTTTGATGGCCTGTTCTTTCCACTGGGATCTCACTCACAGAGATTTTTCATTTAGATTTTTTTTTTTTTTGCTAGAGTGTCTTGGCAACTTTAGGAATATAGTTATTCTTCCCACCATACCTGCCCTCCCACCCACACTCCCACCCTCCTCCTCCTCCCTCTCCTTTTCCCAGTCCCATTCTCCATTAAGATTCATTTTCAATTAATTTTGTATACCGAAGACCAACTCTATACTAAGTAAAAATTTCAACAATTTGCACACACACAAAAAAACTGAGAAGTAGTTTTACAATTAACTCTCATAATACAACTCATTGAGGACAGAGGTCCTGAATGGGGAGTTAGTGCATAGTGACTTCTGTTGTTAATTTAACAATTAACATTCTCATGTATGACCTCAGTGACCTACCTGAGGCTCTTGATATGAGCTGCCTAGGCTATGAAAGCCTTTTGAACCCACCAACTCTGTCAGTATTTTGTTGAGGCCATAGGCAAAGTGGAAGTTCTCTCCTCCCTTTACAGAAAAGTATATCCTCTTTGATAGACACTTCTTTCCACTGGGGTCTCACAGAGCTCCTTCATGTAGAAACATTTTTTTTATTTGACAGATAGAGTTAGACAGTGAGAGGGAGAGACAGGGAGAAAGGTTGTCCTTCCCTTGGTCTACTCCCCAAATGGCCGCAACGGCCAGAGCTACGCCAATCCGAAGCCAAGAGCCAGGTGCTTCCTCCTGGTCTCCCACATGGTTGCAGGGGCCCAAGCACTTGGGCCATCCTCCACTGCCCTCCTGGGCCACAACAGAGAGCTGGACTGGAAGAGGAGCAACCAGGACTAGAACTCAGCACCCATATGGTATGCCGGCGCAACAGGTGGAGGATTAACCAAGTGAGCCATGGCGCCGGTTCCAGGTAGAAACATTTTTTGCCAAAGTTTCTTGGCTTTCCATGCCTGAGATGCTCTCATGGGCTTTTCAGCCAGACCAGGAAGCCTTAAGGGCTGATTTTGAGGTCAGAGTGTTACTTAAAGCGATTGTAATTCTCTGAGTTTGCTGTGTGGACTGCTTCCCATGTTGGAACATTCTCTCTTTTTTAATTCTATTATTATTACCAGATACTTGATCCTATTTATATGATCCCTTTAACACTTAATCCTTCCTATATGTTCAATTTAACACTTAATATGATCACTTTAACACTTAAGATGGCATTTTTTTTTTTTTTTTTTTTTTTTTTTTTTTTGACAGGCAGAGTGGACAGTGAGAGAGAGAGACAGAGAGAGAAAGGTCTTCCTTTTGCCGTTGGTTCACCCTCCAATGGCCGCCGCTGCAGCCGGCGCACCGCGCTGATCCTGGTAGGAGCCAGGAGCCAGGTGCTTTTCCTGGTCTCCCATGGGGTGCAGGGCCCAAGCACCTGGGCCATCCTCCACTGCACTCCCTGGCCATAGCAGAGAGCTGGCCTGGAAGAGGGGCAACCGGGACAGAATCCGGCGCCCCAACCGGGACTAGAACCCGGTGTGCCGGCGCCGCTAGGTGGAGGATTAGCCTATTGAGCCACGGCGCCGGCTCCTTAAGATGGCATTTTTACCACCCAGCTTAATGGGATTTGGGGTTCCATGACAAGTTTTTAAACCTTACTTAACATAGAGTTAGTCATATGTGTATAAAGTCAATTGAGGATGGATCTCAGTAAAATATAAAAGTGGAAGTAAGAAAGGGAGGAGGAAGTTTGTAACTGTAAAACTGTATAGTTCTGCATACATTCCTTCAGATTTGTTTTTTAAGCCAATGAAGCATGATATTTTTGTCATAGCAGTTCATGCTAACTAGATAGTGTGTGGGACACTCTTTATTATAGGTAAATATTATATGCTCCCTAAATGGAAAGAAGGAAGGAAGGAAGGAAGGAAGGAAGGAAGGAAGGAAGGAAGGAAGGAAGGAAGGAAGGAATGGAGGGAGGGAGGGAGGGAGGAAGCAGGGAGGGAGGAAGAAAGAAAAGGTAGGAAGGAAGGGAGGAGGGAGGGAGAGGAGTAAAGGGAGAGGGAAGAGGGAAGGAGAGGAGAAAGATAAATTCAAGTCTAGTGTTCAAGAGTGAGGAGAAACCTCATGATGTAGGATAGGATTAGATGAGACTTCTCAGGGAC
This sequence comes from Oryctolagus cuniculus, assembly GCF_964237555.1. NCBI lineage: Eukaryota > Metazoa > Chordata > Mammalia > Lagomorpha > Leporidae > Oryctolagus > Oryctolagus cuniculus. The sequence goes on from NC_091433.1 coordinate 50,375,124, forward strand.
AGCAAGACCAACAGGCACAGAATTCAACTCTATCCTGGTGCTCCCTGAAGTTGTACAGTTGACAACCTTCCCAGCCGAGCGAATCTGCCCTAAGGAGGGCATGTGGAAAAAGGGGCTCATTCCATGAATGAGTGAGGTGGAAGGTGGTCTAAGGATGGAACCCAGGGAAATATCAGCATTTAAAGGATAGGCAGGAAAAAATAAACATCAAAAGAGGCATAACTCTATTGAAAATCACAGTTCATTGTCTACCAAACGCACTGATACATAATTACTACATAAATGTTAATGAATAAAATCATTATGGCTTTCACATTGAAACAAAAAATGTGAAAAAATCTTTTAAGAAATTAACCATGAGAAAGCAGTTGTAAAGATGAGAGAGGAAAAAATGAGTTTGGTGCCTGGATTGTAAAATGGCAGGGCAAGAGAAGAAGAGCGAAGACTTGCAAGAGAGTCAGGGGATGATTAACTTTACATGTCACCTTGATTGGACTACGCCCAGATAGCTGGTTAAATATTACTTCTGGGAGCATTTATTTTGTGTTTTCAGAATAGGCTATCAATTTCAATCAGTAGACTAAGTAAAGATCATCCTCACCAATGTTGGTAGGCATCATGCAGTCCTAATCCTGCCCTTAACATTTCTCAGTCTTAGGCCTTTGGACTTGCACTGGAACTTATACCATGGCTGTCCCTCCATCTCCTTTTCCTGCTTCTCTAGCTTCCAGACTGTGAGACCTCCTGTCCTCCATAATTATGTGAGCCAACTTCTATTAAATATATATGAATATGCACACATATACCAATGTACATATATGTGCATACATATATATGTACACACATGGAGATACTCCTCAAATTATGATGGAGTCACATCTTGATAAACTCACCCTAAGTTAAAATATTGTAAGTCAAAAACACATTGAATACACCTAACCCCCAAAACTCATAGTCTAGCAACACATGACATTTAGAGTATCAAATGTTTCCCCTCATGATCAATCACATGGCTGGCTAGGGTCCATCCTCACTGCTGCTGCCCATTATCACAAGACAGGATTGTGATCACATACTGCCAGCCCAGGAAATATTCAAAACTTAATAAATGAAGTATAGTGTCTACTGAATCTACTGAATGCCCATCACTTTTGTACCATTTTAAAATTGAAAAATCATAAACAGAATCATCCTAAGTCAGGGATCACCTGTGTATATACGGTATATATCCCCTCAGGTCTGGAGAATCCTGAATAATACAGTGGGATCCTTATAAAAGGCAAAGGGCCTTAGAAAGAGAAAGTAAGATTATCCCCAGGGTGTGGCCCTTTGGTGCAGCTGTTAAGACACCCCTTGTAATACCCACATGCCACATCAGAGTGCTTGGTTCTACTTCCAATTCCAGTTTACTGCTAATCTATACTCTAGGATACAACAAATGATGGGTGAGCCCCTGCTTACCATGTGGGAGACCTGGATTGAGTTCATGGCTCCTGGCTTCAGCTCTGGCTGTTGTGGGCATCTGAGGAGTGAAACAATGGATAACCCCTCCCTCTCTCTCAAAGAATATGAAAATAAATAATTTTTTTAAAAAAATCATTAACTGCACTTTATTCACATTTTGTACTGTAAACTAACTGAACTTGAGAAGGAAGGGAGGGGGGAGGGAGGGAAGGGAGGAAGGAAGGAGGGAGGGAGGGAGGGAGAGAGGGAGAGAGGAAAGAGGGAAGGAAGGGAGGAAGGGAGGAAGGGAGGAAGGGAGGAAGGGAGGAAGGAAGGAAGGAAGGAAGGAAGGAAGGAAGGAAGGAAGGAAGGAGAGAAGGAAGGAGGGAGGGAAGGAAGGAAGGGGAGAAACATTGCATTCAGAGCAAATGAAACCACATTGTTGTTTCTGACTCATCTACTACTCTGAGTGACTTCAGCTTAAGGAGAAAGGAGCACTATTAGGAATGCAATTTGGGAGAAATGGGATCCAGCTTCTTAGAATCTGTAACCAAGCAAGGCTCTGGAGGCAAAAACCGGGTTGGGGGGCGGCTGTTCCTCTTTTTTTTTTTTTTTCTTTTTAATGAGTCACCTGGTGGGGCCCGGACTCTCCCATTACAACTTTCCCCAGGCAGAAGAGTTGCTAACTGCGTAAAGTGACGTCAGTCCAGGCAGGTAATGGTACAGCTTGGGGATGGGCATGATCACATGTTGCTCAGGATGCCATTTGGCCTGCACCAGATAGCTTTCATCTGGGGCATCTTTACGGGAGATCATTAATTAGGCTTCCTGAGGCTTCGGGCAGAAACATGCATCACAGACTGCACTTGCGTCCATGACTGTGTAAGAAGCAATGCTCATGGACTAATTGCTTTGCATTTGCATTTATCATCTGCTTTCACACAGAATCTCAAAGCAATTCCCCTAGGTAAGTAAGGGAGTTAATTGCTTTGTTCCTGGGAAGCCTAGAGCCTATTTTGGACAGGAGGGTCTAGTGACATATTGTCTCTTCCAATGTGCTCTGGTTGACACAGAGGTCCTTGAAATTCAAGCAGCCAGAAGTAGAAGAATGACAGAGTAAACGTCAAAGCAACCCAAGCATGACCCATCATGGACTCTTTTGACATCAACTAAAGCTGCTGTCTCCAATACAGCAGTGAGATGAGACCACTGAATGCTTAAAATGTGCTAATCAAATGGAAATGTTAGCATAGCAAAGGCACCAGCTATATTTGTCATACAAAATCTGGAACATTTTGAGCACTGACTGATGCCACAGGTGGAAAATTCCACACCTGACCTTTGGTGAAAGTCAAAACGCAGGTACACAAAGAATACTGTATAAAATTACCTTTGGCTATGTGTATATAACACAAAAGTGAATTTCATGTATAGACTTGGGTCGCATCTACATGCAAATTTTCCAAAATCCATAAAACAAAAACCAAAATCTAAAATACCTGTGGTTCCAAGAAGTTCAGATAAGTGGTAATCAACTTGCATCCCATAAATAATTTAACTTTAATATGTATTCCCTGTTGAAAATAATGTTGTGAATATGTGGGGTTAAATAGAATATTATAATTTTGCTTGGTTCTTTTGAGTTTTTAAAAATGTGGCTGCTGCAACTGTTGAAATCTTTACTTAATATATACTAAATTGATCTTCTGTATATAAAGATAATTGAAAATGAATCTTGGCCTGCGCCGCGGCTCACTAGGCTAATCCTCCGCCTTGCGGCACTGGCACACCGGGTTCTAGTCCCGGTCAGGGCGCCAGATTCTGTCCCGGTTGCCCCTCTTCCAGGCCAGCTCTCTGCTGTGGCCAGGGAGTGCAGTGGAGGATGGCCCAAGTCCTTGGGCCCTGCACCCCATGGGAGACCAGGATAAGTACCTGGCTCCTGCCATCAGATCAGCGTGGTGCGCCGACCGCAGCCCGCCGGCCGTGGCAGCCATTGGAGGGTGAACCAATGGCAAAAAGGAAGACCTTTCTCTCTGTCTCTCTCTCTCATTGTCCACTCTGCCTGTCAAAAAAAAGAAAAAAAGAAAATGAATCTTGATGTGAATGGAATGGAAGAGGGAGTGGGAGATGGGAGGGTTGCAGGTGGGAGGGAAGTTATGGGGGGGGGGGGAAGCCATTGTAATCCATAAGCTATACTTTGGAAATTTATATTTACTAAATAAAAGTTTTAGAAAAATGTGGCTGCTGCAGACACAGAGAGGCAAATACTACACATTCACTCTCAGACACAGAAGTTTCAACAAGTCAGTCTGAATGTAAAATAGTGGTACCTACAGGTTGGGTGGGGTAGGGGGAAGAGGGATAGTGAGAAACTGAATACCAGAGACCAAAATACAGTTAAATGGGAGGAATAAGTTCTGCTGCTTTCTAGCACAGTGGGGTGACTGCTGTTCAAAGTAACCTATTATATATTTCATGACGAACTAGAGGAGAGGAGCTCAAAGACAACAAACATAATAAAATGATAACTAGAGGAAAATGCTAATTACCCTGATTTGATCAGTACACCACAGTATACTGTGTTGAAATATCACACTGTACCCCATAAATATGTACAATTATTACAGATTGACCAAAAATATAATAAAAAATTAAATGACTATAAATTCCAAATTATAGAAGTTTCTCATATTATATTTCTCCACAAACAGTGCTGATAAGACTACTTCTCTCATTTGAAACTTTATTACCACCTAAAGAGAAGAGACCCTGGCTTGCCAAATGAGTCACTGTTAGCAGAGCTAGGACTGAAAGCCAGGTTTCCTAACCTCCTCAGCAAATGTACTATTACCTTTCAACAAGCAATTGCCCTGGCATCTCCAACCCGTCTGCACTCAAGAGTTGACACCATGGAGTTATAATGGGGCTTGGGTGCTCTCACCCATAATCAGAAACATTAAGACCCCCAAGTCATCCTAATGAAATATATGCTCTAAGTAAAAAGAGAGTGTCTATTACACTTAAGAAATCCCCAGCCAGGCCAACACATCCTTCATATCCCAATTCATGTTTGCAACTATATTGTTTCCCAAGGCTTCTCCAATGTCAAAATACTCAAGTCAATCCTACCTCTTTTGGTGCTTTCTTGCTCAGCCAGAGTTAAAATCTAAAGAGCTCCTCCATAGTAATAAAACCTACTTTCCTCTCAGGAGTCAATTATGCATCATCCCATCAATCTAAATGATCCAAAGTAACACTAAAGAGAATAAAAGAGATTTTCCTTCTCCAAAATGCAGCCCACCTGCCTCATGTCAAGAAAATGTACAGTTGGGCAATTCCATTTCCTCTACTACTGGCTTCTCTCTGAATAATCCAAAAGAAGGAAATGTGGCAGAGACTCTGAGCCAGGGACAGCTGTTGACCTGATGTCCCTAAATGTTCAAAATTCTACTTAGGCTGCCTCAAGTATACAATTGCAGCAGAATTCCAGAGCCCTGGGGGGAACCTGAAAGGAGATAGAAAGTTAGCAAGGAAATGAAAGCACTTGTGTCACTGGAGCAATTGGTGTCAGACATAGCCAACAAGATGCCCAACTGACAGAAGAACAGAAAGGAAACTAACCCATATGGAAGACATCTGTCTCAGAGGCCCCCAGTGTCTGCCCTAGAAAATCTACCTAGCTGCTCCTTGGGCTCATTTCTCCCCTTGTGTCACGTGCAACACCACCCTCTGTGAATCAGTGCCATCACATTTTTGGGTTCCAGGTATCACATTACTTTGTCACACTCTATTGTAGAGATGCCAGAAATTAATCCACAACCAACTATTCTGACAAATTAGCTAGAATCAGTCCTTGGAGGAAAGACAGTCTTAAGCAAACGGTGTTGGGAAAATTGGATCTCTGCATGCAGAAGTATGATTTAAAAAACTCACAGTGGATCAGGGATATAAACCTAAGTCATGAAACCATTAAATAACTATCAGAAAACAAAGGGGAAACACTGCAAGCCATTGACATAGGCAAAGACTTCTTGGAAGAGACCCCAGAAGCACAAGCAATAAATGTAAAAATAGACAAGTTTGATTACATCAAGCTAAGAAACTCCTGCACAGCAAAGGAAACAATGAACAAAGAGGTAACCAATAGAATGGGGCAAAATTAGACATCAGACAAAGGATTAATATCTGATATATAAGGAACTTAATAAACTCAACAACAAAACAAGCAATCCAGTTAAGAAATGGGCTAAGGATATGAACAGGTATTTCTTTTCTTTTTTAAAGATTTATTTATTTACTTATTTGAAAGAGTTACAGAGAAGGAGAGAAATAGAGAGATCTTCCATCTGCTGATTCACTCCCCAAGTGGCTGCAACAGTCAGGGCTGGGTCAGGCTGAAGCCAGGAGCTTTATCCAGTTATCTCATGTGGGTGCAGGGGCACAAGTACTTGGGCCATCTTCTGCTGCTTTCCCAGGTGTATTAGTAGGGAGCTAGATTGGAAGTGGAGCAGCCAGGACTCAGATCAGTGCCCAAATGGGATGCCAGCATTGCAGATGGTAGCTTAACTCTATACACCACAGCACTGACCCCATGAATAATTTTTCAAGGGATAAAATACAAATGGCCAAAAGACATAAGGAAGATGGTCAGGATCACTAGCCATCATGGAAATGCAAATAAAAACCACAGTGAGGTTTCACTTCAGCCCAGTTAGAATGGCTGTCATCCAAAAACCAAAAAATGACAAATGCTGGGAAGATGTGAGGGAAAAGGCACTCACTGTTGGTGGGAATGTAAATTAGTACAACCATTATGGAAGACAGTATGGAGATTCCACAGAAATCTGAAAATAGATGTATCATATGATCCAGTCATTCCACTCCTGGGAATTTACCCAAATTAATTGAAATCAGCAAATGAAAGAGTTATCTGTACCCCATGTTTATAGTAGCTCAATTCACAATGGCTAAGATATGAAATCAAGCCAGATGTCCATCAGCTAATGACCAGGTAAAGAAATTGTGGTTTATATACACCATGGAATACTACTCAGTCATAAAAAAGAATGAAATTCTGCCTTTCACAATAAAATGGATGCAACTGGAGACCATTATGCTTAGTGAAATAAGCCAGTCCCAAAAAGGCAAATAACACATTTTCCTGATTTGTGGTACCTAATATACAGAGTACCAAAAAATGCAATATATATGAGAGAAACTGACATTTTCAGATTTAATTATTGTTTATATTCCTTTCTAAACTACTAAGGAAGAACAGTTTTTCTACTTACTACTTGTTGAATTCTTTATTTAGTGGAGGGTTAAGCTTGTGATTATCAAATAAACTGGCATCCCATATGGGTCCCTGGTTCTAGTCCTGGTTGCTCCTCTTCCAGTCCAGCTCTCTGCTATGGCCCAGGAAGGCAGTGGAGAATGGCCCAAGTGCTTGGGCACCTGCACCTGTATGGGAAACCAGGAAGAAGCACCTGGCTCCTGGCTTCAGATCAGCGCAGCACCGGCCATTGTGGCCATTTGGGGAGTGACCAATGGAAGGAAGACCTTTCTCTCTCTCTGACTAACTCTACTTGTCAAATAAAAAAAAAACTGTACATATGAAATATATGATATTTGTTCCCTTTATATAAATTCTTAAAAATCTGTTAAGAAAAATCAGAAAGTTCATAGAAAATCCACATTGTCTTTGGCACTTCCTGAAAAATTTCTGAGGCTCCCTTTTACAAAATGGGTCCACTTTATAGAACCACTTAATTAAAAAAATTATTTATCTGAAAGAGTGACAGGGAGTGGGGGGAGGGGACAGAGAGATATCTCACATATGTTGGTTCGCTTTTCAAATGCTGAAGCCAGTTTCCAGGAATTGTACCTGACTTTCCCATGTGATTGGCAGGAATCCAAGTATTTGAGCTACCATCTGCTTCCTCTCATACTCATGAGCGGAAAGCTGGATCAGAATCATGGAGAAACTGGGACTAGAACCAGGCACCCCAATATGGGATATGCACCACAATAGCCTACACCAGGCTGAAGCCAGGAACCTGGAACTCCTTCCAGGTCTCCCACATGGTGACTGGGACCAAACTACTTGGGCCACCACCTGCTGCCTCCTACGTGCATTAGAAGGAAGCTGGGGGGACTGGCGCTGTGGCACAGCAGGTTAAAGCCATAGCCTGAAGTGCCGGCATCCCATATGGGCACCAGTTCTAGTCCCGGCTGCTCCTTTTCCGATCCAGTTCTCTGCTATGGCTTGGCATAGCAGCAGATAGACAGATAAACAGTAGTAGTCCTTGGGCCTCTGCACCCGTGTGGGAAACCCGGAAGAAGCTCCTGGCTCCTGGTTCGGTTTGGCGCAGCTCCTGCCATTGCAGCCATCTGGGGAGTGAACCAGCGGATGGAAGACCTGTCTCTGTCTCTACCTCTCTCTGTAACTCTATCTTTCAAATAATTAAAATAAATATTAAAAAAAAAAGAAGGAAGCTGGATCAGAAACAGAGTGGTTTCTGGGATTTGAACTAGGCACTCCCATATGGTAGAGGGAATCCCAAGTGGCAACTTAACCCTCTGCACCCCATGCCTGCCCCTTCCATTATTTTTGCCTCATTTACTTGAATTTCCTCTATTTTTAGAAGTAATAAAGTAAAACGATGACTCATTTCCCAAATATTGAAATGTCTCTCAATTCCCTCTCCTTCTGTGCCCTTCCACTTCCTTCCTTTTTCTGTAATAAATTTGTGATGAACACAGATTGTCCTACGTAAGTCAGTGAATAACTCCATAACACAGAAATTTACATTTTTCCAGTTCTCAGAGATCTGAGTTGTCCATGTGTCAAAAAGAGCATTTACTTTTAGAGCTGTAGGAGCCTTTTGAAATGGATAGATTTATTTCCTGGAAATGGATCAAATTTTCTCTACATAAAAGGGTTTATATGTCATCTGAATGTATTAATTCCTAGAAATATATACTACCATATCAAAGCCTGATGTTCTAGCACTGCTCATGATGAGAGAAGCTAAGACATCACGAGACTTCAGGTAACTGGTACACTTGGGCCAGGATTGGGAGCCAGGGCTTGGGGTACTGGAGCCATAATACAAACTCACTGAAGAGAAAGTAAAGTTTTCCTTTAAAAGCAGCTGAGAACATTGGGGTAAAAGGGATGGGAGAAGAGGATGAAAAAGAGCAAACACTCTACCTGGAACAGTGTATTGTAGAGGAACAGCCATAAGAAATGGTTGATTGCAGTCCCAACTGGGAAGCCTGGGAATGCTATTTCATCCAGTGCCTCTGCAAGGAGAGTTGGCTACTCAGTATACCTCCTATCCTGGGGAAAGCTTAGCTATCATGGAATTGGAGCTTGTTTTTGACTCAAGGATCTTCTATTTTCAGAACTCTGAGAAGTTCAGAATGAAAAAGTTAACCAACAGAACTCATGTTTATGAACCAAAGTCAGATGATTTGTTTTTGCTGGAAAGAGGATTTTACACAGAGGTGTTGAAGGATTTATCTATTCTACCAGAGGGGAGAACAGCATCCCATCATCTTTGGAGGAAAGAACTGGAGGGGCACTGAGGACAATAATAGAAGCCCTGGCAAAATACAAGCAAAGAAGTCTACAAAAGAACACAGAGGGCAAATGCAGTGGCCAAGAAACAAGCTTGGCAGGAAAGTGGCAAGAGTTGAAAGTCAGAGATGGAAAAGCTCCAGGGTGCTGGTGTTGTTGAAGAATCTGCCTACTAGGTCTGTACTTGCAGAGGCGGCAGCAGCCCTTCCAGGAGAAGGCGCCTGCGATTGTCAGACCAGATGCTGCAAAGAACAGCATCAAGCATAGCACAGATTCTGAAAAAAAAAAAAAAAAAAAAAAAAGTCCCAGAAGTGCAGAACTTAAGGAAGAAAAAGCCCAGGCAAGCATTTACTTTTGTTCTGGGTATAGCAATCTTTCATACTGCTTACTGCATTAAAGTGGGCCCTTTATTTTTCTCCTTAAAATAATGTAAAGAACTAGTTTGGACCCTCTCCACTTTCCATTTAGTTCTCTGATAAAATTCTGAATTTGGTCATCTGGAATTCTATTACATGTTCCATATTTTCTCTATACTTGTATTTAATGGAATGATAGTATTAAGCTGTCTTAACAATTTGTTCACTTTAGAATAATTTTTCCATTTTTTAATTTAAAAGAGATATGAATATTTGCTTTATTATCAATGTAACTCAGTCAATAATATTTTCTTGTGTTGGTTGGGAAGGGGGTCCCATTAGCTAGCTACAATGAAATTCTAAGGAGATACAAGGCACATGGATCTAGGTTTCTAGGGATATATATTTTCATTCAGATCAACAGAGACATTAACTAACAGAAGGAAAGAAAAAAAAGGTTTACCAGACGAAAGTGGAGTTCCAGGATATGGAGGAAGCACTGCATCTGCAGGTTCACAGGCTCGCACCTGTGAGGACAGGTGGGGAAGCAGAATAACAGAGTGAATTAACTGAACATGAGAATTAGGGGAGGAGTTGTTTCCCAAATAAGAGGAAAAGCCATCATCTCAAAATAAGGAAATAAAAGATTCTGGCAGACAGAACAGCACGGGAGCTCAATGTAGTCAAATCCAAACCTTTCCTAATTAGTCAAAATTTTGCTCTTCAATAAGCTCCTTACTTACTTTCGTAGGTATCTACACTAGATGATTTAGAAGATAAACTCAAAGGTTCTGTCCATAATAGCCCAGATTTCAAAGACAATGCTGAATAGTCATCTCCCCTAGGAGATAATAATCATCTTCTTTGGGTTGTGTCTTACTGTCAGTTGTTTTTCAGAAGCACATAATTCTATGAAAAAGTAGTCCAGGGGAGGGTAATTGGTGTAGTGACTGAGACATCCATTGGGTTGCTCATGTCCCATACTGGAGTGTGTGGGTTCAAGTCTCAACTCTGCCGCTTGGTTCCAGCTTCCCATTCACATATACCCTGAGAGATGGTAGGTGATGGGTCCCAGTGAACTATATGGCAGATTCAGATTGAGTCCCAGCTCCCAGTTTCAGCCTGATCAAGTCACAGCTATTATGGGCATTTGAAGACTCAGCCAGTGGATGGCAGATTCCAAGTGCTCTTTCATCATCTGTCTGTCGCTGTCTCTCTTCAAAATGAAATAAAAACTGGGAGGCAGCGCTGTGGTGCAGTGAGTTAAAGCCCCAGTCGGTAGCGCTGGTATCCCATATGGGCACCAGTTCAAGTCCCAGCTGCTCCACTTACGATCCAGCTCTCTTCTATGGCCTGGGAAAGCAGTAGAAGATGCCCCAAGTCCTTGGGCCCCTGCACCCGCGTGGGAAACCAAGAAGAAGCTCCTGACTCCTGGCTTCGAATCAGCTCACCTCTGGCTGTTGTGGTCATTTGGGGAGTGAACCAGTGGATGGAAGACCTCGCTTGCTCGCTCGCTCTCTCCTCTCTCTCTCTCTCTCTCTCTCTGGCTCTGCCTCTCTCTGTAACTCTGTCTTTCAAATAAATGAAATAAATCTTTTAAAAATAAATAAATAAATAAAATGAAAAAACTTATTTTTCAAAAAGTAGTTCCGTGTACAATTACAATATTACTCCCAAAAATGTCAAATAGAGAAATAATTCCTACTTCCTTTCCCCCTAGCTACACTCTCATCCAATAACCCAGTAATATTCAACCTGGGGAAGTAAGAATCTCATCTTTTAGAACAGAGAATTTTTATATTTCCTCTCAGTCTTTTATCTCATAAATAACTATTTCTTCTTCTACAGTAAGTCTTCAACATTTACTATGAATATTTTCTGAGAAAATCGACGCAAAGAAAGAAATTTGAAGTTGTATCAATTCATTTCCACTAACCTTTGTATTCTGGTGGGGGGGATTAGTATACAAAATTGCTATAATAGATTATCTGAAATGTCCAGTTTCAACTGAAGATTATTATAGATGTTAAACAGAAATATGTGAGCCATAAATAGGAGCAAAAGAAAGCAACAGAAACTGTCTGAGAGGGACTAAATGTCTGACTTGGCAGTATGTTTTTTAATTTTTAACTTTTTTAATAAATATAAATTTCCAAAGTACAGCTTATGGGTTACAATGGCTTCCCCCCCATAAAGTCCCTCCCACCCGCAACCCTCCCCTTTCCCACTCCCTCTCCCCTTCCATTCACATCAAGATTCATTTTCGATTCTCTTTATATACAGAAGATCAGTTTAGCATACATTAAGTAAAGATTTCAACAGTTTGCTCCCACACAAAAACATAAAGTGAAAAATACTGTTTGAGTACTAGTTATAGCATTAAATCACAATGTACAGCACACTAAGGACAGAGATTCTACATGAGGAGTAAGTGCACAGTGACTCCTGTTGTTGACTTAACAAATTGACACTCTTGTTTATGGCATCAGTAATCACCCTAGGCTCTTGTCATGAGCTGCCAAGGCTATGGAAGCCCCCTGAGTTCACCGACTCTGATCCTATTTAGACAAGGCCATAGTCAAAGTGGAAGTTCTCTCCTCTCTTCAGAGAAAGGTACCTCCTTCTTTGATGACCTGTTCTTTCCACTGGGATCTGGGAAGAGATGTGCAATTCGGGATATGCTCAAGCTGACTTTCCTCAAACGGTAGAGTTAGAAACATACCAGGGGATTCCAATTCAATCCCATCAAGGTGGCATGTACCAATGCCATCTCACTAGTCCCAGTGATCAATTTCTGTTCACAATTGATCATAATGATAGGACTAAGAACCAAAGGGATCACATAAACAAGAATAGTGTCTGCAAATACTAGCTGATAGAATAAAAAAGGGAGAGAACGATCCAACATGGGAAGTGACTTGGCAGTATTTTAAAGCAACTGTTATGAATATGTTCAAAGAACAAAAGGAGGTCATATGTAAAGAATGAAAGAAAGGCATGTTGACAATATTATCAAATATTGAATATCAATAGGAGATAGAAAACAAAAAAAATGATCCAATGGTAATCACAGATTAACACAGTATGATAATAGAAATTTTAAAAAATTTTTAAAAATTTTAGAGGGGCTAAACCCTATATTTGAAAGGGCAGAAGAAAGAGTAAAAAAAAAAAAACTTAAAATAGATCAATGGAGATTATTGAATCTAAAAAGAAAATGAAAAAGAAATGAAAATGAGCCTCTGATGAACACTGGCTAACATGAAGCATTCAAATATAGACAAAATGGGAATAGCATAAATAAAGGAGAGAATGGAACAGAAAGTTATTTAACAAAAGAATGGCTGAAATTTTCATAATTTTGAGGGTAAAAATGAATCAACACATCCTAAAAGCTCAATGAACTCAAAACGGAATAGAAACAGAGAGTTTCACATCAAAACACACCATAATCAAATATTCAAAGACAAAGAAGAAATCTTGAAAGCTGCAAGTGAAAAATCAACTTATTATACAGAAAGAAACCCAAACAAGACTCACAGCTGACTTCTCATCAAAAGCAGTACAACTAACTTCACAATTCACATTATTTTTAGGAGAAGATGAAACATTTAGCAAAATTAGTCATATGCTGGGTCATAAATCTTAACAAAATCCCATATATTAAAATTATAGAATGAAATGGAGCTAGAAATCAATCATGAAAGTTTACTAGAAAACCATCAAGTGTTTATAAATTAAGCAATATATGTCAAAATCATGAAAAATGATGAAATCATAGTGGAAATGTATTTTATTTATGTGAAAATGAAAACATATTACATTAAAATAAGTGTGAGGCCCAAGTCATAGTTAAAAGGTTAAGTTCAGGGGTGTGCATTTGTCCCTGTGGTTGACATGCCAGCTAGGATGCACAGGTCCTATATCAGAGCATCTGACTTTGATAGCTGGCTCCAATCCCCATTCCAGCTTCCTGCTGAAGCAGACCTTTGGGGGCAGCAGGTGATAGCTCAAGTAGCTGGGTCCCAGCCACCCATTTGAGAAGCTTGGATTAAATTTCCAGCTCCCAGTTTTGGCCCTGGCCCAGTCCCAGCTGTTGTAGTCATTTGGGGGAGTGATTCAGGGGATGGGAATGCTGTTCTTTGGCCTGCCTTTCAAATAAAACAAAAAATAAAGTACTGGTAAAAAAAAAAAAAGTGATTCTAAGCTTAAGGTTAAATAAAGACATTTCTAGGTAACAAAAATCAAGAGAATTCATTATCAGCAGTCTTGCTTTGCAAAAAAATAAAAAGGAAGTTCTTCAGAGTGAAAGAAAGTAGTACTAGATAGTTATTTGAATCAATAGTACAGGATAAAATAGAAGAGCAACAAGATTATAGAAAATGAAGTAATACTAAAATTCACTAGACCCAAAATGCAACTATAGACCATTCTATCCAACAACAGCAGAATATGCATTTTTATAGCAACATATGGAATCATTTCCAGAATAGATCCTATGATAGGCTGTAAAACTAATCAAAATAAGTTCAAAGGGATTGAAATCATACAAAGTATGTGTTCCTACTACAATTAATAAAATTAGAAAGCAATTACAGAAGAAAATTAGAGAAATGTATAAATATGTGGGTATTAAACAAGACAATCTTATATAATGAATGGGTCAAAGAAGAAATTACAAGATAAATAAGGAAATAGTTCAAAACACATGCAAACAAAACAGAATAGGCCAAAATTTATGGGATATAGCTAATATAGTGCTTGAAGGAAATGTTATGATGATAGAAACATATTTTTAAGAACATTTAAAATCAATAGCCTAATCTTTGAATTTAAGAGATTTTAAGAGTAAACTAAGCACAGAGAAAGAAGGAAGTAATAAATTTAAGAGTGAAAATCAACGAGGTAGAAAATTAAAAATTAATAGAAAAAGATCAACAGAATGAAAAGTTGGCATTTGAACATATAAACAAAATTAAGAAAACTTTAGCTAGCTTGTACAAGAAAAAAAGATTTCCATTATAACAATAAGCAATGAAATAATACACATTTCTACAGACTTCGCCAACAACATTTCGTCTGATACTCAAAGTTAACACAATTCTATCAAACTTCCAAATGCCATCTTTACAAAAATCCAACAAACTGGTTCTAAAATTTATATGGTAATTCAGGAACCCAGAGTAACCAAAACAGTCTTGAAAAACAAGACAAAGTTGATAGCATTATAAGACGTAGCCAGTAAAACTGTCACCCGCAACAGAGGCATCTCACGCGGGTACTGGTTTGCATTCCGGTTGCTCCACTTCCAATCCAAATCCCTGCTAATGGGACAGGGAAAGCAATGGAGGATGGCTCAAGTGCCTGGGACTCTGCACCCACAAGGAAGACCCAGAATGATGGCTCCTGGCTTCAGCCTTGCACAGCCCTGGCCACTATGGCCATCTGAGGAGTGAAACTGCAGATGGAAGATCCGTCTATCTCTCTCTGTCTCTCTCTCCCTTTTGTTCTGTAACTCTGATTCAAATAAATAAATCTTCTTTAAAAAAAAAAAAAAGAACATAAAGTGGTACAATCACTTTATTAAATAGTTTGGCAGTTCTTCAAATTATTGAACATACAAGTTGCAACATGACCCAGCAATTCTGCTTGTAGGTATATAGACAAGAAAAATGAAAACTTAAGTTCCACACGAAGAACTTACTTGCATATGGATGTTCATTGCAGACTTATGTACAGCCAAAATGTGGAAACTGTTCAAATGCCCATCAACAAATGAATCAATAAATAAAACATATGTCCACACAATAGAACTTCATTTAGTAATAAAAATGAATGAATTATAGGCACACATTACAATGTGAATGAACCTAAAAACATTATGCCAAGTGGGGGCATAATGCAAGCGTTATGCTTCAATGGGTTAGGCTGTGGCTTTGGATACCCCTGTTGCATGTCTGAGTGCCAGTCTGAGTCCCAGCTGCTTCCCTTCCAATCCAGCTTCCTGCTAATGTACACCCTGGGAAGCAACAGGTGAGGGCTCAAGTCTTGGTCCCCTACCATTTCCATGGGAGATTTGGATGGAGTTCTGCACTTTTTGCTTCAGCCTAGCCCAGGCTTTGGCTCTTGCAAGCATATGGGGAATACCAGCAATGGAAGATAGTTTCTCTCTCTCTCCCTCTCTCTCTCTCACACACACACACTGTGCCTGGTCCTCTGTCACTCTGCCTTTCAAGTAGATGAAAATAAACATTTTTAAGACACACTTGAAAATTTAAAAAATACAATCAAAAAAGACCACATATTGCATGGTTTCATTTAAATTAAGCATCCAAAATAGAACAACATACAGAACAGAAAGTACATTAGTTATTATCTAAGCTCTGCATGAGTGGAAGGAAGGAATGATGGAATGATGAAAATGTTCTAAAATTAGGTTATGTCTGTATTAGTCTGCTTTGACTGCCAAACAAAATACTATGGACTGGGTGACATAACAGAAACTTATCCTCTCACATCTCGGGATGCTAAAAGTCCAAGCTCAGGGTGTCAGCAGGTTTGGTTACTTCTGAGACTTTGATGACCTACAAACTGCCTTCCTGACATGGTCATTCTTCCATCAGCATGTGACTGTTTCCTAATATATTCTCTTATAAGTACATCAGCCATTTTCAAGGTCTTTACACAAGTGATATTCACTTTGTGTGTGTATTTACTCACATGTGTGAGGCTGTTTCTTTCTCTCTCACATACACACATGCAAGCAAGTGCAACTGTCCCAAGAACAACTGGAGGAGTAAATTTTGCCTCTGGATCCCTAGGCCTCTTTTTATCCCTGCTACCTCCTCTGTGAAGAACCCTTCTATTCCTTCTCCCTCCCCCAATACAAATTTTACATTTATTTCTATTTATTTGAAAGAGTGACAGGGGGACAGCAAGATCTCCCACCCACTGGTTAAGTTACTAAATGAATTCAGCAGCCTGGGCTGGGCCAGGCTGAAGCCAGGAACCACAGACTCAATCCAGGTTTCCTATATAGATGGGAGGGTCCCAAGTACTTCAGCCATCACCACTGCCTCCTTGGGTGTGCATTAGCGGGAAGCTGGATGGCAAACAGAGGTGCTCTGATATGGGATGCAGGCTTTCCAAGCAGTGGCTTAGCAGTCTGTGCCACATCAGAAGCTACAACACACTTCTTTAAAACTTCAGCCCAGTGTAATGAAACAGAAAGAGATTTGACCCTTGGCAGCCTGCATTTGCTCTGGCAGCTCTAGCACTGATGGAGAGCATAAACTTGGGGACCTCTCTGTTTCTGACACTGAAGATATTCATTTAAAACATGAATATAACAGAATCATATGTTTGGATCTGGTGCTGAGGCATAGCAAGTAAAGCTGCTGCTACCTGTAGTGCTGGCATCCCATATGGGAGCCGGTTTGAGTCCCAGCTGCTCCACTTTCAATCCAGCTATTTGCTACAGCCTGGGAAAGTCCTTGGGCTCCTGCACCCATGTGAGATCTTGAGAAAGCTCCTGGCTCCTGGCTTCGGATCAGCCCAGCTCCAGCCATTTTGGACATTTGGAGAGTGAACCAGTGGATGGAAGTTCTCTCTGTCTCTCCCTCTCTCTGTAACTCTACCTTTCAAATATATAAATATTTTTTAAAAAATCATATGCTTCACAGGGTTATTACGAAGTTTCAATGAAAAAGTATATAAGACAAACATGAGGGCTGGCGCCGCGGCTCACTAGGCTAATCCTCTGCCTTGCTGCGCCGGCACACCAGGTTCTAGTCCCGGTCGGGGCGCCGGATTCTGTCCCGGTTGCCCCTCTTCCAGGCCAGCTCTCTGCTGTGGCCAGGGAGTGTAGTGGAGGTTGGCCCTAGTGCTTGGGCCCTGCACCCCATGGGAGACCAGGAGAAGCACCTGGCTCCTGCCATCGGATCAGCACGGTGCACTGGCCGCAGCACGCCAGCCGCGACGGCCATTGGAGGGTGAACCAACGGCAAAGGGAAGTCCTTTCTCTCTGTCTCTCTCTCTCACTGTCCACTCTGCCTGTCAAAAAAAAAAAAAAAAAAAAGACAAACATGAGACATTATTATTACTTCTCCCTAGAGAATGGGCACTTTAACACCTCTATGATTTTGTACCATGAAAGTTAAGTCTTGAGCCAGGAGGTGGGACAATATTTGGAGTGAGGGCAGAGAGTCTCCAAGATTCCAGCAATCAAATATGGACCAGTTCCTGATTTCTGCTTCCATGTAAGAACTCTTTCTCTCTCTCCCTCTCTCCATCTCTCCTTCCCTCCCCCATCTCTCTCTCTCTCTCTCTCTCTCATACACATACACACACACACACACACAAATACACACTTTTAATCCCTAAAGTGACTCCAAACTTTCTATTCAGGTCCTGAATATACATGTGAATGTTCATACCCTCCTGGCTGAACCAAGAAGTGGAAAATTCCAGGAAGGAAAGTCCTTCCATCAGCTGTCCAATTTCAGATTTGATAAGCAGGATAGCCCACAAGGATGGGTATTTCATTTGCTTTGCACCATCTGGTGGACTGTGCTTGGAGCTACAGGGTCTGTTCTGGAATTGCCAGAGTTACAGAACAGCCAGTCACTGCCCCAAGGCAGGAGGGGAAGAGCATGCAGTCTTAGGTGGCTGTCAGGCTACTTAGCATCAAAGAGAAGGAATAGTTCCAGAGAGAGCAACAGAAAGGACCCCCAATTCACTTTTCAAAGAAAATTTCGTAAACAACAGTAATTGAATTGGCCCCACCTTGCCCCATACCACCCAAAGGTCCATAACTACGTTATAGATGATAGTTCCCACCCTGGTTATTTGATGAGAGTGTAAACCTCCTGAGGGTGAGACTTGTTTCCTAATCATCTTTACACAATCTTGTTCCCCTTCCACTCTCATCTCCACACACACACACACACACACCCCCAAATGGGACTGAGGACAATGCTGATAACTCCTGATAGTTCCACTGAACTGAGTAGGATATGATCTCTTAATCCTCAAAAGGAGTTAGTCTTTAGACAAGGCTCTACAGCCACCTGAGGCTGTGCAACCCAACCTTGGAATACAAGATGGTCCTCCCTCCTCTTTTCTCATCCGCAGTGAAACAGGATGGTAGCATTGACTGACAATACCATAAGGCTACAGGCATACATCCAAGGGATAAGTATTACCCAGAATCCAACTGATCCCTCCGCAGATATTTGCTAGGCATATACTCTGTGTTGGGCCTTGTGTGAGTGAGATGCTGAGGGCAAATGGGTGGACAGGTAAGAAGCAGAGAAATAAGACCACTGAGGTTCATGTCTTCCAAGAGCTTATAGCTTAATGAGGAGGCAAGATTTGTTAACCAAATATAAGCAAGCCAATAGGTGGGAACAGCAAATGGGCTACTCCACCACACCTCCATATGAGTCAGGGAAGATATTGGGGTAATCAATAAAGAATTTGTGAAAGAAATATTAAAGTGATCACCTTATAGTCTAAATAAAAAATGCTGCCACGTGTGGCACTTTTCAGAGTGGCCTGAAGGTTCTTAAAGGGACTTGTTAATGATGCCCTGAGACAAAGCATGTGTTCCTTGGAGGCCCTGTTCCTTCCTCTACAGTTTCCCTGTCTGATGTCTTCCCTCTTCCCTCTAGCTTTTCAAACTCTATTCACGCCTCCAACCCTACCTCCTCCTACACCCTGGGAAAGTCTTTCCTCATCACTTTCCTCACTGATATCCTCTCCTTCTCTAGCTGCCTACAAATCCTGAAAATCCATATCACATCATAGAACACACACTTGTAACCTTGTTGTTCCAATTTCTCAATGTATATGCTTCATCTCAACTAGACTGTGAGCCCAGGAGGGTGGGAGAGCAGCTGTCTTCTGTGGAACAGTGATGTACATGGAAGATGTACATGCAGATCCCACCTACTGTGGCCTCCAGCAGAGAGGACAGCAGTCTCCACACTAGTGAGGGCACTGACGCAGCCTGGTTCCTTGGTAATGACTCAGAAAGTCAACCAACTCCAAGAGAAGAGGAGGCTATCCTCCCAGCTATGCTGAGATATCTGTGGCTCCTGTATCCACACTGAAAGTCTTGCACTCTCTTTAAGACATACACCCCACATCCTAGACTACAGGTTTTAGGACATTTTTAGCCTTCAAGCCAAGCCTGAATATTTACTTTACTGGGCACTCAACTGGACAGCAAAAGAGGAGAGACTTCGCTTGAGACTCAATGGTTTCAAATAACCTCCCCAAAAAGTTTCTGAGATTCGTTTAAGGGCAGCTCTCCTGGAGCATGTTTCACAAAATATTGGTCCTGTTGGAATGCTAAGGACAAAAGTAGTCTCAATTCAAGTTGCTGAGAAACACTGAAATAAAGACTTCAAACAGAATTTTATTTTCGTTTGTCTCACTTGCATGAACAAAGTTTCAGAGCCCTTAATTGGCATTTTAGGGTTCTAAAAAGATGTGGGACCACATTACTCCAAATGTATTGACCACAGCACTTCCCAGGATCACTTCCCCCTGAGCACTTTAGGAAGTGCTATTCCATATTTCTCCTTCAAGCCTCTGGAAACTCCAAAAAAAAAGTCTGACCTGCTTTCCTGAGATGCTTGATTCCTTTCAGAAATTATAATATGGCTACAGATATGCACATGTAAAAGAAATTTTTCTGAATACCAGAGTGAGACATGGCAAAATAATTTGAAGAATGAAGAATATACAAAGCAGAGAATTTTAAATATCATGGAAAAGTGAATAGTAATTCAGTCCTTCAAGGGTCTTCTATTAAAAAAAAAAAAGAGTTAATCCTGAAGAATTTTGCTATTTGGGGAAACCAATACTGCTTTCCCAGATAAAATCTTGCCTTTTTCTCCCATGGTAACCCAGCAGTAGCTCCTCCTCGATTTCATCTGTTGAACCCTGCTGAGCAAAGAGCACTCACTTCCCATGTAACCCAAACATTCTTAAGTTCTCACCAAGAGCAACACTCTCAGAAATAAATGCAAATATAAAATATACATAGGTGCTTTGAACATGGAGAAATGCCACTGGGCTGGAGGAGACCTCAAGTTCCACAGTGAGGGCTGTTACATTTTACCAAGCACTCACAAATTATGCGACTAGCACAGGTTGAGTGTCACTTATCCAAAAAGCTTAGAATCAGACTTGTGTTGGATTTCAGATTATTTAAATTTCATCAGATTTTAGAATATTTTTGGATCATAATGAGATATCTTGGGGATGAGACCCAAGTCTAAACATAAAATTCATGATATTTCAGACAAATCTTGTATACATACATAGCCTGAAGGTTATTTAATACAACATTTTTAATGTATACATGAAACAAAGTTTCATACTGTAAACTGTCCTCTTGTAGTGTCATGTCAGCACCTAAAGTACTTCTGATTTGGGAGTATTTCAGATTTTGAGATTAGGGATGCCCAATCTGTATTAAATGAAGCTAATTTATAGAAAGCAAAAGATTTCCAGTGTGAGGAGATCAATGGGGATTAATAAAAGTGAGAGGATTCTGAATTTTGGCTTCCTTAAGGACAACATGAAGAGTCTGAACAACACAATACCTAAAGTCAGTTTCAGTGTGAATATTTAAAATGTGTTATCTTAGAAAATGTCCAAGAGAAAATAGTACCAATGATAAAGAAAGCCAAATGTACATAATTCAGTGATTAAACTCCTCCTTCCCATCTGCCCAGAGAATCAAGGTAAGTATTTTAAAAAATAAAGAAGCTTCCAGAGGACAACATGGTACAGATTGTGCAGTCCATGGACCAGAAAACCACCACTCTGCTCCAGACTAGTTCACCCCATGCTTGTGCTATTTTCACTATTCCAGGCCCTTCTCAACTAGCATTTGCTTCCTTTTTTCTTCCTTCCTTCCTTTTTTCTTTTTTTTCTTTCCTCCTATCTTCCTTTTTTTTCTTTCCCTCTTTCTTCTCACCTCCCTCCCTGCCTTCAACAGACATTGTTTCACCCCCTAAATGCCAGCCACAGTTGGCACTAGGCTGGGCTGAAGCCAGGCACTGAGAACTCAATCCAGGTCTCCTACGTGGGTGGCAGGGATCCGACTACTTGAGCAATCAGTGTTGCCACCAAGGATCTGTTGTATCTAGAAGAATCAGCTATCAAATTCAGATACTGCAATATGGGACATAGATGTCTTAAACATTAGGCTACATTAAACACTCCATCCCATCTGTAATTTTTATCTGACTATGCAACAATTTTTAGGCCAACATGGAATAAAATATTAAATTGAATAATAATGTAATTGCTGAAAAAGAAAGTAGAGAAGATAGAGGTACTCAATGATGTTAGCTATTATTGTTTTCAATAAATTACAGTATTCTAACAGAAATCAAAAATGATTTTGATTTAGTAACAGGATAATAAAGTTGGCTGTTCTCTTTATTAGGAATCAGGTAGGGTCTCCTTCAAAATCTCACCCTGGTAGGGCAAGTGGCAGGGCTAAATGATTACAGAACAACAGTGTACTATTCTGTTCTTTACATCTAAAACGCCCATCTCCAAAACCAATCCATTTTCTCTGGAAACATCTCTTAAAACAGTGTTTTATTATTTTGCTCTCTCATTAGCCAACATTTATAAATTCAGTCTCAGTGCTCATTTCAGTATCATTTCAGTCCTCAGCTTCCCTTAAGCCTACCCTATGCCATCAAATTAACTGCCTTGGAATTGGCATTTAGCCTAGTGGTTGAGACACCTGAATCCCACATCAGAGTACCTGAATTCAGTTCCTGAACCCAACTCCTGACTTCAGCCTCCTGCTGAAGACCCTGAGTAATCAGTCATGGCTCAAGTCATCGGGTTCCTGCCACACATGTGGGAGCCTGTGTTGAGTTGCAGCTACCGTCTTCAATGTAGGCCAAGCCCCAGATGTCGAAGGCATTTGGAGATTAACCAGAAGACAGGAGCTCTCTCATGTTCTCTCCTTTTATGTCTCCCTCTATCTCAAACTTTAAAATGATCATATTTTTAAGAAAAGATTGTCTTAATAGAACACATTAGTTTTGATCATCTTACACCTCCTCCTAAATCCCTCACTGTTTCCAACTAAGTATAGAATTAAACCCAAACTCTTCAGATAAACACAAGTCACTCTTTGAAATCTCATATTCCAGTCCCTCCCACCTTGTCTTTCACTTTCATCTGTTGATTGAATCAACTAAAGACCACCAGATAAGGTATCCCCTTGGTAAAACCCATTCTTGCAATCTTTTATGGCACAGAGCAGGCTGGAAAAGGATGGGGAGTATGTGCAAAGGAGCAAATAGAATAGCCACCACACACACAAATGTAGCTTTAGAAATGCAGACATGTAGAAAATGTGACCAAAAAGCATCTGAAGCAATAGGAGCTGATATTCACATTGTCTTGGGTTAGGCTTTTCTAAGCATGACACACAAAAAATCTCAGAGCCTGGATCCTAGCCAACGAGTTTCCAGAGACTATGCTTTATAAACTTGGATATGCAAATATATGCAAATTGATATAAAGTGCTATTTTTGGGTTATGAAACCAGTCTACTGTACAAATCTAAAAACTGTTAAACTTCAGCAACAACCAGGAAAATTTAATTACATATGTGATATTATTTTAACATATCAAATTGTAAATGTTTTATATATTTATAAACTACTCTTGATCCAGGTGTTATCCAGTAGGCAGACAAAAACTGATACAACTTTCTTGGTGTTAGGCATCAAATATCAAAACCCATAAAGTTTTGTTCCCTTAGACGCTTTGATCCTAAAGAATAAATTATGAGTGCACACAAAGACTTAACTACAGAGATGTTTAAGACAGAAGTGTTTAAAATAACAAAATGTTGGGTAATAGGGCCGGTGCTGCAGCTCACTAGGCTAATCCTCCGCCTGCGGCACCGGCACCCTGGGTTCTAGTCCCAGTTGGGGCACCGGATTCTGCCCTGGTTGCTCCTCTTCCAGTCTAGCTCTTTGCTGTGGCCCGGGAGTGCAGTGGAATATGGCCTGGGTCCTTGGGCCCTGCACCCACATGGGAGACCAGGAGGAGGCACCTGGCTCCTGGCTTCAGATTGGCGCAGCGCGATAACGTGCCAGCCATAGCAGCCACTTAGGGGTGAACCAACAGAAAAAGGAAGACCTTTCTCTCTGTCTCTCTCTCACTGTCTAACTCTGCCTGTTCAAAAAAAAAAAAAATGTTGGGTAATAGGTGTTTGGCACAGTTGTTAAAACACTGCTTGGGATGCTTGTATCCCATGTTAGAGTACCTAAGTTTGAGTCTTGATCCCTGTTCCAGTTCTAGCTTCCTGTTGATGCACATCCTAAGAGGCAGTAGATGATGACTCAAGTAGTTGGGTACCTGTCATGCACATGGGATGCCTAAACTGAGGTCTGCACTACTGACTTTGGCCTGACACAGCGCTGGCTATTGCAGGCATCTGAAGTGTGAACCAGGAGATGACAGTGCTATGTCTATCTGTATCTCTCTTTCTTTCAAATAAAAATAAAATATACAAAAACTTTAAATAACAAAATGTAGGCTATAAATTAAATACCCATAAAAAGGAAAGACTTAGGGGGCTGGGTTGTGGCACAGTGGGTTAAGCCGCTGTCTGTAGCACCAGAATCACATATGGACACAGGTTTGAATCTTGGCTGCTCTGTTTCCAATCCAGCTCCCCAGTAATGCATCTGGGAAGGCAGCAGAGAATGATCCAAGTACTTGGACCCCTGCAACCACGTGGGAAACCCAGAGGAAACTCCTGGCTCCTGACTTCAGCCTGGCCATTGCAGCCATTTGGGGAGTGAACCAACAGATGGAAGAACTCTCTCTATCTCTGTGCAACTTTTTAAAATAAATAAAATAAATCTTTAAATTAAAAAAGGAGTGGCCAGAACTGTGGTATAGCAGGTGAAGCTGCAGCCTGTGGGGCTAGCATCCCATAGGGGTACCAGTTCAAGTCCCAACTGCTCCACTTCATATCAAGTTCCCTGCTAATGTGCCTGGGACAGCAGTGGAAGATGGCCCAATTTTGTGGGCCCCTGCACCCATGTGGGAGACCTAGAATAAGCGCCTGGCTTCAAATTTGCCCAGCTCTGGTCGTTTAGGCCTTTTGCAGAGTAAACCAGCAGAAGGAAGATCTCTGTCTCTCCATCTGTCTTTCTCTCTCTGTAATTCTGACTTTTTAATAAATAAATAAATTTTTAAGAAAAAGAAAAGTGGGAAAAAGAGAGGGAAGAGATGTGCAATTCGGGACATGCTCAAGCTGACTTGCCCCAAACGGTAGAGTTAGAAACATACCAGGGGATTCCAATTCAATCCCATCAAGGTGGCATGTACCAATGCCATCTCACTAGTCCAAGTGATCAATTTCTGTTCACAATTGATCATAATGATAGGACTAAGAACCAAAGGGATCACATAAACAAGAATAGTGTCTGCAAATACTAGCTGATAGAATAAAAAAGGGAGAGAACGATCCAACATGGGAAGCGAGATACACAGCAGACCCATAGAATGGCAGATGTCCTAAACAGCACTCTGGCCTCAGAATCAGCCCTTAAGGCATGCAGATCCGGCTGAGAAGCCCATGAGAGTATTTCAGGCATGGAAAGCCAAGACACTCTGGCAAAAAAAAAAAAAAAAAAAAAAAAAAACAAAAAAAAAAAACCCAACCCTAAATTAAAGATCTCTGCGAGTGAGATCCCAGTGGAAAGAACAGGTCATCAAAGAAGGAGGTACCTTTCTCTGAAGGGAGGAGAGAACTTCCACTTTGACTGCAACCTTGTCTAAATATGATCAGAGTCAGTGAACTCAAAAGGCTTCCATAGCCTTGGCAACTCATGACAAGAGCCTAGGGTGATTACTGATGTCATAAACAAGAGTGTCAATTTGTTAAGTCAACAACAGGAGTCACTGTGCACTTACTCCTCATGTAGGATCTCTGTCCTTAGTGTGCTGTACATTGTGATTTAATGCTATAACTAGTACTCAAACAGTATTGTTCACTTTGTGTTTTTATGTGGGTGCAAACTGTT
Source organism: Oryctolagus cuniculus (assembly GCF_964237555.1). Taxonomy (NCBI): domain Eukaryota; kingdom Metazoa; phylum Chordata; class Mammalia; order Lagomorpha; family Leporidae; genus Oryctolagus; species Oryctolagus cuniculus. Next base: position 50,400,596 of record NC_091433.1, read on the forward strand.
GAGACCTTTACTTAATATATGCTAAACAAGCCGGCGCCGTGGCTCACTAGGCTAATCCTCCACCTTGCGGCGCCGGCACACCGGGTTCTAGTCCCGGTTGGGGCGCCGGATTCTGTCCCGGTTGCCCCTCTTCCAGGCCAGCTCTCTGCTATGGCCAGGGAGTGCAGTGGAGGATGGCCCAGGTGCTTGGGCCCTGCACCCCATGGGAGACCAGGAAAAGCACCTGGATCCTGGCTCCTGCCATCGGATCAGCGCGGTGCGCCCGGCTGCAGCGGCGGCCATTGGAGGGTGAACCAACGGCAAAGGAAGACCTTTCTCTCTCTGTCTCTCTCTCTCACTGTCCACTCTGCCTGTCAAAAATAAAAAAAAAAATAAATAAAATAAAAAAAAATAAAAAAAAATATGCTAAACTGACTTTCTGTATTATAAAGAGAATTGAAAATGAATCTTGATGTGAATGGAAGGGGGGAGGAAGTGGGAAAGGGGAGGGTTGCGTGTGGGAGGGAAGTTATGGGGGGGTGGAGCCATTGTAATCCATAAGCTGTACTTTGGAAATTTATATTCATTAAATAAAAGTTAAAAAAAAATGAAAAAGAAAAGTTTTAGATAAATGATGATATAGCTATATGACAAAATGCTATGCAATCTTTAAATACAACATTATAATAATATATTATGATGTGGAAAGATATTCTGATATATTTATGAAACCAGAAAGAATTCAAAAATATTTTGTACAGCGTAACATTGTTTGTGATAAAATATACATTTAAAAAACCAAAAGGATAATATAAAATGTTATCAGTGGATATCTTTGGGTGATAGGATTGAAGTGATTTTTACGTATTTATTTGTGCTTATCTGTACTTTTCAAATTTTCTGCATGAAATACTTTTGTAATAAGAGAAGCACAATAAAAGCATTATAAATTAATAGGATATTGCTTCCTTTACATGCAGAGTGATTTTGCACATGATCTTGAGCTACTATGTGATGCCACCCAGGCAGTTTGCTGCACAACTCCAGTAAGGTACATTCTTTGATAAATTTGAACTTCTTTCCAAAGAAAACATAAAATAATAATGAAAACAATCTACTATAATTCAAAGCTAACTTTCCCAAGACCAAGGAAGGGACAATAAGAGATACGTGAGTTCTTCAAATCAAAAACCAACAGCTGGAAGCTAAGGACATTGACCTCTTCATTCAACCTTCTGGGCTGCAGTCTTTGGACCCTGCTGCTTTGTAACAAAACTTCCAATGCCTATGAAATCCTTTGTGAAACTAAATCACAGAAAGAAAGAACCCTTGTCTGGAAGCTAAAGGCAATCTGCCAATTTATTTCCATCTTTCATCAAATTCTCAGTTGGCCGGCTAAGTGAAAAAGGTAACCAGAGACAGGGGAGAAGGCCACTGATAAGAAGGTAAGTAAATAAAGCATTCATAAGAGTCCAAGCTATGTGTCTCGAGCCCACTTTATGCTACTCACAGTGATTAGGGCTGTTTAAAGAATCAATGCTACATGAAAAAAAAAAAATGGACAGTGAGGCAAAAAATAATAAGATGGATTGAAGACATACATATTATTAAACATGGACGAAGATATGCAAAGTGTATTTCTAGAGAAGAGCTGCTCCATTGCTAGCCCTGAGTCTTCTAGGACCTCTTGGGGAGAACATCGTGCTTTTGTGATTGGAAGAAAATCTCCCTGGCAAAGTGGAGACCACACTGGGTGCGGGATGCTTGCGCTGCTTTCCCAATGTGATCTACACAGACCATTTCGGTTGTATTTGCTTTCCCTCAGCACTTTGTCCAGCATTTCACAACTAGTAGTCCCTTCACAGACGTGTTTTATCAATTCCTGTCCTCATTGTGAGGAAAGATCACATGAGGCTAAAAAAATGAATTCTCCCATCTGCATTTTTCTCTATGAGTAGGCCTTTCACGGTTGATTTAGGACCTAGAGCAGCCCCCATCCCAGTCTTATCACACCCAGAATCCTCTCCTTCTAGCTGGTGGTACTGTGAAAATAATCACGTCATTAGACATCATTGCATGATGACTTGAGGCAAGTTCTTTAACTTTTTGAAACTTCAGCTTCTATATCTATAAAAACAGAGGTGGGGATAGGGGAAGAGTTTAATGAATAAAGTTAACTGATGGAATCTAGCACAGTACTTAACACACAAAAATATATGGCCAGTAAGTTTAATTGTCTTTATGTTACCCTTCTTCTTTAAAATCTCGCCATTGCATCTTCAAAGATATAAATACTCATCAAGAGGTCCTGATTTGCGTTTACACTGAGTCATAAATCATTGATATTAGATCTTTTTTTTGAACATTGCTCCTCAAGGGAAGAGGGATCTGAGGGCCATCCGGAGATGGAAATTGAAAAGGAAGAATTACAGAAGGGCGAAAAATGGGGGTAGAAAAGTATTAGAAGATAAATTTAAAAATATTAACTAGTATTAGCTTGTAGAACACCAAAAGTAGGTGAAAATTGATTTAATTTTAGGAACTAGACACCCATACTGAAGTCCAGTCATTATTCAAAATATGCTTAAGGTCAACATCATAAAAGATGTTACAGGGTTACAGGACAGGGATGGGGAGCCCTGAGTCCTTGCCCAGACTCCCTCCAGGCCGTCCTGAAGCAGTGTGTTGCACTCAGGGAAGACCTTGAACATGAGCATCAGACACTTGGAACATAATCTCCATCCTGCCATGGAAGTTGTACAACTGAAGGCAAATTTCCTTATTCCAATAAGTGTCTGTTCCCTTATATTTAAATGTAGACAATAATGACTTATTAATGAATTCTTGAATAGATAAATAAGATAATAAGCATTGAACATCTAAAATGATATCTGGCAGTTTAGATCTTCAAATAGTGGAAATCTCAGCATGGACATTTGGCTCAGTAGTTAGGTCACTGCTTCTTCATCTGTATCCCATATCAGAGTGCCTGGGTTCTGCTTTCTGCTCCACTTCTGATCCAGCTTCCTGATGATGTACACTCTAAGATGTAGCAGGCAGTGGCTAAAGGTACTTGAGCCTCTGCTACATACTTGGGAGTCTCAAATAGAATTCCTGCCTCTTGGCTTCAGCCTGGCCCAGACCAGACAGCTGCAAAAATCCAAAGAGTAGAACAACAGTTGGAAGATCTCCATCTGTCTCTCCCCACCATCTCTATCTGCATTTCAACAAAATGAAAATTATAATTTTTAATGCGAATCTCTATTAATGATGATCTCAGGAAGGAATTTCTTCAGTGGACATGTTTCCTTATCTATTAAATAGTGTGTAGGTAATTGGATGATAACCTTTAGGTCCTTCCAGATCCAAAACTTATTCAATTCTCATGTGAAGGCTCAGCCTTTCTCAGATCACATCTTGAACTCAGGGACAGAGCCACAGCCTGAGGTCCAGCAGCTGCTTCCATCATGCAAAGCAACAGGACAATGTGGCAAAGGAGTTCGTGAGAGAAAAAGATTCCACCCAGGCCAATTTGAAGGAAAGACTTCATCAAGATCATTTTGAAAATAAACATGACTTCCTCTTTATTTTGTGTGAGTTTTTGTTTGTTTGTTTGTTTGTTTCATGTCAAGAAACAAGGATAATATCAAACTGAGTATAGTCTCTGAAGACTTCCATGAGATCGGGTGTCTGCAGAAATGCCATTTTAACTGATGTAAGTGTGAAGGAGTTGGAACCCTGGGGATTAAATTTCTGCTGACATACACATGTTTTTTGAGGGGGAAAAATGAGCTCTTAACCCAGCGAATGCAAAGTCTTTGGAAAGCAGTTGTAGGCCTGATAGGGAGGGTATCAGATGCCACTGGCCTTTCAAGGCTCCCTCATGTTGTAGGTTAGCATGAGCTCACACCTGGCCATGCAGGGCAAGGGACACCTGTCTTAGCTTGTCTCACATATGCATGTGCATTCCCAAGCCTGGGAACCTTCCTCTCTCACAAAGACGGGTTTTATGGCTAGGCTTGTATCTTTGTGAAAATTAAAGAGATCACACATTCATCCGAGAGGAACTGAGATCTAAATAGCCTGGGAGACTCAACACCTGGGCTCTTTTGGTCTCATTCTATCAGATCTCACTTTATCCATTCACCCTGCCACGATGGTGAGCTCTCTTCTCAGCAAAGTGGGTCCAGCAGTGTGCCTTTCCAGCCCTATCCTTGCTAGATCATCAGCTATCATTATTAGATAAATATCATTATCGTTATATTTGACCCTCAGAAGGTCTAGTCACATGTCATGCATATCATCACTGTATTTTCAGTGATTGTAAAAGTTGTAACACCTTCTGCTCCAAGGTTGCTTGTGTAAGTTCCATGACAGAAAGTGTGGAAAGGCCTTTTATGAATATGAGGGATGAAATTCAAATGATATTAATATCAGCAGCAGCAACTATTCGTTCATAGTAAAACTACTTCTGGTTCAAGGTCATGGGAGGATTTGTGTGTGTATGTGTGTGTGTGTATGAAGCCGCTGTACAAAATAGGAGAATATGAACAAGTATAACCCAGCTATCACCATGCTCAAGATATCCACCAACCCTGTGAGACAAACGAGGGAGGACCGAATGAGATTTTAAAAACCTCTCAATGGCAAGGTGACAAGATGTGTCCCAGGCAAACATAGGGCTCAGTACCAAGGATAGTTAGAACTAAAAAGAAAACTGGAAATATGACATGGGGTGACCAGGAAGGTTTCATGGCGGATGTGTGGGCCATCCAGGTCCTTAGAGGACTTGGAGGACAACACAGGATTAGCCGCGGACCTGCCTCCACCCACTCACTCAGTTGTCCTGAGTAGGTGTGCAAAGAGGAGCCGAAAGAAGTTCCCTGGAAGAGCTCCCATTTTAAACCCTCCTACAAGAACCTCGTACAATTCCCACAACGTGTCTTCCAATTGAAACAGGGCTGTTGCATGTTGTTGCCAAGCCTGATGGTTTTCAGGACTGATTGGCTGTACTGACCACCAAAAAGAGATCAGCCATCTTGTTTCCTCATGTAGGGGAGAAAGACAGTCAGAAAGCCTCAGTAGCATCATCCTCTGGGGGCCAGCGTGAGGGTGAGAGAGAAAAGAGGAGAATTGGTTTAAATCCCTAGACTTCATTTTACAGCATGCACAGCCAAAATGTTGCCATCTCCAACCCTGGCGGAAGATGGAACATTTATTCACTATGCAAATTAGATAAGCAAGCTCTGGAAACAAGCATACTCAGCACTGCTACGATCAGAAGTGCGACACAGCATAGAACACAGAGGCACTCAATAGAAGTCTCTCTAATGAGTTATGGGCTCCCCACCTCCACTTTGCTCTAGGTAACTCTTAGAAGTAGCAACAAGGTCTGCAGCTCTCAAGCTGGAACCCAAGGAACCCCTCTCTAAGGAAATGACAGACTCAAGGAATGGGAAAAAAACAACACCCATAGATACAGATGTTTGCTACCAGTGGATGACCCGGATTCCTACCTGGGCATTCTATAGTGAGATCCAGCAATCCAGGAGCCCTGATTATTCACAGCTGTTCTGTTCAGCCTTCAAGTACTTTGAGCATCTGAGATCTGAGGAAAGCCCATAATACAAAAGACAGACTATAATGCTAATATAGTACAAGAAAAATTCAAATTATATTTAAAAATATAAGGACTATAAGAGAAGATAGAACACAACATCTACACAGCAAGTATAAGGTGCTATTTAAGAAAGAAGATTCAGAAGAGGGCATTGGGAATTTAATCATATTTTAGCAGAAAAGTTTAAAGAATTGAAGGGTTAGAAGAGAAAGTTGAGAAAATTTTCACAGTAAGTATAACTAGAAGGAAAGTAGACAATAAATATAAGAAAATAAAAATCCATTGAAGAGGTTAAAAAAGATATACAATAGGAAACCTAGACAGAAAAATTGAGAAAATGGAGACAAGAAAATCACCCACAAGAAGTGCAAGAAATTTTCCTAAAACTGGACACAGCTTCTACCAACTTCTCAGGATAATGACTGATAGGAAAATCTACACCAATGTACCTTGTGTGAGATTTCCCAGTCCCAAGGTTACAGAGGAGATTCGTAAACTTCTAGAAACACCAGGAATTGGAAGACAACTGTGCCAGTTACTAAGCTATTGCCTTTCAGCCCCACTCCACACACAGGTGGGACTCTGCCAATCTCTTTTCTCCTCTGCTGCTCGGTTCTTGGTAAAATCTATTAATATGTGGCACAGAGGAAGGAAGAAAAGACAGGCTGCTTCCTGTCTCCTCCTATTCCTATCAGCATCACTTTAGGAGCACCCCTCCCCTGGCTTTGCCAGTTGAGCAGCATACCGTCTAGGGTAGCTTATTCTTCTAGAATTCTGAAAGTAACTTCACACTTCCCCATCAAGAATGCAGCACCAGCTGGCAGCATCTCCTCCTTGGAGGCCTCAGACTGAATTCCACAGGTTTCCCCTTCAACCTCTTGGATCACAAGTCGCCAAGTCTTTCCTTTAGTTTCCAGCTGTTCCTGCAGTTATCATCTTTGTGTCACCTCAGTGTCCTCTCTTCAGTTCTTCAACACCCAGTTAACCTTCCCTCCATGAAATTTCCTCTTTAAAATCAACATGGTGGTTTCTGTAATCCAACTTACCCTCGTTTGATAACGACAGTTTGTGCCAGGGATGATCTAAGGAACCAATCCCTGACAGAATTCTGAGATGTGTTTGCTACCATCTTGATTCTATACTCAAACAATCACTTCAAGATGAAGGTGAAATAAACATATTTTCACACAAAAAGGGTCTCCAAAATGTTATCTGGCATGCACCCAAGAAGCTGCTGCCTTATATAGTCTATGAAGATGAGGAATAAACCTGTGAAGAAATGGACATGGAAACAACACAAGCAGAAGATGCAGGAAGGCCAGGAGGATGGCTAGGGAAAAGTCTGGGATGACAGGTAAGCCACAGGACTAGAGAACATCAGTCTAGACTGGAGCTGGAGGAGGGAAGGCTTTAGGACAAGAGTATCCTATTTAAAAAGAGGAGAATGATAGATACCATGCCATACTTATCTATACTGAGAGGAGCTTCATGGATCTGTTCAAAAGATAGGGCTGAATTTAAGGAAGTGCACCTAGAAATCTAGCAAAAAACCCAAAATCAAAAACTATCAATTTCAAAAAAACACATATTGTGTAAGAAAGGAATTGTCATCATAGGGCATTCTATGGTTCAGCTGTGAACTATATTTGCATAATACTAAGAAAACCAACACTAAATACTAATTGAACAAAATCACCCCACAAATGTATAATGAATTGAAGAAGTACAGAAGGTTGAATAATGTCCCTCAAAGTTATGTCCTAATCCCTGGAATCTGTAAGTATTACCTTATGGAGAAAAAAGAAGGTTCTTAGCAGATGTGATTAAATTAAGGGTTTCTGGGTGGTGGGGTTACTCTGGATTAACAGGTGAGCCAATGCAACTACATGTCCCTTTATGAAAGGTAGCTACAGAGAGATTTGACAGACACAAGGTTCATGAAGCACAGTGTGAAAACTGAGGCAGTAATCAGTGATGCAGCTGTAAACCAAGGAATGCTGGCAACCACCAGAAGCCAAAGGAGCAAGGAACAGATTCTTTCCCTAGAACCTCCAGAGGAGCACATTTCAATATCTTGATTTTGGACAATGATACCAATTGTGGACTTCTGGTCCCCATAACTGTGTGAGAGTAAATGTGTGTTTATTTGTTAGAGAAGTCATAGGAAACTAATATAGAGGTGCTTGGGAAAACAGATGAATAGAGATAAATGCACATATTCCATGTGGGAAGTCAACAGATTTTGTCTAAAATTGAAAAATAAGAAAATAGCATTATAATCCTGTATCACTTAACTATGGGGATATGTTGTAAGAAATCAGTCCTTAGTCAGTTTTGTCATTGTGCAAACTCTATAGAGTGCACTTATTCAAATCCAGATGGCACAGGTCAATTGCTCAACATAGCCTCTGGATATAATCAAGAGACAAGTTAGGCTGTGTGCATTTAGTTTAATGCTTAAGATGTCCACGCCCCAAGTTAGAGTGCCCAGGCTTGATTCCCAGCTCTGGCCTCCCACCAGTGCAGACCTCTGGAGGTAATGGTAATAACTCAGGCACTTAGTGTCCTGGTTCTCATGTGGAAGACCTGGATTGGATTTCCAGCTCTCAGCTTCAGTCTGTGGGCATTTAGGAAGTGACTCTAAGAATGGGAACTTGGTCTGTCTGACTCTCTTTATATCGCTATCTCTATCTCTTTCTCTTTGTCTCTCAAATAAATGTCATTTAAAAAAATTGTTTAAGAAACAAGGCAAACATGAGATATATTGGACTACTTTCAGTGCAACATGGCTACTGCTCTACAGTCATTTTTTCATATAGGATAGTGAATATAATAATGACTGGATAAGCCAAAGAAAATTTAGACTGTACTAACTATATGGGAGAAAACTTTATCCATCCTGTTTTCAACGAGTATTTGGCAAGCCTTTCTTTCTGGATGTAGTAAAAAGGAACAAAATTAGGAGAATAAAAAATGAAAAGATAAAAGAAAAAATGTCACCAGGAATAAAGGCCCCTGCTATGTGCAAGGCCATGTAGAAGGCATGATACAAGCATTATCACCTCTATTCTTCACAACCCTGAAAAACAGGTATGAATTTTGGAGCTCAGGCACTGAAGCTCAGGAAAATAGAGCAAGTTTCTCCATCGTCACATTGAGTCCCCAAGGTCATACTGCTCCCGTTTGCCACCAAAGCCTGTGCTCTATTCTCCATTATCTACGCTTTGTAGAATGTAGGAGGTAGCCATAAAGAGATCTCTAAGTAACTGAACAGGCAAAGAGATTCTGCCTGAGGGGAAATTAAAAAACACAAAAGTTTCATGTAGGTTGGCCTCTTGGGTTTCATAACTATTGAGAGAGGATATTGTAGGATTTTTTTTTTTTTAGTTTTAACAGTTTACTTATTTTTCATTTTATTTGATAGGCAGAGAGACACAGACAGAATCTTCTACTTGCTGATTCACTCTCAAAATTACTACAACAGCCAAGGCTGGGCCAGGCCAAAGCCAAGAGCCAGAAACTCCATCTGGATATCCCATGTGGCTGACAGGGACCCAAGTATTTGGGCCATCAACTACTGCTTCCCCAGATGTGCTTTAACAAGAAGCTGGATCAGAAACCGAGGAGCCAGGACTCCATCAGGCACTGCTGAGATGTGGGCGGCCCAAAAGGCAACAATCACTCCTCCAAATACCCATCTCTGTTTTTTGTTTTTTGTTTTTTTTTTTTTGAGTTTTTATTACTTGGTTTCTTAGAAACCTGTTAAATGCATAGGTGAAAGTTCAACATACCAGATGAATATTATTTTCACAATCCCTCCATTTTACAAAAGAGGAATCTGGCTCTGGGCAGTGGGTACTTGGCAGTGGGCACTCAGGTTATTTAGGTGGCAACCAAAGCTCAGGTCTCCAGCTAGCACATCTTCTGCTCCTTCATCTCACTAGGTACCTAATAGATACTTCCTACACTGAACTCCACTACAGAAAATTTTTGCCGTTAATGACCACACCATGTGTAGGAGGGAAGCAGCCTAGGACATTGCTGATAGCAGAAGGAAATGAGCTTAAAAGTACAAAGGGTATCCAGAGAATTCAGATCCAAAAGATGAAAGGTGTCTTAATGCATTGCTTCTCACTTATTCAAACTCCAATGGAGCTACAGACTCACAAAAAGACAAAAAAAAATCAGAGAGGAAAAGGGAAAGCAGAAAGAAAAGAAACGCATTTTAAGCCAAGTCCAGCTGGGAGCAGGACAGTCTGGCGATAGGAACTGAACCACAGCCAAGAGAGAACAGAATCCGTCTCTGTCAGACGATCCACTCATTTAAATCTGATCTGCCAAACCAGGGCTCCTTCTCTCCAGTTCCAATTAACAGCTATCCTCCCAGCAACCAACGTGCTGAATCACCCTCCAGTGCCACAGCTGATGGCTCATAAAGCTTTGTGCTCATCTAATCCTTTAATAGCCTGGGGCTGTATTAGTGTCACAGTAGCAAATTCGTTCCCAAATTGGAACTTTATTATTTTACTGTACAAAAGTCAGCAGGATTCTTGAAGGAACTGCAAGCCATCTGTTAACCCTTTCTCACCTCACTTCCCTTAACCAACATTGAAAAGAGGAGTTCATCTTAGGGAGGTGCCTATGGATCAATCTCCCTGCAGCCCCGACCACCTGTGCTGGGGCACAACTGTCCCTCAATATCCGCACAGGACTGGTTCCAGGTGCCCCAGGGATACCAAAGTCTGTGCTGCTCAAGTCCCTTGAGTCAAGTGGCATAGGAACCTATGCACATCATTTGTACGTTCCTCACAATACTAATACAAAGTAAATGCTGTGAAAATAGTTGTTACGTTATATTGTTTAGGGAATAAGAACAAGAAAACAAACTGTGTACAAGACAAACTGACATCTTGTCATTTGATAGCCCTCACCTATATTCCTGATGAACTATGATCTCTTAACTTCTTGCTGGTTGAACTCTTTATTGAGTGGAGCACTAAGCTTTTGACTATAAAGTAAATTAAAAATGTTATTTCAAACATTTTAACAGAGAAAGAAAGGATGTTGGACAGAGAGAAGAAGGGAGGAAGAGAAGCATCATTATATTCTTAGAATTGTATCTGAGTTACATTAAATCTGTTCTTTTTATATTAAAAGTAGATAACTGGAAAAAAGTCTATGTGTTCAGTACAGACATATTTATAAAAGTTTTTGCAATCTCCATTTGGTTAAACCTATAGGTGCAAAACTCGTGTATACAAACAGCTGATTGTATCAGCTAGTCAATGTTGCACTGGCACAATGTGAGTTGCAGCCACATCTCTGAAAAGGCCAGTTTGGGGTCTAAAATCCCCCCTATATCATTTAGTGACTGAGGAGCCTAGGAAAAGTCCCTTTATCTCAGAGGTTATAGCTTATTACCTGCAAAAATAGCCCAATCCCATTCCTTCCAGAGGCAGCCGTGCTGGTAGACACATACAGCTTTTGCTTGCTGCAGAAAAGGCACTCCCTGTATACCTCTTTCCTCTCGGTTCACTTCAGCATTGCCATTTCCTTTTGCTTCTTGTGGAAATTCTTCACAAAAAGGAAGAAGAACATACTATTTCCTGAGCATAAATGAAACTTCAGTTCATCATTTGTCCTTGATCATCAGATGACACTACTCGAGAGGTTTAAATGAATTCAAAGATATCTGCCAAACTAAATGTGAATGCTTTCAGTGACATCTAGCTACTGCAACCTGTGCAGGGGAGGCAGAGAAAAAATTGAGGACAAAAGACCTTGGGAAAAATCATTCCAAACTTCATCAGGTGCATAATTTTGCCTGAATACTTCTAGTTGCAAATACCAATAGCAAGTGAGTAAAAATTGGTTAATTCAATAGAGAAAGATGCTGATTGTTTTATCTTGAATGATTGGAGTAGTGTAAATGCAGCCAGGATGCAGTATGAGCGAACAGGGAAACCAGATCCCCAGGCTACTTCATCCACACGGGAGTTTTGGATGGGTAATCTGGAGCAGAAGACATCAGCAACTTATCATGAAGTAAGTATGGGCTTGTGGGAAAGCTTAGAGAAAAGGGGTCTTTCCATTCCTTACTCAACCTAGAAATTGACAGGCCGGCACTGCAGTGTAGTGGGTAAAGCCGCCACCTGCAATGCCAGCATCCCATACAGGTGCCAGTTCAAGTCCTGGCTGCTCCACTTCCAATCTAGCTCTCTGCTATGGCCTGGGAAAGAAGTAGAAGATAGCCCAAGTCCTTGGGCCCCTGCACACACATGGGAGACCTGGAAGAAGCTCCTGGTTCCTGACTTTGGACTGGTGTAGCTCCAGCCACTGTGGCCATTTGGGAAGTGAACTAGTGGATGGAAGACCTCTCTCTGCTTCTGCCTCTGCCTCTGCCTCTCTGTAACTCTGCTATTCAAATAAATTAATAAATCTTTAAAAAAAAAAAGAACAAGGAAGTTCTCCTTCTTAGGAGTCACAGTATTAGGTATTAGTATTATTAGTATTAAGAGCTCATATTTACTGAGACCACAATGAATGGAAAGACAAAGTATCTCATTTCTAACTACTATCCTCTAAGTTTTGATACTATTCTTACGTTCATTTCAGAAGCGAAGTGACTGAGGTATACAGAAGTAGAATTAAGAAGAATGTCCAAGATCACAGAACACGAAATTCAAATCAAGATTGCCTGATTTCAAAGCATAATTTATCTCTGTATGATAAGTGTGAAAAGAGAATAATTGCATATATATATATAGGTGATTTGAATAAAAATACTAATGGAAAGCAACATACATCCCCAGGTAGACCTATATGGGACACAGAATGTCACAAGCTCTGGAAAAGGCAAATGTTACAGAACCAAAGAAAGATAAAAAGAAAATATATTTAATGCCATTGCAAAGACATTCTTGTTGCCACATGTGAGAGGGTTTTCTTTATCCTTGTACAGAAAATTGTTAGCAATAGGAGCTCATTATATTGTTTACAGTTATATGTGCATCTCTTTATGCTGCTAACCATTGAATGTAGGTTCAATGTCCCAATAAACCATTCTTTGATGTTATCATAAAGCCATAAATTGGAAAAGAATTACAGATATAAGGAATCTTAAGACTTTTCAGGGTGCTCCTCTGTAATTACAATACATTAGCCCCAAAACTAAAACAGCATCTGGAGAATTCACAAAATACAAAGCATAATGCAAAATTTATCCTTCCTTTTGTTCCCACTGCCCCTCTAAAACAAACTTAAACAAAAGGCTTGAGCCTTTTTAGCTTTAGAGCCAAGGCTGATTTTCATGTGAGAAGGGCATGTATACAAAAATTTAGCTCACACTACCAGTCCATTCAAATCAATAGTCAAAATGTATGACTTTGACACTTACCTGTAGAAATAAGCAAATTCAGACTCCTGGACAAGACCTGTTGTCTAGGTCTTGAAGTAGAAGCGGCTGGAGCCATAAACTGGTAGGAATACTTCAACAATAATTCTGGTGAATTTCTCAAGGTGGAACACACACGAGCTTGAGAATAAGGTCTTGGAAAAATGGTCTTAAAGGGATATCCAGAGTTGTGTGGATTGTCCATCTAGGATTCTATCAGGCCCTCATGATGAAAAGCCAAGAAAGATCTCCTGGCTCTAGAACTATACAACACTGTCAAAGAATGCTTTGAATGGGCTAATCAGCAGATTTGACATGGAAAAAAGCAGTAAATTTGAAAACAGATCAAATATAAACCTTCCAAACTTTCTTTTTCTCTAAAAGTAAAATAAAAGCTGAAAATATAGGAACCGTTTCAAAAAACATATAATACTCAGATAATTGGAATACAGGGAGGAAAAGATAGAGAGAATGGAGCAGAACTGCTTGCAATAACAGTGGCTGAGATCCAGGGTTAGACATTTGTCCTGGTGGTTAACACGCCAGTTAGGACATGTGATCTGCAATCACATACCAGAGTGGCTCAGTTCAATTCATGACTTCGAATTCTAGCTTCTGAGTGATGCAGATCCTGCAAGGCAATGATGATAGCTAAGTGACTGGGTTCCTGCCACCCATGTGGGAGACTGAGATTACCATCCTGGCTCCTGGAATTGTCCCTCATATCCATTTTGGGCATTTGGGACGTGAACCAGCAGATAGGAGTCTTTCCTTTTTTTCTCTTTCTCTTCTTTCCTTCTCTCCTCTCTCTCTCCCTCACTCTCCCTCTCACTCTCTTCTCTACTTCTCTAATAAATAAATAAAATTCCTACACATCCAGGAAGCTCAGAGAATACTAAGAAGGATAAATACCAAAACACCCTATCTAGGCATACTGTGAGTAACCTGCAAAAATATTAAACACAGAGACAAAATTTTTAAAGAAGGTTATGGTGAGGGGAGGACAAAGGAAATGCCTTACTTACGCAGGAAAAGGGATAAGAATTACAGTGGATTTCTCATCAGAAACCATGCAAGCAAGAAGATAGTGGGTGAAATGTTTAAACACTGAAAGAGGCCAGCGCTGCGGCTCACTAGGCTAATCCTCCACCTGTGGCACCAGCACTCTGGGTTCTAGTCCCGGTTGGGGTGTCAGATTCTGTCCCGGCTGCTCCTCTTCCAGTCCAGCTCTCTGCTGTGGCCTGGGAGGGCAGTGGAAGATGGCCCAAGTGCTTGGGCCCTGCACCCGCATGGGAGACCAGGAGGAAGCACCTGGCTCCTGACTTCAGATTGGCGCAGCGCATGCTGGCCGTAGCGGCCATTGTGGGGGTGAACCAATGGAAGGAAGACCTTTCTGTCTCTCTCTCACTAACTCTGCCTGCCAAAATAAATAAATAAATAAACACTGAAAGAAAACATTAACCCACCCTGAACTCTATCTCCAAAGAAATTACCCTTCAAAAAGAAGGAGTAATATATACCTTCCCAAGCAAAAAAAAAAAAAAAAAAAAAAAAAAAAAAAAAAAAAAAAAAAACTAAGGAAATTTGTTGCTAGCGGATTTGCCCCACAAGAAATGTTAAAAGTTCCTCAAAGAGAAGAAAAATGATAGTGACCAATAGTTCAGATCTATATAACTAAGGAGAGAGTGAGAGAAGGTATAAATGAAGATTCCAGTCTTCAGCTGTATAATCTTTCAGCACCACCAAACCTGTGTCTGCACACCATAGTACAGCCAAAGAGAGTAAATTTTGGTAGCATGTCTTACTAAGAGCAGCTTTTATTTCAGGTGTCCCTATGGAGATTTTATCATCTCCCTTCATGAGACAATTGTGTTGGAGATAGTTAATCTATATCCAAAGGGAAACTACAGAATAACAAAGAAATCTCAGATGTTACTTAACTGAATGGTACTATTGGATAAATTGGCCATATGTGATATCACTTAACAACTACATACTCAGAAACAAAAGTAAAACCCTTTAGGCAACAAAATGAGAAAAGATCAGAGAGGTTGGCTGGCCTAAGTTTACATATCTGGCAAATGGCAAAACTGGAATTCAAATTCAGAATTTAATCCACATAACAATGAATTACAAAATAGTTAAAAGAATCCAGATTTTTCCCAAGCAGACAATTAATAAAGGGACCCTCTTTAATGTACAAAGACTAGATATGAGACTGACACTTTTGTGACCTTTAAAGAATTTCTATAGATTGTCAAAGGACCTAATTCACAGCCAGGAGGAGCTCAAAAAAAGAAAGAAAAATCCGTGACAGTTGTGTCAAGCTGCTGGTCATTGAATTACAATAGAGAGTCCACTTGCCAATACTCTTCTAGAAAAGAAGTCAGAGTGAGACTTTCTCATAGGAGTCAGTTTCCTAACTCCCTGGAATGGTATACTTTAGCAGTGAAGGCCTCAGAAAACAGACATAGCTACCATCCCCATGGGCATCTTTATGTTGATTAATCACAACAGCTGGATCACACCAACTGGAAAACACCCCTCCCTCCTCTGAACTGGCCTAGCTCTTACTGTCTATATCCCTCATGTGATATTCAATATACATAGTATTGGATTAGTGATGATATTTAACTGCATTATTCTAATTAATTTTTTCATCAAACTTCTAAGCTATTTTAGGACAAGGACTTAACAGCAGGATGCAAGGTGCCCTAGAGATTCTCCACCAACATGGGTTGATGGGTTGAGTGACTGCCTTCTGATGAAACAGAAGTTGTCCAAATACTCCAGAGTGGAATTGCTTTAGAGTTGGTATTTCGAAGGCATCTTGGTGAGCTACGATGAGAGCTGATGTTCCAATTAGGAAATGCAGGAAGAAACTATGGTTCTATAAGACATCTATTCCTTTTTTTCACAAACAGTTTTGCTGCTGTGCAGCACCAACCAAATGGTATATTCATATTGGTAAGAATTTAACCATTAAAAGCAGAGAAGAATTAATCACATGTCCTGATGAGCTTCATCTTCTGTTCATATTAATGTAGCATTGCAGTCATACACCCTATAATGAAGTTTTGGTCTATGATAGACTAATAAATAACAGTGATCATTTAAGATTATGTTGCCTATCTAGACTATGAACTTGCTAATGGAAGCAACTATTCATCTATGATTTTCATTTCTCTTTTATAACATATTTTTTTTTTATTTCAAAGTCAGAGTGAGCAAGCGAGAGAGAATGATTTTCCATCCTCTGATTCACTCCCTAAATGCCCACAACAGCCAGGGTGGTGCCAGGTCAAACCCAGGAGCCCAGAACTCCATCTGGGTCTCTCACATGGTGAATAGGGATCTAAGTACTTGAGCCATCAGCTGCTGCTTCCCAGGCTGTCACATTAGCAAGGAGTTGAATCAGAATGGGAGCTGGGATTCAAACCCAGGAAACAAGATATTGGATGAGGGTGTCTTAATAGTTGTGCCGCCATACCTACACCTGTACATTTTATTTCAAAAATATCTAATTTGCATTTGCATTTTGTTCCATTTTAATTCACAAACAACAAGCACTATCTCCCATCTGATAGAAGCTATGCCTTCAGGGCAGCTCTAAGATTCCAAGTTCTCTAACAGGAATGCAGACACCCATCAAAGACAATCCTTTTATTCACAACTCTAGAACTCACATTTTATCTAGAAAATTTTCTTTGATTTTTAGCTTGATTTAACACTTCAGTATTGAACCTCTGGCCTTGCTTTCATCATTACCATCACAAGGAGCTTCAGTGTTTCTGCAGTGGTTTTACAAATGTTCTGATTCTTGAACTCACCAATGAGTTTCTGGTTCTCCCTTTCACATGCTAGCATTAAATATGCCCTTCAGCCACACCTCTTGGTTTGCTCTGATAAGATATGTGTTTAGTCATTGCTAAACACCCATGGATATAACCTTGTGACACAAACACAAGCACTCTTTCTATCAGGTAACTCCCTTGGTGCTGCCCAATTGAACTCAGTGGCAATGAGGGAAATGTCCTGTATCTGTGCTATCCAATATGGTAACCACTAGCCTTTTGTGGCCATTGAATCCCTAAAATGATAAGTTCAACTGATGAGGTGAATATATTTATGTAATTACATTTTGATTAATTTAAATGTAGGTAGCCATAAGTGGGATGGCAACTGCACTGGATAGTTCAGAAGAAACATAATACAAATGCAAAAAGACAGCATGGCAAGGGCTATGTTAGTACTGTGAACAAAGCTATAAGAACATGGAGTAAGGAAGAATTAATCTTGCTTCAAATGGTGAAGAGATTTACTAAAATAGATGGTATTGAAATTATATCTTAAGAGACAAATAAGATTTTATCAGGAGCCAGCGCTATGGCATAGTAAGTTAAGCCTCTCCCTGTAGCACCAGCATCCCATGTGGGCACCTGTTCAAGTCCTGGCTGCTCCTCTTCCAATCCAGCTCTCTGCTAATGGCCTGGGAAAGCAGTGGAAGATGGTCCAAGAGCTTGGGCCCCTAAATCCATGTGGGAGACCTGAAAGAAGCTCCTGGCTCCTAGCTTTGGTATAGCCCAGCTCTGTCTGTTGTAGCCATTTGGTAAGGGAGATGGAAGATCTCTCTGTCTGTAACTCTGCCTCTCAAATAATCTTTTAAAAATATATTTTATATTTTTTGAACAGTTAAAATAACATAAACAAATGCTACAGAGAAAAATAAGTCATTAAAACCTAGAGAGTTAAGGAATGTAGAGACAATAGATGAAACTAGAAAAACCAGTCTGTATCAATGATTTCTAGACATGTGCCATTAAATATGGTAAATAGAAACCATATGTAGTCATTTAAGTAGAAGTAATATTATAGTATTCAATTCATCAATTGCATTGCATTTCAGAGAATCAATGGCCACATGTGATTAATGGTTACCATGTTGGACAGTACAGATATGGAATCTGTACACAACTACAGAGAATTCTAATGGGTTGTTATGCTTTACAGTTTTGTTTTTGGCTTTGTTTTTATTTCATTTTAAGTTCTTAAATTAAATGGAAGGGGGAAAGATGAAGAAGGATAAAGCAATGGAAATTCCAATGGGCCAGCAGAATTTGATGAGGAGAGAATGAGTCAGAAGAGCAACTATTCTTTCCAGATAATTCCATGCCTTTCAGGCAGTATCATTGGCACTGAAGAGACAACACCTCATCTTAATGAACTTTAGTTCAGTCCAGATTCTGTACTATTTGACAATAAACTTTCTAAGCAATTCAATACATATGAGGAGATGATAACCAAAAACTGTAATGGAAGATAATAATAAAGAAACAAATATTGAACTTTTTACAAGAATTTATTTAAAAAGAATGACTAGGGTTGTAAAGATTCAGGAGGGGCACAATAATCCTTTCAAGTGCACTTTTTTTCCTGTTCTTTCTCGCCTATCAATTTTCAAAGGCCTCACACTGATCAGCGATTAATACATGTTCCCAAATTTCCATGAGATTTCTACTCAGAACAGCAATTTTTTGCCATATAATATCCAAAAAGAAAACACCACACATATGCATACACACACATAAATGCACACACACACACACACACACTCTGCAGGTGAATATGTCCTCTAGCTCTCAGCAAGACTGTGGTACCCAAATTCCTCTCTGTCTACCCAGATGAGAAAAGCCTGACAATGTGGAACCCTCAACTCATCCTTCTCCTCTCCTTTAAATATCAAAAGAAGTTGGGAGCTCCTAACTTTGAGGCAGAACCCACCTCCCATTTAGTAGATGAAATATAGTTATGAAAAGGACACTTTGGGGTAAAATAGACCCCATGACAGCACTCATTTTCCCACACCCTCACCTCATTCCATGGCCAGGTCTTTAAGGTCACAGGTATTCCTCTGTCCACTGTGTGATCAAAGAACCCAAATGCTGGGAAGATGCTGATATGCTCTATTTGTTCATCTCCTTTTAAAAGAAGCCCTACAAAGCCTATATTTTTCTTACTTTCCTCTATCTTTGCTCATTCCTTTCATCCAGAAGTGCTCATGGAGTTAGAAACTCTTTCCAGGGGTCCACGATGTCTAAACTATTTCATAGTATTACCAAGATGTCATTTACCTCTCATTCCTACCCTTTCATGAATGTGTAGAGGTATTTCCTGAAGCTACCTGATGTGTAATGATGCCATTTTTTGATGGCTAATGGAATACTCATATGTGTTTTTCAGAATGTTTTAAGGTTTAGGCTAAGGAAATAAATACATGCATTTTCAGAGGTTAGTTCAGTGTGTTCTCAGGACTTGAGATTCTTCCAGCTACATTTGCTTATACCATCTATAATCTGCAATATAGTAAACTTTTTTCAAACTTTTATTTAGTAAATATAAATTTCCAAAGTACAGCTTTTGGATTACAATGGCTTTTCCTCCCCCGTAACTTCCCTCCTACCCGCAACCCTCCCATCTCCCGCTCCCTCTTCCATTCCATTCACATCAAGATTCATTTTCAATTATCTTTATATACAGAAGATCAATTTAGTATATATTAAGTAAAGATTTCAACAGTTTGCACCCACACAGAGCATAAAGTATAAAATACTGTTTGAGTACTAGTTATAGCATTAATTCCAGCTATATTTGCTTATACCATCTATAATCTGCAATACAGTAAACTTTTATTTTAAAATCCAGAAGTTTTCCTCACACTTTTGCAAAAGCACAACAAAAATATAAATAATTTTGTTTCCTTTTGTTAAAATGTTCTTTGAACTTCTCTAAGATTCACCTAAAATATTTTAGAACTTAACAAAATGTCATTATAAAATAAATAAAAATGTGAGGCGGGTGTTTGGCATGTTCATTAATATACCCCTTGAAAGCCTATAAACAATATCAGAATACCCGAGTTTGAATCTCAGCTCTGCTCTCCATCCCAGCTTCCTGCTAATGCAGATCCTGGGAGGCAGTTGTGATGGCTCACATAGTTGGTTCCTGCTACCCATGTGGAAGGCTTGGATTGAGTTCCTGACTCCCGGTTTCAGCCCAGACAAGCCCCAGCCATTGTGGGCATTTGGGCAGTAAACCAATAGATGAGAGCTCTGTGTGTGTGTGTCTCTCTCTCAATTAAACAAATTTTAAAAAGTGTTTTTCTAGAACCCAACCACTGCAAAAGATTTCATAGATCATTTCCAGGTTCTAGTGGTGACATACCAGGAGACAACTGTCATCACTGCTCCCTGACTACGGGTTATATGTCCACCATGGTAGACCGAGCTGGACCCATCTGGGCTGTTGTTTTGATATAGGTTCATTCTGTATTTGAATGTTGCAGATTACTAGAACCAATAACTCTAAATTTCTTTGACCGCTGGGCCCAAGTTACAGGGGTGCCATCCACTGATAAAAATCATAAGGTTTTAGTGTTTAATCAATGCTGGAAGTTTCTACTGGTATAAAGTATCTCAAATTGCCCAGGCCCTGCTTCAAACTGTGGTCCTCACCACTGTACTTTTCTGAACCCACTTCAGAGTCTACTCAATAGCCTTGGTTCACTCCAAAATCTACCTATACATCTGTTCTGCTCTACTTATAAGAATTCCTACTAGGTTTGCTTGACGTTGAACTCAATTTTTTCTCCCCTGCTAACTAGGATAGCAAGAGAAGAGAGGAGGAAAAAAAGAGGATCTTACAATACTGTAACACACTGCAGACATGAATCATTAATTTTCTTGTATTCCATATATCAGAAATCTCCTATTTCCAATAAAGAGTATATTTGAAGAAATGCTTGAAAACAAATACAAGTGGTACTGAAATATTCAAAGTATTAAATAATTTTTAATATCTTATGTTTTATCCTAAATCAGCTGTGTTAACATTTGCATTGATGGTGCAACAGCAATGGTGCATAAAACTGCTATTCACTTAGCACACATCAAAGAAGTGGCACCAACTCTACCCGTGGTCATTTTCTTCAATGCCTCATATTCACAAGGAAAAAAAAAAAGTCAATTTATTTAGAGAACACCCTTGATAAAGCAGGGAAAAAGTAGTAATGCTATTCAATTTTGACCTCTGAGTGTGTGACTTTTTAACTTTCAGTATGACAGAAATCAGAACCCATAAGCACATTTGCCACAGACTGAAGTCCAACAGCTGACTCAAGGGAAAGTACTTACATGATTAAGCTGTGAGCTGAGATTTCTGCTTTCATGGGGCAACATTTTTACTTGAAAACATGACAATCCATAATACTAGGGTTATTTAGATTTGTGTATTTGACAATCACTTCCTAGAAAATGTATAACATAAGTTGTAATTTAACCATCACAATTTGTGGCCAATGATAATACTTGACCTTTTAAAGGAAATAATACTAGAAAGTTATATCCACTACTATGAGCTTGATAGATTTCCAATATTTAATGATTTTTCTGATAAGGTCAGTGGCTAATGTATGTGATTATTTTTAATGAAGCCAGTCAACATTTGAAAGATTTGCATAACTCAGTGAATGAACATCTAAATAACAAATGCAGGATAAATACAGTTCCACATATGAATAAAGACATTTTGCAAGTGCAAGATAGATTGATAGGATTTGACTTCATAGAAAACAAAAAGGCTCATTGATATGGTTTGTACTTCCTTTAAAAATGTATTAATTGTGGCAGGCATTGTGGCACAGTGGGTTAAGCCACCACTTAATATGCCCATATCCCATTGTGGAGTGCTGGTGCATTTATGGTTCCTCCACTGCAAGTCCAGCTTCTTATTAGTGTACAGGTGAAGACAGCAAAGGTGGCTCAAGTTCTTGGGTGCCTGCAATCAGATGGGAGACCCAGGTGGAGTTGGCCTCAGCCTGGTTCAGCCGTGGCTATTGTGACTATTTGGGGAGTGACACAGCAGATAAAAGATCTCTCTCTCTCTCTCTCTTCAAAAAAAAAAAGTAAATAAATCCTTTTTTAATTTTTATTTTATTTATTTGGCAGATAGAGTTAGACAGTGAGAGAAAGAGACAGAGAGAAAGGTCTTCCTTCCATTGGTTCACTCCCCAAATGGCCGCTACAGCCAGCGCTGTGCTGATCCGAAGCCAAGAGTCAGGAGCTTCCTCCTGGTCTCCCATGTGGGTGCAGGGGCCCAAGCACTTGGGTCATCCTCCACAGCCCTCCCAGGCCACAGCAGAGAGCTGGACTAGGAGAGGAACAACCGGGACTAGAACTGGCACCCATATGGGATGTCGGCGCTGCAGACAGAGGATTAACCTAGTGTGCCATGGCACCAGCCTCCTCAACAGTTTCTTAAAGATTGATTGATTAATCGATTTGAAAGGCAGAGAGACAGGGAGAGATAGAAATAGGGAGACAGAAAACTAGAAGGAGAGACAGAGAGATCTTCCATCTGGTGGTTCACTCTCCAAATGGCCACAACAACCATGTTGAAACCGGATCTTTCACATGGATGGTAGGGACTCAAGTACTTGAGCCATCATATCCTGCTTCGTAGGCACATTCTTAAGGAGCTAGATAAGAAGGGAGTGCAAGTAGCCAGGACTTGGAACTGGGAATCTAATATGGGATGCAGGAGTCTCAGTGTGGCTTAACACAAGCACCCATCAACAACATTTTTTTAATAATTGGAAGACCCATTTTATCTACATCCATCTGGAATACTGCATTGAAAAACATGGAAACCAAAGTGATCCAGTATAACACAATGATTACAACAGCTAAAAAATGAAACTATTTTTTAAGATCTGAAAGCTATATACCTACATATTACATGTACATAGATAACAAGATACACATGGGTTAAATACAGATATCTAGATAGTACAAAAGTAACTGGTTGTGTGTAATAGTAGATGAGGTCCACTCCTGATATACCTCCTTAATAAATGTTTCCAGCTCTCCTCTGATTCATAACTGCTTTTATATATCAATTTCAGTTTGACATAATGCTATCCACATACGACAAAGCAGCTCTGAAGTTCCTGAAATATCATTTTTATATACAATTTCTCTGATTGGACATTCCCTCTGCATATGTAATATCAAAGTATTATCACCTAAGTAGATCAAGAAAAAAAGTCCAAAAATATACTCATTTAATGCTTTTTAAATACTTTCTAGACAGTGAAAACAATCAAACCTTCTGCTAGCTTATGTACCTTCTCTCCCAGATCATAAATGAATAAACCCAGCTGATATATCCATAATTATCTTTTTTGAGGCTTCCAATGAAATTCTCTGGGTAAAAGTCTGAATCGCCTATTGATATTGTCCTTTTTGCCTACAGAAACACATTCCCAAAAGGAGGAAAACAGAAGTCCATTTGCGATAATCTCCAATATCAGAACATGCCGATAAAACCACGTTGCCCTAGACCCACCTTTCTAGTATGGGACCAGAATGAAATGATTTCCTGCATTCTGTCACCCAGATTAATGTGATTTCTGTGAGAATAGGAGAGTCTTATGTCTTAGATATTTCACCACAACCTATTTTCATTCTCCTACAGTGGATGCTAATTTAATTCTTTTTATTTTTTAAAGATTTTATTTTTTTTTAAATTTTTTTGACAGGCAGAGTTAGACAGTGAGAGACAGAGAGAAAGGTCTTTCTTCTGTTGGTTCACCCCCTAAATGGCCACTATGGCTGGCGTGCTGCACAGATCCGAAGCCAGGAGCCAGGTGCTTCTTCCTGGTCTCCCATGAGGGTGAAAGGCCCAAGCACTTGGGCCATCCTCCACTGCCTTCCCGGGCCACAGCAGAGAGCTGGACTGGAAGAGGAGCAACCGGGACAGAATCCAGTGCCCTGACTGGGACTAGCACCCGGGGTGCTGGCGCCGCAGGTGGAGGATTAGCCTAGTGAGCCACGGCGCTGGCCAAAGATTTTATTTAATAAATACAAATTTCATAGGCAAAGCTTTAGGAACAAAGTGGTTCTTCAACCTATACCCACCCTCCCACCCAAATTCTTGTCCCACCTCCTACTCCCTCTCCCTTCCCATTCTTCATTAAGATTCATTTTTAATTAACTTTATATACAGAAGACTAACTCTATACTAAAGATTTCAACAGCTTGCACTCACACACACACACACACACACACACACACACATATAAAGTAATGTTTGAGAACAAGTTTTGCTGTTAATTCTTTTAGTACAACTCATTAAGGACAGAGGTCCTACATGGGGAGTAAATGCACAGTGACTTCTGTTATTAATTTAACAATTAACACTCTTATTTATGATGTCAGTGATCAACTGAAGCTTTATGTCATGAGCTGCCAAGATTATGGAAGCCTTTTGTGACCACAAACTCTGTCAATATTTAGACAAGACTGTAAGCAAAGTGCAAGTTCTCTCCTTCCTTCAGAGAAAAGTACATCATCCTTCTTTGATGGCCCTTCTTTCCACTGGGATCTCAGAGAGATCCTTCATGTAGGATATTTTTTGTCACAGTGTCGGCTTTCCATGCCTGAAATGCTCTCAGAGGCTTTCCAGATACATCTGAATGCCTTAGGGGCTGATTCTGAGATCAGAGTGTTACTTAAAGCAATTGTCATTCTATGTGTCTACTGTGTGGACTGATTCCCATGTTAGATATTCCTTCATTTTTAATTCTGTTATTATTACCAGGTACTTGATGCTATCTATATGATCTCTTTAACACTTAATACTATCTATATGTTCATTTTAACACTTAATATGATCAACTTAACAATTAAGATGGCATTTTTACCACCAATTTTAATGGGATTTAGAGTCCCATGACAAGTTTTTAAATTGTATCCTTAGAAGTAAGTCCGTAGAACTACATGCAGAACTATGCAGTTTTACAAACTTCTTCCTCTCTCTTTCTCCCTCTTATTTTTTATTGAGATCTATTTTCAATTGACTTTATGTACATATGATTAGCTCTATGTTAAGTAAAGATTTCAACATATAGTATGACGAAGAGAAAATTAAAACAAAATAAAAAACTGTTCCTCAACATTCAAGACAAGGCCTGTTCAAGTCATTGTTCCTCAAAGTGTCAATTTCATTTCTACAGCTTTCTCTTAGGTGTGCTATTAGTTCCCACAGATCAAGGAGAACATATAGTATTTGTCCCTTTGGGACTGACTTATTTCACTAAGCATGAAGTTTTTCACATAGATTCCATTTTGTTGCAAATGACTGGATTTCATATTTTTAGCTGCTGTGTAGTATTCCACAGTGTACAGACTCCACAATTTCTTTATCCAGTCTTCAATTAATGGGCATTTAGGTTGATTCCATGTCATAGCTATTGTGAATTGAGTTGCAATAAACTTGGAGGTGCAGATAGCTCTCATTTCCCTTCAGTAAATTCCCAGGAGTGGGATGGCTGGGTCATATGGAAGTCTATATTCAGACTTTTGAGGTATCTCCATATTGTCTTCCATACTGGCTTTACCAGTTTACATTCCCACCAACAGTGGGTTAGAGTACCCTTTTTCCCATATCCTCTCCAGCATTTGTTGTTGTTGATTTCTGTATTACAGCAATTCTGCCTGGGGTGAGGTGAAATATCATTGTGGTTTACTTGCATTTCCCTGACAGCAAGTGATCCTGATCATTTTTCCTTGTGTCTGTTCGCCATTTCGATTTCCTCTTTTGAAAAATGTCTGTTTAAGTCCTCTGCTCATCTCTTAACTGGGTTTTTGTTTTGTTGTTGTGGAGTTTCTTGATTTCATTGTAGATTCTGGTTATTAATCCTTTATCAGTTGCATAGTTTGCAAATAATTTCTCCCATTCTGTTGGTTGCCTCTTAACCTCTGACTGTATCTTTTGCTGTACAAAAGCTTCTCATTTTGAAGTAATCACATATGTCAATTTTGGCTTTGACTGTCTGTGACTCTGAGGTCTTTTCTGGGAATTATTTACCTGTGAAACATTATGCTGAGTGAAATAAGCCAATCCCAAAGGGACAAATACCACTTGTTCTCCCTGATCGGTGACAACTAACTGAGCACCAAAAAGGAAACCTGTTAAAGTGAAATGAACACTATGAGAAATGGTGACTTGATCAGCCCTCACCCTGACTGTTGATGAGCAACTTAATATGTTATCCCTCTTAGTATTTTTTTTGTTTGTTCTACTTAATACTTTTGGTTGAATACTATAATCAGTACACAATTCTTCTTAAGTGCTGAAACTTAACTGAAAAGTGATCACTGTTAAATATAAGAGTGGGAATAAGAGAGGGAAGAGATGTGCAATTCGGGACATGCTCAATCTGACTTATCTCAAACGGTAGAGTTAGAAACATACCAGGGGATTCCAATTCAATCCCATCAAAGTGGCACATACCAATGCCATCTCACTAGTCCCAGTGATCAATTTCTGTTCACAATTGATCATAATGATAGGACTAAGAACCAAAGGGATCACATAAACAAGAATAGTGTCTGCAAATACTAGCTGATAGAATCAAAAAGGGAGAGAATGATCCAACATGGGAAGTGAGATACACAGCAGACCCATAGAATGGCAGATGTCCTAAACAGCACTCTGGCCTCAGAATCAGCCCTTAAGGCATGCGGATCCAGCTGAAAAGCCCATGAGAGTATTTCAGGCATGGAAAGCCAAGACACTCTGGGGAAAAAAAAAAAAAAAACTAAATGAAAGATCTCCGCGAGTGAGATCCCAGTGGAAAGAACGGGGCCATCAAAGAAGGAGGTACCTTTCTCTGAAGGGAGGAGAGAACTTCCATTTTGACCATGGCCTTGTCTAAATAGGATCAGAGTCGGTGAACTCAGGGGGCTTCCATAGCCTTGGCAACTCATGACAAGAGCCTAGGGTGGTTACTGATGCCATAAACAAGAGTGTCAATTTGTTAAGTCAACAACAGGAGTCACTGTGCACTTACTCCTCATGTAGGATCTCTGTCCTTAGTGTGCTGTACATTGTGATTTGATGCTATAACTAGTAATCAAACAGTATTTCTCACTTTATGTTTCTGTGTGGGAGCAAACTGTTGAAATCTTTACTAAATGCATGCTAAACTGATCTTCTGTATATAAAGAGAATCGAAAATGAATCTTGATGTGAATGGAAGGGGAGAGGGAGTGGGAAAGGGGAGGGTTGCGGGTGGGAGGGATGTTATGGGGGGGAAGTCATTGTAATCCATAAGCTGTACTTTGGAAATTTATATTCATTAAATAAAAGTTAAAAAAAAAAGAAATGTCTTGCAGGGTTTCGCCAATGTTCTCAATAAATTTGATGGTGCCAGGTTGTAGATTTAGATCTTTAATCCTTGTTGGGTAGATTTTTGTGTAAGCTGTAAGGTAGGGGTCTCACTTCATACTTTTGCATGTGGAAATCCAGTTTTCCCAGAACCATTTGTTAAAGAGACTGTCTGCTCCAGGGATTGGTTTTCACTCCTTGGTCAAATATAAGTTGGCTGTAGATGTTTCAATTAATTTCTTGGGTTTATATTCTTTTCCATTGTTCTATCCATCTATTTTTGCACCAGTACCAAGCTGTTTTGATTATATCTGCCTTGTAGTATATCTTGAAATCTGGTATTGTGATGTTTGCGACTTTGTTTTGGTTGTATAAGAGTGCTTTAGCTGTTCAAGGTCTCCTGTGCCTCCATACGAATTTCAGCATCATTTTTTCTAGATTTGAGAAGAATGTCTTTGGTATTTTGAATGGTATCACATTGAATCTATAAATTGCTTTTGGTAGTACAGTCATTTTGATGATATTGATTCTTCCAACCCCTGAACACAGAAGATTTTTCCATTTTTTTGGTATCTTTTTCTATTTCTTTAATGTTTTGCAATTCTCATTGTAGAAACCTTTTACATCCTTGGTTAAATTTATTCTAAGGTATTTTTGTAGCTATTGTGAATGGGATTGATCTTAGAAGTTCTTTCTCAGCTGTGGCATTGCCTGTGTATACAAAGGCTGTTGGTTTTTGTGTATTGATTTTATATCCTGCCACTTTACCAAACTCTTTTATGTGTTCCAATACTCTCTTAGTGGAGTCTTTTGGATCCTCTCTATATAGAATCATGTCATCTGCAAATAGGAATAGTTTGATTTCTCCTTCCCAATTTTTACCCCTTTGATTTCTTTTTCTTGCCTAATGGCTCTGGCTAAAACTTCCAGGACTATATTGAATAGCAATGTTGAGAGTGGGCATCCCTGTCTGGTACCAGAACTCAGTGTGAATGCTTCAATAAAACCCTGGCTGTGGGTTTGTCATAAATTGCCTTGATTGTGTTGAAGAATGTTCCTTCTAAACTCAATTTTCTTAGAGTTTTCATCATGAAAGGGTGTTGAATTTTGTCAAATACGTCTCTGTATCTATTGAGATAATCATATGGCTTTTGTTCTTCAATTTGTTAATGTGATGTATCACATTGATTGATTTGTTAATGTTGAACCATCCCTGCATACTAGGGATAAATCCCACTTGGTCTGGGTGAATGATCTTTCTGATGTATTGTTGGATTCTACTGGCAAAAATTTTGTTGAGGATTTTTGCATCTATATTCATCAGAGAAATTGGTCTGTAGTTCCCTTTCTCTGTTGCATCTTTTCCAAGTTTAGGAAATAAGTTGATGCTGGTTTCACAGAAAGAATTTGGGAGGGTTTCCTCTTTCAATTATTTTGAATAGCATAAGAATTGGAATTAGTTCTTCTTTAAAAGTCCGGTAGGGGCCAGCACCGAGGCTCACTTGGTTAATCCTCTACCTGCAGCACCAGCAGCGCTGGCTGCTCCTCTTCCAGTCCAGATCTCTGCTGTGGCCCATGAGGGCAGTGGAGGATGGCCCAAGTGCTTGGGCCCCTGCACCCACATGGGAGACCAGGAGGAAGCTCCTGGCTCCAGGCTACAGATCGGCGTAGTTCCGGCCGTTGCAGCCATTTGGGAAGTGAACCAATGGGAAGAAGACCTTTCTCTCTGCCTCTCTCTGTGTGTCAAATAAATTAAAAAAAAAAAGTCTGGTAGAATTCAGCAGTGAATCTATGTGGTCCTCGGCTTTTCTTTGTTCGGAGGGCCTTTATTACTGATTCATCACTCTGAAATGTTGTGATCTTTATTCCAGGGTGGAGCGTGTTGTGAGGTGGTCCCCACAATTGAGTGTGTGTGTGAGAGGAAAACACAGCAGCCCCCTGCTTACACTCGAAAATGTAAACAATCAATATGGCTCTCCCACTGGCTGTAGGTCTGGTTGAGGAGAGGGGAGAGACACAGATGCACCGTGACATGCCCAACCTCTCCTCCCATTTCCCTACAATTTTTCCTTCTTCCCACTTGGTACTTCAAACGCAGCTCCCCAAGCTTCCCCGCCCACTGCTATCCACAGCTCTGTGGACTCACGACCTCTCACCTGGTTCCCTAGGTCGAGGGGTAGTGCCAATCTCCTTGCTGGGTCTCTCCGCTGCTCCTTTGCTGCACATCTGCCACCTCTCCTTCCTCCTTCCTTCCCCATGGTGGACTTGAGCAGTCTCTGAGGGACTCCTGGGCCACAATGCATGAACTTCTCTCAATTCTGCCTCCAGCTTGTAACCCCTCTGTTCATTAACAATACATTTTTCACCGCTCGACTCTAAATGTGCCACTGCTATATCACCACCTTGCCCCCTCTGATCCCTCAGCAACTTTTTTTTTTTTTGGACAGGCAGAGTTAGACAGTGAGAGAGAGACAGAGAGAAAGGTTTTCCTTCCATTGGTTCACCCCGCAAAATGGCCGCCACAGCTGGCGCGCAGCGACTAGCACGCAGTGCTGATCCAAACCCAGGAGCCAGGTGCTTCCTCTTGGTCTTCCATGCAGGTGCAGGGCCCAAGCACTTGGGCCATCCTCCACTGCCTTCCCGGGCCACAGCAGGGAGCTGGACTGGAAGAGGAGCAACCGGGACAGAATCTGGCGCCCCAACCAGACTAGAACCCAGGGTGCCGGTGCCGCAGGCAGAGGATTAGCCAAGTGAGCCATGGCGCCAGCCCCTCAACAACTTTTATGAAGGAAAAGGATTCTATGATCAAAACCTTTGCTTTGTTTGTTTTTTCAAAGATTTATTATCTGTTTAAAAGGCATAGTTACAGAGAGAGGGAAGACAGAGAAAAAAACAGAGACAGAGAGAGAGAGGGAAAGAGAGAGAGAGAGAGAGAGAGATATCTTCCATCCTCTGGTTCTCTCCCCAAATGGCCACAACAACCAGGACTGGGTCAGACTGAAGCCAGGAGCCAGGAACTTCTTCCTTGGCTCTCACATGGGTGCAAGGGCCTAAGCAATTGGGCCATCCTCCACTGCTTTCCCAGTGCATTAGCAGGAAGCTGGATTGAAAGTGGAGCAGCCAGGACTCAAACTGGCACACACATGGGATATGGGCTTTGCAGGCAACTGTTTAACCCCCTACACCACAATACCAGCTCCAGATCAAAACCTTTGAGAATCACTCTGTTGGCTACCAAAAGTCAAATGTCTTTTATGTAGAATGTATCCTGACCTGAAGTCTTGCCACTGATAAGGAGAGAAAAAAAAATGTTGCCTTTTGATAGTCTGCCAAGTTTCTGAAGAGTGTCCTCCTTCATCTGCCCTTGATTTGTTATCCCTCCACTTCTCTCCACAACACTTCCACCCCTGCTGCCCTGCTCTGCACCTTCAACCCTGTGAAAATGGAAAGAGAATAGACAGGAAAGAAAGAAGGCTATCTTTTATTGCCTCAGCTCCCAGCAATGGGAATTGTATTTTCCCCAACATTTTCACTTCCATAGGCATTCTTTTGTGTTTTTTATTAAATTTTTATTTATATAAATGGAAATTTCATGTATCTCATACATAGAGTTTTAAGAACATAATGACACTTCCCACCCCATCCTCCCTCCCTCACTGACTCCCACCCTTCCTCCTACTTCCCTTTTTATTTTCCTTTTAATTTTTGTGATAATATATTTTTTCTTGAGAACAAGTTTTATCATTAATTGAAGAAGCACCTCCATAGGCATTATGTATTGCTGGGACCAGTATTTACTAGAAAGGACTGGCAAGCCTAGTTTCAAATCCTGGTTTCATCTCCCTCAATATCTGTGTGACTTTGGGCCAGCCATTGAATATCATGAAAACTACATTGGCCCTTCCATAGAACAGAGAGAAGATAAACTTACAAGTCTACTGCTCTTCCTAAAGCAAAGCATGTATACAAGTATAACTCAGCACAGAGGATGCATTAAACACATTTTAGTTCCTGTCTGTCTTTCTCTCACTTGTGAACTTGAATCCCACTCCCACTTCGCAGGGAACCAAAGAGGTCAGAGAACTGGGGAAAAGTTGGATGTGTGGTCTATTGAACACCCATCACAACCATCATCTAGAATGGAGACCTCAATTCTTGCCACCATGACCCTCCCCTCCAGCCTCTGTATAACAGAAGCTGTGCTCTATCCACGACAAACTCTAATAAAAACTACTTTTTTGGAGGAAGAAGATCCTGAAAGTGATGCCCTAGGAGGTTGTCGGCCTGAACATTCATGCTGTGGGCATAAGCCTCTCTGGATTTCATTGTGGTGAAGTAGAATGTTATTACAAGAGCATGTCAGCCTGGGACCCCGTGTTTAACTGGTTCCCTGGTGAATGAGATGAGACATTTTTGAGACAGGCATATGGTGACTCTGGCAGACCTCCAAACACATTGCTGAAGGATGTGGCTTCTATACATAGGACACCAGGAGAGATTTGTACTAACAGCACACTGTCTTTGTCTCTACAAGTTATCTGAGTATCCAACACCCTGGTGGGGACATGACCCCATTGCTTGGACAGGGCAGAACAAATTGGAAGTAGAGCTATGCTGGAGACAAGATCTCAAACCCAAGACATGAAGTCATAGCATATATGATTTCCCAGGGTGTCTGCTCCAAAACCTTGTGTTTCTGATTTCCTCTTGAAGAGCCTCTCAGGGAAAAGAGTCATGCATCTGTGTGACATTTTCCAGCAAACAAGCGGACCCTTGCTAGTGTGTACATCCTGACTCTGTACTTCTCCCCCAGGCATTGACAAATTACTTATTGAGGTGGCCTCTCTTGCCCCAGCTCTCGGTACCCCACTGAGATGGTGCTCAGAGCCTAGAGAGAATATTTTTGTTTTATTACCTCATGGATAAGCTGTGTACTTGGAAAAAACAAGTGAAACTTCAGATATCTCATACAGTTGGAGTGAAGTCTAGGGAGCAGAACACTGACTTTATAAGCAATGGATCATGTCTTAACTCAGCCTATCTACTTTTCTGGATCTTTAAATTGGTTGTCCAGCAAGATCAGTATAGCTGACATTTTCTAACAGAAGTTTAACTGTCATTCAAGATATTCATAGTGGTGATTTTGGCTAACTGCTAAATGTAAAATCAAACGTGAACTGTCAGCCCCTTTGGAAATATGCCTTGTTAAAAGAAAAAATTATATATGGCATTCTTTACCACTATCATGCTAGAAGATACTGTATATAACGTAGCTTAATTGAGAGTATTGTATCAAGAAACCATTCACCTGTCTATACCCTGAAATGAGAGCCCTGCATTTGCAAGGTATGGAAATCTCAGTCAAAGTTATGGGACAACCCAGACTTCAAGGGAGAACCACTGCAAGCACATGGAGCAGAAACTTTCGTAAGTACATGGACAGCAGGGATCTCAGATCACAACATAGTACCAACCTGGTACCACAGCAGACTTAAAACGCTCCAAGGGGAGTCCAGAAGGACACCTGACAATAGGGAACAGCAGAATATCAGGAAATTGGAATTATGGTGACGAGGGAGGTGGGTGACTTGCACTATGCATGTTTCACTACATTAACATCTTGAAGAGATTATAAAGTGTAGGGCCTTTTCTAAAGGAAAAATGGGGAAATAGTCATGCAATTATATATACACATATACATATTTGTTTACTTTTTCAAAAAGAAAAATAAGGACAATAAGCTAGAAACTAATGACTATTATCACCTTCGGAAGATTATGGGAATGAAGTGGAAAGGATTTGGGAAACAATCAGATTTCTTTGAAAATATCATTTTACAGTTTTGACATTTGAACCATATTAATATTCTACATTCTCCAAAAGCAAAAATAAATCACAAAGAATGAAAAAGCAAACCTCAGAACTGAATACAAATGAAAGCAAAACATCTTAACTATTATTAAAGGTACTGTACACACACACAGAGAAAAATAATTATTTCAAGCAATCTAAATACAATGGAATATAGTCTAAAAAGAATATGTGTCTGGTGCTGTGGTGTAGCAGGTAAAACTGCCACCTGCAGTGCTGGCATCCTATATGAGCACCGGTTCTAGTCCTAGCTGCTCCACTTCCGATGCACCTCTCCGCTATGGCCTAGGAAAGCAGTGGAAGATGGCCCAAGTTCTTGGGCCCCTCTACCCACATGGGAGACCTGGAAGAAGCTCTTGGCTTCTGGATTTGGATTGGCACAGCTCCAGCTATTGTGGCCACATGAAAAAGATACAACAGAGAAAGAAAAATACAGACCAATTTCCCTGATGAATACAAATGCAAAAACCCTCAACAAAACACTAGCCAATTGAATCCAACAATACTTCAGAAAGATCATTCACCCAGACCAATGGGATTTATCCCTGGTATGCAGGGATGGTTCAACATTTGTAATTCAATGTGATATATTATATTAACAAACTGAAAAACAAAAACCATATGACTATCTCAATAGATGCAGAGAAATAATTTGATAATAAACAACATCCTTTCATGATGAAAACCTTAAGCAAACTGGGTATAGAAGGAACATTCCTCAACACAATCAAGGCAATTTATGACAAACCCATGGCCAGTATCCTATTGAATGGGGAGAAGTTGGAAGCATTCTCCCTAAGATTCAGAATGAGACAAAGATGCACATTCTCACCTTTGCTATTCAATATAGTCTTGGAAGTTTTAGTCAGAGCCATTAGGCAAGAAACAACAAATGTTGGTGAGATGTGAGGGAAAAGCTACCCAAATCCACTGTTTGTGGGAATGTAAACTGGTACAGCCACTGTGAATGAAAATATGGAGATACCTCAGAAATCTGAAATATAGTCCTACCATATGACCCAGCCATCCCACTTCTGGAAATTTATCCAAGGTAAATGAAATCAGCATATGATACAGTTTTCTGTACCCCCATGATTCTTGCAGCTCAATCCACAATAGCTAAGATATGGAATCCATCCAAATTTCTGTCAACTGAAGAATGGATAAAGAAATTATGGGATATGTACACCATGGACTATTACACAGAGGTTAAAAAAATGAAATCCTTTCATTTGCAAAAAAATGGATGCAATGGATGCAACTGGAAAACATTATACTTAGTGAAATAAGCCAGTTCCAAAATGACAAATACCATATATTCTTTCTGATCTGTGGTAACTAATATAGAATACCTAAAAGGTAATTTATAGAAGTGAAATTGACACTTTGAGATGTGATGATTTTGAACAGTCCTTGTCTCGAGTGTTGAGGAACAGATTTTTTTTCCTATTCTTTGTTGAACTCTTCAGTTAGTTTAAAGTTAATCTTGTGTATATAATGGTAATTTAAAATAGACCTTAGTGGGGCTGGCACCGTAGCACAATAGGCTAATCCTCTGCATGCAGTCCTGACTCCATATGAGCGCTGGTTCTAGTCCCAGTTGAACCTCTTCCAAACTAGCTCACCACTACGGCCGGGGAAAGCAATAGAATATGGCCAAGCGCTTGGGCCCCTGCACCCATGTGGGAGAGCCAGAAGAAGCTTTTGGCTCCTGGCTTCAAATCAGTTCAGCTCTTACTGTTGCAGTCATTTGGGGAGTGAACCTGTGGATGGAAGACCTTTTTCTCTGCCTTTCCCTCCAACAGTGAGACAGTAATTCTACTTCTCAAATAAATAAAATATTTTAAAAAATAAAATAGACCTTAGTAAAAAATTAAGAATGAGAATGAGAGGAAGGAGGAAAAAGGGTGGGATTATGCATTGGAGACTGGGTAGGGTGGGAAGGATCACTATGTTCCTAAAGTTGTATTTATGAAATGCATGAAGTTTGTATTCCTTAAATAAAATGTTTCTGGGGGGAAAAACAAAAAGGAAATCTCTTTCTACTGAATGTCAACTAGTAATTATAAAAGGATGATAAAATTATAAACTTTTCCAATAATATGATTAATTAAGGCAAAGACCATTAATGTATATTAAAAAAAATAAAATCTCCATAGATTACTTATTAAACCCAGAGGATGATGGAAGAGTGGGATGGAGGCACAGAAAATTTGCTTTTTGATGGAGAGATTTGAAAGTCATTGTTACCCAAATAGTTAATCTGCGGATCACCAACAGTGGGACAGCTGACAATTGTGCCTTTTGTGTGACACACTGAGTGGTCATACTACTTGAATGCTATTCTTGCCATAATTGTTTGGCCTGACTCTAATCATGAGGAAACTATCAAACCAATCTTAGACTCTTCAATAGCTTCAATTTCTCTGTTCTTCAATGAAGGCAGAGATACTGTTCTAGACATGTAGAAACTAAAAGGAAATATTAATATTATATAATGCTATAGTGAAAAGTTAGAGAGGACATTGTTGGGAATATTGAGGATAGACTGTAAATTGATAATATTAAACCACTGTTAAGTTTCTTAAGTCTGTTAAGGTGTGGTTATTCATGAGAATTATTTTTCCAGGAAGATGAATGCTGAAGTACTTGGGAGTGAAGCATCATGATGTCTGCAGTCTACCTGTAATTATTTTGTATGAAGGCAGTGATTTACACATGGACAATCAGAAGGCCATTGTGTGGCAAGAGAATAACTGTTGGAAAGTCTAGGTGAGGAACACACAGTGTTCCTTATATTTCATATGCTTTCATAAAATTTTCTGTGGAATTCAAATTTTTCTAAATGAAAAAGGTTACTTTTTTAAGATTTTATTTTATTTATGTGAAAGTCAGAGTTACAGAGAGGTCTTCTATCCACTGGTTCACTCCCCAAATGGCCCCAACAATTGGGACTGAGCCAGGAAAAAGCCAGGAGCTTCATCTGGGTCTCCGACATAAGTGCAGGGACCCAAGGACTTAGCCATCTTCTAATCGTCTAAAGCATATCTTAATGTGCTTTCCCAAGAATATTAGAAGGGAGCTCGATCAAAGAGTGGAGTAGCCAGGCCTCAAACTGACGCCAATATGGGGTGCTAGCACTGCAGCTGTCCGCTTAATGCCATAATGCTGGCCCCAAAATTTACTTTTTTAAAAACAAGTTTGCAGAGAGAGATAATGAGTGAGGAAGGAAGGATAGAACAAGGGAAGGAGGGAGGGAGAAGAGGAGGGAGACAGCAAGTGAGGGAAGTATTATATTCTTAGAACTGCGTCTAAGAATTTTATTGAATCTGTTATCTTTGTGTTAACATCACATTAACATGAGAACTGATGAGAAAAAACAAACTGATCTTTTGATCTCTGAAAAAAGAAATGATTATGTAATTCACAATGTGTATATTATGATCTTTTAACAATGTGGTTTCTTTTTTTAATAAAAACTAGAGTTCTATTATTTTTAAAAAGAATAAAATATATTTTTAAATTAATTAATTAAATGCAGGCTTTCAGAAACAGCATCCAGGCATTTCCATGACCTCTCTGTACCTCATCTTTCAAAGCAAAAACACCTGTGTAACAGTATGTATGTGCTTCAGGAGAGGGATCACAGAGGTTGCCATCATTAACATCCCCCAGCCCAACACCTCCCAGCACCCTTAAGCATCTTTTAGTAAACTGTAACTTCCATAAAATGTTTCTGCTGGAGTATGCATCCTGTTCAAGCCTCCTATGCAATCTCTCACATACTCAGGGTGTTTTGCAACAATGCTCCATTAGCTAAAGCATCCTGGGTATTGAGTTTTCCAGGTAATTATTATGAAAAAAAAATGTTGCAACACCCATTACCCCACCAATAATTTCCTCGGTTGCAATTTCTATAGGCTTTCCTTTCTTGTCTAGGATAAATCAGGCTAAATCTGTCCAGGAAAACTGAGGCACAAATAGGTCCCAGATTCTTCACTCTATATATTAGATTGTTCCAGTACTTGCAGGGGGCATAGGAATAATGACCTCTGCAATTGCCCTGAAAAAGATCCTTCGTAATTAAATCCATCACAAGAATTTTTTCCTTGCCATTTCTATCTTTTCTATTAAGTAAGAGTATAGGGATTCAAACTAGCTGGTGATCTAGTTCATCAAAATTTCAGGTTTTTTAAAAAATAATATTCTCATAAGAAGGGTTCTAGAATATATTCTGGCAATCACTATGCTGCACAACAGTGTGAAAAAGATGAGTATGCTTAGAGTATGGATGGCATCATGAATTTCTCATATCATAAACATGTATGGTGATCATTTAATTTGGTAATTGGATTAAGAAATATTTAATCTTAGATACTTTATAACTGTAATATAGTTTTTGTTAATGTAACAATTCAAAAAAGTGTTCAGGAGCTACTATTTCTGAGTCTGATTGTGTTTTCCTCTAATAGCTTAATATAATACTTTGCCATAAAATGTTGATCCACAAACTCAACATTTAGGGTCAAAGGCAAACCATACTGGTTATTGGCTTTGGTAAGTGAAGAATGCATTCCATTCTATTACCATAACCCAGAGTTGCTAACTGTGAGGCTTCCTATTGTAGGATTGTTAGTTGCAATGTAGGATGGTTAGTTATAGCCCTGGTCTTCAGCTACCAGATGCTTCTTCACTACAGTTGAAATGGAGACAATCAACAATGTCTCT
Organism: Oryctolagus cuniculus; assembly: GCF_964237555.1. Lineage (NCBI taxonomy): Eukaryota > Metazoa > Chordata > Mammalia > Lagomorpha > Leporidae > Oryctolagus > Oryctolagus cuniculus. The sequence continues at coordinate 50,438,413 of NC_091433.1, forward strand.
AGAATGCCAAATATTCCCTGAGGAGCAAAATCTTTCCATATTGAGACTCACTGCTATCACTGAAATGAGAGGTCTCATTAGAAACAATGAAATAATTGTAAACTTCTAACATCTCCAGTTCTGACGACAGTCCCTCTATTACATACATAGAGAAGGTATTATCTCTGAATCATACTAAGCCATTAGAGACACGAAACCCTATCCTGACTCTGATCCTTACTTATGATGCTGGGCTTCAAGACATCCCTGAGCCTTTTAGTTCAGCATTCATAAAAATAGAAATCATGCCAGATTCACATACCTCCAGAATTGAGGGTAGACAAAGACGATACTGTTGTGCGTGTGTGTGTGTGTGTGTTAGCCCAGACCAATATGACAATATATCACTGAAAAGGTAGTTTTTTTTTACATTTAAGTCATGCTTTTATTATTATTATGTATGAATTACACATCATTTTAAAACTTTTTTAAACTTTTATTTAATAAAAATAAATTTCCAAAGTACAGCTTTTGGATTACAGTGGCTTTTCCCCCCATAACTTCCCTCCCACCCACAACTCTCCCATCTCCTCCTCTATCTCCCATTCCATTCACATCAAGATTCATTTTCAATTATCTTTATATACAGAAGATCAACTTAGTATATAGTAAGTAAAGATTTCAACAGTTTGCACCCACACAGAAACACAAAGTACAAAGTACTGTTTGAGTACTAGTTATAGCATTAATTCACATTGTACAACACATTAAGGACAGAGATCTTACATGGGGAGTAAGTGCACAGTGACTCCTGTTGTTGACTTCACAAATTGACACTCTTGTTTATGGCATCAGTAATCACCCTAGGCTCTTGTCATGAGTTGCCAAGGCTGTGGAACCCTTTTGAGTTTACCAACTCCGATCTTATTTAGACAAGGTCATAGTCAAAGTGGAAGTTCTCTCCTCCCTTCAGAGAAAGGTACCTCCTTCTTTGATGGCCCCATTCTTTCCACTGGGATCTCACTCGCAGAAATCTTTCATTTAGGTTTGGGTTTGTTTTTTGTTTTTTTGGTTTTTTTTTTTTTTTGCCAGAGTGTCTTGGCTTTCCATGCCTAGAATACTCTCATGGGCTCTTCAGCCAGATCTGAAAGCCTTAAGGGCTGATTCTGAGGCCAGAGTGCTATTTAGGACATCTGCTATTCTATGAGTCTGCTGTGTAACCTGCTTCCCATGTTGGATTGTTCTCTCCTTTTTAATTTTTTTAGTTAGTATTAGCAGACACTAGACTTCTTTATGGGATCCCTTTGACTCTTAATCCTATCATTAGGATCAATTGTGAACAGAAATTGATCACTTGGACTAGTGAGATGGCATTGGTACATGCCACCTTGATGGGACTGAATTGGAATCCCCAGGCACGTTTCTAACTCTACCGTTTGGGGCAAGTCTGACTGAGCATGTCCCAAATTGTACATCTCTTCCCTCTCATATTCCCACTCTTATATTTAACAGAGATAACTTTTCAGTTAAATTTAAACACCTACGAAATTGTGTGCTAATTAAAGAGTTCAACCAATAGTATTAAGTAGAACAAAAAAATACTAAAAGGGATAAAGTATTAAGTTGGTCATCAACACTCAGGACAAGGGCTGATCAAGTCAATGTTTCTCATAGTGTCCAATTTACTTCAACAGGTTTCCTTTTTGATGCTCAGTTAGTTGTCACCGATCAGGGAGAACATATGATATTTGTCCATCTGGGACTGGCTTATTTCACTCAGCATGATGTTTTCCAGATTCCTCCATTTTGTTTCAAATGACTGGATTTCATTGTTTTTTATCGCTATATAGTATTCTATAGAGTACATGTCCCATAATTTCTTTATCCAGTCTACTGTTGATGGGCATTTGGGTTGATTCCAGGTCTTAGCTATTGTGAATTGAGATGCAATAAACATTAAGGTGCAGACAGCTTTTTTATTTGCCAATTGAATTTTCTCTGGGTAAATTCCAAGGAGTGTTATGGCTGGGTTGAATGGTAGGGTTATATTCAGGTTTCTGAAGAATCTCCAGACTGACCATCATAGTTGCTTTACCAGTTTGCATTCCCACCAACAGTGATTTAGTGTCACCTTTTCCCCACATCCTCTCCAGCATCTATTGTTGGTAGATTTCTGTATGTGAGCCATTCTAACTGGGGTGAGGTGAAACCTCATTGTGGTTTTGATTTGCATTTCCCTGATTGCTAGTGGTCCTGAAAATTTTTTCATGTGTCTGTTAGCCATTCGGATTTCCTCTTTTGAAAAATGTCTATTGAGGTCCTTGGCCCATCTCTTAAGTGGGTTGTTTGCTTTATTGTTGTGGAGCTTCTTGATCTCTCTGTAGACTCTGCTTATTAATCCTTTCTCTGTTGCATAATTTGCAAATATTTTTCCCATTATATCAGTTGCCTCTTCACTTTCCTGACTGTTTTGCAGTAGAGAAACTTCTCAGTTTGATGCAATCCCAATTGTTAATTTTGGCTTTGACTGCCTGGGCCTCTGGGGTTTATTCCAAGAAGTCTATGACTGTGCCTATATTTTGCAGGGTTTCTCCAATGTTCTCTAATAATCTTATGTGTCAGGTTGTAGATTTAGATCTTTAACCCATGTTTCATGGATTTTTGTGTAAGGTGTAAGCTTCATGCTTCTGCATGTTGAAATCCAGGTTTCCCAGCACTATTTATTGAATAGACTGTCCTTACTTCAGGGATTGGTTTTAGATTCTTAATCAAATTTAAGTTGGCTGTAGATGTTTGGATTGATTTCTGGTGTTTCTATTCTGCTCCATTGGTCTATCCATCTGTTTCTGTACCAGTACCATGCTGTTTTTTAGTACTTCCCTGTACTATGTATTGAAATCTGGTATTGTGATGCCTCTGGCTTTGTTCTTGTTGTACAGGATTGCTTTAGCTGTTCGAGGTCTCCTTTGTCTCCATACGAATTTCAGCATCATTTTTTCCAAATCCGAGAAGAATGTCTTTGGTATTTTGATTGGTATCACATTGAATATATAAATTGCTTTAGGGAGAATGGACATTTTGATGATATTGATACTTCCAATCCATGAGCATAGAAGATTTTTTCCATTTTTTTGGTATCCTCTTCTATTTCATTCTTTAAGATTTTGTAATTCCCCTTGTAGAGATCTTTGACATCCTTGGTTAAGTTTATTCTAAGATATTTGATTGTTTTTGTGGCTATTGTGAATGGGATTGATCTTAGCAGTTCTTTCTCTGCCCCGGCATTGTCTGTGTATACAAAGGCTGTTGATTTTTGTGCATTGATTTTATATCCTGCTACTTTGCCAAACTCTTCTATGAGTTCCAATAGTCTCTTGTAGAGTTCCTTGGATCCCCTATATAAACAATCATATCATCTACAAAGAGGAATAGTTTGACTTCTTCCTTCCCAATTTGTATCCTTTTAATTTCTTTTTCATGCCTAATTGCTCTGGGTAAAACTTCCAGTACTATATTGAATAGCAGTGGTGAGAGTGGGCATCCCTGTCTGGTACCAGATCTCAGTGGAAATGCTTCCAACTTTTCCCATTCAAAAGGATGCTGGCTGTGGGTTTTACATAAATTGCTTTGATTGTATTGAGGAATATTCCTTCCATACCCAGTTTGCTTAGAGTTTTCATCATGAAAGGGTGTTGTATTTTATCAAATGCTTTCTCTGCGTATATTGAGATAATCATATGGTTTTTCTTCTGCAGTTTGTTAATGTGGCGTATCACATTGATTGATTTGCAAACATTGAACCATCCCTGCATACCAGGGATAAATCCCACTTGGTCTGAGTGGATGATCTTTCTGATGTGTTGTTGCATTCTATTAGCCAGAATTTTATTGAGGATTTTTGCATCTATGTTCATCAAGGATATTGGTCTGTAATTTACTTTCTCTGCTGCATTGCTTTCAGTTTAGGAAGTAAAGTGATGCTGGCTTCATAGAAAGAATTTGGGAGGATTCCCTCTTCTTCGATTGTTCTGAAGAAGATTGTTCTTGAGAAGAATTGGAGTTAGTTCTTCTCTAAATGTCTGGTAGAATTCAGCAGTGATTCCATCCGGTCCTGGGCTTTTTTTGTTGGGAGGGCCTTTATTACTGTTTCAATTTCTGCCTCTGTTATGAGTCTGTTTAGGTTTTCTATGGCTTCATGGTTCAATTTAGGTAGGATGCATGTGTCTGGGAATCTATCCATTTCTGATAGATTTCCCTGTTTGCTGCCATACAACTCTTTGTATTAATTTCTGATGACTGTTTTTATTTCTGTGGAGTCTGTTGTTACGTTTCCTTTTTCATCTCTGATTTTATTGATTTGGGTTTTCTTTTTTTAGTTAGTTGGGCCAATGATGTGTCAATTTTGTTTATTTTTTCAAAAAACCAGCTCTTCTTTTGGCTGATTTTTTTGTAATTTTTTTTTATTCAGTCCTATTGATTTTATCTCTCATTTTAATTATTTCTCTTCTCCTACTAGTTTTGGGCCTTGTTTGCTGCAGGTTTTCTAGATCCTTGAGATGCATTGAAAGCTCATTTATTTGGTACCTTTCCAATTTCTTCATGTAGGCACCTGTTGCAATAAACTTTCCTCTTAACATTGCTTGTGCTGTATCCAATAAGCTTTGATATGTTGTGTTGTTATCCTCATTTACTTTCAGAAAGTTTGATGTCTCTTTTGATTTCTTCTATGATCCAGTGTTCATTTAGGAGCATGTTGTTCAGCCTCCGTGTGTTTGCATATGCTTTAGGGATTTCTGAGTTGCTAATTTCCAACTTCATTCCACTGAGGTCTGAGAAGCTACATGGTATGATTCTAATTTTTTTCAATTTGCTGAGACTTGCTTTATGGCCTAGTATGTGGTCAATCCTAGAGTAGGTTCCATGCACTGCTGAGAAGAATGTAAATTCTTTAAGTTTAGAATGAATAGTTGTGTATATATCTGTTAGATCCATTTGGGCTATAGTGTCATTTAAATCTACTGTCTCCTTGTTGATCTTCTGTCCTGTTGATCTGTCTATTTCTGAGAGTGGAGCATTGAAGTCCCCCAGTACTATTGTATTGGAGTCTAAGTCTCCCTTTAAGTCCCTTAACAAATCTTTTAAATAAACCAGTGCCCTTTAGTTAGGTGCATATACATTGATAATTGTTATATCTTCCTGTTGAATTGATCCTTTAATCATAGAGTGTCCCTCTTTGTGTCTCTTAACAGTTTTTGTGTTAAAGTTTATTTTGTCTGATATTAAGATGGCTACACCTTCTCTTTTTTCATTTCTGTTGGCATGGAATATCTTTTTCCAACCTTTCACTTTCAGTCTGCATGCATCTTTGTTGGAAAGATGTGTTTCTTGTAAGCAGCAAATAGATGGGTTTTGTTCCTTAATCCATTCAGCCAGTCTGTGTCTTTTAACTGGAGAGTTGAGGCCATTAACATTTAATGTGACTATTGATAAGCAGTAACTTTGCCCTGCCATTTTCCCAAAGATATTTCTAATATATGCTTTGAACTTCCTGTGATTTTTACTGGGAGGTTTCCTTCATTTACCTTCTTTCATATTGATGGCCGTGTTTCTGTGCTTCTGTGTGTAACACATCTTTAAGCATCTTTTGCAGGGCTGGATGAGTAGTGACAAATTCTTTCAATTTTTGTTTGCTATGAAAGGTCTTTATTTCACCTTCTTTCTCAAATCAAAGCTTTGCAGGATATAATATTCTGGGCTGGCAGTTTTTTCTCTTAGTACCTGTGCTATATCTTGCCATTTCCTCCTAGCCTATAGGGTTTCTGGTGAGAAGTCTACTGTGAGTCTAATTGGAGATCCACTGAGAGTAATCTAACATTTCTGTCTTGAACATTTTAGAATCTTTTCTTTCTATTTCACTGTGGTGAGTTTGATTACAACGTGTCATGGTGAGGATCTCTTTTGGTCATGTTTATTAGGGCTTCTATGAGCTTCCTGTACTTGGATGTCTCTGTCCATCTCCAAACCCAGGAAATTTTGTGCTAGTATCTCATTAAAAAGGCCTTCTAATTCTTTCTCTCTCTCCATGCTTTCAGGAACTCCTAGAACCCGAATGTTGGGTTTTTTTTAATAGTATCCTGTATGTTCCCAACAATATTCTTTAGATTTATAATTTCCTCTTCTTTTCTTTGGTTTGACTGTATACTTTCCTGTGCTCTGTCTTCTAAGTCCGATATTCTCTCTTCTGCCTCACTGATTCTGTTTTTAAGGCTCTCCAATGTGTTTGTCATTTGATTTATTGAATTCTTCATTTCATTTTGTTTTCTCTTCACTATCACAGTTTCATGTTCTACTAGTTTCTTCATTTCATTTTTATTCCTCCTTAAGATTTCATTTTCATGAGAGGGATTTTCTACCCTGTCCAGTAAGGATTTATGTAGTCAAGAATTTGTTTTTGAGAACTTCTAAATGTTCTTATCATAAATTTTTTGAAATCCATATCTTGAATTTCTTCATCATCTTCTTAATCTTGAATTGGAGTGTCTTGTTCATTTTGGGGCATCATAATGTCTTCCTTCACTATTTCCTAGGTTTCTGTGTTTGTTGCTTGGCACTGTGGAGATATTCTTTGGTTTTTTCTTCTTTTTTTTTTCCCCTCACTCTGGGGGCTTTTCTCATTATACTATGACTTTAGATTAAGTGAACTATCTGCTTTTGATGGATCCTTAGAGGCTTGTGATGGGTGTGACCAGAGAGCTCTGTTTGGTTCTTCAGGGTTAACGGTGTGCCAAAGGTGACACACCAGGTTACACGTGGTAAATCTTCTCTCTCTCTGTTTTTTATTCAGAAGGGAAGTAATTCCGCACAGCTCCCTTTCCAGTGCTGTTTTAAAAATAGACATTTACTTCTCACAGTTTTGGAGGCTGGGAAGTTCAAGTTTAAGGTACTGACCTACTCAGTTCCTGGTGAGGGCTCTCATCCTGACTCTTAGACAGCTATCTACTCCTTGAGTTCTCCCTTGGAGGACAAACTCTCTGGTGATTTATAATGGCACTAATCCCATCATGTAGGCATCACACCCATAACCTCATCAAAATCTATTTGCCTCCCAAGACCCCTACCTCAAAATACCATTATATGGATAGCTGGGGCTTTCATTGATTGAATGTTGGCTATATGCTAAGCAATTAAGGATTCTGTTTAATTCTTGCAATATTCTACAGCAATGTCATTTCTCCTGATTTTACAGAGTAGGAAACTGAGGCCATGGGAAGTAACATTCCCAAGCTTGCAGTGTTATAAGTGGCAGCAGTTGGTTTGAAACCTTGAGCATCCAGTCCCTCTCCCCTCCAGGATTCCATGCTTCTTCCTGCGAAGCATTGTCATCATCAGGAACCAGTTGCCTTTCTGGAGAATTGTATTATAAGGTGACATAAGTTTTCACTTAGTTGACATTTTAAATATGTGTAAATGTTACATATGTGTGTTAGGTACAGTATATATTTTTATTTGGGACAAACAATTTGTCAATATTCTATCTTGACAAGTCATGATGTGTTTATCCTCCCTTTTCTCTTTTCTTATACCTATTCCCCACCCTTGATTCCTTTCTAACACTATTTCAACTAAAATAGATTAGATCCCAGTTTTAATATATTCAACACAAAAACTGATATATTTTAATATATATGCATATAATCCATATAGAGAAATATTAATTCTTAGGTACAATTCTGGAATTATTATACATAAAGATCCCATGATTTAAACAACTTAGAAGAGAAGTCTAATTTTACCATACTCAGATGCTTGGATCAAACTTTGGGATTTTACTGCTTTGGTGTGTTGACATAAAGAGACTAAAATACACATGTACTTACACATATACACACAGACATCACTCCCCGAAAGCAAGTATTCCACACACAGAGCCAAAATGTAACCAGGAATCAAGTAATAAAATAGGCCCACAATATGAACTGCTGGTAAGATACCAGGGAGAGGGAGACAATAGTTGCCCTTGTCTGCTTTTTTCTTATTGAAGCCAGTGTAGGGAAGAAGGGTGATGAAATGCCAGAGCCCAGAGAGTGATGGATTTCCATAATCACAAAGAGACATCAGCCTCCAAACTGGGTACCTGGGTTTCAGCATTCTCACAGAACCTAGAGGTGACTGTACTGAACCACAGCCTGATAAGGAGGGAGCCATTATTCCATCAGGAAGCAAGGGGGCCAAATGTAGCTGTTGTACCCCTGACCTTCATCTCATGTCAATGCATCTTCTCTTGTAAAGTGCCAATTGCTCACCCATGAGCAAGAGTATGAATTCCCAGTTCATTTCCATGAGCTAAGGAATGTTTCTGACAACAAAGCAGTGGTCTTCCCCAACAATTTCTCTGCTTCTAAAACTTGACCTGCTTAAATCTATATTGGTTAAATACCTGAAAATCTATTATTGGACACTCTTCCTAAAACCTCTACTAAATGTTATACTCCAGGATAGATTACAAAATGAAATCATTAACACTTTTCAGTGCATGAGTATATTGGATTCCAGGAGAGATTCTGAGCATCAAAACGGTGGTTGTCATGAGAGAGTGAGAAAAGCAAAGGGAGGATGGGTGAGAGGCACAGCTGGCATTGAAATAGCCCACCCATATGGGAACCATTTAGTCCCAGTTCCAGTCCAGCTCTCTGCTGTGGCCCAGGAAGGCAGTGGAGGATGGCCCAAGTGCTTGGGACCCTGCACTCGCATGAGAGACCAGGAGGAAGCACCTGGCTCCTGGCTTCAGTCGGTGCAGCGCTCCAGCCATAGCAGCCATTCGGGGGTGAACCAACAGAAGGAAGACCTTTCTTTCTGTCTCTCTCTCTCACTGTCTAACTCTGCCTATGTAATAAGAAAGAAAGAGAGAGAGAGAGAGAGAGAGAGAGAGAGAGAAAGGAAGGAAAGAAAGAAGGAAAGAAAGGAAGGAAGGAAGAGCGAGCAAGCCTAACTAGCAGAATGGAGGAGTCAGTGGGGTCTTTTCCAGCACAGTTCTATGCCCCATCAGAGTGATCAGGTCCCTCCTGAGGATGCAAGATACTATCCCAGTGCAATAGAAAAAGCTGTGGCTTTGAGGACTGGAACTTCAGCATCCTCAACCCACTGCACTGATAATCTATTTGTTTGACCTTAAGTCAAATCACTTTACTCCTGGGATGAAGTTCTTCCATCCCTTAAATAGGCATATAAGATCATATGTAAAAGTTTGACAATATGTTTATCCTGTTCTCTAAACCGCCATACTCTCAACACGACTACACTGGCTCTTCCCTCCTGTCCTCCGCACTGCTGCATGCAATGGTGGCATGTACATTGGATTGCAACATCTGCTGAAATCAGCACTGATCTCCCACAGCCTGTAAGCTCTTTGAAAGCAAGGCCCTCACTTTATTTCTTTTTCTTTTTTTTTTTTTTTTTTTTTTTTTTTTTTTTTTTTTTTTGACAGGCAGAGTTAGAAAGTGAGAGAGAGAGAAAGGTTTTCCTTTTGCCGTTGGTTCATCCTCCAATGGCTGCTGCGGCCAGTGCGCTGCAGCCAGCGCGTTGCGCTGATCCAAAGCCAGGAGCCAGGTACTTCTCCTGGTTTCCCATGCAGGTGCAGGGTCCAAGGACTTGGGCCATCCTCCACTGCTCTCCCGGGCCATAGCAGAGAGCTGGCCTGGAAGAGGGGCAACCGGGACAGAATCCGACACCCCGACCGGGACTAGAACCCAGTGTGCCGGCGCCACAGGCAGAGGATTAGCCTATTGAGCTGCAGCGCCAGCCATATTTCTTATTTTCCTAGTACAGCATGAAGATTAAGTGGACAATCCATGATTGTTGAAGATACATTTTAAACTAAAAAGTTGGACACAAAACTAGATGCTACAACATATGATGGAGCTATTTCCCAATAAACCCATCATAAGTTGAAACTAACATTAGCCAAAAATTCATATAATATGCCTAAACTACTAAACATCATAATTTAGCCTAGACTACCTTAAATGTGTTCAGAATACTTATAATAGCCTACAGCAGTGGCAAACCATCTTGTATAAGCCTACTTTATAATAAAGTATTGACTATTTCATATCATTTATTGAATACTGTACAAAAAGTAAAAAAACAGAATGGCTGTGCTGCACACATTTGCACCATCATAAAGTTGAAAAATCATGTTGGACCATTGCAAGTCAGGGACTGTCTGTACATGATATTTTTATCCTTTCCACCTTAAATAGCTGTGGGCTGCCCTTGCCAAGGCCTTTCATGGATAGTGTGGGAAACTGAGCTGAAAATTCAGCCCTTGCAAAACCTGTTTGGTTATTTTCTCTTGTAAAAGAACATATTATCTTTATTTTTTAAGCCATGAATGAAATAAAAACTCTTTCTCAAGTCCCCATCTAGAATTCAGTGCAGAGGTAACTAAATTAGTTTGCAAATACTAAAATCAGACCACAAAACCAAAGCTACATCTGTGATGGGAGAGGTAGGGTGGATCATATAATCAGCTACCCTATTCCCACTGCAGCCCCAGTCACACCCATCCCTGTGCTTTCTGGCCCAGAGTTCTTATGAGGCTTTCACGACTCAGACTGTCACATAAACAATTGTTAGGGAAACCTGCTTTCAGGTGAGCTGCATTTGAGTTTTTGCAAAACCAGAAACTTGGGGCCCTGTTCCAGGGTAGGCTGAGCTGAAAATGATCAACCTTCTACCAACTAGCCTCTGCTGTGCAGTCAGTTTTAAACAACCCAAGAAATTTTTACAAGGTCATTTCCTAGCAAAATGAAAATAGCCAGGTGACTGACCAGCAGTGAACAAGAGCCATAATTAACAATAGCAGAGTCTTCAAGCATGAAAGTTTGCATTAAGTTCAGATAATCATCAAAAGTTGAAAGACATTCTCAAAACCTTGTGGGTTCCAAATTTAGACTGCCACTTGGCTGAGAACAAGTTGAGTGACACTTCCTTGGATGGAAGCTATAGTTCCTATTCCAGACTGGATCCAAAGATAAGCAAAAGATAAAGAAAAAGGATAAACCCTACTAAGTAAGATTGAATAGATGAATTCAACAAAAATTTGGATAGATGGATAGAGAGATAGAGTGAGATATAGATAGATAGACAGACAGACATACAGACTAAATAGAGAGATAGATGTCTTTATTTGTGTGGCAGTCAGCCATTCTGAAACATTCTGGTTTGATAACAAGGAGGAAAGGTAGCTTTTGCAGCAGAAAGATTAATTTGGATCAAGAGCCTCAGCCATGATGAGAGAGAGAGAGAGAGGGAGAGAGAGAGAGAGAGGTACGAGTGTGTGTGGATGAATAGATTATAGATAGATATAAATGTAGATATTAGCATAGATATAGATATGTGTGTATCTATTATATATATATATATAGAGAGAGAGAGAGAGAGAGAGGTTAGAGAGGGTTAGAGAGAGAGAGAATTTTCCCATGGCTAACAAGACTTGCTCATCCCCAGAAGGTTAAATCACAGTGTTACCAAAGATAGAACTATCATCTATGGAAGCCACTCATAGCTCAACACCCAGTTGTTGATCATGCCCCCTCCTAATCCTGATACTGACAGTTACCCTGGAGCAACAGAGCTCCCAAAGGAGGGAAACACTCACGTAGCTGCATTTTTTCCAACAGAATAGGACTGGATTTTGTAGTATTTATAACAAACAAATACTTTAATATAGCTTTCTTGACCCAGCCACCCTATGAAGCAAGCAAAGGTTTCTATTGTTTGTTAGGTTTTTGTTGCTCCCCCTCTTCGTGGAGGAATGACACAGGACCCTGCGCTGTTCTTTTGTCTGCTCGGCCCTTCCCGGGTTTGCTGCTGGTCCTTCCCGGGTTGGCTGCCGATCCTTCCACCTCTGTGGAAGGGCGGCTCCCCCTGCCACTTTCCTCACTTCCGCGGGGGAGTGGCACACCACCGGCTGGCTCTCTCGGGGGCTGCTCAGATGTTATCCGGATGTTCCCCTTAGATGTTCCTGGTGCATGTTGTCTCTCTCCTCCTTTATAGTCCTCTTCCACCAATCCCAACTCTGCTACCCACACGCCGAGTACGCTGCTCTCCTCCAATCAGGAGCAGGATTAGCTCCTGCAGGTTATTGGTCGAACTGGAGGCAGCTGTGTAAAAGTTGTTTACTCCTCTCCCAGCGCCATATTGTGGGAGAGCAAATGCATAGAATAAGTCTTAATTCCAGTAACTTAGTCTAGTCCGAGTTGCTCCCCACAGGTTTTTTTTATTTATTTCTTGAACTGTTTCTCATTTAAAAAAAGACAAATTAATTGCTAAGGAAACCTTGAGTCAGGCCACACAGCAAGCAGGTTACAGGTTACAGATAGTTAGGATTGTAACTGATCCTCAATCTCAGTCCATCTCTTTATTCATCAAACTATGCATTTTTCACATACCAAAGACTCAAAGAAATCCACAGAAGACAATGTTTAGAAATATTACACATGTTCCATGTTCCATTATTCCATTGCTGAAAGCCAGGTGGCCACATGGCCCAACCACCGGTGTCAAGCTCCACCCCCATCCTAATGGGATTCGCTGCTCCTGCTTCCCTGCCCCTCCGGCAAAATTTTAAAAGGACCTCTTCCTGAACACGTGGCTCTCTAGCCTCCTCTTCTCCTCTCTCACTCCCCTCTCTCCTCTCTTCTTTCCTCTTTCTCTCTTACTCTCCTTTTCCCTCTTCACCCCTTCCCTCCTGTCTGCTGGGTTTTCCCCCAATAAACCCTTTCTCTTAAAAAAAAAAGAAATGTTACACATTGCATGCTTAGGAGGCTTTTGTTAAGTATGCTTACATTTGTTTCGCTTGTTTGCTTGAATGTTTTATTCTTTTTTTTTTTTTAACATGCTATGCAGTCTTGATCCAGTCATTTTTTTGCTGAGAGATTTAGGCTTCTTTTCCAGCTACTTCTGCTAGACTAACCATTTAACTCAACACTGTAAGTGTGAGGAAAGATATATATTCTGCCTTTAGATTCACATTCAAAATCAACTCATGTTTAGTGAATGTGAACTACAGGCTATTTTAAAAAGTTCACCCAAAAAATGGTATTAAATGATAAGTTCATTTTGGTGCAAAAAAGTTCTTGAAATCCATTCATAGTTTTTCATAATATGCATGTTCCATGAATTTTAAAGCCCTTAATGTATTCCAGGTATTAATAAATATCTTTATTATTTGATCTCTACAATGATCTTGAGGTGTAGACATTATTTTCACTATTTAAAGAGGAAGAAACAAATATAAAGTAGTAACTTGCCTCACACAAAATACCTACCAATTACTTTGTATGGTTAAATATTGGGGTCAAATGAATGGAAATGATACCACATTCTACAGAAATTCAAAAAAAGGTGAATTCATTTCCACTTTGAGTGTGTGGGAAATAAGTACTCAGTACTGAAGAACTACAGAGGCATCCCCTACTAATCTGAAAATAGTGTGACAAAGATTATGTCTCCCCTCCTTTGTTTTTTGTAGAAGAGGATGGCATGCCCAAAAATGCTTCTGAATATTTTTGTGCAAATGAGGACAAAGTGGCCCCGGATATGGAACTGCAGAAAACCCAAGCTCCACGCTGTTTTACAGTGGAGGTGTCCAAGGAAGAAGATACCCAAGTAGGACAGAGGTGGCATGAAAAGTTATGCCAATGACCTGGGTAAAAAGTGTATCAAATAGACAGAACATCAATTTCAAAGGTCTTTAGACATGTTCAAGGATCAAGAAGTCAGTGTTGATAAAGAAGTAAGAAAGGGAAGGCATGATAGGAAATAATTTTATAACATTGGCCATGTGCTGGTTCAAGCCATATCTTGTAAACTATGGACAAAACTTTAGATATTAAATGCAACAAGAAGATAGGCACTAGAGATCTGAGTAAGAGAGTGGCACCCATGTGAAAAACAGCAGGAGGAGCAGAGTGAGGGTGGGGATGCCATGCAGAAACTGCATTGCTAGGGCAGAGGTGGTGGCCATATAAGTCAAATGATATGTTCAGATTCAGCATCATTTTCTTTATGTAGCTTAAAGATTGATTTTTTTTATTTGAAAGGCAGAGTTACAGAGGGAGAGAGAGAGAGAGATAATCTATCTGTTGGTTCATTCCCTAAATGGACACATGGCTAAGGTTGGGCCAGGCAAAAGCCAGGATCCAGGAGCTACATCTGGATCTTCCACATGGGTGCTGGGACCCAAGCACTTGGGCCATTTTCCACTGTTTTCCAAAGTGCATTAGCAGGGAGCTTGATTGGAAGTGTAGCAGCCAGCAATTGAACCAGTTCCCATATGGGATGACAGCATCATGGGTGGTGACTTTACCCATTAAGCCACAACACCAGCACCTTGGCATCAGTTTAAATGAACAGTCAACAGAACTTGTTGATGGATGGAATACGGAGAATATGTGATAGTGGAAGTAAAGGGTGGTTCCAAAATTTTAGGCCTTCAAATGAATTGAGTATTATTGTCTTTGTAATTTGTATAATCATTCCCCTAAACTAAACACCCAGATTATTTACAGATGTTTGGTATCATAAGACAATAGACTATATCTAATAAACTTAGGATATAAATTAATTTATGCAATAAATATCATAAACAGGTGACTTCACATTAGTATCTTATTAATCTCTTATTAATCTTTCAGTATATAAAGAATATTGGCCCCTTTTATATACTATATTTGTACATATTTCCTATTATTTTCTTTTGAATTATATTTACACTTGTGCTTTAATAATTTCACATTTAATTAACTTCACATTTAATTTAATCAAATCTGTTGTTTTGGGCTAGCGTTGTGGCACAGCAAGTTAAGCCACTTTTTGGGACACCCACATCACTTATCAGAGTCCTGGCTCTAGTCCCAGCTACCCTACTTCCAAATCGACACCCTGCTAATGTGCCTGGGAAGCAGGAAATAAGTCATGTACTTGAGTTTTGCCACCCACATGGGAGACCTGGACAGAGTTCCTGGCTCCTGGCTTAAGTTTGGTCCAGACCTAGTTGTTGCAGGCACCTGGGGACTGAATCAGTATATGAAAGAGATCTCTCTCCCTCTCTTGTTCTCTCCCTTTCTGTCTCACTTTGCCTTTCAAATAGATTCATATATTCTTTTAAAAAGCTATTGACTTTTCTTTTATGTTCCTAGATTTTCTTAAATGTTCAAAATCTTTACATGCTAGGAGTTTTGCATAGAAGTAGTCTTTAAAGTTTTTTTTTTAATTTATTTTTTAAAGAATACAAATTTCATAAGTGCAACTTTAGGAATATAGTTATTCTTCCCCCCATATCAGCCCTCCAAACCACACTCCCATGCCCCCTCCTCCTCCTTATCCCTTTCCCAGTCCCATTCTCCATTGATTCATTTTCAATTAACTTTGTACACAAAAGACCAGCTCCATACTAAGCAAAGATTCCAACAATTTGCACACACACACACACACAAACTGAGAATAAGTTTTATGGTTGACTCAATTAGTCATTGAGGACAGAGGTCTTGCACGGGAAGTTAGTGCACAGTGACCCTTGTTGTTAACTTAACAATAACACTCTTATGTATGACGTCAGTGACCACCCAAGGCTCTTGACATGAGTTGCCTAGGCTATGGAAGCCTTTTGAGTCCACAAACTACGCCAGTTTTTGGACAAGACCATAAGCAAAGTGGAAGTTCTATCCTCCCTTTACAGAAAAGTACATCCTTCTTTGATGGCCACTTCTTTCCACTGGGGTCTCACTCACAGAGATCCTTCATGTAGAACATTTTTTGCCACAATGTCTTGACTTCCCATGGGCTTTTCAGCCAGACCAGAAAAACTTAAGGGCTGATTCTGAGGTCAGAGTGTTATTTAAGTTTTATTTTCAATTTTGAGGCTTTTTTTTTTTATTTTTTTGGACAGCTAGAGTTAGACAGTGAGAGAGGCAGAGAGAAAGGTCTTCCTTCCATTGGTTCACCCCCAAATGGCCGCTACTGCTGGCATGCTGTGCTGATCCGAAGCCAGGAGCCAGGTGCTTCCTCCTGGTCTCCCATGCGGGTGCAAGGCCCAAGCACTTGGGCCATCCTCCACTGCCTTCTCGGGCCACAGCAGAGAGCTGGATCAGAAGAGGAGCAACCGAGACAGAATTCGGCACCCCAACTGGGACTAGAACCCTGGGGTGCTGGTGCTGCAGGCGGAGGATTAGCCTAGTGAGCCGCGGCACTGGCCGAGGCTGTTTTGCTTTTATGCTTCTCTTTGAATCAACTTGATGTTTTAAATCTATAAGGAAAGTATTAATTTCTGTAGCATTTTTAAGATTACTAAAAAACATTGTAACATTTCTTTTATACTTTAAATTATTTCTCTATCTTATTTCTAGTGTTAAATATTTGTATTTTACTGTGCTTATGAGTTATATTTGTCAGCTTTGTCTATCATATATTTAAAAATACCTTTGGATTTATTAATCCATTATATTAATATGCTATTAATATATAGAATAACTTTATGTATTTACTGACCATCAAAACTGTCTACTTTCCATCAGTGAAAGAATGGTTCAAAAAACATAGTATATATTCACAGCAAAATACTCTTCACCCTTTGAAAAGAAGGAAATCCTGTCATTTTCAACAACATGGATGAACCTAAAGGATATTATGCTAAGTGAAATAAACCAAGCACAGAAAGACAAATACTGCATGTACTCACTTACGTGTGGAATCTCAATCAAAGTCATAAAAACAAGGAGTCCCAGAAGCTTGGGGAGGGAACAGGCAGCAGGAACCAGGAGTACAAAGTTTCAGTTAGTAGAAATAAAGACATATTTGAAAAAATTCTTGCTTTCTGTAGGTGTATTTTTTCCTGACTTCTTGCTTTACACAGTTTAATTCTTTTCCACTTTTATTGTTTATTTCTGAATGCTTTCAGAACAGTGACATTTCCCGTGAGAACAACATTGGCATGAGTTTGATGTGGACTATTCTCATTGTTGACTATTTTCTAAGTAGTCTATTATGGCCGTTTCTCTTGCTCCATTAACCCAAAAACTATTTAAGGTCATCTTTTTTACTTAAAACTTTTACAACTAGTTTTAATGTATAGCACATTTTGGTTCAGAAAACTCCTCCTCTAGTTAATCTAGGGGAAAGAATGTCAAAAGAAACCAAATATGTGAACAGCTGTGGGTAAATCAGAGTGAAAAAAAGTATACAGATCCACCTCTTAGGGTCTTGCACCCATGCAGAAGTTGCTGCCAGCTGCTGTCTTGCAGTGAGCACAGGGAAGACTGCTGATGTGCTCTTTCAAAGGGAGGATTTGGGAACTTTCTCAGACATTCCTCCATTTGTTCTAGAAACATCCACACAGGGTTGGTTGGTTGTCTCTTCTTGATGATACAATGAAACCATTTGGTCTTTGTGTTCCAGCCACTCCGTTTCGCGTCTGCAAGTCTTGCTGCCTGCCTGGCTCCATGGCTCTCGGTGGAAGAGGAGATGGCAGTGATGTAAGCCAGTCATAGTGACACAGCCGTGCCACAGCAGGATTAAGATTCCCCAAATGCCTGGCTGCTTGAGGCGCTGCCACCTGTGTATATGTGGAGCTAGAAGGCAGAGGAAGAAGAGCAGTGGCCTTGGTCCCTAAATTCTGTTCAGTGCCTTGACTAGCTGGGGGTTTGCACAAATTCCTCGATGAGGTGACCCCAAGTGGCCTTCTGATATCAACAGTTTCCCCTTGAAATTTTGCCATATCCCTTTCTGAGGAAACAAAAAAATCCTGGCAGGATATCATTTTAAATGCATGACTTTGTGCCAGGCTCCACTTGAGTACGACCCTGAGGTCAACTGGGGACCTTCTGTCCTTTGCATTCTTGACTTAATTTCCTTGAATTACTGTGCCCAATACACATTGCATCAGACCTCATTTTTAAAAGTCTGGGAAATCCAAAGTTTGTTTCCTATCTGCATGCCTCCCTCAAGATTCTGGGAGATCACAGAGATGTGCAGCCTCCAGATCAGCCTTCCCAGGCAGAAGCAGCTCTTTGCCACGTCCTCAGCAGGGCCAGTCACAACAGGCTTCCCTATTTGGGGATCAGGGCACAGGTCTTAACATCAAGGGCATGGTATTCTGCTATCACACTCAACCCTGTCATGTGGGTGTTTCTCTACATCTTCCCATTACTCACCACCTTTTTTTTTTGACAGGTAGAGTTAGACAGTGAGAGAGAGAGAGAGAGAAAGGTCTTCCTTTTTCCGTTGGTTCACCCCCCCCCAAAGTGGGCCACTACGGCCACACACTGTGTCCAGCGCACTGCACTGATCCGAAGCCAAGAGCCAGGTGCTTCCTCCTGGTCTCCCATGGGGTGCAGGGCCCAAGCACTTGGGCCATCCTTCACTGCACTCCCGGGCCATAGCAGAGAGCTGGACTGGAAGAGGAGCAACTGGGACAGAATCCGGTGCCCCAACCGGGACTAGAACCCCAGGTGCCGGCACCGCAGGTGGAGGATTAGTCTAGTGAGCCGCAGCACCGGCCTCCACCTTTCTTTTAAATTCTCCAATTGCCTAGCTCCCACACACTTCTGTCTGTTCTGCAAAGCGTCTTCCTCCTTCAAAGATCTTGGCATCAAGCCCCAGAGTCTCCATTTCTACACCAGGGGAATTAATAAGGCAATTCCACAAGAAAAGAGCTGAGACATTCTCAGGGAAATTTTAATACCTGCTCTGAAGGAGAAACAACAACTCCTATTAATTAAAGGAAGAGAATCAAGAATTAAGAAAGCAGTAGTCAAACAACTTTGTATTGGGTTTCTACCTGGTGCAAGGTATTTGGTGAGGCTGCAGCAGTAAATGGCGGGCCTGCCTTTGGAACGCTTTCAGTCTGGGAGTGCTACATGGAAAATGGTGGGTCAAGGAAGAAGAGGTACCTGTGGCTGTGAGCTTCCAGACAGGAACAAGTAAGACTGTAAATGTGCCAGAAATAAACAGCCAAGCCCAGGTAAGAATCACAGGCCAAGCAGCACCCAGATATTGTCAGTTCAACATACATTCATCCACACAGAGGGAAGCAAGAAGCATTTTGTTCCAGAGAGAATCATCACCATTCTTCAGCATCAAATGGGAATATGCATGGAAGGGAGAGAATGAGAGACAACACAGCTGAAAAGCAGTAACACGAGGTCAAAGTAAGTGGTAGTCAATGGTCTATGACCAAATATTCCTGTAAAAGGATCAATAGTCCAATGAGTGACCTCATGTTTGATAAAATATCTGTAACGTTAGGAGCTGAGGCCATTTTTATTTTGGGAGCCCATTTGAGTGAGTATTTCATGGGGAGGTTATGAGGGTGGCAGTGTTGTGATTAATCAGTGTTGTCCCCCTCAGGCTCCCATGTGAGAGTGGCAGAGATGAAGTTAGCAGAAACTATCATGGATCTGAAACTTCACATGCATTTTTTTAATTTTCACCATCTGTAAATTAAAGCATCAATTTACTGGTAGCTCAATTTACTAGTGGAAAAAAAAGCACATGAAATTCAGAGTGATGGTCTTATTTGCCAAATATGAACAACCAAATGACAAAACTGGATTTCAACAGCACAGCTGCTACCTCTGGAACCCAAGAGCCCTGGTAGGAGATGTAGACACATATATGATTACCTCCAAATCAAAGCAGACCACAGGGACGATGTATGAAAAGAATAAGAGCCAGTGTTGTAGCCCAATGGGTTAAACTGCCATCTATGACACCCATATACCATATTGAAGCATAAGTTTAAGTCCTGGTCATTCTGTTTCCAATCCACCTTCCCACTAATGTGCCTGGGAAGGCAGCAAATGATGGTCCAAGTGCTTGGGCCCCTGCCACCCCATGTAGGAGACCCAGATGGAGTCCCTAGCTCCTGACCTTAGCTAGGTCCATCTGAGGCCACTGCCCATTTGGCAAATGAACCAGCAGACAGAAGATCTCTCTCTCTCTCTCTCTCTTTCTCTCCATCTCTCTCTATCTCTATCTCTATCTCTATCTCTATCTCTATCTCTATCTTTGGCTGTACCTTTCAAATAAATAAATATGTTTACAGAAAAAGGAATGAAAGAAAAGAAGAGAAAAGAATAACCAGCATGCATGAAGACTGTCCAAGAGGAAAATGTTAATCTTGCGCTTTCCCTACTACATTCAAGCTTTCACTAGCCAAGGCAGTGTGAAGAGAGAAGATCTACTGCCAATAAGAAAGAAGAGCCAGGGTGGCATCTTCACTATCAAGAACAAAAACAAACACTTTAGACACAGCCAGATCAAAACTGCAGTGAGAACTGTCTCCCTGCTGGTATGAGATTCAGAGCAAAAAACCATTCTCAGAGTTTCAAGATGCAATGAGAAGGCAGTGAACTGGGAGTCAGAACTGAGAATCCCAGGTCCAACTATTCTGCCAAGTTCAAGTGTGGTCTACAGCAAGCCAGAGACAACACGTTGATTCTCTGGGCCACAGTGTCTTCATAACCTAGAGCTGAACTAGATGATTCCCATGTTCCTCGCCATGCTGAGCTTGCAGGGCCTCAGCAGCATGCAGTGGTTTCTGTGGACAGTGATACACAGAGCAGGGAGCTGGCCCCAAGCATACACCTGGATAGAGGACCTCCACAGCGTAAGTTACCTGTATTTTTTCCACCTGACTACATCCTAATCTGCAGGGTAGTGCTATTTTTGAGCTGCCCATCAGATAGAACATTCCACCTCACAGGTGGATGCATTTCAGTGGGTCGCCAATAAACTGATGAGAGATCCCTGCTTCTAGGATCAGATAGTCTGAAATGGCAGAGCTATTAACCGACTCTCAATTGTCGCAGCAGCTCCCCAGCAGAATCGAAATCAAGTGAGAGGCTCAAGTTCGTTATGAAAACTCCAGAATCCTCTCCAGCCTCAGAACATGTAATGTGATCTAGGTTTTCTCCTACTAAACTTAATTTTCATTCACTCACTAATGGCAATAATAATAAAAATAAGTTCTTACATCAATCCTTTTCAGCCTTCAAAATGGCTTTGACATGCTTTATCTCACTTGGACCTGACGATAATAACCATGTAGCATAAGTAGGGCAAGTGTTATTATCACTATTTATACTAACAATAGCTAACATTTAGGTATCCATTGCATTTCCAATGTTCAAACCTATTCTCTCATTTTACTAGAGTTTAATTCCTGAGCACAAGGAATATTTCTCAGTTTCTCTTTCCCTTGCAGTGTTTAAATGAGGTCAAGCACATACAAGTTGCTCAACACATGTATACAAGATTTTAAATTAAAATCATTAAAATTCTATCACATAAGGTAGGGAAACTGAAGCTAAAAGTTTTAACAGTACATCCAAAGACATAAAAGAGTGTTAACAACCAGGGAAACAGTTTCTAAAGACTCTCAAATTTTCTGCAGCTCATACTAGTGCTTGCCAAATCTAATCACTTGACAATCTTGTTAAAAGGCTGATTCTGATTCAGTAGCTCTGGGCAGGGCCTGAGAGCTTACATTTCTTATTAGATTCCAGGTGATGCAGTGCCTTCTGATACAAGCACCACTTAGACATAGGAAGCCAAAGGGAATTAACTGACTTCCCCCATGTCAACCCTTGGGTTAAAAGTAAAAATAAAATTTCAAGCTATTCTACTGAGCCCCATTCTGTTCTGGACTTGTTCTAGATATTTGTCCCCATGACTCAGTGAAATGGTACTCACTGAGTACATATGAGTTTCTCCCCTATGCTCCCAACCCAGTCACAACTCGGAAAAGTTTCTAAAACTCTCACACTTAAAAATATTTAAAAATATTTTGTTAAAGGGCTACACACCAAGAAGTGTAACCCAGGCAAAAACTATACTTTAGAAAATTGAACTTGGTCCATGTTATGCTACTAAGTGCCTTTTTCTTAGTATGGAACACTGGGTCCAAACCCCCATATTCTAATAATCTCATTGTGTACTACCTCCCGGGCCCACTAGGCAGAGGCTCTCCCAGCATTTTGATCAGAGAGATTCCAGATTCTCTAATGCTCTAGAAAATGCCTTTCTCGGAATCATGGGAAGAACAGGATCCAGGCCTAAGTCAGGCCATGCTTGAGTAAGAAATTCTGGTCCTGACAAACAGGAAATATAATACAGCAGTCAGTAACCAGGCACCAGGCAGGATCACATCAACTGGCTGAAAAACCACTCTGCAAACTTTATAGATTTATCAATCAAACCGAGTCATCACCAGATCTCAGGCAGAGCTCAGGGCTGTGCAGAGAGACCAGGTGTATTGGCTCTCCAGAGAAACAGAACCAATAGGAGATGACAGGGCATGGGGGAAGGAGTAGATTGATTTTTATTTTAATTAGAAATTGGCTCAGAAAATTATGGAGGCCAGAAAGTCCCAAAATCTGAAGTCAACAACCTGGAGACCCAGGGGAGCCAATGGTTTAGTTCTAATCTGAGTCTAAATGCCTGAGAACCAGGCATTTGTTGTAGTTCCAAGCCATAGGCTCACAAACTCAAGATCCATATAGAGTTGATGTTTCAAGTCCAAAGAAAGGAAAAAGACAATATCTCAAAGAGATCAAGCAGTAGGAATTCTCTTATTGTATGCAGGAGAGTTAATGGTTTTGTTCTACCCAGGCCTTCACCTGACTGGATGCAGCTCAGTTACATTAGGGAGAACAATCTGATTCACCCAAAGTCTACCAATTTAAATGTTTATTTCATCTAGAAGCACCCTCACAAACAACCCAGAATGTTCCTGAAAATATCTAAGTACTCTGTGGTCCTTTCAAGTTGATACGTAAAAGTAACCATCACAGGCCGGCGCCATGGCTCACTTGGCTAATCCTCCACCTGCGGCGCCAGCACCCCGGGGTTCTAGTCCTGGTTGGGGCACCAAGTACTAGTCCCAGTTGCTCCTCTTCCAGTCCAGCTCTCTGCTGTGACCCAGGAGGGCAGTGAAGGATAGGCCATGTGCTTGGGCCCCTGCAGCCGCATGGGAGACTGGGAGGAAGCACCCAGCTCCTGGCTTCAGATCAGCGCAGCCCCGGTTGTGGCAGCCATTAGTTGGGAGTGAACCAATGGAAGGAGGACCTTTCTCTTTGTCCCTCTCTCACTGTCTATAACTCTCTCTCTCTGTCTCTCTCTCTCTCTCACTGTCTAACTCTGCCTCTCAAAAAATAAAAAGCAACCATCACATAATGGCACCGACCATGTCCACATACTGCCCAGTGACAGAAAACAAAGCACCAAAATTCCAGCACACCCTGCCACCAGCTGCCTCACTGAGTATCCTGTTTTGTAGATCTTTTTCCTTGACAGATTTTTCTAAAGTGACTAACCACCTACAGTCTGTAGCTAACATCACCTGAAGCCCATTCAGAAGATTCTGCCTGGGAAAGCTCACTGCCCAGCAGGGAGGCGGGGCAGAATGCGACATTCCCAAGACAGTGCTATTGATTGCACTGCAGGGTCCCTTCTGTGGTGTCCAGGGGCTTGCACAAAGGATGGACTCTGACCTCATCCCCATCCAGTTTTTGTCCCTGAATACTAATCCTTCATCCCTAAGCTCAACTCACTCCTATCCCTGTAGCTCAGGAAAGGTTGGTGAATTTCTCAAAAAAACAGATGAACATTAAAAATCAAGAATAAGGACTCAGGAGTAGTACAACAACCTCTGGATGTATAAGGAACTACAACAGTAGGCACAGCCCCAGGTCAGGGAACCTCCATGTGGGAAGAGGCCCACTATGGCCCATTCTAAAACTGAGAGATATAGAAGGGGTCTTCAAAATGTTCTTGAAAAAGTAGTATTATGAAAAAATTGCATGTATTTCAAATATTTTGTGCCAAAATGCACTTACCGTTTAATTCCATTTTTCCAAGAACATTTGAAAAGTACTCTCAAATATGTTGGACAGCTGTGCTCCAAAAAGCCCTCTTTGACTGTGGTCCACTCTAGTTTGTGTTGTCATCAGGAAAAGAACCTGTGAAAAGAATCATCAAGCTAATTGTCTCCAGTAGGTGATGGTAACGCTTCTGAAAATAACAAATGGGCAAAAGAAAAGAAGGAGGTCAACATAGCTAGGCCTGGTCATCAGAAAGTGGAGAATATAATACTGGGTGAATAAAAGATGGCTCGGGCATTCTGCTTACAAACCCTGTTCCTGGCTTTTGCAACCCTGAAACAGGCTTGCAGAAATTCCAGCCACATGACCAGAGGTATGCACTGCATATATACGTACACCATTAGCTGCCAGGCATGATACTAGTTACTGGGAATAAATCAAAATAAGATACAAAAAGGCTCAATTTGCAAAAAGCTGTGTTGTTTTCCATATATATGATCCTACTTAATCCCCATGATTTCTTAGTAGTCTATTGCAATCTCCTTTTATAAATGAGGTGACTAAGACTAAAAGGGGTTAAACACATTATCTGACATTCTGTGAATAGAAAGTGGCAGAGTGGCATCAGGAAGAAAAGCCAACACATATCTACAAGGGGCACTAAGAAGATCATTCCCTCCCACAGTAACCATAAAGTGCTACTGACAAGTTCCTAGCATCATTTTCTATGATGTCTTTCCTCAACTCAGCAAGCATCCAGGACCCAGATGCCCCATCCCAATTCTCTTACCATCATCTACCAAAGTCTGCTTTTATAAAAAAAAAAAAAAAAAACTCAAGTATTAAGCATTGACCCTTTGAATGTAAGCAGCTGTTGGTTTGTTACAGTACTCATCTATTTTTTATTACTTAAATACTTGGGGCAGGCTACTTATAAAGAAAAGAGGTCTATTTAGCACACAGTTTTGGAGATGAAAAGTCCAAGATGAATGACCCCACCTCTTAAAAGTTCTCACCACCTCAACACTACCTTACTAGGAGACAAACTCTCAACACACGAGTCCCTGGAGAACAAACTCAAACTATATCCAAACCAAAGCAGTGATCTCTACAAAGATAACTGGGCATTACGTCTTATTGCACATAAAAATGAAGATCATTATCCTTTACTAAAGGAAAAAGATGTTCATCACTCACTGAGAAAGAATCAGAGAGAAGTTAGCAGACATATTTAGGAAACCAGGAAGATCTCTCTTCAGATTATATCACATCATCTTTTACTTTGTGTGCAAGTCAAGTCCCCCAAAAGAAGTAAAATCAACTGCTCTAACTACACTCATTCTTCCAGAGTTTATTCTTATAATTTTATTTATTTATCTTGGAAGAGTTACACAGTGAAAGGGAGAGAAAGAAACACACAGAAACACACACAAAGAGAGAGAGAGAGAGAGAGAGAGAGAGATATCTTCCATCCACTGGTTCACCCCCCAAATGGCCACAATCCAGATATGGGCCAGGTCAAAACCAGGAACCTCATTCAAGTGCCCCACCTGGGTGCAGGGGCCCAAAAACTTGGGCCATTTTCTGCTGCTTTTTCAAGACCATTAGCAAGGAGCTGTATTGAAAATGGAGCAGCCAGGACACAATCACAGTGACACTGGGATGCCAGTGTCATAGGCGACAGTTTTATCCGCTATGCCACAAAACAGGTCTCCATGATTATTTTTAATTGGCAAATTATGAACACACACACACACACATATATATATGTACTTATCACAAAGAACATGTTAAAATTTTATTATTAATATAAACTAGGAATTGGAGATTCATAGATGAACAAGACAAAGTTTCAGCCTTCCTGGGCCCAATGTCCTAGTGAGGACCTACTGTCATTATTGTCCTACTGAGGCAGAGAGATAAATGCAAATAAGCAAATGATTACAACTCAGGTACCACAACAGAATTATGAGCTACAGGAGATCTAAGAAATGCAACTAACACAACCTGAGTGAAAAGGCATCACAGAAGACTGAAATTTGAGGTGAACCTTGGGGAGAAGGATGAAATTTCTAGACAGAGAGTGAAAAGAAGCATGTTTCAGGCAAAGTAAGTTATGTGAACAAAGCATGGATGTGAGAAGAGCAAGGAAAGTTGGTGGCAGGAACATGGGGTGTCCCCTACAGCTGTGCTTGATGTGATGAGAGCCATTGGTGTAAGGAAATTTGAGCTGAATCCAGAATAAAGGGAAATCAAGAGAGGTTTTCAAGGAAAGAAGAAACATTCAGCATGAAAAGTGTATAGCATATAATCGGTGTTTAAATACTTCTCAAATCTACAAAGACTAATGTTTAATTTTTTTAAAAATGTAAATTGGGAATGTAGGCATCATGGCACAGTGAGGTAAGCCACTGCTTGGGATGCCCACCACTCATATCACCTCCACTTCCAGTTCAGCTTCCTGCTAATGTGTATTCTGAGAGGCGGCAGACGATAGCCAAAGTGCTTGGATTCCTGTCACTCATATGGGAAACTTGGGTCCTAACTTTAGTCTAGCCCTGTCCTGGCTGTTGTGGGCATTTGGGAAATGAGCCAATGGATGGACACTATCTGAATGAGTACATATGTGTGTATGTGGGTGTAAGTCTGTCTCTCCCTTGTCTGTGTCACTCTGCTTACAAATAAACTTTAAAAGTTCATGGATAATTGAATTAAATAAAAGTTGATTAAAAATAACTTTAAAATAAAAATATAATTTGTATCTTATATTAGTTGGTTTAGTCAGCAGGATGAGACAAGAAAAGAGAAAGGCAGGGATCTCATCAAGGATAAAGCTTCTCAGAGCCCAGAATCAGACGAACATACTCATGTCTCCATTCAACATGAAAAGGCCCTTTCCAGGAAGTGGGTTGCATGAGAAGTCCTTGAATTACACAGCTTTTTAGTGGAAATGAGGCTCCCTACCATAAAAAATTTTCTATTTCCTGTGTTTAAACTTTTCTATAAATATATTTTCTTTAAAAACTGCATATATATGTGTGTGTGTGTGTGTGTGTGTGTGTGTGTATATATATATATATATATATATATATACAGATTTTTTCCCTGTTCAGAAATCATAGAATTGTTTTATGAGCAGGCAGGATATATTACAAAGCCACTAACTTAAAATTTCAAAGCAACTTACTGGGATTCAGGCAGCCAGTCCTGACCTGGGTTCCTTCTGCCCATTACCGTCAGCCTCGGGATGGGATGAAGCATCTTCTTTTGTTAAAGTTGATGATGAAAGATTGTAGCAAAGAGAGCAACATCTTCCCATACTCTTTAAATCACAGTCTGATTAATGGAGGGCACAGTAAGTGCAAGATGTGTCAATACTGGAAGTCTAACTTATAGATGGAAATTGAGGGGATTTTAAAGCATAGGAAAAGCAAGCACCTCAAAACAGAAGTATGTGAAGAGTGATCAGAAAGCAACAAATGGCAATTTACTATTAGGAAGTCATTTTCCATGTTCACATTAAGGTCACAACAAGGCAGGACCATGTCTTCCTAATAGAAAGCATGTCGAACACTGTAAGTCTAGCACATGGCTGTGAGTCTAAGAGACACAAGGTCAAGTTACATAACCCCAAATGAGATTATTTCAGCCATCAGTGGTTAAGTATGATAATTTTATGAGCATAGCACTCTAGTAGGCATCACAGGAAAGGAAGAGTAAAAGTTTTATGTCTTTTCTCCATGACTTTACAAGTGAGTTAATCTACATACTCAAATCAATATTAGAAAATAAATATTATCAGAGTCAGTGAACTCAGGGGGCTTCCATAGCCTTGGCAGCTCATGACAAGAGCCTAGGGTGATTACTGATGCCATAAACAAGAGTGTCAATTTGTTAAGTCAACAACAGGAGTCACTGTGCACTTACTCCTCATGTAGGATCTTTGTCCTTAGTGTCCTGTACATTGAGATTTAATGCTATAACTAGTACTCAAACAGTATTTTTCACTTTATGTTTCTGTGTGTGAGCAAACTGTTGAAATCTTTACTTAATGTATGCTAAACTGATCTTCTGTATATAAAGAGAATCGAAAATGAATCTTGATGTGAATGGAAGGGGAGAGGGAGTGGGAAAGGGGAGGGTTGCGGGTTGGAGGGACATTATGGGGGGGAAGTCATTTTAATCCATAAGCTGTACTTTGGAAATTTATATTCATTAAATAAAAGTTTTAAAAAAAAGAAAAAAAAACATAACTAAAGTTATCACAACACAGTCAAAAAAAAGGAAATTAATAACAACAAATGAGGTTTACTAGAGATATAAGTTGAGTCAAAAGGAAAACTCAAAAGAGGTTGGACAGAGGAAGTAGCCTTGAGCTGAGCTTTGCAAAAGCAGAATGATTTGAAGAAGGAAAATAGCAGGGCACTCTCTTCAGAACAAACAGCCTATAGCACAGTGCAGCAAAGGATATTCTTTACACAAATGTGTTTGGAGTGAAAGAAATTGCTGGTCTAGAAAAGAAGTTTTGTGCTGAAGGGTGATCAGTAATATAGTAATCTGAGGCCAGACTGCAACAAGTTCACTCAGTCAGACAAGTATGGACTTGACTTCTGGGCCATGAAAAGCCACAGTAGGGGCTGCTAAGATTCATATGTGAATTGACCACATGGATGGAAATGGTGAGTGGATTACAATCAAAGAAAGAAGAGTGAGTTGGTACTTGACTAGATGGCCTGTGGCATAACGTGCCTTCTTAATATTTGGGTAGTTGTGCCAGACAGGGTTCTCCATGGAAACAGAACCAATGAGATGCATATATACAGAGGGAATAAGTTTAGAGATTTTGGCTAACTCCATTATGGGGCAGGCAAGGCTGAAATCCGCAATGTAGGCCAGTAGGCTGCAGACCCATGGAAGATCAAGACTGCAGTTGAGTCTGAAAGACAATCTGGGGACAGAATTCCTCCTTCCTTGGCTGCGGGAAGTAGAGGCTGCAATCTTTTAGCTTTTAAGACCCTCAACTGATTAGTTAAGAACCATCTTCACAGTGACCTTTACACTGATTCTTGATCAAATATCTGGGCTCCCTGACTGAGGGAAGTTGCCACATGAGATTAATTGTCACAGTAAGAAAACCAGGAATCTTTCTTATCCTTCCAACCTAGCCTCCCTGCTTGGTGGCTTGGCTTCCTGGGGAATGCTCAGCCTGCTTGGTGTGGAGGTTTTGATCTTTTTGAAGAAATGTCAGTCAACCCAAAGTGGAACCAGATCTGTTTAAGCAGGAAAGTCTTCCTTAATCTACTTCTCTCACAGCTTGTATTAGTGACACTTCTCCCATTTGGCAGAATAGTCCCTAGGTAGATCCTGGGAATCCATCTCTTCCAGATCTTCCCCTGATCTACATGTAGTAAACAACCTAGCAAAACATTTCACATGAAACTCCTGCCATTAGGGCTGTGCTTTGTTTGATTTAGTTCAAAGATCTCCGAACCAGCTCTGAAAAACTTCATTTAGCTTATAATTCACTGTGGTTTGACATGTCTTATGTGGGAGAGAGGGATGACTTTCATTTAATATTAACCAAGCAATTTTCTGCCACTTCCTCTTTTCCATTGTTTCACTTTAACAAACAATGGATTTAGCAAGTTGTTTAAAGTAGGCTGTGCTCTGAAGCATTCCTCTAAGTATTCTGCCTCACACATGACCTACTGAAGATTTTACTCAGCATCTGTTTAGAAAAACACACACACATACCAGACACACAAGACCCAAATAAACTATGCATTGTTTCTAAGTAATGGTCATAATGTACTTGATGTTTCTTGAAAGGGAAATACTAAGCAAAAAAAAAAAAAAAATTGTTTTGCCCCAAATTATTCATGCTGAACAGAGAAAAAAGGATTGAAGTCAGAAACATTAACCCACAGCTGGTAACTCCCTCCCTAGCTGGGGAGGAATTCATGATTAAAAACAACACTAGTATTTCCTGGTTAAAACTGTATCCATCTCTACCACATTCACACTGAAACTTAAGTGAAGATCCAAAGAGAAGAACTTAGTGCACAGAAAACTAAGTCCTAGGCCAGCACCGCGGCTCACTAGGCTAATCCTCTGCCTAGCGGCGCCGGCACACCGGGTTCTAGTCCCGGTCGGGGCGCCGGATTCTGTCCCGGTTGCCCCTCTTCCAGGCCAGCTCTCTGCTGTGGCCAGGGAGTGCAGTGGAGGATGGCCCAAGTGCTTGGGCCCTGCACTCCATGGGAGACCAGGATAAGTACCTGGCTCCTGCCATCGGATCAGCGCGGTGCGCTGGCCGCAGCGCGCTGGCCATGGCGGCCATTGGAGGGTGAACCAACGGCAAAGGAAGACCTTTCTGTCTGTCTCTTTCTCTCACTGTCTACTCTGCCTGTCAAAAAAATAAAAGAAAATAAAAAAAGAAAACTAAGTCCTAGAGACAATGTGACATCAGACTCTATTAGTGATTTTCTCTGCAGAGAGCTGGGTTGAGAAATCAGATTTTCCCTCGTGGCGCAACTAGGCTGCACTATTTGAACCAGAATGAAAGGATATCTTCCAGATATAAGTGAGCTGAAAGAAGGGAGGCAGCAGGTCCCTGTCCAACAGGAGACCATAGAAAG
Organism: Oryctolagus cuniculus; assembly: GCF_964237555.1. Lineage (NCBI taxonomy): Eukaryota > Metazoa > Chordata > Mammalia > Lagomorpha > Leporidae > Oryctolagus > Oryctolagus cuniculus. The sequence continues at coordinate 50,468,909 of NC_091433.1, forward strand.
TGCATGTGCTAGAGAGAGAAAAGAGAACTCCTAATGGCAGTGCTTCCCACCTTCAAACCTAAAATAAGGAGATCAGAAAATTCAAGAAATACAAACACACAGATATGTCAAGTAAGTGGCAATAACTAAAGTAGGGAGAGCTATATTTGCGGCAGACAGATTAGAACTCAGAGCCAAAAGCATAAATCACTCCCATAGGATTACATTATGGTACCAAAGAACAATATTCAAAAACAAATCGTTACAGATCATTGCTAGATATCTAGTATAAACTCAACTTTACAAGTACATTGAAAAGAAAGCCAACAAGACACAAAATGTCCATTTTTTAATCCTTTTAAATTTTTCAGAAAATACACTGGAGTACTCTAAGAAAGGATAATTTGGTAACAGGATATACAGTACAAACCTGCTTCCCTAGTTTAAAAGCTTGGATTTGCCTAAAAATGAAGGGCAAGAACTTTGTGTTCTGGGAGGTACCTCCAGGTGACTCTCCCTCACCATACAGATGTCTTCCATCATTACAGTGCCTTTTCTTTAACCGTGGCAGCTTCAGGTGTCCCACAGAATCATTCCCATTCAAGTGCTGCAGAATGAGATGTCAAATACTCTCTTCAACATTACAAGAAGCCACTCTATTTCTGTGGAGAAAAGGAGACTGTGCCTCTGGTCTATCACCATAGAAACAGAAGTCACACCTGCAGGTAACTTACATAAATTAGTGGACTAGTTGGGAACTGTGAAAATTGCAAAGCTCAAAGCCTTTAAAGGAACAGTCTCATTAATGTTACTGTGGCCTCAATAGTGTTAGATCTTCCCATGTATAAAGGAAGCCACAAATCAAGGTTTCTAATGATGATTCATTGACTTTAAGATATATAGCAATTTTGTATTTTAACATGTTTTAAATCAGGATATGGCTTACATCAATGTGTCTTATAATTGTAATTGAAACCATTTTTTTGTCCCATAGTAATATATAAAATAATGGTGTATCTTAGAATCAATTGTGGTATCTTAAATTTTATGGAATATGGAATGTACAATTTTCAAATAGCTAAATGCTGGTAACTGATTTAAGCAAAACAAACAAGTCAAGAACACTGTGAAGGCCAAACATAAATAACCATGGAGATTGTTGGCTCCAAATATAAAGAAAATATAAGGATATAAATGTTAATTTCCTGATTTGACCAGTTTACACTAAATACATGTGTTGAACTACTACACTGTACCCCATAAAACTGCACAAGTATTTCTTATTATTCAAAAATGTTTTAAAAATAAAAATAATAACTATGGAATGGATAAGTTACCAGTTCACAATATTTTTAGGGTTTTTTTGGAATTCAATCTTCTGGGATTTTTCAGAAGACGACTGAAAAAAAATTTTACTTGCACCAAATAAAATTGTTACAATTGAAAGAAATAAACTTATTCACAAAGCTGAGAAAATAAAAAAAAAAGCTAAATGACCTAAATTATATAATGTTTAAGAGATCAAAATTGTACTGTATATATAGAACATTTTTCTAACTATAAGGAAATATTTATGGAGACTAGCACTGTGGCATAAAATAACATTCCACCTGTAGTGTAAGGTTCCCATATGGTGCCGGTTCAAGTTCTGGCTGCTCCAATTTCAATCCAGCTACCTGTTAATGTGCCTGGGAAAGCAACTGAAGATGGCCCAAGTACTTGGGCCCCTGCCCCCATATGGAAGACCTGGAAGAAGCTCCTGGCTCCTGACTTCAGCCTAACCCAGCCCCAGCCATTGCAGCCATTTGGGGAGTGAACCAGCAGATGGAAGATCTCTCTGTGGAGAGAGAGATGATCAGAGATTAGAGATTAGAGACAGAGATAGAGATAGAGATAGTAGAGATGGAGATAAATAGAGATAGAGATAGAGCAAGCAAGCGAGTGAACTCTCCTTCTCTCTGTATCTCTGACTTTCAAAAATAAATAATTTTTAAAAAGGGAATATTTATGAATTTTAATCATATATTAAAAATGTTTTAAAAGTCACTAAATCAGAAGCCAGTGCTGTGGTGTAGGAGGTAAAGCCACCATCTGCAGTGCAGGCATCCCATATGGGCACTGGCTCAAGATTTGGCTGCTCCACTTCCAATCCCGCTCTCGGCTACGACCTGGGAAAGCAGTACAAGATGGTCCTAGTGCTTGGGCCCCTGAACCTGTGTGTGAGACCCAGAGGAAGCTCCTGTCTCCTGGCTTCAGATTGGCCAGCTCTCACCCTTCAGGGAGTGAACTAGCAGATGGAAGATTCTCTCTCTCTCTCTCTCTCTCTCTCTGGCTCTAACTCCGCTTTTCAAATAAATAAATCTTTTTTAAAAAGTCACTAAATGAAAAAATCAGAAATAGTCTAGACTAGGGAGTCAAAAAACTATGACCCACAGGCAAAATTAAGCCTACCATCTACTTTTATACATAAAGTTCAATTGGGACATAACCATTTGCCTTAGGGTTCATTTGTGAATGTACTATCTATGGCTGCTTTTCTGCTACAATGACAGAGTTAAATAGTTTCCACAGACCATGTGCCCAAAAAATTGCCATACTATCTGGCCCTTTCCAGAAGTTTGCCTGTTCCTTACTTATTCCAAAATCTATGAACACAATATGATTTCCAAAATAAGGAAAATTATAGCAACTATTTTAATGTAAGGGCTGGAAACCAACTTGAAAACTAAAAAGCATTTCTTTAGGGAACTTCTGTATCTAATTAGAAATACAAACTGCAATTGTAAATTAAATGGAAAAATAATAATATATAAACACTAAATAAAATAAATAGTTGAGTTGAAGTCTGAGGTCAATGTTGTTCTCAGAGGAAAACTCATGCCATTAAGAAGCTCTTCTTACTAGAAAATAAAGCTTTCAAAATGTCATAGAAACATAATTTCTGTACTATTTGAAATAGATAGGCCATGGAAAATAAAGGAAAGTTAATTAGCAATTTATTTTATCAATCCTCTTTGAAATCTGATAAAATAATATCATGGGCAAAATACATAAGCAAAAATCTGAAGCAGAATAGTGGAAAATGAATCATCCAATTATCATGAAAAATACTTTTAAAGAGTTAAAGCCCTGGCTTGAGGCGCCGGCATCCCATATGGGCGCCCGTTCTGGTCCCAGCTGCTCCTCTTCTGATCCAGCTCTCTGCTATTGCCTGGGATGGCAGTGGAAGATTGCCCAAGTCCTTGGGCCCCTTCACCCACGTGGGAGACCTGGAGGAAGCTCCTGGCTTCAGATCGGCTCAGCTCCAGCTGTTTTTGCGGCCATCTGGGGAGTGAACCAGCAGATGGAAGACCTCTCTCTCTGTCTCTACCTCTCTCTGTGACTCTTTCAATTAAATAAAATAAATCTTTTTTTATAAATAAAATAAATCAAGTATTATACCAGAAATTCTAGAATGATGACAATATTAAAAACATATTTGGAGAATATAGACCATCAATGGAGAAAACTGATGTGCCGTTATCTTGTGAACAGTACACTAGTTTTAATTTGGGAACATGAATAAAACCCTTATATTTTGGGAAAAATGTAATGCAATAAATTAAGATAACATAGCATGGGAAAAAGTAACCAGATAAACATCATAGAAGAGGAATAAAGAAAATGAATATTTTTACTATTAAAAATGCAATCTCTAAGTAGATTAGGTCCTCCACCTTTCCAATTCCTGGTCCTTGCTTCTATTCTCTCACCCTTCATAGTCAAGATGGAATGTTCTAGAATGTCATACTCTTCAATGACACTCTGGATGTTCCTTTTCAGAAACCCCCTTCCCACAGCAACTTGGTACTTCCACTTTAGGACTCCGTGGAGATGCTGCTTCTGGGAATGCTTCCCTGCCCAGACTCCAAGGATGTAACAGATACTCCTTCTATTGTCCAATGATCTCATAAGGACCCCTAACACTTACCACATGTATTGTGTCTGTCTGCATGTTCTACAGATCGTCAGGGCAGATACTCACTGACTCTTACTCATTGTTGTATCCCTAGCAACTAGACTGTGCATGGTATATAAACATGTGTGGAATGAATAAAGTGCTTGCAAATTTTCCTGCCCTGTGCTTTCATTATGGCACTACCACCAGGAAAGCATAGTGCTCGCTTCAAAACTGCTAGTGCCTTTCATCCCACTTCATACCCTTATATTCTGCCTAAAAGGAAAAATATGAATTTCTTACAAATATTCAAGATGATCACACACTGGCCCAAATTGTAGTCCTCCTGCTCATCATTACCAAAACAAACCATCTACCACGGGCATGCTGATCAAAACTTTCCTAACTTCACATCCTAATTCTCATCATATCCATTCTATTAACTGATCCAATTATTCTCCATCCTTCAAGCACTAGCTAAGGGCCCAATCCATATAATAACTTCTTGTAATCTCACTTTTCTCAATGCTTCTATTATTTTATGCTGGTATCATGTTAGCCTCATCATACATAAACATAGACACACACACACACACACACACACAAAGGTGCCCTGTCTCCATTGTTTTATATGATGGGCTCATTAATTTGCCCCAAAGCTTTCTATGGCGGACCCCAGAATAGAGTTGAAACAAGACATGAATCCTTTCCTCAATGAATTCAGTCTGGTGATTAAAATAAACATATAATCATATAATTATAGTACAATATGAAAATAAACCCATAAAAATGCCACAGCTGCCCAAAGTATGATACTAAATGATGAATTAATGGATAAACAAATATTTAGGAAAATTCTTTGGAAATGACCTCTGCTGAAAATAATAATAGAGAGTCTAATATACAATCAAGTTAAGCCAACTTTGGTAATCAAAAGAAGAAACCATTGGCAAACAAGTAAGTCTTGATTCTGATCTTAGTTTCTTAATTTATTTGAGATCTACCAAGATCTACTTCTTTCTTTCCATAGAATGCTTTCCCGCCAGCCTTCTCAAGGCAATATCCCCCTGAGATATTAGGTAAACAAGCACCTCCCTACTTCCTGTATACATCTCTATCATCACATCATGGTCAACCAATTTCTCACACTTTCTTCTAACAACTCTCTTCCTACTTCATATTACTTTTCTTAAACCCAAGGTTGCACTCTCAAAAGTCTTGACTGCCACTGCAGCCATATTCAAGTTCAAGTACAATAATCTGCTTGTCAGGAAGTTCATGGGCAGCTTTGGAAAAGTTGTACTTAGACCCCCTGAGGATGGTCGCAGAAGGAAAACCTTCACAAGGAACTCCATCTTCCACTGCCATATTTGGAAAACTAGAGCTTAGTGTTTACAAAGGAGTTCCTGAATACTGTACTCCACAAGATAAGAGGTCTTGGGAAAGTCACTTTAAGATAAATAGAACTCCATTTCCTCAAATATAAAATCATGTGATTGAATCACTTTATTGTTCCTGACATATACAATGCTGTGAAGAGAAAAAATGAGAGAGTAAAATTGATGCCTACTATGCTCACTGGAGAAACGGCTGATGGTGAAAGGAGTGGATATGAGTGAAATAAAAGTGCCCTCACATTTATGCTGGTGGTTAAGACAGCTGCTTTCCACACTGGAGTTGCTGGGTTTGATTCTAGACTCCAGCTTCCCACTAATGCAGAACCTGGGAGATGGAGGAGATGGTAACTCCTGCCCACAAGTAACTGCTGCCCACATGGGAGATCTAGACTGAGTTCCTGTCATCTGGCTTTGTCCTGGGAGGGGGGGGGAGTTCAGATGAGGTCCATGAGGATGTCATCGTTCATGACACTGGGCTGCAGGCCCGGCTGGGGGACCTGGCCCCAGGGACCCCCACTCAGCAGCATCTGACCTGGCAATGGAGCCTCCGGGGGCAGCTGCTCAGGCCAGGACTGAGTGGGTGGTGGGTGCAGGAGTGGGGGCCTCAGCTGGGGCTGCCCCAGGCCCTGGTACCTGGGCCCTGGTGTGGTGGGGGAAGCAGTGTGGGAGCCCCTGGTGGCTGGAGGTGTTGGAGGGAGGCCTTGGGGGTGCACCCCAGTCTGGGGCAGCAGAGAGTAGAGGAGGAGGCTTCGCAGCTGGGGGTTGAACCCAGGGTTCTGGAGCTAAAGGATAGGTCCAGGAGGGAGTGGGCCAGCAGGACCCTGGAGGGGGCACCTGGAGGGATCTGGGCAGTGCCCTGGGGCTGGGGTTGCCTCATGGCCCCAGAGGCACACACAGTGCCCAGAGGTGGGCAGAGCTGGAGCAGATTCTGTGAGGGCCTCACCTCCAGATTTCTCCAGAATGGGGCCCAGCTCTGGGGACACCTGCTGCCTCTCATCCCCCACTGCTACTCCAGCTTCTGCTGCTGCACCTGATTGTAGTTGGTGAGGACCTTCTGGATGCCATTGACAAAGCCACTCTGGTCATGGGAGATGAAGCCCATGAAGATTTTCTTCTTCGACAAGTACAGCAGCATGAGCACGCACACCTCATATGGGACCGTATCAGGGAAGTGCACTCAGCCCATGAAGCCATTGCCCATGATGTGGTAGAGGCCTTTCAGAGACTCCAGGTCCTTCTTGGTGAAGTGGAAATGCACCATCCTCGAGTTCTGGAACAATGGGCCCAGGGTGGTCAGCACCTGCTAGGTGGTGAGCTACATGATCCCCTTCTGGGCCACTGCTCATCTTCAGGTTCTTCCTGTGATACACGTAGACCTGGCATAGCAGGGACTACGTCAACTTGGTGTTGGCATCCACCAAAGCAGGTTTAGGTTTCTCTGCAATTCGAGGACCCTGCTCCAGGCCAGCAGCTTGTTTAACACTGACTGCTGCCCACCTTTATTTATTCATAATAATTTGAATGGCAGAGAGACAAGGCAAACAGACAGACCTATCTATTTGCTAGCTTATCCCCCAAATGCCCACAACATCCAGGGCCAGTCCAGACCAAAGCTAGGAGCCTGGCACTCAATCCTAGTCTCCCACATTGGTTTCAGGGGCCTGACTACCCAACTATCACCTGCTGCCTCCCAGGCTATGCATTAGCAGGAAGCTGGAATTGGAAGTGGAGCCAGAACCAAACCAAGGCACCCCTCTATCGGATGTGGGCATCACAGCGGTGTTTTAACCACTACAGCAAATGCTTGCCCCATACACAATACCTTTTGAAAGAACCAGAGAAAGACAGTACTATGTTAAGCAATGGAAGGCCTTGGGGCAGGGCATTCTGTCTTGCAATGACAGCAGGTAAGAGGTGGAGCCCATAGGCATGTGAAAAATGTATTATGTCCATAAGTGCAACAGAATGATGACCATCAATCAAGGATATAAATTGTTTCAGATCCCCAACCTCCTGCATAGAATTCAGTGCATTCTCAGTTCTGAAGACATGAGAAAGGTTGACGATAACAGCAGTAGTAGTTCAAGGTCACATCAGTGATATCATTAGCATTAGGAAGAAGAAACTAGCCTCCTGGAATATTATTACTAGACCTACACACCATTAGTATTTACATTAGGGTCTATCACCAACCTTTTGTATGTACTACAGTAGATGTGCGTACAGAAAGGTCTAGAAAGGGCTTTGCCACATTTCACATGAGCCCTCTTTGTTCACTGTTTCTATGAATGCCAACAGCCAGGCTGTTACTTTCCCTGGGTAACACCAAAGGTGTGAGAGGCTCCAGAGGCCCATCCCTAGGAGGTAGGAGTATAGGAAACCCAGCTGCCATGTTTGCTGCAGAGCTGGTCAGGTAGCCAGTACACCCAAAGAGCTAACAGGTCCAAATTCCACTGAAAGACTGGGTAAGATAGGGGGGAGCCCATACAGATAGTCTCTGAGATGTTCTTACAGGGATAGGCCAGAAGACAGTAATCCCATACTGAGCAGTGTAAAACAAAAGCATCCTCACACTCATATCATTAAAAGCTAAGGGGGATTTGTATGATTTTCAGGGTGGAGGGATTATATTGTGATTAATATTCATGTTTTGTTTGGTGATTTCCTTTCAATTTTGCAAATGTGATATTGTTACATTAAAGAGGAATATCTGTGTTTTCACAAGAAGTTATTAAAAACTGGTTGGAAATGAAAAATCAATACCCATATTTTATACAGAGTCTTTCACATGTACAAGAGTAACAGCCAATTAGGATGTACTCTGGAAAAATGATCCCTATTAAAAATGTCACAACAAAGATGTACCTAGACAACAGCTTAGCAAGAAATGTTGCTATTGACAGGTCAAACAGTTAAGTAAGTGAAATGGCCATATGCATTCTTGAATAGAGGAGCACCAGAAAGATAACAAATTTGGCTACATTGATTATCAACTGATTTCTTAACAACTGTGCAATTTGACTTTAAAATTGATATCAAAATATAAGTAAGAGTGGGTTTTTGGTCTAGCAGTCGCAGACACTGGTTGAGATGCCCATATGCCAAAACAGAGTACCTGATTTCAAATCCCAGTTATGCTCCTGATTCCAGGTCCAGTTAGTGCACATTCCCAGGGGCAGTAAGTGATGGTTCAAATACTTGGGTCCCTGCCATCCAGGGAGACCTGGACAGGGGGAGAGAAGGAGACAGAAAACAGAACGTGAAAATCAGTTAGAGAGGGAAAACAAGTTCTGGTGCTCAACAGCACAATGAGGTGACCTTAGTCAACAATAACTCATTGTATAGTTCATAATAGATTTTGAATGTTCCCAACAAAAATAAATGATAAATATTTGAGGTGATGGAAATGCTAATAACCCTTGTTTGTCATTATATATTGTATACATGTATTGAAACATCACAGTGTATCTCAAAAATGCATATAATTATTATGTGTCAAATAAAATTTACTTTAAAAAGGAATGGAGAGCTCTAGAGTCAGACTTTTTAAAAAAAAGATTTATTTATTTATTGGAAAGTCAGAGTTAAGAGAGAGAGGAGGGGCAGAGAGAGAGAGAGGTCTTCCATCTGCTGGTTCACTCCCCAATTGGCCACAGCAGCCGGAGCTGCGCCAATCCAAAGCCAGGAGCCAGGAGCTTCTTCCGGATCTCCCACGCAGGTGCAGGGGCCCAAGGACTTGGGCCATCTTCTACTGTTTTCCCAGGCCATAGCAGGGAGCTGGATTGAAACTGAATCATCAAGGACTAGAACTGGTGCCTATATGGGATGCCAGCATTGCAGGCAGCGGCTTTACCTGCTATGCCACAGTGCTGGCCCCAAGTCATATATACTTAATAGTGTGGAATATGGATGTACTTTTTATTAGCTGAGCTTCTTGGAACTTCACTCTCTTTATAAATACCATATGCATAATAATATCTGTATTACACTGTTGTAAGTATTAACATTACCATAATGATATGGGAACTCAAAGCCCTGTAGGTACTCAAGCAATTATAGGTCTAAGTATGAATATAAGTACAGGAAAGGGCACTCGAGGCTGCAGAGGCAGGCCTTTGGCACAGCAGTTAAGGCACCATCTGGGTTGCTTGTATTCCACATCGGAATGCTGGTTCAAGTCCCAGAACCACTGCTTCCAATCTAGCACTCTAAGTAGCAGGTAATGGTTCAAGTACCTGGGATCGCACCTCCTTCATGGGAGACAGACAGAGTTCGGGGCTCTTGGCTTTGGCCTTGCTCCCAGCCCTACCTGTTGTGGGCATCTGGGGGGTGAGCAGCAGATGAAAGATCAGTCTCTCTCTCTCTCTCCCCCTCCCTCCCTGTGTGTGTGTATGCGTGTGTGTCTAGCTCTGCCTTGCAAATAAAATGAAAATAAAATAACTATTTTTAAAAAACTATTAATACAGATCAGAGTAAAAATAAATCCAGTGGACTTAAGTGGGAGCTTTAAATAGGCTTTAAATCCATATTTCTCAGTTAGTTCCAAGTCATATGGGAAAGTAGGAAGCTAGCTAGCAGAGAGCTGTGGTTACCACCCTCTACAACTCCACCTAAAACATCCAATCTCCACTCTCCAGCTTTGTGCTATGGAAAAAATTGCTATTTCTGCAAAACCATCACCCAGAACAAGTGCTGGCTGAAAATATACAACAAGGCTGCTGACTGCACCAATGCAATGACCTACAGCTAATTATAATAACATTATAGTAAAATTACCATGATTGACACTCCTATTCCCATCAGGTACCTGATGCCAAGACACTTTTGAGACTTCCAAAACAGCCAAGAAAATTAGTGGCATCCAAATTCTACCCTAAACATTACCAGCTATGAATATTCATTTAACCACACCCTAAACATCACCTTCTATGAGTATTCAGTTCCTCCAGATTATTTAGACAGATAACTTCAGACATGGGCACAGCTTACTTTCAAGCATGCCTGCACCCTCTCTGGAATATGTACTTTAGCATTGCAAATAGATCTTATTCCTCCACTGTACTGTATCCCCGCTGTGCATTGCTTGTATCTCATCCTTGAATTTCTTCCTGTGTCAGAGATAAGAACCCGGACCCAGGCATCTGACAAAAGAAGGAATGCTAGTTCTTCAGGACAATAAAGAGTGTTACTTCTTTAAAAAAAAAAAAAAACCTCTGAGTCAAATCCATTTGCAAAACATTGTGTTAAATAATTCAAAAGCTTTCTTTCTTGCAGAAATTCTGGGTGACTTTTATATGCCAATGCTCCTGGAACACTCACTGTATCTAAATGAACTTGAGCATGGGGTGTTTCTTTCATGGAGCATTTCAGTGGACTGGGAAATATGGATTTATGTGAATGGCCCTCCAGGTCCTATCTAATAATTTCTTCTTGAACTCAAACCTAAGAGTCATCTCATCCATTAGATATATTCTGGTGCATAACGTCTACACTTTTCAAAGGCTTAAAGATGATTAAAATATTGAAAGGAACTATGCTGATTCCAAAGACAAAAATATAAACAGAAAACTGAAAAAAATTTGAAGCTGGTATCTAAGTAAACATCTACAAAATGTGCCATTCTGCCAATTAATCAAGTGCTATTCAATATATTGTATATAATGTATATAATTACATAAAAAAACACTTATCATGCAATATGGGCACATTTTAACACCTTTGCTGCATGCTGATTAGAACCAGGATTTAGAATTTAGAAAGGATGTCAGTTACTTTGAAAAAGGCCATATGTTTAAACCTTGACACACACTCTTTCTTTATTTTTATTTTTTTAAAGATTTATTTATTTATTTGAAAGGCAGAGTTACAGAGAGGGAGAGAGGGGGAGAGAGATAGAGAAGGGGGGGGATCTTCCATCGCTAGTTCACTCCCCAGATGGCCCCAGTGGCCAGAGCTGTACCCATTCGAAGCCAGGGGCTTCTTCTGGGTCTCCCATGCAGGTACAGGGGCCCAAGGACTTGGGCCATCTTCCACTGCTTTCCCAGGCCATAGCAGAGAGCTGGATTGGAAGTGGAGCAGCCGGGTCTTGAACCAGTGCCCACATGAGATGCTGGCACTGCAGGTGGTGGCCTACCTGCTACGCCACAGTGCCAGCCCCTATATACAGACTCATGATTCACACACACACACACACACACACATACATACACACACACCATGAGTTCAAAAATCTGTGGAAAATATGTATTACAAAAAAGCCATGCATTGGTATCAAATTTTTGACACCAAAAAAACTTACTTTCTTAAAACATTTTTCTTTTTTTTTATTTGAGAGTGCAAAAGCAAAAGCGAGAATATTTGTGATAAGTAACAAAAGCTCCCCATGTGGAGGAGGAGCACCCCAGAGCTGGGAATCCATCGCTTCAGTGGGACTGGTCTCTTTTTACATTATTTCCTTCTCTTGGGCTAGACCTCCCCTTGATCCATATTTTGACCTGGCAATGTCTGGCTATTCAATGTTAGTTTGACTGAGCCTGTCAGTTCCCCTTTAAAGAGAAAGAATCTGACCTGCAAGCCTTGGGTGAATCAAAAGTCCTCTTTCATTATTTTTTCCTTTTTTCAGTCAGCTGTGACTCTGGGGCCAAAATGACACAGGATCATGCACCCAACACACGCCTGCCAGGTAACACCTCATCTGAAATGTAGCTGTCCTGTCCAGGGGTAGAGGCCCCCAATGGGAGCATCACCCTGACCACAGATGCAGGGTTTTGACCCTTAGTGCCAGGACACCTACGTACCTGGAAGGGATGAGGAGAGTTGCAAACAAGGATGAGCGTGCAATGGGGAATAGCCCTGTCTCAGGGCCAACAGGGCCCTGGTCAGACATCCAGAATGAGGGAGAAAACATACATTCCCAGTATCCTCTCCAACATGCAACAAACACAATGCACAAGACAAGTCATATCTGGTTAAAAAAAAAAAAAAAGCTGCAAGGCATGAGGTCAATTGTGAGACTGAATCCTAACAGGGATTAACCCCTATATGGAAAGCACTGGGCTTGTATACAAGCAAAACACAAATTTGCCATCATTTTAGAATCCTAAAATGCATATGACATCATTTAAGTTAGCACCTATTACTTCACCAAGTTGAGCACCTCACTCTGAGAGATCTAGGGATCCAACTGGAAGCCTCAACTATAAACTCGGTTTATAAGTAAATCTAAAGCATTGTCAGAGGTTCAAAGCATTTGGTCAAAATACAGACTGGTCAAGTATATTTAACCTGAGCACTTTAACCAAAGCTATGGGCCAACTCTAATCAGAATTAAGGTAATCACTCAATCATCAAAAATGGGCAGATAATGTAAACTCCTTTAGGATTCTGTTCTCCCAAATAATCAGCATTCAATAATAGCAACAGAAAAACACATGAAACCTTCCCCAAGACACATAAATTCCTCATTTTTTTTTTTTTTGACAAGCAGAGTGGACAGTGAGAGAGAGAGAGAGACAGAAAGAGAGAGAGAGAAAGGTCTTCCTTTTTCCATTGGTTCACCCTCCAGTGGCCACCACGGCTGGCGCACTGTGGCCGGCGCACCGCGCTGATCCGAAGGCAGGAGCCAGGTGCTTCTCCTGGTCTCCCATGGGGTGCAGGGCCCAAGCACTTGGGCCATCCTCCAGTGTACTCCCGGGCCACAGCAGAGAGCTGGCCTGGAAGAGGGGCAACTGGGACAGAATCCGGCGCCCCGACCAGGATTGTGATTCTGGCGCCACTAGGTGGAGGATTAGCCTATTGAGCCCCGGCGCTGGCCTTCTCATTATTTAGATCAGTTACAATAGTATAGAAAAATCCTGATTAAAAGGATTAACACATGACATCAGAATCTTCAGGCCTGGAAGATGGAAGAGTTTAGAATCAACCACATTTTGTTAACACACAGCCCCATAAATGCAATCACAAATATTTTCAGAGAATTACAACTGGATAACAAAAATACTTAAAATACATGTTCACGACAGCACGGCAATTTACAACATTTTAGTATAGCAGAGTTTCAGACTGTAAGCCTTTCAGCCTCAAGACCTAGGATGGAGAGAAGCAGTGAGTGGAGCGCTCTGGGTTTAACAAGTTTAATATGCACATATGGCCCTGCCCATGGAACAGAAGGATCTTAAACAGGTGGGCTGAGAAACTGCCATAGTTAGCAAGTAAGAAAATGGGAGCCCTTTGGGTGAGAAGGGCCAGGAGGCCCTCTCTTGCTAGTCCAGAAAAACATAGGAGGGAGTTGGAAAACATGGCCCTGCAGACGTCTGGTGGTGGTTAAAAATAAGTGTGAAATGAACCATGTTGTCAAAATCATGGCAAAGGAGGTAGGGGAAATGAGATGGATGGCACGCCTCAGCTGGGAAGGCCGACTATGAGCAAGCACTGGGCACAGACTCCACACATCCCCTTCTCCCCGACATTTGAGACAAAGGAAAGGGGGCAGTGAACAGACCCTGGCCTGAGCAGGCAAGATAGGTAGGGCCAAGAGGCAGAGAATGTGAAAGAGAGTAAGTTGCCTTGGCCTCTTATAAGACACTCCTGCTGCAGGAGTACGACAAAGAGACTGGTGGACACTAGACAAGGCAGGAGAAAGGCTGGAGGTAGCACGCCTCAGAACTCACCAAGGTCGTCTTCAGTGCCCCACATGGGGTGCCAGTATGTTACCAGGTATCAGTTGCTCAAGGTTCTTTTGCATAAGAAAGAATTCAGACATTCAGACGTAAGACAGAGGGTAGCAGTAAGTGTGTTAGCAAAGTTCAATGAAGGGAACTAATGAAGAGAAGGCACATGACAGACCAAGCAGGCATCTCAGTCAAGAACTGAGAGCTGATTTTAACTGAGACCATCTGGGTCTCACACATGGGTGGCAGGGGCCCAAAGACGTGGGTCCTCTTTTACTGCCTTTCCACGTGCATATTAGCAGGGGGCTGGATCAGAAGTGAAGCAACTGGGACTCGAACGGGCCTCTGACATGGGATGTTAATGGCGCAGGCTGTGGCTTAACCTCCAATGCCGCAATGCCAGCCACAATCTTTTATTTCTACTTTCCATGAACTTTTAAAATTCTCTTTGGGCGTGCACACATGCGCGCACGCACACACACACACACACACACACACACTGGTGCTGGAGAAGTTCCAACCAATAAAGAACTAAAATTATGAACCATGCCCCTGGCATGAGCGCAGCAGCTGGATTCAGTTAATTTACCCAACTGTGATGTGAGCTGGGGGGTTCTCTCTCCTCATTCTCTCCAAGGCTTCTGCACTCACAGACTCTACCATTTGAATTCTTCTCAGTAGAGCAAATTCTTTTTGGCAATAGCCACAGAATCCTGCAGCAAAGCACAGCTCTTTCTCAGTAATCTCCCCCTCCCTGTGAAAAGCCATTCACAGCACCTACTTTACATCTGGTAGCTTTGCATTCACTGCTTCTGAAAGGAGCTGGGCTTTCAGGAGTGCTTTCCAAATGGATGGCAAAAGGCAACATATTCAGGAGTGAGTGGGGGAAGAGGTTTGAGAGGGGCTGAAATTTCATTTGCTTGAAAGGAGACACACAAGGATCATGGAAAGGTACAAATTCTCAGAGCCTTGCTAACTGTGGACAGGAGGCAGTTTCTTGTGTCCTCAAGATTAGCCTGGGGTGAGATGAGCACTTTGCATAGAAGAGCATTAGAATGGTTTGAGAGAAATGAATCAACATCCACATACCTTTCTCTGTGATATGCAAAGATGTCTGGACCCACAGAAATAAGTCTGTTAGTCCACTTCTCTACTTTTTCCAGAAAAAAATATAATGAGAAACCTGTCTATCAAATGAATCTATTTTTTAAATCTGGTAAATATCACATCAGGAAATACTCTTCTCACTTCTAATGTTTGATTTTAACATTGTGACTCATTTCTCATTGTTTCCCATATTCCCAAGTCTTTTGTGAGTGATTTAAACACCAGTGAATAAAAGGGTAAAGACACACACGCACGCGCGCGCGCACACACACACACACAGAGGAAGCTGCCCTTCCTTTGTTAACATAACTAGAAAAACAGCAAAAACAATCAATGATAACTATGTGAGGAAATTACTATATGCACAAATATAGGAAGAAGCAATGAAAATTTAATTAAAATTTGCTGTATGCAAAAAACGCTATTCCATTGCTGCACACTTTTTTGAGCTAAATGTCCCTGTCTTAGCAACAGCAATTCCCCTGATGACATTTTTGCCCTTAAGGATTTCACCACTTCCTCCAAAGCTGTAACTTTTTCTCTCTCTCTTCCTCCCCCTTCCTATTATTGTCACTAGAGAGTGCAGAATGACATGTTCAAGAGAATGCTTGCCTGGGGGCCAGAGTGTATTTCCTCTGCACTTGGATTTCCATTTATTCCACTAAATTTCCTTACAATTAATTTTTAAAAGGATTCAGAGAGTTCATTTCCCAAACAGCTGACAAGAACTGCGCTTTGTGAAAGCAAATGAAATGGTACTTGGTGAGCACTTTGACTGCTTTGTAAAGTCCTTACAGTATGCATTCTGACCCTGATTCTGTACTCCAACACTACAAGACAGTCATCAGAATATGTTGATATTCCCATGATACATATCCAGAGCCAGGAACTGGTTTATCTTAATTGCACTTTAGCCTAAAGCCTATTAAATGCAACCTGATTATAAAATGCATCAGAATTGCCATAATAAATTTCTTGGCAAGATATCCAAATGTCAAGTAAAAATATCCATAAATCTCCTACTCTGGCCCCTTTGCCAACTTGCCAGGTAACTTGGTACAAGGACTGTTTCCTCCCCACACCTCCCTTTCTCAGCCAATGAAGTAGTAATGATAGATGTGTCTAGCACTCAAGAATGGCTGCAAGACACTTCTTTATACTTGGACAGTGTTTTGCAAATGACAAGCTGGCTTTAGGCTAAATATGTCAAAATGATGCTTCAGCATGGGCTGTTGGGGTGGACTTTTTAAAATTTCCATTTCACAAACTCACTGGCATCATCCATCAGTCCTACTCTTTTTTTAAGATTTACTTATTTATTTAAAATGCATGGTGGGGAGAGACAGAAAGAGAGAGATCTTCCATCCGCTGGTTCATTCCCCAAATGGCCACAATGGCCAGAGCTGGGCCATTCAGGAGCCAGGAGCCAGAAGCTTCTTATGGGTCTCCCATGGAGATACAGGGGCCCAATAGGTGCATCAGCAGGGAGCTGGATAGGAAGTGGAGCAGCCAGGACTAGAACGGGCACCCATATGGGATGCCAGCACCACAGGTGGTGGCTGTATCTCCTATGCAACAGCATCAGCCCCAGTCCTACTCTTAAAGTTTACAGTTTAACACTGTACATACACTGCCCACATTCAGGTTCAAGTATCCATGTCTTGCCCCATGACTTGACTGTACTCTCGCAGGGCCAACAACATTCCAGGCACCAATGGATGGATTTGTTGCCTAAAAGTGGTCAGCCCAGCTCCTTGGTCTAGAAGAGTTTGCACAAACCAATGGGTGTGAGGTCCTCACAGACACACACAGTGTAAAAACCTGTTGCAGCCCTCAGATACCCCAGATTGGTCCCTGAATCTAATGGTTCACACATCCTTCTTCCGAAAGGTATTTAGGGGCAGGACCAGGAAAGCAGGAGAGCACCTGTGCACAGATTTGCTCTTACATCTGCCTCACACTTCCAATGAGGATTTCCATGCAGTAAGATGGGCACTGAAAGTGACAGAAATAATGTACAAAGTTATTCAGCATTGATATCTCTCCAGTGATCTCCAAAAGAATGCCAATAGAAAAAATGAATGAAATGAAAGCAGTTTCTTTATTTTCACTGATGAAAAGCAATGCTCACTACCACCTTGAAATTGAATCCCTCTTTTAAACTAAAGAACTCAGAGTGCCACAAGTGTGCTGTCATATGTAACCTCTCAGTTTCCCTGAGCAAGGCAGGAATAAATATTCTCCTTCCCTTCACACTAGAGCAAATAGTTAAGAACCCTATTTTTCTGTTAGGCAATAACAGAATGGTACACATTGTGAAACTTCCAAATACACTTGACCATGCTAGACTGCAAGCTAACTAGCTAAATCACAGGTGACTGCCCCAGACCACAAACATATGCTATTCCCTAAGACACATTCTAACAGCATGAAACAATGGCCATCAAACATAAATAGGATTTCAAACCCTAGTATTTAAAAGAAACAGCTCCTCCTTGTTGGTTGGTTTGAGCGCCCTCATGTGTCTTAACAGAGTAACGTCATTTTGGTCTTCCAAAGGACTGTTTGAAAGGACAGATTTGATGACACACAATTCCTCTTCGTACTTGTCTCAGGAGCCTTGTGTGAAATTCTGAGGATTTGCACGCTGCCCTAGAATGATGAATTTGTCCTCTCTGATATAAAGTAAGACTGCAACTTCTACCTGAAGGAATGAGAAGCAGATGTTAACAGGAGCAGAGGCTAATTATCAACTTGCCTGTTCTGGTTAAGCCTGTTACATTATCCTTTTTTTTTTTCTTTTTCCTGCTCCTCTCCACTGTACCCCCCAATTGCACCCCAGGTGCAGGGTTCTAACTATGAATATTCTCAACCACTGTGATGGCCATCCAACCAAAGCACCTAGAGCTACTTCTCTACCCAGCAGATCTCAGCAGATTTCTCCACCATGCACCACGATCATGAGCAAGCCATTCTTCTCATCAGGTCCAAGACTCCTCCTGAGAGAAGGAAAGAGAGCGGGCCTTTTCTCAGAAGCGTGGGTAGCAATAGCTGACACAGGATAGACAGGCACCCAGTAAACGTTAACTGAATTCAAACCTGTAAACTCTATTCCAACCCACTTGCTATATTAGATTTCCAGAAAATGGATATTATTCCACAAATACAACATTCACACTTTAGCAACTAGCTAGGGAATCCATGAAGCACAAGGGAAGGTCAACCACCTCGCAGCATTTGCCGCAACACCTGACCTGGGGCCAGGTACACAGTAACCTTCCATAAACCAGTTGCAGGCAGGGCAGGGTTTGCCTTCTTAGTATATCTTCTTGCTTCCTTTCTTTGGTAGAGTTTAAAGTAATCAGATAAGCAAGAGGCACAGATTCACTCAAGAGTTTTGAGACTGTCTGCACAGGAAAGCTGGTATCTTAGCAGAAAAATGAAAAACTCTTTTCCCCTCATCTTCCTCATTTTCCTTCTTTGTCTGGGGTTAGGAAGGCATGGCTCAACAGCCCAACATCCTCCACAAAAAAATGTAGGCCCAGAATTCCCAAAGGAAAACAGTGCCACCTGGGTCACTCCGTCAGACCTACCTTGATGGGCACTCTGAGAACAACACCTTCACCAAGAAATGGCCCTCAGGGGCTCCTTTTCCAGCAAGGCAAAGTGCCCTGCACTGCTTAGTTTTAAGCTGGCCAAATCCAACAAAGCCTCAGAGATTTTCTGGCTTAATCTTCTCACTGAACTCATGCCAGCCTTGCACGGGCACCGCCAGACATCATCACCCAGCCTTAGGTGTTGGCAGCTTCTCCCACCCACTTCTTAGCACTTTCCAAGCTCAGGGGCAATGGCACAGGGTACCTTCCCCTCCCACCCACTGCACCTGGGGGAATCTCGAACTCCTGCAGCCAGGCTTAAGAAGGCTCCTTGCTCACGTAGACTACACTCAAGTCCTTTCATCAGGTAATTTTACAACCTTCACAGAATTCCAGAAGTGCCTACCTAATGGAGATGCTAAGGAGAGCTGTCAACTAAAAATCATAACCAAAAAATGGGGAGAGTCAATTCTGACGGACATTGTTTCCATTATCATTAGGTTAATTGATTATTTTAATTTGATGTAAAATATCTCTCATATTCTTTTCCCTTCCTTTCCTACCTGCCACTGTAGTGGTCTAGAACCTTCATCCACACAAAGTGATATCACTAAATATGTTGATAGCTTCCATTCTTTTCTTCCTCCAAACCATATGTATGTTTCATATGTATGATGGAAAGATCCTCCCCAAACATGAATTCCAAAGCACCATGTAGCATTTCCTACTCAATAACACTAATGACTCCCTGTTTCCTGCAGGAGAAAATTTAAACTCTAAAATCTGATAGCCAAACTCCTCCATATCCCCTTAGACCCCCAGAAGTTACAAATGAACCAGCCATCACTTCCAGAGTTCCTACAACTCACATCACTGCTCTCCCAATGTCCAAGGCAACAAACAGCACAATGATTGTTGACGTTCAAATGTCCTCAAACCAGAGACATCTGAGAAGAAATTTCATGCTGGGCATTTCCACTCAGACTTCAGCGACCTCCTTTGACGTTCTCAAAGGTATTGACGTGCATGCTAGTTACATTCAAACTAGCGTGGCTGACCACTATTGTATTTCTTCAAATGACAGTTTACCTGCCATTGTGAAATACTTGGCACACCTAACAACAAACTTCCAGGCACATGATAGTAAGTGAGTAAAATCAGGAGGGACAATAAATCAACATCACAGAAAAACACAAAACACATCCTGATACTTGTAGGACGTTGTGTTCTGGTCAGAGCATCAGAGAGTTGGAAAAAGAATGTAGATGGCTGGAAGTAAACCATCACCCTACCAAGCCAGTATACCAACACTGGAGAAGTCCAGCAAGAGAAACAAACAGCAGCGCCATCAACAATGAACAGTGGCTAAGGAGGTAGAGAATGCTGAGAAACACAAGTCAAGACCTGTGGGAAGAGTCTCCCTCTGTCCTCTCATTGCCATTCTGAAGGAGAGCATTCAATGATGATATGCCTTGCTCTCATCTGCTATAAAAACAACCTCCAAGTTTTCCAGAATAGGACATGATAGGAGATACACACAAACATACACACATACACATACACACACACACACATA
Source organism: Oryctolagus cuniculus (assembly GCF_964237555.1). NCBI lineage: Eukaryota > Metazoa > Chordata > Mammalia > Lagomorpha > Leporidae > Oryctolagus > Oryctolagus cuniculus. The sequence goes on from NC_091433.1 coordinate 50,489,170, forward strand.
TCATAGCTTCTCCCTCTGAGAAACTCTGAAAAAGCAATAAATCTTTTCTCTCCTGATCATTCCTTGAAGATCCATCCCAGAAGCCTTCTCCGCATCTCTAGGTCATGCTGACTCTGCCCATGCTTTGCTACGCAAGGTCCGGTCATCCTCAGCCCTTGGAATTAAGACTGAAGTGGGGCCATCTTCCCGACTGCCAGCACTTCAGGGACAACAATCATGAATTTACCCAGATCTCTTCTCTCTTACCCTCCCTCTACTTGTGGCCCATGACTCATCCCAGAATGTTCTTCAGAAATACTGATATTGTCAGTTAATAAAAATTGAAATATACCTGTTTCCTAATAAAATCTGAAAATCCCCCTTTCTTTCTTTTAGGTAGTTCCTATCTCCTTTATTCTTTCTATGCCTTTTTCTAGAAAATACTCATGCTTTCCAAACCATCTTTTTTTTTTTTTTTTTTTTTGCAAAGGATGAGCTAGAATCACCTAGCAATCCCAGTTCCCCCAACAAAGACGGCTGATCCTCAGCCGGGTTTCGGACTAATTGAGTTGGCACTCTTTCTTCAAATTCAGTTTGAAGGTTGGAGGATTTAAACTGAAGCCACTGGCTCCATTTTTTTTTACAAGATCATCCTGCCCAAGTCTGTACAAATCACCAATGATCCTTTCTCATTTACCTCCCCAAATTTTTTTTAACGCTTTATTGTTTAATCCCTTTACCACCACAGTCCTTAATGACCACCTTCTACCTTGAGAAGTCCTGGATCATTAACTTCCTTCACAAGTTATGGACAAGCCTCAGTGTTGCCTACAACCTACTTACAAGAAAATATGAGCTTCTATACTAGGCATGATTCGTGATTCCACTGTAATTTTCCCATTAAGTCTAGAGTTTATCAGTCTTCTCTCCTACACATTCTGGTCTTCCCCTGCCCCCCTTTCTCCCAGTCCTGCCCCCTTCCTTCTTTTCACTCCCCCCTCCCCAAGAAATGAACTGGTTTACCCAGCAGGTTTAGTCTTGCTTTGACCAGTTTATTGTTCCAACGTGATTATGAAGTTGCTGGGCTTGGATACACAGTTTATGAATTTTCAGGCATTCACCATGCCTCCCTGTTGAGTGTGGCGTGTGTAGGTGTGCGTGTGAGTGCTTATGGTAACTAACACTCCTGGAGTCTGCAGTTCTGCAGATGACTGAAAAGATGGAGTCAAAAGTTAACTGCATCACTGGAGAATCACATTGTGGTAGAAGTGGAAGGAATGCAGAGACAAGCTTTGACACTTTACAGATCTGAGAAGAGAGGTAAAACAAGATAGGAATTATTGTCCAAGGTCACAGTGCAAATCACTAGAGGAACAGGGGCCACAACTCAGACCCATTAGATTTCAGTTCACCAAGGCTCATTCACTCACCTACGACCCTCCCCCAAGGGCTCTCATATGCTACCGTATATCCCAAATGCATCACAGATGCACGATACATATGAACGTGTACATGCAGAGATGTGGAGATATGGCATATGTGGCTTACAACACAAAGAACAAGGAACATGCTGTTAAAATTAAACTAAAACTGTTGTAATTAGGTTAAACTCTACTCCACGGGGATCACACCTCCCCACACCTACCTACGCTACGCATTTTCCCCAAATAGCTCAGTTAAAGGAGAAAAAAAAAACGATTTCCAAAGCACCTTGGAGAGATTTTCATATGATTTTCCCTTTAGTTCAATCAATACAAAGTTATCCTTTAATTCCATGAAAGTAGCATTTTCACACATCTCTGCACACACAGCCACATACCAACATAAAACATTGGCAGCAGGTACTTTTAATTTGCTGGAAAATATTTCTAAGAAGTCAAAAAGCTCCAGCTGAATAAGCGAGCTCTCTGATTGGCTAGCCAAACCAGTTGAGAAACCTGATTGGTCCTTGATCCTGAGGACCGATAAGAATGGCTATAAAATCCCTGGGTGCAGCTCTTGGGCCCCCAGTTTGCAAAAGCCAGAGGTGCAAGAAGCAGCGACTGCAGCAGCAGTGTCTGCAGGAGCAGCATCAGCAGCAACCAAAACTCCTCATCAAATCCTCACCTACGCCTTCAGTGTATCCAGATCCACATCTTCACTCAAGCCGGGGGAGGGAGAGGAAAGAGGGGGAGGAAAAAAAAAACCAACAACTTAGCGGAAACTTCTCAGAGAATGCTCCAAAACTCAGCAGTGCTTCTGGTGCTGGTGATCAGTGCTTCTGCAACCCATGAGGCGGAGCAGAATGATTCTGTGAGCTCCAGGAAATCCCGGATGGCGTCTCATACCTCAGGTAAGCACAAACCCAGGACCGGTTTCTCCCCCGAAAAGCTGTCCTCATTTGCCTCTCACTTTTGCAACTGTGTCTGTGTCGGCTGATCTTGATAATAAATGTGCTTCATGCCTGATGGCAATAAACTGCCAGTGTAATCCAATAGCCTTAGGAAGTGGAGCTCCTTTGTTTAATAAATTGCATGCAACTAACGAAGAAGCTGGGGCGCTGGGCTGAGGGTATTTCATTGCATAAGCCTAGCCTGATTGCCTGAAATCTGGCACGTACCCTCCTGGGGGGAGGGGGCGGGGGAGAGGCTTGAATGTTGGCATGCTTCAAAGCGCTCTCTATACTTTCCAGGGGCTGATCTCAAGGTGAGACATGGCTTGTCTGATGCTGTCCCAGCTCCTCCCCCCCTTGAGACCCTTTAACTTGACTTCCCTACCTCTTCAGAGAACAGGCACAGAACCTCTCTCTTCCAGCTGATTTTCTGAACCTTAGCCCTCAAGTCTGACAATCCAGGGCGGATTCAGAGAAAGCCCTATACACACCCACCCCCAACACTGCTGCCTTCTCTCTCTCCCTCTCCCTCCTCCCCTCCCTCCCTCCCTCTCTCCTTCCCTCTCTCTCCTTCCTTCCCTCCCTTCCTCTCTCCCTCTCTCCCCTCTCTCCCTGGCTCCATTCAATTGCTTATGCAGCCCGTGCCCAGAGAGTCCCTAGAAACAGAATATTTGTGAAATGCATCAGCTGTGTGTCCAAGGGGGAAGATCTCCCTTTCGTCCTGAGTCCTGGAACAGTTAATTGTGTGTGATCTTGGTCTTGGAAGGAATAGAGCCATGGGGAAGCCCGCCCTGACACCTCTGCCCCTGGACTCCTCTTGCCCCACCAGCTCCTCCTGCAGCTCTGCCTTCTCTCCCCCAACCGGCAAGAAGGATGGGCTCTCAGGTGTCAAATGCTGCAGACGATGCTCCCCTTGAAAGAGCACGAGTCCCTGCCGAGAGGAGAGCTTTTGCCTCACTTCCTTTTGTACTTAGTTGCTATAGAGATGCAGTGATTCACAATTCGAGCTTGCCTAAAACAATAGCAGCCCTAATGCATATTAAAACTGCTTAAAGCAAAGTTATAATTTGAACCCGTGGAAATATATAATTAGGGAAATGACTTGTAACATCCCAGAGGCTGCGGGTGGTGGAGGGGGTGGGGAAGCCTAACTGAACCATGCTTTTGATCTCCGAGGAGAATCCTATGGTATGAAAGCTACAGATCATTTCTTGCCGAGCAGCCTGCCAGAACACCCCCCCTCTGTGGGAGAGAAATTACTTTTATGGGAGATCTTATCCAGAATGTAGAAAGCCTCATGCAAGTTCTTTGCGGTTTTCTTCCAGTCTTGCACAAGGTGTGCCTTAGCCTTGTTATTCCACACCTGTGTTTCTCTTAAAAAGAAATAAAAAGAGGCCTTTAGCATGGGAGAGACTGTACACACCTCTACACACTGTCCTGCGGTGGGGGTGGGGGACCATGCACAGATAGAATTCCTTTCTGCCAATACAGCGAGTTAAAAGCCCCCCATCAGAAGGGTCTGCCTCCAAGTCATCTCCTGGCAAATTTTCTCTACCATTTAGACTAAAATCCCATGCTTTTGTTCTGAAGCACATGTTTTAGAAACCAGATGGATTCCTCTGGCCCTCCTGCCTGCTAAACCTGACCACCAGCCGCTGCCTTCTGCCTTTCCATGCTCACAAGTGCCAAGCCACGACCTTCGCTTCCATGGACCTGCTTAGGGCACTCTATAGTCCACAGACTCTGACCTTGCTTCTCTGGCCACCAGAACTGTGTATAATGGTGGGACTGAGAGAATGTGCCTCCGGGAGAGGACTCTCCCTGGGCTTCCTTGCTCTGGCTCTTAGAAGCATAGGAGCCTGTCCATCCCCTCTGTCTCACCCCTGCCCATCTGGGAATGGGTCTGTCTGTGGCTCCTCAGGGCAGACTTCTAGGCTCAGGTCTCTTGACCCCCTTCTCCCCTGCACCCATTGGATCCCACCCCTTGCCCTCCACATTTGACCCAGATTGGATGTGTCTGTCTTTTCCAGCTGAAGTGGTCCGCTGCCTCAACACTGCTACGCAGGTTGGCTGCGATCCTTTTGAATGCCTGGAAAACTCCACCTGTCACACGGATGGGATGTATGACATCTGTAGATCCTTCTTGTACAGCGCTGCTAAACTTGACACTCAGGTAATAAGACCTCAACCCCTGCTACAGCGGGCTGCTTGTCCTTAATCGTGTGTTAGACTATTGTTCTTAGGAACCAGTCTCATAGGGAACCAGCCTCCTGACTCAAAAGTCTGTTTCAGAGTGTGTGCACACACGCACACTTTGGGCCAGGAAATAGGCCCTGTAGGAGCCCAGCCCCCTCCCGCGTGACAGTAAAGAGCTGACAGAGGCTGGCTTATAGGAGCAAGGGTGCTAAACAGAAAAGCTTTTCCTCTTTGAGAGCAAATAGAAACGTCTTTCTAACAAAGAAGTTCTTCTCACTGTACAGCCTAGCATCCTAGCTTGGGATGTGCATTCTCAAAGGTTCAGTCCCAAGAATATAATTTCCAGGCTTCTGGGTAGTTGATTATGGCTCATCTCTTTTTTTTTTTCTTTCTCATTTCATTTCAGAGGACCTTAATTCTGAGGAGAATCTTAGGGAGAAGAGGCATTTTTTTCCCACTGCTTTTTCTTTTAATCCTTGGCCAGGGCATGCAGTCTTCTCCTGGCAGGGATATGCTGATGGTTAAGGCGAGCCCCCTTGGGTCCCCATGCTGCAGGCCCCAAGCTTTTTTGTCAAATCAAACTAAGGTTTCCCCTCCTATCCTTCCTCTGGCAGGGAAAAGCATTTGTCAAAGAGAGCTTAAAGTGCATCACCAGCGGGATCTCTACCAGGGTGTTCGTCGCCATCCGGAGGTGCTCCACTTTCCAGAGGATGATCGCCGAGGTGCAGGAAGAATGCTACAAAAAGCTGAACATTTGCAGCATCGCCAAGCAGAACCCTGAAGCCATGACAGAAGTCATCCAGCACCCCAATAACTTCTCCAACCGGTATGAACTCAGCCCACTTTTTCACAATCAGGAGTGGGGGAGGGGGCTGTTGGCTGGCAGAGCCAGACTAGGAAGGAGGGTTAAATTGCCACAGTCATGATCTTATTTTAGCTTACAGTCTTCTCAGCTTTTGCAGGAAAAAAATTATGTTTGTGATTGGTTGTGACAGTTTAAGCAGCTTGGATTTTTTCCCCACTGTTATAGGAAAAGTCTTTCCATGCAGCTAATAGAGAGCTTCATCTACAGCATCCCTGGGTGCATTTTCATAGTCTTTTCTTGCCATAAGCCTGAAGGAAATGGTGGAGTTTCTGGAAACAGCTTTTTTGAAACACCAGATTTGACTGAAACCATGACTGTGCACAGGATAATTGGCCATGAGAAAAACCCTGGCCAAATGTCACAATGCAGATTTTTACAACTCCATGCATTTCTAATCCATCCCATGTGCAGTCAGCTGTCACTGGGCACCCCTAGAACAAGCCCTCTCCCTTCCCCGAGACTGAGATTGTCTTTGTGAAAAGTGTAATCGCTGATCTGAACTATTTCCAGCTTCCTTCCTGGGCCTTAAGTTATCCCATTGCTCTAGTCCAAGATTTCCTGGGATGACGTTTTGTGGCTGCCCAGACCACATTCTCATCACGGAGCTCTGATAGGACCCAAAGTCACTGAGCTGCGTGTATCTAAGCGCCATGCCTTTCTATGTCCTTGGCTCACTACCCTTACCAACTTAGAGTGAACTCCTAATACCTGGGAGGGTTGGCATCCTCCCAGCATGTCAGCATGTGGGTGCCTCAGACAGGTTTCCAGCAAGAACTGAGAGATGCTGGCAGGGCTGGCATGGATAGACTGCAGGGGCAGGGCAGGCTGGTCAAATCAAGCTGATTGTGATTCTCCTTGACTCAGACTTGATTTCCAGTCTTGAAGTTCTAGGATTCTTTGACACTCCCACCCCAGCCAAATAGGCACATCTTCACAAAGACCAGCCCTGTGTCTGTGAGTCCAGGCACTGCGAGTCGCTGCAGATGCAGCTGATTAGTTTTCTGGCCAGGTGCCACCACCCTTCGTCAGATAGTGGCAATCACTAAGTGCTCCTGGCATTTATGAATGTGTTAATTCTGTGCATATAGGTGGCTGGAGGATCAGAAAAGCACCTCCTCCTCAGGGAAAGATGAAAGTCCCTAAGGAAACAAAACAACAACAACAACAACAAAACTTAAATTTTTTATTTACTCTTAACTATAGGATAATACCCTGGAAGTGACTGTCATGGGGCTCTTCCTGATTTTCCCTTAAGAGGAAAATTAGCTCCAGCATGAATCTCCAATGACCTATCTTTGTATTAATCAACTTCAGCTTTAAAACTCATAGAAATATTTTTGTTGCACAGAAGTGGGTGAGAGGAAAAGAAACAAAAAAATTTAGACTGGGACAAGGTACAAAGTGTGCATGTATGCAGTAGTTGGGGAGGAGGGATCTGCCAACAAAGTCACTGTCACAAATGCAGATCCTTAAAGACCCTATGATAAACCTTGGTCTGTATTGTGGCATGTAACCCACTTCAATGCAGTACTGATCTCCCTACTGCATTGAAGTAGCCCCTTCCACTATGAAAGGAGAAGACTAATAGAAAGGATGGTACAGACACTGGCCTGGAGATCCCAGCTTATCTAAGAAGAAACCAGTAAAGAGTTTTAGCTGGATCATTACTTGTTTTAGGAGGTGCTTTATTTTTAACACCTTTATAGAAAACGGTCATCAAGAATGTCTTCTTACCTCCCTTTTTCATCATGGGTAACTCACACTTAATAGAAAACTTCAGTGAGTGTAAAATATGGCCAGCCCTTGATACCCAGAATCTCCCATGTACCTCTTTCCTTTCTCCAAGTATTTCACTTCAACTTGCTAATATTATTCCTGTTCAGGACTATAGAGATTTCCGGTTTCATGCTAGGCTTGATTTGCTCTATTTAAGCTCCTCACCCTCCTGAAACATCCTGCTTTCCCAGCCTCTGTCCCACCATAGACACATGCTAACTTGGTGCCAATTGGCACAGAATTGCAAAAGGAAGTAGTTACAGGTTCATTCCACCTTCCTGTGACTTATCTAGCATGAGATTTGGGACTGGGAGAATCCAAAAGCCTGTGACTGGACCAGGAGCCAGACAAAAGGGTTTTCCAAGACAGAAATGCACCCAAAAGAGTAAGGGTAGCTGCAGCCCCTCCAGCTGAATTTAGAAATTACACCTCCAACCATGAGGGAAGCTGGCAAAATTGATCAGGCAGGCGGGGCAGTGTGAGGCTTGGGAACCAACTAAACCCATCCAGATCCAGAGTGGGAACACTGACAAAGCTTCCAACTCTCTAGGGCATGGATAGGGAACAGGAAACAGAAGAATAATATTGATCAAGGGAAACAAAGGACTATTTATAAACCTTCACACAGAACGTTCCTAGGCAGTATGTGTGTATTTGGGTAAGCATGGCTGAAACAGTAGCTATGGAGAATATCTGATCTTACATTTTACCAAGGAAAAAAAAGTCAGGGAAGTAATTTTCAAAGTGAAAAGAAGGAAATATGCTTCAAAAGGTTCTTCTAGGCTGGGTAGTCAGAACAGTTTGCCCACCAAACTCTTTGCAGCACATCTGCTCCCCGTACCATGGCATAAAGAAAGGAACCTTCTTAAATATTCTTAATTCCTCCTGCAAAGAGGGAACCCTAAGCAAAGATACACTATTTTTTATTAAATTGAGAAGGAAAATATGTGTCAAGTCCCCTGAAAACATAGACTGTCATAGATAGAGATGACTGCAGAAGTTATCAAGACTAAGTACCTCAATTTACTGATTAAAAAACAGAGACTCAGAGAGAGGAGTGTCCTGCTGAAGGTCACACAGCTTGTGAATAACAGAATTGGGCCTAGAACTCACATGGCTTTGAGCCAAGCTATTTGATTTCTACTTCAAAAATGACATCTAGCAAATCTGCAGGAAATGTCCACAACCCAAAAATAGAATACCAAATGCAGTTGAATATATATGTACACCGTGCTGGTCAGCAATTAGTTTTGTACATAGCCTCTCCTAAAAGAAAGGACACATGGAACCAGTAGATACAGTGGTAGGGCTACTTAATACAAGAGGGTACTCAACACAATCTCTTAAGTAATCTATCTCACTTAGTGACTTATAGGAAAGATCTGCTTTATTGACCAGCATATCCCACAGGTAAATGCCATGTTCCAGCCCTCAGTGGTATAAGGGTTAGCCTACTGCTCACACTGACAAACTGTATTGACACCTAGGCAGTCTGACAAGTTTTCCAGTCTCTGAGGAGCTACTAATAGAACCATGCACTTTCTTGCATTCTACGGAGCTCTTTTCTCTTGTCCTTGTTGAGCTAACCAAGCTCCATGAGAGAACTAGGACAAGGGAATGTGAAAGAGGGAAGGGGTCACTAAGAGCACTAAGGCTAGCAAGGGTCATTTTCAAGACAACCAAGATCAGGGATCAGACCTGGGGTAGCACAAAAAGCAACAGTAAAGGCAAGAGATCTCACAGAAAGAAAGCAGGCAATTAGCAATGTGGGGCCACAAGGAAACATAAGGCCCCAAAGCCACAAGGCTAGCTCGCTACGGGAGCTGTTTCCTTGAGGTACTGGACTTCTTCATCAAGACAAGAACTTTCAGTTCTCCCTGAGAAGAAAGAATTATTCTTTCTATTTTTGTTTTCTAACAAAAGGGATCATACTCCCCAGCCCTTTTGGGGGGCTCATCTTGGTTCTTTCAAGAAGTAGAAGGGTTAACTTCTAACTACAAAGTCCTTCTTGGACTGTATCATCTAGGAGCCAGTCTCCCTCTGAAACAAAGTGATCCAGGGGACGCAGATCCTAGCAGAGCCCAAGGCTCAGGGAGTGCATGAAGATCAATGTGTATGGAGATGTCTGAAGCTGTTGGGACAAAGTTGTTTATTCTGTTTTTCCAAAACCAGTTTTCTGTCCATTTCCCCATCCAAGTAAGATCAACTTTGACTCATGTGCTTTATAATTCCAAAGGGTTGGAAAATGTTCCTCTGTGCCAGAGAATCCCAATTTTACCCACAGCTGGATGTAATTCTTCCCAGAGGGAGGGGTATGGCCAGGACTCTGTCAGCAACCCAGACACTGCATTTCCCTTGCAGTCCCTAACTTCATTCTGCTCCTCTGAGAAGGGTGACTGCTTTGCTTCATTATTCACACTCCACTTTACTTACTGAACATCCTTAAAAGGACCTCTCTGGGGGGTTAAGTTATTCTGCAAAGATGTTTGATCCTGTGCTCCCGGAGGTGAGTTAAAAATAAACAAATTTCTTTTCATGGAAGATCCTGTGGCCCCAGAGATCCATGGGCTCCTCTGAGGAAAGGGTCTTCCACATAAATACTGCAGGTCACGGCCATCAGGAGAGTCTCCTATTAGCAACACAGGGCTAATGGGTTTTGACAACTGACACCTCCAAATGGAACAGACACATTCCAACCCAAATTGGAAAAAACCTTCACTGTCCTCCCAAGATATAGGACAAGTAGTTTATGTGCTATAAATATTAGACAGTTTTATTCTTTCTGAGTTATAACATTTATTTGTATTGTTTGTATATTTAAAGAATTTACTCCAAAGATGAAGGTAATCTATATCAAACCAAAGATTTTTTTGTAAAATTTAACAGACCTACAGATAATTTTTCCTCTACGAATCATGACTTATTGGAATTACATTTTTTAAACTCCACTTTCTCAATGAACACCAAAAAAAAGAATCAATAAATCTACAGTGAGTGGGCAATATAGCACAATGACACCTGGTCATGAGGGATACAAAGAATTAAAATACAAATCCTACCTTCTATATGTTTACACTCTAGTCATGAACACAAAACTATCAGAAGATCATCAAACGCTGGACTGAGTGATGAGAACCAAGTATCCATAAGGCATCCAAAAAATAAAGCAGGCAAAAGAAACCAGAACAGTGGGAAGAAACCCATGGAATTATAGAGGCTAGAACCCTTCCAGACCACCTATATTTCCATTTAAGCATCTATCTTGCCTGGCAATGGGCCACCTGACTGCCAGAAGGACAACTAAAAGTAGGGCTTGCATAAGCCTTAACAAGGCGAGCTGAGTGTATGATAAGCAAATTAAATTCCATAGAAAAATAGAGGAGACACAAAAGACAGAAACCATAGCAGTTAATCAGAACATGCACTCCTGTGTACATACACCTGCACTCACATACCACCAAAACAAAGAAAAGTTGCAAAGAGGAATCAAAATAACTGTACATTCATATGACTTAGTGTTAATATTAGCGTCAAGGGTTGGGTTCCCTCCATTGTATTTGACTAACCCACTGTATGCTCTTGGGCAAGTCAATCAGCTCTTCCACCTTGGGTTCTTCTCTCCAAAATGAGAGTAGAAGTAGTCACCACTGGTCTCTGGGGTACCTTCCAGCCCTACAATTCTGTGTTTTTAGAAATCTCAGACACTACAGTTCAAAGTGTTACCTAAATCTCCTGAACTCTAAACATGGAGACAGACTTGTCCTTCATAGTGTGATAAACCCAGGGAGCAAATGCACCCCACCTAAGAAGATACTGTCCAAGTATTAGGATGCAAAAAAGCCAGCTTCTGGTGATGAGCTCTTATTTGTTCATATGAGACTGGAATTGGCTGGAGCATGGATAAAAGCCTGGGTCATGCCTGACTCACTGAGTGACCATCACATGCACACTCTTTCCCTTCACAGATACTACAACATACTTGCCCAAAGCCTCCTGGGGTGTGATGCAGACACAGTGACCACAATCAGAGACAGCCTGATGACGAAGATTGGGCCCAACATGGCTAGCCTCTTCCACATTCTGCAGACGGACTACTGTGCCCATACACAGGCGCGAGCTGACTTCAACAGGAGGCGCTCCAATGAGCCCCAGAAGCTGAAAGTTCTCCTCAGGAACCTCCGAGGTGAGGGGGACTCTCCCTCCCATACCAAACGCACCTCCCATGAGAGTGCATAACCAGGGAGAGGTATTCACAACCTCACCAAAACTAGTATCATTTTAGGGGTGTTGACACACCAACTTTGAGTGTACTGTGCCTGGTTTGATTTTTTTTAAAGTAGTTCCTATTTTCTATCCCCCTCCCTTAAAGAAAATTGCATGAAACTAGGCTTCTGTAATCACAATCCCAATATTCTGCAATGGCAGCATTCCCACAACCAGAATATGTGCCATCATTCTGCCTCTCCTCAGGAGAAAGCAATGTCTTTTGTCACCTTCTTCTGCCATGTCCCTCCCAGCGCCCCTCAAACTACCCTCAATCACAAAACTTTCATGTAACTCCCTCATCATTGTAATTTGAAGATGTGGAGCCCTTTAGAATGTTTGCCCTAGTAGAGTTAGCTGATAAGAAACAACTTTATTTAAATGCATGTCTTAAATGCTCATAAAGATGTTAAATGGAATTCGTGTTATGAATCTGTGCTGGCCATGGACGAATATGAATGTCACGTTTGAATTCTTGATCTCTAATGAGCTAGTGTCTTATGGTCTTGATCCTCCAATGTCTAATTTCCTTTCTGACACATTTACCAAATTGCTCAAGCCTGGCTCTCCAACCAGACTTTGAGCCTTCATCTTCTTGCATCTAATGAAAAACAAAAAGCTAACATCTTTACGTACTGTAACTGCTCAGAGCTTTAAAAGTATCTTTAACAATTGTCTTAAAACCAGAGAATCTTAAGGTCTAACTGTGGAATATAAATAGCTGAAAACTAATGTACTGTACATAAATTCCAGAGGACTCTGCTTAAACAAAGCAGTATATAATAACTTTATTGCATATAGATTTAGTTTTGTAACTTAGCTTTATTTTTCTTTTCCTGGGAATGGAATAACTATCTCACTTCCAGATATCCACATAAATGCTCCTCGTGGCCTTTTTTATAACTATGGGGGTAGAAGTAGTTTTCACTCAACATCAAAACTTAAGATGGGCTTATATGAGATAGGAAAAACCAACAGGTTTATCTGAAGGACCCCAGGTAAAATGTTAATCCCCCAGCCCACCTCAACCCAGAGGCTACACTTGACTTTGACCTACCTTGAAATAACTCTGTCACATCCAACTGGGAATTACAGCAACCCAAAAGAGCATCCCTTTGGGCTTGGACCACTTACAGTGTGAAAACGGCCTACTATACGTTGGGAAGTGGCAGCTCTTGACTTGCCACCTTTCACCCGTGCCTGGAACTCTGGCAAATGATGATGGGGTGGGAGGTTTTCCATCAAATCCATCGGGAATGAGTCAATTAGCCTTTGGGTGTTTATTCTGGGGCACTTGGGGCTGAGGGAGTATAAATAACCCTGGGCTGTCCAGCCTTAATAGACACCTCTTACATTTTTGTCCTGTAGCACGCTGCCTGCCAAAGTAGTCCTGGCAGCCGGACCATCTCTGTAGGATCATAAAAAAAATAAATAAATAGATAATAAGATAGCAAGAAAGAGGGAAAAAGAGCTGGTGGTTTGATCATTTCTGCCGTGATGTTTACAAGATGGCCACCACCAAAGCCAAATGATGAACCTATCTATGAACAACAGTAGTTTCTCAGGGTTACTGTCCTTGGACCCAACAGTCCCTTACGAGTGTCACTGCCCACCAAAGGTCAATGTTGAGAGAGGAAGAGGGAGGAGGGGTAGTTCTGCAGAGGCCACTCCAAACTCGCTTAGGTAGAAACTATTGGTGCTTGACTCTCACTAGGCTAAACTCAAGATTTGACCAAATTGAGTGATAGAGATCCTGGTGAGAGGAGGGAGGGCACATCTCCAGAAAAATGAAAAGCAATACAACTTTACCACAAAGCCTTTAAAACCAGTCATGTGCTGCTCCAGGACCAAGAGCAAGGGCAGCAGACCCAGCAGCAGCAACAGCAGCACAGATGCTGCTGCCTTTGTCCCCACACAGCCTCTAAGCGTGCTGACATCAGATTGTTAAGGGCATTTTTATACTCAGAACCGTCCCATCCCCAGGTCCCCAAACATATGGACACTGCCTTAGCCTCTTGGAAATCAGGTAGACCATATTCTAAGTTAGACTTTCCCCTTACCTCCCCTGCCTCTCACCCCCAGGCAAGGCTGACTTCTCTGAATCAGAAAAACTATTCAAGTGTGTGTGTTGTGTCCATTTCGCAAACCCACTAAGCCAGGACCCCAATGCGACAAGTAGTTCATGAGGATTCCTAGCAAAATTCTCTTATTTCAGTCCCGTAGATTCTCTTTGTTGGCTGTGACCTTTTCAAACCGTGGTACCCCACCCCTTTTCTCCCCACAATGGTATTTATATATGTATCTACAATACATATATCTACACATATGGAAAGAAGCAGTTCTCACAATGTTGCTAGTTTTTTGCTTCTCTTGGCCCCACCCCACCCTCTCCAATGAGCCCCTGTCCACCTCCAAAGCTTCGTCTTCTGTTTGCTGCACAGTTTGTGGGGGCTGTCTAGACCCATTTGCATGATTCCTCTATTGTGATTTGGTTGCACTTTAGACATTTTTGTGCCATTATATTTGCATTATGTATTTATAATTTAAATGATATTTAGGTTTTTGGCTGAGTACTGGAATAAACAGTGAGCATATCTGGTATATGTCATTATTTATTGTTAAATTACATTTTTAAGCTCCATGTGCATATAAAGGTTATGAAACATATCATGGTAATGACAGATGCAAGTTATTTTATTTGCTTATTTTTATAATTAAAGATGCCATAGCATAATATGAAGCCTTTGGTGAATTCCTTCTGAGATAAAAATAATAATAATAATAAAGTGTTACATTTTATTGGTTTCCCCCCCATGTCTTTCATTGTTATTCTTTAAAAATTTCTTGAATGAGAATTTATGAACCTGAAGTCACTGGCTGATTAAGTTTCTCTGAAGTTGCTAATTAAGTGTCAATGTGTAAATGAATGTGGTTTAAATCACATTTTCCAGATTTCTTTAAAATCATTCAGTGGCTCCCATTACCCTCCCTATGACATTGCAACTCAAATCCCCTACAAGACCGAAAGAAGCTGTCTGGTCTGCAGACTGCATGGCCTCTCCAGCCTCCAAGCTGAGTTTCCTCTCTGTTGAGGGGTCCTCTGCACTCCAGACATGCAGGCAATTCTGGGAAGAGCTGTGTTCTTTCTCCCTTTCAGGTCTTGGTTTACACTGTCCTCACCATTTGGAAGAACTTTCACTCCACCCTTTGCCTAGATTGCAAGTACCTGGAAGGCAAGGGGTCTGCCTGTTCATCAGTGTGCCCCCCATATGAAAATAGCACTCTCAATACTTTAAAGGAATGATTCTCAGAATCAGAAGGTAGGAAAAAGACAGTGGAATCAATGTCACAAGTGAGGCAGATAGCTCTGAAGTTAGAACAGCCCAGTTCTGGGGTCAGATTTCTCAGATTTGAATCCCGGCTCTTGCTTTTGTTAGTTACATGAGATCTGATGAGTTATTTCACCTTGAAATGCCTCAGTTTCTTCCTCTAGAAAAATGGAGATGCTGACAATGATATATCAAAGAGCTGCTATAAGGTGGTCAAATAAGTGAATTGCTGACAACATTCCCAATATAGAGTTGTGCTCAGTAAGTACCAGCTGTTACCATCACAGGAGGAAAGGATAAAAACAAACTCCTCACCTCAGAAAACGGAAACAGTTCACAACAGAATGACAGTCAACCAGGCCTTGAAGGATGATCACAAGTCCAGTCATAGGAAAGGACATGCTACTGTGATGTAATTTTTTCAGGAGAGACTTCATGTAATTTTTATTAGTGGATTTTCCCCATGATTTTAATTCAAATGGAGACATTTTTCTCAAAATTCATTTGTAGCTTCAAACTAGATTTTCCTCACTACAGATAGGCATGGAACAGCTAACAAATAATACAAACATTGTCACTGTAAGGCCAAGGTAGATTGTGTTTTCTTTGCTCTGACCTGGCCACAGAGAAAGTACATTTATTTCATTATTATCTTTCCTCCTCAGTATTTTTCTATCAATATTTATTAGTACAAAGAGACTATACATTACAATATAGTATTGTGTTAAAGAAATTAGACCTGGGATTTCTGAAAAACTGAGCTAAATTTAGCTCCTTGACTATCTCTGTGGCTTTGGGCCAAGTATAATGTCATCATACTGTAGTTTTTACATTTGTGAAAATATCCCTATAAAATGAGGACAATTAATAGGTCTTACCTCCAGAGTGACTGAAAATTAAATGTGTTACACACACTTACATTAGGGACCAGCGCTATGGCATAATGGATTGAGCCACCGCCTTCAATGCTGGCATCCCCTATGGGTGCCAATTTCAGTCTTGGCTGCTCCACTTCTGATCCAGCTCCCCGCTAATGAACCTGGGAGAGTAGCCAGTGAAAAATTGGGCCTCTACCCACGTGGGAGACGTGGATGAAGCTCCTGGCTCCTAGCTTTGGTCTGGCTCTGCCTCAGCCCCAGCCATTGCAGCCAGTTTGGGAGTGATCCAGCAAATGGAAGAGTCATTCATTCTTTCTCTCTCTCTCTCTCTCTCTCTCTGTAACTCTGTCTTTAAATAAATAAATCTTAAAAGAAAAAACTTACAATAGTATCTAGCATGTGGTAAGTACCCTCCCATTAGCATTTATTGAGCATTCAACAATTGTCACTATCACCAGTTACATTAACACTGTAACCACCATTGAGATTCTGCTGTCACTTTCAATGTGAGTCTTGAAGCACAAAGCTAGATGAAGGATGTTTTCTTGCTCTTTTTTCTTTTTCTGGATCAATAAACATTGCTTAATCATAGTTTTATGAATTTGTATTATAAAATAGTGTAACCCACAAAACTGGCAAATTATACCATGAGGAACACCTATATCCCATCACCAACCTAAAGAAATAAAATAGCACTGATATAATAGTCCCCTGAGTGTGCCTCTCTGACTCCATTCACATGCTAACCATCCTTGATTGTAAAATGATTTGCAAAGGTGTATTCCAAAAGGATAAAATTTCTCAAATTATCAAAATACATAGACATATATAGATATATGTGTGATAGATAGATAGCTATTTCTACCTGCCTTTCCAAAAAAGTACTTAGAAAAATCATGGAATGGTCTGTGAGTCTATGATTTGAGAGAAGAAAAAGGTCAGGTCATCCCTCTTATGAGGTCTACATGAATGCCCTAGAGCTAACAGCATAGATCCTAGGTCAGTGCTTCCCAGATTCACTGTGCATACAAATTACTTGGGGACCTTATTTAAATGATGGGACACATGTGGTGGAAGCACGAGAGTCTTCATTTTTAACATGATTCCAGGTGACACTGATGTGTTGTTCCAAGGAAGATGGAGCAACTATTTGGATGTGCCTGAATCAGTGCCTCAACCACTACAGGGATCTTGTTGAGTGCAGCCATGGTCATTTCACTTCTTTCTTTAGTATCATCTCACTGCTACTGAGAAGACAAAAGCCAAGCATCTTGACTTCATGTATAAGCCCCTCAAAATAGACACCCTTCATTCCAGCATGCACCCCAGATTTTGTTGATGCTAACATCTCATTATTCTCCCAAAGATACCATGACCTTTTCTACCTCAGTCTCCACATATTACCAGCACAGATATCATTTCTTCTAATGAACAGTCTTCTCTCCATACTCTTTTTCATTTGCCAAAGCCCATGTTATCTCCAGAAGCCTTCCTCAGGACAGCCAAGCCTGTAACAAACTGTACAACAGACTTCTTGCAAGGAGAGAAGAACTTAGTCATTTTTGTATTACTGGTATTTAACAGAAAGCTGGCATTCACTAAATATTTGAGAGGAGAAGGAAGGAAAGAATGAATTCTTTCCACCACCACCAATTAATCCATGACTTTTTCTCAGTAGACTGCTAAAGCCTGAGCAGCAATACTATTATGTGCTGGGAAACGGAGGGCATCTTGCCATGGTGGGCAGAGAAACGAATTCCAGGTGCTAGTTTTCCAGAACTAACTTTGAGTACCCTTAAGTTCACCAGCTTTTAACAACATGACATAACTACATTTCTTTCCTGCTGTAGCCCTGCTGAAAGTATACCATTGCTGTCACTTTATCCTGCTAATCTGAACAACAAAAGACTTATCAACAAACATGCTTAGATATCTACTGAGCCTATACAAGACAGCATATCACAGAACTGGAACACAGTGAAAATATTAAAACCTTCAAATCAAGCGACATCGTGTGTCCTTGTATCCTTGGTTTTTGTTTCATGTCACTATTCTTATGATATCCCCCAGTTCACTAACTCTTTTTATCTATCTTCAAGATCTTGCATGAACTTCATTCCTCGTGGCCCTTCAAGTTTTTTACCCTATGGAAGAACTCTACTGTAAAATCTGAAGAGCAATGCACTCCATTTTTCAAATAACTAACTGAAGACCAAATATTGAATAACTGTTAACTGAGTGCTGATGCGCTCCTTGGCACTGGGCCCTATGACCAACATGAAGCATGCTAAGCTGAGATGTCACTAATTCAGATCCTTGCCTGTCAATTAGTATATTTCTGTCCCCTCTTTGTACCAAGGGACTTGTGGCTTCCAGTTGAGGATAGAATGCTATCCTCAACTCTAGTACAATTAACTCATACTGCAGGTGTCCTCAGCTGCAGGAAAACCAGATACAGTATATGTCCCATGAGAGGCTTGTAATTGTTTCCAACATGTGTTCAAAATTCTGGAACCAATTCCAATGATGGCCTGGCCTCTTGTCCTGGGATTTCTTGGAAGAACAGTCACTCCAGGCTGTGACTCACTCCCTCTGTGCTGGACTGAGCTCCTCACCTCCCCATTTCCATCCATCAGGAAGCTGCTAGGCCTAATAATTTGGAAAGCTTGCAGCCTGATAATCCCTTCATGCCTATATCCTGGTCATGCACAGTCACTACACAAAATGGAAGCTTCTCCCACCTGCACATTCCCTATATTGCTTTATGTTACTCTCTGAGTCAATCTCCCACAGCTCTCCACTTTCAAACATCTGTCCATTCCAAGGTAAACAGATTCTACTATGTCTTCAACCTGTTTTTCCACTATTTTCTCCAGTTTCTTGTTTTGACTGAAACCTGGTTCCTCAAAGAACATTATGCCATGCCATTATCCTAAATGGTCACTTATTCTTCCAAAGCTCAGGGTTGGCCAAAGCTCAGGTGGAGTCTCTATGCCTCATTTTCCCAGTGCTAAGCCAGACTATGGTTCTTCCACTATCCTACAAAACTAACAGATTGAGGTTTAGGCCATCTTGGTATACCCCTTTATCCTCTCTTTATCACTGTTATCTAGGCCACAATAGCTTGGAATTATGTTAATAGGATTTGTCTCTCATTTATCAATAATGTGGATATTAGACTCATAGTTTTCCTCTTCATTCCCAAGCCACATCATAAATCTGGGAAAATTCAATATTTGTGGGAGTGGCTCATCCATTCCTCTAGCGTTTCATCTCTTCTGAGCTCCAACACTAGCACTATGTACCCTGTACCCACACCCTGGAATCAGGAGGTACACACCAGATGACAGCTCTACTGGCTATCAGTCTCCATGCTGTAACAGTGACATATGTTGAATGCTGCCCTTGATATAATTCTGAAATTCGAAATCCAAAACCTCCTATGACTGCCACTCTTTCCTTACAGCTGCTCTGCTCATTTATCTGCACTACACTGACCTTAATGCTGACCCATAGTCCCCTGAGGCTTCCACAGTCACATGAGTTTTCAACTCCCTCCCCCATCACTGTCTCCTCCTTGCTCAGCCTTGAACCCATGGCTAATCACTTCAACCATGCAATTGCATTGCCCTCAAATAACTTGCCTCATCAATCTTCCGTCACACCCAACTGGAAAAATCCCAACCCTTAAGCCTGTCTTCTCAGCTACAGAAAAAAAAAATCAGAAAGCTACAAACAGATTTGGTGTCACTTAAAATTTGTCAGCTTCAGAATTAACAGGACCCTTAGGGCTGCCTAGGTATCTTCTTATCCATCCTTGTTCAGTTTCCTTTTCTCCTCTCCATGGCAACTACTAAAGTCTGCTCCAATCCATTCAAATCGCCTATCCAGGCACCTCCTTTCTAAGGCCCAGCAGAAAATCTTGAGTCCTACTGGACAAACAAAATAGAGACCATCACAGGGAAAATGTTTCAGTTCACTGCCCCTATACCCATCAGCACCCAGGTTTTGTTACTTTCCTGCTGCTACAAAAGGTACAGTCTCTCTTCCTGTTTCAGCCTAGAGAGACCACCCAATCATGTCCCTCCCACCCCGGTTGGGATCTCCAGCCTTTTGGAGTTCTTTGTCAGTGACCTCTCCTTATACCAGCCTACACAGCCCCTACAGCCTGCATCAGCAACCTGTTGTTCCCTACTTCCCTTCAAAACCATCTGTCTTTCTTTTCCAACTTCTCAATATCTGCCACCCTATCATTTCCAACTTCACAATATCTTCTTTAAAGATATGCCTGCCTTCCTGCTCTTCATTTCCTTGCCTCTCACTCAATCTTTAACCCTTCAGTATCTGTCATCCAGGTACACCAAAATGTCTATCAATAAGGTAAAAAAAAATAAACAAAAAAAAAAACCAACCTCATTGCCAAAGGCAAATTAAGCTTCATATCCTTCATCTTAGTTGATCACTCTCTGCCACTTGGCACTGAGAGGCACGCATCCTCCTTAAAAGACTTTCCATGACAATATATTTTGTTCTTCTAAATGCTCCATCTCCAACTCTACCTCCTTTTCCCATTCCTTAAATATTGGTGGCCCTTGGCTCTCTGTTCTGGTCTATCTTTTCTTCTCACTCTCTATTTTATTTTTTGGTGAATTTCAATGGTTGTTTATGTGTTTATAACTCTGAAACCCTACACTTCCTTTGAAAATTCTACTCAGCTCCAGATCCACATATCAGAACTGGAGGATATCTACTCCAATACAAGATAACCACCAACATCTGAACATTTCCAAAATTAAATACTCCAAACCTCCTTACTGTCCAAAGAGACCTCTCCTCCTCTGTTTCCAAGCTCAGTGAATAGCCACTCAATCCACTTATAATATGGAGACCACCTTTGACTCCTCTCCCCTCATCTACTCAGCAAATCATATCCATTAATCCCATCAATTCTTTCTCCTAATTATCTCTCAAATCTGTCTATTTATCAATATTCACATTGCTACTGTTGGACAATTGATTGTTCCCATCAGTTGATTTATGCCCCATTCTCAAATGCCTCCTAAATTCTTTTCAGATTACATGAATGCACTGACCCTAACCCCATATCCATGTCCAACTTTGGGGCCAAAAAATTCTTTCCAGAAATAAAATCTGATAGGATTAAGTGTCAAATGGATCACATAAATAAGACCAAGTGTTTTCTAATAATAATTGATAGAATTAAAAAGGAGAGAACGATCCAACATAGAAAGCAAGACACACAACAGACTCATAGAATTACATATGCCCTAAACAACACTCTGGCCTCAGAATCAGCCTTTAAGGCATTCAGATCTGGCTAAAAATCCCATGAGAGCATGTCAGGCATGGAAAGCCAAGAACTGTGGCCAAAAATGACCTACATAAAAGATCTCTGTGAGTGAGATCCCAGTGCAAAGAACGGACCATCAAAGAAGGAGGTACCTTTCTCTGAAGGGAGGAGAGAACTTCCACTTTGATTATTGCCTTGTCTAAATAATGTCAGAGTTTGTGGACTCAAGAGGCTTCCATAGCCTTGGCAACTCATGACAAGAGCCTCGGGTGATTACTAATGTCATAAATAAGAGTGTCAATTGTTAAATCAACAACAGGAGTCACTTTGCACTTGTTCCCCATGTAGGACCTCTGTCCTTAATGTGTTGTACTATGAGAATTAATGGTAAAACCACTACTAAAACAGTACTCTATACTTTGTGTGTCTGTGTGGGTACAAACAGTTGAAATCTTTACTTAGTATATACTAAGTTGATATTCTGTATAGAAAGGTAATTAAAAATGAATCTTAACACTAATCCCATTTCTTCTCAAGCTATTCAGAACAATCGAAAAAGAGGGAATCCTCCCAAATTCTTTCTATGAAGCCAGCATCACCTTAATCCCTAAGCCAGAGAAAGATGCAGCACTGAAAGAAAATTACAGACCAATATCCCTGATGAACATAGATGCAAAAATCCTCAATAAAATTCTGGCCAATAGAATACAACAACACATCAGGAAAATCATCCACCCAGACCAAGTGGGATTCATCCCTGGTATGCAGGGATGGTTCAACATTCACAAATCAATCAATGTGATTCACCACATTAACAGAATGCAGAAGAAAAACCATATGGTTATCTCAATTGATGCAGAGAAAGCATTTGATAAAATGCAACACCCTTTCATGATGAAAACTCTAAGCAAATTGGGTATAGAAGGAACATTCCTCAATATAATCAAAGCAATTTATAAAAAACCCACAGCCAGCATCCTATTGAATGGGGAAAAGTTGGAAGCATTTCCACTGAAATCTGGCACCAGGCAGGGATGCCCACTCTCACCACTGCTATTTAACATAGTTCTGGAAGTTTTAGCCAGAGCCATCAGACAAGAAAAAGAAATCAAAGGAATACAAATCAAGAAGGAAGAAGTCAAACTATCCCTCTTTGCAGACGATATGATTCTGTACTTAGAGGATCCAAAGAACTCTACTAAGAGACTATTGGAACTCATAGAGGAGTTTGGCAAAGTGGCAGGATATAAAATCAATGCACAAAAATCAACAGTCTTTGTATATACAAGCAATGCCACAGCTGAGAAAGAACTGCTAAGATCAATCCCATTCACAATAGCTACAAAAACAATCAAATACCTTGGAATAAACTTAACCAAGGACGTTCAAGATCTCTATGATGAGAATTACAAAAACTTAAAGAAAGAAATAGAAGAGGATACCAAAAAATGGAAAAATCTTCCATGCTCATGGATTGGAAGAATCAACATCATCAAAATGTCCATTCTCCCAAAAGCAATGTATAGATTCAATGCAATACCAATCAAGATACCAAAGACATTCTTCGCAGATCTAGAAAAAATGATGCTGAAATTCATATGGAGGCACAAGAGACCTCGAATAGCTAAAGCAATCTTTTACAACAAAAACAAAGCCGGAGGCATCACAATACCAGACTTCAGGACATACTACAGGGCAGTTGTAATCAAAACAGCATGGTACTGGTACAGAAACAGATGGATAGACCAATGGAACAGAATTGAAACACCAGAAATCAATCCAAACATCTACAGCCAACTTATACTTGATCAAGGATCTAAAACTAATTCCTGGAGCAAGGACAGTCTATTCAATAAATGGTGCTGGGAAAACTGGATTTCCATATGCAGAAGCATGAAGCAAGACCCCTACCTTACACCTTACACAAAAATCCACTCAACGTGGATTAAAGACCTAAATCTACGTCCTGACACCATGAAGTTATTAGAGAACATTGGAGAAACCCTTCAAGATATTGGCACAGGCAAAGAATTTCTGGAAAAGACACGGGAGGCACAGGCAGTCAAAGCCAAAATCAACTATTGGGATTGCATCAAATTGAGAAGTTTCTGTACTGCAAAAGAAACAGTCAGGAGAGTGAAGAGACAACCGACAGAATGGGAAAAAATATTTGCAAACTATGCAACAGATAAAGGGTTAATAACCAGAATCTACAAAGAGATCAAGAAACTCCACAAAAACAAAACCAACAACCCACTTAAGAGATGGGCCAAGGACTTCAATAGACACTTTTCAAAAGAGGAAATCCAAATGGCCAACAGGCACATGAAAAAATGTTCAAGGTCACTAGCAATCAGGGAAATGCAAATCAAAAGCACAATGAGGTTTCACCTCACCCCGGTTAGAATGGCTCACATACAGAAATCTACCAACAACAGATGCTGGCGAGGATGTGGGGAAAAAGGGACACTAACCCACTGTTGGTGGGAATGCAAACTGGTCAAGCCACTATGGAAATCAGTCTGGAGATTCCTCAGAAACCTGAAGATAACCCTACCGTTCGACCCAGCCATCCCACTCCTTGGAATTTACCCAAAGGAGTTTAAATTGATAAACAAAAAAGCGGTCTGCACCCTAATGTTTATTGCAGCACAATTCACAATAGCCAAGACCTGGAACTAACCTAAATGCCCATCAATTATGGGATATGTATTCTTTAGAATACTATACCGCAGTAAGAAACAACAAAATCCAGTCATTTGCAACAAAATGGAGGAATCTGGAACACATCATGCTGAGTGAAGTAAGCCAGTCCCAAAGGGACAAATACCATATGTTCTCCCTGATCGGTGACAACTGACTGAACACCAAAAAGGAAACCTCCTGAAGTGAAATGGACACTATGAGAAATGGTGACTTGATCAGCATAGCCCTGACTGCTAATGGACAACTTAATACATTATCCCTCATAGTATTTTTTTTTTGTCTGTTCTACTTAATATGACTGGTTTAATTCTGTAATTATCACACAGTTATTCTTAAGTGTTGAAAATTAACTGAAATGTGATCCCTGTTAAACATAAGAGTGGGAATAAGAGAGGGAAGAGATGTATAATTTGGGGCATGCTCGGGCTGACTTGCCCCAATTGGTAGAGTTGGAAACATACCAGGGGATTCCAATTCAATCCCATCAAGGTGGCATGTGCCAATGCCATCTCACTATTCCAAGTGATCAATTTCAGTTCACAATTGATCATAATGAAAGGACTAAGAGTCAAAGGGAGCACATAAACAAGTCTAGTATCTGCTAACACTAACCGATAGAATAAATAAAGGGGAGAGTGATCCAACATGGGAAGTGAGATACTCAGCAGACTCATAGAATGGCAGATGTCCTAAATAGCACTCTGGCCTCAGAATCAGCCCTAAAGGCACTCGGATCTGGCTGAAAAGCCCATGAGAGTATTTCAGGCATGGAAAGCCAAGACACTCTGGCAAAAAGATCTCTGTGAGTGAGATCCCAGTGGAAAGAACAGGTCTTCAAAGAGGGAGGTGCCTTTCTCTGAAGGGAGGAGAGAACCTCCACTTTGACTATGACCGTGTCTAAACAAGATAAGAGTCGGAGAACTCAAGGGGCTTCCATAGCCTTGGAAACTCATGACTGGTGCATAGGGAGATTACTGATGCCATAACAGGAGTGTCAATTTGTAAAGTCAACAACAGGAGTCACTGTGCACTTACTCCTCATGTAGGATCTCTGTCCTTAATGTGCTGTACACTGAGGCTTAATGCTATAATGAGTACTCAAACAGTATATTTCACTTTGTGTTTCTATGGGGGTGCAAACGATTGAAATCTTTACTTAATGTACACTAAACTGATCTTCTGTAAAAAAAAAAAAAAAAAAGAAAAAAAAGAAATTATCAATTCCCAACTTGACTCTCACTGGGATTAAACATGACAATAGGTCTGATCTGATTTCATCATCATTTAAAAAAAATCATCTATTATTTTTCACTTTATGTTTCTGTGTGGGAGCAAACTGTTGAAATCCTTACTTAAGGTATACTAAGCTGATCTTCTGTATATTAAGATAATCGAAAATGAATCTTGATGTGAATGGAAGGGGAGAAGGAGTGGGAAAGGGGAGGGTTGTGGGTGGGAGGGATGGTATGGGGGGGGAAGCCATTGTAACCCATGAGTTGTACTTTGGAAATTTATATTCATTAAATAAAAGATAAAAAAAATGAATCTTAACAAAGATTGGGATGGAGAAGGTAGTAGGGGGGTGGGATGGTTTGGGGGTAAGAGGGCACATACTGGGAGAAGAACCGCTATAATCCAAAAGTTGTACTTATGAAATTTATATTTATTAAATAAAAGCTTCTATAAAAAAGAAAGCAAATCTGATTATGTCTCTCCATTACTCGAAAGCCATCAATGGCAAAACTGAAATAACAAAACGATTCATACTGCTTATTATGCAAAATAAATTGCAGCATAATCCTAATCACTTCTTCATTTTCAGCCTACCTATCCAACTCCTACCCTATGTCTGTCACTGTAAGCCCCAGCCACATATGTATTATATGCAATTCCATGCATTTATGTTTCCTTCTTTATCTTTGTTAACACTATTCTGCTAACTACAATAGTACTTTATTAATGCACTTTGTCTTACTATTGCACTGTTTCACACACACACATTTCCATGTCTAGCAAATTACTATTCATCTTTAAGGACTTCTTCTTCCAAGAAACCCTCCATTACTATCAAAAATAAGGCTAGATGCCCATCTACCTATTTACAAAGAATCTAGTGGTTACCTCTCCATTGGAGAATTTAAATTCCTTATTGATGCATTTTTCTTCCCTCACTAAACTAGATGCTCTTTGAAAATGAGGCTTGTTTCTTTTTTTCAAAATGACATGCTTAATGTCAGTGCCTGCCATCTAATAGGTACTCAATAGATAACTACTGCATCTAATTGAATGTGAACATGGCATGGTTAAATTAAAAAGTGGTGCCATTCTCCTTCCTGAAGATTTTGTTCCAGAACAACTGTAAGACATATGTGGGGCATACAAAGAATTCTTATCATCTATAAACATATTCAGGTAGGCAAGTGGCAAAGGACATGAAAGCAATTTCCCAAAGAAAAAATATGACTGGATGCAGCAAATGAAAAAGGCCCAATATATGTATATTTTCGCCAGTCAAATTGAAAAAGTTTTTTTTATAATTGCCAGAATTAATCAGTATTTGAAGAACTTTCAAAAACTATTGACAGGAGTGAAATATATAATATCTTTCAAGATAGTCTTCACAATGTCTTTTATAAATACTCTGAACTATAAATTTGACTTTTAGAAATATAAGACAATGAGCCGGCGCCGTGGCTCAATAGGCTAATCCTCCACCTTGCGGCGCCGGCACACCGGGTTCTAGTCCCGGTTGGGGCGCCGGATTCTGTCCCGGTTGCCCCTCTTCCAGGCCAGCTCTCTGCTATGGCCAGGGAGTGCAGTGGAGGATGGCCCAGGTGCTTGGGCCCTGCACCCCATGGGAGACCAGGAAAAAAAGCACCTGGATCCTGGCTCCTGCCATCGGATCAGCGCGGTGCGCCGGCTGCAGCGGCGGCCATTGGAGGGTGATCCAACGGCAAAAGGAAGACCTTTCTCTCTCTGTCTCTCTCTCTCACTGTCCACTCTGCCTGTCCAAAAAAAAAAAAAAAAAAGAAATATAAGACAATAAATATATGTAACACTTGAGTTCATATATTTATCACAAAAATTTTTCAAATGTTTATGTATTACAAAAACTTTCCTGTTACCAAATAAATCAAAATAGTCTATATGTAATCTATATATTAAAAATTGATTAAGGATATTATGAAGAAATTTGCTCTCTGTAATGATATAAAGCATATATTGGCAAAGTACATAATATAATTTTTGTAAAACTGTGTGTGTGTATATCTCTATATATACACTCATATATGTATGTGTATATATAAAAGACTGGAAGATTATGTAATCAAATGTTGATAGTTATTATCTGTGTTTCACAGTTACTTGCCATTTTTAGTTTCAGTTTGGATTTGGTTTTTTTTCCAGTATTTTTATAAGAAACTACATTCTTATACTAAGTCAATAATAAAAATTTAAAGAATAACATTGAAAAAGCAAATCTTCAATAAACCAAACACTAATTACTGTAATACTAGTCTAGTATGACCTTAAAGAACCCAAAACATCAATGCTTTGTTCTCTCTATTTAGGTAAAGATGTATAGATTTATATAAAAAAATACTTTGTTCTCTCCAGATAGATAAAGATATATAGATTTATATAAAAGCCCTCTTTTAAAAAAAATTTAGTTATTTATTTGAAAAGCAGAGTTACAGAGAGGCAAATGCAGAGAGAGAGAGCGAGAAGTCTTCTATCTAATGGTTCACTCCTCAAATGCCCACAAATGGCCAGAGCTGGGCCAATCCACAGCCAGGAGCCTCGAGTTTCTCCCAGGTCTCCCACGTGGATGCAAGGGCCAACACTGGGGCCATCTTCCACTGCTTTCCCAAGTAAAAGGCCTCTTTAAAGACATAAACTGTTTTATCATATTTGATTATCAGCTATTCATATATGCATCCAGTGATTTCACATTTAAGTGATATGTCTGTAACAAGACAACTGCTGAAGCACACAAAGCAAGGCCAAGACGATTCCTATAGCATGCAACACCATTATCTAGCTCCTACTGAATGCCAGGCACCATACTAACCACACTGCAGGGTTAATAACCATCTTTATCCCTCAAAATGATAGTAGTTCACAGTCTTTCCCTACGTTTTTAGTGAATGCAAAACACTTTCCAACAGGTTACCAATTTGCTGTTCCTTCTACAATGATAATAAAACCCTCATGATAGCACATTCTTGGCTGGGGAAATCAATTCACAGCTGAGCTTGCCATGTCCTCCCCCACCATACCTCACTCTGTCTTGGGCTCAATGACCCAAGTGGCTGTGGCAAGGCTGTGGGAGAGCCTCTGCCGTGCTCAGGAGCCAGAGCAAACCAGCCATATCACTCCTGATGAAACTCATTCCTCATCTTCCTTGCTATTCTAATATTATCATGGACTAAATAACTTACCTGCTAGACTCTAGGGAAGAGGCATATCTGCAGTGAACATTTCCAGAACCCAATGCCACTCTGCGACAAACTGGGGGTCACCAACCCCCAAGTTAGAACAACAAATTGACAAGCAGGTAATGAAATGAATGGAGCAGTACACAGGGATCTACCCTCCCTCACGAAAGCTGGGACGTCTGCTCACTGCACCTAAAAGGACTACCCCTTCCTTGCTCCTACCCCACCCACCTTTTAAGAATATCCAATCTCGGGCCGGCGCCGTGGATCACTAGGCTAATCCTCCGTCTTGCGGCGCTGGCACACCGGGTTCTAGTCCCGGTCGGGGCGCCAGATTCTGTCCCGGTTGCCCCTCTTCCAGGCCAGCTCTCTGCTGTGGCCAGGGAGTGCAGTGGAGGATGGCCCAAGTACTTGGGCCCTGCACCCACATGGGAGACCAGGAGAAGCACCTGGCTCCTGCCTTCGGATCAGCGCGGTGCTCCGGCTGCAGCGCGCCGGCCACGGCAGCCATTGGAGGGTGAACCAACGGCAAAGGAAGACCTTTCTCTCTGTCTCTCTCTCTCTCTCACTGTCCACTCTGCCTGTAAAAAAATAAATAAATAAATAAAATTAAAATTAAAAAAAGAATATCCAATCTCTAACAACACAAGAGAAAAATGGTAAGCACAGAGCTCAGTGAAAAAAAAAAAAAAATAGAATCAACTACAGCACCTTACTCTTAGTCTTCTGCCAGCTGCGGCGGAGCCCACAGGCCCAGCTCTGCCACACTCGGTCTTTCCTGCAAGAGCTCTGCTGTGCCAGCACACGCCCTTGGCCTCAGGCTCAATGGCTGCAGTATTAATGTGCATAATCCGCAGCACAGCTTCTCTTGAACCCTTTGACCCCTCTCTGCAAGTCCTGTTGAGCTCCATAGAAGGCCAGTTCTTCCCATCTCCATGGTCTACCCCCTTCCCTAACTTACTACCTGCCTCCCCATGTTCTCCTAGGACAGCAGCATATTATATAACTGAGTCTTGTCTGAACAACATCAGCCTCAGTCTACTGGATAGTGGAAATGATCTCCCTGTAAAATGAATTCATGGGGCTACTTAACAGAGTAGCTGCAGGGGTTTGGCTGGGAGCCGGCATCTCCTGCTGCCAAAAGCTAGTTTCCCTTTATCTTCCCTTTCGTACCACTTTCTTTTAAGGTTAATGCTCCTGGGCTTTTTGAAACAGGTGACTCTAGCCATGTTAATAAAGCAAGGTGTGATAGCATCTTCTATGACTTCAGATGTCAAACACTGAAGAGAAGAGGGGAAAGTACTTTTAAATGACCATGTCCTCTAAATAAAATTCCAGGGGAGAGACTGCTTATCTTGATTTTAATTTTTAGTCTCCTTTCATCTCTTCCTCTACAAATATTGCTCAGAGAAAGATCGCCCATGAAGCACTTATCAGAAAGGCATAACTAACATTGACCAGGAACCAGATGGAATATGGGCAGATAAAGGGCAAGGACTGGAGGAAGGGAAAGTCACAGTGGTACCTGATGAGAACGCCCTTCATGCTCTGGAAGCCCTAGCACAAGCCCCAAAACCAGACTTGAACAAATTCACCATTTAAAGTAATTTGAACAAAGAATGGCCTGAAGTTCACCTCTACGGTTCCTCTGAAGTAAGCTAATCAAGCAAAATGACTGGGTTTGACAAACGCAGGGAGAGAACATTTTACTGACTCAGGAAATTAAATTGTTTTCAGTCTCCAAAGAAGGTCTGCTTTAAAATAAGTGACTCTTACCTGTCCTTAAAGCTTGTGCCATTAAATCTCTACTGGCCCACATCAAAGAAGGATGCACTTTTCTCTGAAGGGAGGCGAGAACTTCCACTTCGCTTATGGCCTTGTCTAAATACTGACAGAGATTACGGCCTCAAAAGGCTTCCATAGCCATGGCAACTCATGTCAAGAGCCTTGGGTGATCACTGACATCATACATGAGTGTTAACTGTTAAATTAACTATAGGAGTCACTATGCACTTACTCCCCATGCAGGACTTCTGTCCTCAGTGAGTCGTACTATGAGAACTAACTGTAAAACTTGTTCTCAGTTGTGTGTGTGTGTGTGTGTGTGTGTTCATGCACAGGCAAATTGCTGAAATCTTTACTTAGTATAGAGTTGGTCTCCTGTGTATAAAGTTAATTGAAAATGAATTTTATTGGAGATGAGACAGGGAATGGGAGAGAGAGGAGGTGGGGTGGGAGCAGGGACAGAAGGGTGGGCATAGTGGGAAGAATCATTATATTCCTAAAGCTGTACTTAAAAAATTTGTACTCATTAAATAAAAGGTTTCTTCGGGGTAGAGAAAGAGAGAGAGAGAGAGGGAGGGAGAGAGAGAGAGAGACGTCCTTCCCACTTCCAGGGTTCTCGGTGTTTCAGTGGAGGCCTGGCTAGGAGAATCATGTCCTTTCATAAAAGCCTCCAATGGAGGGCACTGAATTTTTCCCATCGTACTACAGAGAGAGAGAGAGAGAGGCTGTACATGGCAAAGGTAACTATAATTATTGAATAGACAATGCATGATTTAATGTTTTAACTCATTGGGTGCATAATCAGAGTTTCGCTCATAATAAAAAAGTACATGTCTTCTCTTTTCAAAGTGTAGGTCAGGATATTTAACAAAGAAATCCAAGTCCTCAGTTACTGCCAGAGCAGAATAGATTTATGAAATGAGATTAGGCCAAAAGCATTTTTATGTTTAAGTCTGAATTCTCATCTCTAAACACCTCTATTATCATAGCAACTTTGAGTTGCAACCATCCTCTTAATAAAACATGAACTCTCTAAGTTTGAGGAATATTTGTAAATAACAGATTCTTTAAATATTCCTGAACTTTATTCTAAAACTTAAAAGGAGAAATAATAATTGCTTTATATAACACTGACACCACTTTAACATTTGATGAAGATGTTAAATTATGGTTGGTTAGCAGTTTATGGCTATCAGCAGTTTTTCAGTTTGGTACACATTATAAATTTATTTTTCTTTTTTATTTTAATATGACAATTTTATAAATATATGGTTATGTTTTATCTAAAATGTACCTTTCTACTGTAGTATCTCAAATTATTCACAGATCATAGTCTTTATATATGCATATATGAATTTAAAAATACAACAATAAAATGCTTGAAACAGTTCATAAAAAAATTCTACAGGCCCATGTGACAATATAGCCAGCCCTCAATAGTCAAGGGTATCGTATTTGTGGATTTAACAAACCTTGGATATAACAGATTTTTTAAAAAAATGGGTCTATACTGAACACATACATACTCCTTCCCTTGTCATTATTCCCTGAACAATACAGTGTTATAGCTATTTATAAGACATTTATATGTATAAGGTATGATAAGTAATCTAGAGATGATTTTTAAGTATTCAGGAGGGTGTGCATAGGCTGTGTGCAAACACTATGCCATCTTACATGAGTACAGGGGATCGAGTACCCATGGATTTAGGTATCGGGGGGATCCTGGAATCAGCCCCCTGAGGATACTAAGGGACAACTATATTTCCCTTTAAATGAAAGTAAAACTTTCAAAACCTCTGCACATGTCAGAGTGTATGGTCCACAAACCACTGTATCAGAAGCACCTGAGGTTGCAGGAAGGTCATACACTACACTTCTCCTCAGCTCTGCACCACCCCAGCCCCATCCCTAACCAAACTTCTAAGCCAGAAACTCTGCTGGAGCTGATGAGTTTCGAGTCTAGAAGAAATTCCAGTGAGGCATTGCTGGCAGGCTGGATGGATGAAACTGGCCAAGTAGAGCTTGACCTCTAAGATGTCTGAATTCAGAGACGCAGCTAAAGATAGAATTAAAGAATCCCAGACATCCAGTGCCAGACACCCGAGTACTGGTGCCTGAGCCACGACCAGTAAAATTTTTCAGTTACTAAAGAATAAATAAATAATCAATGGAGCCCAGTGAAACAAGCTTTGGAATCAAATGTAAAGGCAGAAGTTAGGAATTAAAGAAGAGGGACAATGACTCCGCCTTGCTAGCAGAAGTTTAAGTCCAGAGATGGAAATCCTGGAACAAAGGTCAGAATCCAGAGGCAGAGCAGCTGATAAATATAGAAATACCCATAGCTAGCAACTGTATGGGCGTGATGGAGGTGCTAAGTTCTCCTGAGGATGGGGCTTGGGCAATACAAGGTCTCTTGGTTCTTGAGCTAGGACAAGGTGTTTACACAAGCACACCTGCTTAACAAGAGCTGATGAGTACTGATGAGGAGTCCAGCCTGCTTCCAACACCAAGGTCTCCCTAAACTCTATGTAATACAGGGCTTTGCATAACAATGCATTGTGTTAGACGCACAAAACCATTGACGCCTGGAATCCATCAGCACAGAGAGGGAGGATAAGGGACTCTGCATTTGGAAGGGGGAGGAGCTGACATCACTTTACATCCCCAGGCTGAGTTTTAACAAGGGCAAGATAAGTCATTATTAACCCAGTGTGCAAGCTCCAGTAATCAAGACACTCAAGCCCCAGCCCTGGGGGAACTCATACATCTGTGGAGGAAGCATTCCTGTTGCTCTGCAATGAGCAATTGTCCAGGCAAGAAGCTGGAGCAGAAATGAGAGCTATTTCTTTTCTCTGGCTTTTTCTCCTGCTTACCTAAGTAAACCACCATTGCCGGCAGCATGAAATGACATGAAATCAACATTTCTCAAGAATTGGCGAGAGACAATGTGCGAGCTGTTTTCACATGTACAGTGTAATAGTCCCAACAGCACTAAGAAGTTAAGTTGAGTTATCCCCATTTTACAGATAAGAAAACCAACATCTAGAGAAATTAAGGGACACACCCCTAACACTTAGGTCTTGTGAGTAAAAGAATCCACACACAAGTTGAAATCAGTTCCATCCAACTCCAAAACCATGCTTTGTTTATTCCCACCTCCTATAGGAAACTTTCTCTGAATCATGAGCTTATGCTAATCTCTTCCTTCTGATCCCTTCGTAAGGAAGGACAAAACTAAGTAGTCAGTGGGGCCGGCACTGTGGCGTAGCAGTAAAGCTGCCACTTGGCAGTGTCAGCATCCCATATGGGCACCAGTTCAAGTTCTTGCTGCTCCACTTCCAATCCAGCTCTCTGCTGTGGCCTGGGAAAGCAGTA
Organism: Oryctolagus cuniculus; assembly: GCF_964237555.1. Taxonomy (NCBI): domain Eukaryota; kingdom Metazoa; phylum Chordata; class Mammalia; order Lagomorpha; family Leporidae; genus Oryctolagus; species Oryctolagus cuniculus. The sequence goes on from NC_091433.1 coordinate 50,522,446, forward strand.
GAAGATGGCCCAAGTCCTTGGGCTCCTTCACCCATGTGGGAGACCTTGAATAAGCTCCTGGCTCCTGGGTTCGAATCAGCACAGCTCATGTCGTTGTGGCCATCTGGGGAATGAACCAGTGGATGGAGGACCTCTCTCTCTCTCTCTCTCTCTGCAACTCTGCCTTTCAAATAAATCTTTTAAAAAACTAAGAAGTCAGCATCAAGATAGGTATTTAAGGCAAAATTAGAGATGGAACAGACTGGGCAATCAAGAAAGTACAAGAAGAAAATAAAAATAGAGTGGAGGCAACCAAAGTACAGTCAGGGCTGGCTCCAAATCTAATTAGCAGGCAAAGCAAGAAAAGACGATAAAGCTTGACAGACAGTGCAGAAGAGGACGAAAAGCCCAAGGGTCAACTCGGAGTTTGAGATGGCCAGAGCTAACAGGGAGAGTAGGTATGTGGGCAGGTGGCCACTTCTGGTCCTCCTAGAGTCCATCCTGAGCCTGCCTTCAGGAGCAGACTCTTCTACCATACTGGGCCTTGGACCCATCATAAAGAGCAAGGCAATCAGAGTCCAAATGGGATAACATAGTTTCAATCAGCACCTCTCAGTCAGAGGCAGAAAAATCCCTCCTGATAGGAAATGAATTTAGGAACCACCATCACCACCTCACCAATTCCTGAATGCCTTTGGTTATGAAATAGAACTTACTGGACATCTCATCCACTCCATGTTACCTTCATTAGCACTGCCCCCTGGTGTGGTTCTGTTCATGCAATCAAGAACAGCATAGGAGATGGGTGGCAAGAAGGTCTATGCCAATACCTGATTGAGGTTATACATGCACCCCTAAGAACTCTACTGGATTATACAGAATCAAAAATATGCGAATCCCTGCTGGAGAAAACACACACACACAAGCACCAAGCATACAGTCAGCTGCCAGCAAGCTAGCAGCAAGTTTGCAGCCTGGAGACATTGATACTATTCCTGGCTGTCACCAGGTTTTCTCTGTGATGTTGGACAAGTGCCTAACCCTCTCCAAACTTTCATTAATTCATGAACAATATAGCTAATCCTTGTCTCATTAGAACATTGTGAAAATTAACGAGCTTATAAAAAGACCAAGAAATACTGATGTAAAACTCCTTTGTATACCCTAGAGTTGCTATAAACACCAAGTGATCTAATTTGAAATACGGATGTGTTTCCACTGATTGAGGCAATGAAAGAACATTCGACTTATAAAGGAATGACTATTCGGTTATTTTTTAAATGCCTACATTGAAAACACTGTACCTTAAAGTGAAAGAAAATTAATAACTACTCAGTTTAAGGTTTAAATATCAATAATCTTATTAAGAGATTATTGTGTTCTAGGCACTACTTCACTCCTATTCCTCCTACTGCATATATTATATTATATTAGCATATATTATCTCATTTAATTCTCTGACTAACCCATTGAGGTCACCTGTATGGAACACACATCACAAGTTACCTATTGCATATATCATGCATAGAAAATTAGAAATTGTAGTTGTATCAGTGGTGGAGACAAGAGTTGAAACTGAGGACCTGCTTTCTCATTCATTTTTCTTTCTATTAAATTATACTGCCTCCCTCAACAAATACATCAACCCCACAGAACTTCTACTATTTGTAGAGTATTGAATGTAAAATAAAATAAAATACAAAAAAAAACTTTAGCAGAGCAGCTAAGGGAGGGCTCAGAAATCTAAATACTTATCAATTCTAAAGATGATATAAAAGATAAATTATCTCTAAAATTAACACATCAGAGCAACGGTTAACACCCTACTTTGGACACTTGCATCCCATAACAGAGTGTCTGAGTTAAATTCATGGCCCCAATTCCAGTTTCCTGCTAAGGCACACCTTGAAAAGCAGTGAATAACGGTTCACCTAGTTGGGTCTCTGTCATTTGCATGGGAGAACTCAACTGAGTTCTGGGGTGGCGGCTATGGCCTGGCACAGTTCTGGTTGGTTCAAGCATTTGGAGAATGAACTGGCAGATGGAAGATCTTCATCTCTTTGCCTTTCAAATAAAAAAATAAAAACAAACAAAAATTTATTTTAATAATAAAATTAACACAGCAATGGGAAGATAACATGCAATGTGTGAAATTATGAATTCAATTGTACTCGTACTCACTTTAATTTGTCATCATATTTGTGAAAAAGTTTCCAGAAGCCCAGAATTCAATGGTTTCTTGCGGTGAAGGGCATTTGCTGCATGAGAACAGACCTCCTCTGGCCCTAACACATGCATGGATTTGGGTAGATCATTTCCCTTCCCCCTAAAATCCAGCAGAATTGACTAAACATGACAAGAAGCCAATACCAGGCATGGGTCTCCCCTAGCTGTAACGTTCCACCTGCAAAGCATGCAGCGCAGTGTTATTCCCCTGGCATAAATTGCCATGTCCAATTCTTCCCCACATCTAACTTACTGCTGAAGAGAAGACAGACTGCAAGTAACTCTAACCCATGCAAAATCAGTTCATCATCACAAACCTAACACGCTCTGACCTTAACTTTCCACTCCTCGCTGCCTGACATCTTAGTGATGTGATGATTCACACACCATTCTCTGAAGGGAGCAATTGTCTTCCAGCCCAGGCTGAGCTGGTGACCTGGAGCTTCCTCTAGCCCACATGGTGTCCACCTGTTTCCTCTCTCTCAGCCATGCAGTTCTCCAGACACTGCCTAAAATGCAGAAGCAGAGAACTCAATCCAAGCCCTGAGTCCTAAAAGTAGAGCTGAGTTTGGTCAGCCACTTAAGGTGGAGCTGGACTTCTCCATGCATGCACAGCCTGAGAGCTAAGCTTGAGACCACTGGGACTCCTTGAAGCCATCTGCAGACTCTGTTGCTAATTTGGCCAGAAAGTATATAATGTTGGGGCCAGGAAGAGGAGGCATATCACTCTTCTTTGAAAGGAACTAAATAGAAGGTCAAAAGTCCCATTGTGAGCATCCATGGGGCTAATATAACATTACATTAGACCATTCTCAAGTTTATGGAAAAAAGAAAAAGGCACCTGTTGAGCTGGTGGTAGGATTTTAGGAACACCAAAAAGTCCCCCACATCCAGTGCCTCCAGTGGAACAGAATTCCTGATCCCTAAACTTTCCTAAGCCTGCAACCCAGGCTGCCATTGCTGCTCATTAGCTTACAATTTTGTAAGGGGAGAAAGTACACTCATAGGATAGAATGCTGGGGGAACCCTAGCAGGAAACCCAATGCAAGCAATAGAAAGGACCAGACTCCAAGGAAGCTTGGATCCGGGGAAGAAGACGCCCTCCCTGGAAGAGCAGGCAGGTAGGTGCTGCCCCAACTCCCGTGTGTGTGCACTCAACAATAAATAACAGGGTTCACATCCCACTCAATCAATGAGGGCCACAACAATTCGGAAGAATTCCTTCCCCCTCCATGCCAGTTGCCTGGCAATGGGAGGGGAGAGGGAGCCGCCCCAGGGAGGGGAAGCACAGCCTGTGGGACTATCCTACTCCCACAGCACCACAGAGAAGTGAGAGGGGCTGTAGTGGGCAGGTACTTTATGAGCTCGCAAACCACAGACATAACCAGAGGAAAAAAGCCCACCACCACTGATAGCAAAGCTGGTTGTGAGGACCACACACAGACAGCGGCTGTGGGAACACCAGAGTTTACTTACAGACAGGGCAGAGTGACCCCACTGACAATCTACGACCCAGAGAGCCCTGGGAACCAAGTCTGAAAAAACAGTGACTGCCTAAGAAGAAACAGAATGTGGCAGATTCTGGGCAACCACAGAGCGCCTCTCCACAAATCCCGAACCCCTCAGTTACCTATAACAGCTCATAACAGAGGGGACCATGCTCACAGGAAAAACTCCACAGATCAAATGTGCAGTTCATTAAGCAGGGGAGATGAGTGCTGAGCACACTGAGGACTAACACCTGGGCATCCAGCAGCTTAGTGGTAACTACCACGCCCAATGGGAGTCTTACCCTAGATATCTGCCACACTCTGGAATAATGAATAGAGCACCCTGGCCAAACCCAGCACACACCTCTTGATATAAACTGAAAGTGTAGAAGATCAACTAAGCCACAGAGACACAAATCAAAGACAAAAGTCACCAGACCCCCCCAAAAAAATTCTACAAATGCCAAAGAATAAAGGAAAATATTCAACAAATAAAATAAGGAAGTCACTATGAACCCCTCATAGGAAAACTACAATATTTCAATATTAGAAGCTGAGGGTGAAGAGATTGAAGAAATGTCAAAAATGGAATTCAAAAAATTAATCATCAGATTACCCAGACACAATCAAAAGCAAATTAACAAACTAAAGAAAACTATACATATTATAAATGAAAACTTTTCCCATGAAATGGAGATTTAAAGAGAAATCAAAATGAAATACTAGAAATTAAGAATTCAATGGGTCAAATAAAAAATGCAGTAGATAGTGTTAACAACAGAGTTGGTGAGACAGAAGAGAGAATATCCAAGTTACAAGACAAATCTGTAGAAATTTTACTGTAAGACCAATAACAAGAAGAAGAAATTAGAAAACTAAAAACACTGTAGAAAACTACAGGAAGGGCGGTGGTTCCAAGATGACAGACTAGGAAGGGAGCTCACTGATAGTATGGGAAAAGATAGTTTAATTAAAGTGGAGATACTGTAGTCTCAGGGAAGAGTAGGAGAAAAAACTGCAGAGGAAACTCTTCCAGAATTAGAGGGACATGGTGGATCTACATGGAGGGCACAGGTGCCCATGGTCCAGGACACCAGCTGCTGAGAGTCTCCTCCGCACCAGCCTGGAGAGGTGAGAAGAAAACACAGAAGCCGAGACACTGATGAAAAAGCAGCAGGAAGAACCTAGAGAGAATGAGGCTTGAAGCCGCATGGGGAAAAGTACTCCAGCTTAACTAGAGGAGAGAAAAAAATAAAAGAGACTGTACAGACATGATTCTCTCTCTCCACTCACAAAGGTGTGCAAGACAATAGAGCAGGCACCATTTTGGACATACATAACAGCTGCGACAACTTGGGGCTGCGCCTGCCCTCAGCCAAGCAGAAAAACCTGACTCTGGTGGGCAGTAAAAACAAGAGTCTCCTGAATAAAAAAGAGAGAGAGAGAAAGATTTACCACACCAAACCTGGGTGTGTAACCTTTGGCACACCCTTAACCCTGAAGAACTGAACAGAGCACTCTGGCCACACACACCACAAGCTTCTAGAGATTCACCAAAAGCAGACAGTCCACTTAACCTGGAGTCATCGTATAATGAGAAAAGCTGCCACAGCAAAAAAAAAAAAAAAAAAAAAAAAAAAGAAGAAGAAGAAGAAACCAAAGAATATCTCCACAATGCCAAACAACAAACACAGAACCTGAGGGAACAAGAACAAGGAAGAAAACATAATGCTCCCAAAAGCACATGACACTCCAATACAAGATTATGAAGATGATGAGATAAAAGAAATGCAAGAAACGGAGCTCAAAAAATTTATGATAAGAATATTTAGAAGTAATCAAAAACAAATGCATGAACTACTGAAATCCATGCAGGGTATGACAGAAAAATCTCCCTCATGAAAATGAAATCTTAAGGAGGAATCAAAATGAAATGAGGAATTTAGTAGAACATGAAATTGAGATATTGAAGAGAAATCAAAATGAAATGAAGAATTCAATAGACAAATAAAAAACACATTTGAGAGCCTTAAAAAAAGAAAAAGTGAGGCAGAATATCAGACTTAGAAGACTGAGCACAGGAAAGTACACAGTCAAACCAAAGAAAAGAAGAGGAAATTAGAAATCTAAAAATTATTGTTGGGAATCTACAATATACTGTTAAAAAACCTAACATTTGGGTTCTAGGAGTTCCTGAAGGCATGGAGAGAGAAAAAGGATTAGAAGGCCTTTTTAGTGAGATACTAGCAGGAAACTTCCTAGGTTTGGAGAAAGAAAGAGACATCCAAGTACAGGAAGCACACAGAACTCCCAATAAACATGACCAGAAGAGTTCCTCGCCACAACACATTGTAATCAAACTCACCACAGTGATACACAGAAAAGATTCTAAAATGTGCAAGAGAGAAATGCTAGATTACTCTCAAAGGATCTCCAATTAGACTCGCAGCAGACTTCCCATCAGAAACCCTACAGGCTAGGAGGGAATGGCAAGATATAGCCCAGGGAATAAGAGAAAAAATTGCCATCCCAGAATATCATATCTGGCAATGCTTTCATTTGAGAATGAAGCTGAAATAAAGACCTTTCACAGCAAACAGAAATTGAAAGAATTTGTCACCACTCATCCAGCCCTGCAAAAGATGTTACACACAGCAACACAGAAACACAGTCATCAATATGAAAGAAGGTAAAGGAAGGAAACCTTCCAGTAAAAGATCACAGGAAGTTCAAAGCATATATTAGAAATATCTTTGGGAAAATGGCAGGGCAAAGTTACTACTTATCAATAGTCACATTGAATGTAAATGCCTCAACTCTCCAGTTAAAAGACACAGACTGGCTGAATGAATTAAGGAACAAAGCCCATCTATTTGCTGCTTACAAGAAACACATCTTTCCAAAAAGATGCATGCAGACTGAAAGTGAAAGTTTGGAAAAAGATACTACATGCCAACAGAAACTAAAAAAGAGCTGGTGTAGCCATCTTAATATCAGACAAAATAAACTTTAACACAAAAACTGTTAAGAGACACAAAGAGGGGCACTATATGGTAATTGAGGGATTAATTCAACAGGAATATGTAACTATTATAAACATAGATGCACCTAATTACAGGGCACCAGGTTATTTAAAAGATATGTTAAGGGACATAAAAGGAGACTTAGACTCCAATACAATAGTACTGGGGGACTTGAATACTCCACTTTCAGCAATAGACAGATCAACCAGAAGATCAATAAGGAAACAGCAGATTTAATCGATACTATAGACCAAATGGATCTAACAGATATCTAAGAACTTTTCATTCCACACTTGAATAATGCACATTCGTTTCAGCAGTATATGGAACTTACTCTAGGACTGACCACATAGTAGGCCATAAAGCAAGTCTCAGCAAATTCAAAAGAAATAGAACCATACCATGCATCTTCTCAGCAACTCAGGAATCCCTAGAACATATGCAAACACATGGAGACTTACTAACATGCTCCTAAATGAACAATGGGTCATAGAAGAAATCAAAAGGGAAATCAAAAACTTTCTGGAAATAATTGAAAATAACAACATGTCAAAACTTATTGGATACAGCAAAAGCAATGTTAAGAGGAAAGTTTATAGCAATAGGTGGCTACATCAAGAAATTGGAAAGGCACAAAACAAATGAGCTATCAATGCATCTCAAGGATCTAGAAACCAGAATCAAAGCTAGTTGGAAAAGAAAAATATTTAAAATTACAGAAATTATCAACAGAATTGAATCCAAAAAAAACTTAAAAAGATGAGCAAAACAAAAAGCTGGTTTTTTGAAAAAATAAACAAAATTGACATACTACTGGCCCAACTAACTAAAAAAAGGAGAGAAAAGACAGACCCAAATCAATAAAATCAGAGATGAAAAAGGGACTGTAACCACAGACACCACAAAATAAAAAGAGTCAACAGAAATTACTACAAAGATTTGTATGCCAGCAAACAGGGAAATCTGTCAGAAATGGATCGATTCCTGGACACATACAACCTGCCTAAATTAAACCATGAAGACATAGAAAATCTAAACAGACCAATAACACAGTCAGAAATTGAATCAGTAATAACGGCCCTCCCAACAAAGAAAAGTCCAGGACTGGATGGATTCACTGCTGAATTCTACCAGACATTTAAAGAAGAACTTCTCAAACTATTCAGAACAATTGAAAGAGAGGGTATCCTCCCAAATTCTTTCTATGAAGCCAGCATCACTTTACTTCCTAAACTGAAAGCAATGCAGCAGAGAAAGTGAATTACAGACCAGGTTTCCCTGATGGACATAGACACAAAAATCCTCAATAAAATTATGGCCAATAGAATGCAAGAACACGTCAGAAAGCTCACCTACCCAGACCAAGTGGGATTTATCCCTGGTATGCAGGGATGGTTCAACGTTCACAAATCAATCAATAAGATACACCACATTAACAAACTGCAGAAGAAAAACTATATGGTTATATCAATAGATGTAGAGAAAGCATTTGATAAAATACAACAACCTTTCATGATGAAAACTCTAAGTAAATTGGGTATAGAAGGAACATTCCTCAATACAATCAAAGCAATTTATGAAAAACCCACGGCCTGCATCCTATTGAATGGGGAAAAGTTGGAAGCATTTCCACATAGATCTGCTACCAGACAGGGAAGGGCATTCTCACCATTGCTATTCAATATAGTACTGGAAGTTTTACCCAGAGCAATTAGGCAAGAAAAAGAAATTAAAGGGATACAAATTGGGAAGGAAAAGAAAATTATCCCTCTTTGCAGATGATATGATTCTTTATATAGGGGATCCGAGGAACTCTACTAAGAGACTATTGGAACTCATAGAAGAGTTTGGCAAAGTAGCAGGATATAAAATCAATGCACAAAAACCAACAGCCCTTGATGAACAACTTAATACGTTATCCCTCTTAGTATTCTTTTTGTTTGTTCTACTTAATACTTTTGGTTGAATACTGTAATCAATACACAGTTATTCTTAATTGTTGAAACTTAACTGAAAAGTGATCGCTGTTAAATATAAGAGTGGGAATAAGAGAGGGAAGATATGTGCAATATGGGACATGCTCAAGCTGACTTGCCCCAAACGGTAGAGTTAGAAATGTGCCTGGGGATTCCAATTCAATCCCATCAAGGTGGCATGTACCAATGCCATCTCACTAGACCCGCCGATCAATTTCTGTTCACAATTGATCATAATGATAGGAGTAAGAGCCAAAGGGATCACATAAACAAGACTAGTGTCTGCAAATACTAACCAATAGAATAAAAAAGGGAGAGAACAATCCAACATGGGAAGCAAGATACACAGCAGACTCATAGAATGGCAGATGTCCTAAACAGCACTCTGGCCTCAGAATCAGCCCTTAAGGCATGCGGATCCAGCTGAAAAGCCCATGAGAGTATTTCAGGCATGAAAGGCCAAGACACTCAGGAAAAAAAAAATGACCTAAATGAAAGATCTCCGCGAGTGAGATTCCAGTAGAAAGAACGGGTCATCAAAGAAGGAGGTACCTTTCTCTGAAGGGAGGAGAGAACTTCCACTCTGACTATGACCTTCTCTAAATATGATCAGAGTTGGTGAACTCAAAAGGCTTCCATAGCCTTGGAAACTCATGACTGGAGCATAGGGAGATTACTGATGCCATAAACAGGAGTGTCAATTTGTAAAGTCAACAACAGGAGTCACTGTGCACTTACTCCTCATGTAGGATCTCTGTCCTTAATGTGCTGTACATTGTGATTTAATGCTATAACTAGTACTCAAACAGTATTGTTCACTTTGTGTTTCTATGTGGGTGCAAACTGTTGAAATATTTACTTAATATATGCTAAACTGATCTTCTGTATATAAAGATAATTGAAAATGAATCTTGATGTGAATGGAAGGGGAGAGGGAGCGGGAAAGGGGAGGGTTGTGGGTGGGAGGGAAGTTATGGGGGGGAAGCCATTGTAATCCATAAGCTGTACTTTGGAAATTTATACTCATTAAATAAAAGTTTAAAAAAATCAACAGCCTTTTTATACACAGGCAATGCCACGGCTGAGAAAGAACTGCTAAGATCAATCCCATTCACAACAGCTAAAAAAACAATAAAATACCTTGGAATAAACTTAACTAATGATGTCAAAGATCTCTACAAGGGGAATTACAAAATCTTAAAGAAAGAAATAGAAGAGGATACCAAAAAATGGAAAAATCTTCTATGCTCATGGATTGGAAGAATCAATATCATCAAAATGTCCATTCTCCCAAAAGCAATTTGTAGATTCAATGTGATACCAATCAACATACCAAAGACATTCTTCTCAGATCTGGAAAAAATGATGCTGAAATTCACGTGGAGACAAAGGAGACCTCGAATAGCTGAAGTAATCTTGTACAACAAGAACAAAGCCGGAGGCATCACAATACCAGATTTCAGGACATACTATAGGGAAGTTGTAATCAAAATAGCATGGTACTGGTACAGAAACAGATGGATAGACCAATGGAACAGAATCAAAACACCAGAAATCAACCCAAACATCTACAGCCAACTTATATTTGATCAAGGATCTAAAACCAATTCCTGGAGCAAGGCAGTCTATTCAACAAATGATGCTGGGAAAACTGGATTTCCACATTGCAGAAGCATGAAGCAAGACCCCTACCTTACACCTTACACAAAAACCCACTCAACACAGATTGAAGACTTAAATCTATGACCCAACATCATCAAATTATTAGAGAAAATTGGAGAAAACCAGCAAGATATAGGCACAGGCAAAGACTTCTTGGAAAAGACCCCAGAGGCACAGGTAGTCAAAGCCAAAATTAACAATTGGGATTGCATCAAATTGAGAAGTTTCTGTACTGCAGAAGAATCAGGAAAGTGAAGAGGCAACTAACAGAATGGGAAAAAATATTTGCAAATTATGCAAGTGATAAAGGTTTAATAACCGGAATCTACAAAGAGATCAAGAAGCTCCACGACAGCAAAACAAACAACCCACTTAAGAGATGGGCCAAAGACCTCAATAGACATTTTTCAAGAGGAAATCCAAATGGCCAATAGACACATTTAAAAATGTTCAGGATCACTATTCATCAGGGAAATGCAAATCAAAACCACAATGAGGTTTCACCTCACTCTGGTTAGGATGGCTTACATACAGAAATCAACTAACAATAGATGCTGGCGAGGATGTGGGGGAAAAGGACACTAACCCACTGTTGATGGGAATGCAAACTGGTAAAGCCACTATGGAAGTCAATTTGGAGATTCCTCAGAAACCTGAAGATAACCCTACCATATGACCCAGCCATCCCACTCCTTGGAATTTACCCAAAGGAAATTAAATTGGCAAATAAAATAACTGTCTACACCTCATTGTTTATTGCAGCTCAATTCACAATAGCCAAGACATGGAATCAACATAAAGGCCCATCAACAGAAGACTGGATAAAGAAATTATGGGATATGTACTCTTTAGAATACTATACTGCAGTAAGAAACAACGAAATCCAGTCATTTGCAACAAAATGGAGGATGCTGGAAAACATCATACTGAGTGAAATAAGCCAGTCCCAAATGGACAAATATCATATGTTCTCCCTGATTGGTGGCTACTGAGCACCTAAAAGGAAACCTGTTAAAATGAAATGGATATTATGAGAAACAATGACTTGATCAGCCCTTGTCCTGACTGTTGAGGAACAACTTACTATTTTATTCCTTTAGTATTTTTTTGTTCATTTAATACCATTGATTGAACTCTTTAATTAATACACAATTATTCTTAAGCGTTTAAATTTAACTGAAAAGTGATCCCTGTTAAATATAAGAGAGGGAATAAGAGAGGGAAGAGATGTACATTTCGGCACATGCTCACTCGGACTTACCCTTAATGGTAGAGCTAGAAACATGCCAGGGGATTCAAAGTCAATCCCATCTAGGTGGCAGTTACCAATGCCATCTCACTCATCAAAGTGATCCATTTCAGTTCACAATTGATCATAATGATAGGATTAAGTGTCAAAGGGATCACATAAACAAGATTAGTGTCTGCTAATACTAACTGATAGAATTAAAAAGGAGAGAACGATCCAACATGGAAAACGGGATACACAGCAGACTCATATTATGGCAGATGTCCTAAACAGCACTTTGGCTTCAGAATCAGCCCTTAAGGCATTCAGATCTGGCTAAAAAGCCCATGAGAGCATGTCAGGCATGGAAAGCCAAGACACTGTGGCAAGAAAAATGACGTAAATGAAAGATCTCTGTGAGTGAGATCCCAGTGGAAAGAACGGGTCATCAAAGAAGGAGGTACCTTTCTCTGAAGGGAGGAGAGAACTTCCACTTTTAATATGGCCTTGTCTAAATAAGATCGGAGTTGGTGAACTCAAGAGGCTTCCATAGCTTTGGCAACTCATGTCAAGAACCTCAGGTGATTACTGACATCATAAATAAGAGTGTCAATTGTTAAATCATCAACAAGAATCACTGTGCACCTATTCTCCATGTAGCATCTCTATCCTTAATGTGTTGTTCTACACAAATTAACGGTAAACTACTACTCAAACAGTACTCTATACTTTGTGTGTCTGCGTGGGTGTAGTCTGTTGAAATATTTACTAAGTATATACTAAGTTGATCTTCTGTATATAAAGATAGTTGAAAATATATCTTGATGAAGAATGGGGATGGGAGAGGGAGTGGGAGTTGGGATGGTTTAGGTCAGAGGGAAGTTATGGGGGGAAAAGAAGCTACAATCCAAAAGTTGTACTTTAGAAATTTATATTTATTAAATAAAAGTTGGAAAAAAGGAAATCTACAGGATAGCATCAAATGACCCAGCATACAAGTCTTAGGAGTCACTGAAGTCCTGGAAAATAAAGTTTTACAAGGCATTTTCAGTGAAATAATAACATAAATTTCCCAAATTTGGAGAAAGAAAGGGACATCCAAGTACAGGAAGCACATAGAACTCCTAATAGATATGACCAGAAAAGATCTGCACCACAACACATTGTAGTAAAATTCTCCAGAGTAAAACATAAAGAAAAGATTCTAAAGTGTGCACAAGAGAAATGCCAGGTAACTTTTAGAGGAACTCCAAATAGTCTCAGAGTGGACTTCTCATCAGAAACCCTACAGGCTAGGAGAGAATGGTAAGATATATTCCAAGTCATAAGAGAAAGCAACTGTCAGCCCAGAATACTATACCTTGCAAAGCTTTCATTTATAAATGAAGGTGAAACAAGACCCTTCCATAACAAACAGAAATTGAAAGAATTTGTCACTACCCTCCAGTCTTACAAAAGATGCTTAAGGGTGTGTAACACACAGAAAACAGACACTAGGTGATCACTACAAAGGAAGATGAAGGCAGAAAAATTAACAGCAAAAGTACAAGGTAAACCCAAGGTAAAAAAAAAAAGTAATATTAAAGGTAAAATGGCAGGGCAAAGTCATTACTTATCAATAGTCACCTTGGATCCAACATGGGAAGCAAGATACACAGCAGACTCATAGAATGGCAGATGTCCTAAACAGCACTCTGGCCTCAGAATCAGCCCTAAAGGCACTCAGATCCGGCTGAAAAGCCCATGAGAGTATTTCAGGCATGGAAAGCCAAGACACTCTGGAAAAAAAAAAAAAAACCTAAATGAAAGATCTCTGTGAGTGAGATCCCAGTGGAAAGAACAGGTCTTCAAAGAAGGAGGTACCTTTCTCTGAAGGGAGGAGAGAACCTCCACTTTGACTATGAGCTTGTCTAAACAAGATAAGAGTTGGAAAACTCAAAAGGCTTCCATAGCCTTGGAAACTCATGACTGGAGCATAGGGAGATTACTGATGCCATAAACAGGAGTGTCAATTTGTAAAGTCAACAACAGGAGTCACTGTGCACTTACTCCTCATGTAGGATCTCTGTCCTTAATGTGCTGTACATTGAGATTTAATGCTATAACGAGTACTCAAACAGTATATTTCACTTTGTGTTTCTATGGGGGTGCAAACTATTGAAATCTTTACTTAATGTATACTAAACTGATCTTCTATATATATAGAAAATTGAAAATGAATCTTGATATGAATGGAAGGGGAGAGAGAGCGGGAAAGGGGAGGGTTGCGGGTGGGAGGGAAGTCATCGGGGGGAGGGGGAAGCCAATGTAGTCCATAAGCTGTACTTTGGAAATCTATATTCATTAAATAAAAGTTAAAAAAATCAATAGTCACCTTGAATGTAAATGGAATCAACTCAGCCAGTTAAAAGACAGACTAGCTCAATGGATTAAAAAAGAAATCATGGAGGCTGGCACAGTGGCATAGTGGGTGAAGCCACCACCTGCAGGCTGGCATCCCATATAGGTGCCGGTTCAAGTCCTGGCTGGTCCACTTCCGATTCAGCTCTCTGTTATGGCCTGGGAAAGCAGTGGAAGATGGTCCAAGTCCTTGGGCTCCTGCACTCACATGGGAAGACCTTAAGGAAGCTCCTGGCCCCTGACTCCTAGCTCCTGGCTTCAGATCAGCTGAGCTCCAGTCATTGTGGGCAGTTGGGGAGTGAACCAGCAGATGGAAGACCTCCCTCTCTCTCTGCCTACCCTTCTCTCTCGTGTAACACTTTCAAATAAATAAATATTTTTTTAAAATCCCACCTATTTGCTGTCTACAGGAAGCACATCTCGGGGTTGGTGCTGTAGCATAGCAGGATGCAGTGCCGGCATCCCATCTGGGCACCAGTTTGAGTCCCAGCTGCTCCACAACTGATCCAGCTCTCTGCTGTGGCCTGGGAAATCAGTAGAAGATGGCCCAAGTCCTTAAACTACCTTCTTAATCTGACACCTCCTTACTTTTCATTCCTGGCTACACAACCCAACCCTCAAGAGTCAGTGTAGTGCAATGGTTGTAAGTGAAGGTGTTGGAACCAGACTATGTTGGTTTGGATCTTAATTCTTCTAGTGCTATGAATTTGAACTAGCTACATATCCTCTCTGGACCTTTAGCTATTCATCTAAAATGGGGGCTGGCAGCCCCTACTTCTTAGGATTCTCACAAAGGTTAAATAGCATATTAAATAAAATAAAATATTAAATAGATTAATATATATAAGGCCTATTTAATACCACATAGAAATTTATTAATATCTGCTTTCAATCCCTTGCCTTAGTCTGACAACCATTTAAGATTCTACACACTAATATTCAGAACTCATCTCCCATACATATTGCTAAGTCTACATGTTAATTCAGTGTTACGTACTTCATCTATTGCTTTAGGCAGAGTGATCAGGTCCCCACTCACACCCCACCAAGATCCCTGTCCACCAACCAGGCAATCTCCACCAGCTCCTTGCAGAATGAGTTCTTCTTTAAATGTCTGGTAGAATTCAGTAGTTAAGCCATCCAGCCCTGGGCTTTTCTTTGTTGGGAGGCCTTAATAACGAATTCAATCTTCATCTTGGTTATGGGTCTTTTTAGGTTTTCTATGTATTCATAACTCAATTTTGATAGCTTATATGTGTCTAGAAATCTATCCATTTCTTCTAGGTTTCCTTATTTGTTGGCATACAGCTCTTTGTAGTAATTCCTGATGATTCTTTTTATTTCTGTGGTATCTGTTGTTACATTTCCTTTTTTTGTTTGTTTTTGGTTAGCCAATGGTGTATCGATGTGGTTTACTTTTCCAGGAAACCAGCTCTCCATTTCATTGATCTTTTGTATTGTTTTTGTTTTAATCTCATTTATTTATTCTCTAGTTTGTTGTTGTTTTTCTAGGTCCTTGAGATGCATTGATAGCTCATTTATTTGGTACCTTTCCAATTTCTTCATGTAGACACCAATTTCTACAAACTTCCCTAGTAACATTGCTTTTGCTGTATCCCATAAATTTTGATACAATGTACTGTCATCTTCATTTGTTTCAAGAAATTTTATGATTTCTCTTTTGATTTCTTATATGACCCACTATTCATTCAGGAGCATGTTGTTCAGTCTCCATGTGTTTGCATATGTTCTGGAGATTCGTGTTTTGTTCAGTTCCAGCTTCATTCCATTATGGTCTGAGAAGATTCATGGTATGATTTTAATTTCTTCGAATTTTCTGAAACTTGCTTTGTGGGCTAGCATGTGGTCTATCCTAGAGAAACTTCCATGCACTAGTGAGGAGAATGTGTATTATGCAACTGTGGGGTGAAAAGTTCTGTAGATATCAGTTAGGTTCATAGTGTCGATTAGCTCCATTGTTTCTTTGTTGATTTTCTGTCTAGTTGATCCATCCATAGATGAAAGTGAGGTGTCGAAGTCTATGTCTCCCTTTAGCTCCATTAACAGTTCTTTTAAATAGCCAGGTACAATGTAATTTAATGTGTATACATTTATTATAGCCATATCTTAATGCTGAATTGATCCCTTAATCATTATATAGTGCCTTTCTTTGCCTGTTTTAACGGTTTTTGTGTTAAAGTCTATTTTGTCTGATATTGGGATGGCAATACCTGCCCTTTTCTGGTTTCTGTTAGCATGGACTATCTTTTTCTATACTTTCACTTCAGTCTGAATGTATCTTTATTGGTGAGAAGTGTTTCTTATAGGCAGCAAATAGATGGGTCTTGTTTTTTAATCCATTTGCCCAGTCTGTATCTTTTAACTGTAGAGTTGATGCCATTTACATTCAAGGTGACTACTGATAAGTGACAACTTGGCCCTACCATTTTTCCATAAATATTCCTATTTTTATTTGGATTTCTTTGTACTTTTAATGGAGGAATTTCTGAATTCACATTCTTGCATGATGATGGATATCTTTCAGTGTTTCTGTGTGTAGTACTTCCTTAAGCATCTTTTGTAAGGCTAGACAAGTGGCAACAAATTATTTCAATTTCAGTTTGTTAAGGAAGGTCTTCCTTCATTCATAAATGAGAGCTTTGCAGGGTACAGTGTTCTGAGTTGACAGTTTATTTCTCTTAAGACTTAGAATATATCTCACCATTCTCTCCTACCTGTAGGGTTTCTGATGAGAAGTCAGCTGTGAATCTAATTGGAAAGTCTCTAAAAGCAATGTGGCACGTCTGTCATGCACATTTTAGAATCTTTTCTTTATGTTTTACTGTTTAATGCTTGACTACACTCTGACATGGTGAAGATCTTTCCTGGTCATGTCTGTTAAGAGTTCTATGTGTTTCCTCTAGTTGAGCATCCCTTTCTTTCTCCAAACTGGGGAAGTTTTCTGTAATTAGTTCACTAAATAGGCCTTCTAATCCATTCTCTTTTTCCACAACTTCAGGGACTATTAAGACCCCTATGTTGAGTTGTTTGATAGTATCCCATAAATCTCAAATGCTGTTTTGAAGTTTTCTACTTTCTTCTTGGTTTTTGTATGACTATAAGATTTCCAAAGATTTATCTTCTAGTTCAGATTTTTTTTCTGCTTCATCAAGTCTGCTGTTAAGGCTTTCCACTGCATTTTTTATTTGATCTAGTCAATTTTTCATTTCTAATATTTCATTTTTATTTCCCTTTAAAATCTCAATTTAATGGGAAAAATTTTCATTCATGTCATGTATGCTTGTCTTTAGCATAGTTTGTGGATTTGCTTTTGATTGTGTCTGGGTAATCTGATGATTAATTTTTTGAATTCCATTTCTGGCATTTCCTCAATCTCTTCACCCTCACATTCTAATATTGAAATGTTGTTGTGTTCCTTTGTGGGGGATCATGGTGTCTTCCTTATTCTTGTTTCTTAAATTTTTGTATTTGTGGAGTTGATTTTTGCTTTTTCTCTTCTAATATTTTTTATCTTTGAGTTATACCTCTGCAGCTAAATGGAACACCTACACTTTCAGTGAATACCAAGAGGTGTGTGGTGGGTGTGGCCCACGACCATTGGTCAGCACTTTGGAGTGAGGTGAGTATCCAGGGTGACACTCAAGTTGGGCATGGCTGGGTGGCACTATGGTGCAGTAGGTTAACGCCCTGGCCTGGAGTGCCAGCATCCCATATGGGCACTGGTTTGAGATCTGGCTGCTCCATTTTCGATCCAGCTCTCTGCTGTGACCTGGGAAGGCAGCAGAAGATGGCCCAAGTCCTTGTGCCCCTGAACCCGCGTGGGAGACTTGAACGAAGCCCCTGGCTCCTGGCTTTGGATCAGCACAGCTCCAGCCATTGCAGCAAGTTGGGGAGTGAACCATCAGATGGAAGACTTCTCACTTTCTGCTTCTCCTCTCTCTTTGTAACTCTGACTTTCAAATAAAATAAATAAATTTTAAAAAAAAGTTTGGCATGGTAGAGCTCAATGCTTGGGTGTTAGCTCCCAGTGTGTCCCATGCCATTTTATGAATCACATAAATGATCTGTGCAGTCTTCTCTGTGAGTGTGGTTCCCGTGGCAGTGACCTGCTGTAGGCAACCATGTAGCTCCAACTATATGGACCTGCATCCAGTGATTGCCCAAAGACTCTGTTACAATCCTGCACCTTCTCATGTAACCACTGAGTCCTCAAAGTCTCATTACACAAGGTTCCCACAGTCACTGTGTGCACAGGTTTCTCTGCCCTGCCAGCCTGTCCAGTCAATAGAATGGCAGATGCTCCCCAAGAGAGCTCCACCTAGGCGTCTTGTTCTGGGGAGGCTGCGGGTGCCCCAGCAACCTATGTGGTTACCCAGCCATCTGCCAGCCAGGCTCAAAGTCAGTGGGGACTGTGGCTTATTCCCTCTGCTAGAATCTCTGGATCACATGTGTACACAAGAGGCACTGACCAAATGTTGCTGTCTCGCTGCCACTATTGCCAATACTACTGAGAATATGGCGTCCTGTCTCAGCCAGTTGCTGTGCATGCTCACAAAGTCTTCTGCAGCTCCCATCCAAACCCAAAATGGTAACCACCCTTTCTCAGGCGGGCACTGTTGTTGGGAAGTGGGAGTGAGATAAACGTGCCCCTTCTACTTCCACTGGGGCCTCAGGCAACCACTACCAACTGCTAGCCCCCAGGGCTCCAGTCTGGACTCACACCGCACTCTCCCTGACTATATCACCACAGGTTGCTGAAGTCCAGTCTTACCTCTGTCTCCAAGCTGCCTCCTGCTCTGGCCCTTGGCTGCTGCAGTTGTACCCGTGATTGTATTCATGCTGCACATCTGTGCCTTCCACACAGGTCCACAGCAGTCTTCCTCTTACAGCATTTCCAGTGCAGATTTCACTCCAATTCTCTCCTGAGATGCGCTTCCTACACTTTTTTTTTTCTTTTTACTGTTCATCCCTAGTCTAGCGCAGTATGTCATTCTCTAATTTGCCATGTTGGAATCCTCCCGGGTTGTTTTGTTTTGTTTTGTTTTCCTCACCATCAAATTGTGGCTAGTTAACCTTCTGGTAGTTTGGAGGATAAAGTAAGAAAAATCATTGTGAAAGCACTTTGGAAAAGCATATGTGTGATGTTGATGTAAGAGAGCATATCATTAAAACAGCTTTGTGGGCTTCTTAGTTTTCAGTCCTTTCTTTCTAAGCCAGACTAATCCCAAGAACCTAAGCCAATGGCAACCAATTGTGATCATAGTCAAAATACGACTTTTGATTCCAACAGCAGCTCACCATGACTGCTTCAGGTTCTTCTCCCAGCTTCACAGAGCAGTTTTATCTGGGCATTTTAAATCTGAACTTAAGTTAAACAATAAATAATGTTTTAATGTGTGTATATTCTGAACCACACACAGGGCATACACATACTAAAGATGTAGTCATTGTTTACCTGAATTTCCAATTTAAATGTGCTCTACATTTTTTTTGTTGCTTCTGGCAATCCTGTTTTGACCACATCCTGACCTCTTGTTTTCTCCTGAACTCAACAATTTTCAGTATCATAATGCTCTTTGTCACCCTTACAGCAGAAAGGGACACATCAGTTGTCAATGTAATTTATCTTGAACACATGGAATGTCCTTTTACTTGTGTATTTCATAAATCAAATTCAACATTCCATAAGGTTCTGGAAGACAGAAAATGGCTTAGAAATCAGAAAGCCTGTCTCCCCAGTGCCTTCTTATCTTCATACCCATTTTCCCACCCAGCCTCCCCAAACAATAAACACTAAACTCCAGACAAAAAGAAAACAGAATTCTCACTTGTCCTAAGCACCAGACTTTAATCCTGGCTTCCCATGAAATCAGTGAGATTCAAAGGTTATGGCAGTAGTTCTTTAATTCCAAATGAACATTAGACTCAAGCAAGCATTAGAAAAGCCAAAAACCAGGGTGGTTATCATGGCACTGCATGCTAATCAGCCTGGGAGGCAGCAGATGATTGCTCAAGTGCTTAGACCTCTACCACCAAAGTGGGAGATCTGGATGGAGTTCCTGGCTCCTAGCTTCTACCTGGCCCAGGCCTGGCTGCTGCAGGCATTTAGGGAGTGAATCAGTGAGTGCAATGTTCTCTCATGTACTCTCTCGTCTCTTGCTCTCTCTCTCTTTCTCTTTCTGTTAAGTAGATGAAAATAAATAAATAAACAATAAAAAGTAAAAGTCAAAAGCTCAGGTCACTCCTCAGACCAACTGCATCAGATGCTCTTGGGGTTGTACACAGTCTGTATGTTTGTAAAGCTCTCTATGATTCTAATGTGCATCCAAGGTTGAAAACCACCACATTAGCCTTTTTTAAAGATTTATTTATTTGAAAGTCAGTTACACAGAGAGAGAAGGAGAGGCAGAGAGAGAGAGAGAAAGAGAGAGAAACAGAGAGAGAGAGAGAGAGAGAGAGAGAGAGAGAGAGAGAGAAATCTTCCATCTGCTGGTTCACTCCCCAGTTGGCCACAACAGCCAGAGCTGCGCTGATCGGAAGCCAGGGACCAAGAGCTTCCTAAGGGTCTTCACACATGGCTGCAGGGGCCCAAGCACTTGGGTCATCTTCCACTGCTTTCCCAGACCATAGCAGAGAGCTGGATTGGAAGTGGAGCAGTGAGACTTGAACCGGCGCCCATATGGGATGCCAGCACTGCAGGCAGCAGCTTTACCCATTACGTCACAGTGCCAGCCCCTGCATTAGCCTTTAAATCTCATTTTTATTCCCAGCCCATGCTCCTTAGGTAGCAATAGGAAGATGTAGGAATCAGGTAGTTGGAGACAGAACAAACCAGCAGGGGGGAAAAAGGTCTGATAGCTCCCTGTCTATCCTCAGTTGCTGAATTCAGATATAGTCTTTCTTCAGATTGATTTTAGCCATAGCCACCTTTGCCATCGATCAAATAATTTCATCCAAAGCTTGTCATCAAACCAACCTCCTAAATACTTGCAAATAGATTTATAAGATGGGATAAACACATGGAAAATAACTAATTCTTTCAGAACATATTGTCTGTTTTATCCTCACAGCCAGCTCTATGAGATGGTTATTATTATACTCACAGTACAAACAAGAAAACTGAGATTCAAGAAGTCTAAGAGACTTGGCCATGGTCACACAATTTGCAAGTGGTCAGTTAGAGTCAGGATCAGGTTCTTTGTATAACACAACTATGCACCACCAAACTTAGGGTGTGTACTCTCCAATTCCAGGGATCAGACTGTATTATGATACAAATGATGGCTCATAGGTAGAGCCATAGATGACCTGCATGCCTTGAAATCGCAGCACTAAACCACCCACCCCCAAAATTACTAGAGGTGGATGATAAAATCACCAATGATTAGAATTCTCTGAGTGGGAATCTGATTTGGAGACAAACTCTCCTGAGCCTTATGGTTTTTTGTCCCAATATGCTAGAACAAGCTTGACTTCAAAAGGTGTGAATTAGAGTGAGAGTAAGAGTCAAAGGCAGGTCTTGCAAAAGCATCCTCTCATAGCCACCTCCGTCTCAGCACCTGCTCATAAGGGCTCTTCTTACCCAGCATTGTCCCTCTGCCAGAGCAGCTTAGAACAGTTTATTCCAGCACTTTTCATGTGCTATTTGTAGCCAAAGGCCTGGGACTTATTTTATGTCGACATTCTTTCCTTCATTCTCTCACACACAGTTAAGTTAACATGTTTGAAATTTTACATCCTAAATAATTCTCATCTCTCTCCCTTAATGTCCTTCTGTAACCCCACATCATAGTTCAGGCTCTCTCATCTCTTTCCTGGGCTAATGTGTTGATCTCCCAACTTGTCTACCCAGAATCACTTTCTTTGCTCCTCAGTGCTACCTTCCATACTGCCTTCAGAGCAATCTCTCTAACATCACCCCTCTGTTTAAAAGAGAACCTTCAGAGTCTTTATTGTTTACAGGGTAAAGGCTAAATGTTTTAGCCTGACCTATGATGCTCTCCATAAGATAACTCTCCAGTCTCATTCACCCTCTATACTTGGAAAACCATCCTTGGTAAAAATCAGACTGTTTGTAGTTCCAACCTTATGCCATGTGTTTCTACTCCAGTAAGTATTCACGACGGACCTCCAATCTCAGTTGTGCTCCATTCCCACTACACCTTCTTTATTAGATGATATCTCTCTTTTTCTAGGCTTGCTCAAGTATCAAAAAGGATTAATTCAGTGCCTACGTTTTGCCTGTCTACATGATCTACTCCCTCAGAGATCACAAACTGATGACCTAAGGGCTAAAGTCAACCTCAGATGCTTTTTGTTTGCTTATCCTTTTAAGTTCTGCATTATGTGCCAACACATAACAAATGATGTTCAGCCTTTATTCAAGATATAACAAAAGGGACCAGATTTATCCTCCTTCCTGAAGCAAACAAAACAAAAGAGAAACAAAAATGTCAACAACAAAAGTTTTCAAGAAACTAGACATAAAGTAATGAAGGACCCAGGCCCCTGAAAGATGGTAAATAAATGAAATGAGCTCCATCATGCCCTCAATATATTGCCTTGAAAGAGTTTCTAAGCATTGGCACAGAAGACAGAGGGATGCATGCAGAGCCCAAAAGGATTCCCTGAGTTGAGGAAACTGAACTAAAAGACCAAGGGGATTAGAATTCCCAGGACACTATATCATGAAGGAGAGAACCTTGGATAGCTATATAGGGTCCCTATTGAGTATCCATAAGAATATGGATCAGTACAGATGTCAGAGAAAGAACCATACAAAAGGGTTAGCAAAAAATTTCCCAGCACACCTATGAGGCCAAGAATATTGTCTATTTCCAATAGCCAATCTGTAAAGTCTAAATCGAAAAGCATTGAGTAGAAGGTCTTGCTCAGAAGGTCTTGCCTCAATAGTGTAAAATATTTAACTCTCAGGCAAACACTGTTCCTGTAACACTTAAACTTTAAAAACAAAACATCAAATAAATATATTTCCAAATTTCTCAGTTGTGCACCTGAAAAAAGGTTAAGAATATCTGCAACAATGAAGAAAACAACATCCAACAAAGTAAAATTCACAATGTCTGGAATTCAATAAAAAATTAATCAGACATGCAAAGATATGAAAAATAAGATGCTCTATGAGGAGAAAGTTCAATCAATAAAAAAGAACCAATACCTGACACAAAAGACAAGAACATTAAAACAAGCAAAAAAATGGTTTTAAATATTCCCAAAAAAGCTAGTAGAGACACTGAAGCTGCAAAAAAGGCACATACATAATGTTTAGGGATTAAAATGACAATGTCAAATACTATAAAATATGTCATATGAACTTAATGACCCATCAGACATTGCAGAAGAAAAGAGTAGAAGACTTAAAAACAGCAAGAAAATTATACAAAAAATAACAAAAACAAAAAGAAGACAGGACACCAGTTGGGTAAATTTAATTTGTCAAATGTATAGAGATTCCTATGATGTGGGAGAGAAAAAATATTTTTAAAAAAATATTTGACTGACAAAACTGTTTTTATTTACCCAAAGGAAATTGGGTTGGCAAACAGAAAAGTGGTCTGCACCTTAATGTTTGTTGCAGCTCGGTTCACAATAGCTAGGACCTGGGGCCGGCCCGGATGCCCATCAACAGTAGACTGGATGGAGAAATTGTGGGACGTGTACTCTGTGGAAAACCGTGCAGCAGTCAGAAACAATGAAATCCGGTCATTTGCAGCAAAGTGGAGGAGTCTGGAAAGCATCATGCTGAGTGAATTGAGCCAGTCCCAGGGAGACAGGTGTCATGTGTTCTCCCTGACCGGTGAGAGCTGACTGAGCGCCAGGGGGGAAACCTGTTGGGGTGAGGTGGACACTATGAGGGACAGTGACTTGATCGGCCCTTGTCCTGACTGTTGATGTGCAATTTGATACTTTGTCCCTTTTAGTGTTTGTTTTTGGTTCTGCTTAATACTATTAGTTGAACTCTGTGATTGATACACAATTGTTCTTGGGTGTTGGAACTTAGCTGAAGGGTGATCCCTGTTGAATGTGGGAGTGAGAATGGGAGAGGGAGGAGATGTACAGGTTGGGGCATGTACAGCTGGACTTGCTCCAGGTGGTGGAGTTGGAAGCGTGCCAGGGGATTCCAATTCAGTCCTATTAGGGTTGCATGTACCAATGCCATCTCACTGGTCCCGGTGATCAGTTTCAGTTCACAATTAATCATGGTGGAAGGATTGAGAGTCAATGGGATCGCACGGGCAGGACTGGTGTCTGCAAATACTAACTGATGGAATGGAGAAGGGAGAGAGTGGTCCAGCATGGGAGGCGGGGTGCACGGCGGACTCATGGAGGGGCAGATGTCCTGAATGGCACTCTGGCCTCAGAGTCAGCCCTGAGGGCATTCGGATCTCGCTGGAATGCCCATCAGAGTGTTTGGGCATGGGGGGCCAGGACACTCTGGTAAAAAAAAGAAAAGAATGACCTAAATGGGGGATCTTTGCTGGTGGGATCCCAGTGGAGGGAGCGGGTCATCAGGGTGGGGGGTGCCTTTCTCTGAGGGGAGGAGAGAGCTTCCACTTTGACTATGACCTGTCTAAATATGATCAGAGTCGGCGAACTCAGTGGGCCTCCATGGCCTTGGCGGCTCGTGACAAGAGCCTGGGGTGATTGCTGACACCATAGACAAGAGTGTCGGTTTGTTAGGTCAACAACAGGAGTCACTGTGCATTTACTCCTCATGTAGGATCTTTGTCCTTAATGTGCTGTACATTGTGATTTAATGCTATAACTAGTACTCAAACAGTATTTTACACTTTGTCTTTCTGTGTGGGTGCAAACTGTTGAAAGCTTTACTTAATATATGCTAAACTGATCTTCTGTATATAAAGAGAATTGAAAATGAATCTTGATGTGGATGGAAGGGGAGAAGGGAGGGTTGTGGATAGGAGGGAAGTTATGGGGGGGAGCCATTGTAATCCATAAGGTGTATTTTGGAAATTTATATTCATTAAATAAAAGTTAAAAAAAAAAAGAAAAAAAAAATTTGACTGACAAAACTGTTTTTATGTTGTTTGAATAACAATATAAATCAAGTAACATTGAATTATAATCCATATTATAAAATAAATATCCATTAATCCAAATTGACATAATAATACTACTAATTGAATGAACAAAAGGAATAATATAAATAACAGAAAATTTCAAATAATTTATGAAATTATTTTCTTCTCAAAGGAATGAAAAAATAACTCCCACTCTTGAATGTATGATGTGTATAATAACTTTCTTTCAAAGAATATAATGTTTTATAAGTAAGGAGGAATCTAATCTTATAGAAGAAAGATTTGACAAATGATGCCTCAACAGATGATCAAAGCTAATATGAGCAGTGAGAAGTCATGTTGATAGCACATGTCGTTAACATAGTGAAGTTAAACAACACTCTGATCCTCCTCCCAAAAATACATCACCCCAGTCCAATCAAAAGGAAAACATCACACAAATCACAACTGAGGAACATTTTATCAAAACTGACAAGATCATCAAAAATAAGGAAAACATTAGAAATTGTCAAACTCAAGAAGAGCCTAAATAAACAGAGTAACTTAACATAATGTTGGCATCCAGGGTGGAATCCTGGAGCAGAAAAATACTGGGTAAAAACTGAGGAAATGTGAATAAAATATGATGTTTTGTTAGTAATAAGTCAATGTTGGTCCATTAAATGTGACAAATGTATCATGTAGACATTAGATGTTAATAATTTGGGAAAACAAAGTGTGGGGTATATGGGAACTCACTGTACTATCACTGTAATTTCCTGTATACATAAAATTATTCTAAAATAAAAAAATAAAAATAACAGCTGATTTCTCTTTGGAAACAAAATAGGCAAGAAGACAAAAGATTGGTCTTCTGATCTCTGAGTGAAAAAATGTAATATAATAAATTAAAATTGGGGCCAGCACAGTGGCATAGTTGGTTAAGCTGCCATCTGCAATGCCAGCATCCCCTGTACCTACGTGGAAGACCCAAAAGAAACTCCTGGCTGCTGGCTTCAGCCAGTGAACCAGCAGATACAATATTTCTCTCTCTCTGTTTCTCTTTCTCTCTCTGTAACTCTGACTTCCAAATAAATAAATAAATAAATAGTTTTTGTAAAAGGGAATGCTGAAAAAGGAGGAAAAGGGAACAAAAAATACATGAGCAAATACATAATATGTAGAAGATGATAGACATAAACTGTATCCATAATCACACTGAAAGTAAATTATCTAAAATCCTAATTCAGAGACATAAGAGTTTTATTAATGTTTAATGGCCTGACTATATCCTGCCTATAAGACATGCAAGTTAAATATAAAGACACCAATAGATTAAAATAAAGAAAAAAGCTATACCATGCAAACACCAATTTTAAAAAAGTGAATGGTTATATTAATATCAAGAAAGTGTATTTCAGAGCACAAAACATTATGAGGAATAAAGTAGGTCACTTCACAATGGTAAAGTGGTAGACTCATCAAGTGACTATAACATTATTAAATGTTTACACACTTCCTAGCTTCAACACTCATAAAGCAAAAACTGATGGAATGGCAAGGAGGCACAGATGAACCCACAATTATTACTATAGATTTCAATATCCTTCTTTCAATAACTGAAAAAACAAATGAATCAGAGATCAAGTGAATCAAGACAGGGAATCAGAAAATACATGTGTATACACCATTTGAATAACAATACCAATAAAGCTAAAGTGATTTAAACAGTATAATACTGGCATAAAGACATACAGGCCAATTGAATAAGATACGGACTCCACAATAAACCCTCACACAAATGGACAATTTATTTTTGGCAAAGATATCATGACTATTCAAAAGGGAAAGGATAATCTTTTCAACAAGTGGTTCTAAGAAACAGAATACATAAATACTAGAAGAATGAAATTGGAATCTTACAACACATACAAAAATTAATTCAAAATGGATCAAAGGTTTAAAAATAAGAACTAAAACTGTAAAACTCTTAGACAACACTAGAGAAAAGCTGCATGTCATGGGTTTTGCAATGAGTTTATGAATATTATATGTAAAACATAGGCAACCATGGCAATGTTTGCTTCATATTTTGACAGTCTATTATTAAGTGCATAAATGTTTCAAATTTCTATATCATAATGCTGCACTGAATTTGTTGTTACCATATAATGTCATTTTAAATACTTTGAACCTTTTTGGATTTAAGATCTATTTGATCTGATATTAGTACAGCCAATCCAGTTCTCTCTTGGTTACTATTTCCATGGAATATCTTTTTCCATCTCTTCACTTTAAAAATATTTGAGCATTTGGATCTAGATGTAGATCTAAGATGTAAGATCTAGAAGACATACAATATAGACAACAATATAAACACTATATTGTTGGGCAATTTTTTTTCTATACATTCTACCAGTCTGTCACTTCTTACTTTTAAAGTAAGCACTCATAAGAAAAAACTTCCAATACTTTGATATATGTTTACTAAATGCTTTCTAGCTTTTTAACCCATCATTTCCTTCATTATTGTCTTGTTTTCATTCTTTGTAGTAAAATGCTTCTGTTCCTGATCTTATATTTGTGGTTACCATAGGGATCGCATTTAATATACTAAAGTTATTACAATCTAATTAGAATTTATACCAACTTAATTTCTATAAAATACATAACTCCACTGCTATATAGCTCTTCCTACTACCTCCCCTTTTGTTACTGATGTCATAAATTATATTTTTATTTTAAGATTTATTTATTTATTTATTTGAAAGTCAGAGTTACACAGAGAGAGGAGAGGCAGAGAGAGAGAGAGAGAGGTCTTCCATCCAATGGTTCACTCCCCAATTGGTCGCAACGTCTGGAACTGCGTCAATCTGAAGCCAGGAGCCGGGAGTTTAGCTTCAGGTCTCCCACGTGGGTAAAGGAGCCCATGGACTTGGGCCATCTTCCACTGCTTTCCCAGGCCATAGCAGAGAGCTAGATTGGAAGTGGAGCAGCCAGTCTTGAACTGGTACCCATGTGAGATGCTGGAGCTTCAGGCCAGGGCGTTAACCTGCTGTGCCACAATGCTAGCCCCATAAATTATATCTTAATACATGATGTGCTCAGTAACGTAGATTAATATTTTAGGCATTTATGTTTTAAATCATGTATAGAATAAGAAATGAAGTTACAAAACAAAATCACAATACTAGCACTTTTTTTATAATACTAGCTCTTATAATTGCCCATGTAAAACAAGTCTAGTACCTGCTAACACTAACCGATAGAATAAATAAAGGGGAGAGTGATCCAACATGGGAAGTGAGATACTCAGCAGACTCATAGAATGGCAGATGCCCTAAATAGCACTCTGGCCTCAGAATCAGCCCTAAAGGCACTCGGATCTGGCTGAAAAGCCCATGAGAGTATTTCAGGCATGGAAAGCCAAGACACTCTGGCAAAAAGATCTCTGTGAGTGAGATCCCAGTGGAAAGAACAGGTCTTCAAAGAGGGAGGTGCCTTTCTCTGAAGGGAGGAGAGAACCTCCACTTTGACTATGACCGTGTCTAAACAAGATAAGAGTCGGAGAACTCAAGGGGCTTCCATAGCCTTGGAAACTCATGACTGCTGCATAGGGAGATTACTGATGCCATAAACAGGAGTGTCAATTTGTAAAGTCAACAATAGGAGTCACTGTGCACTTACTCCTCATGTAGGATCTCTGTCCTTAATGTGCTGTACATTGAGGCTTAATGCTATAACGAGTACTCAAACAGTATATTTCACTTTGTGTTTCTATGTGGGAGCGAACTGTTGAAATCTTTACTTAATGTACACTAAACTGATCTTCTGTAAAAAAAAAAAAAAAAAGAAAAGAAATTATCAATTCCCAACTTGACTCTCACTGGGATTAAACATGACAATAGGTCTGATCTGATTTCATCATCATTTAAAAAAAAATCATCTATTATTTTTCACTTTATGTTTCTGTGTGGGAGCAAACTGTTGAAATCCTTACTTAAGGTATACTAAGCTGATCTTCTGTACATTAAGATAATCGAAAATGAATCTTGATGTGAATGGAAGGGGAGAGGGAGTGGGAAAGGGGAGGGTTGTGGGTGGGAGGGACGGTATGGGGGGGGGAAGCCATTGTAATCCATGAGTCGTACTTTGGAAATTTATATTCATTAAATAAAAGATAAAAAAAATAATTGCCCATGTATTTACCTTTACCAAAATCTTTGTTTATTTATACAGTTTCAAATTACTCTCTACTTCCCCTTTATGTCAATCTAAAGAATTCTCTATAGCATGTATTACAAGATAGGTCTAGTTGTAACAAACTTCTTCAGCTTTTGTGTTCTAGGAATGTTTCCTCTCAGAATTTCTCTCTTATTTCTACAGGACCATTTTGACAGATATAGAGTTCTCAGTTGACTTTCTTTTTTTAATATTTTTTATCTTTCAGTACTTCAAATGTATCAATGAACCCACTGGCCTCCAAGGAAATTTGGCTGATAATCTTCTTGAGGATCATTCTACTCGATATTTATCTCTTGCTAATGTTAGGATTTTTTTCTTTGTCATTGACTTGGTTTTGCCAGATTGGTTTTAATATGTCTATATGAATCTCTGCTCTATTTGGAATTCATTGAGCTATTTGGCTTTATTGATTTGTGTCTTGCATCAGACTTGGGGTCAGCCATTATTCTTCACATATTCTCTGTACTTCTTTCTCTCTTCTCCTCTATATATATATCTGGTCCATTTAGTGGTGACCCACACGTCTCTTTGTTTACCTTGATGCATGTCTTTTACTTTCTGTTCTTCAAACCTGATTATTAAAATTCTCCCATTTAAGTTTGTGGATTCTTTCTTTCACTTGCTCATACCTGATTTGGGTTCCCTTTAGTGTACTTTTCATTTAATGTATTGTATTTAAAAAAAAAAAGAGTTATTTATTTGAAAGAATTGAGAGAAAGAGAGAGTATGTGTCTTCCATCCACTGGTTCAGTCGCAAAATGGCCACAACAGCTGGAGCTGGGCTGGAGCTTCTTCTGGGTCTCCTTCATGAGTGCAGGGGCCCAAACACATGGGCCATCTTCTGCTGCTTTCCCAGGCAGCAGAAGTGGAGCAGACAGGACTCGAACCAGAGCCCATTTAAGATGCCAGAGCCACAGGCAGTGGCTTTACCCACTATGCCACAGCACCAGCCCCAATTTATTGTTTTCTTTAGATACAGAATTTATTTTTGTTCTTTTCATATAAATTATTCTTAACATAGGATGGCTTGATGTAAAATTTTTCAACTTTGTGATGGTGCAAAAGCAATATATATTCAGTAGAAACTGTACTTCAAATTTTGAATTGTGATCTTTTGCCAAGCTAGCAATATGCCATATGGTCCTCTCTCACGATGCTAGCCAGCAGCAGTGAGGCATAGCTCCCAGTCAGCAAATACACTATAAAAGTAAGCAACTGATAGTCTACAGTGTCCTGTGTTGCTAAGCTATAATGTTCAGTAAGTCAGGAGCATTACATGCATTAAGCCTATGGCAGATTTACTGGTACATAACCCCACTGTAAATTGAAGAGCATTTGTAATTTCTAACTCCTTAGACATTCGTATTTTTGTTCACATATTGTTTACCTGCCATTGCTGATGTTCTCCTTTAGCGCTTGGTCCATCATTCAGATTTTTTTTTCCAAAGCTTTTATCCAGTACGTCTGACTACTGGGCTTCCTCAGGTATGCTGTCTGTCAATACCTTCTGCACCTTTGAATAGATAGACTATACCTTTTTGTTTCTTTACATGCCTTTTTTTTGTCTGTTTGTTTTTGTTTTTTGCAGTACACTGGTCATGTGAATCACATGGGATAATTATATGGACAGCAGATTCTCCTCATATCATGGCGGGCAGTTTTTTTGACCATGTAGGATGTCTCTATAAAAGGAGCAGCTTGAAGTGAAAACTTAAGCCCTACTCAGGTTATTTTCTGAGCCTATGTCCTTCCCCAGTGCATAAGCTGTGGCTTTCTGAAGTTTCTCTGATAAACAGTTGTTTATGAATATCCAAATTACAGGCTTACACCTTTAAATCTGTTGGAATACCGTCTCAGGAAACCTCATAAGGGTTACAACCATGGTATCCAGCCTGCATGCCCATACCTCATCCATTAGAGCAGCAATTCATAACCAAGACACACAACTCCAACACTTGAAGACAAAATCCTTCCCTGGCTACAGCAAGCAAAATAAAGACACAGCAGCCTTGTCATGAGGCTTGTATGGATAGCTGACACTGCACTAATGGCTGAATGTTGATCTAAATTAACTGTAATTTATGAACCAAACTGTCCCCCAGAAGGTTTAAGATGTCAAACTTTAGAATTCTAAAATACTTCCTTCAGACAGTTTCTGCCAATACTATTGTTGTCCAGGTAGAGAGGCAGATTCCTGGCACTTCCTACACCAACATCTTCCCTGATGCTACCCTAAAGGAGAAATTTATATCGCCAAATACCTCTATTAGGAGAGGAAAATATCTCGAGGCAGGAGTTCAGCACAGTAGTTATCCCCTATCAGACTGCCTGGGTTCAAGTCCCAGGTCCATTTCCAATTCCAGTTTCCTAGTAATTCATAGTCTGGAAGGCAGCAGATGATGGCTGAAGGCTACCCATCTGGGAGATCTGATGTAGTTCCTAGCTTCTGGCTTAGCCTGGCCCAACCCTGCTTGTTGCAGCATTTGGTGAAGAAACCAGTGGATGAGAGAGATACTCTCTCTCTCTCTCTTTCTTTCTCTCTCTCTCTCTCTCTGCCTTTCAAATAAAAATAAATTTTAAAATAAATAAATAAGGAGAAATTTCCCCTAAAGATCAAGAATATGTTAAAGATTTCTGCTCTTGACATTTCTATTCAACATCATACAAAATGATCCAGAGGACTTATAGCAAAATGACTTACCAGAAGCATTGGACATGCCTCCCCACACGAATAAAGAAAGATCATACAAGAAAAAAAATAAACAGCTGCTATTTGGCTAGAATACTCAGGGGAGAGCTCTCTGGAGTGTAGCAAATGAAACAGAAATCTTCAGAGAACACAGAGATTCCAGATGGCCTAGTAAAGAAGGGAATAAAATGCCCTCAACAACTGACCCATCATCCCAGTCCAGACCCAAATGAACCCACCCATATTGGGGAAACAGTAAATGGGAGTTCCTCATTGACATCATGAACACCTGAAATTTTACTGCGGGGGATCTCCAAAACTCTAGTGGTGCCCAAACCCAGTGGACAGTGCACACTGTTGCTCTAATGCAGATGAGGAAACCACTTCACATTGTACTCTCTCTCAACAAGGCTGCTGCACAGCACCATGTAGGGACAAAATACAACTCTACCCTTCTGCTAGGTACACCTTCCCTGGCCACTACAGTGGCTCCACCTCCAGGGGAAGCACAGAGTCTGACAGTTAGGCACTGTATCACTACTGCCATGTGAACTGACCCTATACTGCCTGAGTTGCCAGAGTGACCCCACCACCGTGAAAGGTACTCTGACATCATGCCACAAAGATACACTGCCCTCACTGCCACATAAACTGTACCACTCCTGATGCACAGCCCGTGGTAACAGACTA
The DNA here is from genome assembly GCF_964237555.1 of Oryctolagus cuniculus. Lineage (NCBI taxonomy): Eukaryota > Metazoa > Chordata > Mammalia > Lagomorpha > Leporidae > Oryctolagus > Oryctolagus cuniculus. Next base: position 50,555,117 of record NC_091433.1, read on the forward strand.
GTGCCCTGTAATCACTGATGTGTTTGCTTCCCCACACCCACATGGGCATGCAGGGGTGATCCCACACTCAAACAATCCATAGAAACTGATAGGCACATACCTGCCATCATGCATGCAACTTGCATCCCATTCACCTGAGACTAATGCAGTGGCCACCCACCAGGGCCACTAGAGTGCCCCCAAAGATGGATGGGCCCTCTACTTTCACTGCTGTACACATCAAGCCCAAACCTTTCAATTATAGCTGAAGAAGCTATATACAGACTGCGCTACAGCACCTAAACAGAGCTAAGGCAAATACAACTGATCAAACTGACACCCTGAGACATATAAAGTCTCTTACTATAAAATTGGTAGCAGTGACAGATCCACCATATGTGCAAATACAAATGTAGGGAAACATTCAGGGTAACATGACAGCTCCAAAGGAACACAGTAACTCCCTAGCAACAGACCCTACAAAAGGAAATTGAGGAATGCCTGAAAAAGAATCCAAAAGATTGGAGCAAACATTATGACACAGTGGTTAAGGCACTTCTTGTCCCATATCTTATATCAGAGTGCCTGTATTCAAGTCCTGCCTCTGCTTTTCATTCAGTTTCCTGCTAATGCACTTCCTGGGAGACAGCTAATGACAGTACAAGTACTCGGGTCCCTGTCACTCACATGGGATACCTGGAATAAGTTCCAGGCTTCTACTTGACCCAGTCCCAGATCTCCTCTCTCACCTCTTCCCCTCTGTCTCTCTCTGAGTATGCGAACGGGGGCCAGGGGAGAGTGTGGGGGAAGAGTATAACAAAATGACAGTAGAAGGTATTTATACTTCTTTTTTTAAAGAAAACTTTTATTTAATAAATCTAAATTTTGAAAGTACAACTTTTGGATTATAGCGGTTCTTCCCCCCATAACCACCCTCCCACCCACATAACATCCCATCTCCTACTCTCTCTCCCATCCCATTCTTCATTAAGATTCATTTTTAATTATATTTATATACAGAAGATCAATTCTATACTAAGTAAAGATTTCAACAGTTTTCACCCACACAGACACACAAAGTATAAAGTACTGTTTGAGTACTAGTTATGCTGTTAATTCACATAGTACAACATATTAAGGACAGAGGTCCTACATGGGGAACAAGTGCAAAGTGACTCCTGTTGTTGATTTAACAATTGACACTCTTATTTATGATGTCAGTAATCACCCGAGGCCCTTGTCATGAGCTGCCAAGGCTATGGAAGCCTCTTGAGTTCACAAACTCCGACCTTATTTAGACAAGGCCATAATCAAAGTGGAAGTTCTCTCCTCCCTTCAGAGAAAAGTGAAGGTCTTTATATTTCAATAACCTTAAATGTAAACAGATTAAATTCCCAATTTAAAATATGTAGACTGCCTGAGTAAATTAAGAAAAAACAAGATCAAAAATTTGTGGCCTTCAAGAAATTCACTTCATCAATAAAGACACACACAGGTTGAAACTGAAAGGATGGAAAAAGATACTCCATGCAAACCAAAAGTAGCTACACTAATATCAGATAAAATAGACATTAAGTCAAGAATTAAGGGAATCAGTCCAATGAGAGAGTAAAACAATTATAAAGGCATATGTACCTAATACCGGGGCACCCAATCAAATAAAGTAAACATTGTTAGATCTAAAGAAAGATAAAGACTCCAATTAAATAATAGGTTGGGATTTCAACATCCCATTTTCAACAAAGGACAGATCATCCAGCCAAAAGATCAACAAAAACATCAGAGTTAAACTATCCTACAGACCAAAGGACCTAACAGATATTTACAGAGTAGAGAATACAGCCAAAGAATACACATTTTTCACATAAGTATATAAAACATTCTCCAGAACAGACTAGATGCTAGGCCATAAAAAAGTCTCAACAAATTCAAAATAATCAAAATCATATAATGCATCTTCTCTTACTATAATGCAATAAAACTAGAAATCAATAACAAGAAGAGTTTTTTTAAATTATACAAACACAAGAAAGTTAAACAAGATTTTCTTGAATGCCTTATGAGTCTTCTTGAAACAAATGAAAACAAAATATACCAACAACTATGAGTACAGCAAAACCATTACTAACAGCGAAGTTTATCATTACACCTGCCTACATTTAAAAACAGAAAATCTTCAAATAAGCAACCTAATAATGCAACTCAAGGAACTAGGCAAGCAAGAATAAGTCAAACCCAAAATTAGTATAAGGAAAGGAACAAAAATTAGAGAGCAGAAGTAAACTAAATAAAGACTTTAAAAATACTAAAAACACAAAAGATCAATGAAATGAAGAGTTAGCTTGTAAAAGATGAAACTGACAAACCTTCTTCTAGACTAAGCAGGAAATAAAGTAGAAAACCCAAATAAATAAAGTCAGAAATAAAAAAGAGACATTACAACTGTTATTATAGAATACAAGGGATCATTAGAGACTATTATGGAAATGCCAACAAGTGGGAAAACTAGAAAAAAATAGATGCATTTTTGGACACATGAAGCATATACCAAAATTTTCTGTTGTTGATTTCTATTTTATTTTTTAATTTTATTTAAGTTATACAAGTTTCATATATTTCATATTTACAGATTTAGGAACACAGTGGAACTTCCGCCCTACCCTCCCTCCTGCCCACATTCCAACCCTTCCTCCCCTTCCCTCTCAGATTCCTGTCCTTAATTTTCACAATGATCTATTATCAGTATACTTAGTGATCGTACAGTTAACCCTGCTCTAAGTAAAGGAGTTTAGCATATATAAATACAGAAAACCTGTATAGACCAACAATGAGTAACAAGCTGGCAGCAATAATAAAAAGTCTCCCTAAAAAGAAAATTGCAGGAGTTAATGATTTCACTGCCAAATTTGACTGAACATTTAGAGAAAATTAACCCCAAATCTTCTCAAACCTCTCTCAAAAAAATTGAGCAAGAACATTTCCATGCTCATTGTTGAATGTACCTCAGGAAATAAAGACTACATATGTCAAATTCACAGATAAGAACTGCGAGTGTTTCCTGGGGAGTTCCAAGATAGCAGAATAGCAACAGGACAGTCCAACTTATTCAGGGAGAAATTAATGTTTCAAAAGAGGAGTAAATAAGGACTGGCACCATGGCTCACTTGGTTGGTCCTCTGCCTGCAGTGCCCGCATCCCATATGGGTGCCAGGTTCTAGTCCTGGTTGCTCCTCTTCCACTCCAGCTCTCTGCTGTGGCCCGGGAGGGCAGTGGAGGATGGCCCAGGTGCTTGGGTCCCTACACCCGCACGGGTGACCGAGAGGTGGTGCCTGGCTCCTGGTTTCGGATCGGCACGGCACTGGCTATAGTGACCATTTGGGGAGTGAACCAATGGAAGGAAGACCTTTCTCTCTGTCTCTTTCTCACTATAACTCTACCTGTCAAATAAATAAATTTTAAAAAAAGAGGATTAAATAGACTCCTAGGATAGAGCTCCAGGAGAACCCCAGCAGGAGACCCAGTACAACAAATAGAAGCACTCCAGACTCAAACCAAGAGAGCAAATAAACAGCAGAAAACAATTGAAGCTTGGATACCGGGAGGAAGACACCTGCCCTGGCAACCCAGGCAGGTAGGTGCCATCCCACCTTCTGTGCACACACCCAACAGTAAATAGCGGGTCGCATCCCACCCAATCAACAAAGGCCACAAAAATTCAGAAGAATTCCTTCACCCTCCATGCTAGTTAGGCTTGAGTTGCCCCGCAAAGGGAGGTAGGATAAGCTCCTGCTATGGGATTCTCCTATCCACACAGCACCGTCAAGAAGTGAGCAGGGATGCAGTGGTCAGACACTTTACACTCCTGCAAACCACAGACCGAATCAGAGGAAAACCAACCCACCCTCCCAACACAGACACTGAAGCTAGTTGGGAGGACCATACACAGACAGAGGCTCTGGGAACACCTAAGTTTCCTGATAAACAGGACTGACTAACAGAGCAGAAGGGGACCATTGATAATCCATTACCCAGAGAGCCCTGGAAGCTGACTCTTAGAAAACAGTGACTACATAAGAGGAGAAAGAGTGTGGCAGATCCTGGGCAACCACAGAGCACCTCTTCACAGACCCCAGACTCCTCAGTTACCTACAACAGCACACAGCAGAGGGAACTGTGCTCACAGGAAAGACTCCACAGATCAAATGTGCAGTTCATTAAGCAGAGTGAATGAGTGCTGAGCAACTGGGTACTAATACTGGGGCGTCCATCAGCTCAGAGGAGAACTACCATGCCCAAAGGGGGTCTTACCATGAATACTTGCCCCACCCTGGAATAGTAAATAGAGCACTCTGGGCAAACCTAGAAAATTCACTGAAAGAATAGATGTCCCACTAAGACACAGAGATGCAGATCAAAGAAAAAAGCCACCAGAATAAATGCAGAAGAATAAAGGAAAATATTCAAGAAACAGGAATAAGGAAGTCACTATGAGGCTCCCAAAGGAACAATACAACATTCCAATCTTACAAGCTGAATATTAAGAGATTGAAAATGCCAGAAATTTAAATTCAAAAAATTTATCATTGGATTATTCAGAAGCAGTCAGAAGCAAATTCATAAATTAAAGAAAACTACACATGATATGAATGAAAACTTTTCCCATGAAATTGAGATTTTTAAGAGAAATCAAAATGAAATACTAGAAATGAAGAATTCAATAGATCAAATAAAAAATGCAGTGGACAGTCTTAACAACAGAGTTAGTGAGGCAGAAGAGAAAATATCCAAGGTAGAAGACAAATCTTCGGAAATTTTACACTCAGACCAAAAACAAGAAGAAGAAATTACAAAACTAAAAAACACTGTTGGATATCTACAGGATACCATCAAAGAACCCAACATATGGGTCTTAGGAGTTAGAGAGAAAGAATTAGAAGCCCTTTTCAGTGAAACAATAACAAAAAACTTTCCTAATTTGGAGAAAGAAAGGGACATCCAAGTACAGGAAGCACACAGAAATACCAATAGACATGAATAGAAAGATCTTCACCATGACACATTGTAGTAAAAATCTCCACAGTAAAACATAAAAAAGATACTAAAATGTGCAAGAGAGAAGTACCAAATGACTTTCAGAGGAACTAACAGAAGACTTCTCCCTAAGATTCGGAACCAGACAAGGATGCCCACTCTTACCATTGCTATTCAACATAGTCTTGGAAGTTTTAGCCACAGCCCTTAGGCAAGGAAAAGAAATCAAAAGGATACAAATTGGGAAGGATGAAGTCAAACTAACCCTATTTGCAGATGACAAGATTCTATATATAGGGGGTCCAAAGACACAACTAAAAGACTATTGGAACTCATAGAAGAGTTTGGAAAAGTAGCAGGATATAAAATCAACAGCCTTTGTATACAAAGACGACGCAACGCCTGAGAAAGAGCTTCTAAGATCAACCTCATTCACAATAGCTACCAAAAAAATCAAGTACCATGGAATAAATTTAATCAAGGATGTCAAATATTTCTACAATGAGAATTACAAAACATTAAAGAAAGAAATATAAGAAGACACAAAAAATAGAAAAACCTTCCATGTTCATGGATTGGAAGATACAATATCAACGAAATGTCCATACTACCAAAAGCAATTTACAGATTCAATGTGATACCAATCAAAATACCAGACATTCTTCTCAGATCTAGCAAAAACAATCTTGAAATTCATTTGGAAACACAGGAGACTGCCCCCCTTCCCCAAATAGCTAAAGCAATCTTACACAACAAAAACAAAGCTGGAGGCATCAAACACAGGATTTCAAGACATACTTAGGGCAGTTATAATCAAAACATCTTGGTAGTGGTACAAAAACAGATGGATAGACTAATGGAACAAAATAGAAACACCAGAAAACAATCAAAACATCTACAATCAACTTAACTTTGTTTTATTTTACTTTATTTTATTTTATTTTATTTTTGACAGGCAGAGTTAGGTAGTGAGAGAGAGAGAGAGAGAAAGGTCTTCCTTTTTCCCTTGGTTCACCCCCCAAGTGGCAGCTACAGCCGGCATGCTGCGCCAATCCAAAGCCAGGAGCCAGGTGCTTCCCCTTGTTCTCCCATGCAGGTTCAGGGCCCAAGGACCTGGGCCATCCTCCACTGCACTCCCGGGCCACAGCAGAGAGCTGGAGTGGAAGAGGAGCAACTGGGACAGAATCCGGCGCCCCAACCAGTACTAGAACCGGGGATGCCAGCGCCACAGGTGGAGGATTAGCCTATTGAGCCATGGTGCCGGCCTCAACTTAACTTTGACAAAGGAACTAAAATCAATCCCTGGAACAAGGACAGTTTTTTCAACAAATAGTGCTAGGAAAACTGGATCTCCATATGCAGAAGTGTGAGGCAAGAACCCTACCTTATACCTTTTACTAAAATACATTCAAAATGGATGAAAGACCTAAATCTATGACCCGACACCATCAAATTGCTAGAGAACATTGGGGAAACCCACAAGACATTGGCATAGACAAGGGTTCTTGGAAAACATCCTAGAGTCACAGGCAATCATAGCCAAAAATCAACAAATGGGATTACATCAAATTGAGAAGCTTTCGCACTGCAAAAGAAACAATCATCAAAGTGAAGAGACAACCAAACGAATGATAGAAAATATCTGCAAACTATACAACTGATAAAGGATTAATAACCAGAATATAGAAAGAGATCAAGAAACAACAAAACAATCCAGTGAAGAAATGGGCAAAGGACTTACAGACATTTTCAAAAGAGGAATTCCAAATGGAAAACAGACACATGAAAACATGCTCAGGATCACTAGCCATAAGAGAAATGCAAATCAAAACCACAATGAGGTTTCACTGCACCCCCATTAGAATAGCTTTCATACAGTAATCAAAAAAAAACAAATGCTGGTGAGGATGTGGGAGAAAAGGTACCCTAATCCACTGTTGGTGGGAATGTAAGCTGGTAAAGCCACCATGGAAGACAGTATGGAGAATCTCAGAAACCTGAACATAGATCTACCATATGACTCAGCCATTCCACTCCTTGAAATTTACCCAAGGGAAATGAAATTAGTATATGAAAGAGCTATCTGTACCTCCATGAAATGACCTCACAGTTCAATTCATGATAGCAAAAACACAGATTCTACCCAAATGCCTGTCAAATGAAGACTGGATAAAGAAATTATGGGATATGTACACCATGGAGTACTACACAGCAGTAAAAAAAAAGTGAAATCCAGTCATTTGCAACAAAATGGATGAAGCTGAAAACATCATACTTAGTGAAATAAGCCAGTCTCTATGATACAAATACTGTATGTTCTCCCTGCCCTGTGATAACTAATAGAGCACCTAAAAGTCAACCTGTGGAAGTGAAATTAACACTATGAGAAGCAATGACATTGAACTGTCCATGCCTTCACTGTTGAGGAACAGTTTTGTTTTTTATATTTTTTATTTTTATTCCTTTCTTTCCATTTATCTTATTTTACTTAACTTTTTTTGTTTTCATACTAATCATTGAACTCTTTACTTAACATAAAATTAACCATATGTGTATGAATTATTTGAAAATTCATCTTAGTTAAAAATGAGAGTGAGAATAAGAGAGGGAAGAGGAAGATGGCAGGTGTGTGGGTGAGCTTTCATGGAGGGAAGAATCACTGTGACCCTGAAGTTGTAACTGTGAAATGTATGAAGTTTGTAACTGTAAAGCAGTATAGATCTTAATAAATTCCTACAGACTTACTTCTAAGGGTACAGCTTACAAACTTGCTATGGGACCTCAAATCCCTTTAAGCTGGGTGGTAAGAATAGCATTCTAGGTGTTATAGAGACCATATAGATAGGGTTTAGTGTTGGAGTTATCATATAAATAGGATCAAGTGTTAAAGTGATCATATAAATCTGATGTGTTTGATAATAATAATAATAATAATAGAATTAAAAAGGAGTGAATACTCCAGCAATGGAAGCAGTCCATACAGCAGACTCATAGAATGACAATCACCTTAAGTAGCACTCTGACCTCAGAATCAACCCTTAAGGCATTCTGGTTTGGCTGAAAAGTCCAGGGGAGAATTTCAGGCATGGAAAGGCAAGACACTGTGGCCAAAAATGTTCTATATGAAGCACCTCTGTGGGTAAGACCCCAGTGAAAAGAAGCAGTCACCAAAGAAGGAAGTCCTTTCCTCTGAAAGGAGGAGAGAGCTTCCACTTTGCCTATGGCCTTGTCGAAATACTGAAGGAGTTTGTGGATCCAAAAGCTTCCATAGCCTAGGCAGCTCTTGTCAAGAGCCTTGGGTGATCACTGACATCATACCTAAGAATGTTAATTATTAAATAAACAACAGGAGTCACTGTGTGCTAACGTCCCATGAAGGACCTCTGTCCTCAAAGAATTGTATTATGAGACCTAATATTAAAACTTGCTCTCGAAGAGTTACTTCAGTATTAACTGAAGAATATTCTTATGTCAGACAAATTATAATTATGTTTAAATGCTCAGAAAAGATATATCATCCTTGGGTTCCTCTTTAAATATAATTATGTTTCCAAAAAAAAAAAAAAAAAAAAAAAAAACAAAATTACCACCGAGATGCAATGTCTTTGAACAGCCCTTGTCTGAACTGTTGAGGAACAGTTTATATTCTTGGTTTTTTATTCATTGTTTTTAGATTTTTGTTTGTTTTGATTTTTTTCTCTCTTTCTTTTCCTTCTTCTCCCTCACACAAAGTGCTGAACTCTTTACCTAGAATAGAGTTAAAGTTCTGTTTATAAAGCTAAATGAAAATAGATCTTAGTAAAAAAAAAACAAGACTGAGAACAGGAGAGGGAAGGGAGGAGCGGTAGGTGTGGATAGTAGGGCAAGTATGGTGGGAAGAATTACTATATTCCTAAAGTTGTATTTATAAAATGCATGCAAATATAAAAAATTACATTTAAAAAAAGTATTTCCTCTAAAATCTGAAACAAGATAAGTATGTCTACGTTCACCACTCTTATTCAATATAGTACCAGAAATCTTAGCCAGAGCAATTAGGCAAGAGAAGAAATAAAAAAACATACAAACAAAAAGGGAGGAAGTGAAATTATCCCTGTTTGTAGATGTAATGTTCCTATGTATTAAAAAAAAAAGTAAAAACTTCACCAAAAGACTATTAGACCTGATAAATGAATCTGGTAAATTACAACTTATGAAATCAACTTACAAAAATCAGCAGCACTATTTTTCTTTTTTAAAAATTTTATTTAATGTGCATTTCAAATATACAAATTTAGGAACACAGTGATTCTTCCTACCCCACTTTCCCTCCCACCCATGCTCCCACCCTTCCTCATCCTCCCTCTCCTATTCTCATTCTTATTTTTTACAAAGATCTGCTTTCAGTTAACTTTATACTTTAAGATTAACCATACGGTCGGTGCTGCGGCTCACTAGGCTAATCCTCTACCTTGCGGCACCGGCACACAGGGTTCTAGTCCCAGTCGGGGCGCCGGATTCTGTCCGGGTTGCCCCTCTTCCAGGCCAGCTCTCTGCTGTGGCCAGGGAGTGCAGTGGAGGATGGCCCAAGTCCTTGGGCCCTGTACCCGCATGGGAGACCAGGAAAAGCACCTGGCTCCTGCCTTGGGATCAGCGCGATGCGCCAGCAGCAGCGCGCTGGCCACGGCGGCCATTGGAGGGTGAACCAATGGCAAAAAGGAGGACCTTTCTCTCTGTCTCTCTCTCTCACTGTCCACTCTGCCTGTCAAAAATAAAAAATAAAGATTAACCATACACTAACGAAGGAGTTCAACAAATAATATGAAGAGAAAAAAAAAATCACTGTTCCTCAACAGGCAAGACAAGGGCTGTTCAATCATTGCATCTCAAAGTGTCAATTTCACTCCTACAGGTTACCTTTAGGTACTGTATTAATTATCACAGATCAGAGAGAATATACGGTGTTTCTCTTTTTTGGGACTGGCTTATTTTATTAAGTATAATGGTTTCCAGTTGCATCCATTTTGTTGCAAAAGACAGGACTTCTTTTTTATAGCTGAGTAGTACTTCATAGTGTATATGTACTATAATATCTTTATCAAGTCAACAGTTGATGGACATCTGGGTTGATTCCATATCTTAGCTATTGTGAAATGAGCTACAATGAACACAGAGGTACAGGTAACTCTTTCATATGCTGATTTCTTTTGGTTTGGGTAAATTCTCAGGAGTGGGATGACTGGGTCATATGGTAGGTTTATATTCCGATTCCTCAGGTATCTCCATACTGTCTTCCACAGTGGCTAGACCAGTTTATATTCCCACCAACAGTGGATTAGGGTGCTTTTTCCCCCACATCCTCATCAGAATTTGTTGTTTGTTGATATAAACACACCTAAATAGCAAAGCAATCTTGAACAAAAACAATAAACCTGGAGGTATCACCATACCAGATTTCAAATCATACCATGGTTGTAACAAAACAGCTTGATACAGCATAAAAACACACACATGGAATAGAATAAGGAAACTAGAAATGAATCCACATATATACAGCTAATTAACTTTGACAAAGGTGCCAAAAACATACACGGGAGAAAGGATAATCTCCTCAATAAATGGTTATGAGAAAACTGCATATGCACATGCAGAAGATTTTTTTTAACTTTTATTTAATGAATTTAAATTTCCAAAGTTCAGCTTATGGATTACAATGGCTCCCCCCCCCATAACTTCCCTCCCACCCGCAACCCTCCCCTTTCCCTCTCCCTCCCCCATTCCATTCACATCAAGATTCATTTTCGATTCTCTTTATATACAGAAGATCAGTTTAACATATATTGTCGCTCCCCCTCTTCATGGAGGAACGACACTAAACCCTGCCTAGGCTTCATATCCGAGTCACGGCACCATTATGTCGCTCCCCCTCTTCGTGGAGGAGCGACACAGGACCCTGCGCTGTTCTTTCGTCTGCTCGGCCCTCCCCGGGTTTGCTGCTGGTTCTTCCCGGGTTGGCTACTATCCCTTCCACCTCCGTGGAAGGGCAGTTCCCCCTGCCACATTCCCCACTTCCGCAGGGGAGCGGCACACCGCCAGCCGGCTCGTCTCGGGGGCTGCACAGGTGTTCCTTCAGCTAGATGTTCCCCATAGATGTTCCTGGTGCATGCCGTCTCTCTCCTCCTTTATAGTCCTCCTCCGCCAATCCCAACTCGGCTGCCCACACGCCGAGTACGCTGCTCTCCAATCAGGAGCAAGTCCTACAGTTAATTGGTTGAACTGGAGGCAGCTGTGCGGAAGCTGTTTACTTCTCTCCCAGCGCCATATTGTGGGAGAGCAGATGCATAGAATAAGTCTTAATTCCAAGTAACAGTCTAGTCCGGTTTGCTCCCCACAATATATGAAGTAAAGTTTTCAACAGTTTGCACCCACATAGAAATACAAAGTGAACAATACTGTTTGAGTACTAGTTATAGCATTAAATCACAATGTACAGCACATTAAGGATAGAGATCCTACATGAGGAGTAAGTGCACAGTGACTCCTGTTGTTGATTTAACAAATTGACACTCTTGTTTATGGCATCAGTAATCACCCTAGGCTCTTGTCATGAGTTGCCAAGGCTATGGAAGCCTTTTGAGTTCACCAACTCTGATCATATTTAGACAAGGCCATGGTCAAAGTGGAAATTCTCTCCTCCCTTCAGAGAAAGGTACCTCCTTCTTTGAAGACCTGTTCTTTCCACTGGGATCTCACTCACGGAGATCTTTCATTTAGGTGTTTTTTTTGTTTTGTTTTGTTTTGTTTTTTTGGTGTTTTGTTTTTTTTTTTTTTTTTTTTTTTTTTTTTTTTTTTTTTTTTTTTTTTTTTTTTTTTTTTTGCCAGAGTGTGTTGGCTTTCCATGCCTGTAATACTCTCATGGGCTTTTCAGCCAGATCCGTGTGCCTTAAGGGCTGATTCTGAGGCCAGAGTGCTGTTTAGGACATCTGCCATTCTATGGGTCTGCTGTGTATCTCGCTTCCCATAATCTCCTCAATAAATGGTTATGAGAAAACTGCATATGCACATGCAGAAGATTTAAACGTGACCCCTTACCTCCAAATCTAAACAAAAATCGACTCAAAGTGGGGCAAAGTTCTAAATATAAGACCTTAAGCCATGAAACTATTAGGGAAAACACTTCAAGACATTGCCAGAAGCAGTGATCTTTTGGACAAAAGCCTAAAAGCACAAGCAACAAAAGGCAAAATTTTAAAAATGGAATTATATGAAACGAAGAAGCTTCTACACAGCAAAGGAAACAACCAACAGAGTGAAAAGACATGTAACAGGATGAAGGGAAATGTTTGGTGTTTATGCATCTAAGAAAGAGATAATATCTACATTATTTAAAGAACTCAAAAATTCAATAACAAAAACTATACAATTAAGAAATAGCCAAAGGATCTGAATGCATATTCTCAAAAGAAGAAATACAAATGGCCAACAAACATGTGAAAAAGTACTCAATATCACTAGTCATCAGGGAAATACAAATCAAAACCAAGAAGAGATATCATCTCCAGTTAGAATGGCTACTATAAGAAAGAAAAATGCTGGCAAGGAGGTAGAGAGAGGAAACCTTTATACACTGTTGGTGGAGTACAATTTAGTACAGTCATTCTAGAGAACAGTGTGGAGCTTCCTCAAAAAACTAGAAATACATCTGCCATATAACCTAGCCATCCTACTTCTGGGAATATATCCAAAGGAAATGAAATCAGTATTTGAAAGTTACCTGCACTCCCATATTTATGACAGCACTATTCACAATAACAAAACGTGGAATTAACCAAGGTATCCATTGACAATGGATGGATAAAGAAAATTTGATACTTATACACACAATGAAATATTAGCAGTCATAAAAAGAGTAAAATCCTGTCACTTACAAAAATAAACTGGAGAACTTTAAATGAAATAAGCCAGGCCCCAAAAGACAAATACCATATTTTTCTCTGTCATATGCAGATGCTAAAAATGTTGATCTCAAAGTAGAGGAGAGTAGAATAGTGATTACTATAGGAAGAGTAGTGGAGAGTCAGCACAGAAGGAGGTTAGGTAACAGGTACCAAATAGTTAGGTAGGAATAATAAGTTATAGTATTCTACAGCACAATAAATTTACTATAGTTTTATAATAATCTATTATATATTTGAAGAAAGAGAGGCACTTCAAGTCACCAAGCATAAAGAAATGAGAAGGAAATTGAAATGTTAATTACCCTGATATGATCATTACATATTGTATTCACATATTGAAATATCACTATGTACTTTACAAGCACAAATATTATCTGTTAATTAATTTAAAAAAAAACTAAAAGAAAAGGTTCCAACCAATTAAAATGGGTAAGAATAAAAAACATCAGATTTGAAAGCAAAAGGCAAAATTGTCTTATAGACAACATGGTTATCTATGTAGAAAATTTAATGGTATACACACAAAAAAGTGACTAAAACTAATAAATGAGTTTAATAAAGTTTAAGGATACAAGAGCAATATGCAAGAAGCAATTCTATCTCAGTAAAATTGTAAGAAATGTCTGTTAATAAAAATATTAAATATCTTTTACAATAGTATAAAAATTATGAAAACACTTGAGGAAAATTCAACAAAAATTAATAAGATCTATACCTAAAAACCTACAGAATACTGATGATAGATAAAGATTTTTATCAGTGGAGAGATAGATTTGTCTATGGTTCAAAATATATATATATTATACAAATAATTATTAAACTGTGAATTATACATAAATTTATCTATGTACTCCAGAAACTCCAGTCAAAATTCTGACATGTGATGGCTGAAATTAGCAAACTGATTTAAAACTTATATGGAAATGCAAAGGTCCTACAATAGACAGAAGAGCCAAAAGAGTAGCCTGAAGTTCTGTTTTCAAAAATAAGATTTTTAATTGTAAGTTAAATTACTTTGTTTTATGTAGAGCTATCCAATTTAACTATCTCTTCTTGAGTACATACTGATAGTTTCTTTCAAAAATTTGTCAATTTTATCTAAGTTGGCAATAATGGTAGAATCAATTTTCTCACACCTGATATTGATAATTTTGTGTTCCCTCCATTTTTTCCAAGTTTGTCTAGAACTTAAGTTTACTGATCTTCTGTATGAGCCAATTTTGAAAGTCATGAACAAAATTGGAAAACAAACCAAAATTATTTCAAGATTTAAATATGGACACAAGCAAACATAAGTGTATATTGGTACAAAAATAAATGCCAGTCTGGGAAATGTGAAACTCTAGAAGTAATAAAATTACCAATGTTAGCTAGGGTTCAAGGAGGAGAGAGGGTTGACAGGTAAAGCACAGTAGAGTTTTTTATGGTGGCAAAATTACCTGTATGATACTATAACGGTGAATACATAACACTATGCATTTTTCAAAAACCCATAGAAATTTACAGTACAAAGAATGAACCACCCTGAGAATTTTTAAACCATTCTGGTGTTTGGGGAATGCCATGATGGAATTCAGAATGTAAGAAAACAATCTAACTGTATTATAAATGTGTAAAATGATCTCACTGAAGTGGATGGAGGACAAGCTGTTAACCTAAGGAACCTGAAATTGGGTAGACTCTGTAAGATCAAAGGCAAAAAGAATTGTACATAAACACTGTACTGATTGATAAAGTCGTTTCCCATTACACATGTGCACTAGAATTGAACAAATAAATAAATGGATCTCAGATGGTGGGAGTCAGGTTCCCACTGTTGGAGTGAGAGAGAAGCAAGGCAGGAAGCTTGAACCGTCCATCTGGAAATGAAACAGAGTTGGAGGTACCAGGATGAGATTATGCTAAATTTATTAAATATACAGGTTCTTCAGAATCTGTGTATTGACCAGGGTCCTCCAAAGAAACTGAATCAACACAATATAGAAGGAGGCTTCAGAAAGTTCATGGAAATGAACTACCCATAAAGCTCAAAATTTTTCAATTCTTTGAAGCACTCTACAAGCTTATGCAAGAGGGGATTTATGAAGGGGTTGCCTCATGGGACCACAGAGGCTACAAAGTTCCCCACCAGTATGTCTGCAGGCTGGAGAGCCGGGGAAGTCACAGTGTGGCTCAGTCCAAGTGGAGCCGCAGGACCAGGGAGACTGAGGGTACAGTCTCTAGTCCAAGGCTGAAGGCTCAAGAGCCCCTGGAGGGCAGCTGAGGCAAGTCCCAGAGTCCAAAGGCAGAAGAACCTGGATGCTGCAGTCTAAGGGGAGTAAGAGGTGCCCTGCTCTTGACAAGAGCCAGAGAGAGGGGTCAGCATTGTGACACAGTGAGTTAAGCCACTGCCTGTGACGCCGGCATCCCATAAGGGCAGCTTCTCCACTTCTAATCCAGCTCCCTGCTGATGTGCCTGGGAAAGCCATGGGAGTTTGGGCCTCTAACACCCATGTGAGAGACCCAGCCGGAGTTCCAGGCTCCCAGCTTCAGCCTGGCCCAGTCCCAGTTGTTGTGGCCATTTAGGGAGTGAGTCAGTGGATGGAAGATCTCTCTCCCTCTGTAACTCTGCCTCTCAAATAAGTAAATAAATCTGAAGAAGGAAGAGGAGGAAGGGGTGGAGGAGGAGAAGAGGAGGAAGAGGAGTCAGAGAGAAAGATAGTTTCTTTTTTTTTTTTTTTTTTTTTTTGACAGGCAGAGTGGACAGTGAGAGAGAGAGAGAGACAGAGAGAAAGGTCTTCCTTTTGCCGTTGGTTCACCTTCCAATGGCTGCCACGGCCGGCGCACCGCACTGATCTGAAGGCAGGAGCCAGGTGCTTCTCCTGGTCTCCCATGGGGTGCAGGGCACAAGCACTTGGGCCAACCTGCACTGCACTCCCAGGCCACAGCAGAAAGCTGGACTGGAAGAGGGGCAACCGGGAAAGATAGTTTCTCATTGCTGCTATTTTCCAGAACCCAGATGCTCAACCCTATGCTTGCCCATTTCAGGTCATTGACCCACATGCCGATCTTCTCTGGAAACACCCACAAAGACACACCCAGAAAACAATGCTTTACCACTTCTCTAGAACTCTCTAAATCCAGTCAAATTGACACACAAAAACCATCCCACCTGGTGGTTATATTCAAAAATATGTATAGATATGTGTATACGTGGACTGGTTTACATACACACAGCTTCTTACTCTGCTAGCTGTCAAGGGCTAAAAGCAATGACACACTGTTAGCCATGAGGACACCCAGGACCCAAACCTTTCTCTTGATTCCCTTCCTCCTTCCAGCTCTCCCTCAACCCCCTTCTCCTAAAGTGTATCTTTGAGATCAATTATTTCAGTTATTCCAGTTCCCAGACAAGAAAATGAGGGCAAGAAAAGGTGACACAGGTTTTCCAAAGTCACACAGTCACCTGACGGTAGGCCGTGTAGATGTTATTGCAATGATTTCCATCTACACGGGGACTTCCAAACCGTGAGTCTGTGTTTGCTGTATTTGTAGCAGTGGGCTCTTTTAGACAACTCTTCATCCTACACAGTTCCTCTACCCTTCTTAGGGCTAGGAGGAGTACTGGAGGCAAATTTGCTCCAGTTCTTTTTGCATTCATTCTAATAAAAACTGAACATCTTAATCTCACAAGATTTCCCTTGACAGGTATTGCATTTTCTTTTAAGCATAAATGTTCTTCGAAGAGAAGAACTAAACAGATTAGAGGTTATCAACCTTAAACTCTTTAAAAAAAAAAAAAAAAAGAGCAAACAGAACTTAGGACATTTTACCTTGGCCCAAAATCAAAGAAACTGATTGACTGATGCTCTTATCTACTTTTTTTTAAGTTTCATTATATAACAGGGGAAAATCATCTCAAATTTTCCTGGTCCTCACCCTTCCTGCTTCTCTTTGCTTTCTTTATAGTTAAGCAAAGACACTCAAAAATTGGCTCCTGAAAATGACTTTTAGAAAATAGAGCCTGGTTGTGAAGCAGGTAATGTGCTTTGCTTCCTGCTTACCCTGGAGCTTTCCAGATATTAGAACTCGGATTTCTTACAAACGGGCACTGTCTTAATCACTCTCCTTTGTTCAGCCTGATTGGAAGTAATTACAATAATTCACAATTACCCACTGGAGCACCTCTTCGCAATGACACTACCATACTTTCTGTCCCACATGTTTGTAGCGTAACCTGAGAATAATGTTTTTTTCCAAAGTCTTACATCAGCTGGGGCCTGGTTCTCTCGCATCTTATTCCTCACTTTTCTCCAGGGACCCTCCAGGTCACGCAAGTTAAATTTTGTCTTCCTCCCCCAACCTGTCTTTCTCACACACCAATGCTCACACACAGACAAGTATACACTCATACACACACACACACATGTACTTTGCACCTTGTTCACATTGCGTTCCTAGCCTAGATGTTCTCAATCTACCTTATCAAATCCTACTTATCCTTGAGGTCATGCAAAAGTCTCCCATTTTCCAAAAACACTCCCTGATTTGCAGAGCACTCTGGTAGGCACTGTTGAGAAGAAAGGTGAATCCCACATAGCCTCTATCCTCAAGGAGCTCATCATGTTCAGCAGTCCTTCCTCAAAGGGTCTTGGGCATTGATCTCACCACGA
This sequence comes from Oryctolagus cuniculus, assembly GCF_964237555.1. Classification (NCBI taxonomy): domain Eukaryota; kingdom Metazoa; phylum Chordata; class Mammalia; order Lagomorpha; family Leporidae; genus Oryctolagus; species Oryctolagus cuniculus. The sequence continues at coordinate 50,572,716 of NC_091433.1, forward strand.
GCACTTGATTATATGGAGAACATCTTGTTACTCTCACCCCCAGCAATGGAATATTAGGACGTAATTATACATTACAACTCTGTAATCTTTGCTTCCCTACTCCAAATTAGAGAAGGGATGGGTGACAAGGGAAGGAAGATGGAAAATGGTAAAGTGTTCTGAGAACAATTTCAAAGCCTTCAGATCAAGGCCTAAACTTAAAAATAAGCAGGATCCTAAGTCTCCAAGGACAGGAGTATAAATGCAGGCCCAGGACCCTGTTTAAATACTTAAAAGTTAGAAATCATAAAATGTGAAATACTGTATTCTGCTAAACAATAATGTGAATATTCCCAAATAGCTATAAAACTGAACTTATCTGTCTACACACACCATTTGCCAACCTGCTGATGCCAGCAAGATAACATGAATAATATTTATTTTTGTATAAATAAAAGTAGATCAGTAAAACGTAAATAGTTTCTACTGTTACTGCTACTAATAAATATAAAGTTAAGATCATAATAACTGACTTCATTTAGCACTTAATAAGAGACAGAAAGTAGCCTACATGTTTCACTAGTCATCCAGTAAAGTCTATGTTGGTAACTCTAAATAAATAAATAAGTTATGCGATTATATTTTACAAATATTAGCTGACAATGGCACTATAAATACCATTATCTCCATTTCACACATGAGGAGAGTGAGGTGAAGCGAAGCTGACTGAGATGTACAGAACACATAGATTATAAATCTTACCCCAGAGTCCATGCTCGCTGTCACTGTGCTCATGCTACCTCTTGATAATAAAATTACTCAAATATATACACAAATTCTTATTCTCCTTCCCAAGTACTTTCTGGGAGTGAAGAAACTGAATCCCAACCTTCAGCTGACACTCCAATGATTACCTTGCCACCCAAATTCTCTCTTTAGAAAGCTTGCCTTATCATCCATCAGTAAAAGTGACAAGCTTACTAAGTCCAATGTTATGTTATTGTCATCCTCAGGTACAGCTGATTGGACCATGGGTTTATTCCTCACCCACTGAGCCAATCAGGTAGCTTCTCTTGGGAACTGGAACACTATAAAACTGAACTCAGAAATCCAGACACTGAGAGACTGAATCTTGGATAGGAAATCAAGATGAGACAGGCAAGAGTCAAAGCCACACATGAAGTGAAGCTGTGGAGGGATGAAAAAGCCATAAGAGGCTGGCACTGTGGCTTACTAGGCTAATCCTCCACCTGCAGCGTCGGCACCCCAGGTTCTAGTGCCAGTCGCTCCTCTTCCAGTCCAGCTCTCTGCTGTGGCCTGGGAAGGCAGTGGAGGATGGCCCAAGTGCTTGGACCCTGCACCCGCATGGGAGACCAGGAGGAAGCACCTGGCTCCTGGCTTCAGATCGGCGCAGTGCGCCAGCCATAGTGGCCATCTGGGGGGTGAACCAATGGATGGAAGACCTTTCTCTCTGTCTCTCTCTCTGTCTCTCACTGTCTAACTCTGCCTGTCGAAAGAAAGAAAGAAAGAAAGAAAGAAAGAAAGAAAGAAAGAAAGAAAGAAAGAAAGAAAGAAAGAAAGAAAGAAGGGGAGGGGAGGGGAGGGGAGGGGAGGGGAGGGGAGAGGAGAGGAGAGGAGAGGAGAGGAGGGAGAGGAGAGGAGAGGAGAGGAGAGGAGAGGAGAGAAGAGAAGAGAAGAGAAGAGAAGAGAAGAGAAGAGAAGAGAAGAGAAGAGAAGAGAAGAGAAGAGTCATAAGAGGCAGGACCAAACAACCTCACCAAGAGAAGAAACTTCTTTGGTTCACAGGAGTTGGCAAAATGCCACTTCAATGTCTGACAATGCCAGTCTCCATTCCTGACTCCTATGGCGACAATCCAGCTCTTATCCTTAAGTGTCCATGAGATTGTAGCATTTATTGTGCCAATAAATCCTGCTTTACCTCAAGGTAAATAACAAAAAGGTTAGAAATCAAGTGAATAAACTGTTAAATAAAATAAGCTCACCTCTTATCTTGATAATTCTACCCCCAAGAACAACCAAAATATTAAAAAGCACAAGGGTACTTCAAAGAGACCATGGGAAATAAAATTAAGAAAGAAGTTTATTTTGGTGCAAAACCTTTTGAGGGTCTGGCACTGTGGCACAGCAGATTAACTCCCTGGCCTGAAATGCCAGCATCCCACGTGGGCACCGGTTCAAGACCCAGCTGCTCCACTTCCAATACAGCTCTCTGCTATGGCCTGGGTAGGCAATGGAAGATGGCCCAAGTCCTTGGGCCCCTGCACCCATGTGGGAGACCTGGAAGAAGCTCCTGGCTCCTGGCTTCAGATCAGCACAGCTCTGGCCATTGCAGCCAACTGGGGAGTGAACCCTCAGATGGAAGACCTCTTTCTCTCTCTCTCTGCTTCTCCTCTCTCTGTGTAACTCTTTCAAATACATAAATAAATCTTTAAAAAAAAAACTTTTGAAATCCATTCATATAAAAGATCATCAAAAAGTTCAGGGGAGGGGCAGGCACGTCACCTAGCAGTGAAGATGTCAGTTAAGGGGACCATAGTTGTGGCACAGCAGGTTAAGCCACCATCTGCAACACTGGCATCCCAAATAGACACCGGTTTCAAGTCCTAGTTTCTCTACTTCTGATCTGGCTCCCTGCAAATGCACCTGGAAAAGCAGAAGATGTTTCAAGTCCTTGGGCCCCTGCCACGCATGTGAGAGATCCTGATGGAGTTTCAGGCTCCTGGCTTTGGCTTGGCCCAGTCCCAGCCATTATAGCCTTTTGGGGGGGTGAACCAGTGGATGGACAATCTGTCTCTTGCTCTCTCTCTCTCTCTCGCTCTCACTCTCTCTACCTCTCCTCCTCTTTCTGTAACTCTGACATTCAAATAAAGGAATACATCTTTTTTTCATCCTTTATTTAATGAATATAAATTTCCAAAGTACGACTTATGGATTACAATGGCTTCCCCCCCATACCATCCCTCCCACCCACAACCCTCCCCTTTCCCACTCCCTCTCCCCTTCCATTCACATCAAGATTCATTTTCGATTATCTTTATATACAGAAGATCAGCTTAGTATACATTAAGTAAGGATTTCAACAGTTTGCTCCCACACAGAAACATAAAGTGAAAAATAATAGATGATTTTTTTTAAATGATGATGAAATCAGATCAGACCTATTGTCATGTTTAATCCCAGTGAGAGTCAAGTTGGGAATTGATAATTTCTTTTTTTTTTTTTTTACAGAAGATCAGTTTAGTATACATTAAGTAAAGATTTCAACCGTTTGCACCCCCATAGAAACACAAAGTGAAATATACTGTTTGAGTACTCATTATAACATTAAGCCTCAATGTACAGCACATTAAGGACAGAGATCCTACATGAGGAGTAAGTGCACAGTGACTCCTGTTGTTGACATTACAAATTGACACTCCTGTTTATGGCATCAGTAATCTCCCTATGCACCAGTCATGAGTTTCCAAGGCTATGGAAGCCCCTTGAGTTCTCCGACTCTTATCTTGTTTAGACAAGGTCATAGTCAAAGTGGAGGTTCTCTCCTCCCTTCAGAGAAAGGTACCTCCTTCTTTGAAGACCTGTTCTTTCCACTGGGATCTCACTCACAGAGATCTTTTTGCCAGAGTGTCTTGGCTTTCCATGCCTGAAATACTCTCATGGGCTTTTCAGCCAGATCCGAGTGCCTTTAGGGCTGATTCTGAGGCCAGAGTGCTATTTAGGACATCCGCCATTCTATGAGTCTGCTGAGTATCTCACTTCCCATGTTGGATCACTCTCCCCTTTATTTATTCTATCAGTTAGTGTTAGCAGGTACTAGACTTGTTTATGTGCTCCCTTTGACTCTTAGTCCTTTCATTATGATCAATTGTGAACTGAAATTGATCACTTGGAATAGTGAGATGGCATTGGTACATGCCACCTTGATGGGATTGAATTGGAATCCCCTGGTATGTTTCTAACTCTACCAATTGGGGCAAGTCAGCTTGAGCATGTCCCAAATTATACACCTCTTCCCTCTCTTATTCCCACTCTTATGTTTAACAGGGATCACATTTCAGTTAATTTTCAACACTTAAGAATAACTGTGTGATAATTACAGAATTAAACCAGTCATATTAAGTAGAACAGACAAAAAAATACTAAGAGGGATAATGTATTAAGTTGTTCATTAACAGTCAGGGCTATGCTGATCAAGTCACCATTTCTCATAGTGTAAATAAAGGAATACATCTTTAAAAAAAAAAATTGGAGGCCGGCGCTGTGGCTCACTTGGCTAATCCTCTGCCTGTGACACCAGCACCCCGGGTTCTAGTCCCAGTTGGGGTGCCAGATTCTGTCCCGGTTGCTCCTCTTCCAGTCCAGCTCTCTGCTATGGCCCAGGAGGGCATTGGAGGATGGCCCAGGTGCTTGGGACCCTACATCCACATGGGAGACCAGGAGGAAGCACCTGGCTCCTGTCTTCAGATGGGCGCAGCGCCAACTGTGGCAGCCATTTGGGGAGTGAACCAACGGAAGGAAGACCTTTCTCTCTGTCCCTCTCTCTCACTGTCTATAACCCTACCTGTCAAAAAAAAAGGGGGGGGGATTGGATTCATGAGGAAAGTTTAAAAAAAAGCCACTTAAAATACCTGAGACCCAAATTGAGGTTCCTGGGTTTGATTCCTGAGTCCAGCATATGACCAAATGCACATCCTGGAAGGCAGCAGTTCAAGTAATTGAGTTTCTGCTCCCCAGTGGAAGACCTGAATTGAATTCCTCCCTCCTGGTTTCAACCAGCCCAGACCTCTACCTCTCTGTCTTTCTCTCCACCTCTCACATAAACAAATAACTGTTTTTTCAGTTTTTAATAGATTTAAGGTGCTTCATAGATACAACTATAAGAACATAATGATAGTCACTTCCTCTCTCACTCCCTCCTTCCCCTTTCTCCATCCCACCCTCCTTCCTTCTCCCTTTCTTACATTTTTTAGTTTTTGAGGTAACATCTTAAATTTAAATTACAGTAAAAAGACTTAATACTTCAACAAATAAGTTTAACAAGTAAAAAGCAAGAAGACCCTAATTTAGTGGGAATATACACAATGGCTATAAATAATAATTGAATGGAAAAATGGCCTTTTCATCCATATACAATAAATTTTAATCACAGATCATTAAAACTATAGTAAAACATTGTTTTTTTTTTTTAAAGAGAGATCTTCCTCTCTTTATTTTTTTTTGTTTATTTGACAGAGTTAGACAGTGAGAGAGACAGAGAGAAAGGTCTTCCCTCTGTTGGTTCACCCTCCAAATGGCCGCTACAGCCAGAGCTATGCCAATCCGAACCCAGGAGCCAGGTGCTTCCTCCTGGTCTCCCATGTGGGTACAGGGGCCCAAGCACTTGGGCCATCCTCTACTGCCCTCCCGGGCCACAGTAGAGAGCTGGAGTGGAAGAGGAGCAAGTAGGACTAGAACCCGGTGCCCATATGGGATGCTGACACTGCAGGCAGAGGATTAACCAAGTAAGCCATGGCGCTGGCCCTAGTATAACATTCTTAACCAATGGTTTCACAAAGATATAAAACAAAGTTTTACAAAACCATATTTGTAGCAACACTAATACACACAGACATTTCTTTTTTCTTCTTCTTTTTTTTTGTTTGTTTTTTGAGCATACATATAAAAGAGAACATGTGATATTTGTCTTTCTGGGTCCAGCCTATTTCACTCAACATGTCTTCCATTGTGTCCATTTGCTGTGAATGGTAGAATTTCATTCTTTTTTTGGTTGAGAAATATTCTTATGTGTATATATACAACATTTTCGTTATGCATTCATCTGATGATGGACACCTTGGTTGATTCCAAATTTTGGCTTTTGTGAACAGTGCTGCTATAAACATGGTGCTGTAGCTATCTCTTTGATACATTTCATTCAAGTGTTTTGGGTATATATCCAGTAGTGGGATTGTTGGATCATATGGCAAGTCTATTTCTATTGTTTTAAGAAATCACCACACTGTTTTCTATAGTGGCTGCACTAATTTACATTCCCATAAACGGTGGATAAGTGGTCTACTCTGTCCACATTCTTGCCAGCATATATTACTTTCTGTGTTAGGATTTTAGCCATTCTGACAGGGGTGAGGTGATACTTCAGTGTGGTTTTGATTTCCATTTCCCTGATAGCTAGTGTTGTTGAGCATTTTTTCATATATTTCTTGGCCATTTGTATTTCTTCTTTTGAAAACTGTCTACTAAAGTCCTTTGCTTATGTCTCAACTGGATTGGTTGTTTTTGTTGTTGTCAAGTTTTTTAAATTGCTGATATATTTGAGATATTAATCCTTTGTCAGGTAGGTGGTTTGCAAATAATTTTTCCCATTCTGTTGGATGTGTTTTCACTCTATTGATCATTTATTTTGATGTGCAGAAGCTTCTGTGCTTGATATAGTCCCATTTATTTAGTTTTGCTTTTGTTGCCTGTGCTTTGGGGATCTTATCCAGAAGTTGTCCCCTACATCAATGTCCTGGGATGTTTCGCCTAAGTTTTCTTCCAGCAAATTCATAGTCTCAGTCCTATATTTAAGTCTTTGATCCATCTTGAGTTGATTTTTGTATATGATTAGAGGTATGGATCTAATTTAATTCTTCTATATATATACATCCAGTTTTGCAAGCACCATTGGTTGAAGAGACTATTCTTACTCCCATGTGTAGTCTGAGTACTTTTGTCAAAAATCAATTTGCTGTATGCATGTGGATTAAGTACTATGCTCTCTATTCTATTCCAATGATCTATGTATCAGTTTTTATGCCAGACCATGATGCTTAATTACTATAGCTTTGTAGTATACTTTGAAGTCAGGTATTGTGATGCTTCCAGCTTGATTTTTCTTGTTCAGGATCAGCTTGACTATTCTGGGTCTTTTGTGATTCCACATGAATTTTAGGATTGCTTTCTCTAGTTCTGTAAAGAATGTCATTGGTATTTTGATAGGGATTCAATTGAATATGTAGACTGCTTTAGGCAGTATAAATATTTTAATGATATTGACTCTTCTGATCCATGAGCATTTTTTTGTGTCCTTGTTGATGTCTTTCTTCAAAGTTTGATAATTTTCATTGTAGATATCTTTCACTTCTTTGGTTAAATTTATTTTATTTCTTCTCTCTCTCTCTCTTTTTCTCTTTCTCTGTAAATCTGCCTTTCAAATAAATAAATCTGAAAAAAATTATTCCTCTGAAAGCATTCAAAATGATCTATTAAAAGACACAAAATCAAATTATCATTTTAAATGTCAAAATTTAAATTAAAATTATGTAAGTAAAGCTGAATTTCATTTAACTTTTAAATTAATTTTAACTTACTGAATATTTTATAACACTAAACCTATTCCCAAGTCGATGTCCATCTAGTCGCCAATGAAAAAATATCACATTTCAGTGTTATGTTTAGATTCACACATATACAAATTTAATAGTATTTTTGTTTAAAATTGCAAAATGTTCTTCAGTTGTTATGAGCAACTGTTACAAATATTATGCTAATCCGTGAATAACTCTGAAACCACAATTTAAACCTGCAGAGAAGCAAGGAATGGAAATTTGGGTACTATTGGAAATACTTCATTATACAAGAATTTATTGCATTCATGCTATGTAAGAAAAGGAACTGACAAACAAATTTAAAATACTAATTGACGTTTATGTAAATGCTGCTACCACTCATATTCTCCCTACTCACCTAAGTGGTGTCCTGTAATGTCCTTACTGATACTACCCACAAACCTTCACAGAACTTAAAGACAATTCCCTTCTATTTTGAGACTTAGGGTAGGAGTTATGAAGAAATATTTCCCTGGAATTAGTCAGAAGAACAAATGTTTAAATTACAATTCATGCCAGGGCGGAGCACCAAATCTCAAGGGTTTGTGGTGCCTGAGTTCTTTAACAAATTTACTTCTTGTTTGCATGTCATGCCCAGGACCAAGAGCAATACTTACAACTGAAATTCCCTTCTTCCCACCCCAAAATTGTGAAGAAATGAAAGAAATCTAAGAAAGAAGAACATGATACTACAAAAGGAGGAACATTCAGAACACAAGGAAGAGTTCTTGATACAAGGGGATACCTATAGTTAATAGCAATGCACACTTTATTCTTGAAAATTCTAAGAGTAGATTTTAAGTGTTCTCACTACAAAAAGTAAAAATATGTCAGGTAATATATATGATACTTGGCTAAACTTAGCAATTCCATGATACATATTTCAAAACAATATATTTTATATACTACACATACAATTTATTTGTCAATAAATAAATAAAAAGTAACTCTGTTACAAAAAAGTTATTGAAATTAAAAAATGTGAATAAAAATTTTAAATTCAACAAATTCAACTTTCTGTTCCAGAAAGTAAAATAAAAAGAAAATTTGTGATGACAAAAGTGAAGAAATTAGAAGATCAATCTAAGATATACACAGCCAAACTATCAAGTGCTCTTAAAAAAAATAAGGAAAGTAGAGAGCAACTATGAGAATTATCTAGCAATAATAGTAGTAACAACAGTGAATGTTAGCTACACTGTAATGATAATTTAAACACTGAAGAATGACTTTACCACAGATGTTGAGAAAAGCCTTTTGGAAAAATGGGAAAATAAGGGGTGGGGGGAATAACATGAGTGTGTATGGTGTATGTGTATAAAGACAATGTATCATTAGAAAACAAAAAATAGTCTTTACTCATGATCTTAGTTGGGGAAAACAAAAGAAACTGCTAAAAACTCTAAAGCATTGCTTCAATAATGTGGGAAATGCAGGAATTTCAGAGAGAACTACTGTTTTTTCATTATATACCTAATATTATTTGTTGACTTTTAAAATTATAGACATGCTTTACTCTTATAAAACTCAATTAAAATATAAGTTGTGTGGGAGGGCATGTGTGGGAAGAAGCTGTAACAGATTGTGAGGCAATTCTACAAAAACTAGAATGAGACTTGACCACTGATGAAGAGTAAAATTGCTTCTCAATATAAAAATTACTTTAGATTCAAGGTCATGATTTTAAAGTGAAACTGGCCAGTGGCATCACATGTTTTCCTCCAACAAACACTTCCCCAAGGCCAGATACTGGTGTTTCAGCAAACAAAGAGTTGAATGTATTCAAGGTTGTGGGAAATCTAATAAAGTGAGAGAATCTAGAGAGACTCAAAAGTGTATGCAAAGATTTTAACAAGTGAACTCTGAATTTAGGATGGGTGAGAGGACTCAAGATAGCAAGGCAGGGAAAATAGGGTAGGAACAGTGGGCAGGGTAGCTGACTGTTGGCGTTGGGATACTCCGTGAGTGAAATAGATGGGCAGTTGTGTTTGTCAGAGAGGGAGGCCTGACACTGAATTTGTGGTGGTGTTGTGGTTACTGGTGATGACAAAGTTGAAAATAGATGGTGAAGATTCTAATGAGATGAACCCTAGGAAACGAGAGGACAGGGTTCATTTAGAGTAACGGGACACCAGGTAGCAAGGAGAAAAAAACTGAGAGGTCAGTTGTTGACATCCACAACATGGGATAACAATCCCACATTTCATGTCTGTGACCTTTAAACTACTGAGCTTATAAACTCTGGGTGGAAACAGTTGCTTTACCCGATCTACAGTAAATCCTGGGCATATCCAGGTGGAAGGTGGGACATATTCTCTAGATCCCTGCAGATGACAGCAATGTCAATGTCTTCAGTTCATAGGTTCTTCAGCAGATCTTAATGATCTAATCACTAAGGCACTCTGTTGCTGTCTTTCATCCATTTCAGAGGACAGCAATGGAGCTTCACTGTGTGTACATTCCATCCTGTACCCAAATGACAAGCTTATCCATGCATGCCTATTGTGAGTAGAAGAAAATCACATGCTATTTTCTAAACCTATTCAGACTCAGGCTGGTTCTTTACTCCTTGTCCTTAGCTCTGCAGTTCATTGAATCTCTACTTGAAATCCCAATTGCCATTTCCTGCTCTACTTTCTAGGCCACCATTTTAAAATCCTGCAGTAAACTTTGGCCAGTTACCTTGCTTTTGAACATACACCATGACCAAACATCCTTGGTTTCAAATAATATCAGTCCATTCCAGTTCTTTGGAAGATCCAGGTCACTCAGCACCTGGGCCCCTCAGCCAGAGTGAGAGTACACCACGTTGCAGATGCTTGTCTTTGCTACACATTCTCACCAAACAAGGGAGAAGTTTTGGGATAAAGTGATCAAAGCATATACAGCGCTCCACTGCACCCTTTTTCTGGGGATGAAGATGAAGATGAAGCAGCCAAAACGTATATACACACTCCAGCCCCCAAACAGTCCATGGCTCTTCATTAAATAATGCATATGAAACATCTAGTGCAGGGTTTTAGTCCACCCATACGAGGATGGACTGGGCCCAAGGAAAGGTAAGTGTGCCGCTTGCCCATTTCCCAGCCTCGCAATCCCGGAAACAATCAGACGCAGCAGGGAGTCAAGTCAAGCAAGAACCCGTTTATTGTGCGCATAACAAAGCCTTTTAAAGCACAAAACTGCAGAGTCATTGGGGCAGGGCATAAGGACCAACCAATCTCTTAAAAGATAATTTTACGGGGTGATTTTTATAGGACTAGCCATATGTCTGTACACTTGTCATCAGTTGTCGTCACTTCCCCTGATGTTGCATGGCCAATTAGCTTTGGTGGTAAACAACTTTGGATTCCACCCACCTTACTTCCTCTGGGCACCATCTTTGAATTGCCTCGTGTATCTAATTTCCCCACAATCTAGCAAGTACCTGGCACTGTGCTCATGAGGGCTGGGGTTACAAAACAAACAGCACACAGTCTACTTTCCACTAATCCTTAGACACTTAAAGATTACAAGTGAGTTTTAATACAAGTTTCCTTTGCTTTTGGAATTAAAGGCTTTCTCTACAAAAACAATTTTTTGCTGATTTGATCAAAGTAATGAAAACTTCAATCCAATCAAAACTTTACTGCCAATTATCTCAAAACATTGCAACAATTTTACAATTAGTCAAGGAATTTATACAGCCTAAAAATAAAGTTTGAGCAATTATTTTAATATTGAATTTACAATGCTTCTGCATTGTAAATTGTTGTTCTAAGGGTAGTTTTAATTATTTTTCCCAAAGTACCTGGATTTAACCAATTAACATGCACTTTTTTCAAGATGAATTAATTTATTTGAAAGGTAGAAATACAGAAAGAGAGAGACAGACAGAAAGAGGAAGAGATCTTCCATTTGCTAGTTCCCTACCCAAATGGCCACAACAGCTGGGACAGGACCAGGATGAATCCAGGAACTCAGAACCTCATTCAGGTCTCCCACATGGGTGGCAGGGGCCCAAGCACTTGGGCCTTCATCTGCTGCTTCCTCAGCTGCCATTTGAGAAGTAAACCAGCAGGTGGAAAATATCTCTCATCTCTCTCTCTCTCTCTCTCTCTCTCTCTCTCTCTCTTTCCTCTCTCCCTTTCCCTCGCTCTCTCGGCAACTCTGTCTTTCAAAGAAAGAAAGAAATCTTTAAAAATAAATAAATAAACCTTTCATGGTTTTTTAATTTTTCACGTTTCTTTCTTATTTCCACAACTAAGAAAGGAGTAGTTTCTTATACTTTCCTCATGTTGGGTGCAACTCCAATCATCATGCAGGAGACAAAGTATGCCCTTCATACACATATGGAGGTTTTGTTTGTTATTTTGTGTTTTCATAGTAAAACACTCCTTATGGAAGCTATAAAGAAAATATTTGTTTTTTACAGAAATTTCATATGCTTTCAATGTTACTGTCTCCACTTAAAATCAGTCCCTGGAAATTGTCCTATGGTTATGCAAAACAATACACTTATCCCTACAAAATGCACATGCATGTATTCAGGAGTGGAAAGGCACAATGTCTCCAGTTTAATCTCAAAAGTTCAGAAAAATAAATGTATGTAGACACATAGAGACAAGTATAGAGCTAGATGATGGATATATGGAAGAAAGAATAAATAGAATATAAAAGAAGGAAGGAAGGAGGAAGAAAGGAAGGAAGGAAAGAAGGGGGGAGGGGGAGGGAGAGGGAAGGAGGGAAAGGAATGACAACCCAGAAAAGCAAGTGGGGAGTTAAAATCATAGAGACAGAAAGTATAATGGTGGTTGCCACGGGCCAGAGGGAAGGAGAAAGGGGAAGTATTGGTTTATGAGGAAAAAGTTTCTGTTTTACAAGATAAGAAAGAGTTCTGGATATTGATTATATGGCAATGTGAATGTGCTTAACACTATTGAATTGCATACTTAAAAATGGTTAAGATGGTAAATTTTATGTTATGAACATAGTACCACAATTTTTTAAATTGAAGGAGAAAAAGCAAATGGGGGACATTGCCGGCAATTAGCAAATCTGATGAAGAAGGGTATATAAAAATTCTCTACACTATTGGTGCAAATTTGCTGGAACCTTGAAATATTTGAAAATAAAAATAACAAGTTATCCTGAAAAGTCAATATCTAGGAAAAAAAAAAAGTATGCTCTGGAGTGAAAAGGTCCATCTCTCTGTGCACTGGAAATAGGAGGAAAACTTTAGAGTGCTGAGCTCCAGATAATAGATGAGGGGGTGAGCAGGGAAGGAGTCCTGATGGTAAATAAATTTTCACTTTTTCTTGCTAGGGTTGGTTTTGCTCTTGGACAACTCATCAGTAGGACTTTAAGGAGCTCTGGGAAAATCCCAGTGCATGTGTTTGAGCACTGACTAGGGCTGCTTCTGGAAGCCCTGTCCTGAGACTGGCCCACCCTTGAGACAGGGTCCAGTGGAAAAGGAAGTCAGGGGAACAATAAGTTATAATTACAAGGGAGACTCAATGGCTGTGAGGCTGGGAAACAGCTGACATCTCTCTGCTTCTGAGAGCAATTCAAGGTTAGCTTCTAACACTACACTGGCTCCAGGACCCCAGACACTGTCTTCTCTCCTCCCCTCTCCCCTCATAAGCCACCAACAAATGCCAAAATGTGAGCTCCAGCTCCTTTATAATGAGAGAGATTTACAATTCAGAGGCCAGCATCTGGGCACATCCTCTAGAGTGTCCTGTGTCCTTCTCAGCTCCTTCCTGATGCAGCCCAGTCTTCTGGAATCCTTCCGCGGTGACCTGTGCAGCCCAGGGTGGCTTTGCAGTGCTCAGGTTTACCGTAGGCTGGAAAGAATTAAGTCAAGAAGCTTCAAGACAGTGAACAGATGCTCAGAGAAAGCATGAGAATGCAAAGGCCTGACCACAATTGAAACTGTCTGAGTCAAAAGTCAAGAAGTCATTCACATGCCAAGGGCCATTTCCTCCACCTCACTCCCACCCCTGCACGCTGGAAGTCAATTCTCCACCGTCCGCAGTGAGTCAAGCATGAGTACTTTGATTAGGGCTCAGCTGATGTCATTCAAGAAAGCAGGGGGGTCATCCACTGCATCAGAGGAAGAGACATTTGCCTGAGACTGATCCACCCTCCAGCCCTCTGGGGAGCCTGACATTTCCAGGACATGAAAAACAAACTTCCTCTTAAGAGCAGAATACACTTTCAGTGTGGGAAAAAAAAATAAAAAAGGCGACCCAGAGAGGGTCAATACGTGCTCAGCCTTGGCTGCAAGCCCACATCAGGGAAATTTCTGTCCTTTCAGAAAAGGTAAAGGCATCACAATGTCCTCTGGTTCAACAGCAGATCCAAGTCTCTGCACGTACACAAAGGAAAATTCAGTGCTGACCCAACGGAGACTACTATGTCAAGTAACCTAACTGCCTTTCAGCTCAGCCCGCACCATTTATCAAGTGTCTACTGAGGGGACTCCATGTGTTTGACTGCAGAGCCATCCTTTATGGGGACGAGGGGGGACTCAGATCCAACAGGGCTAATAAGTAAGGGTTGTAGTCGCTGGCACTGCTGCTATCCCTAGCATGAAGTGCTCACTGCACTCTGATACTCGCTTTGCATGGATTACCTCACTGAAGTGTAACGATTTTGTCAGGTAGGTACAATTACATTCTCCATTTTATACATGGAGAAACCAAGACACTTAGAGCCCAAGTAATTGACCCAAGATCATGTAGCAAGTGAGTGGAGGGGCCAGACCAGGGTTTGAACCCAGGTGGTCTAGACTCATGCTTTCCAAAAGAACAAATGATCAAAATGTTCTGTATCTACACTGCTTAATAGGGAAGCCACTAGCTCTCAGAGGTTACTTGAGATGTGATGCATGCAGTGAGTAAGTAGATATGAAATTTTCATTTGATTTTAACTAACTTTAATTTAAACCATCATCTGTTGCTAGTAGCTATCCCATTGGACAGTTCAGATCTAGAGGCAATCAGAACAAATATACTTAACCACGTGCTAAGTGGAAAATGACAGTATGTAGGATCAGGCTCTCATCTCTTTTGTAATGGAAAGGAAACCAAATAACAATAAACATCAACTTCATCTTTGAGAGGGAAGTTGGCAGTCATGAGCCTATAGGACTGTGTCAGAAAGAAGGGCTGGGCTGTAACACACACAGATAGAAACTGCCAGCTCACCCCAGGCTCTCCTGTGGGCACTAGAAGGCATTATCTCTGGACATGCTAAAGGCATGTGTCTCACCTTTCTGCTATGGCTGTCTGCCACCCCTGTCCCCATCTAGGCCCTAACAGCCTCCACACAGCTCTGCCACCTGGTCCTGAGCTGGCCCCATGAGCAGGAGCACCCGGGGATTCTCCTGCCTGTGCTCAACACCATCAAGGATGCAGGAGAAAGATCAGCCTCCAGCCACCTGCCTCCTAGTAGCTCTCATCCCAGAAGGCAAAAATCCCAAGCTCCCCAAGGCACAGTGCAAGACGGTGTGTGAGCTGGTGCAGGATGGACTGAAAGGGCAGGAGGGAGAGCACAATGCATGTGGGCTGGATGAACAGCACGAGAGTCGAGCAGATGAAGAGTGACTTGAGTTAGTCTGCAAAGAAGGGAAGACTGGAGAAGGTCAGAAAGTGCAGGAAATGATATCTGGGGCAGGGGGAAAGCATGAACCCAGAGAGTGAGACAACTGAGTGAAGCTCCAGGTAGAGGCTATGGAAAGTCAACCTGCAGAGAGCTGCAGTGTGGGCTGTGTCTCCCTGATGGGCCAGTGGCCAGCTTCTTGACTAGTCCTTCCTTTGTTAATAACATCCTTGTTCCAAGAGCCAGAGGGAACCCGAGAGATTGTTTAGACTGGCAGCTGGTCCCCATCATGAGGAGATTATTTAAATAGAGAGGTTTTGGAGGCCACCTCAAGAGATGATATGGGATGAGGGTGTGGATCTGGGAGTCAATTTTGATTTGTCTTGTTTTGGTAACCAGAAAACGGCATGGTTCTGATGCTCCTGAAGCTCTCACAGGTGCTGAGAAGGGCAGATCAAGGTGGCCCTCATCCAAGCAAGGACCCACTCAGCAGTCAATGCAGGAGAATGGGCTCCCTGGGGAAGCTGCTCTCAGAGGTAATAAACTGACCTCAAGAGGGGGGTTCACTGGGGAAGCAGTGGCTGGGAAAAACCAGCAGCAACTTCAAATGGTCACACTGGAATCGAAGATTTCTTTGCAGGAAATTCAACATAGTTTCTCTGGTGCCTCCATTTTTCAGCTTAGTACGCTGAGGCACAGAGAGGAAAAGTGATGTATCCAAATTCACAGAGTGATAGGATCCTGAACAGCAGGTGCAAGCAGGTGTAGGACTCCTGGTGTGAACCTTGGTTTCTGCCCTACTGCTGCTCTCCTGTCCCAGAACAGAGCAGACAGCACTGACTACAGAGCGGCATCCAAACAAAAGCCCAAACCCTTCTTGTGGACACTTCTGTGCTATTTTCACCAAACCATTTCACTTGACAGCCGTTCTTTATTCAAAAGAAGTACTTATCTCTTGAGGGTCATGTCCTTTGTTGTACTAACATTTTCCCAAAGCTCAAGAAGATCCAGGAGAAGATAAACTTTGTCAGTGAAACAAATGTTAATGTTTATTAGAGTGAAAAAAAATCAAGTCCCTGAGTGTTTCCTTCCCCTGTGGGAAGATGACCATGAGTCTTGTTTCTGTTTTTTGCCTGCTTTGCTTGTTTGGTTTTTTTTTTTTTAATTTTTAATTTATTTTATTTATTTGAAAGACAGAGACACAATGACAAAGATCTTACATCTACTGGTTCACTACTGCAAATGTCTTCAACATCTGGAGCTGGGCCAGGATAGAGTCAGGGCACCAGAATTCAATTTGGGTCTCCTATGGAAGTGGCAGGGACCCAAGTACTTGAGCCATCACCTGTTCCCACTCAGGATGCACATTAGCAGAAAACTGAAATTGAGAGCAGAGCTGGGACTCCAACTCAGGCACTCCTTTATGGGATATTGGTGTGCCAAGCAGCTTCTAATGACTGTGCCAAATGCCTTCCCTTGGTTATAATCTTGGTTATAATCTGAATTTTGTTCAAGAGTGGAGGACATTTTTGGCTGTTTTGTCTCCTAGTCAACACAATACCTTCCTCTTCCTCTCTTTTTAAACAACACCTACTCCTGATGGCTCCGCTTGCCCACCCAGCACTGGTGTTCCCAAGTATGAGACTCAGATAGAGAATATACACAGGTGTGACCCTCCTTCATTTCTCAGTCTTCTACATGCCCAGCATGTGGGTCACCTCTTGGAAGGCAAGCACCTTGGAAGGACAGGAAAGGCAGAACACAGACAACTGCACAGTAAGAGCATGCATCCACATGCATGCTAGTGAGCCTTGCCCCTCTCTAGGGAGGTGGCATTATTATTCCCCTAGCGGTACCTTCAATCCCTATGTACATGCTCTCTTCCAACCACTTTACAGGGTTGGAAGAACCAAAGAGGGTGGGAATTTTAAAGGTGATTCAGCTAGCCCTGTCATGGTATAAACCAGGAGAACTGAGGTTCAAAGTGATTGAAAGATTTTAATCTGTTAAAGATCACACCCCTATTCAGTAGAAGATAAGAAATGAACCACAGGTCTCCCAAGGTTCCAAAAAGAGCTATTTGTTCCCTATTATCACTTAGGAACACTGCATTAGGTTTTGGTCCTGGTTTTACATCAACTTCCTATGTTCCTGAGGCTCTGCATGCTTGCCTTCCTTTGTCTGGAAAATTAGGATTAAAATGTCTACTCAACACACCTCGCAGAGAGCTAGGAAAATCAAATGACACTATAAAAATGAAAGTGCTCTGAGAAGGGAAAAGCACTATGTCTTAACTATATGATACTTTCCCCAGCTCCAATTTCATCTTTTAACACCCTCTAAAAAAGGGGTTCTCTAACTTATTTTTATTTATTTGAGAGGCAGACAGAGCTCCCATCCACAAATGGCTGCATCAACCAGGCTGAGCTGGAGACACAACCAGGAGCCAGGAACATGATCTAGAACTGCCACAAGGGTGACAGGAACCCTATTATTTGAACAATCTTTGCTGCCTACAAGACTCTGCATTAGCAGGGCTGGTGCTGTGGCATAGTAGGCTCAGCCTCTGCCTACGGTGCTGGAATCCCATATGAGCACCGGCTTGTGTCCCAGCTGCTCCTCTGCCAATCCAGCTCTCTGCTAGTGCTTAGAAAAGCAGTAGAAGATGGTCCAAGCGCTTGGGCCCCTGTACCCATGTGGGAGACCTGAAGAAGCTCTTGGCCCGTGAGTTTGGATCAGCCCAGCTCCGGCTACTGAGGCTATTTGGGGAGTGAACCAGCAGATGGAAGACCTTTCTCTCTGTCCCTCTCTCTCTGTAACTCTACCTCTCAAAGAAATAAATAAAATCTTAAAAAATGAAAAATAAAAAAGAATCTTCATTAGCAAGAAGTTGGAGTCAGGAACTGGAGCCAGGAATTGAACCCAAGCACTCCAATGTGAGAAGTGTGTATCTTAACCAAGTTTAACAAAAAAAAAAAAAAACCACCTCCCAGGTAGAAACTGAGGCAAAAAGCCACATACAAATTTCATCACATTGACAGGCTGTTGTTTATCTGATAGATATAGCCAGGTTAGGCATAGTTTGGACAAGTTGCTGTGGAGAGGAATTCTCCCATGGGGGCTGTTAATCACAACAGGCCTTTCCTACAAGAAACAGAAACAGAAAGCATCCCAGATTCAAAGGAACAAAAACCTCAGTCCTCTTTTCTAAGCTGCTTCTAAGGTTAGAACTTAACAGAATCAAGGCAGAGTGCTCTGCTGGTCATAATCTCTATTCCAGAAATGAAGGCCCGGGGCATTTCTCCTGATGTTTTCTTTTTTTCCTTCCTTTTCAATGTGTAGAAAATAACTAAAGCCAAAAGTAAAATTCTTAAGAGACACTGTGAAGGTCATGCAGGCCCAGCAGCAGAGCTAGGAGAGGGAGTACAGAGTGTTCCAAAAGACACACAAGGTGTACTGAACTGGCAGTCCTGAGCCCTGAATTCCTGTGCCCCCTACCACCCACCCACCCACACCCACACACACACACACACACACATCCACCCCAGCATCACAGTAGTACAGTACTTGATGTTTTTTAATAAATAAATATTTCTCTAGGCATCTAATAGAGCCAGAGTATGTGATCCATTTATTTGAAACCAGAGTTTTATGTAGTGTTTTATTATTTTTCCCTTGTAAGACTTTTTTTCTCCCAAAGAAGAGCACTCATTAATTTCAACCATAGCCCTTAGGTATGTTGAAATCTTCTACTCATATTGGCTGTCACAAAATCTAAGTTCAAATATCAATCTTTTTCCAAGAGCAAATACTTGTGAGTACTAAAATCAAATGTATTCCACAGAGACATACAGCAACTCCCTCCTGGAAGCTCTTAGAAGTTTGGGTGAAGCTGTCACATGAATGGGTTAGAATTTGGGGCTCCTTATGTTGTTCTCCAAATAGGCTACGTCTTTCTAAATTTCTCATGCTGTAAATTGGGGTTTGTCCTACACAGAGATTCCTCTGGCTGGTAGGCCATGCTTTGCAATACATGATAAACACCTTGAAGACAGGATTCAGACCAGTTTATTCCTACAGCACCTGAACAGTTGGGTATAGTGCCATTTACTGAGTGCATTTTATTACCTTCAATAAATAAGATGAGCTAATATATATTCAGAGTTTCCTCAGCACTAGCTGCTGTGATAGGGGTTTTCTATATACTAGCCCATCTGCTCCTCCCTAAAAATCAAAGACAGAAGTCAGTACTGTTAGTCTCACTTTATAATGAGGGGCTGAGGCACCAAAGGGTAAGTCAACCACTCAAAATCATATAGGGAGTAAGTGGTAGATGTGTGGTACACAACTGAGCAGTCATCTCCCAAGCTTGCACAAAGCAGTTTGTCTCAAAACTACCACACTAGCCTGCCATTCAGTCAATGGATGAAATATTGTGTAGCTTTCAAAGAGGTGACTCTCCTTGAATGGCTTTGCAAAAATCAGGGTAAGTTAGTTCACGCTACTGTGACAAAAATACCTGCAAAATCTCACAGGCTTAACACAATAAATGTTTCTTTTTATTTACTTCCTTTTTATTTCTGCTGGGAGCTTAATGACAGATCTGGTCAGGTGGCCCCAACTTGACTCCTAACTCTGTGGTGAGCAGTGACCAGGACTGCTACTGGGAATAGCTTTCTTGAGTTTCTGGAGGCTCGGTGGAAAGAAGATTGCTCTGCAGGACAAGGTTCCAGTCCCCAATCTCCCATTGACCCACATGTGACTTGGGCAAATGATTTCTTTTCTGAGCTGTAAATTCCTCATTTGTCAAATCATGTGATCACACTTCCGTCCCTCAAAGTCGGCTCCTGCAATTTTATGAATGGACAAATGAATGTCCCTTACACCAGACATGTCCCAGGGCTACACTGGCACCCTGAGGAGGATATGGAAACATCTGTCCGGGTGAGGCGAGGCTGTTCTGTGGCACAAGTTCACCATTTTGCTTGGATGGCGAGCTTGGGGAGGCTGTTTGCCAACCTAACGGAATGGGGTCAGCGGTTCATGGCAACTCCCAGGCCTTTGGAGATGTTGGGAGCTTTTTTGTTGGTTTTCACACCTAATAAAAAGCAATTTCCTCTTTTCAAAAGGCACTTTTTTTTCTATTTTGGAATACTGGTAGTTTGGGGGGTTTGTTGGGATTTTGTTTTTTAAATTAAAAGGATATCATCTTTGAAGGTTGCAGATACAGGGAACAGGAAAATGAGCCCAGGTCACACAGCAGGACAAGAGCAGAGCAAGGAGTAAAACACACGGCCCTGGAAGGGCCTCCTCCAAGGCAGGAAGTCATGCTCGGATAGAAACTCTTGCCCAATGGTCCATGATAAATGAGTGTTAATAGTCCCCAAACGGATTTCAGATCCCTTTGAACACATGAAGGAAAGAGGACTCGTTAGAGTAGATTTTGGCCCAATTCAGCTCTTAAAAATGCCAACTGACACACAACCCAGAATCGACCCAGGAGATAGCTCCTCTCCAACACTTTCAGGGAACAGAGGAATTTTTCCTTTTCTGGAAATGCAAGGAAGGCCAGGTGTGGGAACTGAGCAGTACATGCGCTGGCCAGCTCCCTACCTTCAGAGCTGATCTCCGCTATCTCTGGACCGGGACACATCAGCTCACACATCCCGCTGTGTCCACACTGTGCGCACACTGACCCCTGAAGAAACAACAGAGAGGCCAGCTTTCAAGGTGAAAGTATGCATCAGCACCAGGCCCACCCCTTGCCTGGCAACACGAATCACTCCGGGTGGGTTTAAAGCCAAGCTGCTCCATTCATTTCCTTCTCTGTTACCCCAAGTAACTGCTTGCCATTGTCTAGCAAAGCATAAACCCCAGGGGTAGGAGAGACAGCCAAACTGACCCAGTTAGACCCCAGGGGCTTTGACAATATCCCAAAGTTTCACAATGGCGGGATCTGAGGGGCCAGTGCTCCTCCTTTCCCCAAATGCTTCCCTTGTGTTGCAGGAAGGAAAACAACCCCTATATTACACCATACCTGATGATCTGAAAATGCTTCCTCAAACATCCAGGACCTTATTTGATCTTCCAACAAACTTGAAGACCAAAGATTATCATTTTCCCATTTTAAGATGAGGAAACTGCCAGCTCTTAAAGTCTCCAGCAGCTTGCCCAAGGCTCATAAGCACAGAATATCGTAGCTAGGTCTTGAACTTAGATGTTCTAATTCCAAATCCATATTCTTCTACCATTTTCTTTCCATTCACACATGTCTTAGCCTGCTTGTGTTTCCGACCAAAATATCTGAGGCTGATATTTATAAAGAAAAGCTCATTTAGCTCACAGTTCTGTAGGTTCAAGATCATGGCACTGGCATCAGCTCCTGGTGAGGGCCTTTTAGAAGATGGCATCACATGGAAGTGGCCTGTGCCAGAGACAGAGAGTCACATGATGAGAAAGCAGTGGAGAGGGAGAGGCCAGGGTCATTTTCATAAACCCCTCCTACAAAACCTAATCCACCCCATCAATCCCTTCACAAAGGCAGTCCTGACCCAATCACCTCCTCCTAGACTCCACATCGTAAAGCTCCAACCACTTTTCTAGGCTGGCGCTGTGGTGCAGCTGGTTAACCACCTGGCCTGAAGCACTGGCATCCCATATGGGCACTGGTTCTAGTCCCGACTGCTCCTCTTCGGATTCAGTTCTCTGCTAGAGCCTGGGAAAGCAGTGGAAGATGGCACGAGTCCTTGGGTCCCCGCACCCATGTGGGAGACCCAGAGAAGCTCCTGGCTCCTGGCTTCGGATCTGCTCAGCTCCAGTCATTGCAGCCAACTGGGGAGTGAACCAGCAGATGGAAGACCTTTCTCTGTCTCTCTCTCTCTCTCTATCTCTATCTCTCCTTGTCTCTCCTCTCTGTGTAACTTTCAAATAAATAAATAAATCTTTAAAAAAGAAGAAAAAGATCCAACCACTTCTCAATACCTCAATTACATCGGGGACTAAGCTTGCAGCACATGAAACCTTGAGGGACACATGCAACCATATCCAAACCGTAGCACACAGATTGCTGGCTGGGTGTCCCCTCTGAGAACATTAGGACTTCAAGATCCAAGTTTGCCCCATATACTCCATAAACAGAAGCCAGTGTTTCTCATGTCAGGGAGAGGACTGCCAGGAAATGATTAGGAGAGTAAAGGAAACCAAAGTCAGAGCAATCCTGACCCCAGGTCACATCTAGCCCTCAGAGAGGAGAATGAATGTGTTGACTTCTCAGTGACTCAACCTGGGTGGGAGCCCAGTTAATACCCAACCCACCTCTTGGATTATCCAGGTTGCTGAGAGAAATTTATGCTCGAGGTCAACAGTCAGATGTCCCAGACCACTAATGCTCAACAATCTATTTTCCAAGTCTCCATGGTACTTGGAACCCAGGAGGCATTAGATAACAGAATCACAATAGAGAAAAATGCCCACAGAAGTCCCCATAGGCCTTGAAGTGCAGGGGTCAGTGAGACGTGTCAGGAGATCCCTGCTCCCACAAGGGCCCACTGACCTCAATAGGAAATAATCACAGAGCAAGGATGGAGAGTCAGACCCACTTCCCACTGCTCTTGCATGGAAGGAAAGACCCACTTAAGGGAAAACAGGCAACTCCACTAGCTGGACATTTATGACCTGGACTCTGCTTATCTGGAAAACATCCAGGAAGTTACAGAGCAAGCCAGAGGGGCAGAACACAGAGAAAGTCTCTTTATGCCTGAAGCCTTAATGCTCACAAAGATGCACACAAGCACTACCTCATCTGATCCCACAACCCAGCGGGGACAGCAGGAATAATTATCCCCAAGGAAGTACATTCCCGAAAGATGGATTTTCCCTACTTTATTTCTCTTTTTTTTTAAGATTTAGCTTATTTACTTTAAAGGCAGAATGCCAGAGAGCAGGGACAGACAAAGAGGCTTTCAACACACTGGTTCACTCCTCAAATGGCTACAACAGCTAGGTCTGGGCCAGACCAACACCAAGAGTCTAGAACTCTGCATGGTCTCCCACACGGGTATCAGGGGCCCAACGACTTGAGCACTCTTCTTCTGTTTTCCCAGACACATTATCAGGGAGCTAGATCAGAAGCAGAGCAGCCAGGTACTCCAACATAGCAAGAGGAAGCTTAACCCACTGCACCACAACACTGGCCCCTGCCCTTGTTTCCATAGATGCATACTCTGAACTCTAGTTTAGGCAAACATTTCATTTTTCACTCATTCATCCTTCAGTTTTCCACTCTACAAGAACCTGAGATCCTCTGAAGCATTCTTCATCAGTAGAAACAGCTCCAGCAGGCTCAGCTTCCCAGCAGAGCTGGAGTTACCTGCTTTGCAATTAGTTGTGAACTGAGAATGTTCAGTTATGTTTCTACTCAGGAATACTGTTTTTCTTTCTATCAGGAAATCTGTTACCAAGACAAAAATGGGAGCTAGCAACCAAGGGATAAATCTAATACAGAACCATTTCCCGGTTTTTCTTACTGTTGTATGATTTAGAACACATTATTTAGCCTGTCTGATACCTATTTGTAGCTATAAAATGAGGAAAACTTATCACCAAGAACTACATATCAATGAGAACTATCTAGTCAGTTGCCTCCAATGTAGCTGCCCTGGCTATGAAAATATGTAAATATCTCTCTTGGTGGTTATTAAATAAAAAAGCCTAATAAAAAGCCACTTCTCTGCCCTCCCCTTTCCCATATCTCCCCTTAGAGCCACTCACACCTCCCATGTTCCAACAACTAAAGGGTTAGCACCAGAGCCAGCCCTGGAAACCCAGTCCTACACAAGGCCTCAAGGTTGGATGGAGCCTGGACATATGGACATTGGGACACACAGAAGGGCTACCCAAAAAATCATTATCGTCATCGTCATTGCTATGATTGCAATTAATAAAAAAAAAAAAAAAGCCTAGGAGGAAGCAGTGATGCCGACACAAGCCAAAGCTCCTCAAAAGCCAACACAGGAGTTGCTAAATTGTTGATCTGTAATGAAATCCTGGACTGTAAAGTAATTTTCCCTAAACCACAAAGCCCTTCTTTAAACATGTCACCTCCCCCGTTCAGAAACATTGAACTTCTCCCTATTTGCTGTTTTTGTTTTGAGCTTCTATGAGTGTCTTTCAGGGACCACTTCAGCTTGTTCCCCCGAGACCCCAGACTGAGCCTTTGCACTTGACAGGCTGACTCCCAACAGACCACCTTTGGTCCCAGCCTTGGGCCTTACTGAGTAGGCCTGTGGTATCCTCCCCTGTCCTCCCAAGGCCTTCAAGGTAAAGTTCATGTCCATCCTTTCTGAAGAGCTTTGCCAGTCATCCTAGTGCCAGTGATTTCTCTCTCCTTTGTGTTCCTACAGCACCTGCAGTTTGAATAATGCAATGTTACATGACCTTGTATGTTTTCTCTCATATCATGCATTTTCATCTTTTTTCCTCCTATGCACTCAAGTCAAGAGCCAACTTGACAGCTTAGAAAGGAAATGGCCGGCGCCGTGGCTCAATAGGCTAATCCTCCACCTTGCGGCGCCGGCACACCGGGTTCTAGTCCCGGTCGGGGCGCCGGATTCTGTCCCGGTTGCCCCTCTTCCAGGCCAGCTCTCTGCTATGGCCAGGGAGTGCAGTGGAGGATGGCCCAGGTGCTTGGGCCCTGCACCCCATGGGAGACCAGGAAAAGCACCTGGATCCTGGCTCCTGCCATCGGATCAGCGCGGTGCGCCGGCTGCAGCGGCGGCCATTGGAGGGTGAACCAACGGCAAAGGAAGACCTTTCTCTCTGTCTCTCTCTCTCACTGTCCACTCTGCCTGTCAAAAAAAAAAAAAAAAAAAAGAAAGGAAATGGTAGCTGCTTGCCACGATGCTCACATCTTCATCAGTCTCTAAGGGCTTCTATTTGCAAAGACTTCCACAGAGCTATCTGGGACCCCTTTTAAAAGACATAATGGAATTGTTCACATCTGAGAGCATATTAATACATGTGGCTAACATCACGTTGAACCTAAATCCTGTTAGAAGCTTCTAAAATCTGCTTTAAAAATGGGCAGTAGGGTTGGGTTTTTGTGGCACAGTGGATTAATCCCACATACCAGAACGGAGTGCAAGTTTGAGTCCTGGCTACTTTACATCCAACCCAGCTTCCTAGTAATGCATCCTGGGGGGCAGTGGATGGTAGCTCAAGCGCTTGGGCCCCTGACTGTCATGTGGAATGACCCAGATGGAGTTCTGGCTCCTGTCTTCAGCCTGGCCCAGCCCTACTGTTAGGGGTATCTGAAGAGTACACCAGCAGATGAAGATCTGTCTCTGTCTGTGTCTTCTTTCTCTGTCATTCTGCTTGTCAAATAAATAAATTCCTTTTTTATTTATTTTGTAAGATTTTTTATTTATTTTTATTTTTTATCTATTTTTTTAAATGTTTTTAATTTATTTTATTTGTTTGAGGGGCTGAGTTACAGACAGAGAGAGGGAGAGACAGAGAAAAACTTCTTCCATCTGCTGGTTCACTCCCTAAATGGCTGCAAAGGCTGCAGCTGAGCCAATCTGAAGCCAGGAGCTTCTTCCGGGTCTCCCACAAGGATGCAGGGAACCAAACACTTGGACCATCTTCTGCTGCTTTCCAAGGTACATTAGCAGTGAGCTGGATCAGAAGAGAAACAGCTGGAACATGAACCAGTGCCCGTATAGGATGCCGGCACCACAGGGGGAAGTCTACTATACCACAGTACTGGTCCTAATATTTTTTAATTTTTTTAAAAATAAACCATCACCTTTGTTGATCATTTTTCACCTAAAGTGAAATAAATATGTACATAATTTAATTGACTATGAAATTGCCTGTTGTGTTCCTGACAATATCAAGAAGGGAAAAAGTTTGACTTCCTATCATTTTCTTCTTTTTAATCTGCAGGATCTCAAAGAGGAAAAGTCCCCTAAACAAGAAAGTGAAACCAAAGATGGGCCCATATAGCTAACTTTAGACACGGCTGTGTTTGCTCTCACAAGCTTGACTGCATCTAAGGCAACCAGAAGGATGGTTGCCTACGTTAAATTAAAGTTAGTTGACAGTCTCAAAAATGCTAAATACTAAAAATACTAAATCAAGGGGCAATCTTTGAGAGAGAAAAGCATAAAGTGGGAGACAGGAAAGAGTTAAGGACAGCAGGAAGTAAACACAGTCACATTCTAAGGACCCCTTCAGACACAGGGAACATCACGAGGGAAGGGGAGCCTCGGATGCATCTATTAGAGCCCTATTAGAGAACAGACCCGCAGGCCCCATCCCACACAGTCTGACTTACAGGGCCTGAAAGAACAAAGTCCCTGAGGCATTACTCTGAGGAATTCTATAACAAAAGAAGAAAATATGAAATAATAAAGAAGCTTACAGTTCCACAATGGGATGTATTAGGAAAATCTGAAATAGAAAGGCAGGAATATAAAATAATTCATATGCCTACAAACAGAGCTGCCTTTCAGTTAGAACCTGCACCCCAGGGGCTGATCTACAGTAACTATCCTGACTGTCCAGGGCCACTCCTATGTCAAGTGTTAAACACTGTGCATATCACAATTGCAAGATATTGTAAAAGCAGCTCCACAGTAGGTCTACAAATATGTAAGGGCTCAGATTTGTAAAGCTGAGAGACTCCCAAATATTCAGAGTGGAAGAGGTTATAAACAAACTATTAAAAAGCTACTTAATGTTGAAGCAATCTTTGTTTCTATCTTTGCTTTAACCAAAATATTTGGAGATTTGTGAAAAGTAAAACAAAGCAGTATCAATGACAATGTTTCTGTCTAAAATGCATGAGGGGGGCCAACATTGTAGTGCAGTGGATTAAGCCCACGGCATTCAATGCAAGAAACCCATATCAGAGTGCCAGTTTGATTGCCGGCTACTCTTGCTAATGTGCCTGGGGAGGCGGAAGATGATGGCCCCAAGTGATTGGGCCCCTGCTGCCCATGCGGGAGATGGAGTTCCTGGTTCCTGGCTTCAGGCTGGCCTAGACCTGGCTATTGCAGTATTTGGGGAGTGAACCAGCAAATGTAAGATCTCTCTCTCTCTCTCTCTCTCTCTCTCTCTCCCCCTCTGCCTTTCAAATAAATTTAAAAGTAAATAAATTAATAAATCTTAAAAAAAAAAAAAAAAGGCAGGAGTGAGTCTACTAGCTCCTTGCCTCAGTTCTCTGCATTTGAAGTGAGTCCAGGCACTACAAGAGTGCTTCAAAAAGTTCATAGAAAATTAAATTAAAAGATAAGCTTATTTTGGTACAAAAAAATTTTGAAATCTATGCTTAGCTTTTTTGTAACATACATGTTCCATGAACTTTCATGTTTCATTTCATTTCATTTATTTGAGAGAGAGACATAGGGAGAGGGAGAGGGAGAGGGAGAGAGAGAGAGAGAAAGGGAGAAATAAATGTGAGCCCAGCCACTGCTTCAATCCCCAAATGACTAATAGCAAACAGTCTAGCCAGGAACCAGGATCCAGGGACTCAACCCAGGTCTCCCACATAGGTGGCAGAAACCAGTTACTTGAGCCATCACCTCTGCCTCCCAGGGTCTGCATTGGCAGGAAGCTGGAATCAGGAGCCAGAGCTGAGAGTTCAACCCAGGCACTCGGATTTGGGAGGCTGGCACCTCAGCCACTAGACTACATGCCCAGTCCCTCTATGAACTTTTAGAAGACCCTTCATATGTACGGATTTCAAAAAACTTTTGCACCAAAATAAACTTATCTGTTAATTCTCATTTCCAGGAAAGATTCTGAAGTTGCCTCTTATGTCAAGCCGGCTGACTCACTGAGAAGTCAAACCATACTGTGTGACTGGCCCCGCCACCTGGGCCCTCCTCAGTGGGATGTAGCTGTCCTCAGGCCTGTCCTCCTCCTCAGACCGCTCCATGTATTTCCTTCCACTGTTTCTCTGCCCCTACTTTGATCTGACCCCACCCCCTTCAATCATCATGGGTCTGCTAATCTAAACATTATTGAGCTTTGGAGAAATTACACTACAGAAGCCAAATAGATAAATAAACTCTGATCTTGGACCTCAAGCAGACCAAGCTTATTAGTCCCATGGCAATGTTTATTTTGGAGAAGTGCGACTTCAGATCTGGAGTCGCTATTTGGGGATGCTGCCAAGTCAGTCCATGGTCTGTGGTAGGATTGACAGGGAAAGGATGAACAGGGATAGTGCTAGGCCCAGTACTCAGGTTTAAGAAGCCCCATGAAAAGCACCTCTCCTACTGGCCCCAGTTCTGGGGAAACTGGGAAATGAGACAAAAACTCCTTTTCATGGGAGACTAAATCAGCACCTCTACTACTGATAAATGTGATATTAGAGAATTTGCCCTATACTCCCACACGGAACAAAGGGGCTTCCTGGTCCTACAGTCCAGATTTTCCAGGTTGGAGCTGGTCATCACAGAAAGAAACTCTCCTCCTTTTAGCACTGGATGCGCCACATTCCATAAACCCTTGGTCCCGGGCCAACTGGATGAAGATCACCCCAGCTGGACCAGGGCAGACTGAACCCAGCAGCATGGGGAGGAAGGAGAGGGAGGGAAGCAGCACTTGGCACTTATTGCAGGCAGCTCCATCTCAAGAGAAAGGTGAGAGGGATCCCTAGGCAATGGTGCCCGATTTCCCTTCCCCAACTCAACCATGAAAGGAAAATCTAACACAGAAAAGAAACCATTCTTTCCCAATACCAATTATAATCAATACCAGATACAATCAGCATACCTGACACCAATGAACCCTATACTATACAAGAGAATATTAGTGGAAAATCTGAACTATAATCTGTTTTAAAAGGAACATAATTTTCGGACCAGCATTGTGGAGTAGCAAGTTAAGAAGCTGGTTCATAGCTGGCGCTGTAGCTCAATAGGCTAATCCTCTGCCTGCGGCGCCTGCACCCCGGGTTCTAGTCCCAGTCAGGGTGCCGGATTCTGTCCCGGTTGCTCCTCTTCCAGTCCAGCTCTCTGCTGTGGCCCAGGAGTACAGTGGAGGATGGCCCAAGTCCTTGGGCCCTGTACCCGCATGGGAGACCAAGAGGAAGCACCTGGTTCCTGGCTTCGGATCAGCGTAGTGCGCTGGCCACAGCGCGCCAGCTGCAGCGGCCACTGGAGGGTGAACCAACGGCAAAAGGAAGTCTCTCTCTCTCTCTCTCTCTCTCTCTCTCGCTGTCCACTCTGCCTGTAAAAAAAAAAAAAAAAAAAAAAAGCTGGTTCATATCCCAGCTGCTTCACTTCTGATCCAGCTCCCTGCCAATGGCCCGGGAAAAAGCAGCAGAAGATGGCCCAAGTGCTTGGGCCCAGCCACCCGCATGGGCATGGGCAACCTGGAAGAAGCTCCTGGCTCCTGGTGTCAGCCTGGCCCAGCCCTGGCTGTTGCAGCCATCCAGGGAAAGTGAACCAGCAGATGGAAGAACTCTGTATGTTTCTTACTCTCTCTCTCTCTCTTTAACTCTAACTTTCAAATAAATAAATAAATCTTTAAATACATATATAATTTTGTCAGTGTCATAATTTAACTCAAATTAAGCTTAAAGTACTGTTTAATAATTTTATTATTTAATAAATTATACCTGATAAAATGGTAGCGAGTGGTTGAGTAAGATCATGTGATTGTTTCCTGTGATTGATTTATGAGCAGAAGTAATACGTGACATTTCCTGTCTAAGTATTTAATTTCCAGTGTGTGACCATTGAGAGCTCTCTTTCTGCCCTGTGATACTTTCCCAAAATGTCCCAGGTTATGATTTTTCCAATGAAGATAACAATGACAAGGGTAAAGGGTCTCCAATAACCTGCAGTGGATGTACAGCATGCGAGAGAAACACACACTTGTATTTTTGTACAACTGGAATTCAAAAGTGCTTAGTATCATTTCATAACCAAGCCTAGCTTTCTGGTAGCATATGTCATAGCAACTACTTAAAATGTGAACAGATTAAAGATTAGAGGCTGTCTGGCTAAGCCATCACTTGCAATGCCATCATCCTGTATCAGAGTGCCAGTTTAAGTTCCAGCTGTTCTGCTTCCAATCCAGCTCCATGTTAATGCAGCTTGGGAAGACAACAGATGATGGCCCCAAGTGCACAAGGCCCTGCCACCCACATGGGAAACCAGGATGGAATTCTTGGCTCCTGGCTTCAATTTGACCCTGCCCTGGTCATTGCAGCCATTTGAGAAGTGAACCAGAAGATGGAAGATATTTCTCTCTCTATCTCTCTCTCTCTCTCCCCTCTTCTCTCTCCTCTCTCCCCTCTCCCCTCTCCCCTCTCCCCTCTCCTCTCTCCTCTCTCCTCTCTCCTCTCTCCTCTCTCCTCTCCTCTCTCTGCCTCTTAAATAAATAAATAAATAAATTCTTTTAAAAAAAAATATTGGAAGGAAATGTTATCACCTGTAATAGCAGCTAACTAATGTAGGAATAGAAGAAAGGCTGGAAGGATGGCCTCTCCAATGAGGATTTTAATGTCTTTAATTTCTGCCCCTTTGTAACCTTTTGTCCTTTCTATTTTGTTTTATGGAGGTTGTTTTCATTTTCTAATTTAGAAAATTAAACAAAACCAAATGGTTTAGACCACCTGCTTTTAAAAATATAGAATAATACTTTTAAAGTGATATATCAGTTGTTCATATGTGAACCACATACCATGACACTACTTTGAATCTTGGTTTTTAAATATTCTTATTTAAATTTGATTCAAAATTCTGCTCTGATTTCCACAAATCTGAGGAAATATGTTACAGAAAACTTCCTGAAATGTCTATAAAATATTTTGGTTACTAAGGAGTGCTAAAGCTATTTAACTAAGCACAAGGTCCAAAATATTCCATCAGTTCCCAACCTGAAAAGGAATTCAGAAATGTTTTCCTTTTCTTTGTAAAAGTCGCCGTGACATCTACATTTCGAAAGCACAAGAGAACATGAAGTACATGCTTCTCATGATTGGAAACATTCTGTCCACTGTTCATTTACTCTTTCCTCCTCTGTGATATGTTTAAGGAAGGGGATGGGGGACAGAGAAGTCATTCTGAAAAGCAGAGTCTACTGTTGCACAGAGTTACTCTAGGAGAACATTCCAAAAGTAACTGGAGTCAGTACAAAGACCAGAGCCAAATGCAAATCCTCCACTGGAGACCTCACACAGTAAGAGGCAAACTGCTGGAGGTATTCTAAAACCCAACACTGGACATGGATCTTCTCCACTCAAGAGGAGTAGTAGGCCTGCAATGCCCCTTGGTAATTTTTGAATAACTCTCAATCACTTCTCCCCCCTCAAGTTCTCTTTCAAACCCAGTCTACCCATTCAAACCTTGGATTGTACCATTCCTTTATAAAAGTTGAGAGTGGCGCAATTTTGCTTTCAAAGAAGAGAATCAGGCAGAGCTGCATAGTAGAGTTTGTATAACAGATTACTATGAAAGATCAATCCAAGAAAAGCTTTGGTGAGGAAGTGCTAGTCCGTGTGCACTGAAAAAGGGCAATTGCAGATTAGAAGCACAGGCTTTAGAACCGGGCAGACTTGGATTCAAGGTCTAGTTTTGCAGCTGTGTAGAAACATAACTTTAGGCAAACCCGTAAATCACACTGAGCCTCAGTTTCCTCATCTGTAAAAATAACACCTGCCACACAAACAAACTGTGAGAATTAAATGCAGTAACACACACAAAAGATTAGCATGGTGGCTGGAACACAGTGTTTAATGCAAAGAAGTTATTGTTACTTGTGGTATAGCTGTGGTATAGCTGGTGAAGCCGCTGCCTGTAGTGCCAGCACCTCATATGGGCACTGGTTTGAGTCCCAGCTGCTCCAATTCTGATCCAGCTCTCTGCTATGGCCTGGGAAAGCAGTAGAAGATGGGCCAAGTCCTTGGACCCCTGCATCCACATGGGAGACCTGGAAGAAGCTCCTGGCTCCTGGCTCCTGGCTCCTGGCTCCTGACTCCTGGCTCCTGGCTCCTGACTCCTGGTGTTGGAACGGCACAGCTCCAGCCGTTACGGCCAACTGGGGAGTGAACCAGTGGATGGAAGACCTCTCTCTCTCTCGCTCTCTCTCTCTGCCTCTCCTTCTCTCTCTGTGAACTCTGACCTTCAAGTAAAAATAAATAAATCTTTTTTTAAAAAAAATCAAATAAAAAATACAGAAGTATCAAAGTAAAAGCATGCCCTAAGTACTTCAATAAGAGCGAGAGCAATTTTTTTACATGAACGTCTTAAGCATTTCTTTCTAAAATATTTTTCATATACCACTTATTCCATGCTCCATGAAGAAAAAATTTGCTTAGAAACAAATATTCCCTTTCAAATATTATAACTTTCCAGACAATCCAAATCACCCTGAAAACATCACTCATTCCAACACACTTACAGAGCACTCCGGTTATCTGGGCAGACAAGCTGACCCCAGGGAAGACTTATGAGTAGTTGGCCTTGCTGATACCTAACTCTCTTTAGCTAGCTTACATACAGCAAATTCTGACAAAGGATTAAGGAAGCTGCTGTAACCAAGGCAAATTAAAAGGAATCCTGTCCAGAGGATGGGGTGAGGGAAAAAGGTGTATACTCCAGGAATGTGGGTAAGGGGTTACCAAATTATGATGCACACTGACTTGACCAGAGAGGTTCTGGGGGGAAAGGCACCCAGTGAAGCAGAGCTGCCAGGGCAAGCTCCCCCGCCTCATCCTCAAACATCACACAACCTGAGGCCAGCTCCTCTTCCTGTCTGCTACCTGGACATGAATAGAACATCACAGCTACCTCGGAGATTAGCCACTAAGGATATCATCATCAGCTGTAGTAATAATCATAATGGTATTTTTTTTGACAGGTAGAGTTGTAGATAGTGAGAGAGAGACAGAGAGAAAGGTCTTCCTTCCATTGGTTCACCCCCCAAATGGCCGCTAGGGCCGGTGCACTGCACCCATCCGAAGCCAGGAGCCAGGTGCTTCCTCCTGGTCTCCCATGCGGGTGCAGAGCCCAAGCACTTGGGCCATCCTCCACTGCCTTCCCAGGCCACAGAAGAGAGCTGGACTGGAAGAGGAGCAACTGGGACAGAATCTGGCACCCATATGGGATGCTGGCACTGCAGGCAGAGGATTAACCAAGTGAGCCACAGCACTGGCCCCATAATGGTATTTTTAATTCAGGAATCACAGTAATCTAACAAACGGTGTTGGCTTGACTCACCAGATGTGTTCCAGAAGGAATGTCCTGGACACTCAATCACAGCCTCCGCACAGAACACAACATGTTCCATTACATGGCTACAACCTAATTCTAAGGATGGTTTTGCTTTATTTAGCCTGTATGAGTCTATCACAGGTAAATTGTACTTTCTAGGAGTCATTTTTTAAATATTGCTGAGATCTCGTGGACTCTGAGAATCTTAGAGCACAAGCTAAGTGCCATTGACTAGTGAGGCCAAGGCAATGTGGCTGGTAAAAGCCAAGTCTCTAGAAGTCCCCTGGGGTGCTCTTTATGCTATGTTACATACACTCAGCCAGGAATGAACATTGAAAGTGAAGAAGCACTTGATTTCAACTGATTCACCTGAGTTTTCTGGCATTTATCAATAAGCCTTTGGAGCATTCAATGCATAGCCAAATCATCCTAGAGAAACAGATCGCCAGGGAAGGACTGCCTGGAGTGCCAGGAAATTCTAGGAAAAGAGATCTAAGGGGCTCTCACTTCAACAGGCCTGAGCCCTGCCAGGAACAGCAGAAGCCCATAGCACTCTGCTTTGTTATTAAACCTAATAGCGGAACGCTGCTGATGTCCTGACAACTCCCA
The DNA here is from genome assembly GCF_964237555.1 of Oryctolagus cuniculus. Classification (NCBI taxonomy): domain Eukaryota; kingdom Metazoa; phylum Chordata; class Mammalia; order Lagomorpha; family Leporidae; genus Oryctolagus; species Oryctolagus cuniculus. Next base: position 50,606,506 of record NC_091433.1, read on the forward strand.
GCCACCTCTCCATCCTCTACCCCCTTGCCCCAGTTATAACCATTCTCAAAGGACCAGTGTGCAAATACCCAGCCAAGGCTGCAGGAAGTTGTTTGCCTGGTCCAATACAAAACTTTATAACAGCTCATTAGCCCTTCCCTACCAGTCCAAGGCAAGCTGGCCTCACCCAAAGTGAGATATGGGGGTGGGGAAGGAAATACTTCCTATTCCAGCCCTGTTTCTTTCATCCTTTATATAAACTTTCAGAATTTAGTACCCAGACTCCTCACCATAAAGATCACTTTAGGAAGAGGATGCAAATTTCTACGTGAAGGGTTGCTTAGTTTGTGGGGGAAGGGGTTTGTTTTCTGTATTTACGGAGTTTGAGGTTTTTTGGTTTTTTTGATAGATGGGAAGGGAAAGAGGGGAGCAGAGAGGAAATAGGAGAAAGGTCTTGAAAGAGCCCAGAAACATAAACATGGACAGTTTGTGCCTTAAAATAAACAGGAACTAACTTGCAGGATGCTGGTAAACAGTGAGCCAGGCAGGGGTCAGTCTGTGTCCGGGATTATGATTAAATGAGGTGTTAATTTTGGCCTTGTTCTACATATTGAACAGTAATTCTTAAATCTGCCACCTTTTTCACCTTAAACAAGTCTTATCAGACACCTTGAGACATCATAATAGGAAAGGGAAATGCACGTGCTATCCAAATGGACCCTTGTAAGAGAAGGGAGATACTGATTTCTTCTTGATCTGATAGTTAACAGCCCACAAAACAGAGAAACGCTGGAATTCCTCACTGTAAAATTATGACGATAGGATTTGAAATCCGTCTCAAGTAACTCTGAACCATAATTTGTGTAGCATTTTCATAATGAGACAAAATTCACAGTTAACGTTAAAAAATCAGATCATGTAGTCTTAAGAAGTGCATAGAGAATATCTTTGAGGGCTTAAGGTAGGGAGTTGGGTGAATGGTTTTTTTTCATCTATGAACAAGTCATAAAAATTTAAAAGAAAGCTATGGAATTATCCTAAAGTTGCCTTTTGAGAGTCATCAATAACAATCATTTTAAATAAAGGATTGCAAATTTTTTTCTGAAAAAAAATGCATACAAATATAATACAAGCACTAAAGTATACCTGAAAAAATATAGCTAATATAGCTTGCAAAGACTTTACTCAGTCTAAGACAGATGTCTGGGGCTCTATATCATGAGATAAGGTTCAAGGGAAGCTTTAATACCAACTTCAAGATCACACATGTATAAAACAAAAGACAGATCAGTTAGCAGAAGCCCCAGGCAAAGGCTCAGATATCAGCAGTAACTTCATTTTGAGCCAGGCCCCTTTGGTGCCCAACTCTATAAACTAGGGACCAAAATGTTGAGCTCTCAATGTCTGCCCTTGTTAATGGTGTAATTATGAGACTTACTTCTCCCTATGGTGGTTCATTGTATGTGTCAATTTGACTGGAAGATGGGAAGCCCAGCTCTCTGGTGGCACATAATTTCTCCATGTGTCTGTGAGTTGGTTTCGGAATGAGATGTAGATTTGACTTGGTGGGTTGAATAAAGCAGATGGCCCTCCACAATGTGGGCTGGAGGCAGGTGAAATTCCCTCACTGCCTGAGAGTTTGAGCAAGACCTCCTCCTGTTCTGGAACTGGGATTTTTACCAACCGTGCTTCCCATCCACAAGCCTTGGACCAGAGTTCTTCCCATCAGTCTTCTGATTCCCAGACCTTCAGCCTTGGACTAGAATCGTGTTATGGGCTTTCTCTTCTGGTTCTCCAGCTTATAGATAATAGATGGTATGAGCCAATCAATTTCTTATCCTCTCCCTCTTTATGTGTATATAGAATATAATATACATCTGAAACTCCTATTGATGTGTTTCTCTGAAGAACCCTTTCTAATACATCTTCCCAAAATAGAATTATAAACACTGTATTTCCCAGACTGCCTTGCATTATAGCTACAGGTGCACACAAGACATGGATACGGAAGGGAGTCACTTGCAGCAGTGGCTGAGCATGGGCAGATGGTTTAAGGCACATACATGGTAGTAGAGGGTTCTGGTTATGCCAGAGCACCTGAATTCAGTCCCAAATATGATTAGTTCCAGGTTGATGGTGGTGACAGCTGATGTTTTTGCTAAAACAGCTCCAGGATTGGTGTGGCATGACCCCTAGCTACATTGTTCCTGGGTGTGTTGTTCTTAATTGTGTAGCATTAAGTCTGGGTATCCAGCTCTCCTAGAAATTATGTAAGGTATGTTGTGGGGAGCAACTCGGACTAGACTGTTACTGGAATTAAGACTTATTCTATGCATCTGCTCTCCCACAATATGGCGCTGAGAAGGGAGTAACAACTTCTACGCAGCTGCCTCTCGCCAACTTGAGTGATGACCTGCAGGAGCTGATCCTGCTCCTGATTGGAGGAGAGCAGCGTACTCAGCGTGTGGGTAGCAGAGTTGGGATTGGTGGAAGAGGACTATAAAGGAGGAGAGAGACAACATGCACCAGGAACATCTAAAGGGAACACCTGAGCAGCCCCCGAGAGAGCCGGCCGGCGGTGTGCCGCTCCCCCGCGGAAGTGGGGAAAGTGGCAGGGGGAACCGCCCTTCCACGGAGGTGGAAGGGACAGTAGCCAACCCGGGAAGAACCAGCAGTAAACCTGGGGAGGGCCGAGCAGACAAAAGAACAGCGCAGGGTCCTGTGTCATTCCTCCACAAAGACGGGGAGCGACAGTATGTAACATTCTTGAGTATATTCCTTTTTTGCTTAAATTAGCTGGAGTAAATTCCATTACTTGTAAGGAAAATTCTTGGGTAGTAGAAATGACTACTCCTGGTCAAGGCTAGAGTTACTTTGTACAGAGAGTAGAATCCATGAGCGATGATTGCTAGATTCTCAGGGGCAAGTGGGAGGATGTTGTGCTCCTCAGTGCCACCCTACCTACCTGTCACTGGTGCTTGAGGGATGCCCTCCCTTCCTGACTGCCTCAGCTAACTGAAAACAGCTTTCATTTGAATCCTGTGACTTTTCTCTGAGTTAAACATCCTTGGCACCTTCAGTGATGTCTTAAATGGCATTTCACAGGTCTAGATACTCTGAGATCTAGCAATGTCTTCAAGATTTGGCACCCACATATGAAACAGAATATTCAAATAATCATCCAATCAGGATGGAGCATGTTGTCCTGATTTAACACCGACCATCAAACTTATCTCCTTTGTTCCTTGTCTCTTCTCTCCTTTTCTTTTCACTTCTACTTCCTCCTCTCCCCCATGCTCTTTTTCTTCTTATTTTCCCTTTCCTCCTTCTCTGTCCTCTTCCTCCTCCTCCTCCATCTCATGCTTCTCCTCCTCCCCTTTCCCCATCCCCTCCCTTCCTCCTTCTCCTTGTCTCTCTCTCTCCCTCTCCCTCTCCCTGTCTCCATGGCATTGTGCTGTAATTGTGGGAGCAGTCTTTCTCACAGAAGTATGTTATATTTATTTCTATAAATATAGGAATAGCTGAGGATCTCAAACAATGCAAAAAATACAAAGAGATTTTTAAAAGTTAAGGCAACGAACCTACCAACTGTGAAAGAGACATGAGAGCAGCTTGCTTTTCCCATCCAAACTCTGGGACCTCCCTCTCGTGTGCCGAACCCTCCTTCCCTCCTCCTGTAGCAGAACTGCTCAAGTTCCCCCTTGCTGCAGAATAAGCTTAGCCTCCCTTCTGCAAGAAATTGAATCCCCTCTTTTCAACAGATCTATCTGTCCAGGGGCCAGCACTGGGGCGCAGCAGGTTAAACAGCCACCTGCAGTGCCGGCATCCCATATGGGTGCCAGTTCGAGTCCTAGCTGCTCCACTTCCTAGCCAGCTCTCTGCTGTGGCCTGGAAAAGCAGTAGAAGATAGCTCAAGTGCTTGGGCCCCTGAACCCATAAGGGAGACCCAGAAGAAGCTCCCAGCTCCTGGCTTTGGATCAGCGCAGCTCCAGCTGTGTGGAAGAAGATATCTGAGCTAAGGGAAAACCCCTGATAATCTATGCTCCAAATTTGCCTCCTTATTGACAAAAGAAAGAAAATATTAGAAAATTCTCATTAAACTTTGGGATTCCTTCACACAGAAAACACATCTATGTTGAAAACATTCTATAATACTAGCACTATGAGAGAGACTGAGTACTAGGATCAGTAAAATATGACCTCTACTCTCAAGAAGTTCAAAATCAAGGGCAGATGTTTGGTGTAGTGGTTAAAACACCAGTTGGGACACTGTCTTCTCATATTGGAGTGCCTGAGTCATGTCCTGCCTCCTCTTCTAATTTCAACTTCTAGCTAATGTGTGCTGCTGGGAGGCAGCAAGTGATGGCTCAAGACTTAAGGCCCTGCCACCCATGTGAGACCCACACTGAGTTCCTGGCTCACCGTTTTGGCCTGGGCCAACCCTGGGGAGTAAACCAGTGGATGGATAGGAGCCTCTTGGCAACTGTTGTGCTCTCTTGCTCTTTCTCTTTCTCTCTCTCTCTCTCTCTCAAATAAATCATCTTTTAAAAAACAAAAATTCAAAAAAAGGAAAGCTTATCAACAAATGCATGATTTTTTTCTAGTATTTTAAGAGTAGTCTATAAAGTAACCTGAGACACAGACACATTAGCAGGTAACTGTAAGCGTCAAGATTAAGTGGAACTCCCCCTGCCCCATTCTGTGGAGAGGGCACTTTGAAACTGTGAGAAATCTAATTAAACCTGTTACCAACTGGCTGTAGCTTAAGGGTATTTGTAGCCAACATGGTGGAATACAGCTTAGTACTAATGGTAGGTTTTATTATTTTGCAACAGGCTGGGTCAAATCACACCAGGAGAAGGAATAGACTTTCCTGAAATAAGCCTCAATGATGCGGCTTGCCTTGGCAAGGTGAACTTGGCTTTAGTGTAAACTGGTGGGGAGATCACAGTGAAATTAGAGCACCCACCTCCAGACTTATTTTGAGAATTAGAGCCCACTTCCACCCCAATGAGAGGCAGCAATGAAAAACTGGGACAACTCCATCAGCATCCAGCCCAAGCAAGAGGCAGTCACATTTGTAATGGGGGGGGGGGGGGTCTAAACTTCCTGTGGGGAGGGGTGGAGTTTCCTGTGAATGAGAATGGGGCAAAGGAGGAGAAAATAGGTCAGAAGACAGGGAGCGGCCACATGGGACATCCTCTTTTCAAAGGCCTCCATTTGTAACGCCCTTCCCGGGCAAGGACAAGGGAACAAGCAAATTAGATACAGATACAATCTCCATTCAGTCCGCTCTGTCCTTTTCTTTTGACGTCTACACAATCCCTTTAAAAAAAAAAAAAAAAAGATTTCTATTCTCCCACTGTGAAACAGAGTTTAGTCTGGAAAAGACTGAAAACCTAGGAAGACGGAGAAGTGCTCCCCAATCACACTGCAGGGCCAGGGCTGCAGAGGCAGCCATTTGTGACCTCTCCACACAGCAAAGTCACCACTGATTAGCAACAGCTTCTTAGAAGAGCCCATGTTCAAAAAGCCATAAGACTAAATTCCCAGCTAATCTTTCATGCATTCTTAACAGTGATAAAAGGAGTGAAAAAGAATGGATCCCTCTCATATCTGCATTATATCAAATATAGCCAGATACAAATAATAACCATAGCTGCTATTTTCTGGGTTGCCCGCTAAATGCCTGGCACTATATGGATATTATTTAAGATAATTCTTTCAATATCCCCATAAATTAAATGTCATCACCCCCAATCAACAGATGACAAAACTGAGGCTCAAAATTGAAAGAATCTTACTCAAAGCCTCAGTGTTGCTACTTACATTCAGGCCAGTCTTCCTCTACCATCCACGGTGCTTCTACATATATACGCCTGGGAGCAGTCTGAGCAGAAGCTATCTGAGAACTGAAGGGAGGCTTCCTGAAGGAGGTTTCACTTGAACTGGACCTTAAAGGATAAGCACCAATCAGTCAAAGAAGGGGCCAATGGGAAAATCGCCATCTTCACCAAGAGGACAATCTAAGCAAAAGCATGATGTGACCAGGAGCCCAAGAAGGGCTGAGAATACTGAGGTAGGAGGTATTGTTAGAGCACAAAGGTGAGGCAGGAGGGCAGGAAGGAAGGGCAGAGGAGGCAGAAAGGTCTGGAGGGGCAAGTCTGTGCCGGGCTTTGCATGCTGTGTTAGGAAGTTTGAACTTTATCCTATAGACAGTATGGAGCCGTTGAAAGAGTCTAAAAAGGAGAGTGACGTGATCAGCCAGCATTGTAAACAGATCACCAGAGTAGAAATGTGAAGGGTAGATTCGACAGGGACAGGATTAGAGGCAGAGATGTCAGGAAACTATGACGATAGTAAGTTGAAAAATAATAAAGACCCCATTGAGGGTATTCCTAATAGGAATTGAGAGGAGGAGACAAGTTCTAAAATTAATAGGAAGAAAAACTGGCAGATCTCAGTGGATGTTTAGATGTGTAGGAGGGAGACACAGATGACAGTTAAGTCACTAGACACAGCTGGTTTATGGAGACGATGAGTCAAATGTTAAGACATTAAGTTGAGGTGTCTGGGGGGCCCCACATGTCCAGGAGGTAGCTGGATACACAAGTCTGGTGCCCTTCACGGATAAGACCAGAAATTTGCCTGCATCTGCGTGGTGAGTGAAGTCATGGGTATGGATGAGTCCATCCACGAGGAAGAGCCATGAGCCAAGGACAGGACTCACAGGAACCCAAACGCTGAGAAGTTAGACAAAACATGAGGAGCTCCTCAAGGAGACAGTTGATACTTCATTGGAAAGGTACGAGACAAACCAGGAGATTGAGCCATCCTAGTGTCAAATTCAGAAGAAAGCCACAGAAAACTCAGAATAACAAAAAATCCTGATATGGCCATTATGAATACATGGATGACTTCAAAAGAGCTGGGTAAGTAACAGTCTGCATGAGGAAGGAAGTAGCAAAAAGTGTGTTAGAGGTCAAGAGAGAGTTGGGAGACACTGGTTTTGTAGGATAGGAAAGAACTATGTTTATAGATTGAGATGAAGAAACTGTTGAGAGAATGATTAAGTATGGTAGCCAAGGTAGAGGAGAGATAGATGGTTTGGTGCCGTGGGAGTTGTAGTCTAAAGCACCAGGCCAAGCAGCCGAATTTGAGCACACTCTAACGTTATAGACAACGGCAAGAAAAATAGACTGTGGACCAGATTTAACTATATTGAGGAAAATCATACCTTTTGGCCTCAATTTTTCTTGAAAGCTAGCGCTCACATGTTTGTCGTGATGTAAATCCACACAATTGTGTGGTTATATCCAGCAGGGATCAGGAGACAGGGAATGAGCTAGAGGGAGACAGAATGCAATGTTGACTTGTTTAGGGTTTTGCTGCCAAGCAGAGCTGTGACAAAGCCTGGTAGATAGCAAATGATGGGGGTCAACAACTACAGTTAAGAAGCTAGACACAGGGCAGTTCTTGGAGATGACAAAATTCATTATAGTAGAATCTCACCTCAATAAAATACCATTGTAGCATTCCCAAGGGGATTTTTCAAGTAAGCTGAGCTGCTATGCCAATCAGAACCTGCTAGCTCTATATTGTCCTATAACAAAGTATTAAACTGACAAGAAGGGTTGGATTCCAGCCAACTCAGCAGCATGAGAATGTCCCTCCTCCCCAGCATCTGTACTGGTTTGACTGTTTTCCATCTTGGGTACGCACTGGGGCAAGACTCTATGCACCATGCTTTGCCCTTCTCTCCACCTCACTGTGCACCCAGGCTTTTAAGCCAAGCTCTTAAAGTCAGTTCCATAGCTCTCATCCCTTTCCTCTTTGGTCTCAATCTATAATCATGCCCCTCTACTTCTCTGTTGACTTGAAACCCCATGCACATTTTTTTAGAGGCAGAGAGACAGATGAACAGAAAAAGTGATCTCCCATACACTGGTGGGGGCAGAAGCCAGGAGCCAAAAACACAATCCAGGTCTCCCACATGTTCTGGCAGGAAACCAACCACTTGAGCCATTATTGCTGTCTCCCAGGGTGTGCATTAGCAAAAAGCAAGAATCAGGAGCAGGAGCTAGTAATTGAACCAGGGACTCCAACGGGGGACACAGGCATCTTAACCAGCATCTTAACCACTAGGCTAAATACAGGCCCCTCATCTATATCCTTGAAGGCATTCCTTCCACCAACTAGCTTTAGCTTAAACTGATCCTTTCCCAAAATCATCTCTTCTCTTTATAGCCCTCTATAAAGGGAATGGAAAGTACACCTTTCCTCATGTCCCATATACTAGAACAGGGACACTACTCCAGATCTTCATTGTCATTTTTAATATCCCTCTCTCTTTTGATCCCCATGCTATCTGGCTCTACCACTATCTGGCTACCTTCACAATATTTATGTCCTGACCTCCTGGGAAAGCCCCACTACACTCATCAGACCTTGGCAACAGCCCACTCACTTCCTCCCCACCTAAGCACTGCTGGCATCCTGGAGGACAACCCTCCTAGCACCTGGCCTAACTGCCCGAGGTTCATTGTCCACACTGCAACTGAGCTACATCCAAAGTTTCAGCCACTCAGATGCTCTGCTTACCTCCAGGGAAGCCCCTTGTCTTTTCAGCTACATTGCTACTTTTCCTGCTCTACTCTCCAGTTACACAGAATGCCCAGGTGCTAGACCACCTACTTCATCTCCACCTTTGGCTAGACCAGACCTCAGCAGTAGAACCTCAACCACCTCTGGGTATCACCCTCAGCTTCCACGTCCAACCGTGGTGCTATGCTCTTTTGGCAAACCCCCAACTGCCTAGCCATCCATGTTTCCACAGATTGCAGGACTTGCTAGAGAAAAAAATCACAACTGGGAAGATTTTCCATTCCCAATCTAGAGTTTCCACTCCCAGCTGAACCCGCAGGTCTTCTCAGATAGCCTGTGACACTCCCAGGTCAGCTGTCTTTCCCCAGTCTCTGTCACAACAATTCCAGCTGTAACAGTTTCCTCAAACCCTCTCCCTGACACCATGGTCTCTACACTCCCAAAATGTGTTTGCCTCTTATTTCACAATGGAAGAAAAAAGGATGGCCGCAGGCATAATCTCCTTCCGCCTCCAAAATATTTCCCAATTTCTCCAGACCTTTGTTCTAAGGAAGGTTAATGTTAATCCATCCACCCACCTCTGCTTTAGATGCCATCCCTGCAACATTAATTCTCCCTCTTTTCCTGTATCTTACATCACCTATCCTGCCCCTCAGATTCTACCTTATCATTGTACTTGTCCTCTCCCATCTTTTAAAAAAAAAAAATTTACTGTGGGGCAAGACTCCTTTTAGATGGTGGTCTTTACAGCCAAGCTGTGCAATAAACACTCTTCATTGCCCGTCCATTCTTCTAAATCACTGATGCAAATTTTTAAAGCATTCATCCATAATCCCCATTTTTCTAAATAATGTATGTCATCTTAATCCTCATGGACAATGAGGTCTCTTCTCTTTCTAGCAGCCTTTCACCATGCTGTATCAGACATACATACAAACATCTCTTTCCCCTCCCTCTACCCTCCCTGAATCATAAATCATGACTAGTGGTTAAATTATTATTCAATATTTATATAAATACACCCATATATGTTTCACATAATTAGTGTACTATGATTATGTTTTTCTGGTACACATTTTGTTTTTACATGATTGCCACTCTTTTCTGGTCTTATCTGTCTCTGCTCTAATTCAATCCTATATTTTCCAATAGAATGGCAAGTCTTGATACAGTGAAATAATAAGGAAATCCACTGCTCACTATTTCTCTCTCATGTAGTCCCTCCTTCACTGGTTCTATATGGAAGGAGGACTCGCTCAGCCAGCTGCCCGGCTGCCATCCTGGGGCTTGCCTTTACTTCTCTGTTTCAGAGGCTGTGAAGCCTAGATTTTAAGTCTTCCCAGTTCATGGTTTAGCTCCTCATTTCAATGAAGTACACCCTCTGGGAGCTTTCTGAAAAGCAGTACAAGGAAGGCTCACTTTTTGCAATCTTGCCAAGTCTACCTTCTCTCATGCCTGGTCATTTTGTTAGGAGTAGGATTCTCAGCTGGGAGTCATTTTCCCTCAGAATGTTGAAGGTACTGCTTTATTTCACTCTGTTAAGAATTCCTGTGCCATTCTGGTTTCTGGTTCCTTAGAAACTTCTCTTTATCTGTAGGATCCTTATATTTCACAATGACATGATGAGGATTGCTTCTCATCTCTTATGCTAGGTACTCACTGTCCCACTTAGTGTGGAAACCCGGGTCCTCAGAAGACCTGGAAATACTGCGTTTATTTCTTCAATACTAACCCCTCTATTTTCTCATTTTCTGGAGCTCCTGCTCTTCAAATGTTTGTTATTCTAGACTAATTCTCTCTCTCATTTTCCCACTTTTTCTATGTGGCATCACTTTATCCTTTAGTTCTCCAGAGTTTTCCTCAATATTACCTGTTGGCCATTTTAATTTCTGCCCTCATATTTTAATTTTCAAAGACCCTTTCTTGATCTGTAATTCCTGACATAACATCCTATCGTTTTTTCATAGATACATATCCTCATATCTCGTGGACAGCATTAATCATTGCATTTTGAATTTTTATTATGCCTCCTACATCTCTGCACTCCTTTGTTGCATTCATTTATCCATCAGGGCATTACACATCATAATCCTGCCACAAACCTTGGTGATTCTTGGCTCCTTTTCAGACCTAATAATCAGGCACCAGGCATTTATGAGAGGTTCCTCTTGTGCACAGCTGATTGCCTTGTAGAGGGGGAGGGTAGGCTCCACCCCTTCTGTTACATCTCCTGTCTGGTTCAGACCATTTTCTCAGACCACCATGACCACTGTTCTCTCCAGGCTGCCCATGCTGAGTGAGCTCCGCCACAGACTAGGCTGAGGAAATGACACTGTTCAGGGAGCAAAGCTGCACTTGGTACCCCCTTTTCCAGCAGTTGTTTTCTGCATGTGAAGTGCCAGGCTTCTGGGGGTAGGTAGAAGGGCAATTGCCTGAAGATGCAGGAGAAAATATAGGTGTGTGCTATTCCTTATGGAAACACTCTACCAGCCCGTCTGCTTTTTGGCCCTTCCTAGCGCCTCCACCTTCAGAGGTACCTGGTGCCTCGAATTCCTAAGCCTGTCAAGATTTGAACAAGAACAGGCTTGCTCCTTATTGATTTCACCCCCACACACCACCCCCACAGACAGTTAAGTGTCAGCTTTTTCTGAAGGAGAAGAGGAAAGGAGCCAGGAGGAGACAGGAGAGGAGGGGGAGAAGGAGACGGAAGGGAAGAGGAGTGAGATAGGAGAAAAAGAAGGAAGGAAGTTATGGAGGGAGGGAGGGAACGTTTAGTGACCATCTCTTCTGCTCCACGCACTGACTGTATAGGACTCTTCACATAAACACACTGAATCCCAACAGCAACGCTCCTAGGTGGGCACAGGTGTCATCACTCACATGGTACCACGGAGGAGACACTGCTGAGACGGTTAACCCGCCCCAACTCGGACAACCAGTAAATACCCGCATGGGAACTCGGGACTCTGTGACTCCCAAGCCAGGCGCTCTTTCCCTTAGCTTGTGCAGCAGGATATGCACAGCTCCAGGGAGGACTGGCCACCCCGGAAGCCACTCAGTGCAGGCAACCTGTGCTCCCCTTCCATGCAAGGCCAGCCGTGCTGCTCTGCTTGGCTCTGGAGGCCCTTCCATCCGCTTTGCAGGACTTCGAAGGCAGTGGGTAGAGTATTTGCTCCTCTCGTTGGATGGGGACCAGGGTGCTGTGTTCTCAGCTGCTTGGGCAGAGATCTGAAGCCAGACCGAGCCACTGACGTCACTCGGTGTGCCCTCCACTTCCACCAGGCCGTTTATGCTGGCACAGCCCAAGAGCAAGGCTGGCGGGAAGGGGATCAGCCCAAACAGAATTAATAAGAGGCAGCTGGTCTTTAAAAGCTGCCTTGACAATGTAAAGAAACGAAGTCAGATGTTTTTGGAGAGGATGTTTAAATGAATGAGTCCAGCTCCTCCTCTCTTCCTATTGCCGCTTCCTCCTCACACACTTGATTCCAGGTGTTCTGTCAGACTTTTCAGCACAAATGGATAACTGATCAGCCAAGGCCAGACCCAGCCAGTGTGAGTCAGGGTCCCAGGACTGGGTTGCACCCAGGGCGCAGCGTTCAAGCCAAGAGCTCTCCCAGTCCACCCAACACACGCCCTCGATGCTTTGTTCACACACCCTGGTCCTGCCCTTGCTGGGCAGAGTTGGCAAAATGTTTGGATAGCTAAAGGGGAAATAGATGCAGATGGTGGGCAGGGATTGCCCTTGTGACGAGTCACCTAAGGGCTACACCAGACACCACAGCAGAGGTGTGCATTGTGCAAATGATAACTTTTAGGGAATAGAAAAGCAAAACTACACATAGGTAGAGGTGCACCTGCCACATGCTGGCCATGCTGTCAGGTGCTTTCAGGACGTCTTTAAAAAAAATTATTTGTTTGAAAGGCAGAGTCACAGAGAGGCAGAGACAGAGAGAGAGGGCCTCCATCTGATGGTGCACTCCCCAGATGGCCACAATGGCCAGAGCTGCACTGATCCAAAGCAAGGAGCCAGGAGCTTCTTACAGGTTTCCCACATGGGTGCAGGGGCCCAAGGACTTGGGCCATCTTTCACTGCTTTCCCAGGCCATAGCAGAGAGCTGGATCAGAACTGGAACAGCCAGGACTCGAACTGGCCTCTTGTACACACAGTTAGTAAAGTCCCACCCTCAGGGGGGAAAAGCTCTTACCTCCTCTGTGAACCCTTCCCTGGACAACCCTCCATAGACACCTCTGACACTTAAATAATTTCTGTCCATTCAGCCCACCTTTAATTACATGGTTTGTGTTGAGGATAGTTTGTCATTTATGTTAGCCTATGATTCATACTGAAAGTCCCAGGAAAGAGATTTCTTTTCACATTTCATGCCAGAGGAAATTCTAACCATGGAGAACTAACATTTGCTTTCCTTCCTGAAAATGAGCTCTTTACAACTCACCATGTTTCTTTCTTTGCCTACCAAGAATTTCCAAGCACTTAGGTTAGGAGTTCAGGAAGGTCTCTCCTCTGTAAGGAAGTAAAATTTAAGCTGAGACTCAAGGATAAAAAGAATTAGCCAGATTAAGACTGGAAGGAACATGATTCTACTTGACAAAAGCAGCACATGTTAAGGTCCTGAGGCAGTGAATGTCCAGTGTGGCTGGAATATGCTGAGTCAGGACAGCAGTGCCAGCGAGAGTGTGTGTTGCACTTCAGACAGAGCCAGCTCTCCCAGATTTTGCAGGCCATAATAAGTCCAGATTTTAGTCCAAATGCACTGAGAAGCACTTTCAAGGAGTTTAATGTGTAGGCATGACATGAGCCAGTCTACCTCCTAAAATGATTTCTCTAGCAGCTCTGAGGAGAATGCATCAGACAGACAAAAGCAGAGACAGGGAGACTAAGAAACTATTGCAAGCTTCCAGGTGAAAGATAATGGTGACCTGGCCTGGACCCCCTGGGCACAAAGGAAGGAAGAAGAGAGCATCAAGTCATGATCTGGGCAGTGGCCAGCGTGGTAGACAGCAGCGACAGTCTGAGTCCCAGCTGCTTCACTTCCAGGCCAGCCCCCTACCAATGTGCCTGGGAAGACAGCAGAAGATGGTCCACCCATGTGGGAGACCCAGCTGGAGTTCCAGGCTCCTGGCTTCAGCCTGGCGCAGTCCCTGCTCTTGTGGCCATTTGGGGAGTGAACCAACTGATGGAAGATCTCTCTGCTTCTGTCTCTCCCTCTCTCTCTGTAACTCTGCCTTTCAAATAAATAAAACTAAGTCTTAAAAAAATAGTCACATGATCATTAAAGCTATAGTATATCTCTATATAAATATAGAATATCTATATAAACTACCACAAATGAGAGAAAACATAGGATTTTAAAATACTGTATATGAGTAAAAGGGACACCTTTTTTATTTGATTATTATTTATAGCCCTTACCTATATTCCTGCTGAACTGGTTTTTTTTTTTTGTTTTTTTTTTTTTTTTTTTTTGCTTTTCACTTGTAGAACTCTTTATTTAGTGGAGATTAAGCCTCTAACGATGATGGATGGATGAATGAAGGGAGGGAGGGAGGGAAGGAGGAAGGAAGGAAGGAAAGGAGGAAGGAAGGAGAGTTATGGTAGAAGGGAAATATTATATTTTCAGGATTATGTTTATGAACTACACTGAATCTGTTCTCTTTGTATTAATATATTAACATGAGAAATTGTAAGAATTGTGTTGTAGTAATTATGCATTTGCTGTCACCCTAATAAAAAAAGACAAGTAAATAATTTTTAAATTTTTAAAAAGAAATAGTTTGGGACAGAATCAACAGAATATTTAGGTTGCATAAATTACCACAGGAAATGGCACTGGGCAAGTGTTTAACTAGTGGTTAAGACACCCCTTGGGGTGCCCACTTCCTGTATCAGAGTGCCTGGGTTTCAGTGCAGCTCTGGCTCCCAATTCCAGCTTCCTGCTAATTCCAGCAGCAGCAATAACTCAACTAACTAGGTCCTTGCCACTCATGCAGGAGACCTGGATTGATTGAGTTCCCAGTGCCTAACTTCAGCCCCAGTTAGGTGCTACTGCAGACATTTGGAGAATGAATCAATAGATAGGAGCTCGCTCACTCTCTTTCTCCCCACTCTATCTGCCTCTTAAATAAATTTTTTAATTTTTTGTAGAAAGAAAAATAGCTTCTGAGCCAGCCAGAACCGGAGTTTAAAACTGGTTCTACCACTTAGCCCTGAGACCTGAAATATATGAATTAACCTCTCTGAACCCAAGACCCCTCACCTGTAGTGTGGGAATGGTAACACCTACAGTCATCCCTGGATCCCTGTGGGATTTGTTCCAGGAACCCTCTCCCCATACCAAACTTCAGGACTGCTCAAGTCCCTTATATAAAATGGCATAGTTTTGCATAGAACCTACTCACATCCTCTTACATACTTTAAATCATCTCTAGATTACTTAGAATGTTAAACATAATGTAAATGCTACATAAACAGTCGCTATCCTGTGCAGTTTAGGAAAAAACAACAGGGGAAAAAATCTGTACATGTTCAAAACTGAGCAACCAGCAACCACCCTGGACATAGCTACAGAGTACACGTCAGCAACGGGATAACTTCATTTTCAAATATTTTCTGTCCGCAGCTGGTAGAATCCACAGATATATAGATGCAAATGTGTAATGCACAGATACAGAGGGCCAACTGTATCAGGAAAGTCGATGCACTGCAAAGTTTGTGGCATAAGTAGATGATAAAGGTGTTGAGGATTTATTTCTGAAGACCAGCCTGCAGTAGCCCAGGGCTGCAGACTGGAGGACAGCTAAGACCCGCCTTGTAGAACAAAAGCGCTGACAGAGGCAGAGCCACCCCCAGAGCTCAGAAGGGACCACCGCTTGTCACCCTTCCCTCCCAAGGTCCCTTTTCTTAGAAATCCTACCACAGGGGCTTCCACCTCCAGACTCCATAGAAGGTACATTCTGATCCCAAAAGAGCAAGTGGGACGGGACAGTGATACCCTCTGGAGGGAAAGCTGAGGACTTTGGAAAGCAGGGGCATGGGAAGCAAAGTAAGTCACTCACTGCACACGTTGCAGCATCCTCTGCCTACCAAAGTAAGCCGCACTTGCGCTCATCCCCCTTCTTCCTGCCTTGTCTCCCACGGCCTCTTCTCTTCTCCCTTCTCCTTAACAGGGTCAGTGAGTAGGGTCCTTCTGTCCCCAGCATTAGGACTCACAACTGAGAAAGTCCACCTGTCTCTCTCCATCCCTCTTTCCCCATCAGTGGAAAGATCCACATCAGTGGCTCACAGCCAAGGTCAGTGAACATGCTGAGAAGACAGCCACTGATAATCCCTCTCCCTCCCTCTCTCTCTCTCTCTCTCTCTCTCTCTCTCTCTCTCTCATCTGTCTGTCTTTTTCTCTCCTTCTGCTGGGAACCTAAGCAGTTCGATTTTACCAACTTTCCCAACAAATTCTCCACCGGCTTAGGGCCATTTGCTACAGAAGGCAGCAGCTTCAATGCACCACACTGAAGCGGTTGCATAACATACCAGTGAGACTCCCAGAAGCCTCACAAAGCCATGCTTCCAAAATAACCACCGTGAATGAGCCCAAATAATACGTGAAATTGAATCGGGCCTGCTGTACCCAGAGGACTCACACAGCCCGGGGAGGGGCCCGCGCCAGACAAGGCTGCAACACTTGATATCTTCTCACCGCTGTGGGCAGATTAGAAAGGGATTAAGATTGGGTGGACAGGGGGCAACTCCAGTGCAGGAGGCTAGCATGTGACTAGGCCCAGGGCAGAGCCATCTTGGAAGGGCTGAGCCCTGTGACTACGGCCCAGCAACAACAGACTGAAGGCTTCGCAGTGGCCAGGCCCCAGGTTAGGTATCCTACCTGCCTCTCTCTCCCTTGTGCTCCCTCATCCTCTGCCCAGCCTTCTTGCCATTTCTATTGGGTGGACTGAGACATGGAGGCTTAGGGCTGCTCACCAGGCTGCCCTGTGCAGACAAGCAGTCAGCCCCAGGTAGGGATCTGTCAGCTGAGGCTCTGGGCCAGCGTGATGACAGCAGTGGTGAAGTCAGAAGCAAGCCAGGCTGGCGTGCTGGAGAGAAAGGATGCAAGGGGGAGTTCCTGGAGAATTTGCACCCATGAGGAGGTTCTCTGCATTCATCTCTGCTTCAGGTTTTGCGTGGCATTCATTTTAAAGTCACACAGTTCTGGTCCCAAACTCATTTAATAGTTCAGGAAGCAGGGAAAAGAAAGATCCTGTGAATAATATGCAAGCTCCTGGGAGCCATGGAAGGAGATGAGAAGGAAACCATAGGACAGACAGGCCTCCCATTGCAGGTGTCCTTGGGCCCCCAGCAGAGCACCTGGACCTGCAGCCAGTGCCCACTCTGCTGCCGACTCTGCACACACCAGCTGCCCCAGGCGTCTGCTCCTCCAGCTGCCAAGAAAACCAAGACTATGGGGCAAGACCTGTCTCAGGTCCCAGGCCCTTACCCATGGCTTACCTACATCCTCCAAGCCCTGCAGTCTTAACAGAATGGATTCGCTTTTCCTGGTCCAAGCACGACCATCGGAAAAACCCTCCTAATCCTTGTTCCCTTTCACCTCACTAGTCCTGAGTTCTGCCTGACCCCCACCCCAGCCCTTCAATATTCTTCTTAGGGTGGGACTTTGGCACAGGGATTAAGGCACTGCTTGGGACACCTGTATTTTGCATCAAAGTGCCTGGGGTCAAGTTCTGGTTCCATTGCCAATTCAGCTTCCTGCTAATGGACACCCTGGGAGGCAGCAGGTGATGGCTCAGGTACCTGGGTCCCTGCCACCCACATGGGAAACCCAGATTGAGTTCTGCGCTCCTGGCTTTGGCCTGGTCCAGTGGGCATCTGGGAGTGAATGTGAACCAGAAGATAGGGGATTCATCTTTCTCTCTCTCTCTCTCTCTCTCTCTCTCCTCTACCTCCCACCAACATCATTCAAAATAAGTTTTGAAAGCAACAATTTTAAAAGAAAAAATAAAACATCATTGAACTAATCATCAGATAAATGGATAAACAAAATGAGTTATATATATATGCATACATATACACTAGGTTATATATTTATGCATACAAATATACACTAATATTATTCAGCGAAAAGGGAAGGAATTCAGACATACTATGGCATGGCCCAACCTTGAGGACACTGAGTGAAAGAAGCAGTCACAAAAAGACAAGTACTGGCCGGCTCCGCGGCTCACTTGGCTAATCCTCCGCCTGCGGCGCCAGCACCCTGGATTCTAGTCCCGGTTAGGGCGCCGGATTCTGTCCCGGTTGCTCCTCTTCCAGTCCAGCTCTCTGCTGTGGCCTGGGAGGGCAGTGGAGGATGGCCCAAGTCCTTGGGCCCTGCACCCACATGGGAGACCGGGAGGAAGCACCTGGCTCCTGGCTTCAGATCAGATCAGTGCACCGGCCATAGCAGCCATTTGGGGGGTGAACCAATGGAAGGAAGACCTTTCTCTCTGTCTCTCTCTCTCTCTCTCACTGTCTAACTCTGCCTGTCCAAAAAAAAAAAAAGACAAGTACTGACTGACCCCATTTATGAGTTCCCTAGAGTAGTCAATCCAGAGAGACAGGGTAGCATGAGGATGTGGAGGTATTGGTTAAGGGTGCAGTTTCTGTTAAGGAGGTGGATGCTGGTGAAGGCTGCACAGCAGTAGGAATGCACTGTCACTGAACTGCACACTTGTCAAGGCTTAAGATGATAAATTTCATGTTATGTCTGTTTTGATACAATAAAAATGATTCATGTAGTAAAAGCTAGGGTGGGCCTCGTGGTGCAGTGGGCTAAGCTGATACTTGAGATGCTCACATCCCATATCAAGGGGCCTGGGTTTGAGTCCTGCCTCTGCTTCTGATCCAGATTCTTGCTAATGTGCCTGGGAAGGCAGTGGATGATGGCTCAAGTCCTTGGGCTGCTGCCACCCACATGGGAGACCCAGATGGAGTTCCAGGCTCCTGGTTTCAGCCTGGCCCAGTCCCAGCTGTTGAGGCTGTTTGGGGAATAAACCAGAAGATGGAAGGTCAGTCTTTCTCTCTCTCTCTCTCTCTCTCTCTCTCACTCTGCCTTTCAAATAAATAAAAATAACATATGAATGTTTTAAAGTCATATAAAACCTTCTTGCCCAGAAGGCCCCCTTGAACCCCCAGCCTTCAGTGGAGAGCCGCTGGCTCTGTCACTGCCCCCATCCCAGCACTGTGCACACTTGAACTGTCTGCTTTGGGGCTCTTCCTCTTTCCCAATAAAATGGGCAAGCTAAGCCTCACTCATCTTTGAGTCCCCTGTGCCTGGCTCAGAGCCCGTCACATGGCAGACCTATAGATTCATGCACCTGCAGCTGAACAACTTACCCACGTCCTCTCCCTGTCCCTCTTTCTGTGTTCTCACTCTCAAGGTCCTCAAAGGTCAAACTATTCTCAGTGTCTCCCTCCTTCACTTCCTACTGCCTCTGCATGCTCCAGCAATCAAACACCTTCCTCAGATACTGCTCAGGCAATCATCCCTCAACACAAGCCTCTGCTCAGGTGACAATGGTTCCAGAATCTTCCATGACCACTCAGTCCTGCTATGAGGTCTGTTCTCCGTGCAGTCCCCTGGGTTCCCTGCCTGGCGTGATTTTCCACACCCCATATCTATTATCCATCTGCGTGACGCTCCACCAACTGTGAGGCTCTTGGAGGTCAGAGGGTATCTTGCATATATCTGAGTTCCAGTACCCAGCAGAGCACTTGGCACAGAGTAGATATTGAGTCAATGATTGTTAAATGAATTACTGAGCCTTAAGGACTTAGTTCCTATTCCTGGTCCCACTACTCACTTCCCTCTTAGGAAAATCAGAAAAAAAGAGAAAGGTGGGGAGAAAAAAATAGCAGGTTATTTAAGGAGGGAAGGAAAGAAGGAAGGGAGAGAGGGAAGAAAAAAGGAAAGGGAGGGAGGGAAAATGAATGGAAGAGGATGGAAAAGGAGGGCAGAAGGCAGGCAGGGACAGAGGGAGGAAGAAGGAAAACTGAATGTAGAGAAGTTGATCAGCCCCTGTCCTGACTGTCGATGAACAAGTTAATACTTTATCCCTTGTAGTATTTTTTGTTGTTCTACTTAATACTATTGGCTGAACTATTTAATTAACACACAATTATTCTTAGGTGTTTAAATTTAACTGAAAAGTGATCCCTGTTAAATATAAGAGTGGGAATACAAGAGGGAAGAGAAGTACAATCTGGGACATGCTCAATCAGACTTGCCCCAAACGGTAGAGTTAGAAACGTGTCTGGGGCTTCCAAGTCAACCCCATCAAGATGGCATGTACCAATGCCATCTCACTCGTCAAAGTGATCCGTTTCAGTTCATAATTGATCATAATGATAGGATTAAGAGTCAAAGGGATCACATAAACAAGTCTAGTGTCTGCTAATACTAACTGATAGAATTAAAAAGGAGATAAAAATCCAACATGGGAAGCAGGTTACACAGCAGACTCATAGAATGGCAGATGTCCTAAACAGCACTCTGGCCTCAGAATCAGCCCTTAAGGCATTCAGATCTGGCTGAAGAGCCCATGAGAGTATTTTAGGCATGGAAATCCAAGACACTCTGGCAAAAAAAAAAAAAAAAAAAAAAAAAAAAAAAAAAAAAAACTAAATGAAAGATCTCTGTGAGTGAGATCCCAGTGGAAAGAACGGGGCCATCAAAGAAGGAGGTACCTTTCTCTGAAGGGAGGAGACTTCCACTCTGACTATGACCTTGTCTAAATAAGTTCAGAATTGGCGAACTCAAAAGGCTTCCATAGCCTTGGCAACTCATGACTAGAGCCTAAGGAAATTGCTGACACCATAAACAAGAGTGTCAATTGTTAAGTCAAATAACAGGAGTCACTGTGCACTTACTCCCCATGTAGGATCTCTGTCCTTAATGTGTTGTACAATGTGAATTAATGCTATAACTAGTATTCAAACAGTACTTTGCACTTTGTGTTTCTGTGTGGGTACAAACTGTTGAAATCTTTACTTAATATATACTAAATTGATCTTCTGTATATAAAGAGAATTGAAAATGAATCTTGATGTGAATGGAATGGGAGAGGGAGCGGGAGATGGGAGGGTTGCAGGTAGGAAGGAAGTTATGGGGAGGGGGAAGCCACTGTAATCCAAAAGCTGTACTTTGGAAATTCATAGTTATTAAAGAAAAGTTGAAAAAGAAAAAGGAGGGCAGCAGGAGGAGCATAGTGGGAGGCTGGCCTCAGAGCCGGGTCCTCGTGAGTCTGCCTCAGTTGATGCTAACACAAATCTCCCCAGTGCCATCTCATGCCTCCTGTGGAGTCTTGTGCTGGCAGTTTGATTCATTCTTTGTTTTGGGGGGCAGCCAAATACCTCCCTGCTTCCCTTAGCAGGCAGGGTCTAAGACAGATCATGTTGCACAAGGAGAGGCACTCAAGAGTCATCTTCATTAGCATTTAACTATCCAATTAAATCCAGGCACTCCGCCATGCCTCCAGAGAGGGCCGAGGGCTGGAATCCACCACACACTCTGTGAGCCTGCAGCAGCTCAGACCGGCAGCTGCACAGCTTGGTTTAGTGTAGCTTTTGAGGGTGGGGGAGTCTTTTATTGTTGTTTTTATGGAAGGGAGAGAAGAGGGGGAAACAGCAGATGCTGAGTGGTCAGAGTATCCTGCGGGGCATTGAGCATAGGGGGAAATTACCTTCCTGATGACTCAGAAACAGGAAGTGGTGACCCAGAGGCAGTGCACAAAGGGCAGGCGTGCACATATGTGATGACTTGGCTTCCTTGCCGCATGCATGTGCTGATAGGGGAGGGCAGGGGGTGTCCTGCGTGTCTCTGCTCACATCCCCTGGTTCCCAGCCCCTTGTCTGCTCTCACAGAGGGCAGACTTACTGCAGCCTTCCTTGCTTTTAACCCTTAGATTCTGGCTGAGAAGAAGGAATTCAGCAGAGTTCACTTGGAGCTGTCTGACCAAGGGTAAAAGCTAGATTGACCAACAGGTACCTAGGTCCTGCAGAAGCCAGCTTGCTGGTGACAGGAACCCTCCGAACAGTAGGCAAACAGAAGCTGGATTCTAAACCCCAAGCCTCTCAACCACTGCTGAACTGCAGGCCACACTCCCACGACACCACCGAAGGAAGGGGGTGGCACGGGGAACAGCCAGCGGCCTGGCACAGAGTGAAGCCAGAGAGACCTGAGACAGCACCAAGGGGTGTCCAGAATACACTTACAGCCTCTGGCAGGTTTGTGGGGAGGGTGGCGGACAGACCACGACGTTAGGGCTGTTGTGACCAAAGGACTGGATGAAAACTGAGGGCCAAAATGCACTTCTGGGTCTGCCTTTTCCAAAGTGAGAACAAGGACCGGGTGACACCCCCCACCCCAGCCACGCCAAGGAGCAGCTCCACTTCCCAGTCCTTGCAGGGTCCCTCTTGCCTTGCCCTCCACCGGACAACAGGCTCTCCATCCCAAGAATGCTGACTCTTGAGAAGTGGCTCTGCTTGTACAGTCTTATCCCCCAGCCCTGGGAGCCCCCAGGTATGGGAGCCCCAGCAGAGACTGTGGGTGACTCATCTGGAAGGGAATTAGGGGCACGTAATCCACATCCCACGTGCGGCAGCCTGCTCCCTGTCTGCTCTCTGTGGGAGTCCAAACCTGCAATTCCGTGTAAATTCCGTGACAGTTGGTAGACCTGGAGAGCAGCGCATATTAAATCCACTGGTGAATCCAGAGGAGCCGGGCTCATTTGTCTGTCTCTTCAAGGGGAGCCAAACCAGCCCAAGGCTTAGCCAGCCTTTTGTGTGCATTCTGTCAGCCAAGCTATACAACAAGACCCACAATCAGCAAAGAACCCAGTTGGCAAGGATTTGGCTCCCTGGGATTTCATCCCACAGAAATCCCCCTTGTACTGGAGATGGCTGCCTAGACACTTGTGCCCCAACGGTCTCTATGGAGGGAACCGGAAGAGCATGAGTCATATCCAAGCTTTGTCCTGGGAAGGGGCTGCTGAAAGGCTTGTCTAGTGAGTCTGGGAATGTCCTGGTCCTGGGGTATCATATTGTCACCCCCCACACACTGCACCATCACACTGTCCCCAGCTCTCCAGGTACCTCTGCACACCCTCAGCACCAGATTCACCAGTTCCTTATTTAGACAAGCCCACCCAGCTAGGGTGAAATTGGTGGGAGTAGCTGAGGTGGAAGAAGGACTAGGAGACAGAGCCTTGGGGGTTCACTGTACAATAAAAGCAACTCAACAAAGAAAAAAGACTTTGTGGGAGTAATGGAGGTGTTTGTTATCCTCAACGTCACCCACCCCTCCCAGTATTAACACTGCAGGACCTGAGGCCCAGAGGAGCAGAGAAGCCAGCCCTGGACTTCACAACCGGTAAGGAATGGAGGCAAGGTTCAGATCAAGGTCCTGGGGTTCATCTGCTGCCTCTGAAAACAAAGGACAAGAGCCTCCACCATGGGGTGTGTGTGAGGCGCCCCAGGCCACCTGCCCCAGCAAGAGTCTCTCTGCTCTGTCACAGAATCTGAGACTGCACCTCCGGAGAGTCATTCCCAGGGTGCAAAAAGGCTTTAGAGGTGTCACTCCACTTATCAATACAGTCATGAGACTGCTATTGCTTGACAAAAATAATAGTGGTGCTAATAATAATAATAGATCCTGGGACGGGGGTTAGCACTGTGGCTAGGTGGTTGCTTGAGATGGCCACATCCCACATCAGAGTGCCTGGCTCAAGTCCCAGCTCCTCCACTTCAATCCAGCTTCCTGCTAACGCACACCCTGGGAGGCAGCAGGTTATGGCTCAAGTACTTGGGTCCCTGCCACCCACATGAGTTGTGAGCTTCTGACTTCAGAGTCTGTCCCAATCCCGGCTGCTGCAGGCATTTGGGAAGTGAATCAGTGGATAGAAAACCACTGTCTTTCAGTCTCTCTGTGTGTCTGTCTGCATTTCAAATAAAATGAAAATAAATCAATAATTTTTAAAAACAGCAGATCCTGTATCTGCAGATAGTGAAAGTGATAGACGGCTACCTCATGCTGTGAACGGGGTAACACAGAGAGTGACAGTAGGATGCGTGAGGTTTCCTTTGGAAGGTGTTCCAAACTGAGACTGTAGGTTGAACAATTCTATGACTACACTAGAAGCCACTGAATTGAATACTTCATGTGGATTATATCCCAATAAAAGTCTTTTTTTAAAAATTAACACCTGCCTTTGAGGAGTTCAAAATGGAACTGGAGTAAGAAGAATTAGACAAAAAGACAGGATATGCCAATGAGTAAGAGGAACCAAAAGAGTTCAGAGAGGGGATGGATCAATCCTTTTTGGTGTTAGAGGAGGTACGATTGGCTGTATTTCCATAGATAAAAATGAGAAATCGCTTTTTCCAGATTGGAGACGTAGGACCATGGTTTCAGGAGAAGGTAAGAGAGTGAGAAGGATGCCCAGGAAACAGTGAGCCAGCCAACAGAAGCAGGCACAAGGATGCCTTACAACAGTGTATCTGCCACCTATTGCTGTGTCACAAATACCCAGAACCGGATGGCTTAGGACAACAACCACCACCTGTTTGTTCACAATTACACAGTCCACGCTGGGCTCCACAGTCAGCTCATGATTCCTCCAGAGCTAGAGAATCCACACAGGCCCTGCTCAGAGGCCGGCTGGCATGGCTGCAATGAGCTAGAAGGGAGACATCCCTCCCCCTCTCCTCAAGGCCTTTCACATACCATGGCCTTTTTCTCTCTCCCAGCATCCCACAGGGAGCTGGCCCAGGCTGTCTTGCATGGCATCTTAAAGGAGCAAGAGAGCAAAACCAAAAGCTGCAGGCCTCTTTCAGTCTGGGCCCATCACTCGTACACATCATGCCCACCACATTGTATTCATGCGTGGAAGTCATCATCTCAACCCAGATTTGGGGAGGGAGCAGAATACACAGATGTGGACTCAGGCAAGCAAGAGTCACTGAGCGCTGACCACGAATACCAAGTAACAAATCGTAGAGCTGCCTCAGAAGAGCTTACTCCAGTGCCCTGGCTAGTTTTGAAGGTATTTGGGGTGAGGACATGTTTTCTGGGAAAGTGGGACCAGGAGCAGAGCTGAGGACATTGAAGTCATTCAAGATTTCTCAACTCAGATGCAAAAAGCCCTAGGAAGGGTGACAGTTTAAGCCTGTACTGCCCCACATTTTAGTAAAAGATGATCATGTGCATACGGAAAGCAGGAGAGAACCCTGGGACGACCAGCAAAGTCAGAGAAGCTGCAAGGGCTGTGTATCTCAGTTACTAAATCAGACACCACCTGCTCCCAAAACAGAAGCCTGGAACCACACAGGGGCCGCAGGGCCAGGCTGCAGAAGGGAAGAGACTTTGCTCCTTTATTCTCCCTCCCCCTCCCCCTCCCCCTCCCCCTCCCCCTCCCCCTCTCTCTCCCTTCAGTTCTCCTGGTCTTCTTCCCTCAAGATGCTGTTTGGCTCTCCAGATTAGCCAGCTACAAAATAGAGACACTGGAATCTCAGCTTGGGGTATGAAAGAAAGAAGACCCAAGACAGCTGGGGGAGAAGACCTACTTCAGGCTACAGTAGGGCAGTGAAGAGCAGAGGGAAAACGGAAACTGCTGCTCCAGCTCAACTGGTTATTTGGATGACTACTGTTCCTTTTTGGACTATTTCTCCCCTCATGTTACATATCACTGATCCAAACCCCAGAGGAACTGGACATCTGAGCCTGCTCTAGCCCCATGATTCTTTTTTTTACAACTTGTTTGTTTGTTTGTTTGAAAAGCAGAACAACAGAAGAGGGAGAGAGAGAAATCTTGCCTCTGCTGGGTCACTCCCCAAACGGCCTCGATGACCAGGGCTGGGCCAGGCTGAATCCAGGAGCCATGAATTCCATCCGTGTCTCCCACATAGGAGGCAGGGCAGAAGCCCAAGTACAGGCCATTTTCTGCCATCTTCTCAGGCATATTAGCAGGGAGCTGGATAGGAAGCCGAGCAGTGAAGACTGTAACCAGCACTCATAGATGAGCTGCTGGCATCACAAGCAGTGGCTTAAGCCACAGCACACAACACAGGTCCCTGGCCCCACAGTTCCAATGCCTCACCCCACCTTCTACCCTGAATGACAAAACAAAGCCACAGAATGTTGCCAAGGGCCCTCACCAAAGTGCAGCAAGAGCTGCAGCCCACCCCGGGCGTTTTTAACAATGAGCAATCAAACTTTTCTCCCCCACAGACTTGGAGTCAGATCTGCAGCGGCTGCCTCGACAGAAAGCAGTTCCTGGGAACAAGAGAGATGGTCATCGGTCCAAGTGCACATGTATGTGTATCGGCGACCCTAGCCAAGCACTGAAGGCATTTCCTCCACTGAGACACTGTTGCCAGGATGCTCCTGCTGGACTGGGAGTGTCCCAGCCAGGGTGGGAATCTGACACAATGGTTAAGATGCCCACATTTCAAATCAGAATGCCTGGGTTCAGGCCCAAGATTAGCTTCTAATTCCAGCTTCCTGCCAATACACATTCTGCAGGGTAGCAGATGATGGCTCAAGTAGTTGAGTCACTGCCACCTAAATGGGAGACTTGGGTTGGGTTCTCAGTTCCTGGCTTTGGCTTGGACCAGCCCTGGCTGTTGTGAGTATTTGGGGAATGAATCAGCAGATGGAAGATATTCTCTCTCTCTTGCTCCCTCTCTTGCTCTCTCTCTCTCTCTCTCTCTTTTTCTTCTCCTTCTCCTCCTCTTCCTCTTCCTTCCCCTTCTCCTTTATCTCTCTCCTTTTCTCTCTCTCTGTTTAAAAAGAAATCCCATTCTAACACGAAGCCAGCAGCCTTCATTTCACCTTGCAAAGGATTATCCTTTTTCCCATCTAACTGCTCTCTTCCACTGTCTGGCCTCCCCCAGGTCTTCAGCCACCCCTCGTGATGCCCGGGTTTCTGCCTGAACAACCCTCACTTAGGTGTCCCAGCCCCATGGCAGAACGTTTCCATATCTTCCTAAATCATCCCTTCATCCCCAGTATCAAAATTCCGACGCGTACATTCTGGAGGCCTGCCCTGCTGCACGGTGACTGTGGCTGGCACTACTGCATCACACGCCTGAGATTTGCTGGGAGAGTACAACATAACGTGTTCTTGCCCCAAAAAAGGAGGGATGGGGTACAGGAAAGAGGGGAACAGGTATGTTAATTAACTGTGGACGCACAGATCACAACCTCACATGGTACAACTCACCTTAAATATATACTATTTGAATTCATCAATTATACCTCAATAAAGCTGAAAGTCAAAAGAAAATTCGGACTGTCAGGTCAGCGTGATCTCTGTCAGCTATGGGTGTTAGTAGATGAGAGGGCCCTGGCAAGGACCTGGCGGCACCTTGGGGAGGGTGGAAAGCTGGGCGGGGAGACGTCCAGAGACGTGTGGTTGATCAGAATCTCCAGATATCTGTCTTAGGTAAAGAAAAGCTAAACCAGGGAGGGAAAGGAGTCAGGAAGGCCATGGACTCCAGCTGACCTCTGACCTCTCAGCTCCCACACCCCAAGTCAGAAATAGCGCCATCAACCAACTGCCAAGACCCTTTGTGCACACAAAGCCGGGCCTGTGGGTCACACAGTAAACAGGCCACAGGGCACTGCAAACCACCATCAGCCTGATTTACCTGTTGTAACCACTCAGAAACACCTGGAGGACTGGCTTCTCCCGCAGAAAGCATCTCCGACCTCGCCCACCAAGCCTGACAGCCTGGTGACAATGGCGGCTCACAGAGGCCTGGGGGCAACAGTGGCAAGTCCACAGCTTCAAAAGAAAGCAATTTACAAGAAACACTCACACTTGACAAGGAGCACCATCTAGGGGATTTACACGGTAAAACCTTCCTTTGAGCAAATACAGACCTAGGAGTATTCTACTGCCCTCTGCCTTGGGCCTCAGAAACACAGCCCTCTATGAAGAGCTTTGCACCCAGGTCTGAGCATCCGCGTGGCCAGGCAGAGCACAGCCAGGGTCCAGGAAATGGCCCCGGAGGCTCTGAGGAGGGGGCTCCCGGTTGGAGAGGCGGGGGGTTGGGTGAGTGGATTGGCAATGCCTCAATGGGCACCTCTGTGATTCTCAAAAGGCTTAAAAAAATTGAAGATCCATGTTCCCAGGTCTTCCTAAGTGGAGATTTTTAGTTAGGGTGACCAACAATGCCACATTCCAGCAATCAGTACTTTCCTTCGGCCCGCAGTCCTTCCTTCTGTTAACACAGGCATTGTGTTAACACAGGTAGGGAGCCCAATCCCTACCTGCAGGGGGCAGAGTTCTCCATGGGCTTTGCTAGGAAGGACACCCTGCAGTGGGACGGTGGGAAGCGCAGCCTGGCCTCCCCTTCGCCTCTGTGAGTGCGGGGGTGGGGTGGGGGCGGAGGCTCTGCAGAGTTAGTGGTCCTGGCGGGGGGGGGGGGGGGGGGGGGCAGCAAAAGAACACTCACTTCCTCTCAAGCCTGTCTTGGTTACTGAGAGACTCCAGAAAGGGCCACTTGTTCCCACGCATGGAGACTCTGATTTCATGTGTTTTAAAACACTGCGCCGATCCAAAGCCAGGAGCCAGGAGCTTCTTCCGGGTCTCCCACGTGGGTGCAGGGGCCCAAGGACTTGGGCCATTTTGTACTGCTTTCCCAGGTCACAGCAGAGGGCTGGATCAGAAGTGGAGCAGCCGGGACTAGAACTGGCGCCCATATGGGATGTCGGCACTGCAGGCAACGGTTTTACCCGCTACGCCACAGCGCTGGCCCCTAAATGGAATTCTGAGCTAGGTTTTATTATTAACCTGGCATGCTGAAGCCAACAGATCGGGGTGACCACCACTGAAAAGACAGCTTGTTAAAAATAAATAAATAACAAGCTGTCAGCACACACCTATTAGAGGCACCACAGCTCAGAACACGGAGCACATCAAAGGTTGCTGAGACCATGCGGCAACAGGGGCAAGCCTTCCAGCAGCCGGGAGCGCCACACGGTGGAGCCACTCTGGAAGACAGTGTGGCAGCTTTTTGTGAAATTAAACATACTCTTACCACAAGACCCAGGAACTGGAAATTTATGTGTACACAAAATCCTGCACAGCTTTACTCATAATCGCCAAAATTTGGAAGCAACCAAGGTATTCTTCATTGGCAAATGGATAAACTGTGATACCTCCAGTCACTGGAATAATACTCAGTGCTTTAAAAAATGAGTATAAATGTGCATTACTAAGTGAGAGGAACCAATGTGAAATGGCTGCATGCTACATGATTACAAGTACATGAAATTCTGGAAAAGGTAACACCATGGCCAGTGGAAATCATCGGCGATTGCAGTGGGTGTTCAGCACAGCAGTTAAGATGCCACTGGGGGCACCGGCATCCCAAATCCCAGTGCCTGAGTTTCAGTCCTGGCTGTGCTCCTGTTTCCAGCTTCCTGCTAACAGGCACTGGGTGTACTTGGGTCCTTGCCAACCACATGGGAGACCTGGATGCAGTTTTTTTTAAGATTTATTTATTTATTTGAAAGTCAGAGATACACGAAGAGAGAAGGAGGAGCAGAGAAAGAGAGAGAGAGAGAGAGAGAGGTCTTCCATCCACTGGTTCACTCCCCAATTGGCTGCAAGGGCTGGAGCTGCGCCAATCCGAAGCCAGGAGCCAGGTGCTTCTTCATGGTCTCCCACATGTGCAGGGGCCCTCCACTGCTTTCCCAGGCCATAACAGAGAGCTGGATCGGAAGTGGAGCAGCTGGGACTTGAACCAGAGTTCATATTGATGCCGGCACTGCAGATGGTGGCTTTACCTGGTATGCCACAGCCCCAGCCCCTGGATGGAGTTCTGAGCTCCTAGCTTTGGACAGGCCCAGTCTGGGCTGTTGGAAGCATTTGGGGAATGAATGAATGAATGAATGATTCTCTCTCTCTTTCTCTCTCTCTCTCTCTGTGTGTGTGTGTGTGTGTGTTGTTCACTCTCTGCCTTTCCAGTAAATAAATAGAAACCAAGATGTCAGTAGTAGCCAGGGGCCAGGGGGCAGGGATGGACGACTAGGCACAGCACAGAGGGGAGGGGTTTAACACAATGGTGGATGCATGTCATTGCACATTAGTCCAAAGCCACAGAACTCCCAAGACCGACAGTGCACCCTAATACCAACCATGGACTCCAGGTAATAACAATGTGCCCAAGCAGCTTCATCAGTTACAACAAATGCACCGAGGCCGGCACTGTGGCATAGCGGGTGAGATTGCCAGCTGCAATGCTGGCAACCCATGTGGGTGAAGGATCTAGTCCCGGCTGCTCCATTTCCCATCCAGCTCTCTGCTGTGGCCTGGAAAGCAGTGGAGGATGGCCCAAGTGCTTGGGCCCCTGCACCCACATAGGAGACCAGGAAGAAGCTCCTGGCTCCTGGCTTTGGATCTGCACAGCTTCGGCTGTTGCAGTTAATTGAGGAGTGAACCATCAGATGGAAGACCTCTCCCTCTCCCTCTCCCTCTCCCTCTCCCTCTCCCTCTCCCTCTCCCTCTCCCTCTCCCTCTCCCTCTCCCTCTCCCTCTCCCTCTCCCTCTCCCATCTCTGTGTAACTCTGACTTTCAAATAAATAAATAAATCTTTTTAAAAAAAATGCAAAACTTTGGTGAGGACGTTGATAAGGGAGCCAAATGGGAAATCTGCAGCTCTCTTTACCTTCAGCTCAATTTCCTTGTGAACTGCAACTATGCTTAAGAAATGGTCTAGGGATGTACTTTTCTCTGAAGGGAGGAGAGAATTTCCACTTTGCCTATGGCCTTGCCTAAATTAACTGACGGAGACTTTGGACTCAAAAGGCTTCCATAGCCCAGGCAACTCATGGAAAGAGCCTTGCGTGATCACTGACGTCATACATAAGAGTGTTAGTTGTTAAATTAACTGTGCACTAACTCCCCATGTCCTAAATTAGTCGAATTATGAGATTTAACTGTAAAACTTGTTCTCAAGCAGTTTTTTTATACTTTATGTGTGTGTTCAAATAGTTGAAATTTTTACTTAGGATAAAGTTGGTCTTCTGTGTATAAAGTTAATTGAAAATGAATCTTAATCAAAAATGGGACTGGGAATGGGAGAGGGAGGAGGAGGTTGGGTAGGAGTGGGAGTGGGAGGGCAGATATGATGGGAAGAATCACTGTATTCCTAAAGATGTACTCATGACATTTATATTCATTAAATAAAAGGTTTCTAAATTAAAAAAAGAAAAAAAAGAAATGGTCTAGGAAAGAAAATAGTCCGTTACTCAAAGCTCCCAACAGGAAGGGCCCATGTGGCAGGGAGGAGGCACCCAGGAAGTGCCTGGGTCCATCAGGAGGCAGAGGGCACTCATGCGGAAGAACAAGCTAGCAGGGGGAGCAGGTGTGGCACTGGCTGGTGCGGATCATTTCAGCAGGCTCCGGCACACAGGACTCTCCCCAGCTGTCCGGTGCCCAGCCCAGGAGCGGCGGGCAGGGGTCAGTGGCCCAGAGTGTGAGAGCCTGACACAGAAGGTGGCTGAAGGATGGGCTCAGGACTGGCTGGCCACGTGTGAAAGGCACTCTCAGAATCTAAGTCTTTATTGTCTCCAGGAATTGGGTGGACCCAGAAAGGCCAGGTCTTCCCATGTCACCAAGACCCGAGAAGTCAAAGCATCAGAACATACGGCTGACACGCGTGTCACACAGTGCACTCAGAGCAGACAGACATGTAGGACCCAGGACTCTCAATCTAGTTCTCTTTTCACTAAGGTAAGCCAGCAGCCCCTCAGTCCACCCCCATGTCTAACCTGGTTGCCCTGTGCCTTCAAGCTCACACCATCCTTGAGGGACTTATTCATTTGACTTTGAGACGTTAACTTCCACTTTCACTCCCACCTCATAGAACTACTTCTTTCCTAGGTGTTGTACTGCTTCCTAATCTTGTGCGCATACCAGACACACAATCCTGCTGTCCCCATCTGGAGCTCACACCCCAGGTCACTGTGCTTGACACACGTTGGGGGAAGTTGGCTAATTTGCAAACAGGGAGGCCAAGAACACACTGGCTGGTCAGCTCTCCGTGTGGCCTCTGGACATGGACAGGATGCTGCCAGGAAGGGGCTGTCCCTGGGGGCTCAGCCAGGCTTCTCCCATGACAGTTCAAGCGACACCTGTCACAACTTGTTCCCTCCCACATGGTTATGCCTAAGCCCCAGGGTGAAAGGCGCTGAGGTCCAGACACGCAGGCAGGCACACTCCAGAAGGGGCAGGTGGCAGTCACAGGCTCTGCTCCAGACAGGTGAGGCTCTGGGCCTCACTCAGGCCTCAAGGGAGGCTGAAGAAACCAGGACGCATGCAGCAGGACCCCACAGGCCCTCAGAGCAGGAGCCCAAGGACGAGGAAGCTCTTGTGCATCACCAAGCCCCAGTTACCAGCACCAGGGCTGAGCAGGCATTCTGTGCATACAGAATGAATGAAGGAACGCATGACAAAAATGCACGGGGTGCATGGCAAAGGCTCGGGCTACAGGACTTGGGAAAGAACCCTGCTATGAGGCCAAGTTCATGTACGGTATATGCCAGTGCGGAGGGAGCTGGGAGCAAGGCAGAGGTCTGAGGCTACAGCAGCAAGACAAGGGATTTGTCTGAGAGTAGCGGAACCATCACAGACTTGTCTGAGACCCCGTGCACAGCAGGCCTGCAGAGGGAGGGGAATCAGGGCAGCCCTACACACAACAGCAGTGAGAGGGCAAGGCTTGCGGGTGAGCGAGGGCAGGCTTGGGGTAAGGGTTGGCACAGGGATGGTAGTCAATGCGGTAGGTAAAAACGTGCTCAGAGCCTATGCTTCTTGAAGCACTAGGAGATTACAATCACCCTCAGTGTCAGTGTCCGGGGCAGGCTGGCCCTCCCAGAGCCTTCCTTATCCCGCCTTCATGCCCTGCAGCAGGAAAAGCTACTCCTTCCCTTCCTTCCCAATTCACTCTCTATCCCACCCAGCCTAGGCTCTGCATTTCAAGTAGATGAAAATTAACATCTGTAACATAAACAACTAAGTAAAATAAAATGTACTAAGGAATTCTAAAAGCGACTACATTAAGTCAGTCTTTGCATTAGCACGCGACTTTATCCGAGGATAAAGGCGAAGGGCAACATTCCTACCCCCGCCCCCCAGCTGCCCACCTCACTGCCAGGGTGGGAATGTAGCTGCCGAATGCTTTGCTTATCCCCCTGTATTAAGCAATGGGAATCCTGTTAGAGCTGTACTGGAAATAAGATTACTTCCTGCCTCGGAGAAGAGTTCACCTGGGGCATATGCCTGTCTCAAAAGGAAAAAGAAATGCTAGAATTTAAAAGGGAGAATTTCACAGCAGGTTCTTTTCCCTGGTAAAGGTCCCTGGCAAAGTGGGAGAGCCTGGAAGCCTCAGCCAGCACCACCAGACTGAAGTCAAGGGGTCAGCAGGGCCTTGCTCCTCCCAGCGGCCTCAGCAAACCATCTACTGGTGGCTTCTGGTGTCTCCTTGTCTTGTGGCTGTGTCACTCAAACCTCTGCCCTCACATCAACCCACCTCCAAGGTGTGTGTGTGTGTGTGTGTGTGTGTGCCTAACCTCCCTCCACCTCTCTTTCATAGGAACACTTGGAATGGTATCTGGGGCCCACCTGAGTGATGCCAGATTATCCTCTCAGCTCAAAATCCTTAATCTACCTCATCTGCAAAACAGGTTTAAAGATTTGCTCTTGGGGCCGGCGCTGTGGCATAGCAGGCAAAACTGCTGCCTGCAGTGTCAGCATCCCATATGGTCACCGGTCCCAGTCCCGGCTGCTTCACTTCTGATCCAGCTCTCTGCTATGGCCTGGGAAAGCAATGAAGATGGCCCAAGTCCTTGGGCCCCTGCACCCACATGGAGATCTGGAAGAAGCTCCTGACTCCTGATTTCGGATCAGCCCAGCTCTGGCTGTTGTGACCATCTGGGGAATGAACCAGTGGGTAGAAGATTCTCTCTCTCTCTCTCTCTCTCTCTCTCTCTCTCTCTCTGCCTCTCTGTAACTCTGTCTTCCAGATAAGTAAATAAATTAAAAAAAAAAAAAAAGATTTGCTCTTGGGTAGACGTGTGGTGCAGCAGGTTAAGCAGCAACCTGGGACACCCACATCCCATATCAAAGTGCTGGGATTGAGCCCAGCTCCACCTCCCATCCAGCTTCCTGCTGACACATCCTAGGAGGCAGCAGATCAGAGCTCAAATATTTGGTCCTTGTCAGCCCATGAGGGAGACCTGCATTGACTTCGGAGCTCCTGGTTGGTGCGAGTATTTAGGGAGTGAACCAGTAGATGAAAGATCTCTCTATATATCTATTTCTCTCTCTTCCCCTGCTTTCAAATAAATATAAATAAACAAACAAATAAACAAACAAAATTTTTTTTAAAAAAGATTTGCTGGGCGGCACCGGCACACCGGGTTCTAGTCCCTGTCGGGGCACCGGATTCTGTCCCGGTTGCCCCTCTTCCAGTCCAGCTCTCTGCTGTGGCCAGGGAGTGCAGTGGAGGATGGCCCAAGTACTTGGGCCCTGCACCCCATGGGAGACCAGGATAAGTACCTGGCTCCTGCCATCGGATCAGCGCGGTGCGCCGGCCGCAGCGTGCCGACTGCTGCGGCCACTGGAGGGTGAACCAATGGCAAAAGGAAGACCTTTCTCTCTGTCTCTCTCTCTCACTGTCCACTCTGCCTATCAAAAAAGAAAAAAAAGAAAAAGATTTGCTGTCCTGTCCAAGGTTGCACTGGTAGTGCAGCCTGGTTCTAGCCATTCCCTCCAGTTCTGGGGCCTCTGGCGCTATTCGTTTCTACGTGGGAGGCTCCAGCGTAATCCTGACGTGAAGCCCAGGTTTGGGGTGGGGACCTGAGGGACCTCCGTGTCTCCGTCCCCAGCACTTTCCTAAGGTTCTGGGCGGGCAGCCCTCTCCAGTAGCCCCGAGGGTCTGCGGCAGAGCCCGGACGCCAACCAAGCCGGTGCATGACACAATGACCCCAGCAGAGGGCAGTGTTGGCTCAAACTTCCCCCACGTATCTCGGACTTAAGTCTTGCTCCGGACCTAACAGCGTTTAGAACTTTTTTAATAATAAAAAAAGATATCAAAATGACCCATAATCCCATCACTTGTTTGAGTTACAGAATGTGACTCCATCCAGTCCCACATCCAAAAGGATGTGTTGGCATATGATGCTTATGCTTCCTAACTCGTCTTTAAGTTTAAACATACAAATCTGCTGTGTATGCAGGTGCAGTGACCGCCGCACACATGCAAATCTTTCTTTCCAAATACAGAATCAGGTCTTTTGTGGTCCACAATCCACATTTTTCACTTTTTAAAAAGTGTACATGGCCGGCGCCGTGGCTCACTAGGCTAATCCTCCGCCTTGCGGCGCTGGCACACCGGGTTCTAGTCCCGGTCAGGGCACCGGATTCTGTCCCAGTTGCCCCTCTTCCAGGCCAGCTCTCTGCTATGGCCAGGGAGTGCAGTGGAGGATGGCCCAAGTACTTGGGCCCTGCACCCCATGGGAGTCCAAGATAAGTAGCTGGCTCCTGCCATCGGATCAGCGCAATGCGCCGGTCACAGCGCACCGGCCGTGGCGGCCACGGGAGGGTGAACCAACGGCAAAGGAAGACCTTTCTCTCTGTCTCTCTCTCTCACTGTCCACTCTGCCTGTCAAAAAATAAAATAAAATAAAAAGTGTACATGTTCCTCTTTCTTACAAATGCATATGTTTTTCAAGTGGCTCTGTGCTATTCCATTATACAAGGGTACTTCACAAAGCTCATGGGAATGGAATTAAAAGGTAAGTTTGGGGGGCTGACGCTGTGATGCAGCGGGTTAAAGCCCCAGCTGGCAGCACCAGCATCCCATATGGACAAGGATGGGCCCCTGCACCCAGAGACCTGGAAGAAGGTTCTGGCTCCTGGATTCCAATCAGCTCATCTCTAGTTGTTGTGGCCATTTGGGGAGTGAATCAGGGGATTCAGGGGATAGAACACCTCTCCCTCTCTCTCTCTCTCTCTACCTCTCTACCTCTCTACCTCTCTGTAACTCTGTTGCAGCCCAGCACTTTGCTCTCATGCCACATTGGAGTGCCTGATTCCGGTCCCAGCTACTACACCCCCAGTCTAGCTCCCTGCTAACATGCCTGGGAGAAGGCAGCAGAGGATTCCCCAAGTCCTTGGGCCCCTGCCACCCTCCTGGGAGACCCAGATAGAGCTCCTGGCTCCCAACCTGGGCCTGGCCCAGATTCGGCTGTTGTGTCCATTTGAGCAATGAACCAGTAAATTTCTTCCCTCTCTTTCCCTCTTTGTCTCCCTCTCTGTCATTCTGCCTTTCAAATAAATAAATAAATCTTTTTTAAAAAAAAGGTAAGTTTATTTTGATGCAACAAATTTTGAAATCCATGGAGTTTTTTCTTAACACACATTTTCCACGAACTTTCTGAAGACCCCTCATATGAAAACATATTAACTACCTTTGCCTCTACCTTTTCAGCTACAAATATTGCCCCAATTACAGTCCTGTGGCATTAATGTTAGCGTAATCATGTCATTCATTCTGTAAAATATAAATATAGACTTCAGCAAAAGAATGCATTCATTTTTCTGTATTTTTTTGTAGTTCAATTTGGATTTTTTTTTTGTCTTATCAAATGCTGAATAGTTTTTCAACATATTTTGGTATAGGCTGAGCATTTAAAAAATAGTACACCAAATAGTTAGGGGGAGGTCAGTTTTTATGATTTCTTTTTGGTAGAGGTGGTAGTTATAAAATTCATTTAATTAGGGCCGGCGCCGCGGCTCACTAGGCTAATCCTCCGCCTAACGGCGCTGGCACACCGGGTTCTAGTCCCGGTTGGGGCGCCGGATTCTGTCCCGGTTGCCCCTCTTCCAGGCCAGCTCTCTGCTGTGGCCAGGGAGTGCAGTGGAGGATGGCCCAAGTGCTTGGGCCCTGCACCCCATGGGAGACCAGGAAAAGCACCTGGCTCCTGGCTCCTGCCATCGGATCAGCGCGGTGCGCCAGCCGCAGCGCGCCGGCCGCAGCGGCCATTGGAGGGTGAACCAATGGCAAAGGAAGACCTTTCTCTCTGTCTCTCTCTCTCTCACTGTCCACTCTGCCTGTCAAAAAAATTAAAAAAAAAATTTTAAAAATTCATTTAATTATTCTCCCAATTACAAGTATTTTGACAAAGTTTGCTTGCCAGTCACTAAAGGAACAGTCACTAAACTATATCTTGGATACAAAAGAACATTGTGCAAAACATACTGCACATCTATTTCACCACCTGAAAATGTGTTTTGTGTTCTCTTTTTCCCTTTCACATCTTACAAAAGGTAAAAGAAATAACATTTGTCTCTCTGCTCGTCACTCTCCTTAAATACCCAATCAGGAAAGCCGATAAGCCTCTAATTGCATCAGGTGCTGGGGTTACAGCTGCCAGAAATTGCAAGACAGAGAGAGATTCCTCCCTGCTTCAGGTTCCTGTAAGCAACTCTGTTCGAATGGTGGGGATGTGGCCGCTGGGTTAAACGGCACCACCCCTCCCATCAGCCCTGGGAGCTGAGCTACTGCATGATCAGACAATAGCCAGGTTCTAGGCTCTGGTGAGATTCCAGTCTAAGAGTAAAAACTAGATGTGTCAGCATGGGACAGGCGTGGCTGTGTTTTGCAGGCAGCTGGGAGAAGCCTTTCTTCAGAAGCCTTTGCAAATGGTACCACCATCTCAGGGGCAAACAGGACTTCAGCTCAGTTGGCTCCCAAGAAGCTGCACAGGGGCTGACAACATTGAGACTTGAACGTCCTGGTGCCCTCCAAACGCCAGCACCAGAGGCGGTGATTTTATAACAAAAGCAAAACTGGGGCACGCAATTGGGAGAAGAAAAACGGCATGAACAAGTTCCTAAGAGACACAGTTAAGCATCTAAGAAGATTGAAAGTTACGTTGACACCACACTTGGCAAGGAGTCAAAGACAGAGTGGAGAGGCAGGAAGCTCAGTGCACAGCAGAAGCCAGGGCAGCCTCTTCCCAAAGCCCAGGTCTGAGGTTTCCCGGAAAGAGCCATGGCCGTCCTCTCCACCGTTCAGCTGCTGGAGCTGCAAGTGCTTCCCCCGTCCTGATTCCACCCCGAGCCCTTCAACTCCACAGCCATCACTGACTCCAGCTTCCTCACTGAGACCTGAATGCCTGCCCTGGGACAGGTATGGTGGTGCAACAGGTTAAGCTGCTGCTTGGAGTCACTGCATCTCCTGGAGGAATGCCTAGTTTGAGTTCTGGTTCCTCCACTTCCCATCCCAGCACACCCTGGGAGGCAGCCGATGGTGGTTCAAGCATTTGAGTCCCTGCCACCCACGGGGGAGACCTGGATGGAAGACCTCACACCATCTGTGATGTTTTTCTCTGTCTCCCCTCAATCTCTATCTCTCTCTCAATACATATAAATTTAAAATAATTTTTATGGCTGACAAAATCGTGACACAGATACATCCTTAATAAATCTCATGCTTTAAGAGGCCAGGAATCCTGCACACACGCTTTCCAAGACCAGGACACAAAGGCCCCAGAGTAAATCACACAGCTGTCTGGGGTCTTTGACAACTAACGAAGGATTAGGAAAATGCACTACTAGGAAACCTGGGAAATGCATGGGAATACCTGGGGCAGGAAGGAGAGAAGAGAGGAGAGGTAGAGAGAAA
Organism: Oryctolagus cuniculus; assembly: GCF_964237555.1. Lineage (NCBI taxonomy): Eukaryota > Metazoa > Chordata > Mammalia > Lagomorpha > Leporidae > Oryctolagus > Oryctolagus cuniculus. The sequence continues at coordinate 50,644,844 of NC_091433.1, forward strand.
AGGGAGCAGGAAAGGAAAGCTCCTTCTAGGAGCCAATCCCCCCAGAACACAAACAGCTGCCTGTGACCCCACGATGGCTGCCCATCGCCACTAGACTCATTGGTTTTTTTAAGAAAAAGAAAAGTGGGAATAAGAGAGGGAAGAGATGTACAATTTGGGACATGCTCAGGCTGACTTGCCCCAAATGGTAGAGTTAGAAACATACCAGGGGACTCCAATTCAATCCCATCAAGGTGGCATGTACCAATGCCATCTCACTAGTCCAAGTGATCAATTTCAGTTCACAATTGATCATAATGAAAGGACTAAGAGTCAAAGGGAGCACATAAACAAGTCTAGTACCTGCTAATACTAACCGATAGAATAAATAAAGGGGAGAGTGATCCAACATGGGAAGCGAGATACTCAGCAGACTCATAGAATGGCGGATGTCCTAAACAGCACTCTGGCCTCAGAATCTGCCCTAAAGGCATTCCGATCTGGCTGAAAAGCCCATGAGAGTATTTCAGGCATGGAAAGCCAAGACACTCTGGCAAAAAAAAAAAAAAAAAAAAAAAAAAAACACAAACACCTAAATGAAAGATCTCTGTGAGTGAGATCCCAGTGGAAAGAACAGGTCTTCAAAGAAGGAGGTACCTTTCTCTGAAGGGAGGAGAGAACCTCCACTTTGACTATGACCTTGTCTAAACAAGATAAGAATCGGAGAACTCAGAGGGCTTCCATAGCCTTGGAAACTCATGACTGGAGCATAGGGAGACTACTGATGCCATAGACAGGAGTGTCAATTGGTAAAGTCAACAACAGGAGTCACTGTGCACTTACTCCTCATGTAGGATCTCTGTCCTTAGCGTGCTGTACATTGAGACTTACTGCTATAACGAGTACTCAAACAGTATATTTCATTTTGTGTTTCTATGGGGGTGCAAACTGTTGAAAGCTTTACTTAATGTATACTAAACTGATCTTCTGTAAAAAAAAAAAAAAAGAAGAAATTATTAATTCCCAACTTGACTCTCACTGGGATTAAACATGACAATAGGTCTGATCTGATTTCATCATCATTTAAAAAATCATCTATTATTTTTCACTTTATGTTTCTGTGTGGGAGCAAACTGTTGAAATCTTTACTTAATGTATACTAAGCTGATCTTCTGTATATTAAGAGAATCGAAAATGAATCTTGATGTGAAAGGAAGGGGAGAGGGAGTGGGAAAGGGGAAGGTTGCGGGTGGGAGGGACAGTATGGGGGGGAAGCCATTGTAATCCATAAGTCGTACTTTGGAAATTTATATTCATTAAATAAAAGTTAAAAAAAAAAAAAAGTAAACTAACTGACTTCTCTTTAAAAAAAAAAAAAAAAAAACCTTCATTTCCTCAGGAGCTTTGAAAAGCAGACATTCTTCTGCATTGCTGGAAGTTATCCCAGGTGTTCAAGCATGTCCAGGTCTAGGTGAGGCTGACCACCAGCTTTGTGCTCCACCAGTTAGCCTGCCATGGGCCAGCCAGACCTCTGAGTGTGGATGGCCAGGAGAACATCATCACGGGCCAGCTGACGGTTTTTCCAAGGGACTGGAATCCTGGGACCATCCATCTGCCATTTTTACAGAGTTAAATATGATTTTATTTGATCCGTTGCCTTTCCATTTAATTTGTATCACTAAGAATCAGCCACTCCTTTTGCAAATGAAAAATTATGTCATCATATTTGATCTTTCTACTTTAAAAAAAATTTGCTTATTTGAAAAGCAGAGTTAGAGAAAAAGATCTTCTCTCCACTGCTTCATCCCAAAATGGCCACAATGGCCAGAAGCCAGAAGCCCAGAACTCCATCTGGGTCACCCACGTGGGTGGCCAGGGCCTAAATACCAGGCACATTAGCAAGGAGCTGGATTGGAGGTGGAGCGGCTGGGACTTGAACTGGTGCTCTGATATGGGATCCCAGCATTGCAAGCAGCGGCTTAACCTGCTGCACCAGCTGATTCTCTACTTTAAAAAGAAAAGACAGAAGGTCCTTTTAAAAAATAAAAATACGGCAGGGCCGGCACTGTGGCTAAGCAGGGTAAGCCTCCACTTGTCCCAGTTGCTCCTCTTTCAATCCAACTCTGCTAATGGCCAGGGAAAGCAGTGGAAGATGGCCCAAGTGCTTGGGCTCCTGCACCCGTGTGGGAGACCCCGAAGAAATTCCTACTTCTTGGCTTCCAACTGGCTCGGCTCTGGCCATTGCAGTCATTTGGGGAGTGAACCAGTGGATGGAAGACCTGTCTCTCTGCTCTCCCTCTCTCTGTCTGTAACTGCCTCTCAAATAAATAAATAAAAATATTTTAAAAAATAAAGAAATACAAGGGTTGCAAGCCATGAGACATCGTGAAAATGTTAGGACTCCGGGCTTTGAAACCATACAAAGAAGAGTTTCTATGGTCTTCAGCTAGAGCCCTGCTCTTGTGGCCTTTGCAGAGAAAGCAGAGAACCACCACCTTTACCAAAAAGCAATCACAAAAATTGACCTCCCCCTAACTATTTGGTGCACTATTTTTTAAATGCTCAGCCTATACCAAAATATGTTGAAAAATTATTCAGCATTTGATAAGACAGGTGATAGCTCAAGCAATTGGATTCTTACCACTCACATGGGAGACCTGGACTGAGTTCCCAGCTTCTGGCTTCAGCACTGTGTCAATCATTATGGGCATTTGTGAGTGAAGTAGCAGATGGGATCTCTCTCTCTCTCTCTGCCTTTTTATCAGTCCCTCTCTCTTTTTCTTTGTCTTTCTATCAGTCTTTCTGTCTCTCAGATAAATAAATTTTAAAAAATTAAATGATGTTTGGCCCATAAGAAAAACTATGCATAAACTATTATCCCTGACATAACCTCTTTCATAATTGTGAAATCACAAGGTTACTAATTTTTTGAATTGTGATTAAATATATAACATAAAATTTGCCATCCTATCTTATCCATTTTTGTACATGGTTCCAGGGTATTAAGTACATTCACATTATGGGGACATTACCACCATCCGTCTCCAGAACTTTTCCTTTTGCAAAACTAGATGAAACTCACCAAAACCTCATTCTCCCCTGCCTCCAACTCCTGGCATGAATTTGACTACTCTAGGTACTTTATATAACAGTAATCATACAGTATATGTCTTTTTGTGACTGACTTATTTCACTTAACATAATGTTGTCAAGGTTAGTCCCTGTCATACCTTGTCAACATTTTCTTCCTTTTTAAAGCTAAATAATGGTGCTTGTATGTATACCTACCACACATAGTTTACTTACGCATTTATGTGTTGATGAACATTTGAATTGCTTCCACATTTCAGCATTTATGAAAAGCACTGCTATGCTAATCGAATCCAACAACACATCAGAAAGGTCATTCACCCAGACCAAGTGGGAATTATCCCTGGACTGCAGTGATAGTTCAATATTCACAAATCAATAAATGTAATACATCACATTAACAAACTGAAGAACAAAAACCTTATGATTTCCTCAATAGATGCAGAGGAAGCAATTGATAAAATACAACAACACCCTCTCATGAGGAAAACCTTAAATAAATTAGGTATAGAAGAAAATTCCTTAACATAAGCAAGGCAATGTATGACAAACCCACCACCAGAGTCCTATTGAATGGGAAAAGCTGGACACATTCCCCCTAGGATCCAAAACCAGACAGGGATGCCCACTCTCAACATTACTATTCAATATAGTCTTGGAAGATTTAGCCAGAGTCATTAAGCAATAAAAAGAAATCAAAGGGATACAAATTAGAAAGGAGGAAATCAAACTATCCCTATTTGTAGATGACATGATTCTATATATAGGGGATCCAAAAGACTCCACTGAGAGACTATTAGAACTCTTAAAGGGTTTGGTAAAGTGGCAGGATATAAAATTAGCACACAAAAATCAATAGCCTTTGTATGAACAGACAATGCCATGGCTGAGAAAGAACTGCAATCCCATTCACCACGGCTCCAAGGATGTCAAAGATCTCTACAATGAAAATTATAACACATTAAAGAAAGAAAAAGGGGGCTGGTGCTGTGGCACAACGGGTGAGGCCACCACCTTCAGTGCCAGCATCCCATATGGATGCCAGGTAGAATCCCCGCTGCTCCACTTCTGATCCAGCTCTCTGCCATGGCCTGGGAAAGCAGTGGAAGATGGCACAAGTTCTTGGGCTCCTGCACTAATGTGGGAGACCCAGAGGAAGCTCCGGACTCCTGGCTTCGGATCAGCCCAGCTCCAGTCCATTGCAGCCATTTGGGAAATGAACCAGCAGATGGAAGATCGATCTCTCTCTGCCTCTGTCTCTACCTCTCTGTAACTCTGTCTTCCTTTTAAAAAAATTTATTTATGTTTATTTGAGAGGTAGTTACAGACAGTGAGAGGGAGAGACAGAGATACCATCAAATTATTAGAGAACATTGGGGAAACTGCAAAATATTGGCATAGGCAAAAACTTCTTAGAAAAGACCCCAGAAGCACAGGCACTCAAAATCAAAACTGACAAATGGAATTACATCAAGCTGAGAAGCTTCTGCATTAAAAAAAGAAGCAAAGTGAAGAGGCAACCAGCAGACTGGGAGAAAATATTTGCAAACTATGCAACTGATAAAGGGTTAATATCCAGAGTCTATAAAGAGCTCAATGAATTCAACACCAACAAAACTAACAATCCAGTTAAGAAATGGGCAAAGGAGGCCAGCACAGTGGCGTAGCAGGTAAAGCCGCAGCCCGCAGTGCCGGCATCGCACATGGGCACCACTTTGAGTCCTGGCTGCTCCACTTCCGATCCAGCTCTCTGCTACGGCCTGGGGAAGCAGTAGAAGATGGCCCAAGGCCTTGGGCCCCTGCACCCGTATGGGAGACCCGGAAAAAGCTCCTGGCTCCTGGCTTCAGGCTTCAGATCAGCCCAACTCTGGCTGTTGTGGCCATCTGGGGAGTGAACCAGTGGATAGAAGGCCTCTTTCTCTCTCTGCCTCTTCTTCTCTGTGTAACTCTTTCAAATAAATAAATAAATCCTTAAAAAAATGGGCAAAGGACTTAAACAGTTTTCAAAAGAGGATATTCAAATGGCCAACAGACACCTGAAAAAATGCTCAGAATCACTAGCTATAAGGGAAATGCAAATCAAAACCACAATGAGGTTTCACTTCACCCGAGTTAGAATGGCTGTTATACAGAAATCAACAAACAACAAATGCTGGTGAGAATGTGGAGGAAAAGGTACCATAATCCACTGTTAGTGAAAATGTAAACTGGTAAAGCCACTATGGAAGACAGTATGGAGATACCTCAGAAATCTGATATAGACCTGCCATATGATCCAGCCATGCCACTCCAGGGCATCTACCCAAACCAAAAGAAAGAAGCATATGAAAGAGTTATCTGTAACTCCATATTCATTGCAGTTCATTTTGCAATTGCTAAGACATGGAATCAACCCTGATGTCCATCAATTGATGACTGGATAAAGAAATTATGATATACACACCCACATACATACACACACACACACACACACACAACACTATGGAGTACTACTCAGCTGTGACAAAAAAATGAAGTTCTGTCTTTTGCAACAAAATGGATGTAAATGGAAACCATTATAATTAGTGAAATAAGCCAGTCCCAAAAGGCAGATATCATGTTTTCCCTGATCTGAGGTAACTAATAGAGCACCTAAAATGTAATTATTTGAGTAAAATGAACATTTTGAAATTTGATGACTGTTTACAACCCTTGTCTCTTCTCTTGAGGAACAGTGATTTTTTTTCTTCATATTATTTGTTGAATTCTTAGTGTAGGGTTAACCTTAGGATCATGAAGTAAAGTGAAAAGAGCTCTTAGTAAAAATTAAGAGTGGGAATAGGAGAGAGAAGAGGAAGAAGGGTTGGAGCATGGGCAGGAGGGAAGCTGGGGTGGGAAGTGTCACTATGTTCCTAAATCTGTATATATGAAATACAAGAAACTTATACAGCTTAAATAAAATTTATAAAGGAAAAGAAAAATAATAAAAATTAAAAAACAAGCAGAAAAATACTACTATGAAAATGGTGGATGTACAAAGCTCTTTGAGGCCTTGCATTCAATTGCTTTGATTACACGCCCAAAAGTGGCAATGCTGGATCATAATTCTGATTTCAATTTTTTTCACAAGCCATCATAGTGTCTTCCACAGCATCTATATACCATGGCGTGTTCTCCCCGCCGTGCATAGAGTTCCGGTTTCTCCACATCGTCACCAACACATGTATTCTGGTTTTTTAACAGATTAGTCATCCTAATGAATGTGAACTGGTATCTCACTGTGATTTTGGCTTGCATTTTCCTAATGATTAGTAATATGGCGCATCTTTTCATGTGCTTATTGCATATTTGCATGTCTCCTTTGGAGAAAGGTCTGTTCAGTCCTTTGCTAGTTTTTCAATCACATTCTGTGTTTTCACATTATTGTTGCGCTTTAGGGGTTCTTTATTCTAGATATTAACCCCTTATCAAACAAAGGATTTGCAACTCTTTCTCCCATTTTGTGAGTTGCCTTATTACTCTGTTGGTAATGTGCCTTGGTCCACGAAGTTTAACTGCATGAGGTCAGTCTGTCTATTGTTTTCTTTTGTGGCTTAAGCCTTCGATGTCATGGGCTTTGAGCCAGTTTGGATACACTGACTTTCGGGAACTCATTCATTTTATCCATTTCCTAATTTATGATATCCTCTTATTATCTGCAGTATATAAGGTTTTTACCCCATTTTAAATTCCTGCTATTGTTTACTTGTGCCTTCTTCCTTTTTCTTAATCTTGATTGAGGTTTTCAATTGTATTAATCTTTACATTCCACATTTTGGCTTTTCTGAAGTTCTATTTTGTATGTTTGTTTTCTATTCCATTTCTGTTCTAGTTCTTCCTTTCCACTTTCTTGAGAGTTCTCATCTGTCCTTTAGTAACTTCCATTTAAAAAAAATGTATTTATTTGGAAGGCAGAGTTATAGAGCAAGAGGGAGAGAGGTTATCCATTCCTTAGTTCACTCTCCAAATGGCAGTGATAGCCTGAGCGGCCAGGAATCAGGAACTCCATCAGGTCTCCCATGTGGGTACAGGGGCCCAAGGACTTGGGCCATCTTCCAGTGCTTTCCCAGGTGCATTAGCAGGGAGCTGGATCAGAAGTGGAGCAGCTGGGACATGAACTGGCACCCATATGGGATGCCAGCATTCCTTGCAGAGGTTTAACCTACTATACCACAATGCCGGCCCCTCGTAACTTCTTAAAGTGAATTAATTACTCATTTGCTTTCAGCCTTTCTCATGTTCTCTTATAAACATTTAGGACTACAAATTTTCTTCCATGTTCCACAAATTCTGATAGTGTTTTGATGATAGTTCAATGACACATATTTTCTAGTTTTACTTGTATTTACTCTTTCACTCATGAGTTTATAAATTATTCTAATGCTTACAAGTTATAAATAATATGTATGACTGATACTGCATTAGGAACAATAGTGACAAATAAATGCAACATGGATTTAATTCAATATTTTATGGCTCCAGATTTGAAAGCAAACTATGTGAAGAACTCACAGCCTAGCTGAACTAACATAAATAATCATGCCAAATCTAATTACGGTAGCATTATTTTTAGGATCAGAACTAATTTTTCTTTGAGATTCTTACAATCACAAGTGAGAATGCTGTCATGAAAAGTTTTGGAAGCTTTTGAAATATGCCAATAAAAGAAAAGATGACTGAGCGCTCTTTCTAGGGCATCTTTCCAGGTTATATTTGCCTTTCATTTTCTGTAGGTTATTTTATAACTCCTTAATCTCTTGTTTTGGAGATATTCAAAGTCCTTTCTTCTAACTGTTTTGAAATATACCAAAAATCATTGCTAACTACCATCATCCTGCTGTGCTAGAACATATTCCTCTTGACTGTATTTTTGTACTAAACACTTTTTAACATACATTTTACATTTTGAGATATAAGACTGTATTACTCAATTTTTCAAATTAATAAAAACAAATTTTAATAAATAAGCAAAACAAATTGGACAGGCATTTGGCAGACTGCTTGGGATACCAATATCCCATATTAGGGTGACTGTATTAACGCACATCCTAGTAGATAGTAAGTGATGACTGAAGTACTTGGGTCTCTGCCACCCATGTGGAGACCTAGATTGAGTTCTGGATTCCTGTTGTTTGGCCTGGCCCAGCCCTGGTTGTTGCAGACATTTGGGGAGTGGAATAGCAAGTGTAAGATATCTCTGTGTCTGTCTCTGTCAATAAATATATTAAATAATTATTAAATTAAATAAAATTTTAAATTAGATTATCTATTCAATTCCTTTTATGTCACATGAAAATGTATGCTTGATGTTGCCAATTCTGCCAATCTTCAAGGAATGCCAAAAATTGAGACCTCGGGATTTTTTTAAAGATTTATTTTATTTGAAAGACTGAATAAGGGCCAGTGTCATGGTATAACATGTTAAGCTGCTGCCTGCAATGCTGGTGCCCCATAAGGGCACCAGTTCAAGTCCCTGCTGCTCCACTTCCAATCCAGCTCCCTGCTAATGCACCTGGGAAAGCAGCAGAAGGTGGCCCAAATACTTGGGCCCCTGTACCCACGTGAGAGACCCAGATGAAACCCCTAGCTTCTAGCTTCAGTCTGGTCCAGCCCTGGCCATTGTGGCCATTTGGGAAGTGAACCAGTGAATGGAAGCTAGCACGCTTTCTCTCTCTCTCTCTCTCTCTCTCTCTCTCTCTCTCTTTCTCTCCCTCCCCCCCCCCGTCTCTGTCTCTCTGTAGTTCTGACATTCAAATAAATAAATAATTTTTTAAAAAAGATTTATTAAAAAAGAAAAGCAGGACTCAGTTTTGACTCAGTATTCTCTGGAATACCTTCTGTGGAATTGGCAGTACATATTCTTCAAATGCTTAAAAGAGTTCAGTTACAGTAAATTGATACTGCTGTTTTCTTGGAGGAAAGATTTTTTTTAAGTATTGTTTGAGGACCAGGATACTATGTGGATTAAGAGCATAGACCATTTGGGGAGTGAACCAACAAATGGAAGATCTCTCTCCCTCTTTCTCTCCATCTCTCTCTCTCTTTCTTTTTAAAGATTTATTTTATCTATTTGAGAGGCAGTTACAGAGAGAGAGAGAGAGAGAGAGAGAGAGAGACAGAAAAAGAAATTTTCCTTCCCTGACTGGGGTTTTTTTCCACTCCTTCTCACCTCAAAATTCTCACCTCTGAAGTGAAACTTAGAGAAAAGTAGCAAGAAAACTACAAAACTTCCCATATATTCTTGCCTATTGTTCTCAAACATTGAAATTTCACAACCTTTGCTTTATTCTTCTCTCTCTTCATGTATGCACATGTCAGGGTGGGGGGGTGTATGGGTTGAATATCCCTTATCGAAAACCAAAAGTATTTCATATTTTTGGAATATTTGCATTTATGGAATGTAAGATCTTGGAGATGGAATCCAAATCTAAACATGAAAATCTTTATGTTTTATATATACCTTATTCATAGCCTGAAGATAATCTTATACAATTTTGGAAGTGCAACCTTCACAAGAGGTCAGATGTGGAATTTTCCACTTGCATCATGCCAGCACTCAAAAAGCTTCCTATTTTGGCACATTTTGGATTTTAGACTTTCAGATTGGAGAGTTCAACCTGTATATAAAATTTCTTCCAAACTGAGAAGTTGAAGACATGATGCCTTTCTACCATGATACTTGAGTATATAGTTTCTATATGCATTCTCTCTACAACAAGATAATAAAACTAAGTAAATCAGCATTAATGCCATATTCAAATATCACCAACTTTCCAATTCCCCTCATAGCAAAAGAAACTCCTGGATCATGTTTTGTACTCACTTTCCATGTCTTTTTAGTTTTTCACTCCTTGACTTTCATGATCTTGACAATTTTACAGATTGTAGAACCCAGTAGACTGTATTTTTCAAAAATGGATGCAATGTGCAATATTTCATGCTCTTCCAGAAACTTCTTGTCACTTCCCATTAAGTAGTAGAATCTATTTTCCCTTTCCTTGAACCTGGATGGGATCATTATTGCAATGACCACTGGAGTATGACAGAAGAGATGCTCTAAGAGGCTAGGTCATAAAAAGGATATGGCTGTTTTTAAAATTTTATTTATTTATTTGAAAGGAAGGGTTACAGAGAGGCAGAGGCAGAGTCAGAGAGAGAGGTTTTCCATCTACTAGTTCACCCCCCAGATAGCCACAACAGCTGGAGCAGCACCAATTCGAAGCCAGGAACTAGGAGCTTCCTCCAGGTCTCCCACTAGGGTGCAGGGGCCCCAGGACCTGGGCCATCTTCTATTGCTTTCCCAGGCCACAGCAGAGAGCTGGATCAGAAGTGGAGCAGCCAGGACTGGAATCAGTGGCCATATGGGATGCCAGCACTGCAGACGGTGGCCCTACCTGCTATGCCACAGCACCAGCCCCAAAGATATGGTTTTAACCTGGTTCTCTGCCACTTTCTATCTCCTTGTTTCTTGCTTTCTCTCTCCCTCCACTTACCTTTGAAGTCTAGTTCCTCCATGCTGTGAGGAACTCAAGCAGCCATGTAGAATGACTACATGTAGGGCCAGCACTGTGGCGTGGTGGGTAAAGCCACCACCTACTAGCATCCCACACGGGCACCGGTTCGAGTCCCGGCTGCTCCACTTCCGATCCAGCTCTCTGCTATGGCCTGGGAAAGCAGTAGAAGATGGCACAAGTCCTTGGGCCTCTGCACCCGCGTGGGAGATCCAGAAGAAGCTCCCGGCTCCTGGCTTCGGATCGGCACAGCTCTGGCTGTTGTAGCCAATTGGGAAATGAACTAGTGGATGGAAGACCTCTCTCTCTCTCTCTCTCTCTCTCTCTCTGCCTCTCCTCTCTCTGTATAACTCTGACTTTCAAATAAATTTTTAAAATCTTAAAAAAAAAAAAAGACCAGATGTAAGCATTTCTGTGAAATGCCCTAAGAGGGCTGGCATCAGACACCAGATAGGTGAGTGAAGGAGCTCTCAGATAGCTATAGATCCTAGGCTGGGAGTCTTCCATTCCAGACCACTCTCATGAAGTAGAGACAAATCATCTCTTCCATGCACTTTCTGAATTCCTGGCCTACAGTAGCCATGAACCTAACAAATGACTGTTTTACATCTCTAAGTACTGGAGTATTTGCTGTATAACCAGAACAAACTCTGCTATTTTATAAAGTGTCTCTCAATTTGTGTGTATCCAATGTCAAATTTGTTTTTCACTTTTTAAATGTAAGTTCAAATTCAAAGATTCTAAAATACAGTATGGACCAAGTAATGATTTTTTTAAGATTCAAAACCAAAATCAAAGATAGCAAAAAAAAAAATCAGTAAATGGATCTCCATTAAAATATAAAACTGGTCTGTGAAAGATGCTGTTAAGAGAAGAGAAATACAGGACACAGACTGGGAGAAAATACTTGCAAAATATTTATCTCAGGGGGCCAGTGCTGTGACGTATTGGATAAAGTCACTGCCTGCAGTGCTGGCATCCCATATGGGTGCCAGTTCGAGTCCCAGTTTTTCCACTTCTTATCTAGCTCTCTGCTATGGCCTGAGAAAGCAGTAGAAGATGGCCCAAGTCCTTGGGCCCCTGAACCCATGTGGTAGACCCATAAGCTCCTGGCTTCGGATTTGTGCAGCTCCAGCTCCATTTGGTAGTGAATTAATGAACGAAAGACCTTTCTCTCTCTCTCTCCCTCCCTCCCTCTCTCTCTCCCTCTCCCCCTCCCTCTCCCTCTCCCTCTCTCTCTCTCCCCCTCTGTAACTCTGCCTTCCAAATAAATAATAAATTTTTTTAAAAAAATCTATCTGATAAAGGGCTAGTATCCTAAAGATACAGAGAACTCTTAATTCTCAATAAGAACACAAACAATCCAATTTAAAAAGGGACAAAAGAACTATACAGACATCTCATGGAAGAAGATATACAGATGGCAAATAAGTAAATGAAAGTATATGCAAGTCATTTGTCATTGGTGAATTATAAATAAGACCAATAATGAAGCATAACTAGAATTACATATTGACTACAATAAGAAACTACCAGACTGGCTAAAATCCAGAGCTCTGACGATACCACGGGTGCGGGGATGGAACAGCAGGAACTGTCATTTATGGCTGATGAGGAAGCAAACTGTTCAGCCACTCGGGAAGGCAGTTTGACAGCTTTTTATGAAGTTAAACATGCTCTTGTCATACAACCCAGCAGTCATGTTCCCGGGTATTTATCCAGATGAGTTGAAAATGTAAGTGCACACAAAACCCGGCACACTAATTTTGACAGCTGCTTTATGCAAAGATTAAAGAAGCAGGAGTGGGCTCTCTGGCGTAGTTGGATAAGTCTCTTCCTGCAGCACTGGCATCTCATATGCACACAAGTTGGAGTCCCAGCTGCTCCATTTCTGATCCAGCTCCCTGCTAATGTACCTGGGAATGCAACAGATTATGACCCAAGTGCTTGGGCCCCTACACCCATGTGAGAGACCCAGAAGAAGCGCCTGGCTCCTGGCTTTTGATAGGCCTAGCTCCTGCCACTGAGGCCATTTGGGGAGTGAAATGATAGGTGGAAGACTCTCTTTCTCTCTCTCTCTCTCTCTCTCTCTCTCTCTCTGCCTCTCCTCTCTCTGTGTAGCTCTGACTTTCAAATAAATAAACAAATCTTTTCTCTCTCTTCTCCTTCCCTCCCTCCCTCCCCCTTCTTTCTCTATATCTCTGCCTTTCAAATAAATAATCTTTAAAAAAAAATAAAGCAACCAAGACTGTAAAATATTGGATAAACAAACTATAGCACATCCAGATAATACTTGAAAAATGGCAGTCAGTGATTTTTTTTTTTTAATTGAGCCATCAAGGCTGGTGCCGTGGTTCACTTGGCTAATCCTCCACCTGCGGCGCTGGCACACTGGGTTCTAGCCCCAGTTGGGGCACCAGATTCTGTCCCGGTTGCTCCTCTTCCAGGCCAGCTCTCTGCTGTAGCCCAGGAGTGCAGTGGAGGATGGCCCAAGTGCTTGGGCCCTGCACCCGCATGGGAGACCAGGAGGAAGCACCTGGCTCCTGGCTTCAGATTGGCACAGCATGCCATTTGGGGGTGAACCAACAGAAGGAAGACCTTTCTGTCTCTCTCTCTCACTGTCTTACTCTGCCTGTCAGAAAAAAAATAAATAAAGACCTCTCTCTCTCTCTCTCTCTCTCTGCCTCTGCCTCTGCCTCTCTGTAACTCTGCCTTTCAAATAAATAAATAAATCTTTAAAAAAATGAGCCATCAAGTCATAAAAAGATATGGAAGAACCTTAAATGTACATTGTTTGGTTAAAGAAGCCAACCAGCACCTACTGAAGCTGCATGCTCTTCTGGAACAGGCAAGACTATGGAGACAAAATTACCAGTGGTTCAGCGGTGGGGGAAAGAGAGAGGGATGAATAGTTAGAAGACGAGACTTCGGGGGCATTGTAACTACTCTGTATGATGCTGTGATACTGAATGCATGGCATCCATGCAGCAGAACCCTGAGAATGTAGGACACTAAAACAAACCCTAAAGTGAATTAAGGACTATCATTAATAAGAAGGTACCACACTGATACAAGACATTAATAATAGGGAAAACTGTGGAGGGCAAGTGTATGGAAATTCTCTGTACTTTCTGTTTGATTTTTCTGTAAATCTAAAACTGCTGTAAAAATATAGTCTGTTTTTAAAAAATGGCAAATCAGTGTTGTGGTACAGCAGGTTAAGCTACCACTGTGCTGCCAGCACCCCATATCAGAGTGCCAGTCAGAGTCCTGGCTGTTCCACTTCCAATCCATCTTCCTGCTAATGTACCTGGGAAAATAGCAGAAGATGCCCAAGTATTTGGGCTCCTGCCACTCATGCAGGAGACCTGGATGGAGTTCCAGGCACCTGGCTTTGATCAGTCCCCAGTGCTCGCTTGCTCTCTCCCTCTCTCTGCCTTACAAATAAAATTAATTAATCAATCATTTATTAAAAGTGTGGGACAAACCCACCATCTTTTCAGGAGCAAGAGTTGGTAACCCTTTCTTAATAAAAGTGAAATGAGGTGGGTGGGGGCTGGCTCTATGCTGGTGTAGTAGGTAAAGCTGCATCCCATTTGGGCACTGGCTAGAGTACTGGCTGCTCCACTTCTGATCCAGCTCCCTGCTGGTGTGCGTGGGAGAGCAGCAGAGGAATGCCCAAGTCCTTGGGCCTTTGCACCCACATGGGAGACCTGAAGGGGGCTCCAGGCCCCCTCAACTCTGTCCCTTGTGGCCATTTGGGGAGGGAACCAGCAGATGGAGAACCTCTTTCTCTCTCTCTCCCTCTGCCTCTCTGAAACTCTTAATTTCAAATAAATAGATAGATATTTTAAAAAGAAGGAGGAGGAGTAGTTGGAGGAGAAGAAGAGGAGGAAACAAAGGCTGGTGCTACAGCACAGTGTGTTAAGCAGTTCCTTGGATGCCCGCATCCCATATGGCAATGCTTGGTTCAAGTTTTGTCAACTCCAAATTTCTGATCCAGATTTCTGCTAATGTCCATGGAATGCAGTGGATGATGGGCCAAGTACTTGGGTTTCCACCAGCCATATCGGAGAACCAGATGGAGTTCCTGGCTCATGGCTTCAGCCTGGCTCAGACGACCCTTGCAGGCATTTGGGAAGTGAACTAACAGATGGAAGGTCTCTCTCTCTTCCCTCCTGCCATGCACCTTTCAATAATAATAATAATAATAATAATAATAATAATACATTTAAAAAGAAGCAGAAACAGCAGCATAAAAACACCTATGTTCAAAAAAGAAACTGATGTGATAAGTGGCCATTAACACTACAGTAGCAAATAAATGGCTGAATTTAGCTAATGGCTGCATTAAGGCTAGAATTTAGAACTCTCATCTAATTCCAAGTTCTTGCCAACCCATCTTGCTGCAACATTAAAGACCTCACCCTACCTCAGGATAGGTTCAGATAAAGCTTCGTTGTTCTGAATGAGCTGTGTGTTCTACAGGAGAAAAGCCCACAGAATAGGAAAATTATCGCCACTTCCCAAAGTGAGCTGGTCTGAGTCCTAATAAAGTAGCAAATACAACAGTCAGTGTGAGCAAGAAGGCTTTCCAATAGCCAGAGCCAGAGTCTCCCTGGTGTTCCTGGGAGATGCTGCAGACCAATGTGAGGGATACAGCAATTAATGCCCTCACAGCAGGTGCCTTTCCTCAATAATGCTGATAACTCTGAATACAAACCACAACCATTCAGTCATTTCAGCTAGAAAGATGATGCTTTGGCTTTGAAATAAAATAACTCTGAATGAATGCATATGTATTTAACGTCCTTGTATCTCTGTGTTTGGTCAGATCACGCTACCTATTGAGAAATTACTGCAAGTCTGTGAAGAATAAAACATTAAATTTTTGGAAAGATTTATTGTTTATTATTCAAAAGGCAGCACAACAGGGAAAGAGAGAGAGCTTTCACCTGCTGTTCCAAATGTCCACAGCAGCCAGGGCTGGGCCAGGCTGAAGCCAGGAACTCCATCCCAGTCTCCCACGTGGTGGCAGAGGTCCAGGTATTTGTGCCACCATCTTCTGCCTTCCTTCCCAGGTGCATTATCAGGAAGCCAGATTGGGAGCGCCTGAACTCAAACCAACACTCCAATATGAGAAGCAGCAGCTTAACCCACTGTGCCACAACACCGGCCCAAACATATTACACCTTTAAATGTAGTCAATGCTTTACATATTGCAAAAGAACATTGATGTGGAATTTTTCTCTGTAATTCTCACAGAAACCCAGTGGTTCAGGTTACTCTGCGCATCTTACAGAGGAATCCAAAGTTGACAGCAAGTCCCCGTTCGTGCATTAAGCCAAACTTATGGCCCTCACCAAGGCTCTTGCTCTTCCACGTATTACCTCACCGCCTTTCAAATACACACACATGCTGATATAAACGAGGAGGGAGGAGTGGAGCAACTGCTCCCAGATTTTCTGTCCCTCAAACCAGGCCAAAAATTTGAAGCCCTTAGATCCTTGCTATTCAGGGTGTGGTCTTAGAATCAGCTTGTAGGAAATGAAGAATCTTGACCCAACAATCCCGAATCACACTCACATCTGAGAAGCCCGGATGTAGGCACTGAGGCTCTTGGCCAAAGATACGGTCTCCAGCCTGAACTGCCCCTCATTCAAGTGAGCATGAAAATTGAGAAGCAGATGGAATCAGATAGCCGGTGCCGACAAGCTGGGCTTGCTGGGGTGCTTCGCAAAGGGTCTGCGGTAGCAGGAAGCCTCAGCGGGCAGGTGAGGTGGAGTGCAGCAGGAAGCCAGTTCCAGCGAAGCAGCTCTAGGCGACACATTGTGGGGACCGCGGAAGGTCGCACTGAGGTCGGGGGAGCAAGAGGCAAGACTGTCAGCAGGCAAGGAACTGCTTCCGATCTGTGCCTACAGAGAGGGAGCTGGGCAGGCAGAGAGGACCCTAGCGACCGCGGACGCTCAGGCAGGGCCACCAGCCTTCTCCACCTCTGGACCCGAGCCTCCGGGCGCTGAGGATCCAAGCTGGGGGAAAAGCAAGCGTGGCCGCCCCAGGCAGGAAGGCACACCCTCACCGCAGCTGTCTGGTCTGTAAAATGAAGATAAAAGTGGATAAAGTAGCCTCTCCTCGGGCTCGGTGGACGGAAGCGGACGAAGAGTGCATTAAGTCATGGGGAAAACGCAGGGTGTGTTGCCATGATTTGTTAAAATACGCGAGTATAACGCTTCAAACCCGTGCTTTCACAGACATTCCTACCTGGAATGAGGCTACGATTTACGTTTACGTTTTCTAGAACGGAATCGAAGTAAAGTAAACGAGTGAGAAGGTCTGAGCGGCGAACCGGGAACGAAGGGGGGGGGGGGGGGGCAGGACACTTGACCGGGAGTGCCCGGGGAGCGCGCGCGGTCAACGCCAGCTTCGCTCCGCGCCCTCAGTCTGGAAGCAGGAGCTGGGCTCCCGGTCGTTCTATGGGTCCAAGTCCAGTTAGATGACATCCTCCGACAGGCTGGGTTCGGGCTCCACGCGTCGCGCCCGCCCCGCTCCCGCGCTCTGCCCCCAGGCCGCGCCGCGCAGCCGACCCGTCCTGGCGCCGGCGGCCCCGCGCAGTCAACAGCACGAGGTGTCGGGTTGCGGTTGGTGTTTGGGCCACACGGGGAGGCCGGCTGAATGACGGTGACAGCCCCGGGGACAAACGAAAACAACCCCAGGCCCCTTCGGCGCCGCAGTGTGGGGAGTCGAGCGACGCCGACCGACCGCGGAGGCGCGGGCCCAGAGCGGGCGGCGAGACCCGGGCTCCGTGCGGCCGCGGGGAAGGCGGGCGCCGCAGCTCTGCCCCTGCGCCCCGGCAGGAAAAGTCGACCTGTCCCCGCCGTGGCGGAATGAGTGTCATTCCGCAAGGTTCGCTGCTCGCCGTCTTGCTGCAGCTTCGCCCCGCGCAGTCGGCACCGCCCCTCTCTAAGCCCAAACCTGCGCCGCCCTAACTTGCCAACGTCTCGGGTTCCAGAATCCGCTGTGGCCGAAGAGTGCTGCGGCATTCATTCGGCCTCTGCAACCCTCCACTCGCGGGGTGACCAGACTCTCCTCCCCCCGGGAGGTGGGGTACCCAGCCCAAACCGTTGACCGAGGATTAAACGAATTCACGTCTCTAAAAATCATCACAGGTGCCCGGCACCCCCTAAACAACTATCACTGTCCAAAGATGTAGAACACAGTTCCCTAAGATTTAGAAAGAAAACAGGTTCTTTTTCTACTGAGAATGTGTGCATATTGCAATCGAAACTTCAAGGTGTCTATTTCAAAATATTTATGGCTAGTTTAAAATAACCAAAGAATTCTAAAACGTGAAAATGCAAAATAGAAGCAAATTCTGTACGATTATTTTTGCTGGTTATCTTATCACTTATCACTTTACATTTTAAATCTCAAATCAGCAAATTCTGCCTTGCCAGAGAACTCATCTTCTACACTTTCTGCTTCAAGAGCTTCCCTAGTTTCGTTACAGAATTATTTTTCATCTGGCCAGTGTGTTCCCAATATTAGGCTAAGAGGAGGCAGCTCTGTCCCTAGGGAGGCTCCAGGCTGCATTTCACTGGGGAAATGTGTGGCTTAGGAGTCTGCACCTCTGGAATGGATAGGCTCAGAGGCTGGGACCCAGGCAGGTAGTGCTCTCTATAACTCAAAACACACTCAATTTGGGACAGGGACTTATTCAACGTGCCCTCTGTTCTATCTGTTGAGAAAAATTTTGCTAAGAAAAAGAAATAAAAACAAGAACATAGATACCATATCACAGTCAGTGATTAACTTAATCAGGCAGAAGGTGATTAGCTTATTTAATCAGTGAGCTGCCTTCCAGAAAATGAGACAAGATTTCAGCTTGTTAAGCCCGACCTGTTCATTACAGCCAAGTAAACAGAAGTTAATCTTCTCTACTACAGAATGAACCGGCCTTAGAGAATCTCTCCTGGAAAATAACGTGATGTCCACGATGTCTTAGCACGGTCGACTTTGCATAGCTGACAGCAGGAGAGCTATCCCTCTACTCCTCCAACCAGAAAACTGCGGGCTCCTTCAACCCCTGCCTCAGATAATCCCTACCACTATTTTTAACACAGGAGAGGTATATAAAATACAGCAAATACATCACAAAAGCATATGAAATACACATGCCAAACCTAGTGAATTACCGTAAAACAAATACTCAGGTAACAGCCAGGCAGGGCAGACCATCCCAGAACATTGGAAGCCACCTCCACATCATAAACCTCTCTCTTTCCACCTGCTTTCCCTTCCTTCCTCTCCCTCCCTCTCTTCTGACCGTACCTCAGCAGCAATCACTACTCTTACTTTTAGGGTGCTCATGTCTTTTTTTTCAATAGTTGCATTACCTAAGCATTCCTAAGCAGCATATAGTAGTTTAATTTTGCCTGCTTTAAAAATTTTATATAAATGAAATCATTTACTGCATATTCTGTTGAATCTGGCTTAGTTTACCAACTGTTTTTTAAAAGATTCATCTCTGTTTTATGTATCTGTAGTTCAAGTACTTTTGTTGCTCTTTAGTATTTCATACATATTTTCTTATCAATATTTACAGTATTCTGTACATATTCTTCTATGTCATTGAATACCAGAACACAATTTGTTTCATCAAATTTTACTGTTGGTGGACATTTAGATGGTTTTCACTCGAAGCTATTGGCAATAATGCTGTTATAAACACCGATTTATGTATCTCTTTAGCACACATGTTCCCAGATGTCAGTAAGATTTTGCTTTAAAATGTAATAGGCCATGGCCGCGTTTAGCCTGATTGTTAAGATGCCACTTGGGACACCCACATCCCACATCACAGTGCCTAGGTGGGTCTCAGCTCTGCCTCTGGCTCCAGCTTCTTGCTCAAGGCTCATGAGGGAGCCAGCAGTGATGGCTCAAGTATCTGCTACCCACGTGGGAAACTGAGAGTGAGTTCCTGACTCCCGCTTCATCCTGATGCTGTGACATTTGAAGAGTGAGCCAGCAAATGGAAAATGGATCTCTCTCTCTCTCTCTCTCTCAATGAAAATTAATAAATATTTTACATTTTTAAGTAGAATATCTAGGTCATAGAATATTTCAGTCCTCATTAATAGATATTGCTGTATAGACTTTTTATTTTCTTTTTCTCTTTTAAAGATTTACTTTATTTATTTGAAAGGCAGAGTTACAAAGAGAGAGACAGAGAGAGAGAGAGAGAGAGAAGAGAGATCTTCCATACACTGTTTCACTCCCCAAATGTCCACAACTGCCTGGACTGAGCCAGGTGGAAGCCAGGAGCCAGAAGCTTTATAGAGGTCTACCATGTGGCTGCAGGGGCCCAAGGACTTGGGCTACCTTCTGCTGCTTCCCTAGGTGCATTAGCAGGGAGCTGGATCACAAGTGGAGCGGCCAGGACACCAACCAGTTCCCACATGGGATGCTGGCATTGCAAGCTTTGGCTTAACCCTCTAAGCCACAGCACCGCCCCCTATACTTGTAATTTTCACTCCCACGGGCAGTGCAGGGACAGTCCTCTGGTCCATGCCCTAGCCCACCTGGCTTTGGTCAGCCAGTAAACTTTTAGTCCATTTGGCCTGCTGAGAATGAGAAAACTTTTTTTATGTTTATTGGACACTCAGATTTCTTCTTTCCAAAAAGGTTGTTTGCTTATTTTTCTATTATTGTTGATTTAGAAAGTTTGGTCCATATTCTGGGTATTAGCCCTTTGCCCTGGTATGATGCCAAAGTCTCCCGTTCCAGTTCCCTTTTTCCCTACCTGAGCACTGGCTTTTGATGACCAAAACATGGTACATTTAGCCCATCTTTAAAATACTGAAACAAGGGAAGCAGCTTTTCCTTTATTGATGATGATTATTTCCAGAAATGCCTCCTCACCCCAACATCATGAAAATATTTTTCTAGGTCATTTTTTCCATGTTGTAAAGTTTTAAGGATAAAAAGTGAGGCTTTGAGGGCACTTTACAACTTCCTACTAAAACATTCCTCTGGGTGCAGGCAAATGCCCTGGGAAGTCCCTTGGGGGTCTCTGGAACCACTGGTTTTCCTTGGCCCCACGTTGGCGAAGTCCCAGGCAGCGAGGACCCTTCATTTTCGGAGCCACTTCTGTGTGGCCAGCATCGAGAGGATGAGCTCCTGATTTGCCCCACAGGCTCCTCAGGCATCAGCGTCAGTTCCCAGAGCCCGCACTGTCCCTGGGCCCATCTGAGCCCTTCTCCAGGCTCTACCGCCCGCTGTAAGCCAGGAAGCTGTCTGGGAGCGCCCATTCAGCACCCACCCTCCCGTGTCATAGGGTGTGCATCTGTCCCTCCCGGCAGTTCTCCTAGGCGACCAGAGCAGCCCCCGAGAGTGGACAGCGGGATGTGCTCACCTTTTGCTGGGGCCCGGGCTGGAGGCAGCTGCTTCCGAATGGTGCATTTTTCTAGCATGTTTTATCACCCCGTGCCACCCTTCTGGAAAAAACCAGTGCCCGCTTCTCCCCCTTCCTTCATACCAAGGAAACAATCAGAGAGGCACAAAATGTACTTATTATAGGAAAGTTCATAGCAATGTTACTCATAAAGGGAAAATCTAAATATCCCAGGAAAAGAAATGAGGTTCAACAATTCTGTATATGCATAGGATAAAATATTATATAAGGTTACTCAACATTATGTTGCAGATTAATGCTTGAGTGCAAAATTGTATTCCATAATACAGTATTAAGAGGAAAGCAAGTTAACACCATATATCCACTCCTTATTTCTTTACAAGAAATTAATTGCAAAAATTTTTGCCAAATCTGCAAAAACAGATAATATCAAATGCTTCTTCTAGGTGGTTGAAGTATGAGAATTTTTAAGAATTTTTTATTCTTTTTTTTTTTTTGTTTCTTTTTTTGTATTTTCCCTTGACCAGTTAATGCTAAATGGATGCCTCTTTTAAAATCTAGTTACTGTGGGAAGAAAGGAAGCAAGGGCGGGGGGAGAGATTTTGATTCAAGATGTTTCAAACTGCTGTGGCTTGGGCAGATCTGTCATCAAGGCTGGCTCCTATGCAGTGAACTCCCAGATCAGGCCTGTGTCCCGTCTAGAGAAAACCTGAGTTGAAGCAACCACTGGGGTAATTTAAACAACACATTTTCAAAAGGGGGGAAAAAGAGGGAAGAAAAGAAAAAGGAGAAACCCTGCTGCTTGCTGTTTTGAGAAGACAGGAATTTGCTTTTCTAATTGTAATTTCCCAAACCTCAGCTGAAGGCTACTTCTCTTACTCCACATTTAATCAGTGATGCACAAGAGTGGTCAAAATGAAGGAACAAATTAAAGATATTCCTTACTCTTAGTATGCTGGTTTTTTCCTGTTCATCCTATTTGACTAAATCCACTCACTCCAAAACAAAAACTGACCCCAGCATTCACTGTACTCCCATGTTGTTCCCATCTGTGCTGCCAAACTGGGGAGCCAGGAGTCTACTGCCTCCTCCCCCAGGTACAGCTGCACAGCTCACTCACACAAGTGGTCCTGCACAAAGATGAGCAAGTACATGTACACACAGTCACATACAGTCACACACAGAGAGTCTCATACAGACACAGGGTCACACACACAGTCATACAGACTCACACACTCCTATACAGTCACACACACAAATACACCGTCATATATAGCTATATACATAGACACTGTCAGGCGCATGGCCATGGCACAGTGCACACATACAGAGTCATTCATATATACTCACACACACATTCTCTCTCTCTCTCTCTCTCTCTCTCTCTCACACACACACACACACACACACACACACACACGCTCCAGGTTTCTGGAAGCCCAGCCTCTGAGTTGACCTGCCCATCCTCTGGGTTTATCCAGCAGAAGGGACTCTGTTTTGAAAGCCAAGACTCATTTCTCAAGCACCTTACTTGACCTACAGATGCATTTCACATTGTTCTTACCCCCTCCTGTGAGTCCCAGGCCTCCCATAGCTGACTCTGGAGGTCACCTTTACTAGTTCCTCTTCTTCTCCTGACCTTTTCCCTTCTGACTGCTGTATCTTGAAATTTGTCAAGCTATACAAAAATTGAAAGAATGGCATAACGCATATTCATCATCTACCTAGTCACTTAACCATTCACTAACTAGTCTCATTTCCTACCTTTGTTCTCTATATATATTTTTTTGAACCATTTGAAAACTGTAAACATCATGACTTTGGTCGTGAAACACTTCCAAGGAAACCACTCTCCCCTATCACATCAAATAAAAATTAACATTAATACTATTAGACCATCAAATATCTATTGAAATTCAAATTTCCCTAATTGCTCCAAAAATGTCTTTTGTAGTCTTTTTTTTTTTTTTTTTTTTTTGAGGGGTGGGAGGGGAGGCAGTTTCTAGTCCTGGTTCACAAAAATGTATTTGGTGGCAGTGTCCCTTGGGTTTCTTTTAATCTTGATGAGCCCTGTACATTTTTAAAATGACATTGACTTATCTGCAGAATTCAGACTAATTGTTCTGTGGATATTTCCTACTCTGAGTATCTCACCTCATAACCTTTGGGCTGCATGGGTGTTGAACTTCTTTTCTTCCCTGTTGGCACTTACTGTCTTGGTGATCCTATCTGGAATCATGGTTTTAAATATTATCTACGTGACATCAACTCCTAAATATATATTCTCAGTGTAGGCTTGTCCCCTCAGCACCTGACTTCACATCTTCACGTGCTCTACCTGGTATTTCATAAACATTTTAGATTTCAAACTGAACTCTTGTCCTTCTCCCCAAAACTCCCTCTGTCCATGGTTCTCCCCTTCCCAGCTGATGGCAACTTGATTTGCTCACCAAAAGTCCAGAGTCATCCCTGACTCTGTATTGTGTCCCACCGTTGGGCAATTCTGTGTGCTCACCCTTCAGAACACACGCAGAAGTTCACCACTCTTCTCCATTGCTTCTGGCCTGGACCCGCTGTCATGTCTCCTAAGTCACTGCAATAGCTACTGAGCACATCTGCCTGCACCTCTGCTCCCTGCAACCCACACCAAATGGAAACCAAGGAGGTCCTCTGCAAACTCGAGTCACATGATACTACTCCTCCACTCAAAGCCTTCCACTGCTCTCAGTCTCCCTCAATACTGTAAGTCAAAGACACGGCCTGTGTTCCTCTATGACCTCAGCTTCTGTCACTCTCCCCGCCCCCTGTCACTCACCACACTCTGTCTACTCTCAACACCCTAGTTCTCAAGCATACCTAGTATGAGCCCAGCTTCGGGCCTTTGCATTTACAGCTCACTCCCTCAGATTCCCCCGTGGCTCACTCTCTCAACCCCCTTAGGTCCTTGCTCTAATGACACCTTCTCCAAGAGTCTTATTTCCAACTTCCACTCTTAAAATTACAGTTGCCCACCTGTTAGTAATACACACACACACACACACACTCACACTCACAATTCTGCCTCAGTCCTCTTCACCCCTTACTCGATATCCTACATCACCTCCTAACACGATACGCAATTATCTAGGGTCTTGTTTGCTGTCTGCCTTCTCCTCTGTGGAACAGAAGCTTCCTAAGAGCAAAAAGCAAAGTGCTGTGAGGTGACCCACCCAAAGACCTGAAGGAGCCACGAGGACGTCCAGAACAAGGGGACAATGGCAGGAGTAGAGTTATATAGACACGTGAGAAGTTCATGTAAGCGCAGTGCTTGGCAAGCACTGCATGAATGCTGGCTTTTATTAATATTTAGCCCACCCCCCTTCATTCATTCTAGAAGGGCTGTAAATTTTAATGAATGGTTTCTTATTGCACCAACTACGTTCATTTAAAGCTTGGCACAATGCCCATAGACACCTCACTCAAGGCCAGGAGACCCAGCAAAGGATCTGGCGCTCACCAGTCCAACTGAAGCCCTGGTCCCTTGCTTCTAAGGACGTACTCTCAGCCACTTTGTCGAGCTTCTCAACAACTCCATCCCTGCTGCCAGAGAACCAAACAGACCAGAAGGTATTATGCAGTAAAGCTTTTGAAGATCTTTACAGTTAACAGTCTACATAGTGAACTAGGGCCAAACATTCTGGAGCCTTTTCTTAGAATCTCTGCTCCCCATATCTCAAAATTGCCAGAATTTGGGAAAGCAGAATGGGGTACCAGCTTCTGTCGAGGTAAAGTTGTTGCCCTCCTGTCCTCTGCCTTACCCTAAGCCCTTCTAGGACCCTCTGGCCACACGTTCACTCGCCTCCTGCTCCAGGCAGGCCTCCAGGTCCTGGAGGGAAATCTAAACCACAGCAGAGGCCAGCAGAGTCCTCCGAAAGGAAGCTGAACAAAATGCCTCTGGCATGGGGAAGGCCCTCTGAGCCCAATTCTCCTATGTAAAGTGGACCTGCTAAAAACAGGAGACCCTCCATGGCTTGGCATTTAAATGAGTTGTACTATTCTCTAATGCTTCTGCCCAGCGTCAGATTGTCTGGGGGAGGAGGTAGAAGGGGAAATGCACTTTGTTATCTGGATAATTTATCGACATGGCACCAAACATCAACATGTAGCCTGTGTCTGTCTGCTCTTTGTTCATGTGGCTGCTCTCCCTCCCGCCACCCCACTGACACATATATAGGGAGGGAGGCCACTGGGGACAGAGTAATGGACTGTGCTCCAGCAGTGCCCCAAGCCCTGTGCTCTCCTCCAGTGCACGAGCCCATGTGCCTGTCTCCCTGAAGTTTGAGGGGAACAACATGCACAAGTTGCCCCTGCAGGGGAGGTGGGGGATGGGATCTCAGGAGAGTTTCTACTTTCCCTAACACCATCCAGGGTGAAGAAGCCTGGGAGAGTACTACAGATGAAATATCGCATATGCAAGGCACCCTCCAGGAATGGGCGGTCCCACACGTGGCTATGCACATGGTTGCTGCCTCAGAGGCCCACACACTATGAATGCCTTAGGTCTCAAGAACATTATGCAGAAGTGAAACAATTCTTAATGATCTTCTGATACCCCATTCGTTCTTCTACCCAGGATGGAGTTGCAGGATGGAGGTGAATGTTAGTTAACTCTGAAGTTCACTTCACAGTTGTTCCCAACACTCTGACACCTGCTCCTAGTCTAGCCTGACTCATCTCACCTTAGCAGGTTTGTAGTTTTCCTAAAAGATATACTTGTGTTGTCTTTTATTAATAAGATTCACAAAGCACAATTGAGCTGTATTATACAAAAAGGTTTTCTTAAAATTTATTTTTATTTATTTAGAAAGCTAAATGTCATAAAGAATGAGATCTTCCATCTGCTGGTTCACTCCCCAGACAGTCAGGACTGGGCCAGGCTGGTCTCCCACATAGGTGGCAGAGGGCCCAAGCACTTGAACCATTGTCTGCTGCTTTCCCAGGCTCATTAGCAGGAAGCTGGAGTAGAGCCTCCAACCCAAACTCTGATATGAGATGCCAGGGATGTGGTAAGTAGTGGCTTAACTTATTATGCTATGATGCCAGCCCCTATTTAAAAAAAAAAAAAGGTTTTTACTAGAAAAAAAAATTCAGGGACCCAGAATAGTTCTAGCAGGTTGATAGAAGGCCCTTGGATAACGTTGTGTTGCAGGAGTTAAGCCTCTGCCTTTGATGCTGGCATCCTGGATCAGAATACTGGCTCGCCTTGCAATCAATCTGTCCACTAATGCACCTGGGAAGGCAGCAGAAGCCTGACCAAGTGCTTGAGAGACCCAGATGGTGTTCCAGGCTCCTTAGTTCTACCCATTGCAGGAATTTAGAGAGTGAACCAGTAGATGGAAGACATACACTCCCTCCTCCTCCCCCTCCTCTGTCTTCTAAATCTTTTTTTTTTTTTTTTTAAGGTCCCTGGATAGTGAGTTCCAGAAACATCCTTGGGCAACCTGCACTTGTTAAAGGAATTAAACAGGTTTCTGATGATTTCTTAAGGGGACTTTTTTGTAGAAAGTCTACTTAGAATGTCAGCCACTGTGAACCCTCCTCACACACGTACACTCTATTGAAGAGGTAGCCCAGTGTTCAGTTCGTACACAAAGAGGTGCTGGCATCTCACGTTTGCAGAGAATACCAATAATGAAACCAGGCTCACATATGGCAATCACAGGATGGCACTTTGGAGCAGGGACTCAGCCCCCAAGCGCCCTCGCTAAGCCAATGGCTGGCTACACAAGTGATGCCCGCTCTGCACTTCACCGTCCCATCCCTGGAATAGAGATAATGACATCAATCCTACTTATCTCCAAGGGACATCAATGAGATCATGGAAGCCCAAGCTGAGCCACACACCAGATGCTAAAAACAGTCAAGGAGTCTATCTGACCCTCTAGGTCAGGCACTGAGTGTGAAACTCCCCTCGGGACTCGGGAGGCAGACACGGACGTGACCGCAGCCTAGGCTTTGGAAGTGTCTCAGCAAGAGCGCCACCATCCCTCAGCGCTAGCGGATGGGACGCCAAGCCGCACGCAGGCTGCAGTGCGCCGCTGGGCCACGGCTCCGGGACTCGACGCTGCCGCGTGGGGAACACCACCACTGGGCAACACACACATACACGCACAAACACACACACACGCACGCACGCACACACACGCAGCCGCCGGGGACGAGAGTTTATTTTTCCAGGGCTTGGGTTCCCGCCCGCGCGGCGCGGTGGCGGGGCGCTATCAGCGGCGGGCGCTGGAATGTTAATTGAAATGGAGCTGGGAGCGCGGCGCAGATAAGCCTCGCCCAGCAGCAGCCTCCCGGCCCGGCCAGTGCAAGCTCAGCCCAGCGGATCCTCGGCCAGCGCGGTCTTAGGCGGCCCACGCTTTTCCCTTTCGCGTTGCCGGCGTGGGTGCTCCCGGAGGCGGCTCGCGCCAGCTGCTCGCCTCCAGGGAGCCGGGAAGAGAGGTACTGGGAGGAGTGTGGAGGAGAAACCGAGATGCCCCCCCATGAACGGGAAAGCCCCAGCAGATCTTTTTTTCCTTAACTGGCTTTACAAAAAGAAAAAATAGTGAAAGAAATCTTTTCTTGCGCTTCACGCTCCACCGCAACTATGCTCTTCCTTTAACCCTGGGATATTTTTGGGGGGGTTTCGCAGAGAGCGCCTGTGATAACGACATCTAGAAAACGTTCAAAACATTCCCGCGTAGCCATTTGCAAAAAGATAATATTAGATTCTTAGCTCACACCATATGCACGAATATAAACATTAAAACCACACAAATACTAGAAGGAAACGTGCGCAAACTCCTCTTAACGGGGAAAGGTTTTCTATGATTCAATTCCAGAGGCAAGGGCGGAAAGGGATAGTGACTGGGGCTTTAAATGCATGCAAGCACTACAGAAAACTCAAAGACAACTGACTACCATGAAGAAAATATAGGAAAACAGGCTAAACTGCTAATACATTGATAGAACAACGGGGGAAAGATAAAACTCATGTGTGTGTGTGTGTATGTATATGTGTGTGTTTAAATACATGTACAAGTTCACATGTATTATACATGTCTGTGTATAGATACATAGACATGCACACACATATCTTCAAACATAAAAAGATGTTCCACCTCAAAATTAGAGAAACGCAAAGGTAAACAATCCTTAAATACCATTTCTCACCTACCAGATTGGTGACCATTAAAAGGTATGATCATGTATTCTGAGGACCCAGCTACCAGAAGACAGGCACCCTCAGGCATTGCCAGTGGTGTGCAAATCTGGACAACTGTTCTGGATGGAAACTCGGTAACACCTAAAAAATTTTACATGCATTTACGATGAATCACAATCCCACTTCTAGGAATATACTTTGAAGAGACACCTCTAGCAATACAAAAAACACACTGACAAAGTCATTCACTACATTGTCCTTGTAAAATACTGGAAAAATCAAAATGATCTCTTGGAGGACAGTGGTTAAATAAACCATTCTACATTCACACAACAAAGTAGTACTAGGCACCTGTAGAAAAGAATATGGGTGATCTCTGAATCAATAAGATATTGTTGGGAGAAGAAAGCAGCTTCAGAAGAATGTCCATAGGATTGAATGGGTTGTGGGAGTAGCATTATGGGATGGGCTGTGCTAGTGAGGCAGCTTCAGGTGAGAAAGCAATTGCAACTGTGCCTGCCTTGTGGCAGCAGAAAAACAAAAAAGATGCACCAGCGGTCAACCAATCTCTTACACATGACAATCAGATCCACATCATAGATTTTGATGATGGTAACTTCTTCACAAATAAAAATGCTATCCTTCACCAAGTGGGTCCACGGTGATGCCGGCTCATCAGACACAGGTGAGCTGACAGCATCCTACAATGGAAGTTTACAATGGAAGTCTGCTCCCTGATTGGACGGGATACTCCTGGAGGCTTCTGGAGTACTACTTACCTTAGTGTACTAAGTACCTCTCAAAGTCTTATTTATAGGCTGCACATAAGTCCCGGTCTGCATGGGACAGTTATGGTTTATGCCTGTATTATGAGCTAGTGCTTCCCTTTTTCTTAAAAGTGTCCCAAATTTTATGAGATTATATGGTTAACTTTTCCTTACATAATAGTTCTCATACAATATCTATTGCATTGAATGAAATAATTTAGACTGTATTGAGCTTACAGTTTCAATGAAATGTTAAAATATATAGTGATTTTTTTTCTTAGAATCAAGGTTACTACAATGTACTGAGCAAAAAAGTAGGAAGAAAGACAAAAAAAAAGTTTGTTCACTCAACAACTACATTAATCTCAGGGAAGAGGACCATGCTAAAAATCAGGAAAGAGATGTGACACAAAATATGCTTCTTAATGTTTCTCTCCTTTTCCTCACTTATAAACTAGAAATAATAAATGCCTTAGACGTCTTGCTAGGTTTTCTTGAGAATCAGTGAGATGAAATGTGAATATGCATTAAAAAATAAACAAAGGACACCATTTTTACTAGGCTAATCCTCTGCCTTGGCGCCGGCACACCGGGTTCTAGTCCCGGTCGGGGCGCCGATTCTGTCCCGGTTGCCCCTCTTCCAGTCCAGCTCTCTGCTGTGGCCAGGGAGTGCAGTGGAGGATGGCCCAAGTGCTTGGGCCCTGCACCCCATGGGAGACCAGGAGAAGTACCTGGCTCCTGCCATTGGATCAGCACGGTGCACCAGCTGTGGCCATTGGAGGGTGAACCAATGGCAAAGGAAGACCTTTCTCTCTGTCTCTCTCTCACTGTCCACTCTGCCTGTCCAAAAAAAAAAAAATAGCCTAGTTGGCCAAGCTGTTCCTATTTTTCAAATCTTTTCAACTCTAGGAGGAATTGAAGTGGGAACAGGGACTGCAGAGTAAGGAGCGATGACTTGGTGATGCTAACACAGCGCTGTGATGGAAAGAGCTAAAGCCATCATTTGAAAGAAAGATGAGAAAATCCAAAATTGTTCTGAGAGGACCTCCTTTAAAACTATATACCCTGTGAATATAAGGTTATGAAGACCTGCGATGACAGTGGCAACTAGTGGGAGATTCTCAGTGTCCCAAATATATCATAGACATGGAATGACTTGTTCTGAGCGAAGAGATAAGTAGAAAGTGCACAGGTATTGTCACTGCAGCTGTGACATCCTCTGTGTTGTGAAGTAGCAGCCATACACAGTAGCAACCAGAAGCAGGATATCAATACAAAAACTTAAAGCTTGTCAGTGCTTTAGAACATCAAGGGCTATTCATATTAACCTCCCTTGTTATGTACAAAAAAAGGAAAAGGGGGAAATATATATATATATGTATATGTATATTCTCATTTGTTTAAGAAAAATTTTAAAGACTTTTAAAAAAAGATTTATTTTATTTATCTGAAAGACAGAGTTACAGAAGTTGAGCCAGAGAGAGACAGAGAGAGGTCTTCGATATGCTGGTTCACTCCCCAAATAACTATAACAGTCAGAGCTGAGCTAATGGAAGCCAGGAGCCAGGAGCTTCTTCCGGGTCTCCCACGTGGGTGCAGGGCCCAAGCACTCTGGCCATCTTCTACTGCCTTCCAGGCTATAGCAGAGAGCCAGACAGGAACTGGTGCCATATGGGATGCTGACGCTGCAGGCTGGGGCTTTAAGCTACTGTGCCACAGTGCCGGCCCCTAAAGAAAATTTTTTAAAATCACAGGCACTTGGCTCCCCTTCCATACCAGAGTGCCTAGGTCCCAGGTCCATTTCCCATTCTAGCTTCCTGCTAATGCACACTCAGAGAAGCAACAGATGATATCACAAGTAGTTGAGCCCCTGCCACCAATATGGAAGACAATTGAATTCCAGGCCCCTGACTTTGAGTTCTAGCCCTACCTGTTGCAGGTATTTGGGGAGTGACCAGCAAATGGAAAATCCCTCTATGTCTCTGTCACTGACTCACTGCCTTTCAAATTAATGAAAACCATACATTAAAAAAAATAATTAGGGCAGGCATTTGGCCCAGGGGCTTATGTTACCGGCCTCACATATCTGAATGCCAACTACTCTACTCTGCTTTGGATCCAGCTTTCTGCTAATCATATTCTAGAAGGCATCAGATGATGACTAAAGTACTTGAGTCCTTGTCACCCAAGTGGGAGACCTGGATTGAGTTCTGGCTCCTAGCTTCAACCTGGCTCAGCCCTGGCTGGGATGGGGCATTTGGAGTGTGAATTAGCAGATGGAAGTTTTTCTCTCTCTCTCTCTCTCTCTCTCTCTCTCTCTGTCTCACGCTCTCTCACACACACACTGCCTTTCAAAGAAAATGAAAATAAATAAACATAAAATACTCAAAGCACAGAAAGGAGAAGCTGAAATAGGTAATGTGTAGCAACCAGGAAAGAAAGGAGATGGGTACGGAAACAGGAAACAGGAGGAATAAAGCTGTAGTGTCATTTCCATAAGCATATCGCATTGCATAATTTTGACTTTTAGAACCATGTTAACATTTCACATACTCACAAAACAAACACAATAATATCAAGAAATGGGTCCAGCAAAGGGGATCATGCAAAGCAGAAAGTGCTATCAGATGATTCAATGAGCCAGATCTGACACCCCTACCCCCACCCTGGGCCAGTATGCTAGAGACTGTCCCCAGCCAAACAGGGAAGACACCTTTATCTAACAAATATTTGTTGGTGACCTATCTTGTGCCAGGTTAGTCCTGGCCCTGGAGACACAGCTGTGAGAACAGACCCAGAAACCAGGTCTAGTCTATTGTAGCAGGGGTCAGGTACTCACATCAGTTTCCTGAAAACTCCTGGTGCCCACCAGCTCCAGACTGTACCCGAAATAGTCTATTGTGTACCCCCACTTCAAAGAGGAATCTCTTCATTTCAGGAAAGTTTAAAAAAAAAAGGAGAAAAGGATTTTTGTTAACCATGGATAGTTAAGAAGAAGTTCAATAAAGATCCCTTCAAATTCCATATGATCCTGCAAGATATCACAGTGCATGGGCATTATTTTAAAGTTTATCTTGAGGGCAAGGTCAGTTCAGATAAAAGTTTTGAGATTCCTGGTTTCCCCAGTATCCTTAGAGTCCCGCAGGAGTTGGCTTAAAGTAGGTAACCCTAATCTTCAGCAGTCCCAGCTCTGGTGTGTGGGTTCCCTGCGTGACCGGGTTGGAGCACCGTAGATCCACCCGCAACCTTAGCCCGGTCTCCACTCATGAGCAAGAGACACACAGCGCAGTGCACTGTCCCGGCTGTACCGAGCCCAGACTTTCAGCGTCCGACTCCCCAACGCGTTTATGCTCCCGCTCTACCTAGTCTCCTCTTCGCTTGGCTTAGACAGGTCGCCCGCTCCAGCCGCTGAAGTTACTGGTTCCACTCGCCTGCGGGCGACTTTTGATGTCCCCTAGCGCGTGAGTGGCAGGAGCGAAGGACAAGAACAGCCCCGGACCCCAGTGAAGAGGGGGAGATCTGGGAGAGCAGGAAGTGCCTGGAGCTGAGATCCCAACTCTCCTTGCAAGTTCCCGCCTCCTCGGCGCAACGCGAGGAAAAGACGGCCTCTTCCCGCAAGGGGTCGGGCGAGCAGGCTAGGGACCCTTCTCCCAGGATTTCCGCCGGTGAGCCCAAGCCCAAGCCCAAACAGCAGATTTCCATGCAAGGACTCATGTTGGTACCACTCACGAGGGTCTACAAAGGCTTTTCATGTCCCCCTGGGGGTGGGGGTAGGAAGAAAAGAAAAGAAAAAGAAAACCCACATTTGGTCTTCCCAGCAAACCAGGATGGCAAGGCCAGGGGCTTAAGGATGGGATTTGAACCCAGAGTTTTTGATGCCAAGTTGCTTCCAAGGTCTTCCGTGGCTTCCTAGAATGCAACTGTTTGCCAAATTCAGCCACAGCAACACACGCTGGCAGCTACGCGACTTTGGGTTTTATTTGGTGTCTTCCCACCTCCTGTCCCTAGCCCTTGCAAGGGGGACGGGGACTGAGTGGAGTGTGTCTGGCTCCTCGAGGGGAAGGTGAGTCTAAGACCACCGCCGAGTCAGGTGTTTCCAGGGGTTGTTGAAAATACCCATCAACCAGATGTTCCCAAGAACCTGGGGAGGGGGCAGGGACCCCAGCACCTCATTTTTCTGGGAAGTCATGTGATAATGCGTTTATGAACACTGAAATATTTGACTGTCTAGTGTCTATTTTACAAATGTATCCAGAGGAAATAATCTAAATTATTGACAAGGTAAGGGTACAAAGTCTAGAGGTACTAGGATGAAGTCACAAAAGAAATCGCTATTTAAATTGATGGGAAACATTACATTTACCTAAAGTATAAACACAACCTGTAATGGTCCATCCATAACATGTAATATTAGATTGCTATTTAATATTGTATGTGTTATAAAACTAATCAGGTTCTGGCCATGCTTAAGATGTACATTTAAACACAGAAGTTCGCCTATGCCCTTTGAGCTCATACTCATGTATGCAAAGTTAAATGGAGAAGGAAGTGCACTAAAATGTTATCTCCTGTTGGATGTTGTTTCATCTTTCCTCTATTTTCTATTTATTCCAGATTGTGAATGATGAGTTTCATAATCAGAGAAAAGTTAATGGTTCATCACAAGATTATGGAGTTTTGAGGGCAAAGGATGTGTATTTCAGAAAAAAATAGAGAAGGCTTATGGTTGTGACAAGTTATTGGTGTGGATGCACTCTGGCAAGAAGCGCTGAGCCACTTCAGCAGATGCGAAACTTCCCAGATCTCCCCCTCCCTGCGGGAACAGTCTGGGGTAGCTTCCATGTAAGTATTAAATGATACTGTGCATCCGAAATCATGACTTGGTGGCTGAAACTAGGCTGGGGAGCTGATGGGTTTTCTATGTGGATTTCAGGAAGTAATAACATAAAAATGGGAGTTGTAGCTTTGAATTTGCAGAAGGTTTGAGAAGCATTCAATCTGAAATGCCAAAAAGAACTCCGCACAGATTCCAATTTGATTTTAAAAGAGTTTACATGCTCTTCTATTCTGTCTGGGACTGCAGGCATCAAATCATTTTTTTCTCATGGTAGGCTTCTCAATTACTGCAACCATCCTACAATTGGACGTTATCTCCTTCCTTCCTTCCTTCCTTCCTTCCTTCCTTCCTTCCTTCCTTCCTTCCTTTCTCTCTTTCTCTCTTTCTCTCTTTCTCTCTTTCTCTCTTTCTCTCTTTCTCTCTTTCTTTTTTTAATGAAAACCAAGCTGCGGGAACTTAACACTTTGCCCAAAAGCTCTCGGTTATGTTCGGGAGCAAAAGTTCGTCTGTTCAATCTCCAGGCTCCTAACCATCGTCACACCGCCTCCTTTTACTAAGTCAGCCACGTCCCAGGAGCCTCTCTGGAGAGCGAACGCTCATCACAACCTCCTCCCACTGTCGGCGAGCGACAGTGTGTATACACTAGCGCACACACGCTCACTCACGTTCACAGCAACCAGCTTTAGCGAGGATAAAGGAGAGAAGAGGTAACAAGGGGACTTGGCGGGCGAGGTGAGCCTCTCCTTGGCACCTTCGCGCGGTGGGGACTGTGCCCTTCCCTCTACCTTATCCCTGGCGGGCGTCTCAGATTCCAGGGACCCCCCCCCCCCCCCGCCCACACACACACGATTATAGACTCTAAGCGCCTTCCTCGCTCCCAAGGCTGAGACTCTCTGCTCCCGGAAGTGGCCTCCTCTAAGAGACGCTTCTACCTTAATAAAGACTTTGGCTGGTCAAGACTCGCTCCTCCTCGGCGGTCCGGCCCGGCGCCCGCTAGATTTCCAGCGCGCACCTGGAATCCCCGGGGTGCCCGGCTGTCCCTGCCTCCGCGTTCCTCTGCCTCAGACTGCGGAGTTGGGTAAGGACCTGTCCGGATGGCCGGCTCGGATTGCGCCGCGAGGACTCCACCCCATCCGCGCACGTCCTCCAGGGAGGAAGGGGGGGGGGGTGGGGTCCTGGGGATCCGTGGTTGACCTCGGAAGCTCCCGTGTGCACCGTGCTGTGGCAGATACGAGCCGCGCCGGGCAACGTTGCTCCACGTTTTCTTGGTTTTGGAGAAGCGTCAATAAGAATGAAACCTCCCCGGAAGGTGGCTAGGGGCTGGAAGATTAGGAGGGCGCGGGAAAAAAGCGCTTAGGGAGGAAGGTGCAGGGTTAGCACGTGGTTTCTGCCGGAACCAATGGGGGGCTGCAGACTCGGTGCCCCGCGCGGGTTCTTCGGCCAACAGAGATGGCTCAGAGGAGGACTCCGTCCGGGACACCGCGAATCTGTCCCAGCGCTAGGGTCCATCTCCAGGACTTCCAGCGACAAGACGGGAAGCTGAGGGCGCTGCGCTCCGCTGGGACCCGAAAGCCTTCAGCCCCGCCCCCTCCGCCTGCGGGATGCTGCTGAGTCCGGTCACCTCCACCCCATTCTCCGTCAAGGACATCCTGCGGCCGCAGCGCGAGCAGGGCGGCCTCCTGGCCTCGCCACGGCGCCGGGCGCAGCGCACCCCTGAAAACTCCCAAGGGCCGCGAACAGATGCGGAGCCGCGAAAACCGGGGATTCACAGCGCCGGAGATAGTGGCGGCAGTGGCGGCGACGCGAGGCCTCCTGGGGCTCCGTGTGAGGCATCGGTGAAGATGGACAGAGAACCACTGGGGGAGCCACGTGAGTCGGCGCGCGGGTCTAGGCTCTAACGCCGGGAACACGGGGGCGGGGGTGTTACGGATCTATGCCTGTGGGGAAAATGCATCTGCTAGTGCCCTGGTCCTGGCCTCTCCTCAAAAGGCCGGCCCCACAGCTCCCACTCATACCTCCTCCCGACCCGGAGTGCTGATCCAAAATAAGGCGAGAGTTCCCTCTTCCCACGGCCGCCCCTCATTGCCAGCCGCGCGTCGCTCCCGCAGCCACGTCCCCACAGCTGTGCTAAGTCCACCTTGCCCTGCCATCTCCCAGTCTCTGCCTACCCTAAGCTATCGGGGTTGAGGTGGGGGAAGCAATAGGGAGGCGTTGGACCCCTATCGACTGTGGGGTCCGCCGCGGCCGGCCCTTTCCCATAGCTGCTGCGCGAGTGGCCTGGCCAGCACCGCCACTCCCGTACACGGATTCCCCATTTCGACAACGGGAGGTGGGGACCAGATGGGGGCTGAGTCCTGAAGGTGTTAGGCCCTGCGTGTTCGACATCCTGCCGACAGGCAGGGACCGGGCGGGCAGGCGGGTAGACGCGCCGCCTTGGCTACTGCGACCCGGGAGCCTTGGGCGGGAGAGACCCGACTTACCAAGGAATGCGAAAGTCCCTGTCCCCTCTCCAAACCCCTGCACGTCAGTGGGGCCCAGAGGCGCGCGTCGCGGGCTACGCGGCCTTTGGGGCCAGGCGGTGTTCGGAGAAGCTCACGGACTTGCAGGCTGTTTATTCCCGGACTCCGGAAGCTTGGAGGACCTGAGGCTTTGCCGCACTCGCCACGGGTTTTCTGCAGCGGATTCTACACACACTCACCTCCCCGGGCGCTGTCAGGCGAACTCAGCCCTCGCCTCAGCCCGGCTGAGAGAGGCTGAGAGAGGCACGCGCAGTGCGTTCCTCCTCCGCTGGCAAACCCGAGCGGCGTCTCCATGGCCACTTCTGGGGGAAGGAGACCCGCCTGCAGGGCTTCAGGAGCCTCACCCGCCCCGGGCCCGAGCCACCTTGCTTTTAGGGACCCAGGGTAGGTGGGGCCCCGAATTGTGACCGGGAGGGGGCAATGTGCCGGCGCGTGCCCTGGGTGCGCGCAGCCGCCCAGCCCGTGTGGTCAGCCACGTTCATGAGGTTCCTGCTTGCTCCCCAGCGTCACCGAAGAGCAGTTGTTTATTTCTCACTTGCTAAGAAATTAAACCCGACTCAGTATTGTTCCACCTTGCGAGGGGAGATAGCTTCAGGTTTTCTGAGCAGGTCTCTATGAAGCGAGTTTTTCTTGCCTCAAATTTTAGGTAGGAAACAGTTCCATTCTCTAGGAACTTGTGCAGTGCAGCTGGGGATTCGGAGGCGGATTCCAGCCCGCACTGGGTCTAATTAGGCGCGCGCCGCCCTGCGTCACCACTAATTGCACCCCCCGCCCAAGTTTTCTCTGGGCGCGAGTGTCCAGCACAACTCAGGATTTCCTCTGTACCCATCCTTGGAGCAAAACAGCTAATTGTAGACAGGAGAACGAAGGGAAGAACGGAAGAAAAGGCCGCTGCTGTTGGGAGCCGCTCCCGGGAAAAAGAGGACTCCAGGGTGAAGCCGGGACTACTCCTTTGTCAGGAAGACCCCAAAGGGGGAGGCGGCCGCTAATAAAGAAAGAAAGAGAGAAAGGGGGGCGGGAGGAGAGAGAGAGAGAGAGAGAAAGAGAGAGAAGGAAGGAAGGAAGGAAGGAAGGAAGGAAGGAAGGAAGGAAGGAAGCCAAATGTGGATCTCAATTTTATATCGCCCTCAAAGAAAGCGTCCGTTTCCTAGTCAGGAAATATGTTCGCCTTATTTTGTTAATCTGGATTACGGAGCATCGCGTCTAAAATGGATGCGTCCCTGGTGTGGGTGGAGCAGTGATGACCGCAAAGGTGAGGCTGTGTGCAGCTGGGCCACACTCGGGATTCCGCGGACGGCCTGGGGCTGATCTGCTGTGCGCGCGAGCCCGCCTTGTGCTTGTCCAAGCCTGGACCTTCTGAGGATTCCAGTCATCAGTCTCTGTGTCCGTTTCTCTCTCTCTCCATCTCTCCCTCTTCTCCCCTCTCCACCCCCCACATCCTCTTCTCCCCTAGCCCTTCCTCCGAAGGGCAGCCCAAAGATAACCCCAACCTCATAGGCCCCCACATTCATACTCCATCCTTGTGGCAGAAGTTGGGCGGACTTTGTGGCGTAGCGGTAAAGCCCCTGCCTGCCAAGCCTGCCTCCCGCACGGAGATGTTTCTGGCTCCTGGCTTGTGGCCATTTGGGGAGTGAACCAGCTGATGGAAGATATCTCTCTCTCTCTCTCTCTCTCTCTCTCTCTCAAATAAAGAAATCTTTAAAAAATAAATTAAAAAAAAGTTGCCTCATGTACATAATATTCCAAGAAGAAAGCGGAGATGCTATAAACTGGATCGAGGGTCTGCCTCTGGGGAAAAGACAAGTACAGCGGGGTCCGTCGAAGTCATAATTTGCGTTCCAGCAGGTACGAGCTTGGGCAGGGGAATGGTCAGCACGACTGCGACGGGAGTGAGGCTAGCGGGGGAGAGAGGGCGCTCTCGAAAACGTTGTAAGAATTGCTTTGGTGCACCTCGGGATGGGTGCTGACGGCGTTCCTTCCTGTGCTTTCAGAGCCTGATCTGAGTGTGGCCTCGCCCCTCCGCGGTGCGACTACGGTGCCGGAGCGAAGCGGCGGCGGCAGCGGCAGCGGCAGCGGCGGCGACAATGTGCGCGGTGGCGGCGCCGAGCTGCCCAAGGGGCGGCAGCGGCGGAAGCCCAGGGTGCTCTTTTCGCAAGCCCAGGTGCTGGCCCTGGAGCGGCGCTTCAAGCAGCAGCGGTACCTATCGGCGCCCGAGCGCGAGCACCTGGCCAGCGCGTTGCAGCTCACGTCCACGCAGGTCAAAATCTGGTTTCAGAACCGACGCTACAAGTGCAAGAGGCAGCGCCAGGACAAGTCGCTGGAACTGGCCGGCCACCCGCTTGCTCCGCGCCGGGTAGCAGTGCCCGTACTGGTGCGCGACGGCAAGCCTTGCTTGGGTCCCGGTGCGCCTGCCTTCTCCGACCCCTATGGCGCCGCAGCAGCCCCCTACACCTGCTACGGCGGCTACGCAAGCGCCCCGTACGGCGCGGGCTACAGCGGTTGCTACGGCAGCGCGACCCCAGGTCCCACGCCACTGGCCGGTCCGGGCTTCGGCCCGGGAAGCCGCAGCGTCACTCCGCAGGACCATCTGCCCGCCACGCTGCAGGGCGTCAGGGCGTGGTGAGGCGCCCACCAGGACGCGGTGCTTCGGTACCCTCCACCTCCGCGCAGGTGACGGACCGCTGCGGAGGAGGAAACCCGAGGCCTCGCGGCGCTCCTCCCCAACCGGATCTGGGACAGCGAACCTCCCCTGAACCTGAACGGCCGTCCCGCCGAAGGCCCTGGGACTTTCTTCCCCGAGGGACTAACCCCGTCGAAGCAGTACAGGAAAAGAAGAAAACCCAGGGCGGCTGGCAGTGTGCCGGCGGCAGAGGACTTTCCCCCGCAGACCCGAGATTCCCTTTATTTTGCGTACCGCAACCCAAGGCACCGGGGAGTGTGTGATGGGAGGAAGTGGTGCAGAGCGCGCCCAGCCTCCAATCAAAGGAACAGGTGCGGGGAAGAGGGAGAGGGGTGCGGGAACCGGGAGGTGGAGGACCCCTGAGGGACCCCTGCTGCGAACCATGCCCTCCTGCAGGGTTTAAATGCTCTCTAAGGGCTGTGTCCCTGAGGACCCTAATAATGCAGCAAAGAGCGCTCTTTTCTGGCCACTGCTTTCCTGGCAGAGTACCCACATTCCGGTTGTCCTCTGTCACTGCATTTTGTATACAGCACAGCTCCTCCTAACTACCTCCTGCACTACATATCCGTGTGTGCTTGGCGTCTGTGTCAGCATACACTACGTGTCAGCGCAGGCCATTAGGATCTGCTCTCTACAGAGCCTTAAACCTCGAATTAAAATAAAAAACGAAGCCCAGGCGTTCTAGGGGAACGAAGCTGGCTCAGCCCTGCAGGCGGGCAACCTGAGCGCCTGTTTCACACTCCTCACTTCCTCTTTACAGGTGTTCTTTCAGAATAGAATCAGTCTCTGAAAGGAGACTGGGAAAGGAGCCCCTCGTGGCCCTACGTCCTAACCAGATGGGTAGAAAGCCTGAACTTTAGGGTTCCTACAGTGATGACATTTTGACAACCTCATGACAATGTGTCTGAGGTCACACTATCTGAAAAGCGGGAACAAATTCATTGTAGTAATGGAAAGACGGGATCACAGAGGAAGTTTGGCGCTGGTACATGTTTAGTTGAATATCTGGTTCTAATCCCCCAGCCTCCCGTCTTGGATCACATTTTTAAACAATAAAATCTCTGGTTCTTCATGCTCCTGGACCCCTGGCTCATCAGAGCTTGAAATCTATTGTTTAGTAACTTCTCATATTTAATTAAAGTGTACTTCCCATAACATTTTCTCATTCCTGAATATGCCCTGGTTGTTTTCACTAAAGTTGGAAACAGAGCCTGCTTGAGTCCTTATAAACTATGCCTGGGTCAGTACCCAGTTTATGTGTTTGAGCTAAAAATCAAAAGAATAATTGTTCTTTTTTCTTACTACCCTTTCCAATTCCTCTCCTTTTTGTTTTTATCACTTCTCCTGTTTACTTCTCATCTTCATTGCTAATAAAGGTATATTTAGAAACACCAACAGTGTCCTTCAACCATAGTTAGTGTTGTCCAATCTGGGTTTAAAAAGTGCAATATGTGTGCTTCAAGTTTGGAAATATTAGGAAATATTCCTTGGTCAACTAAATTGAGGGAAAGCAAATAGAGATTAGAGGTAAGATCTCCCCATGAGAGAACTGTCATACAGTGTCACTTGTGATTCTCTCATGTTCAAGGCTATTTCTTCTAAGAGAGGTTACCTTGGACACTTGCCTTGGATTCATGGCAGGTGAGTTTCCTTTGAACGTTGCTGCTGAATTACGGTCTGTCTGGCTCTCAGTTGCTGGACTGAATTAAATTTTTCTAACGTCACATGCTAAAGCTCTGTGCAGTCATGAGTCAATGATGGGGTGGGTCACATTCTGAGAAATACAGCATTGGCAATTTGTCACTGTGTGAACATGGTAGAGGTACAGCTTATTACACACCTAGGCTACGTGATATGGCCTATTACTCTGAGACAGCATGTTACTGTACTGAACACTGTAGGATGTCATAGCACAATGGTATTTTACTTCCAAACATGGTGAAAGCACAGTAAAAATACTAGACCAAAGGAATTTATCATTATAATATAAGGAACTAGTATATATGTGACCCAATGTTAACCAAAACATCACTAGACAGTGTATGTTAATTTTAAAAAAATCATTTCAGCTTCAAGATTCCCAACCCCAGAAGTGAAGGTCATGGTGGGATGACTCTACACAGAGTAAGGAATTAATAGTAAACTAATAAACTAATAAAAACTATTAATTCCTTACTAGTAAATGTTACTTCCTTGACCCTCTCATCCCCTTCCAACATAGAAAAGCAAGAGAAGCTGCAGTTAGCAGAATCCGATGTTACACATAGGTGTTGCCTCCTGAGTTAGGGCACGTGAGACTCCCATGCTCTCTCCATAATTTTGTGTACCACCTGGAGAAGCATGGGAAAAAAAGCAATGATGTGGCCAAGGCTATCCGTGAAGGGGAGAGCAGAGGCTGAGTTCAGTCTTCAGTGGCTCAGTCCTTGCTGCACTTTCCTGGTTGGGACACAAAAGAAAATAAGATTTGGCAACAACCCTTAAGGAACTAATTGGAGAGCAAAGACCAACATGAGTAATGTATCTAAAAATACAAGGTGGTATATGCCGCATGTCAAACAGACAGAACATAAGCTCTCTATAGACAGCAAGAAAATCCGGCGTGAGCTGGGGCACTTACAGAGGGCCAAAGAGATGAGGGCGTTAATCTTGGTGATTATTGTGGGACGACACTGCCAGCTGGGATCAGTTTCAGGAAAATCTAAGA
This sequence comes from Oryctolagus cuniculus, assembly GCF_964237555.1. NCBI lineage: Eukaryota > Metazoa > Chordata > Mammalia > Lagomorpha > Leporidae > Oryctolagus > Oryctolagus cuniculus. The sequence goes on from NC_091433.1 coordinate 50,686,546, forward strand.
TTTGGGAATGGAGAAATGTCCATGGGGCTATGCCAAAGCCAGAGCCATATTTTAGAAATGTTTGAGATAGAATTCAAAATAGCTTATGGGAATTTGTTGACTGCCTTCAGTTGACCGAAAAGGTGTGGGTGGTAGGAGGGGTGGTGCTTAAATGTACACCTAAGATCCCATGGTCAGCCACATTTTTGGTTATGCTCCCTGGAATGCTGTGAATTGTATTTGGCTCAATGGAGGTGGGCACTGGAGCAGGGGATAAGACACTATGTGGAAGCCTCATCCCATATCAGAGTGCCTGGCTTGAATTCTGACTCCCTTATCCACCAGCTTCTGAACCAGCTTCAGTCTAATGTGTACCCTGGGAGGCAGCAGGTGATGGTTTAAGTGTGTGGCTCGCTGTCACCCATGGAGGAGATCTGAACTGAGGGGCGGCTGTTGCAGACATGTGGGGGAGTGAACCAATGATGGAAGGTCTGTTTCTCTGACTTGTTTCAGTATATATTCACATTGTCTATGTACAATCCATGTATTTTCTTTTCTTCAGGCCACGGTGAGAAAGTGTGAGATTCACATGACTGCAACAAGTTCTTTCTAAAGAAAAGGAGAGGGAAGGGGAGCTCAGTTCTCCCAGCTCCTCACTCTCTGCCTGTCAAGATCACTTTAAAACGCATCCATCCGTCTCCCAGCTCATCACGCCCACCCCAGCCGCCCGCCTTCCGTCTCTGTAATCTCTCCTTCCCACTGAAAGCTGCCCCTTTTTGTGTGTCCTTTCCCAACAGACTGCTTATCCCAGGCAGGGCTTTTACCAGGGAGCAGCTCAGTAAGCAATCAGCCTCTTATCTGCATCGTTCAGACCCGTCACTCCAGTCACCTCTTAATGTTCACAAGTTCCCCAAATGGGAAGTAATTGACCTCTAAACAAAACAAAAAAGCTCTCAGAGAGATAGCAGAGGTTCCTTTCCTGACTGTCCCAGGGCGAGGGGTCTCACCTAGGCCAGGTGGATAAGTCAATAAAATCGCAGACATCCTGGCTCCCTGTCCTTCCTCCCCTGGCCTGGCCCCTCAAACCCACTCCATCTGATACCATCTGCAAATCAGACGGAGCCAGAGTCTCACTAGATCACAGCAGATTTGTGTGTGTGTGTGTGTGTGTGTGTGTGTGTGATGTTAGCATTGTTGTGATTATTACAGTCATTATTAGGATATTGGGAGCATAAGTAAATCTTTTAAAAATTCCTTGTGGAAAGAGTCTTCAATCCTCAGCATATTTGCCAGCTGTTTATCATATCAGCTCGCCTGTTCTTTTCTCACAAAACAAAGCTGTGCTCCTCCTTGCCCTTCCTTGTCAGAGGGATGGAGGGGAAGAGAGGACCTGAGTTAGGAGATGTCTCAGTCCAGTGCCATTTTAACCAGAAACACACCCTGTGGCTCTGGGGAAGCCTCCTAACCTCTTTGAGTGTCTATCAAGTGTCTATCAAGTCTATAAAGTCAAGGAGCTGGACCTCTGGAGTTGTTCATTTCAGATGACTTTAATTTTTCAAAACTGGAGATAGAGCTCATATCTAGAATATTATATAAAGCACATATGAACCAAAAAAAAAGCTCATGGAAATTAGAATTAAAAGATAAGTTTATTTAGGTGCAGAAGCATTGAAATCCATGCATTCAAGCTCAGTGTTCTTCAAAAAGTTCATGGCAAATGTGAATTATGAAAAAAACTGTGTAGATGTCAATATGTTTTGCACCGACATAAAGTTACCTTTTAAAAAATGTACTGCCAGCTTTTTAAAAAAAGTTTGTTTGTTTGAAAGGCAGAGAGCGAGAGAATGAATTATAAATTATCTCCCATTTGCTGGTTCACTTCCCAAATGCCCGTGACAGCTGAGGCCGGGCCAGGCTGAAGCAAGGAGCCAGGAGCCAGGAGCCAGGAGCCAGGAGCCAGGTCGCCCACCAGGGTGGAAAAGACACCAGTGCCTGGTCCCATTGTCTCCCGGGGTGCACATTAGCATGAAGCTGGAGCTTCATGTCTTGACTCAAACCCAAGCACTCTGATATGGGATGCAGCTGCCAAATGCCTGCCCCTAAACTTATTTATTTATTTATTTTTTGACAGGCGGAGTGGATAGTGAGAGAGAGAGAGAGACAGACAGAGAGAAAGGTCTTCCTTTTTGCCGTTGGTTCACCCTCCAATGGCCGCCGCGGCCGGTGCATTGTGCTGATCTGAAGCCAGGAGCCAGGTGCCTCTCCTGGTCTCCCATGTGGGTGCAGGGCCCAAGCACTTGGGCCATCCTCCACTGCACTCCCTGGCCACAGCAGAGAGCTGGCCTGGAAGAGGGGCAACCGGGACAGAATCCGGCACCCCGACCGGAACTGGTGGAGGATTAGCCTATTGAGCTGTGGTGCCGGCCCTAAACTTATTTTTAATTCCATTTTCCCACAAGTATTTTGAAGTACCACCCTCCCATGCAGGATTTAAATACAACCTATAAAGTGAACACAGATAGAACCCCCACTCAAAGCGAGAAGCATGGGGTGCCAGCTCCCCAGTGGCCATTTCCCAGTGGCCCTCCCAGAGTAAACTCCTCCCCCACTTCTCCTTCTCCACAGGAGAAGGTACCAGTTATTCTCACTTCTGTGATCATAATTTATAAAGTCTGTTTGTGGATTTATACACGTGGGGGAATATCCCTTAATAACTTAGAGAAAGTTTGCCTGATTTTGGATGTTACATGAGTCGAATCATACTGTGTGTAAAAGACCGGTGACTTTTACTCAACTTGATGTTTGTGAAATTTATCCATGGTGGTGTACATTGTTCTCCTTTGCTCATTTTCATTGCAATATTATATCCTATTAGATGCCTGTACCTCAATGTGTGTATTTACTCAAGATGCAGTTCCAGTATTTTCCAGCTGCTGACTATAACATAGATGGCTGCAAACAATACTTTTTCCTATTGGTGAGCCTGTACCTTCTATGTGTCCTGGGTGCTCCTGCACTGTCCTGACATACTGGGTAAGGCTCCATCCTCCGACAGATTCTTATTTATATAGCAAGGGGAAGTCTTGCACTAATATGTCCTTTTTAACCATTGTATGATTCATTTTATATTTACCATGCACCTCCATCTGAGGCAGAGAATAGTTCACCCTCTGTGTCTGCTGGTTCAGTCACAGATGAAAAATATTGAAAAAAAATTCCAGAAAGTTTCAAAAATCAAAATTTGAATTTGCCTGATGCAGAATACCATATAGTAAGCTGAAATCTATGAGAATGAAGTGATTGTAGGCATTGTATTAGGTATTATAAGTAACATTCCAACGATTGAAAGTATACTGGAAGATGTACATGGGATATATGAAAATACATGCCATTGTACGTAAGGTACTTGAGTATCCACTGATGTTGGTATCTGAGGGGTGGTCCTGGAACTAATCCCCCCACCCCAAATAATGAAGGACACCTCCCATCCACAGAAGAAGTGTCCAAGGGTCAAAATGGTGACAGCAGCACTGCCTGAGGCAGAACTGGGACTAGACCAGAGACTGTCTGTTCTCTGGTCCTGGGTTACTTCCACAGAGCAAGTCTTAGCAGAGAGTTCAAGTCCTCACACAGCTCATGGGACTACTGAGGGACCTTCTTATCTTTCTGCCTTGAGGGACAGAAGCCCCTTTTTGGAAAGCATTAATAGGGGATAAATCTGATTGATGAAAGATGCCAGATACGGTGGTGGTGGTCGTGGTGGGGAGATATAGCTGCCTCTTCATCTGTCTGGCAGTAGATGGAATAGCTGAAGACCCTGATGGTTACATTATTCTTGCCCAGTTTTTTTCTATATTTTCCACCAACCCTGAACCTCCAGGGACACTGATTCATGCTTTCAAATGGCCAACTCCTGGGAGCGGGGAGCATTCAGCCCCTGAATTCTTTCTTCTCCCCTCACAGCGTGGAGAGAGCTTCATGGGAAGTCACTCTGCCTTCCTCCCTCTCTGTTTAGACTCTGCCTGGCAGCCCACATGACCCCTTTCAACCCTAAAGAGAGAGGTGGTCTCAGTGACACAGTCCAGATTCCACCGTAAGAAAAGCGAAGAAGCACCCAGCAGCCCTGCCTCTAGCCTCACGGCGCTTCCTCGTACAGTCCCCATGGGGCTGGTCCTATGCCCTGGTCCCAGTCACTCCTGGCTTCTTCCCATGCATGCTTCAGTGGCTCCTGTTTCCTGTCACCAGTCTCTCCTAATTCCGAGGGCCCAGGAAATTGGAATCCTGAGTGAGAACATCACTGGGCCCCAGCGGATGCTTTCCTTTCATGGCCTCTGTCTCCAGGCCAGCACTGGGCTCCAGCGCCTCGTGTGGCATCCCCATGTAGCTCATCAACCAGACCAGTGTTGTTCCCCTGCAATGCTCCTGGAGGAGCACGGTGGATGTCCCCACCAAAATGCACAGACTCTGTGTCTGCGGCCAGATCTGAACACCAGCCTCGGGTCTGCCCAGTGGATTTCCAGCAGGCCTGGTGCCAGTCTTAGAGGGAGGGCTCCACAGCATTTGTTGACAGAGCAAGTGATCAAATGACTGCAGAGTCTACATTGAACACCCAGACCCTGACTCGGCTCCTCAGTAGCCAGAACCTTCCAGAACCTTATCTTCTGTGTGGATGGAATCTGGTTCCTAGCAGGGGCTGTCTGGTCTTTGATAAACAGGAAGCCTAAGACTTGTCAGCCACGAGTTGTGGTGTGGAGGGAATGAATGTCACCTGTATTTTTCTTCCTATCCTTCCATAGGTCAACTTAGCTATAGCCAGCAATTAGTAAGGGAGACTGTCCGAGTGAGTGGAGCAACACAATACCAGTTTCACTAAAAATATTTCCAAAGAACCTACTACTAAGTGTAATGCACACCTCTGTGCACTGAAGGGGGGCTGGGTGTGGAGGCAAGCAAGTGAGATGTATGAATGCACAAAACCACTTCCTGTCCTCCAGAACATTATCAAATGGCAGGTGAGACAGTGCCACAGGAAAAACTAGAAAAGGTGTATTCTAAAAACATCACAGGGGAGCAAAGAGAAGGTAGCTATTTATTCTGACTGGGGTAAATCAGACACACAATTCAATAAACACCTGCATGATGATTCCTACCCAGAAGATATACATACTGAGGGAGAAATCTAGCTATTGTTCAATATCTGATTCCCCTTCCTTCTTTAATAATTGAACTTCACAGTTTTAGTTAACTACATGGTCTTCCAGCTAAAGATCGTATTTCCCAGACTTCCTTTGCAGTTAGGGTGGGCTAAGTAACAAAGCTCTGACTAAAGGGATGTAAGTGGAAGCAATGGATAATCCTCCAGGACATAGTCTTAAGTAGGAAAGACCTTCCTTCCACGTTCCTTCTCTCCTTGCTGCTGACTAATATACAGATGAAATAGCAGGAGCAATGGCTGCTGTGTTAGATGATGATAAAGCAATGAGATGGAAGAAGTCTGAGTCCCCAACATTATGATATCACATCACTTTTGTTCGGTTTATCCTCCAACAATTGCATGGGAGAAAAGTAAACTTTGGGGGCTGGAGCTGTGGTGTAGTAGGTTAATCCTCTGTCTATGGCCCTGGCATCCCACATGGGTTCTGGTTTGAGTCCCGGCTGCCCCACTTCTGATCCAGCTCTCTGCTAATGGCCTTGGAAAGCAGTAGAAGGTGGCCCAAGTGACTGGGTCCCTGCACCCATGTGGGAGACCCGGAAGAAGCTCCTAGCTCTTGGCTTCGGATGGGCTGGGCTCCAGATGTTGCAGTCATTTGGAGAGTGAACCAGAAGATGGAAGACCTCTGTTTCTATTTCTCTCTCTCTCTAACACTGCCTCTCAAATAAATAAATACATATTTTAAAAAATAAACTTTGGTCTTTTTAGATCCACTGTTATCTTAGCCCTTGTTAAAGCAGCTGAACAGATATCTCAACAAATAGAGGAGGGGCCCATCAGGAGGCATGTCCTGTGAGTTTGTGCAGAAGAAGCGGTGCGAGGGCCCCTGTGGGGAGCAACTCGGACTAGACTAAGTTACTGGAATTAAGACTTATTCTATGCATCTGCTCTCCCACAATATGGCGCTGAGAAGGGAGAAACAGCTTCTACACAGCTGCCTCCAGTTCAACCAATAAACTGTAGGACCTGCTCCTGATTGGAGGAGAGCAGCATACTCGGCATGTGGGTAGCAGAGTTGGGATTGGTGGAAGAGGACTATAAAGGAGGAGAGAGACAACATGCACCAGGAACATCTAAGGGGAACATCTATCTGAAGGAACACCTGTGCAGCCCCGAGAGAGCCGGCCGGCGGTGTGCCGCTCCCCCACGGAAGTGGGGAAAGTGGCTAGTGGGAACCGCCCTTCCACGGAGGTGGAAGGGTTGGTAGCCAACCCGGGAAGAACCAGCAGCAAACCCGGGGAGGGCCGAGCAGACGAAAGAACAGCGCAGGGTCCTGTGTCGTTCCTCCACGAAGAGGGGGAGCGACATAATGGTGCCGTGACTCGGATAGGAAACTTAGGAGGGAAGAAATGGGAAGAAGTGGGAAAATACCAGAGAGACTAGCAAAGAGCCTAGGGAAAAGCCGGACGGAAAAGGTGCCGGAAGAAGCTATTGAAAGCCTAGGCATAGACTCGGATACGGACTGTGGGAAAGAAGTTAGGATTGGACGTTAGGATTGAAAGTGAAAGTGAAAGCTGGAAGAAACTTAGACTCGGATGCGGACTATGGCGGGGAAGCTAGGAGATTGAAAGTGAAAGTGAAAGCTAGAAGAAACTTGGATACGGACTGTGGGGAGAAGCCAGGAGAAATGAGGGAGGAATATTGTTGGAAGAAAAGTTAGGAAACATACCGGGTGGAGAAAAATGTTAGGGAGGATGTAGCCGCGGGGGCAGGCCGAGGCAGAGACGTAAGCCAGCTTGGGATTCGTCGAGTCAGCCCGGGGAACAAGGAGCGAAAATCTGGAACCAGAGGCAGAGACGTGGGCCGCCAGGTTGGAATCCGTCAGATTAGCCCGGGGAGCAAAAGACAGGAAGCCAAACCGAAGGGCGCAGACGTGAGCCAGGTTGAATTCGCCAGGTTAGCCCGGGGAACTTAGATTGAATACCAGTGGCGGAAACGTAAGCTACGCTGTGTGATTCGCGGAAGCCGCCGCGTGCAGAGAGAGCACGGGGCGTGAATAGATAGGGAACGTGGGGCTAGCGCGAAGGCCGTGGTGCGGGCACGAAGGGGCTCAGAGACCGCGGAGTGCGCGCGAAGCCGGTAAGCCGCGCAGATGAGAGAAGCGCGGGCTGAAGTGGCTCAGAGCCGGGAAGCCGCCGCGGCGAGGCGCCGAGAAGCAGCCTCGGGGCGGGCACCGGGATGCCGCAGGGATAAGAGAAACAGAAGTTTAGAAGTAAAATGAGAGAAATAGGAATGCTGGTAGATAGAAGTAAAATGGGAGAGATAGGAATGCCCGGAGATAGAGAAATAGAGAAAAATAAGGCCTCCCCACAACACGGCAATGAGAGAGCTTGGATTCGGTCTGCCTGATTAGTAAGACGATAAGCACCTGTGGGCGGCTGCAGGTCACTGAAGACAGGCATGTAATTAACATCAATAAGTCTCCCCACAATACGGCAATGAGAGGGCTTGGATTCGGTTTGCCTGATTGCTAGGGCTTGTAAGCACCTGCAGGCAGTTCTAGCAGAGCAGAGCATGCGCTGCAGGGCACCGAACACAGGCACGCATCAGCACCTAAAAACCTCCTCACAACATGGCGAAGAGAGGACCCGGATTCGGTTTGCCTGATTGGTAGGGCTTGTAAGCACCTGTGGGCAACTCTAGCAAGCAGAGCAGAGTGTGTGCCGTGGGGCACCGAAGACAGGCGCGTATCAATGCCAAAAATAAAAAGAAAGGGGGATCTGTGGGGAGCAACTCGGACTAGACTAAGTTACTGGAATTAAGACTTATTCTATGCATCTGCTCTCCCACAATATGGCGCTGAGAAGGGAGAAACAGCTTCTACACAGCTGCCTCCAGTTCAACCAATAAACTGTAGGACCTGCTCCTGATTGGAGGAGAGCAGCGTACTCGGCATGTGGGTAGCAGAGTTGGGATTGGTGGAAGAGGACTATAAAGGAGGAGAGAGACAACATGCACCAGGAACATCTGAAGGAACACCTGTGCAGCCCCCGAGAGAGCCGGCCGGCGGTGTGCTGCTCCCCTGCGGAAGCGGGGAAAGTGGCTAGGGGGAACCGCCCTTCCATGGAGGTGGAAGGGTCGGTAGCCAACCCGGGAAGAACCAGCAGCAAACCCGGGGAGGGCCGAGCAGACGAAAGAACAGCACAGGGTCCTGTGTCATTCCTCCACGAAGAGGGGGAGCGACAGGCCCCCTGTTCCTGTTTGTAGCCTTGCCTGTGAAGGCTGCTTCTCCACTCATCATACCCTGAAGTACCTGGGGTAGGGGGACTTGGTGAAAGTTATGATGGGTTTTACAACAGGCACCAGGAGCTGGGCTAGGGCACCAGGATGTTTGTTTTCAACATACTTCAGATGCAGTACTAAAACCCCTGGATGCAGATCATGATGTTCAAGAACATGACGCTGTCGCCCTTCCTGCGTTTCTGTCCAGACTCTGGGGAGCAGGTCCTGGGGGATATGAGAACAAAGAGTAATGAGGAGATCATGGAGCAACATCTGAAGAATCTAGGGGAAGAATGAGGAAACCCTCAAGAAGGAGGAGCAGGAGAAAAACTCTCTCATCCAGCCAGCTTTGGCCCTCCAAAGTCCTGCCTGTGCGAGTGCATCTGTGAGGTGGAAAGGCAGGTGCCCTGCCCAGGGCTGGTGCCATTACCCAAGGAGATGACAAGAAGTACAAAGCTCTGGAAGCCAGTGCCCAGGCTGAGGCCCAAGGCCACTGTGGGCTGGGGCAGGGGGATGTCCAACCAGTGGGGAGCTGGGGATGGGATTCCCTTGGCCCGGGGAAGTCCCTGGTTCTATCTCAGAGACACTCTGGAAATATCTTCACAATGAAACATCTCCACACACACACACACACACACACACACACACACACACACATAAAAAGTAATAAATAAGAAAATAGAGGGCATAGGCAGGTAATTAGATCAACTAGTGACAGTGCGACAGATGTTTATAAGAAAAGAAAAGCACATCCAACCAAGCTGATCCAGGAAAGCTCCTTGGGATGAGGCACCAAACTGTGACAGATGGAGGGAAAGGGTAGGGAGTCCACCTGAGGGCAGCAGAGGGGAGCACAGGGCACAAAGTGCAGGGGAACCAAGGACTTGGGGTAGGTGACGCAGAAAACAGTTGTCGGGATGTGTCCGTGGCCACACATTTCAACAAATCTGCATTCCCGGTGGATCTCATCTACTCTGAAGAGCCAACCACCATTTCTATGTATGTAGCTCCCAAATCCCACATCCAGAATTCTGGCTCTACCCTCTGTCCTGAATTCAGATCCAGCTGCTATTACTTCCTGGACATCTCTGTCCTTAATGTGTTGTCCAGTGTGAAGTAATGCTATAACTAGTACTGAAACAGTATTTTACACTTTATGTTCTGTGTGGATGCAAACTGATGAAATCTTTACTTAATATATACTAAATTGATCTTCTGTATATAAAGATCATTCAAAATGAACCTTGACATGAATGGAATGGGAGAGGGAGCGGGAGTTGGGAGGGTTGAGGGTGGGAGGAAGTTATGAGGGGGAAAAAGCCATTGTAATCCAGAAACTGTACTTTGGAAATTTATATTTACTAAATAAAAGTAAAAAAAAAAAAGAAAGAAAATCCCAAAAGTACACAATACAAAAAAAAAAAAAATATTTCCCAGGCACCTCAATCTAAAGCACAGCCTGTCTGTTCCCAGCTCCCTCCCACTAAACCCACTCCACTGTCTATATTCCATCTTCCATGAACTGCTCCATCCTGTCTGTAACCCAGGCAGAAATCCCAGTATCCTACTTAACTCTGCTCTCCCCACCCTGCCCTGTTCTAGATTCCCACTGCCACCGTCTTGCTTCAGATCCTTGACCTTGTGCATGTCTCCTAACCATCTCTCTGCCACCACTCCCTTCTCCCTGGGCCATTTTTGGGCTGTTATGGGGAAATTGTATATATTTCAAAGTACAGTACACATTCTTTAACCCAAGGCACAGAAACTCCCACAACATGCCTCTCACCTCCATTTCCTGCCGCACTTCCTTCCCAGTCCTTCTACCTGCTTTCTGGTGCAGTCAGCTCTCCTAAACACACCAGGCAAGCTTTCCCCCTCCTGGCTTCAGAGGCCCAGCTCAACTGCCACCTCCCAAGGAAGTCTTCTCTGAGCACCAGGTCAGGAGTTCCTGAGCTCTCGGCGTCATGGTTGTTCCCTGCTGCACTGTGCATCCACCATTGCAACGTACTTGTTCATTTTCTTAATGCTCCCTAATAACAGCAAGACACTTGACTGAAGAAGTCAATTTTGGCCAATCTTCCGTATTTATTTATTTATTTATTTTAGTGTAGCATGCAGATAAAAGTATGCAAATAATGCATGTATGGGGACTCCATTTAAATAGTTCATGAAAAAAACATTTTATGGAAAAATTAAGCATGCATTTCAATATCTCTGCACCAAAATACTCAACTTTTTTCACTTTTTAATTTAATTTTTTTAGTTTTGGGGGATATCATTTTAATTTACATTATAGTCAAAGGCTTAATGGCTCTACTAAATAAAGTGTTTAACAAATAAAAAGTTGAAAAAGGGGACAGCACTGTGGTACAGTGGATTAAGCCGGCTCCTGCAGTGCAGGCATCCCACAGGGGCCCTGGTTGAAGTCCCGGCTGCTCCACTTCCAATCCAGGTCCCCGCTAATGCAGCCGGGAAAGCAGCAGAAGATGGCCCAAGTGTGTGGGCCCCTGCACCCACATGGGAGATCTGGAGGAAATTCTGGGCTCTTGGCTTCAGCCTGGCACAGTCATTTGGCACAGCCTGTTGCAGCCATTTAGGGAGTAAACCAGCAGATGAAATATCTCTCCCTCTGTCTCTCCTTCTCTCTCTCTCTCTCTCTCTCTCTCTCTCTGTAACTCTGCCTTTCAAATAACCAACTATATTTTAAACAAAAATTTAAAAGACAATTGTCTAGCAGAAAAATAGTCAAGGACTATAAACAATAATCAGATGGAAAGAAGTTCAACTTCACTCATATAAAGTAAATTTTAAAAGTCACAAAATCATTAATACTATAGTAGTATATAATTGCTATCTTTTTTGATAAATGTTTAAAACAAAGTTTGACAAAACACCATATTTGCAGCAAAACATATCCACAGGCATTTCTCATTTTCTTTTTTTGAGTGTTTTTAAAAATTTTAATACTCTTGTAAGGGAGAACATGGTATTTGTCTTTCTTTTTTACTTTATTATTTATTTATTTGAAAAGCAGAGTTACAGAGAGAGAGGCAGAGACAAAGAGAAAGGTCTCCCACCAGCTGGTTCACTCCCCAAACGGCCGCAATGGCCGGAGCTGCACCAGTCTGAAGCCCACAGCCTGGAGCTTCCTCTGGGTCTTGCACATGGGTCCAGCGGCACAAGAACTTGGGCCATCCTCCACTGCTTTCCCAGGCCATAAGCAGAGAGCTGGATCAGAAGAGGAGCGTCTGGGATGCTGGTGCCGCGGGCAGAGGCTTAGCTGACTACACCACAGCACGGGCCCCTCCGATAGACTTCCTGCAGCACCTCACACAGCAAGAGGAAATCTGACAAAGTGACCTTTCCACATACCCAGCCCCAGATCATGAAACAGAACACTAGCATCCTCCCCCAGAGACTCTCCTGTGCCTTCCCTACTGCCACCAGTCCCCCAGGAAACTGCCATTTAGTGAAATTAAATCCATAGGAAATCATCTGATATAATTATGTAACTTTTTGGAGTCATATAACATACATGCATTTGTCTGGCTTTTTTTCAGTCAACAGTGAGTGTGAGAGACGCATCCGCATTGTTACAGGTAGTTGCAGTTCATTCATTCTGTGTTTAGTTTTCCATTGTATGAATACACCCCAGGGGATTTGTCTAACCTACTAAGGATGGGCATTTGGGCTATTTCCAGTTTGAGGCTATTCCAATTGATGCTGTTAAAGACATTCTTGTGCGTGTCTTTTGGTGAATATTCACCCCCAAACATCTTTCTGTTGCATATGCATGAGGTGTGGAAATTCTAGGTCATGGGTATGCATATGGCCAGGGTTATAGATCCTGCTTTTATCTAAAGTATTGTGTTATTTTATGTTCCCCCAAAACCATTTGAAAGCTCTGGCTGCTCCACCTTATCACCACTCCTTCCTTTCTTTCTTTCTTTCTTTCTTTCTTTCTTTCTTTCTTTCTTTCTTTCTTTCTTTCTTTCTTTCTTTCTTTCTTTCTTTTACAGGCAGAGTGGACAGTGAGAGAGAGAGACAGAGAGAAAGGTCTTCCTTTGCCGTTGGTTCACCCTCCAATGGGCGCCGCGGCCGGCGCGCTGCGGCCGGTGCACCGCGCTGATCCGATGGCAGGAGCCAGGTACTCATCCTGGTCTCCCATGGGGTGCAGGGCCCAAGCACTTGGGCCATCCTCCACTGTACTCCCTGGCCACAGCAGAGAGCTGGACTGGAAGAGGGGCAACCGGGACAGAATCCGGCGTCCGGACCGGGACTAGAACCCGGTGTGCCGGCGCCGCAAGGCGGAGGATTAGCCTAGTGAGCCGCAGCACCAGCCCATCCATTTTCTTTCAATTTCTCCCTTCTTCCACTTCCTTGCCTGGAACAGGACAATACATCAAGGTATTGGGAGTTCCAATGATATAGCTGAGTTGAACTAATGGATGAGTCATGAGAGATAAACTTGAAGAGATGCCTAGTCAGTGAGCAGAGAAAAGTGATGAATGCCTATTAATCCCCTATGAAGTACTAGGTTCTTGACATACATTATATCATTCAATTCATAATCACTCTCTCAGCTCTAAGGTCCAGTGGAATAAGATGCATACCCAAATTAGGAGACTGAGGTTCAGAGTGATTGACAAACTTATCCAGAATCACCACCACTGAAAGTGCAGGTTTAGACTGAACCTCCACAATTCATTTGTTTTATATTATATTCTATTACCTTTTCATAATTATAACCACTGTATTCTGCTGCCTTTGCCACATGAGTCCTTACTGATATTTAACGACCTGAACATACAATCATATTTGCTGATGGTTCAGCACCCAATATTCATTTTCTGATTGTGGTATCTTTCTGATCTGCCATTTTCACCCTAGTCTTGGAGTAAGTTAGAGGATCTGAACCAATACATAGCTTCAAAGAACAGTTCTTCCTCCCAAAGAACAGCTGGAGATGTGTAAGATCCCAGAGATTCCCATGGGCTCTGATCCATCCAGCAATGCCTGGATTCAGAAGCAGCCCTGGAAACTCATTACACGAAAGTAACACACACAACGCTAAGATTATGAGTACTATAGCCCATACTGCCAATGGGGTAACCACAGCCTTTGCCTGCACTACTTAAATTGCCCACCAGGGGACAACATTGCCTCCAGTTTCCCACTATGGGAACAAAGGAATTCCCCAAATTCCATAGGACTCCGCCGGAAGCTTTTGCGTTAGGCTTTGAACAATCATTCAGGTCCTTCCTCAGGTCAAGCCCTTTGCCTTCTTGTTTGTATAGTGACAGTTACAGACGACACCGGCTGTTGTTGGCAATGGCTTCACTGTGACAAATACTGATAACAATGGTGACGCCTGTGGCACCCAGAGCACTGGTGCGCTTCACAGTGCCACTTGTCCTCCATAAACTGCCCATTTAATTGTCAAGAGAGGAAGTGTCATTCTCACACAGCTGAAGAAACGAGGAAAAGCGAGTCGGAGTCAGAATATAAACCCACGATGCCTGTTGACAAATCCTCTGCCGAGGGCTGAACTTGTGTGTCTCAAATATGACTGTCTGGGTTTAGAAACAAACCCTGCAGGATCTGGAGAGCAACTACTCCTGGCGGATTAGCTCAAACGCCCTGGAGGGAACGTGATCTGATGGGCTCCTCAGAGACTTCCTGACTTGAGGACTGGCGGGAGAATCAACGCCACCGGATCTGTTGGATTCCGGCTTAGCTCCGCCACAGGCCAGGTTGCTTTATGGAGGGTGAGCTACTTCTCTTTTGGGTTCTAGTTCATGTCGGGCAACATGGAATTAGTTGAACCAGCCTCTGTCAGTGAGACTTTTTGGGTTGTAAGTGACAGAAACACAATTCACACCAACATGATCAAAGCAATTCAGAGCAGTCTCACAGCCCACTTAGCTAACCGGCAGGAAGACTTACGATGGGGCTGGACTGAAGGATGACTGACAAAAGGGACCTGGGACCCACGGAGTCACTCCCATCCACCCCTCACCTCTGGTGTCTCTGCATGGTGAGCTTCAGACTCTCAGGTTAGCTGAAGAGATGGCCTATGGGCACATCACAATCACTTCATAACCAGAGAGGAAAGAGGCCGTTTCCTGCCAACTCCAGACTGAAACACCAAGTGAGCTTGTCCTCACCACAGTGAGCAGGGAGCATCAGGTGTGACAACGAAGATAGGAGATAGGAAGGCTTTGCAACTGCAGGGGTGGGTGTTAGGCACAGGGGTTAAAGTCCCCACTAGGGATGTCTGCATCCCATATCAGAGTGCCTGGTTCAAGGACCAGTCACCCCCCGTTTCTGATCCAGCTTCCTGCTAATGCAAATACGTGGAAGCAACACATGATGGCTCAAGTACTTGAGACCCTGCCATTCAAACAGAGCTTTGCACTCTCAGCTTTGACATGGCCCAGCCCTGGCTACTGCAATTGAAAGATCTCTCTATCTCTCTCTCAGTAGGTTGTATGTGACATTTCTTCCTATGGGGACAGGGTCCTGGGCCAGGAATGATGCCACAGAAGGTAGCGCTGCCTGCTGGTTAGGCAAGCAAGATCAGGGCCAGATGGCATGCATCTCGGCTTTGCAACTTATTAGCTGAATGGCCACAAGAAAGTTAGTGAACTTCTCCCTACCTGAGCTTCCTTTTCTGCTTGGGGGGGGGGGAGGGGCAATAATAGTGTCATACACAGGGTTGTTGAGAGGATTGAGTTAATATAAAGTGGTGCAATATTTGCATATAACCTCTGCACATGCCTCCTGTATAACTTAAATCATATCTAGATTACTTATAATACTTAGCACAATATAAATGCTGTGGAAAAGTTGTTATACTGTATTATATAGGTAGTAATGATAAGAAAGCAAATTCTGTATGTTTAGTACCAGTGAAATTTTTTTCAAGTACTTTCAATTGCAATTGTTTGAATCTGCAGATTTTGGAGGTGGGGGGAGCCCAGATACACACACGAATGGGATGCAGGGCTCTGCCCACATCCAAGGCCTTTCAGGCCTCAGGCCACTGCTGCTGGGTGGTCTCTGGGGTCTGCTGTCCCTGCCCCCATGTCCAGGATGGCCGTTTCCTGGATGAGCTGTGAAAATACCAGCAGGGCCTGGTCTGCCTCTCCTCCCTCCCTGGGGAGCTACAGGGAGGGTCTGCTCAGGCCCAACAGGAACTGCAGGCTGAGTGATGGCCACCTGCTCAGTGGTCCTTGCCTGCATCTGTGAGAGGCGCCCCAGCCAGCAGACAGCATTTTTCTTGGTGAGGCCGCGTCTGTGAGTCCCTAGGCCCTGCGTTGTCTGTCTCAGGGTGCCCTGATCCCTCTGGAGAGCCAACCAGAGTTCTTGCCCTTGGTCACTCATCCTGCAGGGACCCGTGCCCATCCCTTGCCTGGAAACCGGCTCTGTCAGCTTCTCGGTGGTCACCCACCCTGCAGAGCGTCCGTGAGGCTACAGGAACCTGCTCAGGTTCATGGCAGGGACTGAGAGCTGCAGGGATGCAGAAGGAAGGTCTCGGATTGCTTGTGGCAGCCAGCATGGGGTGGCGGGAGCGAAGGTCACAGCCTCCTCCCCTAGACAAACAGCCCCCAATGTGTCTCCCAGGTGAGGTCCTCCGTTAAGCTGTTGAGCAGACCAGGCATGGAAAGACCGTGGCCACCCAGTGAGAGAGAGGCAAACTTCTGCAGACACAGCCCAGCAGCTGTGGTGGGAGACGGAGGGGAGGTGACCAGGGGCAGCGTTAGCAAAATACTCTGAGGTTCCTATTGCCCAATAAATCTTCCCCGACGGCCTTTCTTGGGCGATAAGCACTGATGAGGGACATCGTAAGGTTGAGTTATTATCTGCACCGAAGTTTCCCACACTCTCACTCTCTGGGCTGCACAGAAAGGCTGCAGACAGAGCTGAGCTACATAGGGAAGAGTGGGAAGATGAGAGCTTCCCAAAGGGTCCGGGGGTGCAAGGGCAGTGGCTGCGTGGCAGGTGTGGAACATGCAACACAGGGGCTTCAGAGTGGGGTGAAGGGCCCAGGGACGTCCATGGTCTGGAGTCCATCACGTGTGTCCACAGTGGCCTGCTCTGCCTGCACTCTCTGACTCAGGGAACTGCTCAGTGGCCTCAGCTCCTCACTACACAAAGGAGTGGGGCAGGAGGAGGGTGGCCTGGCATCACTTCAGAGTCTGTTAGAAATGTAGACTCTTAGCGCCCACCCAGACCTAATGGTTCTGCAATTTTGTTATAACCCTCAAAGTCTGGGCAGTGCTGCTGTCGCTGGCCAAAGCCCCTCCCCTGCTCCCTCCTCAGATGCTGTGGCTTGTTTGTCTCCACCAAGACTCATACTGAAATTTAAGGGAAAAAAAATTCTTTATTTACTTGGGAGGCCTAGAGACAGAGAGAGTGGGAGAGAAAGAGACAGCACTCCCACCACTTGTTCAATCTTCAAATTCCTGCAGTGGCTGGGGCTGGAGCTAAAGCCAGGAGTCAAGAATTCAATCCAGCTCTCCTACATGGGTGCCAGGAACTCAATTACTGGAGCCATCACCATTGCCTCCTGGAGTCTACATTGGCAGGAAGCTGGAGTCAGGAGCCAGAGCCAGGAATGGAGTCCAGGTGGTGTGTTAACTTCTAGATATCCACCCAGTGCTGAAACTTAATTGCCCTTGAAACAGTATTAGGAGGTGGGACCCTTAAGAGGTGACTTAATTATGAGGGCACTGCTCACCTGCTACATAAATGCTGTTACCGCAGGAGTGGGGGAGTTACGATGGCAGTGGCTTCCTGATAAACAGAGGAGTTCGGCCTGCTTTCCTCTCCTGCCTGTGATGTCTTCTGCCATGTTATATCACAGTGAGAAGACAAGCAATTCTGTCTTGGGCTTCTTGGTTTCTAGATCCATGAGCCAAAGAAACCTGTGTTGTTTATAATTTGCCCAGTCTGTGGTATTCTGTTAGAGTAGCGTAAAGTGGACTAAGATACCAGGTTCATTTTCCTGAGCTTTGGTCTCTGCACCATGCCCTCTTTTGCCACATCTCCATTTCTTGCACACTGCCAACCACCAGGTGCAAAATAAAAGCCAAACTAACTCAGGACCCTATGTAAACGGTTGAGGGCTACTTCATGTGTTACCACACTCACCCAGCATTCTCATGTTAACCCAAGATAAGAATCCTAACAGAAAAATGTAGGGCATGGAGAGAGATCAGTGGGAAGGCAGTGCCCTTGACCCACCACAGGAAGGCAGGTGTCTATGATGCAGGCTAACCATGCACACGGGGTTTATTTTCCCCTCAGCCCTCTTTCTGGTGGCTCTGCTGTCATACTTCCTTGGGAGTGGACAGCAAGCAGCAAAACAGGGCCAGCTGGACAAGGAATTCTGGAAAAGCAACATGGACGTAATGCCATCCTAGGGGACTTGCCAACCATCCTGTCTGACATTCCTCCTCTATGAAGCTGCAGCCTATTTTCTCTTCCCAGTGTCAGCCAGGACAACCAGGCTCAGGCTCCAAAAGAGCCTGACTTGCTTTCAAAGCCATTTCTGAATACT
Source organism: Oryctolagus cuniculus (assembly GCF_964237555.1). NCBI lineage: Eukaryota > Metazoa > Chordata > Mammalia > Lagomorpha > Leporidae > Oryctolagus > Oryctolagus cuniculus. Next base: position 50,704,524 of record NC_091433.1, read on the forward strand.
CAAGTCAATATGTATTTAGGAAATATCTGCCCTAGGATATGATGGAGAAGTCACGAGCTTCGGAGCCAGGGCAACCTGGTTAGCTGGGATTAGTTCAGTGTAGTTAGTTTAGTCTCTGAGTTTCAGTCTCATTCTCTAAAAAAATTATTTCCCCTGGGCTGTGATGCAGATTAATTGCCTACAGCAAATCATTGTAGTGAATCTAGAATGAATGTTCAATATTCATCCTTTTTCTCTCCCCTTTCTTGGGGTGATGCAGGAAAAGGAGAAGCTGAAACACAGCCCTGACATTCAACCAGGTTAGAACAAAACTGGTGCCATGGTTTGAATGTATCCTCTCCAACATTCAGGAGTGGAACAAATGGCCAAAGTGCTAGTATTAAGAGGTGATGTCTTTAAGAGGAGATTAGATCACGAAGACTCCTCCCTCCTGAATGGGATTAAAGCCTGTATAGGGACGAGCACTGTGGCATTGTGGGTAAAGCCTCTGCCTGCATTAATGGTACCCTATATGGGTGCTGGTTTGTGTCTGGGTTCATGTCCTGACTGCTCCACTTCCAATCCAGCTCCCTGCTAAAAGTCTGGAAAAAGCAGACGGCAGAAGTATTTGGGTTCCTGTACCCACGTGGGAGGCCTGGATGAAGTTCCAGGCTCCTGGCCTCAGCCTGGCCCAGTGCTGGCTGTTGTGGCCATTTGGGAGTGAACCAGTGGATATCCAGCAGACCTCTCTCTCTCTCCTTCTCTCTCTGTAAGCCTGCCTTTCAAAATAAATAAATATTTTTTAAAAATATTTTATTTATTTTATTTGAGAGGTAGAGTTACAGTGAGAGGGAGAGACAGAGAAAAAGGTCTTCCTTCCATTGGCTCACTCTCCAAATGGCCGCAACGGCCAGAATTGTGCTGATCTGAAGCCAGGAGCCAGGTGCTTCTTTCCAGTCTCCCATGCGGGTGCAGCCCAAGGACTTGGGCCATCTTCTACTGCTCTCTCAGGCCATAGCAGAGCTGGATTGGAAGTAGAGCAACAAGGACAAGAACTGGTGCCCACATGGGATGCCGGTGCTGCAGGCAGAGGATTAACCCACTGTGCCACGGCACCTCAAAATAAATGAATCTTAAAAGAAGGGGGGGAGTAGAGGAGGAGGAGGGGAAGAAAGCCCTTGTAAAAGTGGCTTCACACAGAACTGAGGTTTCTTGTCCTTTCATCCTCCACCACGTGGGGACAGAGTGTTCCTCCCTTCTGGGGGTTCCAGGAACAAGGAGCCATGCTAAGAGCAGAGAAAAGCCCTCACCAAATACCAGATGGGCCAGCAACTTGATCTTGGACTTCCGAGACTCTGCAACTGTAAGAAAATAAACATCTGATCTTCATAAATTACCCAATCTATGAGATTTTGTTACAGCAGCACAAAAGAGACTAAGACAACTAGTAAGGATTAAGTGTTCCTGGACCGTACAAAATCATCACTGTGCTCCTTCCAAGAAGCAACTCCTCCTCCAGTTGCTTTGGGTCTCTAAGGCCCACTGAACTTCACCAAATGGCCTCCAAATGATTCTTTTCTCCTCTTGAGTTTAAAGTCTTTAGCTGTGGTGGAAGGACATGAGGATGAGAAACCAAATAGGATACTGTCTAGTAAGGTACAAACTCTGAACTTTCATACTCTGGTCCATCCTAGAAAGATAGGGATGGGACAAGTCTGAACTCCTAGATCCTTGGGCTTCCAGAAACACTAGGGAAGCATTCTCCCTTGCCCACTCCCAAAACAGCAGATTCAAGAAGGACTGTCACTGTGTCAAGGAGACAGTGTTGAAGATGACAGGGTCTCTACTAGCAAAAAATTGGGGAATTCTCTCACTGATGCACAAACCATAGCTGGATGTTCCAATAATAAGCATTTATTGATCACCTGCTGAGTGCCAAGAACTAAGCCAGGTGTTAGGGATGGTACAAATATGAGGATGACACAGTTCTTTGTCAGGCAGTTCATAATCTAACAAAGGAAATGATCCACCCACACAACCCAGATACAAAGCACAAAGGCAAAGAAATGTAAAACCAGCTGAGGCGAAGTGCCAGGGCCTGTGTCCCTTTTTTGAAGGGAGATCTGAAGCTGGAAGAAGTGCTAGTAAAGGAAGTGAGACAGCACAACTCCAGCTCTAAACCTGTAAATTTTTAAAAATTTGTTTATTTGAAAGGCAGAGAGAGAGAAAGATATACAAACACAGGGAGGGAGGGAGGGAGGGAGAGAGAGAGAGAGACAGAGACAGAGACAGAGAGAGACAGAGAGAATGAATCTCCCATATGCTGGTTCATTCTTCAAATGTCCTACAATAGTCAGGGGGGCTGGGTCAGGCTGAAGTCAGGATTCAAGAATTCAATTCAGGTCTTCTATGTGGGTAGCAGGAATCCAACCGATTGAACTATCACCTGTTGCCTTCCAAGGGTTCACATTAGCAGGAAGTTGGAATCAGAAGCAAAGCCAGGACTCGAACTCAGGCATGCTGGCAGGGATGGAGATGTGGGCATCCCTAGTAACATCTTAACAACTACACCGAATGCCCACTCCTTGGTTTGTAATTCTAAAAAAAATTATCGGTGAGTAAAAGAAAACATACCCAGTGCCACTCTCCTTTTCTTCTTCCAACCTGCTGTTTCCATCTCACTGAGCAAAGAAAACTTCTCTGTTGAATAAATATATATATATATACACACGTATATATGTATATGCTTCCACACATGTTCTATGTGTTAGTGTTCAATGTAAAAGAGTATATAGATCAATACAATGTAACTTTTTAACCTGATGGTTTCACTCTTTAACACATTTTGCAACTTGAAGCAATTTCTGACTAGAGTGAGGATATGTTCCCCAGTGAGTACATTGGGTATTTGTGTGTTCCTAGGGCAAATCTCTAAGCATTGAATAGCTATGTCAAAAGATACGCCTAGGGCCAGCGCCATGGCTCACTTGGTTAATCCTCAGCCTGTGGCGCCAGCATCCCATATGAGTGCTGGGTTCTAGTTCTGGTTGCTCCTCTTCCAGTACAGCTCTCTGCTGTGGCCCGGGGACAGCAGTGGAGGATGGCTCAAGTGCTTGGGCCCCTGCACCCTCATGGGAGACCAGGAGGAAGCACCTGGCTTCTGGCTTTGGATCAGTGCAGTGCGCTGACTGTAGTGGCCATTTGGGGGGTGAACCAAAAGAAGGAAGACCTTTCTCTCTGTTTCTCTCTCTCACTGTCTAACTCTGCCTGTCTAATAAAAAAAGAGAAGAGAAGAGAAGAGAAGAGAAGAGAAGAGAAGAGAAGAGAAGAGAAGAGAAGAGAAGAGAAGAGGATATGCCTAGTTTTTAATTTTGACAGATACTGTCATGTTGCCATCCAGATATGTGAAACTGATTTACTCTACCTCCAACTTGGTGCCAGAGCAGCTGTTCTGGTCATTATCCACTTTTTTATTTTAACTTTCACCAACTTGATAGATGGAAAAGGGATATCTCAATGTGACTTTGATTTGCATTTCTTTAATGATAAGTGTGGTTAATTTTTTTTCTCCATGTGCCTCTTTATGCTGTACATCTTTGATCCATCTGAGATTTATTTTGTTGTAAGAAAATGTTTACATTTTCTAAATGATGGCACTAGTTATTAAATAATGCATATTTCCCCACTGATTTGAAGTGACAACCAGCTCTAAATTTTTAAAATGAAAAGAAGCCACTTTAAGCTAAACCTCACACTATACACAAAAATTAATTCAGGATGGATTATAGATTTAAAAAAAAAGTGTAACAACTTTAGAAAATAACACAGGAGTGGTCAGCATTGTTGCACAGTGGGTAAAAACTGCCACTTCCAATGTCAGCATCCCAATATGGGTGCCAGTTAGTGTCCCAGCCACTTTGCTTCTGATTCAGCTCCCTTCTAATGTCCTAGGAAAAGCTGCAGAAGATGGCCCAAGTGCTTGGGCCCCTGCTACACATTTGGGAGACCTGGAAGTAGCTCTTGGCTCCTGGCTTCAGCCTTGCCCATCCCCAGCTGCTGTGGTCATCTGGGGAGTGAACCAGCAGATGGACAATCTATCTCTCTGTCTTTCCCTCTCTGTAACTCTGACTTTCAAATAAATAAAAAAACTTTAAAGAAGTTTTTAAAAACAGAAAATAACAAAAGAGTATTTTCAGTACTAAGGTCAGGCACAAAGTTCTTAAATTACAAAAATTATAATATGTGTACAATAAAAAATAATAGAGTGAACTTCACTAAAAACTAAAAACTTCTGTGCTGTGAAATATCCTGTTAAAAGAATGGAAACACAGCCACAGGTTAGTAGAAAATATCTGCAAAGCACATTCCAACAAGGTTTATGAATAATGTTTATTTTTATCTACTGGAAAGAACAACAGAGACAGAGAAAGAAAGAGAGACTTTCTATTTGCTGCTTCACATTCCAAATGCTGGCAACTACCAGGTCTGGGTCAGATCAAAGCCAAGAGCCCCATTACTGGGCCATCACCTGCTGCCTCCAACAATGCATCAACAGGAAGCTAGATTGGAAGCAGAGCTGGCACTGTTATAGGACACAGGCGACCCAAATGGTGGCTTACCTGCCTGTGCCACATTGCACACCCCCAGAAGGCTTATATAAAGAATATATAAAGAACTATCAACACTGAATAGTAAAAATCCAGAAAATTCCATCATAATGTAACCCAAAGTCTTGAATATTTCAACAGAGAAGATAGCAATGGAAAGAAAGACCTTGTTCAATATCCTTAGCCATTTGTGAAATGCAAATTTAGAAGTAAAGCCAGCTAAGATATCAATGGCTAAAGTAAAAATAGTGATAGCACCAAAATGTTAGCAAGGATGTGGGGACACTGAAACTTTCATACGTTACCGTGGAATTGCAAAATCGCACAACCACTCTGGAAAGCAGTTTGGCAGTTTATACAACAGTAACATCTACCTCGCATTTGACTCAGTAATTGTACTCCTGGACAGTTATCCCACAGAAATGAAAACTATGATTACGCAAAAACCTGTACCTGAATGTTCATTGCACTTTCCCTCATAACAGCAAAAAACAAGTCATGGATCCTTCAACGTAGGACACACTCTGCTACCAGATCCATGGATCTTACTACTCAGCAATAAGAAATCATGGCTTTTAATCCACACGGCCATCCAAATGGACCTCAGGAGCGTTATGCTTGGTGGGAAAACAGCCAACCTCCAGAGGTTCCATACTGTGGGATATATGTTCCATTCATATAACATCCACAGAATGATATAACTCTAGAGATGGAAAAGATACTAGTGGTTGTCAGGGAACAGAAATGGAAAGTAGGGGCTTAGGAATGCAAATACAAAGAGGTAGCACAATGGAGTTCTCTTGTGGTTATGAAACAATTGTGTGTCTTGATTATGGCAGTTACATGAATCTATGCATGTGATACATTGCAGAAAACTTCTCTCTCTCACACATGCACACACAAGTACAGATTTTAAAACAGTGAAAATAAAATGAAACGTGTAGTCTAGTGAACGTTAGTTGCACGGATGTCAATATCCTGATTTTTAAAAATATGTAAGATGTCATTGTTGGGGAACACTGGAGTCATTTTTATTTTTTTTGCAATTTCTTGTGCATTTCAAAATAAACTATTTAAAGAATGTTTAAGTGAAAAGAGATCTAGAAAAGACAAGCAAAGAAAACTAGCAGTGCCGAAGACCTTCCCATGCACAGGGTGGTTCTCTTTGGCCTTACCCACAACATCCCATTCAATCCCTTTTCTTTCTCCCCAGACACACAACATACTATCCTTCCGAGATGTTTCCAATAGAATGGAATTAGACTAGGGCAGACACAAAAGTTGCATAAGAGTAGTGTAAAAGAACACCAGCACACTGCTTTTCTAGAGTCACCTGTTGTGAACACTGTAGCCCATTACCTCCATCCTGTGGGCGCCATCCGCCAGTCTCTGACATTGCTCCTGGGGCACGTGAAGGTAGGTTACCCACTGCACACGTCAGCGTTTATCTCCTAAGAACATTCTCGTACACGACCACAGTGCGGTATTCAGCGGGATCCAACTTAACGGAGGGCCTCCATCGTCACTGTTCCCTGTCACTTGCACCGATGAGGTCCAGCGGAGTTCAGTCTGGGGTCAGGCATGCCCCTGACTGCCATGCCTGTTGGAAAGCCTTGGATCCGGCGTACCTGGCTTTGCCACCGCTCGCTCCTGGTCGCGGGGCACCCAGAATTCTCACCTGTAAACAGGTGGGAGCGGTACCACGGACTCGCCTGTCTGTTGGTAAGACACCATGACAGCCTCGTGTGTCCTCGGCATCACCATTCCCGAAAAGCATCTCGACTTCCATCGTGGGTGGCTTGGGGCCGAAGAGACCCGCTTGGGTTTTTCGCCCCCTGCCTTACAAAATGGCTTAGGACGGGGTTGGGGGCAAGCCAGGGAAGGAAAGGCGGGAACCGGGGAAAGAATCCCCCAGGGCAGAGCGGAGCTGGACAGTGCGAAGGACTCGCCTTTTCTGCCAGGTCACCTGGAGCGCCAGGCGGCCAATCGGAGGCGCCGTCCGGTTCCCGCGGCCAATGGGAAGGCGGCGCGCGCGCCCCCCCTCGGGGCTATAAGTGCGCGCCGGGCGGCGGAAAGTGAAAGTGGTGCGGGCGAGGCGCGGGCGGCTGGGGCCTGAGCCGAGCAGCGGGGATGCTCAGGGCTTGCGAGCAGCGGCCGGGGGAGGCAGAGGCGGCCGGCTGCAGCCCCCGGGCTGCACCGCCAACCCAGCCCAAACCGCTCACCTCCTTCCTCATCCAGGACATCCTGCGGGACCGCGCAGAGCGGCGCGGCGGCCACACCTGCAGCCCGCAGCCCCCGCGCCAGCCCGACCCTAGGCGGGACCCCGGGCCGGAGCCCGCTGGAGAGAGAGGCCGCGCAGGGGCACTGGAGGAAGGACCGAACGCTGGGCCCGGAGCCACGCTGGGGGAGGCCGAGACGCTGGCGGAGACCGCGCCAGGTAAGCAAGGGAGGCCCAGCTGGGCTGGGCTGAGCTGGCAGATCGGCCCCGAGGGTAAGCGGGCCTGGCGAACCTAGCCGAGGTCAGAATGCAGAGATGCGGACCCTCGCGGCGACAGGCGAAGGGACCCCGGCATCCCCGCCACCCCTAGCCACGGGCGCGCCTGGGGGATTCACCGCGAGCCCTGACGCAGGGCAGCGCCCGATTTTGACGCGGGTGGCCCGGCGCCCTCGGCTCCTCGGGGCTGCACAGCCGTCATGCACGTAGTGTGCACCTGGGCGGTGAAACCCGGACGCTGCCTGCGCCAACCTAGTTCCAAATGCAGAGAAAGGAGAAGCGAAGCCAGAGACCGAACGTAGCGGGTCTTTCTCACCAGCCCTCCTGGAAGCACCGGATGCCTTTGAGTACCATTTTCCTGGGTGTCATCGCCCCCTCCCCCATTTAATTTTATAAAGATCAACCATCTCTCTCTCTGTGGGTCCTTGCTGATTATTAGAAAACCAATGCAGAGGGCCAGTGCTGTGGCCTAGAGAGTAAAGCTCTGCAGGTTCAAATCCTGGCTTCTGCACTTGCGATCCAGCTCCCTGCTAATGCACCTGGGAAAGCAGCGGAAGAGGGCCCAAGCGCTTGGGCCCCTGCACCCATGTGGGAGACCCGGAAGAAGCTCCTGGCTTCTGGCTTCAGCCTGGCCCAGTGCTGACTGTTGCAGTCATCTGGGGAGTGAACCCGTGGATAGAAGATGGATCTCTATCTCTCTCTCTCTCTCTTGACTCTGACTTTCAACTAAATAAATAAAATCTTAAAAAAAAAAAAAAAAACTAATGCATTATAGACAGACTTACTCCTTCCTCCCTCTGGAGAGGTCCTTGGTCATGTGAAAAAAGTGCAATGTATCAGAGATAACAGAGGGCTGTTTGTTCACACCCAGGAGATAAGGGTGGGTTGACTTCTGTTCTCTTCCCGCTAACATGTAACTTTTCCTTCCCGTCCCTCCTTCTTCCAGTCAGGCACTTTGAGACGTATGTGCTGGACTGCGAGGACGCAGCAGGCACCTTACCGAGCCTTCCCCAAACTGCCAAGCAGCCGCAGAAACGCTCGCGAGCCGCCTTCTCCCACACTCAGGTCATTGAGTTGGAGAGGAAGTTCAGCCATCAGAAGTACCTGTCAGCCCCTGAGAGAGCGCACCTGGCCAAGAACCTCAAGCTCACAGAGACCCAAGTGAAAATTTGGTTCCAGAACAGACGCTATAAGACTAAGCGAAAGCAGCTCACCTCGGACCTGGGGGAGCTGGAGAAACATTCGCCCCTGCCAGCCCTGAAAGAGGAGGGCTTCTCCCGGGCCTCCCTGGTCTCCATGTACAGCAGCTACCCGTGCTATCCCTACCTTTACTGCCTGGGCAGCTGGAGCCCTGCTTTCTGGTAAAGTCAGCTCAGATGACAATGCTGTGTGATCCAAAACTGCCTTCCCCACGGTTTCTCTCTGGAAAGCAAAAGGGACCAAGATCAGGGAACATTGGGGAGCAAGAGGGATGCAGATCAAAACCATTGGAGGTTTGTGTGCAAATCCCAGATTATTCACTGGTGGGCCCATAAAAAACTAGGGCAGTAAATATTTTAATATCTAAGTAGTTCCTGCAGTGCATAGTTCAAGTTGTTGCTTTTAGGGGAGACAGAAAGTCAAGTGCTCTTTCCAGCACTTTGTATCATTTTGGTTGTGGTGCCAGCATCACTCCTGGGGATTCTGTTGCTACAACTCCCTCTTCTTGTGGCAGTGGTCACTGACTCTGAAAAAGCAAACCCGCAGAGAAAAAGGAAAGCGCTGATGAGGATGTTGTCTGCTGAATTAAACCTAAGTTCAAAAGCCTTTCATTAGCCTTGGGTCATGGCCAAGGTTATGTTCTGTCCCTGTAAGAGAAGGTCCCAGAGAGAAACACCTTGCACTAACGGTGATTGGCATGGGACATGGAAATACGAAGGAGGAAACAAAAGTAGCAGCTTCTTCTTATTCCTTTTAAATTGTATGCTACTTTTAGTATTCATAGGATGGCACACATAGAACAAAATGAATTTGCTGTGGTTTTAAGACAAGCTGTGTAAACAAAACTCAACTGCAAGGGGCAAGGCCATGCCAGAAGATTCTCTGCATGTCCCTAGGCAGTGACCCCAGGATGCTCTTGGGACCAGTGCATTTTTATTAGCACATGGTGGAAAGAGCTCTTTTCAACCTTTATATGCTGGACCAGGGAAATTAGAATCAGAATTTTCCTGAGGTCTTCAGGCCACAATTTGTACTATAACATGACAGATGACAGCATTCTTTACTATAAGGTACTGTCTTTCTCCCCTTCTTATGTAGTTATCACTCACTATAGGCCTTTTTTTCAATCTACACTTTTGGTCTGGCTATACCTAACCTACACCTTCCTCATTCAGCCTGAGATTTTGTCATTATTGTTGTCATCATTGTTTTCTTTCTCAAAGCTTTATCTGTCTTAACTTAAAAAATAAGTAGGAAGAGGCAGCTTCTAAACAGACGAAAAGGTATGCATTTCTTAATCTGGAAACTCTTACTTCTTTCCTTAAAAAAGTAACAGCATTAAATCCCAAATTCTATTTAAAGACTCGACTGCCCAAGCAGGTCACTGCTGCTTTTATAGGACTTTCTGGTGACTCTGATGCCACAATTCAAAGTCTGAGAACCCTTGGGGCCCCCTGCAGGCAGAGGAGGTAGGGGTACTAGGTTTTCTTTTCTTTCTTTCTTTTTTTTTTTTTTTTTTTTTTTTTTTTTTTTTTTTTTACAGGCAGAGTGGACAGTGAGAGAGAGAGAGACAGAGAGAAAGGTCTTCCTTTTGCTGTTGGTTCACCCTCCAATGGCCGCCACAGCCGGCGCACCACGCTGATCCGAAGGCAGGAGCCAGGTACTTATCCTGGTCTCCCATGGGGTGCAGGGCCCAAGCACTTGGGCCATCCTCCACTGTACTCCTGGGCCATAGCAGAGAGCTGGCCTGGAAGAGGGACAACCAGGACAGAATCCGGTGCCCCAACCGGGACTAGAACCTGGGGTGCCGGTGCCACAGGCGGAGGATTAGCCTATTGAGCCGCAGCACCAGCCAGGTACTGGGTTTTCACATGGAAGAACACAGTGCAAAATGAAGGGCTGAGGAGCTGGTCTTCTCCAGTTGTCTAGTGGACACGGAGGCTCGTGGGCAGGCCGTGGGAGAGAAGGCAGCCCAGATCTTTGGAAGCCCAGTCCACTGAGCAAGCAAAGGGGGCTGATAGCACTTGGCAGGAAGAGGCTGAGAACAAGGAAACTTTTCAGAACACAACATTATGATGGCCTCAGTTTCCAGATAAACAAACTCTCTAAATACTTTGGGGACTGTGTTTAATGCCTGTAATGGGTCCTCCACATAGGATACGTAGTGACTTCAGAGAGGGTGAGCTGAGAACAAAAGAAGTTTGGTTGTCCTTCTGTGTCTGTCTTAGTAGCTCATGTGACCTGGTAGAGGGGATTCCCAGAAAACAAAACTTTACTAACAAGGAACCCCAAGGCCTAATTCTACCTAATTCTGTTTTGTGAGAATGCTTTCAATTTCCTCCTGTTAAAAGAGCCAGTTCACTATCTGGCAAAACTGCCTATGTGAAGTTTGTAAAAGGGTGTCCCGTTTTCCCCATTCTCTATGTTTAGGGCTCCATGTTGAAATACTGCTATTAGATGCTGCTGCCCCCACCTCAGGACTGACTGCTCCAAAGGTGAACTAGCCTGAATCGCTTTCTCCTTCTCACATGACTTTTAAGATGAGCATTTAGTGCTTCCTCCTTACTCAGGACTTTTTCACTCCCCACCCTCTGAATATAATTCTTTTCAACATGCAGTTGTGCAAGGATTAGGCATTTTACAATGATGTATGTTGTATTGCAAAAACAAAAAGCCTCTGTTTAAAATTGTTTGGCTTGTGAATCCATCTTGCATTTCTCCTACTGGAGCTAGCTATCTGTGCATATGTGAACTGGTGAAAGATCATTTGAAAAACTAGTCTGCCAGAACCCGACAGGTAGCCTGGACAGCGCCCTGGACCATTGTGCCAAGCAGCCTGTGTCTATCCTGTTGAATCAGTCCGTTTGAGTTCTCCACATGCATAATAAACCCTGCTCCAATCTGTAACACAAAAGTCTGTGACTTGAATTTTAGTAAAGCACTCCAATCAAACTTTATTTTTCTATGAATTTTTTTGCAGCAAATGGGTGTTTTTAAAATAAAGTCTATGTCTATATTAGACATATCTGTGTGTGATGTGCAGTGTCCTGTTTACCATGTGTTACTTATTTACTTATTTCTGATTACCATATTCTCTCACCTTCCACTGCCTGAAAAGCATTTGGGAACCACAGAACCCCAAGAAACAGCTTTGGTGGTCACCAGTGATGGTTCTTTTATATACACAATGTCCTCAGTTCCTGATTTAAAGAAGAGAAAGACAATTCTTTTTTCTGCTTCAACCCCAGGATACCATTTGTTTGAATAGAGACCATCAGTAATGATGGTATTTACTTACATTTCTTGAAGATCCTGAAGGGAACATGGAGACCCCAGCAATGCTTCTTTGAACATCCCCCTTCTGTGTTCTACCAGCCCCTCACAGGACAGCGCCCCTGGCCCTCACACTCCTGCATCTCTGCAAATGTCACCTGCACCCGGAGTCCATGACTTCGTGCAGGGGAACTCTTTGACTTGGAATCCCAGTATGGGAAATAGGTTTTACTAATGTTAAAGTTAAACATACAACTCACATGTCTGTCATCTGCCTGCATTTAACCTTCACTAAATCCCACAAGCAAAAGCACTTGATTACCCGAGAGAATTGATGCTTTTCTTTCCCCTCCTTCAAGGAAATAGAAGCTTAAAGAGTAAAGTGCTTATTGTAGGTAAAACAGATCATAATTGCAAAGTTTGCGCTAATCCTTTAAGTACATTGTACACACAGGTGGGGTTTCTTGCAGCCTGCTCATATCATGAGATTTAACTCTTTGCACAAACCTAGAGCCATCCTTCCCTCCCCAGCAAGCCATTGGCTCTCACATTACAAAGGCTCAGGCACCAAACTAGCAGATGTGGATTTTGTTTTTGGCAAACCATTTAAAAGTAATTAAACCAGGACGTTAAACACAAATCTCTCATCTCTAACAAAGTCAGCCTCTGCACCTTTTTTGTCCCTTTTCCAATTTTCCCTCAATATCTCTGCTAATCTCATACCCTTCTTCCTCCAGCAACTCCCCTTAGCAGACCACAAGCTTGTGGGATTTGGAATTCACTTTCCATCTGTCTCTAGGTGTCAGTTTCCAGAGCCACTGTGATTTTGTCCCTGGTGATCCTGTTGGTCCTCCTCGGGCCTCCTCAGGAAAGCCATGGTTCTAGAAGGGGACATAGATATGAGAAACACATACCTAACAAAAGTGTTTCGTTCTAATCACAAAGCAAATTGGTTTTCTAGAGTGATGCTAATATCACGCACAGTGAAGGTGATCTGGGAGGGACCAGAGGCAAGGAGGAGAAAGCCACTTAGCTCAAGTACTCTGGAGACAGACCCTGTGCTGGGCTTTATATGCTGAATTTTAGTTGAGAATGGGCTTGAGATATATGGGACAAGTAGTACAGTGGGCAGGGTTGAGAGGGAGAAGCCGACCCATGTGCACTGGCAACTGACATCTCACCCAATACCTTAAGAACCTTCAAAGCTGGCATGTCTCTCACGAAGGGAAGAGGACTGGGATTTTGTATCCCAGCATCAGCTGCCTCCAGACAGCAGGAGCAACCTCAGGCAATGAAGTTCCTTTGGGTGTAAGGTGATGGCCAGCGAGGCACACAGCTGTGAGCCCTTGTGCCACAGCATCCAGCGGGAGACACAGGATCCCTGCCCGGGGTCCCTCTCAGGACCGTGGTTACCACCATGTGCTGCCATGAGTAAATCTGTGTCAAGAGGCTGAGACTCAGCCCAGAGCTCTCAGTTCTGCACACAGAATCCAGACTCTGCGCCTCTCCTGGCCACCGTGAGCGTGTCACCAGGGCATGTTTTTCAAAGCCAAGAGTTATTTACTGCCCAAGAGAAAGGGCAGCAACAGTAGTTCTGGAACAGGACGAGCTCCGAGTTTAGCCATAGACTTGGAATTCATGCAAACTTTCCCAGACTGCCCGCCCCATGCAAAGGCTTATCTAAAGTCATCCAGGGAAATGAGAAGAATCCTGGTTTCCATTGCATGCCCCCCCCCCCGACTTTGCCCTCGCCTCCGTGAAGCTCCAGATGCAGCCTGGACTCGCTTCTTGAGCTTGTTGTGGGTTCTGTTTGGGGTTTAGGATAGAGAGTTAGGATGGATTCCCCATGTGGCCTCTTCTAACTGGGCGGGCACCATCTGCTTCCAGTCCCATCACCAGGAGAGCCCTCACTGGGGAGGTGTTGGGGTAGGGGAGAAAGGCACACCCAGAGAAAAGTCCCATTTTCTCACTGAGGAAGTCTCTAAGATACTCACAGATAATTTCTTTAAAGCCTAGAAATCCATGTTGTTGTGTGGGAAATGAATGCTGACTTTGCTCTCTTAAAGGTGGAAGTTCAACAGTATTTAGTCTCTAACACTAGTTGAGCCTACATTCTCAGGGGGCATTTGAAGGATGATGCTTAAAAATGACATTAAAATCCACAGGAATCTTAATTAAAATCACAGAAAAACAGAAGAAGGCCCAGCCCTACTTAACACCAGTTGAGTACTTGGAAAAGTTCATGGAAAAGAGAATTGAAAGATGAGCTTATGTTGGTGAGAAACTTTTTTTCTGAAATACATGCACTCAAGGGATCTTCAAAAAATTCATGAAAATGTGTATTATGAGAAAACAAAGCATGGATGCTTTTTTTTTTTTTTTTGCATTACAATAAACTAATCAGGGTCCAGCACTGTGATGCGGTTGGATAAGCTGCTTGTGACACTGACTGATATCCCTTATCTGAGCACCAGTTCCAGTCCTGGTTGATCCACTTCTGATCCAGCTTCCTTCAAATGCACCAGGGAAGATAATGAAGATGTTCCAAGTACTTGAGCCCCGCCACTTAGGTGGGAGACCAGGATGGAGTTCCTGGTTCCGGGCTTCAGCTTGTCCCAGACCTGGTTGATTTGGGAAGTAAACTAGCAAATGGAAGATCTCTCTTGCTCTCTCTCTGTCTGTCTCTCTCTCTTTCTGCCTTTCAAATGAAAAAAAAAAGTAAATAAATATATCTTTTATTAAAAAAACTTACCTTCTAATTCCATTTATTCCTGAACTTTTTGAAGTATCATTGTACTATAATCTCTGAAAGTAGGGCTCAGACATCAGTATCTTTTTTATTAAAAGAAGTATTTACTTATTTGAAAGACAGGTACAGAGAGGCAGAGGCAGAGAGAGAGAAAGGTCTTCCATCTGCTGGTTCACTCCCAAAATGGCCACGATGGCAGGAGCTGTCCTGATCCGAAGCCAGGAGACGGGAGCTTCTTTCAGGTCTCCCATGCAGGTGCAGGGGCCCGAGGACTTGGACCATCTTCTAATGCCTTCTCAGGCCATAGCAGAGAGCTGGATCAGAAGTGGAGAAGCCAAGACTAGAACCAGCACCCATATGGGATACCGGCACTGCAGGTGCTTTTACTTGCTACACCACAGCACCAGCCCCACCAGTATCTTTTTTAACACTAATGTCCAAGGTTATAAATCACTTGCTTGGCATCTTTTCAGCTGGTTTTCCTACTTAGCCTCTCAGGCTCATGGTTGCCAGGACAAGAAAGAGCTACCTGGAGGTGCCAGCCAGGAAGGGAGGAACTGAGACTGGTTTCTGCTTTGTGCCCTTTGTCTGGCTCTTTCTGTTTTACAGAGGACAGATGTTCAAATATTCATTCTTTCTTCCTAAGCATCCTCTTTTCGGAACTTCTGACATCATCAAAAGGTACTCTCTAGTCCAAGGAAACCCAACTCATTCCAGTAAATCCCTCACTCAAAGTTTAAGGGACCTAAATGGCTTGTGTGTTTTGCTAACCGTGTAATCCAAAGCATTCATTACCCGTCTCCAACCCAGGCCCATCTGGAGTGACCACACACCTTGACTGCCCCCGTGGAAGACAGAAAATTCCATCCTCGGCTGCTGCCAAGGAGATTTCACCTGCCTGGAACCACAGAGCCTTGTTTGTGCATCTCTGGGAACAGCAGGTGCCATTTCTTGTCTGTCCATTAGTGTCACCCTTCCCTAACAACTCATCTATCAGGATTAAATGTGTTTTCCTACTGACACAACATTTACACTTTCCTCTGCCAAATCAGTAATATTAAACTTCCTTTTAAGTGTGTGTCTGTGTAGAGATGGATGAGGGTGGAGGTGGTTGTGTGTGTGTGTGTGTGTAAGGGAGAAATATGCCTTATAGCAATACAGTTTTTGACTAAAATTTGCATGCAATAAACACAGAACTGGAATTAGAACTCCAGTTCAAACCAGAGAAACTTCAACTTGAGCTAAACAGCATATAGAGACAAGGATGATGGAAATGAGTTAGCTCTGCCACACTCTTTTTCTTTCTTTCTTTTAAAAATTTATTTATTTACTTGAGAGGTAGAGTTACAGACAGAGAGAGGGAGAGACAGAGAGAAAGGTCTTCTACCCACTGGCTCACTCCCCAAATGGCCACAATGGCTGGAGCTGTGCTGATCCAAAGCCAGGAGCTGTAGCTTCTTCCGGGTCTACCACGCAGGTGCAGGAGCCCAAGGACTTGGGCCATCTTCTACTGCTTTCCCAGGCCATAGCAGAGAGCTGGATCAGAAGAGGAGCAACTGGGATACGAACTGGTGCCCATATGGGATGCTAGCACTACAGGTGGTGGCTTAGTAGACTACACCACAGCGCCAGCCCCTGCCATATCAAGAAGAATGCAGACAATTTTCACAGTGTGTGTCTGGAGGTGGGGAAGAGATGGCATCCTCTCCTGGACAAGTTTGGAATCTTTCCCTGCCTCCATGCTGAGAATCTGTTTATGTTTAGATCCTTGATGATTTTTTTTCCCCAAGGAAGAGCAGACTCAACAAACAAGGCACTTTCCATGCCTTGCTGTGACTTTTGGACAGTGAGTGGGTGTGCAGAGGGGATGCAAGGATTGCCATGCACGTACAGCGCTAGTTAGATGGCACACACCCCCTTCCTGGGAGAAACCAACATGATGGAGGTACATGCATGAGAGACTTCGGAACCAAAGTAGGGCCACGAGGCACTAACAGAGGCTGCAACCTATTCTTCAGTTGCTCTTTCAGTATAAGGAACAAAATGGCAGGGTGAACTGATGAAGGAAGCTTAGGCAGAAGTTCGAGGTTCTCAGTGGGACACTCACAAACGATTTCTTTGCATTTTTTATTTTCCTTAATCTATAAAATGTACAGACAAGCCCCTCCATAAAAATGCAAATCCAATTAAGACATTTCAGTGGAAGGGATTCTGTAAAGAGAGAAAAGAAAGGAGGTGGGGGAAAGTTGTAGACAAGGAAAGACACACATCCCATTTGGGCACCAGTCCAAGTGCTGGCTGCTCCACTTCCAGTCCAGCTCCTTGCTAATGGCCTGGGAAGCAGTGGAAGATAGCCCAAGTGCTTGGGTCACTGCAACCATGTGGGAGACCTGGAAGAAGCTCCTAGCTCCTGGCTTCAGATTGGCCCGGCTCTGGCTATTGGAGAGTGAACCAGTGGTTGGAAGACCTTTCTCTCTGTCTCTCCCTCAATGTAACTCTGTGTCTCAAATAAATAAATGAATCTTTAAACAACAATAACAACAAAAGGCTTACTGAAGACATCAGAAGTATGGATTTCAGAGTTCTGCACTGTTCTAGTTTTAGAACTCAGACTCCAGAAATGTCTTTTCAGCTTTGACTTTAGCCTGGTACTAGGTTGTTCCCTTTCTTGCCTCTGAGCCAGTTAAACTGCAAGGAAAGAACAAGAGAGGGAGGAGGGATGAGAGTCCATGGCGCTGGGGAAGAACTGGATGGGTAGTTTTCCATGGGCTGTGGAAGAATCTTTGTACAGTGTGAGTACACAACTCCCCTTGTTGGCTCTTGACTGATGCTGCATGGACCGAAGTCTCCATGTCCTGGAGATTAGATTTTATTGCAGAGACAACTGGGGGCCATGTCAACTTTGGCATCAGGAAGAAACAAAAGCTGGACTAAGATCTGAGAAAAAGTGTTCCCATTACAACCCAAATAGGTTTTACAAGATCCTGTGCAGGCACACACCCCAGAGCAGCCGGAAGGACTTGTGCACAAATAGGGCCAGCTTCACACAGAGAAGCAGCTTGGTGGGGAACAAGGCACAGACTACACCAACATGACCAACAGCACTAGTTGAACATAATCCCATCAAAACCAGAACAAATTTGACCTTGGGCAGCAAACAAAATGTTTGGTGCTCAAAGCAATAGAGCTAAGCATCCCCTTCTTAATTTGTACTGGCCAAAGGTTAAACACTGTTCAAATATAGGTCTGTTCAATGAATAAGTGAGTGAGGCCACACCTCGTAGAGTACTAGGTTTGGTTCTAAGCACCATATTTTGAGGAAAACTTTAGCAAATCCAGGAGCACATTAGAGAAGCCCCAGTGGCCTAATGGATAAGGCATTGGCCTCCTAAGCAAATCCAGGAGCACAAAACTGTGATGATGCAGGGGTATAAAGCGTCACACAACCAACTGTTGAAGAAATGAGGAGTACTTAGCCTGGAAAAGGGAGGTCAGGACCAGGGGCTCAGAGAGGAAAAAGATTAGACTTTTTGTGTATTGTCCCGGGTGGTTCACAGCACCAGGTCTCAGATCAGCAATCTCTGAAAAGTCATTGGGCTGAGGTGAGGAGAGGTTCTTTCCAATTGAAAGCTATTTGGTGAGGAGGTCATAAGGAAGATGGGTGTGCCTGGTACAACTCTAAGATCCTTGCCAGCCCTCTGGTTCTGCAGTTCTGGACAGAAGTACTGGGTTCTAATGCATCTCTCTCTTTCTAGATATGGGGTGAGGATAAATCACCCCTGCCTTTCCAGGTTTCAGCCACTCCTCTGATAAAGGGAGAAATCAGCCCTGCTGGGGGTTAACTGAATCAAATCAGCTCTACTGCATCTCTGGTTCATAAGAGAAGCATTGTGTAATTTCAGGGACAATGGAGATCTATTAATTGATACCTACTGATCCATATCTGAAATTGTACCCATCGAATTTCATTTTTAATCATGTACCTACTGTTCAAATATGAATAACTGTGGGGAAAGTAATGAATTAAATGTAATGAATCACCTCTGAACACTAATAAATATTACTTTCAATAGAGACAGCATGTGGTACAGAAAATGAATCAATATTTTACAAAAGGGGAAAGCACAAAATAATGCTAAAGAGTTCGGAAGAAAAAAAAATTTCTATTTTTATTTCTAAATTTCATCTAATTTTAGCCCTGCCTATAAGTCAGATAATTCTGATTGCTTTATTGCTTACTTTTATGTTCCAGGGTTAAATTATCACATTCTTTTCTCAGAATCATTTTTATTTATTTATTTTTTTGACAGGCAGAGTGGACAGTGAGAGAGAGAGAGAGACAGAAAGATCTTCCCTTGCCGTTGGTTCACCCTCCAATGGCTGCTGCGGCCGGCGCGCTGCACCGATCCGAAGGCAGGAGCCAGGTGCTTCTCCTGGTCTCCCATGTGGGTGCAGGCACCCAAGGACTTGGGCCATCCTCCACTGCCTTCCCGGGCCACAGCAGAGAGCTGGACTGGAAGAGTGGCAACCGGGACAGAATCTGCTGCCCTGACAGGGACTAGAACTCAGTGTGCCGGAGCCACAGGCAGAGGATTAGCCTATTGAGCAGCGGCGCCGGCCCAGAATCATTTTTTGACATTAGACTCAGAAAATTAATATTGTTGCCTGGAGAATGGAGCTCCAGAGACAGGTAACAACATTGCTCTAGAACGGGAAGGAGAGACAGAGGTAATGATTTTCTCTAGTGCTCCATTCATGCTTCCTTTCCTCTACCCCAGCAATTAGGAATCCAGTGATTATGGAGGGAGACAAAAATGCATTCATTTATTTTTATTTTAGACCAAATGCCATAATTATACGTTTTTTCCTTAAGCCATTAATTGCTTAGTCCCTAAAGTTATTATGGCATTTAAAAAAAAAGAATATGATTTCTAGCTATAAGAGCAACTTGTAACTCTTGTTGTACATTTTTATTAGCTGTGTGTCTTTAGACAAGTTATTTGACCTTGTTGATATTCATATTCTTCATTCTCAAATGGAAATAATAATCTCTTATGTACAGGGCTGATCTGATAATTAAATGAGATAAATCCAGCATGCAGAAGGTCATCAAGAATTGCCAGCTCATTTTCCTCTTTTTGAGAAAGTATCTAAACTTCATCCAAATACATACATAAATTTTGTATGCTATAATTGAATACATATTACATATTTTTTTTCCATTGAAGCTACATAGAAAATGACATTTGCCTTCTTTGTAGCCACTTGATAGCCACCACATTATTAGAAATGGAAGTTTCAGGCAGGTATGTAAGATGAAAATATTTCAAAACAGACTTGGAGGAAATGCAAAAAATGCAGAAAAAGTTAAACTAAAGAGAATTGAAGATGAATCTCGAAGATACAGTAATTTTTCCTGGGCTGAGCTGTAACTCCTTGGGATCCCATATAGAGCCTTTGCCATAGGAAAGATATTATTTCCCCTGAAGTTAACTCATTAGAGGTAGAGAATCTAAGATCAGGGCTGCTTGTTTCCATGCCCAAAGCTGGACAAAGAAAATAAATCAACAAAAATAGCTAAGAGGTATTTCTAAACGTGTCCAGCTGCAAAAATTTATGGTCATTAGCTCTTGGAAAAAGGTCATTTCAGATAAGACAACTATTTATACAGAAAACAAAAATGAAACATATATTGATTGGTTTTCAGTTGACTCTCCCAGGCCTGGGAGAGGCACGACGTAGGAAAAGACCTGCCTAACCAGCGTGTCCCTTACCAGTGCTTCATCCACTTAAAGTCTCCCCTTATTTGGACCTGTGGGAAGGTTGCAGAAAAAGCCAAAGTTCAGAAGTGTTTTATGACCATGTGGACCACTTCTCTCCCTCCAGAATTCCTTTTATACAAGAGAGGAAAGGATCCAAGGATGGAAACATTCTTGAGTTAGAGGGTTTTCCATGGCCAAGTTAGATCTTTGAGTACTGTAGGAGGAGAGGTACATGGCAGAAATACTTTTAGCAAGGAAAATAAAACTTTCTCTTTAACTGACACAGTGCATCTACTGCTCAAAAGTTTTATGACCTGTGGAAGTTAATCATTTCTCTATATGTTGGTTTCCTCCTCTACAAAAATTCATCTTTAATGTTTCTCAACTCTATTAGTTTACACTTAATGATTACCATTTTTGAAGCTGTCAGATCTTTCCCATAGCCATATAAGTTCAAATATATTACAATTTAAAAAGAAAATTTGCTTATAAGACATCATTAAAGAAGATTCCTCAATAATATGACACAATGTCCAACCCAGTATAGACAGTTAAATTTGCATAATCTAAAGAAAGAATGTGTTTCACATAGTTGTTAAATAGAGTAAAAATAAATAAGTACTATTAGAGTAATTTGCTTATTGTAACATTTATAGTCATTGTAGTGCAGATGCAAGCTGAGCTGTGGCCTCCCAGTCCCATGTCAGCCAGATAAGCTCATCTTTAACCACCATTCATGTTCTGTCAAAATCCATAGAGATACATTTTTTGACAAAGCTGTCAAGACTATTCAGCAGAGAAGGAACAGTCTTTTCAAAAACTGGTGCTGGAAGAAGCGGGTATCTTTATACAAAATGATGAAGTTGGCCTACTACCTAGTACCACATACAGAAATTAACTCAAAGTAGATAAAACATGTAAACAGATGAGCTAAAACAATAAAACTATTTAAGCAAGCCCACTATTTAAAAAAAAAGATTTATTTTTATTTGAAAGTCAGAGTTACAGACACAGATAGAGAAAGAGAGATCTTCCATGTGCTGGTTCACTCCCCAAGTAACCCCAATGACCAGGGCTGAATGAGGCCAAAGCCAGAAGTTAGGAGCTTCTTTCACATCTCCCACATGGGTGCAGGGGCCCAAACATTTGGATTATCTTCCACTGCTATTCCCAGGCCATTTACTGGGAGTTGAATCAGGAATGGACCAGCCAGGACAAGAATTGGTGCTGTATGGGACGCTGGCATCACAAGCAGTAGCTTTACCCACTACACCACAGCTCCAGCCCCAGCAAGACCACTATTGAGACCTGCAGATCAGAAAAAATAGATTCCTAGGGTTGGCCTTGTTGGGTAGCATGGCATCCCATATCAGCACCAGCTCAAGTCCTGGCTGCTCCACTTCTGCCAATATGCCTGGGAAAGCAGCAGAAAATGGCCCAAGTGTTTGGGCCCCTACAACCACTTGGGAGATCCAGATGAAGCTCCTGACTCCTGGCTTCAGCTTGGCCTAGTCCTGGCCACGCAGCCATTTGGGGAGTGAACAAGAGGATGGAAGACTCACCCTCTCCCTTTCTCTTTAACTCTTCCTTTCAAATAAATAAATCTTAAAAAAGAAAGAGAAAGAGAAAGGAAGAAAGGAAAAAGAAAGGAAGGAAGGAAGAAAGGAAAAAGGAAGGAAGGAAGGAAGAAAGGAAAAAGGAAGGAAGGAAGGAAGGAAGGAAGGAAGGAAGGAAGGAAGGAAGGAAGGAAGGAAGGAAGGAAGGAAGGGAGGGAAAGAAAGAGAAAGAAAGAAAGATTCCTTTCAAACTCCTGCTGCTCATTGGCAATGCGCCTGGTCACCCAAGATCTCTGATAAACAATGAGATTTAATGTTTTTGTGGCTGCCAGTAAACATTAATTTGGAAGCCAGTGGATCAAGGATTAATTTTTATCATCAAGTCTTATTGCTAAGAAACACAGTTCATAAGGCTATAGCTGTCATGTGATGCCTATGATGAAATGGGCAAAGCAATTTAAAAACATTCTGGAATGGATTCATCATTCTAGATACTGTTAAGAATAATTGTGATTCATGGGAGAAGGTCAAAATATCAATGTTAACAGGAGTGTGGAAGAAGTTAATTCCAACTCCCAATGATGACTTTTAGGAGCTCAGTCTTTGGTGGAGGAAGTATTTACAGATAGGAAATAGAAGATCTAGAATCAGAAGGACAGCAACTGATTTAGTGCTGTTTCATGACAAAGCTTTCATGGAACTGGAGCTGCTTCCTAAGGATGAGCAACAAAAGTGGTTTCTTGAGACAGTCTCTACTTCTAGTGAATATGCTGTGAACATTGTTTAAATCATAATAAATGACTCAGGATAATATATAAACTTAGTGAATTAAATAGTAAAAGCGTTTGACAAAGTTGATTTTAAATTTTGAAAGTTCTACTGGGGATAAAATGCCATCAAATAACAGAACATGCTACAGATAGGCCTTTTATGAAAGGAAGATCCAGTGAATGCACCAAACTTATATTCTTGTCTTGTTTGTAACTTTCTAACAGAGCCATTGTAACAGAGCAGAGGTGATATCTCATTTAGATTGGGTTTGCATTTCCCTGGGGCTAATGATAGTGAACATTTTTCATATTTTATTAAATATTTGTAATTCTTCTTTTGAGAATTGTCTATGCAGGTCCTTTGCCCATTTCTTAACTGGATAGGTGTTCTGTTGTTCCATCTTTTGAGTCTTGATCTATTGTGAATATTAGGCTCAGTAGCTTGCAAACATTCTCTTTCTGCTGGATGTCTTTTTCATTGTATTGATTGTTTCCTTTGCTGTGCAAGAGTTTCTAAGTTTGATATAATCCCATTTGCCTAGTTTTGCTTTGGTTGCCTGTGCTTTTTGGGTCTTTTATCCAAAAAATCATCATGTATACCAATGTCTTGAAGTATTTCTTCTATGTTTCCTTTAAGCATTTTCATAGTTTCAGGTCTTAAATTTAGGTTTCTGATCTATCTTGAGTTGATTTTTACATATCATTATTAGAGGTAGGGATCTAATTTTATTCTTCTACATATGTATATCCAGTTTTGCCAGCACCATCTATGAAAAAGACTAGCCTTTATCCAATGTATGTTTCTGGTACCTTTGTAAAAAATTAGTTGGCTTTATGTATGTGGATAAATTTCTGGGCTCTCTTTTCTGTTCCAGTGATCTATCTGTGGGTTTTTACACCAGTATCATGCCATTTTAATTACTATACCTTTGTAGTATGCTTTGAAATTAGGTATTGTGATGCCTCTGGCTTGATTTTTTTTCACTCAACATTGCTTTGAATATTCGGAATCTTTTGTGGTTCCACATGAATTTTAAGATTTTTTTTTAGTCCTGTAAAGAATGTCATTGATATTTTGATAGAAATAACATTGAATTGGTAGATTGCTTTAAATAATGTGGATATTTTAACTGTATTAATTTCTTCAATATATGAACAAAGAATATCTTTCCATTCCTTGTGTCCATTTCTTGTCTTCTTTCATCAGTGTTTTGTAATTTTCATTGTAGAGATCATTCCCTTCTTTCAATTTATTTCCAAATATTTAAAAACTTTGTAGCTATTTTGAGTGTGATTTATTTCTCGATTTTTCTTCCAGCAATATCATTACTGGTCTATTAAAATGGACTGGGGCCAGCATTGTAGTACAACAGTAAGCCACTGTCTGCAGCGCTGGGATCCCATATGAATGCTGGTTTCAGCCCACGTTGCTTAACTTCTGAACCAGCTTCCTGCTAATGCACCAAGGAGGGCAGTGGGTGATGGCCCAAATGCTTGGGTCCCTGCCACCCATGTGGGATACAGGAATAGAGTTTCAGGCTCCTGGCTTCAGCCTGGCTTAGGCCAGGCCATTGTGGCCACTTAGGGAGTGAACCAATGGATGAAAGATCTCTCTCTCCCTCTCTCCCTCAACCCCACCTCACCTTCCCATTACTCTGTGAAATAAATGAATACATTTTTAAAGAAAACTGCTATTTTTGTTTTTATTTTGTATCCTATGATTTTACTTAATTGGTTTATCAGTTCTAACAGTTTTTTTAAATAGAGTCTTCTTTAAAAAAAAAAGATTTATTTATTTATTTGAAAGTTACACACAGAGAGAAGGAGAGGCAGAGAGAGAGAGAAAGGGGGGGGGTCTTCCATCTGTTGGTTCACTCCCCAGATGGCTGCAATGGCCGGAGCTGTGCCGATCTGAAGCCAGGAGCCAGGAGCCAGGAGCTTCTTTTGGGTCTCCCATGTGGGTGCAAGGACCCAAGGACTTGAGCCATCTTCTACTGCATTCCCAAACCATAGCAGAGAGCTGAATCAGAAGTGGAACAGCTGGGTCTTGAACCGGTGCCTATATGGGATGCTGGCACTACAGGTGGCAGCTTTACCTGCTACGCCACAGTGCAGGCCCCTAAATAGACTCTTTAGATTTTTCCTTGTACAAAATCATGTCTTCTGCTAACAAGGATATTTTTACTTCCTCCTCTTCAATTTTGATGCCTTTGATTTATTTCTCTTCTCTAATTGCTCTAGTTAATACTTCCAATACTGTATTGAATTAAGAGTGGTGAAAGTGAGCATCTTGTCTTGCTCTACAACTGAGGGGAATGTTTTCTGCTTTTCCCCATACAGTATGTACTGACTGTGGATTTGTCAAATACAGCCTCCATAATTTTGAGGTATGTTTCTTCTACACTTGATTTGTTGAGAGTTTTTTAAATCATGAAGTGATGTTGAGCCTTACCAAATGCTTTTTATGCATGTATTGAGATGACCATGTGATTTTGTTCTTCATTCTGTTGATGATTTATGACATCTATTGACCTGCAAACACAAAATCACCCTTGCATTCCTGGAATAAATTTCACTCAATCGTGATATGTGATATTTTTTATGTAATTTGATTTGGTTTGCTAATATTTTGTTTAGAATTTTTGCATCTTTGTACATCAAGTATATATATATGGGGGGGAGAGATAGAGAGAGTTATGTTTTTGTTTAGTTCTGGTATCAGAGTAACGTTGACCTCATAAAAAGGGTTTGACAGAGCTCTATCCTTTTCAATATGTTGGAGTACTTTGAGAAGTATTGGAGTTAGTTCCTCTTTAAATGATTTGTAGAATTCAGTTGTAAACCTGCCAAGTCCTGGACTTTACTTTTATGGGAGTCATTTAATTACTGTTGCAGTCTTATAACTTGTTATGGGTTTGTTTAGATTTTCTACATCTTGTTGACTTAATCTTGGTAGATTTTATGTATCCAAGACTTTAACCATTTCTTTGAGTTTTTCCAATTGGTTAACATAAAGTTTTTCACAGTGGCTTTTTAATGATCCTTTTTATTTATGTGGTATCAGTTGTAATGTCTCCCTATGCATCTCTAACTGAGTTTTTTTCTAATTTTTTCTTTGTTGTCTAGCTAAAGGTTTGTCTATTTTGTTTATTTCTTCAAAAACTAGCTTTTCATTTTGCTAGTCTTTGTATTTTTGTTTAAATTTTATTCATTCCTTTTAAAAAAAACACATCTTAGTATAAAATAAGACAGGGAATGGGAGAGGGAGGAAGAGGAGGGGTGGGAGTGTTTGTGGGAGGGTGGGTAAAGTGGGAAGAATCACTATATTCCTAAAGTTGTGCTTACAAAATGCATGAAGTTTTTATTCCTTAAATAAAAGGTTTCTTTGGTAAAAAAAAAAAAAGATAAAAACATATATTCATGTATTTGAAAGGCAAAGTGACAGAGAAGGGGGGAGAGAGAGAGATCTTCCATTTGCTGGTTCACTCCCCAAATGGTCACAACCAGGGTTATGCCAGGCTGAAGCCAAGAGCCAGGTATTCCATCTTCGTCTCCCACATGGGTGGCAGAGGCCCAAGTATCTGGACATCTTCCACTGCCTTGGCAAGCACATTGGCAGGATTCTGGTTCAGACACACAGCAGCCAAAACTTGAACCAGCACTTTGATATGGGATGCTGGCATCACAAGTGACCACTTAACCCATTGTGCTACAATGCTCATCCCTCAATTTCATTTACTTCTGCTCTGATCTTTATGTTTTCTTTCTCTTTCTTTCTTTTTATTTCCCTTTATTTCTTTCACTATCATTTGGGATTTGGTTTGTTCTTGCCTTTTTTGGTTCTTGAGATACATCACTATATTGTTTATTTGAGATCTTTCTGTTTCTAAATTTTTGCAGTTATTGTATAAACTTCCCTCTTAATATTGCCTTGACTGCATGCCACAAATTTTGATATGTTGTGTTTTTGTTTCATTTTCATTTGTTTCAAGAAAAAATTTTATTTTCCTTTTTGTTTATTCAGTGATCCATTGTAAACCAGGAGTGTGTTATTTAATTTCCATGTATTTGCAAATTTTGTTTTTATTGTCGGTTTCTAGTTTTATTCCTTCATGGTCACAGAAGATACATGGTATGATTTTAATTTTTGAAAAATTTTCTGAGATTTGTTTTGTAGCCTAGTATATATTCTATACTTGAAAGTGTTCCATGTACCAATGAGAAGAATGTATATTCTGTAGCTATTGGATGAAATGTTCTGTAAATGTCTCTTAGGTCCATTTGCTCAATAACATGCTCCAACTCTGATGTAGCTTTGTTGATTTTCTCTCTGAATGATCTGTCCATTGATGAGAATGGGTGTTGAAGTCCCCCACTATTATTTTTTTTAAAGATTTATTTATTTATTTGAAAGGCAGAGTTTCAGAGAGCCAGAGGCAGAGAGAGAGAGAGAGAGAGAGAGAGAGGTCTTCCATCTGCTGGTTCACTCCCTAGATAGCTGCAATGAATGGAGCAGTGCTGATCTGAAGCCAGGAGCCAGGAGCTTATTCCAGGTCTCCCACACAGGTGCAAGGGCCCAAGGTCTTGGGCCACCTTCGACTGCTTTCCCAGGCCACAGCAGAGAGTTGGATCAGAAGTGGAGCAGCCGGGACTTGAACTGGTGTCCATATGGGATGCTGGCATACAGACAGTTTTATCCACTATGTTACAGCACCCGGCTTCACCCCACCCCCACCCCCACCACTATTATTTTATTGGAGTCTACCTCTTCCTACATTTGAGTGGTCTTGTGTTGGTTGCATATATACTTGTGATTATTACATCTCTTTGCTGAATTGATTGTCTTATCAATATATAATGTCCTTTTTGTCTCTTTCTACAGTGTTTGATTTACAGTATGTTTTATCTGATATGAACGTAACTACTTCAGTTCACTTTTGGTTTCCATTTACACAGTATATCTTTTTCTGATTCTTCACTTTCAGTCTACGTGAATCTCTACCATGAAGCTCCTTATAGGATCATATAGTTGAGTCTTTTGTTTATTTGTTTTATCCATTTGACTAACCTATGTCTTTTGACTGGAGAATTTAATCCATTTACATTCAAGATTAATAATGATAGATAAGAGCTAACTCCTGTCTTTTGTTGGTAGCTTACTGATTGTTTAACATATTCTGCTTCTTTCTGCCTCTCATAATTTATCTTTGTGTTTTGGAAGCTTTCTGTGAGGATAAGGTTAGATTTTCTTTCTCTTTTGTGTATCTGCTCTGTTAGAGAGTTTTGTACTGCCGTGTGTTTTCATGATGGTTCCCTCAAATGTAGGACTCCCTTCAGGATTTCTTATAGGGCTGATCTGGTGGTGATAAATTCTCTCAGTTTTTGCTTGTCTGAGAAATACTTTATTTCTCCTTCACTTCTTCACTTCTATAGGGTAGCTTCTCTGGACGTAATATTTTTGACTGGAAATTTTTTCTTTCACGACCTTGAATATATCATTCCACTGTCTTCTGGCCTCTATGGTGTCTTCTGGGAAGTCTGTTGGTGGTCTAATGGGTTTTCCTTTGTATGTAGCAACTTGACAATTTTCTCTCATTTCTTCAGGATTCTCTCTTTGTTAACTTTTTTTTAGCTTTTATTTAATGAATATACATTTCCAAAGTACAGCTTATGGATTACAATGGCTTCCCCCTCCATAACTTTTGACTCTGAAGTGGATGTGAGCTTACAAAGGTGTGTGTCTTCAGTCGCCAGAGAGCTGGGTATTGTGGGGAGCAACCCGGACTAGACTAAGTTACTGGAATTAAGACTTATTCTATGCATCTGCTCTCCCACAATATAGCGCTGAGAAGGGAGAAACAGCTTCTACACAGCTGCCTCCAGTTCAACCAATAAACTGTAGGACCTGCTCCTGATTGGAGGAGAGCAGCGTACTCGGCATGTGGGTAGCAGAGTTGGGATTGGTGGAAGAGGACTATAAAGGAGGAGAGAGACAACACGCACCAGGAACATCTGAAGGAACACCTGTGCAGCCCCCAAGAGAGCCGGCCGGCGGTGTGCTGCTCCTCCGCGGAAGTGGGGAATGTGGCAGGGGGAACCGCCCTTCCACGGAGGTGGAAGGGACGGTAGCCAACCCGGGAAGAACCAGCAGCAAACCCGGGAAGGGCCGAGCAGACAAAAGAACAGCGCAGGGTCCTGTGTCGTTCCTCCACGAAGACGGGGAGCGACAGGTATGAACCACTGGAGCACTTGGAAGGAATGTAGCCATGTTCCTCATGCTAGAGACACAAAGGGGGCTGCCCCTTTTCTTGCCAGGCATGCATCAGGACCAACATCTACTGCACTGACACTTTGTTTTATGGCCCAGACCCTACCCAGGTCCTTCTGGGTCGCTGTGGGTGATGCTGAGATTTATGGTACAAAAATTCCTGGTCTCAGCCCTGGGGCACGGGAAGGAGGCTTTGCCCTAATCTCGTGGAGTGACTACAGTGTATGCTGGGAATTGTGCACTGGCAGCTGTGGGTCTGCAGCAGTGAAATGCAGGTCTTCCCTAAGTCCCACAGGGTAGGTTCCATTGACTTTGAGGAACACAGCACTAATCGGCACAGTCCTGGAACTACAGGACAGGAAAGATCCCTTGTCCAGTCCAGGAACAGTGTAGGTTATGCTAGAGATTGTGCACTGGCAACTGTGGGCCTGCAGCCACAGAACGGAGCTTCCCCAGGTCCCACAGGGCAAGCACAGGTGGTCCGGGGCCTCTAGAGCCAACAGTGAGAGTGACGTAGCTACAGGATGCAGTGAAGGCCTTATCCAGTTTCCATGTTTCATGCACATGTTATGCTGGAGATCGTGCACTGGCAGGCATGGCTTTGCAGCAGTGGAATACAGACAGGGTTCTTCCCAAGTCCCACAGGGAGATGTTGGTGACTTTGTGGAACATAGCTCCAATAATCCCTGTCTCAGAGCTGCAAGACATAGTCCCACAGGAGGATCACATGTTATCCTGGGGATTTTGCACTAGCAGGTGCACTAGCAGAAGCACAGGAATGCAGGCAAGGCTTTCTTCATGCAGCTGGGGGGAGCACAGCTGTTCCTGGGGTTTATAGAACTAACATTCACAGTCCCAGATATTCCGGATGCTGTGGGGGTGTTGACCAGGTCTCACAGGTTGAGTGCTGGCTTTCCTGGGGACTGCACCCTGGCAGTTACCAGCCTGAAGCAGAGGAATGCAGATAGGGCCCTCCAGGTCTCACTGGTGAGTGTGAGTTGCCCAGGATTGTAGCACGAACAGACACAGTCCTAGAGCTAGAGAACACACGAGAGTGCCCTTAGCCCCACAGGGCATGCAAGGGTGAAACTGGTGCTTGTGCCCTGGGCACCCTGCTAAGAGATAAAGAAGGGGACATCGTCAGCTCTGGGCTGTTTTGGTTGCTGCTGGTGCTGCTGGTGCTAAGCCCCAAGAAACAGAGGGGAACTTCCCTAGACCGCACAGAGTGAGCGAGCATGGCTCCAGAGCTTGTTCCCAGCAATCCCCTAACTGCGGGATGCAGAAGGGCCAGCTCTCTGCCCTGTGAAACACTCTGGCTCCAGCTATGAGGGCTTCAGGTAGCAGTGGGGCTGCCTATTGTCCCCCGAGACAGAGTGAAGTTTAGCTCCAATAGTACTATAGCAGCTCAGGTCCGGGGCTCTGGATGTAGAGGGAGGCAATGTGGGTTCTTTTTCTGTAGCAAAGTAGTCGCTCAGACTCCAGTCAGTTTTCTAGACTGGAGTTAAAGCCAGTGTGGATTGTGGAATTCACCTGTCATCAGGGCTGTTAGTTGGCAGTGATAGACCGAGTCACAGAGCTTTGCCATTTACTCTTTCCCGACAAGAGGGTGTCCCCTCTGCCTTGGGGCCAGGACCACAAGCTGCAGTGTGCTTTGTTCCTCTCCCTGCTGGCTTTTGGAATCTCCAAGCTATTTACAGTTCTCATCTCTCCCTCTCCTCCTTCCTCCTCCCCCTCCCCCTCCATCTCCCCTTCCCCTCCCTCTCCCTCTCTCTCTCTTTTTAAAGATTTACTTATTTATTTGGAAGGCAGAGTTACAGAGAGAGAGTACTCTTCCATCCACTGGTTCACTCCCCAAATGACCACAAGGGCCAGGACTGAGCCAAGCCAAAGGTAGGAGTCAGAAGCCAGGAGCTTCATCTGGGTCTCCCACATGGGTGCAGGGGCCTAAGAACTTGGGCCATCATTAGCTGCTTTCCCAGCCCATTAGCAGAGAGCTGCATTGGAAGTGGAGCAGCCAGGTCTTATAACGGCAGCCATATGGGATGACAGCTTCGCAGGCAGTGGCTTAACTTGCTGCACCACAACACCAGCCCTCCTCACTTCTTTTTCTTCAAAAAAATGTTTATTTATTTGAGAGGCAGAATGACAAAGGAAGGGGATGAAACAGAAAGGAGAGACCTTTCATCTGCTGGTTTATTCCCCAAATGCCTGCAACAGCCAGGTCTGAGCCAGATGGACTCCAGGAACCAGGAACTCCATCCGGTACTTGGACTATCTTTCACTGCCTTCCCAGGCACATTAGCAGGAAGCTTATTTGAGGTGGAAAAGCCAGGACTTGATTTGTTACTCCAATATGGTATGCAGGTGGCCCAAACCCTGTCATTTCTTCCTTGGGGTTTTCTCTGTTAATCTCCTAGAAATGCAGCCCTGCCTTTGTTATCCTGGTTGTTCTCTGTGCTGGAGGTGAGTGCAGGACCTCTCTATTCAGCCATCCACCTTGGATCACATTCAACACTGAATTTATCCAATATTAGGCGTTTCATTGTATCCATGCCACGTCACTAGAATGAAGTTAGGGGTGCAGCCTGTGGCTGTGAAACTGAGCAAAGCTGAGTGGGCCACCATGGATAAGGACCCCCACTTGTGCCTTCGTTGATGCATGCTTCCAACCTGCTGAGCTCACCAGGCAGAGCCCGGGGACTCTGCAGCAACTTTAGACAAGTGCATGTTTTGAAGACTTTTAGGGGACCTCAACTGTCAGGGAAAAAAAATCAAGCCTTCCTCTCCAGTTTGGCCCCTAATCCAAGCCAAAGTAGAAATAGAACCCAGTAGCTTTGGGCTCCCAAGAAAATGCTACATTTACGAGGCTCTACACCTCCCACTGCCCCAGACTATCAACGACCCATCAGAGTGAAGTCACAAAGCACAGACAATGCCATCTCTCGCCCCTGGCTGAGGACCCCGTGCAGGGGTGTGCTCTGCCCCCAACCCCTTGTGTCCTCTTTTCACTACAGTGCCTGTGAAGGGCTCTCAGCTCCCACACGCCAGGTCCTTCCAACCCAGGACTCTTCCCCACCCCAAAAGAACGAAGTTGGACTTTTTACCTCACACCACACATAAAAATTAACTCAAAATGGAGCAAAGACCTAAATACAAGCACTGAAACTATACAGCCTTTAAAAGAAAACATAAGGTTATATCTTCATGACCTTACACTTAGCAAAAGATTCATAGATATGACACCAAAAAGCATGAGCAACCAAAAAATAAATTGAATTCTATCAAAATTCAAAGCTATGGAAGTTATTTCCTTAAAAATTGTTTGTTTTGTAAGAAAGGCAAATTGACAGAAATAAAGACAGAGGGAGAGGGAGAGAAAGAAGAGGGGGGTATCTTTTCTCTGCTGTTTTATTCCCTAAATGAGATCACCATTGTAATATGCAGTACATTGTTGAGAAAAATGTAGTTCTGTATGACTTTTTTTTCCCAATATCCTATTTGGCTTAATTTGAAATAAGAATTAATTTCTGTTTTATAGACACATAAATCAAGTAACTTGTCCAAAATCAGTGACAAAAAAACATAAAGAGTCATGAAATCAGAAACCAGTGTTTGAAAGATATTTTCACTATACTGTTTGAAGAAACTATACTGTTTCTTCAATATTCTGCCCCAATTTACAGAGCCCCAGATTTCTAGAGACAGAAAAATAGAATTGTATTAAGGTATTGGTTATATGGACATTGTCAAAGCTGAGTTGAGTGACTTTAATACAGATCAGTGCTTCTTGTACAGAAAATTATGAGTTGATAGTAATGCCTCAACAAAAAGGAAATGAACCCATTTCTCAGATCTGTAGATTGAACATAGCTTTATGCATGGTCCCTAAATTCAGAATACAGCCCCCTCCCAGAGCCTCAAGAAAAGTAACAAATGCTGATGAGATTCATACACAATCCACCAACTTATATTTTTTGGGCAAGTAGTACATGTTCAACAGAATTATTAGGGAAAATACAACAAGCCTAAGACTCAGTGCTGTTGATAGCTTAGTAAGAGGTCAAATCCACACTCAAACAGATACGAGAGGGAGAGTATTTGGCCTAACAATTGGGATGCCTACATCTCAGAATATCTGAGTTCAAGTCATGGCTCTACTTTCAATTCCAGTTTCCTGATAATGTACACCATGGTGGCAGTAGTGACAGCTCAGGAGGCTGCCACCCATGTGGGACATCTGGACTGAGTTCCTAGCTCCCAGCTTCTGCCTGGACCTGTGCCAGTCATCGTGGCTATTTAGGGAGTGAACCAGCAGATGAGAGCTCTCTATTTGTCTCTTTCTCTCAAGAACACACATACATACATATATAAAGATACCAGAAGACAAGGTGAACTACAAAAGGTGCTGAAATTAGTGGGAAATACAGAAACACAAATCTGGTGAGGCTGGAGCAGTTAGGACAGCCTTTGAGGAGATCTTTTGGGGCTGGATTAGGTTGGGATTAGAGAGGAAAAGGACGCATAGAAAGTAAGTCTGAGATGAGGCTAACGCAATGATCCTGGCTTGCGACAGTAACAGAGAGAGGTGGGAAGGTGAGGAACAATGGAAAGCAGAATGGCCAGAGAAAATCAACAGGATTTAGAAACTCGCTGGGTGTGGACAACAAGGCCAAGGCCTTTAGACTCAGCAGGAGCAGCAGGGTTTCTCCTGACATAAAAGTGCAGTCCACAGGAAGAGCTGGAACTTTGACTGGGATATGAGTTAGAAGTGGCATTGGCCTGTCCTAGGTGTCTGCAGGAAAACAGAAGATTCTAGTCTCTGTGGAAGGCTGGAGCCTGAGTTAAAGATCTTGGCATCCTAACCCAGAGGCAAGACAATAACAGATAAAGTGGCAGAGGAACAGAATCCAGCAATGCAGCTGGCACTTACGAGGCACAGTTCCATCTTCTAAGCTTTAGGTTTAAGATTTTAAGCTAAGCTTTAGGCTTAACACCTGAGTTAATCATCACTACAACCCCTTTACGTAGACAGAGAACCTCAGAACCAGTGTTACTGGTATTTCTATAGCTAGAAATGCTATGTGTTCTTATTTTCCTGAAGTCCCCAGGCACATAAGCAAATGGTGGAGCAGGATGAGAAACCCTTCTGCCTGACTCCAGACCTGTATTCTTTAACCCAAAATTCTCCTGCATGGCAGAAGATGAGCAGGCAGGTGGTGAATAGCAGGGCCACTAAGGAGGCGGATCAGCCTGTCTGCTTAGCTGTAACACAGTGGGAGGTTGCCAAGGCCAGAAAGGGGGGAGAGCAGGAGGGGCAGAGCCTTTAAACTCCTGGGGAGCACCCCCTCCCCGCTGAGCGCCAGCAAGCCTTCTGTAGCTAAGAACACAGGCCCATGCCAGAGGGTTGAACCTAATGCATCAAGGTCATCTTGATCCCCTCTGTTTATCCTCTCTTTTAGCCACTTCCTGGGCAAACTCTCTTACTTCGCCAAGCCAGCTCTGTGCACTTTTGAACCAGCCACTTGTCTCCCCCAGTCCAGAGATGCTCTTTCTCAGTCTCCCAGATTGGGTGGGCTGATGACCAGGACTCGGGACTGAGGAAACGGAAGCCGCACAGCACGACCTGGAGTCCACAGACAGCGACCTGGACCAGATCCAGGCCAAGCCTAGGGAATTGGGATTGGGGGAAATGTACCTTTCCTCATCTCCCTTTCGTGGCTTTTCTCCCAAATTCCATTAGGATAATGCTCTTGATCCTATTTATTTGGGAGAAGTGGGTTTCAGATTCC
This sequence comes from Oryctolagus cuniculus, assembly GCF_964237555.1. Taxonomy (NCBI): domain Eukaryota; kingdom Metazoa; phylum Chordata; class Mammalia; order Lagomorpha; family Leporidae; genus Oryctolagus; species Oryctolagus cuniculus. The sequence continues at coordinate 50,738,971 of NC_091433.1, forward strand.
TTATCCCAGCTTCTTTTCCATCTCTTCTCACAAAACTCTCCTTCAGAAAAAGGGATGATAAATTGACTTAAACGTCTAAGTGACAGGTCATTGCTTTATATATGAGCTCTGCCACGTATTTAACTCACCAGGTTTCTTCCAAAGGAATGAAGAAAGTTCTAATTATCAACATTTGAAGGCTAAGTCAGGGAGAAACATTTAAAGAAAATCAGGCCACTTTGCAATCACAGTGTCCCTGAATAAAGAATCCCTACTTAGGAGGCCCATCAGAACAACGTGTAATTTTTGCTTTGGGAAAAAAATACGATGAAATTCAAAATTCTAATCATCCATTAGTTCACAACAACACAAAGCCTATCCTGTTGGCAACTTGTATCTCCTGGAAAATGTTAAGCAGAGAACTAATGAAAAACACTGTTTTGAGATCGCTTTGGCAGAAAACACAGTTCCTGGCTTCAGTTAGCTACCATTTAGTGGTGAGAATGAGAAGACTGACATGAAATACAAGCAGCGCACAGTAAGCCTGCTAGAGACTTTCAGCACAGTAGACAGTGAAAGGAGAGAGACGTGTCTGGATCTACAGAGGGAGGTTAGCTGGGCAGCAGGACCTGGGCTGTCCTTCCCGGTGGGCCCTCACACCCTCTGGACACAGTACAAAGTGCTCAGTAAGCTATCGTAAAACCTTTCCCTAGAAAGTTCAAGCACATTCCTCTAAGTGAAAGAAGGCAGACTTAAAAGCCTGTATTATTCCACCTGTGTGACATTCAGAAAACAGCAGAACTATTCAGGAAGGAAAAATAGAAAAAGATAAAAAGAAATCTACATGCAGGTACACTATGAGGAAACTACAGTGTACCAAAGACAAAGAAAGGATCACAAAAACATCCAGAGAGAAAATAGGGAGTGGGTTATTTTCAAATACAGCTTAAAGCTGATTTTTCAACAAAAAATATCAGGGGCTAAGAGAAGAAAACACTAAGCAAAAAAAATGTAAAAGGACTCATTTGTGTGGAAATTCCAAATAGAAGTTCTGAGATGGGAAAAGAAATATAAGCAAGAAAGCACTAACATGGATAAATCAAAGCATTGACCAAAACAATGTCAGTGAGCTTTAAACAGGTAGTAAAAAAAGGACGATAATGACTTCTACATAAGAAAATAAGTTTTCTGAGTTAATGTTCTAAATTTTGAGTTTTGAGGCAGGTGTTGTGGTGCAGCAGATGGAAGACCTCTCTAGCTCTTTCCTATCATGGCCCTGCCCTCAGTCACTCTGCCCTTAAAATACATGAATAAATAAAAATGTAAGATTTTTATATTGATTTCAATAGTAAATTTTTATTAACTCTAACTGTGCAAATTAAATTATGCATGTTAGTTTTGTAGGACAATATCTAAAAGAATAGAAATAGTATTTAACTTCCAAATAATAATTGAAGGAGCTGGAGAAGGAAGGAAAGAGAGAGAGAGAGGTAGGCAGCTGGTGAGGAGGGAGTGCAATGTATTCAAAATAACAAAGAAGGAGGGTTCCATGATGGCAGAACAGCGACAGGACAGTCCGACTCGCATGAGGTGAAATTGATATTTCAAAAGGGGAGAAAGTAAACTAATAGGATAAAGCTGTGGAAGAACCCTAGCAGGAGACCCAGCAAAAGCAGTAGAAATGATCCAAACCCACACCAAAAGAGCAAATACGCAACAAAAGCTTGGATCGGGGAGGAAGATGCCTGCCCCCGGCAAACCAGGTGAGAGGGGAATCCACGGGCCCACAGCACTGCTGGTACAGCGGGAGGGAGAGCTTGCTGAGCTGCTTTTCAGGTTCCAAAACGGCAGCGTGTCTCCCTCCGTCCCCTGCCCCGCCCTGCTACAGCAGAGACCTGCAGCCAGCCTGGGGAGGGCCCACACCGTTTTTACAACTTTATTTTTTATTTTTTGGGGGCACAGGCAGGTAGCTACCCCACCCCGCCCTGACCTACTGTGTGCATACCCAGCAATAACAGGGGTCGCCCCCCACCCAAACAGTGAAGGGGAGCAGGGCAGAGTGATCCCACTGACAACACACGACCCGGAGAGCTCTGGGAGCCGAGTCTAAGAAAACAGTGACTGCATAAGAGGAGAAAGAGTGTGGCAGATCCAACCACAGAGCACCTCTTCACAAACCCCAAACTCCTCAGTTACTCACAACAGCACACAGCAGAGGGAACCGTGCTCACAGGAAGGACTCCACATAGCAAATGTGCGGTTCATTAAGCGGTGCAGATGAGCGCTGAGCATGCCAGGGACTAACACTGGGGCATCCCACAGCTGTGAGGGGAAGGGAAGGTGGCACCAACAGAGATGACCATTCCTCTCCATCCAGTTAACCAGAGGAGAGCTACCACGCCCAACAGGGGTCTCACCTTGAATACTTGCCCCACTATGGGCAAGTGCATGGAACTCAGCAGTGCATGGAACTTTCTCTAGGATTGACCACATGTTAAGCCATAAAGCAAATCTCAGCAAATTCAAAAAAATCAAAATCATACCATGCATCTTCTCTGACCACAATGGAATGAAGTTGGTAATCGACAACTCAGGAATCCCCACAACATATGCAAACACATGGATACTGAAAAACATGTTCCTGAATGAACAGTGGGTCATTGAAGAAATCAAAAGATTTCTGGAAACAAATGAAGATGGCAACACAACTTACGGGATACAGCAAAAACAGTGTTAAGAGGAAAGTTTATAATAATTGGAACCTACATCAAGAAATTGGAAAGCTACCAAATAAATGAGCCATCAGTTCATCTGAAGGACCTAGATAAACAACAGCAAACCAAACCCAAAACTAGTAGGAGAAAGGAAATAATTAAAATTAGAGAAGAAATCAACAGAAATTAATCAAAAAATACAAAAGATCAGCAAAACGAAGAGCTGGTTGTTTGTAAAAAACAAAATTGACACACCATTGGCCCAACTAACCAAAAAGGAGGGAGAAGACCCAAGTTAATAAATTTAGAGATTAAAAAGGAAGTGTAACAACAGACACCACAGAAATAAAAAGAATCATCAGAAATTACTATAAAGAACTGTATGCCAACAAAACAGAAAACCTAGAAGGAAGGGATAGATTCCTGGACACATATGACCTACTTAAAATGAGCCACAAAGACATAGAAAACCTAAGCAGACCAATAACCAAGACAGAAATATGATCAGTAATAAAGACCTTCCCAACAAATAAAAGCCCAGGTCCAGATGGCTTCACTGCTTAATTCTACCAGATATTTAAGGAACTAACTCTAATTCTTCTCAAGCTATTCAAAACAAATGAAAGGGAAGGATTCCTCCCAAATTCTTTCTATGAAGCCAGCATCACCTTAATTCTTAAACCTGAAAAAGATGCAACTGAGAAAGAGAACTACAGACTAATTTCCCTGATGAACATAGACACAAAAATCCTCAATAAAATACTAGCCAATCTAATCCAACAGCATATCAGAAATATCATTCACCCAGACCAAGTGGGATTTATCCCTGGTACACAGGAATGATTTAACATCTGCAAATCAATCAATGTGATCTATCACATTAACAAATTGAAAAACAAAAACCATAGGATTATCTCAATAGATACAGAGAAAGCAACACCCTTTCATGATGAAAACTCTAAGCAAATTGGGAATAGAAGGAACATTTCTCAACACAATTAAGGCAATTTATGACATGGCCAGCATCCTACTGAATGGAGGAAAAGTTAGAAGCATTCCCACTGAAATCTGGAGCCAGACAACAATGCCCACTCTCACTACTGTTTTTCAATATAGTCCTGGAATTTTTAGCCAGAGCCATTAGGCAAGAAAAATAAAAGGGATACGTATTGGGAAGGAGGAAATCAAACCATCCCTATTTGCAGATGACATGATTCTATATATAGGGGATCCAAATATTCCACTAAGAGATTATGGAAATTATAGAAGAGTTTGGAAGAGACTATTGGAACTTATAAAAAGAGTTTGGAAAAGTAGCAGGATATAAAATCCGCACACAAAATATATATATATTTTGTACATACATACAATGCCACAGCTGAGAAAGATCTACTAAGATCAATCCCAGCCACGCTAGCTACCAAAAAAAAAAAAAATCAAATACCTTGGAATAAATTTAACCAAGGAAGTCAAAGATCTCTACAATGAGAATTACAAAACACTAAAGAAAGATATAGAAGAACATACAAAATGAGTGGAAAAATATTCCATGTTCATGGATTGGAAGAATCAATATCATCAAAATTTTCATACTACCAAAAGCAATTTACAGATTCAATGTGATACCAATCAAAATTCCAAGGACATTCATCTCACATATAGAAAAAAATGATGTTGAAATTCTTATGGAAACACAGGAGTCCCCAAATAGCTAAAGCAATCTTATACAACAAAAACAAACCTGGAGGCATTACAATATTAGATTTAAATACATACTACAGGGCAGCTATAATCAAAACAGCCTGGTACTAGTACAAACAGATGGATAGACCCATGGAATATAATATAAACCCCAAAATCATTCCAAGCATCTACAACCAACTTATCTTTGACAAAGGAGCTAAAATCAATCCTGGAGTAAGGACAGTCTCTTCAACAAATAGTGCTGGAAAAACTGGATTGCCACATGCAGATGCATGAATCAAGACCCCTACCTTATACCTTTCACTAAAATCCACTCAAAATGAACTAAAGACCTAAATCTGGGACCCAATACCATCAAATTATTAGAGAACATTGAGTAAACCCTACATGACATCAGCATAGATTAAAAGTTCTTGGAAAACACCCCAGAGGCATAGGCAATCAAAGCCAAACTTGACAAATAGGATTAAATCAAATTGAGAAGCTTCTGTACTGCTAAAGAAATAATCAGCAAGGTGAAAAGGCAACAAGCAGAATGGGAGAAAATATTTGCAAACTATACAACTGATAAAGGATTAATAACTAGAATATATAAAGAGATCAAGAAATTCCACAACAACAACAAAAAACAACTCAAGAAATGGGTAAAGGACTTCAACAGGCATTTTCAAAAGAAGAAATCCAAATAGCCAATAGACACATGAAAAAATGAAGGACCACTAGCCATCAGGGAAATGCAAATCAAAACCACAATGAGGTTTCACCTCACCCGCGTTAGAATGGCTTTCATACAGAAATCAACAAATAACAAATGTTAGTGAGGATGTGGGGGAAAAAGTACCCTAATCCACTGTTGGTGGGAACCTAAGCTGGTAAAGCTACTATGAAAGACAGTATGGAGATACCTCAGAAATCTAAATATAGACCTGGTATATGATCCAGCCATCCACTCCTTGGAATTTATCCAAGGGAAATGAAATCAGCATATGAAAGAGCTATGTGTACCTCCATGTTTATCCCAGCTCAATTCACAATAGCAAAGACATGGAATCAACCCAACTGCTTGTCAACTGAAGACTGGATAAAGAAATTATGGGATATGTACACCACGGATTACTTTTTTTTTTTTTTTTTTTGACAGGCAGAGTGGATAGTGAGAGAGAGAGAGAGAGAGAAAGGTCTTCCTTTTGCCGTTGGTTCACCCTCCAATGGCCGCCACAGCTGGTGCGCTGCGGCTGGCGCACCGTGCTGATCCAAAGGCAGGAGCCAGGTGCTTCTCCTGGTCTCCCATGCGGGTGCAGGGCCCAAGCACTTGGGCCATCCTCCACTGCATTCCCTGGCCACAGCAGAGAGCTGGCCTGGAAAAGGGGCAACTGGAAAAGAATCCGGCGCCCTGACCGGGACTAGAACCCAGTGTGCCGGCACCGCTAGGTGGAGGATTAGCCTAGTGAGCCATGGCGCCGGCCACCACGGATTACTACTCAGTAGTGAAAAAAAAATGAAATCCAGTCATTAGCAACAAAATGGGTGAAATTGGAATACATCATATTTACTGAAATAAGCCAGTCCCAAAGAAACAAATACCACCTGTTTTCCCTGACCTGTGATAACTAATCGAGCACCTCAAAGGCTACCTTTTAGAAGTGAAATTGACACTTTGAGAAGCAATAACTTTGAACAGCCCTTGTCTTGACCATTGAGAAACAGGTTTTTTTTAAATGTTTATTTTTCTTTTCTTTTATTTATCTTTTTTCTTTCATACTAATTGTTGAACTCTTTATTTAACATAGAGCTAACTATATGTGTACAAAGTTAATTGAAAATAGATGTCAGTAAAAAATAAGAGTGAGAATAAGAAAGGGAAAAGGAAGAGGGGGTGGGAGGGCAGGCATGATCTAAAGAATCACCATGATCCTAAAGTTGTAACTGTGAAATATATGAAGTTTGCAACTGTAAAGCAGTATATTTCAGCATATGTTCCTATGAACTTACTTCTAAGGGTACAGTTTAAAAACTTCCCATGGGACCCCAAATCCCCTTAAGCTGGTTGGGGAAAACAGCATTTTAAGTGTTACAGAGATCATCTGAATAGAATTAACTGTTAAAGTGATCATATAAATAGAACTAAATGTTTGGTAATAATAATAGATAGAATTAAAAAGGATGTTCCAACATAGGAAACAATACATACAGCAGACTCATAGACTGACAATTGCCTTAAACAGCACTCTGACCTCAGAATCAGCCCTTAAGGATTCCTGCCCTGGTTGAAAAGCCTAGGGGAGAATTTCAGGCATGGAAAGCCACGACACTGTGTCAAAAAACGTTCTACATGAAGGATCTCTGATTGAGACCCCAGTGGAAGAAAGTGGCCACCAAGGAAGGATGTAGTTTTCTCTGAAGGGAGGAGAGAACTTCCACTTTCCTTATGGCCTTGTCAAGTTTGTGGATCCTAGGTAGCTCACGTCAAGAGCCCAGGGTGATCATTAACATACATAAGAGTGTTAATTGTTAAATAAACCACAAGAGTCACTGTGCACTAATTCCCCATGCAAGAACTCTGTCCTCAAAAGTTGTATGATCAGACTTAAAAGTAAAACTTGTTTTCAAAGAATTACTTCATTTCAGTGTATTAAGTGGAGGACATTCTTATGTCTCATAAGTTATATCTTTGCCTAATAGCTTCCAAAAGATATATCATACTTGGGTTCTTCTTTAAAGATAATTAAGTTTCTAAAAAAAAAAAAAGCGAAATTACCTTCAAGATGCAATGACTGAACAGTCCTTATTTGGACTGTTGAGGAACAGGGGCTATTTTTGTTTGTTTTCTTTTTTTATACAAGTGTTGAACTCTTTATCTAGAATAGAGTTAATCTTCTGTATATAAAGTTAAATGAAAATTGATCTTAGTAAAAAGCAAGACTGGGAACATAAGAGGGAAGAAGAAGAGGGGTGGGAGAGTGAGTAAGAGAACAGGTACAGTGGGAAGAATTACTATGTTCCTAAAGTTGTATTTATGAAATGCATGCAAATAAATTAAAAAAATAAAAAAGAAACAAAAAATGTAAGATTCCAAAAGTATAAAATGAGATAGCATACGTAAATTCAAATAAGATAGTAATTTCAATGTAAATGGAATAAATCCTCCAGTTAAACTTTAAAAAAATTTTTTTTACTTATTCATTTGAGAGAAACAGACACAGATAGAGAGAGGGAGCATACTCCCAATTGCTGGTTCACTCCCCAAATGCCTGCAAAGGCCTCAGGCTGGGCAGGCCACCAGAGCCAGGACCCAGGAATTCAGTCAAAATTTCCCACATAGGTGGCAGGAATCCAATTGTTTCAGTCATCACTGCTCCCTTCTAGGGAATGTGAAAATATAAAACTTGAGTCGGGTACTCTGATAGAGGATGTGGGCATCCTAACCAGTGTCTTAACTATTGGACCAAATGGCTACCCAAAGCTAAAATTTTAAATTCCCTGGGGCCAGCATTGTGGAGGACCCTCAGTTTTTTATGAATGGACTCAAAACTACAAAAATATCTTGAAATTAATGAAGCTTATATTGAGAAATAGTTCGTATTTTATATTTTTATCTTTTAATTCCATTACCCCACAAACTATTTGAAGACTCTTCATACTGTTTGGAATCCACTCCCTAGGATGAAACTTGTATGTACTTGATAGTACATAGTACCGTCTCATACTATATAGCAAAAAGATATAGAGGCACAAAAAGCAAACAAGCTCTCATACTGGGATTCAATACACATCAGTCGATAGATTAAGCATGTAAAAATTAGTAAGGATATAAATTTATCACCATGATCTACAAGACAAAAATAGAAACTACACCCAACAACTACAGAAAAGACATTCAAATTCGTATTCAAACCACACATGGAGTATTCATAAAAACTGATCAGGGGCCAGCGCTGTGTTATAGTGGGTAAAGCAGCCACCTGCAGTTTCAGGATCCCATATGGGTGCCAGCTCGAATCCTGGCTGCTCCACTTTTAATCCACCTCCCTGCTAAAGTGTCTAGGGAATCAGTAGAACATGGCCCAAATTCTGGGGATCCTGTACCCATGTGGGAGACCTGAAAGAAGCTCCTGGTTCCTGGCTTCAAATCAGCCCAGCTCTGGCCATTTTGGCCATTTGGGGAATGAACCAGTGAATAAAAGATTCCTTCTCTCTCTTTCTCGGTGTGTGTGTGTGTGTGTGTGTGTGTGTGACTTTGCCTTTCAAATAAATAAATAAATATTTTTAAAAAACTGATCAAACATAGGCTGTTATGGCTAAATTCTTCTCCACTTGACCAGGCTGTTGGGTGCCTAGCTATTTGGTTGAACATTATTCTGGGTCTTTCTGTGGTAGTATCTGTGGATGAGATTAACATTGAAATTAGCATACTGAGTAAAGCAAATTGCCCTCTGTCAAGTGAGTGAGCCTTATCCAATCAAGTAAAGGCCATAATTGAACAAAAATGTGGACCCTCCCTCAAGTAAGAGTATTCTTCCTCCCTGATGTCCTTGAAACAGACATAGCATTCCTGCTGCCTTTGGACTTGAGCATCCATGTGGGAGACCCAGATGGAATTTCTGGCTCCTGGCTTCAGCCTGGCCCATATCTGGATCTTATAGGCATTTGGGGAGTGAATCAGCAGCTATATCTCATTCTATTTCTCTCTGTTTCTCCTTCTCTCTGCCACTCTGCCTTTCAAATTAAATAAATAAATAAATCTTTAAAAAGAAAAAAGAAATCCTGAATTCCCTATAACTATTCAAAGAATAATCAATGGCTCCATTTTCTTCCTATGAAAACACTGTGTATCATGATGATTGAGCTTTTGGAGCCCTTGTAAATTCTGTACCCAAAGCGAGTGCCTCACTTCCTGTACCAGACTTCAGCCACGCATAAAAACTTTAGCATTCTGGCCCCTTCCAGAAAAATTACGCCAACCTCTGCTCTTCTCTGTATCTTAGATTCCATTCTTCTTGACGATTTTCTTCCTCAAACTCACTAAATTTGATTCTAGTTTGATTTATTTCTAGGCCTGCCACATGGTTATCATACTGGGATTTCTTTCTGTTGGATTTTTATGCATTCCATATTTTGAACTAAATAGAAATGGCACCAAAAGTCCTCTGATATCTAAATATGGCTTTAGTTTTGCTCCTGGCCCTTACTGACAACATGGTTAGACAGCATTCTAACAACAGGCTCTAAGTCCAAGAGTAAACCTCCAAATTTGGAGTCCCTTGGCTCTAGGTATGTCCATAGTTATAGTTATATGTCCTGATCAGCTCCAGGAGGATTTTTCATTTTGAAGGCTCATATCTCAATTTTTTGTTCTGTGAAAGTTTCTTCTCTCTGATAATATGATGTCTTAAGTGTTATTTTCTAGTTGCTTTCTCAAATTCCTAATAACTTGATATTGAATGTTTTGATTTGATCCTGAGGTTATTTTCATCTTATTTATCGACATCTTAACTCCTGAAACCATATATTTAATTCCTAGTGCATATTATTCTAATTTTTCATTTTTCATGGTTTCTGACCTTATTTTATCGATATAGATCATGACTTAATCGGAAAATATTCCCAGATTCTACTTGATGTAGAAGTGTACAGCAAAGGGAACAATCAACAAAACGAAAAGTCCAGAAGAAAACACCAGAAGCAAGTACAATCCTTTCATAGTGTGTATCAGAGTAGCCTCAAGACAGGGAAGTGAAACTGTGAGTTTATGCAGGTACATAATGAAAGAGAATCCACTATTTTCTTGATTCCAACTGACCCAGAAAGTTCTAGAATTTAGCTTGCAGTTTCTGTATAATATATTTTCTCCTGTTTCCATAAATGATAGGTATTTGCCTTGCTAACCCTCTGCTCTGCTTTGGTTAGTAGATCCAGTTCTGAAGCTGACTGTGGAATGACCACAGCAGTTACGCTCTTCCCACCCCCAGCCCTCAGTTGCATCCCTCCATGCCCGGGACATAGCGGCACAGTGAACAACAAGGGAGGGCAGCCACGGGGCTCCTCAGTGTGAGTCGGGAGAGACTAAGGGAGCCACAGCCCAGCATTGAAAGAGGCTCGAGTCTACACCACAGCAGACACGGACGAAGGGCAGAGAGGGGGCCTCCTTTGAGGAAGGAAAAACACAAATGTCCAGCACCGCCGAGAGCAGCCTTCCCCACATTGCCGGTGTCTCGTCTGCAAGCCAGGAGGAAAATGCTCACAGCCGAGGTGTCCCGCCCTCAGCAAGACGCTCTGAGAGAAAGCAGATGTGTTTAACTGAAGAGAAACCCAGGCCAGCCATTCACACATCCAAGCGAATGGGGATGTGCTGTATATGCCATTATGTGCCTTATTTCTTAATCCTATATTTCGACATTATTTTGTAAATTTTAGAAATAACTTCCTTATTTTGGAGGAGGGCAGTTGTTTATTTCTTTATTTTTGTCTATAAATTCATATTATTTTATGGTATTGAGATAATTTTAAATACTGGTATATAATTTATGTTGTGTCATCTAACTTTCTGATCTTTGTCAATCTTAGAGCAGATAAGGGGTAACACAGGGTAATTTGATTTTGCATTTATTTGAGGTGAAATTGAAAAGCTTTTCATTTGTCCAAGAGCCATTTGTATTTTCCTTCCTGAGAGCAGCCTGTTTATCTCCTTTTTCTATTGGGTTGTTGGTCTTTTATTGTTGATAAAATCCAATGTATAAATTTGTTGGCTAAAATGCATTGGAATTAAGACTTATTAAAGTCCACAACCTATTATTTCTGAACTAAAGCATAATAATAAACTTGTACAAAGATACCCTAAGTTAAATTAATTTCATAGGCCGGCGCCGCTGCTCACTAGGCTAATCCTCCGCCTTGCGGCGCCGGCACACCAGGTTCTAGTCCCGGTTGGGGCGCCGGATTCTATCCCGGTTGCCCCTCTTCCAGGCCAGCGCTCTGCTGTGGCCAGGGAGTGCAGTGGAGGATGGCTCAAGTACTTGGGCCCTGCACCCCATGGGAGACCAGGATAAGTACCTGGCTCCTGCCATCGGATCAGCAAAAAAAAAAAAAAAAATTTAATTTCAAATTGGCCCCATTATTTTGACATGAAGGGTTTTTAAAAACTGCATAAATATAGCTTACCACAAAGAAAATATACAATTAAAGACATAAAATGCTATGGTCTTACAATTCAAAACTGGGAGGAATCTCCAAACTATTTAATTCCTTTGCTTCACTGTACAGATAAACTGAAAGAAACCAAGCCACGTAGCCTTAGTTAATAGAAGGTAAATCTCCAGATTGCGAGCACAATGGTGCTCATATGTTACTTTGTTGTTCCTTTTAATCTGCTACTTAGAAAAGTAAGAATTTTCTGTCCTTGGCCAAAAGTTTCTTTTCTGGAGATATGTGAGTAGCCAATACCAAATCTTTCTAATAAAGCTCGGGCCAGCTGACCTCAAAGTTTTGCTCTGGGTGCCTCTCCTAACTGGGTCCATTGTTCTCACAACCTTGACCTTAAGCCATAAAGGAAAGAATTCGGCAACACTAGGTAGACAAACAAATATTTTGGATTTCTCCCCAGTGATCATCAGGACAGAACAACGTAGCCCAAGCAGGGGTGTGGTGGAGAAAACCTTTCAGAGTCTGGCACAGGCTGAACGCTGCCAGGCAAGGCAAACACAGAGTTGAGCAGGATCTTGGGCACTTGGCTATCGGCCCTGGGGTCTGATCCCCTATAAAGGGGGAGGAATATTTGATGAGCAGCAAAGGATCTTAGCAAAACCACATAATTATCACGTACTGAGACTAGATACAGGAGCTTAATTGTTTAGATCCTGGATTAATAAAGGGCATGGGGTATAAAACCCCAAAGACAAGGGCTCCAGCAGAAGCAGTGAAGGGGAACAAGAGTGCAATCCCTACATAGAGTGCTAGCCTAGGTAAGACTACACTGGGGCCTGAGGAGCCAGAGCTGAGCTCTCTTCTTTAAGAAAGAATTGATTTATTCCTACAGGCCATTCTGGCCACCCCAGCACACACACACACACACACACACACACACACACTGGGTTTGCCTGAGCCCTGCTATGAAGGAGCCAGAATAACAGAGCATCTCTGATGGATGATGGGTCAGAAGCAGGGCTGTCTTAAGAGCAGACCAGCAGGGACCCCAGCTGTGGCATAGTAGGCTAAACATCCACCTGCTGTGCCGGCATCCCATATGAGCGCCAGTTTCTGTCCTGGCTGCTCCACTTCTGATGCAGCTCCCTGATGGTGGCCTGGGAAAGCAGTGGAAGATGGCCCTAGGGCTTGGGCCACTGCACCTGCATGGGAGACCCAGAAGAAGCCCCTGGCTCCTGGTTTTGGATCTGCTCAGCTTGTTTTGGCCATTTGGGGAGTGAACGAGCAGATGGAAGACCTATCGCTCTGTCTTTCCCTCTCTCTATCTGTAACTCTGCCTCTCAAATAAATAAATCTTTAAAAAAACAAAAATGAGCAGGCCAGCAGTCAGCAGCCTATGTGTTCAGGACTGTCCTGTAGAGCTGGGCAGCTGGTGCTCTGCTCAAAGGCACTGTCTGAGGGAATGCAGGGGCTGAGATCCATCCTGGTGATCACTCGCCAAACTGTATGAAAGGCATTCAGGGCCGGCGCCGTGGCTCAATAGGCTAATCCTCCACCTTGTGGCGCCGGCACACCGGGTTCTAGTCCCGGTCGGGGCGCCGGATTCTGTCCCGGTTGCCCCTCTTCCAGGCCAGCTCTCTGCTATGGTCAGGGAGTGCAGTGGAGGATGGCCCAGGTGCTTGGGCCCTGCACCCCATGGGAGACCAGGAAAAGCACCTGGATCCTGGCTCCTACCATCGGATCAGCGCAGTGCGCCGGCTGCAGCGGCGGCCATTGGAGGGTGAACCAACGGCAAAAAGGAAGACCTTTCTCTCTCTGTCTCTCTCTCTCACTGTCCACTCTGCCTGTCAAAAATTAAAAAAAAATTAAAAAAAAAGGCATTCATTTTACTATAGCACCTCCAGGGCCATATCTGTCTAGAGAGAGGCATTGTTTTCTTTTAGGATTCATTTTTTATTTATTTGAAAAGCAGTGTCACAGAGAGGGGAAGAGAGACAGAGAGAGATCTTCCATCTGCCAGTTCACTCCCCAAATGGCCCCAGTGGCGGGGAATGGGCTGGGACAGGTCAAAGCCTGGAGACGGGAGCTTCTTTCAGGTCTCCCACGTGGGTGTAAGGGCCCAGGGGCTTGGGACATCTTCCACTGCTTTCCCACAGACATTAGCAGGGAGCTGGACTGGAAGTGGTGCAGCCAGGTCTAAAACTGGCACCCATATAGGAGGCTAAACAAGCTGTGCCCCAATACCGACCCCAAGGCACTGTTTTAGTCAAAGAAGTAATGCAGGTTGTGGCAGCTTGGAGTCTGGTTTATTATAAATGCAGGCTCTTAAAGTCTACCCCAGAATCATTGAATCAAATCTTCTATTAGTACCAACCCAGCTGACACAAATACCCATGGAAGGCTGAGGAGCCTTGGACTGAACCACAGGGGAATACATTTCATTTTGCAGAAGAGGAATCTGCTATGCAACAAAGCACTTTGCTTAGAGAAGACATTTGCCCTCATGCCTCTTGAGTTCCATCTCTTCACTAGTTTTTTCAGACTAATAACCTTTATTACCTCTGATCTATTTTATGGTAGTAGAACCAGGGCATATGGCTTGAACCCCTCATTGCTTGTAGAGTTCTAAGTCTCCTGGAGCCTTCAGGATTTATATTGTATATTTCCAAGAGAGCTTGTTCACTTCTGAATAAGGATCCTTGGGTTATATCTGACCTAGAGCAGTGGAGTGGTCCCTGTGCCGACCCTAGCAGAGCTCCAGTTTTCAGATTCTAGCTGAATCCCAAGACTGGAGGGTGTGTGTGTGTGGTAGAGAGCACACAAGCATGCAACATGGTAGCAGGTAGGGCAGCAAATATAGTGCATGCAAACCTGGCTCATCTACTTTTTTTTAAGTTTAATCACTCTTCTAAGGACCTAAACTACCTGCTCAACTTGTCATACAGTCCCAAATAATCTGGCTCCAAATTTTCTTTGCAACCCCCACTGATGCAAACAGATCATCTTTCTAAACTTGGAGTGCTATTCTACTTACATTGAGTCACTAAATCATCTTACCAGTCACTGCTGAATGCCACCTAGCCTACAGGCACAGAAAGTCTGGAGGCAAAGCTATCAAGGAGAGAATTCAACATCTAAAGCCTGGTTACAATGCATCCATTTGGAGTCACCAGCGTGGTTCTCACATTGTAACCCTCCATGCACTGTTTCTCAGAGAAAAGCTGCCAAGTTTTTCTGCTTAGCATTATCTAGCTCCTCCTGCTCCCACTCTCTCTCTGCTTCCTCCTTATCTCCCTCTCCCTGTCCCCCACCCACTCCTATCAGAGAGGACCTCTTTTTTTTTATCTTCTGCAAGCTATTTATGATTATGATTTTCCTAGCTCTCCTTTTTGAGTACCAGGAAAGAGAGAAAGTTAGGGAAAGAGGTGGTCATGGCCATCCTCGTCTGTATAAGAGCTTCATCCCAAACAGAGGCTCCTCCATCTGCCACCAGCCTGCTCAGAGGGAGCTGCCTTATCCCCTCCCTTCCCTCACAGCTCCCTGGGGCTGGAACTCCAGGGCTGGGGGCCCCCAGTGCTGACTCACAAACATTCGCTTTGCCTGATGCAGCTCTGGCCAGCTGAGCCCTGCTCAGGAACTCGCTGATTTCCATTCCTGATCACACCCGCCCCTACCTCTCCCTTCCCATGTCTAGCCATTTGTGAGGCAGGTGGACCAGCGTTGCAGGGTGCACTGGAAACTTTTGATGAAACAGAGAAGAGAGGGCTCATCTTCTTGGGCCAAGGAGTAAGTGGTGGGATCCAAACTATCAGAAAAGTCGAGGATTTGATTGTTAGGCTGGAGCAAAAAGAGCAAGAAGTGAGCAAGGGGACAGGAGGGAAGGTGGTTTTGTGACCTTACTGCAGCCTGCTGTGCCGACAGAAAAGTCTGGCTGAATCAAGCACATTTTCCTCTCTGCTCTCGCTCACTTGGCCTTGAGAGTGAGAAGGTTTTATTGTTTTGTTTTGTTTTCCTAAAAGAACTCTTCACCAGTGAGTGATATAGTCACAAAACAAGTATGTAAATATAGATAGCTGAGAGTGACGTGGGACAAAATTGTTGTAGAGATGGGAGATGTTATGGTTTGGATTGTATCTCTCAGAAAGATATGTTGGGCCGGCGCCGTGGCTCACTAGGCTAATCCTCTGCCTGCAGCACTGGCATCCCAGGTTCTAGTCCCGGTTGGGGTGCCAGGTACTAGTCTCTGTTGCCCCTCTTCCAGTCCAGCTCTCTGCTGTGGCCCAGGAAGGCAGTGGAGGATGGTCCAAATGCTTGGGCCCCTGTACCCGCATGGGAGACAGGAGGAAGTACCCGGCTCCTGGCTTCGGATCGGCGCAGCGCTGGCCATAGCAGCCATTAGGGGAGTGGGAGTGAACCAACGGAAGGGAGACCTCTCTCTCTGTCTCTCTCTCACTGTCTATAGCTCTCTCTCTGTCTCTCTCTCTTACTGTCTAACTCTGCCTGGCAAAAAAATTTAAAAAAAAAGGATGTGTTGAAGAACTAACCCTTGGCACCTTCAAATGGGCACTTATTTAGATGGCCTTAGGCAAGATGTGGTCATACAGTATGATGGATGTCCTTAGAAGGGGAGAGAGAGAGAGACAGAGAGGAGACTACCAAGTGAAGACATCTACACAAGAGGGGAAGATATACACACGCCAAGTGACAGCAGGAGCAGAGAATACAACACTGCTGCCCCAGGTCGAAGATGGCCTGGCCTGGCAGCCACAAACTGCCAGAAGCTAGCAAGAGCAAGGAAGGAATTCCCTCCCAGCTTCACAGGGAGCGTGGCCCTGCAGGCCCCACGATTTCAGGCTCATGGCCTCCAGAACTGTGAGAGAATGAATGCGGTTCAAAGCCACCCAGCTGGAGATATTTCCTTGCAGCAGCCACAGGAAACCAATGCAGGGGTTGAGTGGGGCCTTGCTAGCTGTGCACAGTACAGGAAAGGAGGTCCTTCAAGAGACGCTATCCCAGAGAAAGGTGAGCCTCACCAGCCAAGTCAGTCATTCTCGCCATGCCGCAATATATTGGAAGGATTTCTGTGCTCCCAGGATAAGATCAGCAATGTCTACTTTACTATATAGTAATCAGTGTTATCATAGCTTGGCTGCCTTGTAGATTTGGTTTGGCTGCACAAAGTCTTTTTAACTTACTTCTCC
Source organism: Oryctolagus cuniculus (assembly GCF_964237555.1). Classification (NCBI taxonomy): domain Eukaryota; kingdom Metazoa; phylum Chordata; class Mammalia; order Lagomorpha; family Leporidae; genus Oryctolagus; species Oryctolagus cuniculus. Next base: position 50,755,709 of record NC_091433.1, read on the forward strand.
TTGCTCACTATCTATTTATTATGCATGGAAATTCATGCTGACACTGTTCTGCATTTTTGAAAAAACCAGTGTTTGGCCTTCACGTTTATTGATATTCAGATCTTAGTGGCAGCTGAATGTCCCAGTAATTTTTGTCATAGAGCTCCGAGGAGAACAGTTTGAAATGACTTAATAGGGAACTCCTAAAGCAGTGTGAGCCTTGTTTAATACTCAGCAGATTTTGCCTCAAGGAAATCCTGTTCTTTGAAGAAGCTGTTATGGTCTATTGGTCCAGTGTCATACCATGAGAAAGATCTAAGAGCCATATTTACACGTACTGCTGTCATGGATCCAAAGTCACCATTAGTGATGATTAGGCAAATAGAACAACTCCACATGTCCCTAAATACATATTTGCAGGATAATAGGCTATTGGGTGAGGCACTTGTCTTTTAAATATGCCCAGTTTATACTAAAAAAAAAAAAAAGTCCTTCTTGTTGGGTTGCAAGTCCACTGGGGAGCACTGGCCATTTCCAGGGATGGAAGTGCTGCCTGCCACTTGACATGTCAGGATGGCATCTGGCAGTCAGCATTCTGGGGCTCTCTGATGAGGCTGCGGAGTGTGTAGCGTCTGTGCAATGCAAGCTCAGGACACTGATTTATATGCTAGTGTTAGCGCAGAGGCTTCTACCTGGGTGTCCCCAAAGGTAATAATGAGTTTCTATATGCTGTTTTTATTGGTTCAGAAAATCTAACAGAAGCTTCCATTTACGCTCGAGTAACAGATGGTTTAAGGTGTCAGCTACGCATTATAAAGATTAAGAGTTTAGAGTCTGTAGTCAGACTGCCTGAATTTCAAGTCAGCATCAAAATTTAGAAGCTGTGAAACCCTGGTCAGTTTATTCAACCTCTCTGAGCCTCATTGACAAAATAGGTATGATACGAGTACCTACCACCTAGTTGTGAAGCTTGCCTGGGTTTGATGCCAGGGAGGCCTCTGGGCAATGCCTGGCATCCACTGAGTTCTCATTAAGTACTAAGATATATTAATTCCAGTCAAATGCTATATGCTAATCAAAAACTCTCTTAGCAATGACATGTGTCACAAATTAATTTTTATTATTACATATAATTTATAAGATATCTCTTAAAACTTGGTTTATGCAAGGGAGAAGAACATAAATGAGATCATTGGTGATGAAAGTATTGGAAATCATTGTTTGTGTCTATATTTTTTGAGATTCTCTTGTTTATATTATGTTGACATCACTTTCAAAAACATTGTGGAAATACAGAGAATCTAGGCTGTACGGCCTATAATGCTAGTGTAATAATTGTCACTGAGCAATCAGAGTCTCTAATTCTGACTCTCTCAATTTTCCATTAACATATTCAAGAAGATTCACAAATATATGGAAGTGAAAACTAATATTGATTGACACTCTAATACCAAGATCTCCAATAGATAAAAGGATAAAGGCTACCCAGGAAGATAAAGAACTTAACATACAAAGTGCTGAGATGAAAGTCCACACTTGAGGGAGTAAATAGCATAACTGATGCTACAGAAAATGTCATCACCATTAGAGGTACAGTTTAGTGAGCACCTTCTCTGGAGAGCTTCCCTGCAGCCATCCCCCTGTGCCTCCATACTGAACCAGGTGCCTCTTTCTCCATTGCCTAAGTCCCCAGTGCAGCTTGGGGACTCTTCTGTCATCTCACCCACCATGTCATATCACAACTACGGTCATCCCACCGATTCCCCGAAGAATTGGTTCTGGGACTCTGCAGTTATAAAAATTTACAGGTGCACAGTGTCCTAGCATGAAAAGGTGTAGTATTTGCGTGTAATCTAGCACATTTTCTCATACACTTCAAGTCATCTCTAAATTCCTTGTAATACCTAACGCAATGTAAATGCTTTGTAAAAAGCTGTGATACTGGATTTTTAAGGAGATAATCACAAAACAAAAGTCTGCACATGTTCAGTATAGACACCATTTTTTTTCCAAATATTTTTGATCTGTTGTCACTTGAATCTTTGGAGATGCAGGGCAGACAGTGTATGTTCATAGATTTAAGTCCAAATCTGAAGTATAGAAAACATGTACCTAGATCTGTTTGTGTCTCCAATAATTGGCAGCATGGCTAGTCGACATTAGTTGAACTGTCCATGCAGACTCTGTCCAAGGCTTTACTGAAAGCCGGTTATACCCTCTGGTACTCTTTCCTGAACTGTGAATTTTGTTTGCAGTTTGTAGTTTGTAGTTTGTCAAAAGAAGGGACTCTGTTTATTCTTTTTCTTTAAAGATTTATTTAATTATATGAGAGGTAGAGTTACAGACAGTAAGAGAGAGAGAGGAGACAGAGAGGAAGATCTTCCTTCCGCTGGTTCACTCCTCAAATGGCCATAGTGGCCGGAACTGCACTGATCTGAAGCCAGGAGCCAGGAGCTTCTGGCGGGTCTGCCACATGGGTGCAGGGGCCCAAGGACTTAGGTCATCTTCTATTGCTTTCCTAGGCCATAGCTAAGAGCTGGATGGGAAGTGGAGCAGCTGGAACTCGAACCATCACCCATATGGGATGCTGGCACCTCAGGTGGTGATTTTACCCACTATGCCACAACTCCAGTCCTCATGAACTTTCATGAATTTTCCTAAGACCAATGGCAATTCATTGTTCTATAACTTGACCAACATATCTTCGCCAGTGTTTCAAATTTAGAACCACAGCTTCCTACCTCCAAAATTTTGATGCCATTCTCATCATCCATGGTCCTTCAGAGATTGCTAGCAGTAGTAGCTGGGCAACCTCAGCCACAAGTTCCCAACATGACACACGAAGTAATTTTCAGGCCCAAAAGACTTGGAATCATTGAGAGCAGGCTTCTTATATTCCCTCACCTCAATTTTCATTTCTCTAACAGCTTAGGTAGTCAGATCACTGTCCCTGACCAGGACAGAAGGAAAGAAGATAGAAGGAAAGTAGACAACAGTCATGCTTTCTGTGGTAACTTGTAGCAATTCACCACCTAGCCAAGTGAGGCAGTTAAACACGTATTAACATGTCCAAATCAAAGATTAACCACTATAAGAATTGGCCTCTCAGCAAAAATAGAAACTGGACAAAAGCTATGAACAACAGCTTTCTGATACTGGATAATAACTTAGGACTATGAGTACTCTGGGGATATTCAGAGGTATCCACTTGAGCCCTTGGCTGCTTACTAAGTTGCAGGTGTTGGGGTGAAACTCCAAGAGTCTATAGAAAGAACCATCAGAAGGCAAAAGGTTGGGGCCGACACTGTGGCACAGTAGGTTAATCCTCTGCCTGAAGTGCCGGCATCCTCTATGGGAACCGGTTCGAGTCCCAGCTGCTCCTCTTCCAATCAAGCTCTCTGCTACGGCCTAGGAAAACAGTAGAAGAAGGTCCAAGTCCTTGGGCCCCTGCACCCACGTGGGAGACTGGGAAGAAGCTGTTGGCTTCTGGCTTTGGATCTGTGCAGCTCTGACATTGTGGTCATTTGGGAGTGAACCAGCGGAATAGAAGACCTCGCTCTCTCTGGCTCTACCTTTCTCTTTAATTCTTTCAAATAAAAATAATTCTTTTAAAAATGCTATTGAGGCCAGCATTATCCTTCTATCAAAACCAGACAAGGACATTTCAAGGAGATTACAGGGCAACATCTTTCTTGAATATAGATACAACATCCTTAACAAAATCTTAGCCATCAAACCTGTCAAAATAAGGTATTAATAATATACCATGACCAAGTGTGGTTTATGCCAAGAAGGCAATATCATTTTTAACACTTGAAAATCAATCCATATATAATTTACCACATTAATACACTAATGAAAGAATCAGATAAGAGAGTCAGTCCATCATGTATAATTCCAGAACTTTAGTGGCAAGAAGCAGAGCGGTGGCTGTCTGGGCCTGGGGTGGAGGCGGGATGGACCACACAGGGGCACAAGGACACTTTGGGAATAATGGAAACCTTATGCTTCCTGAGCATGGGAGTACTAAATGATATTTGTCATAATTTACCAAACTGTACACATGAAATGGGTGAATTTCACTGAATATAAATTACACCTAAATAAAACATTTAAAAGTTTCTGGTCCAAATCAGCACACATGCTCATGGCAAATGCAGCTTCCACAATCCTCTTATTTCTCTAGGTTGCCTCCTTCTCTTCCTTTTTTAGCCAAGTAATACCTTATTACAGTGTCAGCTCTGGAAGGTTAGTCTAAATATCCCAGATTGCCACTCCCAGAAATGGGGATCAGTCCGACATTCTCAGGGGGCATCCCTAGGAAGATCACTGTATGGCTTCCAGCTCCCTCAGCATGGTGGGGAAGGTGGAGACAGCTCCAGCTCTGATGGTGAGAGGGTTCTCTCCTTCCTCCCCTTTGTTCATCAGATAAGTAACTGCAGATATTCTTTCTTTGATTCAATTCAGAAGAAACATTTATTCATTTTAAGTCAAGAACTGGACTTTGAGGTCAAAGGACCAGATTTTTAAGTTGATTCTGTATGAAATGAAGGAGTGAACAGATTGCTTAACCTTTCTTGGCTTCAGTATCAGCCCTTATAAATGTGGATCTATGGCCGGCGCCGCGGCTCACTAGGCTAATCCTCTGCCTTGCAGCGTCGGCACACCGGGTTCTAGCCCCGGTCGGGGCACCAGATTCTGTCCTGGTTGCCCCTCTTCCAGGCCAGCTCTCTGCTGTGGCCAGGGAGTGCAGTGGAGGATGGCCCAAGTGCTTGGGCCCTGCACCCCATGGGAGACCAGGAGAAGCACCTGGCTCCTGGCTTCGGATCAGCACAGTGCGCCAGCTGCAGCACACCGGCCGCAGCGGCCACTGGGGAGTGAACCAATGGAAAAGGAAGACCTTTCTCTCTCTCTCTCTCTCTCTCTCTCTCTCACTGTCCACTCTGGCTGTCAAAAGAAAAAGAAAAAGAAAAGAAAAGAAAAATGTGGATCTGTAATTCCTAAAGTGCCTCCAATAAAATCTGATCTTTAATTTTTGGGGAAGACCTCTATTCAACTGCTCCTCTTCCCTCATACTGTTGTTTAAAACTGTTACATCTGCTTCATACTCATAACATCAAACGTCATGTCCCTAATATTTTAGTGCTGAGTTAGATTCCACTTAGATTTCAAATACAGTAATCCTTAGTCCACTTAGCACTTGGTTCTCTTGATTTCTTAATTCTGTAGAATATAATCATGGATCAAAAAATAAACTGGAAAACAAAGAGGAGGGAAGGAGCTAGGAGCCAACTATTTACCAATTTGAGGTTGTCCTAAAAGGGGAAACCCATAGACTTACTCAGGGTTAATTGGTCAGGTATTTTATATCCAAACCTAATAAAATTAATTCTTGTGTTCTCGAGCCCATAGTAGATAATCATCTGCAAATTAAAAGGCACATTGACAAACTGATTCCAAGGGAAGAGATAGAATAACCATAAAACAGAAGCACAATAAAATACAAAGGACTCTAGTGTGGACAATAAATTGTCCTATATAATACTCTAAGTCCTCACGGAGCTACTGTACTGAAACTAAGTAAAACTACTGTTTGTCATTAAGGCTACTGTCTTATGTTTTAAAAGACAACCTATCGGATGTCCACCAAACTTCACACTCCAAACTGACTTGATCTTTGACAGTTCAGGAAAGCTGATGTTTACTAAAGTATATTTTACCTACCACCTATTTCAAATATGTAAACAATGTATTCTCAAATCCAATGCAGCATCTTGAGGGAAAGACCAGGTCATGCACTTCTCTGTAACTCCCATATGATCATCTTCACCTGTATTGTGAAACTAAGAAACCACCTCCTGTGGGTGTAGCTTAGGTAAAGGATCAAAATGTCTAACACATAGCTGGCTTCAACTCATGTCAGTCAAATCAATGATCTTGGTGTGTTGTACAGTTTAAAAAGTACTTGAATTATTACCGTGTCCTCTTTGAGGGCATATTAAATGTTTAATGTCTCCTTGTTTCTCAGAACAATGTATCAATATTTTTCTCTAAATAACTAAAATAATCTCTGAAAGTCTACAAATTCTCAAAGATTTTGTCAATTGTCCTAAAAAGGGCTGATGACTTCTCTTTAATCTCATGAGAATGAACTGCACATCCCCATGATCTTTGTCCCTACTGGCTTCTCAAAGTGCTCTTGCTTCCTATGTTAGCTAATTTTCTGCTGCTATAATAGAACACCATACGGTTGGTAAAAAAGAATAGAGGCTTATTCAACTCACAGTTCTGGAGGCTGTGAAGTCTAAGAGGAGGGCACCATCATCTGTTCAGCTTCTGGTGAGAATCTTCTTGCTGCATCATAACATCACAGAGGGCATCATATGCCAGGCCACAGCAAGCTTGCTAGAGAGAGCTCCCTTTAAAACAAGGCCACTTCTGCATTAATTCATGAATGGGCTAATCCACTCATAATGGTGGAGCTTTCCAAACATCACTTCCCAAACATCCCACCTCTCAATATTGTCATAATGGGGGGCAAGTTTCCAACATGTGAACTTTTGGGGCACACATTCAAACCATAGCATTGCTTACACTCAAAATTCCTCTGAACCCTGACTCGCATTTTACATGAATGGCACAGCATACAGATTGGATTTAATTCTCACATTTTGTTTCTCTTTTTTTCTGTGTTCACATCCACATGACCATCTTTGATTGCATGGTTTTAGTGGTTCAGTTGCACATGTCTTCATAATTGTTTTTCAGTTTCCTGTGGACCGCCAAGTTTTTAAACATACCTTAAAAAAAGTGAATAAGAGAACCAAGGATTTGAACTCTTCCAGTAAAATGTTTTCATTGAATGTTTTCCACTTTAAAATGGAGAAAAGGGCCACTGCTTTGGTGTAGTGGGTAAAGCCACTGCCTGCAGTACCAGCATCCCATATGGGTGCCAGTTTGAGTTCCAGCTGCTCCACTTCCAATCCAGCCCTCTGCTATAGCCTGGGAAAGCAGTAGAGGATGGCCCAAGTCCTTGGGCCCCTGAACCCATGTGGAAGACCTGGAAGAAGCTCCTGGCTTCTGGCTTCAGATCAGCACAGCTCCAGCCATTGGGCCCATCTGGAGAGTGAACCAGCAAATGGAAGACCTCTCTCTCTCTCTATCTCTGCCTCTCTGTAAATCTGCCTTTCAAATACATAAATAAATCTTTTTTAAAGATTTATTTATGTATTTGAAAGTCAGAGTTACACAGAGAGAAAGGAGAGAGAGAGAGAGAGAGAGAGAGATCTTCCATCTGCTGGTTCACTCCCCAATTGGCTGCGACAGCCGGAGCTGTGCCGATCGGAAGCCAGGAGCCAGAACTTCTTCCGGGTCTCCCATGCGTGTGCAGGGGCCCTAGGACTTGGGCCATCTTCCACTGTTTTCCCAGGCCACAGCAGAGAGCTGGATTGGAAGTGAAGCAGCCGGGATTAGAACCGGTGCCCACATGGGGTGCTGGCGCTTCAGGCCAGGGCGTTAAGCCAGTGCACCATAGCACCAACCCCATAAATAAATCTTTTTAAAAAATAAAATGGAGAAAGAAGAGTACCAATGTACTTGAAAAAGTTTGTGGAAAAATGGAATCAAAATATGTTTATGTTGCAAAAAAATGAAATCCATGTATTTTTCATGCACTTTTTGGAAATCTCACGTGTTATTCTGTGATTCAGTCTTCTGTATAATTCTGGAAAAGGCCAACGAGTGTGCTGTATACTTGTGACACAGCTAACGCGGGGCCACGAGCTAGGGAGTGCTAAAAGTCAGAAGTCACTAATACAATAAACAGTTTGTCTTAATATAAATATCACAATAGAACACATTTTTAATTGTGGGGAATTAAAAACATAGGAGAAAATTACCCATATTCCTACCTCTGAGACAAAGCCACTTACATATACTTGAGAAGTACGAATGGGTAGAAAAACAGATGCTGTCCTGGAAGTTTCATAAATCATAGAGAGAGGAGAGTAGAGCTGCACTTTTAAAGTAGTTACAAAGCAAAATCAGAATGTAACCAAGTGTTGAATGGAGCACTTACAAAGATGAAAACAAAGCCCAAAGAACATTTGCCCCCAAGAGTAATTTAAGGTACTATAACCAAAGTATGTAAAAATACTCAAAAAACCAAAACTTTCTATTCCATGACCTGCTGGTTGAATGACAGGAACTGAGGAAATGTTCCCAGGACCAGACACACAGCTAGGTGGGAGACAAGGACTCAGCCTATTAAGGATGATGCAACTGAACTTTCTAAAGAGTTGGGTCATGAGAAGTTTTTCAAAGCTTTATTCTTTTTATACTGCTGCTTAGATATGGCTTGTCACCACTGTAAAACCATGGCCAAAACAAACGCTCTGTTAGGCCTGAGCACTTGGGCAGACACTAAAACACACCGCAGCCAGTCAAGTCCTCATTGGTCTCCCAGAGCAAATGACAGCCTGAGAAAAGCAAGCAGTCGTACACATTTGAGCTGGAAAATTTTTAAAATGGACCTCTTACTTGTGCAGGACATGTACCAACTCTCCACAGGCAGTGACAAGCTCTGCCGCCCAGATGCTGTGCAGCCTTCCCTTTTTGTGCCAGGCACAAGAATATAATGATCAGGGTCTTCCAATTCATACCTGGGTTTCCAGTTGTTAACATAGAATTGTATGCAGCTGAAATAGTTTCATCACTTACAATGTAAAAATATGATCAAGTTAAAACATTTCCATTCTGAGGTTGCCTATTCACTGACCTACTAATAAATTTAAGATTTTTCCAGACCACATTTATTATGACTTACTCTGGCACTTCAGAAAATTCAATAAAAATGGTTCTCTCTAAATACCTAGGGTAGAATAGAATCATGCATAAGCACTAGTGTTCATTCAGTCCCATTTCTTTATTTTATAGCAGATATTTCGAGGCATTAAGAGTTTGTCAAGACAACACAGCTAATGAGAAGAAGAATCCTTCCAGCATGCATCTGCCATGAGCATCCAATGAACATCTGTTGAATTGTTACCTGTGTCAGGAATTTGCAGGCTCTTGCTTCTGGATTTACCAAGATATAAAACCTTCTGACAGGGCTTATATGCAATTGCTAACAGTTCGATCTTAGAAGAATGTTAAATATTTAGCACTTTTTTCTTAAAAGCAAAAACAGCAGCTATCCATGTGCTAAGGCTTCAATATGGTTTGCCCCGCAAAGTCCATATGCTGGAAACTTAGTCCCCAGTGTGACAATATTGAGAGTGGTGGAAACATTAGAGATGGGGCTTAATGGAAGGTGGTGAAGTCAATGGGCACTGCACTTGGTAGGGACTAAGGTGATTCCTAGTTCCTGTGAGAGTGAGTTGTCAAGACAAAGGGAAGACCAGGCACTTACTGTTCTCCTGCTTCCTGTCTCACTGTGTGATCTCTCCTCCCTTTTTGCTTCTCAGTCATGTTGTGACACAGCTAAAGGGGCCTTGACCAAGGGCAAAACAGGGAGCATTGCCTAGTCTTGGACTTTCAGGCTCCAAAATTATTAGCTAAAGAAACCTCTTTTTGTTACAGAGTATCTAGCCTCAGGTATTTTGTTATAGCAGAGGAAAATGAACTGATATAATACTCGACTCCCACATTGTCTTCACCATCTCCATTTATAGAGCATGACTGTAATACCCTTCAGGGCCTAAGAGCTAGCATGGAAGAAATGAAAGGCACTACAGGCTTCATTCAGTCCACTCATTAAAGGCGATCCTCTGCCGCTGAGGCTATGTGAGAAGGCCAAAGTGTTTTTTATAAGAAAATGTTGGGGTCACCATTGTGGTACAGTGGGTTGAGCAGCTACTTGCCATGCCAACTTCCTAGATTGGAGTATAGCTCAGTCCTGAATTCTCTGCTTCTGATCCAGCATTCTGCTGGTGTACCTGAGAGGGCAGTAGAAGACGACCCAAATTCTTAGACCTCTGCCACCCATGGGGGAGACCCATATGAAGTTCCTAGGTCCTGGCTTTAGCCCGATGCTTGATGTTGGGGGCATTTGGGGAGTGAACCAGCCAATGAAGTCTGCCTCTGTCTGTCTCTCTCCCTATAATTAATTCTGCCTTTCAATAAATAAAGAAAGAAAATGTTCACTAAATGAATCGTTACTTAAAAATTAATGTTATCTCAAAAATCTCATCTTACTCAGTCCTGGTGTTTGGCTTTACCTATTGGGTAAACATTTTTGTTGGATAGTCCTTCTCTGATCATTATAAACACAATTCTACCTGCTTACAAAGGAAAATGGAAACTCTTACTGAAAGAATCCATAAAGTTAATCCCATTGATGTGGAAGAACTGGTGAATAACATGCAAAGATAAAGGAAGAACTGCTAGGAATGAAGTTAGCAGAAGAAAAGAAATAGAAGGATGGTGGCGTGAGTTACTTCAAAACAATGGTTTGAGGATCTTTAACTTACGAGAGACCCTTACAAAACTTGATGGAATTCTTGAATATTTTTTCCAGAAATACTTACCTTTATATTATGACCTCAAACAAGAAGTGGAGACCATTGTATAATGGCAGAAAATGCTTTTACCAGAAAAACCACTCATCTCAAAAAGAATACATACTTACACCATTCTTCATTCATTTCAAGAATAAAACACATAACTTAAACAAATATTTAATATACAAAATAGAAGCTTATTCTAATATTTTGCAAGATACAGTTTCCTTTGCTTTTTAATTTGGACATTTTCCCCAATTTTGGGTAGATTTTATATCCAATAATGAAGACCACCTCTAATTGTGGACAGAGATGCAGGAAGGACAGCAACTTTTATATATATATATTTTTTTTATTTATTTGAAAGCCAGAGTGAGAGAGAGAGAGAGAGAGAGAGAGAGAGAGAGAGAGAGATGGAGGGAGGGGAGAAAGAGGCATCTTCTAAGCACTGTTTCACTCCCCAAATGGCTGCTGGGCTAGTCTGAAGCCAGAAGCCTGGAGCTTCTTACAGATCTTTCATGTGGGTGCAGGGGCCCAAGCACTTGGACCATCTTCTGCTGCTTTTTCAGGTGCATTAGCAGGGATCTAGATAGGAAGTAGAATAGCCAGTAGAATAGTCAGTTCTCAAACCAGAGCCCATGTGGATGCTGGCACTGCAGGCAGCAGCTTAACCTGCTATACCACAACACTGGCCCCCAAGACAGAAACTGTTTTAAAACTGATTTTTTAATTTATTTTTTAAGGAAAACAAATTTAATAAGTACAGCTTTAGGAATATAGTTATTCCTCCCACCATACTGCCCTCCCACCCACACTCCCATCCCTCCTCCTCCTCCCTCCCCCTTTCCCAGTCCCATTCTCCAGTAAGATTCATTTTCAATTAACTTTGTACACAGAAGACCATGTCTATACTAAAGCAAAGATTTCAACAGTTTGCACACACACACACAGAACTAGTTTTACAGTTAATTCTCAATAAAACTCACTGAGGACAGAGGTCCTGCATGGGGAGTTAGAGAACAGTGACTTCTGTTGTTAATTTAACAATTAACACTCTGATGTATGACGTCAGTGACCACCTGAGGCTCTTGACTGAGCTGCCTAGGCTATGGAAGCCTTTTGAGTCCACAAACTCCATCAGTATTTGGACAAGGCCATAAGCAAAGTGGAAGTTCTCTCCTCCCTTTAGAGAAAAGTACATCCTTCTTGGATGGCCACTTCTTTCCACTGGGGTTTCACTCACAGAGATCCTTCATGCAGAACATTTTTTTCCATAGTGTCTTGGTTTGCCATGCCTGAAATGCTCTCACAGGCTTTTCAGCCAGATCAGGAAGCCTTAAAGGCTGATTCTGAGGTCAGAGTGTCAGTAACTTTTTTAAAGATCACATACCTCATGGCAGAACCAAGTTCCTAACACTCTGTCACCCACAGATTTCTAATCTCTGTGCAAAGAGGAAAAGAATTTGCCTTGCACTTAACAGCTTTTCAGTGAAGTTAACAATTTGATGGCAGAAGACATAAAAGACACTGAAGAAAGATCCTATGGAAGATCAAATAAAATTTGTTTTCCCTTCACTTTAGCTAAAGAAATGACATGTCTAAAACTGATCCTAATCCAAAATGTACATTCCAGGGATAAGACTTGCCCATTTTAAAGTATGTTCTGATGCAATTAAAAGACACACTTAAGATGGGGATTAATTTCAATTATTCTTTTAGGGATTCTTTCTCAAAGGCAGAGTACATTGAGGAAACACTCCTCAGAACCATCACGCCTGCCACCTGATTCCTTCTAGCAAGTGAGGAACAAGACAGAAAAAGTCCTCTGGCCTCTGTGCCAAATCCATATGTTGATTCCCTCACTCCCATGTGGCACTCCTTGGGAGTGGGGCCTTTGAAAGGTAACTAGATTTAAATGAAGTCGTGATGGTGAAGTCCTGTCTTAGTGCCTTTATGCTTCTCCAATAAAATATCTGAGACCATGGAATTTAGAAAGAACAGAAATTAATTCACTCACAATCCAGGAACCCAAATTTGGCAACACTGGACAAAGCAACAAAAGACAGGAACCATGATTTCAAGACAATTTAGCTGAACAGGTCAAGTGTCCTCACAAAACAAAAATAAATAATAGCAATATGAGACAGAGTACAGATTTAAACCTCTTGGAGACACACATGCTGCTCCATTTGCTTGAGTGTCTTTACAGCCTGGCAGCAATCTTAGTTCTAATAGCAATTTGTGGAATGGATAAACAGATGGTAAATGAATGACATAATCACCACACATAAAGAGGGCTATCAGAGTTCAGAGGAACACAAGGTCAGGTGGTCTGGTTCCTGGGAAATATGTCACTAAGGAAGTGGCACGTAGACACTGACTTAGTAGTACAGTAGGGACAGAAACACAATCTGATACACAGGACAGTGATCACAAAGAATCAAAGAATCAAGACCAGACTAAGAAGGAAGTATGGCCAGTTGTCTAAAATTCCAACCCACAAGGCCACTAAAATATCATCAGAAATAAAATGGATGGGAACTGGCATTGTGGTACAGTGGATTAAGCTGCTGCATATGATACTGGCATCCCATATGGGTGCCAATTCAAGTCCTGACAGCTCTGCTTTCAATCCAGCTCCCTGCTAATGCACCTGAGAAAGCAGCACAAGACAGCCCAAGTACTTGGGCTCCTGCCACCCACATGGCAGACTCAAATGAAGTTCCTGGCTCCTGGCTTTGGCCTACTCCAGCCCTGGTCATTGCAGCCATTTGGGGGAGTGAATCAATGGATGGAAGATCTGTTTCTCTGTCCCTCCCTCTCTGTCATTCTGGCTCTCAAATATATTTTAAAAATAAATCTTTAAATAAATAAAATGGGTAATTATGTGAATCATATATGTCCATCCTCTGTTGAAGATGGTATTGCATGTCATTGGAAATAAAACTATGGGGTGATGGGGAAACCCCAAACATGTTTGCCCAAATGACAACACACAGCCACTTGACTTCCTTCTGAAGGTGCATGGCTGGGTAAACATAGACTTGGGGTGAGAGCTGATTGTTGAAGACGTTAACAGAGGCAGGAATCCATTGCCTTTGCCATTCTTGTGAGTTCGCTCCATGCAGCCATCAGCCACTCCCCTAAATAAACATTGAAAAAACACTTAAAGAATATTGGTTTAAAGGATGTCCACTTATTAGTGTGTTCTGAGCATTCACATATTTTAATTCTGCCATAAATTCAGAGATAAGCAAAAATGAAAAATGAACTAAAATGATATTCTAGAGGTTAGGAATGCATCACCCCATTAAGGTAACTAAAACTATCCGAAAGTATTTGCATTTCTGCAAGTTCTATAAATGTACAACTGTTGGGGGTGTGTGTGTGTGTGTGTGTGTTTACTGAAGCATTAGAAGGCAGGCCCAGGGCATGTTCTCACTATATATCCAGTGGTATCCAGGCTCATGGGAAGCTGCTTAGTGGCTTCTTGAGTCTGACTCCAAGTTCCCAGGACCAAGATTCTTAACCCTTCTATACTAAGAGCCTTCTCTTGCCTGGAAAGCAAATGCACACAAAAGGAACTCATCAGTGGTGGGGTATGGTTAAGGTTGAGGATGGAAGCACTGTCTGGGGAACTGCTCAAAGCGGGAGGTGGTGTTATTTTAAATACAGTAAGGCATGCATTAGGATTCTTTCTCCACAAGTCTCCTGGGACTGCTGCCAGAGGCCTACAGTGCTCAGGGCCTTGATCATGCCGAGCACAAAGCTTTGCAGTGCCATTACAGTGGGCGGCTGGAGAGATAGAAGGCAGTCTCCCACTTTTGCATTGGAGCCCAGCATGAAGGGATAATAAAGGCCCCAGAATGCAGAGACTGTCCACAGCTCCTCATGACAAGGGGTCTAGCATCACAGCACGACTCTGCAAAGCAGAATATTGCAGAGAGAGTGAAGCAACTTGATGAAGTCAGGACTACAGAGAAGGGTACAAGATGGGTAAATCCAGATGGCGTTCCGGATCTCACCTAAGACCCCAGGAACCAAAGACAGAGAAGGGGTGGAGTACCCCAAGTTTTAAAGAGGACATTGAGACAAAGAATCCTGTGTCATTGCAAATGTTAGGACTCTGCTGCACATCTCAGCACCAAAGGAGAAACATGAGTGTATGACTGGACCTACTGAGTTTCCCAAGAGGACACACTCACAGCTAGGTGGCTGGAAATCCCACTCTTGAACGTTCCTAGCTTGGGTGGTTTCCTGGGCAAGGGAGATACACAGCTGACTGGCTTACCCTGCGCACACACATCAGTCAGTCTCAGGAAGGAAGTTCACTGATTTTCCTACCCTGGGATTGCTGGTCCTGCTGGCCTCTGAAATAACCAACTCGATGCAGAAGTGAACGCGGAAGCTTGAGAAAGGCTGAGGAAACGGGCTTTCATGTGATCAGAGGTCCTGAGTGCTCAGCGAAAGTTCCAGGACTTAAACAAATCGCTGTCATGTATGTCTCAGATGCTGCAGATGTGGCTATTATAGCCTTTACAGCTGTCCATGGCATTTGGGGTACTTGGTACTTCGCTGGATGGAGGCTGTTTCTAGATGCACTTCAGTATATCTGTGAATTACTGTGTACACATAGCTCAAAATTAGTAGACCTGACTTTTTGGCTGTTATACCCATGAAAAATATCCCTTTCACCACTGTCCCTCACCACCCAAATGTTGCCTTTCTCCTCACACTCTGTTGCTGGTGCTCTGTGTCCCCCCGGAGTTTCTTTTTGCACAGACAAGCAATACAGGCACACATCCTAGTCCTCCCTTGCCCAAATATAATTTTATTGGTTTTATTTTTTAATAAAATTGTATTGGTTTTATTTGTTTCATTTTTGTGAGTTTTTTAACTAAAAATAAATAACGGGTGACTTTGATATCCTTCTATATGAGAAATTTCCTTATTTTTTAAATAGCCGGATGATATTTCATTATGTGAATAGACCATAATCATTTAAACAGTATTTTATAACTGTCAATTAAGTGGTGTATGATTTTTGCTACTTCAAATAGTCTGTTCAAGGTGGAACCTGAAGTAGCTACCACAATGGTTATTTTGTGTATTTGCAAGTATATCTGGAAGATAAACTCTCAGAAATGGAAAGGACAGATTTGTAATTTTTTGTAGGAATGTCTCTTTGTGTGTGTATGTGTGTGTATGTATGCCTGGGTGTATAACTCTTTGTTTTGAGTTCATTTTGGATATCAGATAACCTGCAAATATAATACAGAATTCCTCTTAAATGATGTTGATAGCATAACATTATTTTTTGATGTACAGACATTTAAAAATTGTATGTACTCATCTCTACACATATTTCAGTTTGTCGTTTCTACCTTTGCAGCAATAATTTATAATTACATTTAGTTATTTTTTTTTGCCTTTTATATTTATTTATTTTTATTCATCTGAATTTATTTTGGTATACAGTGTAGGATGTGAGTTAGAGATATAATTCAATGAAAATTTCCAACTATCCTAGTGTCTTTTATAAAATAATTCTTCCCTTCTCTAGCAAAATTCACTCTGCCTTTATGGTATACTAAATGTATATTTATATTTGAATCTATTTCTGGGTTTTGCATTCTACTAAACTTCTGTGGGGGACCAGTGCTGTGGTGTAGGGGGTAAAGTGCCGCCTGCAGTGCCGGCATCCCATATAGGCACCAGCTCAAGTCCCAGCTGCTCCACTTCCGATCCAGCTCTCTGCTATTGCCTGGGAAAGCAGTAGAAGATGGCGCAAGTCCTTGAGCCCCTGCACCCGCGTGGTAGACCCAAAAGAAGCTCCTGGCTCCTGGCTTCAGATTGGCACAGCTCTGTCCCTTGTGGCCAATTGAGGAGTAACCCATGAATTTCTTCCCTCTCTCTCTGCCTCTCCTTCTCTCTCTGTGTAACTCTGACTTTCAAATAAAGAAATAAATCTTTTAAAAAAACTTATGTGGGTTATAGTTATTAGTGACTTGTGGATAATTTTTTAATGAATTTATTGCATATTCTGTTGGTTTGTTAGATTTCAGGCAAATCATTATGTTTGCATTATATTTTCTAATAATGATAATTTTGTCTTCCCTTACAATATACCTTGCTCTTGTTTCAGTCCCTTAACTTATTGCTAGAACTAAGGAGGTGGTCAAAGGGTGGAATGCAATGCACAAACAACATTGCCTTACCTTAGACAGGGAGAGGATATCCGCTTCCCACTGGACAGAAAGAAAGGACAAAGGGTGCAGAGCAGCAGCAGATGGGATGGCAGCGAGCAGATGGCATCGCCACCTGATGCCTCCTACCTCTGAGGTGTAGGAGTGATACTGCTTTAGTGTGTGGACGTGAGGTGGAAGAGGGAGATAAATGAACGAGCAACCTTCTCGTGGGAGGACTGAAAAGGAAGGTGTCCTTGGGATAAGAACCGGCTGCAGTTAAGACAAGAAGTTAAAGGAGCATTGTGAGAAGAGGTTAGGGGTGTAGAGGAGTGTGTTTTAAGAGGACACAGTGGACTGTTCAGAGTGGAAGTAGAAGTTTGGGTTGTAGATAGAAGTATTATTCATGAGAATAATACTGAAGAGCACAGATGATCAGGGGAGCTTCCAGTCAAGCCAAGATAACACGGCCGCAAGAAATGGCCATGTTAGTTGCTGCCAAGTTTCTGAAATGAGCAGTGTGTAAGTAAGTGTAGAGTTGGAAAGAGGTTGCCATAATTGGAATTAATTATCCCTTGATGGTAGCCCCAGTCCAAGAGGGCAGGTAACCAACAAGATCATCATGAATTAAAATTCAGTTCAAGGGCTTCCAATTCTGGATAATATGGTGTAAGCTCACTATAAGCCATTTTTCCACTGATTACAACAAAAATTCTACAAGATATACAAAGCAACTAACCGAGGACTCTGAACAGTAAATCAAAGCAGGTGTATTAGGAAAGAAAGACCAAACTTAAAGAAGGCCAACATGGTGGCAGTTTTATTGTTTTGTTTTGTTTTGTGTCTCCTTTATTTCCTCATAGGATAAAAAAAGAGTGGGATGGAAATTCTATAATGCTCCTAAACTCTCACAATGCAATATTAAAAACAGTCAGGATACTACCTAAAATTATTCAACAAGGCAAAAACTAGGGAAATGTCACCATTTCTAAATTAAAATGTGCCAAGTCTCATATGACCTAGGTGTTGGCATGATCAGATAAAAACTCTGAAGTAGTATTATAACCATACTCTATGAAACATAGGTATACACTTTTGACAAGAATATAAAATATTCTCATCAGAAAGAAACTGTCGCTCCCCCTCTTCGTGGAGGAACGACACTAAGCCCTGCCTAGGCTTCATATCCGAGTCACGGCACCATTATGTCGCTCCCCCTCTTCGTGGAGGAACGACACAGGACCCTGCGCTGTTCTTTCGTCTGCTCGGCCCTCCCCGGGTTTGCTGCTGGTTCTTCCCGGGTTGGCTACTATCCCTTCCACCTCCGTGGAAGGGCAGTTCCCCCTGGCCACATTCCCCACTTCCGCAGGGGAGCGGCACACCGCCGGCCAGCTTTCTCGGGGGCTGCACAGGCGTTCCCTTAGATGTTCCCCTTAGATGTTCCCCGGTGCATGCCGTCTCTCTCCTCCTTTATAGTCCTCCTCTGCCAATCCTAACTCGGCTGCCCACACGCCGAGCACGCTGCTCTCCTCCAATCAGGAGCAAGTCCTACAGTTTATTGGTTGAACTGGAGGCAGCTGTGCAGAAGCTGTTTACTTCTCTCCCAGCGCCATATTGTGGGAGAGCAGATGCATAGAACAAGTCTTAATTCCAGTAACTCAGTCTAGTCCGGATTGCTCCCCACAGAAACTATTTTTAAAACATTGGAAAAATTTAGAACTAAAGCAATATAGTATCTGAGATTAAAAATTCACTGTATGTATTCAATAGCAGAATTAAGATGACAAAGGAA
Source organism: Oryctolagus cuniculus (assembly GCF_964237555.1). Classification (NCBI taxonomy): domain Eukaryota; kingdom Metazoa; phylum Chordata; class Mammalia; order Lagomorpha; family Leporidae; genus Oryctolagus; species Oryctolagus cuniculus. Next base: position 50,774,164 of record NC_091433.1, read on the forward strand.
AATTAAGAAAACCAGAATACAGATCAACAGTAGTTTTCCAATCTCGGTGAGAGAAAACGGATTTAAAACAAATAAACTGAACCCTAGGGACTTGTGGGATAATATCAAAAGTTTTAACATTTATGCCATTTAAGTCTCAGAATTAAAGGTGAGAGATTGATGCAGAAATAGTACTTGAGGACATAAGAGTGGAAATTTTTCAAGTTTTGTGAGAGGTTTAGATTCACAACCCTATACATCTTAATATATCCCAAACAAGACAAACACAGTGAAAACCAAGAAATCAAAATCAAATTGATGAAAACCAAATATAACGAAAAAAGGCTTGAAAAGAGTCAGGGAAATAGGATACACCGTATACGTGAGCTATCAATTCAAATCACAGCCAGTTTCTCACCAAGTGCCATAAACACGAAGGACAAGGGGACGGGATCCCAAACACGCTGAAAGGGAATTAACTGTCAACCCAGACTTCCACATCCATTGAATATAGTCCTCCACAATGAAGGCAAATGAAGACTTTTTCATGAAGGAAAACTAAGAATTTGCCATGAGATGATCTGTTCTTAAAGATAAAGGAAGCTTTTCAGGCTGTAGGCAGACGATACCAAAGGGAAACCTAGAACTTCAGGAATGAAAAAGGAAGAGCATCAGAAAATGGACAAAATAACTGATATTTTTTGTCTAAAATTATTTAAAATATATGATAATAAGAAGTAAAAATTATTTTATATTATCTAGTGGAGTTTTCAATGCATATGCAAATCAACTGGAATTCTCATATATTACTGGTGGAAACATAAAATGGCATAGCCATCCTATAAATTTGGCAGTTTCTTATAAAGTTAAACATTCACTTGCCATATAATCCAGCAATCCCACCTCAAAGTATTTACCCTGCAGAGTGAACCAGCGGATGGAAGAGCTCTCTTGCGCTCTCTCTCCCTTAATCCATAACTTTGATTTTCAAATAAATAAACTATATATATACATATATATAATACATATACACATGCATACACATACACACAAAGGTATACTTGTGAGGGGCATTTGCACGAATGGAGCTTCCAGGGCTGAAGCTGCTCAGGAGTGAACATGGTGCCTGAACCTCACTTTGCACGACTGTAGACTTCATACACATCGTACGCTTGAGCTACACTGAATAGATTTGATAATACATTAAGCTTAGCTTACTGTAACTTTTTTACTTTGTAAACTTCAAATTTTTTTTTAACTTTTTGACTTTTGTAAGAAGATCTAACCTAGGGGACAAACAAAATTATTTCCTCTCTTTATATCCTTATTCTGTAAACTTTTTTCTAATGATTATATATTTTTTACTCTTCAAGCTTTTTGTTAGATGCTAGGACACAAGCACATTAGCCTAGGCCTACGCGTGGTCAGGATCATCCATGTCACTGCCTTGCACCTGCACAGGTTGCCCCCTTGGAAGGTCTTCAGAGCCAGCCACACACACGGAGCTGGCCTCTGCCTCCAGTAACAGTGTGTTCCTCTTGAAGGCCCTGCCTGAGGCTGTTTTACAGTTAACTTTTCTTTTTATAAGTAGAAGGAGTACACTCTAAAAGAGTGATAAAGAGAACAGTAGTATAGTCATTTATTATCAAGTATGCACTGTGCACAGTTGTCTGTACACTGGCAAAACCCAACATTCTCTGACTCAGTGAAAAGGATACTGGGCGATGGGGCCTGGATGCCCCTGACTTGCCCTTTTCCAGAATGTGTTCCAAGCTCAAGTTCACTGGGGTCTGAGCCTCAGGGAGCCAGATCACGGCCACATCCCTCCTCTCACCTTGCCAGCCTCAGAACGCCCTGATGTCAAGTGCAAACAGCCACACTAGGCGAAGGAGGAAGTCCCCTTTGTTTTAGCTTCGTGCTTACTGATGTATGTCAGAGATGACACCTGCTCAATAAGCCAGGTAAACTTTACCTTCCTTGTTCTTGGCCTCTTCCTAGCCCTGCAGTTAGCTCAGGTGCTGTGTTCTGCCAGTTTGCACATCCTGATCACATTTCCCCAGGCCTCACTTTCCCAAGCTGTGTTTCAGGTTCAGTAGTCTTTCAAACACTCACAGACAACTCGGCTTGGCCACTCCTAGGAAGGTGTTCCTCTCTTTGCTCAGTAACTTCCTGAAAACACAATGGGTGCAAATCTCACTGTTTCCAATCACGGAACACGGTGAATGCCTAAGGGTGTGCCTTACAAAGCAAGCTCCGTGTGGCTCCTTCTACAAATTGAAGTCTTCTGTAAAAGAGTGAATCCCACTTCCCTCCTGAGCCTCAAGCACACACTGAGACACGCAGTTGCCAACTTCTCTCTGCTAAATCCACGTGGGCACAGAGTGCTTTGTGTCCGGTGGGCATCCTAGTAGTCATTCTCTTGAGTTCCCTCAATTGCCTATGCATTAATGCAGCGGTGCTGAGAGGAAAAAGCTTAAACTTAAGTGGCTATCAAAACCACTCCTGGGAGCCCCAGGCTCCTCTGCTTTCTGTTGTACTCACTGCTTCTGCTTTTCTTGCAGTTCTACCCAACACCCCAACAGCACCGTGTCCTCCCAACAGACAAGAGGCATCTTTCCCAGAAGTACCAGGTAAGACCATAACTCAACACAAGGGGGCGACAGACTTAGTAAGTAAAAGATGGCAAAGTAAACAATAAATGTCCACCTATATTTCCAAAATATGACGACAGTTTGTTTCCTTTCTCTAAGGCTTTCACTGGCACTGGAGGGGTAACTGGATATTGCTAATTTTTTAAAAAGATTTATTTATTTATTTGAAAGAGTTACACCGAGAAAGAAGGAGAGGCAGAGACAGAGACAGAGAGAAAGAGGTCTTCCATCCTCTGGTTCACTCCCCAACTGGCCACAACTGCTGGAGCTGTACCAATCAGGAGCCAGGAGCTTCTTCCAGGTCTCCCACGTGGGTGCAGGGGCCCAAGTGCTTGGGCCATTTTCTACTGCTTTCCCAGGCCATAGTAGAGAGCTGGTTTGGAAGTGGAACAGCCGGCACTTGAAACGGCAGCCATCTGGGATGCCGGCATTGCAGGCAGTGGCTTTACCCGATACACCACAGCACCAGCCCTGAATATTGCTAAATTTTAGAGTAAACTTAAGCTAAGTCAAATTTAAATTATGAATAGCCTTGCCAATGATTAAGCCAAGGAGTATCCACTAACAAGAAAGAGTTCATGAACCCCTGTTTCAACCCATTCCTTACTCTCTGCCAGGATCCCTGCCATGGTCTGAATATTTCTGTCTCCCTCAACTCAGATAATGGACTTCTAAACCCAAGGTGACCATACTGGGAGGTGGAGCCTTTGAAAGGTGATTCAGTCATCTTCATGAATGGGAATAGTGCCTTTCAGAAGAAGTCTGAGAGAAATCCACCACGTAAGGACACAGCAAAAAGGTGCCATCTTGACCCAGAATACAGCCCTGACCAGACACTACATCTGCCAGTGCCTTGATCTTAGATTTCTCACTCTCCCAAAAGGTGCAGAATAAATACCAGTTGCTTAGAAGACACCTAGTTTATGATATTTTATTATGGCAGCCCAACAGACTAAGACACTCACCCTATGCAGTCTGATTTTCTACTTGTCAAAGGAGAGGCTGGGTTGGGAGGACCTCTCAGACCCTGCCTCAGCTGGCACCGCAAGCCATGGCTCTTTCCTTAAGCAATGACGGCACCAACCATAGGAGCAGAACTGTTTTAGGAGCTTTATTGGCCTGAGGCTCCCCTACACTTGGAGTTCTCATCCCATAGCAAATCAGAATTTTTAAATTTGTCTACATTCTACATTAAAGATAATTTCAACACAACTATATAAGAATCAGAAACAGCTATCTAATTGACAATCACGTTTTACAGGCATTTAATTAAATGCATATTGATTTTGATTTGTTTGGTTTTCTTTTCATATTTTGAAATGAATGTGTTTCTTTTTTGGCCCTCGAACATACCCACCATCCCCTGAAAAGCCAGTACACCTCAGGCGCTGTACCTCCAGTGCATAATGGATCCAGCACCTGTGCACAAAGGAACACGGGGAGGGGTCAGATCCACAGGACATCCAGCTCAAGATGCTTTTAGAAACCATGGCCCCAGATGTTTAAATAGAGGAAGGAGTCAGGGTCTGATACTGTTAGGCAGTTCTACTTACATTACTCACGCCCTCTTCACAACAGCACTTTGAGCTTGGGATTATCATGCTCTTGCCACAGAGAGGGAAAATAAAGCACAAAAGATGTTGGTGACTTGACCACAGTTCTATTGCTAGAAGGTAGGTTCTTGAACCCAGGCCTCATGGCTGCAAAGTCCACAGTCTTCAGCTGAGTCATGACTCTTGCAGGCACAACAGCAAGTCCCAGCTGTCCCCCCTGACATTTCAAGTTGGACAACTACCGACCAATTTCAATGGCTGCTTAATGTTCCATCATTCGTAGATATATTTATATTGCTTAGAAGCCATTCATTCATTTTTGTTGATACCTTTTTATCCAGAATGGCCTTGCTTAACCTATGTCAGCTGTTCCCACTGTAAGTGTGGTTGATTTTGCTTTGAGGAGCTGAATTCCAGTCACCTTGCGTGCATCTTCTCAGCCCTATCCAGGATGAGCCACTTCTCTTCTGCCTATGTCATATGCTGTCCACAGAATTCATTTGATGCTAGGAACCTAAGGTTACATTTTTTTTACTGTTCTTATTTGGTCTCCCTGAAACTATACTCTGGGATTCCATGGGTAAAGACTGACTCTTATGGCTTGAATGAGTCCATTTGTGGCTATTATAATGAAGTACTTGAGGTTGAGTACTTCATGAAGAAAACAGGTTTATTAGTGCACAGTTTTGGATATGGAAAGTCCAAACAGCATGGTGTTGGGTCTGCTCAGCTCTGATGAGGGCCCCCTGGGGCACATCACATGGTGGATAGCACCATGGCAAAGGTGTATGCAGGAGGGAGAGATCCCATCACAAAACCCGGAGCAGGAGCTGGGGAAGGAACAGACTTGCTCCACTGCAGCGACACTCTCATGAGAACTAACCAGGGCCCCACAAGAGGCTCAGTTCCTTTGGAGGCAGTGCTCTTAATGACCTAATTTTTTCCCACCAGCACCCATCTCTTAAAGGTAGCATCACCTCTTAACATTGCCATACTGGAGACCAAGGCTTTTAACACGTGCACTGCTTGGGGGGACACTCAAACCACATCCAAACCATGCCATGGTTCTTATTGTCCCCATCAGCAATGAAATCCAGTAGCAAATGCATGCCAGTTTCTAGTTTCCCCTCTCTTACTAACAGATCTGAGGCAAGTCACCCAACTTCCCAGCCTCTTTATGTACAAAATGGAAACAATAGTTGCCCTGTTTACCCAGGATTATCATAAAGGTGAGGAAGCAAGTCAATGCATATGTGAATGTTTTGCAATCTAGAAAATACTATGCAAACATACAGGGTTATTAGCCCAATATACTGCTGAGTTACGTGGTCAGGAAGAGTAAGTGCTGGAGTCTTTAGCAGAACTAAGAAAGGTCACAGGGGGCAGGCGTGTGGTGTAGATTAAGCCACTATCTGCAGTGCCGGCATCCCATATGGGTGCCCGTTCAAGTCCTGGCTGCTCCACTTCCAATCCAGCTCCCTGCTAATGGCCTGGAAAAAGCAGTGAAAGATGAAGTAGTTGGGCCCCTGCCACCCACAAGGAAGACTCAGAAGAATCTCCTGGCTCCTGGCTTCAGCCTGGCCCAGCCCCAGCTTTTGAGGCCATCTGAGGAGTGAATCAGTGGACAGAAGATTCTCTGTCTTTCCTGCTCTCTCTGTAACTCTGACTTTTGAATAAATAAATAAGTCTTTTTTTTTAAAAAAAAAAAAAAAGGTCATGAACTAGAACAGGGACCACTAATCACTGGGCTGCTTAAGATCACAGCAGGTGTGTGACGCAATAGGCCCAGTGTTATATGACAGACTGTGCAGTGGTCAGGGTTCTGGGAGAGCAAGGAAAAGTTGTCAGGCTGCGGCAGTCTTGTGAGGCAGCACATCTCCTGGCTTCCTCAGAAAAGGAGACAGGAACTGAGCCCCTGACCGGTACCACCTGATTGCTGGACACCAAATATGCTGGGAGCATATTAAACACTCACCCTATCTTCACCGCTTCAGTTACCAACACACTACGGGGCAAATGTCTGTACAGGGAGGAGGTACTTTGCCAAACTCTTTTCTTAAAGTCCCAGTTGGCGAAGGTGAAGAATTTTCAGGGCAGGGTAGGCTAAAGCACAAGGGAAGCTTCTGGAGGAAACTGAGGCTACAGAGAGACTGAGGGAGGAGGCTCCCAGGTCAGGATGAAGAGGCAAGAACGGAAAAATCCCATCCCGCAAACAGTAAGTCTCGGCCTAACAATTCACTGGGGAATGTTTGTTGTAGAAAAGGAACTTCCTCCACAGCATGACTTGAAACAGAAGCAAACCCAGCACCTGTGGTAGAACGCCACGCACAGAGACCCTAGTGCCTCCAAGACCTAACACAGCCAAGCCTCAGCCCAACTCTCCACATCTAAACCCTGCCCCCCTTCCAGTCTGATCCCCACTCTGGGCAAGCAGGCCTCTCCATTCTTTCAGTTCTTCTCCATACCCTCCAGCTTTCGCTCACCATAGGCCATGTCTGCCAGGATGGCCTCCCCTTGGCACTCCATCCACGGCTGGTGCATCTGCACTTGACACCTGGGTGAGACTCTCCCCCTGGACAAGGCCTGTGCTGCCCACTGCAACACCAAGGAATGTCCATTCCTCTGAAATCCTGAGGGACTTAACTCACACAGCACTTGTACTGTGGCTTTTCTAGAAACACAAGTGAACACATGTGTGTGATTTGAGTTCCCCTGAACACTGAACTCGCGACCAAGACTGGAGTGCAGGTAGTTCATTCGAAAGACGATGCCTGAAAGCAGAAGTCAGGGGACATACAAAGTGAGGCAGCGGGTTGTACCTGGAGACACTGGGCCTCAATCCCATTGGTGCACCCCATGGAACCACATAGAATGTGTCTGGGAATTGTGGCAACCGGGGAGAGGAAGCTCTGGAGTCTTGCCCCATGGTTAGGGGCCCGGGCTTTAATCTGCTCCTCTCTTTTGCGCTTCCAGGTCACATCTGCAGCATCTGGTGTGTCACCTCTTTGGTGTGACATACATCTCAGGCTACAAAGAAAGCCCCAAAGCAGCAAAGCTCATGGGGCTGACTGGATGCACTGTAAGCCGCTGCCAGATCTGCCACAGTAAGCACAGGAACCTCGCAACTGCATGGTAAGGCCCTGAAGGGCAAAGATCTTCAAGGCACACAGCCATGGAGCCGGCGCGGTGGCAAGGCCAGTAAAGCCGCCTCCTGTGGCACTGGCATCCTCTAGGGGTGCTGGTTCAAGTCGTAGCTGCTCCATTTCCGGTCTAGCTCCTTGCTAATGAACTGCTGGAAAGCAGCAGAAGTTGGCCCACGTGTTAGAGCCCCTGCACCCTCATGGGAGACCTGGAAGAAGCTCCTGATTCCTGGCTTCAGCCTGGCCCAGCCCTGGTCATTGTGGCCATTTGAGGAGTGAACCAGCAGATGGAAGATCTCTCTCTCTCTCTCTCTCTCTCTCTCTCTCTTTGCCTTACAAATAAATAAAGAAAATGTTTTCTTAAAAAAAAAAAGCATAAAACCAATGTAGTACAGATGGCTTCAACTGTGCATTCATGTGATTTTGGCTAAAACGTTGTAATAATTTGCTCCCATTGAAAAATAAAACTCTCATACCATTATACAGTAAAGAAATAATAAAAATAATACAAGAAATACAAAGAAATAATACAAGAAAAATAACACTGTTGTTCACTGTGTAGCAGCCACAGTGAACGGTGTCTGCCACTGTCTCTGGCTGTATTAATACTCAGAAAGAGAAATGGAGGTGATCTCACGTTTGTTCACCGGATCATTTGCTGAACGCCCCTCCCCCCAGCTTCTGCTTGTCCCTCAATAAACAGGGCTATCCAGGGATGGGTGTTTGGCTCAGGGGTTGAGTCGCCATGTGGAGGCCCATGTCACATATCAGGGTGCCTGCTTGAGCCCCAGTTCCTCTGTTTCTCATCCAGCTTTCTGCCAGTGTGCACCCTAGGAGGCAGCAGATGATGGTTCGAGTGCTTGGGGCCCTGCCACCCATGTGGGAGTCCCAGATTGAGTTCTGAGCTCCAGGCTTCACCCTGGTCCAGCCATGGCTGTTGTGGACATTTGGTGAGTGAACCAGCAGATGGAAGACCCCTCTCTCCCTTTTAAATAAAAAAACGAAGACAAATAAAAAGCAAATCAATAAGCAGTGTCAACCAGCAGTCCCGACTCACCTCAGGTGAACTGAGTCCTTTACCTGCTCTGATCCTCAGCCTCCCATCTGCAGTGCAGAGCTCGGAACTGCTCTCACACCACTGGCATACTGTGAGCATTAAATGAGCTGGCTGTCGACAAGACATTCTGTGAACTGCAAAAGGGCACTGGAATTTCAGGCACTGTTAGTGGGCCTGGCTCGGGGCTGCCTCGGCCAGCAGCAAGCCCTGGAGTTCCCCGCATTAAGACAGATCACCTCCTTCTACGAGAGACTCCGCTTGCTCAGGTGTATACCCTCAAAGAGCACGTGTCCACGTGGCTCACTGTGTTGTGCACATAGGCACCATATATCTTGTCTGGGATCCCCATGGACGGCAGTGCCTTTGTGTGCTTTGCCTTTTGACAGTCTGGGGGAACGGCTCTCAGCTTCTCCCTGGAGAAAGCATAAAGACCCCAGCACGTCCTCAGGGGCTGCGCAGTGGAGCCCTGGCTAGGCCCACACAGTACCCTCTGGCCTACTCATACTGCTCTCCTACCCCTTCCACTGTCCTTCCAAGTTGCAACACATGCCCCACCCTTAACTTTCTCCATCCCACTCATGCCTATCATTATAGCCAGCTTCATCTCATTCTCCCATGGAACCATTTCCAGGTTCCTTCAATCATACATTCCTTAAGTTTGTTTTGTTTTTTTGAGCACCTACTATGTGCCATAAGGTGTGAAGTACTAGGAGCACCATCGTAAATCTGTCAGTCTTAGTACCTTTCCTGATGGATCTGCTCTGGGACATAGACAGTTTGACTTGTGAGCTTCTCCTTTATGGCTGTTTGACACATACACCTTGTATATATCCAGTTTGATAATTAGATCTTCCCACTCACGAGTCAAAGTGTCTGGCAGATGACAGAGATGTGTGAAAATAGTGCATGCCTCTGTTCTTGGCTGTACAGCAAGAGACAGGGGAGAAAGCTTCTCAAACTACGACAGATATCCAACACCATGATAGATCAAAACTTAAAATGCAGGAGCAGGATTTGACACAGGCGTGACTTACTCAGATTCAAGCAGGTTTAGTCCAGGGCTCCCAGATAAACATGAGTTAATACAATTTCATTTATAAATGCTGCAATGGGGGTTGGGGGGGGGGTGGAAATCTGGTTACAAATAGGATCCCGAAGCTGAGACAAATGTGGGTTTCCAGCTCTAAGGATGAGCAATGGTGTGACACCTTCAATTCATGAAAATCAGGTGCCACCTTGTGGCCAGAAATAGAAATTCAGGGATTTAACTGGGCAAAAGAATTGATTGCCGTGGGAACCAAATATAGAACTGCTTTCCACAAGTAAACTCATTCCATCCCAGTGAGGATGATGTGCCCACATGAATCCTCAGGACACATCTTGGCTCCAATCTACAACCTCCTTGCAGCCATATTATTAATTCACACACATGTGAGATGTACAAGTCTCCCAAAACTCATCCTCTAAAACTGGCTGTCACTGCCACTTCAACAACCCAGGGTTGACTTATCCTTGACAATCACTCTAAGGAGTGAAGATGACATTGCAGATATTTTCATGGAGATTAAGTGAAACACATTTTCCTTTCATGAGAAAATAAAATATCAGTGACAAGAGAATGAATATTTTGCAAAATATGTCTTAGGAAGTAATTTTTTTAACCAATATTTCATAGTCACATGTAACTCGAGAAGCACTGGAATGTTCAGGATTTCTCAAGACCTAAGACATATGCAACAGAGTAAGTCAATATAAACATAAGAACGCCTTATTGCAGATGTTAACTACCTGGATTTTCTTTTTAAAGGTTAGATATACACCAATTCAAAGACAGAGAGTGCTACAGCAGACCATGAAACAATCCAATTTTATACAAAGACTCTCTTTAAATATAATTACATATGGAAATAAAGAGCAAATGGATGAATAACCATATATCATGTTAACACCAAAAAAAAAAAAAAAGCAGGAGTAACTATAATACCAGATAGAGTAGACTTCAAAGCAGGAAAGTTATTATGGAAAAAGAGGGGGCAATTCATGGTAAGTGGATCAATTCTCCAAGAAGAGAAAATAGTCCTTATGTAACATATACATGCTTGACAACAGGCATCAAAGTGGGGCAAAAATGATAGAAACACAAGAAGAAATAGAAGAATCTACCAATATACTGGGACTTTTCAATATGGCTCTATCAGAAATCAACAGACTTGGCAGAAAATCAATAAGGACATAGTTGAAGTCAACATTGCCATCATTCAACTTGATTCAGTGGTCATCTGTAGACTACTTCATCCAACAAAAGCAAAATACACACTCTTCTCAAACTGGCAAGGGGCATTTTCCCAGACAGATCACATTCTGAGCTATAATACACTCCTTAACAAAGTAAACACATAGAAATCATGCACTGTCTACTCTGAGATGATAATGCAATTAAACTAGAAGAATTCAATATTAGAAAGATAGCTAGAAAATTTTTTTAAAATATTTGGAAATTAAATAATCTCTAAATAATGAGTCAAAGAAGAAATCTCAAGGTAAATTCTAAAATATTTTGAACAAAAGCGAAAACACACTTTATCAAAATTTGTGGGATGTAGCAAAAGCAATGCTAAGAGTTATAGTGGCCGCCGCTGCAGCTCACTTTGCTAGTCCTCCGCCTGCGGCGCCAGCACCCTGGGTTCTAGTCCCGGTTGGGGCGCCGGATTCTGTCCCAGCTGCTCCTCTTCCAGTCCAGCTCTCTGCTGTGGCCCAGGAAGGCAGTGGAAGATGGCCCAGGTCCTTGGGCCCTGCACCTGCATGGGAGACCAGGAGGGAGCACCTGGCTCCTGGCTTCGGATCGGCATAGCACGCCAGCCATGGAGGCCATTTAGGGGGTGAACCAATGGAAGGAAGACCTTTCTCTCTGTCTCTCTCTCTCACTGTCTAACTGCCTGTCAAAAAAAAAGTTATAGCATTGAGTACATATATTAAAAAATAATCTCAAATCCATTATCAATTCTTCTATCTTAAATTACTAGAAAAAGAAGAGCAATAAGCTGACTTGCCCCAAGTGGTGGAGTTAGAAACGTGCCAGGGGATTCCAATACAATCCCATCAAAGGTGGCATGTACCAATGCCACCTCACTAGTACAAGTGGTCAATTTCAGGTCACAATAGACCATAATGATATGTCTAAGAATCAAAGGGATCACATAAACAAGGCTAGTGTCTGCTAATACTAACTGATAGAATAAAAAAGGGAGAAAATATCCAACATGGGAAGCGGGATACACAGCAGACTCATAGAATGGCAGTTGTCCTAAACAGCACTCTGGCCTTGGAATTAGCCCTAAAGGCATTCGGATCTGGCTGAAGAGCCCATGAGAGTATTTTAGGCATGGAAAGCCAAGACACTCTGGCAAAAAAAAAAAAAAAAAAAAAAAAAAAAAAAAAACAACCTAAATGAAAGCTCTCTGTGAGATCGATCCCAGTAGGAAGAACAGGCCATCAAAGAAGGAGGTACCTTTCTCTGAAGGGAGGAGAGAACTTCCACTTTGACTATGGCCTTGTTGAAATAAGATCAAAGTTGGCAAGCTCAGGGGGCTTCCATGGCCTTGGCAACTCATGACTAGAGCCTGGGGAGATTGCTGATGCCTTAAACAAGAGTGTCAATTTGTTAAGTCAACAACAGGAGTCACTGTGCACTTATTCCACATGTAGGATCTCTGTCCTTAATGTATAGTTCAATGTGAATTAATGATATGACTAGTGCTCAAACAGTATTTGACACTTTGTGTTTTGTGTGGGGACAAACTGATGAAATCTTTACTTAATATATACTAAATTGATCTTCTGTATATAAAGATAATTGAAAATGAATCTTGATGTGAATGGAATGGGAGAGGGAGCAGGAGATGGGAGCGTTGCAGGTGGGAGGGAAGTTATGGGGGGGAAAAGCCATTGTCATCCATAAACTGTACTTTGGAAATTTATATCTACTAAATAAAAGTTTAAAAATAAATAAATAAATAATTTTTTAAAAAAGAAAAAGAAGAGCAAATTAACTCCAAAATAAGGATAAATAATGAAAATTAGAGCAGAAATCAATGACACTGAAAACAGTGGAGGCTGGAGCTACAGTTGAAAGCACTGTGTGTTAAGAGAGGGAGCAGAGCCTTCCTATCAAGGGAAAGTGTTTTTGCACATAATGTATTTTTTCACTTTGGGGGGATTCTTTTTGTATAACTTCAATAAAGATTGTAAGCAAAGGTTGAATGCTGTTTTTCCTTAAATATTAGCTGAATCTGTGCGTTGGGGTACTCCAGGTTTTATAGAGTGGCCAAAGGTACTTGTTTTTTGCCTTCTGTATTGATCTCTATGTTGGAAATGTTAACCCCAGTTCCTGTCTAACATGTAGATGATGAAAGCAGTGTGGCTGTAGGCCCATCATCTTCTACCAGTGCTGTATTTTTTTCTACCAAATACTTGCCAGGTCTTTCAAACCTTCAGTGGTGCTGTCATTGGATAGGGGCTATACAAGACCTGGTGAGGATCTTGCTTTGGGGTGCTGAAAACAAATGTTGGACTTTGAACCAAGCCTTGGGTGGTACCTATACCTACGTACCTAGTCTCCAACTAGGGCCATGATCCTGCCCTGGAGAAAGAACTGAAGAATTGAGGCAGGTATTTCCTGAGGAAAAGAGTTGATCTGTTAAATATTAGAAAATTGAACACTCTGATGGGAAAGGAGATTTAGGATGACGGTGATGGACACTTGGGGTGTGATTGGAAGAATCTGTGGGGAGGCTGGCTCACATTATATTTGTTGTTTTCTGTATAGAAAAGTTAAAATATATCAATACTTGGAATTGTTACTGTCTGCAGTTTTGACTTCTCAAATAAAGATGTTAAAACGCAAAAAAAAAAAAATAGAGAAAAATAAATAAAACCAAAAGCTGGTTCTTTCAAAATTGACAAGCATCTAGCTATTTAAGTGAGAGAAAAGAAGACTGGAGATAAATTACAAATATCAGAAATGAAAGAGAGGAAATCAGTACAGATCCCACAGAGATTCAAAGGATAATGAAGGACGGCTATGAAAACTAGATATCCATAAACTTGATAATCTGAATAAAATGGACCAATTCCTTGAACACCAGGATTGCCAAAACCCACACAAGAAGAAACAGACAAACTGAATAGTCATATATCTACTAAATAAATTGAATCAATAATTAATTATCTTCTAAAATAGAAAGAATTAGACCTAGATATATTCCCTGGCAAATTCTACCAAATGTTTAATGAGGAAATTATATCAACTTTCTAATCTCTTACAGAAGATGGAAGAAAATACTTCCTAATCATGTATGAGGCTAACTACTTACTCTTAAACCAAAACCAGACCAAAAATTCACAAAGTAATAAAACTGTAGGCCAATACCTTTCATGAACACAGGATGCAAAACTATTCAAAAAAATTAGCAAGTTAAACTTAATGTATAAAAAGAATATACCCACACCCAGCTAGGTTTTATCACCAGGTGTGTAAAGTACCTAATTCAAAAGTCAATAAATATAGCATTACCAAGCTAAATATTAAAAAAAAAATCACATGAATACATCAATATTTGCATACAAAAGTCAAATTTGTATTCATGATAAAAAGTCTCAGTAACTGGGGCTGGCGCTGTGGTGTAGGAGGCTAAGCCTCCGCCTGCATTACCAGTATTCCATATGGTGGCTGGTTCCAGTCCTGGCTGCTCCTCTTCTGATCCAGCTCTCTGCTGTGGCCTGGGAAAGCAGTGGAAGATGGCCCAAGTCCTTGGGCCCCTGTACCCATGTGGGAGACCCAGAAGGAACTCCTGGCTGCTGGCTTCAGATCTGCTCAGCTCCATCCATTGCAGCCATTTGGAGAGTGAACCAGTGGATGGAAGGACCTTTCTGTGTCTCCTTCTCTCTGTAACTCTATCAATCAAATAAATAAATAAATAATCTTAAAAAAAATTCCTCCACAGAATAAAACAGATTTAATTTTTTAAAAAGATCTTTAAAAAGTCTCAGTAAGCTAAGAATATAGAGGAGCTTTCTCAACTTGGTTTTAAAAATTATCAAAAGGCTGCCGGCACCGCGGCTCACTAGGCTAATCCTCTGCCTTGCAGCGCTGGCACACCGGGTTCTAGTCCCGGTCGGGGCGCCGGATTCTGTCCCGGTTGCCCCTCTTCCAGGCCAGCTCTCTGCTGTGGCCCGGGGGGTGCAGTGGAGGATGGCCCAAGTGCTTGGGCCCTGCACCCCATGGGAGACCAGGAGAAGCACCTGGCTCCTGCCTTCGGATCAGCGCAGTGCGCTGGTCACGGCAGCCATTGGAGGGTGAACCAATGGCAAAGAAAGACCTTTCTCTCTGTCTCTCTCTCTCACTGTCCACTCTGCCTGTGTAAAAAAAAAAAAAAAAAAAAAAAAAAAAAAAAAAAAAAAAATCAAAAGGCTAACATCAGACCTTACAGGCAGAAACTAGAAATTTTCCCAGTAAGAGCAGGAACAAGGCCATGATGTCTCCTCTCATCACTCCTTTTCAACATTGTTGGAAGTCCTACTAATGCAATGAGATTTTTAAAGAAGGAAATAAAAGTTATTCGGATTAGAAAGAAAGACAAACTGTTTTTGTTCACAGATGATGTCTATGTAGAAAAGCCAAAAGAACTGATCCCACAAAAATAAAACCTCTTGGAAATAAGTGATTATACCAAGGTTGCAGGATATACATTGAATATGCAAACATCAAAAAAAGGCCACTCATCTTCCATAAACCAGCAACAAACAAGTAGAAATTAAAAAACACAATACCATTTATAACAGCACCCCAAAGAGTGAAATACTTAGGCATAAATGTAAGGTTTATAGGAGGATAACTATGAAGCTCTGATTAAAGCAATAAAAAAAAAAAGAACTAAATAAGTGGAAAGCTATTCCATGTTAATGGATAGGAAAATTTAATATTATTAAGATGTCAGTTCTTCCTAATCTGATCTATATATTCAATTCAACTACAATAAAAATCCCAGTGAGTTGGGCAAGTGTTGTGGTACATCAGTTAAAGCCACTGCTTGGGATGCTTGCTTCCATTACAGGAGTGCTGGGATTCGAGTCTCATCTCTGCTTCCAATTCAGCTTCCTGATAATACACACCGTGGGGGTGCAGCAGGTGATGGCTCAAATACTTGGGTCCCTGACCACCCATGTTGGGGACCCAGATGGAGTTCCGGGCTCCTGATTTCAGCCTGGCCCAGCCCTGGTTGTTGTGGGCAATAGAGAAGTGAGCCAGTGGATGCAAGATCTCTCTCTCTCTCTCTCTCTCTCTCTGCCACTTTGCCTTTCAAAAAACAAAAATAAAACAACAAAAAATGCTTAAATTCCACTGTCTTACTTTGTTGATATCAAAAAACTGATTCTGAAGTCTATATGAAGAGGCAAAAAATACAGAACAGTCAATTCAATGTGAAGAAAAAGAACAAAGCCAAAGAACTGACACTTCTTGATCTCAAGCTTACTATAAAACAACAACCATGAAGAGAGTGTGGGACTGGTGAGAGAACAGACAGCTCGAACAGAACTGAGCCCACGCTAACTGTAGGCGAATGATATTTGACAACACAACAAAGAATATAATGAGGGGTAAGAGTCCTCTCACCAAACAGTGCTGCACCAACCGGACATCCACAGTTTAAAAAATGCATCTACACACAGGTCTCACGTCCTTCACAAAAATGGATGACAGACCTAAATGCAATATGCAAAACTATAAAACACCCAGCAGTGAACATAGGAGAAAGTTGAGACTAGTTTGGTACTGATCTTTTAAACACAACACCAAAGACATGATCCAGGAAAAGACAAACTAGACTTCATTAAAATTAATTTTTTTGAAAGTCATTGTAAAAAGAATGAAAAGAGAAGCCTCACAATGCGAGAAAATATTTGCAAAAATATATCTGATAGAGGACTGTTAACCAAAACAAAGAACCATTAGAACTGAAAAATATGGAAACAACTCAATTTTTAAATGGACTAAAGCCCTTAGCAGACATCTCATCAGGAAGATATACAAATGGCAAAGAAGCATATGAAAAAGTCATCAATGGGTCATCAGGGAAATGCAAATGAGCAAACCACTACACACCTATCAGAAAAGTCAATATCCAGAATCCTGACAGCAGCAAATGCTGATGAGGATAGGAAGCAACAGGAACTAAAGAAAAACGGCACAGGTACTGTGGAAGACAGTTTGAAAGTTTCTTACAAAACTAAACACACTGTCACCATCAGATCCAGCAACTGCATTCCTTGTGTTTAGTCAAAGATGTTGAAAACACACTAAGACCTGCACACAGCTTATATCAGTTTTATTTATATTCACCAAAACCTGGAAGCCACCAATGTGTCCTTCAGTGACAGGATAAATCAACAGTGGTACCTCCAGATAATGGGATATTATTCAGTGTTAAAAATAAATGAGGGGGCCGGTGCTGTGGTTTAGCGGGTAAAGCCGCCACCTGTAGTGCTGGCATCTCACGTGGGCGGCCAGTTCAAGTTCCGTCAGTTCAAGTTCTCCACTTCTGATCCAGCTCTCTGCCATGGCCTGGGAAAGCAGTAGAAGA
The DNA here is from genome assembly GCF_964237555.1 of Oryctolagus cuniculus. Classification (NCBI taxonomy): domain Eukaryota; kingdom Metazoa; phylum Chordata; class Mammalia; order Lagomorpha; family Leporidae; genus Oryctolagus; species Oryctolagus cuniculus. The sequence goes on from NC_091433.1 coordinate 50,791,183, forward strand.
TGGCCCAAGTCCTTGGGCCCCTGACCTGTGTGGGAGACCCAGAAGAAGCTCCTGGCTCTTGACTTTAGATCAGCCCAGCTCCAGCCGATCTTGCAGCCACTTGGGAGCGAACCAGTGGATGGGAGATCTCTCTCTCCCTCTCCCTCTCCCTCTCCCTCCCTCCCTCCCTCTCTCTCTCTCTCTGCCTCCCTGTAACTCTGCCTTTCAGATAAATAAATCTTTAAAAAGAATAAATGAGCCATCAAGCCATGAAAGACAGGGAGGAATCTTCAACATGTGTTACTAAATGAAAGAAGCCAATCTGAAAAGGATACATACTGTATGATTCCAGTTCTATGACATTCTGGAAAAGATGAAACTGTGGAGACAGGAACATGATGGCTGATTGTCAGGGCTTGGGAAAGAGGGAATACCAGACAGATCTCAGGATTATTAGGCCAGTGTAAAGCCCTCCATATGGTACTGTAATATTGGATACATGTCACTATAAAATGTAGAGCCCCAAACATGAACCATAATGTTATCTGTGGACTCCGGGTGGTAATGATGTCAGTGTGTGTTCATCAATTGTAGCAAATGTGTTGCCCAGGTTGGGGATGCTGATAAGGGGGCAGATTGTGCATATGTAGGGGCAGAGAGTATGCAAGAAAATCTCTGTACCTTTCCTTCAATATTGCCATGAACCCAAAACTGCCTTCAAAAATAAAGTCTATGTCTTTCAAAATTAGACATATAGACTCTATAATAAAAAATGCCATGGAAAAATGAAAGTATGCCTTTTAGTAGTAATGGCCTATGTGAAAATAAAGGTATCACATTTCCCAAGCTACAGGCCCTCAGTATGACCAATTCTATTTCATACACTCTGCTGTGGGGCTTGAAGTTCAACAGTGACTGAGCATCCCTACTCAGAGCATAGATAAACATATAGGCAAATAAAATATTTAATTTCAGTTGTGCAGAAATGTAGCAATTAATAGAAGGATATGAAATATCTGTATCCATGGGGCCGGCGCCACGGCTCACTTGGCTAATCCTCTGCCTGCAGCACCGGAATCCCATATGGGTGCCGAGTTCTAGTCCCAGCTGCTCCTCTTCCAGTCCAGCTCTCTGCTGGAAGGTAGTAGAGGATGGCCCAAGTGCTTGGCCCCTGCACTCGTGTGGGAGACCAGGAAGAAGCACCTGGCTCCTGGCTTCAGATCGGCGTAGCTCCAGCCATAGCAGCCATTTGGGGGGTGAACCAACGGAAGGAAGACTTTTCTCTCTGTCTCTCCCTCTCACTGTCTGTAACTCTACCTGTTAAATAAATAAAATAATCTTTAAAAAAAAGAAATATCTGTATCCATTATTTTCCTATACCAAGTTCCTGGGTTTTCCTATTTTATTTGAGGAATACTTTAGGAAGTGAGAAAATAGCAAAGTAAAATGATAATGAATGATTCTTTGTAGTAGGTAAGCTAAAAGGCCTGGGAAATTTTCCTTCTAATCTCACATAAAAAACATATAATCATATTTAAATTATAGACTTAGAGACTGGATGGAGCCTTATTATATGGACATTATAGGTCATTGCAGCTGAAATAGCTATTACACATCAGCTGGCCAACCCTTTCATTTTTCAGATAAGGAAACTATAGACACACTCAAGGTCACCCAAGGTCACCAACCAGTGACCTCTAGGGTGAACACCCAGGCCCCCAGACATACGGACCCACTCTTTATATACTCAGTGGTTAAAATGGACCAGAGCAAATAAATTACTTCACTGCATAAACAAGAAGAATGATCCTTGCATTGGAATTCACTATAAGGTAATTGTAAACTTCTCAAATTCGGCTTTTAGATCTTAAACACAGAGGAGGTGGAAATCCAAGACAGCATTAATAAACAAAGATTTCCATCTATGTCAAAATTAGCAAAACACAATCTCTTCAAAAGAGGAAGCTGAATCAGCTACAGCAGGCAGTAAGAATCTAAGACCATTTCTTGAATGAGAGCTCTTCGTGACCATAGCTCATTGGAACAGAAGCCTTAGAACCTTATGTCCATTCTTTGTGAAGGAAGTTTCCCTACCGGTATGACTAATAGGCTCAGGGTTTGGCTCAATCCTTCCTTCTAGAACATTCGTTTCTCCCGGCTCCTCTTCTAAGAATGCCTGTCTCTCAATTCCATTCATCATGACCCCCTTGGTGTGTCATTTCCCCAGATTTCACTCATGTCATTCCTCCTGAAATCAAGGGCGAGTCCCACTGCATGCAGGCATCAGCAAGCCAATCTCTGAAGCAGAGAAAGGTTTCTACAAGGCAGCCAAGTAAGGAAACAGGAGTAACGCTCAAATCAGACTTCCTGATCAGGGGCCTGGGGAAAGTTTTTATGGATCAGGTAGGAGGAAGCTGGTAAACAGAAACACTGGTGAGGCAAGTTCTGATTGGCAAGGCTTGGAACCAATCAGGCCAGCAGAGCCCCACGCTGTTCAATAGTTCCTATGAGAAAGCAGGAACTTAAAGGGACAGTCCAATGTCAATCACCATGAGCCTGAGGGAAATGTGGGAATCACGTATGACCACTTGCCCTCGGATCCTGAACCCATGTAAAGATTGTGAATAGCCCATAGAGTTCCATAGTTATGGATATGCACTAGGTCATGGATAAGATCACCAGAAGCACTACAGAATAAGAACCAAAGGAACTTCCCAACACTCAGATGTTACCAGTTTCCAGGCTGATGGTGTCTCTTTAGTCTGGGACCAAGGCCTTTGAAGCCTTCAGCCCTGCGGCTTTCTTGTTGGAGTGAAGGATTCTTGACGTTAAGTGTACTTACTGAAGCAGCACCATTAAAACTTCATGTAGTGTAGAGCTAAAAAGAGAAGGCATTATGGATGCCCTCAGTAATTCTGCTAGAACTAGAGCATCATTTTACTCCCAAACTGTACACAGATACATCAGGGAAAGAGGGAGGATACATGGGAATATTTCACTCAAGTGTTTGCATTAGGCTCAAAATACAAATCTCAGGATACATATTTGTCACCTGTCAACCCAAGCTGACAGAATCCAGCAAGAAACTAATTTCTGTATTCAGCAAAGAGCCAGAATCTACTTCCACAAACTCATCTGCTGATAACACCACCAGCCCCACTCTCAATTTCTCTTTTTTATTTAAATCACTTCTTCCCTTAAAGCAGCCACCACACAGACCAGAGACAAAAATGGAGAACCTAGTGCCCACAAGCCCTCTTTCTCCAGCTCTGGGCTTCGTGAGGTTGCAGTAGCCTGCTGCTCCCCAGTAAGCCCTTCCAACCATGAGAGTCCTGGAGAACAGCAGGGATTCATGGCCGAGTTATCACCTTGATTTAGACATTTCTTGTTCTCACAGAGGAGTTTCCCATGTCAGCAGACATGGGCTGGGTTCTCTGTCCCTCTAAGGAGGCACACGAGTCTTCTCCGCAGGGCTGATGAGATCTCACTTTCCATGCAAATACCATGACTTCTGTGAGTTAGAAAGAGCATGAATGAAGAGCTCTTAAAGAAGCCATGTCCACCAGAATCTGGAGTTCTAAAGTGTTATTCCACACCCGCGCCTTCACATGTTCCCCCAGCTGAGGTTGCCTTTGAGAAACGGGAAGCTTGGAAGCACTCTTGAATTTGACTCGTGTATTCGTTAGTCCAGACTTTACAGTATCTGGATGAGAAGGCTTAAAGAAACTTCCCTCCTTCCTGCAAATACCGGAATAGTACAGATATTCCATCAATCATTTAACTTCTTGAGAAGATCTAGCTTGTTTTCTAGCTTGCCACTTCCATGGACAAGCTTACGATTTGAGTACCTGTCTGATTAGGTAGGTTTTGAAATATTATGTCAGATACACTAGAAATGGTGGTGTGTGAGTATGGGAAGTGGAGGAAGCAGCTGAACTTGGTGGGATTTAGAGGGGAATCTGAAGAGGCAAGAAAGTAAACCAGGCATAGAGAAGACAGAGTGAGAAGATACTCTGGACCTTCTCCAAAATGGCTTTAGTTGCTTTACTTAACTAAGATCATAGAATCCATGACTGCCTCGCCGTCATCACAGCCTCACTTTCTTGATAAAAGCTGACCCCTCTAGCATCTCCTCGTTCTTGTCTTCATTATTAAATGTAAGCTTTCCAAGAAGCTCTTTTTCTCTCTTGGGACTCTTCTCTGTGCCCATGGCTTTGGCCATCACGCCCTATAAAAGACTGCCTAATCCTGAGCTCCAGGTCCAGCCTTTCTCCAGAGCACTAACACTGTATTTCCCCTGAGGTGTTTCCTCTGGGATGTCCCACAGTGCTTCAAACTCAACAGGACGTCAGAATACAATTACATACAATTAATGGTGATTGCTGCGATTATATAGGCTGGAGTGCTTTGGAGAAAAGAAGAGTGAAAAAATTATAGTCTATGCTCTTCCTGGGTAAACATTCTGGGCAGAAGAGAGCAAAACAGCCAAGTGGGGTCAGCCCCAGCAGGCTGCACGCCAGTTAGTGACAAAGGGATATTACATCCCATATGAGAATCAGGAATAACTACATAAACAAAAGAGAGGGATTTTTAAAATCTTACTTACTTACTTGTTTGAAAGGTAGAGTGATGGGAGAGGGAGGGAGTTAGGGAAGGAGAGAGGAGCGTGGGGGAAGGGGAGAGAGAGGAGGATTGTCAAATACTGGTCCACTCACCAATGGCCACAAGAGCAATGCCATGTTTAGGAGACTAAGACCTGAGAGTTTTATCCATCCATCCTGCTGTCCTGTTGTTTCTATTCCCTTACACATGAAGCTAAATTAGGTACTACTGTATATAGGGAGCCTATTAAGTTCAATAAGCAAGGGGGAGCCCTTGAAGAGGGTGACTGAGTAACATGGCAAACCTCCACAAGCAACTCTTGAGAGTGGGGACACTTTGAGATCAGAAATCTCTAGCAGACCACTGACCACTGATGTCTGGAGTTCAGAAGAGTTGGGGTGCTACTTCCCCATACCTGCCCCCAAAGAAGGGCAGATTTGCACCAAGGGGGCATGCAGAGATGGGAGGCCTCACATCGGAAACTTTTTAAGTAACAATACTTCGCTGGCCCACAAAGGAGCTGAAACCGATGGGAGGTCAGAGAAGGGAGTCATGAAGACAGGCGACCTGAAGGAGGGCAGAGAAACGAAGTGAGAGGCACCAAAGAGGGAGCCCTCCACTGCTGAGCAGGCCCAGGAATGACTTGGGAGAGATCCTTGGATTTAGAGAGGAAGTATGTTCCCTGCTGCCATCTGTAGGGTCTCTCAGCCAGGTCTTCCGCCCCCTCGGACAGCCCATTCTTAGCTTGTCCCAGTCCCACACCCCCACACCATTCTTGATTCCACTTGCATCAGTCCAGCCCCATTCATTCTGTGCCAGTGTCCTATACCTTTCTCTTTAGTCACTGCTCTTCTGCACAATTTCTTTATGACACCAAACTGGCCATCTCACGGCCTCCTAGGTATTCCTTCCCCATTTGGGCCTGTCCACTTCTGCCAGTTAAATGTTTTCATGAGCTCCAGTCGTAGTGTCCCTGCTTAAAGACCCTTGATGACTGCCCATTACCTACTGCTTGAAGGTCAAACTTCTTACAAGGGCAGTCAAAGCTCTTATTTGCAATTCACCATAGCAGGATCCCCTACAAAGCACTCATTACTCTTAGGCCATCCCTGCATTTAGCCTTGGACCACACAATGCTTCACTCCCCTGTAAGCAACACTAACTCCTCACTCCCTTTCAGGGACAGTCTTTCTCCAGTATAATACTGAGCTACTTATATTGTTCTCTGAGATGTTTGTCCCATTAAGGCCACTCATATGGATAGGAGTGGCAGATATGGGAAGGGAGACAACATGGAGAATTTAATCCAGGGGAAAAGGAAACACCTTCCTTCCGTGGCCTTTCTAGGACTGGAGTTTGAGCGTGGACGTGATAGAGAGGTGGTGGCATCTGCCACAATGAGGCAGGCCAGGAACTAAGATGGGTAGGATTGAAGGGGACCACCAAGGCTGGGGATGAGCTCCATCTACTATCTCTAAGCAACCCTTTACTGGACACCCAGCACACACCAAGCACTATGCTATATGGGGAGCTGCTAGGATAGCTCTTGGCAAATTTCTGTGGTGCAAATAGGCTCACTGTTGCCAATTTCAAGCTAAAAATATGACCGCATAGAATGCGAAGCTGGAAAGAAATGCACCGCATCTGCACCAGGGGACTGGCCCAGGGCTGGCTATAGCACATCACCCGCCAGGGATAAAGAAGTGAAAAAGTCAGGCAAGACCTTGTGTCATAAAGCTTGGTGCTTGTTGAATTTCAATAGCAGCCTTTACTACCATCTGGGGGTCAAGATGTCATTGTATTAAAGTCCACTGTCCCTTCCTATCTCCTTCTATCAGGCTTTAAGGCCTGTAAGGGCAGGGACCACACCCTACACTTCACCCTCTTCCCCACAGCACTGGCATGACACCCTGTTCATTGGAGACACTGCAGATTTGCTGGCTGATTGACTTCCTGGGACAGGGAGATGACACACATGGTGAATGGATGTCTATGCACTAAGAACAGGTCCTGCTTGCCATCCACCCCAGGTGAGTGAAAGCAACTGCATGCTAAAAGTGAATTTTGAGTAGCATAGGACTGGCTGTTAATACAATGATAAACTAAGAAATTCATCTCCAGTCCTCTCTACCCTAGACACCCTTCCTACCTCTTTGTCCAAGCTCAGGCCTGACCTCCCATTCTGCACACTTGCTAAGGCCTTCAGTGGTCATGACAAAACCAGGTGCTCTGACCTTCAAAATCATGGGGGTACTGGGGCTGTTGTGGTGTAGCAGGTTAGGCAACTGCCTGCAGCAGCAGCATCCCACACGGGTGCTGGTTCGAGTCCCAGCCGCTCCACTTCTCTTTTTTTTATGATTTTTTTTTATTTGAAAGAGTTACACATAGGGAGAAAAGGCGGAGAGAGAGAGGTAGGTCTTCCATCTGATGGTTCACTCCCCAATTGGCAGCAACAGCCAGAGCTGCACCAATCCGAAGCCAGGAGCCAGGAGCCAGGAGCCTCCTCCGGGTCTCCCACATGAGTGCAGGGGCCCAAGGACTGGGGCCACCTTCCACCGCCTTCCCAGGCCACAGCAGAGAGCCGGACTGGAAGTGGAGCAGCCGGGTCTCGAACCGGCGCCTATATGGGATGCTGGCGCTTCAGGCCAGGGCGTTAACCCACTGTACCATAGTACCAGCCCCAGCTGCTCCATTTCTAATCTAGCTCCCTGCTAATGTGCCTGGTAAGGCAGCGAATATGGCCCAAGTGCTTGGGCCCCTGCACCCATGTGGGAGACCTGGAGGAAGCTCCAGTCTCCTGACTTCAGCCTAGCCCAGTCCTGGCTATTGCAGCTATCTGGGAGTAAGTAAGTGGATAGAAGTTCTCTCCCTACTCCCACCCCCCCGTAACTCTTTCAAATAAATGAAAAAAATCTTTTAAAAAATTGTGGGAGGAATCAAGAGTTGTCTTTCGCTTTTCAAATGAGTCCATGACCCTATGCAGAAAAGGTGACGTCCTTTGGCTTAAGCTCTGATGCTGAGGGATCCTGGACTCTCATCACTTCAGGGTCTTCCCCAGTGCAGAGGGATCCTGACTGAACCTGCGTAGAGGGATGTGTGTGTGGAGAGAGGAAAAGGGCACGGCACGCACACACTAGGTCCTGTGGAACCACAGGCAGCCGGCCACACACAGTCCTTTTACAAGAATGAAAGCAACATCAAAGGAGCTTTACAAAATGGAGTGGGGGGGGGGGCTTATGAATAGTTCAACCTGCTGCTGCCTAGGAGCACAAACTTCGCTCACCTTCAAGCTTTGCAGTCACCTAGAACAGGTCATGCCATCGTGTCCAGACTCCAGGTGCATATCAAGACTCTTGTTTTATGGACATTTTTACTAAGGACACACATTCTTTTATCTTCTACTGGTCACACAGTCCCAGACACACAGCCCCTGATCTCAACTCCCAGCCCCTGATCTCAACTCCCAACAGAAGTTTCCCCCACAGAAGAAATTTTTCTGCTTTGTAACAATGCAACACAGTTTGCTCATGCAAGCTCTGGCTTCCCCCTGCCTTCTTCACAACACTCATCTGGAGCTATCTGAATCTGTTTTCTGGCTTGCAACCCCTAGGACCCTACATAAAATGCTTTTTCCTTTGTCAGTTTCTGAGTTCAGACTGATTGATACTCCCACACTGAGAGAGAAGCGCTGCCACCCTCCCCAGCAGGATGGGCAAAGCCAGCAGGCGGCTTCCAGCCCCTGCCCTTGAGGACAACGGAACCATTTCTGGGCTGGCGAGGTGGCTGCCCGCCTCCACTGGGGAAAGAGGCCTCAGAGGGCAGTTCCCAGCAAAGCTGCAGATCCTGGCATAGGCACGAGCCCAGTGGATGAGGTCCGTTCTCGCCACCCTCTCCTCTCGTTTCCAAATCCCCACCACAGAGCCCACAACACTCCAAAATCAATGCTTTACTTCCCTAGCTCCCGTGTTACAACTGCAGCAGCAGATCAGAAACACCCCCACACAAACACACATTTCTCCTCTTCTTCAAAGAGCTGGCAGCAGTGGAGAAGCAGAAACTGCTACAGGCAGTTCAGACATTTCAGAAATCACACTGGCTCACCTTTACCACATACACTGTGGATCTTGCAGGAGACAGCAATACCTTTGTATTTTGGACACAACCGTCCTTAAATAAAGGTCAATAAACCTTACTTGCATTAACAAGGAGTTGGAGATGCAGCCCTGGAGGTCTCTGGAGGATGGTGCTTGGACTAACATACACACACACACACACACACACACAGAGGAACCACACATGGAACACAGGACAGTAAATAGCTAGATTCACTACAAAATTAAGAAAAAAGTCATATGTTGAAACTTTGTTACATTTTTTATTCCAAAATAAAACTCTGATGTGTAAGTGGTTGAACCTCAAATTATGCTCTGAGCAGAAGAGCTAATGCATGTGTGTGTGTATACACACACACACACACACACACACACAACCACCACTCCGTGTGGGTCTTGTGCTCAAGCGGAATTGCATGGGTGGTTGCTGCAGTCACTCCAAAGACATTTACCTGTTAAGTACATGCCATGATATGAAGCTGGTTATGGGAGGGGGTGGAAGGGCTGGGTAGTGATGTCATCTTCCTGTTGAGCACTTTGCTGTCAACAACAGGGTTGCAGTCTGCATGAGGCAACACCACCAACTTCAGAGTTGAGGGCAAAAGGGGAAAAGTAATGCCCACAAAATAGTAAATATTTGCATCTGTTCAGTGCACCACAACTTTCAAAGCTTTTACAGATATGCCATTCACTCAACCTCATGATGACCTGGCAGGGCAGACAGGACAGGAGGATGCCCTCAGCTGATCCACCCCACAGTGAGAATGCCAGGCCTGTACCCTCCAGCTCTGAAATGCAGTCCCTACCTCTCCTCACATCCCCCTAACCAAAGGAGCTTTCCCAGAGAAGCCAATATTCCCTTCTGTAAACATCACATAAGACAAAATACCATTAAGAAGCCAGGAGTTTTTCAACAGTGTGGCATATCTCAAGAGGACATAAAGGAGCAGGAGGAATAATTATTTTATGATTTGATTTAAATTCCACTTTAGAATTGGACCTTTGCCTCCTAACCCAAGGCAGGGTCACAGAGTAGAGAGCGGCAGCATGGTCTCCATGGGCTTTCTGTACCCAGGTGTGGGACAGAAGCAGGCTGCCACTGGTCCCAAGGAAGCACTGGCCAGTGGCCAAGCCTCGCAGCCCAAGGAAAGTCCTGCTCACGGGGCACAGGTAGGAGGCACCTGATGCGGCTAGCTCTGATCTGGAAAAGTCACTGCACTGCTCAGAGCTATTGGGATAAAAGCACAAACTACTCCCGAAGGTCATGCTGCACATGGTTCTGAGATGAAGTTCTCCAAAGGCAACCTCAGCTCTTCCCAGGCAGTCACATCACCCAAAGGAGCCAAGGCCTGAGCCTCCCCAGACAGATGCACCCATGGACAGACGGCTGCTTGTGGTGGCAAGGCAGGAACAAGCCCACCAAAGTAGGCACAGACACATGTGCTTCCACTTGTTGGTAAAGACAGGTGCTGGCGAGAGCCCCAAAGGGAAACCATCCAGTGAAGCCCTCCCGTCTTCCCCCGGATGGTGGTAGGACAGTGCATGGAACACTGTGGCCAGAGGAAATGGGCTCACATTCTCCTTGAGCAGGAACAGGCCTTAGTGGGCACTATCTCAGAAAACAAGGAGTAAGGGAGGCAACATCTGGGTGGGACAGGAGCACCCAGGTCAGACTAAAGCAGCAGGGCCCTGGCTGGAGGGCCTGGCTCCGTCACCATGCAGAAAGAGAGCAGGATGGAGGGAGGAATTAATGTGTAAGGCAGGGCAGGGGGCAGACAAATACAAGACATACTCCACTTCTGGGTTAGTAAAAACCCACACAGGCCAAGTTGCCTAATGTGCCTGAATTATAAGGGTGATGCAGACCAAGTCCTGGAATAAAGAGGGGATTTATCCCAATTGCCTGCTCAGCCAAGGACTTCTAAGTGCTGACCGAGGGCAACACACACGCATGTCACTCACAAGGAGCTGGGCAAAGGTCTCCAGCCCCTCATCCTCCTAGGCCCACCATCCTCCCAGTCTGGGCAACCCCGCAGTCCAACTCATGTGCATGCGTGTGTATACGGCAGGAGGAAACACTCGAGGGCCCAATCCTCGCTCCTGTACGTTTCAGGAGAGCAAAGGGAAAAGGCACGTAAAGGTGACTGGACAAAAGAAAGGAAAATAAAAAGCAGCTGCGAGTCACAGAATATTTTTTTTCAACATACCTTTCTTTACCTCATGAAAACAGAAAATCCAAAATATAAACTTATTTATTATTTTACATTCAAGTGAAATTTCCATCAGGAGGGGGCTGAACACAACTTCAGGCCGCGGTCACCGATTTCTTACGTCGGTGCCCTTTTAGGTATGCAACCCGGCGGACGCATTCAGCCTTGCGAGTTTCACCAACAGCTCGCTAGTCCCAGCTGCAACACTAGCCGTAGCCACTCACAAGCACACACACAAATTCAAAATCTCCTACGTAGAAAAATAAAGGATAAACATTATCCATCTATTTTAGACTGTGTAATGGAACTTTTATATACATAAAAACTTCTGTTTTCTTTAATGATTTTAGTCACTGTGCATCTTCTCCCCTCCTGCGTGATCTAAGGGTGCAGGAAGGAGACTGCCACAGTGAAGCAGCAAAGCTACACTTTCTGTCGGGGAGGAAGAGAAAAAGCCACTCCTCACTCCCCTTCCACAATCCTGCCGGCCCTCCACCACCGCCGCCTCCGATGGCCCTGCGGACGGCCTCCCGGTCAGCGGCTGCCCCGGCCTCCCCGCTCTCTAAGGCATCAGGGAGCTCGGAAGGCCCACGGGGCGGGGAGCACCTGCACAAAGGATCTGGGTGTGAGGGGAGGGAACGGAAGCATGCAGGCGAAGCCTTTGGAGAGTAAAAGATTCTGGAATCACCTCCCACAGCCCGGCCCGTTAGTATGGAGTTCGACTGTCCAGCTGGTGCTTCGTGAGGATGTACTTGAAGAACTCGTAGACAGACCAGGAGATGGCCGTGGAGGGGATCTGGTAGATGACCCGGGCCTGGATGCCCTTGAAGTAGCCGGCCAGGCCGTTGAGCCGGTACACCGTCCGGAAGGCGTTGGCCATGCCTGACAGCCGGCCACTGATGTTGGCCAAGGAGAGCGCCATGTTCTCCTGCGTGTTGAGGAGGGTCTTACAGACGTCCAGCGGGGTGGTGGCGGCTGCGGCCAAGGCCCCAGCCAGCCCGCCCGAGATGATGTGGGACTGTGGGTTGTAGCCCCGGTGAGGGTTGACCTGCTCCTGCAGAAACTCATAGGTGATGAAATGGATGGACTGGAAGGGAATGTTCATGGTCAGCTGCGTGGTGTAACTCCGGTAGAAGGCCCCCAACCCCTCGGTCCTCCACACCGTCCGGACGCAGCTGAGGGCTGACCGGTGCTGCGAGTTGTACATCTGCATGCGCTGCTTCACAACTGTTGGCGGGGCGCAGGGCGGGCAGTGGGCAGTTGGTTGGGTTTGGCCACACCCCAGGTCGGAGTGCAATGGGAAGCCAGGCCATAAAGAGAAACAAGCATGTTAGACACGCTAGTAAGAGGTCCCAAAGAGCGAGCACACACAGCCCCAGCCCGCGCAGCCACGGAGGGCCAGCTCCGGGCAGCCCCACCACACAACTCCACTTCTGCCTGCAGAGGCCCGGCGCCAGGGAGGTGGCTACTTCCCTCAGTGTCTCCTGCCAGAACCTCGCGGTGGGTGGCCCCAACCAGGCAGCCACTTCAGGCTCCCTGGGCAAACTGGATCTCCCAGCGGCTGGTACCCACCGCAGGTGGGAACCCTACCCCTTTGGGCTGCTGCCTCTGCCCTCCCTGATCTCTCACACGTCACCTGCAAGTGTGGCCCCTTGCATATTCCCAAGGGGCTGCACCTCTGAAGGTGAACGGACACTAGAATCACATCTGCCCAAATTCAGTGACAATCTCCAAGGCAGACCCTGACTTTGCAAACTCCAAATAACTGGTAGCTCACGGGCCATGAGACAAACGGGAGCGAACTGTGGTCCCTCGGACTTAAGAGTTGCAAGGGTGCCCAAGTCTTGCCAAGCGAATCCACACAATGTGCTCTGCTTTTCAAATAAATCAATCCGTCGTAATGACAAGGAGCTAAGAGGGAGGAGTTGAGTCTTTTTTTTTTTTAATCTCCTTTAAAAAACACAAAAACGAAACTCTTGCTTGGTTAACATGGACTAACAGGACATTGGCCACATCCCAGCCTGAATCACCAAATAAAGAAAAGTCCAAACCTCATCCTGGTGGCCCTCTCTGTCTGCCAGCTCCACATCACAGATTCAACCAACCTCAGAGGGCAAATACCTGGGGGAACAACTGCTGGTCTACTGAACACATACAGACTCTTCTGCTTGTTATCAGTGCCTAAAACAGTCTAATAACAATATCTACATAGCATTTACATGTTATTAGGTGTCACCTGTAATCCATGGGACAATGTGGGTGGCTTAAATGCAAATACTAGGCCACTTTCTGGAAGGGGCTTGTCCTAGAACCAATCTCCAGAAGATGTCAAGGGAACTCTGTAATACACGAGTCTGAATCTAATGGGGACTTCAAGTTTTTCCTTGAACTACTTCCTGGAGGGGTCTCCTCCCCTCCCCTGCCTCCCTACAAACATCTCTCCTGGTCATAAACAGTCATGCAGACAGGCAAACTTACTTAACAAAGCCACAGCTCTTGAGAAAGACAACACGGGCCACCAGAGTTCTCTACTTTCTAAGGAAACACTGAAAGAAGATGAGGCTCTGGCGCACTCACGGCACACAGAAGCCAAGGCCAAAGGAGCTAGAGCCTCCACGTGTCCATCTAGCCAGTAAACCCCAGACCCCAGCAGACAAAGGCTCCACACCACTCCTCCCAGCGCACCCCACCACGGCCCTGAAGGGTGGAATGTGTCCACTGTCTACCAGGACAGAGGCAGCTGAGACCAAGTAAGAGGTTTTAGCCTTAAAAGGCAAGAGCAAACTTAAAACACCAGACTTAAAATGTTGAAACTCTTTAATTCCCACTTCTGGCCTTCAGGTGGGGGGAAAATGTGTCAGGAGAGAGCTGCAGAGAACAGCACTGAGCCCCACGCTGTCCTGCTGGTCAGAGCTGAGTCAGCTAAGGACACTCGGACACAGAAAACAACTACCAGAATGCAAGTCTGTGCAGCTTGGGTGGGCTTTATACATGCCCAAAACCCAAAGAGGGAAGAAACAGTTAACATAGCTAGGTGTAAATTTTTGAAACAGAATGATGGATTCACAGGGAATTCCCAATACTATTCTCTCTGCATTTGTGTATGTTTGAATTTACCATAATCACCTCAAATTAGGACAAAAAAACAAAAAGGTAAACTGAACACAAACTCTAATGAATGGTCCCTGGTGGGTTCTCCCTAAATTTGTCTCAGGTTGATAAAGGACAAGGAACAGGTGTGTGTGTGAGCAAGACATACACACAGCTTTATAGTAATGCAAAAGCATGGAAAAATAATCACAAGGAATTTGTTACAACACATCCCCAGTCCCTATGCCTAGAGATTCTGATTCAGGAGACCTGTAGGAGGGCAGAAGAATTAGTATTTCTGGGGCCAGCACTGTGGTGCAGCAGGTTAAGTCACTGCCTATGTAGCTGGCATCCCATACTGGCGCTAGTTCGAGTCCCAGCTGCTTTGCTTCTAATCCAGCTCCCTGGTAATGTGCCTTGGAAAGCAGCAGAAGACGTTACCAGTCCCTGGGCCCCTTGCCACCCACGTGGAAGACCCAGATGAAGCTCCTGTTTCCTGGCTTCAGACTGGCCCAGCCCCAAGCCATTGCGGCCATTTGGGGAGTGAATCAGCAGATGGAACATTGCTCTCTCTCTCTCTCTCTCTCCCTCTCTCTCTCTCTGTAACTCCTTCAAATAAATAAAATCCTAAAAAAAAAAAAAAAAACAAAACAAAAAAAACACAACTTTTCATGTTTGATTGACACACAATAATGCCACATACTTATGGGGTAGAGTGCACTACTCCGACACCTGTGTGCGTGTGTATGTGTGGATATAATTCAATGATCCAATCAGGACAATTAGCCTTTCTGACACCTTCCATGAAGCTGCCTGCCAGTCTGAGGACCACTGTTAAGTAGCTCGCTCTGCTAACAAAAACAGGAAGAACACAGGGCTCACATGCTCAGGGCCTCGAGAGGCCGTCGGGAATGTAATACAGAATTCAATTCTCCTGCTGGCTCTGGCTGGGAACCGGGAGTCCCTTGCCCACTTCTGTCCTCCCGTCCGTACTCTTTCCTCTCGCCCCTCTGCACATCCCCGCCTGGCCCTCCCTGGGACCATGGGACATTACCTTCTGCTGGATTCATTACTGCATCGTGGAGCAGGGTGGCCATACTCCCAGCTATCCCTGCAAAACAAACTCCAAAAAATTACCCTCTGGAACCGGGTGTGCTGAGGAAGATCCTGGAACCTAAAATCAGATGGAACGCTGAACTGCAAATCTGGCTGCTTAAACCCCAAGGAGGCCGGGGGAACACTGGGCAGGAACGGGGAGGGTTAACACAGCCATAATTACCCATGTTCAAATTCTGTCGAAACCTCCTTTGGTTTCTGGTAGTCAACCCTGGGAAAAGACTAGACCTGCTCGCGCTGGAGGATACCCAGAAACCGCACACCGAGCCACCGTCTAGATTTTAATTGTCTCTTAAGCTCACCTTTGTCTACAGATTAACTCACTCTGCCCTTAAGCTGAGGAGATCAAAGGGGCTAAGTATCATGTAGAGGGCTGAGAGGGGAAAAACACAGGAGAAATCTTTTGAGAAAATTCCATAGTTAAAATCCAGGCCCTTTTAAAGGAAACAGGTAAGAGCGTCAGGAAGATCTGAAAGTGACTCATCTCCAGGGTACGGCTGCAAAGCTAGGACGGGTCTCATGGGGGACAGACCCCCATCTCGGGGTACTCATCTGGCCTGGCTACAAGCACCAGGAACCCCGGAAGCCTGAATCAGGCCTGGACTTTTGTTCTCCGCTTTGCATTTTCTCCCTCTGCTGCCTGGTAATTAACATGACCGCTGGAAGATGGGCGGGTTACCAGGATAACTCCAGAAAGGCAGACAGCAGCCCCCTCCTCCCCCTGCACACACACTTGTAATTATTTCCAGAAAAGCCAGAACAGAACCCCAGGGCCCACCACGATGTTGTCGCAACAGCCCCGGAGCAGCGCTTGGCATGAGCCGGGTCCTGCCGACCCCCCTCGGAGGAGCTACGCCATTAGTAAGGCGGTTTGGCCAAGGCAGGGCCCCAGTGTCACAGACTCGGGAGACCCGCAGGGCACGGCTCTTAGCGACCATCTCCATAAATGCCACAAAGGGCCGACTGTCACAGAGCCAAGGTTTGTGACAGGAGGGACGCTTTCTGGGTCTAAACAGCACAAAAAGAGAAGGGACAAGATGATGGCTGGTCACACGTAGCCCTCCATTGCTGAAATACGAATTTCGTCAAAAGGAGAGCATATTCCCATTCCGTACCCACAGATAAATGAAAAGCCAACAGCAGCCAAGTCCACCCGACCCTGGGGGACACAGGCGCTCAGGCTGGCCCAGCTGGAAACGCCTTATGTAAGAGCTGCTGCCGTCCGCAACCCCCCACCCGCTCCTCTCCCTCCAAACAACAAAACTATGTCAGCCCTTGCTTGCAGAGAGATGAGAGATGAGACTCAGACACACGGAAGAGAATGGGGTAGAATTCCCAAATCTCCTGAAAGCGGGCACTGGCGCAAGTCTTTGTCAGCCATAAAACTTCTTGACCTTTTAAAGCTCAGTTAGATCTTGGTGTTGTAGAGACCTGTTGTGCCAGTTTTTAAATAGTCTCAAAGAAGCTGTCCAGATCACTTTTTTTTTTTTGAATCCAGTATTCAAAAGCTTTGTTTCTATTTGTGTGGTTTTTTTTTTAAAGAGGTCTGATCATTACTTGCTTTTGTATGTTTAAAAAAAAAAAAGAACCCACACAACAATGACAATCAAAAAAACAAAAATAAAAACAGAAACACCTCTGTCACTTGTCACTGCTTTGCCCCAGGCTCCAGAGAGCGGAGGGGCACAGGAATAAAAAAAAAAAAAAAAGCATGTGTGTGCGTGCATGTGTGTTGTGTGTGCATGCGCGCGTGTGCATGGGTGCGTGCGCACACACGCCTCTAGAGTTCCTTATTCATGAGCAAGCGTGCCGAAGACGAGGCGTAAGGCTGCTGGGGCCACGGGGAGGAACAGCTCGGGGTAGGATGTGTTGAAGAAGAGAACTTTCTAACTCCAGACAAACGCTTTCAAAATACCGTTGGCTAGGTGGCTGTTTCCTTGGTGGTTGAAAACGTCATTTAAAGTCCTTTTCATGTTTTCATAGCAGGCAAAATACAAGGCGTGGGCCGGCCCTGCGCCCATCATCATCACGTTGAGGCCCCGCAGGGGCCTCCAGAAGCCTTCAGTCTGCATGATTTTCCTGAGGGCTCCGTAGATACTTGTGTACTGGGCTTTGGGATCCGGATTCAAACTCTGCATTCGCGTCTGCGGGAGAGTGAGAAGAGAAGACCAAACGGTGGAGTTAATGAGGACCCAGAGAGAGAGAAAACAGTTGGCATTCATGGCTGCACAGGACCTCCTGGTGAACAGCACTCATCCAACTGCCACCCTCTTAGAGGCCACCCCTTCTGCTCTCCCCCTGCGGGCATTCTCCTAGATTCCATCATGTCTAGTAAGGGGGGGTGGCAAGGAGGTGGGGAGCAGAGCGTGGAGTAGGAAATCCCCACTCCGCCCCGCACTGTGGCCTCAGATGGATCCCTCAACCTCTCTAAGCCTTGGGGCTTTGAATTAAGTCAACAAGCAGCAGCAAAGCAAAGCACTGTGCAAACACTCCACACATGCGGAGTCCTCCCTGAGACTGCAGGGGAGCAGAATCTGCGGATGCCCAACCCCTTAAACAAAGTGCTGCAGTATCTGCATACAACCTATGTATACCTTCTGCTATACTTATATTTTGTTGTTTGCTTTTATTTATTTAAAAGGCAGAGCAACAGATGGAAAAAAAAGAAGAGATGGTCTTCCATCTGCTGGGTCACTCCTCAAATGCCTCCAACAGCCATGGCTGGGCCAGGCCAAAGCCAGGAGTCAGGAACTCAGTCTGGCATCCCACACAGAAGGCAGCCAGGTACTTGGGGCATGAGTTGCTGCCTGCCAGGAACCATCAGCAGGAAACTGGATCAGAAGCAGTCACGGGACTTAATCCCGTGCACTCTAATACGGGATGCACGTGTCCCGAGCAGTGGTTTAACTCACTGTGTACGACATCAGCCCCTCCTATATACCTTAAATAATCCCTAGATAACAATACCTCACACGGTATAAATGCTATATAAAGAACAGTTATACTGTATTGTTCAAACAATAATAACAAGAAAAAGAAGTCTGTATATGTTCAGCACAGACACCGTTTTTTAATACTTTCGATGCACGACTGGTTGAAGCCACAGATGCAGAACCCATAGGAGAGCGAGAGCTATATTACCACCACTTTGTGGAGACTCTGAAGTCGTCTTTGTCCTCACTTAGGCGAGCTCTCCGTGTTCTGAACACTCCTGTTCAGTCCCTACCTTGAAATCTGCCTGAAACCTCCAGCCCTCACCAGCCACATACCTTTACACACATCTTCACAAGTCAGCACCCAAAGCTAGCAGGTCCTGCTCTCCATTTTTCCTGTGCAAAGTCTCATCTCCCTGAGGCAGACACTTGCTTTCCCTCCTCTGTCAGAGCCCTATCCCAGCACCTGGGTGTGACAGCCACTTGAGTAGGTAAGTGGGGTGGTTAATTTCAGGTACCAATCTGGCTTGGCCACAGTGACTGGATATCTGATCAAACACCTGTCTAGGTGTTTCTGTGAAGGAATGTTTTAAAAAGGAGTTATTTATTCAAAAAGCAGAGAGGGAGAACTTCCATCCACTGATTCACTCCCCAAACGCCCACATCAGCAGTTTAATCAGAGGATACATCATACGCAAACAAGATGAGGGAGAGAGAAGCAAGTGAAGGCACCAACCAAGGGATGCCTGAGTCCCGGCCAGGACGCCTCTGCTTAGTGCCTGCATGGCCATCGGCTGGAAGCCCTGTAGTGCACCCAGCACAAGGCCCTCACTCTGGGAAGCAGGAGGCAAAACTGCTCCTTGGGAAATGGCAGGAGTTCTCTGTACTTGAAACTGCTCAAGTTTTAGAGCCAATAAAGTTTCATGTTGTACCTGGCTTTTTCTTCTAATTACCCCTGAATACATCACCACGTGCTGGTGAAGAACCCAGGCTTCGGCATCAAAGAAAACTGGCACTGAGCTCAGCCCTGTTACTCATGGTGTGCCCCCGGGCACACCTCTAGCTCAAGAAACTTGTATAGGATAACATGAGTCAAGGAGCACCACTGTCAGTAGCAGTCAGGGATGCATCCAGGGGCTACACGAAGGTGACTGGCTGAGACTAAGTGACACGGTACCAGGATCTGACCTGCCAGTGGTCTAAGACCCATGAAGGCAGGAGAGGCAGGAGTTGTTTGTCTTATTCATGGCAAATCTCCAACGCTAAGTAACATGTACTAATCCTAGAGACCCAATAAATATTTGTTGAATGAATGAATGAACAAACAAACGTGACTTACAATACCAACTGGGGTAAAGGGTGCGGTAGGTACTGTGTGTCAACCTCCCACCCCCACCCCCAACATGAGCCACAGTTTCTCAGACTCACCTGTCCTTGCTTCACCCTTTCCCTAGAGCTCTCCTACGAAACAAAGTCTGCATCTCACTGCGTTTCTCAAGCCTGCGTGTGACCTGCTAGCCACGGGCAGGGCTGAGGCAGCCTGACCCTGGGGGCCTAACATGGACACAACTGGCTCCTGTCAGTGCCCTTCCAGAGAAGAGAGCCCCATTCCTTGGGGAAGGGCAGCAGCGAGCCCTTCTGGCTCCAAGCCTCCTCTGGTTTCTCCTCTGGGTGGGGTCCTGCTAGGTTTGCGAGACCTGCCTGGAGCTGAAGGGCCTCCTTGGGTCCTAGCAGGGCAAAGCTGAGGGGTGGGGGTGAGGGTGAGAAAGCACAGAGAACCCTGGACCCCATGCTGGCTCCAGTTGAGTGGCCTCGGCCATGGGCTCTCATCTCCCTGGTCCCCAGTGTCCCAGGCTTGAACATGACAGGGAGGATCTGAGAACTGCTTATTATCTGAGCCACCTGGGAAACATTTAAAAATACTCATCCGTGCACACTGCCCCAAACCTGCTGGTTCCAACTCTTTCTGTTTTTATCTCCCCAGATGATTCTGCTCATCGCTCAGCTTGGAGAACCATGAGATGGCCATTTAGGTCCCTTCCGGGCCGAGCCCTTTCTAGTAACATCCTCCATCCAGCCTGGCAGTCAGGGACCACCCTCTGGATCCGTGAGGGGGTGGGGACTAGGGAGAGTGGAAGGGCAGGAAGCCTGGGGTTGGTAGCGCGACTTCACGGCCACTCACCCTGAGCTCACTGGTCTGAATTCCAGCTCTGGGGCCTTGAGCAGGTTCCTCAACCTTGGGGCGTGGCCTCCTGCTTCTGCTATAACCCCCCAGAGAGCCGTTGGGAAACACCTGGCGTAGGCTGGTAGCCGATAATGGCTGTCCCCGCCTACCCTTCCCATCCATGACATCACTAGGAGGGTCTCTACAAACTCACAGAAGGGCATCCCATCATTGCTGACCCTCTCCCCTTTCTAAACCAGGGGAGGAGCAGCTGGCTTAAGCCAAAATGCACCATCCTCCTTTGGAGCAGAAAAGAACAGCGGGGTCTCTCTGTACCCTTGGGGCCCTCAGGAGAGATCCACTCAAGAGCAGGCACATTTAACAACACTCAGCTGGGGTGGAGGTAGCAAGCAGCCCAGGAGCATGGAGGAGGGTGCCATCAAGTCCCCGCTGGGCCAGGTTTGGGGCCAAAGCCTCATTAGTCCTGCAGCACCAGCCCATCTCCCACCTGCCTGCTTGGAGCACCCACTTGAGGTCAGGCCCCAGGATGCAGAGATGGAAATCCAAGGACAGTATTTAAGAGAAGGGCACAGACTGCCCAGGGTGCCAAGAAGAGTGTGGGAGAAGAAACTGGGCATGACCAAGCCTGCACCAACCCCAGGGGAGAGGTCAGAGGCAAGGAGGGAAGAAGCGACACAGGAGTGGCCAGAGATGATCACCATCTTAGTCTCTTTTGCTTTTCAGTAACTGGCTAGGAAACATAAAAATGACAGTGGCACACTCCATCTGCCTGTGGACCAGAAAAGCAGGAAAAGTCGGGGCAACTGGAAGCCAAGAGGGATGAAGGGGTAAGCAAAATGTGATATTGGTATTAAACCCCTAGAGTGGCATATTAGTCTTACAAAAGGAAGGGAATTCTGACATATGTGACAACACGGATGGACCTTGAAGACACTGTGTTGCGTGAAGTCAGCCAGTCATAACAGGCAAAGATGGAGGGGCTGGCGTTGTGGCACAGCGGCTTAAACTGCTGCCTGCAACACTGGCATCCTATACAGGCGCCGGCTTGAGTCCCAGGTGCTCTGCTTCCAATCCCAAATCCCTGCACGTACTGGGAAAACAGTGAAAGAAGGCCCAAGTCCTTGGGCCCCAGCACCCATGTGGGAGACCGAGATGAGGCTCCTGGCTCCTGTCTGCAGTCTGGCCCAGCCCTGGCAGTTGCAGCCATTTGGGAAGTGAACTAGTAGATGGAATTCTCTCTTTCTCCCTCTCCCTGTCTTTCTGTTACTCTTTCAATAAAATAAATAAATCTCTAAAGGGGGGGGCAATCACGCAGGGAGCTAGATAGGAGTAGATGAGCTAGAATTTCTACCAGCCTTGCACTGTAACTCCACCCCCTAGCAGTCAATCCAGTACACCCACCTTCCCGTGATGCACCTGTGCCTCATCCTGGACCAGGAATGAGGAGACGCTGTAACAGCCACATGGAAGTTAAACTCCACGTGGAGCGCCATGAAAATCCAGAAAGCCTTACGCAAGACTTATGCACACGAAACTCCACCCAGGCTCCACCTTCTATGTCATAAAAGAGGCTGATAACGTAGGAGGGCCCTTCTCCCGCTCCCGCCTGTGCTCGGGATCCCTCTCGGGCTTCCTCCCGACTCTGTCCTCAAGGCCCTCTCACCGAGTAGGGATACACGTGAATGTATGCCTTCTCTCTTTAATCAAACCCGCCCTCACTTGTGCCCTAGATGCCTGTACTTTGTGAGGACAAGAATCTGGAATGAAGAGGAGGACACCCAGGCCCATAACACCCAGACTCACGGAGACAGATGCAGAACGCGGGCTGCCCATTATGGGAAGGTACTGTTCTACGGGGTCAGAGCTTCGGTTTTGCAAGAACAGAGCTCAATGGCAGGATGCAGTGAAGGTTGCACAACATGAATGAACTGTACATTTAGAAACGATTATGGTGGCAAACTATGTTATGTATATTTTACTACGTTTTTTTAAAATACCAAATATAGGGAGTAGGATGGAGAGGAAGAAAAGGAAACGAATCAGGATACACCAAGAGATGGTAGAGACTAAAAATAACAAGACACACACACACACACACACACCAGGAGACAGAGAATTTCACAAATCGCTTTTCCTGTCTGGGTTTCAGTTCCTGCTCACGGCCAAGCCCCATGGCTCTCCCACTTCCCTTACACTCCGTTTCCACGTGTGCATTTTAGTCCTGGCCTCCTGGAGATTGCTAACACACTCAGCACATTGAAGGCTCTGGGAAGCCTAGCAGGAAAGAAACCTGTTAACCAGGTTTAACAGGGCACTTCCTGAACCTTCCTCTTCGGCAGCCAAGTCTTTTTGAACAACCCATTACACTGCAGAGCATACTTGGGAAAACAGAGCTGTAGCCGAGGCCAACCTGAAGCCCAGAGGTGGGAAGTGCAGAGAACACCCAGGGGTCAGAAAGACCGCCTCCCTTCCCCAGCCCAGAATCCCTGACAGCAGCTGCAGGTCCATAGCTGCCAACCCTGTGCAGCAAGAAGCGGCCAACAGCAGGTAAGCCTTGCATAGAGGGCTCTGTGGTTCTCCAGCATCCTGCCAGGCTCCCAGCCCAACTCGAGTTTACTGTCCAAGGGGCAGGAAGGAGACAAATGCAATGGCCCAAAAATCAAGGTACCTGGGTCTCCCTGTGCGACCTGAGCAAGTCCCTTCCAGGCCTAGGACTGTGATGCCATAGGCGGGCTCAGGGGCCATGAGACAAACTCATACATGCACTGAACTGGCTCCACGAACTCCCAGCAAGGCCAGAGTGGGTCAGCCCCTTTCTGAGAGTCTCCCCTAAGATGACAAAACAGGAAAGGCCGGCTTGCTGGCCTGTTGTCTCCTTGAGGGGAGGAGGGAGAAGGGAGAGTGGAAAATGTGTTTTCCGTAGTCGCAGGTGAGCTCTTGGGATCATGTAACAACAGGAGCTATGAGGGCCCGGGGAGGGAGGGCACTTGGCCCAACCCTTGCGTTTTCAGATGGGAAACTGGGGGCCCCAGGAGCAGAGTGCTTTGCCCAAGATCCTGTGGATAAGAATCCTCAGGTCTGAGCCCAGGACCAGGAAAGAAAAGGGGCTGAGCCTGGGAGAGCACACTCAGAGCTCGCTGCTGAGGGCAGGCGGCCTCCCGCAGCCGGTCACCTGACCTAGACACAGCCGAGGATTCCCTACCCTCCCTTCTCAGTTTCGCAAAAATAAAACTACTTTCCCTGTTCAGAGTTCAGGGGGCGCTTCTGGAATGCAGAGAAGACAATGCAAAATCGACACACGTGCTGTGCTCCTACACTGAGCCTGGTAGGAGGCAGCTACAGTGTAGGGAGGTGCCTGCACAGGGCTCCCAGACCACGGTGCAAACCAACAACAAGCGCATGGCTGCCCGGCAAGCTGTGTTCCCGACAAGCACTAGGAAAACGGCAAATAGCATTAACCCTGCCTCCAGCATCTGCTTCAGAACCAGAAATCAAATTGGTAAGCTTAAGTCCATCCTGTCTGCCAACTGTGCCAGGGAGCAGTGACAGCCCCAAATGCAATCACAGCGGCATGCAGGAGCCAGGCTTGCAGGGCCCAACTCCAGTCCCTCCTTACTTCCCAAGCCTCACCATCCTTCAGTCCTCTGGCTGCGCCCTGGGCCCACCCACGGCGCTCGCTGCCCTCTCCCTGCGCCGAGTGCTGCCGACAGCGCTCCCATCAACCACCACCCAAGACAGGTCCAAAGACGTCCCTCCTCCCCGCCCGGAAACACCACAGCGCAGCGGCCAGGAGGAAAGGGGCTCTGCTGGCATGGGACCTGAGAGAAGCCACAATCATCACTGAGGCACTGGAAGGCCCTGCCTCACCCTCTAGAACACTCAGAAGGCACACACTACCAAGCAAAAACCCACACCACATCAAGGAGCAGCATGACGCTCCCAGCTCCAACCCACCAGGGGGCCCCACTGGGAAACCACTCCCCCACCATGCTCACTGTGAAGACAGGCTCTCACTGGGGCTTTCCACAGCATGGCCATGGAAAACCATGCAAAGTCACCGCCAGTGGTACACAAGGACAACAACCTGCACCACTCCCACCCATCCGTTAACCAAAAAACCTGTACAGGCAACCGGACATTCACAGCTCTCAGAGGCACATTTACATTTATTCATGGTTCAGGGGCCCAAATAACATCTTTTCCTTTTTTTTTTTCTTTTTTAACATCTTCCAAGTGGTCAAAAATACACACATGGAGAAGAAACTCTGTAGACACATTTGGAAGGAAGATTTGGGGCCAGCGCTGTGGCATAGCAGGTAAAGCTGACATCTGCAGTGCCAGCATCCCAGATGGGCTCCAGTTCGAGTCTCGACTACTCCACTTCCAATCCAGCTCTCTGCTATGGCCTGGAAAAGCAGTGTAAGATGGCCCAAGTCCTTGGGCCTCTGCACCCACATGGGAGACCCAGAAGCAGCTCCTGGCTCCTGGCTTTGGATCAATGCAGCTCTGGCCATTGCAGCCATCTAGGGAGCGAACCAGTAGATGGAAGACCTCTCTCTACATGCCTCTGACTTTCTGTTACTCTGCCTTTCAAATAAATAAATAATTTAAAAAAAAAATAAGAAAGCTTACAACCAGCTCCAAGAATCCTGTTATTTAAAAAGGGAAGGGTAGGGTAAGGGAAAGAAGGATGGATCTGGTCCTCCTCCAAGGTTAGAAACCAGCATGAGGAAAACTCCCTCAAGGCAGTCATCCCTTCTCCCCCAGAAAAGGAGGACGCTAGGGCAGGAGATCAGGCCAGTACTTGAAACTCTGGCATCCCATAGCGGAGTACCAGTTCAAGCCCCAGCTGCTCTGCTTTTGATCCAACTCCCCACTAATGTGCACACCAGAATATGGCCCAAGTACTTGGGTTCCTGCCACCCATGTGAGAGACCCAGATGGAGTTGCTGGCTCCTGGCTTTAGCCTGGGCCAGCCCTGGCTGTTGTGACCATATGGGGAGTACACCAGCAAATGGAAGATCTCCATCTCTCCCTCTGTTGCTTTGCCTTCCAAATACATACATAAATAAAGGACAATGCTGTAGGAGAATAATCCCACATCAGTATCCCATGGGGGTACAGTACCAGGGGAGTTCCAGGCGCACAGGTTCTAAAGCTTACTCTGAAAACCCCTGCTGAGAATCGCTGCTTCATAACAAGTCGAAGAGCCAGCTCAATGGAAAACCAGCCAGGAAAGGCAAAGAACTGAGACGTGGTGGACGCGAAGCATCCAGCAAAATCAGAAGTAGGTCCATTTCCCTGCTCACCTGTAGGAGGCCTGGGCTTGGTGTTCAGGTCCCCTGCTGTTGGGGGTTGGTGGGAGGAAGTGGTTCACACAGGGAGAATGAACCTTACAGGCTCCTCTGCCTGCTCACTTATGTCCCCTGGAGGTTCCAATTTCCAGAAAGCTCACACCCATTCATCCTACAGATCAACCTGTCACTGTGAAATGTGGGCCGAGACCATCATTCATGTGACTCATCATTCACTCTTCTGGACACAATCCAGACACCAGCAAGGTCACCAGGGGCACGTCTAGGGTTTAGAGTCAGTCTGAGGGTATCCCCCAAAGGCTCACGGTGCAGACTCGTCCCCATGGGGGCGCCGTTGAGGAAGTGAAGCCTTTAACAGGTAGGACCTAGCAGAAGGTCAGAAGACTGTTAGATCACTGCGGGCATTACCCTCAAAAGACATTAATGCTGGTCTCTCGGAATAAGTTAGCTCTCGAGAGAATGAGCTGTTAGAAAATAGCAAGACTGGGGCCGGCACTGTGGCACAGTGGGTAAAGCCACCACCTGCAGTGCTGGCATCCCATATGGATGCCAATTCCAGTCCCAGCTGCTCTACTTCCGATCCAGCTCCCTGCGAATGTGCCTGGGAAAGCAGTGGAAGATGGCCCAAGTCCTTGGGCCCCTGCATCCACATGAGAGACTTGGAAGAAGCTCCTGGCTCCTGGCTTCAGATCGGCCCAGCTCCAGCTTTTGAGGCCATCTGGAGAGTGAACTAGCAGATGGAAGACCTCTCTATCTGCCTCTGCCTCTGCCTCTCTGTAACTCTGCCTTTCAAATAAAGAAATAAATGGAAAGAGCAAGACTGGTTCCAGAATAGCTCCAGCTTCATGTCTCATCATGTGACCTCCCCCACTCACTTGCACCCCCCACTGCTGTGATGTCATCACCGTGTTGTGATGTCACCAAGGGGGCCTTCACCAGAGACTTCACAGTTGGGGCTGCCTGATCTTGGACTTTCAGCTTCCCAACTGTGAGCTGAATAAACCTCTTCTATTTATCATGTAGCCAGCATCATATATTTTGTTTTAGCCACAGAAAACAGACTAAGAAAGGCATGTTTGGGGGTGGGGGGAGGACCGCTGCAGTTCTCAAGGGCCACAAGACTAAATGGAATGCTTCCATCATGCATTGGGGAGAAAACCAATTCCATCCAAGCAGCAAAAACCAAGGTCCTCAGCCTCCCGAGGGAAAGAGTCACTGCACCAAATCCTACCTGTCCTTGGACAGGCCACAGGAGGAGTGTAAGGACTCAGGTCCCAGATCACGTCCCAGGAGAGCAGGCGGCCAGAAGTGGGGCCATTCGAGCTGCACGTAGAAAGAGGAATGGTGGGTCGAGCTGTGGGAAACACAGCCGTCACTACAGTCCCTTCTACACCAGTTCTTTTACTTTGTACTACATGCATATGTTACTTGGATTGGAAAAAAATGCAAATGGGACACAGAGAGGCAGAAACCAATTCTGGCTGACGGGGATGTAAACCATCTGGCATACCTGGGAGAAGAGGACCTGGTGGCTGGAAGGGATGGTGTGCCGGGGAATGCGGTAGTCAGTGTTCGGTAGAGAGGCGGCGCCAGACTTAGGAGCGCGGCCGGAACATTAGATGGTCGATAAATATTTGCTGGAAGAAAGACAGGTTGGGGCTAGACTCTTGGAGGCCCTGAATACCTTGCAAGGAGTTTGGAATTTATAGTCAAGTGTTTCCCAGGGTTACATATTGCACACGACAATGACAGGCTGTGAGCCACACAAAGCCACACAGTAGGAAGACAGGTGGGCCACCCACATCAGGGAGAAGGAAGCAGGCCCATGTAGCAGAAGCCCTCTCTATGGGGCTGGCGGATGGGCTGCCACCCCCTGAAGGCCAGGGTAACATTACAGGCTGACGCCCTGAACACACAACACCCTGGGCAGCAGCTCTCCACCCGGATGCCATTCGCACGTTCCCTGACCCCAGGAGCCAGATCTGCTCTCCTCCTCGCTTTCAGAAAAGCCTCTAGCCAGAGGGAGGGAAAGATTAAAGAATCCATGCCTGGCCCAAGCCCAGGATACAGAGGACACACTCAGAACGTCCGTCCCCTGGTAGCCACACTCCGCCCTAAAGGATTACAGGGTCTCTGCCCTCCAGGTGGGGCAAATTCCCAGGATTCCAGATAACAGGGCTAGATGTGATGGGTGCAATTACTGACCTTAAGGGGAGATAGGGAAGACAGTACTGGGCTGGAGCAGAAGCCTGAAGCACCTGCCAATCACTCCCACCCATCTGTCCTTCAGGGAGCTGGGTCACAGGTTCTAGTCCTGCATCTGACATGAACAGACCACGTGGCCTTGGATGAATCAATTCATTTCTCTGAGCCCTTAGTGCTTCTATTTACAAAATAATAACAATACAAACAGTTGTATCAGCAGTTAACTATCCTCACTTTACAAATGGGGAAAGTGGGCCACAGAGAGGCTATGTGACTTGCCCCAAAGTCACAAAACACAGAGGTGGCTGGGCCCCAGACTCATGCTCTTACCATTAAGCTACCTACCTCTGCCGACAGCAGGAGCATGAAGAGATCACAGGTGGTCTCCAACATGAACATGCTTTGCTTTTATGGCCATGCTAGGTCATGTGCACACCATGTCCCACGAGCCCAACCTTGCCCAACCACAGGGAAGAGGGAGCAGCCCATGCCCAGTCTGCAAGCAGATGAGGCAAAGGCAAAGCCACAAGCCCAGGCCTGTGGAGGTCACACAGCTTCGCTCAATCCCACAACCCTACCAGCTTTGCCACTTGTGCCCAATGTGCCACTTGTGCCCACTACTGGGCAGTAGTGGCTGGCTCAATACAAACTTATTCTTCATCCTGAAGAAGAGCTGGAACCATTTGCTCGCCAAGGTGAGGGGACATAGGGGCATCATGCAGGACTGGGCTGGTGCCCCCTTGGTGTTCGAAGGCCAAGGCCAAAATTTACTGGAATGTTCCAACAGTTGGGCTGCCCACTGCTAGGAAGCTGGGTTACTTAGGGCTCGCAATGACTCAGCGAGTCTCGTGATGTCATGGGCTTATAAACACCCACTCACAAGTAAGGACAAGATGTCAGAGGCCAGCCAGAGAGAGGTCTCAGCCCCAAGAGAGTTCTACTTTCCTGGAACACAGGCAAACTCACTCCAGCCTCACGGTGCCCCGTTGAGGAATCCATTCCAGCCAAGGGTCCATGGGGAGTGCAACAGAGCACATCAACCCACTCCAGAGCAGGACACTCGCCACTGTGTGCGGCTGAGATGGCAGCCCAGGGGCCGGGGGCGTGTTCCAACGCTCCCCACGCCACAGCTCACTCCCAGCTCCCCATGCAGCTGCAGCAGCTCCCCAGTCCTATTTGGTCCAGCGGGGTTCCCTGTGAGCTTGTGTTGAAATTTCAGAATTCTCTACCCAGGAGCTTTCCCACCTTGCTTTGCTAATGAAGAAGTGGTTGTGTGAGTGCCCAGGCTCCCAAAGCTGTAATGGGGGTGGGGTGGGGAGAGGAGGGTGAGGGGAGACTTCCCACACACACGGCTTGGGGCAGCGGGGCAACACTGAGAGAAAGGGGCATGAAGTTCATCCATTCACCCAACACAGAGAGCTTGCCCTCCACATGTGCCATTATCAAGAGCTGAAAACACAAGGCTGTGTGACCTTAAGCAAGTCACTTGAGGTCTTGGAGCCAGTCGTCTGCTTATCTGTAGATGGTCTCGTAATAGCATCCACTTCCTAGAAAGTCTCTGAGGACTGAAGGAAACAACACATGCAAAGCCTCCACATGGAGTCTGGCAAACAATAGCTTGCCCACTGCTTTTATTTCTGGTTTTGTTTTTTGTTTTTTTTTTTTTTTTTGGATAAACAGTAAATTCCTAGAAAGATGACATATTTACTCATTCTTACTTAAGACTCTCACTAATTATGAGGAGTCACTCTCTGGATCCACCCCAGGTAAAAGCAAATCCACCGTGAACACTGCACATGGACGACCACCTGCCTGAGCAACCGTTTCATTCCACCGCCCCACTAAAGAGAGGCCAAATCAAGGCCCCAAGGAGCCAATGCACCTGCCCATGGCAGCCCTAAAAGGAATCTGACCCTCCACACTCACCTTTCCTGGCTCTCCATTTCTAAATGCACAGACCGCTCTGCTTAACTTAATTTTGATTATGCAACAAAGGAAACTTGGACAGAGAGCTAGAGAGGAGAGGAAATCACTATCAGTTTACACGAACGCCTGGAGTCCCAAACAAAAGTGCTCTGGGAAGCTCACTCACCTGGCCAGGCTGCTTGGGCCAAGGGCCATTCTGAGGACCCAGACTGACAGGTGCTGACGTCCAGGCCAGGTCAAGAGAAGGACCTGGTCAAGAGAAGATCCCTGACACTTCTGCTAGGCCTGGTGTGGCCACACCCATCCCTAATGGGAAAGGCCCTCCCCACTGCTCCCCTCCGAGCTGTGGGCAAACAGGCCTCAGGCAACAGCCAACAGGACCAAGTTCAGCTACAGGACTGGCCCCTCTGTGGGTCCTACCCATCTCTGGCATACCCT
Source organism: Oryctolagus cuniculus (assembly GCF_964237555.1). Classification (NCBI taxonomy): domain Eukaryota; kingdom Metazoa; phylum Chordata; class Mammalia; order Lagomorpha; family Leporidae; genus Oryctolagus; species Oryctolagus cuniculus. Next base: position 50,821,294 of record NC_091433.1, read on the forward strand.
CTCTGGCCTTGGAGGATGGGCTGGCCCAGTCCATAGCTGTAGGCAAGCCAATCCTGGAAGAATCTGCTACAGGGCACAGGTGTTTACAGGAAGTATAAGTCACTTTGCCAAACAAGGGCAATCCTCCCAAACGTGAGCATGGTAAACAGACAGAGCCCTGCTCCGACAGGCGGTCACAGCCCCTCCAGCAAGTCACCGAGGAGCTCTGCGCAATCCGTGCACCTCCCTGGGCAGCAGTTCCAGCTGGTAACATGGATATCCACCAGCACGTGGGCCCGGGGGGACAGGAGATCTCTTCTGCTTTGTTCACCGGTTCAGCTAGGACACCTGCGCTCCGTATCACAGTGCCTGGGTTCACATCTCAGCTTCACTCTTGGGCCCAGCTCCCTGCTAATGGGGACTCTGGGAGGGAGCTGTGATGGCTCAAGTACTTGGACCCCTGCCACCCACCTGGGAGACCCAGACTGAGTTCCTGGCTGTGGCTGGCCCAGACCTGGCTATTGCAACCATCTGGGGAGTGAACCTGTAGATGAAGATATCCCTCCCCCCAGCCTCTCTGTTGCTCTGCCTTTCAAAGAGAGAAATCTATATTTTTAAACATGGTCTTATACATACAATGGAATGCTATCCAGCCTTAACAAGGGTAGAAATTCTGACATATGCTCTAGCACATACAACCTGAAGGACATTATGCTGAGGAAAATAAGCCAGACATAAGAGCACAAAGCCGTATGACACCATGTGTGAGAGGTACCTAGAATCAAATTCATGGAGACAGAGGTAGAATGGAGGTTCTCAGGGGCTTGGGAGAAAGGGCTAGGAACTTGTTATTTAAGAGGCAGAATTCAGGACCGGCATTGTTGCACAGCAGGAAAAGCCACTGCCTGCAGCTCCAGCATCCCTTATGGGTGCCAGTTTGAAACCTGGCTGCTTCTCTCCTGATTCAGCTCTCTGCTGATGCTCCTGGGAAATCAGCGGATGATGGCCCAAGTGCTTGGGCCCCTGCACCTACACGGGAGATCTGGAAGAAGCTCCTGGTTCCCGGCTTCAGCCTGACCCTGCTCTGGTGGTTGTGGCCATTTAGGAAGTGAACCAGAGGATGGAAGCTCTCTCTCACCCTTTCTTTTAAATAAATAGATCTTAAAAACAAAACAAAACAAAACCACGGCAGATTCTAGTTTTGCAAGGTGAAAGGAATTCTGAGATTGGTTGTCTAATAACAGAAAGGTACTTAACATAACCATACACTTTTAAAAGGTTAAGATAATTGCCACAATTTTTTTTTTTAATTCTCATACTCAACAGCTCCCCATATTTCAGGGTCTAAAATCCTGGCACATCAAATAACTCACTCCTGAGGTTTCTACCACACTTGGGAGGGCAGGATTTTTGCTTGTCTGCTTATTTTTGATAAAACACAGGCAAGGGTCTCCAACATTCTGCATAATCCCCTGGGAACAGCAATGTCCTCGACTCAGGAGCCTACCACGAAGGGAGCATCTGGAAGGTCAGCTGGGGGCCTCTCAGATGGGAGGCGAAAGGCTTAAGACACATCTTGAATGCTCCTCTGACCCCATGGACACAGGGCTTCTCCTTGCAGGATCTGCTCCCTGCACCATGCCAAATTCATCTCCAAGGAACCAGCTCCCCAACCACACAGGCATGGAGCCAGCTGACCACACAAGTCACATGTGCATGTGAGACAACCAGGGTGGGAACTCTGCCCTTGGCACGAGCACTAGGGCAGGGCCCGGCACACTGTGGGCGCCAGCTCTCCTGGACCCACGCTGGGGCCAGGCACCTCAGAACCCATACACACCTCCAGAGGTGGGTGTGTCCCCCCAGCTTCTGTGAGTCCTGCTTCCACACCCTTCACAGAGGCCACACCTTCTGCTGTATGCCCCGTGATTATTAGCCTATTATCCACAGGGAAAAAAAGGGTTTTCAAAGCTGCCCTGTGGCCTGCCTTCTCTTGTCCATTCCTCTGCTTATAATTATGTCAGGTGCTGTGTCTGCGCGTCTGCCCCATAAACGCTGGAAACATGACAGATGAGCAGCAGCATTCCCTGCTGTCACCCTGGCCCCGGGCGGTGTGCCTCACTAAATAAAACACACGTTCAGCAAACAACTGCAGGGATTCACAGCTGACCCAAGTCTCACTCATAGGCATACACAGAGCAGGAACATGGAGCCCTCAGCGCCCTCTGCCTGCCACGGTTCTGTGTCTTCAGCGCAATGCACCAACCACCATCTGGGATCCACGACATAAGCCCATCAAAGCGCCAGCATTCAGAGCACACAAGACGCCTAAGCAGGTGTCCAAGGACAATTCCCAGAGGTCATCCACGCTAGATTTCCCATAAATGCTACTATCAAATAATCTCCTAACACAGGAGGACTTGATGTCGCCAGGACCGAGTGGAGCTCCAGGGGACAGTCTCCTTTCTGTACACACCTGAGAACCTCGACAGAAAACTCAATGGGCCAGCGCCAAAGCTCACTTGGCTAATCCTCCGCCTGCGGTGCTGGCACCCCAGGTTATAGTCCCGGTTGGGGCGCCAGATTCTGTCCCGGTTGCTCCTCTTCCAGTCCTGCTCTCTGCTGTGTCCCGGAGTGCAGTGGAGGATGGCCCAAGTGCTTGGGCCCTGCACCCCATGGGAGACCAGGAAAAGCACCTGGCTCCTGGCTTCAGATCAGCGCGGTGCGCCGACTGCAGTGCACCAGCCGGAGCGGCCATTTGGGGGGTGAACCAACGGAAAAAGGAAGATCTCTCTCTCTCTCTGTCTCTCTCTCTCTCTCTCTCTGTCTAACTCTGCCTATCAAAAAAAGAAAGAAAGAAATAAAACATGACGCAGACTCCTAGCTTGGGGCTCTAAGGGTCTCAGGGAAAGACCCAAAGGAAGCCTGACTGTGCAGCCTCCAGGACACACGAGCTACATTTCAGCTACACAACACCTACAAAGCGTTCCCTGCACTTTTGGGGGCATCATTTTTAAGATGCACTGGGGGTCGAAGAGACTGAGAGGAAGCTTTAATCACAGGTGACAGACACGTTAGGCAGATAAACATCTCCTCCCCAGAAAGCAAGCTCAGAGATACAACTGAGCCACGGTCATGGACCACAAGAGTTCTGGGAAGTTAGAGAAGGGGACTGGTCCCAGGGATGTGAGCGCGTCCCAAGAACCAGAAGTCTCAGCCAGCAAAACCACAGGATCCCTATGCCTGAAACAGGGTGTCCCCTACATCCCAAACTCCAAATGTCACGAAGCAAAAGGAGAGGGTGCTAGGAGAACAAATGCAGGGCGCCTTAGATTTGGGGAGACAACTTTGATGCTGGGAGGTGGCATCAAAGCAGAGACCAGAGGCTGGGAAAGTTAGGAGAGCGGAGCCTGGAGAAAGGCGCTAGGGACACAGGGACTGGCAGGCGGGAGGTGGACAGAGGCCTGCGTGTTATCTGATGCCGGCTGAGCTCCAGGAGACGAGCACATGGGCCCCTTCTGAGGCCTGAACACAGGGGCAGGACGGGGTCCTGCTTTGATGCTGTTTCTGAACAGCCCTGCTCTCTGGTGCGTTCAGGAATGGAGACGTGAAGGATCCAGGAGGCCACTGCCCACGGCTGAACCCACTGGAAGTGAAACCCCCATGAGGGGAGATGCAGCAGGGAGCCTTTCTGGCTCCCCTGGCCGTCGCATTCCCCTACGTTCCCCGAAATGCCCAGACCATCTGGGCCGACCCCATCTGCGCCGCTGGCAATACTGGATGACCTTTGGCCATGCTGGCTGACCCTTGGATGACTCAGCTTCCTGGTAGTTAACTTGTGAAAGGTCCCGGCAGGAAGCCGTCAGAGTGCTATAAAAAACAGGGCCTTCCAGAAGCATCTGCCACACTTCTCCCCTTGATTCCAGGGCAGGGCTGTGGCCATTGAGCCTTTCTGGAATTGTCTGAATGAACGGTTAGTCTTAAAGTGTTGCCAGGTGGACGAAATCAGCTATGGTTTCTAGCCAGACACTTTGGAATTCAGGGACAAGTGGGGTCCCAAAATCGTTAGTGGGCAGCTGGCTCCTCTCCTCGGCTCTCATTCCCCTGCAGGGGACTTCTCTCTCTTCTTCAAGGCAGCAGTGCTGTCCCGGTGAGCTGTCCTGTCCATCCAAAGCCAAAAGAACAGGAGCCAGAAACTACGCTGCCTCCCCGGAAATAGAATGGAAGCTGCAGAATGAGAGGCCTCCCAGGAGACCGCTTAGTGCTAGTTCAATCTCGCCATTTCACAGGCTAAGAAACTGAGGCCCAGCCAAGGTAAGTATTTTTCTGGGGATCTCTCAGTCGGTGGGCCCCTGGTCATCTCAAGTTAATTTCCATTTGCCCTAAAACGGAAGTCTACATGTTGTATGTGTACACACACGTTGTACATGTGCATACACAACCATCTGCCTGTGCCTGCCTCCTCCTTTCGTCCTTGCCCTCCACAACTAAGAGGCACCGCAAACGGCCACCCTGGGGTTGACAAGGGCTACCACGCGGCTCCCTGGGTGCCTTAAACTCTGGCAACTCACAGCAGATCAGAAACCTGTTTTTCACACAAAGCTACTTCTGGCAAAAGCCCAGCTTTGTGGTCACTTTTGGTTCATAGGGTCTCAAAGAGAAGAAACACTCAGAAACTTTCTTATGCTTGGATTATCAGAAAATAGAAGACAGCCTTGGACAAGACTCTCAAGGAAACTGGAAAACAAGAATTCCTACCCAAGGTCAGGCAAAGCGTCACTGGCTGGCCCACTCTCAGAAAACAGCAGGGAGGAGCAGCACTAACTCCCAAAACAAATGGAACCTACTACTACCTAGAGCCACACCAGTACGCACGCCACAAACACAAAGGGCACCTGAAACTCCTCTTCTTCTCTCTGAACGCAGAAAGATTTTTTTCCGGAAGCAAAGTAGCTAAGTGGCATTCTAAGTTGTCAATATATTCTTTATGGTTATTATCTTGTTTTTTTTCCAATTAAAAGTCATATCTGAGCTGAGATTCTTGAAGCCCTGAGGGCTAAATATAAACCCTCCGTCATTTTCTTCTAAGTAAGTTAATTTAACACCTCACCCTTCCTGGCCTGCATAAACATATGTAAATTAAAATTCAGATCCTGCCTGAGAACAGATTCAAGAACAAAACATCTCTAAGCACAATTCCACTAAAAGACTGATTTCTAGTCTTGCACATTTTAGGTTTCCACCCCTTCCCAGATAACACATTCTCCACGCCCCACAGCCCTCTCTACGGCTCCACTTCGACCAGATCAACTCTTACTTTCTCTCCCAACCATTCCCCTGGGGAACAGCTCAGCACCGTCTAGCAACACTGGACAAGGCCCACACCCGTCCTCCTCCAAACACCCAGCAAACAGATTGAGTAACAAAGGCCTCCTGTGCCAGGGGAATCTGCAGACACAGAAATAAAGGTGGCACTGGGGTCAGCGAGCTTGTGCCTGTATGCCCAGGCTGCCCTCGTGCAAACATGAACCCCGGCTTCCAGAAGCGGTGCCTGCCAGCCAGCCGGGGGCTCACCTACACCTGGACTGGACAGCCATGAGGCGGGAAGCCCTGCAGGGCCGCAGTGCCCTCAAGCCTCAGGCCCAGGATCAAGGCCAGCCAGTGGAACACCCCGCATCTCCAGGAGGACTCACACTCTGAGAGGCCAAGTCTAAGCCGAAAGACAGGAAGGCACCTCCAGCTACACTGCTCCCTTCCAAACGGACAGGGAACCCGAGCAGGCCCCAGAGGCACACAGCTCCCAGACAGCTCTCTCCTTGGAAGGCACAGCTCTTACCTACAGGGTTAAGTCTCTCCCTCTCCACCCTACTAGTCATGACCTGAGCCAGTAAAGGTCACTCACGCACACCCTGACCCTCCTCACATCCCATAAGCACATTTACCATTCAGTCGCTTATCTGGGCGCTGCTCGCACACCTGCCGCCCGTGCCACCCAGTGAGCACGAGGCAGTAATGAGCAGATCACCTCAGATGCGGCAGCTACGTGCCCTGCTCCCTTTGTCTCCACACTCCTTGGGTCTCCGCTGTGCCGCAAAGGCTTCCCCAAAAGGCGCCGGGAGGTAACACTGCAGACCAGGCAGTGGGAGGAGAGGAAGTGTGGCTGCACAGCCCGTCTGGATACCTCTGGCATGCAGACCCCAAACCTCCAAAGCTTGCCAGGTTCAGAGCAGAACCCCCAAGCAGAGAGGCAGTGGGGGACACGTGTCCTGAGGATGGCTGGGCTCCCCAGGAACAGGCTCTTTCTCTTGGGCACAGAGAGATGCGTAGAGCCTTGTTCTAAGACTTGTCTCCTGCAGGTCTAGATATGGATCCTGAGATGCCACTGGGATTCCTTGGGGGCCGTGTCCAAGCCCTTCAGGCGAGGTCTGTCCTCCCGAGGGGAATGAGTCATTGGCACATCCGGCCTCCCTCCGCGGGGGCCCGTGTGGGGAGAGGTCTGGCTGAGCAGAGCCTCCCGCCTCCCTGGTGGCTGGCACACAGGGTCAGACCCTGCAGGCCCCCACGCTGTAATTAACACCATCATTCAACGAAGGGCAAGGGACGAAGTCGCACCTCCGCAGACGCCTTTCAAATCTCCCAGGGTACAGCCGTGACTATGAATCAGGCTAAGGCAAGCGGGCATTTAGCAAACAAACCATAGAGCCAGTGATTAAGGAGAGCAACTCTCTTGATTCTTTAAAGACACACCCGGCTTCACCCCTTGTAGCCTCAAACCTGGCTACAGGCACCAGCATCTTCTTGCCTCTGAGAAGGCTCCCCCACCTCTCCCAGCCGAACATCTTAGATCTGATCACCCACTCTCCACGCAGGAACTTCAATCCAGGTTCCCGACAGATGACTCTCATCCATGTCAGGACACAGCAGGGAGCAGCATGCACTCGGGCCACAGCGTGAGTCAGCAGCTGGGCCTGGCGTGGGTCAAGGCCCAGCAGGTCTGCCTGGCTAGCTTCCCGCCTGCACACACCCACCCTCCACCTTCCACTCCTCACGCCAGGCAGGGACAAGGTAAGGCCCCAGGAAAGCCCTCAGCGTGGGCAGCGTAGGGAAAGGAGGACCTGGGGCCTGCACACAAAGGCACCCGTGTCAGCACAGAAACATAAGCAAGCAAGGAAAACAGAGCCAGGGAGACCAAGGACACTCACAAACACAGAAGTACAGCTGTCATCTTCCTGCTCCTGGAGAGCCCCTCCCCACAGCGTCCCCAGACTGCCTGCCTGCTGCTCTGAGGGACGGATTCTCTTGAACACTAAGGGTGAGCATATACAATGACAACCCACAGTGGCCCACGCCTTAACAGCTCTGTGCACCGGCTGCCCTTTCCTAACCTGCCGGTTATGACCTACACAGCCCTGATGCACACTGCCAACTGAAAATGTGTTTCTTAGCATGTCCTGAGTATAACTGGCTCCTCCCCATTCCCCGGCTAAGGAGACATCTACAGCAGCCGCGGATGGCCACCCTCGCCTTAGACAACAGATGGGAGACAGGCTGTGTAAGGAGAGAGGTTAAGCGCCCAAGGCCACAAAGCTGCAGAGATCCTGCAATCATGCTGGAACCAGAGCCTGGATTTTCCATTCCGATGAGCTAACCATCCCCCTTTAACAGGATGCCAGTTTGATAATAAGTACCGTGACCTAGGACCTGCAAAGAGGTTTGTCCATTTTAAACCTGCGCCCTGCCAGCCTGGCTTCATCTTCTTACAGATGCAGGTGGTGCACCTGGTGAGGGGGGCAGAGGCCCAGGCATTATTACTCTTCCCTGTGTTCCATGAGAAGACTGCGGCGTCAGCAGCTCTTCCCATAGGTCGCGTGTGGACTGTGATCTGGAAAGTCCAATTCCACTCGCTCTATGGGGTGTGACTTCAACTCTGTGGCAGTGAGACGGGGCCATAGCAGCTACAATCGGCTAGAGAGAAAAGCCAGACAGAGCCATGCCCTGTGGCAAGAGCTGTTTGTCAGCACCCCCTGCCCTGCCTCCTGCAGCCTGTGCCTGAAGAACTCGGGGCTGTGCTTTGGGCCTGGCATTCTAAGCCAGGATTCCCTGCTGCTGCTACCCTCCACTCTGGTTCCCTCCCTCGCAAGCATGCGGTGGGGCCCATCATGAGCCCAGCCCTGTCTCTCCCAGAGCCCAGATCATGGGCTCCACTACCATTCACATCTGAGTTTGCACCCAGCACCACCTCTTCCCTTCCTCTCTTCTCCCTCGCCAGCCCCGCTGCAGCCGAAAAAGGCTCGGATTTCAGGGCATGTTATTTTTCTGAAGGTCAGTTTTCTCATCTAGGAAACGACAACCAGCACATGCCTTTTCTTGCCTTCAAAGGACAGCCAGGAGGATTAAATGACAGAGTAGAAGGAAATACATTACAAGAATACTGCTGGCCGGCGCCGCGGCTCACTAGGCTGATCCTCCGCCTGCGGTGCCAGCACCCTGGGTTCTAGTCCCGCTTGGGGCGCCAGATTCTATCCTGGTTGCTCATCTTCCAGTCCAGCTCTCTGCTGTGGCCAGGGAGTGCAGTGGAGGATGGCCCAGGTCCTTGGGCCCTGCACCCACATGGGAGACCAGGAGGAAGCACCTGGCTCCTGGCTTCAGATCAGCACAGCGCGCCGGCCATGGCGGTCATTTGATGGGTGAACCAATGGAAGGAAGACCTTTCTGTCTCTCTCTCTCTCTCACTGTCTAACTCTGCCTGTCAAAAAAAAAAAAAAAAAAAAAAAAGGAATGCTGCTATATACAATTGCAATTTACAAACCCATCCAGGCATTCAATTATAACAGGGGTTAAGATTAACTCAATGCTTAGCATGTGCATGGAATGATTCTTAACACTAGGTGTATCGCCTCAATTAATTCTTATAGCAACACTGCAAAGTAGGTACTGTTATAATCCTTATTTTATAGATGAGAGAAATAAGGCACAGAAAGGGTCTGTTATTATTCCGATTTTACACCTGAGAAAAATAAAGAACAGAGTAACACTCCAGAACCCTCAGGTATGGTTCAACCTGAATAACTACACTGTAACCGTTAAGCAGACTGCCTCTGATGCAATCTGTCATTAGCTTGGCAAGACAGCCAATCACAAATAAGATGCCACCTGAGCTTCCCAGTAGCCTTGTCAAGAAGATAAAGAAGATTAAATTCCTGTAGTTTCACTAGGGAAAAAAAAAAAAAAAAACAGTTTGGAGAAACCTTGTTGGTAGCTTTGGGATCCGCATGGAGGAAAGGCCTATACTTCTGGGAATGGAAAGTTCCTACCTGTACTTCTGGGGAAGAAACGTCCTTGTCAAGGTCCCCGCGGGTGCCTAAAGGTCAACCAATGAGGATCAGACCCGCCTCAACCTTTAACTCCCATGCCCTGAATCTATAAAAGGAGCTCTCCCAATCTCTGACACGCGACTTCCCCGGCGCCTGCACTGTTGCTCTGTTGGGACCAGGGAACCTCGCCCGGGAGTGGAACCCCATTAAAGCCTGTGAATGAACTGATTCGTCTGCCTGGGAAGATCTGTTATGCACCGGACACCTTACACTTGTCTTGTCTGAGGTTTCCAAGCTAGTTAATGGCAGGACCAGGGCTTAGATTCCTGGGGCTTGTCCCCTGCTTCCATTGCCATTCCAGGGGCTTCAACGCTGGTCCCGAGGCTGACATGCATACACCTCTCCCAAGCCCCCACTCACAGCAGCACCTTACGTGGACCCTTTCTGGTCATGCCAGGGAACAAAAGTAGTGGAAACAACAAAAGAGGCTTCTGTGAGCAGCAGGCACCACAGACTGCGTGGCCGGGGCACTCGGGGTCCTGGCGCTTTCTATGCTGCCCGCTGGCTGTGCCTGATGGATCGAGGGGCCTGGCAGACTCAAAGGCAGTGTCCTCAGGGACACAAGGCTGCAACCTCTCAGCGTGACCCACAAGGGCCAGGCGCTTCCTAAACCTGTTATGCAACCCCTGCTGCAGGCGGGATTCTTCCCTCTTTCGACACGCTTCACTTCTCCCTGGAGAGAAAGCATGAACGGGGAACCGGAACACCTCTTAGTGCCCAGACAGCAGCCAGCCCCGTGCACCGTGTGGACTGGCAGCCAGGTCAGGGGTGCTTTCAAAGCACCTCTGTGAGCCAACCTGAGCTTCTGGAATGACTGACGGCCACGGTGGTGAGGAGGTGGACGCAGGGGGACAGGTGGGAAACAGAGCTGAGGACCACTGTCTCCTACGCTCGAGAGTGCCTGGCAAAGCAATCAGAGTGACACCCTGCAGGCTCCAGACTTCAAGTCAGCAGCAGCGTGGACCCTGCCGAGTCCAGACAACCCAGACCTTGTCCTGCCAGCCCATGCGAAAAGACAGTAATCCCCCTTATCCGCTGTTTTGCTTTCCAGGGTTTCTGCTGAGGTCCAAGCACATTACATGGAAAATTCCAGAAATAAACAATTCGTAAATTTCAAATAACTTTTATTACAGTACAGCATTCTATTTATTATTAGTTATTGTTCATCTCTTATGCTACCTATTTTTTTAAATTAAACTTCACGACAGGTCCTTAGGTAGGGGGAAAAGTGTTAGTTACCTACAAGATGGGGTATATGCATGGCTTCAGGCATCCACAGAACATTTGCCCAGCAGGTCAGCAGGCACCACTGTCCATGCTAAGGCAACTCTTCTCTGCAAAAGGTGCCAAAGCTCCTGGCCTAACTTACAGGCAGCAGGCCTGCTTTGGGAATGGGGCCTGGTCTATCAGAGTGACTGACAAGTCAGCCACTCAGGGAACGTGCAAGGCAATGAGTAGCCAATTGCAGAAGAAGCCTCATGGGGTGGAGCTGCTGCTTGCTGGATTCTACTACAATAAAAAGGGCTCAGAAAGGAGCCAAGAAAGCCTTTTTGTGTGGCCAAGATAAGTTACAAATTCAAAACAAGGCAAAGCAACAACGAGCTATTTTGGTTTTCATTGGCCTCTCTTCGAAACAGCTGTGCCTTCAGTCACTCCAGCAGTCTTCACAGAGTACCTCTCTGTGGCACAGGCCGGTGGGGCAGTGGTGGGGCAGTCAGGCAGAGGATGTGAGGAGGGGACAGGAGTCAGCATCCCCGTAGGCCAGGCGTGTGCGGGAGGCAACCAGAGTGGCCACAGCGTTGCCAGGCAGGGAGACGCTGCCAGACGTGAACGCAGAGGCTGCGGCTGTTCCTGCACAGCCTGCTGCCTCTGGAGAATGGGATGGATTTTCCATGCCGAGGGGCTAACCTGGCCTCTATAAGTAGATCCCAGTGTGATGACAAACGGGACCCAGCACTTGCACAGAGCTTTTCCCTTTCAAATCGTGCTCCCTGCAGACCTGGCCCTGTTGCTAACTAGATGCAACAGTGGGCCTAAAAATAACAATAACAATAATAATAATGGAGGCAGGGCAGGCATTGCTACTCTTTCCCTACTTTAGACGTGAACACTGCAGCCCACCAGGATGCTGGAGGGCTCTGAGGCCAGTGAGAACAGCTCTGAGTGATGTCAGAATGATTTGCAGTACTCTGTTCACCAGAGGCTTACGGAGCACCTACTAGGCACCAGACACTGTATCTAGGAAAGGAAATACGCTGGCAAAGAGCAAAAAGCCCCGCCCACTGGAAACTTACATTCCAATGAGGGGAGACAGACCCTAAACAGTGTAAGCAATACTGCACCTATAAACAGAATACACGAACAACACACGTAAGTGATGGACAGTGCATGACAGAAGGCAATGAACTGGGCAGAAAAACGAGCAAGGATGGGCAGCAGGGACGCTGCGGGGAGGGGAGGCTGTGCGCACTGTGAAGGGGTGGGAGTGTGGGGAAGCCCTCTGGGCCCCCTGAATCATGGCAGTGGGAAGAGACAAGGGAACAAATTCAAGAGGTAACACACAGGCCAAACTGGGCACGCCTTCTGTGCCTATGAGGCAGGGGCTGCAGAAAAGCCGAAGGGGCTACCAAGGTTCTGAGGAAGGGGACAGTAGGACATCCATTCCGGACATGCCATGTCCACGGTGCCCATGAGGTAGCCAGGTGCAGGTCTGTGAGGCCATCGGAGATACAGCTCCCGAAAGAGGCTGCACCTGAGACACAGATCTGGGCCTTATCAGGAACCTGAGACCCGTGAGCTGGGGGCAGTTAAGGGGGCGGAGGGCTGAACTGTGAAGAAGCCCAGGAGCTGGAGGAGCCAGACCCACTGAGAGCCAAGCGAAGCAGCGGGCTTGTACGCTGACCCCTCTGCAGGTGCCTGCAGCAGGCTCAGAGGCACAGATGAACTGGAAGAGGATGGCTGGGGTTAGCACCAAGATCACCAGCAGCCTCATGAGGTTTCAGGGGAGTCAGGGCCCAAGGGACAACAGGTGGGCAGGCAGCAACTGAGTGTCGAGAGTCCTTTCATATCATCATTACTTTAAGAAAAGAAAAACAAGAGCAACCAGAGCTAGTTCAGAGCAGGAGTTAGGGTGCCTTGGGGCACGCGGGGTCTTGAGATGTCTGAGGATGGTTTGTTGATTTAAAATGATTAAAAAATTAAAAGTATTACCTGCTTTCAAGGAGGACCCAATAAGGAATGGCGAACTGGTTAACAAGAGACAGGTGACAAAACCAACTTCCACCGTCACCGATCATGGACAGCGCCACACCAGCCACTGCCTGTTGGAATTCCTCCAACAATTCTTCAGGGTAGGGCTTGAAATGAATATTCTCACTTTGCAGGTTAGGAGTGGAGCTTCCAGAGGTCAAGTCACACCCCCCAGGTATAGAGCCAGGAAAGAAACCCACGTGTGTCCGAGACACTGGACTACCCTTCTGCACCTGCTGATTCACCTTTGAGGAATAAAGATCACCTATTCCCTTGTGATGGGTGCATGGAGGCTGAAGGAGTTTGGAAGGACAGTGACAAGAAGATGAGTGTGATCAGGGTCCTGGTGTCTGTGTGATCTAGGAAGCGAAATGCCACACCCAGGCTGGAAACAATGGAGGGGTGGGAGGGACAGAAGCAGCTGACTGGGCCATGCAGAAGCACAGACAGCAGAACTGAGGGCCGTGTGGCAAGGGAGCGTGGGACACTCCCAGAGGCCGTGCTGGAGGCTGTGTATGAAGCCCTCCTGGAGGGCTTTGCTGCCCCGTAGACAGAGGGGCTGCCCAGGATTGGGGAGGGAGTGCGCCAGCACTGGAGGAAGCAAAGGCAGAGAAGCCAGAGGTCCAAGGATGGCTGCAGCGATTGACCACAGGGTGCATTAAGTACCGTTCCAAGTGCATTAGAACTGTATGGGGATGGGGGTGGCGTCATGGTGCTGTAGGTTAATCCTCCGCCCGCAGCACCAGCATCCCATATGGGTGCTGGTTCTAGTCCTAGTTGCTCCTTTTCTGATCCAGCTCTCTGCTATGGCCTGGGAAAGCAGTAGAAGACGGCCCAAGTTCTTGGGCCCCTGTATACACATGGGAGACTGGGAAGAAGCTCCTGGCTCCTGGCTTCAGGATGGCACAGCTCCAGCTGTTGCGGCCATTTGAGGAGTGAACCAACAGAAAGAAGACCTTTCTCTCTGTCTCTCCCTCTCACTGTCTGTAACTCTACCTCTCAAATAAAAAAAATAATAAAATCTTAGGGAAAAAAAAAAAAGAACTGTATGGGGAAATGGGGCACAGAGAGATTAAGAAGTTTGCTCAAGGTCACACCCAAGTGGGAACTAGGATTCTGTCCCAGGCAGTCAGGCTCCAGGGTCAAGTTCCTGGGGCCAGCATTGTGGCAAGGTAGGTTGAACTGCTGGTTCCATTCCTGGCTGCTTCACTTCCAATCCAGCTCCATGCTAATGCACCTGGAAAAACAGCAGGAGACGGCCCAAGTGTGTGGGTCCCTGCCACCAATGTGGGAGACCCTGAGTTCAGCCCGACCCAGCCCTAGTCATTGTGCCCTTTTGGGGAGTGAATCAGTAGATGAAGGAGGCCCTCTTTCTTTATTTCTCTCCCTCCCCTCCATTTTAAACAAATAAAATTCTTTTTTTTTTTTTTTAAATGTTGTGCTCCTAACAATTAGGAAGGGGAGTGGTAGGAAAGGGAGAAGGGACCTTCAGGGAAGAGGGGTAGACCTAAAGGCACCTGTTAACAAGGAATTTCCACAGGGTCTGGAGGAAGAATAAGGGTAGAATGAAAGAAGCAATGGGAAGCTGAAAAAGAAAGGAAGAGAAAGCAAGAAGAAAATTGGAGGGACCTGCATTGTGATGCAGTAGGTTAACCCACTGCATGCAGCACCGGCATCCCGTATGTGTAATGGTTTGAGTCACGGCTGCTCCACTTCGATCCAGCTCCCTGCTAATGGCCTGGAAAAGCAGCAGAAGACAGCCCTAGTGCTCAGGCCCTTGCCACCTACATCGAAGACCCAGATGGAGCTCCAGGCTACTGGCATTGGCCTGGCCCAGCTCTGACCATTGCAACCACCTGGGGAGTGACTCAGCAGATGGAAGATTGACTCCCTCTCCCTCTCTATCTCTGTAACTATGACTTTCAAATAAACACATAAATCTTTAATTTTAGAAAAAGTATGTCTAGCTAGAGGCATTAAAAAAGAGAGAGAATTACATTCCTTCCTTTACAGGTAAGAATGTTAAAACCCCAAAACACCAGGTGTCCTCGGCCCAATCAGCAAGTCAAAGCCTGGGGACTGGCATCTCCTAGAGCGAGACATCCACCTGGGGAGGAGCTTGAGGGAAAGCGGAACAGTCCCACTCAGAGGGTGTGACTGGACACTTCCCACCGGGAAGCGTGTCAGCTGTGGGCACTCGGGCTGGGTGGTGGAGGAGCAGGCCCGGGGCAAGGCAAGGCCTTCTGAAGTGCTCCAGCAAACACAGATCGCAGGCATGTGTCTGCAGCCGGTGCTCAGGGGGCTGCAGCTTGATTCAGGTTAAAAACAAAACAACCAGAAACTCTGTCAGAAGGAAAAGTTGAAGGATAAAGGAGGCAGAGTAAGGGTCAGGTTCGAGAGAGAGCACCAAAGCCTTCAATGGAGGGAGTCAGGAAAGGCACCCCCAAGTCAGAATGGGGTAAACAGGCAGAGCGGAACCAAAGCCTTGAGAAGGGGCACTGCTCCAAAGAGCACAGGGGACATCTCTCTTCGATGAGATAGCCACAGGTAGCTAAACTGTTCTCAAACGGAAAGCAGGCAAAGGTATGGGACTCATCCCCCCACTCCCAGCACCCACGGGCACACCTGTGGCTTCAGCAGCGCAATCCATCAAACGCCCCCATCAAACCCCAAACATGGCTCCTACTAAACAGCTGAGCTTCCCCTTTGCTGCTCACTGGAATTCTAGGTGCCACCCTCTACGCCTTGTACCCCGGGCAAGAGGAAAGCGGACACGTGGGAGCCAGCTCGGTGCCGGAGAGGGCCTCGCCCCTTGCACCTGTGGCAGACCCGAGGGGCACAGAGCAGGGCTATCAACAGCAGCATATCATGAACTAAGGACTAGAACTGCAGGCAAGAATACTCCCATTTTTGACTCCCTGCTCCCATACAATCTACCTTTAAGAAAAAAAAATTCATCTCTCTTGGAAGAAAGAAGAGAAGGTAAGGGAGGAACCTGAAGGAGAGAAGACGGGGAAGGGAGAGAGAGAAATCACTATAATTTTATTCCAGGAACGAGAGCAATTTGGGATTTCACGCCCTCTTGCTGCTGAAAGGCCTCGACTGTACTTTGTTTCCAAAGCGCTGAAGTGGGTGGGAGGGGACTGCGGCAGCTGCCTGCACCCTCCCCGCCCTGCCAGCACCCTTCCTCCCTGCACCGCGAGGCCAAGCTGAGGAAGGCGGGCCACGACAGCACCTGCCTGGCCAGTGCTACCCTGAGCTCAGAAGGGCTGCCAGTGGACTTCCACGGAGGGCTGCGAGGGCAACCCGCCGAGCCCAGCACCTCCCGACGAGGCCGAGCCTCCTGGGGCTCCCCAGCTCCCCTGTGCCAGGCTGGAAGGAGGGTGCATCCTCGAAGAGTTAAAGGGCAGGGCTTCCCGGACAGGCTGAGCAGAAGGAGGGCTGAGAAAGGGTCAGCGGAAGTGCCTGCGCTTCGAATCTTTCCTGTTTCCTTTTGCCCCTGCTTTCGCCATGGCAGACTCGGCAGGGTCTAGAAGCGTGTGCCTAATCTGGTTGGAATTTCCTCCTCCACCCACCTGGCATGCGCCCCACAGCTGTGAACACTCCTGACCCGGCCAGGGCTCCTCGCTTCCACCCCAACTGCTGCTCGAGGCCACCACCCCACTTGCCACTTTGGAATACCAGGAAGAGGCTCGCGGGAAGCCTGCTGGCAAGCCCTGACTGCAAAGAAGCCAGCCACTGCTGCTGCCTTTTACTGACAGGCCTGCCGGGGCACCGCTTAGCTGCTGCATCTACTCCTCTCGGGCAGCCTAAGGTCCCAGGAACCCGCCCCCAGGTACATCCCACCATGGTGGCACCCAATGAAACAGGAAGGCACAGGAAGATTCCCAAGACCTTCCAGTTACCCACTTAATAATCTCAGGGTGCTGACCGCTAGGGCTTCAGAGACATCAGGGTGCATGACGCACAGTGGCTTTTACAGTTTCTTGACCATAACCCCCAGCCCTAAGTGCATTTTACACTGCTCCCAGGAGAACACACGTGCAACCCAAACAGAATTTCAACAAGCAACTTTCTCCTTACTATTCATGCCGTTCATGCTCCCATTTTGTAATCGTACCATTTTTTTTTAATACTGAGCCTACGAATAGATCATGACTCACAGTTTTAAAAAACACCAGTTATTAAAGTGACTTTGGGGGAGGGGGTGGAGTGAGACCTCATGAAGAAGAAAAATTCAATATTATAATGGCAAGTAAGTATCAGCGAGGCTGCCTTTCTGTGCTTAGGACCAGCAAGCTCAGGGTTGAAAGTGCCCAGCACTGGATTCTACTGTCCACACTTCCTAGAGCAGAGAGATTTGATGGATTGCAGGCTGACTGGACACTTGCATTTATCACAGGATCAAAGCTACAAAATATATGCCTTGCAAAATCATGGTAAACATTTTTTTCTTCCAAGAGACTATTTTCACGGATTTGGTTGTAATAATTGTTTGGAAATTGCAGGTAACAGAAAAGAGGACAACAGGTGTTCTATGCTCAGAGAAAGGGCGCTGCCACAGTGCCCACTTCCAAGTGACAAAACTAAGGCACGGAATAGTGGTTATGGCACAAAGCGAGCTAAGGGCAGGGCTTGAAATTGAACCCAGGTCTCCTGACTCAACTGCTCATGGTCACTCACTGAGTGACATGGATGCCTCCCTGACACCTCACGGTGGGCATGGACAGGTCAACCGGGACACTGTGGCAGACTCTGTGGGCTGACACAACCTGCAGGGGAGCCACTTGACTTCTCTGTGCCTTTTGTCTCTGCTGAAAACTGCAAAGAGTCATCCTAGCTAGAATAGCCCTTTTCCCAAGGCAGTTGTAGAGAGACAATGAGGTGCTTTAGAACAAACCCATGCATTCAAGAATCGCAAAGCACCTAAGGATAACATCAGGGGTCAGAGTTGGACACCTAGGACCTAGAAGATCCTACAGATTACCTAACCCAAGGCCTCCTTCAACAGCCAAACCCTATAGGGTGAGTGACTTATCACACATACCATGCTCACAACCTGACCACAGGTGAAAACTGCTACTGAAGGTAATACTAAGTATACAAGTCCCATCTGAACCAAAACAGACCATGGTCTGAGGGCAAGAGGAGGGGCAGCGAGAAACTAAACACAGAGGAACTAAAGTAGAGCCTGCAATTTAAACAGCACCTGAGACAACCACTTTAAATATGGGGACTATCTGAGGGAGTCCTTCTTATACCAACGGCACCTGGTACCTGCCCAGGGTCTCATCTGGAGAAGCCCCGAACACCTGCAAAACAAAGTACCTCCCCCTTGGTGACAGTGGCAGGGAAGGGCCACTTCTCCAATTCTCCACTGTGACAACTGGCGAGACACGGTGGGTGAGGGCTCCGGCCCAGCAGCATAGTGCAGCAGTGGCCTCACATTACTACAAATACCCAGGCCTTTTCTCACTGGACTCCTGCCTGTCCAGCCACTGACAGGCCGTTCCAACAGTTACCCAGAGAGCACTCTAAGTTAGATCTTCCGGCCTTCCCACCTGCTCTGGTGGGGCCGGCAAAACAACAGCTACCGCTGCAGGTGGAGAAGCACTGTGTACCTGCTTTGCAAGGTGACTGCCACCTAGAAAGACCCTCAACTTCTCCCCCTCTCCCCATCCTCCTCCCACTCCGACCCCCCGCAAAGCATAGGGGAGCTGCACCCAGCTGATTCTGCTGGCTATGACCCTGGGCCCCTTGATCAGTTCCCCCTGCCAATCTTGCAAGTCCCCCCTCATCAGTGTCTGTTTTTCATTTGTGAACCAACCCCCAGGCTACTTGTGCAGACAACATGGGTTACCACTGTGAAAGCGCAATGTTCACCAGTCAGCAAGGCCATGACTTCCTGCACCGCGCTCTCTTCTGGTCATTCAGTGTCCAGGACAGGCTGACAGGCAGGGGCTCTCAGTCCCACCGGCAAAACCCGCCTGCTAAAGCTGGCAGAAGTGCACTGAAAACTACCTGCGGAAATGGCCGGGACAAACTATTACACAACCCGTAGTGAGGGCTCCGTGAGACGAGATCTGCCTGCCTGCCCACCTCCCAGCAAGCAAAAGGACAAGCAAACGTCACTGAAGGTCTCACTGTCCCCCAGTTACTTGAACTCCGGGCAAGAGGTGCAGCAACCCTGAGAAAAGGGGCTCCCACAGGGCGCCGCCGAACCCTGACCCCCAAAAGAGCTCCCAGGAGCCGGGAGGCCCCTTGCCAATCTTGCACGTCCCCCCTAACCACCCTGGCTGGGGTCGGAGAGGGCAGCGGCCACACGCCAGGGGCCGGAGGGCGCGAGGCGGGGCAAGGGCCACGTTTCTCAGCGCCAGCGTGGTTGGCGCTTCCCCGCCGCGAGCGCCGCAGAAACGGCGCACGTGTGGGCAGCGCCGGCCACCGCCGTACCGCCAGCGCAGTCAGACCGTACAGGGCTGCAGGGGGGCCCGGCCGCCGTCGCCACCGAGGCCAGCCGCGCTCGCCACTCGTGCTCCCACGCCGCGACGCCAACCAGCAACCGGGGCCCGGCACGCGGCGGTACGGGGCGCCGGCCGGGGCACCCTCGGCGGGGGCGGGGTGCCCGGGGAGCCCCGGTGCGCGGCGGCGGAAGGAGAGGCGCTGCGCACGCCTTCTCCCAGAGAGACCCCGGCCCGGCCCCCGGCTCGCAGCCGCCGCCGCCGCCGCCCGCCGCGGGGAGAGCGTGGTTTCGGGGCGCTGCCTCAGACTGGTGTTGCGCGGGATGCACACGCGCGCGCGCGCGCGCGCTCCTCCGCTGCTGGCTCTGTCCCCGAAGTCTCCCCGCGCCTCACCTTCACTGAGTCCACCGGGTACATGACCGAGTGCTCC
This sequence comes from Oryctolagus cuniculus, assembly GCF_964237555.1. Lineage (NCBI taxonomy): Eukaryota > Metazoa > Chordata > Mammalia > Lagomorpha > Leporidae > Oryctolagus > Oryctolagus cuniculus. The sequence continues at coordinate 50,840,784 of NC_091433.1, forward strand.
AGGATCCCGGCCATCGCTCCGGCTGTCATGTGCGTGGATAGGGAGGCGCTGGTCGGCAGGTTCTCATAGTCCTCCGACCCGGCGTCCTTGCCGCCGCCGCCGCCATCTCGGCTGTCCCCATCCATCCTTCGCCCCACAGCCTGGCTCCCTACGCCGCCGCTGCGTAGCTCCATCCGCCAGCCCCGCGGGGCGCCGGAGGCTGCAGGAGGTGGGCAGGGAGGGGGAGGGGGCGAAAAACTTCACTTCTTAAAGTGGGAACCACCTCCCCGGGGCTGCGGCGCCTGACGCCATGGCGGGCTGGGGTGGAGCAGAGGGGCCCGAGGCACCAATCACTGGAATACAAGAGACGGGCCGCGGCCGCGCCATTGGTGTGCGGGACAGTGGGGACCCGCCTCCCTATGTGACGTCACTGTCCACTGCAAATTTCCAAGCAACCGGATGGGGGCGAGAGGGGACGTTGGGGTGTCCCGGGAAGTTAGGCTACCTAAGTGGGTTGGGGAGGGGGATGCTGCCTCGCAAGGGCCAGGCATTGGGGCCGGCCACTGGGGAGGGTAGGCCAGGCCACCGTGAGGAGGTGCCCGGAGCTGGAGGGAGATCAGTATCAGCGGCTCAGGGAGATTCCGCCCCCAGAGCCGGTGGTTTTGGAAACCCTATGGCTCAGCAAGCTTCAGCATTCCTGAGGCCTGAAGGGGGTCGGGGGAGTTGCTAGCAATGTGAATTATGGGCTAGTTGGGGTGGTTGGTTGTTGGGGGGGAGGGTCGTGAGGAGACTGGGGTTCTAGAATTGAGGACACACCTCACTTTCAGTGGTGCGTGCACCATTCATGCAACGCGAGGGCAGATACCCTGCAGGTGACAGAGTTAAAACTCAAGGTTCCCATCCAGACTGCTTTGTTGGAAAGAACCTCGTTTATCCAAGGTGGTTTTCTGGACTGAAAGCACATAGCGTGCAGTTAAGTGTGTTCCTCCTACTGTTCTCCCAAAGGAGCAAGTCCACCTGCCTGGATTGACCAAGACAAAAAGTAGTAACCAGCAGGGAGCCCTTCTGATGGGCACCTCCTGCAAATTTTCTTTGGGTTTGATGTGCAAGAGGTCAGGAGATCGACTGAGGCCTGGTCTCAGGCTGGGAGTGCCAAGTGGCAGGGAGCAAAACCTTGCGGTGGGGGTCTGTCTTTGCAGACTCTGGTCTTCTTCTAGTTCAGGTCGGCTGACTTCTTCAATAAATTGTAACCCAGGCTGCTTTGTTTTAACTTATGGAATACTGATGTGCTCCCTGGAGAGAAAGGGGAAAAATCAAATAGTAAGGGTGAGACCAATCTGCTGATGGAACTTTCCATGTAAATGCATGGTTCAGGGCTGAAGACACTGCCAGCTGATCAGCTTCTACAGCACCAGGGCCCCCCTGCCTTATCTGGACAGGGCTTCTGGTCGGAAGGCTGGGCCTTGAGATACACAAGGGTGGAGGAGACCCTGAAGATGCTGAGCCTGCCTAGGTTCAGGTCACAGCATCCAGGCAGCCTCCTCAGGACTGATCCAGTGATGTGCACGTAAATAAAAGGAGACATCAGCTCCAAGGACGCCATTTCCCCGTGTTTGACAGCTGCTGTAGTTGCTCCCAAGATGACTGCTAAGGATGTGATAGGTGCAAACAAACTCTCTGTGTTTAATGATGACTACGAGAAGATTCCTCTACTTTTGTCAAAGGCGATTTTTAAGAAATGTTGATCAGAAGTTGTTGGTTCTCATTAAAAAAAAAAAAATGGATGCCTTTTAACCAGAATTTTGGGAACTTATAGTCCTACTTCTGGGAATGTGACAGAAGAGCCTGAATACCCTGGAAACTCTTCTTCAAAGCGTTATTTATAGTAAATAATTAGAAGCAACCTAAGTGTTCAACCAGAGGAGAATAACTAAGTAAATTATAACACATGTATTCATGCAACATTAGGCAGCTGTTAATTGTTATTGTACTGTGCAACATTATTATTACAGTGCAAAGTCAGATGAAAAAGCAAAACGAAATTCTATAACCACTGCACTCACAATGACGTTCACGTGATAGGAAAAGCATGAAGTGGTTATTGTACTAGTGTCAGATTATAGGCAACTGCTTTGACTCTATTTTTCAGATTTTGAGTAATATTTGTATGATTTCTACAATTAAAAAGGGGCAGGCATTGGCACAGAGGTTTAAGCTGCCACTTGGGATGCCTACATCCCATAATCAGAGTATGTGAACTGAAACCCATCTCTGCTCCCTGCTCCAGTTTCCTGCTAGTGTGCACCTTGGTGTTGACCTGAGTGTCTGGGTCCCTGCCAGCCATGAGGGAGACCTGGCTTGAGTTCTCAGCTCCTGAGCATTTGGCAAGCAAACTCTGTGTGTGTGTCTGTGTGTGTCTGTTTCTTAAATAAGTAAAAAATTTTGAAAAAAGAAAAAAATCATTCTTTCTAGAAAATACATATATATGTGTGTGTATATATATATCCTATATACACAAAATCCTATACAGATATGTGTATATATCCTTTATAGCTATGTTTATATACAAATTGTGTGTGTGTGTGTGCATGCTGAGAAATTCTCTGAATTTTGCAATGTTGACATTGGTAGAGAGAAATCATATTTTGCATGACTAACAAGATTCTTGGCAATATGAATATGCCCACAGTCTTCAAAGACATAAGATTTTTTAAAAAATAAAAAAGTATTAAATAAGTGTTAAGTTGGAAACAGTTGAAATTCTTTGGAGCACCTAGTGTATGTATTCAGTATTGTTTCCTCCCTCCCTTTACATGACAGACACAATGGTTGGCCACTCAGGGTTCTTATGCCCCTTCTTACACTGCAGTGGAGAGAACATCTGAAGCCACATTTCTCAGACTCCCTTGCAGCTGGGGGTCTCAATGTGAATTATAATCTGCCAGTTGATGAACCGGTGATAGGTGCAGCGTGAAAATGAGTTGAAGCAAACTTCTGCTGTTTTCACACCTGCTGCTGACTAGCAAGGCCCTAGACACTTGGGGTGGAGACAGATAGGGTGGGCAGTGGATTCCCTGCTGTGGCAGCAGTGCAGTGTCTGATCACCAGATTCACGGGTGTGGAGAGGCACTTGTGGAGTTCAGGGTAGCAGCAGTGCTGGCAGCTTCCTGATCCCTGCACCACTGCTGCCGTTGGTGGCCTTGATTCCTCACCTTTGAGGACGCGACAGCCATTCCCTTGGCAAGGTGGTCTGGCATTGCAGATCTGAGAGTTGTCCCTGGAAGCCCAGCCTATACAGTCTGCTGCTCCACTCCTCCCAGCAGCATTGTGGCCAGCAGCAAGAAAGTGTAATAAATAAAAGAGAAGCTGCTTCCAGACATCAGAACCCAGCAGCCAACCCTGTTCCTAGACCTCTGGAAAAGGCCTGCTGGGAGATGGCAGCAGCCCGGCCGCCTTAACCTGGTGCTTCAGTGCCATTCCAGCAAGAGGGAGCAGATCTTTCTGCAGCAGGCAAGAATGTGGACCCAGGAGCCCAGGAGTGGCTGCTAATTTGATCCTCTCCTCTGAGGTAGACCAGGAGACAGAATGACTCCATTAGAGTCTCATAACAACTTTCTGAATGTTGAAGTCTGAAGTTGATTTGCTCTACCTCCCAAGAGTCTGCCCCTACTCCTGTGTCCACTCATAACCATGCCAAGTGACCTCAGCTGGGTCACCCTACGCCCTTACTCCTCTGCTGGGGACACCCGTGCCATCCTCCATGACCCAAAGACACCAGCCTCCCCCCTTCAGCACAAAGCTGTCACAGCACAGTTGTAGCACTCCTCTCACTGCAGAAGCATCCTCTGGGAGATGGCCCAAGGCTCAGAAGCTACCAGAGGAGATGGCAGAGCAGTGGTGGTACATCACGTAGATTCTGGGCAGGGTATGCCCCCTCTCTGCATCTGCATGGCTGGGCCATGGACCACCAGTTGGCCACCCACCCCAAAAGCTGACATCTAACTTTTGCCTCTCCTCATCTATTTCCACAAATATGCAGGGCCCCCATTGCCTAACAAAATCTCCCTTCCCTCCTCCACACCTAAAGTTCATGTCCAATATCCCTCCTCCATCCTGAAGTCCTTGAAAGAGTCATCTCTTGCCCACTCTCCTTACTCACAACGCACTCATTCCTTAAACCTTTGCCTGGTCGTTTCTAACTCCTGCCATTTTGTACAAAATCTCTTGCAAATGACTTCAATGAGGTCACCAATGACCTCAATGCCAAATCATCTGCAGCCTCCAGAGCGACCCTCCCGACCTCTGCCTCCTCCTTTCGGATGCCTCCCTCGCTTGTGCTTTCTTCATTCCGCCCTCTGCCTTCTCCGTGCCTCCTTCCTCCCACACTGTCCTCCGAGCTTCTCTGCTCTCTCACCTGTGGTCATCTCTGCCAGCCCCATGCCCAAGTTACCAACCCTGACTCCTCCAAGCTCCTTTCCCACAATGCCTCCCAGATAGCGCCATTTGAATAATCTGCCCAAACCAAAGCTCAGATGTGACTTTGTGTCCTGGAGCTGCTGTAACTAAGCAGTACAAATCAGGTGGCTTACAACAACAGAAATGTATTGTTTGGCTATCTGGAGGCTAGACATCCAAGATCGAGGTGGCACAGGATCCTTCACTGCTTTTTCCTAGCTTCGAGTAGCCTCCGGCAACCTTCGATGCTCCTTGGCTTGTGGCTGCAGCACTGTAATCCCTGCCTCCACCATCAAGTGGCATTCTCCCTGGGTGTCTCTGTCTGTCCAAATCTCTCTTTTCTTAAAAGGGCCTCTATCATATTGTATTCAGGGGCCCACCCCAATCCAGTATGACCTCACCGTCATTTGAATACATCTGCAGACTCTAATTCTAGTGAAGGTCACAGTCACAGGTTCTGGGGGAACATGGATTTGGGGAGGACACTGTTCAACTCAACAGAGTGAGGGAGAGGCAAGAGCTCCGAGAGGCCTGGGCTCAGTCCTGACTAATATCTGTGCACGATGATATGGGATTGGACTCAGTGGTGAATAAGGCCCTCTCCAGCTCTGGCTTGCTGATCTAAAACTAAATTCAGAATCTTCCTCACCATCACCACCTCCTAATCTCTTGCAGTGCCTGTATTGTACCTCCTTTTTGCCACCATCCAGCTTACAAGCTTCGGGTTATTCCTGACTCTTTTTCTACCTCTTAGATCCTATTAGTGTTGTGTGGCTGCAGCCTCTGAGATAACATCACTTAGTGCTACTATGCCCGTGGACTTTATTAGCTAATCTGGGACACTTTTTGAGAGTGAGCAGGGCAGTACTAACAATTATACTAGGATAGAAAGTGCAAACTGGGAAAACCAGGACATGTGACCACCCTAATTACAGCCAGCCCTCATTTGTCATCCTGCAAGACTTCTCCTTAGATCTATGACCCTTTTCTCTACTCCCATCCTCTTTAAAGGGAAGAGTGGCCATGTGTCCTCTTGGTGAAATGGCATTCCAGCATGCATCTCAGCTCAGATACTTCCTCAATGCTTTCTCTCTCCCCCGAGAAGGAAGATGGATGCCAGTGCTCTCCCCAACCTCATTCACTGCTCTCACAACCTTCAACTTTATATTATGGTTCTAGCAACTATCTCTCTCAACTCTCATTAGACACCAAGTTCTTTGAGGTCATACACTGAGTAAACATGCAGCAAATATCACTGAATGAGTTGGAAGAGTTCCATAGTCCTATATAGTAGCATTAAATTGTTGTAGGCATCCATGGTTACTGAGAAATTAAAAAAACACGTCACACATCAGATCTGGACTCTCTGATCATAGTTTGTGGAAAGGAGATTTTAAAAAGTGGCTCCCCCAACAAAGTATCTATCACAAATGCCAAATGAGGGTGCTACTTTCGTTAGGATGACATGGAGTTACAAAGCTAAGGGCCTGCAAATGACCTCATGCATGGTATAGTCTCTAAGTCCCATCTTGCAAGCAAGCCAAAGAAATCCAAGGTAAAGCAACTTGTCCAAGGACACGCAAGCAGTTAAAGCCCCAGGTGTGGCTTTCTGAACTTTTTTACTCTCTCACTTTTGAAATAAACTCTGAGGCTGATAAGAATACTTTATGGCTGCCATTAGTTATATTTCAGATGCCTACTGTGTAAAAATCAATAGTCATCAGTTCTCTCCTCTGGCCAAGTTCACCTGACACAGCACATTCGCAGGTGGCCACATTGGCCTAGTTGTCCAAATGAGTTTTACACTGAGCTCTACGCATCACTAATATGCAAATCTGTTGGTCACGATCCTCCAGGCAGCACAGTTGCCTGCTGCCAGTGCTCATTTAGACTACAGAGCAGAAGAGAGGTGCTCTTTAGGAGCATGGAGATGATGTAGCATAAAAATTCAGAGCATGTGCTTCAGAGACAGACCGAGAGTGAGTGACTACATCCCCACTGCACCAAGGGTTGCCCTGTGAGATGCGGCTTGTTCACGATTTGGAGCACCTACCACTGCTGTGATTTTCCATCTGGGTTTCATGTTTGTTTTCGCTGTCCACAGCTTCCAATTATGCGTGGCATGCGTCTCCTGACGCTTACTCCCATGCGTCTTTCAAGTCTGAGCCTCGGCTTAGGCTGCTGGGGGAGGGCAGTTGCAGAGCAGTTATGCATTTGAATTTCCAGGGGAAAGGCAGGCAAGGGTGCCCCACATCACCACCTGACAAAGCACCAGGGGTCTCACGGAGGAGGAGGCGGGAGGGCTAACCAAGGATAACCATTTGGTTGCCTTGGCCAGGAGGAGGTGGCCCTGGGAGCAGCCTCCGAGAACAGCCTGGTCTTCTCCTGTCTCAGCTCTCAGACTGAACTCTGAACTCATCAGTTACTGTGACGGCAGCAGCAGCAGCACCATTATGGGAGGCTTGCAGCTGAGCTGGATGGTTCGTTCTCCCCAAACAAAAGCTCCAGGCTGTAGGGAGAATCTGCCACATACAAGCTATGAGCTTTTAATTCTGCTCTGTTAGTAACCAGAATCCCATTCAATAGAATAAATACACCTTCTCAATTTAGGCCGCAAGGGATAATTCACAAAGTTTGCCTGTGGTTCAGTATGCACTGTATCCGTTTTTCCCAAGGAATTGGCCTATACAGGGCAGTTGATTAAAAATCAGGGCATTTGGTGAACATAATCATGAGTGTTTTTATTCTGGCTTTTTAAAGTAACCAGCAGGGCAGGCACTGCGGCTCAGCGTGCTAAAGTGCTGACAATCCCATACAGATGCAGGAATCCATATCGGCACTGGTTTGAGTCCCAGCTGCTCCACTTCCTGTCCAGCTCCCTGATAATTCGCCTGGGGAAGCAGTGGAATATGGCCAAGTCCCTGGGCCCCTCTATACATATGGGAGGCCTGGAAGAAGTTCCTGGCTCCTGGCTTCGGCCTGGCCCAGATCCAGTCATTCTGGCCATATGGGCAATGAGACAAAGGATGGAAGACCTCTCTCTGTGTGTCTGTCTCTACCTCTCTCTGTAACTCTGCCTTTCAAATAAATAAAATAAATCTAAAAAAAAAAAAAAAGTAACCAGCACAGGGGGCTAGTGTTGTGGCATAGCTGGTGAAGCCACCACCTGCAATGCCAGCATCCCATATGGCTGCCAGTTCAAGTCCCAGCTGGTCCACTTCTGATCCAGTTCCCTGCTAATGGGCTTGGAAAAGCAGCAGGAGATGACCCAAGTGCTTGGGCCCCTGGCTCCTGGGTTTGACTTGGCTCAGCCATGGCCATTGTGGCCATCTGGGGAGTGAAACAGCAGATGAAAGATCTCTCTCTTTCTTTCTCTCTCTCTCTCCCTCTCTTGTGCACATGCATGCCTTCTCTCTGTGTAACTCTTTCAAATAAATAAATCTTTAAAAAAAAAAAAAAGGAACCAGCAGAGATACAATTTAAACAATCTGTCAAGATTTACCAAAGCTGAACGCACACGTATGAACCAGAAATTCTACTCCTAATATACTCAGCAGAAATGCATATTCTGTATACCTAAAGATGTATGCAAACATGTTTATAATTTATGATGGTCCCAAATTGGAAGCAACTCAAATATCCTTCAGTAGTAAAATGGACAAATAAATTTGAATATGTTTGCATAATGGAATGTTATACATTCATAAGAATGATTCTTGCCCAACTTTGGACAACAATGTGAAGGAATATCACAAGTATAAGTCTGAGCAAAAGAAGACAAACACAAAAGAGTAGATGACATATGATGCGTTTAAGCTACAGTTCAAAAACAGACAAAACTAACTGACAGTGATAGAAATCAGCATAGCAGTTAGCCCTGTGGCAACAAGGAAACACAAGGAACCTTGTGAGAGCCTGGCCGTGGTTCCTCTCCTTACCTGGGTACTGCTGGTGGTCACTCTGTGGGAACTCACTGAGCTGGATGCTTAGACTTTCTATACTTTTACAACATGCATGTCATATATCACTATAAACAGACATTTATGTATCTTGGAGAAAAATGTAATACACATTAGTTTAATCAACTGAAGAAGCAGAATAGAGTAGAAAAGGTAAACTTTGAAGTTAGAACCCCTGACTTACCTCTGTGTACCTGCATGTTCCTGGAGAAATTACTTTTCATCTCTGGGTCTAGTCTCTCAATTGCCAAATGGGTACAAGAGTTCTTACATTATAGAATCACAGAATACATTACATAAATGATCATATATAATAGTGCTGTTTTATATACTAAATATATTATTGAGGTATATATGTGGTGGGTATATTTTTAAAAATCAATTCTCCTTTAGTTCCCCTTACTGTAGCCTGCACATTCTTTATAGCATGCTTCTATTCTTTCTGTCTCACACTCAGCAGTTAATTCTGCTTTTTTTTGCAAATATCAAAAATGTTTTGATAAGTTTAAGAATACAAAATCAGAACATAAAACATGACTCACTAAATTTAATAGGCTTAATTTCAGTACACAGACCAAATTCTCACCATTTGTTGCATGTCACAAATGTGTCATATCGGGCTGGCGCCATGGCTCACTAGGCTAATCCTCCACCTGCAGTGCTGGCACACGGGGTTCTAGTCCAGGTCGGGGTGTCGGATTCTGTCCCGGTTGCCCCTCTTCCAGGTCAGCTCTCTGCTGTGGCCCGGGAAGGCAGTGGAGGATGGCCCAAGTGCTTGGGCCCTGCACCCGCTGGGAGACCAGGAGAAACACCTGGCTCCTGGCTTTGGATCAGCGCGGTGTGCCGGCCGCAGCGCGCTGCTGGAGCAGCCATTGGGGTGTGAACCAACGGAAAAAGGAAGACCTTTCTGTCTGTCTCTCTCTCTCACTGTTCACTCTGCCTGTCAAAAATAAAAAAATAAAAGAAAAAGATTTAAACAAATCTGTCATATCAATGAACATTATTTCAAGTGCATTGGTAATCTCAAAACTTATCAGTGTGGTGCAAGTAAATCATGTTTCTCTCTCTTTTTTTTTTAAAGATTTATTTATTTATTTGAAAGAGTTATACAGAGAGAGGAGAGGCAGAGAGAGAGAGAGAGAGAGAGAGAGAGAGAGAGAGTCTTCTATCCGCTGGTTCACTCCCCAAATGGCTTCAATGGCCTGAGCTTCGCCGATCTGAAGCCAGGAGCCAGGAGCCAGGAGCTTCTTCCAGTCTCCCACGCGGGTGCAGGGGCCCAAGGACTTGGGCCATCTTCCACTGCTTTCCCAGGCCATAGCAGAGAGCTGGATAGGAAGTGGATCAGCAGGGTCTTGAACAGGTGCCCATATGGGATGCCGGCACTTCAGGCCAGGCCATTAACCCTCTGTACCACAGTGCCGGTCCCAACCACATTTCTCCTAAAAGGTTTGTGCATGTGCCCAGGCATGAGGACATTAGAATCAAGCACATTCAGACAGACAGAAATACGGAGTGGCTTCTTTTCAGTGTTGCAACATTTTCCTGTGATCTTTATACAGTGATCTTTCCAGGAGAGCAGGGTACTCACCAGCACCCTCACACCCATTCCCTTCCCCCCACAACTCCCCTCCCTCAGCCACCATGCCTCTCTACTCCCAGAAGTTAGTGGCCAAGTCATACTAAATAATGGCAACTTGTGTAACCTTTTTAAAAAAGATTTATTTATTTTACTTGAAAGTCAGAGTTACACAGAGAGCGAAGGAGAAGCGGGGTGTGTGGGGGGTCTTTTATCCGCTGGTTCACTCCCCAATTGGTCACAATGGCCAGAGCTGTGCTGATCCGAATCCAGGAGCCAGGAGCTACTTCTGGGTCTCCCACACGGGTGCAGGGGCCCAAGCACTTGGGCCATCTTCCACTGCTTTCCCAGGCTATAGTGAGAGCTGGATCGGAAGTGAGGCAGCCCAGAGCTGGGTGCCCATATGGGATGCCGGCACTGCAGGCTACAGTTTTACCCAGTACGCCACAGTGCTGGCCCCGTAACTTTTTTCCCCCTAAGATTATATTTGTTTATTTGGAAGATAGAGTTACAGACAGTGTGAGGGAGACAGAAAGGTTTTCCTTCCTTTGGGTCACTCCCCGAATGGCTGCAACGGCCAGAGCTGCACCAATCCGAAACCAGAAGCCAGGAGCTTCTTCCAGGTCTCCCACATGAGTACAGGGGCCCAAGCTCCTGGGCCGTCTTCCACTGCTTTCCCAGGCCATAGCAGAGAGCTAGATTGGAAGAGGAGCAGCTGAGACTAGAACTGGCACCCATATGGGATGCTGCCACCACAGGTGGAGGATTAACCTACTGTGCCACAGCGTCGGTCCCAACCTGTATAACTCTTGATAAATTTCTAGCACATTCAAATATCTTATCTCATTTTCTTCTTAGGGCAGTCATTAAGGTGTAGGACACAGAATTGCAGGTCAAGTAGCACTCTACGATGGTTGCCTTGATCTAAAGCTGTATCCAAAGAGTGTTGATTAATGGTGACAATATCAGCAGGAAGGGAAATGGGACACAGAACTCTGTCCTTGACCAAGTTCAACTCAATGTATTTCTTTCTTTCTTTCTTTTTTTAATTAACTTTTGGAAAAAGTCATGGAATGCAGACTTAACCTCTTGGAAGACACAACACAAGGAGGAGGAGATTTTTGGAATGCTAAAAGTCAAGATTAAATTTTTCTTTCTGTGAACTACATGGAATCTGTTCTCTTTGTATTAATATCACATTACATGAGAATTGATGGCAACTGTGTTGTAGTAATTATCATGCATTTGCTGTGACCCTGAGAATCTAGTGTATTAATAAATTCCTTTAAAAAGATTACATTTTCAGTCTTGTAAAATATAAAATCTTATCCTTAAATTGCAAATATCAGGGATATAATAGATGGGCTAGAACACCGCTACACTGCTAAGGTGTAATACAACACTGTAGCTGCTCATAGACTGGGCACAAGCTCCAGCTCTAGAACATTTCTTGGTGCTCTGCACCTGGGTAATTGCTACACTCCTTCCAGTCTCCACTTAGCTGTCACCTCCCCTTACAAGCTGCCCTGACCTGACAGGTTGGCTACCATTTGCTCACATAAAAACCCTGGAGTCATCAGAAGTCGTCTTTGGTGTTCACATAGCACGTTCCATCTGTCAAGGATCATGCCAGCTCTACTCCAAAATGTTGCCTTCTATTATACAATAATCTTGCATTATTTTATTTATCGATGTGTAATATAATTTTGTTATTTATTATGACTTCTTGTGTTTATTATTTATTATCTCTCTCCCTCCAGCAGAATGTAAGCTTCCTAGGAGAGGCATCTTTGTTTTGTTTACTGATCCTTCCCAGAATCTTCATATATAGGATTTATTATTTTTTAATAAATGAGGTGAGTTAGATCCCTACCTTGTGCCTCCATATCATCCTGGAATCCTGTCATCATAAAATTTTGTAATTGACTGAACTTTTTTTTTTTTACATTAAACCCTATCTTTTAATAACATGCCTGCCCATGATAAACATTAGTTGTCCTGTGATGATTTACTGCTCTGATGATGCACTGCAAACCACAAAGAGCCCATAGCTGGTCAGCCTGGCTGAGCACTGTACCTCCAGCACCTAGGGCAGTGCCCTGCCCAAAGAAATGACACAATAATTAAGTGCCAGGCCCTCTTTTTATGTTTTGCATGTGATAATTCATTTACCAACAAGGTAGGTAGGTATTAGTAAGATCCATATTTTACAGATAAGAAAATTGAGTCACTAAGGAGTTAAGAAACTTGAACAATGACCCATAGTAAGGGGTGGATCTTGGATTCTGACCTAGGAAGTCTGGCTCTAGGGGTCAAGTTCCAATCTGCCATGTTGAATTGCCTCATCTCTAGGAAGCACACAGTGGATTTTGTTCAATGAATGATTCACTGAAATATGGCTGCCCCCAAAGGGGAATGCATCTTCTTTCTTTTCAAACAAGATTTTTATAAGAGAAGAGCATCCATGTACAGACAATGCATTTATTTATTTGAAAGGCAGAGAGAGAGAGAGAGAGAGAGAGAGAGAGAGAGAGAGAGAGAGAGAGAGAATCTCCATCTGCTGACTCACTCCCCAAATGACCACACAGTCTGGTCAGAAGCTAGGATCAGGAGCCAGGAGAATCCCCACCCCCACCCCCACCCCACCGGGTCTCCCACGTGGATGCAGGAGCCCAGGGACTTGGGTCATCTTCCACTGCTTTCTCAGGCACATCATCAGGGAGCTGGGCAGAAGTGGAGCAGTTAGAACTCAAACTGGTGCCCACATGGGATGCCAGCATCGCAGGTGGTGGCTTCATCCCCTATACCACAACACAGGCCTCAGGAATGCATTCTTTACCTGAATTTCACTAGTGTCAAGATCAGAGAGGTCACAGTCCCAAAGCAGAGCACAGGTCAGCTCACTTTAGGATGATTCCTTGTCAAAAAGAGATCAGTCAGTTGGAAAACCACAGTGACAAATTATTAAGCAATCAATGAAATGTCTTAGCTTTCTAGAAGTTGGTGAGAGGGGGCAGGTGTTTGATGCAGCATCTGTCACCAATTAGGATGCTCACATCCCATAACACGGTGCTTGGTTTGAGTCCTCGTGACCTTGCTTCCAATCCAGCTTCCTGCTAATGTTCATTTGGGAGGCAGCAGGTGTTAGACCAAGTACTTGGTTCCCTGGATTGAGTTTTTGTCTGAACTAGCCCTGTGTTTGGACAATGATCTCTCTTTTTCTCTGTCACTGTGTCTCTCTGTCTTTAAAAAAAAATGAAAATAAACAAAATTTTTCTTAAAGAAAGAGCATAGGTGGGAGTTTGGGATCCGTCTTGAAAGCCAGTGATTCCTGTGGAAATCAGACCCAACTGATACTGAGGAGTTGTAAAGCCAGAGCCTAGGGATGGAGTAAGTCATGTGAAAGCAGATATCAGGGGCTGGCACTGTGGCATAGCGGGTAAAACCTTTGCCTGCAGTGGCAGCATCCCATATGGGTGCTGGTTCAAGTCCCGGCTGCTCCACTTCCTATTCAGCTCTCTGCTATGGCCTGGGAAAGCACTGGAAAAATGGCCCTAGTGCTTGGGCCCCTGCACCTGCATGGGAGACCCAGAAGAAGCTCCTGGCTCCTGGCTTCGGATCGGCGCAGCTCCGGCCATCGCAGCCAACTGGGAGTGAACCAGTGGATGGAAGACCTCTCTCTCTTTCTCTGCCTCTCCTTCTCTCTCTGTGTAACTCTGACTTTCAAATAAATAAAATCTTTTGAAAGAAAGAAAGAAAGGGGGGGAGGGAGGGAGGGAGGGATGGAGTGAGAGAGAGAGAGAGAGAGAGAAAGAAAGAAAGAAAGAAAGAAAGAAAGAAAGAAAGAAAGAAAGAAAGAAAGAAAGAAAGAAAAAGGAGGGAAGGAAGGAAGGAAGGAAGGAAGGAAGGAAGGAAGGAAGGAAGGAAGGAAGGAAGGAAGGAAGGTATCAGCCAACCGTGTGGAGGAGCTGGTACTTAGAAATATTAGAAAAAAAAACCATGAACAGATGAATAGATAGAAAGAAATCTAGTATATAAATGGAATATTATTCAGCCTTAAATAGGAAGGAAATTCTGACAAATGCTACAACACGGATCAACTTGAAGGCATGCTAACTGAAATATCGCAGTCACAAAAAGGGCAAAGACTGTGTGATTCCACTTTATATATGGATCCTAAAGAAGTTAAATTCACAGAGACAGAGACAACTGTGGTTTCCAGGAGCTGGAAGGACGAGAAGAATCTCCAGGTGCTTGGGCCCCTGCCACCCACATGGGAGACCTGGATGGCGTTTCAGGCTCCCAGATTTGGCCTAGACCATCCCTGGCAATTACAGCCATTTGGGTGGTAAGCTATCAAATGGAAGATCAATCTCTCGCTCTCTCTCTTTGTAACTCAGCTTTTCAAAATAAATAAATTTGTAAAGGGAGGTGGGATCCTCATTTAATGCTTTGGGATGCTTTGGGATGTCCTGGAAATGGATGGTGGTGATGGTCGCACACAATGTGAACGCACTCAGTGCCACTCAGTCATACTCTTAACCTGATTAAAATGGTAAATCTCAGGTTTTGTGCATTTTTCCACAATAAAAAAATTTAAAAACTTAAAATTTTAATGGAAATTAAAACAAATAAGGGTCTGCCCCATAAGATGGTAAGCTTCCCACCATTGACAGCAAACAAATCAGAGCTGGATGTTAGGGAAAATGGAGGGGCAGTCTGGTTCAGGTAACAGTTGAACTGGATGACCTTAAGGTTCCTTCCTTTCTTCCTGCTTCTTTAATTTTTAAAGAGTTTTATTGGGGGCCGGCGCTGTGGCTCACTAGGCTAATCCTCCACCTTGCGGTACCGGCACACCGGGTTCTAGTCCCGGTCGGGCGCCGGATTCTGTCCCGGTTGCTCCTCTTCCAGTCCAGCTCTCTGCTGTGGCCCGGGAGTGCAGTGGAGGATGGCCCAAGTGCTTGGGCCCTGCACCCGCGTGGGAGACCAGGGAAAGCACCTGGCTCCTGGCTTCGGATCAGCGTGGTGTGCCGGCCGCAGAAGCCATTTTGGAGGTGAACCAACGGAAAAAGGAAGACCTTTCTGTCTGTCTCTCTCTCTCACTGTCCACTCTGCCTGTCAAAAAAAAAAAAAAGAGTTTTATTGGGCTGGTATTGTGGCATAATGGATAATGCCACCACCTACGATACCAGCATCCCATATGGGCACCAGTTTGAGACCCAGCTGCTCCACTTCCAATCCAGTTCCCTGCTACTGAGCCTGAGAAAGCAGTGGAAGATGGCACAAGTGCTTGGACCCCTGCACCCACGTGGGAGACCAGGAAGAAACTCTGGACTCCTGGCTTCTGCCTGGCCCAGCCCCTGCTGTTGCAGCCATTTTGGGGGAGTGAATCAATAGACAGAAAATCTCTCTCTCTCTCTCTCTCTCTCTCTGTCTCTCTCTCTCTCTCTCTCTCTGTGTAACTCTGACTTTCAAATAAATAGATAAAAACAAAACAACAACAACAAAAAAGTCCCAGGCTAAAAAAAGGAGTTTTATTTACTTAGATGAAAGATGACAAAGAGACAAAGAGAAAGAGACATTTGTCAGTTCACTGCTGAAATGGCCACAACACCTAAGTTGGGCTAGGCCAAAGCCAGGAGACAGGACCTCCACTTGGATCTCCCAAGTGGATGGCAGGAGCTCAGGTACTTGAGCAGTCAATCATCTGCTGCTTCTCAGGTGTGTGACAAGGGAGCTGGCTCAGAAGCAGAGTAGCCAGGACCCGAACAGGCACTCTGATATGGGATGTTGAAATCACAAGCAGTGGCTTAACTCACTATGTCACTATGCTAGGCCCAAGATTTCTCTTAATTCTTGGGTTTCTATTTGTCTGTTTTCAACATTTATTGAGCACTCCCAGTGTCAGTACCTGTGTTAAGCACGGATGAGCTCATTACCTTTCCACTAATTCCTAAGGTATCATTGCCATCTGTTTCACAGACAAGGAAACTGAAGCTTAGAGAGCTCCAGAAACATGCTCAAGGCCCCCCATGTTCTAAGGGTGAGGAAGAAGTACAGAAACTCTAGACACAGCACCATGCTATCAAGCACAAATTCATGGGTAAGTTAGCCTAGAGGGTTCCATGGCTGACATCAAGTCATGCAGAACCAGCACTGGGGCCCAGGTCATATGCTGTCTGCAGCTGCTCTGCTGATTCCTTGACACTCCCCACTCTTTCCTCCTCTATCCTGGGCATCAAATGCTCTGTGTGCACATTCCTGGTCCGTCATCGACGGTGCTCATCTGCCCCCAGGAAGGCACACCCTTTGCTCCTAGGGACACTCCTATGGCCAGGATGGCTCATGAGAGACATAAAGCCTGGGCCAACATGGGCTGTACCACTGTTGTCCTTACAAGGTCAAAGTTCCTGGCTAACAAGCAGATCACCTTATTATTGTCATCATGATTTCCCACATCTGAGTTCTTCACTGAAAAGCAGCTGTAAATGATGGTTTGAGAACACAGGTCTTTCACAAACCCAGTGCCTATGTTCATTTTCTCAGCACCATGCTTTGTAATTAATAGGTCTATAAACACTTTAAAGTGAGATCTAGACAATAAAAAAAATAGAATGTAAGCCACATAGGTAATTTTAACTTTTCTAGTAGCCACATTAAAAATGTAAAATGAAAGGGGTGAAATGAATGCTAATAATGTATTTTCCTTAACCCAGTTTAATCAAAATAACTATTGATGAGGTATCTGGCACTCTTGTTTTATATTTTCTTTGAAATCAATGCATACATATGTTAAAGATTTCATTTATTTCTTTGAAAGAGTGACAGAGAGAGGGAGGGAGAGACAGAGAGAGAAAGAGATATTCCATCTGCTGGTTCACTCCCCAAATAGCTGTAATGGCTGGGGCAGGACCAGACAAAAGTGAGGAGCCAGGAACTCCACTGGGTCTCCCATGTAGGTGACAGGGGCCCAAATACTTGGTAATCTTCCACTGCTTTTGTAAGTGCATTAGCAGAGAGTTGGATCAGAAACAAAGCAACCAGGACTCAAACCAGCACTCCTATATGGGATGCTGGCATCACAAGTTATGGCTTAAATTGTTGAGCCACAATGCCACCCTACCATGTATATTTTATACTTGTTGCATACCTCAATTCAGACTAACCACATTTCCAGTGCTTAGTAACCACATAGAACCAGTGACTACCATATTGAACAGTGCAAGTCTAGACTCTTTTCCAAGGAGTTTGAATGTGAAAAACTGATTAAAAACAAAACAGTTGTGTTCTTTTTAAAAATGCTTATTTATTTATTTGAAAGGTAGAAAGACAAAGTAGACCTTCCATCTGCTTTTTCACTCCTCAAATGCCCACAATATCCAGGGTTGAGACTGGCTAAAGACAGGACCCTGGAACTCTATCCAAGTCTCCATGTGGATAGCAGACTCAAGTTCATGGGCCATTTATCATGTGCTATCTCTCAGGGTGCACATTAACAGGAAGCTGGGTCAGAAGTGGAGGAGAGATTTCAAATCCAGGCACTACAATAGGGGCCATGGACACCCAAGCAGAAGATTAGGCCACTGCACCACAACACTTGACCCAGGGCTGTGTTTTGAAGGGAGCTAGATTGACTGACAGTTTTATGTACTATGAGATGGGGGGGGGGGGCAAAGAGGGAAGGGAGCAAATATGGAGGAGAGAGGAACTAAGTAATGTTGCCTCATCCAGGAAGAAGCTTGCCAAGATGGTAGGGGAGGAAGGATACCAGGGGTGTGGTATCAAGGATCCAAGACAAGAAAGACAACTTTGAGGCCAGTGCTGGTCAGGTTCTTCTTCTATAAATACTTAAAATCATTATACTCTTTTTCCGACTCCTAATTTTCACCTTTATTTCCTTCTCCTGACCCATACTCCCTTCCATTTGTCCCCAGTTGCTATGAATGTGATATCAAAACCAACGAGCCCAGGTGCCACTGCTTGACTGGGTGACTTGGGTCAAATCACTTTCCCCGTATGGCTTCAGTTTGCTTCCTTTGTGAAATGAAGTGGTCAGATTATTCAGGCATTCATTCATTCATTCAGTGAGTCAATAAATGCCAAGAACCCACTAAGCCCTGAACACGTTGTAGGAGCTGATAATCTCATCCTCTGATGCTCAGGTTTTGTGTCCGTGGTGACTCTTGAGTGGTGTTCTCTCTGCTGCCACATGCTGGATCTCACAGGCTGGAAATTTCTGTTCCCAAAGGAAACCAGAGGTTCTGCAGGCAGGTCAGGGAGTCCCTGGTGGTGGCAGAGAAAGCAGAGGGAGTGATGGCTCACAGGATGGCCAACACTATCCCCACAGCACTTCTCCATGCAGGAATTCCCTCAGTGTGGCGGCCTCTGTAGCTTACATTTGGAGATTCAGACCTCAGCCGTCTGAGCTCTTTGCACTTGACCCATAGCACCGAGAAGGTGGGAGAGGAAGAGGTGAGTACAACACAGATCCCTAAACTGATCTCCAACCCTGGGAACCTGCTTTATTGCTGATGCCAGTGTGTCTCCCAGCTTCAACATTGAGGAAATTTGGCTTTCCCCTGACCGTTAGGGTGGGAAGTATACACAGAGTATACCAGCTGTGCAGTTGAGAGGATGCTCAGGCCTCGAAAACCTAACTAATAATGGATTGCACATGGCAATATTTAGTTAGAGAGTGGAGAAAAAGAGAATGGATTAGTGAGAAAGGGTTCTGAAGTCTGGAAGTAAAAGGAGAGTGACAGCACCTGCCCAGAGGGCTCATGAGTCTATGGGCCTTTGGCCGGATGGGGATATAAAGCCCATTACTTATCTTCATGATGAAAACAATCTATCTAGCTCCCTTGATTCCGGCTCCATGCTCATTGGGTGAACCTTTGGTTTCCCCAAGAGTTGCCCTACTGAGAGGGAATGGATCAAGGCTATAGCCTCCAGTTATATAGTTTCCACAGTAAATTCATGGCTAGCCTGCTATTCAGGTTCTGCACATTCATCTTGTGAATTTGGTCAACACAAACCAGCCCCTGAGAAACCAAAGTCCTCCCAGGGGAGTGACAACAGCAGGACTCTGAGTCTGGAGTCTATGGCCCACTGCCTGCACTGTGTGTGCAGTCACCAAAGGTGTTCCCAGGTGCCTCTCACCAGGAAGTGCCTGTGCCTCGATGGCCACACCCACAGAGTGGCTTAATCGTTTGGCAAATGATATTTGAGCATCTTTTAAAAAAAGATTTACTTATTTACTAAAAAGGCAGTTACAGAGAAAGAGAATTTAGATCTATTGTTTCACTACCCAAATGGCCTCAACAGCCAGGAATGGGCCAAACAAGAGGCAGGAGCCAGGAACTCCAATTGACCATGCCTTGTGGGTGGCAGGTCCCAAGCACTTGGGCCATCTTCTGTTGCTTTCCCTGGCACATTAGCAGGGAGCTGTTATCAGAAGCTGAGTAGCTGGGACTCAAATGAATGCCATCATATGGAATGCCACCGTTGCAGATGGTGGCTTAACTTGCAGTACCACAATGCTGGCCCCTATCTTAGCACCTTTTAAGTGACAAGTCTGGAGTTGAATTTTGGGGATACCAGGCCTCAGCTCTCTTCATATTTCTGATTTTGTTTTCTATTGTAACTTACAGAGAAATTAAAATAGCCCTTTTCCACCCCCTCCTTAGGCCAAAAAACTGTTTTTAAAATACAAAAATTATTGGCAGGCGCCATGGCTCACTAGGCTAATCCTCCGCCTGCGGCGCCGGCACTCCAGGTTCTAGTCCCGATTCTGTCCTGGTTGCTCCTCTTCCAGTCCAGCTCTCTGCTGTGGCCCAGGAAGGCAGTGGAGGATGGCCCAAGTGCTTGGGCCCTGCACCCGCATGGGAGACCAGGAGGAAGCACTTGGCTTCTGGCTTCAGATTGGCGCAGTGCGCCGGCCATAGCTGCCATTTTGGGGGTGAACCAATGAAAGGAAGACCTTCTCTCTGTCTCTCTCTCTCTCACTAACTCTGCCTGTCAAATAAAAAAAATACAAAAATTACTGCAAACTAAAGGAACTCCTGCAGCCTTGTCCTTCTACTTCCTGTGTTTTGCTGGACTGAAGAACATGTTTAACCGGTGGTCTTCCATAACAGGGTGCTTCCTCCAGTCCGTTTCCTTCTTCTTTGCTATGTGTTCCCTGGACACCAAGCAAGAGAGGGGCAGCAAGACTGTGACCCAGCCAGCCCTCTGAAGTCAGTGAGTACCCACGTGCTGGCAGGCAGGTGAGCACAGTCAGGCACCCCAGCATCCAGGAGAAAAGTCTTCCATGAGGCTTCAGCTATTATGGAGTAGCAGGAACCCCGCTGGGTTCAGAAGCTGCACCTGGCAGCTTGATTCTGCCTGGCAGGACCCAGCACAGCCGACCAAGTTGTGAAAAGGGCCCACCACAGGCCCTTAGAGGCAGGTGCTGACCTGTCTGTCACTTGTCACTTGCTCACATTCCACAGCTAACTGCCCAGGATGTACCTCCAGGGACAGCTCACTACATTTATCTCCTGTGGACTTGCTGGATCCTTTGTGGTTGATTAGGGGAGGGTGGGTTCAGTCCTGTATCAGAAACCATCTGCTGTCAAGCCAGAGACATGTGTATGAAGCAAGATGTCTCAGCGAGGTGGTGGGTGCGGCAAGATAAGCTGGGAGTGGCCTGTCATGGGAGCACACCCACTCTGGGACCCAGGGGGGAAAGATCCACAAAGAGGCACCAAGAGGTACGCTTGCTTTCCATGCACACTTTGACTGTTCGTAACACTGAACTGCATGATTTTGGCTAAAAGGACATTGAGTTAATTGTCATACACTGTGGCTAATTGAGGGCCTGGTGTCCAGTGGCAACAGACAGGACGTGTTCTTTTATTGCTCTCTAGGAGACAGTTCATCAGTGGCAGCACCTCTCCCAGATCACTTAAAGGCAAGCACTTCAAGGCAGAACAAAGCAAGGCTGTGCAAGAGTCACTTGATGCTAAAATACAGATTCCCTGTTGCCACTCTCAGAATGCTGACTCAGTGGGTCTGGGGTATCTGCCTTATGGCGACTCTCCTCACTACTACCACCACCACCCCACACTCCTGTACACACCAGGGGATGTTCAAGTGTAATACCAAAGGCCCCCACTTGAGAAAGTCTGTAAAGAAGGCACTGGGCTTATGATCTGGAGGCCTGGACTTGGGAGTAGCTGTGTGACCTTGGATAAGTCTCTCCATCTCCCTGGGCCTCCATGTCTGTGTCTATAAAATGAGAGAATTAATCTTTAAGGCCCTTTCCAAGACCACGTCCTGGGAAGCGGGGCACATTCACAACTCCCTCCCAATGCTGCAGGTGTTCCAAACCTCTCATGGCAGCTGACCTCCTGAGTGAGCTGCACCCTGTGGGCAACTATTGAAGCGGATCTGGTCCCTCTTTCAGCCTTAGGCCTTTTAGGAGAGATGAGGCTGCACTGCAATCTAACACATTCCCCACTTTCCAAGTCACTCTCAGTACTTCCACAGTCATGACTTATGCCTTCTGTAAAGCTAGATTTCAGGCAGGACAAATGGTGACACTTCTCATTTACTGAAGGGACACTGAGGCACAGAGAGATGGAATAGTTCAGAGACTTGGACAGCCCATCTCTCCCTGACTCTGTGCTTTGTCCTGGAGTCTCCTTCCTTCCTCTATCTTAGATGCAAACACACTGACCCCCGGAAAAGCTCCATGTGTCCAAGACAAATGGTAGAGGCCCTGGAGGACACTCATGGGTGGCCGACCAGGTGTTCTGTAGCATGCTGCTCTGAGGTTTGGTTGCATGGACATAGCACGGGAGGAACCTGCACAGGCCTTGTGCTCTTTGGACTGAGAGTTCTTCTAAAAGGAATTTGGAGTTTTCATCCGAAGTGTTTTTATTAAGATCTGGTCACCACTATCCCAGCAAAGTGATAACATCTAAAGTGCCATAACTTCCTGGACTCAGAGGCTTGGAATTCAGTTGTGAATCACCAGTCCTTTGAGTTACTGCCTGGTTGCTGAAATATGAAGAGCAAAGAACAGTGACAGACAAATAAGAAAAGCCCTTATTTGTGAGATTTGGGTTCCACTGCTTAGTTTAACACTCTCTTCCCTTGCTCTCTGATTTTGCAAACAGTAGGCCTAAGATTACAGCCCCAACCTTCCTGGGCTGTCACTTGTTCAGCTGTTTAGGTTGTGACTTACAGAGGCTACCAACACTCACTTGCTGTATCTTGGGAAATTCTTGTACAAAACCACAAAACTCTTATAGCAGATACTGTATGACTACAGTTTCTGTCTCAATTTAGGGTCATTCACACTTGTCATTTGTCAACAACTGGTTTCTGTATCAAGAGCTCTGTGCCACTGCAAGAGCTTTCACCCTACAGAGATCGTGGTTTAGGAAGAAATGAAGCTGCTCTTCCTCCCTACCTTTCACCAACTCCCACACTTGAACCTAGAACTTCTAAGCATCACTGAAAAACCCAAAAGCAGTAAAATCGAAACACCCAAATGGTAGTTAAACAGCCAAAACAGATGCCACTAAGGATGTGTGTTCTTTTTTCTAAGGGAATCCTCTCGGTGTTAACCCTCACATTGATTATTTTACAAACTACCAAAAAAGTTAACTTCTAAGCCCAAAGTGGATTACAAGGAACCTGGGTGCAGTAGATAGATGCTGATGGTTAGACACATAGCAACCTATAGAAATGGCAATATTGAGAAAGCTAGACGCAGACATTCTATTCTGTTGAAGAAAGACAGAAAAGTAGGCATAATATTCTAGAAAAAGACTTACTCCAAATCATTCCGATGTAAAATGCTTAAGAGATTAAAAGGTTAAACTCACAGCTATCTGAGAAGACTCATTCCCAGAAAGTAGCTATTTTTAACGGGAGTTAAATATTTATCATCACTAAGTCCATAAGTGGACTCTTTAGAGTGTGCTGGGTAATGGAACATCGGGGAATTAGAATGGAAGGGGCATTTACCCAGAACCCCCTGAGCAGCCATGGCTAAATGAATCCTGGGAACCTTTTTCTCTACTGCCAAACTTCAGGGAGTTATCTCTTTTTGCAATACAACCTGCTGTTTGGCCAACACAGTACTGTATATCGGAATGGTAGGGGAGGGATGGGTAGCATATTTAAAGGAATCCTAAACTAACTTTTTGATAATTTTGAAATTTGAAATTTCCAGTAATCCTTTAAAATAAATAATTTTTTTACAATATACATGATAGAAAAACATTGTGTGAATTTTAAAAATGCAGATAAGGTAAAAGAACAAAGTAAAAATCAATGAAAATGTCATTCCCAAGACATAGGACTGTGAATATATACCCTTTCTGTTTTTCATATTTTAAATTATTTTCAAGAAATACATAAATGCATGCATTTTGAAGCAAATTAGAAAATCATATATAAAACTAAATGATCCATTGGCCACCTCCCTTAATATAATCCCAAATCCTTCCCCCTATCCAGGAGACTAATTGCTTTTGGAGACTTGGAGTATTTCCTTCCTAAATTTTTTATATAGAATTCATACAGGGGCCGGTGCTGTGGTGTAGCAAGTAAAGCTGCCACCTGGAGTGCCTGCAACCCATATGGGTGCCAGTGCAAGTCCAGGCTGCTCCACTTCCAATCCAGCTCTCTGCTATGGCCTGGGAAAGCAGTAGAAGATGGCCCAAGTCCTTGGGCCCCAGCACCCATGTGGGAGACCTGGAGCTTCTGGCCTCAGATTGGCCCAGCTCCAGCCATTGAAGCCATTTGGGGAGTGAATCAGCAGATGGAAGACCTCTCTCTCTCTCTGCCTCTCCTCTTTCTGCCTCTCCTCTCTCTGTGTAACTCCAACTTTCAAATAAATAAATAAATCTTTAAAGAAATTCATACATGTATATAAGTTTATGAGAAAATAATTATACTTAGTGCATTTTCTGTGCTGAATAGTATTTTACTGCATGGATATACTACACTTGACCGCTTTTTTTTGGGGGGGGGACAGTTTCATTTTATTTAACAATTTTTCACTGCCACACACAATGCTGCAATGAACACCTGTGTGTTTTCCTGTGACCCTCCATTCTGAATTCAACAAGAGGAAATTAGGGGTCAAATTGCCTTTGCTATGTTAAGTATGAAAGCAGAATATGACATTTCCTGCTTCCTGGCAACCCTGACAACCCTCCACTTACCAGACATTTCAGTTTCTCTTCATTGCTTTCACTGATAATTGCCTGATAACAAATGTGTTTGAGGGGTGGACATTTAGCATAGCTGCTGGCTAGGATGCCCAAGTTCCCCAATAGCAGACTGCTTGGGTTCGATACTGGCATCTGACGCCTGACTCCAGCCTCCTCCTGATGCAGAGGAAGGCAGCCGTGAAAGCTTCCCTGGTTAGGTTTTGCCACCCTCAAGGGAGATAGGAATATGGCATGTGGACATTGGAATCAGCATCTTAACTGCTGAGCCGAACACCTCCAGGGCATTTTTTTTTTTTTTTTTTGAAAGACAGAAAGGGAGAAAGAGAGACAGAGAGAAAGATCTCTAATCCATGAGTTCACTACCTGAATGGCTGCACAGCAAGGTTTGGACTAGGCAGAAGCCAAGAAAGGAGCCAGGATCTCCATTCTGGCTTCCTACACCAGAAGCAGGGGCCCAAGTACTCTAGCCATCATCAACTGCCTTCCCAGCTTTATTAGCAAGCTCAGAAGCAGAGCAGCCAGGACTCACGCCAGCACTCTGACATGGGATGCTGGTGTTGAAAGCAGTGGCTTAACCCCCTGAGCAACGTCAGCCCCTTACATTGTCCTCTGGCAGACATTTAAACTGGTTCCACCTGCTACTCATTATAAACAATGCTGTAGCAAATATCCTAACAACTAAACCCTGAAAGTCACACTTATTTAGAAAAAAATTCTCATAAACAGATTTCCTTTTCAGTTGTAATATTTTCCAGGTGTCTGAGATTTTACCACATACGCCTCCGAAAAGGTGAATGCCAAATCACACGTACATATTAGTAGAAGAGAATACCTGCTTTCTCAAACCAAAGCCAATACGAAATCCTTACATTAAACAAAAATACACTGTTCCATTGGATAGACCAGAATGGTATCTCACAGCATCGATTTGCCATTGGTCCCGAGGCTGGATTGCTCCATGTTAACTAGACACTCCTGCATTTCTTCTTGGCTAATTTACTCTTCAGGTGCTTTGCTCTGTCTTCTGTTGACGCTTTCCTCTTTCTTCTGGTTTGTATGTTTCTTAGCTATTATTGTAACTCTTTTTCATGGATGTTAAATTTTCCTTTCTGTTTAGCCAATGATCTTTACAATTGTTGTTTATGATATACACATTTTGAGTCTTTGAGCTCAGATTCTGTCCTGTGCATTTTTTTTTTCTTTACAGGCAGAGTGGACAGTGAGAGAGAGAGAGAGACAGAGAGAAAGGTCTTCCTTTGCCATTGGTTCACCCTCCAATGGCCACCGTGGCCGGCGTACCGCGCTGAACCGAAGGCAGGAGCCAGGTACTTCTTCTGGTCTCCCATGCAGGTGCAGGGCCCAAACACTTGGGCCATCCTCCACTGCACTCCCGGGCCACAGCAGAGAGCTGGCCTGGAAGAGGGGCAACTGGGACAGAATCTGGTGCCCTGACCGGGACTAGAACCTGGTGTGCCAGCGCCGCTAGGCAGAGGATTAGCCTATTGAGCCGCGGCGCCGACTTGTCCTGTGCATTTTTAAAAAAAAGTCTTTTTCCCAAAAGTTAGATAAATATTCACCTATGCTTTTCCCAATACTCCATAGTTTCATTTTTCAAAATTAATTCTAAACAAAGATGTGGTCTCTTTTGTTTCTAAGAAGTGTGTCACTCTATGCCACCTGTTTTCTCACTGACTTCAAATGGGACTTTAATTACCTACCCAATGGACTCTGTATCTGACCTTTCTTCTTCTGTTTTAATTTTAATTAAAATTAACTGAGTCTGTTTCTAGCCTTTCTGTTTTAACTGATGTAATTTCTGTCAGCATTATATTTATTATAGTTATGGTATGTGTCATTTCTAGAATTATGGAATGTCCTCATTGTTTCTTTTCCTTCTTTTCTCCCTCTCTCTCTCTTTTTTTTTTTTTTTTTTTGGTTTTGACATTAGATTGGTTGTATTTGCATGTTCAAGCCTCTAGAATCATTCTGGAAAGTCCACCTTTTTTCTCTACTTGTAATATGAAAATTTTCCACATCATTAGAATTTTTCCTAAAGCCAAACCTAGTCAAGTCAAACTTTCTCAGAAGATGATATTTGGACAAGAGAGAAAATATATAGAGAAATGTATACCAGACTAGATAAGATGCTATGGAGTTTTTGCTTTAACCATTTCACAAATAGCAAGATCAATATGTCCCAAATGCCTAAATGAACACCCTCTGGGTGACAGAACAGAGAGAACATAATGACATGGGTAGAGTTAAAAGAAAGAAAAAAGGATCTGAAGTGAAGAGGAACACAAAGACACATAATCAAAACGCTGAAAGTCACTGAGGAAAATCAACCTTGGTTCTCTCTTGTTCAACTTTCATTCACTTTTCACTTTTGTAAACAAAGAGGCTAAATGTCTCTAAGAAGCAGCTGAGCGTTTTTCGTATCCCTCCTTGTCTGACTTCTGGTGTCTAGAACTTGTGTTTCAGAGAAATACAGACTAACTGAATTTCTGAGTTCATCTGCCCAGTGCAGGAATCCCCCTGCAGCATTTCTCCTGGGGCTGGCCGTCCAGCCTTGGCTTGGCTACTGCCTGAGGAGGCCCTGATTCACTAACGCACTGAATTCTTTCCGAGCTTAACCACGATCAGACATAGTTCAGCATGGCGGCATGTGCTGAGAAAGACTTCCTTGGGCAAGTTTGCTGCTGTGTGTACGTCACAGAGGGCACTTACACAAAGCAAGACTAGGCACTAACGGGAGACACCAGGAAATGCAGTCTTATCCATGGTGTTGAGTTCATTGTTGACCAAAACATCATTATGCAGCCCAGGACTGTAGCTCTAATTATCAAAACTTCCTCTCCTTCTCTCCTCCCTCCCTCCCTCTCTCCCTCTCTTCTTCCCTTCTATTTGAAAGAGGGTGAGATAGACAGAGATCTTCCATCCACTGGTTGACTCCCCCAAGTGACCCCAACAGCCAGAACTGAGCCAGGCTAAAGTCAGGAGCCTGGAATTCAATCCAAGACTCTCAAGTGGGAGACAGGGGCACAAGTACTTGGGCCATCACCTGTTGCCTCCCCAGGGGCACATTAGCAGGCAGTGAGAATTGGAAATAAAGCTAGAACCCAAAACTAGGCACTGTGACTTGGGATGCAGGCATTCCAAGTGGCAGCTCAGTCGCTGTACCAAAGTTCTTGCTATCATGAAGTCAAAATCTATCTGCAGGGGCCAGTATCCTGGCATAACATGTTAAGCTGCTGCCTGTGATGCTGGCATCACATAGGGGCGCCATTTTGAGTCCTGGTTGCTCCACTTCCCAACCAGCTCACTGCTAATGCACCTGGGAAACCAGCACAAGATGGCCCAAGTGCTTGGCCCATCTCGAGCCCCAGCCATTCTGACCATCTGAGGAGTGAACCAGCAAATAGAAGATCTCTCTCTCTCTCTTTCTCTCTCTCTCTCTCTCTCTCTCTCTCTCTCTCTCTATGTATGTGTGTGTATCTCCATCTCTATCTATAAATGTACCTCTCAAATAAATAAATCTTTTAAAAAATTTATCTTCATAGCACACACCTCCCCACCTTAAGCCCTGGTCTGGTCCTGCCTTTTATAAGCAACACAGATTATTACTAATTTGAAGGTGGCTCTTATATCCCCCTTCAGCTTTGCATTTCATAGGCTTCCTGCTCTTCAATCCTTAAGGTATTCATTTAGGACATAGTTTTAGCCTCTCCACAACCCAAGTCTCTCCTCTAGCAATTTTGTAACATAGCCAACATTTCTCTGAAAGGTGAAATCCCGAAGTTAGCAAAATTCTCCAGATTGCATCTGACTGGCTTCTGTGATAAACCAGCAGAAACTCATTCTTTACTCTGCATTTTTTAAAAATGAGTGCTTCTAAGGTCCTTTGTTTTTGAGACAACAGACAGGCTACTCTTTGGTCTTGTCATCAATGCAGTATGCTGGGCTCCTTTACATGAAAACAAGAAAATGGATTGCACAGGTGAAGATAAGTTTCTGACTTACTTTGGTGGAGAAACCATTTGGGAGAAATCTTCAAAGCCAAGGAGGAGAAAAGGAAAGGCCCTTCCTTGTGAAACTGAAGAATTTGGGTTGTGGAATCATGGTTGTTAGGAAAGTTTTCTGTGCCCAGGGGCGGCTGGGCCCTGGCCTTCAAACAAGCAGTGGATATGTCACTGTTAGGGAGTCTTAATCCTGGCACAGGTCTCTGCACTGGCAGCCAAAGCATGTGATAATGGTGCCACCTGTCAGACTTGCCTCCTGCTCTCAGCACTCGGTGGGAGTAGAGACAGCCACTCACCTGGTACTCTCGGGCCCTGGAGAGCCTCAGCTAGGGGCCTCCCAGCAGCTTCCCTCTGACCTTTATCTCCCGGGAGGCCCTCCCCCGTACACGTTCCCCTCCCCCACGGAGCAAAGGCCATCGGCAGCTTAGGCCGGCTGTGCACGTGCAGGCAAGAGGCAGCGAGCGCCCACCATTAGAGCTAAGATCCTGGGGTGGGCCTTCCTCTCTGCATCTAATTGGTCTTCTTCCTTCAGACCGAAAATGTCAGACATTTCAGCCAATCGGCTTTGCTTGAAATCAGGCGGCCTAACTCACAGAGCTACACATCTCAGTTTTCTCTGCTACCCTCAATCCTGGCACGGAGCTTAGTGAGTCAAGTCAGGAACCAAACACTGGCTTTGAAGGGAGGGGGGGCAGCTGGAGGCAGGCGAGGGGGAGGGCGGACCCTCCGGGAGCACGTGATCCTGGGGGCTGGGCTCTGCCCCAGCAACCCTGAGGTGGCTGAAACCAGTTCTTTGTCATTGGGCCCAGCCCCCTCGCCTTGCTGGGCCCTTGTTTTCTATTAATTTATCCCTCCATTTATAAAAACCGTTGGGGAGTGGATTACAGATATCCCCTTACACGGCTATTCCTGGCAAATTCAGGCACAGATTCAGAACTACGAAACAGCCTAGCTTGTCCTCCCTTTGCCTCCAAATAAGGCAGAGCGAAGGTGTTGCAGGGGAGTTGCATTGCCTCTCCTCGGTTCTCTTAGCTGGACAACAGGCCTGCCTCTGGCAGTGCACGCAGAGCATAAGGTCATGGTTATCACAATGGTGCCTCAGGCGAAGCCCTGTGACTCCCTGGATGCAAAGGGAGTGACTGTGAAGAGATCCCTCTGCACACCTTCCCTTCTGCCCCTTTCCCCTCGAATCCTCCCAAGGTCTGGGCAGGGGCAGAGTGGTGAGCAGAAACAGCCCTCCTGAGCCTGCTCTGAGCCGTGGCACGGTGGCTGAACTGTCACCTTATGTTATTGAACCTTTCTTTGTGCAATGCTCCTTCTCAAATTCAGATGCATGCCCTGCTGCTCATCACTGGGCTCAAGATGAAAATTCGGGGGTGGGGGGGGGTGGTGGTCAGGTATTGTGGTGTAGCAGGTAAAGCTACGGCGCCTGCGAAGCTGGCATCCCATATAGACACCAGTTCATGTCTCTGCTACTCCACTTCCAATCCAGTTCCCTGCTAATGGCTTGCAAAAAGCAGCAGAAGATGGCCAACTGCTTGGGCCCCTGCTACACACGTGAGACGCCTGAAAGAAGCTCCTGGCTCCCGGATTTGGCCTGGCCTTGTCCTGGCCCTTGTAGCCATCTGAGAAGTGAAGCAGCAAATGAAATATCTATCTCACCCTCTCTGTTGCTCTCTCTGTAACTTTGAATTTCAAAGAAATAAATAAGTCCTTTTTAAAAATTAAATAAAATAAAATTTACTGCAAAAATAAAACCTGTTTTAAAGATTTATTTATTTACTTGAGAGGCAGAGTTACAGACAGAGAGAGGGAGAGAGAGAGAGGTCTTCCATCCACTGGTTCACTCCCCAAATGGCTGCAATGGATAGAACTGGGCCAATCCGAAGCTGAGAGCCTATAGCTTCTTCTGGGTCTCCCACGCAGGTGCAGGGGCCCAAGGGCCTGGGCCATCTTCTACTGCTTTCCCAGGCCATGGCAGAGAGCTGGATCAGAAATGAAGCAGCCAGGTCTTGAACCAGAGCACATATGGGATGCGGGCGCTGCAGGCAGCAGCTTAACCTGCCATGCCACAGCACCAATCCCAATAAAATAAAACATTTTTATCACGCACAATGCCAAGCAAATAAAAAGAGAGAACATCTCCATGTAGCCACCACCCAACCTCAATAGTTGCAGCTTATGGTTGATTTTGTATCCCTTGTACTCTATGCGTTACTTGTCCCCAGGAAGGATTATTAGGAAGCAAACGGAACATGTCACTTTGTCCCTAGGTTTACAGTGTGTGTCTGTACAAGGTAACAATGCTTGTTTGAAATAGTCACCCTCATGCTATAATCAAGGTACTCGGATCTTTGAGGCAGAGCCTCAGGGTTGCTAAGCTCCCTTGAGATACACCTGTCAGCCCCCTATTACTTCACCCCTCCCCAGACATCCACATCTCGATTCACAGCCACTCAAACCTCCAGTTCCCAGCAGCTTGTCCTGAGGGAGCCGGCTTCTTGAGAGAAGCCTAAACTGTGGAGCCAGGATCCATTTAGAGTCTGAGCTCCATCACTTCCACACTCAGGGACCCTGAGCAAGGTGATGATGCTCTGTGCCTTGGTTTTCTCACCTGAGAGCTAGTTAGTTAATAGTACGTGCCTCACTGGGTAGTCATAGGACTAAAATAGGCTGAAATGATAGGAAACGGTGGTTCATGCAGGCAATGCAGTGTTATTCAGCGCTACAAAAAGAATATAAACTTTTCCAGATAGGTAGGTAGATAAATAGATATACATGAGCTATCAAGCCATGAAAATACATGGAGGAAATTAAAATTAAAATTAAAATTTGTTGGCAGAAGCCAATAAGAAAAGGCTATGTACTATATGATGCCAACTGTATGACAGTCCGGCAACAGAAACAGCAGAAAGATCAGTGACTGGGGCAGGCATTTGACCTTGGGATGCCCACATGCCATGTCAGCGTGCCTGGCTCAAATTTCAATCCAGTTCCCTGTTAGTGTGCATCCTTGGAGGCAGGAGATGGCCCAGGCACTTATGCCTCTGCCACCCTTGTGGAAGACCTGAATGGAGTTCCCAGTGTCTGGCTTCAGCCTGGCCCAGCCTTGCTTGTTGTGAGCATTTGGGAAAATGAACCAGAGAAGAAAGATCTCTCCCTCTCTCTCTCTCTCTCTGCATTTAAATAAAATGAGAATAAATAAATTTTATAAAATCAGTGGCTGCCAAGGATAAGGGGGCAAGGGATGGACAGTTGGAGAACAGAGAATTTTTAAGGCAGTGAAACTACTCTAAATAACCCTGTAGCAATGGAGCCATGGCATCATGTGTGTCCAGACTGACAGGATGCCACCACCAGACAGAACCCTCATGTAGATGGTGGACTGTGGATGATAGTGAGGTGTCAGTGTGGGCTCATCAGTTAGTAGAAAAGACTGTGCCTTTGTGGGAGATGGGAACATGGGGAACTTTGTACTTTCTACTCAGTGGTATTGTGACCCTAAAACCACTCTAAAAAAACAGAGCCTATTAAGAATAAAAATAACATAAAGCACTTGGAACTGTATCTGGCAAACAGGAAGTGTCATGTGTTTGTTCTTATTGTTCTTCTATATTCAGTACATATGCCATATCCACTAGTCAAGCAGTGCTAACCACGCTCATCTACACAGCAACCTGTGTATTTCCCAAAGCGCTGTCATGCACAGTGTCAGGTGCAAACTCACCATCATCGGTGAGGGCCACAGCCCCAGGAAATTCATGGGTGTTAGAGCAGAGCAGGAGGAATACAAAGCTTTAGCTATAATTAGATCTGTTTATGATAGAGAGAAATTATAATCAAATCCAAGGTCTAACGATAGAGGATCAATTAAATAAGAAATACAGCATCTGTATGTTGCTGTCATTATAAATGTATAAAAGAACATTTAATGACATAAAATTATTGATGCTGAGTCATGTGGTAAAGCACTTTTTAAAATGCATACAGGAAGCAGTGTTTGGAACAGGAGTTAAAACAGAACTTGGGACCGCCACATCCCATATTGGAGTGTTTGGGTTCACACCCTGGCTCTGATTCTGATTCCAGCTTCCTGCAGTGCACAGCCTGGAGGAGAGCAGGTGATGGCTCACTAGTTGGGTCCCTGTCGCCCAGTTGGGAAACCTGAATTGAGTTCTGGGTTCTTGGCCTTGGCCTGGCCCAGCCTTGGATTTTTCAGGCATTTGGAGAGTGAACCATCAGATGGAAGCTATGCCTGTCTGTCTCTGTTTTTTTTTTTTTAAAAAAAAAAATAAGTAAATAAGATTTTAAAGTCTCTAAAGTACGAATCTACACTACCTTTCTCCCTTCGATTTGTTGTGCTTGCTAAAAATACCAGAAAGGTATACATTGAAATATTAGTTTTTGTTACTTCTCAGTGGAGCAGTAAGAAGTCATTTTTCTTTTCTTAAACGTGCTGAATATTCTAAATTTTACATAATGAATATGTTACTTGCACAATAAGCGAGAGTTATTGTTTAAAGACAAGTAGTTGTAGATTCAGTATGATATAATTACATAAAATATATTTGAAAACAAAAAAAATGTTAATGGCAGAAATGTGACATTTTTCTTTATATTTTCCGGGTTTTTCCGAATTTTCTGCTGTGAATATCCTGTCGTTTTTTTTTAATAAAGATGCTTCAGCTAGGGAAACTGAGATGTGGGAGGCAGGCAGGAGGGCTTTCTGCCTCCAGATACACACCTCTGCCTGCCCGAGCCTAAAAGAACCAACAGGGACACACGTGTCAGGCACCGCAGCGTGGACCAGCCTTCAGCTGTTCCGGGACTCAAGGCCCCAGGCTGCGACTGGCACCTAATCAGAGGATGCAGCTCCTCCTCTGTTTCCTGACTGAGATCAGCGAGGAGAAGCCATGGCAGGAGGACAGGCACAGGCTGCAGGGCCCCATGCGTGTGGGTGTGAGGGCAGGGACGCTCAGCACCTCCGAGGCGGCCCCAGGGCCATCCCTAGGGGCCGCCAG
Source organism: Oryctolagus cuniculus (assembly GCF_964237555.1). Taxonomy (NCBI): domain Eukaryota; kingdom Metazoa; phylum Chordata; class Mammalia; order Lagomorpha; family Leporidae; genus Oryctolagus; species Oryctolagus cuniculus. The sequence goes on from NC_091433.1 coordinate 50,874,024, forward strand.
CCAGCCATCAGCTGTGCCCCACAGGCAGCTGTGTCCCTGCAGATTGCCACACAGCAGCCACCTCCCACTCCACACGCCAGCTGTCGGGGCACATGTGTCCACAAGTGATAGCTGTCTAGCCAAGCCCCCCCCCCCATCTATGTCCCTGACGAGTGTGTGTGTGGAACAAAAGAAAACAGACACACACAACAAGTAGAGGGGGGGGAGGAAAGGAACACGGGAGAATAACGAGAGTGTTTTCTAGATAAACTGGTTGGACATCATGGGCGACCCAGGAGGGAAGCAGCAAGGAAGGTGGGGTGGGCCGACGGGCAAAGCTGTGGCTTTAGGTCACAGACGACGGGCGGTGTTTCCATGACCCAAAGCACAGCCCCTCCCCTGGCCAGTGTCCTTTCTGCAAGAGGCCCAGAAAGGTCTCTCCTGAAAGGTGAGTGCCAGCACGTCAGCCCGCCAACTCCAGGATGGCATCACTGGTGAGGCTGTGTTGTTTACCACTCCCTGGCTGGGACTGCTGAGCAGACGCTGTCGCCACCAGGTCTACCTATGAGGAAATAGCCCCCAGCTCAGCCGTGTCACACAGGAAGGCTTGGGGCTGGAGCCGCGGCTTCTGTCCTGCCCTTGTGTGTGTGAGCCGCACCAGGCCCGGGCTCGGGAACACTAGTTTTAGAGCAGCTCTGTCACCCGTGGCTGGCCCATCCACAGACCTGTGCCATCCAGGACAGAGCTGTTGGTTGGCCTCTGAGTAAATGGCCTTGGGATCTGTCTTCCCCAGGTGAGATAGAACAAAAATATCAATGGCTTAGTTCCAGTGAGGTTTCCTGTGCCACCCTGGCAGCGCTCACCACCTCCTGGTGGGTTTAAAGGCGGTTACTTACCTGTCTTGGGACAACAGGGTATTTGCAGCAGTGACTTCAAGGCAAGAAGATGGAGTGAGGGCAGCACTGAAAATGCACACCCTATGCCCTGTGTTCCTAAGTTTCCTTTCGTGGGTCGCTGTTAAAATCCCTCCAAATATTGCCTCTGGCCTCCCATGGGGCTTGTGACCTGGTACTGGGTAGGGGACAAACGAGGAAACAACCGATGAGTAAGATTTAGTCTTGTACCCCACCCTGCTCCCCAGCCCAGAGCAGGTGACTGGGACAAGTCAGGCCACAGATTCGGAGCCAAATTATGGGATGCAGACTGTAGACCCACTCATTCCAAATTAGCACCAGCCCCAAACAAAACCTAAACTGAACCCAAAAATGCACCCCCTGTAGGTTCACACCTGCGTGGGATGATGGCAAATGTGCCGCGCGGTCATCCTCTGCCTTACAGTGCAGGAAATACAGGGTGACCCCCTGGGAATACATTCATATCCACCTGCAAGCAACAAGCAGCGGGGCCTTTTAAAAACGTCCCTGGCAGTGTTTATGTACGACCTATCCAGGGCACAATATAGAGAAGCAAAGGTGTTTACTGGGACCCGAAATGAACTTCAACAGCATCCGAGCAGGTTCCGGAAGGGTCCTGGCACAAGCCTCAAGATTAACCCCTCAGGTCCAGGGGCGGGGCAAGATATTTTCTAATTGGCTTAGAGCGTCTTCTGTCTTTGAAAGGTGCAGTTCACGCCTCGCATCTCCTTCTTCCTCCGTCTCGGATGTGTCCAGGCGCTCTTCCAACTGTGAGCCAGTGTTATGAGACTAAACTGTGTCAATGCTTTCTGTCCTATGTTTTATACATCTTCGATTCCGTGTATGTTGTAGTTCCAGAGTGCATTGCAGATAAAACTCCTTTCAGTGGCACCACAGTGCCTCAACAAAGCTCAACAATGATGACACCAGGAAGCTCCTGTGTCGGTGTGTGGTCCGGCCCTAGCCTCCTACTAAGTGAACTCCAGCTACCGTCCTTGTAGCTGTTTTGGAAAGCAGGGCCATCAACATCTAACAATGCCCATGACTTACACCTTGGGTGATGCCAATCAGATTTTTAGATTGTATCATTCAAACCTGTGTTTATGAGCAAATGGATTAGGATCAACACAGTCATTATTTCAAATAGTAATTTGTATAGTCAGTGGTGATTTCAGCAAAATGATAGGTGTGTTAACCATCATCTTCGTGAATAACAATCACACAAAAAACACAAATACATCCAAGAAAATATTTCAAGGTTGAAATCCATGTGCTAACACTTCTGGGGAAAGAATAGTAAGAAAACACAATTTTTTCCCATTTCTACATCTAATGGTCCCAAAGTTATTGGTGGATGGAAGATGTTTGCCTTGTTAGGAAATTTAGAATTATAGGCTATTTACGATGTGCGCAGGATGTTGGTGAACTATAATATGTATGCAAAATATGTATATTTCTAGGTACACACCTCCATTCAAGGCAGACATATTTGACTGAATAAATAGTTCTTCATGACAGAAAAAAGAATTCATCAGAAGTGAATAAGGTTATGCTTTCTACCTTGCTAAGAATATTGTTTGCTGTAGGCACTAAGTACGCTTCCTTCATAGACACATTGAAAAGTAGTACAAGTCACATGCAGGATTTTAAAACTTGCTTTCAAATACATAAACCAAAATCTCTTATCTCTAAATAAAACTAATCTGGCCAAGATCAGCCTAGTATAAGTTTGGCTTTAACAAGTTACCTAAAATGACTTAATTCAAATATCCAAGAGCCAACCTAAGCACTTGTGGCCTTTGTTTACGGTGACTTGCTGAAGATTATTTTTCATAGAAAAAGGTGCATTTCAAATGCTTTACATAGTTTATTCTCTTAAGTATGTAAATAGTACTTGTGTTTATTTCCTTTGGCTGCTCTAACACATTACCAAAAGTCTGTGGGTTAAGACATTGATTCTCTTACTGGAGGCCAGAAGTCTGAAAACTGTGCCACTGGGCTAAAGTCAAGGGATCCACCTGCTGGGTTCCCTCTGTTGGCTGCAGGCTGGAGCGGGTCCTTGCCTGCCTCCCATTGCTCCAGCTTCTTGTTTTCGTTCCCTCACTTCCTTTGCTCCTTCACCTCTTATAAGGACTCTGTGGTTACATGAATGTCTTTCACCAAATTCATGAAAAATGCACATTATCTTTAAAATTGTTTAAATCTGTTTATTTATTTTCACTTTACTTGAAAGGCAAAGAGACACACAGAAATGGAGAGAGATCTTCCATGCCCTAGTTCACTCCTTAAATGCAACAGCCAGGGCTGGGTCAGGCCAAAGCCAGGAGCCAGGAACTCCTTCTAGGTCCTCACATGGATGGCAGGGACCCAAATATTTGAGCTGATGACACCAGTCCCACACATTATCTTTAATTCTACTTTTCCATGAACTTTTTCAAGTTTCTTCACATTTAGGGCCCACCCAGCTAACCCAGGATGAGCTTCTAGCTCAAGATCATTCATTTAATCACACCTGTGAGTCCCTATACTGCAACATTTCCAGGTCCCAGGGACTCGGATGAGGACTTCATTTATGCCATGCGTGGATGAGCGCCTTTGTGAAACAGTGCCAAGATAAACTTCAGACCGGTGAGCCGTGATCATATACCCTGCTGTTGGAGGTTCAGGGTCTGCAATGAGCAAACCTGGGTCTGAGTCCTGCTCTGCCACTTGAGTCACAGTAGGGTGTGAGTAAAGAAGGTGAGGGTGGGTCAGGGTGGGCGCTTAGCCTAGACGTGGTGGATACTTGGTTGAGAGTAGGTGTTTCGAAATCCTAGTTCTGGCTTGTGAGCCAAGTGACTTTGGAAAACGGCTTGACTCATCCGGGAAGTAATTTCTCTTCCCAGGCAGGGCTGTCCCTGAGAGTAAAGGGGCTACTGTGTGGAAAGTGACTGACAAAGGGGTATTGAGGAAACTCTTCCCTTCCCTGCTACACCCTGTTTGTCCTTCCTACCACCCCACACAGGGACGAAATGATGCTTGTGAGGTTTTGGTTCGTTTTAGTTTTTTTCCTTTGTAAAGGTTGAAAGCATGTCACAAAGAGAAATTCATGTTATCCTAAGTGACCAGGAGGTTGCAGCCCTCAGGAGCTGGAAGGAGGGCAGAGTTGCAGTGGAGACAGCACTGTGTCTCCAAGAGCCTTAGGCGGGAAGCTGACTGAAGTTCCTGTATAGAACGGCTTTGGGTGCAGAGGGAGCCAACGGCTGAGAGAAGATGAAAGAAAAGAAATAGGAGAGAATATGGTTTCGTGGAACTCACGAGGACCGTGAGAAACCACTTGCGATTCCCTCTGTCACCTCAATATCAGGCCAGGCGGCAGGGACAAGTGAGTTCTTTGAATTTCAGCACTGCCATCTGTGAAACTGACATGAAGTGGACATCTCTCTCGTCAGCGTCAGCCCTCCACTTCCACATGCTCTGTCACCTTGGACCCCACCAACCCCAGATCAAACATAGTGGAGGGGGAAAGTACAGCTGTGGCTGCACAGGGCCAGACTTTGTTGCTCACTATCATCTCTTAAACAATACAGTACAACAACTATTTACAAAGCACTTAATTGTGTCAGGTATTTTAAGCAACCTAGAGATGACTTACAGTTTACAGGGTTACAGGAGGACATATGTAGGTTCTATGTAAATACTAACAATTTTACATCAGGGACCTTTGTATCCAGGGATGTTTGGGTCCGCAGGGGATCACAGAACCAATACCCTGTGGACATAGAATGACAGCTCTATTATATGCAAATCGTAATGAAATACAAATAGAGATCATGTTTGTGCAGTGTCAGGAACTGGCTTTCTGCTCTACACATCGAAGGGGGCCTCACAGCCACTGTGTTCCCAGACATGGACAGGCTGGTCAATGACTTTTGCCCAGCTTCAGAATATGCATTCTGCATCAGTCTGGAAAAATTGTTTGCCGCAGGATCCTGTGAAGGCTGGATCTCCTCTCTGCCAGGTTCTTTCCTGCATAACCAACAGGGGGCGTCCTTTCAAAACGCTGAGAGCTGTGTGCACCTGTCCGCAGGAGCGTGCAAGGCAGGCGGCTTGCAGACCAGCTCAGTCCTCTGAGTGTCTCGTTTCTGTCTTTCCTCCAAACTCAAACACTGGCCCTCATTTCCCACAAAATGGCTTAGAAACGGCCCCTTTGGAGCCTCACTGCTTTCGGAGCGCCCTGTAGAACCCTGGAAGTGAAAGGATGCGGTCAAACAGCTGACTTTTCCTTGAGTGCAGAACTCAGGGGGAAACTCCACACCAGGATGGCAGTCCCAAGGCTCTGTCCCATACAAAATGTTGTGAAGTAGATGAATTCTCCCCTCCCAGGGGTCCCTCCTGGGGCTCGTTCTTGGCGATGAAGTCCCTGTCTTAGGAACAGAACCATTTTTTCTAAGGGTCAAATCTCAGTTTGGTTTTCTTTCCTGACTTGGCTCAGGTGACTTTCTGGGGCAATCCTAATTCCCAGGCCTCAGTTTCCCCACCTCCCCATCAACCGGGACATGGCTCAAGTGATCACGACGAGTACGAGTTCTGCACATACTGTCTTTTAGGACAACCCTTTCATTGTGCAGACAAGAAAACTGAGACCCAGAGCAGGGAAGACTTTGGCTGGGGCTATGCCTTGGTCTTCTTCTCTGTGCCCCGGTGCCCAGGCCCATAATGGGGCTCAGTGGTTTCTTGCTGATTGGGAGTGCAGACTGATGGAATGGACATTGATAAGTTTGGGTTGGGGAGAAGACATCAAGAGCAATCCAGACTTTGGAGCAAACCCACATGGGCAAGTGTGAGCAGGCGGCCTTGGGTAGTTACTTGCCAGCTTCACAGCCTTGAACAAATACCTTGACTTCCATAATTCTCAATTTATTCAACTGTGAAATGGAGATGACAATACCTACTCCACCTGGCTTGAAGCTTTAATAAGATACTGCATGCCTGACATGCTCAGTAGATACTAGCTTATTTATTTTTGTTGTAGTTATCATCATAATTAGTAGGTATGGTTTTATGTTGTTATGACAAAATACCTGAGTCTGGATACTTTATATACAGGAAGAGGTTTATTTAGCACACAGTTCTGGAGCTTCAAGGGCACAGAACTTGCACTGGCCTCTGGTGAGGGCCTCAGGCCAGATAGCATCACATGGCAGGAATCCATGCAAAACAGGTCACAAGACATGGCAGGAAGCAAGAGACTCCAAGGAGCCAGGCTCAGTCACTTATAACACTCCTATGGGAACTAATCCACTCCTATGAGATCCAGTTCACTCCAAGAGACCAGCATCATCCCATTCATGAGGGTGGAGCCTCCAGGACTTAATTTCCTTCCACAAGGCCCCACCTCTTCCAGACTCCACGAGCTCAACACTGCCATGCTGGGGACCAAGCTCCCAGCACACGAACTCTTGTATACAAGCCATATCCAAACCATGGACGTAGGGGTAGGGTTACCAGGCACTGAGATGGGGCAGAAGGAGAAACAGTGGAAACTTAGTGGTAGGACACGGTAAAGCACAGGGAAACCAGTCCACTACCACTGTCCCTGAGATGGGGCAGTGGCGGGGTGGGGGGCATTGTAGAACACAGCAAATCCCAATGATTCTGGCGGACAGGGTGAAGGGGAGGGGGGAATGCGGTCACTTGGAAACAAATGCCCCTATACCTATTATTAGGCTGTAAATCCCCACCACCACCAAGGCAAGATGATGGTGGGATATGCCCCTCCTGGCTTCCAAATACATCCTCCAGCACCAGGCCACTTTTCCAGACACCTGCGACAGGTAGGTGTCCTTATTGACCTGGGTGCACCTGCATACCTTGTAGATGCAACCTCTGCCAGCTAGGAGTAGTGCTTCTGGAAGTCAACACTTACAAGGAGCTGGCCCTACCGCTGCATCTGGCCTGTGCCTCACTAGCAGCTCCAGAAGATGCTGGAGAGACTCGGAGGCACACCAAGGCTCAGCTGGGCCATGGAGATAAGAAGGGCCACGCCAGCCGCTGGGTGCGCCACTCTGCAGGGTGGAAACCGAGCAGGCTGCCGGGCTGAAGGGATGTTGACAAAGCAGAGGGCAGAATTCCCCCTCTGGCCCCTGGGACAAAACAACAACAGAGGGCTGGCCTGCTCCGCAGTCCTTCTAGGAAAGCTCACCTCAGGGGCCGGCATCCTAGGCACCAAGATCTAGGTGAACTCAGCAAGCAAGTTCTGGCAGTGTGGCCTCAGCTGACCGATGACAGGTGGTTCTTGGACTCCTGAAGCAGGCCCTCTCACAGGTGTCCATCCTACGACTTGTTCCTGCGCCAGTGAACCCCTGCTGCAGTGTTAACTCACCAGGAAGCAGTGAGAGCCTTGCCAAGCCAGAGGGATTTGCCACTCTGATGGCGGCAGGAGAGAAAGGGGGGCAGTGAGAGCAGGGAAATGGGCTTTGGGGTCCAGAGGACTTGGTTTGCCTTTTAGCTGCATCCCGGCCTCGCTCCGGCTCTGCTGCGTCTCTGGGCAGTTTCCTCCTCCATGGAATGGGAATGAATCTGGCTTGTCCCTTCTGGTTGTAGTGAGGTCCAAGTGAGGTCCTTGGTAAGCTCTGGACACTCCACACTGGCAGGGGCTCGTTATGCCGCCTGTCCCTCCTCGAAGCTTCTGTCAGGAGTTTTGAAATGGGGCGGGAAGTGCTCAGGTGTGCCTCAGGTGAGAGTCCCCCTGGCTGTACCAGGGGAGAAATGTCTCCCCTCTGCACACACCTGCTTAGTGAGGCTGCAGCTGTCTGCTCAGTGGAGAGCTGGACTTCTCTCACCTGGCGGAAGCCAGCCTTTCCCTTGGATCAGAGCAGGCTGGCTGTAAACGCCCCCACTGCAAAGGTGAGGAGGCGACACCGTGGACGGGTCAGGCCTCAGCTGGCCACCAGGCTACTGGTTCACTCCGAGTCCCATTCCCTGCAGAGGCCCCTAGCCTTCAGGATTCCCTGAGCACAGAGCACAGTAAGATGAGACCGTGGCCAGCGCCGTGGCTCACTAGGCTAATCCTCCGCCTTGCGGAGCCGGCACACCTGGTTCTAGTCCCGGTCGGGGCACTGGAGTCTGTCCTGGTTGCCCCTCTTCCAGGCCAGCTCTCTGCTGTGGCCAGGGAGTGCAGTGGAGGATGGCCCAAGTCCTTGGGCCCTGCACCCCATGGGAGACCAGGAGAAGCACCTGGCTCCTGGCTTCGGATCAGCGCGGTGCGCTGGCCGCAGCGCGCCAGCTGCGGCGGCCATTGGAGGGTGAACCAATGGCAAAAGGAAGACCTTTCTCTCTGTCTCTGTCTCTCTCTCTCACTGTCCACTCTGCCTGTCAAAAAAAATAAAATAAAAATAAAAATAAAAAAAGATGAGACCGTCCCCACTCCCCAAGCTGCTGGGTTGCCTGGTGGTGAGGGTGAGTGTGGAGGTAAGAGTAGGAGAGAGTCTGCAGGGCAGCAAGGGAGGGCGGGCCTCCCAGAGGCCCGGGAGTGGAGGCGGGGTTGGGGGCTCGTCCAGTCTTTCGTTCTAAAATGTCGTCTGGGAGTTGACTCTGGGTAGGCGGGTGCTGCAGCGGATAAGGAAGCTGGGGAGAGAAGAAGGAACAGGAGGAGAGGGAGAAGAAGAGAAAGGAAGAAGGAGGGGGAGGCAGAGAACCGGGCTGGAGGCTGTTGGGAGGAATTTTCACAGCAGTAGGTCCCCAGGCACGTGGGAAGGCAGGCGAGCCATCCCCAGGGACGTCCTGTGGGTGGCTATGTGGGGAACTTCTCAAGTCAGCTGTGTCACCTCCCAGGCCCCTTAACATAACATGTGTGAGCAAAGCAGTTAAAGGGGCTCCCGCCTGAACAGCGTGGCTTGGTCCAGCTCCAACACTTAGTGAGCACTCAGTAGGTTGTTTTTGTTTTGTTTTAAGATATGTGTATTTATTTGACAGGCAGAATTACAGAGAAAGAGACAGAGAGAGACAGAGACACACACAGAGAGAGGTCTTCCATTTGCTGGTTCCTCCCTAAATGTCCACAATGGCTGGAGCTGAGCTGATCTGAAGCCAGGAGCCAGGGGCTTATTCTGGGTCTGCCATGTGAATGCAGGGGTCCAAGGACTTGGGCCATCTTCCATTGCATTCCTAGGCCATAAGCAGAGAGCTGGATTGGAAGTGGAGCAGCCAGGACTGGAACTGGCATCCACATGGGATGCTGGCATCACAGGTGGGAGGTTTACCCACCATGCTGCAGTGCTGGCTCCAGGTATTTTCTAAAAAGAGTTTATATTTTGGTTGTGTCCTGGAGCTTTATGGCTTTTATCAATGTAGCTTCAGTTTCATATTTAATACCATTCAGTAGGGTGGTGGCAAGTTTTGACTGTGTGTGTATGTGTGTCTGTATGTGGGAGAGACATCCATGTAGGTATGTATATATACACACCACTAAAATAACTGCCCCAGATCTCAGGGATTTGGGAAGAGGAAGATGAAGAGGGGTGTAAGAAAGTTTCAATAAGGAGGTCGAAGCTGCAGGAGAGGAGAGCAGTGTTGTAGTTTAGAGCATGGGCTGGAATTCAATCTACATCCACACAGCAATTCAGGGCAAAGATCAGGGGGTAGTCTACGGACTGCCACTAACCAGCTACGTGATCTTCAGGAAACGCTTTAATTTCCAAATCTCAGCTTCTTCCTCTGCACAATGAAGATCACTGGACCTGCCTCATAGGGTGCCTGTGCCTGCGGTTGGGAAGATCTGCAGAGACCCACTATGGGATGTGACCATCCTGACAGAGGGATTCGGTAAGGCGCTCTCGTCCACTACTGAAAGTGCTGCTGACAAAATCCCACGGGGAAGGAACACAGAGTGGCAGTGACTCTAACAGGGGATTTTCATGCTGAGGGCAGGTGGGGAAAGAACGAGTAATGCAGACCCCGTCCCCACCTCTCCGAGGAGCTCCAGCTACCCTGGGAGAGACTGCATCCCGAGCTGGGCTTTCTGGGTGGGGACCGTATCCCAGTGCCAGGCGGTGGCTTGGTGCTCGGGCGTGGGGCCCCGGGACCTTAAGAAAGGCAGAAGTTTATCAGTTCTTCTCCACCCAACCCCAAGGAGCTCAGCAGAAAGAGATAAGCTGACCTCACCAGTCCTTCCCAGACAGCAGGTACTTTTTACACTAAAATAATTGTACTTTCCCCCTAGTTATACAAATCATGGGAGATCACATTTTAAAAATATAGAAAAGTCAAGATAATAATTAGCCTGTCATTCAAAGCAATGAATCACCCTTTTATTTTAGATTATTTTAAATTATTTTTATTACTTTTTGCTTATTTAAAATAACAGTTGTAATCAAAATAATTTACTCTACATTCTCTCACTTAACATAACTTCATTACACTTTAAAGATGAAATTTGAAAAGTCTGCCTTTGATTTTAATTACATGATGTGTTCTCCAATCATTCTTGTCTTGTTAGGCTTTTTCTCATTTTTTGCTAATATAAATAGCATCATATTTACATCTTAGCATTATAGAATATTCTGTAACTTGAATGATTTCCTTAGAGTAAACCCCCAAAATGGAATTCATATAAAGGGCCTGAACATATATGGGGAATCTTAAAATGTATTCCAGGTTTTTTTCTTGCGGTATGTGTACTACATTCTCATTCTAAATATGATAAAACAGAGACAAGTAGAGATAAGGAATGGGAAAAATGATTAATATTTCTCACTAAAAATAACCACTTAGACACTTGCACATGTTCCCTTCTTTCCACACTCTTCGGGGGATGCTTTTGTATATAAAAATGGGCCTTCTCACTTAGTTTAACTTATTTCTGCACGTCATTAAGAATCATTCTGGGGGGTCCCGACGCTGTGGCGCAGCGGGTTAACGCCCTGGCCTGAGGCGCCGGCATCGTATATGGGTGCTGGTTCGAGTCCTGGCACCCATCTGGGGATGAACCAGCAGATGGAAGACCTCTCTCTCTGTCTCTACCTCTCTGAAACTCTGTCTTTCAAATAAATAATAATAATAATAATAATAATAATAAAAGAATCATTCTAGGGGAGCTGGCATTTGGCCTAGCAATTAAGAAGCTCACATCGCACGTGGGAGTATTCGCGTTTCAGTCCCAGTTCTAGCTGCTGACCCAGCTTCCTGCTAATGCACGCCCTCGGAGGCAGCAGGTGATGGCTCAAGTCTCTGCAACTCACGCTGGAGACCTGGATGGAGTTCCTGGCTTCCGGCTTTGGCCTGACCCAGCCCTGGCTGTTGTAGGCATTTGGGAAGTGAGCCAGCCAATGGGAAATCTCAATTCAGAGCACAGAGTCGTTCTAAAACATGATTTTTAATGACTACCGAATGGCCCCACTGTGTATATAATAATTTATCACATTGGTTTTTCCTGGGATTCCTCCCCACAGTTTTTCACTTTGACAAATGGCACTGCATTCACAATGAGAACCCATCTTAGTGGCAGTCACAGCTGTCTCCTCCGAGGACTTCCGCAGAATCACTATCATCCATGTAATCAGGGAAGAGGGTGGGGACACGACAGAAAGCGCTGGTCACCCAGAAAGTGCTCACCGAGGAAGACAGGGATAGGAAGTATGATCTGGCATTAATAGTTTCTCCACGGGACGTGTGCGATTTTCAGCTTAGTCCTGAATACTCGGAGCTACCAACATGGGGCCTGAGCAATATCGCCATCTAGCGCTGTGTCGTGGCTTTGCAGGGAGACTGCGTCTCTAGACGCGCCTGGGAGACCGCTTCAGACTAACTGGTGGTCTGAGGCAAGCAGCCGTTTGGCAAATGCTTGAAGGTAATGGGCATAGCTTGGAGAGAAAAAGTTAAAAGCTGTGACAGCAACTCTTGGAAATTTGAACAATTTCCACTGGAAGAGGAACGAAACTCAATCTACAGGTCCCAGGGCAGAACCAGCCTCAATGAGAGGAAGCCAGGAGACATTTTGAGGCTAATAATTCCAGTTAGAACTGTGTGTGTTGGGGCTGGCACTATGACGTAGTGGGTAAAGCCGCCACCTGCAGTGCCAGCATCCCACATGGGCACCAGTTCTAGTCCCGGCTGCTCCACTTCTGATCCCACTCTCTGCGATGGCCTGGGAAACCAGTGGAAGATGACCCAAGTCCTTGGGCCCCTGCACCCACGTGGCAGACCCAGATGGAGCTCCTGGCTCCTGGATTCCAATTGGCACAGCTCTGGCCATTGCATCCAATTGGGGAGTGAACCAGCAGACGGAAGACCTCTCTCTCTCTATGCCTCTCCTTCTCTCTCTCTGTGTAATGCTGACTTTCAAATATATAAATAAATCTTTAAAAAAACTATCTGATGAAGCAGTGGACTTCCTTCTGAGGCAGTGAGTTCCCTGTCCCTAAATGTATTTAAGCAGGATTCAGGTGCCTCTAGTTAGAGATATACAAAGACTGCCATTTGGGTGTGAGATCAAGCCCGCACACATTTAAGACAGCTTCTAGATTTAAATTCTATGAAGGAGGAAGAAATCATCAGTGAAATGGCCCAGTAGCTAAATGTTGTCTTCAAGGTCCTCTACTTCCCCTTTAGAACTCATTTTTCTATTTCAGATACCCCCATCCCATACCTGGGAGCCCGATGCTTTCATGATGTCTACTGCATCCCCCAGTCAGCTTTCCAGACACAATAGCCTGATGCAAAATTAATCCTCCTCTCTCCCATCAAAATGTCCCAGATTTGAAGAAGAGCCCACTATCAACAAGCAATCGGATGCAAGCTCACACTTTGAATTCAGCATGGAGAAACCGAGCCCTGTTTGAGGAACTCCAAACTTAATTATAAACAGTCTGTATCACACATTTTGAATCTTTTTTTTTTTTTTTTGCTTGCTAAGTCTTTGTTCACTCTCAAATGTGCTTTGATGAACATTGTGTTCTCCAGTCAGAATGTTAGGCACCGTGGGAAGAGTTGTATGATCGGACATTCTGGATCCCACACACAAGTTAGTATTTTGGTAAGAGAAAAAGAGTTGGCTGAAATCAACATGTGCAAGATCCATTCATGAACTACTTTGCTCATTTGTTCAAAACAATGTGCATGAAAGACGCCCATGTGCCAGGCACTGTGATAAGCAGGAGGGCACACAGGTGAATAAACAGAGCCCCGGTCCATCTGGTGTAGGAGTGAGATAGAAAGTGCTTTCTGGTGGGCGCTTGGGTCGCCCACAGCCCATGTCGGAGTGCCTGGTTTCCAGGCACAGCTGCACTTCCAATTCCAGCTTGTCTTATCATGTACCTTGTGAAGCAGCAGGTGGTGGTCCAAGCAGCTGGGTGCCTGCCACCCAAATAGGACATCCAAACTGGGCTCTGTGTTCCTGGCTTTGCCTTGGCCCAGCTCTAGCTGCTGTGGGCATTTGGCAGCGAGCCAATCGATGGAGGATGTCTGTCTATCTGAGTCTCTGCCTTTCTAGTAAAGAAAGATAAATAAATATTCATTTTAAAAAGAAGGTGCCTACTTAGTACCAGAAACTGATGCTATCCCTGTTACATCATTATCACATTTTACTCTTCTAAAACTCTGTTAAGGCAGAGGTTTCACAAGTAAGAAAATAAGGGCCAAAACCAAGTCCATGTCCCTCCACTTTGCCTAGAAATAACTAAATAGAATACAATTACAAAACAAATCTCTTTCCATTGGAGAAGATACACAAAGCCTTTTTTAGTATTCACTGGGGCCATATTTTCCCCATGAGTGGTTCCAAAGATTTAGAGCAAAAATTCCCTAGGTAATTCCTGGTGGATCCCACAATAGAGTTAAGCCAAATCAGAGCCAAGAGTGGCTGTGTCTTACCTGTCAGGTCCCTTGCCAGACGTGGGAGCTGATCATCCTGGCAGGGGTGCCTCTGGACTGCTTGTGGCCCTGTCACTGCACAGTGGCGGAGAGCCACAGGCTTGGATGCCACCTAGTGATGCATCGCAAGCTTCTTACAGGGCCCAGAAAGGAGCTGGTCCCCACCTGCACTCAGAATCCACCAAAAGCTAGGATGCTTAGGTGGTGGCAGCAACCCCAGGCCCAGAACCCATCATAGCATCCCCCCAAAGATTTGCTTGCTGCCCATGTTGCCCTCAGATCCCTACCCCTGAGCTCAGCTGCCTCCCCTGGCCCACACTCTCAGCTTCCAAGCTTTCCAAAGAGAACCTGAATGCCCCTCCTTATTGTCTTTTGTATTTCCTCTTATATTAGTAACCAACAGAAAACAAGAAGAACTCAGCTACTGGAGCCTTGCATAGCAAAACACGCAATCCCTGCATTGTTGGCACATGATTCATCATAGAACCTCTCCATGGGAACTTTTCCTAAGTACAAGGTCTAAGTGAGCAACATCCAGCAGCTATAAGGTGAGTGGATTAGGACTGCAGCCCTCGCCAAAGGAAGCTGCCAGGGCAGCCTTGGGAACATGGGCATCCTCAGCAACCTTGTCAAGTGCGCGGCCCAGCTTTAGGGTCTCCCTTCTGTTCTCCTCTCTCTCCTTGCCTGGTCCCGTGATGTGTTACACCTCTGCCCCAGTCCCACCTTCCAACAGGGGAAGTCTGCTGTTTAGAGCTGTTTAGGGCCTAGACAAGATGAGAGGTTCTGTCTCAGTGGTCCAGGGATACAGGCCCAACATTGGTGGCCAAGGTGTTGGAGAGTCTACCTGTAAACTAACTTCTCTGAGTAACAACTAGGAGATGAAGAGTTCTCCCAGTCATACAGGAGTGCCTCTATATGCCTCATGACTATCAGCGGAGCCTAAAACTACAGATAGTACCAAACCCTGTATGTGCTGTTTTCCTATACATGTAAATGTATCATAAAGTTTAACTTATAAATCAGGAACAGAAGGAGATGAACAACAATAAGATAATAGACAATTGTAAAAATGTTCTGTAATGAAACTGCGAGCATCAGCACTCTTGCACTTTGAGGCCATTATTAAATAAAATAGGGGTTACTTGAATAAACATTACAATACTCCGATGGCTGATCTGATGACCTAGACAGCCACTAAATGACTAACAAGTGGGCAGCATATATAGCATGGATACACTGGACAAAAGAATGATCCATGTCCCAGAGCAAGATTTGAGAGATTTCATCATACGTCCCAGAAAGGTACACAATTTAAAATTTATAAATTGTTTAGTTCTAGCATTTTCTATCCAACTGAAACTATGGAAAGTAACATTGTAAGAGAAATGGCTGCACTGTACTTGACTCACAAAGTTTAATCTTTCATTATTGAATGATTAATGTTATGTTTTCTGTTAATATGTATTTTAAAAACTAAAACATGTATTTCTCTTTCAGATGTTGTAGTAGCCAGAATAATCTCTCCAGCCCCTTGTTACTCCCAAAGATACACAGGTCCTAATCCCTGGAACTTGTAAATATGTTGCCTTATGCAGCAAAATGTACTTCACAGATGCGATTAAGGTCAAGGACCTTGAGATAAGATTATCTTGGCTTATCCAGGTAGGTGGTCCTCATATAATCACATCAGTCCCTTAGAAGCAGAGAACATTTCCAGTCCTCCCCATGGAGATGATCTAGGGAGAGAGAGAGAGAGAGAGAGAGAGAGAGAGAGAGAGATTGAGATTTAACTTCACTGGCTTTGAAGATGGACAGAGGGCACCAAGCACGGACTAAAGTCTGTTGGATGGCCTCTGGAAGCTGGAAATGGCAAGGAAATACATTTCTCCAGAATCTCCAGAAAAGAAGGCAGTCTTTGGTACCTTGGTTTAGCCAGGTGAGACCACTGTAGACCCTTGTCTACAGAGTGGTGGGATAATAAACTTGCACCGTTAGAAACCACTAAGTCTGTGACAATACATTTGAGAAGCAATAAAAGCTAATTGTAAAGATCTCCGCTAGGCTTTGAGATCACAAAGTCACATTCAACAGCAAAGCAAGAACTGCCTGGAGCTGTGCCTCCTCTCAAAGACCATGCCTTCCGAGCCAGCCGCATTTCTGAATTTTGCTTCAAGATCGGGGGAAAAGGCAGTATTTCTGTTAATACTCATTTGATTACTCAAAAACCAAAAGATTTGCTCCATCCCACCTTTTGGGGCTGTCACTAGTGCTCCTGGCCTCCAGTGAATGCTTCCAGGATCTTCAAAAGGTTCTGAGTCAGGGCTGTTGGAGGTGTGTGCCCTCCTGGGTAGTGTGGACATACTCTAGAGACAGCTGTAGAGCAGGCACACATCCCATGGGCTCTGCCAGGACTGGCTCCTGGAGAAGGGCACATAGAATCATAAAGGTGTCCACACCTCCTCAAGCCAGTGATTCCAGTCTTAGGAATTTATCCTAAGGAATTCCCAAAGAGCTAAATGAAATACACATGAAAATGTTTATCTATATTTATTATTATCTGTAACAGTACAGGCAAAGAAGAAGAAACAAAGAGTCAAAAGTCCAATGTAAGGAAAATGTCTAATAAATTATAATTCTGTGCCATTATGAAAACATTTAAGGGCTGGCGCCTTGGCTCACTAGGCTAATCCTCCGACTGCAGTGCCAGCACTCCGGGTTCTAGTCCCGGTTGGGGTGCCGGTTCTGTCCCAGTTGCTCCTCTACCAGTCCAGCTCTCTGCTGTGGCCTAGGAAGGCAGTGGAGGATGGCCCAAGTCCTTGGGGCCTGCACCCACATGGGAGACCAGGAGGAAGCACCTGGCTCCTGGCTTTGGATCAGCGCAGCGTGCTGGCTGTAGCAGCCATTTCGGGGGTGAACCAATGGAAGGAAGACCTTTCTCTCTGTCTCTCTCTCTCTCACTGTCTAACTCTGCCTGTCAAAAAAAAAATTTTAAAATCATGAGTACAGTTATTTGTACTATAGAAATATACAGAAATATCCTTAGTATGCTTAATGAAAAAAGCCTATTATATAATAGAGTTCACTCATTTATCGACCTATACAGTGTATCAGATATTGTACCAAGCACCAGGTAATTCTGGGGCACCCAGGGGCACCATAATAAACTCACTGCTCTTGTGGTCTGAGGAATGTTGCGATCACAAAAATGTGAAATGATCTATACAGGTGGTAGGTGATCAACTAAAATATGAAGCAAGTTTTTCCATTAAGGCATGGTAAACATTCAACTTACCCTTCTTACACTACCTTTTCAATTATAAGTACATTAAGGGACAAGCAGGAAGAAACAGAGTTCTTTCCCCATATCAGAATGCAGGGCAGCCGTGACTGACTCATTGCAGAGGCAGCAGAGCCGCGAGTAGTGCTTAGAAACACCACAGACAACCGCCCAGCAGGTCAGGAGGGCAGGGGTGCAGGCAGCCAGCTGTACACCAGGTCACGCCTGGGTGGGGTCACATCTGAGCCTGAACTCACACCCTCTGTCTATTTGGGGAACTTTCACGGGACTAAGCATGGCCTCGAGGGACAGCAACGCCTGTCCATACCTGTCACCCCAACCGAGGTTAGCCGTGAAAGCAGATGCACATCACTCACTGTTTCTATGCCTCTCTCTGATAGGGCGAGCTACATACCCTGGGCCTCAGCTTCCCCGTGTGAATCCATGAGCAGCTATGAGACTTTTATCATGGTGTGCATGTAAAGAACACTTAGAAGACCAAACAACCGCTAAGTCAATGTCAGAAGTGAAAGAGAGACTCATTAGCAATGAACATTAGCTGTCCTACAAGTATGCATGGGGTAGGGCCTGATTAGGAAAGGCATTTATGGAAGTCAGTTCTTTTCCTTTGACTATCCCCACCCACCTCCACTGCCCACCCAGGAGGTGCTCATTAATAAAAATGAATGACCGACTTTTATCACCTCCTATCACATGTCAGGTTTTGGTACTGGGCATTTCACTGGGATTATTTAACTTAATGGTCATAGAAATCCAAATAGCTAGGGACTGGCACTATGGCGCAGTGGGTTAAAGCCCTGGCCTGAAGTGCCAGCTTCCCATATGGGTGCTGGTTCTAGGGCACCGGTTCTAGTCCCGGCTGCTCCACTTCCGATCCAGCACTCTTCTATGGCCTGGGAAAGCAGTAGAAGATGGCCCAAGTCCTTGGGCCCCTGCACCCACGTGGGAGACCTGGAAGAAGCTCCTGGCTCCTGGCTTCGGATCGGCGCAGCTGCAGCCATTGCAGCTATCTGGGGAGTGAACCAGCAGATGGAAGACCTCTCTCTTTGGCTCTACCTCTCTCTGTAACTCTGTCTTTCAAATAAATAAAATAAATCTTTAAAAAAAAAAAAAGAAAGAAATCCAAACAGCTGGTTTGGATTTCTCTCTAGAGAGCTTAAGAAGGTAATAACTTGCCCAAGGTCTTATAACTTCTAAATGGCCCAGTACATGAAAGTTCATTATCATTGCCACTAGAACTTTGTGCCTGATGAATTTTACTCATCCTTCCAAATCCAGCAAATAAAATAGTCCATTCTGCCCTTCCTCCAGCCAGTCTCCTGATCTAGGCTTGTGTCTCTGAATCCAGAACTTGCTGCTCACGTCAAGTTTTTGAATCTTGTTTCCTCCTATCCAGCTCTCATATCAAAGACACTCCAGTTCCGAATCCTTCTCTCCTCCACTATACCCTGTCCAGCTCTCTGCTAGTTCTTTACTCTACACAACTGTGTGTCAGAATCAACAAGAATCATTGGTAAATCACAGACAGCTGGGCTGGGCCCTAGAGTTTTGGATACTGTGGGTCTGGAATGGGGTACAGAATTTGCATTTCTAGCAAGTTTTCAGGTGAGGCTGCTGCTGCTGGCCCAAGTGCCACAGCTGAGCATTCCTGCTCTGAGGAGCCTCCGTCTTGTTTTCCTCTGTTGCCAGCTTCTGTCGTTTGGATGTGGTTTGTTCCTCAGTTGCACGTGTTGGAAGTTTGGTCCCTGGGGTTGCCCTGGGAGATGCTGTGGAACCTTTTAAGAGGTGGGGCCCAGTGGGTGGTCCTTGGGTCACTGAGGGCACTGTTCATGGAAGGGATTAAAGTATTTTTCTTGGGACCCTGGTTAGTTCTTTTTTTTTTTAAGTTTTATTTTTTATTTATTTAAAAGGCAGAGTTACAGAGAGAGGACAAGAGACAGAGACAGAAACAGAAAGAGATCTTGCATGTGCTGGTTTACTCCCCAAATGGTCCCAATGGCCAGGGCTAGGCTAGGCTGATTCCAGGAGCCAGGAGCTTCTTCCAGGTCTCCCATGTGGGTGCAGGAGCCCAAGCACTTGAGCCATCTTCTACTGCTTTCTTCTGCTGCTTTCTCAGGTGCATTATCAGGGAGCTGGATTGGAAGTAGAGCTGCCAGGTCTTGAATTGGCGCCATTATGAGATGCAGGAATCATAGGCAGAGGCTTAACCCACTACACCACAATGCCAATGCCTCTGGTTAGTTTTTTTTTTTTTAATTTATTTTATTTATTTGAAAGACAGAGTTACAGAGAGAGGTAGAGACAGAGAGAGAGGTCTTCCATCTGCTGGTTCACTCCCCAGATGGCCACAACGGCCAGAACTGAGCTGATCCGAAGCCAGGAGCCAGGAGCTTCTTCCAGGTCTCCCACATAGGGGCAGGGGCCCCAGGACTGCTGGAGGCAGCCACGAAGCTAGAATTAGTCCATTCTGTGTTCAAGCTTCCCAGCCTCAGACTGATCCTCACGACTGCTCAGGTATCTTCATAAGCATGCGTGGTGGACTCTCCTACCTGTAATCACTGGCTCCTGTTGAAACCTCTGCCAGGCTCCTCCAGCTTGCACCTGCTCTATGCCCTCTCCTCTGGCTCAATGCCCTTTCACCAAAATAGTGGACAAGATGGACATTAGCTTTGGGGTACCCCTGCATCCTTCTTATTCACTTCAAAAAGCCTTGCTTCTTCACTCAGCCTTCCCTTTGATCTCAGAAGAGGACATAACCAACCTGACACCTGCCAAGTTGGCTACTACACACACACAAAAACAAAACTGAAAACAACAAGTGTGCCTAAGGACGTAGAGAAACCTGTTGTGCAATTTTCGAGAGAACGTAAAACAATGTAGCTGCTATGGAAGAGAGTATGGCAATTCCTAAAAAAAAAAAAAAAAAGAAATGAAACTAGTAGTAGCATATGATCCAGTGCAATTATTATGGGAATGTGTATTTCAACTTTCAGTGCAAGTTCTTTCCTAAACAGAGATAAGAATTCAAAACCGAGGCATAGGTAAGCTGCACACATGAGAGCAGGATTTTTTGAAAAGTGATACAGCGAATATACATTCATGTGTGAGTGTGGGCAACCCCACATGGCAAGAGGTCATGTGAGCCACGTGAGCCAGAGAGTTGCCTATGAGGAAAGAGCATGGGAGGAGGCCAGAGAAGGACTAACAAGGGCCAAGAGCCAAAAGGCAAAACAGGCCACTCTCACAATGTGACAATCCTCTTTATGGAGTAGGCGGTGGTGCCTTAATTGAATATACAAACAGGGTGGAGTTTGGGTTGAGTTTAGTGTGTGTGAGGCTTTCTGGGAGTTTCATAGTGGCTCCATGTAGAGTTTAACTTCCATGTGTCCATTATGATGTCCTTTCCTTCCTAGTGTAGGGGAAGCAGGTGTACCATAGGAAGGTGGGCATGCTGGATTGACATGTAAGGGGTGGAGTTATAGTGCAGCACTAGAGAAAGAAATGGTGAGAAAACTCTTCCATCTCAATTATTCCTACCTAACCTTCCTGCCCATTTCCCCATATCACAATGGTTTGAATGGGTCTCCCCCAACCCCGTCAACAAAAACACATGCTGAAAATGTAATCTCATGCAATAGTCATGGGAGATGAGGCCTAATGAGAGGTGAGTAGGCCATGAGAGCACAGTATATGGATTAATGCTGTTATTGCCAGAGTGGTTTCATTATAAAAGGGAAAGGGTCCCTCTCCTCCTTCTCCCTCCTCGTCCCTTCTTCCCCTTCCAGCCATTTTCCTTGGGAGTACATGAAAAAAACCAGCCTCAGCCTATGCTAGCCTCTTGGCCTTGGACCTCCTAGCCTTCAGAACTCTGATCCAACAAATTTCTGTTTATTATAAATTATCCAACTCTGTGGTATTCTGTTACAGCAGCACAACATGGTTTAGGACATGCAGCAGTGGCAAGCATTTGAGTTAGAAGTTAGGATTGGGACAACCATGTCATCAGAGTGTCTCTGTTCAACTCCCAGCTCGAGCCCCTGATTCCAGCTTCCTGCTAACGCAGGCTCTGGGAGGAATCTGTGGTATTTCAAGTGGATTGGTTCCTGTCACCCACAGGAAAGACCTGAAATAAATTCTCAGCTGCTGGTTTTAGCTGACTGGATGACTGGCTGTTACAGGCATTTGGGGGCAAATCAATGGATGGGAGTTCTCTCTCTCTCTCTCTCTCTCTCTCTCTCTCTCTTTCTCTCCCTCCCTCTCTCTTTCTCTCCCTCCCTTCCTCCCTCCCTGTCTCCCTCCCTCCCTCCCGGATAATTTTAAAAAAGGTACTCACCAATTCTGCTTCTGAATATATACCCAGAAGAATTGAAAACAGGATCTCAAACAGATATTTGCACACTCATGTTTATGGCAGCATTATTCACAATATCCCAAAGGTGGAAGCAGCCCTAGTGTCCATCAACAGAGGAATGAGGTAATAAAATGCACAATATCCATACAATGGAATTTTATTCAGTCTTAGAAAGGAGACATATTCTAATAAGTACTGCGACACAGATGAAACGTGAGGACATTATACTAAGCATGAACTAAGCTACTCACAAAAAGGCAAATACAATGTGATTCCAGTGATATGGGACTCCAGGAGAAATCTAATTCATAGAAACAGAAGCACAATGAGGGTTGACAGGGGAGAAGGAAAGAGAGAAGTCGTTTAGCAGATGCAGACAAAAAGTTCTGTAAGGTGAAAAACGTGATTGGTGGCACAATAGTGTGAATATTCTTAACATTTCTTAATTGTTTCCTTCAATAATTATTATTATTTCTTTAAAATTTATGTATTTGAAAGGCACAGAGATAAACTGAGATTTTTCCATCCCCTGGTTCACTCCTCAAATGCCTGCAACAGCCAGGGCTGCACCAGACTGAAGCCAGGAGCTGGGAATTCAGTCCAGGACTCCCATGTGAGTGGCGGGGACCCAAGTGCTGGAACCACCCCTGCTGCCCCCACGTGTGCATTAGCAGGGACCTGGAATGAGAGGGCAGCCAGGACTTGAACTCAGTAGCTCCCAGGCTTCCCAGGCAGCAGCTTAACTGCGGCGCCATGCGACACTCCCCCCCCCCACCCCTGGTTCTCCTGTCCTCCTTCCCCACTCTCGCCACCTCTGCCTGGAGGCTGCTACTGCCGCTTCTTCTTCTTCTTCTTTTTTTTTAAAGATTTATTTTATTTATTTGAAACAGTCAGAGAGAGGTAGAGACAGAAAGAGAGAGGTCTTCCATCAGCTTGTTCACGTCCCAGATGGCCGCAACAGTCAGAGCTGCACCAATCCGAAGCCGGGAGCCAGGAGCTTCCTCCAGGTCTCCCACGTGGGTGCAGGGGCCCAAGGACTTGGGCAATCTTCTACTGCTTTCCCAGGCCACAGCAGAGAGCTGGATTGGAAGTGGAGCAGCTGGGACTCGAACCGGCGTCCATATGGGATGCCTGCACTTCAAGCCAGTGCGTTAACCCGCTGCACCACAGCACCGGCCCCCTGGAGGCTTTTTCTCTCTGTTTTTGCCACAGATACCTGCAGGGTCAGATGCATATGTTCTAAGATGTTTAAGACTAAATCCAGATAATAATTCAGTAAGCAAAACTTTATCTTTGTAATTTTTATTTATTTAAAAAAATTTAAGTGTATGTATTTGTGGGGTAGTGATAATTTTTTTAAAGATTTATTTTATGTATTTGAAAGACAATTACAGAGAGAGAGGTCTTCCATCCGCTGGTTCACTCCCCAGATGGCCGCAATGGCCGGAGCTGCGCCGATCCGAAGCCAGGAGGCAGGAGCTTACTCCAGGTCTCCACATGGGTGCAGGGGCCCAAGGACTTGGGCCATCTTGTACTGCTTTCCAAGGCCACAGCAGAGAGCTGTATCAGAAGAGGAACAGCCGTGAACCACATGGGATGTCAGTGCTTCAGGCCAGGGCTTTTAACCCGCTGCGCCACAGCGCCGGCCCCGGGGTAGTGACAATTTGATACAATCCTACAGTAATAATCAAACCAAGAGAGTCAGCACTTCCAACTCCTTAAACTTTTTTTTTTTTTTTAATTTTGATTGCCTTGTAATGGTTGTACATATTTCTGGGGTCGGGTGTGGTGTTTCAATATATGTATACAAGGTGTACTGATCAAGTCATGGTAATTAACATATCTCACTTCTTATCACTATTTTATGCCTGGGGCCTTTGAGCTCCTCTCTTCTAATTATTAATAAAATATATAGTAAGCTGTTGTGAACTGTAGTCACCTCACTGGGCTGTGGAACACTAGAACTCATCCCATCCTTTAACTGTGTTTTGTTCTTCAAATCTCCCCCCTCCCCCCTCTCCACATCCAGATTGCCCGTTTTACTCCCATGAATGAGAAATTAAAAGTCTATATTATCAAAAAGCATAAACCCTCGTGACAGCAAACTGGCAGTCTGTAAGGCGGTGGTTTCTACGAGACTTCTCTGTAAGTAGGTGAAGTACCAAGGCTCAGCTCTGCCCTCAGAGTGCACACTTCCTGCCCCACCAGTCACTTCTGCAGAGCAACTCAGGCCAGCCACAGCCTCAGCCAACAGCAGAGACTTCCAGGCAGCGAGGCCCCTAGGCAGTGCGCTCCTGTTTGAACTGCAGAACTGCGCCAGGGCGCAGGACACGGGCCGTCAGGCACAGGCAGCCTGGCATGGAGAAAACTCACACTTGGTGCTCTGCTGGCATCCTCTTGAAATTCTTGATAATTTTTAAATTGCTACTTATTTACTTATTTTATTTGAAAGAGAGAGAGAGAGAGAGAGAGAAATTTCCCAGCTGCTGGTTCACTTTCCAAATTCCCACAATAGTCAGAGCTGGGCCAGGCCAGAACCAGGAACCAGGAACTCAGTCTGGGTCTCCCATGTGGGTGTCAAGGACCCAGGTACTTGAGCCATCACCTGTTTCCCAGGGTGCACATTATCAGGAAGCTGGAATTGGGAGCGAAGCTGAGACTAGAACCCAAGCACTCCAATATTGACTGCAGGTATCTCAAGTAGCTTCCTAACTGCTTCACCAATGCCCTCCCTGACATTCTTAGATTCTTAGTAGGGGTGTGTGTGTGTGTGTGTGTGTGTGTGTGTATGTTTTAATATATATGTAACACAGAGCCTTCTACATCTCTGATCACAAGGCAGGGATACAGGACTGTTTTGCACTTGGCCTACACAGTATGTGGCCAGTCTTGGGTAGCCATGCCCTTTTGGGAGGGGGGTGAACCCCAGCCTGGGGTGGATGCAGGAGGAAGGTGGGGAGGCTCTCCTGGTCCTCTGCTCTTTGATGATCTTGATCCCTCTCCTAAGCCCTGGAGGTAGCAGCTGCTTTTCTGCACTGGCTCCTTTTCGATGATCCCTTAGCAAAATCCGTCACTCAGAAATTTCTACTCATCCTTCTGTCGGCCCCTCAGAAGTTGTGCTATTGTCAGTAGCCCCTAACTCTCCCTTATCCTGCTCAGCACCATTGTTTGGTTTAACTATTGTTAAGTTGTCATAGTATTTCTGAGTGTATTCCCAGCAAGGAGCAAACTTGAGTTCAAGTCCACAGACACATCCTGCGTGCCTGTGAAGTGTTCTTCCCAAGCCCCAGGGAAGGGATTTACCTCCCAAATGCCCAGAAGAGATCAGGCCAAACTCATTTTTTATCAGGAGTCCCTCCCAGGGGAAAACCCCCAGAACTCTCCTGTACCCACCCTAGACTGAGTCAAGACAGAGGCATTTACTCCAGTCAGCAAGAACGCACAGAGGCATGAGAATGAAGCACTGGGGAGCAATTCTGCATGTTAGAACTTGGGGAATGTGTGTGTGTGTATGTGTGTATACATACATACACTTGGCTAATCCTCCGCCTGCAGTGCAGGCATCCCATATGGGTGCCAGGTTCTAGTCCTGGTTGCTCCTCTTCCAGTCCGGCTCTCTGCTGTGGCCTGGGAAGGCAGTGGAGGATGGCCCAAGTGCTTGGGCCCTGCACCCACATGGGAGACCAGGAAGAAGCACCTGTCTCCTGGCTTCAGATCGGTGCAGTGCTGGCCCTAGCGGCCATTTTAGGGGTAAATCAATAGAGGGAAGACCTTTCTCTCTGTCTCTCTCCCTCATTGTCTATAACTCTTCCTGTCAAATAAAATAAAAAAAGTGTCAGGACATGAGGCTTCAAGTTGAAAGTGACTCAGTCCCAGTCTAGGGGTATCACGTAAAAGAGGTACAACTGCCAATGACATCTAATCAACCTATCGATGGCCACAATCTCTTTGGTCAGGAATTTCAACTTCAACTTAAAGATGATTAGGAATTAAGAAGGATGTAAAAAAAAAAAAAAAAAAAAAAAAGGGAGGGGGTTGGGCGGCGCTGTGGGGTAGTGGGCCAAGCCTCCACCTGTGGCGCTGGTATCCCATATGTGTGCTGGTTCATGTCCCAGCTGCTTCTCTTCTGATCCAGCTCTCTGCTGTGGCCTGGGAAGGCAGTAGAAGATGGCCCAAGTCCTTGGGCCCCTCCACCCACAAGGGAAATCTGGAAGAAGGTCCTGGTGGCTTGGGATTGGCGCAGCTCCAGCTGTTGCAGTCATTTGTCGAATGCACCAGTGGATGGAAGACCTTTCTCTCTGTCTCTCCCTCCCTCTCTCTCTGTAACTTTACCTATCAAATAAATAAATAAAATATTAAAATAGAAGGATGTGATAAGAAGAGAGGTACAGTACCTGGGGCAAAGAAGGAAGGAACATGGTTGAGGTTCAAGGGTCCAGTGAACAACCTCCTGCTTCCTGGCAGAATCTGAATTGTTGTAGAAATGAAACAAAAACTCCAGGAAAAGCCAAACAGCCTCTGGACTGCTGATGGAGCTGGTGTTAAAGAATGTGGCTTGAATCTGATCAGAGCAACGAAGACTCCTGTGCCAAGCATGGCGATCAGGAAGTGACATGACTCTCCTTAACCAGGCCAGAGTCAAAACTCCTCATCCAAAGGGACTGAGCGTGAGATAGGTGTCTTCCTTCAGAAACCTGAGCTGCTGTTACAGTCCTAGCCTGTTTGCTGCTGCTATAATAATTCCACTGACTACAGAACTTACAAAGAACCTGAGTCTGTTTCTCACAGTTCCGGCGGCTGGGGAGTCCAGGAGCGTGGCAGTGCGTCAGCTCACCGTGGAAGGGTAAGTGAGCAGGTGCAGCCAGGGAGAGGAAGCCGGGCCAAACTCGCCATTTACTAGGACCCCTCTCCTGAGAACATGAATGTGCTTAAGGCTCCATATTCCACACAACTCCTGGAAGGCACAGCTGGGGCACTCTGTCTTGACAAGTAAAGGTTGAGGGAAACTGAATGTTGATGCTGCTTTGAATAAGTCCTTTCCCTCTTTCTGGCTCTCAAGGGATTTCTTTCCACAACAGAACACCATAAAATAAGAATTCTCTTGGCCCAGTCCCTGTCTTAGAAATGCTAGACTTGTAAATGAGGTCATTTCTGTAAAGTGCTGTGCTCTGCTTCAAGACAAATGCCATGCAAATACATACATAGGATGACTAGCCAAGCCACTCTAAACTAGTCCGTGCACGAATGCATTGGAGCAGACGGGGCTGAGCAGGGCAGTAGGACTCATTATGTCCAGGGCCACACGATTCCTTTGATTTCATGACAGCTTGCACCTCAGTTACCTCCCTCCAACACCCATGAAGAGGCACTGTTTTAGCCAATAAGCTCCCCGCGAGCTAATCCAGCAGAATCCCAAACAGTCATCCCATTGGAGGGTTTTCCAGAAAGATCATTAAAAAGAAACCGTGTTTGGTTTTAAGTACTGCTGTTGTTCATCTGCTTCAATCCACTCATCAAGGTTCCTGCAAACACAATCTAAAAGAAACCTGGATTTCAACAAAATAAGGAAAGGCTCTTCTCCCGTATGTTTGACTTCCTAAGAAGGAGGAGGGTACACAGTAGCCGGCATTAGCTCCATGGTTTAAAGACGGCATGATAGATCCAAGAAACTCTTTTGATTCCATCATGTTTAGTGTTGGTTTCCTAATGGCAGGACTGTTGCCTCATGGTTCCAAGATGATTCATACAGCTCCAGACATCACATCCTTATTTCATTTAACACTTTTAAACCCCAGACATGTAGTGAGATATTTTGATCTCACAACCGTGTTACCTGCAGTTCTTTTGTAGCTGCCCTATCAAACTGAGGAAGACCCTTTTATTTACAACTGATGAAACTTTTTGTTTTTAAATCATGAAAAGATATTGAGTTTTGTCAAATGTTTTTTCTACATTGACTGGGATTATATGAATCATGTGAATTTTCTCTACTCTGTTTAGATAGTAAGTGATACTGATTTTCAAATATTGAACTAACTTTGCATTCATCAAAAAAAGTTCCACTTGACCAAGTCCCTTGCTCTTTTCAGATAATGCTGGATTCCATGTGGCAATATTTTGTTAGAGTTTTTGCTTCTGTGTCCATGGGGGACAGTAGGTACGTAACATTTTCTATGACTTCCTTCTGTGTAGGACTGTCTTGTGTTGCCATAATAAAGTACCTGGCTCTGGGTGAGGTCTAAACAAAGCGCTTTATTTGGCTCACAGTTCTGGGGCTGGTAGATCCAAACAGCATTGTCCTCGTGTCCTGGAAAGAGCCATCTGGCTGCTTCCCCACGTGCCAGAGAAACGGAAAGGGAACTGGCCGGGTAGAGTGGGGAAAGCATGGTTAGTAGTTTCACTTTATCACAGCCTGCTCTGATGAGAATTAACCCACTCTGCAAGACCAGCATTAATCCCTTCCAAGGGTGCTCTGCCCAGGACTTAATTACATTTCACTAGGCCCCACCTCTTAGAGGTTCCACACCTCCAGAACTTGAACCTCAGGAAGACAAAACATATCCATACCAAGGCATGTTCCTCCTATTCACTTTGGGCTTATTTTTGCTTATTGTAATGCCATAAGGTGAAAACTTAAACACCTGATCTCAAATATTTTCTTTACTAAAATAAACTTTTAAAGCTATAAATTTATTGCCAACTTCTGCTTTAGATGCATCCTGCACATTTTTTATGTATTTTAATTTCATTATCAATTTGTTTTATTTTTTAAAAGATTTATTTATTGATTCGAAAGTCAGAGTTAGAAAGAGAAAGACAGAGAGAGAGAGAGAGAGAGAGAGAGAGAGAAATTGATATTTTTGATCTGCTGTTCCACTCCCCAATGGCTGCGATGGCTAGGGCTGTGCCAGGCTGAAGCCAGGAGCCAGGAGTTTCAGCTGGGTCTTCCATATGGGTAGCAGGGGCCAAAGTACTTGGGCCATCGTCTGCAGCTTTCCCCAAGTCATTATCAGGGAGCTAGATTGCAAATAGACCAGCCAGGAATCGAACCAGTACCCATATGGGATGCTGGTACTACAGACAGTAGCTTTACTCACTATGCCACAATGCCTGCTCCTGTTAGAAATGTTTTCTAATGCTTTTGTAACTGTGCCTCCTATAAGTAGGTGCTCAGTAAGTTTTACCTCTTGATAGCTCCTTTTTTCATTTCTGTCTCTTTTTTTAAGATTTATTTATTTATTTGAAAGGCAGAGTTACAGAGAGACAGAGGCAGAGGCAAATAGTGAGGTCTTCCATCTACTGGTTTACTCCCCAAATGGCTGCAACAGCTGGAGCTGGGCCAATCCAAAGCCAGGAGCCAGGAGCTTCTTCCAGGTCTCCCAGGTGGGTGCAGGAACCCAAGGACTTGGGTCATCTTTCACTGCTTTTCCAGGCCGTAGCAGAGAACTGGATCAGAAATAGAGCAGCCAGGACTCAAACTAGCACCTGTATGGGACGCCGGCACTGCAGGCGGCAGCTTTACCTGCTACGCCACAGCGCCAGTCCCTCATTTCTTTTCTTAATAAGTGAGAATAAACATCTCTGGACCTTTATACTATTTCCAGTGTCTACTCTTTCAGAGATGTGCAGGTTCATTCTTCCAGCAGATTCTCATTCATCCCAGAGGTATGACTTCAAGCATCCCCTCCTCCGAGCAGCTCTCCTTGATGACCTAGACTAGGATGATCCTTTCATACACTGTGTTGAATTGTGTTTCCCAAAAATTCATGTCCACTTGGAACCTGTGAAATACGGTCTTTGAATATATAACCAAGCTAAGATGAAATCACACTAGATGGGGTGGGCCCTAAATCTACTGTGACTGGTAACTTAATGGGGACATTTGGGCCCAGAGACACACACAGAAGCAATGCCATGGCCACCAGAGGCAGAGACTGAAGAGAGGCATCTGTGAATTGAGAAAGACCAAGTATTGCCAGCAACCACCAGAATCCAGGAGGAGGCAAAGGAGGATACTCTCCAGTGTCTTCAGAGAGAGAGTACAACCCTGCTAGTACCTTGAAGCCAGGCTCCTTGCCTACACCTGGGAGATAACAGATTTCTCTTGCTTTAACTCACCCAGTTAAGGTGTCTTGTTATAGCAGCCCTAGGAGAGCATTAATGCATTTATGCATTCTTACGTTAATATTTCCTAGCTCTTATTAGAAAGTGATTGCGGGCCAGCGCCGTGGCTCACTTGGTTAATCCTCCGCCTGCGGCGCTGGCAGTCCATATGGGCACCAGGTTCTAGTCCCAGTTGCTCCTCTTCCAGTCCAGCTCTCTGCTGTGCCCTGGGAAGGCAGTGGAGGATGGCCCAAGTGCTTGGGCCCCTGAACCCGCATGGGAGACCAGGAAGAAGCACCTGGCTCCTGGCTTCGGATCGGTGCAGCGCTGGCCGTGGCGGCTATTTGGGGAGTGAAATAACGATGGAAGACCTTTCTCTCTGTCTCTCTCTCTCTCACTGTCTATGATTCTACCTGTCAAATAAATAAAAATTTAAAAAAAGAAAGTGATTGCATATGAATGATCAGCAAGCACAGATAGTGTAATAGTGCATACTAGTCTTGCATTTTAGCAGGGGCTTCCTTAAGAGAGACTACCATAGCTCAGAGCAGTACCTCAGTTGCTAACAATTTTGAAAGATAGATATAAAATCAGAGTATGTTGGTGGCCAACTACTTCAGCTTCTCAGTGCTGGTCTTGGGTACATGTCACAGGGTTTTTGATTGTGTACATCATCCAAACTGGTAATTTCTTTATGACAATAGATTGCCAGAAAGGAGCAGTGAGGCAGGAATCACCCATTCTGTTCCCCTTTTGCCTCCAACAGGTGTTGAGCAAGTCACTTAGCCTCTTTGAGTTCCGGGTTCCGTAACTATAAAAGGAAGTGAATGGGACCAGTTTCTACAGATCCTTTGGCTTTAAGCTTTTGGGGTTTCATGATTCAAATGTGTAACAATATTAAAAAGTCAGTATCTATGTCGAAAACCCCTGCATGAAAAGTAGCTGAATCCACAGACACGACCAGGAGGAAGAGGGGACACAAACTTGTGCTAGACTAAGGATTCTGCCCTATAACGGTAGAACAGCCCGTTCTGTCCAACTGAGTTTTACCTTGATAAACAGAATAGAGTAGATGTTTCAAGGGCTCTTGCTAAAAAACCTGTTTTAAAGCGGCAGTGCTGGGGCCTGGTGTTAGTGCACTGCAGGTGGAGCCACCACTTGTGACAGTGACATCCGATTTCCCATATCAGAGTGTGGGTTCAAGTCCTGGCTGCTTCTCTTCTGATCAAGCTTCCTGTTAATGCACCTGGGAAGGCAGTGGAAGAGGCTCTAACTACTTGGGCCCCTGCCTCCCTCCTAGAACACAATGGAGTTCTAGTTCCTAGCATTGACCTGGTCAACATCTGGCTCTTACAGCCATTTGGGGAGTGAGCCAGTGGA
This sequence comes from Oryctolagus cuniculus, assembly GCF_964237555.1. Taxonomy (NCBI): domain Eukaryota; kingdom Metazoa; phylum Chordata; class Mammalia; order Lagomorpha; family Leporidae; genus Oryctolagus; species Oryctolagus cuniculus. The sequence continues at coordinate 50,904,898 of NC_091433.1, forward strand.
TGGAAGGTCTCTCTCTTTCTGTGTCTCTCCTTCTCTCTATTGCTCTGCTTTTCAAATAAATTTTTAAAAGGTAGCAGGGCTGGTTGGCCACTTCCTGTCTCCGGGCCCCAGTATACTCACCTGTGCACAGAGGGGAAGAAGGATGCAAGCCGTAATCCCCATTGTCTCAGCACTCAAGTGCAAAGCTCTGTGAATCAAGGCAAGTTACTATTGACCTGGTGGGTGGGGTGGGATAGGTGTTGAGCTGAGAACAGTTCATGAGATCAACCTCAGGAACTGTGCTCATCACCCTATTTCTTCTTCGACCCATTGCAGGGGGCTGGAGCTGTGGTGTAGTGGGTAAAGCCACCGCCTGCAGTGCCAGCATCCTATATGGGTGCTGGTTCAAGTCCTGGCTGCCCCACTTCTGATCCAGCTCCCTGCTATGGCCTGGGAAAGCAGTGGAGGATGGCCTAAGTCCTTGAGCCCCTGCACCTGCTTGGGAGACCAGGCAGAAACTCCTGGTTCCTGACTTTGGATCGGCTCAGCTCTGGCGATTACAGCCATCTGGGGGAGTGAACCAGTGGATGGAAGACCTCTCTCTCTCTCTGCCTCTCTGTAACTCTGTCTTCCAACTAAATACGTAAATCTTAAAAAAAAAAAAAAAAAAAAAAAAAAAGCCATTTCTGGTCTTGGTAAGGGAGGATGAGCGGTGTATCTCCTCCAGAATGGGCTCTAATACACGAAATTTGGGGGCAGGGATGTAGCCCCCAAGATGGTCATTTAAGGAGTCAGATCTTTCATTTCCCTGTCTGTAAACGAGGAATACTTACTGGCAAAGTTGTCAAACTGTCAGGAGTCAGCAACAATGCCTAGTTTCCCCTGGGTTTTTATTTTCCAAAATCCTCAGGAGCAGAAGGAAAGATAAACTGCGGTGTCATTAGCACTCTGGGGTTCGCTGACAATCAGAGCGGCTAGCCCCACAGTGCGGGGAACTTCCGTGACACCACTTGCACGTCTTGCATTCACGGTGGATCTGCAACCTGCGGCGGGCGAAACCGGCCCCGGTTCCGATGTCAATCATCCCCGCCCTGGCCCCGCCCCGGGGCGCACGGCCCGCCCTTCGGCGTGCGCCGTCCCGCCGACAGCGTGCGCGCTCCGGGCGCGGGCTGTGACGCGACGCCACCGCGCGGACCGGGCGGGCGTGCAGCGCCCGGAAAGGAGCGGAAGCCCGGGGGAAGCGGGGCTGTGTCGTGGACTGCTGAGGTGGCAGCGATGCTGCCCGCTCGCGGCCCCCCGTATCCGGGAGCCCCCGCCTGCCGAGCAGGTGAGGTCGCCTTCCCGGCGCGGGCGAGGGGAGGGCGGGCGGCCCGACGCGAGGCGGTCGGAGCGTGGAGGCCGGCGGGGGCGGGCGGGCCGCGGACGAGCCGCTGGGTGCTGGCTCCCGAGGACTCGCTCCGAGTTCTGCGCGCCTCCAGTCCTCGGCCGCTGCTGCCCGCCAGCCCCCGCGGGGCGTCCTCCGCCGCCAGGCCTCGCGGCCACATCCGGGCGCCCGTGGGTGACAGGTGCTGTCCCCTCGCCCCTGGCGGGTGAATCCTGGCGGCGGTCGTGCCGTCGCGCCTCCTGCCGTGTCCACTCCGGATTTTCTCTCCCTTGCTAGAAGCACCTGGCCAGGGAGGAGCGGGTGCTGCCCCCAGGACCCCGTTGGCCCTGCCTGCCGCCTCGACTCCTGACGTTGGCGTGTTCAGCATCATTTTTCCCGTGCTCTGCTTTGACTAACTTTCGTTTTAATTTCTCCTTGCAAAAATGCTGCTAATTGGGCGATGAAGTGATGATGCTTAGCGGTGTTTCTCAGCTTGAGCAATGCATGGATTCCTTTTAAAGGGACCATTCTGTTTATTCTCTGGAGTATGTCCCAGAACCCGCAGAGCGCCCGAGACCCCAGTTAGAGGGACACAGGTGCTGGCTAATTTGAGAGAACAATTGTTTCCAGGAAGCAAAAGCCTTGTAATCCAGGAACTGTCCATGCTAGACCGTAAACTAGCGGCAGCTAAAGATTTCTGAATTAGAGGCTCAAATCCCGGTTTATTTTCACATTGCAGTCTCATCTTTTGCTTTGTTATGAAAATCTTACTACCCAGCAGGCCTAAAAGAATCATATTCTTAGTGTTGAGTTTGATGTTATCTTGGTCTTTGTACCAGAGCTTGTCAGTTCCTGTTGGCACATAAGCAGAATTATAGAACACTTATTTTATAAGCTGTTTAATTTTCTATTTCTCTGTGTTAACTGGTTTATTAACTGTGTTGCATGTTGAATGTCTGGCTTACATTTTCCCAGTCCTAATAGGAAGTGTGTGATGTGGGCCTTGAATAGATATAGTCAAGTAAGAAGAGACTTGCGTGAAAGTCGACTTAAGAATTTATATTCTGTATATATTTATTTAGCATATTTATTCAAAATAGACTGTACATAATAGAGAGATTTGAAGTGGGGGGAAACACTAGGAAGTATATGAAGTTAAATAGTGAGAAAGAAAAATGTGGACCTCTGCTGTAAAGAAGTGTTAATATTGACAGCAAGATGCTAGCTAGGAGGAAGCAATGTTATCTGAGGCCAGAGGCAGGCTTGAGAACAGCTTGTGTAGACAGAAGACAGCTTCCTCACTAGAGCAGAGAGATGTTATCTGAGTGGCCAGAGAAGGTTGGTGAGATAAGGTGTGACCCTTGGTGGGTGGAGGGCTTCAGGTGCTTCACAAGGAGATTGGTGTTGGCCCATAGGTTTCTAAAAGCTTCTTGAGCTGTCTTATTTTCAAAGCAGTATTTTACAAAAAGCATTCACAGTAAAGGCAGAAGGTAGGTGATAGATCAAGAGGTCTTGAGGTTGTGGTATCTTCTGTGGTCCTCTTAGACGTGTAACATTCAAGGAAGAGTTGATAGGACTTCATAATAATGTAGCATCTTCAAAATGTTCATGTCCATGACCAGGAGGTTAGTACCTATGTAGATTCACACCAACCATCCTTGATGACCTTTTTCCCACCCCCTTGCTAGCAAAGTATCCTCAGGCTTAAGTCTCAGCCACTCTGATGGCTGCACAGTCTTGTTTATATTCATATTTTTCTGAATGCCAATGAAGTTATATTTTATCAACCATTTGTATTATTTTGTTATCTTCCAATTTCCATTGCAGTTTTTCCTGTTTATGTTTTCCAAAAATTCCTTTATTACATCTTTTTATATATTTACCTTTTGTTGTGAATGTTACAAGTACTCTTCCCAAGCCTGTTGTTGTTGGGGAGGGAATTTAAAGCACACTGAAGTTTTAAACTGGTAGACATAGTTTCTTTGACTTATGGTTTGAGGCATTGATGTCATCTGTAGAAAGACCTTACTCATTTTAAACTTGCATAAATATTTACCCACACTTTAATCCCACCTCTAAAAGGATATTTTAATATTAAAGTTTATGATGCATTGGAATTCTAATAAAAGGTGTGATATGGTAATCTTACTAGATTCAAAAGCTGAAAGTTAGCTACTTTATAAAAACATACTGAAATTCATTAAACATCTTGATAATTGACATACCTTTTTACTCAGTTTTTTTTTGTTGTTGTTGCTGTTGTTTTAATTAAAGACATAGCTTCCATCTGCTGGTTCACACCCCATATACCCACAACAACTGGGACTGGAGTGAACCAGGAGCCAGAAATTCAGTCTAGGTGGCAGGGATTCAACTACTTGAGCCTTTATCTGCTGCCTCCCAGTGTCTGCATTAGCAGGAAGCTGGAATCAAGAGCTAAGCTGGGACTTAAACGCAGGTGTTCTAGGATAAGATGCACTGTCCCAACCAGCAGCTTAACCCATGTGCTAAGGGCCTGCCTTCACACTCCTCCATTTTATTCTCTCTTTGTGATCCACAGAGAAAGCTGCCATTTGCAGGTCTATTCAAATGCCCCCAACAGCTGGCTTGGGCAGAGGTCTAAGCCAGGAAGGAGCAGGGAACACAACCAGCTATCTGGTGTGGCTGGTAGGAAGGAGCTCATTTACTTGAGCCAACACCACTGTGTTGCTGGAAAGCTGGAGTCAAGAACCAGAGCTGAGGATTGAACCCACGCACTGAGATGTGAGATGCTGACATCTTATCTGCTAGGATAAGCACCCGTTTCCCATTTTTTTTCACTTTTTGTGTAAACTTTCAAATTGGAAATGTTTGTCCTATATTTTAGGTACATGGTACAAAATGAATATTCTATCAAAATTCAAATTAATTACAGTAGTTCCCCCCCTTTGTCAGATAGACATTAATCCTTTTTACTCTATTGTGTCTTTATGCATTTTGTCTCCTTTATTGTATTGTAAATTTTTGAAGATTTATTCTAGGGGCCAGTGCTGTGATGTAGTAGGTAAAGCCACTGCTTGTAGTGCCAGCATCCCAAATGGGCGCTGGTTTGAGTCCCGGCTGCTCTACTTCCTATCCACTCTCTGCTATGGCCTGGGAAAGCAGTAGAAGATGGTCCAAGTCTTTGGGCCCCTGCACCCATGTGGGAGACCCAGAAGAAGCTCCTGGCTCCTGGCTTTGAATTGGTGTAGCTCTAGATGTTTTGGTCCTCTGGGGAGTGAACCAGTAGATGGAAGACCTCTCTCTCTCCCTCTCTCTCTCTACCTCTGCCTCTCTGTAACTGTGCCTTCCAAACAATGTGTGGTTACAAATTTATAATCCAGGCATTACAAATTACATCTGCAGCAGGTGCTGGTCACCAGGAAACAGAAGAGCCAGAGCGTGTCTCTGTCCTTAGTGGGACTTGCCATGTCATGAGAAAATCAAGCGAAGTCCAGTGCTAGAGCCCACTGCTGTGGTAAGCAAGCAGTCTGGAGATAGGAGGATTAGGGAATCTCAGAATCACACTTGATTTCTATGTGGAGAAATACATGGGAATGCCTTGTACAGTTGCTGGGGAATGTGCGGTCCCTCAGGGTCCACAGCTGTGTGTAGGATTGCAGGAGTTTAGGGTACAATCAGCGATCTATCAGATGATTAGATGGGAACTCAGTGCTGTCCAAAGAACTTTCTACAGTGATTTCTGTGTTATTTATACATCTGGATGGACTAGTGCAGATCTACAGGTAGCTGTTGAACCCTTGAAATAATGGTTGTTGCAGCTGAGGAATTTGATGTATTTTTAAATTTTTATTGATTTGTTATTTGAAAGGGAGAGAGAGAAAAATCTTCCATCCACTAGTTCACTCCCAAAGTGCCAACATCCAGGGCTAGGTCAGATGAAGCCAGGAGCCATCCAGGTCTCCCACGTGAGATGTAGGGAATCAAGTACTTGAGCTGTGACACACATCTGGAAACTGGATTGAAAGTGGAGTAGCCAGACTTGGATCAGGCACTGCAGTGTAGAATGAAGGTATCCCAAGAAGTGACTTAAGCCATTGCATCAAACTCCCACTCTCAGAAACGTGATTTTTAATTTTGTTTCAGTTACTTTAGCCATTATGTGACAAGTAGTTACACTATTAAGCAGTGCAGAATTAGGTCCTTATGGGAATATTTTACAACTTAAGGAGTTAAGATGTTTTCTCAGAGTAAGAGAGAAAAGTTGGCAGGAGGAGATTTCTGTGTTTGGGAAAGGCACCTCTAGTTTCTGAACCTTTTTGAGTCCCGGAACTCTGAACCTTGACTTCTTGCTAGATCCTTTCTTAAGGTTTGCCGTGCTGGGGGTACAGTGCTTAGCCAAGCAGACTTGAGTCTGACCCTCATAGGAGAGCTCACATTGTAGAAGAGGAGACACAGGACCAAGAGAAATGCAAACACACTGTGTCAGCAGACAGGGTAAGCATGGATTCCCATCTCTACCTTTTATTAGCTATGTGGCCTTAGACAGTTACTTAGCCTCTCTGCCTCATCTATAAAGTGTTTTTTTTTTTTAACTTTTATTTAATGAATATGAATTTCCAAAGTACGACTTATGGATTACAATGGCTTCCCCCCCATATCGTCCCTCCCACCCACAACCCTCCCCCCTCCCACTCCCTCTCCCCTTCCATTCACATCAAGATCCATTTTCAATTGTCTTAACATACAGAAGATCAGCCTAGCACACATTAAGTAAGGATTTCAACAGTTTGCTCCCACACAGAAACATAAAGTGAAAAATAATAGATGATTTTTTTAAATGATGATGAAATCAGATTAGACCTATTGTCATGTTTAATCCCAGTGAGAGTCAAGTTGGGAATTGATAATTTTTTTTTTTTTTTACAGAAGATCAGTTTAGTATGCATTAAGTAAAGATTTCAACAGTCTGCACCCCCATAGAAACACAAAGTGAAATATATTGTTTGAGTACTCGTTATAGCATTAAATCCCAATGTACAGCACATTAAGGACAGAGATCCTGCATGAGGAGTAAGTGCACAGTGACTCCTGTTGTTGACTTTACCAATTGACACTCCTGTCTATGGCATCAGTAATCTCCCTATGCTCCAGTCATGAGTTTCCAAGGCTATGGAAGCCCTCTGAGTTCTCCGACTCTTATCTTGTTTAGACAAGGTCACAGTCAAAGTGGAGGTTCTCTCCTCCCTTCAGAGGAAGGTACCTCCTTCTTATAAAGTGTTTTGATAGTTGTACCTATTGTCGCGGGAAGCTAACAATTGAGGCCGGTGTGGCAGGTGCGGAAGGAATTCACCAACAATAGAACACAGAGAGGAGTGAGACGAGCTGGATTTATTAAAATACAGGCCAGGGAGTAGTGTCAACAGTTGGCTGTCAGCTGCTGTGATGTGCCTTATAATCTGGAAGGTACATATCTTGGGCTCCTTTCCACTGGCTGGGGGCTTTTCCATAACTAGTGCTTTCCTCATTGCTGGGGGCTTTTACTAGGGGGCTTCCTTATTGCCAAGGGCCCAGGTGACCTCCACACCTACCTTGTTGGTTGTTAGGAGGACTAAACTTAGCATGTATTTGCGAAGTGTTTGCAGTGGGGCTGCAGTCTAGTAAACACCATGTAAGTATTTAACAAAGGAGTCAATGTGAAGGAGAGAAGCGAAATTGGGGAGAGGAGCTGGGGTTAGGGGAGGGTTTGCAGTTAGTGATCACGTGGCCGTGGAAGCTCCCTGAGAAGGTGGCATTTGGGTAAAGACCTGAAAGGAATGAAAAAGTGAGCTGTGCGGTTTACCACCAAGCAGGGAGCGACAAGTTCACAGCCCTGAGACCAGAAAGTACCTAGCATTTTGAAAATGGTGAGGATGCCAGTGAAGATGTAGTAGAAGGAAGGCGAGAGAGGAGATGGTGAGGTCAGAGTTTAACAGGTTTCCAGAGACTGGGGCTTTTCCAGAGACTCAAGGTCAGAGTGCAGACTTTGGTGTTTACTTGAAGTGCTTTGGGAGCCACTGGAGGATTTTGAATACAGAAGCTGGGGTGGATACCTACTTCGGATGAAGAATTTGAGCCTAAGGGTGTTGGAGGGAGCTGCTGAGAGCCTGAGTGGAGGCTGCCTGTGGAAGACCAGTTAGGCCGCTGCTCTGCTAAGACAGGGGAAAGAACAGAGCCTGAGCTCAGACAAAGGTGATGATGAGAAAGGGTAGGTTTTAGATAAGGAGAGATTAAAGCAAGGGAAGGAATCCTTAGAAATTGAGTCTGGAAGGCAAAGGAGAGGCAGAGGTCAGGCAAGTCTGTAGCTTTTGATTTGAGCAACTTGGTAGAATGCAGATTGGGGCTGTGAGGGAAGAGGAGCAGGTTGGGAGAAATGAGAGTGGAGATTGTACTTCAGAACTTAAGTTTTAGAATATTCTTCATTGTCCTGTGCAACTTTCAGATGCAGACAGCTCCTAGGGAGCTTAAGATGTATATAAGGTGGCCCAGAAAAGTCTGGGGTACAGAGATTTCTTAGCAGTCTGTTCATTGCAGCTGTGATGAGGCTGACCAGGAACAGGGACTGGAGTTAGAGGAGACTTGAATGTGGATTAGAGAGAAGCCTGTGGAATGTTAACAGCCAACAAGATCAATAGAGTAGGAAGAAGCTTGAAGAATCTTTAGCAAGATTTGAGAGCCTAGGCTGGAGGAGACCAGTGTTTTGAGAGGCCTGTGGAGGTTGAGAGACCAAGAAAGAGGCTCAAAAACATCCTGTGACTCTAGCAAGTGGGAGGGAGGCCCTGGCTGGAAGCCCCTACCTTGTCTGTGATTTGAGGTCTCCGGGCTGGAGAAGTGAGAGTGGTAGAAAGGACAGGAAACACCTAGGGGCATAACACCTTGCATGATTCGTTGTACATAAAAGAGAAGTGTCAGTGATGTTTGTCAGGTGACTGCATATTTAGATGCCCAGTCAGTTAATCTTTCTGCCTACTGCTTACCTCCACCCTACATCTTCTTCAACATTGAGTACAATAAGGTATTTAAGACCTATTAGATGTCCTGATAGTTCTGATCACTGAGATGCTTTGGGTAGAGTATTAACTAGTACTCTCTCATCTCTCTCTCTTTTTAAACATTTGTTTATTTGAGGGGCAGAGTTACAGAAAGAGGGAGAGACAGAAAGAGAGGTCTTCCATTCACCGGTTCACTCCCCAAGTGGCTACAATGGCCAGAGCTGGGCCAATACAAAGTCAGGAGCCAGGAACTTCTTGCAGGTCTCCCACATAGGTACAGAGGCCCAAGCACTCGGGCCATCCTCCACTGCATTCCTTGGCCATTAGCAGAGAACTGGATCAGAAGAGGAGCAGCCAGGACACAAACCTGCGCCCACATGGGATACTGGTGCCGCAGGAGGAGCCTTAACCTACTGTGCCACAATGCTGACCCCCAGGCAGTTACCTCGATTTAGGCTTGTATCTCTGACATTATGAGATTAACTTTGAGATGTGTTGCTCAGAATCAACCCTTTCAGTGGTTTCAGTGCAGGACCATGGCCAGATTAGGTGTGGTTAGATTTAAGCACACACCTGATAAAGAGGGGTGTTTGCATTGTGCTGTCTTTGTGATTTTACTTACTTCCCTGAACAGGCAAGACTCTAACTCCATGAGGACTCCATTGCTGTTTCTATAGTGTATGGGAAGAGCTGACTCCTCCAACACTGTCTGGTTGCTGGCCCTTCGATATGGGGAGGTGAGTAATGGGCCTAGTCACTTCGCTGTAAGACCTGAGATTATGGTGCTGTGGAAACAGGTCTTTTTTTTTTTTTTTTTTTAATTTGAAAGACAGAGTTACAGAGAGAGAAAGAGAAAGATCGAGAGAGAGAGAGAGAGAGAGATCTTCCATCTGCTGGTTTACTCCCCAAGTGGCTGCAATAGCCAGGCTGAGCCAGGCTGAAGCCCAGAGCCAGAAGCTTTATCTGGATCTCCCACATGGGTGCAGGGGCCCACGCACTTGGGCCACCTTCTGCTTTTTCTCAGGTCATTAGCAGGGAGCTGGCTCGGAAGTGGAGCAGTCAGGACACAAACTGACTCCCAAATGGTATACTGGCATTGCAGGCATTGGCTTTATCTGCTAAGCCACAACACCGGCCCACAAACAGTTCTTGAGAGGGAAAAAAATCTAAATGCCCCCATGAAAAATGTGGGAAGATATGCTGCACTTCTATTTAACACCTTGATTCTTCCAGGGCCTGCTGGGGCTCCTGTCACAGAAAGCACGCGATAACACAGATGGGTTGTAACAGGATTAGTGTAGATTGTGGCCAGGGTGTGCATGCTGGGATGCTCAAGCACGGTAGGTTGAGCACAGATAACTGTAGCTTGTGAAGTGTAGGGAGGAAGAGGATAAACACCATGTAGCAGTCCGAGAACTCCTTGGAGACCAAGAACTACAAGTGGAAAATTCCACTGGGTTAGCAGAATTACCTCCCTGTTCAGTGAGTGTTTTAGTCCATGAAGCATACGCTTAAAAGCCAAGGGTAGAAATTAATTGTCAAACCGTAAAATTCCTCGTAAAGGCAGTGACGTTTATTTTTAAAGTATTTTAAATGAATCTCTCATTCCTGACAGAAACTGAGAAGAAAAGTTCCACTTATTTTCAAAAATGTCTCAGGAATATTCTTAAAAACAAAGGACATACCAATTCATTTATTGACTTTGTCACGAGGATGTTGATAAAGATACTATTTTCTCCCATTAGTGAGTCATTTGGGAGAAATCCACCTTGGAATTCAGTGTTAAGGAAATATTATTCCTGTTGAACTGGTTATACATTTCTAATCTAATGGACAATGTTTTGGCCACTAGAATGCTCATTTGCATTTGCATGCCTACCTTACAGTGTGGGTTTTTACATAAGGAATTTCCCATTGGTTTCATCATCATTAAATCTGATTTCATTATCACTTTATGTATTTTATTGAAATTGTTATTTTTTTTAAAAGATTTGTTTATTTATTTATTTGAAAGTCAGAGTTACAAAGAGAGAGGAGAGGCAGAGAGAGAGACTGGGGTCTTCCATCCGATGGTTCACTCCCCAGTTTGCTGCAATGGCCGGAGCTGCGCCAATCCAAAGCCAAGAGCTTCTGCTGGGTCTCTCATGTGGGTACAGGGGCCCAAGGACTTGGGCCATCTTCTACTGCTTTTCTAGGCCATAGCAGAGAGCTGGATGGGAAGTGGAGCAGCCGGGACTTGAACTGGCGCCCATATGGGATGCCAGTGCTTCAGGCCAGGGCATTAGCCCGCTGTGCCACAGTACTGGCCCCTTGAATTTATTCTTTAATCTATCTCTAATTCTTTTTGGAACGAAGTGGAGTAAAATACAAATCAACATAATGCTCTTAAGAACAGGAGGAAACAGGGAAATTATCCCAAGCATCAGGGGCTAATTCTCATTCAAATCCGTTTTTAATAATGAATTCTGCCGCCAAAGACTGACAGGAAGGGTGCTGGTGTGTGGATACCTGCATGCAGGAAAATGCTCATAGGGCAGCTCGCACGGGGTGTCTTACTACAGCTCAGTTGTGTGAAGGGAGGCTTCTTTTGAGTATATTGTTTTTTGTTTTTTGTTTTTCTTTTGACCGGCAGAGTGGACAGTGAGAGAGAGAGACAGAGAGAAAGGTCTTCCTTTGAGTGTATTGTTTTAAAATCTGTTTTTTTTTTTGGAATTTCAGGATCAGCATTTCCTGTCTTTTTCCTGCTTCTTGGCATTTTAGCATCTCTCCGGTGGGGTGTCCTCGAATTCTGAACACCAATTTACGCCAGATTGTTGTCATTAGCATTCTGGCTGCGGCTGTTTCTCTTTTATACTTTTCAGTTGTCATAATCCGAAATAAGTATGGGTGGCTGACGAGAGACAAGAAATTTCAAAGGTAAGAGGCAAAAACATTTGTTTTTTGGGTGGGATGCCATACATTCTGTCTTGGCTCTGACAGGATACCTGGACAGTGTGGATTACATACAGCAGAAATGTACTTTTCATAGTTCTGCAGACTGGGACGTTTAAGGTCAAGGTGCTAGCAGACTTTCTCTAGTGAGGCACTGTTTGTGGCTCTCGCTGTGTCCTCACCTGATGGAAAGGGGTGTGGCGCTCACTCATCTCTGAGGTCTCTACCCCTGTGATCTTGTTGCCTTGCAGAATCCCTGCTTCCTAGGAGCAGCACATTGCTGATGAGATTTTCAGCGTAGGCATTTGGAGGGGATACAAGCTTTCAAACAATGACACCTTAATTTATGGCTTCAAGACTTTGGGGGCTAGGTTGGAATTTAAAGATCACGTGACTGTAGGATGGATTCTGTACTGAATACAGCATGACAGGAAAAATTAAACTCTGCATCCTGGCTGATCTCACAGACAAATGCTACAGAGCTGTGAGCACTATCTTATCTATCTATCTATTTTATTTTATTTTATCTTATTTTTTATTTATTTATGTATTTATGTATTTATTTATTTATATGTCAGAGTTAGAAGGAGAGACAGAGATCTTCCTCCGTTAATTTACCCAACACACCAAAACGCTAGCCTCATTGTGAGCACTTTTTGTCTATCAGTCAAATGTACTTTTCCATCTGTATCTGAGTGTTGCAAGTCAAAGTAAAGTTTTTTGAAAAACTGTGCAGACAAAACAAAAAAGGAATGATTACTTGAAAAAAATTGAACTTTGAAACTGGCTAACTCCTGACCACCAAATCCATATTTTAAGAGGCCCTGGAATAACAGTTTTTTGGGGTAATGTGTTTTAAGCTGATTTTTGAGTTAACTCTGGTAGACTGGAAATAGTGGTTTGCTTTTTGGAATATATTTAAACTTCCTTAAAGGAGTAATAAGTGGGTGTCTGGTTTAGATTATCTTTATTAGCATCATTTTTGCTTTCTTCTGATTCTTTAATTGTAAAAAATGTTACAGTGCTGCTCCTACATAGATTAGAAATCACTGATCTGGTATATGTTAATTGCATCTTATCCATTCAGTTTAGGGTGATATTCTGTCTAAATAAAAGCATGGTCTTTTCTAATCAAGGTACTTGGCACGAGTCACTGACATTGAAGCTACAGATACCAATAACCCCAATGTGAACTACGGTGTCGTGGTAGACTGTGGAAGCAGTGGGTCTCGGATATTTGTGTATTGCTGGCCAAGGCATAATGGCAATCCTCATGATCTCTTGGATATCAGACAAATGAGGGACAAAAACCGAAAGCCCGTGGTCATGAAAATAAAACCCGGTATGTAAGTAAGAACTGTCTGACTTGTACGGATACTGTGCTTTCATTCTCTGTGCTGTCTTTTTTTTTTTTTTTTTGACAGGCAGAGTGGACAGTGAGAGAGAGAGACAGAGAGAAAGGTCTTCCTTTTGCCGTTGGTTCACCCTCCAATGGCCGCCGCGGCCGGCGCGCTGCGGCCGGCGCACCGCGCTGATCCGATGGCAGGAGCCAGGAGCCAGGTGCTTTTCCTGGTCTCCCATGGGGTGCAGGGCCCAAGCACCTGGGCCATCCTCCACTGCACTCCCTGGCCACAGCAGAGGGCTGGCCTGGAAGAGGGGCAACCGGGACAGAATCCGGCACCCCGACCGGGACTAGAACCCGGTGTGCCGGCGCCGCTAGGCGGAGGATTAGCCTAGTGAGCCGCGGCGCCGGCCTGTGCTGTCTTTTACATCTTTCCCTGTCTGTCCTCTTGTTCACCTGCTTACTTCAAAGCTCACACCAGGAATAATAAGTCTCCTGGTTTCACTTCCTTTTCCCTTTTTGTTCCATTCTGCATAGGGTAACTAACACCTTGGTAAAAACATCCTGAAGCATTTATTTTGGTGTCTACGGAAATGTTTGCTAGTTGATGTTGAGTTTGGCAGAGTTTTCCTATTTTGCAGCCATAGATCTCTGTCCTTAATGACAAGATTCCATAGCCTTGGCAACTCATGACTAGAGCCTAGGGAGATTACTGACGCCATAAACAAGAGTGTCAATTTGTTAAGTCAACAACAGGAGTCACTGTGTACTTACTTCTCATGTGGGATCTGTCCTTAGTGTGTTGTCCAATGTGAAGTAATGCTATAACTAGTACTGAAACAGTATTTTAAACTTTGTGTTTCTGTGTGGGTGCAAACTGATGAAATCTTTACTTAATATATACTGAATTGATCTTCTGTATATAAAGATAATTGAAAATGAATCTTGATGTGAATGGAATGGGAGAGGGAGCGGGAGATGGGAGGGGTGTGAGTGGGAGGGAAGTTATGGGGGGGGGAATCCATTGTAATCCATTAACTGTACTTCGAAAATTTATATTTACTAAATAACAAAAAACTCAAGAAAATCTATAGTCTATTGGTATAAATTTGTCATTTTTAAAAAAGATTTTTATTTATTTATTTGAGAGGTAGAGTTACAGAGAGAAAGGTCTTCCATCTTCTGGCTCACTCTCCAAATGACAACAACAGCCAGGGTTAAGCTGATCCAAAGCCAGGAGCTTCTTCCGGGTCTTTCATGTGGGTGCAGGGGCCCAGCACTTGAACCATCTTCTACTGCTTTTCCAGGCCATAGAAGAGAGCTGGATTAGAAGAGGAACAGCTGGGACATAAACCAGCACCCATATGGCATGCTGGCGCTGCAGTGGAGGCTTAGCTCACTATGCCACAGCACTGGCTCCCTAGATTTGTCATTTTTAAAAGTTAATATGCAGGGGCTGGCACTGTGGCGCAGCGGGTTAACACCCTGGCCTGAAGCACCGGTATCCCATATGGGTGTCGGTTCGAGTCCCGGCTGCTCCACTTCCAATCCAGGTCTCTGCTATGGCCTGGGAAAGCAGTAGAAGGTGGCCCAAGTCCTTGGGCTCCTGCACCCACGTTGGAGACCCGGAAGAAGCTCCTGGCTTTGGATTGGCGCAACTCCAGCCGTTTTGGCCAGCTAGGGAGTGAACCATTGGATGGAAGACCTCTCTTTCTTTCTCTCTCACTGTCTGCCTCTCTTTTCTCTGTGTAACTCTGACTTTCAAATAAATAAATAAATCTTTTAAGAAAAAAGTTAATAAACATATATGATTTTTTTGTGAATAATTTTATTTTAAAAATTGTATTTATTTTATTTGAAAGGCAGAGTGACAGAGAAAGACCGACTTTCAATGTACCAAATGGCAGCAGTAGCCAGGACTGGGCCAGGCCAAAGCCAAGCACCTGAAACTCCATCTCAGTCTCCTATGTGGGTGACAAGGACACAAGTACTTGAGCTGTCACTATTGCCTCCCAGAATGTTAGTAGAAACTGGATTGGAAGCTGACCAGTCAGGACTCGAACCAGACATTCCAATATGGGATGAGGCATCCCAAGCAGCAGCCTGATTGCATGCCCCAGTAACGTTTTTAGTAATGGTTATCATAGAACTAAAAAGTACTGATCTAATTGTGTCTACATCTTAAAGATAATACAGTTTCTAAGCCAGTGTGTGATACTCATTGGCCTCCTCATTAAATGTTCCTGACTCCTTATTTCAGCCTGGCCCATCCTTGGCTGTTGTAGCCATTTGGGGAGTGAACTAGCAGATGGAACATCTCCCTTTGTGTCTCTCCCTCTCTGATGCTCTGCCTTTCAAATAAATAAATGAATCTTTTTCCTTAAAAAAAAAAAAAAAAAAAAAAGAAACAATAACAAGCAAAGACCATGATTGGAATTTTTTACAAAGAATATTGGTAGTGATTATCATTACTTACTGTCCCCCGTAGTAGTAATACTGGTGAAAAGGATGTGCAGTTTAGTATGATAAACTGTATGTCCCTGTAAAACAGTTCCTGACTCACATGAAATGCAGACGCCTAGAGTCCTACTGCTTCTTCAGATCCACTTACTTCCTCAGACAACCTCAACAAGTTGTTCTTTGATGTTTTGGCAGCTGGGTATCAACATATTACTCAGAAAATTCAAAATCTGTACTTTGTTTTTCAGGTTAAAGAGAGAACCTAATCTGAGTCTGTAGACAAGTATTTTGATATCAGTAAATCTCCATTAACAAAAATTAATTTTTTTCCGTCTTAATTGTTCTCAGTTTTTTCTATTTGCCTACCCCTAAATTTTATATATCTATAATCTAGATGCATTTTCAGGGTTCAAGTGATCTTGATAAAAAAATCATCTGAAGACTTATAAGTAAATAAAATGCTGTAAAGCAGATTGCATTTCATTAGGTTCCATTGCTGATTACATTGGACTCAGAATAAGATAGAAACTTCCATGCCTTTGAGTTGAGCTTACAAAGGGATATTTACAGCGTCATGCAAGGTTATGCCTAGGACCTCATTAAAATCAGACTTCACAGGTCTCTCACTCTACAAAGTGCTTGAAATGGATATCAAAATACCTTTTCATAGTACTTCCCTTTGTGGGTACAAGAAAACTCTAGAAATCTCATAGATACTGGCTACTTTGGGGCTTGGTGTCCACTGAAATAGCATTCATTGCACATGGAGTCAAAAGACTTGTATTTTATTCTAGTTTCTGTTGATTCCTTGGATAAATCACTTAATCTTTCTGGATCCAGAGTTTCCTAATCTATGAAATAGGAAAATTTACATTGCTTAAGTTACTCTCAGTCTTAGGCTAAATGGCAGCTGGAAAATAACATGTGGACTTAGTTACTCATTCATCAAATATTTGCTGGGCACTTACTATTTGCCAGGCAGTGTTTGATGCTGGAACGTATATTTGAACAAGACTCAGTTTGTTCCTTTGAAAAAGTTCCAGTTGTAGTGAGATAGACAAGTGAATTAGGTAAGGTGTAGTGAGTATACAGCTATGAGTAGGGGTGAGCATACAGTGTAACAAGAGCTCATCTTAAGGATTCTGTTAGGGCAGGAATGGGGAACATGTGCCTGCTGACCATATAAAGCCTGTGAAATCATTTAGTCTGGCCATGCCAAGGCAACTGAAATTCTGTAAATGTAGCAGGCTAATTTCTAAGTTGATAATTTTGTATGGCCCTCAAATAATGTTATAAATATCTAAGTGGCCCTTGACAGAAAAAAGGATCCTCATCCCTATTTGAGGGAATACTTCCACTGAGGAAGGAGCTGAATGGACGTGAAGAAGTTAGCCAGGTGGAAAGGGGCTGGGGAAGATAGGGAGGTGGATAAAGAAGGCTCTTCCTGCCGGAGATACAAAGACCCTATGGCCTGAGTATGGTGCATTATAGAAGTGTTAGTTCAGAGTAGCTGAAGCTGAGTGGAAGGAACAATGGGATAAGATAGGGATAGGTGTGTATGCAGGGTAGGGGGTAGGGTATGCCTCAGAGCTGAGCTTTATCTGGAGGGCGTGGCAGAGCTACAAAAGTATTTGAAGCCAGGAAGAAGCATCCTTTGGGTCGAGTGTGGTGAGGAATAATGAAGACTAGAGGGCCAGTCCAGCAAGCCTGTAGTGGGTGGTGGTGTCTGAAGAGATGAGAAGTAATAATGTAAGGAGTTGAGAAGAGGTGGTCTGAAACCCAGAATGCATCTTGGGGTGAGGAAGATTTTATCCAGGACGTTGGCTGGGGCTACCAAAGTACATGACAGGCATTAAGAACACGTTTGTAGTGGAAATTGAAGTCAGATGTAGATAATACTATTGAGTTTAGGGTGGCTGTGAGGTTAAGCAGCAGCAGTGCCCATTGAACAGTTACCACTTACTGATCTGGAGGCTGGGGGGAGATGTGGATGAGCTCCGTGGCACACTGATCATGATGGCAGCCTTGGGAATAACTAAACTGCCTGTGTAAAAGGGAGCACATTTCTTGAGGTCAGGGGTGAGCTCTTTGTGCGTGGCACGCGGTAAATGCTTACTTGGTGTGTGTTCTTTTATGATGGATAGGAAGAGGGCACAGGACTGAACACTTAATGCCATCAGCACTTAAAAGAAGAGAGACTGGAAACTAGGGAAGTATAGTAGATAGCTTGAATTTCTCTCAGAATCACCACATTGAGGAAACATAACAAGTCCGCTAAAAACCCCCTTGTTAACTGAAGTGCCCTGTTTCTCTAGGCATTTCAGAATTCGCTACTTCTCCAGAGAAAGTCAGTGACTACATTTCTCCGCTCTTGAACTTCGCTGCAGAGCATGTGCCACGGGCCAAACACAAAGAGACACCGCTCTACATTCTCTGCACAGCAGGGATGAGAGTCCTTCCTGAAAGGTGACTCCCACACACGGACCGGGGACGGGTGGCCTGGGATGAGTGGGTGGGGACGTGCTGCCATCCCCATCCTCATCAGAATTCTTTCTTCTGACCTGGAGTAGTATTAGAACTATTCCCTTAGCTTGGAGCGGGGGAACATTTTTTCTGCCAAGGGCTTTTTGGGTATTTATATAACCTTATTCTCAAGCCATACAAATTATCAACCTAAAAATTTGCCTACAGGGCCAGCATTGTGGCATAGTGGGTTAAACTGCTACCTGTGATGCTGGTATCCCATGTAGGTGCTGGTTCATGTCCCAGCTATTCCACTTCAGGTCTGTCTCCATGCTAATGGCTTGGGAAAAGCAGTGGAAGAGGGTCAAAGTGTTTGGACCATTACAACTCATGTAGGAGACCCAGAGGAAGCTCCTGCAGGGCCCAGCACTGGCTGTTGCTGCCACTTGAGAAGTAAACCAACAGATGGAAGATCTCTCTTTCTCTGTCCCTCCTCCTCCCTCTCTCTTCTTTCCAAATAAATAAATCTTCAAAAAATTAGCCTACTGATTAGCTAAAATTAGTCCTGCCTCTGGTTGCCTTTGCAGGGCCAGACCAAATGATTGCATGGGTGCTATATGGCTCACAGGCAAACTGTTCCCTAACCCTGTCTTAGCCAGAGCCCACCAAATATTCTTACACTTTCTGATGACCATAAACAGCAAAGTTGTTAAAAAAAAATAATAATAAAAAAAACCTTGGGCTGGTGCTATGGCATAATGGATAAAGCTGCTGCCTATAGTGTTGGCATCCCATATTGGTGCTAGTTCAAGTCCTGGGTATTCCATTTCTGATCCAGCTGTCTGCTAATGGCCTGGGAAAGCAGCAGAAGGCGGCTTGAGTACTTGGGCCCCTGGCATTCATGAGGGAGACCTGGATGCAGCTCCTGGCTCCTGGTTTTGGCCTGCTCCTGGTTCCACCAGCCCTGACTGTTGCAGCCATTTGAGTAGTGAACCAATGGGTGGAAGATGTCTTTGTCTCTCCCTCTCTCGGTAACTCTTTCAAAAATAAATACATAAATTTTTTAAAAAGCTTATTTTGTTAAATTAAGGAATATTTGCAGTTGTGATTTTACATATAGGAATCCTTTAATTCAACAACTTGTTCTCCTAAAATAAGCAGTATCTTCAATGAATTACTTTGGCTTTCAAATTAACTGTTCATATAAGACATACCAGAGCCGTGGGATCTTTGTTTTTTCTTTTCAAAACAGAGCGATTGAGGATGTACTATTTTAACATGTGAATTTTGGGGTTGCCTTGCAGCCAGCAGAAAGCCATCCTGGAAGACCTCCTGACTGATATCCCTGTGCACTTTGACTTTCTGTTTTCTGACTCTCATGCAGAAGTAATTTCAGGGAAGCAAGAAGGTTGGTATGTTGTTTTTCACCTTAAAACTTGAGAAACTATTCCTTTAAATCCTACCCATTTTCTCCAGTGTACACTTTATTAAATTACTCTTAATAACTTCAAATTGGACAAATAATAGCCTTGAAATATTACAACTTTTAAATGACTAAATTAGTTTCTTATATAACTGAAATGACTAATCTTTACCACCCAAACATTAGTCCACTAAAAATTAATTGAGTTTGTCTTCAGTACAATTTTTGGGAACATGTTTTGAGCTCATTTAAATATAAAAGGTTTGTGTTACTTGTCTAAGTTACAAGACTTTCTAGGATTATGACAGTTATTGAACTTTTAGAATCTGATTTACTCAGAAGGAAAGGAAAATTTTTCACTTGGATTCATTGAAAACTTTTTTTTTTTTTTTTTTTTTTTTGACAGGCAGAGTGGACAGTGAGAGAGAGAGAGACAGAGAGAGAAAGGTCTTCCTTTGCCGTTGGTTCACCCTCCAATGGCTGGCGCGCTGCGGCTGGCGCACCGCGCTGATCCGATGGCAGGAGCCAGGTACTTATCCTGGTCTCCCATGGGGTGCAGGGCCCAAGTACTTGGGCATCCTCTCCTGCACTCCCGGGCCACAGCAGAGAGTTGGCCTGGAAGAGGGGCAACCGGGACAGAATCCGGCGCCCTGACCGGGACTAGAACCGGGTGTGCCGGCGCCGCAAGGTGGAGGATTAGCCTAGTGAGCTGCGGCGCTGGCCTTTTTTTTTTTTTCTTTCTTTTTTTTTTTTTTTTTTTTTTCAAAAAATTGTTCTACTTTAAGAATGAAGTGACAAATCAATGAAATTATTTGAGAATGACTTGCTAGAAATGAAAACTGAAAAATTTTCAAAATTGTCTATTAGTTTAATAAATACAAGGGAACTTCATAAAGGTCATGGAAAATGGAATTAAAAGATAAAATAAAAAAGTATAAACTTTATTTCTCAACATAAGCTCTATTAAAATCAGGACACTTTTGTAAGCAGTTATACCATCCAGTTAACCCACCCCTAAAAAAATGAGGGGCCTGGGAATTTAGCAATGTCAACATAAGATTTGTCACATTATTAACTGAAGAAAAATGGGTGCTCTTTTTACAGAGATTTTTTTAAGAAATGAAAAGCTATCAGAAATAGCCAAGTGAGGACTGGGAGGTGAATGCCCGATGGTATCCCATGGAAACTCAGCAGATTCTCCTTGTTTGATGAGAGGAGTGAGAAAAAACCTTTCTCTGTAATGGCTTAAATCAAGGTTTCAGTAAAAACTGGTAAAATTAGGTGTAGGAAATGTCGCAAAAATGAAATTAGACTTGGAAGCTCAGGGAATGTAAGGGATAAAGGTAAAGAAATCAATATATGAAGTAAGTAGAAAAAAAGAATTAAGGGGGTGCTGCTGCTGTGCTGTAGCAGGTAAAGCCTTCACCTTCAGTGCAGGCATCCCATCATGGGCGCCGGCTTGAGTCCCAGCTGCTCCACTTCCAGTCCAGTTCTCTGCTATGACCTGGGAAAGCAGTGGAAGATGGCCCAAGTGTTTGAGCCCTGCACCGCTGTGGGATTGGCCCAGCTCCAGCCATTGAAGCCGTCTGAGGAGTGAATCAGCAGAAGAAAGACCTCTCTTTCTCTCTCCTTCTTTCCCTCTGCCTCTCTGTAACTCTGCCTTTCAAATAAATAAATAAATCTTAAAAAAATTTTTTTTTGGAGAGAGAGAACTCTCATCCTCTGGTTCATTTCCCAAATGCCCAGGATGGCTAGGGCTAGGCCATGGTCCAAGCTGGGAGTTGGGAGCTTAGTTCAGGTCTCCCAAATGGACAGCAACTCTGTGAGCCATCACTGCTGCCTCTCCGGGTCTTCATTAACAGGAAGCTGGAGACAGGACTGAAACCCTAGCAGTCTGATGTGAGTTGAGGGTGTCTTAACCACTAGGCTAAACTGAATTTTTAAAACAGTGATGGGTGGTTTTAACTTGATAAGGAGTAGGATATTATAAAAAAAAGCAAAACATAGTATTTGGAAACAACCCAAAAAATTTCAAAGACTAGACCTGGGGAGCTGTTTTCAATCTATATAAATGATGTAAAACTATAAATGTTAAGGTTGAAAGTTCTTGGAAAGGTTAGGAAAAGATAAAACATCAATTCAAATGTATTCCAGATGATTGTTCACAGATTAAGGCGTAAGTAAATGAAATGCTTGCACAGATTACATTTGTAAGAGTTATAAAACATGTTTTAAAAGTATACTTTTCTTATCTTTACCCTGTGAAATGTCTAATAGGTGTGTATGCTTGGATTGGCATCAATTTTGTCCTTGGACGGTTTGAGCATATTGAAGATGGTAAGTGTCATGTTTCCAGCCAGTGTGTCTATCTGGAAATTATGTGTTTTTTTTTTCTTCTTTTTTTTCCTGTTTAACCCAAAGGCTGAACAGGGAGCTAAGTTTTGTGACACTGTTAAGTGTGTAGGAGTAGAGAGAGAGGAGCTGCTATTTAACACAATTCAACTTGATTTCAATTGGTAAGAGTTAGCCTAAATGTGCTTGAAATGTACCCTGAAAACACGATGATGCTTCACAGATCCCAATTCTCTGATTTGTTCCATTCCAGTGAACATGTCTTGTTCTTTCCAGATGATGAGGCAATCGTGGAAGTTAACATTCCTGGTAGTGAAAGCAACGAAGCCATTATCCGTAAAAGAACAGCGGGTATTCTTGACATGGGAGGCGTGTCAACTCAGATAGCATATGAAGTCCCCAAAACTGTAAGCTTTGCCTCCTCACAGCAGGTTATTATCTGTACAAATTTTCTTCTGTTTGCTTTGGTTTTCATTTAACATTTCTCCATCCATTTCTGTTTTGTTTTCTGAGTCTGAACACATCTTTACTTGCTTGCTGAGGTGCCATCTTCTCAACGCAGGACAAAACAGACAGGAGGAGCAAGGCAGACCTCAGCCAAGCCGGTTGTGTTTGTTCATTGAAATCAGCTGGTTTGTTTTCTGAACTTAGAGTTTTTCTTTGGTATATACGTCGGGTCACATGCTTGAGTTTTCATTTGTACTTTCTCTTCAGTCACTACTTTTCTCAACAAATTTTAGTAAAACAATACGATAGCATCAGATTTCTTAATTATAATTGGGGAAGATCCTTTTGTTACTTTTAATGGCTCAGGTAGCTTTTGAGCTTTTCTGGGAAGGAGTGAGATTTGTGTCCACCACATCCCATTTCTGAACTTGAAAGTTCTCTGCATTTTCTCCATCCTCTCAGTGCTCTCAGTCACTGCTGGTTAGTCTGTGGGCTGGGCAGCCTTGCATAGAAAGCACTAGAACAGTTTCCAGATGTGTTCGTGAACTGCTGCTTGTATTTATGTCTCTGTTTCTGTCCAGCTGTAAATTAAAATCCCAAGCCTGCCTTCCTCCATTGTCCCCTAAAAGGTAGCAATGCAGCATTTTGTAGGTGAAGTGATTCTGTGGAGCTGGTCAAGCCTTGGGTGCATCCTCATACTCTCCCTCTTCAGCTGTGTGGCCTTACACAAGTCATCTAGTTTTTGAGCTGGTTTCTTCATCTGTTAATGTGAATGAGAGCACTTACAATATGGCGTTATCAAGTTTAGCTGAGATGTGGCATAGAATGTATTGAATGCATTGTCAAGCACCTAGTGTGTGCTCGTTAATTGTTATTAATGTCTTTAATAAGTTCCTTGGAAAAATGCTTTTAAAATAAAATACAGGCTGGCTATCTGTTATTGATTCATCATCCAAGAAGAAACATTTTAGCATTTTGATGAATTTCTTTTCATTGTTAAAAATGTGTTTATTTAATCTTACTATGTCTATGATTTTGTGTCTTTTTTTACAATAATGCACAAACATGGTCTCCAAAAACTGTTGGTTACTAACTTAACCTTCCCTTGATGTTGTTTGGATGACATTAGTATTTCCTCTCTTTGAAATAGAAAAGGCATCTTTGTGTGTAGAGAGTTTCCTATATTTAGGTTTCTTTCCACAGCATAGGATTTCATAAATAGATTTCCTAGGTAGGAGGGTATGAACTGTATTGCTAAATTTCTTTTTTAAAAAGTAACATTATCACAGATAAGCAACACATATGAAACAGCTAGTTATCAACATTGAGTTATAAGGGAAACTTAAAAGGCTTCTTGGGAAATGCATAAGCAGAAATTTTTTGTCCCTCTTAGGTAGACTTTTCCTACACATTTCTTTTTAAGAGGAGGTTAAAGTTGCTTAAAGTATTAAAGTACATTATCCTTATATCTTCAGGAGGAAGTAGCAAAAAACTTGTTAGCTGAATTTAACTTGGGATGTGATGTTCACCAAACTGAGCACGTGTACCGGGTCTATGTGGCCACATTTCTTGGGTTCGGTGGCAATGCTGCTCGACAGAGATACGAAGATAGAATATTTGCCAACACAATTCAGAAGAACAGGTAAAGCCCCCTCCACTACTAATGAATTCCTTATGAAGCAGCAGTGATCACTCAAGGACTTGAGTTCGTGCCACCCATGTGGGAGACCTGTATTGAGTTCCCAGCTCCTGGCTTTGGCCCAGCCCAGCCCTAACTATTAGGGCATTTAGGTAGTGAATCAGTGGATAGGAGTTCTCTCTCTCTCTGCCTCTCAAATAAATAAATAGATAAAAATTAACAAAATGGGACCAGGCAAAACAGAACTCAGAGAAAGTATGTTTTTACTGTTAGCTTTTTATACCCTCCTCCCTCAGCTGAGCAGGGAGAAGAAATAAGAGGACATCAGGGTCTTGCCTCCAGCCCTCTGTCCCACCAGGGTTCAGAGGAGGCTTATACATACTCTTTGTCAGACACCTCACAGGATTAGAAATTTCAGCCTCAGGCCATGGAATGTTTTTGAGCCCCGGGTAATGCTATTCCTGATTGTGGAGTGCTTAGGAGACTCAGCACCTAGGAAACAGCTGGTGTCCTGGAGGCCTGCAGTTGGTGTTTGCTTGCCATGGGGGAGAAGGTGCAGACACTCTGGTGTCCACAGATACCAGGCTGTGCAGCTGTTCAGTAGGTGAGAGCCACTTCACAGCAGGTTATTAAGAAGAGGAAATGTAATGCAAGTCAGAGTTCATGATTGTTAATCATTTAGCGATGAAACTTTACACAAAAGAGTTCATGTAGAATCCTAACTTAGAAAATATATAAAATGTTGCACCCTGTCAGGTTCAGTTTATTTTGTTAGTTTATCATAATTATTTATTTGAAATTAGCCTATAAGAGCAGACAAGCCATTTGGATGAATTAAGAATTCTGAGGTTATATAGGAAATTACTTGCTATTTTGTTTTGGTGAAATGATTTTGAGGAGAGAAAAATCCAAATTTTCAGAGCTAAGCAATAATGCATTTCCTTGGTCATTTTAGTCTTAAATGTGTGAAGGCTTAGACTTTAACAAAGACAAATCAGGCCTATTTAATACCATGTTTACCAGAAATTTGTATGTGTAAATAGGAAAATCAATAAAAACCCTTTTGCTGTGTCTACTCCAAAAGTTAAATGAATGCAGTGTTAAATGTGACGTTGCTAGTCCCATGTATTTTTTTATTTGTATGTATCTCATAAATACAACATTAGGAACATAATAATTCTTCCCATAGTACCTACTCTTCCAGCCACTTCCTCACCCTGTTCCTCCTCCCTCTCCTGTTTAGTCCCAGAAAGAAAAAAGAAACAGAAAGAAACAAAAAAAGAAAGAATGGGATACAAAAAGGAAGAGAACTACTCCTCAACAGTCTAGACAAGAGTCCAGTGGATTTTTAAAAAGCTGGTATCTAGTACCTTCAGATATAATTTTTTTATATTGTTAAAATGGAAATATTTTAGGAGCTGCCGCTTAGCCAGAA
Source organism: Oryctolagus cuniculus (assembly GCF_964237555.1). Taxonomy (NCBI): domain Eukaryota; kingdom Metazoa; phylum Chordata; class Mammalia; order Lagomorpha; family Leporidae; genus Oryctolagus; species Oryctolagus cuniculus. The sequence continues at coordinate 50,929,742 of NC_091433.1, forward strand.
GTTAAAGTTCCCCGTGTCTTACATAGAAGTACTTGGGTTTGATTCGTACTCTGGTTCCTAACTCTGGACTCCAGCTTCCTGCACTTGGAGACCCTGGGAGGCTGTTGTGATGGATCAAGTCATTGGTCTGCTCTGGCCACCCACATGGGAGACCTGGCTACAGCTGCAGGCATTAGGGGATGAACCAGCAGATCCAAGTGTTTCTGTTTCTGTTTGCTGCTCTGTCTCTCTGACTGAAGTACAAAGAAAATAGAATTATTTTATGTGATATTTGAATCATATTTTCAGTTTCATGGTACACCTTCTTCTGAAACCCAAAATGTTACTATTGTTTTTAATGTCAAAAAATTGTGGCACAAGGGTTAAGCTGCTACTTACAACTGCAGCATCCCATATCAGAGTGCCAGTTTCAGAGCCAGCTGCTCTGCTTCCCATCTGGCTCCCTTATAAGGCTCCTGGGAAAGTAGCGGATGATGGCTCAAGTTGCTTGGGCTTCTGCCACCCATGTGGGAGACAGGGATGGAGTTCCTGGCTCCTGGTTTGGCCTAAGACCCAGCTGTTGTAGCCATATGTGTAGTGAACCAGTGAATGAAAGGTCTCTCCCCTCCCTTCCCCTACACCTCTGTCACACTGCATTTCAAATAAATTATTTTTTGAAAAAAATTTTATAATTAAGTGAGCACTTGGCCTTGTGATTAAGACAGCTGCTTCCCATATGAAAGTAGTTGGATTCAGTACCCAACTCTAGCTCTTGATTCCAGCTGCATGTTACTGCAGACTCTGGGAGTAATGGCTCACGAAGCTGAGTTCCTGCACCCTCATGAAAGACCTGGATTGAGTGCCTGGCTCCTAGCTTTGGCCCCAGCCTTGCTCCAACCAATGAGGGTATTTAGAGAATGAACCAGCAAATACAAACTGTCTCTTTCTCTCTCTCTCTCTCTCTCTCTCTTTAAAATAAACTAGGCTAATCCTCCGCCTAGCGGCGCCGGCACACAGGGTTCTAGTCCCGGTCGGGGCGCCGGATTCTGTCCCGGTTGCCCCTCTTCCAGGCCAGCCCTCTGCTGTGGCCAGGGAGTGCAGTGGAGGATGGCCCAGGTGCTTGGGCCCTGCACCCCATGGGAGACCAGGAAAAGCACCTGGCTCCTGGCTCCTGCCATCGGATCAGCGCGGTGCGCCGGCCGCAGCGCGCCGGCCGCGGCGGCCATTGGAGGGTGAACCAACGGCAAAGGAAGACCTTTCTCTCTGTCTCTCTCTCTCACTGTCCACTCTGCCTGTCAAAAAAAAAAAAAAAAAAAAAAAAAAAACTAACAAAACAGGTAATGGACAACTTATTGCTACTTTTTACTTTGAATGTAGGACAACTAGAAAGTAACATTGGGTATATATTTGATTAGTCTTGGATTGTTTATAGTAATTACAGATTTCCTGTGTTATGAATTATACCTTGAAATGCATGTTTATCTCTTTGCCACTCATAGTGATTGATTTTTAAAAATTAAGTAAACATTTTTGAGGCAAAACTTTAATTTATCTTATCCAAGTGCACTATGAGTACGCCTGATGTAAGGAATACAGAATTATCAGTTGAATGGAAAGTAAAAACTTGACATACTGTAAGTGACAAATATTGAATTTCAGTAATATACATCTCCTAATAATTCCAGCAACAGATTGGGCCATATGATTTTGTAGTTTTTGACACCGTTAACATTTCAGTTTTTATAAGCCTTTTTTGATTTTTCAGTTGCTTGAAATAAGATGACAGATGTTAATTATCTGAAAGTTTACTGGAAAGTAGTAAGCCTAGTGCCTTTAAGTTAAAAAAGTTAACATTTCTTTTCTCCAAGACTTCTCAGAATTTGTAGGAAAATGGAAACTCCACAGTCTGAAGCACTTGGAAACAATAGTTAATTTAAAACACAGTAGTTCAAACAGAATGATAAGAAAAGACTAAAGGGGCCCAGTGCTGTGGCATGGTAGGTTAATCCTCCGCCCATGGAGCAGGCATCCCATGTGGGTGCTGGTTCTAGTCCTGGCTGCTGCTCTTGTAGTTCAGCTCTCTGCTATGGCCTGGGAAAGCAGTGGAAGATGGCCCAAGTCCTTGGGCCCCTGCACCCACATGGGAGACTTGGAAGAAGCTCCTGGCTCCTGGCTTTGGATCGGCGCAGCTCTGGCCATTGCAGCCATTAGGGGAGTGAACCAGCAGAAGGGAGACCTTTCACTCTGTCTCTCTCTCTCTCTCTCTCTCACTATCTGTAACTCTACCTCTCAATTAATAAATAAAATCTTTAAAAAAAAAAAAAAGAGAATAGACTGAAGCCTTAATCTTTTTGTTTTTATTTCTGTATTCATTTGCCCAATTTTTGCTTTGAACCAATGTCTCTTGGACTACATCTGTCATTACTACTGCATGCACTGCACTCTCATTCAGGATGTCAGTTTGGCTTTCTTTGAAGAATAGCAGAGTCATAAATATACTTATGAAACAGTTAAGTACTAAATCCTAGGTTTTTCCCAATTTTTTTTTTTTTTTTTTTGGTTTGCCCACACTTAGTTCAACAGTAGTTTTCTAGGATCGTATCATTATGTTTTTCCAAAACATTAATCTGATTTCCCTAGGTCCAGTTATTTCTTTTCACAGTTACGTTTCATCGGTCTATATACAGTTACAATCACAAGCACTAGTGGCAAAACTGAGGTTGAGAACAAGACAGTTGCTGGGTTGTGTGCAGGAAATTGGAAGGTCAGGTAATGGAATAGATGGTTTCATTGGGCTCTGCTGTTGTGTCTGCCACACACAAATGTATGAGCCTTTAAGAGGAGACATTTTCCTAACTTATGTATCCAGGATTCCTTTTGTGTTCCCACAAATACAGCCCTGCAGGACTCCTGTTCCACAGAGCATATTGTAAGAAATACTGGCTCACAATGATTTGACCAAAAACTGTTCTGTGTTTCTCTTTGTGCCATAGGCTCCTGGGTAAACAAACTGGTCTGACTCCTGATACTCCATACCTGGACCCCTGCCTACCCCTAGACATTAAAGATGAAATCCAGCAAAATGGGCAGACCATGTACCTGCGGGGGACTGGAGACTTTGATTCATGTCGAGAGACTATCCAGCCTTTCATGAATAAAACAAACGAGACACAAACTTCCCTCAATGGGGTCTACCAGCCCCCAATTCACTTCCTGAACAGTGAATTCTATGGCTTTTCTGAATTCTACTATTGCACCGAGGATGTGTTACGCATGGGGGGAGACTACAATGCTGCTAAATTTACTAAAGCTGCCAAGGTAACCTTCAAAGAAACCGTCTGTTTCTGCATGTCTGACTGATGTGTGGACCTTAACAGGGTGTGTCCTCCCTCCACAAGCAGAGGGCGTGATAGAGGAAGGATTGTTGCGGTGCAGCATGCTGAGAATCCTGTTCCCTTAGCTTGGGGGAGGGAAATGGTCACAACCGAAGTGTTACATCCTTGGTAAGCTACCTCTGCCTACCATTAGCCACTCTGGCTAGCAGTGACCTCCAAGGTACAGTCTTCTATGCTGTTGTGCTTTGCTGCATCCTGCCAGCCTTTCTGTTCTCCATGTTAGCAGGACACTCCTGTCTGCCTACCTTTCTGACAGCCTGTCCTCAGGCTCTTTCAAGGGCTTCCCCTGTTGGTGTTCCTTACTCTGCAGTGGTCCTAGACTTCTACCCTTGGCCAATGATATTCAAACTCCTTTATCCTACTGTCATTGTCCTGCAGGTCTGTGTCACCTACACTGTGCAGAAGGCTTCCAGTTGGTTATCTTGTGTCCAGTCTCTCTGTCATTCATCTTCCACACTGTTCCTGTAGTGTCTGAAATATATCTCACATATATACACATAATCTCCTTGTTCCTATTTTTTTTTTTTTTTTGACAGGTAGAGTTATAGACAGTGAGAGAGAGAGACAGAGAGAAAGGTTTTCCTTCCGTTGGTTCACTCCCAAAATGGCCGCCACGGCCAGCACTGCGCTGATCCGAAGCCAGGAGCCAGGTGCTTATTCTTGGTCTCCCATGCGGGTGCAGGGGCCCAAGCACTTGGGCCATCCTCCACTGCCCTCCCAGGCCACAGCAGAGAGCTGGACTGGAAGAGGAGCAACTGGGACTAGAACCCGGCTCCCATATGGGATGCTGGCACCGCAGGCGGTGAGCCACGGCGCTGGCTCCCTTGCTCCTATTTTAAAACCATCCATGTTTTGCTTACAGGGTAAATACCACTTGCCTTAGCATGACATCCCCACCTCAGTTAGCCCCGTCTAGCACTGTATACTGTAGTCAAAGCAAGCAAGTATTAGTTTCCCCCACACTGTGCTGCTTTCAGTGTGTGTCCTCATTCATGGCATTTCTTCTTCCTGATATGTCTATCCCCCTACCTCCCTCCCTTACCCTGAGCTGCGCACTGCTCCCTTTGTTCCTCTACTGCGTACCCAGGCAAGTTTCACCATGTCTCTCAGCCTCAACTTCATCCTTTAAATAGAACTTAGGATAGGAGCCATGTTGAGGAGCTATTAAGCATTGTATTCAGAAGAAGCACTTGCACAGTGCTCAACAACTGTTAGCTAATAATATTACAAATAACTTCTCTGTAAGGCAAAGCCGTTTATAATTATTATATTCCCAGTCCCTTGCAGCAAGTCTACCCCCAGACCTAAGTACACAGCTTGAACTAGCCACAGTACTGCTACCCTTTTCTAGAAGTTTGTAACATGTGGTCATGGAGGGAAAACTGAATAGTTTTGAAGAGATTCAGTTGTGGTTAACAGTATCTTTGGCAGAGTTTTAAGATAAAGAATAAACGTTGTCATATTTGTGATCAGTTTGTGTTTGTGTGTGTGTGTGTGTGTGTGTGTGTGTGTGTGGTATTCATTGTACACATGTATAAGTTGAGCTTGTGTGTTTCCTAATTGGAAGGGTATCACTTCTTGGGCTTTTGGCTAAAATCATGTGTAGTATTTGTTTTTATCAATTTAATATCTGATATGTACTCTATCCTAATTGGAAGAGTATACTTGTTATGAATATAAGTTTGATAAACCATTTCTAAGACAAAGGAATATTTTAACATGCCCTTTACTAATGACTTATTTTGGATGAAACTTCTTTCAGGATTACTGTGCGACAAAGTGGTCCATCTTGCGGGAGCGCTTTGACCGAGGACTCTATGCATCTCATGCTGACCTCCACAGGCTTAAGTAAGTAGTAGGCAGTTACACTCCAGCCTGTTTTTAAGAAACCATTAATTCAGTCCTGGCCCCTTGGCTTGCCACTGCCTGGCCTCAAGCTACCTTTTGGCCGGCGCCGCAGCTCACTAGGCTAATCCTCTGCCTTGTGGCGCTGGCACACTGGGTTCTAGTCCTGGTTGGGGCGCTGGATTCTGTCCCAGTTGCCCCTCTTCCAGGCCAGCTCTCTGCTGTGGCCAGGAAGTGCAGTGGAGGATGGCCCAAGTGCTTGGGCCCTGCACCCCATGGGAGACCAGGATAAGTACCTGGCTCCTGCCATCGGATCAGCGTGGTGCGCCGGCCGCGCCGGCCATTGGAGGGTGAACCAACGGCAAAGGAAGACCTTTCTCTCTGTCTCTCTCTCTCACTGTCCACTCTGCCTGTCAAAAAAAAAAAAAAAAGAAAAAGAAAAAAAAAACCCAAAAACCCACCTTTTTATCTTCCCCAGTCAGAGTTGTTCAGCCTGCCCAGATATCAGAGGTCAGGCCAGATGCTGTCCCTTCCCAGTCTTCCTGTGTCCACTCAAGCAGACTCCTTCTCTCTGAGTCTTTAGAACACTCATCACACCTTCTCTAATTTATATGTTCTGCTATGTTTTATGATTGATTGTTGCTCTTTAAAAGTCTGTTTTCATTATAAGTCACTTAAATGCACTATGTCTTATTTATTACTCTATGATTGCTTAGTTCAGTGCTGTGAATACAGTAAGCTTTAATATTTAGAATCAGAGTGTCAGAGCTGAAAAGCCTTCCTTCCTTCTCCTTTTACATTACACTGGAGTCCAGCAAGATTGTAACTTGCTGCTTATTTACTCAGTGAGTAAATGATCAAATGCCTGAAGCAGGGAAATTGGTCATGGTAACAGATTAAATCATACTGAGATGAAGTTCTCAGGAGCTCATTGATTTTGGCAAGTGAGTTGTGTCATGTTCTGGGACAAAGGGATATGGACCAGATGAATCAACTTGAAAGGCGTAGAGTTCTTTGCCTGCTCAAGGGAGGCAGCCTGGTGAAGCTGCTGCCCTGTGGTCTGTGTGACAGGGAGGCAGTCTGACTGTGTGCTTGGGGATTGTAGGTATCAGTGCTTCAAATCGGCCTGGATGTTTGAGGTATTCCACAGAGGCTTCTCATTTCCTGTCAACTATAAAAGCTTGAAGACCGCCTTGCAGGTGTATGACAAGGAGGTGCAGTGGACCCTGGGGGCCATCCTGTACAGAACCCGGTTTTTACCGTTGAGGTAAGCCATGAATTTAGTAGAGAGAATCACCAAGAGCTACTTTTCTGCAGTTCAGAACCTCATCGTGACTGTGATTTGTGGATGTTTGTTGTACTGCTATTATCACTGGCCATGGGCAGGGTCATCAAGTCAGTGAAGTTAACTTGGGTCTACCCCAGGCCACAAAGGCTTACTCCTTTCCCACTCAACATATCCCATTATTCTCAGTTGTCCCCTAACTTCTGCAAAAGGGTGCATTCAGGGGTTCTTGACCTTTATGGACTTGGGTCCTTCTCAAAGTATTGCTTTAAAATATATAATATAAATATTATCATATTACAGAGGTGATTTTCACATGGAAGATACATTTAGCAAAATATCACAGAAAATAAATTTATGATTCAGTAATACATGTTCTTAAAAGATCTGGCTGCAGTACTAGTAATACCTGTGATTACAGTGTAGTGATGAACCAGTGACACTGTAAGGCAATAGAAAAAAATCTGTGATATTTCACTTGTAGCAGAGTCACAGTTTCTGCTAATACTGCAGTAGTTTGGCATCTGCCATCATGATCAAAAGAAATACTACAGAATGGTAAAATAAAGATGAACATTTGTCCTTGTTTGAGACTCCATGTTAAGAACCCTGGTTAAATAATAAGTGAGAGAGTAGTTCTTTTTCTCCTGCTATGGAGCACTTCCCAGTAATACGTTTAGCTAACTTTGTAAACAACTATTTGGGCATTGCTGATCCCAAATGTGTTTTGATTGCACATTCATTGATTACTGAAACCCTCACAGTTCTTCTAAATTTCTGAATTATTTTACTTAAATTCTAATGATGACAACTGCTAGGGACTCATGAATACACTTTGACATGTCAGTCAACAGTGGGTCATTTCAGAAGGCAGGGAGCAGAGTCTCAGCCCATACCTGCAGAGCCAGAGTCCTGCAGGTCTTCTCCCCTCATCACTTGTGTACTGTTTCCAGCCACACGTTCTCTTACTTCATCCTGTATGTTTTCTGTTGTTTTGTCTCCCCTTGGTCAGAGACATCCAGCAGGAGGCCTTCCGGGCTGGTCATGCCCACTGGCGGGGCGTCTCCTTTGTCTACAACCACTACCTGTTCTCCGGCTGCTTCCTGGTGGTCCTGCTCTCCATCCTCCTCTACTTGCTGCGGTTGCGGCGCATCCACCGGCGCACACCACGCAGTGGCTCCGCTGCCGCCGCCCTGTGGATGGAGGAAGGCCTTCCATCTCAGAAGCTTGCTGGCACGTTATGAATTGGAGTTAAACAGTTCCAGGAAGACTTTCTCAAGGAAAAGCCATTTTTACCTCAGGGTTTCTACTCTGTATTCTCATATGGTTTTATTTTTCTTTTCCTTTTTTTGCTCCTAAAAACAAAAACAAAATTCATTGTTTGTAAACCTGCCATCGTGAAGTATTGCATTTAGCCATTTTGAATACAGCTTTAAACTGAGGAGTAGGGAAAGGGAAATTCACTTGAATTTTGCTGCATAGTATTGATACCTGCCAAAAATTATGAAGATTTTGGGGTTTTCTTTAAGACTTGTTAAATTTTAAACTAATGCACTTTCATTGTGAAGAGAAATAGAAAAAATTCTACCAGTGGAGGCAGAACTGGAGAGATACTTTTATAGAACCAAAAATACCACTTATAACTGAAATTTCAATCCTCTTTTTTTCCCTCTATCCTAAAAGGTCTAACCTAAAGAAAGTAATTGTTCCGGTCTGCTACAGTATGTTTTAGAGGTTAAAAATTCATAACCATTTATATCCAGAACAGAGAAATACAGGCACCAGAAGGTAGCTTTTAAAATTGATAGTTGGGAGCGTGAACAGCGTGAAATACTGGCTAGAGCTTCGTGGATGTGTGTGAAAAGCACTAATGACACTGAGGAAATGCAGTACTCCTTCAGAAACACAACAGAATTGGCCTTTCATTTTAATTTATTTAGAAAAATCCCCATTCACTTTATTGTTTCCTGATACAGGTAATTAATTACTTCCTTTATATTATCTTTTAGCGGCCTTAGAACACTTTACTTTTGAAAGAATTTCACAGGTGTTAATTTTATTAAAACTAGACTTGGAGCCTAGTCCCGAATACTTCCGAGTTCCTTAGTTATGTGTGTTTGCTTGTTTAATTGTGCTCCAATTTTCTCCAGCTGTAAGTTGGTATTTGTCCCTCTCAATTAAGTTGTCCTTAGATTTTTATTTGGGAGACCCCCTGCACAGCTTGACAAGTTCTTATTATTATAGTTGAGGCTATAATTGCACGGTTAGTGCAAATCGAGACTAAAACAAGAGTCTGAATTTAATCCAAGAAATAAACTCATATTTTTAAGAAACCAAGTTGGTATATCAAGCAAAGACATGAAAAGGACAGCTAGATTGCCATGTGTGAGTCTGCCTCTTTTTCACCTATCTTTGGGTTAGAAATGTTGGGACTTCTCACAGATTTTCAGGCCAGGTTCTTTTTATTGGAGTGTGTACGTGTGTATATACTACTTTCTAACCCCAGAACAATAGTTAAACTCATGTGAAAATCATTGATTAGAGAAAGAATTTAGATTTTGAAGCCCTGTTTAACTTTGGGGGGGAAAGTTTGAGTTTGTATTGTTGAGTTACTTAATAACATGTTTGCTGTATAGAGGTGATGGAAACGATTACAAATTTATGAAAGAAATGCAAATTGCCTTTTTCTCTTCCAAATGAATATTCTTGCAAGGAAAAACTTACGTGTAGAATGTTTGCCTCTCAAGTATTCAGAGTTGGAGGAGCTTTGTGGCCCAGTCTTGTTCCTGAGAGGATGGAAAGAAAGGTCCCTGTGAAGTTGAGGGAGCCAGTTCCTGACGTGCTGGGCTCCAGCCACAAGTGAGCTGTGGCATTGATACCTAGAGTAGTGTGAGCTGGTGTGCAGCTCCTTGAATTCTCAGAGGGTGTTTGCCCTGTGGATGGTATTGGTGGTAAAGAGAAACAACGTTTATACTTCAGCTTTTTTTATCACCAACCATTTGGAGCAGGAAGGCCCTAACCTATTGAATAGAAATTTGTAAATATCTGAGATGTGGTTTTGCTCTTAAAATCAAGGCAAGGATAAGCCAGCATAGGCATATATTTAAATGGGCCTCAATTAAGGTTTCTTCCCTTAAAACAGCCACTTTCTGTTTTTATTTATTTGAGAAGCAGACAGAGACAGAGAGAGAGAGAGAGAAATAGGGAGAAAATGAAAACTCCCATCTGCTGGTTCACTGCCTAAATGCCTGTAACATCTGGGCTGGGACTGAAGCCAAAGCTGGCAGCTGGGAACTCAGTTCAGTTCTCCCATGTAAGTGGGACCCAATTACTTGACTGTCACTGCCATCTCCCAGGGTCTGCACGATCAGGAGCTGGAGCTAGGACTGAAGCCCAGACACTCCACCATGGGACAGGGGTGTCTTTATTTAGCATCTTAACTGCTAGGTCAATGCCCAATCCTTAAATAACCACTTTTTAAGTACAGGATGCCAGTGTGGTTCAACTCTATATGGCTGCATGGACAGAGCAGGGCCAAAACGCAGAGGAACTCTGCTTTTGGCCTGCCCTAATTCTCCCTCTGCAAAGACCTACCTCACTGTCCAAAAAAAATCCTTGAGGTCAGATTCTGAGGCCCAAACCCAAACTACTTGATACCTGGCAAATGTCCCTGTGTCGCTGACAATGGACTCCTTGTAGCAGGGTTTTGCAAACCCAAGGGGCAAATCTGGAAGACCTCCAGTTAGGATGGCTTTTCAATTTTGAAAGGTTGTTAAAAAAAAGTTGAACAGTGTGCAACAGATACTGTATATGGCCTGTAAATCCTAAAATATTTACTGAAAGGCCCTTTACAGACACAATTTGTTGGCCCCTGTGAGGTCCATCTGATTCCAGAAAGGATAGAGACAGCAGCATCCTCTTAATTCAGGAATGTTTGTGTCCACACCGACGTTGGCAAGAGAAGTAACCAGCCTTCAGTCTAAAATGTGAGTATTTGTTGATGCACCAGAATTTTACTCCTTATACTTGCTTTCTAGATTAGTTTTTGAGATCAGTTTTCTAACAAACCAGGAACCCTGTCTTCACAATTAAAAAATTTTTTTAAAGCGCTGATCCAGGGAGCTCTTTGTGTTGTGTTGAGATGTCCACAATTGCAGCAAATCATGTTCCAGAGAAGCCCCCACCTGTCTTCTCACAGCCCTGTATACAGACAAGAAAGCAGCTAGGTGCTGTCTCTAAATGGTACAGGGATGGGGTAGGTGGAAGCAAGGCAGTAACTTGATTCAGGAGAAGGGTTCGTATTTATTAAGGGAAGGCTAGGAAGGCAGTGAACTTGATTACTTGTAATAGGAAGGAAAAAGAAATTGGACTGGGAACTTGACAACAACTTTGTCAAAGAAAAACATTGTATTAAATCTTCCTAGAAATAACTCCCATAGCAAATGCTTATTATGTTCCCCTAGCCATATCCTATGTTGCTGCTTTTTTAAATCTCCAAGGATGCCCCCAAGGACTTTGTAATACATTTAAGGACATCATTGTTAGAGATAAACACAGGGGTTTGTACCAGTGATTAGTGCACATTTCCACCCAAAACTGCAGACTCTAGGTGGTACTTCCTGGGCTGGGGAAAAGTGATCAGGACACTGCCAGTGGCTTGAGGCCAGTGACATGGGTGCCCTGCCTGGTCCTGCCACAGCATGCACAGATAGCTCTTCCACCCCATTACCAACACCTGTGCACTCAAAAGTAACTGACTCTCCATGAACAGATATTTAAACTCCATAGAATAGTTTTCCTCAGAAGAAGCATGTCTCACTTAGCGAGGAACTAAAAAAAACAAATGCGTTTCCCAAGCTTTAAAAAAAGCTAGCTTTAGAATTCTGGGAGGTAATGTGCAATGCAGCAAACTACCTTTAATTAAATTATTTGGTTATTTATTTCAGTGTTTTGTTTTTTTCAAGATAAATTGAGTTTCTTTTTTCATAGTGAATGGTGTGACCAATCAAGGAGGATTGTTCTGTTACTAAAATTATATTTTATAGTTAGAAATTACAATAGGGAGCATCTTTAAATGTTTTTTGTTGAAGTGATGTTTTCCATTCAAAGTAAGAACAGTTCTCTTGGGAGATGGTTATGGTGTCACGTCACTTTCTGTATTTGGCATCCTCATGTTGTCACACTTCCACATGGGTGGCCGTTGTGAATAAAATGAACGTTCATCCAGCAGCCTGTCGACTCTGTGTGAGGTTGCTTTCTGGTGATGGAGATTGCTCTCTGATGGTCCGTGGCTACTTCTTAGAACTTAAATGGTCTGAGTACATCAGTAGCATTTGCTGTGTTGGATGTGCACACAGTGAAGCACAACTGAGCGGTTCGAGGAGGGAGGAGTCTGCTCCCTGCAGTGCAGAAACCAGATGTCTCACCTGGAGAAACACTTACCCCTGTGAGACATGAAGCCATTCGCTGTGGGGAGCAACTCGGACTAGACTGAGTTACTGGAATTAAGACTTATTCTATGCATCTGCTCTCCCACAATATGGCGCTGGGAGAGGAGAAAACAGCTTCTGCACAGCTGCCTCCAGTTCAGCCAATAAACTGTAGGACTTGCTCCTGATTGGAGGAGAGCAGCGTACTCGGTGTGTGGGTAGCAGAGTTGGGATTGGTGGAAGAGGACTATAAAGGAGGAGAGAGACGGCATGCACCAGGAACATCTAAGGGGAACACCTAAGGGGAACACCTGTGCAGCCCCCGAGAGAGCCGGCCGGCGGTGTGCCGCTCCCCCGCGGAAGTGGGGAATGTGGCAGGGGGAACCGCCCTTCCACGGAGGTGGAAGGGACAGTAGCCAACCCGGGAAGAACCAGCAGCAAACCCGGGGAGGGCCGAGCAGACAAAAGAACAGCGCAGGGTCCTGTGTCGTTCCTCCACGAAGAGGGGGAGCGACAATTCGCCAAATGTGTGCAAGGTCATTCTGAAGTACTTAGTAAATGTATGTATAGACAAGAAGAAATATTTGCTCTTAGAGATATTACAGCATATGTTGACTTTATATTACATTACTTTGCAAATAGATGTAAGCTAAAAAGCCTTTGGTTGATTTCAAGAGAACTACAAATTTGTTTATTAATGTTACAACTCAGAGAGCAGATCAGGTTAGAAGCTAGCCCTCAATTTGAAGTGATTTTCCTGTAACTAGAAGAGGAAAGTGGTCCAGAATCATACATGAAAATAGATTATAGTGACAGACGGAAGGGGAAGGGGATCAGCTGGTAAGAACCACAAAAATAAAGGCCTAAGGCAAATGTTTTAAAAGGAGTGAAGAAAGGCAAAACCAAAGGAAATACAGAGAGTGAAGTTAGCAGAAAAGTGGCGTGTTCAAGCCGTTGACTGCTGAAGAATTGGATAATACTAAAACAGAACTTAACGCAAATGACTTTTGAGGCAGTAGACTAAATATGCCTTTGTGCAGGAGGCAAATACATTAAAATCTAGAAGACCAATGGATATGTCCAAATTTTTATTCCACTTGATTGAGGAGCAGTGTCTTATTTCTAATGGCTAACCATGATTACAGATCTGAAGTTTTTATTTTATTTTTTAAAGCTTTATTTATTTATTTGAAAGTCAGAGTACACAGAGAGAGGAGAGGCAGAGAGAGAGAGAGAGGTCTTCCATCCACCGGTTCACTCCCCAAATGGCCACAACATCCGGAGCTGCGCTGATCCGAAGCCGGGAGCCAGGAGCTTCTTCCAGGTCTCCCATGTGGTTGCAGGGGTCCAAGGACTTGGGCCATCTTCTACTGCTTTCCCAAGCCATAGCAGAGAGCTGGATTGGAAGTGGAGCAGCCGGGACTCAAACCAGCACCCATATGGGATGCTGGCCCTTCAGGCCAGGGCATTAACCTGTTGTGCCAAAGTGCCAGCCCCCTGAAGTTTTTAGTTTTTAATCTTGCATTTGCTGCATGAATATGAAATACACTGTGTGAATCTTTTTTTCCTTTTTTTTTTTCTTTTTCCTGAAATCCTGAAATGCTAATGATTTGCACAGAGGGAGTTGTGCTCACACTGGTCAGACAGCAGAGAAGTACATGCTACCTTTGAGTCAGTCGGTCTTTCTTCAGAAGGTCATCAAAAGACACAGAGTGCCTTGCTAATCCTAAAACACAATTTGGCAGTTTGCCTAGAGCATTAGGATGGGGATGAAATGCAATATCCCTAAAAGTCTGACCAGTGCAACCTCATCTGGGAGCCTAATGGCCTCTGGCTTCCATGCCTCCTCTTAACAAAGGAAGAGTTTATCTGTTGATGTGTTTCCATTAGTTTTAAACAAAGTTCATTCCCCCCACTGCAATATTGCCTCTTCCTATTAATACATCCCTTAAGGTTGACTGAGACCTGCTACACGGGACACAAGGGAGCACTTTGGCCTTTGATCTTTACCCTTTGCCCTTGATCCTGTTTGTCAGGTGAATTAAATCTAGGCTCCAGACTTCATGGCCACTTGAATGTTTCTGTCAACAGTCTGAGTCTGTTGCATGTAAGACTAGAAAACTAGGCCTTAAGAAAGATTTCTGCCCTGAGAAGAATGCTGAAAGCTCCTCAGGGAATGCGGTGATAAGCGCAGAAGACAGGCTTCTTGTTTAAATACGTGACCCACCCAAATGGAGGGGAAGGAGAGGCTTCTCCCCCTCCTGCTCCACCAATTATCAAGTAAGTGTCTAAGGCATCTCCTGTTGTTTTGTTGGAATCGGGTCACAGTGGCCCACATTTGACAGAAGGGAAAAGATAGTTTGTGGCCAGGTCATCAGAATTCTCAGTGTGAGAGTGACATGGTTTGTGTCACTTCTGAAAAGTACTGGTGCTGGCGATGGCTGTTCTCTTAGGTCTGTAACGGCAGCCTGAATACCACCTTTAACTCGTTTGCACAAAACTTCAAGTTAATCAGTTTGAAGTGGGAAATTTTGAAAAGATGAATCATCCTCTACTTGCCTGTGGTTTCACATTGTTGTGGGCATGGGTGTATTCTATTCTTCTAGGTCCTTGTCTCACACAAAGATAAGCTTTCTGAGTTGAGACATGTGTAAGGTGCACAAAGATTATTCAGAAGGTCAGAAGATGAACACATTCATGCGGGAGTGTGAGTTGCTTCACATGGAGAGATACCCCTTATGAGTGGGGCTAGAGGATTGTGGAAGGGGGAAGGAGGGAGGGGGACAAGAGAGACAGGACCTGAGTAATACCAACTGTAGTCCATGGTGAAAGAGCGCTCTGTCTTGTTGCTGGCTTTTATGAGGTTTATGAGGTAGTGGGTAGTACGTTTACACACATGAAGCCACCTGTGAAGTTTATGACATCACCATAAATTCTACTTGTAGCTTACATTTTATATTTTCATAGTATCACCCCTTTCTAGGTCCTCGATGAAACTGGTGCATCCTGGTAAAGAGGGCATTTTGATTGACTGGTAAAGGGATAACATTGCATTGTCACTTGCAGTAACTTCCAGCTCACTCAGACCTACACTAGCTACCTAGTTACGCCATATCAACCTGACTTAAACTGTAGGAAGCAGGTTCGGAACACTGTCCTGATACAATTTGATCTTCTCTGCTTGTTATCACAGATTTTAGAAATCAAAAACACTGAGACACTTAAATGTTTAACAGGCTCTACTCAGCCTTATAAAGTCTCTTTATTCCCCCAGTCTTGACATCACAAGAGAACTTTGTGGAAGTTCCTAGTCCTTTTCCTGGTATGATTTGAGTGTTTCTCCCAACTCTTATGTGTTAGGAGCTTAGTCTCTAATGCAAAAGTGTTGTGAGGTTGAACCTTTAGGGTGCAATTATGCCGTGAGGACAGGCCCTCACGAATGGATTGTTATTACTGGGTGAGTTCATTACAGCAAGAGCAGATTGTTTTTGTTTGTTTGTTTTATTTTTTTGACAGGCAGAGTGGACAGTGAGAGAGAGACAGAGACAGAGAGAAAGGTCTTCCTTTGCTGTTGGTTCACCCTCCAATGGCTGCCGCGGCTGGCGCGCTGCGGCCGGCGCACCGCGCTGATCCGATGGCAGGAGCCAGGTGCTTCTCCTGGTCTCCCATGGGGTGCAGGGTCCAAGTACTTGGGCCATCCTCCACTGCACTCCGGGGCCACAGCAGAGAGCTGGCCTGGAAGAGGGGCAACTGGGACAGAATCCGGCGCCCTGACCGGGACTAGAACCCGGTGTGCCGGCACCGCAAGGCAGAGGATTAGCCTAGTGAGCCACGGCGCCGGCCGAGCAGATTGTTTTAAAAGTGGGTTCAGCCTCCTTCCTTTCCTCACATGCCCTTGTCTCATTCCCACCGTATGATGCATCTGCCATGTTACGATGCAGCAAGAAGGCCTTGGTCAGATTCAGCTCTTCAGAATAATGAGCCAAGTAAACTAATATTGTGAATTACGTAGTTTGTGACATTCTGTTACAGCAATGGAAAATGGATGAAGACATCTTCATACTGTTCAAATTGCATTTTTAACTTTTCTCCAACTTTCTATGGCCTTGTGTCTATCAGTGTACCTGTTCTATCCTACACTTCCTTGAACAACATTGCAACAGGTCCTGTGTTTACTGTCTGTATTTCTAAATAACTAACCTGATGGAGAAACACCTTGCTGTATATGCTGTTTCTTAAATATTATCCAGTCAAAGTCTGCTTTCTTTGTCAGGCCACCTTGTTATATTTCTGGAATTGGTGAAGCATTTTTCTTCAATCTTCTATTATCTTTTCCCCTGTATTTTAGTTTTGTATGATTTCTAAACCACACAAAGTATGATGTAAAGGTAAAATGGAATCCCAGGCATCACACTCTCAGCTGTCTCCTCACTTCTTTCCTCCTACCACAGGGTTTGTTTCATTTTAAAGCTGAAAATGAAAAGCTGAAAAAAAGAAATAAGAAAAATTATATTGATTTGTTAGAAAACCCAGCTTAAAATAATTCCTGTGTATTTGTCTTACCTATGCATAGCTTCAGATTTTTTTTTCATCCTAAATTGTCTTTAAAAATCATTAGAGTGGACATTGTGGCACAGTGGGTTAAGCTGCTGATTAGAAAGTTGGCTTAAGTCCCAGCTACTGCACTTCTGATCCAGTTTCCTGCAATGCATGATGGAAGCAGAGAATGATGGTCCAAGTACCTGGGTTTCTGCCATCCATGTGGAAGACCTTGATGGTGTTCCTGGCTCCTGACCCCACCCTGGCTGTTGCAACCATTGGAGAGTCACCCAGCAGGTGGATGATTTTTCTCTGTATCTCCCTCTTTCTATCACTCTGCCTTTCAAATTAAGGAAGGAAGGAAATAAATCTTTTTTGGGGGCCGGCACTGTGGCGCAGCGAGTAAAGCCATGGCCTGAAGCGCCGGCATCCCATATGGGTGCTGGTTCTAGTCCCAGCTGCTCCTCTTCTGATCCAGCTCTCTACTATGGCCTGGGAAAACAGTGGAAGATGGCGCAAGTCCTTGGGCCCCTGAACCCGCATGGGAGACCTGGAAGAAGCTCCTGGCTCCTGGCTTCAGATCAGCCCAGCTCTGGCCATTGCGGCCATCTGGGGAGTGAACCAGCAGATGTGGAAGATCTCTCTCTCTCTCTCTGTGCGTGTGTGTGTGTATGTGTAACTCTTTCAAATAAATAAAATAAAAATAAATAAATCTTATTTGAAAAGTCACTTCTTAAATCCTCCAGAAGAATCACATGCTGAGGGAGAGGATGGATTTGACTATCTAAAGTAAGTGTTTCTGTTCAGGACATGTAGTCAAAGCTAATAGGTGGCAGAGTGAGAAGGTATTTTCAGTGACTACTTGGGCTGTCTTCCACTGCTTTCCCAGGCACTTTAGCTGGAAGCTGGAGCAGAAGCAGAACAGATGGGACTCAGAACTGTACTCTGATATGGAATGCCTGCATAGAGTGAAGGCTTAATCTGACACACCACAACTCCAGCCGCTGGCCATGGATATTAATAGGTGAATCACAAAAAGGGCCTTGGCCTTGTGCCTCTCTGAACTGCCAGACTTAAAAGTGGTGGTGGTGGTCGTTTAAACTGCTATAGGCACTCTGACAAACTGGTAGTACTTTAAAGTTAGCCGGGCTTGTCCCCAGTGATCCAGAGAGCCGTGCTTATGTGTTTCCTAGAGAAGCTTCTACCTGGGCCCATAAACAGACACGCACATGGATGTTCTTGGCAGTATTTTTGAGTTACTGTTGTTGGAGACAAGCAGATCTTAGAGGACTAAAAGGTGGTAGATGTATACGCTGAAATACTGTGTAGCTCTTACAAGCAGCTAGAGGTAACTACAGCAAAAGATAAAGCTCTTAAATACAGCATTGAATATTAAAGCAAGAAGGGATTTATAGCTAAATGCATTTATGTAAAGATAAGGCACAAAACACAGTGTGACTATGAGGATGTGCGCATTTTGATGATCAAACTGGTCTCCTTGTTTTAGTTACCAGCCCCAAGGTCTTTCTTAATCTTAGTACAGAAAGCCTCACATCCCAGTGAACCCCTCTGTTCAGGGCCAGTGGACATGGTTGTTTACCCTAACCTCTCTTGGTCTGTTTTCAATATGGCAGGCTTGTACACCCAGTTCAGATCATGAAGTTTATTGGTTAAAAACCTGATTGGCTCTGTATTTCCCTCAAAGGAAGGGCTGACTGTTTATAGTGACCTCTAAGGTCCGACACCTGCCTGACCATCTGTCCTACTGTCTCCCTGATTTCATTCTGCTACAGTGCCACTTGTCTGTCGGATCCTCAAGGACTTGCCTTCTTGGATGCTTACCTGGCCACCTGCTTAAACCCAACATCTCTCCTGTCCTCAGCACCTTTGAGCCCCCTTAACCTACTTCATTTCTCCCCTTCCCCATCATGCCCACTGCCTTCCAGCATGCTCTACATTCATCAAGTTCCTTGTGAGGTGCTCTCTACTCAAATGTGGTCCACTGAGCAAGGTGTTCATGGGTCTGTTTTTCTGGTGTATACCCAAGGTCATGCACAGGTTCTGATACACAGTAAATGTTCAAGAAATGTTTGTGGCATGGATGATCAAGGCAGGATCCTTGTGGGGAGGGGTAATGACTACAGGCCAAAAACCGAGGAGCATACTTAATGCTACCCTCTGCTCCGGGGGGTAGAGGTAGGCCACATGGCCCAAACATCTGGCTTTATTGAAGGGGTAGAAGGAGTCTCCTGTGCAGAATCAGCACAGCAGCATAAAGATAGTCTACTATATGTTGGGCACTGTTGTGAGCACTTTGTTAGCTCACATCGTCCTCAAGACAACGCTATGAGGCAGGGTTTCATGATCCCCATTTTACAGGGAGAGAAACATATCAAGAGGTCTTGTACCTTGTTCAATGCCACACTGCCTAAAGTGTTGGGGCCGAGGTTCGCAGTTGGGCAGCCTGACTGCTGTCTGTTCTGCAAAGCTGTGCTGTTTTCTATCGTAGCCACTGTATTGGGTCTGAGATGTGCTCTAAGAGTAAAATGCTAGATTGCAAAACCTTGCTCTGAAAAACACAGGTACTATTGCAATTTGTTAATATTGATTACATGAGACCTGAGAATACTTTGGGTCTAGTGAGTTACATAAAATGTTACCAAAGCCCCCTTGTCTGCAGTTTTACTTTTCATGGTTTCAGCTACCCACAGCCCATGACAGTTTTACATTTTAAATAGAAAATTCCAGAAATAATTTATAAGATTTAAGTTGCATGTTGTTTTGAATAGTATATGAAATTCCAGTCCATCCCACCCAGGATGTGAATCATCCCATTGTCCAGGGCCTCCTCACTGTGTGCACCTCCTGCTATCAGTCACTCGGACAGTTTGACAGTTACCCATGCTGTGTCCAAGTAACCCTTATGCAGTAGCCTAATGCTGATCACAGTGCCTTTGTCATTCACTTCATCTCATCACATGGGCATTGTGTCATCACACATCATCACAACAAGAGGAAGGGTGAGTATAAGACAATTAGATACTTGGAGAGAGACATTTTATTATTGTGTGTTATAATTTTTTATTGTCTTACTGTGCTTAATTTATAAACTGTATCACATGTATCTATAAGGAAAGCCTAAATGTGATGCGCTCGGTACTATTGGTGGTTTCAGGCATCCACTGGATATCTTGAAACACTTCCAACTATAAAGGGGACTAGTGTGTTAGAAATCACCTGTTTGAATTTGCCTTTAAGACTGTTTTTTAAAAATTATTTGGGGCCTGGCGCCTGTAGTGCCAGCATCCTACATGGGCACCGATTCAAGTCCTGGTTGCTCCTCTTCCAATCCAGCTCTCTGCTGTGGCATGGGAAAGCAGGCCCAAGTCTTTGGGCCCCTTCACCCACATGGGAGACCCAGAAGAAGCTCCTGGCTCCTGGCTTCAGATCGGCCCAGCTCTGGCCGTTATGGCCATTTGGGGAGTGAACCAACAGATGGAAGACCTCTCTCTCTGCCTCTCCTTCTCTCTCTGTGTAACTCTGCCTTTTAAATAATAAATAAATCTTTTAAAAAATTATTTATTTGAAAGAGCTACAGAGACAGAAAGGGAGAGATAGAAAGAGATCTTCCATCCACTGGTTCACTCCCCAAATTGCCATAATAGCCATGAGTGGGCCAGGCAAAATCCAGGAGCCTGGAGTTCCATCAAAGTCTCCCACTAGGGCTGCAGGGACCCAGGCACTTGGACATTCTGCTGCTTTCCCAGGCACATTTGCAGGGATCTGAATTAGCAGTGGAGTAACTGGGCCTCAAATCTGTGATCATATGGGATGCTAGTATTGTAGGCAGTGATTTAACCTCTGTGCTGCAATGCTGGCCCCTACTTTACCTTTTTAATATGGACACAAAGCAATTGAAAATTGCCTGTGTGACTCTCAGTATGTTTCTACTGGAAAGCACTACTGTAGGTTCCTTTGTCTCAAAGTGTGACACTTGGACCAGCAGCATCAACATCACCAAAGCTTGATGGAAGTGCTCAATCTCAGGGCTATCTCAGGTTTCCTGAATTGGATTCCATTATATAAATTCTCTAGGTCTCTCATAATGCACATTAATGTCTGAAAATCACTGTGTTAAGCCAAAGTTGCCATTTTTTTCCTGGAAGGCCAGGTTGTAAATATAGCTTAGTTGGCCATATGACTTCAGTCTTCAACTCACTTCACTACCTTTGTAGTGGGAAATGAGTCAGAGAAAACATACACCTCTATGGGTGCACTCATGTCAGTGTTTTGCCAGCTCCTGCTTTTGAACCTCCATGATGCTGGGTCCAGTGTTAGGAAAGGACATCCTCCTGCCACGATACCACCCTCTGCCTTCCATTTCCTTCCAGCCCCCTCGTCAGAGTGCCAGACCCTTATTTCTCCTCCTGTCAGATATTGCTTAAAT
This sequence comes from Oryctolagus cuniculus, assembly GCF_964237555.1. Classification (NCBI taxonomy): domain Eukaryota; kingdom Metazoa; phylum Chordata; class Mammalia; order Lagomorpha; family Leporidae; genus Oryctolagus; species Oryctolagus cuniculus. Next base: position 50,950,661 of record NC_091433.1, read on the forward strand.
GTTCCAGTGGATTCTGATCATCATGGCCGAGGAGGAACTCTGCTTCTCGTGCAATTTCTGTTTACATCACTTGGTACCAAATCAGAAACCTGGAAGCCATTCTGAAATATGTCTGTTATCCCCCTTCACTCTCCACATAATCAGTCATCTTCCGAGCGCTGGATCTACCACCTAACTCTCCTTTTCTTTTTCTTGTACAGTTTTACAGGAGTGCAAAGAGCCTGCTGACTGAGCTCTCATACTGTCCATTTCAGCTCCCTCTAATGTGCCAGCAGGGGGAACCTTCTCGGAGGCTTCTGGCTAAAGTCCTTCCTGATGCTACGGGACAAACCCAAACATACCAGTGCTCGTGATGCGGTCGCCTCCCCAGCCACATGCCACTCACCTTCGTTCAGTGCTCATTCTGTCCAGCCACTGAGGGTTCCTGCATGCACGCAGTCCTTCATGCAGCAGGGCCTTTTTATTCATGCTGTTGCTTCTGCCTACAATCTTCTTCCTGTTTGGTCTGCACAGGAAGCTACCTGGCCTTTTAGTGTTTAGTGCAAGCGTTACTTGCCCATGGGAAATACATTATTTTCCTGATAAGGACAATGTACCACCAACTGAGTGCCTGAAAATAACACACACTTATTCTCTCAGACCTAGAGGCTCGCTGGCTATCATCAGGTTTTCCTTAGGGCCACACTTGGAGACTGCAGCATCTCCCTTGCTTCTCCCTGGTTTTTGTTGGTGGCCCTCGCTCCTTGGTGCCCCTTGGGTAAGGCTGCACTAGTAAACTCTGCCTCTGCTCTCACTTGGCATTTTCCTCTTCTCATAGGCCCACTGCCAGGTTGGATTGGGACCCACCCTGGTGACCTCAACTTGATTACGTTTGCAAAGACTCTCCAAACAAGGTCATGTTCAGAGGCACCAGGGTTAGTACTTCTGCTTATCTTCTCGGGGACACAAGTCAACCCCCAACAGAAAGTCTTGCGGGAGGAGTCCACACCCTTCCCTCTGCCCCCACAGCAGCTTTTCATAGTACTTGTTACTAGAAGCACCTGTGTGTGTGCCTGTCACCTGGCCCTCTGCAATACTCCCAGGCTATCTAAGGATGGGGACCATATGTCATCTTCATTTCTGTGTCCCCACAGCCTCACAAACTGCATTATTTCAGTGAAAGAAGCTTCTTAGTGTTCAGACAGTGTGTGCAGGGCCTTGAGTAGACCCCTTTGAGCCCTGCGCTGTTATATCAGCTGTGGCCTTATAAACCAGTATTGTCCTCTGGACCTCAGACTCCTCTCCTATAAACATGAGGAAGAATTCCCATTCCCCATGTCTCACGGGTTTGTGAGTTTTCAGTAAGCTCGTATATGTGAAGAAAGCTCTCTGAGCTATAAATGACCAACTAGAAATACAGGCAGTTGTTACATTCATACTCTTCCCACCAGGGTTTTAGTCCTAGGTCATTTTTCTTGGTCCTGAAGTCTGAACCACAGCCTCAGTCATGCTTTCTGAATAGCTTACCCTCAGGGTCTGGCCAAGGGTCTGAGTGGCAGGTCTGGGCGGCCAGGTCCGATCCTGCAGCAAGGGACTGTGCTGCTCAGCTACACATAGAGAAATGTCGCCACCTAGTGGCTTTCTTCTCCTCCTTTCCTCTCTTCCCACACCCCTCACCCCCATCTCTTGCCTTTATGAAAAGAAAAAGGGTCTTTAATGGCATACTCACGAGTTAGAAGTAGTCATTTTATCAGCGAAAGCCCGTGATGTTGTGTAAATCATACAAAGTCATGGAGAGAGTAGACGTGAAGCTCTCCACTGCCCTCTCATTTCAACTTGAGTCAGCTTGAGGGAAAACTTATTTGTGGTTCCTGCTTTTTAATCTGCTAGAGTATATTGTAGAGTCCCATAACCACAAAGAGCTTCTTTTTTTTCCTTCAAGCTAACATCTTTATTTATTTAAGAGAGCGAGTACTATTTGTTGGTTCATTTATTCAAATGCTAATGGAAGTCTGGGCTGGGCCTGGAACCAGAAACCCAATCCAGATCACCCACATGGGTGGCAAGGACCCAATTGCTTCAACTATCAGTTGCTGTCTCCCAGGGCCTGCATTAGCAGGGATCTGGAACTCAAACCTTGTCGCTCCCCCTCTTCGTGGAGGAACGACACAGGACCCTGCGCTGTTCTTTTGTCTGCTCGGCCCTTCCCGGGTTTGCTGCTGGTTCTTCCCGGGTTGGCTGCCGTCCCTCCACCTCCGTGGAGGGGCGGGCCCCCCTGCCACTTTCCCCACTTCCACGGGGGAGCGGCACACCACCGGCTGGCTCTCTCGGGGGCCGCTCAGATGTTATCCGGATGTTCCCCTTAGATGTTCCTGGTGCATGGTGTCTCTCTCCTCCTTTATAGTCCTCTTCCACCAATCCCAACTCTGCTACCCACACGCCGAGTACGCTGCTCTCCTCCAATCAGGAGCAGGATCAGCTCCTGCAGGTTATTGGTCGAACTGGAGGCAGCTGTGTAGAAGCTGTTTACTCCTCTCCCAGCGCCATATTGTGGGAGAGCAGATGCATAGAATAAGTCTTAATTCCAGTAACTTAGTCTAGTCCGAGTTGCTCCCCACAAAACCTAAGCATTCCCATATGGTTTGTGGTTGTCCTAAGCAATGCCTTAACCGTGACACCTTCCAATGTTCCCTGATAACTTCTTAATTGTTAGATGGTTAATTAGTGAGTAAATAATAGATATTTGTGAGAGATCTTGGGAACAGGTTACAAATTCCTCAATCTATTGAATAAATGTAGAGCATTACAAGTAAGCATCCAGGGGCCCACGATGTGGCACACTGGGTTATGCTGTGGCCTGTGTTACTGGCATCCCATATCAGAGTACCTCTTCAAATCTGGCTGCCCCACTTCGAATCCAGCTCCCTGCTAATGTGCCTAAGAAAGCACTTGGACCCCTGCCATCCACCTTGGAGAGCCAGATGGAGTTCCTGGCTACCAGCTTTGGCCTGACCCAGCCCCAGCCATTGTGGGCATTTTGGGAGTGAACCAGCTGATGGAAGATTGTCTCTGTCTCTGTTACTTTGCCATTAAAATAAATAAATAAATACATTTAAAAAAATAAAGGAGTGACAATTTGAATATTCAAAAACATTCATGTATACATTATTTAGTGATAAAAGCAAGTTAAATATATTAAGATGTTATGTATTTTTTGATAAATATTTTTAAAATTGTTATTAATATAGGCTGGCGCCACGGCTCACTAGGCTAATCCTCCGCCTTGCGGCGCCGGCACACCGGGTTCTAGTCCCGGTCAGGGTGCCAGATTCTGTCCCGGTTGCCCCTCTTCCAGGCCAGCTCTCTGCTGTGGCTAGGGAGTGCAGTGGAGGATGGCCCAAGTGCTTGGGCCCTGCACCCCATGGGAGACCAGGAGAAGTACCTGGCTCCTGCCTTCAGATCAGCACGGTGCGCCGGCCGCAGTGCGCCGGCCGCGGTGGCCATTGGAGGGTGAACCAATGGCAAAAGGAAGACGTTTCTCTCTGTCTTTCTCTCTCACTGTCCACTCTGCCTGTCAAAAAAAATTGTTAATATAAACAAGTTTCATGTATTTCATAGGTAAAATTCTAAGATAATCATACTTCCTTCCCTCCCATTTTCCCTTCTTCAATTCCCCTCCTTTTTTCCTTTTTTTAAATTTTTACAAAAACATACTTTCAGCCCACTCTATAATTACAGGCACCACTAACCATAATATTCAACAAAGTGAGAAGTAGAAAGCCCACACTTCCACAGGAGTATGAATAAGGGCTAAAAACAACAATAAAATTACAAAATAGCCATTTTATTCCTAAGCTTTTTTTGTATTCTATACTTACATATCAGAGAAAACATGATATTTTTCTTTTTTTGGACTGCCTTACTCCAATAAGAATAATACTTTGCAGTTGCATTCATTTTGTTACAAAACACAGGATTAATAATTTTACATGGCTGAGTATTAATCCATAGTGTGTTTATACCACATTTTCTTTATCTAGTCATCAGTTGATGAACATCTGGGTTGATTCTGTATCTTAGCTACTGTGAATTGAACTGCAATAAACATGGGGGTTCAACCGACTCTTTCATATGCTTTTTTCATTTTGTTTGGGTAAATTCCCAGGAGTGAAATGGCTGGATTATATGGTAGATATATTTTCAGATTTCTGAGGAATCTCCATACTGTCTTCTATGATGGTTGTACAAACATGGGGTTCAACCGACTCTTTCATATGCTGATTTCATTTTGTTTGGGTAAATTCCCAGGAATGAAATGGCTGGATTATATGGTAGATATATTTTCAGATTTCTGAGGAATCTCCATACTGTCTTCTATGATGGTTGTACTAGTTTACATTCCTACCAACAGTGTATTAGGGTACCTTTTCCCCCCACATTCTCACCAGCATTTGTTATTTTCTGATTTTTGGATGATAGCCATTCTAACTGGGATGAGGTGAAACCTCATTGTGGTTTTTATTTGCATTTCCTTGATGGCTAGTGATCTTGAGCATTTTTTCATGTGCCTATTGTTATTTGTAGTTTGTCCTTTGAAAAATGCCTGTTTATGTCCTTTGACCATTTCTTAACTGGATTGTTTTATTGTTGTTGAGTTTCTTGAGCTCTTTATAGATCCTGGATATTAATCTTGTATCAGCTGCATGGTTTGCAAATATTTTCTACCATTCTGTCATCTGTCTCTTACCTTTGTTGAGTATTTCCTTTGCAGTGCGGAAGCTTCTTCACTTATGTAATCCCTTTTGTCTTTTTGCTTTTATTTCTATGCTTCTGGGATCTTTTCCAAGAGGTCTTTGCCTATGCCAATATCTTGCAGAATTTCCCCAATGTTTTCCTCTAATAATTTGATGGTGTCACAAATTTAGATCCTTGATCCATTGTGAGTTGATTTTTGTATAAGGTGTAAGGTAAGAGTCTTGTTTACATACTTCTGTATGCATAGATCCTATTTTTCCAACACCATTTTTGGAGAGATTGTCTTTTATCCAGGGGTTAAGTTCAGCCCATTTGTAAAAGATAAGTTGATTGTAGCTGTGTGGATTAATTTCTGGGGTTTCTACTTCTGTTCCATGGACCTGCATGTCTATTTTTGTGCCAGTATCATGAAATTTTGATTTTTAAAATTATTTTGATTATTAGTACCCTGTAATATGTCTAAAAATCTGATATTGTGATGCCTCTGGTTTTACTTTTGTTGTTTAAGATTGCTTTAGCTATTTGGAATCTCTTGTTTTCATATGAATTTTAGCATTATTTTTTCTACTTCTGATTTTGACTGGGATTGCATTGAATCTATAAGTTGCTTTGGGTTCTATGGCCATTTGATGATACTAATTCTTCTAATCCACAAACATGGAATGTGTGTGTGTGTGTGTGTGTGTGTGTATGAGAGACAGAGGGAGAGAGAGAAAGGGAGGGAAAGAGAGAGAGCACCATCTGGACCTGGGCTTTTCATTGTTTGGAGGGCCTTAATTACTGATTTTTCATCACTGTTATTGGTTTATTTAGGTTTTCTATGTCTTGGTGCCTCATTTTTGGTAAATTGCTTGCGTTCAGAAATCTATTTCTTCTAGATTTTCCAATTTTTTGACATATAGCTATTTGTAGTAATTTCCTGATGAATCTTTTAATTTTTAATAAAGAATTATTTATATATTTGAAAGGCAGAGTTACAAAGAGAGGATAGACAGATCTTCCATCCACTGGTTCACTTCCCTTTGGCCACAATGGCCAGGTCTGGGCCAGGCTAAAGCCAGGAGCCAGGAGTTTCTTCTGGGTCTTCCATGTGGGGTGGCAGGGGCCCAAGCACTTGGATCTTCTTCTGCTTTCCCAGGCACATTACAAGGGTGCTGGATCAGATGTGGAGCAGACTCTACTTGATCCAGTGCCCATATAGAATGCTGTGTGCAGGCGATGGGTCAACCCAGTATGCCTCAATGCTGGTCTCATTTACTTTTATTTTAGTTGTACCCATTGTAGGTAACAACTCCTTTTTCATCTCTGATTTTATTAATTTGAATCTTCACCCTTTTTTGTGTTAGTTAATGTTTTATCAATTTTAGCTTTTCAAAAGAACAACTCTTCATTTCACTGATCTTTTGTCTGTTTTTTTTTTTAATTTCAATTCAGTTTATTTCTTCTTTAATTTTTATTATTTCTTTCCTACCACCAATTTTTTAATAGAAAGCTTTTATTTAATAGATATAAATTTCATAAGTACAACTTTTGGATTATAGTGGTTCTTCCCCCCCTACCTGCCCTCCCACCCCAAATTATCCTATCTCCTATTCACTCTCCCATCTCATTCTTCATTAAGATTCATTTTTAATTATCTTTATATACAGAAGATCAACTCTATACTAAGTAAAGACTAAAACAGTTTGCACCCACACAGACACACAAAGTATAAAGTACTGTTTGAAGATTAGTTGTACTGTTAATTCTCACAGTACAACACATTAAGGACAGAAGTCCTACATGGAGAGTAAGTGCACAGTGACTCCTGTTGTTGATTTAACAATTGACACTCTTATTTATGATGTCAGTGATCACCCAAGGCTCTTGTCATGAGCTGCCAAGGCTGTGGAAGCCTCTTAAGTCCACAAACTCCAATATTTATTAGATAAAGCCATAATCAAAGTGGAAGTTCATTCCTCCCTCCAGAGAAATGTAGCTCCTTCTTTGATGGTCCCTTCTTTCCACCGGGATCTCACACAGATCTTTCCTGTAGGTCATTTTTTGCCACAGTGTCTTGGCTTTCCATGCCTGAAATGTTCTCATGGGCTTTTTAGCCAGATCCAAATTCCTTGAGGGCTGATTCTGAGGCTAGAGGGCTGTTTAGGGCATTTGTCATTCTATGAGTCTGTTGTGTGTCCTGCTTTGCATGTTGGATGATTCTCTCCTTTTTAATTCTATCAAGTATTATTTATGTGATTCTTTTGACAGTTAATCCTATCTTTATGAACTTAAACTGATCACTTTAACTAGTAAGATGGAATTGGTACCTGTCAACCTAATGGGATTTGGAGTCCCATGGCAAGTTTTTTTTGTTTGTTTGTTTGTTTGTTTTTTTCCCCCCCCCATGGCATGGCAAGTTTTTAGATTTATCCTTAGGGTTAAGTCCGAGGGAACTTGTGCTGAACTGTACATATCCTCCCTCTCTTATTCCCACTCTTATTTTTGACAGGGTTCAATTTTCAATTGGATTTAAACACCTAAGAATAATTGTGTGTTAATTAAAGAGTTCAACCAATGGTATTAAGTAGAACAAGAAAACACTAAAAAGAATACAATAGTAAGCTGTTCCTCAATAGTCAGGACAAGGGCTGATCAAGTCATTGCTTCTCATAGTTTCAGTTTCACTTCTACAGGTTTCTTTTTAGGTGCTCAGTTAGTTGTCATCGATCAGGGAGAACATATGATATTTGTCCCTTTGGGACTGGCTTATTTAACTTGGCATGATGTTTTCCAGATGCCTCCATTTTGTTGCAAAAGACTGTATTTCATTCTTTTTTTTACCATAGAGTACATATCTCAATTTCTTTATCCAGTCTTCTGTTGATGGGCATTTAGGTTGATTCCATGTCTTACCTATTGTGAATTGAGCTACAATAAGCATTGAGGTGCAGATAGCTCTTTTATTTTCCAATTTAATTTCCCTTGGGTAAATTCTGAGGAGTGGGATGGCTGGGTTGTGTGGTAGGGCTATATTCAGATTTCTGAGGTATCTCCAAACTGTCTTCCATAGTGGCTTTACCAGTTTGTATGCCCACCAACAGTGGATTAGCATGCCTTTTTCCCCACATCCTCTCCAGCATCTATTGTTGGTAGATTTCTGAATGTGAGCCATTCTAACTGGGGTGAGGTAAAACCTCATTGTGGTTTTGATTTGCATTTCTCTGATGGCTAGAGATCCTGAATATTTTTTCATGTGTCTGTTGGCCATTTGGATTTCCTCTTTTGAAAAATGTTTGTTTAAGTCCTTGGTCCATCTCTTAAGTAGGTTGTTTGTTTTGTTGTGGTGGAGTTTCTTGATCTTTTTTAGATTCTGTTTATTAATCCTTTATTGGTTGCATAATTTGCAATTATTTTCTCCCATTCTGTCAGTTGCCTCTTCACTTTCCTGATTGTTTCTTTTGCAGTACAGAAACTTCTCAATTTGATGTAATCCAAGTTGTTAATTTTGGCTTTGGCTGCCTGTGGCTCTGGGGTCTTTTCCCAGAAGTGTTTGCCTGTACCTATATCTTGCAGGGTTTCTTCAATGTTCTCTAATAATTTGATGGTGTTGGGTCATATATTTAGATCTTTAATCCATGTTGAGTTGATCTTTGTGCAAGGTGTAAGATAGGGGTCTTGCTTTATACTTCTGCATGTGGAAATCCAGTTTTCCCAGCACCATTTGTTGAATAGACTGTCCTTGTTCCAGGAATTTGTTTTAGCTCCTTGATCAAATATAAGTTGGTTGTAGATGTTTGAGTTGATTTCTGGTGTTTCTATTCTGTTCCATTGGTCTATCCATCTGTTTTGTACCAGTACCAGGCTGTTTTGATTATAACTGCCCTGTAGTATGCCTTGAAATATGATATTGTGATGCTTCTGGCTCTGTTTTTGTTGTATAAGATTGCTTTAGCTATTCGAGTTCTCCTATGCCTCCATATGAATTTCAGCATCATTTTTTCCAGATCTGAGAAGAACATCTTTGGTATTTTGATTGGTATCACATTGAATCTGTAAATTGCTTTTGGAAGAATGGATATTTTGATTATATTGATTCTTCCAATCCATGAACATGGGAGATTTTTCCAGTTTTTGTATCTTTTTCTATTTCTTTCTTTAAAGTTTTATAATTCACATCGTAGAGATCTTTGACATCCTTGGTTAAGTTTATTCCAGGGTATTTGATTTTTTTTTTTTTTTTTTGTAGATGCTGTGATTGGGATTACCCTAGAAATTCCTTCTCAGCCATGGTATTGTCTGTGTATACAAAGGCTGTTGATTTTTGTGTATTGATTTTTTTAAAAGATTTATTTTATTTTATTTGAAAGAGTTACAGAGAGAGGTAGAGACAGAGAGAGAGGTCTTCCATCCATTGGTTCACTCCCCAGATGTCTGCAATGGCTGGAGCTGCACCAATCCTAAGACAGGAACCAGAAGCTTCTTCCAGGTCTCCCACACAGGTGCAGGGGCCCAAGGACTTGGGCCATTTTCCACTGCTTTCCCAGGCCATAGCAGAGTGCTGGATTGTAAGAGGAGCAGCCAGGACTAGAACCAGCGCCCATATGGGGTGCCAGCACTTCAGGCTGGGGCTTTAACCTGCTGTGCCAAAGCGCCTGCCCTGTGTGTTGATTTTTATATCCTGCTACTTTACCAAACACTTCTATGAGTTCCAATAGTCTTTTAGTCGAATTCTTTGGATCCCCTAAATAAAGAATCATATCGTCTGGAAATAGGGACAGTTTGATTTCTTCCTTCTCAATTTGTATCCCTTTGATTTATTTTTCTTGCCTAATTCCTCTGGCTTAAACTTCCAGTACTATATTGAATAACAGTGGTGAGAGTGGTCATCCCTCTCTGGTACTGGATCTCAGTGGGAATGCTTCCAACTTTTCCCCACACAATATGATGCCGGCTGTGGGTTTTTCATAAATTGCTTTGATTGTGTTGAGGAATGTTCCTTCTATACCCAGTTTATTAGAGTTTTTATCATGAAAGGGTGTTGTATTTTATCAGATGCTTTCTCTGCATCTATTGAGATAATAATATGCTTTTTCTTCTGTAGTTTGTTAATGTGGTATATCACATTGAGGGATTTGTGCATGTTGAACCATCCCTGCATACCAGGGATAAATCCCACTTGGTCTGGGTGGATGGTCTTTCTGATGTGTTGTTGGATTCTGCTGGCCAGAATTTTATTGAGGATTTTTGTGTCTATGTTCATCAGGGAAATTGGTCTGTAATTCTCTTTCTCTGCTGTATCTTTTTCAGGTTTAGGAATTAAGGTGAGGCTGGTTTTGTAGAAAGAATTTGGGAAGATTCCTTCTCTTTCAATTGTTTTGAATAGCTTGAGAAGAATTGGAGTTAGTTCTTTAAAGGTCTGGTAGAATTCAGCAGTGAAGCCATCCCGTCCTGGGCATTTCTTTGTTGGGAGGGCCTTTATTACTGATTCAATTTCTGTCATGATTATGGGTCTTTTTAGGTTTTCTATGTCTTCATGGTTCAATTTAGGTAGGTTGCATCTGTCCAGGAATCTATCCATTTCTGTTAGATTTCCCAGTTTGTTGGCATACAACTCTTTGTAGTAATTTCTGATGACTTTTTATTTCTGTGGTGTCTGTTGTTACAGTCCCCTTTTCATCTCTAATTTTATTGATTTGGCCTTCTCTCTTCTGTTTTTGGTTAATTGGGCCAATGGTGTGTCAATTTTGTTTATTTTTTCAAAAAATCAGCTCTTCGTTTTGCTGATATTTTGTAATGTTTTTCTGGATTCGATTTTGTTGATTTCTTCTCTAATTTTAATTATTTCTTTTCTCCTACTAGTTTTTGGTTTGGTTTGCTGTATTTTTTCTAGATCCTTGAGATGCATTGATAGCTCATTTATCTGGTACCTTTCCAGTTTCTTCATGTAGGCACTTACTACTATAAACTTTCCTCTTAACACTGCTTTTGCTGTATCCTGTAAGTTTTTATATGTTGTATTGTTATCTTCATTTGCTTCCAGAAAGTTTTTGATTTCTCTTTTGATTTCTTCTATGACCCACTGTTCATTCAGGAGCATGTTGTTCAGTCTCCATGTGTTTAGATATGCTCTACAGATTCCTGAGTTGCTGATTTCCAGCTTAATTCCATAGTGGTCTGAGAAGATGCATGGTATGATTTCGATTTTTTTGAATTTGCTGAGACTTGCTTTAGGGCCTAGTATGTGGTCAATCCTAGAGAAAGTTCCATGCACTGCTGAGAAGAATGTGTATTCTGCAACTGTAGGATGAAAAGTTATGTAGATATCTGTAAGGTCCATTTGGTCTATAGTGTCGATTAACTCTGCTGTTTCCTTGTTGATTTTCTGTCTGATTGATCTGTCCATTGTTGAAGGCAGGGTATTGAAGTCCCCCATTACTATTGTATTGGAGTCTAAGTCTCCCTTTAAATCCCTTAACATTTCTTTAAAAGAATCAGTTGTCCTGTGATTAGGTGCATATATGTTTATAACAGTTACATGTTCCTGTTGATTTGATCCCTTTTCATTACATAGTGCCCTTTTTTGTCTGTTTTAACAGTTTATGTGATAAAGTCTATTTTGTCTGATATTCGGAGGGCTACTTGTTGGTTTCTTTTCTTTTCTTTTCTTTTTTTTTTTTTTTTTTTTTTTTTTTTGCTGTGGTGGCTTTTATCTTTGTACTATGACTCTGTAGATAAGTGCAATATCTGCTTTCAGTGAATATCCAGAGGCTTGTAGTGCATGTGGCCAGGGAGCTCTGTTCAGTTCTCCAGGGTAAAGGGCATGCCTAAGGTAACACCCAGTTTGGCATAGTAAATCTTCTCTCTCTCTCTCTCTCTCTCTCTCTCTCTCTTTTAAATCAGAAGGGATATTTATTTTGTTCAGCTGAGCTCCTCAAAGGAGACCATTTCCTGGTTGCCAGCCCCAGTGGGTACAATATTCATCTGCTGTGTCCCAAGGACCACAAAAAGGATCTGTGCAGTTCTCAGTGTACGTTCAGATTCCCCAGCAATGTCTCTCACCAGGTAATCAGAAGCCCTGAGCATGTGGAGCCTCCCATTGTGACTGCCCAAAGTTCCAGCCACACAGTGAGTTCTCCCACACATGCTCAGTTTTTTTCACAGTCCTGGACAGAAGCCTCACACAGTCACAGGCTCCTAGGCCCCTGTTAGTTCTCCCCACCAGAGTCAGGAGTCTCCACTCAGCTGGTTGCTGGGCACAGACACAAGCTGGTGCAGCTGTTACATATTTCCAAAATGGTGCCTGCTCTATCAGCTTGTTACAGGACGCTGTTGTAAGGTGATCAGGGAGAGAGAAACTTGTTTGTCCTTTCTTTTTTTTCTTCTCTAGTTTGGCAGGTACACTATCCTCCATGGGGCACCAAGCCGGGTTCCCTCCAGGCTCTTCCTGCAGCTTTATCACCAGTAACTTGAGCTGCTGCAGTCTGGTCTCACCTGACTTTCCAATGCTGGTACAGAGGCTCTCGGCTGCTAGAGTCCCGAATTGTGGGTGTCCACACCCTCCACATATGTCCACCGTGTCCCGCTAATTTCAGTGGAGTTTCTTCTGCCGTTTTCTCCCTAACTCTTCCCTGAGACTATACTCTTTCCATTTTTTTTTTTGACAGGCAGAGTGGACAGTGAGAGAGAGAGAGAGAGAGAGAGAGAGAGAGAAAGGTCTTCCTTTGCCGTTGGTTCACCCTCCAATGGCCGCCGCGGCCAGCGCGCTGCAGCCGGCGCACTGCGCTGATCCGATGGCAGGAGCCAGGAGCCAGGTGCTTTTCCTGGTCTCCCATGGGGTGCAGGGCCCAAGCACCTGGGCCATCCTCCACTGCACTCCCTGGCCACAGCAGAGAGCTGGCCTGGAAGAGGGGCAACCGGGACAGAATCCGGCGCCCCAACCGGGACTAGAACCCGGTGTACTGGAGCCGCAAGGCGGAGGATTAGCCTAGTGAGCCGCGGCGCCGGCCCTCTTTCCATTTTTTAAAAACTATTTTCTCCTGGACTAGAGCAGTAAGCTCCCTCCCTACTCTGCCATCTTGGAACTCCATCAAGATTTATCTTATAAAGACATTTATCACTAGAAACTTTCCTTAGAACCGTTTGTGCTGTATTCCATGGGCTTTAGTTATGTTACATTTTCATTTCTCCCAAGAACTTTTAAATTTCACTTTTAATCTTTTCATTGGCCAACTGGTTTTTCAGTAGTTTGTCATAATTTTCATATTTCTGAATTTTCTTAAGTTCCTCCTATATTTGTTTCTACTTTTATTCTGTTGTGGTCAGAAGAGACTATTGATATAATTTCACTTTTTTTTTGAATGTTTAAAGGCTTATTTTCATACCTACCATACAGTCTAAACTGGATAATGTTCCATGTGCAGTTGAGAAGGTTGTCTTCTGCAACTGTTGAATGGAAGGTTCTGTAAATTTCCATTAGGTCCATTTTGTCTGGTATGCAGATTAAATCCATCATTTATTGATTTTTGGTCTGGATGATCTATCCATTGCAAAAAGTGGATGGTGAAGTTCCCCTACTACTACTCATTTGCAGTCTGTCTCTCTCTCTTTTTTAAAAAAAATATTTCATTCATAGCTATATACTCCAATGTTGAATATCTATCTATATCTATATCTATATCTACACACATTTTTGTCTACCATATCCTCTTGGTGTATTAACCACTTATTAATAATGGTCTTTGTCTCTTTCTACATTTTTGCATGTAAAGTAAATCTTATCAGATAAAAGTAAGCTCCTCTTGCTCTTTTTAAATTTCCAATTGCATAAAATACTTTTTTCCATTGCTTTCCTTTCAGGCTGTGCATGTACTTAAAGGTGAAGCAAGTCTATTGTAGTTGACCTACAACTGGGTCTTTTTTTTTTTTCCATTCTACCACTCTTATGTTTTTTAATTGAACAATGTGTATTCACATTCAAGATAACTGTCGCTAGATGAGGAGTTAGTACTGACATTTTGTTGCTTGATTTTAATTGACTTGAAGGTCTTTTCTTCTGTTTCTTTAAAGGTAAGTGATTTTTCTCTAATAGTACGTTTTGATTCCTTGCTTTTTACTTTTAGTGTACGTAGTATTGGTTTTTGATTTGTGGTTACCATGAGGCTTAAAAAAGTCCTATAATTATCTTGAATTGAGAACAACTAACTTCTGTTGCCTAAGAATAATACTATTAAATATTTTCACTTCACACCTCACCCCACATTTTGAGCTTCTGATAGCACAGATTACATCTTTTTATATTGCCTATCCGTTAACAAATTATTATAGTTATTCTATTTAGTGGCCCCATCTTAATCTTCATATTGCATATCTAAGTGGTTTATGTTAGGATTAAAGTATTAGATTACTCTGAATTTGTTGTATACTTACTTTTACCAGTGATTTTTATACCTTCAGGTATTCTTATATTACACTATAGCTTTTGTTTGTTTTTATTTTAAAGAATCCCTTTTAGCATTTGTTGTAAGATAAGGTGTTTGTGAATTACCTCAGCTTGTTTCTCTGGGAAAATCTTTCCCTCCTCATGTCTAAGCATAGCTTTGGTGAATACAATATTCTTGATTTGCAGGGGGTTTTTCCTTCAGCACTTAAATATATCTCCTCACTCCCTCCAGGCCTGTAAAGGGTGTAAAACCAAGAAGTCTGCTGTTAGGTGTACTGAAATTCCCTTATAAATTATTTTCTGCTTTTTATTTCTTTTCAAAATACTCTTATTTGTCTTTGACTTTTAATAGCTTAATTATTGGGTAATCTTAGGTAATCTTACTTGGGTTGGATCTGATTGATGACCTTTTCCTTCTACGTAAATATTTGATTATTTGTCCATATTAGGTTTCTGCATTTTTGATATGAATAAGTTTTACCTCTTTTCTTTCTGTACTCTCACTTGGACATCAGTGACTCATACATTTATTCTTTTGATGCTGTCCCATGGATCCTATGTGTTTTCTTCATGCCTTTATATTCTTGTTTCTGTTTTATCCTCTGAATATTTCATATCGCCTGTCTTCAAACTACGTTTTTCTGCCTGACCAGTTTTGCTGTTGTGGCTTTCTATTATATTTCCCATTTGTTGGTTTTATTTTTTCAGTTCCAGGGTTTAACGTTTTAAAATTTTACTCCTTTATTAAATTCCTCTGGTATATGTCTGACTTGTTTCTCTGTGCTATTGGAGTTCACTGAGTTTCCTTAAAATAGCTATTTGAATTGTTGGTTTGAGCAACCAGATATTTCATCTCTTTAGAGTTAGTTTTTTTGTACCTTGTCTTGTCCATTTGGTGGTAATTTTCATTCTTATGGATGATGTTGATGTCTATGCATTAAATTATTAGGTATTTTAGTCTTCCTTGCTTTTATTGTCTTTCTGCATCAATGTCTGTCAAAAGGTTCTGTGCAGATTGGCTGTACTTTTCCCTCAGCCCAAGATTGCTGCGTCCTTTTCAACACTTACGGAATCCTAAGCACAGGTTCACTAAATCTTGTGGGGGTCCTGAGATAGGTACAGTGTCCAACCCAAATGAGCCTGGCCAAGGCTATGTGGAATAGCTGACTAGGGGCTCATACCTAGAGGACCCACGGATCATGCTTCTTGCAGCATTTGTTGCTTAATAGCCTCTGATTTGGCAGCTCCTCTGGCTGAGTGTCATTGTGCTCTTAACTCCACTCCTACCCCTACTGTTTGTCTTTAGCTGGCTTCAAGTATGTTAGCCCTGCAGGCACTTGTGATCTTCCTATGGGCCAAGGCAGAGATGAACTTCTGGTGATGGGACACAGTAGGAAATGCTGTTATCATCTTTGAACTCACTTTTTACAGTGTAGAAATAATTAATTCAGGGGACTTTTCCATGCATGGTACTTGGCTGGCTCGGGAGAGAGATTTTGGAGTGACTCAAGAGAGTCACTTCCATTTAAGTCTTATGTTTTTCCTCTTCTCTGAAGTCTCCATTTGAAGTTCTGGGATATTCATTCTGAGTGATTATATTGCTATTGGATAATGGCTAGTAGGTTTTCTATGGGGGAGAGTGAAGTTAGATAACTCCTACTCCACCATTTTGCTGAGGTCCTGCTTTTTATTTTTAATTTATTTTATTTATTTGAAAGACTGAGTTAGAGAGAGGTAGAGATAGAGAGAGAGGTCTTCCATCTGCTGGTTCACTCTCCAGATGGCCTCAACGGCTCGAGCTGCACCGATCCAAAGCTAGGAGCCAGGAGCTTCTTCCAGGTCTCTCACATGGGTGAAGGGGTCCAAGGACTTGGGCCATCCTCCACTGCTATCCCAGGCCATAGCAGAGAACTGGATTGGAAGTGGAGCAGCTGGGATACAAACCGGCACCCATATGGGATGCCAGTGCTTCAGGCCAGGGCTTTAACTCACTGCACCACAGCGCCGGCCCCTGAGGTCCTGCTTTTAAATTCAGCCTTCATAAATTGTTCCAGGTTACTCTTTAAAAGTGTTTGCTAAAAATCAGGGAAGAGATTTGGCCTAGCATGGAAGACACAAATTAAGATGCCCAGGTTCTACATCAGCATACCTGGGTCTGATCCCCAGCTCTAGCTCCTGATTCCAGCTTCCTGCAAATGCAAACCTTGGAGGCAGTGATGCGAGTTCCTTCCACCCAGGTGAATTGCACTGGATTGCATTCCTAAACTCCTGGTTGTGGTCCAGCCATTGCAGGCATCTGGGTAGTGAACCAACAAATGGGAGCTCTCTATTTGTCTCTCTCTGCCTCTTAAAACACAAACAGAAAACCAGGAAACTTCCCATTGGGTCTACCTCAAGGAGGCTAGGAAATCTGAGTTCCCTCTTTTAAGAAGGTTACAGATAGCAAGGATTAATCTTATTTTCCTCTTAAAAACTAGGAAGCCAGGTTGCTCAGTCATATGGAAAAAAACCTGCATATCTCCATCAGATTCATGAAAATATAAGTAGGAGTAGACACCAGTGTGAAATTGTATTAATATTGTTTTTAGATTGGGATGACAAATCATTTTAGCCTGCTGTTCAGATATTACTATGATGCTCATTTAAAATAGACTGTCCAGCTCTCTGCTGTGGCCCGGGAGTGCAGTGGAGGATGGCCCAAGTCCTTGGGCCCTGCACCCGCATGGGAGACCAGGAGAAGCACCTGGCTCCTGGCTTCGGATCAGCGCAGTGTGCCGGCCACAGCAGCCATTGTGGAGTGAACCAATGGAAAAGGAAGACCTTTCTCTCTGTCTCTCTCTCTCTCTCACTGTCCACTCTGCCTGTCCAAAAAAAAAAATAGAGACTGTAACTTGGCATGTGAAAAGACAGCTCCGTTCCAGGGAGTATTCCATCGCTAGACAAACTGAGTCCCATGTATTTTGCTAGGCCAATGGAGTCTATAATCCAGCCTATAAATGGACTCTATAAAAGGGATCATCCTTTGAGACATTATAGGATAGTAGGAGACAGCAGACTGTTTGCTGTGAGAATGAAATGCTCTTCATTCAAATTTCAGGTCTAAAATAAATTCTAGAACTATGACTAGAGGCCAAGGATAGGGAGGGGAGATGAGTATACCTAAGCTGTACTATGTGTAGTGCGTAATTATGTGTGAATGGAATTCTAGATTGAAAATAATGAGATCAATGGTAATGGATTAAACATATTTTATTTCTTGGACATTTACCAGTCACTTTTCCACAATGAAAATATATCAAACCGTTAGCTCTATATCTTCTCTTAAAGCATGACAAGGTTTATACCTTAACTCTTATTTACATTTTCTTAAAGATTTACATTTTTTTTAAAGAAAGGCAGAGTCTGACAGAGACAGAGAGAAGGAGAGAAAAAAAGGGAAGAGAAAAGTCTTCCATCTGTTTGTTCACTCCCCAAATGGCCACAAAGACCATAGCTGAGCCAATCCGAGGCCAGGATCCAGGAGCTTCCTGTGGGTCTCTCGTGTGGTACAGGGACCCAAGGACTTGGACCATCTTCTGCTGCCTTCTCAGGCCCATCAGCAAGGAGCTGGCTAGGAAGTAGAGGAGCCGGGATGCAAATTGGTGCCCACATGGAATGCCAGAGCTGCAGGCGGTAGCTTTACCCACTATGCCACAGCGTCAGCCCCTACATTTTTAGAAAGCAATTTACATTTTACTAGGAGGTACTATCAGTAACTGTATGACCAAGTTATGGAATCCCAGTAATGTTGATTAGAGAGAGAATTTTTACCTTCAGGAGACTCAGAATTTTTTCTAGTCTTAATAAATTTTTACAAGCCTTGACAGTAAGGAAAAAAATATTGAGTAGGTAATATTTGTTTACGCCATGCATTGTAAAAATTATTCTTCAGTTCATACAAAACCCTTGCATATTCTCAGTCAGTACTCATAATGTTGGTAACTCAATAATAATAAAGAAACCAGATTCAGATTTACTGAATAATTTATCCAGAAGCACTCATTCTAGAATGTGCCATATTTGCTAGCAATTGTTTGGTTACTGAGTACTTGCTCTAAAAACCTAAGAATCAAAAATGATTTGTGAAATGCCCATGGCAATATTTTAAGCGGCTTACACAGACTCTGTCTTTAGACTTTTTTAAATTTTTCAAAAAAGGTTTCGCTCAGTTGTTCAAATGCTAAGACAACGTTGTCATCTTCATTTTCACATAGTTCACGTAAGGAAACACTGCAAAAAGGAAAAAAAATTAAAAGGCACCCATTTCAGTGAGGTTGAATATTTTAAGAAGGGCTTTCCCTGGCAAGGCAGAAGCAAATACTATCAGATGATAAAACAATGCTAACATAATAAAAAGAAGAAACATTTATTCCAAAACATTTTGCATAGAAAAAATTAAGATAATGAGACAACACCCATGCAGGTCCTCTCTCTGTTACCAAGAGTACTTGGAAGGCCACGGAATTCCACATAACTCTATCCTTCCTCCCATCAACAGTATGATACACATTCCTTTTCTTTTCTCCATACATCTCCTATGGGATAATTTTTTAGTGTGTGTGTGTGTGTGTGAGAGAGAGAGAGAGAGAGAGACAGACAGACAGACAGACAGACACCGTGTCCAGCATATACTGGAACCCACAGGTAAGCTACCTCTATGAAAAGGAAATATTCCTTTCCAATGCTAGCAGCCTTTAAAAGTTGGAAAAGGCAATGAAACAGATCATCTCCTGGAGCCTCCAGAAGGGAATGCAGCACTGTCAACATCTTGATTTTGGCTCAGTAGGGCCCATTTCAGACTTGTGACTTGCAGGACTGTAAGTCCATGCAATGCTTGTGCTAACTTGCTACAGTGGTTTCAAGAAACTAATGCACAGGTGACAACAACAGGAATAAATGCAAGGATGAGGAATACTGAGCTGCTGTTGCTGTACAGTGGGTTAAGCTGCCACTTGCAACACTGCCATCCCTTATCAGAGTGCTGGTTCAAGGCCTGGCTGTTCCGCTTCTGGTCCAGCTCCCTGCTAATGTGCCCAGGAGGGCAGCAGAAGATGCCTCAAGTATTTGGGCCCTTGCTGCCCATGTGGGAGCCCAGATGCAGTTCTAGGCTCCTGGCTTCAAGCCTGGTCCAGCCCCAGCCACTGGAGCCATGTGGGAAGTAAAACAGCGGATGAAAGTTCTTTCATTATCTTTTTCTACCTCTTTCTCTGTCAGTTTGTCTTTCAAGTAAATAAAATCTTTTAAAAAAATGAACAATACAGCTGAGCTAAGGGCTGAAAAGGATAAGGCTTTGACCTTCTATCAGCCTTTTAGGCTTTGTACCTACAATGTTTCCACTAGCACCTCACTTTTTGCCCTAGCATCCTCACTGACCTACCTTAAAGAATGATCAGACCTGTATGAAACAACACTGATTTACTGTGGAATTAAAGACCTATAATTCAGATTCCTGAGCCTTTCTTCCTGGAAGATATCCCCGCAGATCTCCCATAATGTATATATATTCAAACTCACTATTTTTGGTTTTCAACCCCAAATGTCATCCTCACTCTTTGCTTCTGTGTTTCATTAACTAAAATTGGTCATCTTCACCAACTTCATTAAATTTATTCCCTTTTTTTTTAAGATTTTATTTGAAAGGCAGAGTTACAGAGAAAGAGGGAGACATACACAGAGGTCTTCCATGCACTGGTTCACTCCCCAAATGCCCACAAACAGCCAGTGCTGGGTTAGGCTGAAGCCAGGAACCAGGAGCTTCCTCCAGGTCTCCCATGTAGGTAGCAGGGTCCCAAAGACTTGGGCCTTCTGCTGCTTTCCCAGGCACATTAGCAGATAGCTGGATTGGAAATGGAGCAGCCAGCACTCAAAACAGCACTTATATGGGATGTCAGTGATGCAGTCAGCAGCTTTACCCTCTACGCCTCAATGCTAGCACCTATTCCAACTGCTTTACCCTCTACGCCTCAATGCTAGCACCTATTCCAAATTTCTTTGAATTCTACCTCAGGAGTGTTTCTCTAACTACTCTTTGGCATCATTACTTCTGTTTGCTTCATTCAGACCTTCACTCATTCTTACCTGCATGAACCTTATAGTCTTTGGGTCATTCCTACATATCAATCATATATACAGACCACAGACCCATGCCACACACATGCCTGTTAAGTCCAAACTCTCTAATGTGACCATTAAGACCATTCCTGATACAGATTCAAATTCCGTTGAAAGTCATTTATAACAAGTCAGCATCTTCCCCTATCCCTGTCACAATCCTCATATTCTACATGTTACCATGGTGAGCTTAAAGTCTGACCCATCAGACCTATCCTCATTTCTATACCTTGAAAGCACTATTCTCTCCATCCCATCCTTTCAGAATTAGTGTTTGAGGGATAAGTGGTTGGCCTCATTTGGCCTACTCACATCCCGTATCAGAGTACCTAGATTTGAAATCTGGCTCTGGTTCCTGACTCCAGCTTCCTGCTAATGCAGACCATGGGAGGCAAAAGGTGATGGTTCAAGTGGTTGGGTTCTTGCTACCCACATGGAAGACCTGGATTACATTCCTAGCCTCTAGTTTTGGCCTAGGCCTACCCCTAGCTGTGGTGTGTGTTAGAGAAGTGAGGCAATGTATGGAAGTGTTCTGTCCCTCCCCCTCTCCCCCTCACTCTCTCCACTAAAACAATAAAAAATTTATTTTATTTGAGACTCCTCTGAATCTAAGTAGTTACTCCCATATCTGCCACCATAACAGTTACCATGTGTACATTGTCTACACACATGTTTACTACACTGATTTTTTAAGCAGAAATATATTTAATGATTATATACAAAATGCTTCAAAATATTTCTTAAATCATTAATACTTCATGACTTGTTAGATAAGTACATGGATGAATGATGTCCTAAGCCCAGCTTTTGAGACAGCTCTAAAATCTCTGGAGTTTCTTGGGCTGCTTTGGAGATTATAACTTGTATAACTATGTACCACTGAAGGAGAATAGCCTATCTAGAGATATTTCAGATAGACAAAACAATTTCCTTCCTCTCTAGTAATCCCAGATTTCACCCTCTCTATCTGATTCTGCTCAAAGAAATAAAAAGTTGACTTAATTCACAAGCATTTGACAACAAAAGGATTTGTGGAAACCTAAAGTACATAAGGAACTGATATAACAAAGAAACAGCCATCAAGTATAGAAGGGTATGCAGATTGGAGGTATTAGGAAGGACATTTAACTAGGAAACACTCAATGGCCAATAGAACTAATGGACTGGGGTATGTGCATGAAATTTGGTTCTTCAGTTAAAGACAAAAACAAGAAGACAAGATGAGAAGTCAGCGTCGGGATGAATCCAGGAGAAAACAATGGATAAAGCAAGAGATCCAAGAGTATGCAAATAGATACAAACCAGAAAGCCTGATGGAACCAAAAGGAACCTTCTGAAGTATTATGTATCTGACAAATTGCAAACAATTAAGAATACAGTGTTGGGCGGGGGGGGGGGGGTGTCGATGAGGCTTTAGAATATGCCTGTTGGTGCTTTGGTGCTGTGACTGAGATATAGTTTAAAGAGAACTTAATGTCAAAGTTCAGTTGCGATTAATTCTATCATTGAAATAATACAAAAGGGCTGTGTTAAGAAGTTCTACAGAACCTTTGGGGAGTTGAAATGTATAGTTCACAAGAGGCTCCATGACATCTTCAATATGTGGCTCATAAGTAAGGGGTAAACATTTTTCAAATTACAACTAAGTTGAAAAATCTGAAATCAACATTTCAATGTGTAACACACCTGATAGCTTTAATGGTGAGTGCAAAATCTTTCAATAATATATAAGCTGCTCCTGCATTTAGCCTAGACAAAAAAAAATGAAAATTAATGCTAAAAAACACAAATAACTTCATCTTTTATATTTAAATGTTAAACTTGTCAAGACATATTTCTCAGGATCATTTCTGTCACAGAATTCCATATGATAATTTGAGATATAGTAATGATTATGATTTCATGAATCACAAGTATCACAATTAAGATAATGAAGGATCACAAGAGACTGACCATCTCAGGAGAAAACCAAAGTGAAAAAGTAAAATTCAGGAGGAGTGAGTGGGAGCCAAGATCATATGTGAAGATCCAGATGCACTACTTAATGATTTGGTTACTTTACACCTTATAGTGAGTCAGATGTTACGAAAAAGAAGAACAAAGTGTTGGACATCTGAAGAGTATCAGAATTTTGGGTGTCTTAATTCAGAATTTCTGTCTTGTTGTGACACAATGCCCCTACCCACATCTGCTTGCTCAAAGCCTGGATCAGTTTCTCCACTACCAAGTAAATCCATGAGTGTTTACCTCTGCTTACTATTTTCAAATAAAATTTTATTTGAGAGGCAAAGAGAGCTCCTATTCACTTGTTCATTCCCTGAATTCCTGCAACAACTACTATGTGGGTGACAGGAACGCAATTATTTGAGCCATCACCACTGCTGGCCAGGGTCTGCATTTGCATGAAGCTGGATTCAGGAGTCAGAGCTGGGTATCCAACTCAGGCACCCTGCTATGGACACAAATGTCTTAATCAGCATCTTAACCTCTAGGCAAAACATTCTCCCCTGCCTACTAGTTTTGAAAATTATTTCTTTATTGAAAACCTAAAGCAATTTTTATGTACTCTGTCCTCAGATGTATGAATTGAATATTTGAATTGTACTTCTCTCAGACAGTGGAGAGCATGGATTATGTATTAATAAGTTTTAAAATATTTAATAGAGTGATAAGAATATATCTTTATATATAAATATTTATATCTTTAGAATACGTCTTAAAGTCAAGTGAATTGGCCCAAGTGCCAAGATTCTGATGGTATGCCACACACTAAAACAGTACAGAATGTGTTACTTCTTGCCATTAGTGTTAAAAAAAATACCTAGGGGTAGATGTTTGGCACAGCAGTTTAGATGCCATGTAGCATTCCTGCATCCCATACAAAGTGCTTGAGATTTTAGTCCCAGCTTCACTTCTGATTCCAGGCCTCTACTGATGCACACACTGGGAGGCAGCAGGTGATGGCTCAAGTGGCTGGATTCTTGCCACTGGCATGGGAGACTTGGATTGAGTTCCTGGCTCTTGGCTTTGGCTTGGCTCAGCAACAGCTGTTGCAGGTATTTGGAGAGTGAACCAGCAGATGAAATTTTCCTCTCTCTCTCTCCCCTTTCCACCCTCCCTCTGCCTCACTGTAAGTCTGCTTTTCAAATAAATAAATTTTTTTAAAAATCTAGTATAGTTTATACTTAAAAGTGCATGAAAATTTTTGCTCTAAAATTGATTAAATTTAGTCATTAGATGGAAATAGAGACAAGGATAGAAGTAGGAGAGAAAGAGGGAGAGAAAGAAGGAAGGAGAGAGAGAGAAGACAAGGCACACATACCTATTGTCCTGGACCAATCCCATCAAGGAACCATGTTTGTAGAAATCAAGTGCATAAGCATCAAGTGGAATCCTTCTTCCTTGGTTATCAAATTTCTGCAGCCACAGCACAGGAGCTTGAGTGTGATTGATACCAATTGTGCGCAGAGTAAGCTGAAGAAATAACAATTTCTAATTTGTTATTTATGTAGAAAGAAAGTGCATCATGTTTGTATGGGACCTTATAGCTACATTCCTTTAATAAATGTTCTTAAGGCACACTCTTCATATCAAAGAGGAGGATGCGTTTCACATGTACTGTGGTACACCTGAGCAAGCCTGCAGAATGACTCAATTCCGCCTATGAAAATGATTGCCTCTACTGCATACGAATGCCGAATTCAACCATTCAATCACCAGACTTATGATAAGATTTACCAGGAGAAAAAGGCTGGTGTAAAACGCTATCATTCTCCTTATTGGTGCAGAAAATACCCTTGCCAACAGAGTAACAGGGAGCTGGAGGCTTGCATGTCACAAAAGAAGAATTCAACTCAACAACCATCTTTGGGACCCAGACAACAGAATACACAGTAGGGGGAGGAGAAAGAGGGAAGCAAAAAAGAAGAAAGGAAGAAAGCAAATCATTTCTGCTCATTTATGCAAACTGTACTTGATGGGGTCAAGAGGAACCCTAATATACTGCTAGTGAGACTGTCAACTGGTACAAATACTTCCTAAAATGTGTTAATAGGAGCTTAAAAAGTTGAGTATTTGAATGTTCTTCCTCTCCTATGACACAGAAAATCCTTTAACTCGGAAAACCTAGACCTAAGAGAACCTGTTGCACCAGATATTCCTAGCAAAAATAGAAAGACACTCAACATTTATTAACAGGAGAATAGAGCAGCAGGTTGTTTTGTATTCACTCTATGAAATATTATGAAGTTGGGGCTGGCATTGTGATCTAACGGGTTAAGCTGCTACCTGCAATGCCAGCAGCCCACAGGGGTGCTGCTTCGAGTCTCAGCTGCTCCACTTCCAATCCAGCTCCCTGCTAATCATCTGGGAAAAGCAGAAGATGGCCCGAGTCCTTGGGCCTCTGCACTCACATAGGAGACCAGAGTGAAACCTCTGGCTCCTGGCTTCAGCCTGGCCCAGCCATGGCTGATGTGGCCATTTAGAGTAAACCAGCAGATGGACAATCACTCTCTCCCTCTCTGTAATTCTGCCTTTCAAGTAAATCAATCTTAAGAAAAATATTATGAAGTAAAAACAAAAAAAAGTTCCATGTTGCAACACAGACCAATCACATCAATGAGTATAAAAAAAAGGAACTTCTATGAGACTACAATAAATATTCCTTTACTTTTTGTGACACTCAAGACAAACAAAAATAAGTGATTTACATGGAGTTTTTAAAAAGAAGAATGAGGCTGGCACCGCAGCTTACTTGGCTAATCCTCCACCTGTGGCATTGGCACCCCAGGTTCTAGTCCCAGTCGGGGCGCCGGATTCTGTCCCAGTTGCCCCTCTTCCAGTCTAGCTCTCTGCTGTGGCCCGGGAGTGCAGTGGAGGATGGCCCAGGTCCTTGGGCACTGCACCCGTATGGGACACCAGGAAGAAGCACCTGGCACCTGGCTTCGGATCGGCACAGCGTGCCTGCCGCAGTGGCCATTTGGGGGGTGAACCAATGGAAAAAGGAAGACCTTTCTCTCTGTCTCTCTCTCACTCTCTAACTCTGCCTGTCAAAAAAAAAAAAAAAAAGAAAGAAAGAAAAAGTTTAGGAAACTTTGAGGAGGAAGAGGGGAGACAAGGAAATGAAATAGAGGGAGAGCACAAGGGTCCTCATTTCATCAGTTTTATGCTTCACAGCTTATCTATAAACCACTTAAAGATACACAAGTATGCATACTTGGTATTACATTAAGATATAATATGTAATAGAAGAAAAGTAAGCTTTAAGAGATTAGAGCTTTCTCCAATAAAAGTAAATTTACATTAAGTGGGTAAGGCAAAAGGCATGTTATCCTCAAGCAATTTGCTGATGAGAATCACAGTGCAAGATGTGTCAAGACAGATGGAATCAAACCATTCCTCACCATTTAGAATATCATCAGTAACAACTTTGAGTCAGAATGAGTTCATATTCTAGACCTTAAAGGTCTCTCCTAATTGATGGTGATTATAATAAGACACACATAGGGTAGGCATTTGGCACAGCAGTTAAGATGTTGCTTGGGATGCCTGCATCCCATATCAGAGTGCATGCTTGGAGTACTGGCTCTTCTACTTCCAATTTGGCTTCCAATTTGGCCCCCAAGAGGGAGCAGTGATGGCTTAAGTATTTGGGTTCCTGCCACCCACATGGGAGAAATGTATGGAGTTCTGGGCTCCTGATTTCAGCTTGGAACATCCTTGGCTATTGAGGGCATCCTAAGTAAAGTGAAAATAAATAAAAAAAAATTTAAAAAAATGAACATTCTATGGATCAGTGCCCATCCACAGCCCCATGGAAAAACTTGCACATGGACAGGAAATAAGAGTGAATGGCAAATTCTTCCCATAGATTAATTGTATACTAGAAAAGGAAATTATAATTCATAACTGCATCTTTTTTCAGTACAAACAACTTTATAACTAATCAATTGTTTGTGATCATACAAATAAAATGCAGAAAAAAAGCCTTCATAAAATTATTGTTCTTGTCGCTCCCCCTCTTCGTGGAGGAACGACACAGGACCCTGCGCTGTTCTTTCGTCTGCTCGGCCCTCCCCGGGTTTGCTGCTGGTTCTTCCCGGGTTGGCTACTATCCCTTCCACCTCCGTGGAAGGGCAGTTCCCCCTGGCCGCATTCCCCACTTCCGCAGGGGAGCGGCACACCGCCGGCCGGCTTTCTCGGGGGCTGCACGGGTTCCCTTAGATGTTCCCCATAGATGTTCCTGGTGCATGCCGTCTCTCTCCTCCTTTATAGTCCTCCTCCGCCAATCCCAACTCGGCTGCCCACACGCCGAGTACGCTGCTCTCCTCCAATCAGGAGCAAGTCCTACAGTTTATTAGTTGAACTGGAGGCAGCTGTGCGGAAGCTGTTTACTTCTCTCCCAGCGCCATATTGTGGGAGAGCAGATGCATAGAATAAGTCTTAATTCCAGTAACTCAGTCCAGTCCGGATTGCTCCCCACAGTTCTTATAAACTAAACTTTATTTATTATTTATTTATTTATTATTTACTTTCCAGAATTCCCAATTTTTCCAAAGCATTCTATTCTATGACACCACTCAGACTGGGGTCATGTCCTGCAGATCTGTTATTAATGAATTGTATCCTTCACTTACATGATCTGAAATTCCTGGTTGAAGTAAATCACTATCAAAATTTCCAGACAGACAAGCAAATGGCGAAACGGCTACTCTTGCTTCCTTGCAGTTCATCAAGTGAGACACAAGTTGAGAGCCTTCACATTCTTTACCTGTGAATTCTGACCAAAATAAATTGGGAAAGATAAGTTTTTTGTGTGTTTTGTTTTTCTATTTATTTTGAAAGGCAGAGCTACAGAGAGAGAGAGAGAGTGTTTGTTCATTCTTCCATCTGCTTGTTCACTCCCCAGATGGTTGCAATGACTGGAGCTGCACCATCCGAAGCCAGGAGCCAGGAGCTTTTTCCAGGTTCCCCACACGGGTGCAGGGGCCCAAGGACTTCGGCCGTCTTCCACTGCCTTCTGAGGCCATAGTAGGGAGCTGGATCATAAGTTGGAGCAGTCGGGATTCGAACTGGTGCCCATATGGGATTCTGGCACTGCAGGCAGTGGCTTCCCCAGCTATGCCACAGCACTGGCCCCAAAAGATTAGTTTTTAAAACTCAACCAAATTGTTAAAGCTTCATTCTTG
This sequence comes from Oryctolagus cuniculus, assembly GCF_964237555.1. NCBI lineage: Eukaryota > Metazoa > Chordata > Mammalia > Lagomorpha > Leporidae > Oryctolagus > Oryctolagus cuniculus. Next base: position 50,978,153 of record NC_091433.1, read on the forward strand.
GTGTAGACTGTGCTGCAAGGGGAGCCAGTTGACTTTCCAGGGCCTATATCACAATGAAGCCTGAAAAAGCTACCTCACAGACAGAGGGCAGAACAGCTTGGGACAGACTACACAACAAATTAATTGTTAGTATCATTATTACAAAATTGTTATATTATAGTGGCTTTGGAACAACAGGAATAAAACACTAAATTTAAATTGTATACTCCCACAACAGAGAACTGTTAATAACATGGTACTTTTTACCACTGAATTCAGAGTTTGCCTCAGAATCTTTCTAGACATGGTGTTCCAAGCTGCCACTCTTCATAGGTTTGGAAGTGGCATATAAGAAGAAATACATTTTTTTCCAATCATGCTCTTATGAAGCACCAGACCATACATCCAAATTGGGTTTGTATTAGAGGCAGAACAGTCACGCACCATCAGTGCCCCTCCTCTGTGAGGTTCACGGTGGTCCACCATTATTGCCTAATTTCGTTCATGCCCCTTCCTATTTTATCAGGGTCCAGGAAGCTACAAGCTCTATCTATTTGAATTTTCCCCACTGGAGATGCTAGGGTATAGTGAAACAAAGAAGTTGCTACCCACAGCTCAGTGCTTTCCCTTTATCTATCACCTTTTTATTTCCCTAGAAGGTTTCCATGGATTAGTTCATTAAAAAAAAAAAATAATGGGGCTGGTGTGGCTTAGCAGGTAAAGCTACCGCTTGAGATGTCACCAGTTCGAGACCCGGCTGCTCCACTTCCCATCCAGCTCCCTGCTAATGTGTCTGGGAAAGCAGTGGAAGATGGTCCAAGTGCTTGGGCTCCTGCACCCACGTGGGAGACCTGGATGAATCTCCTGGCTCCTGGCTTCAGCCTGGCCCAGCCCTGGCCATTGTAGCCATTGGGGGAGTGAACCAGTGGATGGAAGACCTCTTTCTCTGTAACTCTGCCTTTCAAATTAATAAAATAAATCTTTAAAAAAGTAAAAACATACATGAATGTTCTTTACTACCTGCCAAACACTATCTTAAGATATTGACATATATTGATTATGCAAAGCTTACCAATACTAAGTAGATAATGTTATTTCCTTTCTCATATATCTGTTGAGGAAAATTAAGCCATGAATTTGCTTGCCCAAGATCTCAGATGATTAAGTACTAGAGCCTGACTTTGGACCTGAGGAGGAATCTGCCAGAGTCTATGTTCATGAACTCTAAGCATATTTTCCCTCAAGATAAAGAGTGACAGAATTAGTTTTTGTCTTAATCTCAGAGTTGTGCTTAATCCATTTTTCAGGTTCAGTCCCAAAGCAGCCTTTAAACAACATGCTTTATAAATGACTCCATTAGGTTTCATTGTCCTTGTCCTTTTCTAATTATTTTAACTCTCTCTGGAAAGCAGGTGGAGTGTCCTCATTCCAGGGGCATTCCTGGAACTCCTCCCTTCTGAAAAAAATATTCTTCTGCAAGATTTTCTGTTTTTCCAGTTGTTCCACAGTGGAGATAAAATGCACTTACCAATTTTTGATAATGGAAGTTCATATTCCTGTTTCATATCAGCCAATTTGGAAACGATTTGTAGGAAAGAGGCAAAGTCCTTTGTAACATTCATGTTATATTCATTTAAAGCAGCACTGAAATCTTCAGGAAGATCATCAAGGAATACCTAGAGGTCAAACATTTTCGTAAAGAGGTGTCTACGTTCCTTGAAAACTGAATCTTCGGAAGAACATTGCAATAGAATTCTATAGTTATCTGCTTATTCAATGATGCCATTGTTTCATTCTTTGATTTGTGGAGTTGAGGTAATATTTGTTTTTTGTTTCTATTTTCATTTACAAAAAATAGCTTCTTTCATTGTATTTGTAATGACTGTTTGTAATAGAGATATGGACTCTTCTAAGTTGAATGTAACTTTACTTAAACAGAGTGCTTATATAACATTTCAAGGATGCACACGTAATGAAAGAGTGATGATCAGTCAATGACTAAAGCGTGGTTACGAGTATAGAGGACAGTCAGTGAGGGCACAGATGGCTAATTCAACATAGTGGGGTTAGACAATACAAATTAACTCTTCATTTTTTTATCCACAGTATCTTTTCACTGAGATTTCCAGTATAAACCTATTTCTTGCCCATATTCCCACCTGAAGGTAAAAAGATCCCAAGGGAACTGTTGATTCAAGGAGGAAGAAGTCTGTTTGTTTCATGTAAATGTAGAATTATGTATACATTTTGAGGTTACTTAATGCTGTAGTTTGATGAGTACTTTATAAAATGAGAAACATGAATTGGACTTTGATAGTTATTTTGCTTGTGGGATTAACCTTTGATATATTTACAGAAGCAGACATCTGAACTACAAATTAAATACCACATTGATTATAAGAAGAAAACAATTTTTATAAAACAAATGAACTATCCAATGTTAATAAAAGTTTCTTATAGGATCTATTTAATGCTGTTAACTATTAAATTTTATTAGAGTCATACATTTTACCTTTGACTGATAAAACTTTAAGGTAGTATCTTGGAACTTTGCTGGAAGATACCTTCTTCCAAACAGATTTGCCAATACCAATAATAACTTTTCCATAGTATCTTGGGAAAAATGCTTTGAGCCTATTCAAAATAAAGGATTTTGTTAAAAATGTGAAATTATATTATATTATATTATATTATATTATTTCATATTTAAATTGAATATGATATTTCCTGGAAACTAAGCTTTTGTGGCAGCTGAGTAAGGACTACATTTGCTGACAGTTTTCTTCTGTGTTGACTTTTTCATTCTTGTCACTCTCACCATAGTTCGGTTCCTAGTCATCCCAACCTTAAATTGCCACGTCACTTTCCCTAGATTTCCTTACTTTAGCCTATCCTAGTAAAGGATCAGTTGCCCTAAAGAATCTCACAATGACTTTTTTCTCATCTACAAGCCTCTGATATCTCCATGCTTTCCAAACAAAATCTAACTTCCTTAGTTTAGCATTTTCGTCTTTTTAAAATTCAGCCCACAAATACTCTCCCAGCATTATCTGCCAACTGCCACTCATAGTGAGTTATTGTTAACTTGAGTTACTTCAGGTAAGCACTTTTCTATAGTGTTTAAAAACTTGCTACATTTATATTGCAACACTGTTGATAAAAGATGAAATCAACAGAGATGTCCATAAGTAGATGAACAGACTAAGAAAATGTGATATAGATATATAATGGACTATTATTCAGTTATAACAAAGAATGGAATCCTGTCATTTGCAGCAAAATAGATAGAACTAAAGGACATGTTGAGTAAAATAAGCCAGAAGTAGAAACACAAATATCACATGTTATTTCTCAAATAGAAACACTGAAAAAGAAAAAGTTGATGTAAAAATTCCAACAGTGTAATTAGAAACTGCATGGGGGGAATAGGGGGAGGTTGGGCAATAGATACCAAAGCAGTCAGTGAGAAGGAACCGTGGAGAGACTATACTTAACAACATATTCTTTTTATTTTGAAAAACTAAGAAAACCTGGAAGGCTCCAAACATTAAGAAATGATAAGGAGGGGCCGGCACAATGGCATAGAGGGTTAAGCTGCTGCCTGTAACTCCAGCATTCCATATGGGCACTGGTTTGAGTTCCAGCTGCTCCAGTTACAATCTAGCTTCCTGCTAGTGTGCCTAGGAAAGCAGTGGAAAATGGCCTGGGTGCTTGGGCCTCTGCACCCACATGGGAGACTTGGATGAAGCTCCTGGCTCCTGGCTTCAGCTTGGCTCAGCCCTGGCTATTGTGGCCATTTGGGAAGTAAACCAATGGTTCACTGTTTAAGATATTTCTCTAACTCTGACTTTCAAATAAAAATAGATACATCTTTAAGCAAAAAATCTATGTGTATATAAAGAAGTGATAAGGAAAAGAAAATGCTAATTACCTGATTTGATCAGTACATGCTGTATTTATGTATTAAATATGACATGTACCCCATAAATATGTACAAATACTATATGCTAAGCAAAAATTTTAAAAATGTGTTAATTTTTTCCAAAATGCTACCTTTAATAACTTAGGTTCTGGAATCAGACTACTTATAAATAAATCTTGATTCTGACTTATTGAACTTATGGGATGATGTGAATTTATTTAACTTCTCTGTGCCCCAGTGTCATTTCCCAAATGATGCTAGTCTTAGTACCTGCCTCATAAAGTTGTCAAATTTTCCATACCCAGGATTACACACATACCTACCCCCACATCAGTCAACACAACTGTACATGTGGTTGCCTGAAATCATTTACCTTACGGAGTTTTTGGAAGAATGGTGTTTTTGTTTTGTTTTGTTTTTGAAAGTTTTACTTATTTATTTCCAAGTCAGAGCTACAGAGAGAGAGGGAGAGACAGAGGGACAGAAAGATCTATCCACTGGTTTATTCCCCAGATGGCTGCAATGACAAGGACTGAGCCAGGCTGAAATCGAGAGCCAGATGCTTCTTCCAGGTCTCCCACATGGGTGGCAGGGATCCAAACACTTGGGCCATGTTCCACTGCTTTTCCCAAGCCATTAGCCAGAGAGCTGGATTGGAAGTGGAGCAGCCAGAATACAAACTGGTGTCCATATGGAATGCTAGCATCACATGCAGTGGCTTTAGCCACTATGCCGCAACACTGGTCCCAAGAATGGTATTTTTTTAGTACCCTTGTTTCACAGAACAATTCATGTTTAGAGCAAGGTGACTGAACCTATTATGCAAAGTAGAATGTTCTATTGATTAATGGTTGAAGATAAAGTAATGTTGTGAAAGATATTGAATTCACTAGCATTAGAAAATATAACTAGGAGCCGCGGCTGTGGCACAGTGGATTAACACCCTGGCCTGAAGTGCTGGCATCCCATATGGGCGCTGGTTTGAGACCCGGCTGCTCCACTTCCGATCCGATCTCTGCTGTGGCCTGGGAAAACAGTGGAAGATGACCCAAGTCCTTGGGTCCCTGCACCTGTGTGGGAGACCCGAAGGAAGCTCCTGGCTCCTGACTTAGGATCAGCACAGCTCTGGCCGTTGTGGCCAACTGGGGAGTGAACCATTGGATGGAAGACTTCTCTCTCTCTCTCTTTCTGCCTCTCCTCTCTCTGCGTAATTCTGACTTTCAAATAAATAAATAAACCTTTAAAAAATATAACTCTATATACAAATATAAAAGGAAATATTTATTTTAGGAACACTGTATAAAGGATTTATTGTTTAAATGTACCACAAACTGTGGAAAATGGAATCCATTAAAAAATTTATAGGGCATGAACAAAATTTTGGTGTTTTAGAAAACAAGATTCTAGATTATACAATATAATGCTACCTATGTAAGTATGCCATATAATTACATTCAAAGAAAATTTGATTAAAAGAAAATATTCATAAATAGAGTGATTATTTGTGGATAGTGGAATTATGAGTAATCTTATTTTTAACATGGTTTCAACTATCTTTTTGCTAGGATAAACACATATTATATTTAAGTAAATATTCTTTATATTTATGTATTATTTGCTATGTTCTGGATCCTAGAGGGCAAGGAAAGACTGAAGGTAATTCCCCAGAAAAGTAGAAATTATAAAATAGGTGTCACAAAGTCTGTCTCTCCCAAATAATCTGTATTAGTACATATTTCACATTGTTTTCTCTGATTTGGGTACCTGTAAATTATTTACATATTCACTGTATTTTTTTTTGTTGAAAAAATATTCCCAAATTGCCGACTTTCTACAGATCCATTAGTGGTTTTAAACTATATATGCACATGAAAGCTCAAGCTTACCTTTCGTGGTAGGCTGGCAAAGATTATGGAAAAGTCCTCTTACAAGAAAATAGACAAAAACGAGATTAGAAGGCTCATGATAATGCAAATGTGATACAAGTCCAGCAAAACCCATTGGGTTACCTTCTTGATCTATATAGCCCTAAAAAACAAAAAGAATTCATTAGTTTGACTAAACTCACTACATAATTACTTACACAACTGCTTATTAGGTGCTAGTTTATAATGGTATTTAATGCCAATATGTGACATAGATAACTATTACATACTCCAACTTTGATAATTATGTCAATTATTAGTAATATTAATCATTGGATATAACCTTCAAAAGACGACATTTAGTTCAACATGACAAGGAATCTGCCTATCAGCAGTGCTACTGCACCAGAAGACAAAGCACAAGCATACCTCTTTCATCAGGAATTGCAAAGAAAACAAGAAGTAAAGTTTTAGCATCTCCATGACTCTGGGTTGTTTGAAGGACAGCAGTGAATGCTTGAGCACAGACAGCACCTTTAAGAAATAGGACTTTTGTTTACTCCGTGTTAAGTGTTATGACATACATAATAACCTATATTATAAAATGTATATCAGCAATACATTAGGTTCGATTTTACATTATTGTACTATGATCTTACATGTCACACCCTTCCTTTAGCACAGTAGAACACATAAAATAGAACTGTCAGAAAAGAAACACTGCCAAATAAACTGATAATAAAAGCCATTTCAGGGGGCTGGCATGGTGGCACAGCAGGTAAAGCTGTGTCCTGGCTGCCACCTACATGGGAGACATGGATGAAGCTTCTGGCTCCTGGCTTTGGCTTGGCCAACCCTGGCTGTTGTGGTCATCTGGGGAGAGAACCAGAGGACAGAAGATCTCTCTCTCTCTCTGCCTCTCCCTCTCTGTCTTAACTCTGCTTTTTAGTTTTTTTTTTTTTTTTCATGCTATTCCAGTTTGAGTTTATAACTCCTGAATTGTTCTGGAAGAGAAAAAGATCCATTAGTCCATGTTGTATAATTGGTGCAAAAATAATAGAACTAGGTTTTTTAAAACAAAAAAAAATTCTGCTTGGTTTCTAGTGTAAAGCAGTACTGAGGTTCACAGGTATTTCAGCTTCACAATAAGAGGAAAACCCCACCATCACTGGCTGCCTTTGGACCGGAGAGTGTATAGAACCTTGGAAGAATCTGTATTTACTTTAAGCCCAGTGGTCTAGAGGAAGGAAGAAAGGACAGAGGAGGAAGGGATGTACTTTCCAGCTCCTGCTCTGCTGGGTGATACTTTTTAAGGCAGCAAAAGTAGCTTTTCCTACAAACTCCTCTCCCTCAGATGCCACATTTATTCAGAGGTGGCAAGAGTCAGCAAACAGTGGAGCAGTTAAGGACCTGAGCAATGATGCATGGTGGGTCACTGTAACTTTAGTGGTGTAGCCTCCATAGTTTTATTAAAACAGCAAGAATCCTGACATCACTGTACACTGTAGTCTCTAGTCATTAATTATACAGATGTAATCAGTGCATTAGCAAGGCTAGCAGCAGAAGACAGGTCATCTTTCAGTTCTGAAAAGCTACAAAAGATGATCTCGTACTGATACTTGGGCCAAAAACTATCCACCCGGCCTCAGATCTCAAAGGGCATTCAAACAGCAATGAGGTGCACAGAGTGAAGCCAGAAGAATTTCATATACCATACTGCTAGGCAAACCACTAGATTTTGGCAGATATATCTTCATTCATATATGAGAAAACAGAAAAACCCATAAGAGATCAATTTCTATAGATATTTGCAAGATTGTTCAGTCATACCACAAATATATACTGAATGTCTGTACCAAAAAAGACAACAAACACAGTTGGCCTTAGAGTACTTAACAATTCATTGGGAAATATAGAGAAAATAACCAAATATGATAGAGGTACAGAGATGACATACATAAGACAGATGATAGATTTGATGCTATATAAGAAATGATGAGTACTGAATAAGGAGCATTGTCAAAAAGGCAGATAGGGAAGCACTTAAACTTTAGAAGGGAAGGAGAAGGTAGGCTTCACTAAGTAATGATGAAGCTAAGAATTTATGAAGGAAAAGAAGAAGCAAGGTCATGCACATATCTGAGGGAAGATGTTAGAAATAAAAGAAACAGCAAGAGCTGTGGTCTTCATACTGCACTGTGCCTGGAGTGTTCATGAAACAGACAGTGGGCCATGTGGAAGAACAGTTCCAGTTAATGAGATCAGATTCTACACAGCCTCCCAGACTAGGACAAGAATATTAACTTCTACTGTAAAAAGAAAAAGGTCTGACCTATGAAAATTGTCTTCTGTATACAGCAAAATTGTTTTGGAAAATTATTTGCATCCTCCATGGAAGCCAAATGACATGGCTTCTAAGAGAGAGGGCACAGCAACTTATGGTATATAGATAATATAAATTGGCATTCTAAAAATAATACCTTTCCATGATATGAAAGAGGGACAAATAAAGTGGTGAACAAGTTCAGAAAAGCATAGAAGTACCGGAGCAGAATTAGAATCTGCTTTTGTATTACTAAAGAACAGAACTGACACTATGAAGAGCTGTACCAGTGAAGCAGAGGTAAGTTTTGTATATATTCTCTCATAAAGATTGAAAAATTGCAATGAAGATCCAAAAAGGGGGTTTCAAATTAAAAATTATAACTTTTCCTAGAAAATAAATTGAACAATTAAGCAAACAAATAGGGAAATGATTTAAGAAATATTTTTTTCAGTTAATGAAATGTCAGAGCATTGCATAACCATGGGAATATACTTAATGCTACCAAACTGTGCACTTAACGTGATTAAGATGGTAAATTTTAATCTAAAATGATCAAATACGTAGGACCAGCCAACAAATCACAGGAGACCTAGATTAATTACTGCCTCAGCAAACAGCATTTATTTAACTGGGCACACTTATTCACATACCAAAACAGGCAAGAATAGGTCTCTTTTAACAATGCATCTTCAAAGAGACAAAAATCAGTTTATTATGAATTTTAAATCTCATTTTGGGTTTGGACACAAAATATTTAAGTAAATCAGATAAATTTTATAACCTTATTCTGAAGTCTGATTAGATTTAACTACATCAGTATTTAAAAACCTAATGCACATTCTTGCCTAGAAAAAATGACTAGAAAAACTGCTTAAATGATAATATGATCGTCTTTAGATATTAGACTTAGGTAGGCATGAACACTTTCTATTCTTCTTTCAACTTTCTACATTTCCCAAATATTATTTCAAAAAGTTAGGTTGCTTTCCTGTGAAAAATAAACTTACTAATTACAAAATCATAAAAATAAATCTGCTTGTTTCTAATTGGTAGAACCAATAATCAAATCTTTTTAAAATCCATTTCCAATATCCTTAACTGCTGCCTATGAAATGTAACACTAATCCAGCGTGATTCCCAGTGCCCATCCAGACACAAATTCTAGGTCTGATAATGGAACCAAATATAACTGATCATTCTCTTAGTGGTTCCCAATCTTTTCCCATTTAAGACTTTTTTTTTTTTTTTTTGGATAGGCAGAGTGGACAGTGAGAGAGAGAGACAGAGAGAAAGGTCTTCCTTTTGCCGTTGGTTCACCCTCCAATGGCCGCCGCGGCCGGCGCGCTGCGGCCGGCTCACCGCGCTGATCCGGTGGCAGGAGCCAGGAGCCAGGAGCTTTTCCTGGTCTCCCATGGGGTGCAGGGCCCAAGTACTTGGGCCATCCTCCACTGCACTCCCTGGCCACAGCAGAGAGCTGGCCTGGAAGAGGGGCAACCGGGACAGAATCCGGCGCCCCGACCGGGACTAGAACCCGGTGTGCCGGCGCCGCTAGGCAGAGGATTAGCCTAGTGAGCCGCGGCGCCGGCCCCCATTTAAGACTTTATAAAGCATTAATAAGACTGGTGAACATTAAGAGTAATGGCTACAAACTTCCAAAAGAACAGCAGACTCAACCACAGTCAGGTCAGTGATGAAGACTGAACCTCAGACAGTGGCCAGCGCAGTACCTTGGCCTTGGCGTCCTCTGGGTCATCTCCCCTGGAAACCAACAGCATGAGTCGCAGGATCAAGGTGATGCTGAAAGGGAACTGTCCTCGCAGTTCAGGAACTTTGGATTTTATGAGTTTTTCTATTTTGGGCAATGGAATATTAAAGAAATACACATCTCCTAGATGGTCCTGGCCTCGTCTTCCAGCCCGACCAGACATCTGGAAACAGAACAGAATCACAACTTGAAAAATCTCTAAATACTTTCCCTATCACAGTTTAAAAACTGAACCTATTACATTGTTTTGGAGAAAGTAAATTGTGCCTATGTCCAACCATTAATTAATTGAAACTAATGTCCAGTTAGTAAGGCTTAGAAGACTTGCCATGACTGAGACAGAGTTGGACAACTATACACTTATCATTATGATATACTTTTTTCATGCTACTAATCATACTAGGCATTTATATAATGATCTTTTTTTATTTTTATTTTTTGACAGGCAGAGTTAGAGAGTGAGAGAGTGCGTGTGAGAGAGAGAGAGAGAGAGAAAGGTCTTCCTTTTTCCATTGGTTCACCCCCCAAGTGGCCACTATGGCCAGCACACTGTGCCAATCTGAAGCCAGGAGCCAGATGCTTCCTCCTGGTCTCCCATGCGGGTGCAGGGCCCAAGGACCTGGGCCATCCTCCACTGCACTCCCGGGCCACAGCAGAGAGCTGGACTGGAAGAGGAGCAATCAGGACAGAATCCGGCGTCCCAACCAGGACTAGAACCCAGGGTGCCGGCGCTGCAGGCGGAGGATTAGCCTAGTGAGCCGCAGCGCTGGCCTTATATAATGATCCAAAACCAAGAACAATAAGAAAACAGCCTGATTTCAAGTTCATGTACAGCTGAGCTCTACTACCCCAATTTTCTCTCCTTCATTCTCTACCTCATCTCTTTGTCTTCTGTCCTCTCATACACAAATTTTGAGTTATGAATCAACATAAAAGAAATGTACAAAATAAGAATATATAAGACAAAATTCAGGAATATTGTTATTGCAGTGTAAGTAAGAAGTCTTTTCATTTATTAAGTGCTTCTTAGAATATGCAATGGCGGATTATTTTCTTATATAGAACTCAGAATTGACATATGAGACATATCATCATTTTCCCCTTGTACACTGGAAATTGGGGCACAGGGAACAGAAAAAATTGCCCATAGGCAAGCAACCAGAGTGGAGGATACAGGACTCAAACCCTGGCATTTCTATTTCCAAGTCCATCATCCCAAATATCTCAACACCTTCTACATAGGAGATTCCCAGAGATGACGCAGGAGGCGAGTTCATGAATACACTGCTAAGTAGAAATAAAAAATCAGGGGCAGGTAAATTGGTGGAAATAAGAGGATGTGATATTGGATCAGAACAAGGCTGGTAAGTAGAACAAGACACGTTTAGAAGGGCAGACGTGGAGTAGTGCTTCAAACCACTGCTGAGTTACCCACATCCCATATCGGAGTGCCTAGTTTGAATCCCAACCACTCTGTGCCTCCTACCCAGCTTTCTGCTAATGCAGCTCCTGAGAGGCAGGGGGTGATGGTTCTGCTACTTAGGTTTTTTTTTTTTTTTTTTTTTTTTCAAGATTTACTTATTTAAAAAGCAGAGTTACAGAGAGGCAGAGGCAGAAAGAGAGAGATCTTCCATCCTCTGGTTCACTCCCCAGATGGCTGCAATGGCTGGAGCTGTGCCGTTCCAAAGCCAAGAGCCAGGAGCTACCTCTGGGTCTCCCACATGGGTGTGGGGGCCCAAGCACTTGGGCCATCTTCTACTGCTTGTCGCTCCCCCTCTTCATGGAGGAATGACACTAAACCCTGCCTAGGCTTCATATCCAATTCACGGCTCCATTATGTCGCTCCCCCTCTTCGTGGAGGAACGACACAGGACCCTGCGCTGTTCTTTTGTCTGCTCAGCCCTCCCCGGGTTTGCTGCTGGTTCTTCCCGGATTGGCTACCGTCCCTTCCACCTCCGTGGAAGGGCGGTTCCCCCTGCCACTTTCCCCACTTCCGCGGGGGAGCGGCACACCGCCGGCCGGCTCTCTCGGGGGCTGCTCAGGTGTTATTCGGATAGATGTTCCTGGTGCATGTTGTCTCTCTCCTCCTTTATAGTCCTCTTCCACCAATCCCAACTCTGCTACCCACACGCCGAGTACGCTGCTCTCCTCCAATCAGGAGCAGGATCAGCTCCTGCAGGTCATCACTCAAGTTGGCGAGAGGCAGCTGCGTAGAAGCTGTTTACTCCTCTCCCAGAGCCATATTGTGGGAGAGCAGATGCATAGAATAAGTCTTAATTCCAGTAACAGTCTAGTCCGAGTTGCTCCCCACACTGCTTTCCCAGGCATAGCAGAGAGCTGGATCGAAAGTGGAGCAGCCGAGACTCGCACCGGCATCCACATGGGATGGCAGCACTGCAGGCAGTGGCTTTACCTAATGCGCCACAGCGCCGGCCCCTACCTATATTCTTGACTCCTGGCTTTGGCCTGGCCTACACCAGCCCCATTGCTGCAGGCATTTGGGAAGTAAATGAGTGAGCGATCTGTCTTACGTATACATACATAAATCTTGGAAAAACAAAAAATAAGGAAGAAAGAAAAAGAACTGTTTAAAGAGGAAGGGAAATAGGTACTTTTTTGAAAATAAGAATACGGGGAGTGGGCGGCACTGTGGCATAGCATGTAAAACTACCTCCTGTGATGCCAGCATCTTGTGTCAGTGCTGGTTTGAGACCTGGCTTCTCCAGTCCTGATCCAGCTGCTTGCTAACGTGCCTGGGAAAAGCAGGGAAAGATGGCTCAAGTGCTTGGACCCCTGCACCCACACGGGAGACCTGGATGAAGCTCCTGGATTCAGATTGGTCCAGTCCCAGTGGTTGGAGCCATTTGGGGAATGAACCTGCAGATGGAAGAGCTCTCTCTCTCCCTCCCACCTTCCTTCCCTCTTTCTCTGTTACTCTGCCTTTCAAATAAATAAAATCTTAAAAAAAATTTTTTGGGATGCTGTTAGCAGAAATATTCATCAAATATTCCTGAACACGGACACTATATATATAAAGACAAACTATACTGTCTACAGGGCATGGCATAATAAAGAGAGCAACAAATTGAAATTGGTCTAATAACGCAAGGTCAAGAACAAAGAAAGAAAGATACAGAAATTGCGAGGCAAAAGTCCAATACGGGAGAGTACTGAAGAGGGCTTGTAATAGATTGTATGTCTAGAGCAAAGAGGGAGGCATTAAGGTTAACTCCAGAGAGTAAAATCTGTGCAAATGAATGAGTAAATATTTATCAAGCACCTTTCATGTGTATCTGTCTTACAAAGCATTTTACTTCATTCTTATAAACGTCCGGGGATAGTAATTATGACCCATATTCTAAATATAGAAAAGGTGGGATCAGGTAGTTTAGGTATCTTATCCAAGGTCACATACCTGGTTAGTAGTAGTCATATAATTCCAAACTTGTATGCCTTCCACTATATCACAGTTAAAAACAGCCAGGCATGGATGAATGCCAAGGTGTCTTAGACTGTAAATGGTAGCATGCTTCTAAACTAAAGGGACACACACACACACACACACACACACACAATTTTTACTATTCAATGGCTATATAAGGAACTTCAAAAGTTCTTGGCAAATTAAATTAAAAGGTAAGCTTATTTTGGTACAAAAAATGTTTGAAATCCATTCATACAAATATTTCAGCACTACATTAAGGATATACATATTACTGTACCTGTCTGTAATTTAAAGCATCCAGATAGATGGAGTTTTGAGCAAAAACCACAGATTTACAAGGCATGTTGATTCCCAAAGCAAGTGTTCCAGTAGCTGTCACCACCTAGAAAGAGAATAAAATAATAACTTCATAAAATTTTAATAAAATAAAAGACTTACATGTCTTTGCTGAAAAAACTGAATTCAAATCACAGGGGGAACATCAGAGATACTATACACATTTAGTATTCTTGCTGTTTCACAAACACACCAAATACATTCTAAAATCAAAGCCAACACAATGCTTCTTCCAAATATTTATTTTTCTGGCGCCTTCAATTCTCTGCTAAAATGTCACAGGAATCTCTGGACCACCAAGTCTGTAATAACTACTCCATCATTTTCTAACTCTTTGTCCTACAGTAATTGTTTTCGTAGTAGTGATTGCTTCAATAAAATTTCTTGTTTCTTTGTCCTAAACTTCAAGCACCATTCACCATTGTATCCCTAGCACCAATATTACCAAGATCGTACATGATAAACTTTTAGTAAATATTTAAAACTATATAACTAAAAAGAGAATTTCTCTGTAGTAGTAAAACAATATTTTTATAAGCCCACTTTAGGGCAATTACATACTTCATCTAAAAATCTATTGAGGTATCTATGGAAATAATGCATCTCTGTGATGACAGCAAAGTAAAGTTTCTTTTCCCCTTAAGTGGCCGTGATAACTACCAGAAATGGAGTAAGATACTAATGTCAAAGTTTACCAACAAAATCCAACATTTGTTCATTGTTTTACATAACGCTTGGTATTTCTATTGTCTTCTCTCTTTATGTTGATTGTCATTCATTCCATGGTTAATGTTTAAGAATATGGAGAATTTTCTCAAATTGTTTTGACAGATCTGTACATCTGTTAAAATCTTAAATACTATTAACTGTTTTTTAAAGTTTTTAAAAAATAAATAGAAAAGAATGTTAAATTTAGAAAATAAAAATGTGTTCTCTATCACAAATTTGTCACTCTTTCCATAGTACCTTTACTAGGTAATCAGTTAATTCATTAAACTATTAGTAACTGAGTAACCACTACTAAAGAGATATAATTTCAGACACAGGATATGCTAATCAAAATAAGTATATCCATTTCCTCAATTCATAATCATGTAGAAAATTTTGTCTCAGGTTATTAACCCTTAAGATAAGTAAATTTATTACTTGAGAAAAGGTAACAAAGTTGTTAATTATAAACTTTGTTTTTTCTGGATAACAGAATTACTTTTTAACTACGGTGTCTGATTTTCCTTGACATTTAGTTTAAAGGCGTTACCCAGAGTAGCCGAATCAATCTCCATCTCTCTATTCTCTCCCTCTTATATATAGACACATACATATGAAGAGTGCATGTCATGCAAAATTTAGTAAGGATAATTTTGTGAATTTAGAGTCTAATTTTAAATTTTTACCCGAGATTTAAGTTTACTAGGAAGTTTTTAAAGACTCTGTGAATTTATCCAGAACATTCTCAGGTGTCCTCCTGCAACATACTAAAGAAAACATCATAAGGGTTTGATCTCAAAGTTACTCAAGTTACTTACCTATTTTCCATTCTCAGTGATAGTAGAGAGAGCATTTCAGAATGACACCTCTAAACATTAACCACTTTGCTAGATATGCAGGAGGCCATGAGGAACCAAAATCAGGGAACTTCAAGAGTTCACAGAAAAATGGAATTAAAAAATAAGTTGATTTCAGCGCAAATTTGAAATCCCAGAATTTTTCGTAAAATGCATTTTCCATGAACTCTTTGAAGACTGAGCATATGCATGGAGTTCAAAATTCATTTCCACCAAAATCAACTATCTTTCAATTCCATTTTCAGAAAATATCCATTCTTGCTCTTATTTCAGATATTAAATTAGCAAAGTGCCAGACTCAATTTGCTGAGGTGAACCTGTCCTGATTTGGGGAACAGGTCATCCCGGGGAAGGGGCAACTCTGGGGTAGAGAGCAGACACCCCTGTGCCTGTGGGAGTTTTGGACAGAGGCCACAGAGCTGAGAGGGATGTGGGTAGAGGCTAGAGGACTGAGCACCCACCCCGTCTGATTACGGAAGCTCAGAGCTCCCTGTGCACTGGGGACAGATGGCTCAGGGGTCACAGCATAGAGTGAGTTGGAGCTCTGTGCAGTGTGCATGCCTGACTGGAGGAGATACACAGACACCGTGAGCTCCCTCTAGGCTGTGAATCACCTTGCTCACCTTGAAACAGACAAGGGCTGGGACTGTGCACATGCTTGCCAGTTCCAACATCTCCTACCCCTACTGACTGCAGCCAGAGGGGCTTTATCACATCCAACTTGAGTGTCAGCCTGGACTCTTGCCCTACCCACAAACAGTGGCCAGAACACCTGGCCCCACCCAAAACACTCTTCAAACGCTGGTGTGAGCCTTAGGCACTCCACTGAGTGAGAGAGGCACGTTTCTAAGAATAAAGCCTTCAATTGAAAAAAAAAAAACTTCCAGAGGAATTAGCAACAAGCGATTCCCCCGAAATGTGTAAAAACCAATATCGAAAACAAGAAACATAAACAGGAGGGAAATATGACTCCCCAAAAGGACACAGTAAACCATCAGTATTGGATGTGAGGCAGAGACTGATGACATGCCCGAAAAGGAATTCAAAAGACTGATTGAAAGGCTACTCAAGAACAGAGCAACAGTTACATGAATTAAAGAAATCTGTACATCCATTGAGGAGTAATTCTGCAATGCAATTTACAGATGCAATGCAATCCCAATCAAACAACCAGGGACACTCCTCACAGATCTAGAAAAATACAATCCTAAAATTCATATGAAAACATAAAAAACCTGAATAGTCAAAGCAATCTTAAACAGAAAAAAAAAAAAGCTGGAAGAATCACAATTCCAGATTCCAATAGATAATACAGGACTGTTATAATCCAAACAGCTTAGTACTGGCACAAAAACAAGACATGTAGACCAACAGAATAAAATAGAAACCCAGAAATTAATCCATGTATCTGCAACCAATTAATCTTGCACAAACAAGCTAAAACCACACCTTAGAAAAAGCAGAGTCTCTTCAACAAGTGATGCTGGAAAAATTGGATTTCCACATGCAGAAGTTTGAAATAAGCCTCCTACTCTATACTCCATACAAAAAAAAAATCAACTCACAATGGATCAAGAATCTAAACTGAAGACCTGAAACTTTCAAACTACTAGAGGAAAACATAAGGGAAGTGCTACAGCTCATTGGCCTAGGCAAACATGTCTTAGATAAGATCCCAGCAACACAGGCAATAAAAGTAAAAATAGACAAAGGTGATTACATTAAGCTACGAAGCTTCTGCACAGTAAACTGAACAAAATGAAGAGACAACAAACAGAATGGGAGAAAATATTTGAATATGCATCCAGGAAAGGATTAATAGCCAGAATATATAAGGAGCCCAAGAAATTCTGACAACAAAACTAAAAACCACTATTGTCACCTCCAGTTAGAATGGTTATCATTCAAAAATAAAAAAAACTACACATGCTGACAAGGATGTGGAGAAAAGGATATCCTAACACACCGTTGGTGGGAATGTATACTGGTACAGTCATTATGGACGACAGTATGAAGATTCCTCAGAAAACTAAAAATAGCTGTATCATATGACCCAGCTATCCCAACCCCTGGGAATATTTCTAAAGGAAATTAAATCTGCATATGAGTTATCTGCACTTCCATGTTTATATCTGCTCAATTCATAACAGCCAAGATATGGCATCAACCTAGATGTCCACCAGCTGATGACTTCATAAAGAAAATATGGAATATACACAATGGAATATTACTCAGCCATAAAAGAATACATTTGTAACAAAATAGATGCAGCTGGAGATCATTATGCTATATGAAATAAGCAAGACCCAAAAAGAAAAAAATCACCTTCTCTTATTTGTGGTCGTTAATAGAGAGCAGATAACAAGTATGTGGCTATCAGATCATTTGTTATATAATTACAAATATTGCCTCGCTGAATCACACCATGTAAATCACAATATACTCTTGGTTCACATGTTGAGGAAAAAAGAAACAGAGAGGGTACTGGTAACACTCTGTTCTTCATTTGGGTGTCGGTTATGAGTGTGATCGGATGACAATAAAATTCATTTATCTGAAAACTTGGGTGCATTCCTACTAAAAAAATGGCTTTAATTCTCATTGAAAACACAAACAACACTTCAGATTCCCTCTCCCAACAAAATGAGACGGGAATATGCAGTCCCATCATGGTGGTGAAAGGAAGGGGAGAAATGGAGGAAAAGGGGGAGGAAGGAATTGCAAGAGGAAAAAAAGGTGGTTATATTATTTACTATTTGTGAACAATCACATTCAGATAGTCACAACTTCAATTTTTATAACAAAACGCTTTACCTACCCTAATAAATCCTTTCCTAAAGAGAATTTCAACTAACTGTTTTTCCTTGGCGCCCATGGAGCTGTGATGATATCCAATACCTCTTTCTGCCAAATCTTTCAGTTCGCGGCCTTTTCTTTGAAATTTTACTCGGTCAAACACCATCTGCAAAGTCTAAAAGAAGCCAGGGGTTAGGGAAATCAGTAATTTCTTACCTGCTTTTAATGTAACCATAATTTAAAATGTGTAAGTGAAAATACCATGCATTCTATGTAATAATTTGGCTACCTCGAGGCAACTGTTTGAAATAACTCCGTATGAGTAAAAACAATGTCTTAGGATAGTTACAGGAACCACAAGAAAAATCTTTCCAATTTTTGAACAGACTGCCTCAAAAGCACTGACAAAGTTGTAGTGAAAACACTCAGAGTAGTGTGAGCAAATGGCAGGTACTCCTGGAGCCGGCCCAGAGAGGAGAGACTTCACCAAGAAGGCAGAGCACTCTCCTTACTCTATATGTGGGGGAAGGCCTACTTCTCACTGCAAGTCAGACGCAAATGACTTTAAAAGTTTCCATGTGCTAACAGGGAAATCCAGTTGTGTTCAGAATTATATGGACAAAGGCAAATTACTGCTTATGAATGGAGAGAGAGAGGAAAGTGTAAGAACCCAAAAGCAAAGGGCTGATACTGATTATTTCAGTTACACAGTCATCCATACAGTGGGATATCCAGGACCTATTTAAATGTGATATACATGCATGATGATGAAAAAGGAAGACATCATGAGGATATTTGAAAACATACACACACACATCATGGGGTCTTTGAAAAGGTTGTGGAAACTGTGTACTGTAAGACAACAATATAAAAAATTTTTGGAATTCATGCATCAAATAAATTAATCTATTATTTGTCTAATTTTTGAAAATGTATTAATTTGAGAGACAGAGAGAGAGCCCTCATGTACTGGTTCACCCCTCAAATATATATAATGACTGGGACTGGAACAGAGCAAAGCCAGGAGCCAAGAACTCAATCAGGAATCTCATGTAGGTGGCAGGTGCTTACTCACTTGAGCTATCATCACTATATCCCAGGGTCTGCATTAGTAGGAAGCTGGGGCCAGGATATGGAGCAGGGTATCTACCCCAGGTATTTCAGCCTAAGACATATGCATCTTAACTTCTAGGCTAACCAGTCCCAAAGCTGTGTTTTTTATTTCAAGATTTATTTGAAAAGCAGTGAGAAAGAGAGAGAGAGACAGGGACAGAGACAAAGACAAAGACAGTGACAAAGGGGGAGATCCTCTTTCCATTGGTTCACTCCCCAAATGGACACAACGGCCCAGGCTGGGCCAGGCCAAAGCCAAGTGCCAGAGCGCCATCTTAGTCTCCCATTTGGGTGGCAGGGGCCCAAAAACCTGAGCCATATTCCACTGCCTTCACAGGTGCCTTAGCAGGGAAGCTGAGTGGGAAGAAGAGCAGCAGGGGACATGAACCAGTGCTCCAATATGCGATGCTGATGCTGCACGCAGTCGCTTCACCCAATGTGCCAGAACACCAGACTTTAAATTTATCTTTTAGTTCCATTTTTCCATAAACCTTCTGAAGTACCCTCAGATATAAGAAAATAAAAGGTTCACCTGAAAGGGCAGTGGTTATTATCAATTTTTCAAATTTGTCTATGATAAAGATTTCAAAGTAGCAATGGCACACCACTTTTAGACATTCCAAAGCCTCTTTGGTGGAATTTTTTACCTGTAATATAGAAAGCCTAGGACTTTAAGACATTCTGTGTATTGTGCCACGTGTACTCAAATTTTCAAATGAGGCCAGGAGATGACAACAAGGATTCAGGATGTGGAACACAATACAATAGAAAGAAATCATGAGGAGCCTGCGCTGTGGCGCAGCGGTTTAACACCCTGGCCTGAAGCGCCAGTATCCCATATGGGCACCGGTTCAAGTCCTGGCTGCTCCACTTCCTACCCAGCTCTCTGCTATGGCCTGGGAAAACAGTAGAAAATGGCCCAGGTCCTTGGGCCCCTACACTCGCGTGGGAGACCTGGAAGAAGCTCCTGGCTCCTGGCTTCGGATCAGCGCAGCTCTGGCTGTTGCGGCCAGTTGGGGAGTGAACCTCTCTCTCTCTCTGCCTCTCCTCTCTGTGTAACTCTGACTTTCAAATAGAAAGAAAGACAGACAGGAAGGAAGGAAGGAAGGAAGGAAGGAAGGAAGGAAGGAAGGAAGGAAGGAGAGAGAGAAAGAGAGAGAGAAAGAAAGAAAGAAATCATGAAAGGCCAGAAATTCCCAAGGCAGAACTATCAGTGAGCAAGCAATAATCGACACATCCTGAACCTATCTTTTTGGGGACACCTGCTGCAGATCTTCTGGTTACTCTTCTGCCAGTAGCCAGAAGACCAAATACGAAAGTCCCCTTGTGGTAGAAGTTGCATGTAGAGCTCGCGTGAGACCCTGTCTAGTGAGGACCAGTGAGGAAAGTATACTGGGAACAGCGCCCTGAGTGCTGACCTCAGCGTCTATCACTTTCCGATCAGCGTATGTGCAGTCCTGGGGGGTTTCCATGTTCTTCTCCAGACTCCTCAGGAGACTGTCATGTTCAGCTTCACGTATTAGGCTTTGGTCTGTAGTTCTGTTCTTCTGACCTTTTTCATCTCTGTTCATGCAAATAAAATTGTATGTAATGAATATTCGTACTTGGCCATCAGACTTAAAACCAATCATTCTTATCCATCAATCTTTCACTTTTATGTGCATCTGTACCATGAGGGGGGAATCTTCGAATGCACCTGTTTTTCTGCCGCAGGAACTTAGACCCCCTCATGGGAAAATTCCACTATGTTTTCCTATGTTGTCACGTTCACGTCCCTTCTCCCACAGCCTTCTCACAGAAGCCAGTTCCGCCCAGACAGCCATGCTTCCCCTTGCTAGAGTGATGGTCATTTTCTCCCCGTTCACCTTCAAGGCACCAGGCCCCCTGGTGAGCTCGGCGTCCTCCTTGCTCACTGCAGTTCCAGGCCATCCGCCTTCCCTTCTGGGCTGCTACAGCTGTGCTGAGTTTGACTGCTGAGAGTTCTCAGCTGCCATCATTTCCTAGAGAATTACCCACCATTGACAGGAGTCTCCTGGAAACTTCTGGGAAGGGAGCAGCCTCTTCTGGAGGTGAGGAAGTAGCCCACAGCCAATAACTGACTGCTGACATTCAAAAATCAGTGCCCAGAGGCTAGCATCGTGGCAACTTAATGGGGTTAAGCTGCTGCCTGGGATACCAGCATCCCATGTGGGTGCTGGTTCGAGTCCCTGCTGTTCTATTTCCAACCCAGCTCACTGCTAATGCACTTGGAAAGCAACAAATATGGCCAAGTGTTTGGCACCTGCACCCATGTGTGAGACCCAGATGAAGTTCCTGGCAGCTGGCTTCATTCCGGCCCAGCCACAGCTGTTGTGGCCATCTGGAGAGTGAACCAGCAGATGGAAGATATTGCTCTCTCTCTCCTTTTTCCTTCTCCCTCTCACTTTGCTTTTCAAATACAAAAAATAAACCTTTGGGGCCGGTGCTGTTGTGAGTGGTTAAAGCCACCACCTGCAGTGCCGGCATCCCATATAGGCACCGGTTCAGGTCTCAGCTGCTCCTCCTCCGATCCAGCTCTCTGCTATGGCCTGGGAAAGCAGTAGAAGATGGCCCAAATCCTTGGGCCCCCGCACCTGTGTCAGAGACCCTGAAGAAGCTCCTGGCCTTAGATTGTCCCAGCTATGGCCGTTGCAGCCATTTGGGGAGTGAACCAGTGGATGGAAGACCTTTCTCTCTCTCTCTCTCTCTCTCTCTCTCTGTGTAACTCTGACTTTCATGTAAATAAATAAATCAAAATAAAATAAATCAAATAAAACAAATAAAATAAATCAAAATAAAATAAATCAAATCAAATCAATCAAATCAAATAAATCAAATCAAATAAATAAAATAAAATAAACCTTTAAAAAGCATCAGCCCCCAACTCAAAGTGGTACAATTCTGTGATAGCTTGCAGCTTCCAGTAGAGCCACATTCAGGCTATTGTAGTAGAACCTACATTCTTGCTTATCTGCACCTCCCCTCTCCTGCTTCTCGCACTTTCCTGCACATCCCTCAGAGAGCGCCCCTTCAGTAAATCTCTCCCACGGACATCCCCTTCTCAGCATGTGTGCTAGGGAACCTGACCTGCAACAGGCCTCCACACACCCTGACCCGGACTGCCCTGTCAGCACACTGTATTACCCACTTCCTCTGAATATAACAGCCTTTCCCACACACCCAAATAGCCTTTCTTTAATCTTTTAGTTTGCCTCTTAATTGTGCACATTAGACAATTCTAAGTAAGAGAAGATAAGCTGGCTTGTATTCCGTCATCCGGTGTTCTCACCTCCCATTAACACTACACTTCACTCAGGGGAGACGCCGTAATGCTTGTAGAGCATGGGCAAACACCTTAGAGAGGCCCACATATTGGCATATAAGTTTTCAATCAAGACAAAAAAATTCCATAAAATACATTCTATCTTCCTACCTTGAAACTATAGCTCTACAACAACCTGGAATTTAAACTAGTGACTTCTGGGTGGGCATGTCTCCTCAGCTCCACTGACGTCTCATTTTCCAAGCATGGTACAGTCAAAGAAGGAAGGCCAGAGTGGCCCTCCCTAGCATGGGGACCCCTCAACCTCAGTATAAAAATTATGAAAAATATGACATCAAAACATGCTGTCTTTTTACAGCTTGAATTGGTCACTAATGTAACTGCTTTTACTGCTCCAAAGAAAACTTGTCTGAGGAGAATCTGTTATTAGAAGGCTCACACTCCTAGACCATCTCTGCCTTGGCTCTTCATCGCCCAATTGCTAAGGAAACAGCAGAACAGTTAGAGGGGACATATGCAGAAGGAACAGCAGAAATTCCAGCTTGCTTTATGATTTGGGAAATCCGAGTCAGAGAAGTTCTAAAAGCTGGTTTAACATGGAGGGCAACAGCTACTGCTCACCCAAAAATTATTCTGGAACAGCTGTTACCTACCTGGCCATATGCTCAGCACTGGAGATAAAAAAAGAGGCAGACACATGGTTCCTGTTATAAGGGAGCTCAACATTTAGAAAGCAGAAACACATACAAATGGAAAACAGTAACACTTGTACATGACAATAACTGAACTACTATCAGAAGTATAGCAAGACATATATATATATATATATATATATATATGCCCTGTGAAAGTGGTAGAAGATGACCCGAGTCCTTGGGCCCCTGTACCCACAGGGGAGACCCTGAAGAAGCTCCTGGCTCCTGGCTTCAGATTAGCGCAGCTCCAGCCATTGTAGCCAACTGGGAAATGAATCAGCAGATGGAAGACCTCTCTCTCTCTCTCTCTCTCTCTCTCTCTCTCTCTCTCTCTCTCTCCCCCTCCCTCTCCCTCTTCCTCTCCCTCTCCCTCTCCCTCTCCCTCTCTACCTCCCCTCTCTCTGTGTAACTCTGACTTTCAAATAAATAAATAAATCTTTTTAAAGAAGTATAGCATGAACACAAGGGAAATGGTATTAAGTCTAACTGGGAAACCAGCTTAAGATTCAGAGAAGTCTGAACACAAGTTTTCAGGGCAGTCAGGAAGGAGGTCAATCAAAGCGAACAGTCAGTCCAGGGAGAGGAAGAGGTGCACAAGTAAGTCGTAAGAGGAGCACTATAAATGTTGGATATTGCCAGTGGGGAGTAGTATGACGTGAAGCTGAAAAAGATCAAGACGTGTTGATGTACTAATTAATATTCAAGTTTAGATTTCATCAGCTGATCGCTGTAGAGCCCATCAAGGAAGAATATTAAGTATGGGAAAATTGGGGGAGGTCCTATTGCACAGTGGGTTAAACTACCACCTATGGTGCCGGCATCTCATGGGCACTGGTTTGAGTCCTGGCTGTTCCACTTTCCATCCAGCTCCCTGCTAATGCTCCTGGAAAAGCAGTGGAAGATGGTCCACTGGGCCCCTGCACCCAGATGGGATACCCAGATGAGGCTTCTGGCTCCTGACTTCAGCCTGGTCCAGCCCTAGCCATTACAGCAATCTGGGGAGTGAGGCAGCAGACGGAAGATCATTTCTCAGGCCATTAGCAGGGAGCTGGATCAGAACTGGAGCAGCCAGGATATGGACTGGTGCCAACATGGGATGCCAGTGTCACAGGTGGCATCTTTCTGCACCACATCACAATTACTTTTTTTTTAAAGATTCATTTATTTATTTGAAAGAGTTACACAGAGAGAAGGAGAGGCAGAGAGAGAGAGAGAGAGAGAGAGAGAGAGAGGTCTTCTATCTGTTGGTTCACCCCCCAATTGGCCACAACGGCCGGAGCTGCACCGATCCAAAGCCAGGAGCCAGAAGCCTCCTCCAGGTCTCCCACATGGGTGCAGGGACCCAAGGCCTTGGGCCATCCTTCACTGCTTTCCCAGGCCACAGCACAGAGCTAGATCAGCAATGAAGCAGCCAGGTCCTTAACTGGCACCCATATGGGATGATGGCACTGCAGGCAGCAGCTTGACCCACTACACCACAGTGCCGGCCCTACCACTATTACTTATTTAGAAGGCAGAGTTACAAAAAGACACACACACAGAATCTTCCACCTGCTTGGTCAGTCCCCAAAGCCACAGCCAGGGCAGGACCAGGCTGAATCCAGGAGCCTGGAACTCCAACGGGGTCTCCCATGTGGATAGCAGGGACCCAAGTACTCAGGCCTTCTTCCACTGCCTGCCCAGGTGCATTAGCAGAGAGACAGATCAGAAGTGGAGCACCTTGTACTTGAACCAGCATCCATACAGGATTCCAGTGTCACAGGCAGTGGCTTAACCTGCTACACCCCAACTCTAGCCGCATAACTCTATTACTTATAAAACTGTGATGGTATATAAAAGACATGTCTTTGTTGTGACGCAAGACAACGTGTGTAGGGCATGTTTAGGTCTTCTGAGGGTTGAATGGGAGTCAGACCTCACATGTGTGTCAAAAATATGCTTATTTTGAAGGATGATGATCTTGGTATGCAGTCTACCTAGGCTGGTAAGCTATGGTGCTGCCTCTCAAGTTCTAAGTGAGACTCACTCTTTCTCTCTTTCTTTTTTTTCTTTTTTCTTTCTTTTTTTTTTTTTTTTTTTTTTTGACAGGCAGAGTGGACAGTGAGAAAGAGACAGAGAGAAAGGTCTTCCTTTGTCGTTGGTTCACCCCCCAGTGGCCACTATGGCCGGCACACTGCGGCCGGTGGACTGCGCTGATCCGAAGCCAGGAGCCAGGTGCTTCTCCTGGTCTCCCATGTGGGTGCAGTTGGGCCATCCTCCACTGCACTCCTGGGCCATAGCAGAGAGCTGGCCTGGAAGGGGGGCAACCGGGACAGAATCCGGCACCTCTACCGGGACTAGAACCCGGTGTGCCGGCGCCACAGGCGGAGGATTAGCCGCGGCGCCCGCCTGTGAGACTCACTCTTGCAATTGAAGATTATGATTATGGTTATGGACACTTGTCTTTGCTTGATTCTCCAATCCAAATTTACCCAATTTGCAAGCAAGTCCGAGCAATAACCAGAACTTCTTTGCAGAGCAGATTCATTTATTTTTCCTACTGTGAGTTAGAAAGAATTTTAACCCTTTGATGAGCAGTCTGTTTAAATACTCACAACATCTTCTGTTTCTCTATGGATTTTTTTACTTTTCGAAGTTTATTAGCCATGTCTTGGGCTTCCTTATCAGCTTTGGGAGGTCGTCTTTTCTCCTGTTTATCCTCCAGGAATTTTTTCACACTTTTAGCTCTGTCTTCCACAGCTTCTAAGCTGAATCTAGAAACAAATAAAAAGAACCCTTGTCTGAAAATAACACCATAAACTTCAAAAGCTACTGTTACATTCTGACATGTACCTACTGGGTTTTGAATATTCATCTTTATGAGTTTTATTCTGATTATGTACACTAAGTGTTTTGGAAGAACAGACCCTTATTAACTAGCTTGCAATAATAATGGTTCCCGTATCCCCACCCTAGATGCTACCTTGGGGAAACGCTCAATAACAGCTCATGGAAACTTTCCCCATAAGAGAAGTTTGATATCCTATAGACAAGAGCTGGAAGGCAATGGATCTTATTCACTTTCATACAGAATAAACCTATCCATCTCTGCCCCTTCCCAAAGGACAGAGAAAAAAACTTTTGCCATCAACAAATATTTGTTCACTTGGTAGGATGGAAAAGTTCATACGTTCTCTAGCCTTTTGGAATGTGACTACTGCTTTCCCAGAGAACAGATAAACTCCAGGTGTTGCTGGCCTTCACAAACCAGGAATGTCTCTGAGGTCTGGGCCTTCTACCTTTTAGGAATAAGAATTCCTAGGAATATGAGGGTCTAGACCTCCTGGCACCTTGGGGCTTAAGCTAGGGATGTAGTCCAGGATGTAACCCTTGGGCTGTTCAGATCTCAGTACTTAACTAGATGGAGGGCAACAGACCAAACTTTCATAATACACGAGGAGTAAAATGTTACCAGAGCAAGTAACTGCAGACTCACATGCATTTCCCAGTACTGGGAACACTGGAAAACCTATGCAAGTTTTAATTCCCCACTGTATCTTACTGGCAAAATGCTACAGGTAAAATAGCCAGCAAACACTCTCACGCCGCTAACCAGAGCCTATTGGAACAAATCATTGATTTGGTCTACATAATAAAGTTTAAATGTCTCAGTGGCAAGGCAAAGGGCTTTTCCAAAGTATTCCAGAGCCAGAAGTATGGTTAACTAAGCCAAAGTAAATACCCTGGCACACTCATGAAGGAAAGATTAAGAAACTGACACATTGCCATATGGCAGGAAATTTCTAATAACAGACAGCAAGATAGTAACAGTAAACATATGTATTTACTATTGTCAGACATTAATTTAAGTGGCTTAAATATACTGCCTCACTGACGACTCACAAACCGTATGAGGACGGCCCTGTTATTATCCCCATCTTGCAGATGAAAACACGGGCGATTAAGTGGCCTACCTCACAGCCTCAGACCACAGCCTGCACGAGGCAGACTGGTCTCCAAGCCCATGATCTTCACCGGGACATTATGTTCCTTCTCATTCTGCATTAATGCAAGTCACTGTCATTATTAAATGGTATTGTTTCCATCATGGCCATTGTAAAACCGTAGATCACTTTGAACTGTTTGTCTCCTAAATGTTACTGATAACCTATGTAAACCAAGGTGACCCCAGAACTGGGTTGGTCACCAATGATATTTTGTAGTACTATAGTAAGTGCTTTGTTTTTACTTAAGTCCTATCCGTACCCTATGTATTATTATTTTTACCATAGCATTTTTCAAAGTTATTAAGGAATTATCCAGAAGTGACACAGCTAACAAGTGGCAGAGGTAAGGTGCACTTTGGGCTGATGTCACGGCTCATTAGGCTAATCCTCCACCTGCAGTGTTGGTACACCGCGTTCTAGTCCCGGTCAGGGAGCCGGATTCTGTGCCGGTTGCTCCTCTTCCTGTCTAGCTCTCTGCTGTGGCCTGGGAGGGCAGTGGAGGATGGCCTAGGTCCTTGGGCCCTGCACCTGTATGGGAGACCAGGAGAAGCACCTGGCTCCTGCCTTCGGATTGGCGTGGTGTGCCGGCCGCAGTGTGCCGCCGGAGCAGCCACTGGGGGGTGAACCAAGGGAAAAGGAAGACCTTTCTCTCTGTCTCTCTCTCACTGTCCATTTTGCCTGTCAAAAAAAAAAAAAAAAAAAAAAAAGAGTGCACTTTGGACTTGGCCATAAAGTGTGTGGTCTTAAGCACACACTGATACTGCCAGCAAACACTGCCGCGGCTCCATGACTGCTTTTCCAGAGACCGGAGTGTTGGAGGTTGATGGGGACTCCACTAATTGAAAAGACCCGAGAGGTACAGCTTCAGCCCAGACAAACCTCAGATCTCTTGATGACCTGAGGCTACTTAGGACTAAACCAAACTGCACAGGGCCAAGAAGGCTGCTTTATGGAGTCCAACCTTGCATAAAACCATGCAGAAATTATACTCCCCAAGTAGAATTAGATGTCGGGGAAATATCTTACTGTGTAAGTATCTTCTGGCTCTATCTATTTTGAGCTAAAGTCACTGAGGAAATAGATGCAAGAGGGTCCCCTCTTTTGCTCCTTTTTTTTTTTTTTTTTGGACAGGCAGAGTGGACAGTGAGAGAGAGACAGAGAGAAAGGTCTTCCTTTGCCGTTGGTTCACCCTCCAATGGCCGCCGTGGCCAGCGCACTGCAGCTGGCACACTGCGCTGATCCGAAGGCAGGAGCCAGGTACTTTTCCTGGTCTCCCATGCGGGTGCAGGGCCCAAGCACTTGGGCCATCCTCCACTGCACTCCCGGGCCACAGCAGAGAGCTGGCCTGGAAGAGGGGCAACCGGGACAGAATCCAGCACCCCGACCAGGACTAGAACGCGGTGTGCCGACACTGCAGGTGGAGGATTAGCCTAGTGAGCCGTGGCGCCGGCTCTTTTTCTTAAACATAGGAGATTAAATGGCCCTGTGAAAGATGCTGTTACAGCACAGAGTGACATTCTTATCTTCACGAACAGGAAGTGGAGGTAAGGGAAGTCTGTGTCAAGCTTTGTTAAACTAACCATTTTCTTCCTGGGCATCTCACCCAGTTAACTACCCTAGTCCAAGCCTTTTAGCCCTGTCACACTTTCACCTCGACCCTCTCTGCCAATTAAGTAGAAGTGTCCATCTCTAACTTTGTCTTTGGGTCTTTGTTTCCTAACAAAGGCCCCCATGCCATTTAACCTTATTTTAAATAAATCTGGGATGGGCATGTAGCATAGAGAGTAAAGCTACCACCTGCAGCACCAGCATCCCATATAGGTGCTGGTTTGAGTCCCAGCTGCTCCACTTCTAATCCAGCTCCCTGCTGGTGCACCTAGGAAAGCACAGAGGATGGTCCAAATGCTTGCAACCCTGTGCCCACATGGAAGACCTGGAAGAAGCTCTTGGCTTCAGCCTGGCACAGCTCCAGCCATTGTGGCCATTTGGGGAGTGAACCAGCAGATAGACAATCTCTCTCTCTATCTCTCCCTTTCCCCCTTTGTCTGTAACTCTACCTTTCAAAAAAATGTTAAAAAGAATTTGTATGCATTTCTCTACCTTGTTTTGATAGAGGCTCATCTTAAATATCCTAAGGGGCTAAAAGTAAAATTTTGCTTTCCCACAAAAATAGATATGAATATACATGAACTGTAAGTATATAACAAAAGTATTTTTGGATTTTTATTTTGCAATTCAGCTTTATGAAATAATTCATAGGTAAAGAATTTTAATTAGTATTTGTTTTTATTTATTTGAAAGGCAGAGAGACAGAGAGAGCGAGCTCTTAGCCAATGGCTCAATTTCCAAATGCCCACACAGCCAGAGTTAGGTCAGGTGGAAGCCAGGAGCCTGTAACTCAATACAGGTCTCCCATGTGGGGAGCAAGGACCCAACTACTGAAGGCATCACCTGCTGCCTCCCAGGGTGCATGTTCGTTGGAAACTGGAATAGGAACTGGAGCAGGGACTGGAACTCAGGACTCCAGTACGGGATACAGGCATCCCAAGAAGTGCCTTAACCACCGTGAGAGAATTATTTGGTTTCTAACTAAAATCTACAGCCATCCATGAAAACAAAGTAGGTGAACTGTGAAGTGTCTTGGTGACAAAGAAATTTATTTCCGTGGTAGGTGTTTTGGTGCAATTGGTTAAGCCATCAGATAGGACTGCCACATCTCATACTAGAGGACCTGGGATAGAGTCTCACTTCTGGTTCTGTTCCTGCTTCCTGTTAATACCTGGGAGGCAGCAGGTGATTTCTCAATTCATTGGGTCCCTGCCATCTACGTAGGAAACCTGAATGGAGTTCCAGGCTCCTGGCTTCAGCCTGGCCCAGCCCTGGCTGTTGTAGGCATTTGGGCATAGAAAACTCATTCTCTCAATCTCTCTCTCTCTTTCTCTCTCTCTCAAATACAAATAAACATTAAGAAATTTATTTTTCTTGTTCCAGTAATAAGTTAAAAGAAGCCAATTTTATTATAATCCTCCAAATTTCCAAATGCAAACTTATGTTCACTTGTCATCATTATTTTAAATATACATCATCAATGCTGATTTATTACTATGTCTGTTGTATAGGAACAAGTTCCATTAAACTTTACCAGTTGAGCAAAATACTATGCCTTCATTTATGTAAAGCTTCTGCAGCTTAAGTAGAATTAGAAATTATCTAAAGTAAATAATACATTCTGTTCTGATCTCAAACTGTGTTTTCTTTTTCTTTTTTGACTTATTTATTTGAAGGGCAAAGTTATACACAGAGAGAGGGGTCTTCTATCTGCTGCTTCACTCTCCAAGTATCTGCAACAGCCAGGGCCAAGCCAGGCTGAAGCCAGGAGCCAGAAGCATGGCAGCAGGGGCCCAGACACCTGCAGCATCTTCTGCTGCTCTTCCCAGGCCATCAACAGGGAGCTGGATTGGAGGTGAAGGAGCTGTGTCACTAACCCCCCTACCCACCACACTGCAAAGCAGACCTCTAAACTATGTTTTCAAGGTTAATCTAGGATATGGAATGTTAATCCACTTAATAAATTACCTTTTGTGTTACTTTATCAAAACTGGGCTATCCTGTTCAATTTTAAACTATTTTTATACCATAACATTCAAAATTTATCGAGTATCTATCATAGTTCTCATTAGTATATACTTGAAATAATAAAAAAAAAACCCTCTGGCAATAACTATTCTAGCCTGTTGTAAGGATGTTTTAATTTTATATGGAGTACTTTTATGCATATTCATTCAAATTTTTTACAAACAGCCTAGGTATGTACTGAAAATTACTAAGACCTAAGTAATAGTTTAAACAGAAAACAAAAAATGAAGTAACAAACTAAAGAATGAGGTGATTTTTAATAACCCAACTAAGATATTTCATAAAAATTGAACTAAAAGAATAGACTTTTCAAATAAGACTTCTGCATTTGAATAACAAATGAGCACCAAAATAGCAATGAATACTATACTACAATGGTTTGTGTAACTCACCACATCTTAAAGGAATACAAATTGTAATACAAAATACAAATTGTAATACAAATTTCCAGCAAAAACAAATAGCTTACATGAAAAACAGTGCTGGCAACTTCTCCATTTCCCTTAGCTTTTCCACAAGAAGTGGGAACATTCTTGTCATGTTTCCTGTACTAACATCTGAATCAGGACTAAGATGTTTCAGTACCATTTTGGCCTGTAACAGTGAATAAAAAACACTTATTTTTACGTTCTGTGTAGAAAAGAAAAGATTACTGTTTTTGGCTAAAATACTTTCATCGTTGTCTAAGCTATGTTTTTATGGTTCTTTAAAACAGTTCTTTAAAGTGCATCATAAAATTATGCTTAAACCTATCAAACAAATAGACTAAAGAACAAAACCTTGGCAGCAACAATGCATATACCCACATATTTGCAACTTAACACGTGATTTTTTAAGACAACCTAAGTCAGGAAAAGAATTATTCACTAAATGATGCTGAAGGAAAGGGATGAGTCAGTCCCTCTCCATGGAACCGACTGGTTTCTGCATGTAGGAAAATCACTTGCAAACATATTTTCAAGATTTTTTAATGACAAAGTAACAAGAAGAAAATATAAGTTAATTCTGTCAAGTTTCTGAATGGGAGGAGATTAAAGTATAACAGAAAAAAATATGACATGAGAGAATCTAATACACATTACTCTAAAAAATAACAAACCACCATTTGCGACAATAGCAAAATTCAAAGCATAAAGACCATCCACTTCCTCAAAATAAATATGCACAACTTGTATGATTGAGGTCAAGACTCTGAATCAGAAATAGTTACCACAACTGAAAGTGAACACAAAAATATTCCAAGATGAACAAAAAGGAGTAAGACTTTCTTCCTGGCACCTAGCACCGTGAGTCCCGCCTTTCTATGCACAGGGCTTGGAGAGGACTATTCCTGTGCAGAGCCACCCCTCTGTTCTTGTTGGGTGCAACATCTGGGAGGCACCAGCCACCTCTGGCCTACGTCTTAGGAGGCACTGAGCCCAAGACAAAGACCCATTTCCTTTCTCTTTTTATTGTACCTCAGAATCACTAGACTTCATGTTCAACTTACAATTCTAAGATGAAAACTGAAGATTAAGAAAACATAAAATAGTATTAACTGAATACACAACCCAAAACAATAGAGTATAGGATGTTTTCCCTAAAACATAAAGCCTGTGAAAATCACCTGCTGTACGTGGCCATCTGTAATCCAGTTCCTTAACTCTGCCTTTAAGCTCTCTTCATATTTTCTAGCATCCAACTTCTTAATGACTAATTTATTCTTAAAATGAATGAAGTTCTCTGGACATAGTTCCTTGAAAACAAAGACCACAGGATTAAGCACCATGCAATAAAAATCCAAAGCTGTTTCCTATTTGCACATCTCATTGACAGTACTACTGCTGCAAACCCTGATGACAGAGATGCAGGAAATTCTTTTTACCTCCCATAGCTTCTAATACATAGAACTCTTAGGATGGACCAACTCCTAAAAAGAGAGGATATGAGTAACAAATGGAAACTAAAAACAGCAATCAGGACATACAGAAAGGAAACAAGTGGCGTGAAATACAAGTCCAGGGTGTATGAGATTCAAATATTGTATTATCCCAGAAGTTGACAGAAGAAATATTTGCAGGAATTAAAACATAATTTAAAACCATTAGAGTAAAATAAAATAAAAGTGTTTGGAAGAACAACATGTGAGAAGGGACAATTTTTCACTAATAATGTTCAAAGAACAGATGCAAGTGATTAGAAAGGAAGAGAGTTTGTCCTGCTGTGCAGCAATGCTATAATTTCTTATAGCATGAATTTCCGGGATTATTATTTACCTGAGCCCGGGGCCAACTGTCCCAGATGTGAAACATGGTGTCATAAAGTTGGACGCTCTCTCGAGGTGAAAGGGAAAGATCAGACGGGAATCCGTAGTGTTCGATCTATGTAAACAAAGTTGAGCTTAATATTCCTCTTTTATCTGATGTCTTATCCTTTGCCTCATGGCCACTATCATGAACCCACAGACATTAAAAAGAATTAAACTAAAATGTTCAAATACTGACAGGTGCCAAGCACTTAGAAAATATAACCTGCATGTTTCTTAACTATTAAGATTATTCTTAATTATTAAGATTAAGAAAAAACCTGAAAGTCCACCAAAAACAGCTTTAATGTTACTCCATATGACCCTTCAATGGGATAATTGTGTGTGAACTATCTTCTAATAATTCTAATCAGAGTACTAGCGTGCTGAAAGATTTGTAATTTAGACAAGATGAGACTACCTCCACCCTACAATAAACAGTGAAATTGATTTAATTGTGGAGTCTTCACATTTATGTGTGCCAAGCCAGGATAAAGAAGGCAAATTAGGTATTCTATGACGCTGTTTTAGCAAACTACATTATCCCTGATGCCATCCATAATGTTAAGCATTGATCCAGGCTGAGCTGCCGAGAGACAGCAGTTCTTGGGAGGACTTCCTGGAGTGGACAGCTCTCCAGGAGTCAGCAGCTGCCCCTGTGTGGCATGATAATGGTAAAGGCCACGCAACTCTGCACTTGGCCAGAAACAAGCCTCATGGGATTGAAGATGATCCCTCAGTGCAGGGGGATCAGGGCCAGCTCGCTTGTCCTGCCCAGTCCCTTCCCGCCTGCAGTCATTTTTATGATACAGCTATGAAAGAAAGAACCAAGGTAGATGGTTTTATTCTTTATGTTGACACAACTTTTTTTTTTTTTACTTGCCACTGTTTTTTTTGTTTTGTTTTGTTTTGTTTGTTTGTTTGTTTGGCAATTTGAAGTATACCAAAGAAGATCAGGACTTGGAAGGTCTACTCCCATGCAAACAATCGCCACACATTCAACTGTCAACACACATTTACTAATGCCTGAGCCTTTGCGGTCCTCCTGTACGCATGCTACAAAAATCTAGAAGACTTGAGAATATTCATCCACAGCATGACCTTTGCAACAGTTGTAGGGGTCAGAGCACACTGGAGCAGTTC
Source organism: Oryctolagus cuniculus (assembly GCF_964237555.1). Classification (NCBI taxonomy): domain Eukaryota; kingdom Metazoa; phylum Chordata; class Mammalia; order Lagomorpha; family Leporidae; genus Oryctolagus; species Oryctolagus cuniculus. The sequence goes on from NC_091433.1 coordinate 51,012,310, forward strand.
TGTTGCTTTCCCATTGTTGCATTAATAGCTACTGAGAATACAGGAAAGGCACTTGGATCAAAATGGCAGTGCCAGCGAGCACTCCAAACCACCAACCACCACATATTCATTGCTGCTTAAAGACAACCTGCCTGGAGCCTTTTTTTTTTTTTTTTTTTTTTGAGCACTTAAAAAAAAAAAGAAAGAAACTTGTTAAGATTCATTGTATTTTTTGAAAGGCAGAGCCACAGAGACGGAGGGTGAGAGAGAGAGAAATTTTTCCATCCGTTGGTTCACTCCCCAGACCACCTCAACAGCCAAGCTGGGCCAAGCCAAAGCCAGGAGCTTCATCTGGGTCTCCCACGTAGGTGGCAGGGGCTCAAACACTTGGGCCATCTTCTGCTGCTTTTTCCAGGCCATTAGCAGGGAGCTGGATCAGAAGTGAAGCAGCCAGGACACAAACCAGTGTCCACGTGGGATGCCAGCGTCGCGGGCAGCTTTACCAGCTATGCCACAATGCCCGCCCCTGCTTTGACACATTCTACACAAAATAAATAAGTTCGTAAAACTATTTGGGTATTTAATACTATCTTTGAGATTTATTTACTTATTTATTTGAAAGGCGAAATAACTGAGAGAGACATTTTCCATCTGCTGCTTCATTGCCCAAATGGCCACAATAGTCTGGTCTGGGCCAGGCCAAAGCCAGGAGCCTGGAACCCCACCATGGGTGCAGGGGCTCAAGTACCTGGGCCAGTATCCACTGCCTTCCTGGGCACATTAGCAAGGAGCTGGCTCAGAAGTGGAACAGCCAGGACATCAACTGGCACTCAGATATGGGATGGCAGCTTGGCAAATGGCAGTTTAACCTGCTATGCCACAATGCTGGCCCCACTGGGCTATTTTTAAAATACCAATAACGAAAATGTCAGGTGATCCCTAGAGAGGGTAGAAGGGAAGGTGGAAGGAAGGAGAAATTAAAAAGAAAGCAAAAGAGAAAAGATCTTTTTAATTATGTGTGGGTTCTCGTCTAGAGTCTAGCTTTGGGGTGTAAGTCAGGTAATAGGAATCTTATGTACATTTTAATTTTATTTAGAGTTCGAATTAGGCCATTACCTCACAGAAGAGAAACTCCCCTAATCCTCATAGAAAGCTGTCATCACTTCAATGCATGCAATTGATTTTAATTTTAATTTATTTTTAAAATTTGAAAGGAGGAGAGATCTTCCGTCTGCAAATTCACTCCCTAAACACCTGCAGAAACCAAGGAGCCCAGAATTCAGTCCAAGTCCCCCACGTGGGTGGCAGGGACCCAAGTACTAGAGCCATCATCATCTGCCTCTCAGGTTGTACATTAGCAGGAAGCAGAAATCAGAAGTGGAGCTGAGACTTGAACTCAGTCTCTACAGCACAGGATGTTTCCATATTAACTGCTGCACCAAATGCTTGCCCTACGGTTGCTTTCAGAAACCATCAAATTATCCCAAAGGCCAAAAAGGGATTCTAATTCATCCAGGTATTTTTTTTAAGCAGATCCTACACTTCACTGCTGCTTACAGACAACCTGTCTTGAACCATTCGACACAAAATAAATCATCTTATTTATTTTGGGACTAATAGGTGAAATCAAAGGTTCTGTAGACAATCTACATGAGACGCATCCTGCCCACCATTCACTTAAGAGTTGTCTGCAGTGTTAATTATGTTCTCTGTGCCTCGCCTTCCTCATTTGTAAAATGGGAATAATAACAGGAAGTCCATCATAAGGCTGCTGTTAAACTTAATAAGGTAGGCTATGTAAAATTTTTAGGCCCAAAATAAGTACTCAATTTAGGTTGGTTACTCTTATTTAACATATGTTTAGAAAGCACCTTTCACACACATTTATAAAGACACAAAATTGCCCCCCTCCCCCGCCCGGAGTTATTCTAGCAAGACGAAGAAGACATGCATTCATAGGACTTCTGCAGCAAGTGGATCATGATTGGAGTCACGTAAGATAAACAAGGTGCGATGGAGAGGAGAGAAGATTTTATCCGTTAAGGGAGCCACAAAGGATTCTGAGAAGGTTTCACATTTAGGAGTCACGGAAGGTGAAGAGGATCAGGACAATTGACTTTGGCCATCAGGAATGAAATACTCCATCCAGGAGCATCACACAGCGGAGGGCTCCCATGGATGAATGGAAAGGACACTAGGCAGGGCCACAGAAGACCCGGCTGCTCAGGCTACACTTTGAGCCCTTTGCCTTTAGACGTGCATGCAGAGATCACAACTATGGTTTAAGGATTCTTCATAGGAGAGGTGAATTGAGAATACATCTAACTTTCCTGCTCTGTGGAGAAAGACAAACGACCAAACAATTATTGCAATAATTACAATTATTACTCTGAGTGTCAAGAGGAGCTTCCATGCGCCATCCACAGGAAACGGGATAAGAAAGGATGACCAATACATAAGAATAACTGAGAAATCTTTCCCCACTCACACCGGAATGCCCCAACTGAAATCCTTTTTATGCCTCTACCTTACTGGTTCACTACCCAAACACCAAGTTATCATTGTTTTGTTCTTGAGAATGGCCCTTGACTTGTCTCAGCTAATTCATAGTGATCAGATTCTCACCACAAGCCATCGTTGCACTGAGAGAACAGTTAGGTTAAGAGAAGTGAACAGTTAGAGATGGACACTGAGAAGGCAGAAAATGGGCAAAGATAAGATACAAAAAATAAAACTAAAAAAGCCAGGTTGGAATTTTTAGTGGGTTTTAAGCTTTGTGGAGCCAGACACTAAAGAGGAACCAGTGAAAGCTAGAAAGAACACTCTTCCTTTTCAATACAAATAACATGAAGATAATTAAAATATCTGCTGTAAAAATATCAGTCTGGCAGCTTTTAAACTGCTATATATGCAAACAATTGATATTAGAACAAATATGGCTGAAGTGTTACTTACATGATCTGTTGTTAGTGCAGCACATGGGTGAAAATGTTCAAAGTAGATGTCATCCCCGTTTACTGAGCATATGTACTTCTCTAAATCATTGTATCTCTCTCCATAGAGCACTAGAAATCAAGAGCACCAAGTTCCAAATCAACAGAAATGCAATGACTAGTTTAAAGTAAAAGATAAAATGCATTATGAATATATCAAACATACCAAGTCTAACTTTATACGACTGTCTTATTCGAAAGTAATATTTGGGGAAATTGGTACGACTGGCATGATTCTTTTTAGAAGCAATTTTTTTTTCTATTAAAGCATCTTCTTGTCTCCAGTACTGTTTCACTGACTGCAGCCACCTTAAAAAATGAATGAACATATTATTTAGGCAGAACATGGAACTATTCCTATGAAGCTGAATAGTCTAAGTAAAAAACACTTCAGGTACCTCAAAATTTGGACTTATGGGAATAGGCTCTGGAGCCAGACCACACAAGAATGGATTCCAGCCTCCTTCCTAATTGTTGTGGCTCTTGGCTGAGTCACTCGATCTTTCTGTGCCTTATTTCCACATTTTAAAATGGGATACAGTAGTATCTGAAGTACTACTACAGTAAATCACAAGAGTTCTGGGCATTTAAAATAAGTTATCATAAGCAAAGCCCCTGGGACAGTACCTGGCACATTCCAGGTATGATAGGAGTCTTTGCTAGAATAGTTATTAGTAGGCAGAAATCAAGCCGAATTACAAAATGATGTGGGGTCTTGAATCTTTCAAAGCATCTCCACGAAGCAGGGCCATGGCTCTTAGGGCCCATGGCTGAGTGTGTCCGTGTATTGTTTAATTGTTATTTCTTGGTGAAGGACAAAAGGAAAGGAACACAAATCTATCATTCTGATGAAATATTCTGAGATTGGTGGATTATTTCCCATTCAGTTGCAGGTCTGAGCATGGGAGTCCTTCATTTTCCATTACAGAATGGGGCTTTGCTCAACACCTGCCAGCAGGTGCAAGAGAGAACCAGAAATGAATCATTCAATTCCCCAGAAAGTTATGAGACCCTTCCGAATCCACACAGACAGCATGAAACACACTCAACAGAGATAAACATTTTGTCCAAACTGAAATCAAGTTCATACGCAGTGAGATGTTCAGGGTTACTTATGGTAGCAGAAAGGGCCAGAAAAGGACATCTGATCATGACAAGGAGATGCTCCCAGATTTCTGCTCCAATTTCTCCACCAAGACAATGGACCTATTCAAGAAAAAATTCCTCCATTCAAAAGATGATTTAAAGAAAGCAAATGAACATAAGACTTGAAATCATCATGCATACTTTCCCATTACCTTTAATTGACCATGCCAAGTTAAAATAAATTATGGAAAACTCATGTGACAGAAAATTTTGACAATTTTGACACCTGAATTTCCTTCAAATACCAATAATTCCTCTTTAATTTCAAAAACACCTTTCAAACATGTGTACTTCTCTCCACACCTACTGCTAACTAAGCCACCACCACAACTCAGGTGCATGAACACGATATCCTCCTGACTACCACGGTAGCCTCTTCTCATGCCTCCTACGTTTTTCACATCACAGCCCAAACGCTATGTTTAAAAGAGGAGTGAGATCAAGTCACATCCCTAATTAAATTTCTTCAGTATATCCCCACTGCATGTGGAATAAAACCAACTCCTTAACAGGGTGTATAATGCATGGCATGATTCAGCCCCTGCCACTCTCTCTAGCTCCATTTCAAGCCATCAAGACCACGCAGCCTTGTCTTTGTTCCTTGGACATACTCTTGCTACCCCATAACTTTCACAGTATTGGTCCCACTGCTTAGAATACACTTCCTCTTTTTCATCCAACCATAGAGTTCAGCTTAATGTCACTCTAGAGAAGAGATTTTTCTGGGCACCCATTTCAGAGTTGTCCTCCTACTACCATGATTAAAGAAATGACAACTTCCTCTTTCTTTTCATAGTATGTGGCTTGACATTGTCATTTATGTGTTTATTTGTTTAATTCCTCCTTTCTTGATTGAATTGTAACCTTAGTCCTGGGTATTGCTAGCACTGCCAGAAAGCCTGGCACTGAGCAGGCACTCCTTAAATATCTGCTGAATGAATGAATGCATATCTTTTAATCAAATTGAGGTAGATTCAGAGATGACTCTCAGAGGACACTAAGTTAAATGATGACAATTGGCGGTCAATCAAAGAGGACTTTCAGAACTAGATAAATTATATATGTATATATATATACACACACACACACATGTATATACATATATGTATATATGTGTATATATATGTGTATGTATGTGTATATTTGCCCATTTGGCTTTGTTCTGTAAGGTAACAAATCACACTGCCAAATTTTAACCTCATATCTTGTACTGGACAGCACTTTCCCCTGACCCTGCCGGAACAGACTTTAGCCTTCAAAGCCTTTACTTTTATGTGAAATTAGGATGAGTTACCCAATGCTGTATCACTTCAGAGTTTTGAGATTAGACCACAACTCAAGGTTCTGGATTGCAAAACAAAGTTGATGAATTTTTATAAAGAGCAATATCCAAAAATCCTTGTCATGCAATATACACACATTAACCAAAATTAAACATAATCTATTAGTATCAAATAAATCAAAAGCCCAGCCTGTTTGGTTGCTCCATGTTCTACCAGTAAAAGATAAGTTAACCATTACCTAAGTTATCTTTCCCTCTTTAAACTGGAAATTCCCCAGAGCAAATGAATATTTTTGTAATGTTTCAGGGCTTCTTTGAATAACTATTCTTAATAATGTTGCTTTATCACTTTGTTACATATCTTCCATTTGCTCCTATAAATTTGTATCATTTCATCCTGTTCTCTGGCTGATATTCTGATGTACAGAAGTTACCTCAGAAAGGTTCCCAGGCACTGCTGGATTGGCCAATGGAGAGCCTCGTCAAGGGATCAGAAGACAGGAGAAGGAGGTTGAGGCCAGCACGGCATTGGCTCCCTTCCTGCAAGGTTCCCTTTAGCCAGCTATGCCCCTCTAGTAAAGTAACCACTCCTCACAACGTAGCTAACTCCTAAGAAAATGCTTCCTCACTTTGTCCTTTTAAATTTAGAGGAAAACTACTAGCTCTGGATTTCTTCACAGACATCTTTGAAAAATACCCTGCTTTACTTGTTGCAATTTGAGTGTGCCATTGCTTTCTGTTGGGGCTATGGCTGATAAAATAACCTATATAGTTGAATCACTTGGTAAAGCCCCAAATGTTTTGCATTGGAGATCAAAGATTGGATTTTGAAATCTCTGTCCAGGGTAAGTTATGCTGTGCTGGTTGAATTCTACTCCCCCTGAAACAGTGATCTCTACTGAAAGGTTCCTCTCCCATACAGTGCTCCGTAGAGTGTGCCGATTGAGTCCCAACATAAAGGTTGATGGCAACGTCCAGAAGAAACTGTTGAGAAGGAAGGGCCTCCCACACGTGAACTCCACCCAAGGGAACAGATGTCTCAACCATCTCCTTCACAGTGCTTGTGTACGCTAGGAAATTAATGCAGAGAAATAATAAACCTACCTCATCAAATATAACATATCTGATCTTTTTCACCCATTGTTGACGATGAGGAGCCAGCAGCAGAATTTCAAAGCAGGCAGGCACTGTAATAAGTACCTAAAAATAAAATAGTTATATGAACTAACATTTTGAGCACTTCACTGTGTGCAGTCATTGTTTTAAGAAAGTACAAGTTAGGCTTATGAGTCCCAAGTGTATCTGCTGATAACTAGGATATCATAGTGCTTCTAAGAATTGTTTGACTAGAGTTGTTAGGTACGAGTTTGAACAAAATGAAACTCCATTGTTTTTGTAGGTCAAAATGATAAATTATCAGATCTGAAGTCTACAGTATTACTTACAAACATTCAAAGTTTAATAATAGAAATTGTTCATTGTCACAGGTTTGATTCTATAAAATCTGACCCTGACACAGAAGATGTTTATTAAGAATTGAAAACCGGGTGTTGGGGGAGAGAATTAGGAAGAGGGAGAAGCCGAACTACAAAGCAGGCCTGATAGAACCTTAGCAAACCTAGCTCAGAATTCTTGAGCGAACACTGTCCTTCAGAGCTGTTCCACATTAAGCGACAATGGCCAACTGTTTATACCCTTCCTTAGCTCAGGTACTAAGGACTGTGGTGGTAGTACAGGGAGTGCAGACAGAATCTTGCCCACACCTTCTGCATCTGAGCGGCAAGTCCCTTTTTTAAAGGTGACCTAAGAGAGCGCATCTCCGTATCTGCCACATAGTGTTCTAAATCATGGTTCACTCTTGATTTAGCATTGAATATCTAGGAATTCAATAAAGGGGAAAACTTTCCATGATGTAATCAATACCAAATATCGTATCTGAATTTGTGTATTCTAAACAGATATTTATCAAGAGATAATATTTCTGATTAGAAATTGGTGTTCCTTAAGTTTTTATAATTTATAGGATTGTTCAGATCATTTTGAATTTATTCATAAACCAAGATGTACTATGAACTATATTTGAAATTTAAAAAAAATTGAAGTATCCATATTTAGTGATGAGTTCTATTTATCTATAGCAAAATTACTTTTTCTCTAAAGCTCTTGTCTGTCATCAATTCAAGGAAGTTATTTTCTCAAGGCCTCAGGAAGAGAAATGCAGGTACTGTTACATAATTCAATAATAAGTTGGTTAATTCAAAATCCTACCTGACAGTTCAGGGCATCGTGACGATAATCCCTTGTAAAAACACCACACAGAGCCTCCCCATTTGGCAGCATTTTGGCATAACGATTCTGAACAGTTGCTGCTACTTGATTAACAAGGGCCTGGTTGACAAGAAAGGGATCCATTAATCACATAACCGTGTCCACAGGTGACTACAAGAACTGCCTACGAATAAGTTCTACTAAGAGCATAGAAAGTTTAACAACCTCCTCCCTCTACCCCTCCACACTCTAAGTACCCCACGGTGCTCTGAGATACTACACTAAGCAGACAAACCTCATCAGTACACATCAACATTAACTAAAATGGGGGGGGGGGTGTTTCTATCAGAAGGAGGAAAAAAAAAAAAAACAGTGGGGCTAGTGTTGTGGTGTAGCAGGTAAAGCTCCTGCCTGTGACACCATCATCCCATATGGGTCCTGGTAGGAGTCTTAGCTGCTCCGCTTCTGAACCAGCTCCCTGCTAATGCACTTGGGAAAGCAGCAGAAAATGGCCCAATTCTTGTGCTTCTGCCACCACATGGGATACCCAGAAGAAGCTCCTGGCTCCTGGCTTTGGCCTGGCCCAGTCCTGACTGTTGTGGCCATTTGGGATGTGAACTAGAGGATGGAAACTCTCTCTTGCTCCTGTTCTCTCCTAGTCTTTCTTTCTCTCCCCATCTCCCCACCCTACACGCTCTCTGTAACTCTTCCTTTCAAATACATAAATATATCTTTGAAACAAACAAACACACACACACACACACACTGCTTGGGATACTGGCATCCTGGGCCAGAGTGCCTGGGTTTGAGTTCCAGATCCATTTCCAGTTCTAGCTAACTGCCAAGCATACCATGGGAGGCAGCAGGTGATGGTTGTGCTTGGGTACTGGGATCCCTGCCACCCACACAGGAGATCAGGATTAAGTTCCAAGTTCCCTCTGGCTTTGGCCTGGCTCAGCCCTGTTGCAGGCATTTAGGGAGTGAACCAGCGGATGAAAGAGAGAGAGAGAGAGAGAGAGAGAGAGAGAGAGAGGTCCTCCATCTGATGGTTCATTCCCCAACTGGCCACAGTGGCCAGAGCTGTGCCAATCCGAAGCCAGGAGTCAGGAGCTTCTTCTGGGTCTCTTATATGGGTGCAGGAGCCCAAGGCCATCTTCCACTGCTTTCCCAGGCCATAGCAGAGAGCTGGATTGGGAGTGTAGCAGCTGGATCTTGAACCAGTGCCCCATATGGGAAGCTAGTGCATCAGGTCAGGGCATCAACCCACTGCGCCACAGCGCCAGCCACATAAATTTTTTTTTTTTTTTAAAGAAAAGTCAAGCAAGGGATAACCATGGTTGAATTTTGTCTCCTATATTTGATGACTCCCTCCAGATACCTGAGGTGACATGTTCTAGGTAAACCACGTTCTAGGTACAACCACGTTCTAAGTAAAGAAGGTAGCTTGCCCAGGGGAATCCACATGCGTGGAAACTTATGAACCTCTATTTCACACCTTATGAAAAAAAATCCAAGTTGATTAAAATGTAAATTTTAAGACAAATTCATAAAGCTAGTATTAACGTGTACTTTCATAGATTAGAGTAAAAGCATTCAAGAAAACTCCAAATGAAAATATCGATAATTGAATATACAAAGATATTAATATTGCTATCATTGAAACTATCATAATGCAACAAAATGACCTAATAACTGAAACTATATTCTTTATATGGCAGAGAAAATTTTTTAAAAATTTACTTATTTGGGGATGGCACTGATTAAGCTGCTGCATCCCATACCTGAGTAGTAATTCAAGTCTGAGCTGCTCTGCTTCTGGTCCGGCCCCGTGCTAATGTGCCTGGGAAGGCAGCAGAGGGTAGCCCAAGTGCATCGGCCCTGCCACCCATGTGGGAGACCCAGGTAGAGTTCCTGGTTCCTGGCTTCATCTTGGATCAGCCCTGGCCATTGTGGCCATTTGGGAAGTGAACTGGCAGGTGGAAGATCTCTGTCTCTCCTCCTTTCTCTGTCACTCTGCCTTTAAAATAACTAAAAATAAATCTGAAAAAAAAATTGTTTGAAAGACAGAAACACAGAGATCTCCTATTTACTCCCCAAAGGTGTGCAATGGCCCACTGCCAGGGCCAAAGCTAGGAGCCAGAAACTCAATCTAAGCAAATCTCTTGAGCCATTACTGCTGCCTCCCAGGGTCCACATTAGCAGGAAGCTGGAATCCGGAGTGCAGCCAGCTGTAGAACCCAGGTACACTGATATGAGCATCCTAGCCAGCAACTTAATGACTAGGCCAAACACCTGCCCCAGAGAAAGAGTTAATAACCTTATTATGCAAGTTTTAAAAAATCAGTGAAGACAACCCTCTCCAAAAGAAGTAGGCAAAGGCAACCTACAAATAGTCCATGAACAAAGAAATGACAAAAATCATTCTTCAAAGCGCCCAAATCACTTGGAGTAACAGAAATACGAATTTCAACATAGTATGTCATGTTAGAAAAGGTGAAGGACGTCCATGCCATATACTAGCAGTGGGAGAAGAATGGAGCTCACGTTCTGGAAGAGTAATTTGGTCCTGTGGATTGTGTTTGAGTTACAGTAGGAAGGCTCACTATGCCGCCCTTTCCCATGAAGCTAGAGTATTCTATGCCCTGGGAGTGGCCTCTGGGCTAGGCCTCCCCGCCCCACCAAGTAACCACCTTAACAGAATCAGGTAGGGGGTCCAATGCCAGCCTAATACAGCTGAGGCTCCTAGAACACTGGGCACAGGCCCGGCCGTCTCCGCTACTGTCCTTGTTCACTCCTGTGCTGTTTAACTGTGTACTCCAGCCAGGCAGGACAGGTACTGACGGGCTCGCTGGCCGCCATCAGTAACTCCCTTGAGAAAAGGCAAATGTCTCTCCCAACTGGAGTTCTGGGAGGTTACCTTTCTAACTAGTGAACACTGGATGTGAGCATTCTCGGGAGCCTGGGCTCTGCTGGTGCAACAATTGATATAGTCAGTAGTTCGCTTATTGACTCCACTTCTAATATTTTAATTTTTCCTTGATTGTCAAAACACCTATTGATTTTTGTAATCACAAAAAAATTTAATTTCAACTAATTGTATTTTTTAACTTGGTCCTGACCAGTATGACACATTTTCCTAGATACTAAAATGTAGTCTGAATTCATTTTAGTCTGTAAAGTTAGAATCACCCCAGCTAAATGTGGCTTTTTTAAGAGTGACCACAGGAGGCCGGTGCCGTGGCTTAACAGGCTAATCCTCCGCCTAGTGGCGCTGGCACACTGGGTTCTAGTCCTGGTTGCCCCTCTTCCAGGCCAGCTCTCTGCTGTGGCCCGGTAGTGCAGTGGAGGATGGCCCAAGTGCTTGGGCCCTGCACCCCATGGGAGACCAGGATAAGCGCCTGGCTCCTGCCTTCGGATCAGCGCGGTGCGCTGGCTGCATTGGAGGGTGAACCAACGGCAAAGGAAGACCTTTCTCTCTGCTGTCTCTTTCTCTCTCTCTCTCACTGTCCACTCTGCCTGTCAACAACAACAACAACAACAACAACTTAAGAGTGACCACAGGGGCTGGTGCTGGTGCTGTGGCAAAGTAAGTAAAGCTGCCGCCTACAGTGCCGGCTTCCCATTCGGGCACCAGTTCATGTCCCAGCTGCTCCACTTCCAATCCAGCTCTCTGCTATGGCCTGGGAAAGCAGTAAAGGATGGTCCAAGTCCTGGGGCCTCTGCACCCGCATGGGAGACCCGAAAGAAGCTCCTGGCTTTGAGTTGGTGCAGCTTTGGCAGTTGTGGCCATATGGGGAGTAAACCAGAGGTTGGAAGACCTCCCTCTCTCTCTCTCTCTCTCTCTCTCTGCTCTGCCTTCTCTGTAACTCTGTCTTTCAAATAAACAAGTAAATCTTAAAAAAAAAAAAAAAGAGTGACCACATGAAATACCAAAGACTTGTGAATGAGGGCAGGAAAACATACTCTCCATACATCAAACTTTCTTCTATACGACAAAATCATTCTGCTTTTAAGTCCCAAATTCAACAGTACTACACGTGAAAGAAATGCAGTAACAATCTGGATTGAGAGGCAGACCCATCATCAATGCCCAGGGAAGACTGGATCCATTCCATAGACTTTGCAGAGGCGACATGAGGTCCTGAGGTGATTCAACATTGCCCAGGCTGCTTCCCCATCAACCCAAGCATAACTTTTACCTACAAGATACCAAGATCTGGTTTATTTCTTAAAGTGATTTTAAAGCAAGTGTTATTTTAGTCTTTGAACCTAGAATGAGAAAATCAAAGCTGACATAGTGAACCAGATCTCTCACACGGGAACGTGTATATTTTCACAGAGAAGGTTCTGGAACACACACGAATATTACGTCCAGTTGGACACTACCTTTGTTGGCGCCACGTACACGACCACCCCTTCATTGCTCTCCTTCAACACTTTCTCCATGCAATAGTAGGAGGCATAGGTTTTGCCCGAGGACGTTGGGGCCACGATCACTGCCGACTCATGGTTGTCCACTACATCCAGGAGCTCTCGCTGTGGGGAGCACAGCACCATTTGTGTCAGTAATGGCAACAATGTTATGACTATTACCAAAACCAATACATGAGTGCACTTCCAGCAGGGTCCTCTGAACCATAAATGGGACGACTGGGAGTTGCAAACACAAGATGTATTGGAGAATCGGAAGAACTCATGCCATTCTCTCAAAAGAGATCATCTTTATGCTTTTGAGAATCTAAAGATGGGGTATACGTGAAAAATGGCAAGTCTGACTAAAACATCTCATTATTGGGAAGATTTTCTCTTTTTTTGTAGTTATTTATCATTTACTAAGTGCAGAATGGCCTTGAGAAATCAAGTTCCAGAAAGTAGTCAGGGGGCCAGCACTGTGGCGTAGTGAGCTAAGCTTCCGTCTGGGGTGCTGGCAACCCACATGGGCACTGGTTCATAACCTAACTGCTCTTTTTCTGATCCAGCTCTCTGCTATGGCCTGGGAGAGCTGTAGAAGATGGCCCAAGTGCTTGGGCCTCTGTACCCAACGTGGGAGACCTGGAAGAAACTCCTGACTCCTGGTGTCAGATCGGCTCAGCTCCAGCCACGCGGCCATTTGGGGAGTGAATCAATGGGTAAAAGACCTTTCTCTCTGTCTCTCTCTCTCAAACAAATAAAGTCATTTTTGTTAAAAAGTAGCCAATATTGATTTTTGATGGTAAAAAAAAAAAAACGCCTGAGGAGAAACATCCAAGATTCTTAACTTGACTAACTCATTTTCTACTTTCTTTCTGTATAAAAAAAAGAAATACTTATTTATTTTTCAAAGAGTTACAGAGAGAGAGGGAGAGACAGTGAGATAGCAAGAGGGAGGGGGAGAATCTTTCATCTGCTAGTCATTCCCCATATGGTTGCAAAGCCACCATTGGGCCAGGCCAAAGCCAGGAGCCTAGAGCTTTACCCAGGTCTCCCATGTGGGTGGCAAAGGCCCAAGCACTTAGGCCATCTTCTGCTGCTGTCCCAGGCATTCTTTCAGGGAGCTGGATTGCAAATGGAGAAGCCGGGACTTGAACCGGCACCCATACAGGATGTCAATTTTGCAAGTGGCAGTTTAACCTGCTGTGCCACAACGTCAGTCCCTCTTCTACTTTCTTTATAGAAGAATTCAAAACAGGCACCTTCTTTGGAAAGCACAAGGGGGCTTCTTCTCAACAAGCTATGCTTTTGTTTCACAATGACTAGCCAAAAAAGAATTATAATCCTATATGAGGGGTGAAGATGGAAAAACATCTCAAAATGCCAATCTGCACACGATTTTCAGTCTATGCCAACTCCCAGCCATCCCTAAATGAAGCAGGGCATAAGAGGAATCACAGTGTCTATCTTCCTTCTTGTGAAAACACAAGGTACACATTTAAGGCACGCCACCACCAACAATATAGGAAAGGTAAAGTCTGCTTCTGAATGGGATGGTCTACTAAGACCAAACTTAGGAAAACTGCATTTTTGTAGGTAAACACGCTCAATGTTTTAATAATTTTGTATGGTTCAATGTATGCAGAAATGCATCTTTTCAAAATTTTATACCTATCAGTAGTTATTTTACATATATTTATAGAAAAATAGCTACTCCGTTGATAAATAACACTGCCCAAATTTCTCAGTGCAGCTTTCTGCAGTGACTTAGGGATTTCTACTGACACAAGGCCTCAGAGGCTGCTCCATAATGAATCAGTGGATGGCACAACAGACCTCGTAACTACACGTGTGAATCCATCTAAGTACCCTCAAGGAAATATCCAGCCTATTAAAATTTCACTTAGAAAAGTCTAGAGTTGCCATTTCCAATAACAAAATATTTTAAATGACATGACTCAATATTAAGAAAGTCATGTCAACTATAATACGTAGAGCTACTACATTGAGAAACTCCCCAGATGGCAATAAGCAAATACGGGGGTTGGCACTGTGGCGTAATAGGTAAAGCTGCTGCCTGGGCACCAGTATTCCATGAGCACTAGTTCAACTCCTGGCTGCTCCACTTCCAATCCAGCTCCCTGCTAATAGCCTGGGGAAGTGGTAGAAGATGGCTCAAGTGCTTGGGTCCCTGTATCTGCGTGGGAGACCTGGAGGAAGCTCCTGGCTTCAATCTGGCCCAGCTCTGGCCATTGTGGCCATTTAGGGAGTGAACCAGTGGATGGAGGGTTCCTTGTCTGTCTCTAACTCTACCTTTCAAATACATAAAATAAATCTTTAAGAAAAAAAAAAGAAAACAATAAATAACTACAAGAATTCTTGTTTCGTTCACATCATTACCTGCCATGTGTCAGGAATAAAATCCTGGATCCTGGGGTCCGGGTCCTTTCTCTCCTCCCGGATCAAATAATGCCCCATGTACTGCAGTTGAAACCGTGCTGGTCCAAGGCCAACTGAATACTTAATCATTTTCATCTTTGTTTCATCTCCTATAGCCTGCATTATTTTAAAATTCATTTGGAAAGACATTTTAAATTATAACATCATTTATATAATAAAAATATTTATTGTTAAGCACAGTCTACGTGAAAAGCATTTTACCACCTTTTAAATCTCATGAAAATGTTTACCCCTTAAGTCATCATCTTTCCTAGGGCTAAATCAGCAGACAGCAAGATTTCCAAATACACCTCATGGCATTTAAAGACACTTGAATAGTCGCACTGTAGTCTTGACATGTTTTGCTAGGATCAAGTATAGGTTTAGTTTTAAGTATCTGGATTTTCCAAACAAACATTTGTGCAAATTTTCTAATTCTAGACTCCTTCAAAACTGGACAGTTGGATAAATAATATTTTCAATTAAAAAATCTATAAGAGATTTGCATGTCAGTCTATGTATACCTAATAACACCTCTACCAAAACAAGCTATTCTGAAAACATTACCTGGGTTGGACATAAAGAACTGGCCAACTCATGAAATCCCAAATAGTGAAGACATCTGGCTATGAGTTGCTGATCTGGTTCTTGCAAAAGTTCTGGATATTTTTCCACCAAGGAGTGGATCCTTTTCATCATTTGAACAGCTATACTTAAGTCTTTTGTGGTTTTTCCTTGGGAAAGAATAAATAATAGCTGAAATTAATAAAGATGTATCATGTAGTCTATTAGTCTTTTTTTTTTTTCAAAGATTTATTTTTTCCAAATGTGTCAGAAATCTTCCATCTTCTGCTTCATACCCCAAATGCCTGCCACAACTAGGGCTAGGCCAGGCAGAAGCCAGGAGCCAGGAAGTCCATTTGGGTCTCCCATATGGGCGGCAGGGACTCAAGTACTTGGGCCATCATTTGCTGACTTCCTAGACATATTAATAGGAAACCAGAAGACAAGTGGAGGAGACAGGACTCACAATAGCATTTTAGTACAGGGTGCAGGTATACCAAGCAGCAGCTTAACCCTCTGCACCACAACACTCACTCGATCTATCACTCTTAATTTCATTTTTTTTTTGCATTAATGGAGGCTTTGGAATAGAGAGCACTAAATAAAATAAAATTAAAATTCAACTATCCATACTTTATTATCTCCAAGGCTTATTGGGAAGTAGCTATGTCTGTGTTGGGAAGATAAAAAAAGCTTAATTTTCATGATATAGAAACAGGTAAACGATCAAGTTTATAGAAGTTTATGGCAAATAAAAAAAATCTATTCTCAAGTTGCTACTTTTTATGCCTCCTCTACCATGTTAAAAAAATGTGTGTATGACTTCAAATATCTGGTTAAAAACCTAGCAAAATTGAGACCTATTTTTGATTATAAAGAAATATTTAGTGTTATCACTGAAATCCATCAATTAAGTCCATCTATTCTAAGTATCAGATCTGGACTTTGCTAATATCACTCCATTTCTTTATAATCATAAATATCCTTTTTATTCCTCCTCTCTATTAATATTTTCATATTTACCACACAAGGGCTGTTGCAGTTCCACAATCCATCTAAAGCCTATGTTTTATCTAGTTAATAAATGTTACCAAACACCTAGCAAATGCTGTAAGAGGGATTGTAACTAATATTTCTTCTCTAGATTGCATAACACTAGATGCATAACACTTGATCAGCTCAAACTGAGCAATAGAGACAACAGGAGTTACATGAGCCTGGAATACCCAAGGTAGGTTTTGTAGAAAGATAATTCATGAAACGATTGAGAATAGATAGAATGAAGGTATCATGGCTAACACTACTACATCATTGCCTACTCAGCAAGTATGACCCAAAATTCCTAATTCACCTCCCTGTATTATTGGAAGCATCAACGTATGTAAGTCAAAGCCTACATTTGCCAGCATCCATTGTGATTAGATGTGGCCTTGTGACTAAGTTCTGACTAATGATATGTAATCAGAAGCTTTTAGTGGCTAGAAAAGATCCTTAAAGGAGAGACATAGAGCGGAGATGGTTTTGCCTTTCTACCTTTCTCCTAATATCTGCTAAAAGCAGTCATCTGGGGCTATGAGGTGTCTTGAAGTCATGTGCCAAGGATGGTGGAATGCGAAGATGAGGAGCATGGATCACTGATGGCATTTTGGAGCTCCCACAGCAGCCCTAGGAGCCTGCATCTAAATGAGTGAAATAAAATTGTGTTCTTTAAGTCACTGTTAACTCTGGTTTCCTTTAGTAGCAGAAAACTGCAAATCCAGATTCAACAGCTTGGTTGAGGAGAGAAACGTAAGGTAAGACTTACACCCTGGCTGGGATACGATATATAGTGAGAGGCTGGCATTGCACATGGAAGGTAGGAGGATGAAAGTGGCTGCAAGGCAAAGGAAGACCCTGAACGTTGTGTGATGAATGAGCTCAAGTGGGAAGGTGCTCAAGACTGACGGCTGAAGCAGGTTTACTCACATGAGTTGTTTGGAGATAATGAAACGTGGCCATTTCACCTGCTAGCAATGTACAGCGCTCTACCCAGCCCATGTTCCCCTATCTTCTTTTTTTCTACTACCTGCTGTAGAAATTATGAAGTAGAACACACGAAATCCACAGCAACTTTGGAGGAACTTAGGATGAGAGGCAAGCACACGTAGAGTTTTACTCTGAAATAACAGGTTTACTCTTTGGATCTCAAAGACGAATGACAAATTCTCTCTGGGAGCCTCAACATCTTTGCTGGCTTCCTTAACTATACCAGTAACTTTGGAAATAGTCATTTTCCAATCTCCGATCATGATCATTACTGTGCTGAGTATTTGCTACTGTGTGAAATTCCATTGCTCACTGATAAAACATTGAGATAATGTTGCCTATATACAATCAAAAAATGTGTGTAAGCCTTCTAACACCAATTTCCAGTTTATAAATGACAACTATCATTATCTTGGTATTAATCCTCGATTCACCAAAGTAGAAAACCAGAACCATATACCTTTACCTCGGCAATGCTCTTTCCATGCTGTGAAGCAGGCAGTCAGCCCTGCGATTTCAACTCGAAATTTCACCGAGTTACTTTTACATGATTTCAAAAAATCTTCGAGGTTCTTTATTCCAGAGATTAGGTTCTCTTTCATTTCCTCTTCAATAGAGAATGACAGAGCATTCCATTTTTGTTCTTCTTTCTGTTCTTCCTTGGCAAATAACCTCTTCTTATTCTCTCTGGTAATTATTTCAGCTTTAGTCTCCTGCCCAACAGCATAGAAACATACAAAGCAACAAGTTGGAAATATTCCGTGATGCTATTTCATGAATGAGGCAACATTTTGGGTGTGTATTGAGGACTTCAACTATCATTCCATTCTTTGAAGTCATGAAAAAAAGTCTTACAATTAAGCCCGTTTACTAAAAACATATGACAATACAACTTAGTAAGTATACAGGCTTTCTGTAGACAACATGCTAGGTTTCTGAGTGGTAGAAATTCTAAGTAAAAGATTCAAAGTGATACAATCGGACACATTAGCCCACTGACACAGCCGCACTCACTGCTTTCTGGAATCCCCTTTCTCCTTCCATTTCCCTCCCTAGCCACCTGCTTCCTTCCCTACTTGTTTGTCGAGATTTTTCTACCACAAGGCTTTCCTTTCACTCAAGCCTAACTTGTGTATCCCTCCTCTGCCTGCCATACGTCAATCAAAGCACTCAGCAACAAGTACTGTAGTTGTATTTAATTATCATTCTTCCTCCCTAGATTGCAACCCTTGAGACAGAAACCCACCATAGTTATCTGTCAGCTCAAAACACTTAGTCCATAACGTGTGTGAATGAATGGGAAAGAGAAAGGAAATAACGGAGTGAATATTTTCCAATTTGACTTAAACATATTGCAGATCCACTTTTTACTATGCTTTTACCAATCTGACTTATTAATATACTAAGATAAGTCAGAATTGTTATAACAAAACAAATCTGGCTACTTTCCACGAGTCTAGTTAGTCATGACATTAATATGTAAACGTTTTCCTATGATGAAGTTAACTTTGGCTATCACCTCTATTTAAATCTGATGAATCACATTAGAGCTTTTTTTTTTAAAGATTGATTTTTATTTATTTGA
Organism: Oryctolagus cuniculus; assembly: GCF_964237555.1. Classification (NCBI taxonomy): domain Eukaryota; kingdom Metazoa; phylum Chordata; class Mammalia; order Lagomorpha; family Leporidae; genus Oryctolagus; species Oryctolagus cuniculus. The sequence continues at coordinate 51,031,001 of NC_091433.1, forward strand.
AAGACAGAGTTACATAGAGAGGTAGAGGCAGAGAGAGAGAGGTCTTCCATTCCGTTGGTTCACTTCCCAGATGACTGCAATGGCCAGAGCTGAGCTGATCGGAAGCCAGGAGCCAGGAGCTTCTTCCCAGTTTCCCACGTGGGTGCACAGGACCAAATACTTGGACCACCTTCTACTGCTTTCCCAGGCCACAGCAGAGAGCTGGATCAGAAGAGGAGCACCTAGGACTTGAACCCACACCCATATGGGATGCTGGCACTGCAGGCTGGAGCTTTAACCCACTGCACCACAGTGCTGGCCCCTGCATTAGAGCTTTTGCCGTGCTTAATCATCCAAGTTTTATATGTTGGTTCTATCTGGTACGATTCTGTCTCATTAGGACAAGGGTGACTCTTAGGCTTTGGCTATGTATGATGAATATGCAGATTTACTTGAATATTCAGATTTACTAAACCATTTCTAGGAGAGCATTTATACAGCTGAGGGTGTTTGACTCCCTTGAGATAATTTAATTTCTAATAATGCAAAAGGAGACGAAAAGCATGAATTTTTCAGTCTTGGTACTATTTAAAAGACTTTTTCATAAATGTTCTATTTTATAACATAACTCCAAAAAGGAGGGAGAGACATTTGGTAATTGGTTAAAATGCTGCTTGGGATGCCAGTATTTCATATCTGAGTGCCTGGGTTCCAGCTTCCTGCTAATGCACACTGCTGGAACCAACAGCTGATGGCTCAACTCCCTGCCATCCACTTGGGAGACCTGCATGGCGATCTGGCCTCCTGGCTACAGCCTGCCCAGGCCCCAGCTGTCCTGGGCATTTAGGGAGTGAACCAGCAGCTGGATGCTCTTGCTCTCTCACTCTCTAATAAAATGAAAATATGTCAAAAGAAGTTTTTAACAGTAGAATAAACCTTTTGATACTCTTAAAAAAGTAAACATTTAATTGAGTGTTGTCATTGACAATAAAACTGGCCATAAATACAAAGAGGAGGTAGTCACCATGAGGAGGAAAACCAGGAACCAGAGCTGGTGTGGGAAGGCTTCTTTATGACTAAAGTAAAACATGGTGGCTGGCGCTGTGGCGAAGTGGGTAAAGCCACCGCCTGCAATGCCGGCATCCCATATGGGTGCCAGTTCGAATCCCAGCTGTTCCACTTCTGATCCAGCTCTCTGCTATGGCCTGAGAAAGCAGGAGAAGATGGCTCAAGTCCTTGGGCCCCTGCACCCATGCAGGAGACTGCAAGAAGCTCCTGGCTCCGCATCAGCACAGCTCCAGCTGTTGCGGCCACTTGGAAAGTGAACCAGCTGATGGAAGACCTCTTTCTCTCTCTCTGTCTCTGCCTCTGTAACTCCACCTTCCAAATAAATAAATCCTAAAAAAAGTAAAATATAAAATACTTCCCATTTCTGCTTGGGATTTTGAAGGAGTTCAAGGACAAAGCCTTCACAGAAGGACTGAGGACCTTTTAGAATTACCTGCTATTTTTAATGTTATCTTGAGTAGAATATCCAAGAGGCTTTTCTTGGTAAGTTCTTGAACCTATGGACGATGCCTATCCCTCAGAATTCTAAAGCCTCACTCCCTGCCTGTTAGAGGCACGGCAGAAGCAGCCCACTGATCTTGATAAAATTTTCCAAAAATAAGTATTCAGAAGTTAGAGTTGAAATGTGTTTTTTCTTTTTATGGTCTTTGTTTTACATACATTAATTCCACCATGCTTACTTCATGGTGAAGTAAATGCCTGTTTTGTTTCTCTCCTTGTTGTTTCTTGAACCGCAAGGAGACAGAGAGGGAGTTAGAAAGAACCCATCTTCTGGTTCATTCCCCAAATGCCTGCAATGCCCGGGACCAGAGCCAGGAGCCTGGAGCCTGGAACCCAAGGCAGATCTTTCACATGAATGGCAACAGCCCGACCACTTCAGTCATCACTGCTGCCTCCCACAGTCCACATGCAAAGGAGAAGAATTCAGAGCCAGAGCTTGGAATCAAACCCAGGCGTTCCGATGTGAGATGTGGATGTCCCAAACGCCTATCTCATGACTTTTTTCTTCAGTTTCTGTACTTAGACGTTAATATAGCTGATAGGTCACCCGTATAGAAGGAAGAAAGTGATTAGTTAATTATTCAACCACTTCAGAAAAGGTTAGCTCTATGGATCTTCATAATTAAATCAAAAGTAAGTATTTCTATTTTTACTACCTTTATGAAAAAGATTTTCATTGTCATTAACTAATAAACAACCATCTTTTGAGTGTTACTTCACCATTTCTAAGTCTAGTCACTTAATGCTTTATATTCTTTTTCAAATATAGATGTACATTATTATATAGATCTGAGAGTTTTTTATATGAAGATTAGACTTTCTTAGTAAGAAAAGTAATAAGTAATTATATATAAAAAGAACAGGCAACATATGGAAAGAAGCTACCAAAGGGATGAATAGATATCAAGTTAAGAAAAACAAAAGTAAAAATATTTTATACAGTTTCTAGAACATACATGTGCCTTTTTGTTCTTGGGTTCACCAAAATTCTTCTTTGGCTTAGTAGCTTCAGTTACGATGAGTTTTGAAGAGACAGATTCTAATGAATTTCCATAAAACCGTTGAAAAACATGATATTTTTGCACAGATCTTAGTACACGTGGGTCTCTAGAGTTTTCTGAAAAACAAACAAAAGACTTAAAAAGTGACATTATTTTATTTTCCATGGAGAGGCAATGTCACTAACTCTTCACACCAGACCACCCACACATGCACTTTTCCTTCTAGTTTATAACAGTAATGTAATTTGATGACCTTTCAGGAGGGTATCTTAAATCAGACAGCCTCTTGTCTGTTGAATAATTCCTTATCTTAAATGGCCAGTGCTGTGGCACAGTGGGCTAAGCCTCCACCTGCAGCAGCAGCATCCCACATGGGCACCAGTTCGTGTCCCGGCTGCTCCTATTCTGATCCAGCTCTCTGCTGTGGCCTGGGCAAGCAGTACAAGATGGCCCAACTCCTTGGGCCCCTGCATGACGTGGGAGACCTGGAAGAAGCTCCTGGCTCCTGGCTACGGATCAGCCCAGCTCTGGCTGTTGCAGCCATCTGGAGAGTGAACCACCAGATGGAAGACCTCTCTGTCTCTCCCTCTTTCTGTAACTCTCCCTCTCAAACAAAATCTTTAAAAATACTAATCATAATTCCTTATCTTAAAGGAGGAAGGTGACAAAATATTCATGGTCTACCTCCAAAAGCAATCAGAGTGTTAGAAATATTCTAGGCGTTACCTCTGGCATGTGCACTGAGAACGAGGTTAGGAGGAACAGAGGCTGAATCAAGAAGTCAGCTGTCAAAGATACTCTGACTCCTTTGATCACAGCATAGACGAATAGTGTGCACTGGGCCTTCATCAATGAACTGAGCTTGGAAGCTGATGGAAGCACTTGCTACAGCAAAACCCAGTAACAGAGGAAATCCCATCAATCAAGGTCTGATTTACTCCCACCCTCCCCCAAAACCGTAAAACTCACTTAAATTGAATAACTAAATGACTTTTTTTTCTATGTCTGTGTCTACCTCATCAAACCAAGCCACTTTGAGGATATCGACAGTTAATCTACAGTGTCCCCTTGCAGACTCTTCGTACCTGTTTACAGAAGCAGATTGGTAAGTATTTTACAAAAACATGCTTACTACACACGCTTCTAGATTGGTAGAGTACGTTTTGTTCACTCTAAGGAGGGTGGTATAAGCACAGGGCTAGACCAAAGTGAGAAGAAGCCAAGGAACGGACCAGGGAGGCAAGTTCCCTGTTTCTATCTCTGTTGATCTACACGTAGTGATTCATGGCCTCCCTCTTGCAGCTGCAGCAGCACTGAAGACGAAGGCACGTGCACAGCTGGTACTTTTTACATGCAGTCCACTCAGTGGTGTGAGAATAGTTAGATCTTCTTGAAAGACAATGATTGCAATATATCTGATTATAAACAAAACACAGGTTTCTTAAACCCCAAGCCATCTTTCCCTAAAATAGCTTCTAGCCTCTGTGGAAACAAAGGCTGTATTTGTCCACTCCCTACTAAGACATCCACATCCACAGGACCCTCAGCCAAGAAGCGGGCACTTTTCATGGCTACCTTCCCTGATGGACATCTACTCTTATTTAAACATTTCATTGAACGTAGTGATCACTTTTTCACTATAAAATAAGTGGAACTGCTTCCAATCTGCTCCACCGGAGTCACAGAGCTCACCGTCAAACTGGCCCTTTGTCCTGTCATATTCATCGCTGAGGGGCTTGTGAGAGTGCCAGTGCACCAGTTCATCAAATTCCTTTTGTTTAACCAATGAAGTAACAACAGGATCATCGCTGTGAACAGAAAGAAACAGACGCATATTTGGAATGGCATGCCTCCTAACGTAGCCCAGCACAGATTCCACTTCTTTTTTTTTTTTTAACAGGCAGAGTGGACAGTGAGAGAGAGAGAGACAGAGAGAAAGGTCTTCCTTTGCCATTGGTTCACCCTCCAGTGGCCGCCGCGGCCGGCGTGCTGCGGCCGGCGCACCACGCTGATCCGATGACAGGAGCCAGGTCTTCTCCTGGTCTCCCATGGGGTGCAGGGCCCAAGCACTTGGGCCATCCTCCACTGCACTCCCGGGCCATAGCAGAGAGCTGGCCTGGAAGAGGGGCAACCGGGACAGAATCCGGCGCCCCGCCCGGGACTAGAACCTGGTGTGCTGGCGCCGCTAGGTGGAGGATTAGCCTAGTGAGCCGCGGCGCCGGCCAGATTCCACTTTATAATAGTATTTCTGAAAGCCACAGCTCCCTTCTCTCTTTCTTTGCTGTGAGGCGGATGGCGGATTAGAGGCTTATGAAACCGGAAACCACTTTGTGTCTCTTATAGTCCCACCAATGGCACCAAAGAGCCTTTCATTCATTCACTCGACACTTGCAAGTGCAGCAGCTTCCTCTGAGAGGAGAGCCACAGATACTTACCTTGGAATGATCAAAGGGCAAGTGAAAATTTTGGTATTAAATCCACCATGTGTTACAAGTGCATACAGCATGTAATCTGCAGCATTTGAAAGAACCTTTAATAAGTGTCCCAGCCACGCCACGCCACGCCAGCATTAACTGAGGCACACTTGGGGTCCTGTACCTTTTCAGGAAAGGCAAATCTTTCAAAATGTCCCCAGCGAACTTATCAACCACATCAGATGACATCGGAATAAAACCCAAATTAGTCATCTTTTCCTCAGAGCCATCTGTAAAAAACGTTAAGGTGAAATGTGAAACTTTCATCCGGGAATGCTGTATTTCGTAAAACTTTGCATTAAAAACATTTTACACCTATTTTATAATTTATCAATTTATCAATTCCAGCCATTCCCTAAAGCTATTTTCCACATTAAAACAATTTTGGAACAAAGCAGAGCATAAAGAGACAGTATTTAGGCACAGAAGATGGTATGTAGGTATATGGATGGATGGATGGACAAATAGACGGTTGACAGACAGTTACATATGCTTGTTATTTTCAAACGTTTATTCCTTTTATTATTCTCTTTTACTAGACAAGGAATTGGAAATGGAAGTCACACACATTTTAAAAATTCATTTTTTTCATATACATGTATATAGTGAAAATGAAATTTAGAAGTAGGGAACTACAGATAATTATGAAATTATTTTATCTTATTACAATATTCTCTTGGGTCCTCCTTGATTTTATGCACAGATGACTGATACATATCATATATACCAAATATATTTGAGAATGGCCTAATGAACGACTTTCTATTTCATGTCTGGATCATAGTTCTAGAGACTGCCACTGCTCCACCTGCTACCCTCTTGGTATTCACCCCTGTGCGTTTGTCCTGACACTTTGCCAGAGTGCTTTTCTTCACAGAGCTCACATGGAGCAGGCTGGAAACGCCAACTACAAAACACCCTCAGAATCATGGAGGAAAGAGACTGCAGTTCTCTAGCTCTTCAGGTAAAACACCCCCAGTGTAGTTTATATGCCAGTTCAAGATTCCCAGCGATCTTTCCTTGTAGTTTCCCACAGTGGAAACCTACACATAAACGTGTCTTGCACCAGTGTTCCCTCCTTGCTCATCTTATCCCACTCAACTTTCTGGGATCAATAAACTGCTTGCATTCAAGGGTCTTTGCTGGAACTCATCCTAACAGAAGGAAAGAGAAGGTAAACTCTTCCTAGGAGCTCTGAAAAATTCCTTATACCAACACACTCTAAGCTCCCACTAGCTTTCCTTTGCATATTCATTCTGGCATTTTTTTCTGAAAGTCATCATGCAGAAATACCTTAAGTGATGCTATAATGATAGAAAAATAACTACTGTTCTTAAAATATAACTATTATTCATTCTTAAATCACATTTCAGGAATTATATTCAACTCCATTCTAATCACATGTCTGTCACTGTTAGTGGGAAGTCTATTAGACTGGCTTTTGTTTGTTGGTGGGAACTCTGGATCTTCTAAGATACTTCCTTGTTTTTTGGCAGTATATAATTTCACAATGTTCTGTCTGGTGTATATATTTGTAAATGTGCATACAAGCATGTGTTTAATTTATCCCATAATACATTTCTAATACATAAATTCTTGTCTTTCTTCAATCCAGACAAATGCCAGTCATTGTCTCTTGAAAACTGGCCAACACACATTGGTTAATTCTCTCCTTCTAATGAATGAAAGGCTAGATTTCTTTCTATCTTGCATGTCTTTTACATCTTTTTTGTTCTATTAAATTTTTAAAGTTTTACATATTCAAGTGTTTATAGTGTACATGTTTTGATGTGCTTGTCTTGATATTCATATCCATGGTGAAGTGATTCTATAGTAACCATCTCATACTGTTTCCACCTCTCTTTTTTCCCTCCTTTATTTCCTTCCCTCTTTCCTTCTTGTGTGTGGTACAAGTTCCTAAACTCTACTTTCCTACCAGATTACTACCATACAATACAATAGCATTAACTGTAGTCCTCATAGCGTACATTAGATACCTAAGCTATCTGCATATCCTATAGGACTGCAACACTGTGCCCACTGACATCTCCCCTCCCTGCCTCTCACCTCCAGACCTCACCGCCACCCACGTAATGACTGTTTCACTCTTTGTCCTGTTCCCATGTATTAATTTTCTAAGGATTCTGCATATAAATGACACCATGTACTCCTTTTCTTTCTGTGTCTGGCTGTGTCACCTGTGTCTCTAACTGTATTTCCATCTATGGCTAGTTCAAAAATTCTCCCTTGAGCAATATCCAGTCAGCTTTGTAACCCATTTGTGAACAATCCGATTATTTGAAAGTGGCACTATTTTATAGGCTTATTATGCATGGATCAAATTCCTTATTTAATTTCTTTGAACATTTTAAAACAGTTTTTTTTATTTTGGATAATTAAAAACTCTGAAATACTTAAAGAGTTCTCGTTCTTAGTGACTTATTTCCTCAATTATTTTATAAATTTGTATTTATACTCATATTTGCCAAGGAATCCCAGAAAACCAAGGTTTATAATGTTTTCCCCCTAAGAATTTGTCAGATTCTTTTAATCATTTTAAATGAATTATTTGGCTTAGCATTATCTTGACCATACGAATAGTCTAAATTTAAATCCCAAATTCTCAAAGAAATCCTTTTGTTAGAGGTCCAGCCAGATTAGTTTGTGGCCATTCTTTTATGAAGAACAGAAATCCCAGCTTCTGGGGGAGCTGGGTTGCTGCAGTGGCCCTGTTCCAACAGCTCCTGTCTCTTGCTTGACACCTCCTGTTTTTTTAAAGATTGATTTATTTTTTTGAAAGTCAGAGTTACACAGAAAGAGAGAGGTTTTCCATTGCTAGCTCACTCCCCAACGATCAGAAGCCAAGAGCCAGGAGCCTCCTCCCAGTCTCCCACATGGGTGCAGGGGCCCAAGGACTTGGGCCATCTCCTACTGTTTTCCCAGGCCATAGCAGAGAGCTGGATTGGAAGTGGAGCAGCCGGGTCTCGAACTGGCGCCCAAATGAGATGCAGGCACTTCAGGTCAGGGCGTTAACTCGCTGGGCCACAGCGCTGGCCCCAGACACCTCCTGTTCTAACACTGTTCTAACACCTCCTCTCCCTGCCCAGGGCAGCTCGGGTGATCAGTGACCAGCACATGCTTCCTAGGGTGAGGACTTGCCACAGGGCTTTTAGCTGTCCCTTCAGCCCCTGGATTCCTTCTGTTGTTTTGAACTTAATTATATTTAAAAAAAAAAATCGGTGCCTCTTTTACAGCATTAAGGGTTTTGCAGAGATTTTTAGATTGTTCTACACCGTCACTGAAATGGAATTCGTGTACATCATGACTTAAAAATCCTCGTGGAAAAAAATGGAATTTAAAGAAGGTTTTTTTGATCCAGAAAAATTTTGGAAATCATGTATCGCTTTTTCATAACATGCAGTTTCCACAAACTTTTTGAAGACTCTTTGTGTATCTGTCCACTTTTTAAAACTGCCAACAGTATATGTAAAACACAAATCTTCAAAATTATAGTCCTCACAGCCTATCACCCAAAGGAAGGATATGAAAATAAAGGTAATTTGTTATTAAGATGGATAGTATCAAAAAATTATTTATGTTGCCAACATTAGTTGTGTTTTCAAAACATTTTCAGGACAGCAAGGTGCTGATTTCAAAGTAATTTAGGAATTTCTTGCCTTTGATTGGTGATGGAGTCTCCCTAAGAAAACAAAGTTTTGTTGTCCTCAGAGGAAAAGGCTTTCCAACATCAAAGTCTGTGACCAGCTTCGATACTGCATTCCAGAGATGTTCGTAATCCTTCGCAATGCCTTCTCCCAAATCCAAATGCAGGCCTGGACAACAGAGCAGAGCACGGAGCAGAGGTCATGCACACACGGATGAAAGCGCACATTCGGGTTCACTCCTGGAACTCCAAATAGTCACTTTTAGTGAGCCCCGCACAGGGCTGAAATGGAAACAATCACTAGTGTTGATTGTGAGAAGGCAGATTTTAAAATTTGTCCTCTTTCCTTACTTGATAACTAAGTATTAAAATATAACAAAAATAATGAATATGGCATTTTAAAAAATATTTTATTTACTTCAGAGGCAGAGTCAGAGAGAGAGAGAAGGAAAGACAGAGAGAGGTCTTCCATTCGCTGGTTCACTCCCCAAATGGCCAGAACAGCTATAGCTCTGCTGATCCAAAGCCAGGAGCCAGGAGCTTCTTCTGAGTCTCCTACACGGGTACAGGGGCCCAAGGACTTGGGCCATCTTCCACTGCTTTCCCAGGCCACAGCAGAGAGTTGGATTGGAAGAGGAGCAGCCGGGACTCAAACCGGTGCCCATATGGGATGCCGGTGCCACAGGCAGACTTAACCTACTACACCGCAGTGCCAGCCCCTATAATTATTCTTTAGGATAATAAAAAATGCTGGGGCAGGCTTTTGGCTTGGCTGTTTAGAAGCCAATTAGATATCACTTCCCATACTATAGTACCTGGCTTCAAGTCTCCCATCTGGCTTCTGCTTCCAGCTTCCTGCTGATGGTGACACCAAGGGACACAGGGGACAGCTCACGTAGCTGAGTCCCTGCCACCTACATGGGAGACCGGCACTGAGTTCCCTACCCCAAGCTCTGGGCCAGCTAGTGTTGCAGGCATTTGGAGAGGGCATGGGAGCACTATCTTTCTCTCTGTCTCTCAAATAAATAAAAATTTTTAATTTAATGGCCATATAACTCTACAGTGAGTAAATATTATAACTCTTGAGAAATGGTTAAGTGTGTCAGGGATGGTTAAATTTATATGTAGCCAACTCATTCCTCTGCTTACAACTGGAAACAACCAAATCCTATCAGTCAAAGAAGCTTCAAGAATGGTCAGTTACAGTTTTCTCAAAACATGTTTTATTTTGCTTTCATTATCAATAAATCCCATAGAAGTTATATTTAGAAAATAATCAAAGAAAATATAATTACACATAGCAATATATAAATCAGCTTTATCTTTTGGGATAAATTAAAATGTCCTAAATATCTAGTAATATGGAATGATTATATTAATTAGAGTTAAGTTTTATGAAGGAATATAATGCATGTATTCAAATGAAAAATTCAGCATTTAAATTTAACTGGAAGTGCCAAATTCACAAACACTTTTCCAAAAACACTTTGTAGTGATATTGAGTAATAAGTATTTTAAAAATACAACATTCTCTCCATTACAACTAAAGAAAAATTACAGACATAAACAAAAATTGGAAGAAAGGAAAACACTTATATGCTAGAAGAACAGGAAAATTAAAATTCTAAATTATTTTTAATGTTTATCTCTGGATGAAGTGTCATTATGATAGTAAGGCAGTACCTTGTACATTTTCATTTTCATAATAAAAAACAATGTTCTTCAACAAAGCCTCATCACTCAAGTCAGAAAGGTGAATTAAATCCAGATTCCAAGATTCAAAAATGCTTATGTTACTTAGGATGAAGTATTCACACCAACTTTTCTGAAAATTAAAAATAAAATAAAGTTACTATTTTTATATTAACAATAGCCTACACAATGACTTCATATGCTTCTACGTAGAGTCTACCCAAAGGACAGGTGGGCAAGGCCATTCCAATCAGTAATGTAAGCCCCTTCCAGCAGGGGAACCATGAATGCTTTATACCTTAAAATACTAAAACATAAAATAAAAGCAAAGCTTCAGTACAGTTCTATATCCCAAACCAGGGAAAGCTGGATTTGACTCATCGTACAATTTTTCCCCCTCACACGGATCCACAGATGAAGTCCAAGCCAACAGAAATACTCCTCCTAGGCTTTAAAGTTCTCCCAATCTTCCTTCCAGGTCAAAAGCGCAGATTTTTAAAGAGAACTTCTGATGGTTCAGAGATCCCAAAGATGCTGAATCCTCTGAAGGCAGAGTCCCACCCAGCTTCACTGATGCGCACCTACCAGGTGTATGACAGCAAGGCTAGGTCCCCCCCTACAAGAGGCACAAAGGCCTCACTAATCACACTGAGTTCAGGGCAGGGCAGACTCCTGGGAGCACCATCAGCAAGCGAGAGCCTAGTTAGGCTTTCGGTTGGTGCCGGTGTCTGGGGAATTAAGCTGAGAGCAGGAAACCAAGCTCCCTTAGTAACAAAGCACAGACGCTTTCCAAATGCCAACACTGCGTTCATCCCTGTAGTGCAACAACTTCAACCCAGCACTCGCCAGCAGAAGATGGGCAAGCTGCGTGTAACAAGTCTTCTAGAAGTCATGTTTTTTTTTTTTTAAAGAGTTGAAATTAATTTTAACTATTTTATTGAATCCAAAATATTTAAACTGTTATCATTTCAACACATAATTGATGTAAAAAAATATTAACAAGACAGTTATGTGTTTTTCATAGTTCTTAAAATCTAGTCTTCCTTCCTTCCTTTTCATAGAGAGACAGACAGACGCATAAACAGAACTCCGATCCACTGGTTCATTCCCCAAATGTCCTCAACAGTGGGGGCTGGGGCAGGGCCAGGTCTCCCATGTGGGTGGCGGGAACCCAATTACTTGGGGCACAACCACTGCCTCCTAGAGTTTCCATTAGTAGGAAACTAGAATCAGGAGCCAGAGCTGGTACCCAGGTCCTCTGATGCTGGACACAGACGTCCTAATTGACATTTCAATTGCTGGGCTTTCATTTAAATGTACAGCACATCGCCATCCCATCGGCCCACACTGCACGCACTCACTGCCACTTGTGGTTACTGCTGACGGCAATGGCTGGTCCAGCTCTGGCCATGGAAGTTGGGGACACTGCCCAGAGTTGAGGATGAAATTATAAATATCAAAAAGCAGGGGCTGCCCCCCTACAGTGCAGTTTTATGTACAAATGAAACACTAGAGATCCTCAGAGCCCCAGAACAGAGGCTCTCAAACGTCAGCACGAGCCTCACTGGGAAGGGTGTTCAGCAAAGCCTGGGGTCTCAGCCAGCAGGTCTGGGAAGAGACCCCACCATCGGCATCCGACAAGGAAGAGGTGCTGCTGCTGCGACTGGTGAGGAAGCCACCCTTGGGAAACCACTGCCATGGAAGGGTTTATCCACGATCCCTATCCCATAATACCACTGGGTAAGCAGCAATCTGTGCAAGTGGGACAGCCACAGTGGCCATTCCATGGGCGTGGTACAGAAAGTGCCTCCCGTGTGTGGGTGTGTGGGCTCCACCCGGCTTTCTAGGATTGGCTGAGCTGCTTTTTCCAGAGCTTCCCAAACACGCTCTTGGCTGTGCGCATTTCACTGGCTGCCTGCAACTACGCTTCAAGTTACAGGTGCTGCCACGGCAGATGCACAGAGTGCAGGAGAGGCAAGAAGGGTGGCCGACTATGAGAAAATCAGCAGCTGACCCACAGGGCACTCATTTGGAAACTGGACAAAGAAGGCAGCTCCCCACTGGGTCTTCACTGGCTGGACTGCTGGGCCAGTTAGCTTTCCTGAGCCCAGGTTTCTCCTTTGTGACATGAGGACATACATGGACTCTTGTTGTATCTAAATGAAGCAATAGAAGTAAAGCTATTCTCATTTCCAACAATCTAATTAACACTGAGGTTCTGTATCCACTGAAACCATAAGGCATGTCCATCAGGGGCAATGTAATTATTTCAAAACGTATAAATTGGTATCTGTAAAATCCATTTCACTTAACACTTCATTTTGCTTTTAAAAACTGTATAGAAAATATTTCATAAATGATTGTACAGAGGATATTCATTTAAATGTGCATATCAATACAACTATTACATGTATACAATTTTATTAGTTTACAGATAATTCAACCTAAAAAGTTTACAAAAATTAAATATTTTGAGAAACAAATATATAAAGCAACTGCACAGTAATAAACATGCTAATGTTGTATTTTAAAATCTGATACATAATCAATAGTTTTGATTCACTAACCTGAAATGACTAAAGGAAATTAAATAGAAGCTAGAGTCTGCTGTTTTTTTTTTTTTTTTTCTATGCTCTTTTAAATAACCATGATCTCCTGTCTTCTAACAGAGTATCAAAATGTCTAGGAAGGTTCCTCGGTGAGATTTGCAATACAAGATTCTATGTTCTCACCCAAGCACCAGCAGAATCCACCTAGTACTAGTTTCACCACAGCCAATACTTACTGGATCACAGATACAAACTCAGAGATGCAACCAATGTGCTTTTTTACAGCTGAACTCTAATTACTCACTCTACATCTCCATTATGCCGGGGGAATAAAAATAATATCACACCAAGTAAAGCTTGTCTAACTCAATTACTTCTTGGCCACACCTGGATCAATTCCCTCCCTGCCTCTCCTCTCTGTTGACAGGGGCATTTATGCACGTGCCAACCTTACTTCAATATGAAAGGGGTGCCCACTGCTCAGTCTGACTGTTTCTGGCTATACCTCACTCTCCAGCGTTCTCTACACAGGCCACATATCCCGTTCCCCTGGAGCACAGAGTGAGTGGTCGGAGGACACAGAATGGCTTCCAGCTGGTTCTGTAGCTGGGAGTCTAGTGAATACAACCCTCAGGGACCACCTGTGCCATGTCCTTCTTTATGTAGCAAACAAACAAACAAAAACAACGTAAATGGATTACTTACCATTTTTAAGAAAGTCTGAATTTCCTGAATCCAAGGGGAAGTGATGAATCTAGCACTAGCTCTTTGAGAAAGAGGTAAATGGAGAAGAAACACCACACTGAGGCAATGCAGTTTGCACAAATCTTCTGTCTCCTGCAGGCTTAAACAGTGACCTTCCACCTGAATGACATAAAGCAGACAAGACCAGAATGGCAGGCTATGAAAAAGTGGGTAGTCACACTGTGCTGGGTGCAGTCACACATTCTTACAGTCTTCATGCTGCCTTCGATTTGTGTAGTGACTTATTTGAAAAGCAGAGCAACAGAGAGAGCGAGAGAGATAGAAAGAGAGAGAGCTTCCATCCGCTTACTCCCCAAATGGCCACAACAGCTGGGGCTGCACCAGGTGGAAGCCAGGAGTCAGGAACCCCATACTGGTCTCATACTGCCACATGAGTGGCAGGGGCCCAAACACTTGTGCCACCTTCCGTTGCCTTCCCAGGGATGTTAGCAGAAAGCCGGGTCTGACGCGGAGCAGCCAGGACTCAAATCTGCGCTACAATATAGGATTCCAGCATCACAACACGTGGATTAACCCTCTGCACCCCGTGCCAGCCTTTCATTTCAGGTTCTTTGAAAGTCTTTTTCTTCATACATGAACTTGACTGCATTTATACAGATATGAGATACAGGAGAAAGGAAATGGCAGTTTAGCAGCAGCTCACATAAACATGGCTCCAGATCTTCAGTCGCAGTCAGGATCCCATCCCATAGGACTCTGCATTGACGGACCCACACGTTGGATGCCCACTGTTCAAGGCATCTTACTTCAAAAATAACATCGAAAGTGTTCATGGTGGGAAGCCCACTGTGGCAGGCTTCTATAGTTGTAATCGTTCAGGTTCCTGCCTCGTGACCAATACCAAGTAGGAGCCCAGAAAGGAAGCGTGTGTAAAGCAGAAGTAGTTCATTGGAAAAAAAAAAAAAAAAAGCAGAGAAAGCGAGAGCAAAAGAAAACGCTCCCAGCAGAACCGGGAGGGGTCCTTGAAGGAAGGACCCGCTGCGGGCTGATTGTCTAGGGTTTTTACAGGCTGTCAAAGGGGGTGCATTCTCGTGATTGGTCCAGGAGAGGCACTGAGAAGTGATGGTTTTCATTGGTAAATTGGGTGAAAGTTAAGTCTCCAATTGAGACGCAATAAAGAGAGAACACTTGCAACATTCCTCCAGCTGGCATAAAATTCTTGTTACCAAGGTCAGATACAACACCACAGAGCAGCCTTGATGAAAAGGGCTAGCACATGCCATCAACCTCCTTCCCCGAAGCTGGTTGACTGACTGTTGTCAGGGCCTCGGAGATGCATCCCTAGATGGTGGGGGAAGGGCCCTGGGCCCTGTCTAACCTAGCCAGGAATCTCTCTGTCACCAAGATAGCAATATATCTGAAAAATGTGCCCAGTGGGAACAAGGCTGTGGAAATAGACATGTGAGTATTGGACATCATGGGAGAGGGACCTTGGAGCCACTTGCGGATGTTTGCAGTGGAGTGGGTGAAGCAGGGGTTGAGAGCTCATCAGTACACCTGCAGAGGGCCAATTAGGGTCTACCGACTGTGCACCGTTTCTGTGAGGACAATTTAAAGTAGTATTGCCTAATCCTGCAGATATCGGATATGCTTCAGTAAAAATACATTCAGGGAGACCCTGGAAGCAAACACACAGGATGCTTTAGGTCAATGATGATGTGCACCGTCCATTTGCGCAATTATGGAAGAAAGAGACAAAACTTTACTATCTTTCATTACTAGGAATCTCTAGCCCAGAACACTTCAGGGCTCAGATTATACAAAATGATATGCGTACATGTGTGTATACATGTGTGTGTGCTTGCTCAAGAGCACAGAGCTGTCTGTTTAGTTGAGGAGAGAAGCCAGGCTGTGACCATTAGACTCTTGATGGGCTCTAGTAGCCATAAAGAGAGCTGCAATCTTTAGTGTCTCTCCACTAGGGCCACAAGACACGACAGCAGGAATGTTCTTCGAAAAGACAGTTTGACATTGTGTGATCTGCAAACAGACCTGGATTCCATGCACACTACTGCGAAGTATCTGGTGTAAGGAATGTTCCCCAGACTCCCCGAACCTCAGTGCTGCCACCTGGGAAGCAGGAACGTTGCTAAGAAGGAATAGCACAGTGCATTTAACAAGCCCGAAACATAGTAGCATAGACTCCCCCCTAAAGTGCTACTCTTTTCTAGTTTACTTAGCCTAAATATCTGTATGGTAAAACACTAAACCATAGGCAGACATTGTGACACAGCTGGTTAGGCTGATACTCGGATGCCCGCCTCCCAAGTAGGAGTACTGGGCTGGTTCGAGTCTCAGCTACTCTGCTTCCACTCCAGCTCCCTGCTGATGCACAACCTGGGAGGCAGCAGATGACAGCCCAGGCGCTTGGTTCCTGCCACACATGTGGGAGATCTGGATGATGTTCCAGGTTCCAGGCTTCAGCCTGGCCCCGTCCTAGCTGATGCTGGCATTTGGAGAGTGAACCAGCAGATGGAGGACCTCTCTCTCTCTCACTCTCTCTCTCTCTGTCTCCCCTTATCACTCTGCCTTCTCTCTATCTCTGTCTTACTCTTTCAAAGTATAAATAAATGAACATTAAAAAATTAAAATGGCAGAGGCCATCTTCCAAAAAGCCCCATGAAATCATAGCCCAACAGATGTTTCCTTATAAATATAAATCCCCATTCTCCTCGCACTTTCGTAATTTACATAAATAAGGGGGAAACATGAGGTACACAATGGAGGAAATGGTAGATGAAAGTTAATAAGATTTCAGAAGCAGAGAGCAATGGCGTTTCTCAGTTAAATGATAACAATCACACCTCTTGGGTGTCAGTTTTCTGACCAGATGTGCTCTTCCTTCTGTTTTCTAAACGACGATGGTACAGTTCCAAAGTCAGCGCGCATGAAGTCACACAAAGGACACGCCGGATGTCAGCTCCTTCCGGCCAGATTTGCTGAAGCAGAAAAGCAGTCTCACACACCTGTTGCAGAAGGAAATTGAAACGTGTCATTCTATTTAGGAAACTATTTTCATTCTTAAGAGATCTTACTAGAAGAAATGATACAGAAAAGATGAATAGATACAGCGATATAGAACTATAATTCTTTTAAAATAGTATAAAGAGGCTGGCGTCGTGGCTCAACAGGCTAATGCTCCGCCTAGCGGTGCCGGCACACCGGGTTCTAGTCCCGGTCGGGGCACCGGATTCTGTCCCAGTTGCCCCTCTTCCAGGCCAGCTCTCTGTTATGGCCCGGGAGTGCAGTGGAGGATGGCCCAAGTGCTTGGGCCCTGCACCCCATGGGAGACCAGGAGAAGCACCTGGCTCCTGCCTTTGGATCAGCTTGTTGCGCCAGCTGCAGTGCGCCGGCCTCAGCGGTCATTGGAGGGTGAACCAATGGCAAAGGAAGACCTTTCTCTCTGTCTCTCTCTCTCTCACTGTCCACTCTGCCTGTCAAAAAAAAAATAGTATAAAGAAAAAATTGTTTTAAGATTTATTTATTTATTTGAGAGATAGTTACAGACAGAGTGAGAGACAGAGAGAGGTCGGTCTTCTATCTGCTGGTTCACTCCCCAAATGGCTGCAACAGGCAGAGGTAGGCCAATCCATAGCCAGGAGCCAGTAGCTTCTTCAGGTCTCCCACGCAGGTGTACAGCCCCAAGCACTTAAGCCCATCTTCCACTGCTTTCCCATGCCATTAGCAGGGAGCTGGATCAGAAGTGGAGAAGCCAGGACTCAAACTGGTGCCCATTTGGGATGCTGGCACCACAGGCAGAGGCTTAACCTGCTATGCCACAACACCAGTCCCCATTTTTCTGTGCTTCAACTTCTATCATGAATTTTCCTAACATACACACACACATAGATACAGTTTTGTGATATATCTTTATAGTTGAAAACAATTAAGTCTGTAGTAATCAACTTCTGAAAAAGACTGAATATTTTACAACTACAAATATCCAGGAGTTACAGCCTCAGCCTTACTTAAGAAGAGAGAAAAGTGGAGGACATTAACATGTTCCAATCCCAGTCCTTCATCCTGTTACCACACTCGCCCTGACTCAAGGCTTTGTAGTGACCAAACACACTGATCAAGAGAAATTGCAGGAAAGACAGACAGAAGAGGGACATTAGTGAAAAGTGAACTGGAACAGCACTTGAAAGACTAAACCTACCCTAAAACTGAAAAGACTAAAAAAATAGCCATGTTCAATAGAGAACAGAAGATGGGAAATGGATCTCAAAGCATGCACAATTTCAAGTGTCAGATGACATGGAAGGAGGCCAAGCAATTACAGGGATAGGCACATGATTTGAAGGGACAAGCTCCATTCATAGGGACAAACCTAACTTCAAAGGATAGAAGCTATTAGGAAGTTGCAGGATGCAAAAATCAGTATTCAAAAATCAATAGTATTTCCATATAGTAATAGCAAACTATCTGAAAAGGAAATTAAGAAAACATCCTGATTACAATAGCAATCATAAGTAGTATGTAAACACAGTCACAACAACGGAACAGGACGTGGCTCCCTGGGGTGCAATCCTGAAACAGAAAACAACATTGGTAGAGAAGGACATGAAGCTCTAATAAGGTCTGATGTTTGGTCGGTGGTACTGGGCTGACGCTGACTCCCTGGTTTTATTGAATGAATCCCGGTTACATGAAAGAATAACATTAGGGAAAGCTGAGTGAGAAGTAATGAGGGGTTTTCAAAAAGTTCCTGGAAACGCATATTATGAGAAAAAAATATACATGGATTTCAAAATGTTTTTGTACCAGAATAAACTTATCTTTTAACTCCATTTTTCCACATTTTTGAAGTTCCCTGGTATATTAGAACTCTGAACTATTTTTAAAAATTTTTCATAATTAAAAAATTGGTTCAGAGTTTTTTTTAAGAAAATTACATTACCTCTTCCATCATATTTTCCCATTTTAAATCTCCAAAAACTGTTGCTAATTCTACATCTCTGCACTCTTCCCATTGTTTAAGTAGGATTTCATAGGCACTCTTGATCGTCTTTACATTCTAGAAAATGAGGAAAGCCAGGTGAGCTGTCATAAGTAAATTATCCAAGTATTTTTCAGCTACAGAAAATCAGACATTTAAGATGCAATTTTTAGAATACATCTGTAAGTAAAAAGAAAATGCATTAATTTAATTGCAGATGGTCACCAATATTTTTAGGTTCTACCAAATAGAAATATTTTGTCTTTGCCAAATTAAATTTTGTCTGAGAATACAGTGCCTTTAATTTGTATAAAGTTTCATGAGGTTACATTTCACATAAAATTCAATAATTTTTAAAAGATTTACTTGTTTGTTTATTTGACAGGCAGAGTGACAGAGAGAGGGAGAAACAAAGATCTTCCATTGACTGATTTACTCCCTAAATGGCCATAATAGCTGGGACTGGTCCAGGCCTAAGACAGAATCCCAGAACTCCATCCAGGTCATGTGGAAGGGTGGTGAGGACTCCAGCACTGGGGTCATCATCTGCTGCCTTCCTGGGTGCATTGGTAGGGAGCTGGATCGGAAGCTGAGAGCTTAGACTCAAACCAATGCTCCAGTGTGGGATGTTGGCATTGTAAGCAATGGCTTAACCACTGTGCCACAAAGCCAGCCTCAAAATCCACTCATTTTAAGTATACAATTCAATGACTTTTAGTAAATTTACTAAGATATGCATCTACTGTCACATTCTAACTTTAGAACATTTCCAACACCTCAAAAAACCCATTGGTCCATTTAATGCAACATATTTTATAACAACAAATCTCAAACACATGAATAGAAAAGAGCCCCATTCACAGGGGCCTGTCACCTAGCAACAGCCCTCATCAGTGTTTTAACAGCATTGGCAAAGTCTTCAACTTGATTAATGAAACCTATTCAATTGCATTTCTAATGTATTCATGGAGTCTACAAATTGATAAACAAATAACCTCTTTAATCTGGATGATCAAAAAATTAGTAAATAAGTTGTCTTCTTATGAAAGGCCACAACATTAATGATTTCACTGGGACGTCTCAGCAGTGATTTTTGCCTCCAACTGAAGACATTTCTACATCATCATTAACTTGGAACCAATAATACCACACATTGGGTAAGGTCATGGGGCTTCAGTCAGACTGTATCCTTCAAATCCATGTTCTATTACAAATCCTGTGTTCACAATGAGTAAATTACATATTCAAAGATTTATTTTTACACCAGTAAAGCAAAAACAATACTAACAAAGCCAGTGCTATGATGTAGCAGGTTAGGTTGCAGCCTGAGACACTAGCATCCTATATGGGCGCCAGTTTGAGTCCCAGCTGCTCCACTTCCTATCCAGATCTCTGCTAATGCACCTAGGAAAGTAACAGTAGATGGTCCAAGTACTTGGACTGCTGAACCCACATCGGAGACTTGGAAGAAACTCCTGGTGCCTGGCTTCAGACCAGCCCAGCTCCAGCCATTGTAGCCATTTGGGGAATGAACCAGAAGATGGAAGATCTCTATGTCTCTCCCTCACTCTTTGTAACTGCCTTTCAACAAAAATAAATATTAAAAAAAGTACCAACCACTATTGTTAGAACAATAATTGTCCAATAAATTACTTCTTTTGTATTGCTATTATTACTGTATTTATATTATCATTGTTAGTGCATAGATGTCTCTTAAATCTGTCATAATTTCCATACAGCATATATAAAACTGAGTCACACAAATTAGAAAATTTTGTAAAATTCTCAAAAAAAAGTATTTTGGATATAAATTACCTGCTTGAAAAATTCCCGTAGTTTAGACAAGCTTAGCATAAGGTAGGCATAAAGTCGAAGGATATAAGATTCTTGCCCTGAGAAAAGCACAACATTGACTTTCAATGACCAAGTCTGAATCATTAAGAAATTGAAAAGATGTGTTTGTAGATGGTTCAGGCCTTCATCTGCAACTATCAGGAAATACGGGTAACTCTCTTCCAAAAAAACTTGCCACTCGTCTGATAAGCACCCAGAAAACTCAGTTCGAACATCAATGGTGGTGTTATTCTGAAGATGAAGGATTAGGGCAGTTCTCAAAGGAAGAAGTTCAGGGAAGTTGAAGTACGCGCACTCGGCATCCTGTGGGGGAGGTGGTGGGGAGGTGCATTATTTCGAAGTCATCATTTAGTAGATTGATACATATAATTAAAGGCTAAAGAAATACAATTCAATACCACCGTGTTCTGTCTCGTTGCTGGGAATAGACCCTAAACCTTGATGGCCATTTCACAAACAGGTCTTAAATCACAACTTACATGGAGAGCCATGTGTCACCTTCAGGCAGGCTCATCATACTCAAGGTCTATCACACTTTCCCTTCCTACAGTCTAGTTATTTTCCTCTCTAATCTCACTTCAAAAAGAAAAAGAATAGAAAAATACACAAAAAGCAAGTGGTGAGTGAAGGTAAATTATCTGGAGTGGGAAACGGAGGTGCATCATTTTATTCTAAAGGGGTGCTCTGGGCCATGGCAACCCTCCTGAAGCGGCACTGGTTGGTCCAGGTGGACCAAAATTAGTGCAGTTGGATTGACTGTTAGTGTCAGACCAGGACCCGGAATCATTCTTCAAAACATCACTGGCAAGCAGTAAGCAATGTTCGAAAACGTAACAATAACCTGGATTGGAAAATGAGCACAATTCTGTACACAAAGTCAGTAATTGTAAGCCATAGTTATCCTTGGGGACACACAAAATTTTTTTTATTATATACATAATCAAACAAAAAATGCAACATTCTCTTGGGAATATTTACTATGGAACAAATGAAAACAAAAGCAGGGTTAGTGAATTTGCCTAGACTCAAACACATTTTATTTGGGGCTCAAATACATTTACTCCTGAACATGAAGACAGAAGTGCTTCTCAGAGTTGGAGGAGTAGAATCAGGTTTCACTTGGGCTGCTATTGCAATTTCATCTGCCCTCATGATCTTGTATGTCCCTACAATAAAGCTCTGTTATTAGAAAGAAAAAATTAACTTAAGGGTAATGATTTCTGAATAGGGGATTGTGGGTCATTTTTATGTCTTCTTCCCTTTAAATTTTCTGAATTTTATAGATATATTTTACTTTTTAATAATGAAAAACACTATGTATGAAAGAATTTAAAGAATTCTATTAATTTTCAAAGCATAAGAACTCAGCTATCACATGTTACCTTGAAGAAAACTATGGAAAATTGTCCTCCTTTACTAGTGAGATCCAAAAGGTAGTGTTCAACCAGATAGAAGAAGTGGAGATTCTGCCCTTTCTTTAATGACTGTTCACATACAAATGTGATGAGTAATGAGTCTCCATCAATCAGGAAAAACTCAGATTCAACAAAGTCATTGAATAAACTGGAATATCTAAAATAGAAGAGAGTTAACAAATTCAAATGGAGATTAAATCACATGCAAAAAAAGGCAATACCTTTGTTATTATCTTATTATCACTGATAGCTGTACACACACACACACACACACACACGCACACACATTATCAGTATAAAGCCAAATAGATATATAGGGATACTTCAAAATGTTCATGAAAATTGAATTAAAAGCTCTAGTGTGTGTTTTTTTTCATAGCATACATTTCCATGAACTTTTTGAATATGTCTCTCATACAGATTTTCAATTTCTTAATTCCATTTTTCCACAAATTGTATGAAGTACCCTGGTATAGAAAATAAGATATATGATTCTATGGAAATTCATTACAACAAAAATACTCACTCAGCTCTTGGCATTTGACTCAGAATTAACTGTGACATTTCCTCTAAAAACGTTGTGCATTTTTTAAAATCTAAAATAAAGCAAGATAACAAATTATTTCCAATAACTGATTTCAAGAGAGGTATATTTCATTACTATTGAGAATGAAGAAACAGTGATACAATTATTTTAATTCCATTAAATTTGTGTGGCTTATAGAATCACTGGCTTATACAATAAGAATATTTTTCATTGAAAATTACCCATTCTTGACGTTACTGTGCCTCCTACTTGAACTGGAAAATACAATGTTCCTCTAAATGGCAACTGCTAATGAAAATAGCAGACCTGCAAAGAAAGAGGAAAAGCAGAAAGTCTTATTTGTCAACAAACAGTGCTAAATGATTCTACAAATACCGAGCACCAAGAATACAAGATTGAACAAAGTCAACCTGTGATCAGTTCTCCTGAAATTTTGTCAATTAGGAAACAGAATTACTAATCAAAAAATCACATCAACCATGGAAAACAAAAATGTGACAAAGTACACAAGGTCAAAGAGAGCTTTCCAGTAGAAATGCTTGAGCTGAGATCCAAAAGATTTCAGGAGAATTCACTAAGCAGCGAGGGGGCAAGCAGCATTCCAGGCAGAGAGGATACCAGGACGCCATGTGTAGTGCCCGTTGGCATGAAGGAATGTGGATGGAAGTAGGCTCTGAGAATAAGCCAGCAGGGCTGTTATGGAGAGAGTGAGAGGAAGACCAACTGCTAGAGAGGGCTAGAAAAGTAAGAGCAAATACGGAGGCAGAATCTTCAAGGCATGCTATGAAATTTTCCCTTCATCCAAGAATCAAAAATTGGCTCTTGTTGGATTTGAAGCGGCTGGTAACATGATGGCTTTGCACATTGAAAACATTACGCTAGCCATGGCACAGAGAACAGAGAGGACGGGAACAAAGTCCTTGTTAGTTGAGCAGGATGAATGCCATTGCTCAGGGGAGTAGCGAGGAGAGTTTGAGCCAATGAAGTCTGAGCATGGAGATTTCCTTGAAGAACATTTAGAAGTTGAGTTTGACATAATTTAGTAATAGAAGGGTAGGCATTTGGGTCAGTGGTCAAGATGCTGCCTGGGACACTCGCATCCTATATCAGAGTGCCTGGGTTCAAGTGTTGGCTCCACTTCTAATTCCAGTTTCCTGCCCGTGCACACCTCAGGAGGCAACAAATGATGGCTCAAGGGTTGGGTCACTGCCACGCTCATTGGAGACTCAGACTGATTCACGGCTCCTGGCTTCAGCCTGGCCTATCCCCAGCTATTAGGGCATTTGGTGAGTGAAACAGAGATAGGAGATTCCCTTTCTCTCTTCCCTTGCATTCTCCCCCACTCTCCATCTCGTTGCCTTTCAAAATAAGTAAAAAAATAAATGTTTTAAAAATGGTAATGCATCAGATATGGATCAAAGAAAGAGGACAGGGAAGTTGTCATAGATGACTATTATCTCATGCAATGGAATGAATGACTAGGCTACTCAGAGGCCAGAGAAACCTTGGAACAAAGACATGCGACAGGCAAAGACCATTTGTGGATAAACTGAATTTGACTTACTTCCAAGACTTACCATAGACCTTGTCATGTAAGTAGTTAAATGCACAGGCTTAGAGAGCGACATAAGGTCTGGGCTAGATCTGAACGACAGAGTTATTTGCACACCAATGGCAAATAAGACCATTGATGTAGATGAGCTTCTTTGGAAAAGGAGAGAGAGAATCATGGAAGAAGAGAGGGAATTAGAAATCGAATTTTGAGGACTTATTTAACAAATGACAAGAAAGAGGAGGACAGGTCTGTAAACGCAACTGGAGATGAATTACTACAGAGACAGAAGAAAATCCACCTGAACGTTTTATCATGAAAACCAAATATTGAAACATTTGCCATAGTGTTAGGACTGTGAAACATTAGTTGAATTAGAGACAATAGAGGGAGACAGACACAGACCGATAGATATGTGATGCTGGTGTCACAAGTGGTGGCATAACCCACGGCAACACAGCTCCAGTCCCACCCCCATCCCAGTTATTCTTCATCTACAGAGAACCACTCTTCACCAGGCATTGCAGATGCTACAACATACACACATACGCATGAAACGAGGTTCTCTACCCTGGTGGGAGTTGAAAGAGAATTAAGTCAACATTACAGTACACTATGCTGAGAGTCTTAGCTGAAGTGGCATAGAAAACTATCAAAGAATTGAGAACTTGGCCAATCAGGCTAGGAGAGTCAGGATCCTGTGTTCTGAGGTTTCATGGACAAGTTGAGAAGATAGATGGCAATGAAGTACGGTAGTATGCTAGGCGAGATAGGAACTATAAATCACTACATTCAAGGCAGACAAATCAGCATCAGTTTAATGCATAGAGATGTGAAACTACTTGATAAGATCAAGATTATGCAGGTTGTTCTACATGGCAAGTGTAGGGTTACTGATTGGAGATGAGGCTGGAAAGGTGGCAGTGGTCCAGGCTACAGATTCTTGTGCCCAGGACAGCAGTTTAGGCATTTTCCAGAAAAACTTCTGTCACCCAGTTCCTGCACTCGTCAACCTCACTGATTGCATATTAGCCTTACTCTCTTCCTTCTGTTTTCTAAACAGTACAAAGTTCAAAAGGAAAATGAAAGGCAGTGAAGGCTGAGGAAACAAGAGAAAACTTAACTCCAAGCATGCTACAGAAGGCACTTCAGAAACGATAATGTCATATTTCAGCAGACAAAATAAGTTAATCCATAGGTCCTCAGACAATGTTGCACAGTGCTACAGGAATTAAAACAATTTTTTTTTTATATCTGAGAGGCAGAGAGACACAGAGAAGCAGACAAAGAGTGCCTGTCTGCTGTTCATCCCCCAAATAGCCTCAAAAGCCATGGGCTGATGCCAGGAGTAGGGAGCTCAGTCCAGGTCTCCCATGTGGGTACAGGGATTCAACTACTTGAGCCATCACCTGCTGTCTCCCCGGACCCCATGAACAGGAAGCTGGAACCCAGAGCCAGAGGCGGGGCTCAAACTCAGATACTCAAATGTGAGAGAAATGTGTGCTAACCTGAGTCATAATGCTAGAACAAACGTCTGCTGCTCAGGAATTTTTTACAGCACTATCAGACAATAAATATCTAATAGTGTCACGTACTTAGCAGTTAGATCACAAAAAAATTAATAAGGATTTAGGTCCTAAAGACACAGAAATTATCTAAAGGAATAATGCAAAAGAAATAACAAGAGGAGTCTTCAAAAAGTTCACAAAAAATGTTTGTTATGAAGAAACTATACATGGATTTCAAATTTTTTGCACCAAAATAAAATTGCTTTCTAAATCTATTTTTGCACAAACTTTTTGAAATACCCTTGTGAAATTTTTAAAATTAGCTAACCACAACTACTATTGAAATGTGGTGCCTCAACTCTCCTTAATTTGAAAAGTATGGGATTTCATAACCAGCCTGCTAGTCTCCTCCCACATACCCATTCAGTAAATCTTCCATATTAAACTCTACCCTAAGCACATCCACACCTCAACACTTATTGGCACTGTGGTGAAGCAGGTTAAGCCACCGCCTACAGTGCTGGCATCCCATGTGGGCACTGGTCCAAGTCCCAGCTGCTCCACTCCCAATCCAGTTCCCTGCTAATGTGCCTGGGAAGGTAATGGAGGATGACCCAAGTGTTTGGGCCCCTGCCACCAACATGGGAAACCTGGATGAGGCTCTTGGCTCCTAGTTTCAGCCTGATCCAACCCCAGCCATTTTAGCCATTTGGGGAGTGAACCAGTGAATGGAAGATTTCTTCCCTCCTCTCTCTGTAATTTTACCTGTCAAAGACACAAATAAATCTTAGAAACAAAAAGAATTCAGAATCATTATCCCTTTTTCAATGGAATGAAAGTTTCCTTTCATTTAAGACAGACACATGCTAGGAAAATAAAAATAGTCGTCTGTACATCTGTAATAACTGCTGAATGAGTATACACCATGGAAATGAACAACACAAATAAAAACATTCTTATCATACTCATTTAACAGGATCACGAGTCCACAAGGAGAAAGCACTTGGGTCATAAGTGACTACTTCAGGAAATGCCCTGCTAGGCCAATCAGCCAAATATCTGGCAGTGTTGTTAAGACTACTTTATTCTCCTCAGCAATTGTCCATGTAACTGCTCACCTGTGACCCTAACACGAGTTTCACATAGTGGTTGCTGCACACCACTCAGAACTTGCTGGCTCCCTCAACTTGTCTGGATGTCTCTGCCCTGACAATCCTCAACCGTTGCTTTGCTCTCTGGGTAAACTGGAGACCACTCTTGTGGCCTCTGCAAGAGTGTATGTCGGGGGCGGCGGCAGATGTTGAAGTTGACTAGTGTGTTCACAATCCCAGTCCTTCTCTGCCTGGAGTGAGCTCACGGTGCCTGTGCACCCAACTAACATCCCCTTCTCCCTACTGTCAGAGGTGCTGCACCACACCCATCCTGCCAGATACAGTGGACTGTTACCCCACCCACAAACAGTGGCCAGAGCTCCCTGCTCCCACCCCGGATACACCCCTGGAACTCCAGGGTGAGTCTCAGGCACTCCACCAACCCAAAGAGGCATGTTTCCTAAAGCAAAGCCTTCAATAATAAAAAGGTAAGTGATCCCTCAGGTATGTAAAAACCAATGTGGAAACACACACACACAAAACATGAAAAAAGGATGGTAATTTGACTCCCCAAAAGGAACACTATAATGCATTAATATTGGACTGTGAAGAAGGGGATACTGATGGAATGACTGTAAAGTGACTCAAGAACACGGAGAAACAGTTACACGGAGAAAGAAAATCCATACAAGACGTGGACGAGAATTCTGTGTGGATAGAGATATTGAAGGAGAATCAGACAGAAATATTAGAAATGAAATATTTGATAAGTCAAATGTAAAATACATTTGAAAGCCTTAATAGACTCAGTGAGAGTGAAGAAAGAATCTCAATCTAGAAGACATGTGTTTCTAAATATCTCAGTGAGACAAAAAAAGAAGCAAAAATTAGAACACAGTGTTCAGGAACTATGGGATACCATCAAATGATCAAATATATGACTCTTAGAAGTTCCAGAAGTAATTGCTTAGACAACACATTCAGTGAAATAACAGCAGGAAATTTCTCCACTCTGGAGAAGGACATGGACATCCAAATACAGGAAACAGAGAGACCCCAAAATAGGCAACATCAGAAAAGATCCTCACCACAATGCATTATAGTCAAACTTTCAAAAGTCAAACATAAAGAGACTATACTAAAATATGCAAGATATAAATGTTAGGTACCCTTTAAAGGTCGCCCATCTTTAACAAGATTCCTCAACAGAAATGCTACAGGTCAGAAGAGAATCAAAAGATATAGTTCAAGTCCTAAAAGAGAAAAACTGTCATTCCATAATACTTTATCCAGGGAAGCTCTCATTCATAAATGAAAGTGAAATAAGACCTGCCAAGAAGCAAAAATAAAAAGAATTTGTCACCACCCAGCCAGCCTTACAAATGACACTTAAAGATATACTACACACAGGAACACAGAAAAACATTCTTTCAGCAACATGAAAGAATGTGAGGGCAGAAAACCTCTTGGTAACAGAACAAAGAAGGAGCCAGCACTGTGGTGCAGTAGGTTAAGCATCCCATATGCACACTAGTTCAAGTCCCGACTGCTTCACTTCCAATCCAGCTCCCTGCTGGTGGCATGGGCCCAGGAAAGCAGTGTAGGAGGGCCTAAGTGCTTGGGCCCTGGCACCTGTGTGGGAGACCCAGAGGAAGCTCCTGACTCATAGCTTGGATCGGTCCAGGTCTGGCCATTGTGGCCATTTGGGGAGTGAACCAGCAAATTGAAGATCTCTCTCTCACCCTCTCTGATGTAAATCTACCTTTCAAATAAATAAGTAAATCTTTAAAACAACAACAGAACAAAGGAGATTCAAAACAAATAAAGGAGTATGCCTAGAAAAATGGCAGGACCAAGCCATTACTTACCAACAATAACTTTGAATAGAAATGGACTATATTCTGTGATTAAAAGGCACAGACTGGCTGACTGGATAAAAAAATAAGACCTATCTAAATGCTGTCTACAAGAAATATACTTCGGGGCAGGCGCTGTGGCATAGCAAGTAAAGCCACTGCCTGCAATGCCAGCATTGCATATTGGCACTTGTTCAAGTCCCAGCTACTCCACTTCCAATCCAACTCTCTGCTATGGCCTGGGAAAGCAGTAGAAGATGGCCCAAGTCCTTGGACCCCTGCACCCACGTGGGAAGACCCAGAGGAATCTCCTGGCTCCTGGCTTCAGATTGGCACAGCTCCAGCCATTGTGGCCAGTGGGGAGTGAACCAACAGATGGAAGACCTCTCTCTCTTTCTGTTTCTCCTCTCTCTGTGTAACTCTGACCTACAAATAAATAAATAAATAAATCTTAAAAAAAAAGAAATATACTTCACCAATAAACATACATGCATACTGAAAGAATAAGAATGGAAAAAGATATGCCATGCAAATGGAAATCAGAAATGAGCAAGAGCAACTATTCTCATGTCAGGTAAAATAAATTTTTTTTAAATATGTGTTTGCTTATTTTAGAGGTACAGTTACAGAGAGAAAGAAGGAGAGACAGAGAAAGATCTATCCACTGGTTCACTGTC
The DNA here is from genome assembly GCF_964237555.1 of Oryctolagus cuniculus. Classification (NCBI taxonomy): domain Eukaryota; kingdom Metazoa; phylum Chordata; class Mammalia; order Lagomorpha; family Leporidae; genus Oryctolagus; species Oryctolagus cuniculus. Next base: position 51,060,133 of record NC_091433.1, read on the forward strand.
CAGATGGCTACAACTACCAAGGCAGGGCCAGGCCAAAGCTAAGATCCAAGAACTTCTTCCAGGTTTCCCACATGGGTGTGGGGGCCCTAGGACTTGGGCCATCCTCCACTGCTTTCCCAGGCATATTAGCAGGGTGTTGGACCAGAAGTAGAGCAGCAGGGGCTCAAACCAGTGCCCATGCAGGCCATGGCTTAATTCACTGTGCCACAGTGCCTGTCCAGGTAATGTAGATTTTAAATTAAAAACTGTTAAAAGAGAAAAAGTTGGTCATTATGCAATGATTAGTGGACGAATTCAACAAAAAGATGTGACTACAGTAAATGCATATATACTCAATGCCAGGGCACCCAGTTTTATCAAATCCTCCAATACAGTAATAATGGGAGAATTCCAACACCCCACTTTCATCAATGAACAGGTCAGCTAGACAAAAATCTCAATGAAGAAACAACAGAACTAATCTGCAGTATAGAGCAAATGAATTTAAGAGATATCTACAGAGCATTTCATCCCACAGCTACAGAATAGTGTTTTTGTCAGTGTATGTAATATTCTCCTGGAACACCATATAATAGAACATAAAACAAGCCAAACACAAATTTTAAATAATTGAAATCCTATCATTTATCCTTTCAAACCACAATGGAATTAAGCCTGAAATTAACAACAAAAGATACTCAAGAAAATATACAATCACATTGAGACTAAATAACATGCTCCTGAATGAACAATGGCTCATAGAAGAAATCAAAAGGAAAACTTTAAAAATTCCTTGAAATGAATGAAAATGAAACTGCAACATATTAAATTTATTAGATACAACAAAAGCAGTATTAAGAGGAAGGTTTACAACAATAATTGCCTATGTCAAAAAATTGGAAAGGTATGAAATAAATTATCTAACAATGCATCTCAAGGACCTAGAAAAACAAGAACAAGCCAAACCCCAAATCAGCAGGAGAAATTAATAAAAAATAGAGAAGAAATGAACAATATAGAAATCAAAAATATTATACAAAACATCAGTGAAATGAAGAAAAGACCCAAATTAACAAAATCAGAGATGTAAAGAGGAGATGTTACAACAGACACCACAGAAATACAAAGAATAATTAGGAATTATTACAAACAAATGAATAGATTTGGGGGCACGTATAATTTAACAAAATTGAGACTCAAATACATAGAAAACCTGAATAGGCCAATAACCAAGATTGAATCCGTAATAAAGAGCCTCCCAATAAAGAAAAGTCCAGGACCAGATGGCTTTACCAGACCTTCAGGGAACAACTAATTTCATTTCTGTTTAACTTATTCAAAACAATTGAAGGGAGGGAACCCTTCCAAACCTATTCTATGAAACCAGGATTACCTTAACTTCAAAATCAGAGAAACCAACAAAATACAGAACTATAAACTAATATCCTTGATGATCATAGATTAAAAAAAATCCTCAACAAAATACTAGGAAATCAAATTCAACAACACATCAAAAAGATCATCCACCCATACCAAGTGGGATTTACCCCAGGATGCAGGGATTGTTCAACAAATGCAAAACAATAAATATGATTATATCAACAAAATGAAGGATAAAAACCATATGATTATCTCAATAGATGCAGAGAAAGCATTTGACAAAACACACTATTCTTTTATACTAAAAAAAAAAAAAAGTGGGTATAAAAGGATCATACCTCAGCACAATCAAGGTAATATATGGCAAACACACAGTCAGCATCATATTGAATGGGGAAAAGTTGGAAGCATTTCCACTAAGATCCAGAACCAGAGGAGGATGCTCACACTCACCATTATTATTCATTATAGTTCTAGAAGTTTTAACCAGAGCCATTACACAATAAAAAGAAATCAATGGAATACAAATTTGATGACATAATCCTTTATATAGGAGGAACCAAAAGACCCCACTAAGAGACCACTGGAACTTATAAGAGAATCTACAAAGTTGCAGGGCACAAAATCAATAGCATTATTATATTACTAACAATGCTCTGGCTGAGAAAGAACATGCAAAATTAACCCCATTCACAATAGCTACAAAAAAGTTAAATACCTTGGGATAAATTTAACCAACAATATGAACAATATGAACAATGAAAATTACAAAAAATTAAAGGAAGAAATAGATGAAGACACGAGAAATGGGAATATGTTCCATGTTCATGAGTTGGAAGAATTAAGGTCATCCAAATGTCCATATCCAAAGAAATTTACAGATTCAATGAGATACAACTCAAAATACCAAGGATATTTTTCACAACTTTAGAAAAAAAATCCTTGGATTCATATGTAAATAAACAAGATCCCAAACAGCCAAAACAATCTTAAATAATGAAAACAAACTTCAAGACATATCATAAATAAACCACCATGAGGTTTCACCTCATCCCAGTTTGAATGGTTTTCATACAAAAATAAAAACATAACAAATTCTGCCAAGCATGTGGAGGAGAGGGTACCCTAATAGGGTTGATAGAAATGTGAGCTGGTACAACCATAACGGAAGATAGTATGGAGATCCCTCTGAAAACTAACAATGATCTACATTATGACCCAGCTACCCTACTCCTGGAAATACATCCAAAGAAAATGAAATTTGCATATGAAAGGACTACCTGTACTCCCATCTTTATAGCAGATCAATTCACAATAGCTAAGATATGGAATCCACCTAGATGTCCATCAACTGATGACTGAATAAAGAAAATGTGTTATATACAACCATAAAAAAGAATAAATCCTGACATTTGTAATGAAATGGATGGAAATATTGATCATTATGCTAAGTGCAATAAGCCAGACCCAGAAAAAAAAAGTATCACGTTTTCTCTTATATGTGGTAGTTTATATATATATATATATACACATATACAGATATACATCTATAATTTTAATGTTTTGTTTTAAAATTTTCTGTATATGAGTGAAATGGACACTTTTCTTTTGATTATTGTTTATAGCCCTTGCCTATATGCCTGCTGAACCTTAGTCCTTCTACTATTTGTTTGTTGAACTCTTTATTTAATGAAGTGATAAGCCTCCAATTATAATGTAAATTAAAATATGTTATCTCAAACCTTACCAGGAAGAAAGAGATGCAGGGAGGAGGGAAGGGGAGAGAAGTATCCTTGTATCTATGGAATTGTATCTGTGAACTGCACTGAATCTGTTCTCTCTGAATTAGTATCACATTAACAAGGGAATTGATGAGAAGTATGTTGTAGTAATTATTTGTGGTGACCCTGAGAATCTAATGTATTAATAAATTCTTTAAAGATTATGTATCAAAAATTAATGACTTCTGGAATCAAGAAGTTATCCTGCCTTTCCCTTAAATATTGCATCATTGATCATCAACTAGTAGATGTTTTGTTTCTAGAAGCAATCCAGGGGCTGGTGCTGCAGCATAGCAGGCTGAGCCGACACCTGCTGTACTGACAACACATATGGAGATAAGTTAGAGTCCTGGCTGCTCCACTTCCAATCCAGCTCTCTGTTAATGGCCTGGGAAAGTAGTGGAAGGCAGCTCAAGTCCTTGGGCCCCTGCACCCACATGGGAGACCCAGAAGAAGTTCCTGGCTCCTGGCTTCAGATTGGCCCAGCTCTGGCCCTTGCGGCCATTTAGGAAGTGAAGCAGCAGATGGAAGATCTCTCTCTGTCTCTCCCTGTCTCTAATGCTGCCTTTCAAATAAATACAATAAATCTTAAAAAAAAAAAAAAAAAACAACAAGTAATCCAGTTGATTAACAGAGAAGGAATAATAGGATGTAACCATTTGACAATTCTTAATGAATGAACAGTTTTGGTCTTTTTAGGTGAGACCACAAGAATAACAGACAAGTGCCTACTAAAGTACCCTCATTCATCTCCCCCAACCAAACCTGAATCTGAGAAAAATGCTCATCAAAGGATTACAAGATGTTTGGAGAACAGAGAAATTTGTTGAATCACACAAAGACTAGGAGAAGCTGTACATGTCGTGCAAAAACAACTCACATATTAAAAAAATAAAATACATGAAAAGGGAACAGAAGAGATTAAAGGAACTTAAAAGACATGTCATCCAATCACAGACATGTCCGAGTGGTATATGGATTCTGAATCAAGCAAGCTTAGATGGCAAGCAGAAGAAGGGCGGGGAGGAAAGAGGGAAAGAGAAGTGAGCGAGAGAAGGGGAAACATCTATCATGTCCCGGAGCGGAGTGGAGGAGCCGCTGGATGCAATTCACAAAGCACTGCCTGGACAAAGACTGAACCCCGGTGGGCAGGATCTTAAGATGGTCTCCAAGTCGCCAGCAATCCTGGAACAGGGGCTCTGTGCATCTCCAGTCCTCCTGTAGGAGCAGGACCTGCGACTGTAAAGGACAGTCTCTCCCGGGGTTAGTTACATTGTGCTGCACTCCATCACGGTAGGCAAGGGAGCTTTTACTGCAAACTTTCAACACCTACAGCCACCTTGTAAAGGGGCCCAGTGGCTAGGACATCAGAGTGGGCTCTCAAGGCTGAGCCAACAGTCGCAGGCATCCCAACCCTGCGGCCAGAGGAGCTGAGCTCTTCTACAGCCTGAATAAGCACCCAAGTCCTGGAATGAGAGCCCCAGAGAGGTCTCAGCTACCCGTGCCCGGACCTGTTCTGCGATAACTGCCAAGTAATACCTGAGTCTTGCTTTCAGCCACTCAGCTTGTGACCATTTGTCACGCTGCAATGGAAAACCAAATCCTGTCTCCAGGCCTTGAATATATTCCTTTCAGCAAATGTTAAGAAAGTTAAGAGAGACACTGTTTCAAGTTGCTGAAGCTGCCCAGGCATCGTCTGGGAGATCTCGTTAGGACTAGGTTCCCAGGCTGCAAGTCAGGAGAGGCTCCCAGACGCTGCTTGGAAGAAACGCGCGCTGGCCGCTGTCGGCGGCCTCCAGGCTTGACCTGCTGGGCTCACACCTCACGTCCTTTAGTTTCTCCTCCACTGCCCAGGTTCCCCAGGAAGGTCTTGAGCTCCCTCCCCCTACAAGCCTCAGCCCGCGCCCCCCACGGCGCCTCCACCTCCTGCAGGGGGCTCTTTCGCAGCAGCCCTCGGTCACCTCCGCCAGCCCCAGGAGCGCCGCCCCTCTAGGCGCCCGGGGCTGCAGGCGTGGTCCCAGTGCGCTGCACCGAGCGTGGACAAAGACCTGCAAGCACCGTGGGGCAGCTCCGCTCCACGCCCCTCCCTGGCGCTACGGCTCATCTTGACGCCCCCAAGTCTCCCGGCAGCCCCTAAGCTCCTCCCACTCCTCACTACCCTGTACCCAGGACCTGGGACCCAGACCTGCTGCGTCCAGACAGCCGCTGAGCGGCGTGCCCCGCAAGGTGGGAGTGCAGGAAAGTGACCAGGTGCAGAGTCCTGGGAGCGCTCCAGCGGGATCCTGGACCCGGCATCCGACTGGGCGCTCCCGGCATCGCAGCCGGCTTTAAGCCTAGCGAATGGGTTTCGGTTTCCTTTCCTGGCTAAGAAGCTTTTAAGTTTCGGTTTCAGCCTCCCTTCGTCTGGAGTTGGGTGGAATGGGTTCGGGAAAAGCGGGTTTTAGCATCCTTTCCGTGTATCAAAATTTCAGGAGAGAGAGCACCGGCTGTGAAATTTGGGCACAGACACGAGGAGGGCGGAAATTGAAGCTGAGACATCCAGATAAAGAAAGGTGGAATTTTAAATTGGGTGAAATATAACACCATGGAATCTGATTCCACAAGAGCTGAGGGGTCCTCTGGGCTTGTACTTGTATACAAAATGGAAAGAAAGAAAAAGTCTGCCAGGACACCCCAGGAGCCAGTGAGTGCTACTGGGGGTAAACAGTCTTCGCAACTCTCAGAAGCCATTAAAAGGTAAATTGAAAATCTAAGGAGTCTGCCTTAACTTATGCCATCTACACTTACTTTTTGCTTAGATTTAGGTCTTAACCTTGGCCTCCTTTCTTTTAGTGTTTTTCTGGGCTGTGCTCATGAATGCTGCAAATGTACGCTTGCACAGGATCTCTAGGAAGGGCGATGGCCCTGAACTTGTGTAATGAGGAGTCAAAGTAAGCCACTGGCTGCTTTGTCTGCGAAAGGAAAGAGCAGAAGTCCACAGGCGAAACAGGTAAGAGAGAGCAGTGGATGATACATTTTTGACCCAGAAGTTGGAGAGTGAAGCCAGTAAAGAAAGAGCTGGGGGTGGAGAGGAAGGACATTCCTCAGATCCCTTGGGCATTTCTGTTTATTTGCAAATTTGTAATGCCTGTGATGTTGATGAAACCAAACCCCTATAAAGTGAGTCAAAGACAGATGCCTTTACTCCCCCTGGGAGCCCAGGAATTAAGCGACAGCTGCCTGGCCCCTTGGTCTCCACTTTTCAAGAAACTACCTGCTTTTTTCTCCCACCTGCGTGTTGTGTCAATGATTGGCTTCCTACACCTTGGGCAAGCAGGCCCAGATTTGGGGGGTTCTACAGCAGCCCCTCCAAGGAGGTTTAAGGGAAGAATTTGACACATTGCTTGGTATTAACAGAAGTAGAGTTAGGGGCCGGCACTGTGGCTCTGGGGTTAAGCTGCCACCTGAACACTGGCATCCCATATGAGCACAGGTTCAAGTCCTGGTTATTCCACTTCCCAACCAAATCCCTGCTAATGTGCCTGAGGAAGCACCAGAAGATGGCCCAAGTGCTTAGATCCATCACCTCTGTGGGAGACTCAGATGGAGTTCTAAGCTACCGGCTCCAGGCCATTATGGCCATTTGTGGGGTGAACTAGAGGATGGAAGATCTCTCCCATCTCTCTAACTCTGCCTTTCAAATAAGTAAATAAATCTTTGAAAACAAAAACTGGACTCCAACCAGTTGTTCTATGTTGTGTTGCTGTAATAGAACCCCACAGACTGTGGGCCAGCCTTGAGTGCAGTGGGTTAGGCCACTGCCTGCAATGCCAGCATCCCATATGGATGCTGATTCAAGTCCCGGTTGCTGTGCTTCCAATCCAGCTTCCTGCTAGCACACCTGGGAAAGCAGTGGAGGAGACCTGAATGAAATTCTAGGTCCCTAGCTTCAGCCTGACCCAGTCCTGGCTCTTGCAACCAACAGGGGAGTGAATCGGTGGATGGGAAATCTCCTTTCCTCTCTTTCTGTAATTCTGCATTTAAGTAAATAAATAACTTAAAAAAAAAAAGAACGGGTATTTGGATGGTCAGTTCTATAGGCTGAGCAGTCAAACATCAAGGTGCCAGCACCTGGCAAAGCCTTCTTGCTGCATCAGCCATGGCCCAAAGCCAAGGGAATGTGAGAGGGCAAGAGAGCAAGAGGTCATTTCGCCTTGTTGTCTCAAGTCCTTTAATCGGAGTTCATTAGAGGGGAGCCCTTGTCACCTAAGCACTTCCCAGGAGGCCCCGCCTCTGCACACTATGCATCGAGGGTTAAGTTTCCAACACACCATTTTGGGAAGAAAATTCAAGCCATAGCACATCCCACAGCATGTAAATAACAGTGACATTCTAGGCAAGTTTTTCTCTCTCACTTGGAAGACCTGCTGCCATGCCTCTACCCTGGACTTGGTCCAGGAACTTGATCATCACACATTCTTTTTATACTTTTTACATCTCTCCCTGCATGTCTTGTACTTCAACCTCTTTAGACTACTGAATGTTCCTTGTCAAGATGAAAGCCACGAGCCAGCTCTTCAACTGTCCTCTAACACGTTCAGCTTCTTCCCCTCTTAATCATCTGGATCAATCCAACTTCTCATTTTTGTAGTTGGATACTGAAAGCAATGACCCAGGTCGTGTTCTGTGGAACATATTGTTTACAAACACAACAGACTCTCCCCTGCTCCCCTCAGCCTTTTGCGGGCTTAACAATGGTGTGTTCTGACTCTCTATCACTTCACTACGCTCCTCAAGTCTTTTAAGCCATAGAGCATCTCCTTTTTCAAGAATTTCCTCAACTCCGTACTCTATCCTTACACAGAGCCTGAGAAGAGTACGTGGCACGTCACCTGTGTCCAGCACACATAACTTCTCACGCCCGGGGCTTGTTCTGTCTTCAGACATCTCTAGTCATCTCTAACCGTGCTGTGTCTTCACTTTCTCTCCCTGTCATCTCCAGACAGTCCTTGATTCACAATGTTTCCGCATACGATTTCTGACTTTATGATGGGTTGATGAGGCACTGAATGCATTTCTGACATATTTTCACTTACACAAGCTTATCAGGGCATAGCTCACGGCACATCAAGGAGCCTCTGTGTCCGTTCTGTGAAAACACCCCAGTCACTTGCATTTTACAACAGTGACAAAAGTGATCTCATGCCCTCTTCCAGTCCTCTTCTCAGCAGGACACCCTACATAGCCCTTTAGTCTAAATCTGCCCTAAACAAAAATCACCCGGGGGGGTGGGGGGCAGGCTTTGTGGTGCATTGGGTTAAGCCACCACCACTTGGGATGCCCACATCCCATAAGGAGTTCCTAGGTTCAAGTTCTGCCTCCACTGCCTATCCAGCATCCTACTAAACACACCCTATGAGACAACTGTGATGGCTCAAGTAGTTGGGTCCCTGCCACCTATGTGGGAGACTCAGAGTCCCTGGCTCCTGCAAGCATTTGAGGAATCTCTCTCTCTCTCTCTCTCTCTCTCTCCACTTTCTCTCTCATTTTCTTTTACTGTCACTCTGCCTTTCAAGTAAATAAATAAATACATAATTCAAGCAATGTTTGGGTTTAACTTTCCTCCCGAGTATTTGGAAGATTTTTTATAAATTTATTTTGTTAGTCCCCTTTCTGAAAAACCTCTTCTCCCTTGATTTCAATTATAGTATACTCCTTCAAATCTTTTTTCTTCCCATAGTTTCCATCAAAATCTTTATAGAAAAAACAACTCTAATTCAATTATTCTCATTATGCATTCTCAACACAGATCACTTCTTTGCCCCACCCCACCAAGCAGCAGTGAACTCTGCACTGCAGGGTATTAGTGAGCTTTTCATTCATTTAAATGAAATGCTGAAAGGCACTTCTTCAGTGGAAAGGCTTATTTTGGCTTGGAGTTTGGAGGTTCATAGTTCAGAACTGGATGGCCCTAATAGTCCAGTATTCGATAGAGGCTAGAAATGGTGGCACATGATTTTAAGGCGCAAACACATAGCGAGCCAGGGAGCAAGAAGCTAGACTGAACTCAGTTCAAACAACCAACTCTCTTATGAGAACCACCTCTTGTTGTGGGGGTTAAGTGGGGACTAAAAATCCCTAGTCCAGGCTCTTGCCTCTTACCTAGAGAAGCATTCTGAGTACAGGCACAAATACAACTTGCAAAGTGATAAAGGTGAAGAAGTTGCTCCCATGTGGGCCATGTTCAGGAAAAGAGTGGGCTAGGAAAGGAAAAGATGAGACAGAGAGACTTCAGTAGAGCTGCCCCTTCTGAGTCCACAAGAAGAAAGACCACGCCTCCCCATTGCTAGGCTTCTTATTAGCTTGGATAGGGGAGTGGTTATGTGGTACCACCCACAGGTCAAGGGAGGTACATCCTGGAGAAGGGGTCATTTGATTGCCCGGTGGGCAGATAGGATTCCCTGGGGCCGGGGGAGGTGTGGTTTCCAGCTAGTGGTCCTAATCTAGCTACCTGCCTTGTCCTATATCACTCTGAAGATGAGCCTGCAAATGACTTAAAGATGTGCCACCAAGACCACCTCTCAAACACCATAACTAGAGCAAATCCCCACCCTAAATCTATCAACTATTACCATAAGGCCTCAGAGTTTTAACATCTGCGGGAGTTTGGGTAGTCAAGTCTTGTTCAATCTGTAACATTCCACCCTGGCTCCCCAAAATTCATGCTCTTGTCATTTACAATATAGAATCATTCCATCCCTCGCATGGGTTATTTCCTTGAGGTCGTCTAAGTACATCCTAAGGATATTTGGGGGGTGGCTGACTAGGCATAGCTGCATCGTCTGCTGTCATGTCATTTTCACTGTCAGAGCTCTCTCCCCCCAAGTCATCAACTGTTACTTGTGAGGCAGAGGCCTGGAGTGACAGGCTCTTATCACTCACAGATTCATTGTGTTTGGTTATCTGTGTGGGCTTCTGAGAGGGGGGTATCTTTCCCATGTTTGAGCACTTAAGAGCGGTGCGCCACACCAACTCTAGCCACAGGAAAGACACCCACAGCACTGCTGCCATAACGAAACAAATTCCTAGCACCTCAGCAGCTGATGGCATTCTGCAGGGGGTTCCCTACGTTAGACGAACAGACAGTGGTGTATCAGAGCGTAAGGATGTCCTGTGCTTAGTGGGGGACTTCCTTGATTCGTTAGGTCAAGGCCGTATGCCCATGCGGTGTCTCCGGAGCGTCACCTCTCTCGAGTGAGGGAAGATGACTTGGTTCCGAATTCTGGGATGATCAGTCCCTTATGCGAAATCGCCGGGCAAACCGAGAGTAAAAGGAGGAGCCAAGAAGCGGCGTTATGCTTCTGGGCAGTGTGTGCCTTACCTGGGGTCACTCAGACCAAGGACAAGGACAAGGAAAGGGGCGTAGCAGCGGGTCCTGTGCTCACCCTCACAGAACCGAACAGCACACAAAACACCAAGGGGCCTACTTGCCGAAATCAAGGGGGGACCTCACCGAGTTTCACATGCTGTCTCTCTCTGTCACATTGGGTGCCAGATGTTGCTGTGGATTTGTTCTGAGAGGAGGAGCGTGGTGGGGACAAGAGGCACAGAGTCACCACACAGACCCTGGGAGTTGGGTGAAAGCAGGCCAGAGGCAAGCAGCCTGCAGACTCGTTTATTTCAGATGGTACAGCAGCTTAAATAGCCAAAGCAGCCAGTCCAGTCAAGGGGTGGTCTATGCCCTAACCAATCAAAGCCTGTTGCCAGGCAGTTTCCATTGCCAGCAGCCATCTTGGCATGGCATTTCATTCCACCACCAGTGTCCTATAGTTCAGTTTGATTCTGACGTCATCTTCCTGGAGATAGCATTAGATAACAGGATGAGGACTCAGTCCAAGACCACCCCCTAACCCTCCAATTTGAATGCCAATTCCAAGCCCTAGGAAGGCAGTAGATGATGACCCAAGTACTTGGGCCCTCCAATTGCGTGAGAGACCCAGATGGAGTTCCAGGTTCCTGACTTTGGCTTGGCTCAGCCCTGGCTGTTGCAGCCACTTGGGGAGTGAATCAGTGGGTGGGAGATCTCTTTATTGTGGAGGGTGGCCCCAGGACATTTGGTGGAGTCCATTCTGAGTTCTGTCCAGAGTTGCAAATTATCTACCTAGGAAATCCTGTTGGACCATAGAAAATATCCTACCTAAAGGAATACTGCAGTTAATGCTTCTTGCATTGTAGACCATATTTTAATGGACAACCTCTGTCCTGCCCACAGCTCCCTGATAATCATAGGGTAACAACCATCTAACTAAAAAATGACTACTGCTCCAGTAAGCTAAGACAGCCTTAATAGGGGGTGCAGCATTCAGGCTGTGGTAGTTCCTAGTGAAGAATGGTTCATTCTTTTCATGTTTAAGAAAATGCCAAATTAGGCAATTCAGTGGAGAATGAGGACTATCATCCCTTTGCTCATTAGGTTAACTGTTGAGCAATTTAACACTATGTTGCTTTATTTTTCCTTTTTCTCTGATTCTGTTGTGATTTTTGTTGTTTCAGAAGCTTCTCTGACACATGACTTTGTAAGGAAATTCACTACTACTTACTTCTCTAGCTATAAAAGTTTAGGAAAACAAGCCAAAGTAGTTGTATACTTTCCTAAAATCAGAATGCAAACGCCACTAACCACGAAGGGAACTCATTCACTACTAAATTTGTCTAGACTTGAATTGTGTAACTATGACTTTGATATTAAATATACAGATCAGAAATAAACCATGGTATCCATGGATTCCTGTGTACCCAGACAAATGAGTTTGTCACAATTTATCCGCATTCTCCTGCAAAAATTCAGGGACTGGCATCATGGCACAACAGGGCTGCTGCGTGCGACACTGGCATCCCCTATGAGCATGGGTTCAAGTCCTGGTTGTCCCACTTCTGATCTAGCTCCTAGCTAATGCACTTGGAAAAGCAACACAAAATGCTCCACTGCTTGGGCCCCTGCAAACCAATGTGGGAGACCCAGGTGGAGTTCCAGGCTCCCAGCTTCAGCCTGCCCCAGCCCCGGGCATTGTGGCCATTTGGGAAGTGAACCAGCAGATGCATGCTCTCTCTCTCTCTCTGTATCTCTCCCTCTGTCTCTGTAACCTTGCCTTTCAAATCAATAAATAAATCTTAAAAAGAAGTAATGCCTTCAAACAAAGTCACAGAAGCAGTTGTAAAATTAAAATGAGCACACTGGGTCTGGGATATTTCTGCCACAGGCTTTTCCGACACCTGCTGACCAGTCAATGAGAGGAAACACTGGGAGTTAAAGATAGGCCAGCTCTGTGGAAATTCTCTCCCAAAATAGTTCTGGCGGATGATGGGAAGACCTCTGGATTTTGTGAGACAGAGCAACTGCCTTCGTGGTTGGCATTTTTCAGTGTTTAAAGCCTTTGGTGCAACAGCTGATTTCCTCCTTTGTCCTAGTCCTCTTGTCTTCTGTTTTCCCAGGGAGTGGCCGCCACTCCCTTCATTAGAGTGGCTGGGTAAGCAGCTGTGGAGACTGCTACACAGCCTGTCCACTCACAGGAGTGATTATTTCCTTGCATATCAACCCCATGGAGCATATCAAATGCAAACTGTAAGAGAAGCGAAAAGCTATTTGTTTTGATTGAGGTCAAATGAGTGACAAAGCCATTTCTAAATCTCCATCGGGGTAGATTTGCCTTTCCCCTGTAGTGGAGACCTGAAACTGTCTCACCCAGTTAAACTTCTATTTTCTTTATTTCAACTCAAACTGAAACATTAAATTTTGGCCATAAAGAATGGTTCTGGGGCTGGCATTTTGGCACAGCGGGTTAAGCTGTCACCTGAGATGTCAGCATCCCATATTAGAGTATCAGTTCAAGTCCTGGCTACTCTGCTTCCAGTCCAACTGCCTGCAATGGCTGAGGGTGGGCCAAGCTGAAGCCAGGAGCCCGAAAGTCTATCCTGGTCTCCCAAGTGGGTGCAGGGGTCCAAGTACTTGAGCCATTTTCTGCTGCTTTCTCAGTCTCATTAGCACTGAGCTGGATCAAAAGGGGAGCAACCAGAACTCAGACCAGCACTCAGATATGGAATGTTAGCATGGCAAGCAGTGGTTTAACCTGCTGTGCTACAACCTCAGCCATACTGCAATGCGCTGTATGAGAAATAATAGTGAAGTTAATAAACCTGAGTGCAAGGAGATAAGCGAACTGCATGGAAGGGGCGGGAGCAGTCCTTTTGGTGGTGCCTGCAGCTGGCACTTCCCCAGGAGCTAAGCAGCTGCTTGTTTACAGCGTAGATTTGATTTATTTATTTGAAAGTCAGAGTTACATACAGAGAGGAGAGGCAGAGAGAGAGAGAGAGAGAGAGAGAGAGGTCTTCCATCTGCTGGTTCGCTCTCCAATTGGCTGCAACAGTCGGAGCTGCACTGATCCGAAGCCAGGAGCCAGGAGCTTCTTCCAGGTCTCCCACACGGGTGCAGGGGCCCAAGGACTTGGGCCATCTTCTACTGCTTTCCCAGGCCACAGCAGAGCGCTGGATCAGAAGTGGAGCAGATGGGACTCAAACCGGCACCCATATGGGATGCCGGCACTGCAGGCCAGGGTGTTAGCCTGCTACACCACAGCACTGGCCCCGACGGCGTTCTTCTGCTTACCCAGGAATGAGCCACATGCACATTGCAGGTGATCCCTGATCACAGCTGGAATGGCCACCAGGCACTCCTCTTGCTCCCTCCCTTCCTTTCCGAAACAACGTCCCTGAGAGTCCCTGGGGTGGGGGAGCCTTTTCATCCTTCACCATGTATTCTGTTTTCCCTCTCGAGTCAGCCATTCAGTTTAATCTGATGAGTGCTATACAGGGCTCCTTTGTGCATTTGGGTAGACCAGCTTGCTACTGTTACTGATGCTTCAGAACCACAAAGAGAGCACTTATGTGCCTGTGAAAACACAACTGGCTAAACATTTTAAAAAGCGTGTCTGTCTGTACCTGTCAGCAGGCATACGAAGCAAGGGATGAGAGGGTAGAGACTGCAGGCCCACGGGACAGCACAGTGAGAGAAGTCACCCAGGGTCAGAGCACACTGTAGTGTTCCGGCGCTTTCCAGCTCTTCCATTAATAGCTCCTGAGAAAGAGGAAGGCAAGTGGCCCAAAGCGGTGATCTCACCAAGCACACCCAGCCACTGTACTCAGAACTGCTTGAAGAGAACCTGTCTTGAACTGCCCTCAAAAGAGTCAGCCTTCAAAAATAAATTACAGGAGCCGGCGCTGCCGTAGCAGATTAAGCTGTTGCCTGTGATGCCAGCATCCCCTCTGGGCACCAGGATGAATTCTGGCTGCTCAACTTCCGATCCAGCTCCCTGCTAAGGACCTGAGAAGGCAGCAGAAGATGACTCAAGTCCTTGGGCCCCTGCCACCCATGTGGGAGACCCAGATGGAGCTCTGTGCTCCTTGGCTTCCACCTGGCCTAGCCCTGGGTATTGCAGCCATCCGGGGGAATGAACCAGTGGATGGAAGCTCTCTCTCTCTCTCTCTCTCTCTCTCTCTCATTCTCTCTGTGTACTCTGTAATTCTGCCTCTCAAATAAATTAAAAAAAATCTTTTTCGTTTTCTTGAAAAGATTTATTTTATTTATTTGAAAGGCAGAGTTACAGAGAGAAAGAGAAGAAGAGAGAGAGATCTTCCACCCTCTGGTTTACTCCCCAAATGGCCGCAACACCTGGGGCTGGGCCAGGCCGAAGCCAGAATGGAGCATGGGGGCGTCTTCGGCTTCAGCGTCTCCCATACCACGTGGGACCCACGGCCCGGCGAGGAGAACGGCAAAGATTACCACTTTGTGACCAGGGAGGTAATGCAGCGCGACGTTGCTGCCGGTGACTTCACTGAGCACGCGGAGTTCTCGGGGAACCTGTACGGGACGTGCAAGGCGGCCGTGCAGGCCGTGCAGGCCATGAACCGTAGCTGTGTACTGGACGTGGACCCGCAGGGCGTCAGCAACATCAAGAAGACTGACTTGCGGCCCATCTACATCTCTGTGCAGCCGCCCTCCCTGGACGTGCTGGAGCAGCGGCTACGGCAGCCAACACTGAGACTGCGGAGAGCCTGCCGAAGTGGCTGGTCGCTGCCTGGGCCGACGTGGACAGCAGCGAGGAGCCCGACCTGTTTGACCTGGTCATCGTCAATGACAACCTGGACAAAGCCTATGCGACACTGAAGGAGGCACTCTGTGAGGTGGGACCTGCCCCCAGGCTGTGCCCCTGCCCTACCCCCACAGAGAGCCCTCTGCCCAGGCCCCTTGCACGGGTGCAGGCGAGGTGCCAGGAGAGGCTGGGGCTCAGAGCCTGGCTGTGTATGAGGTGACAGAGGCTCAGGCAGGAAATCAGGAAAGCTCAGGGGCCTGGCTATGCTTGAGGACCTGGCTGGGGTGCCCAGGACCCACGCAGAAGCAGGACAGGTGCTTGCTGTGGGGTGTGTAGAGCTGACCCTGTGGCCCTGCGCAGCTGGCACCTGGGGTAAGAGGGTGCTGCCTGCCTCCTTTATCCACCGTGGCTGCAGGACCCTGGATACCCACTGCTGAATGTGCCTGACCTTATATTCCCTGTCCCTCATCCTGTCTTTCCCGCTGGAGCCGGGACTGATAACCCTAATAAAGTAACCAGAGATGGGAAAAAAAAAAAAAAACTTGGAGTTTCATCCAAATCTCTCACATGGGTACAGTGGCCCAAGCACTTAAGCCATCTTCTGCTGCTTTCCCAGGCACATTAGCGGGGAGCTGGATGGGAAGTTGAGCAGCTGGGACTTGAACCAGCACCCATGATGGATGCCAGCATTGCAGGCAGCTTCTTAACCCACTGTCCCACAGCACTGGCCCCAAATAAATCTTTTTAAGGTGTCTGAAATTTCTACCATCAGCTTTAAAAAAATATTATAAAGTACTATACAATTAGAACCTTCCTGGGAATGTCTGCTTAAAGTGTCACAACATCATCAGAAGGCTTAAAAAATGATGTGTCTATGTATATGTACACACACACGCACATTCTCTAGGCTTGAAGTTGTTGGAGGGTGGAGGCATGTGGTAAGGGAATGTGTTTTATTACATTGGGTTTGTGTCATTGCAAAGCAAACAAAAAATACATAAAAAAATAAGGAGAGACACATATAGACACATGTTATCCTTTGCCATATGGTGCTTTGTGTCACCTTGGGACTCTGTGAGCAGGAATGCGTCACCAGATGCCAAATCAGTGGAGCTGACTGACCTTGGACTGTGAACCTCCAAAGCCATGAGCCAAAACAAATTTGCTTCTGTCCTAGTAGCTGGTCTTAGGTATTTTATTGTAGTAATAAAGAGCTAATTCATAACTTGAGTCCATGTGACCTAGCCATGGAGAGAGGAGGGAAAAGGAGCAGAGAAATGAGTAAGTTAATGAATCCTCTCCCACTCACGATAAAACGCCTCTCCTGAGATCTCTTAAGGCCTCCACGTTATCAGCCCCACAGGAAAAGCTGTGTCAAGACTCTCATTTATTGGAAAATGTGTCTTCCTTGACCAGACTCATAGGTTGTGAGCAAACCTGACATGAACAAGGGAAGCCTCTGCACTTGCAGCTGCACTTGGAGTCACAGAGAAGAAGACAGAAACAGATGCTAAGAAGCAGCGAGGTGGGGAAAGACTCTGGGAACAAAGGAAATGCATAAAATAACCAAAGGACCCAAATTAGGATTCTCCATTACTTCTGCTTGAAAGCACTTATATAAAGTGGTAAAGAATCCAGTTTAAAATGGTTAAAAGTTGTAAACAGCTGCTTCACAAAGGAAGATAGGCAGATGGATAGAAAGTACTTGAAAAATTGTATACTACCATTAGCTATTAAGTGAAGGTTGATTAAAATCATAATTACATAACCCTACGCACCCATAGCAGGCTACACTGCCCAAATACAAATGTTTGTATGCATGTGGAGCACCAGGGCTCTCATGTGGGGTTGGAGGGAGTAGAAAGTGCCAAACCACTGTGGGAAAAGTTTTGGCATTTTACAAAAATAAAACTGAACATGTATTTACTCTGAGACACTGCAATTTCAGTCATAGACATATACATTAGGAAAATGAAACCATATGTCCACACAGACTTGCAAGTGATATGCATGATAGCTTTATTCATATAAGCAAATATTGAAGAAAGGCTGTGTCCATTCTAGGAGAATGGATAAGCAAATCGCAGTGGTTTATACCATGGGATGCCATTCAGCACTGATTTAAGGAGCAAAGTGCTGATCCATGAAGAGGATGAGTGAATCCCCAACATACAACTGAGTGCAATGAGTCCTTTGGCACACAGCCTGTTAAGCTACCACTTGGGATGCCCACATCCCGTATTAGAGTTCTCAGGACTGCCTCTGCATCTGATCCAGCTTCCTGTTGATGTGTACCCAGGGAGGTGGAAGACGATAGTTCAGGTGTTTGGGTTACTACCACCTATGTGGAAGACCAGATGGAGTTCCTGGTTCCTGTCTTTGCCCTAACCTAACCCCAACTGTTGGAGTGAACTAGCAGATGGAAGAATTCTCTCTTTCTCTCTCTCCTTCTCTCCCTCCCTCCCTTCCCCTCTCTGTTGCTCTGACTTTCAGATAAATAAACAATTGATAAGTAAGCTTTTAAAAATTCTTTTTTGTATTTTTTAAAGAATTATTTTATTTATTTGAAAGACAGAGTTACAGAGAGGTAGAGCCAGAGAGAGAGGTCTTCCATTTCGCTGGTTCACTCCCCAAATGACTGCAACGGCCAGAGCTGAGCTGATCCGAAGCCAGGAGCCAGGAGCTTCCTCCAGGTCTCCCACATGGTGTAGGGACCCAAGAACTTGAGCCATCTTCTTCTGCTATCCCAGGCCATAGCAGAGAGTTGAATTGGAAGAGGAGCAGCCAGGACTCGAACCGGCGCCCATATGGGATGCCAGTGCTTCAGGCTGGAGTTTTAACCTGCTGTGCCATAGTGCCGGCCCAAAAAATTCTTCCTAAAAATTATCTGAGTGAAGGAAGCCTTGCACAAAGGGTTCCTACTATAAACTTCTATTATTTATAACTTCTCCAACAGGCAAAACTGACACATGGTAGAAAGAAATCTAAACAGTGGCTGCCTCTGAAGAAGGGAGCAATGATGGAACAGAAGTATAGCGGAGTGTGCTGTGGAGCAAGTTTGGGTTACACAGGCATGACCTGCTCAGCACTCATCCAACTGCAACTGCTTAGGCATAAACCAAAACTTGCTACCTGTGTATTTAAGAGTTGTGCATTTCATTTAACATGAATTTTTCTAAGAAAAAAACTGTACTAGTACTGAGTTATAAAATATTTTAGTAAAATATGATAGCTGCAACTTTAACTAAAGTGTTATAAAAAAGAAATAAAGGTTGATAGAGAAAGGGCATGGGTAAGTTTATAGATACATGGTGAAATAAATAAAGTATAACTGCTATGTTTACATGGTGGGGACATAGATATTTGCTGCACAACTTTGAATATTTTTATGATAAAATGTTGAAAATCAAAAAATGGTTATCATTGAGTAATATTATGAATAATATTTCCACTAATCTGTTCCTTTAAAATTTTAAATGATTTGATTTTAAGTGATAATGATATGATTTTTCTTAAAAAGTACAATAGCCTTTCTAGTCAGTTGGCTATCAGTTATAGTTTCCAAGGGCTAAAAGACATCAATCATCATATATTACCTTGAAGAAACTATGACAAATTATCTACCTCACTTCTAGGCTCAAGATGGCATTGAGCTAGAGAGAAGTGGAGATTCAGCCCCTGCTTGGACAATTTAACTCAGTTATGACAAACAAAGAATTTCCAACAATTACAAAAACATTAGATACAACAAAATCACCTAATAAAATGTAACATCTAAAATAAAAACCAAACAGCTAAATGAAGACTGTTGATTACACAGTTTCCATTAAGTCTTTGGTGCTGTTGATGCGGTCGTCATTACTATTATTATCAAAAGCAACTAACTATTCACTGAGTAGGTCCTTCATGCCAGGCATTCTATGATGGCTTTTCAGTTATCGCATTTAAAAAACTACAACTATCCTTCATAAGAAAGAGGTAATACAACAGCTATTTCAGAACAAGGCAAAAGGGCTTGTTTATCCAATGCTAAATGGCAGAGCTAGGATGTGAACTTGAGAGTATCTGATTGTAAAGACTGTTATTCTGGCTACAGACATACATGAATCAGCTCCTTGTTTCATAAATTGGATTATTTCAAGAAGCAATCTTTTTAACAGACACAACAGGAAGAAGAAACTTTTCTTATCACCACCAAGCTGCTCCAAAGTAAGTGCACTGAGTGATGTCTATCCATATTCAGCCATACTACCCTGAATGATGTCTATCCATATACAGCCATACTACCCTGAATGCCCATGACCTCATCTGAATG
Organism: Oryctolagus cuniculus; assembly: GCF_964237555.1. NCBI lineage: Eukaryota > Metazoa > Chordata > Mammalia > Lagomorpha > Leporidae > Oryctolagus > Oryctolagus cuniculus. Next base: position 51,079,713 of record NC_091433.1, read on the forward strand.
ATGTATATCCTTTTACACATATGTGGATGCACTGGGCATAATATTTTACATCTCTCTATTTTTATCTTCATCCAATTTTTTTGGCATTTCATCACAAATTAACTTTGCTATTTCCCTGAAAAACACTATGTGTTTCTTCTAACCCTAAAAGAAGCAAGGATTGTTTTGAACCATCCGTTTTGATGGCTATATAATTTGTTTTTTGTTAGGGAAAGGAAAAATGGCAATATGATAATGTTTTAATGTGGTTGAATATGAGCATTTTATAAGATTATTGTTTGTAAACTATAAATTTCATAAGTTAAAAATTACCCATCACTGCTGCTACTTAGATCATAGCAAAATGGCCTTTATTAATAAAGGCTAATGTTGCTTATTATGACATCCCTAAAATGTCATTTTATGAAAATGGTACACCTGTAATTAAAGAAGAAAAATGATAAATGCATTTATTCCTACAACAAAAAGAATAAACAAAAACAGGTAAAACTAGGAATCCAATCACATACCAACCAAGAGTATCAGAATCAGTATCTTGAACCAAATAAGTGTGGTCTAAGGCAACCTCTGTAGTTGACACACAGAGGCTTGGTCCAAGCAGCTCCTGTACATAATGAGCTGTACCGTAGCTTGATATATAGATAAAATGTGAACTTATTAGAGTAGGTCCTTCTAACCAAGCTATTGCGTCTCACCCAATCACAGCCAGCTGATCAGACCTTGTCCATATTGGGCCAACGCCTATCAGGTTGTTTCTGTAGGTCACTTTCTTTTCTTTGACTAGATATAACTTATACATGTGGTGAAACAGGCATTTGACATCATCCTTGGTTTGTAATCTTTCCTGGTTCTAAAACCTTTTTCTTGCTCAAGTAAACCTTATTAAATCAAGCTTGTCTCAGTTTTTAATTTAACAGGGCAAGTAATTGGAAAAGCCTGGGTTAATGTCTGTGCCTTCTGTTTGCTATTGTTAAGCAACTATTATCAAAGAAGAAAGGGAAAGGGAAATACCTACGGAAGAACTGACTGATTTGAAAGTAGAATTAGAAGGAAGAAAGTCAAGCAGCTCAGGTCTCATTGGCAACTTCTTCTGGATCTCAAGTAAAAAGTGGCAAGACTGAAAAAAAAAGTGTTACTCAACAAAGCCCCATGAAGAGTTCTCAGTTAAACAGAAAGACTTAGTCTTGTTTCAGAAATCAGCTAAAAGAGTTACCTTCCCAGGCAAGATTGTCATTTCAAATGACCTTAAGACAGACTCCACTAATTTGAGACATATGTGTGGGAACTGAAGCTGAAAATACAAGGGAACCTCAAAACACTCATGAGAAAATGGAATTAAAAGATAGAAATGTAAACTTTATTTTTGCTGAGAAATAAGCATATAAACTGATAAACACAAGCTCCAGTTAGGGGTTGGAGCTTGTGGCACAATGGGTTAAGCCACCTCCTGCAGTGCCAGCATCCCATATGGAGGCCGGTTTGAGTCCCAGCTGTTCCACTTCCAATCCAGCTCCCTGCTTATGCACCTGAGAAAGCAAAAGAAAATTGCCCAAGTCCTTGGGCCCTATACCCATGTGGGAGATCCGGAAAAAGCTCCTGGCTTCAGCCTAGCCCAGCCCTAGTTGTTGTGGCCATTTTTGGGGTGAACCAATGTATGGAAGATCTCTCTCTCTCTCCTCTCCCTTCAAATAAATAAGTAAACCTTAAAAAAGAAGAAGAAGAAGAAGTGGAGTAGCTGGGACAGGAACTGGTGCCTATATGTGGTGGTGGTGGTGTCACAAGCAGTTACTTAACCTGCTACACCACAATGCCAGCCCCTGGTGCTCTTCTTAGTACCTCAAACGAGATCCTGTTCATACATGTTGTAGTAAGTTAATGTGAATTTATTTTGTTGCAAAAATAATTTGAAATCCTTGCACAATCTTTTCATAATATGCATTTTCCATTAGCACAAGATCCCTCTTATCAGATCTCTTGGTGCAATTACTGACCTAGGAAACTAATTAGAGCAGCCACAATCAGAGGATTCATTTTTTTCTTTAGAGTATTGTACAGATGGTCCCCAAATTCCCAACTTACAAGGGTTCAACATCTTATTTTTCAACCTGACAGTTATGTGAAAGCATATCTATACAATCACTGCTTTTCTTTTAGCACAGTATTCAATAAATTACATGATAGTCAACACTTTATTACAAGATAGTCTTGGTATTAAATGATTTTTTCCAACTATTGGTCTATGTAAGTGTTCTGAATACATGAAAAGTAAGCTAGGCTAAGCTATGGTTTTCAGGAGGTTAGGTGTATTAAAAGTGTTTTGTTGTTATATTTATTTACATTTTTATCTCCATCCTCCTTAAATGTATTTGAAGTTAAGATATTTTCAACTTATGATGCATTTAATACAATACAAGTCAAAGAACATCCGTATTCCTGAACAGACTAAGAGGTGGCCTAGCAAGAGGAAAGTCCATAAAACAACCATCAGAGCTCCTTACTTAGAGGGGCAGGAAATGAGCCTGCAGCAGGGAGGAAGGCAGAGACTTCAATGCTCCATCAACATGGCCTTGGAGGTTAACTTACTTGGGTACATTATTAAAAGTCATAAAGCTTGCCATTAGAAAAAAAGTTTTAATATATGGCTCATATTGGAAGACAGAATGGGTGGATGCTTCCTTCACAGCAGGGAGTTTGTGGCGTCTAAGGGTAACAAAGCAAGAAATAGAGTTATAAATGTGTAATTTGGATGTAAATAAGAAATCAGTTTATAAGGATATGTTTACAGAAGTAGCCCTCAGGAGCACTTAGAATTATGAGACCAAATACAAGAGGGAAAGTGGTAGAGAAAGATATTTATTTTTTGTTTTATATCCTAGTCTACTTGAAATTAAACTAAGCAGTTACTCCATGGCATTCAATGAGATATTACACCAGTTACTAAATGAGATCCACACCAGTATGACAGTCAAACATGTGTTTAAAGTGTGTGGATCTAGAGGTAGACACATGATAAAAGGTGGATCTGATGTGAGATAAACAGGTAGGAAGTTAGTCTAGTACTCCTGCAATGCAACGCTCTCTTAGCTGTTGAATTAATGCTCCCACCATCCTAGGATGCACCTGAGCATTACTAAGACCCCACCCTGTTTGCATATCAAATTGGGTACCACCCCCTTCCTTATAAAAAGAGGTGGAAGGTGGGGAGAGTTCTTTCTGCCACAGACCTCAGCTGAAGGTACTTCTACCGTTTTCTCTCCAGTGCGGAATGCACTCAGAGGTACTGCGCTCATATGTGCTCTAATGCCGTGGAGCTAGGATGGAGCTGCCCAACTACCGTTTTCAGTTTGTCCTTTCTCTCTAGTTTATGGACAATCCTTTGGCCCATTCATGTTGGGTATTTCTCAGTGTGGGGCCATCCACACTCACGTGTGGATGTACGTTTATTCCTTCACTGCCAAATAAACTCTGTTCCTATTTGCACAAGATACCCATGCCTGCTTAGTATTTCTATGTCTGCAGGAGACAAGAAACTGATAAAAATTTATATATTCATTGTCCACATCAGATACAACATAGAAGATATTATAGATTATACTGTAGGCTGGTTTTTGAGTAGAATATCAGAAAGGATACACACTAAAGAACTCCCAGTGCGTTTGGGATCAACTAGGTGGGGCGGGAGCTTTGGAAGCCGAAATCCACTCTCGATTATTTTACCCTCTCAGCTGCCAGCACCTGTGTTCTATTACCTGCAAACGGCAGCCCTCAGCTTCGTTGCATGATATGCTAGTGCTTTCCGGAAGAGTATCCAAACCTGTGAGGATGTGTATCTTTGTTTCACTGTTTGGACCCCGAGTTCACCTTTAAAGTAGTTGCTTCTGCCTGGGAATCTCTTTTCCACTCTCCAGGTCAGACTCATACAGGTGTTGAAGGGACGTGGCAACCCGGCAGCACCACTTCCCTCCTGACCCTTCCCAGGGATACTGCTCACCCTGACACTCCCCAAGCCAACACTGGTGCCAAAGCACTTGCCACTCCTTGCAGACACCCAGGACCTGAGACCCAGGACCTGCTGTGAGGGGAGGGAGTGGAAGGAGACCGCAGAGCACAGAGCCCCTGTGGAGGCTCCAGAGAACGGTGGTCCCAGCACCATAGCCAATCTGTGAAAGCTAGCGAGTGAGTCTCGGCTTCCTGTGTCCATAATGGAGCTTTTTCAATGTCACTTCCCCCGGGTTGGGAGAGGCAGAATATTGGGATTGGGAGGTCATCAAGAGTGGGGACTTTTATTTTTTTTTCTGCCAAAGACCCTTTGGATATTTATAACATCATTCATGGGATATACAAAATTATTAACTTAAAAATTAGCCTGCCATAAATTTATAAAATTTCAGCTTGCCTGTGGTTGCCTTGGCAGGGCTGGATGTCCCCCCCCCCCCCCCCCCCCGGGTAGGGAGGCAGTAGCAGAGGCAATCCTGATCTTGGGAACATGGATGTAAATGTAAAAGGACAGAAGGTGGAGAAATCTGGGACTCTAAACAAGAAATAAAGGAAATGAAGAGTCTGAGAGAGGAAATACAGTAGGGAGGGGTGTGGCTTTCCTCTCCCTATGTAGGACAGAGCCTGCACAAAGATGGAGTTAAGAAAGTACCTGAGTGGATAAGCACCTGGCTCCTGCCATTGGATCAGCGCCGTGTGCTGGCCGCAGCGGCCACTGGAGGATGAACCAACGGCAAAAAGAAGACCTTTCTCTCTGTCTCTCTCTCTCACTGTCCACTCTGCCTGTCAAAAAAATTTTTTTTAAAAAAAGTACCTGAGTTTAAGTTTCTGTCTTAAAAAGTTCATTGTATATAAAATATCCACTAGTATTGTGTCCAGGGAAAATATCTGCAATGCCAACTCAATGGATTTTTTTTGAAGATTTTATTTACTTATTTGAAAGGCAGAGCAACAGAGAGGGAGAGTCTCAGAGGAATCTTCCATCTGCTGGTTCACTCCTCAAATAGCCAAGAAGCCAGGAGCCAGGAACTCCATTAAGGGTCTCCCACACGGAGGGGCAGGGGCCCAAATACTTGGGCCATCTTCTGTTTCCTTTCCAGGCAAAGTAGCAGGGAGCAGGATGGGAAGTGGAGCAGCCAGGACTTGAACCAACACTCCCAAATGGGATGCTGGAGTCACAAGTGGTAGCTTAACCCGCTGCACCACAACATGGGCCTCACCGCAAAGAACTTAGATCGAATGGGAAAACACTCTTTAGTTTTGTCATTGCTCCCATTACTGTTTGCAATCTGAGTTTCAACACCAGCAATGTTGAGCGTGTGAAGAATGTGTTGGGATTCAAAATGGTGGTGAGAGGGTCCCAGCAGAGGAGTTGGGTCATAAATGAAGAGAACTAGAAGCCAGCAGTTTTATCTTTAAAAAGAAAAAAGTGTGGGGGTGACTTGTTCATAATGGGCAGATTGCAAAAGAGCAAAGAGGAAAAGTTTCTTAGAAGCAGGAATATCAAGTTATTTCAAAAAGGAGGTGGAGGCATTGCTTTTGTGTGAGAGGCTCTCCTTTTTTTAATTGAAAATGGTTACACTTGTCAATGATGATGCGATTTAAAATAAAAAACTTGAACTTGACCCATGGTGAACTTGCAAGTTCATTCTATGTTGTTTTTCACTAGTATCTGATGGTTTGTGGATCTTGGTATAAGGACACACTTACTAGCAACAAAAAAGTTGGGCTTTACTGAATTTTTAAATGTGCTAGGCAGTAGGCTAAACCCTTAACAGGTATCGTCACATTTAATCTCAAAGTAGCCTCATGAGACAAATTTTACTTAACACATCAATACTGTTATTCTTGATGTTTGATGGATGAAGTAAATATGGTTTACACAACTAAATTGTCTGTGGCCTTATTGTTTGTTATTGGTAGCCAAGATTTCAAAATTCACTGTAACTGCAAAGATGATGTCTAAGCACAACATTCTCTGTGTTTATGCAATTACCTCTTAAAAGTGTTGTAAATGCCACAGTGTTAGTGTTCTACCCCAAAGATTTAACGATAGGATTTAATGAGTTCTTCTTTTGGTTGTTACTGAAACAAGTCTAACAATTTCTTAATGTAAGTGACAATCTCTTGCTATTAGGTCTCCTAAGGACATAGATTTGTCAGGTGGGGATTCTCCAGATGTTAACTCTACCCTGCCTCCTTCCCACCCCAAAGTATATACATAGTGCTCATAAACTCTGCTCCAAATCCATATCTGATCCTCTTCCACTTTAACAATCTATTCCCAAGACCTCAAGCTGAACTTTCTTCAGAAACTTGAGAATCATAAACTCCATTTCTACTTTTTAGAGCCTTCCTCTTCCCCAGTCTCTCAGCCTCCTTAGGAGCCTCACTCTTCTACCTCCCAGGCTCAACTCCATGAGCAGGCGGTGACGCTTCTCTCACCAGCTTCATCCACTGCCTTTGCTCTGCATTTGCCCAGCACTTTAATCACATGAATCACTTAGCTGCTCTTTTCCTACACCACGTCTGGAGGGAAGTTGGTCTTTGCATTGCTTATGATGACACTTCCCTTATTTTGTTTTTACACTGGGCTTTAAAGCCTACAGTATTTCCTGTTCTCTTCATGTTTCCTGAGTACATGCACCTGCTCTTTCAGGGACTCCTTTCAACTGTTTGACATATCCACCTACATTCTATATTTTGTAAAGATGTATTTATTTATTTGAAAGGGACACAGAGATACACAGATAACCTCCTGATCTGCTAATTCACTCGCCAAATGACCACAATGTGAGGTTGGTCCAAGCCAAAGCCAGGAGTCCAGAGCTTCATCAGGATCTCCGACAGGGGTGGTAGAGGCCCAAGCCTGGGTCATCTCTACTGCTTTTCCAGGCCATAGCAGAGAGCAGGATTAGAAGTGGAGCGGCCGGGACTCGAACAGGTGCCCATATGCCACTGCAGGCTGCAGCTTTACCCACTACGTCACAGTGTTGGCTCCTTATATCATATCCAGTCTTAACCATGCCTGACTTAAATAATTTGGGAGATGAGTGTTTGGTCTTTTAAACTGATGAGATTTAGAGCCGGCGCCGTGGCTCAATAGGCTAATCCTCCACCTTGCGGCGCCGGCACACCGGGTTCTAGTCCCGGTTGGGGCGCCGGATTCTGTCCCGGTTGCCCCTCTTCCAGGCCAGCTCTCTGCTATGGCCAGGGAGTGCAGTGGAGGATGGCCCAGGTGCTTGGGCCCTGCACCCCATGGGAGACCAGGAAAAGCACCTGGATCCTGGCTCCTGCCATCGGATCAGCGCGGTGCGCCGGCTGCAGCGGCGGCCATTGGAGGGTGAACCAACGGCAAAGGAAGACCTTTCTCTCTCTGTCTCTCTCTCTCACTGTCCACTCTGCCTGTCAAAAAAAAAAAAAAAAAAAAAAAACTGATGAGATTTAGATGGGATTTTTTTTTTTTTTTACTTGAGTTGACATTATAATGGATTGAGGCTTTGGAGGACCTCGGAGTAGGGGGAATGCATTTTGTAGAAGGAGTTATTACGTATATTCAGGGGACAGACAGTGGATTGTGGGAAGCAAATAAATGACTCCCAAAGATCTGTGTCCAAAGCCTCAGAACCCATGACTATTACCTTACATGGACAATGAAGCTTTGTATGCACCACTAATTTAAGGCTCTAGAGAAGGGAGATTATTCTGGGTTATCTGAGTACTTGCAAGAGTCCTAGTAAGAGAGGTGGATGTCAGAGGGAAAGAAGATACTGTGCTGCTGGCTTTTCCATGGATAAGGGGCCACAAGTCAGGGCACGCAAGGGTCCTCCAGGGCTTGGAAAAGACAAGGAAATGCCTCCCTCTGGAGCCCCCAGAATAACGCAGCCCTGCCAATACCTTGATTTTAGACTTTCAACTTCTGTAATTATTAAAAAATGAATTTTTGTGTTTTAAAATATGAAGTTTGTGGTAATTTCTTAAGGCATCAATAGGAATATAATAAAATTGTCATTTACACCTGTTCCATTAAAATAATAAAATCATTTGTCTTTAAAACTACAACTAAAAGAATGAGCCTCTGCCCAACTTCATCTCTTCTTTTTCACGCGTCAACATCCATCATTTTACTTGTTTCCCTTTAAACTCCCGAGACGACTAGGCTACCTTTAGACTGGAGTCTACCCTGGAGTTCCTCTGTCAACCATCACCACTACTGATGATCTCTTGATGTTAAATCCAAACAGTGCCGGGGCTGGCGCTGTGGTGTAGCACGTAAAGCCTCTGCCTGCAGTGCCAGCATCTCATACGGGCACCAGTTCAAGTCCCAGCTGCTCCACTTCTGATCCAGCTCTCTGCTATGGCCTGGGAAGGCAGTAGAAGATGGCTCAAGTCCTTGGGTCCCTGCACCCACATGGGAGACCCAGAAGAAGCTCCTGGCTTCAGATTAACTCAATTCAGGCTGTTGCAGCCATCTAGGGAATGAACCAGCATATGGAAGGTCTCTCTCTGTCTCTGCCTCTCTGTAACTCTGCCTTTCAAATAAATATGTAAATCTTTAATATATGTGTGTATATATGTATAAATAAATAAATAAATAAAACAGTGCTGCTTGGTCCTTATTTTACTGACCTCTGGGCAACACTTGAGGTTTTAAACCAGAGTCTCCTTTCAAAAGGGGTGGCCTCTTCCTCAGCCTCAGTTACATTACTCTCTTCCAAACCTCCTTTGCTGCTGCTTTTTTTCATCAAGATCAAGGCATCATTGTTAATTTGTCACTGCTCACGGAAGGAAACCGGAAGCCAGGGCTGGGTCCTCACTTCGCTCAACTCAGCGAATTCTAGTTCATGACACATCTAAATTCTATATTCTCTTCTGTGTCAACTCTTCCATGAACTAAAATGAGCTTCAGTTTTTCTCGTCTGGTTGATGGCGACAGAACATTCGTTTCCTGACCCAGCCTACTCTCTCCATTCCATTTTTGACTCCAATGCCATGGTAATTCTGTAACATGCAAACATGCTCATGCCACTCCTTGATTTAAAATCTATTTACAAATCCTCATTGCTTTCATATTTGACCAGCCTATGAGCATTTCATCCCCTTTTATCTCTCTCAAACTCTATAGCTTTGTGATGAGAAGTAAACAGTTTGGTTCAGATGATGTATTACCAGTTCCACTATATTTGCTTCAATATTATTGGATAAGTTGATTAGCCTCAATTTTTATCAGTAAAATGGGTACAATCACAACTCAGAGTTGTTAATTCAATGAATTACATTTTATAAAAAGATCTGATACAAAGCAATTGAAGGCAGATATTGTTACTATTTTCAGGAAATACTGAAAATCATGAATGGAGAACTAGGTAGCGTGTCTTCTTGAGCTATGAGGCAGACATGACACAAGTCTTTTTTTTTTTTTTAAGATTTATTTATTTATTTGAAAGGCAGAGTTAGAGAGGCAGAGGTAGAGACAGAAAAGTCTTCCATCCATTGGTTCACTCCCCAAATGGCCACAACGGCCAGAGCTGGGCTGATACAAAGCCAGGAGCCTCTTCCAGGTCTCCTATGTGCATGCAGAGGGGGGCCCAAGGACTTGGGCCATCTTCCACTGTTTTCCCAGGCCATAGCAGAGAGCTGGACTGGAAGTGGAACAGCCATGTCTCGAATCAATGTCAATATGGGATGCTGGCACTGAAGGTGGCAGCTTTACCCACTAAGCTTCAATGCCAGCTCCTGTGACACAAGTCTTAAAACCCTTATGTTGGATGATAGCAGTAGTGTCAAAACAAGCCATCCAAACATATTTTCTAAGTACTAACTAAGCATGTATTTATTGATGACACACTGATGATTGAGTAGCAAACAAAACACAAACAATTCTTCCTACAGAGTCTACATTCCAGTGGAGACTATAAGCAATAGAAGAAGTAAAAAGCACCTTGTGTTAGCTACAGATAAGCTATTAGGGGAAAATATTAAAGTGCAGGGTGGGCACCTGGCCTGGTGGTTACGCTATGCCACCTGGGTGCTTGCATCCCATATTGAAGCGAGTGTCATGTATCAGGTCCTAGCTCCTTTCCCCATTTCAGCCTCCTTCTAATGCACACCCTTGGGTGCTGCCAGTGATGGCTGGGTTACTTGGGTCCCTACCACCCATGTGGAGACCTGGACTGGATTCCCAGCTCCTGGTTTTGACCTGGTTCACCCCTGGCTGCTGTAGGCATCTGGGGAGTGAACAAGCAGATGGGCAGTTCTCACTCAAACTCTTGTCCTCTCAAAAACAAAATTGAAATGAGTAAGTGAAATGTTGAAGGGGAAGAAGGTTACATTTTAGGTAGGGCAGACTAGGGAAGTCCCACCGAGCATACACCTTCACTAGCGATCTGAGGGAAGTGAGGGGTGGGCCGTTCTCAGCTTGGACACATCATGCTGGCTGAGGGACCAGCAAAGCCCTGGCGTGGAGTGAACCACGTGGGTCAGTGAGCGGCAGAGAGATTTGTTGACTGAAGCTGGAACACAGGATAGGAGTAGGACACCCTAAAGTCACAAGAGAAGTGAGAAGCCACAACATACATGATCGCAGAGATCAAAGTAAGAGCTTTGACTATGGATATGACAGGGAAAGCTTGTCATGGGTAAATATGTTGGAAATGTCATTCTTAAATTTTCTTATTTGAACAAATTGTATACACTTTTTTGCTTTGGATATATTTCAAAGAAAAAAATCAAGAAATGAGATTTAGTATCTAAATAATGAACTGTATTCCTAAGTGTTTGACAATCTAACCCTTTATATGAGTTATTTTCTGTTTTGTTTTTTTCTCTGACACTGATAATGATTGTTATTCTAATGGCTTTTCTCACAATGTGCTTGTGAAACAATATTAAATACCAATAGTTTAATGTATTTTTAGAATTATCTTACCAAGAACCTTTCTTTGAAAAGTTCACTTTATAACATTTGTGTTTAGGTTTCCATTGTGTAGTGATTAGCACAATATTCACTCCATAAAGCACACATGATCCATGTATAAAATGCACATACTGTTGCCTGTGAAAAGGTTAGCACTATAAATTCTGGAAATAATCTTTCCAGCTTTTATGCTGTAGAAGTTCTCCTGGTTGAAGGGAGGATACGCTCAGATGAAAGTACACTCACAGTGACAGAAGCCCAGCGGGCGCACAGGTTCTGGGATATTTCTGCCACAGGCTTTTTCAACACCTGTTGATCAGTCAATCAGAGGAGACCTCAGGCGCTGAAGCTAGGCCGGCCCTGGGGAAATTCCTTCCTAAAATAGCAATAGCTGAGCGAATCGCCGGGCTAACAGAAGTGGACGGCGGCCGGACCTCCGGATTGTGAGAGGCCCGGCAACTGCCTTCGTGGTCGGCATTTCTCAGTGTTTAAATCCTTCTTTGGGGCAACAGCTGATTTCCTCCTTTGTCCTAATCCTCCTTCCGCTCTGGTTTCCCTGGGAGCGGCCGCCACTCCCCTGCGCATTAGGCGGGTGGGGTGGGCAGCTGTGGTGGCTGCCGCACAGCTGTGTGCTTGGCGGCAGTGCCCCCTTCACCAGGTGCGCTATTCCCTCGCAGATAGCGCCGTGGGGCTCACAGAACGCGAGCTGTGGGAGAAGCGGAAAAACTCTTCTGCCTTAGACCGAATGCGTGTCAAAGGTCGGGGAGAGGCTGATTAATGGGCGCTAGGCTAGGACAGCAGTGTGAGGTTCTGGGATTCTGTTGCACAGCAGGTGTCCATCGATAATGTTCATGTGTTGTGTTTTTCTCTATTTAAAAAAAGCTAAAAGACAGGATTGTAGATGTTTTCACCATAAAGAAATGTTAAACACTTGAAAGAATACATATATTTACCCTGACTGGATATTACACAATGTATACATGTAATAAAACATCAGAGTATCCCACTAAATACGTACGATTTTTATACCTCTGTTAAAAGTTAATTAAAATTTTATTTTAAAAATTAAAGCCTTTTCTAAATATCTAGTTGTCTTAGTAGATTAGCTTTTCCCCTCTAGTAGAGAAAAAAATAGGAAGAAGGGCCTCTTAGTGTAGTGAAGTCTTCATATTATTAAAATATCAAGGGGGCCGGCCCCGTATCTCACTTGGCTAATCCTCCACCTGCGGTGCCGGCATCCCATATGAGCACCGGGTTCCAGTCCCGATTGCTCCTCTTCCAGTCCAGCTCTCTGCTATGGCCCGGGAGGGCAGTGGAGAATGACCCAAGTGCTTGAGCCCTGCACCGGCATGGGAGACCAGGAGGAAGCACCTGGCTCCTGGCTTCGAATCCGTGTAGCTCCAGCCATGGCGGCCATTTGGGGAGTGAACCAACGGAAGGAAGACCTTTCTCTCTGTCTCTCTCTCTCTGTCTATAACTCTGCCTGTCAAATAAATTAAAAAAAATAAAATAAAATATCAAACCAACTTAATTTAAACCATGAATACATTTAGACACACAGGATTCTTTTTTAAAAAAAGATTTATTTTATTTATTTTAAAGGCAGAGAGAGAGACAGACAGACAGTGAGAGAGGTCTTTTGTTCTGTCGTTCACTCCCCAAATGGCTGCAACAGCCAGAGCTGATCTGATCCAAAGCCAGGAGCTTCATCTGGGTCCCCCATGTGGATGCAGAACCCAAGCTCTTGGGCCATCTTCTGCTGTTTTCCCAAGCACATTAGCAGGGAGCTGGATTAGAAGTGCAGCAGTTGAGACTGGAACTGGTGCCTATATGGAATGCCGGTGCTGTAGGCAACATTTTAACCTGCTCCGTCACAACGCTGACCCCCACACAAGCATTCTGAATTTTCTCAAGTTATATTCAGACTACAAAGACTTGTTTTCCTCAGCTTTTTTTTTTTGCTCATATACATACTTCTGAAAAATTGCTTTTTATGGGCCCTTAAAAATTCCATGAACTTACTAGTCATTTTGTAAGTTATACATTTAGATTGTTTTCAATTTTTTTGCTATTATAAATAATGTGGAATTGAACATCTTTGTATATAAAGAGTTTGCTATAATTACCAGTATGTCCTTGTAGCAGGTCTAGGATAGAGTGGGTCAAAGGAAATGGCATTTTAAAGTTAGACACATGAGTGTGAGAATGTTCAGATATGCAGAGTACAGTCCCCTTGTAATATTTTTCATGATGTGCAAATCAGCAGGTAAGAATTGCCTAGCAGTAGAGGAAACCTTGTTAAAGGTATTTAAATTTAGGGGCTGGCACCGTGGTGCAGTAGGTTAATCCTCTGCCTGGGGCGCCAGCATCCCATATGGGCACCGGTTCTAGACCTGGCTGTTCCTCCTCCAATCCAGCTCTCTACCATGCCCTGGGAAAGCAGTAGAAGATGGCCCAAGTCTTTGGGTCCCTGCACCTGTGTGGAAGACTTGGAGGAGGCACCTGGCTCCTGGTTTCAGATCAGTGCAGCTCCGGCCGTTGCAGCCATTTGGGGAGTTAAGCAACAGACGGAAGACCTTTCTCTCTGTTTCTCCCTGTCACTGTAACTCTACCTCTCAAATAAATAAAATCTTTTTAAAAAAAGGTATTTAAATTCAATGACATTTATGTCTGCTTTTCCAGAATGAAAAACATTGAATTCAAAATTTCTTTAATTGACTTTTCCCTCTTTTGTATCCAAAGTACTTCCAAAATTTTTACTCTCTAGAGGATTAATCAATCAAGAAAAGTTTTTAAAAAAGTAAAGCGATTTTAGTTTCACTGAGTGATTTACTTTTTTTTTTTTTTTTGACAGGCAGAGTGGACAGTGAGAGAGTGAGAGACAGAGAGAAAGGTCTTCCTTTTTGCCGTTGGTTCACCCTCCAATGGCTACCGCTGATCCGAAGGCAGGAGCCAGGTGCTTCTCCTGGTCTCCCATGGGGTGCAGGGCCCAAGCACTTGGGCCATCCTCCACTGCACTCCCTGGCCACAGCAGAGAGCTGGCCTGGAAGAGGGGCAACGGGACAGAATCCGGCACCCCGACCGGGACTAGAACCTGGTGTGCTGGCGCCACAAGGCGGAGGATTAGCCTATTGAGCCACGGCACTGGCTTGAGTGATTTACTTTTTAAATCATTTTTTTCTTTTGTTTATAGTATTTATTTATGTGAGGGTCAGGAAGACAGAGGCAGAGACGGACAAACAGTAAGCTCCCATCTGCTTGTTCACTCCAAAAATAATTTCAAGAGCCCATGGTGGGAACCAGGAAGTTGATCCAATCTCCCATGGAAATGTAGGAACCAAATTACTTTAGCCATCACTGCTGCCTCCCAGGGTCTGCATTAACAGGGAGCTGGAGTCAAGAGCCACAGGCAGGTGCTGAACCTAGGCACTCTAATATAGGACATGGGCATCTTCACTGCCTGCCCCTTGTCATCATTGTGTGGACAGAGTGTGATTGCAGTGCACACAAATTTCAAATATGAAAGGACAAACAAAAGACTTGAAAGTTTCCTTCAGTTGTACCTTGCAGGTACAAAGTAACTAAAAGACAATGTACTTGTTTCACTTACTCCTATCTTTGGGATATCTTTTTTTTTTTTTTAAGATTTATTTATTTATTTGAAAGTCAGAGTTACACAGAGAGAGGAGAGGCAGAGAGAGAGAGGTCTTCATCTGCTGGATCACTCCCCAGTTGACCGCAATGGCCTGAGCTGCGCTGATCCAAAGCCAGGAGCCAGTAGCTTCTTCCAGGTCTCCCACGCAGGTGCAGGGGCCCAAGGACTTGGGCTATTTTATACTGCTTTCCCAGGCCATAGCAGAGAGCTGGATCAGAAGTGGAGCAGCTGGGACTTGAACTGGTACCCATATGGGATGCTGGCACCGCTGGCGGCAGCTTTACCTGCTATGCCACAGCACTAGCCCCTGGGATATCTTCTCCATGTTACTTTATGCTTTATAAGGCACATTTTAAAAATTGCTATTGTTAATTGGGAAAAGCAAAAGAAGTAAAAAATGGTAATAGTCAAAAACTCTGTTGCCATTGTTTTTACCCTGATGCCATTTTAAAAAGTAACTATACAATATATACATTGGAGTAAGACCTCTCCTACAACCCTATTCAGACCTCACTCAGAATGCATTTTATCTCTAAGATAAAGCACTGTCACCTTTCAGGAAAACCTTTAACATTTTTATGAACATGCTAGGAAAGAGAAAGTATAAACGTGGATATCAAATACATGCAATTTAGGGGTGATGCTGCATATACTATTGTTGATACTGCTTCTATCCTAAATCTACTTTGAATTTGTCCTTCATGACTGGATTTATTTATGGATCCCATTTTATGCTTTTTTTAAAATTCACCTCAGTCCAAAGAACTTTCATTCTGCTGAATGAAGTGAAATTGGAATCCAGTTCTTTAAACTATAATTAAGATTGGCCGGTGAGATTGAACAAGGCCAAGAAATAGAGAAAAATACATGTGTTTGTTTAATGTAAGCTTCCGTTTCAAAGTAATATTCTCTCCATACAAGAATGAGACTGTCGTTTTATTTAATCCATTATTCCATTCCTTGTAGTTCTACCATCAGAGGTTTGTTAGTGCCTCGCCACAGTATTCCTTTTCTCGCTTTGCCATGCTTATTTGTCTAAATAAATCCTTATACTAGTCATTCTAGTTCCACAAAAGAACAGTGCCATTTTAATTAAAATTATATGACAGCTTTATATTTTAAAATAAATTTGTATTTATTTTTTAGTTATTTGAAAGCCAGAGAGACAGAGATCTTCCATGCACTAGTTCATCCCTAAATGCCAGCAACTGTTTGGGCCATGCCATAGCTAAGAGCTAGGAACTCCATCTGGGTCTCCTACATGGGTGGCAGGGAGCCAACTACTTGACCCATTGATTGCAACCTTGCAGGGTATGAGTTAGTAGGAAGCTGGAATCAGAAACAGAGCCAAGACTTGAACCTAGGCACTCCATAGACAGAGTTACAGAGAGAGGTAGTGAGAGAAAGAGAGAGGTCTTCCATCTGCTGGTTCATTCCCCAGATGGCTGCATTGGTCGGAGCTGAGCTGATCTGAGGCCGGGAGCCAGGAACAACTTCTGCGTTCCCCACATAGGTGCAGGGGCCCAAGGACTTTGCTGTTTCCCACATGGGCGCAGGGGCCCAAGGACTTTGCTGTTTTCCTAGACACATTAACATGGAGCTGAACCGGAAGTAGAGCAGCTGGGACTTGAACTGGCACCTATGTTGCATGCTGACACTGCAGACAGGGGCTTTAACCCACGGTACCACAATGCCAGCCCACTAGTATGTCTTATATCATGTGGGCGTCTGATTAAAAATATGGACACAAATGCATACACTCACTTATACCTTAATAGATCATGTTAAAGTAGAAACATTCTCTTCTTTCAAAAAGTTTTTTTATTAGCTGAGATTGGATGTTGGATTTTGTCTGATGACTCAGTAATCTATGATGATTGATTGGCCATATAGCTTTTTTTTTTTTTTGACATACTAACATGGTAAATTAAATACTAGGTGTTTTGATGTTAAGTTGGTCTTTATGATTCAGTAAAACCTAATTACTCACAATGTATTATTCTTTAAAATACTACTGACTCCTATTTATTAATAATTTTCCATATTTTATAAGTCTCAAAGCACCAATACATATTTTCCTCTGTATTTAATTTGATATTATTAAATAAATAATGACACAGTAATAGTATAACAGTGTTATTTTGTCTTTGAAAACCAATGTTATCCTTATTTTGCTTAAATGCAATAAAAAGTTTCATTAGAAACTAATGTTATTGACTTTTCCATCTTAAATTAAAATTTTCTCTGCAGTTGGGCCCCATAAGGCAGATTGAAAATGAGGTCATTTCTGGCTAAGAGTCATAATATTCAAGTATACCCTGATAGCCACATATAAACATAACATATAGAATCTGTTCTCAGGCAATTTCAATTCAACTTTTATTACTATGTCATGATAGGATTATTTTCCTCTATTCATTTTGGTGAACATAAACAAATTGGCATACAACTCAATTAGCAGGAGCACGTAACCAAAAGACCACCCACAGACTTTGGATAAACATGTACAGCAGATTTAACCACAGTTCATAAAATTGGATGCATGAGAAAGAAATCTCCAGTTCATTGCTAGGTACAGATGGACATAGCCATTTTTAATCAAACAAGTCTGTGACGTGGATCTGAGCCACATGGAAACAGAAAGAAGAAGATGAAAGACTGGCTATGCTTGAAGGACGTTCGTTCCCAGGATTATTGGGTGAGCAATATGCGGCCATTAGGAGAAGTGTTTTTTACCTCCACTTTTAACTTATTTATTGTTTGGATTTCTCCTTTACTGTCTTACTTGCTACCACCATGGTCCCTGTCAGCTGGTGCCGTGTGCTAGGAAGGAAGAGAGAACCAAGATGTGTGTTCAGAAAAGGGAATAACTAGACCAGTTTCTATGACTTGGGATTTTCCAGAGCTTTCTGGGCCCTCAGAGAGGGAAAAAGTCAAAAGAGGATGAACAAGAAAGTCTGCAGCATTCCTTTTCACACCTCTTTCAGCAAAGAAGCTCTGACTACTTTTACTTTACCACTGACTGAGAGTTTGTGTTTTCCAAAAGGAAGTCTGTAAAGCAGTGCACCCACGTGTATTGTCTTTGTCCTGAAACTATGAGGCAAACTGATAGATAAAATGCAAGCAGAATGACCTACAGTCTAGAAACTCTGGTGAAACAGAAACATTAGTGAAGCTGCTGAGTGAGAGATCTAGAGCAAGAAAGTTTACAGTAAAAAATGAGATGCTTGAATCTGCAACTTGAAAATGGAGCATGCCTATGCGTGGCTGGAGGACTGATGGGCTACACGGAACCAGCTCACGGTGGGCAGCCTCCAAGGTGCCAACAATGCTGTTGCCAACTAATACTCAATGCCTCTGTGTAGTCCTCCCCCACTGTGAGTGATGTCAACCTGGGTAACCAACAGTTAACTCGGAAAATGCAGAATATGACCCCAAAGCTAGCTCATAAAAGATATTGTGACTTGGGCCTTGCTCTTTCTTGAATTACTGTAGCTGCATCTGACTGTTATGGCGTGAGGAGACCCAAGCAGTGACATGGAGAGCCCACATGGCTCCTGCCAACAACAGCACTAACTCTCCAGGCACATGAATAGACCGCCTTGGAAGTAGTTCCTCCTGCTCCAGTCATGCTTTCAGTTGAAAAAGCTGGGGGCAACGCCTTTTTGCTTTCTTTTATTTTTTTTGGAATTCAGAGCTACAGAGAGAAAGGAAGAGACAGAGAGAGAGAGAGATTTTCCATCTGTTGGTTTATTCCCCAAATGACTGCAATGGGTGGGGCCAGGCCAGGCCAAAGCTAGGATCCAGGAGCTTCTTCTGAGTCTCCCATGTGGGTGCAGGGGCCTAAGCCTTTGGCCATCTTCCACTGCTTTCCCAGGCCATAGCAGAGAGCTGGATCAGAAGTGGAACAGCCAAGAATCGAACCAGCACCCATATGGGATGCCAGCATCACAGGTGGAGGCTTTACCTGCTATGCTACAGCGCTGGCCCCATGGCAACAACATCATGACTGCAATCTCACAATACACTGACCCCGAATCACCATGCTAAGAGCCTACTGTATTCCTGACACATAGAAACTGTGTGTGTGTGCGTTGAGAGGTGGTGAATTGTTTTAAGATATTAACTTCTGCAATAATTTGTTATGAAGTAGTTGGTAACTAATACATGGTATTGGAGGTGGAGCAGATCTGTTTGTGTTGTCTGTGAGAAGAATGTAGGGGCCAGCCCTGTGGTGTAGCAGATAAACCACTGCCTGCGGTGCTGCCATCCCATATGGGCACTGGTTCCAGTCCTGGCTGTTCCTCTTCCAATCCAGCTCTCTGCTATGGCCTGGGAAAGCAGTGGAGGATGGCCAAGTCCTTGGGCCCCTGCACCCACGTGGGAGACTTGGAAGAAGCTCCTGGCTCCTGGCTTTGGATCAGCCCAGCTCTGGCAGTTGTGGCCATTTCAGGAGTGAATTAGCGGATGGAAGACCTCTCTCTCTCTCTCTTTCTCTCTTCCTCTCTCTCTCTCTCTCTCTCTCTCTCTGCCTCTCTGTAACTGCATTTCAAATGAATAAATGTTAAGAAAAAAAAAAGGAAGAAGAATGGAGAGGAAGATCACTAGAGATAAGCCCATCATGGACCAGTATGCCAGTGCTGGCATCATGGTGCACAGGGTTAAACCACCACCGGAAACACCCGCATGCCATTTTAGATTGCTGGTTCTAGTCCTGACTACTCTATTTCTGTCCCACATTCCTGCTAATGCACCTGGGAAGGCAGTGGATGATGGTCCAAGTATTTGAGTCCTTACCACACACTTGGGAGACCAGGATGGAGTTCCTGGCTTTTGGCTTCATCTGGCCCAGCTCTGTCTGATGCAGATGTTTGGGGAGTGAATCAGTGGATGGAACATCGCAATCTCTCACTCTTTTTTTTTTTTTTTGAGATTTATTTATTTGAAAGACCAAATTACAGAAAGAGAAGTTGAGACAGACATTTTGGGGTTTACTCCCCAATGGCTGCAATAGCTGAGACAAGGCCAGACAGAAGCCAGGAGGGAGCCAGGAGTTTCTTCTGGGTCTTCCACGTAGGTGACAGGACCCAAGCACCTGGACTGTCTTCCTCTGCCTTCCAAGGCACGTAAGCAGGGAGCTGGAACAGAAGTGGAGCAGCCAGGACTTGACCTGGCACCTATATGGGACGCCGGCTCTGGAGGCCATGGCTTAGTAAATTGTGCTACAGTGTTGCCTTCCTCCCCCTTTTCAAATAGTAAATCTTAAAAAAAAATAAGAACCAATATGCCAAAGTATGGAATAAACAGACAATCAGTGCTGAGGTCACCCAAGATAATGGCAGGACATGGAGTGAAGAAAAGAGCCTCATTGGATCCCAAGTCTCCATTGAAAACCGAAGGCGGTTGACCCAAATGCAATTGCTTCAAAAGGGTAGGGATTTTTCCAAGAAGGAGGAATAAGCCTCAAAAGCTAAAATGGAACCTAAGATGGGGCCACCTGCTCCAGTGTCGTCCTTGAGTACACAAAAAAATCGACTCTGGAAATAAATGTAAGAAGCCATAGCACTGTCCAGGCACTCAGCCCCTCCTTAACAAATATTATAATCTTGTTATATTAAGACCTTTGTTCAAATTACTGGTACAAATTTCCTAAGAAAAAGTACTTTTTGGAAGGGTCTTATAATAATTTTAAAGATGAATGGTTTACCACAATTTTCATAATCTCCAAGAAAATTACATTTCTTTATCTTTTTGAATAAAATCTCATCCAGCTTTGAGGCCTCCCTCAGGACCACAGGCTATCTTTTGTTGCCTTTGTTCTTAGGGCTTTTTGGCAGGATGTGGGGTCCAGGGAACCCAGGAAATTGTAGGAGAGGCCTCCGTTTTTGATTTCTCTGTTGTGACTTACTGTTCTAGCCTCCCGGTACACTGGGAAGTACTCATCCACGTGTTCCACTGCACTCCCAAGACCATGATGCCTCGTGCCCGGTGCCCAGGAGCCAGTGCTAGGGCTGGGCATTCATCCTGTATGGTGGGAACAACCTGGCCAGTCCCAGAGGCCGCACCTCCCTGGCCTTTCAGGCTCTAAGAATCTACCGTCTCTCAGCATCTTCCCCCCGAAGCACCAGCCCCCACCTCCCTGGAAGGTTTACACACCTGTTGTTTTTTTTTTTTTTTTAACCTTTTTATTTGTACAAAAAGATAAGAACTCCCCACTGTGAAAAAGGAGCACAAGCATCCGAAAACTCAGCTGTCCTCGGAAAGGGGAAGGGGAAACCTGTGTTTTCATTTAATCGTGAATGACTCCAAAGTGACAAAATGAACTGATTTAGCAATGCTCATGGTATTCTTGTTACTCGGCACAGTGACCATCTATTGGATTACGTGCTCAAATCCTCTCTTTCAAGGAACTGCAAGAATATTACCTTTCTGGTGATGTCTTGATAAGAAACAAATATCAGGCGTCTACACTGTGGTATACTGGAAAAACAGCCGCCTCCCATGCCAGCATCCCCTATGGTTGCCGGTTCATGTCCCAGCTGCTCCACATCTGATCCAGCTCCCTGCTAACATGCCTGGGAAAGCAGTGGAAGATGGCTGAAGTACCTGGACCCTGCCACCCACATGGGACACCTGGATGAAGCTCCTGGCCCCTGGCTTTGGCCTGGTCTCGCTCCAGTTCTTGAGGCCATCTGGGGAGTGGCCCAGTGGATGGAAGATATCTCTGTGTTTCCCTTTCTCTAACTCTGACTTTCAAATAGGTACATAAATCTTTATTTTAAAAATTAAGAAGAATTTTAAAGGAGGCATGAGTGTGTGCATGCCCTCTGCACTCTCACTAGGTGGGGTTGTAAAATTAGTCTGGGATTCACAAAAGTTGAGGTGCAAGGAGCGGTGGGGCGGCTCCATTCCTGAGCCTTTCTTGGACTCTGTGGGAAAAATTTCTTGCTTTTTATCAGTCTCTCCTTCTGCAGGGGTTTAAGTTTTGTTATTATACCCATCCTGAAATTTATCATTTTCTAACAATTTTGTCCATTTCTGATATTTTCAACTCTCTCTTCTCCCAATTGTTTCCTTTTTGGTTTTTATTGGTATCTTATGGGGACTTAGTAAAAAGAAGATATAAACAGCGTTTAGGGGCTGGCACTGTGGCATAGTAGGCTAAGCCTCTGCCTGTGACCCTGGCATCTTATATGGGCACCAGTTCCTGACCTGGCTGCTCCTCTTCTGATCCAGCTCTCTGCTATGGCCTGCGAAAGTAGTAGAAGACGGCCCAAGTGCTTGGGACCCTGCACCCATGTGGGTGATCCAGAAGAACCTCCAGGCTTCTGGCTTCAGGTTGACCCTGCTCCAGCCATTGTTTTAATGAATGCTATGGCTTGAATGGTTCTGTCCCCTACGGTATTCATACTGAAACTAAATATGCAGCACAACAATACCGAGAGGTGTGGGTTTTGGAAAGTGATTAGGAGCACTTTGCGCAGAACCAGGTGGAGGGAGCTTGATTCCCCTTGCCTACCACTGTGTGAAGACACAGTGCTCTTCCCTTCCAGGGAGCCAGAGTTCAAGGCGCCATCTTGGAAGCAGAGACAGGAACTTCATCAGATAACAAACCTGCTGGGCCCTTGATCTGAGGTGTTGCAGTCTCCAGATCTGTGAGAAATAACTGTTCCAAGTTACCAGTTTGTGGTGTTTTGTTTTAGCAGCACAAGCAGATTGAGGATCAACCAGAGGTTTTCTCCTCCATAAGTATAAAGTTTAAAATCACTTATTAGTGAACATATTGGTTGAGTGGCCCGTTTATAGAGGCCCCGTTTTGCTTATGAAGAAATGTTCAAGAGGGGTGGTGTTGTGGCACAGTGGATTAAGTTGCCCCTTGCAACACCTACCTCCCACATCAGAGTGCAAGGGATGGAGTACCAGCTCTACTTCTGATCCAGTTTTCTCCTAGTGCATCCTGGGAAGCAGCCAATGGTGGTTCAGTTCTCAGAACCCTGCCACCCACATGGGAGACCCGGATGAAGTTCTGGACTCCTGGGTTTGGCCTGGTCCAGCCAGCCCTAGCTGTTGCAGGCATTTGGTGAATGAATCAGTCAATGGAAGATCGATTCTCTTTCTCTCTCTCTCTGTCTCTCTCCCTGTCTCTCTCTTCCTCTGCCTTTCAAGTAGATGAAAATAAATCCTACAAAAAAAGTATTTAAGAGCAAAGTGTCACACATTTTATACTATTAGAAAGAAACTTCGTGGCCGGCGCCGCGGCTCACTAGGCTAATCCTCCGCCTTGTGGTGCCGGCACACCGGGTTCTAGTCCCGGTCGGGGTGCTGGATTCTGTCCCGGTTGCTCCTCTTCCAGGCCAGCTCTCTGCTGTGGCCAGGGAGTGCAGTGGAGGATGGCCCAAGTGCTTGGTCCCTGCACCCACATGGGAGACCAGGAGAGGCACCTGGCTCCTGGCTTTGGATCAGTGCGGTGTGCCGGACGCGGCGGCCATTGGAGGGTGAACCAACGGCAAAGGAAGACCTTTCTCTCTATCTGTCTCTCTCACTGTCCACTCTGCCTGTCAAAAAAAAACAAAAAAAAAGAAAAAAGAAAAAAGAAAAAAGAAACTTCTTAAGATGTGAAATTGGGCCAATTGTGATGGCATCACGTAGAAAAAGGAAGGCTGTGCTTCACCTCCAAGTTATCTTCTCCCCCTTCAGCTTGCCTCTGCTACCTGGTCTTGGAACAGAAAAGCTTACTATTCTCATCTGTGTTACTTGGAAGATCCAAATATTGGACTATGTTACAATGAGGTGCTACAGAATAAGTAACAAAATAGTTGTGAGCCATTTTCTATAACCATAGCTTGTCCAGAAGGTTATTCAGTCAATATTTATTTAACAAATATTTACTAGGTGCTCGCTATACGCTAGCCACTGAACTGAGAACTCAGTGTTGCAACACGTAGATGGCTAAGTCCCGAAATGTTCATGCTGTTTACTTCCACCATGGACTATGTCATGTAACAATTGTAATTAGCCGCATGAAGCAAGAGAGCATTAGGTCTTTCTACTCTGAAAAGTAGCTGACTTTTTAGACAGTTACTGAATTTTCTATTTTGGGATAATTTGCCACATGGCTAAAGTTAAACACACAGAGCAGAAGGGTAGAGTAAGAGGGATATTCCTTAAGAGTGATCCCTTTTCCAACTTGGAATCAGACATTGCGCTTTTAGTCAATTAAGAACACGTTAGAAGAGCATGTGAGGGTTTACAAGATCAGAGTATAAAGGAACGTGCTTGGATCCCATGTTTATTAGATCCGTAAACATGGTCCTCTCTGTGCTAACTGGCCTTAATCTCTAAGAACCCAGCTCTCAGAGCCGGGGCTGTTTCCCAGCTTGCCGCTGGGATTCCTGACCGTGGCACTCTGCTGAAACATGAGTTCAGTTACCAAATATAGTTGAGTGGAGTAAGAGGACAGATGAGAGTGTAAGGCCACAGTTGCCTCAAAGTGACCACAGACCCAGCAGGCTTTAATGAATAGGCAAGGCCAACCTCCACGCTCCCAGTAAAGAAGAACTGCTCATCTGAAATTCATCACCCGTCTGGAGCCTTCAGACTGCCCCAGCACTGTAAAGGTCTGTAAGATGTATCGTGAGGTACTAACCAGGAAGGGAACACTTTAAGGCCATTTTTACAGGCTAAATCACATAACATGGGTTGTCTACATTTGTGATTCTAACAGATGCCTTGATTTTTCTTTAACTTAGAGAGGAAAGGAATGGGGATTTTATGGTCTTCCAAAAATAGATAGTATATAAGATTTTCCTGCTGACTTTATCTCTGCTGTGCTGTCACAGAGCTGCACTTCCTATTATCTTAAGCATGCTAAATTGGTGTTATCAATTCCAAAAGGATTAAATGTATTTATGGAGCCAACTTTTGTTAAGATTATGTGTGTATTATGTTTCACAGAAAATGAAAATGAAGTTACCTACACCCACCCGTATTTAAATTAAATACCGATGACCTAAACTGTTCTTTAGATTTTAGTAGCATTCTAAATTGTTAATTACACCTCGAAAAGATTTTAAAAATAACTCATGAGATATGATTCAATAAGTTAAAATATCAATAGGAGATTTAAAAGATTATATCCATGCATGTAATTTATATTTTTATTTTTAAAGAGATAACTCCTACTAAGGGAAGTCTCTGGAGACAGTCACATTTAAACACCACTGTGTAATTTTATATCATGTTGTTTTAAGCTATACACAAAACTGTCTTGAATCCAGTATACAAGGCTGATACAGAATGAATTTAGGCTTATATTACTTTTAATATTTGCTAAAAATGCAAATGGACATCTAGTATGAATAATGTGACTACATGTAAAGCTCATTTCTTAGCAATTTAAAACTACTTAGAATCTGTTCAATCAAGTGTACATATAAAACTCGAATCTTTGTTACATGATAAAGATACTTTCCATTTTGTTCTAAAAGAAGGAACTCAGTACCCACCTCAGTTACTCATATTTTTAAAATTGGAGTCTTTTTGACAAATTGTTGCTAACAATAGCCAAACTCTAAGAAATTTATCAAGCTAATAACTGATCTATAAATAAATGATTTCTTGTTCCTAGAATACAAATTGTTCATCTCACCTTCTAGTATCTAGTGTGGATTTGGATCTGTACCGCCCAAGAACTCTGTGTTCTCTCTCTTTGGACTTTTCTGTTTTGTTGCTATAATTGAATATTGAAATTGGCCCTACGGAATAGTTCACTCTAATAAATATAAAGAGGATCTGAATTAGCCTAGACAATTAATCACTGTAATTCCTTTACCTTGTGAACATAAAAAAGCTGGAGAGGAAACCTTCTTCAGGTTTGCAAGTAAATCTGACAGTTCCTTAAGTGACACAGAGTGTAAGTGACACCAGGCGTGATCTACAGGAGCCTCCACTGTAAGGATCCGGGGTTGAGGTGGTCAGAGGGCACTGTGATGGCTGAGCTCCACCTAGGAATTCAGGCCATCTCTAGTTCATGCTATGTCCTGTGGAAATTCCAGCAAAGGAAACGGAGATTGAGAGAGGCAGCTCTGACTGTAATTTATAGCCTTTAATAATCTATTAGAGAATACAGTAGATAGATTGTGAATTCAAGTGAAGAGAAGCAGTACTGAATTGTGATAATGGTGGTGGAAATGAATGATCTGAAACTAAAAATCTAGCTATATCCATCAGTGTGACAGATAAAGATGACAACATGAAGAAGACAGCGGGAATAACTCCAAATGCTCTCTCTGAAAAATACTATGTATGGCTATTGTGACATTAAATGAACTATTAGATTCTGTTCCTGAAGTTGAGATAAAATATTTTTATTGGAGAGATATTTAAAATTGTGGGATAAATATGATATATCTCCCTGTGATGACAATTTACTTAACAATTAGGAAGGAAAGGAACCAGGTGTAGTGATTAAGAAAGAGATCATGTGATTATAAAATTATAGTGCCTTATTAACATCAAGCACAAGATTTTATTTTTCACATATGACTTTTGCACTTTATGGTAGAAAAGACATTATTTTTAAAAAGGTGCCAGCATTGTGGTACAGCGGGTTAAGCTGCTGTTTGTGACGTCAGCATCCTGTATCAAAGTGCCCATTCAAGTCTCAGCTACACAGTGTCCCATCCATATTCTTGTTAATGTACCTGAGAAGGCAAAAAGAAATGGCCCAAGTACCTGAGCCCCTGACACCCATGTGAAAGACTTGGATGGAGTTCCTGGTTCCTGGCTTAGGCCTGGCCCAGAGCTGGCTGTTCCGACCATTTGGGAAATGAACCAGCAGATGGAAGATCTCTTTCTCTTCCTCTCTCTCTGTGGCTCTGCTTTGCAAATAAATAAACCTTGGGGCCGGCGCCGTGGCTCACTTGGCTAATCCTCCGCCTGTGGAGCCAGCATCCCATATGGGCACTGGGTTCTTGTCCCGGTTGCTCCTCTTCCAGTCTGGCTCTCTGCTGTGGCCCGGGAAGGCAGTGGAGGATGGCCCAAGTGCTTGGGCCCTGCACCCCATGGGAGACCAGGAGGAAGCACTTGGCTCCGGGCTTCAGATCTGCACAGCGCAGGCTGTAGCGGCCATTTGGGGAGTGAACCAATGGAAGGAAGACCTTTCTCTCTCACTGTCTAACTCTCTTTGTCAAATAAATAAGTAAATACATATATACATAAATCTTAAAAAAAAAAAAAAGGAAGGCTGGAAGGAAAGAAGGAAGGTATTTAAGGGTTACTTATTTATTATTTATTTATTTATTTTTTGGACAGGCAGAATTAGAGAGAGACAGAGAGAAAGGTTTTGCTTCCATTGGTTCATCCCCCAAATGGCTGCTATGGCTGGCACTGCACCAATCCGAAGCCAGGAGCCAGGTGCTTCTTCCTGGTCTCCCATGCGGGTGCAGGGCCCAAGGACCTGGGCCATCCTCCACTGCACTCCCTGGCTACAGCAGAGAGCTGGACTGGAAGAGGAGCAAGTGGGAC
This sequence comes from Oryctolagus cuniculus, assembly GCF_964237555.1. Classification (NCBI taxonomy): domain Eukaryota; kingdom Metazoa; phylum Chordata; class Mammalia; order Lagomorpha; family Leporidae; genus Oryctolagus; species Oryctolagus cuniculus. Next base: position 51,106,805 of record NC_091433.1, read on the forward strand.
TAGAACCCCGGGGTGCTGGTGCCACAGGCAGAGGATTAGCCTACTGAGCTGTAGCGCCGGCCGAGGGTTACTTATGATTCTGAAACAAGAAAGATACGTTTGAAAGCTTTTTCAACTTCGGTTTTAATGGCTTTGATGATATTTAAAAATATTTCTAAATCTTTGTGTTAATAATTTTATTACTTTTTGATAATTAAGTATGAAAAAACTGGGTTTAAGATAAAAAAAAATCAGCCATATTTTTAGCTCCTTTTTTCTAAGATTATGAAATAAGCAACAAAAGAGTGCTCTGAATTTTCTACCCCTGCCTAACCCTACCATAGAGGTGATGTGTTGGTTGGTTGCTGCAGGTTCTTCAGCCATTTTCATCTACTTCTTCCTGTTTCTGTGCATTTTAGAAAGCTGTTGGAATGTTACTGTCCCTGTCTGGACTCTAAGGAACCTGTTGGATGTGTTGTGTGACACCGAGTGATCCTTGGTGCCCATCAGTCTGCTCTTAACACCAAACAGTTTTTTTATTTCAGAATTGTAACAAGTGTTTGTTTGTTTGTTTGTTTTAAAGGTTTATTTTATTTATTTGAAAGACAGAGTTACAGAGAGAGGTAGAGACAGAGAGAGAGGTCTTCCATCCACTGACTCACTCCCCAGATGGCTGCAATGGCCAGAACTGCACCAATCCGAAGCCAGGAGCCAGGAGCCTCTTCTGGGTCTCCCACATGGGTTCAGGGGCCCAAGGACTTGGGCCATCTTCTGCTGCTTTCCCAGGCCATAGGAGAGAACTGGATCGGAAGAGGAGCAGCTGGGACTAGAACCAGCGCCCATATGGGATGCCAGCGCTTCAGGCCAGGGTGTTAACCCGCTGCACCACAGCGCCAGCCCCTCTGTTTCTAAAAGTATAACCAGATTACAAAAGTTATTTATCTAAGCTAACTATTCATGACACTTCCAACTGGAAAAGAAAACATTGCAGTTAAATGCAGGTTTCAACCTTGAGTCTGATGCTTCCTAATGGCTCAAATTTGATTAAATAATTGAATTTTTTTCTCTTTTTTTTGGTGTGGTTTTGGGTGACAGAAATATAAAATTGAAAAATGGCATCACTCCATTGATTTCTGAGGATCAGGTAGTTCACTGTATGAAAGTACACAACTTGGCAGTTGCTTGGTAGTCAGCCCTTGGGAAGTGTAACTTTTGCTTGTAGTTGAATTCATCTTTTTCTTCTTTTTAAGATTTATTTATTTGAAAGAGTTTCACACAGAGAGAAGGAGAGGCAGAGAGAGAGAGAGAGAGAGAGAAAGAGAGAGAGATGTCTTCCATCCACTGGTTCACTCCCCAACTAGCTGCAATGGCTGGAGCTGTGCCGATCTGGAGCCAGGAGCCAGGAGTTTCCTCCAGGTCTCCCACGTGGGTGCAGGGCCCCAAGCACTTGGGCCATCTTCCACTGCTTTCCCAGGCCATAGCAGAGAGCTGGATTGGAAGTAGAGCAGCTGGGACTCAAACTGGTGCCCATATGGGGTGCCAGCACTGCAGGCAGCAGCTCTACCCACTATGCCACAGTGCTGGCCCCAAATTCATGTTTCTAACAGACTCTCCTGTGTCCCATGAATGTGCCTCATCTTCCCAGTCAAGGAAACCTTTTTCAGCAGTCAGTAGCACCTTGTTTAGGAGGATTGTACAAGAGAGGGTTCTATAACAGTGTGGTTTTCCTGACAACTAGAGATTTCTCTGGTTGTCAGATAATCTACTCCCAAAGTCAGAAACTTTAAAATCAAGGATTATTTATAATTTATAAATTTGTCTAAATTTTTTTCATTGGTGTATTCATATATGTATATAACCATGTACATTAATATGTATATTATATATTCAAGAACTTAAAAATGTTTTCCCAAATACAAGGCTAAAATTGCTAAGATGATTTAAGATGGTAACATTACTAATGTTAGGTTATGCGAAATGCATACAAAATGTAAAAACTTACTTACATGTTCTATATTTTATAGTATTGCATGGGTTTAACAGAATGTAGATGGTACTAATTTAGGGAAAAGTTATGAGCCATAAAATTACAATGCAAAATAATGGTTAAGTGGTATCAAAATTTCTTAAGAAAGTATGAAATATGCACAGGAAATAAACAAGAAAGATGACCATGGACATTTACATGTGGAAGCAGTATTTTCTTGGAACAAGCGATGATGCTGATGATAAGGTGCCTGGTAAGGTTCAAGGTGGCTGGGAATCTGTTAAGGGCTCATGGTATGGCCAGCTTTCCCAAAACTCTGCTTTATGAAATATTTGCTTAAGATGAAGAGTTTGGCTCTCATGCGTAAATGTTAAAATTCACTTGGGAGAATTTGCCTCTAGCACCATGAGGACGTGACACAGGTCACTCCCTAGGATCATTTGAGGAAGCTGAGCATGTCTTCCTCCTGCTGCTGTCACCAATACCCTGTCCACCAGTGGTGTGCCTTCCAAAACAGCCGGGTCTGCAGACACTGAAGCCCTCCTGGAAAGGCGCGTTTTGCTTTCTCTTGCTGTATTTATTTGCACCCTACCAACTTTCAAGGAGAGTTTGAGGCTGTATGCAGTAAATTCATAGAATTGCCCAAAACCAATCAAGAAAAGATTTAAGACCAAAACAAATACAAGAAATTTAGAACCTGGAGTTTTTTCTCAATTAACAGCTTTTGTCTCCCCTCCTATGAGAATGTTAGCTCCTTAGGGTAGAGAAAACATCTCGCAGCTATGTCCCCAGTCTATTAGAGAGGAACTTAGCACATAATATAGGTGCTCACTGTATGGATGTTGACTGAGTAAGACAATGAAGAGAATAGCCAAAAAAATTATTTGGGTGAAAAATTTTTATTTTTATAACTAAAAGTTTAACCTTGAGCTTGCTAACTGCCTTGTCAAAGACAAAGACACCAAAGGTTAGAGGATTCTGTTTGTCTTGTATAGGTTGACTATCCCTTATCCAAAATGCTTGGGACCAGCAATGTGAGATTTGAGATTGTTTTGGATTTTAGAATATGTGTATATATATCATCCATATGTTAGAGATGAGATTGAAGTCGATTTTGTGCATGAAACAAAGTTTCATGGTGTGAAGTTTTCCACTTGGTTGCTTAAAATTTTCAGATTTTGGAGCATTTCAGATTCCAGATTTTCACATTAGGGATTAAAACTTGTAGTAGAATTGCCAGCAAAACAGCATACATGGTTTTCTGGTTCTGAGTATGTCAAATATGCTCATTTCTTTAAGAGTAATGAGGGCCGGCGCCGCGGCTCACTAGGCTAATCCTCCGCCTTGCGGCGCCTGCACACTGGGTTCTAGTCCCGGTCGGGGCGCTGGATTCTGTCCCTGTTGCCCCTCTTCCAGGCCAGCTCTCTGCTGTGGCCAGGGAGTGCAGTGGAGGATGGCCCAAGTGCTTGGGCCCTGCACCCGCATGGGAGACCAGGATAAGTACCTGGCTCCTGCCATCGGATCAGCGTGGTGCCCTGGCTGCAGCGGCCATTGGAGGGTGAACCAACGGCAAAGGAAGACCTTTCTCTCTGTCTCTCTCTCTCACTGTCCACTCTGCCTGTCAAAAAAAAAAAAAGAGTAATGAAAATCATAAAAATCAATATCTTCATAGATAAGTTTTTTAATGCAATGTCTAACCTGTGATAGTTTTATAGTTTGAAACGAGCAGGTAATGTACGTTCTATGCATACATGAGCAGTTCTGTGTTATATGTGTACGTTGACATGTAGTGTTGATTATCAGGTTTTCACCAGAAGACAGAGCCTAGGGGATGAGGAACTACTGCAATGATACAGGGAAACAGGGCAAGCAGCGGACATCATTTCACCAAAGTGAACCTGTCCCTGAGAATAGCTGCGGTGCGGCTCCGGTCAGGGAGGACAAGGGCAGCTGTGGGACGCTTCCTCCCTCCTGCCTTTGCGGGCCTCCCTCTCCCAGCAGAATCCTATGCAGGCTCAAACCACAATCCAAGTACCAGTCATTTCATTGTTTTTCCCGATCGTCTGCTGCAATCCAGACACTGCTGAGCGTTAGCCATCCCAGGATGTCAGTACAACCCCTGCTTTCCTGGACTCCACAGTCTAGTTCTTCTTTGTTTTCTTGTTTTTCTTTTTAAAGATTTATTTATTTATTTGAGAGGCAGAGTTACAGACAGAGACAGGGAGATCAGGTATTTGGGAAGTGAACCAGTGGGTGGAAGTTCTTCCTCTGTCTCTCCGACTGCCTTTCAAATGAAAAAAGTGTGAAAACAGAGTTTTGTTAAGAAACAGAAAAAGAAAGGACGTTCATTTTTTTTTGACAGGCAGAGTGGACAGTGAGAGAGAGAGAGACAGAGAGGAAGGTCTTCCTTTTGCCGTTGGTTCACCCTCCAATGGCCGCCACAGCCGGCGTGCTGCGGCCGGTGCACCGCGCTGATCCGATGGCAGGAGCCAGGTGCTTCTCCTGGTCTCCCATGGGGTGCAGGGCCCAAGCACTTGGGCCATCCTCCACTGCACTCCCTGGCCACAGCAGAGAGCTGGCCTGGAAGAAGGGCAACCGGGACAGAATCCGGCACCCCGACCGGGACTAGAACCCAGTGTGCCAGTGCCGCAAGGTGGAGGATTAGCCTATTGAGCCGCAGCGCCAGCCGGATGTTCATTTTTAAATAAAAAGAACAGCACGAGCAAAAGTTACGAAGACATAAAGAACAAGGACAGTTCAAGGGTTCAGTGAGGTCAACAAGGGTTGGGTGCAGATGCGTTGAATCAGGGATGGGAGGCAAGACTGGAGAGCTGCCATTGGGGCAACTGTCCATGGCCTGGTTCACCTGTGCAGCTTCTCTTATAGGCCAAGGTACCCCTGAGTGGTGAGGGGGGAGCAGTGACATGATTGAAATTGTAACTTTGATCTCTCTTACTATCTCTGATCCCTTACTGCAATTTGTTTAAATTATGTAAAGAGCGCTTCTCCTCCTCCTTGCAGTTGAGTTCATTGTCACTGCTGTCTAATTCTCCTTCTGGATTGTAAAATCATTTAGAGAGAGACACTATGCCTGACACAGCTCTGTCCTTTCTGAAGCTTCCCTTGTATGGATAAACGGTCATTCAACTGATTCCACATTTAAGTTGGCATTCTGCAAAAGGGAAGTGGGCAAAAGGCAGGATGACTATAAAGTGGGCAAGACCAAAAAGGAAGCTTTTTTTTCCTATGAGGAAGAAGCTAGAACTACACAGATTCAAAGAAATTAGAGAATAGTGTGTTATGAGAGTTTCAAGGAAGATGACAATTTGGCTAAACCATTCATGATGGAGGTGACAAACAAGACAAAAAGAGGAAATGGAGAAGACAGAGGAGCTTCCAGGCAATTCTTATTTCTTAAAGGCATAGAGGGCCCGTTGCTGTGATGTAGTAGGTTAAACATCTGCCTGTGGTGCCAGCATCCCATATGGACTCTGGTTCTGGTCCCAGCTGCCCCTCTTCTGATCCAGCTCTCTGCTATGGCCTGGGAAAGCAGCAGCAGATGGCCCAAGTGCTTGAGTTCTTGCACCCACATTGGAAACCTGGAAGAAGCTCCTGGCTCCTGGCTTTTGGTCAGCCCAGCTCCAGTCATTTTGGCCATTTGAGGAGTGAACTAGAAGATGGAAGACCTCTCTGTAACTCTACCTCTCAAGTAAATAAATAAATCTTAAACAACAACAAAAGCATGGAACAGGGGCAGGAAAGATTAAAAATATGCAAGAACTGTTTCTTCCTCACAACTTCACAATCTACATGTTGCAAACTTACTAAAGTAGAAGCTTTCATGCTTTTGACATTTCTCTCACTTCTTTTTACTCATTAAAACAATGTGAGTGGATCTTGTTAGTCTGTTGCATTTTCTGAATCTGTCATATCAACACTGAATCACCAGGAGCACTGTTCGACCAAAAAACAAAAAATTGGAAATAATGGAGATGCTCACGGTTTTATTCCTTTTTTTCTTTTGAGAGGCAGAGTTACAGAGAGGTCTTCCATCCTCTGGTTCACTCCCCAAGTGCTGGAAAGGTGGGAACTGTGCTGATCCAAAGCCAGGAGCTTCTTCGGGGTCTCCCACGTGCAGGGGCCCTAGGGCTTGGGCCATCTTCCACTGCTTTCCTAGGCTATAGCAGAGAGTGGGATCGGAAGTGGAGCAGCTGGGACTTGAACCGGCGTCCATATGGGAAGCCAGCACTGAAGGTGGCGGCTTTACCCTCTATGCTACAGTGCCGGCCCTGGTTTTATTCCTTTTAATTTCGGGGTGTTGGCTGACATAGAAATCTCCAAAGCATAATTTTTCAGTGAATGCAGGCCACCCAGAAACTCCCTTGTTCATTCACAATAGATGGGTATTTTCCCCAGACCACGTGCAAGTTGCAGCAGCAATAACTGGGTTGCAAATTAAACCTGAGCTATATATGCCATAGAGCTATTTTTCTCTTTTTCACTGCACAAGCAATTTTTAAGCTACACTTAATCCTTACAACTGGATCCTGTCAGATGGCGCCTCTTTAAAACCAAAATGTAAATTAATAAAGCATGAGATAATCTGTCCCCCGGCAAACACTCCCTATTTTAAAAATAAGCATTAAAAATGGTTTCATCTTTCAAAAGTCTGCTTTAAACCTCCTCATATAGTGCTTTCTCGAACTTCTGAAAGTCATCATGCTAGGGACATCTTGAACTAACATATAATTGAATTGGTAGTGGAATTCTGATTTCTTATCCACAGTTTTGTTCGTCGGATGTATTTCTTAGCATTCTCAGTTGGGAACACAATAAGGTAATGATTGCAGGTGAAGCATATGAGCTCTGGAGTCCCGGCTTGGCCTTGAACCTTGGCTCTTTGACTTAGATTCTCTGCCTCAGTTTGCTTCTTTCTAAAGTGGAGCCCACCGTGAGGATTTTAAATGAAATAGTCTACACCGTGGCTCTTAGCACAGTCCCCGCCTCATGGTAAGCCACCCACTGGTAGCTGTTCTATTACCAAGACCACTATCTTCCCCAGCATGGAGCTGTCTGGATGTCATGTGAATTCATTAGGAAGCTGGTGTTCTTGAACAGAGATTGGCCAACTTTTTTTTTGTGAAAACTCAGGTAAGTATTTCGGGTTTTATGGACCAGTCTACTCTACCCACTCAGCTCTAACATTGTTCCAAAACAGCAATCACACACATGGCCACACACTCCCTGTAGTCAGGAAGGTAGACCTTAAGTGATGTCACCAAAAAGAATTTTTAAAAAAGGAGAAGAGAACGGTAAATCTATCTGAGATGATGGAGATGTTGGTTTTGTGATTGTGGTGATCACACCATGTATGTTTATCAGTCTCAAATACCTGAAACATATTCAATTACAATTGCCAAATATACCATAATAAAAATAAAATTTTAGAAGCGATAAAATAAACTTTATTTTTTTTTTTAAAAATCAAGATAGGAATCAGAAATCTCTGCCTTTAAAATATTCAGTTCAAACATTTTACTGTCTTTTTAAAAGATTTACTTATTTGAAAGGAAGGCTTACAGAGAGAGAAAGAAGAGAGGGGGAGAGAAAGAGAGAAATCTTCCATCCCCTTGCTTGTTCCCCAAGTGCCCATCTGGTATACTGGCACTGCAGGCAGTGGCCTAACCCACCATGCCCCAGCGATGGCCCCTGTTTTGCTGTCTTGACACAGCCTCCTGGGTCCCTCACTTCATCAGTCTCCCTGTACCTTTCCTTTGTTTGCACTGGGTCTCTGGTTCCTTCACCTCTCTATGTTCAAACTCCTACACAAGAATCCCAATCCAGTTCAGATTTCAAAGCCCACCTCTTCCTTGTCAATATTCTCACAACGTTTCCCATTTCACTTCCATCTCACCTGCATAGTCAGAACTGGGATGGTCTATCTCCATACCTTCACCTTGAATGTTGAGCCCTGGAGGGGAGAATGGCAAAGCACATTCATTAATTAATGATTAATGACATGACAAATGCATCACGCTTAACTTCAACTCAGCACTCACCTCTGCCCATAAATCCTTCCTAGGAAGCCTTGCTTCCTTTCTTCAATCATATCTGACCCCCATACTTCCAAATGCACAGCATTCGCAACATAGGAACTCCCTTTTCTTCCAACTATACGTTTATCCAGATGTTTATTCTCTTTCTCTCTCTCTCTTTCTCTCTCTCCACACACACACACACACACACACACACACCCCTATTATTACTTCTCCCCTTTGGGCCTGGAAGAACTTTCCCCTTTCCCCCTGAGGCTGAGCCCCGACTTGTGCTATAATAACCCACTTCTCACGTCCTTCGAGACCTGATCTATAAACCACCCCCCATCTTCCTACAGGTCATTTCGGTTTCTTGCTCTCTACCAACGATTCCATTAGCATGGAAATGCATCGCCATGTTCTGTCCCAAAATACAAATACACTAACCTCACTAGATTCCGTGCTTTTGCCCAACTGCTGCCTTCTGCCTCTCCTCCTTTCTACAGACTTCTCAAACAAGAAAACCGTACTTGCAGTTGAGTTTCCTCTCCTTCCACAGCAACCTGGCTTCTGTCTCCCTGGCACACTCGGAGACTGTGGTTGTCAATGTGCTCAGTGTTTCCAGCTGTTAAAAGCAAAAGGACCCTGTTCCTGCTGACACATTGTCTCACCTGGCTTCCACAGTGATTCCCCTCTAAGTTCTGGAAGACCGTTTCTTCTGCTTCCCCTCTCTTCCTTACCCGCTCCCTTGGCTTACGTGACACCACAGGCTAATAATTCCCAATTAGTTCTGCTCTCCCTTCTCCAGGCTCAGGACCACAGTCTCAAACAGCCTTCCAGACCTCACCACCAGAGGTGTCTCCTATGCAAAAGGCACACATCAAAATTAAGCTTGATTTTTTTCCTGAAAACTTGTTCCTCCGTTGGTGGCATGGGATTCCTGATACTGCTCACTTTTTGTTGAAGCGAGAAACCCATCACCATGCCTCTGTACCATCTATCAGCCACGTGTCGTTATTTCAGTTTATCTCTTCCATAGCACTTTCCCTGATTCGAACCCTGCAGTCCTGGGTAGGTACTGTCACAGCCTTTGGTTTTCCTCTCACCAGAGCACCTGCCAAGCTAGATTGTATGTACATATTACTTATTTGTGTCTCTTACAGATGCTTAGGTTCTGTGGAGGCTAAAACCTTGTCTTCTTCTATCTTTTCTAGCATCTGTCTGTTGGTTCAGACCACTGTTTTGCTTTCCAGAGTCACTTGTTCAAAAATCTATGATCTATCAATTGCATTCATTGGTGACAAGTGACAAAAATACTTGTTGGCCAACTGGAGGGATTTATTGATAGGAGTTATGGCAACTCACAGAAGGAGGCTTGGAGTCTGTTCTGGAGGGAAGATCACAGCCAAAACTTTGCCCTCAAGATGTTCCTGTGTGGCTCCCACTGCTGCCACAGTTAAAGAGACCCCAGCACACTTTCCATCTCTAACGCTCACTACTCTTCTGTACGGCCAGTGCTTTGGCCCCTGATATTCCGTGTTACTGCCTCTTCTATACATACCAGCGTCCAGCTGCCAAGGGGATTTTTCCTTGGACCTCCTGCTCCCTAGAATCATTGGCTTTCACTCCAACATTCAAGATGGAGTCATCTAATTGTGAAGTCTAGGTCTTGTGCCTAGCCTTGGGTCCAGACTCCCAGGGGTTGGGAAAGGAACTATTTAGAGATTTCACATCCCATTACAGGTGAGCTCAGTTTCTCATTAAAGTTATAAATTGAGGAATTACCCAAAACAAAGAAAGAGGATCAGATGATAGGCAGCCAAATAGGAAACACAGAGAAATGTGGGCCACTCCTGGGTTACTGCGAAGGTCGCCTCGCACTCTGTCCTGTTCCCACTCTTCTCTCCCTCTTTCCTTCACTCGCTCCACAAGTCAGCTGTGTGTAATGCCACACATGCTGAGTCTATTCAGTCTCATAGACTGAACACTCTCTCTTGCCTCCCAACTGCTATACGATAAAACTCAATCTGTTCACAAGACTCCAGCCCTCTGACCTGGTTAGCTAAGCCTCTTTAAGTTACCTGATTCTGCCATGCTGTCTTTGTGTGAGGGTAAGTCAAAAAGTGCATGAAAAATAGACTTAAACGATGTTTCTTTTGATGCAAAAAATTTTGAAAACCATGCATATGAGAGATCTTCAAAAAAGTGCATGAAAATGCATAGATTTCTTTATTTATTTGAATGTCAGAGAGAGAAACAGAGAGCACCCATCTGCTGATTCACTCCCCAAATACCCTCAATGGCTGGACTGGTCTGGGAACAAAACTTGGAGACAGGAACCAGGGACATAATCAGGCCTCCACATGGGTGGCAGGAACCCATTTACTTGAGCCATCACTGCTGCCTCCCAGAGGAAGCTGGAATTAGGATCCAAACCCAGGAATTGAATCCCAGTACTCAATGGGATCTGGCCTCTTCATTGTTAGGCTAAACATCCCTTCCTCAATGTTTTTGTTGTTGTTGTTGTTTGCACCAAAATAAATGTATTGTTTAATTCCATCTTTCTGTGAAGTTTTTAAGGAGTCTAGTACGTTTCTGCCAGTATACTCCTTACTTGCCAAACTCTTCTTACCCTATGCAGTTCTGCCTTTCTCTCTCTGCCTCTCAAATAAGCCAACTTAACTTTTTCAGACCAACTATAAGGAGCTTTAAAATGGACACAATGATACTGGGGGTTCTGTCGATGGAATGCTGGGTGGACTCTGGTGGACCTTCCAGGGTCATTTGGCTCTAGAAGGATCTGTGCCTTTCATTGTTTTTAACTATTTAAGTTGTGGAGATCTGATAGCAGAATGAATTATACTTATATATTGATGTACACATGATTTTTTCTATAGTAGAAATACCATAATTTTCATTCTGTATAAATGATTCTAAACATTTTGGTTGCTCCATAGGTGGTAAAGCTTTTTGAATCTACTAGGAAGTTCATTTTAGCATTCTTCATTGCCCACAAATGTGTCTTGTCTTTGGGGTCCCCTTTGAAATTATTGTAACTTTTTACAGATTTCCTTACTAATTGGTTTGTTAAATAAGATCTTGAATGTGTATTTATTTTATACTTGTTTATAATTGCTATGATTTTCTCCTTTTAAAATTATATTAACTACCTGTTTTTCTTTTAAAAGCATTTAAATATTCAAAAGATGCTGAATACAACTTTTCTCTATGTATAGAGTGCATTTGAACAATCAGAGAGCCATCAGGAACACAGACTAGAGTAACATTTGACCTTGACAATGTCAAGACCATTCTAATTGTTTTACTCAGGGTTTGCTTGAAAAATAGTAGGCAATATGGTGTACTAGGTAGACTAGAGCTGGCGTGTGGAGAATTTGTAATTTAAACACAAGAAAGCGGACTTTCTAAAAAGACAACAGCCTCCAACTAGACAAGGTATGGTAGGTTAATACTGAGCTTTCGGACCTCTGATGAAGGATCGTCTGTGGAGTTAACGCTTCTCTGAGTCACTGCTTCTTGGGTTGTGGCAGACTGTTGAGGTGGATTTCTGGAACTCCCCTAAACTCTTGTATAATGCTCTGACGATTCCGAGGTCTTTCCTTCTGAGGGTCTATAAATGATATATTTTAGAAAAAGAACAGCAAACTTAGAGTACAGGAGATCACAATATTCAGTTCAGGATCACTGTGGAATGGAAATGGACGTGAAATTATTATTATTTTTATTTGACAGGCAAAGTTAGACAGTGAGAGAGAGAGGGAGAGAGAGAGAGAGAAAGGTCTTCCTTCCGTTGGTTCACTCCCCAAATGGCCAATACGGCTGGCGCTGCGCCGATCCGAAGCCAGGAGCCAGGTGCTTCTTCCTGGTCTCCCATGTGGATGCAGGGCCCAAGCACTTGGGCCATCCTCCACTGCCTTCCCAGGCCAAAGCAGAGAGCGAGACTGGAAGAGGAGCAACCGGGACTAGAACCAGGCACCCATATGGGATGCCGGTGGCACAAGTGAGCCACAGCGCCAGCCCCACGGGCGTGAAATTATGTTACAGATAATGAAACACCTTCTCTCTAATTCTGGTGACTCTCCTATATGGATGTTCCATGCAGTTTTCTCACAGGGCCTTCAAGATTAGACTCGACTTTCACAGCTCCTAAGTTCTTTTCACTTTCTTCTGAAGCCCTGTCGACATTTTACATTATTTGTTTAATGTCTTTCCAATCTCCTCCAGTTTAGCACTGCACATTATTTTAACTCCTTTTTGAAAAAGATTTATTTTACTTATTTGCTGGTAGAATTACAGAGAGATGGAGAGACAGAGAAGTCTTCCATCCACTGGTTCACTTCCCAAATAGCTGCAATGGCTGGGGCTGCACCAGGCCAAAGCCAGGAGCCAAGAACTTCTTCCAGGTCTCCTTCGTGGGTGCAGAGGCCTAAGCACTTGAGCCAACCTCCACTGCTTTCCCAGGTGCATTAAAAAGGAGCTGGATTAAAAATAGAGCAGCTGGGACTTGAACCAGCACCATATGACTGGCTGTGCCACAACGCCAGCCCCTTAGAGACTCCTTAAATATAAGGACAATGTCATTAGTTAGGATCAAAAGTCTCCAAACTTTTGCCTTTGGGCTAAAACAATTCTATTGCCTGTTTTTGTGTGGCATGCAAACTAAGATTTTTTTTGTTCTGCATTTTTAAACTGTTAATTAAAAAAAAAACTATCCTCAACATGTAAAATGCTATATAAAATTCAAAGGTATTAAAATTTTTTGAAGATTTGTTTGTTTATTTGGAAGTGAGTATCAGGAGAGAGACAGAGGGAGAGAGAAACATCTTCCATCTGCTGGTTCATTTCACAGATTTCAAGAGCCAGGGCTGGGCTAGGCCAAAGCCAGGAGCCAGGAACTCCTAAGTCGCTCACTTTGGTGGCAGGGACTGAAGTGCTTGAACCATCATCTGCTGCCTCCCAGATGTGTTAGCGGGGAGCTGGACTAACCAGTGCTCTGATAAGGGATGCAGGTGTCCCATATGCCACAATGCCCCATAAATAAAACTATTGGCACATGGTCACGCTTGAGCATTTATGTATTGCCGGTGGCTGGTTTGAGGCTACTTAGTAGTGTTGGGTAATCAAAACAGTGATTGTACAGCCCCAAAAGTAAAAAATATTAACTATCTGGCCTTCACAGAAAGAGTTGGACAATCCCTACCATCCAGCACACCTGTAATTCCAGAACTTAATAGCAGATGGACAGTTGAGTGAATATACATGATGCAACACCAGTGGATACAAGAAAGGATGAGATAGTAAACCTTCAAATATTCTTTTGAAAAAACAAAAGCTGGAAATTAAAGGAGGAAAATGTTTCTTTTGGTTTAGTATCAGATGAGCAGAGTCGTGTTTACTACCATAAACATCAATAGCCTCTCATCTCGCAGTGTTAATGAAGTCAGAGCTTGAGTGAGGTGTGCAGACAAGCAAGACCGTGGCTCTGAGGAGTGCATAACCCCCGGTGCACTGACAATGCACTGCAAAGATCATCTTATTCAATTATCCGACACTGCGGAGGGCCATACTTGCTATTCTCTTACAGGGCCCGTATTAAATTAAAATCAAGAATGACAAACACATGTATACTGGATGCCTCGTCCAACTTGTGCAACAGAGAAAACTCACATGTATCCACCTCAATGTTTCCCCCAATTTGTAGTTGAGTAGCGTTATTAAAAAACAGAAGAGGGAGATCATTTACCACTCATGCTGATTCTGCACTGTGTTTCCAGGTCACCCGAAGCCGGCGGGGTTCCCAGCGCCTCTGGCCCTCCTGCTGCAGGCCCCGAGCACTGCTGGAATATGTCGGAGACCTCCTCCCACGACTCCTTCTACGATTCCCTGTCAGACGTGCAGGAAGAAGGCAAGAATGCCGACTTCTTCCCGGAGCTGTCTGCTTTCCTCAGTCAGGAAGAGATCCACAAGAGCCTGGACCTGGCCCGGAGAGCCATAGCCGACTCCGAAACAGAGGATTGTGACTCGGAGAAGGAGATCTCGCAGATCTTCAGCACCTCTCGTGCCAGCCGCTGCGAAAACCGCTCTCCGCAGCAGACCACGCTGGGAGCGCCCAGCTCCTCGGCCAGCCCGCCAGACAACAGGCCGACGGCTGCGCAGCCTCCCGCCGGGCACGCCGAGAGTGTGGCGTCTCCTGGTCCCAGGAGGAAACCTACCAAGTCACCCCTGCTTGCCAGCCCCAGCTACATCCGGAGCCTCCGCAAGGCTGAGAAGCGCGGTGTGAAAACGCCCAGCTGCGGCGTGAAGCCCAAGCCCACGCGGCCCAGGAAGGGCGGCCCTCAGGGCCAGCTGTGTGACAAGGCAGCCAACCTGATCGAGGAGCTGACGTCCATCTTCAGAGAAGCCGCAAAGCCAAGGACCAGAAGCCCAAACGGGGAGTCCTCATCCCCGGACAGCGGGTACCTGTCTCCTAAGAACCAGCCGCAAGCCCTGCTGAGTGCCTCGGCCAGCCAGAGCCCCACCGAAGACCACCGCGAGCTGGAAGCCAAGGTCAAGTCACCCGAGGCCAGGCCTGGCTACCACCAGGCGGACCAGGACAAGGCGGCGCCTCGCACCTGCAGTGCGCGCCCACAGCCCCCGACGGCAGCCCCCCTTCCATCTGCACCACGATTCACCCAGAAGCTGAGGAGCCAGGAAGTAGCGGAAGGAAGCCGGGTGTATTTGGCATGTAGAGTCACCGGAAGCCCAATGCCGCACGTCAGGTAAGAATTTTGATTATGAATGTCAAATGGTTTTGTTGACTGTGGATTTTCCTTTGACACGGGAGGAGGAAAGACTTCCTCCGTAGTTAGTCCTCTGCAGACCGAGATAAGAGTTTGAGTACCTGCAAGGCAAAAGCTTCCCAGATTTGCAAAAAACACTGGCTGTGCTCAACACCCCGGGAAAGTCATTTCTGTTGTCAGGGGCTTTGGGGCTACACTTAGAGGATAGCTGAAGGGCTGGAATAGGCAAAGTGAAACACAGAGGAGTTGTTATCTAGGACCCCAGCACTCCTAGAGGCCAGGGAAACTCAGCAGTGATTGATACCAGATACTGGGGAAAGTGTATACATGTTGAGTAGCTGAAGATGGTTGGAGGTGTGGCTCCGACTGGAAGTTCAGAGATGAAAGGCTCAGGTGTACAGAGGCCAATCATAAAATGGGTCTCCAAACAGAGAATCTGGTCAAAGGCTTGGGCTATATTCAGAGAAGTTTAAGCACGTGCACACGCCTCTGATGCGGTGCAGCTGAGGAAGGCGGAACAAGCTCCGAGAAGGCTGCATCCCCCTGGGGGTGCCACAGGTCTGCTACTCTCACAGGCTCTGACCACTGGAGCATGCGCACAGCGAAATATAGCAGTACGGTGAGTGTGCACAATGCTCTCACCACCTTGTCTGTCACGATTTCTGTACATTCTTCCTCCACGTTGCAGAGTTGATGCCTTCTAATGCGCAAAAAGGCTAAGAGAGGAGCTCCTGGAGTCACACTGTAGGCTTCCAGTGACGATGCCAGCAGTGCCTCATTAGTCCAGCTACTAAACCCCTCCGTGCTCAGATTCTTCACCTGTGAAATGGGAATTAGAATAATACATTCTGTTTTACGGTGGTCAAATAAAATGGTATGTGAAAAAGAACAGTGCCTTGCACCTAGCCACTGTTACACTCATGTTACTTTTTAGCTTTATTATTTCCCATTTCTTAATTTAATATGCCAACATGAATAACATTTCAAGTCAGGATTATGCTACAAAAAATAGACCATTCATTCCCTGATTTTGAAAATATTGCCTTTATAAATGAGGTATGTTTGACCTAGATTATATACATATAAAAAAAGTAAACTCAAAATTATTTAATTTGGGAACACGGCAGACCTCATTGAACACCCATTGAAACACCTGTCCTCTTTCTTTAATAGCATCTCGTAAATCACCAACTTTAGCACTCACCCTGGGTCCTTCTGTGTGCGTACTCTTTGCTAGTGTTGGTTTGACTTGACAAAACATTGCTCACAAATGTGGCATATGCATTAGAATTACTGGCTGCAAAATGGTGTCATTAGACGCAGGCAGTTTTGTCCCCAACCAATTTCTTCAACTAATGTTCCTTGAATCATTTTTTAAAATATTTTTTTATTTGAGAGGGAGACAGAGAGAGAGAGAGAAAGTCTTCCATCCACTGGTTCACTCCCCAGATGGCCGCAACAACCAGAACTGAGCCAATCTGAAGCCAGGAGATTCTTCTGTATCTCCCACATGGGTGCAGGGGCCCAAGGACTTGGGCCATCTTCTATTGCTTTCCCAGGCCATAGCAGAGAGCTGGATTGGAAGTGGAACAGCTGGGACTATAACTGGTACCCATATGGGATGCCAGTGCTGCAGGTGGAGGCTTTACCCACTGTGCCATAGCACTGTCCCCTTGAGTCGGTTTTTACAGTAATTTTTCTATATTCTGTTTGTTTTAGAAACTGACAGCAGGGGGCAGTAAAAAACTTCCCAAAGTGTTTATCTAAGGAAATATTCTAAACTTTGCATTTGTGTTGTCCATAAAGAACTTATTTGCCTCATCATTTTGCCTCTGATAAAAATGAAATTGAGATTTCTTCCAGATTCTAGTGAGAGTTTTTCCAAACCTATCCATCTTGGGAACAAATCCTTCGTGAGAAACAGATACACACATCATTCAAACCATTTCTCAGGTTTTCAAACTATGTATGATTCTACCAATATTTACTTCCAAAATAGCCCCTTCCTATGGATTAGCATGGCAACTCAATGGTCACAAGGGGCTGGCGCTGTGGCGGAGCCGGTGAAGCTGCCATCTACAGTGCCGGCATCCCATTTGGGCACCAGTTTGGGACCTGGCTGCTCTACTTCCAATCCAGCTCTCTGCTATGGCCTGGGAAAGCAATAGAGGATGGTCCAAGTCCTTGGGCCCCTGCACCCACGTGGGAGACCCAGAAGAAGCTCCTGGCTCCTGGCTCCTGGCTTTGGATCTGCACAGCTTCAACTGTTGTGGCCATCTAGGGAGTGAACCACCACATGGAAGACCTCTCTCTGTCTCTACCTCTCTCTGTAACTCTGCCTTTCAAATAATAAATAAATGAATCTTTTAAAAAATGATCACAAGCTATCCATTTAGCATCAGAGGACTAATTCAAGTAACCATCGTTACTGTACTCCCATTCATATAACTACAGCCAACCATCAGCCAATTCTAGGGGCCGCAAAATTCCTGCTTCTGCCTTTTTTGAGGGGGACAGGACATTCGTTTTTGGTTAGTAAGCGCATCATTATTGACTTAACTAGTGCTCTCATGTCATCATCTGGGCTACCAAAGTCCGTGACGAACATCCACTAGACATTACACACTGTAAGCTTTCTAGAACCATGAAGTCTTTGATAAAATCTTCCAGTGTTTAAAGTCGGCTGGTGCTTTCTGTGTCCTTTGAAGGGTTGTTCTGGCTGTTGTTGTCATTGTCTTTGTCGAGCAAGAGAGTGTAGATGTGCCGGGGGTTTCTAAAATTTCTGTTCTGGAGACCTTGGGCCTCTGCTGAGTGTCTGTGAATGAGCCACAGGCCTGCGCACACTGAGCTTCCCTGCTCACGGGAGGCCCGTGATGATGTTAGGAGGAAATCTTTCTTGAAGGAAATTTTGCATAAGAAATAAAACATCTAATGAAGACTTCCTGCACTGGGGCTTTGCAGAACCTGACCCAGGGATTGGCAGGCCACCTCCTAAGGTCCCAGAAGCAACCGATAGATTTGGGGAGAGGTGAGGCAGGTGTCAGGGAACTCAGAACAAGCAGTAAGCACAGGCCCAATGGCGACTGCCTGCTGCGTGTAGACACTGCCCTGGGAGGTGAATGGGGTATGAGGCAATGAAGCCCAGTGGTTGACAGACGGAAAGCTCCAGGCCTACTTAGAAGGGTTGGACCACAGGGAGGGATGCCAGCAGGTGCCAGCATCCAGATCCAGGGGCTGGGGCGCAGGGAGAAGACGCTACCATTCTAGAGTCGAAGCACGGCTCCAGAGAGAAGGAAGACAGCGCCTGAAGAGGTGAGGCAGGACGTCAGAGACTCAACTCTGTCAGGCCCGGAAAGGGGAACGAGCTGCCAGACTGCAGTGGCTGGGCTGCTCAGCTGCTGGCCTGCACCCTGAAAGGAAGAAACCTGGGCGTGGTGAGACTCCAAAATGTAGATAAAGTAGCCCCAGTTAAAGGCAGGAGGGGGAGAAACACAAGTCAGTCAGAGCGATTTCTGCTTTGCATACAATCACTCGCTCCCTCCCACATTGTGCAAGTACCGGTTATAGCCACATAGGGACTGAAAGTCTGTTTTCCCCCTTTGTTCTTGAATATGCAACAGAAACTCAACAAAAGGAAGAGCTGATGCGGAAAACATGCTTGTGTGGTTTGAGGTTATGTACAACTTAGGTAGTTTTCAAATAATATATAAGGTTTTTTGTTAACAATTTGAAGTGTTGAATTCATGTGTTTATCTGGTCATGTCCTGATGTCCCGTCTTCCCCGCGGGCTGCCACTGCTTCAGAACCCTGTTCCCTTAAATCGCTCCCCTGCCCTGGTCTTTCCAGTCTCGACTTCTGTGAACTGGTAAAAAATTGCTAAGAGTTTTAGTTCAAAATGACCTTTGAAACTATGAAAATGAGGTTTTTTTCTCTACACTTAAAAAAATATTACTGTATGGCCACCATGTAAAGATGAGGACGTTGAGATAGGAAACTTAAATGAGCTGCCTAACAACATGAAAATAGCGAGTCATGGAGATGGGGTCTCCCTCAGCTTGTCTGACTGCTAATCCTGACTGCGGTGGCTAACGAGAAGGTGCCTGTGGCTTCAGTAGTTGTGCCTGGCTTACCAAAAAGTTCTGGATAGAAGTGAAAGGAATTGCCTCCTGGGAAAATCCTATGACTTGAGATTCATATTCCAAACACCCTTCAAGAAAACAGCCCAGTCAACATGTCTCTCTATTAAAGCAAAAACCATGGTTTTTCTTCTTGTTTTTTGCAGTATGTTAATAATCATGGTCCATAAACATACACCAAAAAATTGAAAGGGAGGGCAAGTTTTCTCCATCAAATAACTACACATAAAGCAAGGCATCCCCAGCTTATGAGCAGAGGTCCAGACACATCCTCATGGTCATAGCTATCGTAAGGTGAATGTACACATGTGCAAAAGAACAGGAAACCTTTTAAACACCCACTTAGTGCAGTAAAAGTGGACTCCAGCAGTAGTCCAAGCATGTGCTTTAATATCCTAGATACAATTACTCATAAGTAATAAGATGCCTATTAGATCATCATTAGTAGCCTCATAAACGTTTCTTTAGTGTATATGTAATTAAGTATGATTAAATTATTTTATACTCAAAACCTAGCACCTCTTTTTTTTTTTTTTAAGGTTTATTATTTATTTGAAAGGCAGAGTTACAGGGAGACAGAGGCAGAGAGAGAGAGTTTCCAACTGCTGGCTCACTCCCCAGATGGATGCAATGGACAGAGCTAGGCTGATCGGAAGCCCATAGCCAGGAGCTTCTTCCAGGACTCCCACACAGTTTCAAGGGCCCAAGCACTGTGGCCATCTTCTGCTTTCCCAGCTCATAGCAGAGAGCTGGATTGGAAGTAGAACAGACAGGTCTCGAACCAGCACCCATATGGGATGCCGGCACTGCAGGCGGCTCTGTACCCACTATGCCACAGCACCAGACCCCCAGCACTTCTAATGCCTATGATAAGTGTATATTAGATCATCATCAAAAGCCAAAACAACAGGTTTAACCATATCCAATCTATGCATTCTGTTTGTAGAAATTTCCATTCCCTCGAGACAATACAAGAAAAACAAACCATTGATTAATTTTTCCTAGCAGCATGTGGTATATCCTGTATATGGACTGCCTTGGTTGGGGAAAATATGGTAAGAGCATTACTAGCTGGTAGGTTTTGAATATTCAGTGATTCTAAAATTATAATCTGGATGGCTTAGCCCAAGAGCATTCCATTAAAGAATATGGTCAGCTCCAGAATGGAGTTCCTTGCTCTTGGCTTTGGCCTGGCTCAGAGCTGGCTGTGTGGCAATTTGGGGAGTGAACCAATTGGAGGGAAGATTGTGTGTGTGTGTGTGTGTGTGAGAGAGAGAGAGAGAGAGAGAGAGAGAGAGAGACTCTACCTTTAACATAAATCTTTAAAAGAACAAAAAAGAACATGGTCAACGCGGAGATCCCAGAGAGTACTACCTCCTCTCACGAGGCTGTGGTCAAAACCACAATCACCTTTTCTTCAGTGTGTGCACTACCTTCGAACTGGTGCTGTACTTCCACGGCTGCTCAGCAGTCTCCACAGCACTCAGTGGGAGTCGTCTTGTCATGGAGAGGAAAGTCCACAGACGTTTTCGATGCCCATAGGCCCTATCTCTCTGATTTCTGCCCCAGCACCGGCCCCTGCCTCATCCTCCAGACATGCTGGAGTCCTCGGTGCACCTCCGCTCTGCATCTTCCTGCCTGAGACCTGTGGCTGTAGCTGTGGTTGTCTCTCGACTTCAGCGTTCTTTACCTGAACATATGAAGGATGGGATCCTTCCTCTCTTTCCTATCCCACATTAAATGTCACCTTCAGAGGCTGGCTTTCCAAAACCACCCTATGTAAAAGAGCAAATCCTTCCCATGCTGCTCTCTTACACTGCTTTTCTCCATTGAATTCATCTGATCTATGTATTTTATTCAATTTTTTATACCGTCTCCTGTTGCTAGATTATCAAATCCTTGAGTGTAAGAATTTTAACTGTTTTTCTCGCTCATGTCTCCAGGGCCTCCAACAATGTCTGACATGTAATAGGTGCTCAATAAATTCACATTGAATAACTACCTGAATAATGCTACTTGTAAGGATATACCTGGAAGAAACTTTCACTCATGTGTGCAAAGATATATAGTCAAGAGTGTTTATGGCAGTGTTGTTTCAAAAAAAAAAAAAAAAAAAAAAAAAACAGAAAGCCCTAAATATCCTTCAAAGAGGAAACAGATAAGTTAAATGGTAATATATTCAACAATGAAAGAACTAGGGCTGCATGCTTGAGGATGCATGAAACTCACAAATGTAAAGTCAACCTCCCTCCTAAAAAGAAGCAACTTGCAAAAAATACGCACAAATTGCCTGCATAAATTTATTCAAGTGAAGTTATATTTGCCAAAAAGTAGTATTTCAGACTTAGGGATGTAGTAAGAGTACAGAAAAATGCCTGAAAAGAAGAAGAAGAAGAAGAAGAAGAAGAAGAAGAAGAAGAAGAAGAAGAAGAAGAAGAAGAAGAAGAAGAAGAAGGAGGAGGAGGAGGAGGAGGAGGAGGAGGAGGAGGAGGAGGAGGAGGAGGAGGAGGAGGAGGAAGGAAGAAGAAGGAAGAAGAAGGAGAAGAAGAAGGAAGAAGAAGGAGAAGAAGAGGAAGAAGAGAAAGAAGAAGAAGGAAGAAGAAGGAAGAAGAAGGAAGAAGGAATAAGGAAGAAGAAAGAAGCAGGAGGAGGAGGAGGAGGAGGAGGAAGAAGAAGAAGAAGAAGAAGAAGAAGAAGAAGAAGAAGAAGAAGAAGAAGAAGAAGAAGAAGAAGAAGAATTCGAAATAGCTGTAATCTTAGAGATAAAGAAGAATCTGATCAGTGAGGAACATGCTGAGGGCTTTAACTGCTTTTGCAGTGTTTTATGTCTTAAGATGGGAGTAGAAACACAAGTATCAATTGTGTTGTTTTTATACTTGATATTGAAAAATATTGCCTTTCAGTTTTGTTCTAACCCATTTATTACATATTGATAAGTTAAGCAGCAAAGTTTCTTTTTTTAAAAGATGTATTTATTTATTTGAAAGTCAGAGTTACACAGAGAGAGGAGAGGCAGAGAGAGAGGGGAGGGGAGAGAAAGAGAGAGAGAGAGAGAGAGAGAGAGAGAGAGAGAGAGAGACTTCCATCCTCTGGTTCACTCCCCATTGGCCACAATGGCCGGAGCTGCGCCGAACCAAAGTCAGGACCCAGGAGCTTCCTCCAGGTCTCCCACATGGGTACAGAGGCCCAAGGGCTTGAGCCATCTTCTACTGCTTTCCTAGGCCATAACAGAGAGCTGGATCAGAAGTGGAGCAGCCGGACTCAAACCGGCGTCCATATGGGATGATAGCACTGCAGGTGGCGGCTTTACCTGCTATGCCCACAGAGCCAGCCCCAGCAAAGTTTCTAATGAATGGCATGATGTATTGCATAAAAACATTCCATAAATATATCTTGATGTAAAAAATTGAGGATCAGGTAGGTTAACTGTCAGCCATTTGCTCTCATGAGTTATATGCTAATCTATTTTCTGGATTTTTATAGCTATATTTTAGAGCTTTTAAAAATGTTTTTACTTGAACTTGTGGTGCTGCAGTAGGAAATTATATGAATTCAGTCTTGTACCAGCCATAATTCACCAAGTTTTACTGGCTCCAGAGGGCACCAAAAACTGTAGTTTCTCATTCTTTTTAAAAATTATTTGAAAGTCAAAAAGAGAGATACAGAGAGACAAGGCTACTGTCTGTTTTACTCTCGAAATGCCTGCAATGGCTGAGGCTGAAGCTGGGAGGCAGGAACTCAATCCAGGTCTTCCACGTGGGTGGCAGGAACCCAACTACTTGGGCCATGACCACTGCCTTCCAGGGTCTGCATTAGCAGGAAGCTGGAATGAGGAACCAGAGCCAGTATGGAGCCTAGCACTCTAATCTGGGACACTTTGCCTTAACCAGCATCTTCATCATTAGGCTAAGTGCTCATCCAGTGCTCATCCAAGCTTCTCATTTTTTTTTTTTTTTTGAAAGGCAGAGTTATAGACAGTGAGAGAGAGACAGAGAGAAAGGTCTTCTTTCCGTTGGTTCACTCCCCAAATGACTGCTACGGCTGGTGCGCTGCGCCAATCCAAAGCCAGGAGCCAGGTGCTTCCTCCTGGTCTCCCTTGCGGGCGCAGGGCCCAAGCACTTGGGACATCCTCCACTGCCTTCCAGGGCCACAGCAGAGAGCTGGACTGGAAGAGGAGCCACCGGGACAAAATCCGGCGCCCCAACTGGGTCTAGAACCTGGGGTTGCTGGCGCCTCAGGTGGAGGATTAGCCAAGTGAGCCACGGTGCTGGCCCAAGCTTCTCATTTTTTAAAAAAAGAGTTATTTTATTTTATTTATTTGAAAGGCAGAGTTATACAGAGATGGGGGTGGGAGATCTTCCATACACTGGTTCACCCCATGAATGGCCACAATTGTCAGGCCTGGCCAGACCAAAGCCAGGAGCCAGGAGCTTCTTCTGGGTCTCCCACATGCGTGCAGAGGCCCAAGGACTTGGGTCGTCTTCTGCTGCTTTCCCAGACAGGGAGCTGAATCGGAGGTGGAGCAACAGGAACTCAAACAGGCACCCTTATGGGATGCTGCTGCCATAGGTCACCCACTGTGTCACAGCCCCGCTTCTCATTCTTCTAAGGAAAATCTGCTGCCACACACACACACACACACACACACACACACAGAGGCTCCTTTTAGAACCAACAAAAGAGCATCTGAGGACTAACGAGCTGCCTATATAATGTAAGCAATCCAATTGTCTCCTATCCCGTCATCATATTTGGACAACAGAAGCAAGCACAATAGAGTAGGATCCACAGAACAACAAATCTGTTTTAGTTGCCTGTTTTCTCACTCTTATAATTTCTCTTATTTTTAAAGCTCTTTTCTTTCTTTGCATATTTGCATTCAATTGGAAAAAGTAAGGGCTTTCTATTTTACAGAGGACAAAGTACTGTTGAATTAGAAACCAAAAGAGATTAAGCAACATAGGGACAGCTCTATTTTCACTCAAGAGAAAATATCTGACTCCTCCACACAGAAGATATCTGCAAGTTAATAAACTAGAAGTGTATGATCTGTCATGATGTTCTGCCTTCTTGCCATCCTATCCTTGTTTCCATCTAATACCTGTCCACTTGTAACTCCTACTTGAAAACTTAGCTATGCCCCTACAAGGGTTTAACTGCAAGACCATTATCAAGAAGAATGTTGAATCTTCCTGTAAACTTCAGTGAACAGAAATAAGTCAACGTCAATGAACCCAGGAAATGTTGTCTCTATTTTGTGAAATTGTTGCTTAATGATTTGAATATTACAAAGTGGCAGCAGCTGCCTTGTCACCTTTTCCTGGTCAGCCCGTGACACCGTGGTGCTGTGATAAGCCCATTCCAACCGTCTGTGAAGTTGCTGCCCAGCCTGATTTCTTTGTGAACAAGGGGCAAGCTTGATATTCAAGAAGAGAGTGCAGTGTTAATATTGTCAGAAATTTGAATGGATTATAATGGTCCTTCCTAGACACAGGAAGCAGTAGCAATGTAGTGACATCAGTTTACATTTCAATGGCCAAGTTTCTGGCATTCTCAAGACAACCAATAAATAAACACTAAACCAAATGTACTTAAGGTATAAATATATTCACAGGTAGTCTCTTTAGAATTAAAAAATTGCTTGTGGACAAGCATCAGTAGAGCCTAGTGGTTGACAGTGCATGTCTGGAGCGAGAGCCCTATCACATCGGTCAGGTCACCTTGGCAGACTATATAAACTGTGACCCAGTTTCCTTGTTGGTACAATGAGGAAAGTAAAAGTGACTACCTCTGGGCCATAATGTATGTTAGGTCAATTAATACAAGGAATGAGTATAAAACTATACCAAGCTTCCAGTACTATTTTAATAAATATTAATGTGTTATTTATAAGGTTACATATTATTTAACATAGTTTTTTTTTTCATTTATTTTTATTTATTTGAGAAACTGAGCTATGGAGAGAGAAGGACAGAGAAATCCACCATCTGTTGGTTCACTCCCCAAATGAGGTTAGGACTGGGCCAGGCCAAAGCCAGGATTTTCATCTGAGTCTCTCACATAGGTGCAGGGGCCCAAGAATTTGGAGCATCTTCCACTGTTTTCCCAGGCCATTAGCAGACAGCTGGATCAAAGTGGAACAATCAGGACTTGAACCAGCACCCGTTGCAGGTGGCAGTTTTACCTGCTACTGCACAATGCCAGCTCCACTTTTATTGTTAATTGCTATTTATTCAATATAAACTGCTTATACTCTAGCTTCTGGAAAATCTTTAAATCTGCTTCCTTTCTTTAAAACCTTCATGCTGTAATTTTCTTCTGTAGTACTAAGTATTTGCAGAAGTACAGAGCTTATAAAGAGGAAACACATCAACATTATCACTGAACAAATAGTTTATAAGAAATACAATGTATCTAGAAAGGTGTTTCTGTCGCTGCTTGCTCAGGGAGTCCTGGATTTGCAGGGCCAAGGTCAGCATCTCAGGGCCGATCTCATCTTCTCAAGGTCAGAATCATCGCCAAGGCTGCTGTGGAGTGGTCGATGCTTTCCCTAGCGCTCAGCCTGTTGTCATTTTTCAGAAAACTTTACCTCACTTGGCCTTCTGTTCCTTCGCTGCTGTCGGGGATGGGAGCACAGCCAAGGAAAAGTGATTTCTTTCCGTCTCTACCCCTCCCTCATCCTAATTACCTCCCCGTCGTCTCCTTCTAAACCTCAAAGCTGTGAGGGTCAGGCATATTGTGGATTACTGTCAACTTGGGAAGCCTTCGAAAAATCAAGTATCTTTGACTGTTGTGTCTTTGTTGCCCTTTAAACTGTCCAGCACTTTCCCTCGGCTTGCTTCCTGTGTGCTTGTTAAATATTTGCTAAAGTCAATTGAAAGTGGTTCCCCAACACTGTAGCCACGCCCTGCTTTTGTATTCCAATAATTTCAGCAGGAAGAAAACTCTAAAAATAATTTAAGAAACAAATGCATGCTTTTCCCCAGCTAGACAAATTGGCTTTGATTTTGTATTTTTTTCCCTGCTAATTATTATACCATACTGCAAAGCTCTCAAAAGGAAAAGAATGTATTTTTTGAAAGTTTAATTTACTAGTATGCAAACTAGTATGAAATAGTTCTGAAAACTGGATTCCAAAGTTTCAGATGTTTTCACAGTCACATTTACTCAGTGTCTCAAATCTTTTCTGTAGCCACAATTTAAGTACTTCTTAATGTGTTTCTTCATTTGCTTTGGGGCAGTACCTCTTCACGGATCACTGAGTCTGTTTGGGCATAATTACAGCAATTCAAGCACTCTACTTAGAAAGCAAGTTCTTTTGACAGGAGTTATTTTATAAATACAACTGTAGCAAATACAATTATAAGTTTGCAACTTGACATTGCTGATCAAGATGTAAAAATGGTCTACCAATGGTGTATCCAAATGATGTGTATCCCAACAGGTTGTTACAACCTATTTAATTTTAACTTCTTTGAGCTAAGTATCACATTTAATATCTGTTGGAATAGGAGTACGCTGCCAGTCACCTGAACACTGATAAAGAAATCCAACTGAAAGCCTTTCCTGGCAGAAAAGTTAATTGCAGTGGAAGTTAGATGTGTTCGCTTGGTGAAGAATTCCAGCACTGCAGACTGGTTTCACAGAGTAGCAGATGGTAAATTCAGCCAGAAAGACAAACTCCCAGGAATCGAACACATAATCCACACTGTGGGCCAGAAAACATAAATAAAAACACTCAAGGAAATAAAGACTTTTTTCTAAGGTGATAGCTTTTAGCCTTGGCTGCTGGAATTGAAGTATTTCTGGTGGAAATTTTTTTTTAAGTGGAGGGAAGGGGACTGGCACGGTGGTGTAGTAGGCTAAGCCTCTGCCTGTGGCTTCCTATTTGGGTGCTGGTTTGTGTCCCAGCTGCCCCACTTCCAATCCAGCTCTCTGCTATGGCCTGGGATAGCAGTGGAAGATGGCCCGAGTGTTTGGACCCTGCACCCACATGGGAGACCTGGAAGAAGCTCCTGGTACCTGGCTTCAGATGGTCTCAGCTCCAGCTCTTGTGGCCATCTGGGGAGTGAACCAGCAGAAGGAAGACTTTTCTGTCTCTCCCTCACACTGTCTGTAGTACTACCTCTCAAATAAATAAATAAAAATCTTTAAAAAAATGTGGAAGGAAAAGGATTTCCAAGTAATGACAGAGAACCTTCCAGAAGGAAGAAGAAGGAAAGGAAGAGAAGGGACAGGAGCTCAATTTAAAGAAAATTGGTTCCTGCTTTAACAGCCAGAAAGAACTTCCGGATCACTTGACCATCATAGAACGAGTCACAGACTAGCTGCATCAGCAGAGACCATTCTGCCGGCACTTGTGTAGAGAGTGTAATAGGTACACAGGTGATAAAGTCACAGGAAACCAGACAGAAAATAGTTCTGCTTCAGTTTTGAATTTTAAAACACCACAGGCAGAGATTATGCTTTCTGTACGTTAGATTATGATGAAGGGAATGGTATAAACCAGCTGCTTTCTAGAATGAGAATAGTGCAAAGTACTGTCACAAATAGAAGGATTCATTGAAGGCAAAGGACTAGCTAGGCCTAGTCACTCCTGTCTGGGGGCTTTGTTATCCCCCAAGGAGGAGACCTGCAAAGTCCACACCAGATACCTACAGTAGCATTCGGCCAGCATCATACGTCATCACGGGGAGCTACCCAAAGCACTCAATTACGGGAAGCTTACAATGGAACATCACTCACTCTTCTCAACCCTTCAGGTGTCATTCCAAAGTCTGAAGTTAAAATAATCTCTCTTAATTTTTCTTACGGAGCTACTGAAGTTGAACTCTCATGAAAGTTGTCTTTTGCCTGGAAGTACTGGCAGACAGAGTAACATTAGTAGCTGACATGAGTGACCTTGGACCCAGGAGTCATTGATTAGCTCTCTAACAGCAAAGGTTGGTTGGTGAATGGCCTTCTTCCATTGTCCCAGACCATGTAGACTTGGAAAAGAAAAGAGCCATGATCAAGTATTTAGCAGTCCTCCTGGGAAAACTTTATGCTGTGTCTGTTCCTAACACACTTTCTAGTGCTGACATGAGAGACCGTCAGCATCTTTACTGTGGGAACAACCTTCACTCATGTAGCTTTGCAAAGCCATGGGCTCTCTAACTTTCACCTTCAAAGCCATTTAACCAGGACTCTTTCTTTTCTCTTAAAGACAGAGCAGGAATCCCAAATGGGACACAATGAATATGGTTTGGAATTCTGCATGGTACTGTTTAATTCCTGTGTTCTGTTGCCAGCATCTTAATTAAGAATGTGTTGGCATATGCTGGCCAGAAT
This sequence comes from Oryctolagus cuniculus, assembly GCF_964237555.1. Taxonomy (NCBI): domain Eukaryota; kingdom Metazoa; phylum Chordata; class Mammalia; order Lagomorpha; family Leporidae; genus Oryctolagus; species Oryctolagus cuniculus. Next base: position 51,135,072 of record NC_091433.1, read on the forward strand.
CCTGATACGTGGAATTGTTCCCTATGCCAAGTGCAAGGCCAAATCACTGCTGCTGGAATACAGGAAGAAAGTGCCCCAACAATGCTTCATTTTGATTTCTCGGAGACCTTTTCTACAAAAGGCCATTATAAAACACAATTCAACAAGGTGATGTTTTACAGAATAAGAGATTTTAACTTTGAATAGGCAGCTAATAAGAGGGAAACATCAATATTGAAGAAATCATTAACTTTTGAACAATAAGTAGATGAGTGTTGCTGTAACTCTGAATGTCAGTGACAACATCAATATGACAGATATTTCTCAGCCTCAGTAAAATTCATCAGGGGTCCATGAGGTGTGGTGACTACCGGGGACAGGTGTTACTTTTGCAGGTAGAGGGGTTCTGTGGGAAATCACTGCCCTCTTAACTTCATTTGGGTCAGTTTTGTTTGCTGAAATTATGTGCTTCCCAGCAGTACACACTCAACTCTTCAAATATCTTGACCGTTTCATTTCTATCTCAGATCCTAACTTGGTGGGGGCACATATTTTAGTTGGAGGAGAGTGAAGCCTATGTTTTAAGTGACCCATTTGTTTCACTCTTTGTTAGTAGAAGATGCCAACATGCTATCCTCAGTTAAAGATGCCGTCACTCTGGGTAATGATTGGAAAAAATAGTTTGAGATTTCACAGGAAAACAAGCAGTACAGTCACTCTAATAGGAGAGCTGTTGTGTTTGGATTGTAATTTTTTTTCTCCAAATCCTAACAGGCCAATGCAGGTAGAATATGAATCCATCAACAAGGTGTGTCTTTTGTACTCCAAATCAAAGTAGCTTTACCACCAGTATATAATATTTAATATATACCTGCCATGCTTAGGTTGTCAATTAAAAAATTTCAGACTTATCTAGTCCCTTTCATCTGCAAATCTTACAATCGTAACATTTCTTCATGCAGCGCACCATGTAAAAGGGCTTTTAACATTTTGGAATTTGAAGGTGTGTCTTCCAGTGGGGCCGTGGGACAGCCCGTGCCCTGCAGCAGAGTTCCGCTTCCCACGCTCACCTGAAGTGCTCAGCGCGCTTGTTCTTTCGGCACACAAGGCTGTCAGTTACCTGCATTCAGAATGTACCGTGCACTCTCAGCACTTCTCAGGCTCTCCATGGGGTCTTCCTCAGATGCGCAACTGTCACACATGTGTTTCTTCTCGTCTCCTTTTGATGGTTTTTCTGGCTTTCAGATTTTGACAAATCAGAAAAAGATCAAACCCAGCCAAAACCTGTCTTTCATTATGGTTTGCTCTGGTTGAAATGTTCAATTTTCTCACATCCATGGAATTAGAGTAAATTATGATCCAAACTGAAAAACAAGTTGGTTCATCTTCTCTCCCTCATATGCACATTGCAAATCAGTCCTATTTCACCCCTCAACCTTCATGCTCTCTTTTATCCTCTTGTCTCACTTCCTTTCCGGGGGTTCTGCTTACCCCACCTGTGGATTTCCAAAAGCATTGTTTAGTTTTCCTGTCAGCATTCAAACTTAACACAACACCTGCCCTGATATACCTGTGTTCAATGCCCATGGGGTGATGGAGAGATGAGTATTAGACATTCCACAAGGCTCTCGGCACCTGGAATGTTTGCTCCTAGCCTCCCCTGCTTGGGGATACTTATTAATGAGTAAATGAATCTTAGATCATCACAGCAGTAAGCAAGCTTGAAGTCAGGAGTTAAAAAATTAAAGGGAAGCAGAGGAAGGCACCAAAAAGGGAATCAGGAAGACAGGAGGTGAAGGATTAGAAACAGATGGCATGAAACCTGTTCCAAGGAGAAATAAAACAAAGGCAGCTAGAGAAGGTCCGTGAAAAACCGTCAGAGCATCTATGTCCCAACTGTTTCCAGATCAAATCTGTAGGGGAAAGAAATTGATTTCCACTGGGTCTCCTGCTTTGCCATACATTCATGGCATTTGTCTTGGCTGTTTGCAAACAAATGGTTGTTTGCTCACAGTAACAGCTCTTGGGAATGGCCAACCTTCTGAGCCAAGTGAGTCATTGCTAGAAAGAGTAACACCAGTGGGACTGTTTTCTTAAGACTTTGAGTGGAGGTACAAGTGGAAATGAAGACACTACCTCTTTGGAGTTTCTTATACCCTCCTAACTGTCCCCTCCTTAACATTTATTTATTTATTTATTTGAAAGTCAACATTAGGGAGGGGAAGAGAGAGAGAGTGAGAGAGAGAGAGAGACAAAGAGATCTTCCATCTGCTGGTTCACTCCCCAGATGGCTGCAATGGCAAGGGTTGGGCCAGGCTGAAGCCAAAAATGAGAAGCTTTATTTGTGTCTCCCATGTGGGTGCAGGGGCCCAAGCACTTGTGCCATCTTCCACTGCTTTTGGAGGCACATTAGCAGGGAGCTAGATTGAAGTGGAGCAGCCATGACACAAGCCAGAACCCAGCTGGGATGTAGGTGTTGAAGGCAGTAGCTTTACCCACTATCCCACAATGCCAGATCCCCTCCAAACCTTTATAAGTGAATTATAAAAGAAATTTAATAGTTATTCCTTTAGTTCAGATTGCCATAAAATTGTATAAGGATTATTATTTTTTTAACCCAGGCATTTAAATATGAGAATCCATAATTCTGCTTCTTCCTGCTTTTGCCCCCTGATCCTCTGCCTGCTTGTCTTGCATAGGCCCCTGCATCCCACCTTCTGCATCCCACCTTCTTGCCCTAAGAGACCAATCTTTCTGGACTACAGCAGACTCCTTCAGTCTGCAGTTGGACTCAGCCCTGGAGAGCTTTAGCAGATCCAAGGGAAGAAGGAGAGAAACTCAAGGGTCTCAGGCTCCTGTCTTCCTGTGAGTTTGTCTTGGCCCTTTCAATCATATGAAGGTCTCTCCCCAAAATGATGCTCTCCTCCTGAGTTCAGAAAACTGCACCTGCCCTTGACCCCTCATGGGATAGTAACAACTCTGTGTGAAAATCCCAGAGTTATCCACTGTCCCTTATGTTTCCTTGCACCCTGGCACAGCTTTGGATGTAGTCCTTTGTGAAACTTCCCTTGCGTTGTCTGGTTGTTGTTCGTGTGCCCTCTCTAGCTGAGACCACAACTGCTATGCCCTCCTCAGATTTCTATTCCTAAAATGATTGCTATCCTCTAAGATGACCCAGACATGGTGCATCATCACTTTCTGAAATGCTTTATCCTGAAATTGGTAAGGTAAATTCTGAATTATCCACAGCCAAGTTTCCCAGCTTGAAAATTATACTCTCTTTTATTTCTCATTGTATGCTCGTAGGCCTTCTAAGTAAATTTCAACTCCAGTACTATGATTTGGTAAACAAATCTTGGTGATGTGATTCTTTGGGTGTTATCAGTACAATTTTCTCATCCATTCTCTCTGCATCAATGAGAAACATCGTAAGCAACTGGGCAGTACATATGCATGGCATCTTTACAGGGGATTTTATACAATTCGGTCATTCAGTTCTGTCTAGAGCTCTGTAGAACAGGCTCTGTTATCACTATCTCATCAGTTTACAAAGGAGGAAACTTGAGACCCAGGGAGGTAATTACCAAGAACGTACCCTTGGTTAGTACTGTGTGCGCGATTACTAGCACCAACAGTTGGCTCTGTAACCACTGGGGAGTCACCATTTGAAGTGGTGTTTTTATTATGTAGCAGTGCTGTAAACCTCTCCAAAACTTAGTAGCCTTAACAATTTAGGATTTTCTCCCTCTTCCTCATCTATTAGAAGACTAGCTTCCACAGGGGTACTTGTGAACATTTTTTGTATCTATCATCCTGGACTAAGTAAACTCTAATGACAGTGCAGAATACAGGATATCAGGGGTGAGAGAGAGGAGTTTGGGACAGGAGGGTTATAGTTTGAATTAGGCATCAAACCAGGTAGGAAGAGGAGCCTGGATTAATGGAAATGAGGTCATGCACACAAGTCAAACGTGCCATTAAAAATTGTGTTCTGCATAAGAAAGTCTACAAAATCAACACAGCCATAAGAATGACCTAAACAACTCTTTGAAACACAAAAGGAAGGAGGGGATGCAGGAGATTCAACACTCCTGGATTCTTTCAGAGAAATTGTGAGCGAGTTTCTAACATTTGACTTAAACTGATATCTTTCCTCTGGTTCCTTTGCAAAGAAAAAAGAAATTTAAAAATTACGATAACATGCCGTGGGGTAGGACACCACTTTTGATGCGAGCATCCCATGTAAGAGTGCCAACTCAAGTCCCAAATGCCCCACTTTCGATCCAGCTTCCTGGTAATGCACCTAAGAAGGCAGCGGAAGATGGCCCAGGTACTTGGGACCCTGCCTTCCACATGGGAGACCAGAATGGAATTCCTGGCTCCTAGCTTTGGTCTGGCCCAGGCCTGATTGTTGTGGCCATTTGGGGAGCGTACTAGCAGAAAAAAGATCTCTCTCTCTCTTTCTCTCTCTCTCTCTTCCTCCCTTACCCTGTAACTCTGTCTTTCAAATAAATAAATAAGTCTTAGACAAAGTTTTTACATTAAAATAACATGCCAAATGTTTCAATAAAACTTGGGTCTTAATATTTTATGCTACTGTAAGAATTAGCATATTTGTGGGACAGTCATTCAATTATACTATATGCTATTGGAAAACAAAAGCCAAGATATATAAAATAACTGTATGAATCTCTACACCCAGAAACAAATGCTTCTGCAAAGGGAATAAGATGTTCTTGATTCCTGAAAAAAAGAGGAGAAGAAAAGAGGATGTGCCCCTTTTCCTCATGTACTGCTTACTTCTGCCTTACCTGGCCCACTCACCTCCTTCCTCCAGCTCCCCATGCCCGATTCATACCACACTGCAGTTACTCACTGAGGAAGTGAGTCAAGTTTTGAAGGGCAGAATCCAGTTCTGGGAGTGAGCCAGTAGATGGAAAACTCATTCTTGCTCTCACTCTCTTGCTCTGCTTTTTATATAAATAAATAAGTCTTTACAAGAAAAAAGAAACTACCTAAGATTGCATTGACCACGGCTCTTCTAGTGGAAGTTCTTAGCAGACAGTAGAAGACAAAGAGTAGAAGACAAAGAGACATAAACCTTTAATTTTAAATTAATTAACTCCATACAAAGTCCTGCAGGTTCACGTTTTTGGTTTTCAAAATAAAAATTAAACAAATGTTTGAACAAGCCATTGCTTCTAAGGCAAAACAGAGAGCTTTTTCACCTAAAATATTGGCTCAAAATATTCATTTTCATGTTAATGAAACCTGGCCTTCATACAGTAAATGCAAACTTCAAACTAGTTTCCAGCTTTTCAGCTAGGCTTCTCACCATTTGAAATGGTATACATGTTAACAATGGTTTATTTCATCATTGTTTTGGCCCTCAGGTTCATGTAAGAACAATTACCTATTGTTAAAGGTGGCATAAATCCTTGGTGACAATTTACTGTCTAGAAGAATGAGTGTACGTAATTTGACAGAAGTAGAGTAGTAACAGCTAACTCATCCACTACAATTGGTAACAAAGTAAGATAGATAAATAAGATATCAGGGACTGGAATTCAAGTATTTTAATCAACAATCTCAACTTTCTCCCTAAACAAAATATTTCTTTGCAGATAGAATTTCTGCCTTTGTGTTCTCTGAATGCCTATTGCATGAGTCTGGAATATGTTATTCAGGGGATGGACATTTACAGAATATTCCCTAAGTGCAAGCTCTGTGAAGTATTGGAGGATACAAAAATTTGGTCTATCCCTTCAGCAAATAGAATTGTGGAAGAGACATACAACACAGATATTTGCCGCAGGAAGCTCTTGCCTCTCAAGATATAGATACACTTGTCTCCTGCCCCTGCCAAGTTTAGAGTTTGTGGAAGTTCCAAGAATTCTTCCATATCTATCCTCATCTGCTGGGCTCTTGTCTCTGCACACCCTGCTATGTGCACTGAGTGGACTCAGATGTGGACATTCAGCTGCTTTTTGAGTTCCACATTTAAAAATCTTTGTTCACATTTGTGAGGCAAACTCCAGAGAAGATGCTGTGAAAGGAGTCGGGTGAGAGACTTACATCACAGAAATGACCACAGTGCATAAGTGGGTTGGGACAGTAGGCAATCTAGGAGGTAAATCTCACATTAAGATAGTCATGTTCAGCCAGCGCCACGGCTCACTAGGCTAATCCTCCCCGTGCGGCGCCAGCACCCTGGGCGCCAGGTTCTAGTCCCAGTTGCTCCTCTTCCAGTCCCGCTCTCTGCTGTGGCCCAGGAGGGCAGTGGAGGATGGCCCAAGTGCTTGGGCCCTGCACCCGCATGGGAGACCAGGAGGAAGCACCTGGCTCCTGGCTTCAGATTGGTGCAGTGCTGGCCATAGCAGTCATTTGGGGAGTGAACCAGCAAAAGGAAGACCCTTCTTTCTGTCTCTCTCTCTCACTGTCTATAACTCTACCTGTCAAATAAATTAAAAAAAAAAAAAAAACATAAAATGTCAAACCAACTTAATTTAAATCATTAATACATTTAGACACACAGGATTCTTTTTTTTATAGATTTATTTTATTTATTTTAAAGGCAAAGAGAGAGAGAGAGGCAGAGGCAGAGACAGAGACAGGCAGAGACAGACAGTGAGAGAGGTCTTCTGTCCTCTGGTTTACTCCCCAGATGGCTGCAACAGCCAGAGCTGAGCAGATCCCTGGCTTTGGATCAGCGCAGCGCCGGCCGTAGCGGCCATTTGGGGGGTGAACCAATGGAAGGAAGACCTTTCTCTCTCTCTCTCTCTCACTGTCTATAATTCTACCTGTCAAATAAATTTTAAGAAAAAAGAGCAGGATTTTAAAAAATCCTACACAACCATAGAAAAACATAGCATTGGTAAAGATATGTTATTTGGGTTAAAAACAGGACATAATAAAATTTAGAATAGAATCATGAAAGAAAAACTTCAGGGACCCAACTACTTGGGCCATCACCTGCTTCCTGCCAGGGTGCACATTTGCAGGACGCTGGAACAGAAGCAGAGCCAGGACTCAAACCGGGCACTCTGGTATAGAATGTAGATGTCCCACATGGCATCCTGACTGCTAAGCCATACCTCTGCTTTGATCCCTCAGAATTTTATAAGGAGAAAACTGAGATAATGGAGGGGAGGAAGCCATTGACAGAAATACTAGAAATAAATAAAGCCTTGCTGAAGAAACACAAGAGTCTTCAGATAAGGGATCCGTCAATCATGCATTGGGCAGAATAAATGTTAGAAGACTTACAGGGGCCAGCTTTGTGGAGTTAAGCCACTGCCTGCAATGCCAGCATTCCATATGAGCGTTGATTTGAGTCCTGGCTGCTACACTTCTGATCCAGCTCCCTTTTGATGTTCCTGGGAAAGCAGCACAAGATGGCCCAAGTGCTTGAACCCTTGCCACCCACCTGGGGGACCTGGATGAAGCTCCTGGCTCTTGGTTCCTGGCTTCAGCCTGGTCCAGCCCCAGCCATTGTGGCCTTTTGGGAAGTGAACCAGTGGATGGAAGATCTCTTTATCTCTCTGTCTTTCTTTCTCTGTAACTGTGCCTTTTAAATAAATAAATATTTTTTAATGAAAAGACTTATAAAGCCCTCGACAAAAATTTCAAGATGAAAAGTCAACTCTAAAAGCTTCTAAAGAAATCAAAATAAGTTACCAAAGTCAAAGAATCAAACTCACGCCATAAATAATAGGCCCTTGAAGGCAATAACGCAGATAATATTTGTGTGCCTATGTTGTAGTATGGTTCCTGGAGCATACACCAAGCCTCTGGAAGTTGAAAGAGAGGTCAATGCACTTTTTACTTTGTACTTTGCTATTGTTTTCACTTTTCAAATGATCTCTTATTACCTTTACAATTAAATTACCTTAAAATGTTAACCATGGCAGCCATGAATAGAATTAATCAGACAGCAAAGAGACTAGAAGCTGCTGATTATAAAAAGGTTATTACAATAGTTGCTAGCAAAAACTCAACATGGGAAAGGCTACAGCAATAGAAATGAGAAGCTAGATTCAAGGAACATTTTGAAGACAATTTTGATGATTTTGAGTGCACTGAAATTAAGAAAAAAGGGAAAAGTGACAATAAAGGTGGTTCCTAAAAATCTGAAAGACTGAATGATTATGCCATTTGCATTGGACAAAACATAGGAAAATACGTTTATGTTGGATGTTAGGGGAGAGTTGAAAATTCTATGGCAAAGCTTTGAGTTTGAGCTATGGGCAGGGCATTCATATAAAGTGTCTTGCCTGTGATCTGAAGTAGGGGCTGGAGCTTGGGACTAATGGCCGGGACAGAAAGAGCCCGGGTATGGGAGGAGAGGACAGGACCAAAAGGGACTGATGCCGTAGGCCCCTGGACAGCCCAGTGTGAAGGGCAGCTGGGGGAAGAAAAGCCACTGCCACCCGCGCGAGTGTTCAGAAGGGAGCTGACTCTGGAGGGTCGTTGTCAGCACAAACAAGGGACATTTTCAACAAAGAGAGGAAGGACTTGTCACGTCAACCAAGGCAAGAAGGAGGAGTCAAAGCACAAGTTTTGGCAACCAACAAAATCATCTCTCAGAAATTTTGGATTAAAAAGTACTCATATTGGAGTATTCGGATAAGCTGGTATAATGCATTCAATGGTTCATCAAGTTGTTCTCATATGGGCATCTCAACATTATCAAGGCGCTTTTAACATCTTGAGAAAGGCAAAGATGGAAAATTACTTTCAAAGACGCATGTTAGCTAGAGTCATGTAGGAAACCTGGAGCCAGGGAGGCAACCCTTAGTGACGGGTTTACAATCCAAGCTGGGATTAAACTACACATCCAGGAATAGCAACAGCAAGTCCAAGGTGAAGGCTGGGACTGATGCCATGGTGGCAAGGCCAAAGCCAACAGGATCAAGACGAGAATCCCAGAAAGGACAGGGAAGGCAAGATTGCAGCAAACATTTGACTAACACCTTCTCTTCAACTACTTTTTTTTCTTAAGATTTATTTATTTGAAAGGCAGAGTTACAGAGAGGCAGAGGCAGAGGCAGGGGGAGAGAGAGAGGTCTTCCATCTGGTGTTTTTAGTTTAGTGGCATTTGACCGCAACTCGTCCTATAAGGTCAGGTGTGGAGTCTTCCACCTGTGGTGTCGTGTTGGCACTTGAAAAGTTTCAGATGTTTAAGAACTTCCGGCCAGCGCCGGGGCTCAATAGGCTAATCCTCCACCTAGCGGCGCCGGCACACCATGTTCCAGTCCCGGTCAGGGCGCCGGATTCTGTCCCCGTTGCCCCTCTTCCAGGCCAGCCCTCTGCTGTGGCCCGGGAGTGCAGTGGAGAATGGCCCAAGTGCTTGGGCCCTGCACCCCATGGGAGACCAGGAGAAGCACCTGGCTCCTGCCTTCGGATCAGCACGGTGCGCCGGCAGCAGCTCGCTGGCCGCAGCAGCCATTGGAGGGTGAACCAACGGCAAAGGAAGACCTTTCTCTCTGTCTCTCTCTCTCACTGTCCACTCTGCCTGTCAAAAAAAAAAAAAAAAAAGAAGAAGAACTTCCAAGTTTGAATATTGAGATTAGGGATGCTCATCTCGTACGTTTTTGAGAGGCAAAGAGACAGACACAGAGATAGAGACAAAAAGCTCCCGTCTGCTGGTTCAGTCCCCAAACATGCACAAAGCTGGGAACCAGGAACTCAGTTCAGGGCTCCCATGTGGGTGGCAGGGACCCAATTACTTGAGCCATCACTACTGCTCCCCAAGGAGTGCATTAGCAGTAAACTGGAGTCAAAATGCAGGGCTTGAGCCAAGGACTCTGATATAAGAGGCAGGTGTTTTATCAGCAAAGCTAAACATCTTTCTCTGACCTGCGCTTATCTAATATGCATTGAAAGAAAATCCCACATTTCAAAGGGTAGAATAGGGGAGCGGGTTCCTCTATAACTTTTAGCATTTTAGAAAATATTTACTTATGGGGCCAGCACTGTGGCGCAGCGGGTTAAAGCCCTGGCCTGAAGTGCCGGCATCCCATATGGGCGCCGGTTCTAGTCCCGGTTGCTCTACTTCCAATCCTGCCCTCTGCTATGGTCTGGGAAAGCAGTGGAGGATGATCCAAGTCCTTGGGCCCCTGTACTCACGTGGGAGACCTGGAAGAAGCTCCTGGCTCCTGGTTTTGGATCGGCGCAGCTCTGGCTGTTGCGGCCATCTGGGGAGTGAGCCAGCGGATGGAAGACCTCTCTCTGTCTCTACCTCTCTCTGTAACTCTGTCTTTCAAATAAATAAAATAAATCTAAAAAAAAGAAAATATTTACTTATTTATTTACTTATTTGAAAGGCTGAGAAAGAGGGAGAAAGGGAGAGGGGGAGAGGGGAAGATACCTTCCATCCACTGGTACATTTCCTAAATGTCCATATCAGCTGGGTCTGGGCTAGGCCAAAGCCAGGAGCTAGGAATTCCATCTGAGTCTCCTGGGTCAGCACCTGTTAGTGCTCAGGTGCTTTAGTAGGAAGCCAGATCAGAAGCTGAAGTGGGTCCTGATCTCAGGCACTCCCATGTGGGATGCAGGTGTCCCAGGCTATACCACAATGCCCACCACAATTTTTAGGTTTCTGCATCTCCTGTTGAATACATTTTCTCTTAAATGTTTCTCTTTTTTTGTTTAATTTAATTTATTTGAAAGAGTTACAGAGAGAGAGGAAGACACACAGAAAGAGAGAGGGAGAGAGATCTTCCATTCACTGATTCATCCCCAAATGGCCACAATGGCCCAAGGCTGATCCAGGCCAAAGCCAGGAGCCCAGAGCTTCTTCCAACTCTCTCACATGGGAGCAGGGGCCAAAGGACTCGGATCATCTTCCATTGTCTTTCCAGGTGCATTAGCAGGGAGCTGGATGGGAAGTAGAGCAGCCGGGACTTGAACTGGCGGCCATATGGATGCCGGCACTGCAGACAGTAGCTTTACCCAGTATGCCACAGCACCGGCCCCTAAATGTCTCTTACATTTTGCTGACCTCACAGCTGGCCTAACCATTTACTGCCTCTGTATTGTCACCCTTTTGACCATATTCATTGAACATTCCCCGCAGGGTTGTAAGATTCTTGTGGGCATGGATCCTGTCTCATTCTCCTTTGTCCTCCATAACCCTTATGAGAGTGAATATAAGAAGTTCTCTCATATAAACTGGTTGACATCTATGACATTACCCAAAGGTAATAACAACCAAGGATTATTCATACTAGCATTCCCTTATGTAGATGTTTATATTATGTGAAGTATTTTAATGTATACAAAATCTCTATTTTCCAAAAAATTAAATGGCTTAAGTAAAAGAGAATGTTTATTACTATTTAATAGTTAGGTGAACTGATGTGCAAGAAATTTGGTGATTTATCTAGAAGCTTCAGCATTAGAACTAGAAAGTACGTTTTCTGATTCTTAAGTCCTCCTCCTATCAGCCATGCTATTGATTTCTTCTGTAATAGTCGAGATTCCAAGAATGGAACCTATATATCGTAGGCCAGTGGCTCTCACAGAGTGGTGGAAAGGTGTGTACATATACCACTGTCTAGGAAGAAATGGAATTATGTTAAGTTACTGCATTGTGGGCATCACAACAAACAAAAAGTATAAGTGCAGTTAGTGGGATGAGGTTTAAATATTTTTTAATGATTTATTCATTTATTTGAAAGTTACAGAGAGGCAGAGAAACAGAGACAGAGAGAGACAGAGAGAGACACAGAGAGAGAGAGGTCTTCCGTCCACTGGTTCACTCCCCCAATGGCTACAATGGCAGGAGCTGGGCAGATCAGAAGCCAGGAGCCAGGAGCTTCTTCCAGGTCTTTCACATGGGCACAGGGGTCCAAGGACTTAGGCCATCTTCCACTGCTTTCCCGGGCATAGGCGAGAGCTAGATCAGAAGTGGAGTAGCTGGGCCGGCGCCGCGACTCACTAGGCAAATCCTCCACCTTGCGGTGCTGGCACACCGGGTTCTAGTTCCGGTCGAGGCACTGGATTCTGTCCCAGTTGCCCCTCTTCCAGGCCAGCTCTCTGCTGTGGCCAGGGAGTGCAGTGGAGGATGGCACAAGTACTTGGGCCCTGCACCCCATGGGAGACCAGGAGAAGCACCTGGCTCCTGCCTTCGGATCAGCGTGGTGCACCAGCTGCATTGCGCCGGCTGTGGTGGCCATTGGAGGGTGAACCAACAGCAAAGGAAGACCTTTCTCTCTGTCTCTCTCACTGTCCACTCTGCCTGTCAAAAAAAAAAAAAAAAAAAGTGGAGTAGCTGGAACTCAAACTGGTGTCCATATGGGATGCCAGCACTGCAGGTGGTGCTATGCCACAGTGCTAGCCCCTAAATATCTTGCAATAACAAGACAGTGCAATGAAAATGTGTTTGAATATCAATTGTCCCCTATTGAGAAACTCAGCATATCTCAACAAAGGGCATTATAGCTACCTCTTCAAATATCTCATAGTCTTCCCTTATTGTATCTATATTAAAAATCTACAAAATAGTGGCAGGAAATTGACATGGCAGTTAGTACCCTGCTTGGGCCACTCTCATTCCATTTTGGAGTCATGTTTCTGCTTTTATTTCCTGCTTCCTGCTGGGCACCCTGGGAGACAGCAGATAACGGCTCAGGCACTTGGGTCCTTACCACCCAGGTAGGAGACCCAGACTGAGTTACAGACTCCTGGCTTTGGTCTGGCTCCACTCTGGGTATTGCAGGCATTTGGGGAGTAAATCAGTGAATAAAGATCTCCTTCTCTTTCTCTCTAAGCCATTGTTCTTAAACTGAAAGAAGGTAGACATATGAATGGCAAGTTTCCAAAAACTAGTCTTCTAGGAGGTAACTGAGCGAAAGCAGGCATCCAGGCTCCTATTCTTCCTACGTAGAAATACAACTCTTGCAGCCTCACATAAATATTCCCATAGCAATGTGGTGTGTAAGATTTAAAGAACTCTAAGAACCTTGTTGTTAGAGACTTCGCTTAATAAATTTTAACTTTTACTCACCTCAGTACAAAGGAGAGTTCAGTAGAACTGTACTGAATCTGTCCTTAAGGGTAGCAATGTTCTTCTGCTCTTTCTTAGCGCATCATTTGTAAGGTTCTGATTACCGCAGCCCCATGACTCTGTCCTGCTAAAGAAGATTCTCCCCAAAGGTGCCTGGCTACTGATGCTCCACTTCTGCCTGTCCTTCCACTGGAAGGACTCCTCTTGCCCTTGCAGCAAAGCAAAACGAGAGGAAATGACGTGCTGTGGCAGGCTTTTTACCTGATTGCAACAGACCCTGAAACACCACCACCACTGCCACACACACCCTGGCGCAGGATAAAGCTTTCAGCATCCCAAGTATTAAAACCACCTCGTCGGCACTAGTGCTGTGGCATAGCAGAGTAAGCCACTGTCTGCAGTGCCTGCATTCCAAACAGGTGCTGGTTCAAGTCCCAGCTGCTCTACTTCTGATCAAGCTATCTGCTAATGTGCCCAGAAAGACAGCGGAGGAGGATGGCCCAATTCCTTGGGCTCTTGCATCCATTCAGGAGACCATAAGAAGCCCCTGGCTCCTGGCTTTGGCCTGGCCTAGCCATTGTGGCCATTTGGGGAGTGAACCAGCAGATGGAAGACCTCTCTCTGTCTCTTTTTCTCTCTTTCTCTGTGTAACTCTGCCTTTCAAAAACAAAAACAAAAAAAAAAAAAAACTTAAAAAAATACTTCATCATTCCCTCCCCACTACTGTCTCTCTGGGTTTGCCTTTCAAAGTATTTTTGGCATCGAGGACATTTTTCTAGACTTTGGCACTTAAAATGATCTTCACAGCAGATGCACTTCTGAAAGGATATGCCTTTGTGATTTTGTTACAGTGTTTGGGTGGAAGCTACAGGATTAAGGGAATATTTCATGCACAAAAATCCAGCCCTTTGCCTATAGACTTTTGAAATATACTGACAACAAATGCATGTTTTGGTCAACTGATAAATAATGACATCTTTTCGATGACTGGACCATTTACGCTACAAAACCATCACTTAGCAGTTCCAACACTGTGTTCATTTGTTTTCTGCTCCTCTAGTGCACTGGAGCAAATTGTGTAGCTGTGATACCTAATAAACTGACAGGTATTACTTTTTATCTCCAATTGAATTTCAATTAAGAAGCCTTATAATTATCTTCTACTCACCAGCCAAGAACAGAAATATCTCATATTGAATCATCCTGACACTAACAACGAGATCCTCAAGGCCTGGCACTTCTGTTGAACTCAGATGGGTATCCAGAACTTGTGATGATTATCCAAACTCTCCAAACATCTTGAGTCTGCAAAATTTGACTGGCAATCTTGTGGGAACAAGCTTTTCTTTTCTCTTTCTTTTTCTTTTTCTTTTTTTTTTTTTTTTTTTTTTTTTTTTGCAAGAGCTGCGGTGTCTGCTTCAAGTCCTGGCTCTAAGTCAGACTACAAAGGCAGATGAAACTGAGAGAGAAATTTTTATCTAAATATTTCAAAGCATCAAAATGGGTAAAGGTTCACAGGAAGGAAAAGTTTATTTTCTTTCAGATCAGTTCACTATAATTTATACCTATTGTCACACTCATGTTTAGCCTGTTGCTGTGAGAATATGAGACCCTTGTCCCCCTAAAGTGAAAATTACCCTTCCAGAAACTTTCTGTGAGACATTTTATATTCTTGGATGCATTCTTTGTTTAACTCACAAGAGTGGCAGTAAGCTGCATTTGTTTGAACTATTCTAATACACAGGCATCCAGGGCAAAAACTGCGGCAAGTAGGATATGAAGTAGGATCCAGGAAAAAAAAAAAAAAAAAAAACAGGAAGAGTTGAAGGAAAATGGGCGTGATTATTTATAGTGTATTTAATTATAGTGCATGCTTTCCTATTGGAAATGTAGATCCGGTCAATGGTTCTAAGTTAACAATTCACTTCCACTTTTTAAAAAACCAGACTTATTTATTTATTTGAGAGGCAGAGTGACAGAAAGAGAGGGCGAGATGAATGAAGAGAGTGAGAGGGAGATAGGGAGAGAGAGATCTTCCATCCACTGGTTCACTCCCCAGATGGCCTCCACAATAGGGACTGGGCCAGGACAAAGTCAAGAGCCTGGAACGTCATCTGAGTCTCTCATGGAGGTGGCAGGAACCCAAGAATTTGGGCTGTCTTCCCCTGCCTTCCCAGGTGCTTCAGCAGGGAGCCGCTGCAGCAGAAACAGAGCAGCCAGGTCTCGAACTGGTGCTCCAGCGTCACAGGCACCGCGACGCCGGCTCCTACTTCATTTTTTAAAGACTGGAATACATTAAAATATTTTAACATCTTCGCCCTTAAAATGAAAAGATAAACATACACCAAGATTCTAGCCATTGAATAGAAGGAGAAAATGCTTACTCTAAGTCTTAACATCAGATTAGCAAAGGAATTACTCTTGGCCCTAGAGCCCGTTTTTCAGATGATCTTGTGTTTCAGTTCTTCCTGCACTTGCTCTGTTGAAGTACATCCTCATTCTGCAGAACACAAGCCAATATACAAAGCTGAGCAGACAGTAAACCTTGCTTTCTTATTGAATTTCAAATTACACCAGGAAGACTTTTGGAATCATTCCAGACCATTGAGGGGAAGGAATCTTCCCAACACTGACGTCTATCCTCTGTCCTAATCCCCAAATTTTGGAAGCTACAAATTCATGCCCACATTGTTCAGAGTTTAGCACTGTCCCGCCCTGTGAAAGCCTGATCCTACAGACCGTGAAAAACAATGTTTCACAGATTTAGATAAATATATAATATGCAATAAAGCTAGTTCATACCAGTACAATTTGAAATTTTTGCAAACATTTCAGGTGCCTACTGTATGAGATATGCATTTTTAATGACATTTGTTGTTGCATTTGATTGTCATTGCAGCTGTGCTACCCATTTTGGAAGGAAGACTGAGGCTTGGGGAAAGTAACTTTTTTCAGTTTGTTAGCTAGAAAATGATGCAATCTGAATTCAGAACCTAGTTTCAGACTGCCGAGGGCAATGGTTCACCATTCCAGTTGAAAGTAGAATTCCCTGGAAAAGCAAAAGGGTCTATAAGGGCCTCCCCCAATCTCCCCCCCCCTTTTTTTTAACAGGCAGAGTGGGCAGTGAGAGAGACAGAAAGGTCTTCCTTTTCCATTGGTTCACCCCCCAATGGCCGCTCCGGCGATGTGCTGTGGCTGGCACACTGCACTGATCCAAAGCCAGGAGCCAGGTGCTTCTCCTGGTCTCCCATGGGGTGCAGGGCCCAAGCACTTGGGCCATCCTCCACTGCACTCCTGGGCCACAGCAGAGAGCTGGACTGGAAGAGGAGCAACCGGGACAGAATCTGGCGCCCCAACCGGGACTAGAACCCGGGGTGCTGGTGCCGCAGGTGGAGGATTAGCCTAGTGAGCCGCGGCACCCCCCCCCAACTCACTTTTATACATTTATGTGACATGCGGCACCCAGTCCCTTCGTCAAGAGGCTGAGTGCCCGTTGTCATCCCTGCAGACTGCCTGTTGATTTGTCCAAAGAGAAACACAGCTGCACATTCTCAGATGCACTGGAGTCGTAGTGACGGAAATAACCCATATTGTGGCCCAAGAACCTTGGAGCCGTGAAGGAACCGTAACTGCGACACTGTCTCAAGCTGAGGCCACTCGAGGCTTTGCGCTGGGCCGGGAGCCCTGGCGATTTTCTCTGTAGCAGATGACTTAGCGGATTTCCCTGAAGCCTTTCCACTGTTAAGGAGCATCACAGGCGGCTGCTATCAGATCCTCTCCCAACTTTTCACATCCACAGATAAATTACAGGCCAGCTTAAAAGCTCAGAAAGGCTTTCCTGGGGTGTGAGTGGGTGATTAAGTTTGATTTGTGTCTGTTACAGTCGTTTCGCCTTTCTCCAGGCTTGCTTGTCTGTGAAACACGCAAGTGCAGACAGCACTTCACACTCCTCATGTGCTCAGAAATCGCTCTCCTAGTGCTCTTATCCCCAGCTGGTCCAGAGCGAAGGGCCATGTCCAAGGGTGGCTGCTCTGTTGCAGTTAGGTGAGAGCCGGTGCTCTGGCTGAAGAGACAAAAATGATCGAAAATGCCTTTGTTTGTAATTTCGAATTTTTTCATTCATTTGAAAAGCAGAGCGACAAAGGGAGAAACAGACACGGAGATCTCCCACCTGCTAGTTCACTCCCCAAATGCCCACGAGCATGGGCTGGGCCAGGCACAAGCCAGGAGCTGGGAACTCCATCCAGCGCTCAGGTCTCCCATGGGGGTGGCAGGACCCAACACCCTGAGCCGGCACGGTTGCCTCCCAGGATGTGCGTTAGCAGGAAGCTGGAATCAGAAGCAGAGCCAGGACTTGAACCCAGGCACTCTGATACTGGGATGAGGGGGTTCTAATTGACATCTTAACCACTATACCAAACGCCTGGCCTTGTTTACACATTTTTTTTATAAAGGAGCAAAAGATGTGTTTGGTTTTACATTCTTCTGCCTCTTTTGTCTTATTTTATCTTTCATTGTGTCGTTGGCATTGGAAGAAGAGAAAGGAATGCCTTTCTGGTCAAGAACCTTTGCGGCTGTTACACTTCCTGCTAGTGAACTGAGGTGGCTCGCAGAGCCCCTCACCGAATTCAAAGGTGGAAAAAAGTTCCTTGCTGCTAGAAAGATAGGGGCCCCCTTGGCACCATCAGATTGTTGAATTAGCTGGAGGAGTTGGGGTTTTTATTTGGCATTCCTTCCTGCTCTTCCCCAGCCTTCATTGCCCCGCACAGTTTTGTGGAAGGACCATAAAAGTACTCTAAATTGTTGACTTCTCTTGGAGACAGTAGTTTGTCTCAGAATTCTTTATGGGAAATATGATTTTACAGTCTCCCTGTTAATAAGTACAGTTCATTTCAGGGAAATTTATGCTTAAAAGAAAACAATGGAAAATGTGGTGGAAACATACTTGCAGAGCTTCTGCGGGTGAGTTGACTCAGTGTCGAGTAGCACTCAATGACCTGAGCAGTTCCTTCCTTGTCCAGCCGGACTGGAAGCGGGGTTAGGTACTCAGCTTGGTAGCCACCTGCACTCTTCATCCATTTGTGTTCTTTAGGTTTTTACTTTTGCTTCATTTTTGCTTAGCTCTCATATGGGAATTATTCAGTTGGCTGCATTTCCAACATCAAATCCAACTCCTTTCCTTTACAAATGTCTTCATTGCCTTGTTAGTTGTGATACATATTTTATTGTAAACTAAAAGAAAAGCTTAGAACTGCATTTATTTTCTTCTCTAACACATTTTATGATAGATGTAGACATTCAAGAAATAGAAACTATTGGGTGACCCAACTCATTTGCTACAAAAAAAAAATGTTGTCAAGTGTCCCTTTCAATCAATAGGTCTTTACTGAACACCTACTAAGTATGGCCGTTGTGCAAGGGCCTTAAATACAAGAATGAACAAAATAGACAAGAATTTTGTCTTCTGGGGCTGACTTGTTGATTGCAGGAATGGGGAGAAGTGAGAGCAGATGTCACACTTCAGACTGTAACTTTATGACCAACTCAATTCTTACAAGTGTTTTGTCCTGAACTCTTCCGATCACCCCCACATGGACACACATTTCTAAGATCATCCTGTTATTTCTCACATTTTACAAATGAGAACACAGGCACGGCGAGGCTGAGTAATACCTCTGACGTCACCCAGGTAGTGCCTGACAAGTCTAGGATTCTCATCCGAGCAGGCTCAGGCCTGAGCTTGCACGTGAACTGAAGCTGCCACTTCTCCATCACTATCACGGCAGCAGATTTTCAGTGACACAGAATTCTGAAGTACTCTGTTATGTGCTCTCACCTGGGAAACGCGTCTTTTACCTAACTTGACACTTCACGTTGAATTAGAGCCAGCAGCTTCCATAAATACAGGCAAGAAACCACGACTATTTAGGGAAAGCTTGGCGGAGGCTCCCCTTGCCTGGGGATCTTCCTCAGAGAGGTCTGGGCGTATTTCACAGATTCTTTGTGTCCTTGTTCCTGCCAGGACTGGACCTAGGCTCCAGCCACAACTTCGGAATTAACCAGCAACACAGGATGGCCTTTTTCAACACAGAGACAATAATACCTCTGGGAGAACTTCTGCAGAGCAGGGAGGATTTGACCTGTTTCAACCAAACAGTGAAGCCAAGGCACTCTGCAGTGTGTGTAAGGCAAGGGAGTGGATGCCTTCAGTGCGTCCTTAGCACATTCACCAAATCAGTCTCCTGCCCCATCTCAGGGACCCAGAGCAAAGGCCGCTTCCAGAAAGCTTCTAGCAGCCCTCTGGGATCCACCAGTCTCCTCAGAGCCCGCCTGTATCATCTGCATATCACGCAATTGCACGCTGTCTTCTGATCTACATGTGCATGCTATGTGCCGTATGCCACTCCCGCTCAGGCACATCCCAACACCTCCCAAGCTGCACTACCCTGCCTGCCCCGAGGAGAAAGAACAGTCACTCATCCCCTAACTGTGTGACTGAGAATGTCGCTCGCCTGGTCTGTGTCTTGCTTCCATCCTTTGTCAAATGGAGATGATATTTTGTTGAGAGGAGTGTGAGTTAACAAATTAAAAGCAGGGTCGGTGCCGTGGCTCACTTGGTTAATCCTCCGCCTGCGGCGCTGGGATCCCACATGGGCCCTAGGTTCTAATCCCGGTTGCTCCTCATCCAGTCCAGCTCTCTGCTGTGGCCGGGAGTGCAGTAGAGGATGGCCCAAGTGCTTGGGCCCTGCACCTGCATGGGAGACCAGGAGGAAGCACCTGGCTCCTGGTTTCAGATCGGCGCAGCACCGGCCGAAGCAGCCATGTGGGGGGTGAACCAACGGAAGGAAGACCTTTCTCTCTGTCTCTCTCTCTCTCTCTCTCTCTCTCTCTCACTGTCTATAACTCTACCTGTCAAATAAAAAAAAAAATTGAAAGCAATTCAGAGAAAACCCAGTTCACAGTGGGCGAAGCATCGTTGTGGCGATTCTGTATCTTCCCTTTCGATCTAGTCTGGGTGAAAGTCAGGGCTAAAGCTGAATGTGATTGGCTAACACAGCAAGATGTGCTACTAAGTGGAGCATGTAGTTGAATGCAGAAAATACAATCTTGGGAAGTTTTCTTAGGCTGCCTCTGCCACTGTTATAAGGGATGAACATTTCCACCTCCATGTGACTTATAGGAAGAGAGTTGCAGCAATAATTTAATTCATCATTGGGTAATATGCCCTGTCCCAAGAATCTGAGCAGTCATTTGACTGTTACCTTCCCACATTCACTTTCCTGGGAAAAGATGCCCTATGTTATAGACACCACTGGCTCCCTCTAACCTTTCAAACAGTCTTAACAAACATGAAACCTGCAGATTGTATTTCATGGTTAATATGTCACAAAATTTTAATTCTCAATGGATGCATTTGTGTCACTGGAAAAATCCAAAGAGATAGATCTTCCATCTGCTGGTTCACTCCCCAAATGGCCTCAATAGCTGGGTCTGGGCAAGGCCAAAGCCAGGTAGCAGGAATTCTATCCTGGTCTCCCATATGGGTGGCCAGGGTCTCTAGTACTTGGGCCATTTTCTGCTGCTTTCCCAGGCATGTTAGCAGGAGCTGGATTAGAAGCAGAGCAGCCTGGGTGCAAACTGGTGCTATGATATGGGATGCCAATGTGACAAGTGGCGGCTTACCTCCCTGAACCACAAACCTGGCCCCATGTGACTTTTAAAATCATTTTAAGTGTTACGATATCTAAGTGAAGTGTGAAATCAAAGAGAATAGTCTTATCTTATTTGTATTATCAGCATTTGTATTACATGTCTCCTTCCTTATTATTTCCTAATTTATTCAGAAAATGCCAAGGGTGTTCACTGGGAAAATGCACCGGTTTTGCGGGTCATCTCATGAATCAGCTCACCTGGTAGAAGAGGACTGTCATTGTGCAGTGGTAACCGTGACCCTCCCAGCTCCCCTTGTTCCTCTGGTGTGCTTTCAGTCACGCCCAGGGACTCCAGGACAAGAGCCCCTTCACATTTTGTGAGGCTCCTCAGGCACAAACACCACGCCTGTGCCTCTGAATGGCCATCACGCCACTTGGGTAGGGGCCAGTGAGGCCTGGATAAACACAAGCCCCGTCTCCAGATCCAGCTACTTCAATCCTTGGACAGTGAGGCTAATTCTACAGCTGTGAGAGGAAAGCAAAACAGTGGCTTCCCCGAATAATCCCAGCATTCAGACAGAAACTTTCCCCATGAGCTTTTTTCTTCCTTTTCATCCTTCTTGGTTTCCGAAACTCAAATTCCTTACCTAGTCTGTCTCTGAAGTCCAATGCCCCAGTCACAAGCAACTATTTCCTTTGTTCTCCTCCTGCTAAATTCAAGATGAGCGTTTCTTCTCTAAGGCTTCCTCCAGTGAAGGTATTGGACATCGCACACTGCTTTCATGTTCCCACCTCACTCTTAAAGTCTGAGCTTTCCGTGTATCTGCTTTCCCCACATCTCCTAAATCCATCCCGTGCCTGTGACTGTTGCCTTACTCTTTCCCTGTCGCTGTGATGATATTGTTATAACTACCAGCTTTCATTTCCAAATACAAGACATTGTGTTTACATAATGTACCCTTTCTACAGTCAACAAGATGGACAGTTTCCATTCATTTAGGACTGTGATGGAAAAGCTAGAATGATCCTTTCATACAGCAATTTTACATGTGCCAATCATTTTAAATTACTCGAAATGAGTGCTGAGAAGCTACCATTTGGAAGCCCTTCATTTTCCTGGTTTAGAGAAGGAATAAAATGCCACTTAGGTGTACAAAGCAATTCTGGAAAGAGTGGTCTCTGTAGGAAAGAAATCTTGGGGTGGCCCTTTTGTTTAACCAAGTGTCTTCATGCCTTTTGTATATGCACAGGTTGGCCTGGATTTGAGTTTGCAAGTAAGGAATGGAGAAAGGCAAACTGCTCTGTGTAGTGATCTGAGAAACATATGGAATTCCGGCAGGAAATGTGAGAGGAAGTGAATGAAGAACAAAAATGAGAGGGAAGTGAGAGCAGCCAGCAAGAGCAGAGTGCTCAGAACATATCAGAAGCTAGTAAAAGGTTCCCAGCAGAATGGTCCACCAAAAAAAAAAAAAAAAGTTTTAAGAATGGGGATGTCTGCTTTTCAACTTAAAATTTTTATTGTTCCTGCTCCATAATCCTTTCTTGTCTCCCCAAATTATCAGTAAAATCTCTCAGCACAGCAAAGCCTCATGTGACTAGCATTCTGTGTAAATCAGAGGAAGAAGCTAAGCCAGCCGGGGCCACAGAGCAGAGAAGAGATGTAGCCCAGGCAGGATGCTGTGTAGTAGGCTCTCCGATCCCCGGGGGATGTCCCGACATCCTCAGACACTACCAACCCTGGGCTTACTGTGGTCTTCCCTGCACATATGAATGCACATCAATGATAAGATACAGTTTAATTTATAAATTAGGCACAGTAAGAGATTAACAGCAATACCTAACTGCCTGTCCAGCAATTTTGGTAATTTTCATCTCAAGCCTATTCCTGCAACCATTCCTTACCTGCAGTAAATGGCCTGGTGTCATTCCTTCCCGGGGATCCCTTGGTGACGTCTTCACAGAGGCTCAATGCTTTCCAGAGCAACATGTTTGCCAATCAGTCAGATCATGTTTTCTGTTCTGACTTCCGCCCACAAGTTTAATGCCTTTGCCATCTTTTTTTTTCTTTTTAAGATTTATTTATTTGCAAGTAAGAGAGAGAGAGAGAGAGAAAGAGAAATCAATCTTCTCTCCTTCCGCTGGTTCACTCCCTAGATGGCTACAACAGCTAGGGCCGAGCCGGGCTGAAGCCAGCAGCCAGGAGCTTTATCTGGGTCTCCCACATGGGTGCAGGGGCCCAGGCACTTGGGCCTTCTACCACTGCTTTCCCAGGCACATTAGCAGGAAGCTGGATCAGAATGGAGCAGCCAGGACAGAACTGGTGCCTGTATAGGATGCCGGCATCACAGGTGACGGCTTACCCCACAACACCACAATGCTGACTCCACCTTTGTGTTTTGAGGTACTACAGAAAAACCAGCCTGCATTTCTATTTCCTTCTTCACAATTTCGTGGATAGAAGTTTTATTCTTTCTGTAGATCTTAGCAGTCTCAGCATATGAACTTATTCTTTCCTTATTAGGTTAAGAACTTTCCTCTCTTTAAAGAGGTACTTTATGATTTCTCTTTGGCATAATTACATTGCCAGCATTACTACTCTTGAGATTTGAGGCTGTTTTCAAGTAAAATGGGGTTATTTGAAGACAAGCACTGTGACACCACAACAGTAGAGCTGACAAAATGAGATGGCTAACAGGTGGTGAATAACTAGGAGGGCAGCATATACAGTGAGTGTAACACGGGACAGGGCATAATTCATGTGCCAGGTGAGACAGAGCAGGATGGTATAAGGTGTCATTGTACTACTCAAAACAGTATGTGCTTCAAACATTAAGAATTGCTTATTTCTGGAATTTCCCATCTACTCTTTCCAGACCAGGATGGTCTGTTGGTAAATGACCCCATGGAAAGCAAAACTGAGGGGAAGGGGGAACTAATGTTAAGTACAGCTGTCCTTTGCTTCCAGATAGCAAACTACAGATAACATTGCCATTGCTATGTGCACGGAAAGTGCACAGGCCAACAGGGGATGACAGGCGGTTGTTTCTAGCTGCATACATGTGAAGACTGATTTTGCAAGATCAATAAATGAAACTGTTGAAAGCCAAACAACAGATACAGGTTGAATGTGGCAACTTGAACTTAAGGAAATGGAATCATGCAGCCACAAGTTACCGAGAGATGCTAAGCCCTGCAAATTCACAGTAGTGTCTCAAGGTCAATGAATTTTCTATGGGTCCTGTATTGGAAGGAAGCAGTCCACTATGACCTGGTCTGTGAGGACGTCTGTTGACACATGGGCAACTGTGGCCACCCTCCTCCACACAGATGCATTTGTCACTGTCCCACTTAAAATGTGCTGGCTAAAAGGAAGCAACAAATTCCAAACAGTTTACTTCCAGCCCAGAGAAGAGTATGGGAGCGCTCTCATTTCCTGAAGTTTATTATGCTTCCACCGATGCTGTAAAACCCAAGTTCTCATGGTGTACTTCAGTCCACCACATGCTTATCTCAAAGCCACAGATTTTTTTTTTTTCACATGAACAAACTATGTTCCTACTCCCCACCCTGCTAAAGCTGCATTTGGCATATTTTTTAAAATAATCTAAACTGAAGATCTTATATTTTTCCATACTAAATTTCATCTTTTGGGTTTTCTTGGCCAGCATTCCAACTTGTTGAAATATTGAAGAGTTCAGACTCTGCCACCCTGTGTCAGCTGCAGATTTGATCCATAGGCATTCACCCTACAGGAAGTTATGCAGCAAACAACAAGGAACACAGACCTGAAGCCTTGGGTTGTTGACCTTGTTCACCACTAACTAGGGATCTGGGAAGCATAAGGCCAGTTATTTAACCTTTCAGAACCTTCATTTCCCTGTTTGTAAAATAGAACAACCAATCGCTGCCAAAGTTGCTTCAGATGATTATGAAAATCAAGTGATGCAGGTGTGCTTGCGCAGGGGAGTGTTCATCACATGCCTGAGGCCAGCTTCTTAAACTAAGTAATGGTCGTGTAAATATGCTGGCACAATTGGCGTCCCCGTACCATGTGACGTCATGATAACACTGTCCACAAGACCATGATGAGTGTGGAGTCCTCCGGAGTCCCCACAGAGGTCTCCTTCCGGGTGAGGTCTTGAAGCACACAGATATCCAGCATTTGAGTCTTAGACACTGCTATCCGTCAGATCCAACTGCATCAAGTGTTCAATATACAAAAATTAATGAGACACACCATCTTATTTAAAGCTGTTGGTAAGAAATTCTGAAAGAGATTAAAGGGAGAGCTGAGTGTAGCTCCCAAGGACTAAGGCTGATTGTTATCATTCTGACTTAAAGGTACAAGGGCTGCTCTCTGCTTTTCTTAGATGAAAAAGGGAAAAGGCACCATCCCATCTAATTCAGGGTCAGGGGTGGGGGCAGAAAATACCCCAATGCTCGCAGCAAACCAAATTGCTTCTTACCTGTGTATGTTTTCTGGTGTGTTGAAAGAAAAGAAACAATCATTTAAGATGATTTTGAAGACCAAGTTCTTCTAAGTGGCTAGCCCGGCTTAAAGATATTCCCTGAGGTTGGTTCTCAGGAGATGAAAAGAAAATACTGATGCAAGATTCCAGGTCCCCAGAGATCTGATTGAATGGGTCTGGGTTGTGCTGGGCATTGAAGGGAAATGAGCCTATCAGGTGAGAACCACAATAGAGTGATAAAGCCAGAAAAAGTGGAGTCAGAGGCTCTGTTGGGAAGCATCTTACAGTATAATACCGAAATAATAAAATTCTTGGGGCCAGCGCTGTGGCACAGCAGGTTAATGCCCTGGCCTGAGGCACCGGCATCCCATAAGGGCACCAGTTCAAGACTCGGCTGCTCCACTTCCGATCCAGCTCTCTGCTATGGCCTGGGAAAGCAGTAGAAGATGGCCCAAGTGCTTGGGACCCTGCACCCATGTGGGAGACCCAGAGGAAGCTCCCGGCTCCTGGCTGTGGATCGCTGAAGCTCTGGCCATTGCAGCCAATTGGGGAGTGAACCATCGGATGGAAGACCTTTCTCTCTCTCTCTCTTCTCTCTCTCTCTTGGCCTCTCCTCTCTCTGTGTAACTCTGACTTTCAAATAAATAAATATATCTTTTAAAAAAAGAAATAATAAAATTCTTATTTTAGAAAACTATTTTACATGATAGTCTCTTTCTAAAGTTGCTTTAAGATGATTACCTTGAATATTTTTGTCTAGGAGTTAAACATTTAAATCCAATTTGGGGAGGGTATCAATACTACAAGAGTTGTTTAACTTTGGGGAAACTACAACTATTTAAGAACCAACCGCCAGCCATGATTTAAGCCATATGAATGTCACTTACTCTCTAATTAAACTGCCATGTGATGAATTTTTGAGTGGTGAATTTTCCTCATTTACAAAGATATCACTGTAATAATTAAAATTGCCAATTGATTTTGATGTCACATCTCTCAAAAAAAAAAAAAAAAACACACTGCAGTGTTACAGCATGTAAAGCAAAAGCAGAAGGACCGTGAATGGAAAACAGATGCTCATTCTGGTGGGTGTTCAAACAGTTTTTTTTTTTTTCTTAAGTCAGATGCCTCCGTATATGTGTTTGCACAGGATCAGAACCCAGACATGAGCTAACAGTTTATATATTTAAATGCTCATTTGTTTGATAGGATCTTGTCAATTAAGTAAAGCCCACACTGTATGGTTAAAATCAGCTACTTGATTGATTTATCTGTTCCTTAATTTTTTTCCTCTGATTTTCCAGACAGCTACTTCCAGGGAATATTGACATTTTGTAACTCAGTCCAGTTTCTCCCTTTTAATAAGATTTTTACCTGATCATCTTTTTTTTTTTAAGTATCTTACTTTGAGGGAAAACATAGCCCACAGTTTATTTTAATATTCTGATGAGAGATGAAAGTCAAAGATGTCCATCAGTTTTTCAATTTTAGAAAATGTAACTTTTAGGGCCGGCGCCGTGGCTCAATAGGCTAATCCTCCGCCTAGCGGCGCCGGCACACCGGGTTCTAGTCCCGGTCGGGGCGCCGGATTCTGTCCCGGTTGCCCCTCTTCCAGGCCAGCTCTCTGCTATGGCCAGGGAGTGCAGTGGAGGATGGCTCAGGTGCTTGGGCCCTGCACCCCATGGGAGACCAGGAAAAGCACCTGGATCCTGGCTCCTGCCATCGGATCAGCACGGTGCGCCGGCTGCAGCGGCGGCCATTGGAGGGTGAACCAACGGCAAAGGAAGACCTTTCTCTCTCTGTCTCTCTCTCTCACTGTCCACTCTGCCTGTCAAAAAAAAAAAAAAAAATGTAACTTTTAGACATTTGTGGCACTCATTCAAGAAAAAAAGCAGAAGTTAGAATTTTAAAAACTAACCCTCAGCAAACCAAGAGATTTTTGAAACCCCTGATTTTATAGTAATATTTGACAAAAGGTGGTGAAATTCCAGCCCCAAAATGAAGTAGATAGTGATTTGATGATTTAGCTAGAATTATATTTACAAACACCTACATAGACATTGTCTCATTTATTCCTCCCAACATCCTTGTGTAGTCATTTTATAAATAGAGAAAGTAAATTTAATTAAGTAGTTGATCCATTAGCGATAGTGAATACCAAACTTTGGGAGAAATCGAGAGAAACCAAGTTGGTTTCTCTCAGAGCCTTTTCCTCTGTATCAGCAAGTATTTAGGCTAGATGTGGGCTTGGGTTTAGAGAAGGATTGGAAATGTGGCACAGGTAATCAAAGAAAGGGAAGAGGTGCCCATGGATAGTCCCAGCTTAAAGAGGTTGCCCTTGCTGGGTCTGAGTCAAGGTAAACCACACATGTTTCATCAACACAGAAAAAGCAAAGTGTTCAGTTGCTCAATCACACTGTCCAAGGCAGAGAATCACCACATCCAAGTCATCAAGCTTAAGCTTGCAAATGTGTTAGTTCCTCTAGTTCTGAGTCCCCCTGGGATAGAATAGAACAAAATTCTCCAAGACTCACAGGGAAAGACAAATGTGGACCCCAAGCAAAACTGGCATTTTGGGCAACATGACAAGACACAATGTCTAGAACTAGTCTGGATTCTAAGCTGGAGATATTTATGAGCTTCTAAAGAGCCACAGAATGAGGCCACCTGTGCCAAATGCACCTGTGTTTCTGCATTTACATTCATCACTCTGTATGTGGGTACACTCTTTAGCAACTTCGCAAATTAGCTGGGAACCAGAAATCCAGTTTTTGCTGTGCAAAACAAATTATTCTCACTTATAGGCATCTTGTCTCCTTAGGGGCTCATGTCATGAATTCCTCACGTATTAATTTAATTTTGTTTTTCATTTTGATATTTTGTCCCAAATCCATATTCTTTCATCAAAATGCATATTTCATCTCAATGCCATCATTATTTTATGAGAAAAATGGGTTCCCTATATTTGCTTCTAGTGTTAATTTGCACACTGAATTAATGGAGAATTTGCCAACATTGTTATGTAGCTTTTCCAAATTCTCAATTGTTTCAGGAATTTTTTTTATTATAAAATAATATTATATTAAATATATATTAAATTATATTATATTAAATAATATTATTTGAAAGAGTTACACACAGAGAGAGAAAAGGAGAGGCAGGGAGAGAGAGGAGTCATCCATCCGCTGGTTCACTCCTTAGTCGGCCGCAACGGCCAAAGCTGCACCGATCTGAAGCCAGGAGCCAGGAGCTTCCTCCAGGTCTCCCACATGAGAGCAGGAGCCCAAGCACTTGGGCTCTCTTCCACTGCTTTCCCAGGCCATAGCAGAGAGCTGGGTCAGAAGTGGAGCAGCCGGGACTTGAACTGGCACCGATATGGGATGCCAGCACTGCAGGTGGTGGCTTTACCCACTACGCCACAGCGCTGGCCTCAGGAATTTTTACATTTTATAAACCCAATAACGACATTTAGAGTTACCTATGCTCTATACTTTATGTCCTTGTTACATATTAATTTTCCACCTCTTTTACACTTTCTACTAATATTGTATTCTGAAATGTAATTCAAAGCACCCTTATACCTACCTATGTGGGAGAAAGCCCAAGTCAGTATGATCTTGCCTGTGTTGGATAGTTTAGATTTTTTTCATTCCCTGTTAATTTGATAAATTAAAAATATTTTTATGTGTGTTTTTTGAACATTACTTATATTTTTGATGTTTAGATTTTCTCTTTTGTAAATTGTTCAGATTTTTTGCCTGTCATCTAAGTAATATAAAGAAATTCAAGGGTGAAATTTAGAATCATTTTATAACTTGCTTAGGAACTAGTAATATAACAATAAGGATTCCACTCAGATTATATCAGAGTACTTCATAACTACAAACTTGGGAGTCTTGAGCATTCATTAAAAGAAATAAAAGAAAATTAAAAAAAAAAGGAACCGTGACAGATTAACTTATTAACCACTGTTTATGAAGGCGATATGTATGTGGATCAAAGGAGAACTTGAGATACAGTTATTAAGATCTTCAAAGGCCTTTGGCAATTATTCAAAATAAAAATGTTTTTTGCTTTTAATTGGGTTAGGAGGCTATTAGCCACATTTTATAACTTGCTAAACATAAAGACGAGCCAGTATGAATCTTGGATCAGAGAAGTCTGTCCGTGGATAGTAAACTGACTTGGAAGTAAAAAGGCAAGGACACAGGTATACAAAGTAAAGCGGAATTAAACAGTAGCTCTTATGATTAGTGCTGGGAACATGTGACGTTAGTACTGGAGTAATAATTAAGAAGGGGACATTTCTAATTTGCAGATAACATCAAGCTTCTTCCAGCCCTGAAATCCACGTTCATTTGGGAAGAAAGATAGAGGATACTCCCACGAGTGTTCTCTGAGGGCAGAGGAGCCAGGAAGGTTGGGTTTTTGAGGTGACAGGAGGCAGGCAGCTTCACACGCAGACAAGTGTGCGGCGGTACGTTTAAGGAAGTCCGATTCGCCAGGATAGTGGAATCCTCCACGAGTTTGCCGGCACCGCTGATTACATACATGAGCTCTGTACTAATCAGCCGGCAAAAGTCATTCCTAAGTGCTCTTGCTTGGAAACAAAACGGCAGCCATTTCCTTACCCAGCGCAATGTCACAACAATCAGTGGTAAGAAAGCTATGGAACTCTGAAGGGAAATTTGAAGAGCTGGCAGGCACTATATGCTAACGTGTGTTAGGCGTCCCGTGAGGACTTCCATGCTGGGCAGGATCTCTAAAGCCACACAACGACTCTATGAGATACGTCTCTGAGCTCATTGGCCCATTTTAAAGAAGTGAAATACCAGGGGACTCCAATTTAATCCCATCAAGGTGGCATGTACCAATGCCATCTCACTAGTCCAAGTGATCAATTTCAGTTCGCAATTGATCATAATGAAAGGACTAAGAGTCAAAGGGAGCACATAAGCAAGTCTAGTACCTGCTAACACTAACCGATAGAATAAATAAAGGGGAGAGTGATCCAACATGGGAAGTGAAATACTCAGCAGACTCATAGAATGGCAGATGCCCTAAATAGCACTCTGGCCTCAGAATCAGCCCTAAAGGCATTCAGATCTGGCTGAAAAGCCCATGAGAGTATTTCAGGCATGGAAAGCCAAGACACTCTGGCAAAAGATCTCTGTGAGTGAGATCTCAGTGAAAAGAACAGGTCTTCAAAGAAGGAGGTACCTTTCTCTGAAGGGAGGAGAGAACCTCCACTTTGACTATGACCTTGTCTAAACAAGATAAGAGTCGGAGAACTCAAGGGGCTTCCATAGCCTTGGAAACTCATGACGGGAGCATAGGGAGATTACTGATGCCATAGACAGGAGTGTCAATTGGTAAAGTCAACAACAGGAGTCACTGTGCACTTACTCCTCATGTAGGATCTCTGTCCTTAATGTGCTGTGCATTGAGATTTAATGCTATAACGAGTACTCAAATAATATATTTCACTTTGTGTTTCTATGGGGGTGCAAACTGTTGAAATCTTTACTTAATGCATACTAAACTGATCCTCTGTAAAAAAAAAAAAAAAAAAAAAAAAAAAAAAAAAAAAGAATAGAAACTATCAACTCCCAACTTGACTCTCACTGGGATTAAACATGACAATAGGTCTGATCTGATTTCATCATCATTAAAAAAAATCATCTATTATTTTTCACTTTATGTTTCTGTGTGGGAGCAAACTGTTGAAATCCTTACTTAATGTATACTAAGCTGATCTTCTGTATATTAAGATAATCGAAAATGAATCTTGATGTGAATGGAAGGGGAGAGGGAGTGGGAAAGGGGAGGGTTGTGGGTGGGAGGGACGGTATGGGGGGGAAGCCATAGTAATCCATTATTCGTACTTTGGAAACGTATATTCATTAAATAAAAGTTAAAAAAAAAAAAAAAAAAAAATAAAGAAGTGAAAACTAAATCCCCGAGATGTCAGTGAGTCCTCAAGTTTATCCAGGCCTGACGTGAGGTGTTTGGATTTGAAGCCGGTCTAAGTAAGAGCCTATCTGTTACTGCTTCCCTGTGTGAGAGGAGGAGGAACCACAGCCCTGACGGGTCTTTCAGGCGCTCCGAGGTGGGCAAGTCAATGAGGAAGCATTGCAATGGCTCTAATAACAATCTACAGGATGTGGAGGTGGCTAACGCTGAGGCCAGCTGTCATCACTCTTTTTTTAAGATTTA
This sequence comes from Oryctolagus cuniculus, assembly GCF_964237555.1. Classification (NCBI taxonomy): domain Eukaryota; kingdom Metazoa; phylum Chordata; class Mammalia; order Lagomorpha; family Leporidae; genus Oryctolagus; species Oryctolagus cuniculus. Next base: position 51,166,397 of record NC_091433.1, read on the forward strand.
TTTATTTGAAAGTCAGAGTTACACAGAGAGGAGAGGCAGAGAGACAGAGAGAGAGAGAGGTCCTCCATCCACTGGTTCACTCCCCAATTGGCCACAACTGCCAGAGCTGCGCCGATCTGAAGCCAGGAGCCAGGAGCCAGGAGCTTCCTCCGGGTCTCCCACATGGGCGCAGGGCCCCAAGGACTTGGGCCATCTTCTACTGCTTTCCCAGGCCACAGCAGAGAGCTGGATGGGAGGTGGAGCAGCCAGGACTAGAACCGGCGCCCATATGGGATGCTGGTACCTCAGGCCAGGGCGTTAACCCACTGCGCCACAGCGCCGGCCCCTCATCACTGTTTTCTTCTGCAGAGGTATGGAAGAAAGAGAAAGCAGTACTGAGCACCAATATTCAGGATGTCCCCCAGTTTTTTTCTTTTCGATGAACCAAACTTGTCAATAAGTCCTAAATGCCTGCAAGACGGGCTCTGTGGTGCGTTGGTGGGGACGGACAAAGAGAATAGAACCACAGACCCAAGACGACTCAAACTGTTCCGGAAGGCTGGGGCCTGAGAAACATCCCTCCCAGGTCCGTAGTCTTCCAGGGAGCTGCTGAGTCTGCAGTCTCCAGGTGGCGAGGAGGGGACACCGGCTGGGGGGCGGAGCCACGCTTTTCAGCCCTGCGCGTTAGGGCAGACTTGGGCTGACCTGCCAGCCGGGAAAACTTGCAGCTGCCGGAGTTTCCTCCAGAGCAGCTTCAAGGCTCTGTTCAATTTTTCTCTTCTTTTTTTTTTTTTTTTTTTTTTTGAAGCATTCTGGATCTGAGTATTAGAAGGAAGGAGCTGATTTTAGCAGATCAACCATCCCCTCCTCAGCTTTCTGTTCTGCAGTTAACCCAGGGGTAAGGCAGAGCACTACAAGAGCAAGTAGACCGGCTGGTCCGCTTCTGAACAGCCTTGCCAAGTTAAACAGATTTGGAAGCAGAAAGCGGTTCCTTCCAAGGCAGTTGACTTAATCCCTCATTATCCATCTATGTATTCAGCATCATGGCCTATCTTGACACCTTGTTAGTAATTTATTCAAAAGCTTAGATCTATTTAGCACAGTTGTTAAAAGCTAGGAGTCGGCTGGCGCCGCGGCTCCCTAGGCTAATCCTCCGCCTAGCGGCGCCGGCACACCGGGTTCTAGCCCTGGTCAGGGCGCCAGATTCTGTCCCGGTTGATCCTCTTCCAGTCCAGCTCTCTGCTGTGGCCCGGGAGTGCAGTGGAGGATGGCCCAAGTGCTTGGGCTCTGCACCCCATGGGAGACCAGGAGAAGCACCTGGCTCCTGCCTTCAGATCAGCATGGTGCGCTGGCCGCAGCGGCCATTGGAGGGTGAACCAATGGCAAAGGAAGACCTTTCTCTCTCTCTCTCTCTCTCTCTCTCTCTCTCTCACTGTCACTCTGCCTGTAAAAATAAATAAATTTAAAAAAATACATTCATAAGAGCTAGGAGTCCAGTCAAAGACAAGATCGATTCCTGGCTCAGATGAAAACTCGCCGAGTAACCTAAGACACATGCTTTAGTCTTTATTTCCCTTTTCAGAAATCTGTATGAAGGCACTTCAAAAATACACTGGAAAACAGAATTAAAAGCTAAGTTTCTTTTGGCAAAACAAAGTAAAAACCGATTCATAATTTTTCATATTATTTTCCATGAACTTTTCAGAGACCCCCAGTATGCATTCAAAATTTTTGTGCCAAAATAAACTTATCTTTTAAATGCATCTTTAAATGAACTCTTTGAAAGCGCTTCATCTAGAGCAACCTTGAAAGTCTGTACTGGGGATTTGAGAGCAAATGCTCCAAGTCTCCAGCACAGTGTCGACACATTGCATGCGCTCAGAAATGGAACTCCATATTATTCATGTCTCGGAGGGAACACAAGTTGAAAAGAAAGGTGAACTATTTGGTTTTGTCTACTCACATGTATTTTCAACTTTTTAAAAATGGGCTTTCTGGAAGGGAAATTCCTGGACCTGAGTAAGCAGAGCACAGCAGGATCCCTTCAATGAGTACAGGTTAACCTCTTGGTAGCCTAAATTGAAAATGCCAAAAATATCCACTTCTCCTACAAGTCTGAAACTCATCCTGTTATTATTGAAGTCACATCTGAGAGGAACAGCGCGGTGACCATCAATCTTCATATTCCTCAAACTAGCTGAACACAAGCGACACAGAAAATGAGAAAATGCAGAAACTGTGCTAGGGAGAAGGAGGCAGGGAAGTGTTTCAAAGCTTGGGACGCTGCTCAGATACCTTCTTGTGCTAAGGTAGTAGGTTTTCCACACTCTCCCATGATTAAGACGTAGAGCCTCAAAGAAGAGAGCTGCTTCTGCCTCTGGTTTACAGCTCTCTCTTATTCTCCAGGTGCTCACCTTGCACGGATTAGAAGGCAGCAGGGCAGGTGTTCCTACAGTCCTCCTCTCCCGGGGAGCATCAGGATCCATCGGGGCTGCGTTCACATTTCCGCTCGTATTTGTTCAATATGTGTTTGCCCTGTAGAGCTCCTCGCATCTGAGCATATTCCAATGGCTCTGGGCCCATTCTGAAGAAAGAATCACAGTTGTAGTCTCTCTGTTTTTGTATTTCCCTCCGTAAGTGCTAGCTCTGAAACCATAGCCATTAAATCACAGCCATGAATTCATTGAAGGTGTATCAGTATGTTGAATTAGGAGCACTCAGGAAATAAATCACAATCCAGGCTTCTCTTGCACTCCCTTTAAGTTCATACCGCTTGGTGAAGTGATCTCACTCGTGCCTGTGTGAAGTCTCCAAGGACACTCTCCGCTCCCGCGTAGGGTGCCCTACAGTCACTTCAAGTCTCCAGCACCATCCTTCAGTGATAAGATTGGGCTCATGTAGCTGTCAAAGTTCTGGGCCTGAGGAGATGTGGCATTGCCTCCCTGCCCCAGTTAGGACCTCCTTCCTGCTCTTGAATCTTGCCTTGCCCACCTCCTCTTCCTGCCCATGACCCTTCCCGCTGGCAAGGAAGCGGGAAAGGTAGGAGAGCTGAGGGAATGGGAGAGTCCTTCCTGGGCCGAGTGGCTTTGCTGGACCTGGACCCGTGATGACCACAGCCAGCTCCTCCTTGCAGTGGGTGCTTTGTGGGCTGTACGGAGCCTTTCTGCTGGGCCCTCGTGGAGGGACTGAGTAGTACATTCTTCATGACTCCTTCCTCACCCCATCCTCGCCCCTTTCTGAGAAGTGCCCTCTCACCCTTCCAGGCTGCTCGAAATGCCTCTAGTTTCCAGCTCCATGCTACAGGCCTCACAGTCGTTAGCCCCATAAGCTGAAACCCAAGACCAATCTTGCCATCTCAGAACTTTCCTGGCTCCTCTCTATGCAGGGTCTTACTCAGACCTTCTTCCATGTTAGATGTCCTAGGGCAGAAGAGACCCTCGTCCACTTCCGCTTGCTCAGGCACAAATCAAGCAGCAATCCGCTGCGCATACCAAGTGCAAGGTGCACATTTCAAACTTCTAAAGGAGGCCTGTGCTGGGCGGGCATAAGCCCCAGTCCCTGGTGCCTTTCACAAGGGGCCAGCCTGGCAACAGCTGGCTCCAATAGGATGTAGTCACCTGGCTTTCCTCCCTCTCCAAACTCTGATCACTTTTCACCATCCTGACTAGCTGCAGGGCCCAAGTGTTTGGGAAGTGATCCTTAGAAGCTTTTTGAAAATCCACATATGGGGCTCCGTCCCACCCAGGTGGTACCTGTTGTCTACCCCAGTTGTGCTTCCTTTGAGACAGAGGCCAAAGGAGCCTCACTCTAGCATCCTGTTACATAAGTGAAAATGGAATTTCTATGGAATGGCTTTTATTGTCATGGTGCCAAGAGTTCATCAGCAGCAGCATTACAAAGGAAATACCGGAGGAAGTAATAATGGCCTGCCACTTATTGTAAAACATGACCTAGGTGTGTCTTTTTCTGTGTTTATAAAATGACAAGGTTCCCATTATAATGTACTCGTAAATTTCCACACAGCAATTGAAATTACAGACTAAGGGGTTACTGCAGGACTAAGTTGCAGTGGATGGACTGTCCATAGGATTTGATTTGCCCTAAAATAGCTCCTGGCCGTTCTGACATAATGCTAGAAAATTCCCCTTTTGACTCACCCTGAGTCACAAATGCTTTTAACAAAAGCAGAAATATTTTCCCTGGAAGAATGAAGTAAAATACGAAAAGAACTGTAGACTTCTAGTCACAACACGTTTTTCTCACTACATTTGCCCCTAATGTATCTGTCTTAAAGTTCTTTAGTGATTTCATCCCAAGCCTTTAGCCTCTGAAAATACAGATTAGTTTACCAAGTCATCTGGACAATGATGTAGCAAGGCTGTAGGAAAATGTAGACATCCAGAGCCATTTTTCTGCAAAGAGAGATCATTAAAGACGCAGAACATGGAATAAGGACCCAACCCTTCTGATAGACAAGGCAAAAATGATGAGCTCTTGAGCTGGGTAAACCAGGGTCCCCTTGACAATGGATTTTGGCTGCTAGGAGATATAATGATACCAAAACTCAACATAGCTGAAACTTTTAAAAATACATGTTTCAAACTAAAGAACATAATTGCAATAATAACATAAGAGGTACTTAGAGAGAACTTTTGAATTTCATAAAGAAGTTGATATGTAAAGCAATACATTTTAACTGGAATTTTTAAAAATCCTTGAGTCCATATGGAATTTGAGTGGCATCTTCTACACTTTTCAGCATGTGGGTCACAAAAGTTATTAAGAGGAATCAAAGAGGTGTGATGATCAGTGTAGTAATTTCATGATAGTCTTGAACCCAAACTGGTCATGGACTCTTCTGTCTGCAGACTAACTTGATGGGTAGCTTGCTGTGAAATAAAATAGTCCAGGTTTCCTAAATGAAATACACGACCTCTAGACAAAACCTCCTCACTCTCTAGGGCCAGTCACTTGCTTCCCACAGTGACTCCCATCTCCTTCCCCAACACTTTAAGAATGAGATTCTTCTCTTCCAGAACACTGCAGTTGGGAGGCTAATACTAGAAGGTGCTAGAGTTGTGCACAAGGTCAATGGTGTAATCTGAAACTGCTTGGGAGCGTCTATTATCAGATTCATATATAATTTGAAGCAGAGAGATTCCTTTGAAAACATTCTCTAAAAGGTTCTACTTACACTGGAAGACAAAGAGCGTTGACTGTCAGGAAAGAAATTATTCTTAGATATCCAAATGAATTCAATGATACTAAACTGATTTAAATAACCAATAGCACCCTCCTAAGCAGTATCTATTTCCTGTTTCTGGGTTGAAATTATCTGGGGATCAGAGAAAGTCATTCAGCCATTCAGACAAATTCATCATTTATTGAGCATCTAGTAAATGCCAGATAGTATGTGAAGCACCAAGGACATTAGCTTTGTGGAAGGCAAAGCCAATTTTATCTTTATGCAGCTTTCAACCTGAAACACATTTGCATGGCAAACGGATTTGCCATTTGGATATCCATTCTGGACATAAACAAAGATTTTATTCTATCTAAGAATGCATACATACACACACATATAAACTTGCTAGCATAACTAGGCTGTTGGGTATAATTTATTTGCCTTGGGAAGCAGAGTTACCTACAATAACAGAAGAAGCACTGTCTGTAGAAGAGTTGGAAAATGCATCTGTGGTCTGGAGGGAGACATTTCTGGGGCCTGTTAGTACGCCCTGGAGCCAGGAAGGGGCCAGAGAGACTGGTGCAGCCCCTGCCAAGGGCCCAGTGCTGGACGGAATCTCCAGACGCAGTCAAGGATGAGCCAGAGAAACCCAAATCATCACCGAGGCCCGTTTTCCCACATTTGCCACAGTCACACTGGAAAAGGCCGAATGAAGAAGCAGACCACCCACCAGGGACTGATAAGCAAATGACCGATTTTCAAAAATCTATTTTTTGTTGTTAGAAAAAAGAAGATCAAAGCACATACAGAGGCTGCTGCTTATTGAAAGCTCTCATTCATGCGTGTAATCCAGAGATTATTCTGGACTTTCATATTGTTTTTCTAACCCCTTACTGAGATAGCTGAAGCTTACCTTTGCTTGAATGAGAGTAGATGCCATCCACTGCTGATTGGATGAGCTAGTCCATCTAAAATGGGGTCAGTTGTGAAACTTTACCTTTTACACACTTAATTCAGGAGGAACGCCAAGAGAAAGAACAAGCATTACTACACTTCCTCCCTCCATTAATTAACAGGTATTTCCACGTAATAAGGGTATTCAAATTACATGCATTTGCTTAGCATTTACATTTTTCTTAAAGATTTAATTTTTATTTGAAAGGCAGAGTTATAGAGAGAGGGAAAGACAGAGAGAGAGAAAGAGAGAGAGATCATCCATCCACTGACTCACTCTTCAAATGATTGCAACAGCAGGGGCTGGGCCAGGCAGACGTTAGGAGCTCCTGGCTCTCAGCTTTGGCTTTTGTCCAGCTCTGGCCATTGCGACCATTTGGGGAGTGAACCAAAAAAAAAGAGAGAGGATCTCTCTTTCTGTCTGTCTGTTTCTCCCTCTCTCTGTAACTCTGTCTTTCAAATAAAGGAATTTTTTTAAAAAAGCTGAAAGATTGGGTCAAGGATGATATAGATAATAAAACAAACAAAAACACAAATCCAGTGCTTTGTACTTCAAACATCCTTTTCACTCTACCAAATTGCCTCCCAGCATGTCTAAGAGTTATGAAAAGAACATTCTTCCTATAGTGACCAGATGTCTATTCATTGTGTTTTCTGTTTCTGGCCCTTCACTAGGTAGTTTATATACACTATTTCTAGAGCCTCTGATATTTATGGGAGCAAACCAGTGCACAAAGCAGATAAGTCATACCTGAGATCTATTCAGTCAGTCACCCTTAAAGGATCCTAGGGGCAAACCTGTGTCCTAGGCCCTGGGGATGTAATAATTAATGAGACAGATTGGGTTGTTGCCATCAAGTTTATGTCCCGGCAAGAGGAAGAAGATAGCAAATACATAAACAGGTAAGGAAGCTATATGGCTTCAGATGATGTTACACGCTTGGAAAGTAACCAGGGAGTCAAGATTCCTGTAGCTTGTACGGACAGAGAAGGCCTCCCTGAGAAAGTTGAGCTCAGTGGAGAGGGAAGAGGTACCAGAAACAGGAAGCCATGGGGAAGGCCCTGAGATGGGAATGAAGTAGGAGAGGGCAGTGTTGCTGGAGTTGGAGGGCATGGAGGGCCACCTTGAAAAGACTCACACCAAGTGGGGCCTTTCAGCCAGGCAGGGTCTCTTTTTCCAACCACAGTGGGAACCCATTTGCTGATCCCCTGATCCCAAAAGAGAACAGTGGTCTGCATTTGGTGTTCAGAAGACACGCATGGCTCCATGCTCTGTGTGGAGAGAGGGCTATAGGAGAGCCTGGTAAAGGAGAGGGAGGAGTCTAAGCAGGAAAGCAGGAGTGGCTTGTTGTAGCCAAGGAGATGGTGAAGAGCTGGATTCATATTCCATTTTAGAGGTCCATTTAGAGGTCACAGCTTGGTTGTGAGGCTTGATAGATAATAGAAGCAAACATGATTTGGAGTCTGAGCGATTGTGTGGATTTGTTAGTGGAAATGCGAACAGCTGTATGAACAAGTTTCACAGGCAGATGACTGAGAAGAGAGTTGGCGTCAAGTCTTCTTAGACTGTTTGCTGGAGCTTCCTACTAAGTGTCTGTCTGGTGATCTCAGAGCAGTTGTGCATACAAATCTGGATGTCGATGGAAAGGATGGCGCTGGAGAGAAAGGGCTGGGATGAGAAGAAGATGTGAGGCAGTCAAAGCCCTGGATCCTGGCAACGAGAGTAGGGGGTCCTGACGTTCTCCATCATTGAAGAACACATAGTTATAATGAGAAACATCAAGGTATCAGCTATCTCGCCATTAAACCGTTTCGTTTCCATGATTAAAGTCAAATCTCAGTAACATTGAGCACATTGAGAACCCCCCCCAAATTATTGCCAATAAAATTATTTGTCATTTTTCCACTCAGCTTCTCCTTGCGTTAGTAATTTTAGTATGTGTCTTTTAAATGGATGTAGATTTTGTTATATGAAGTTTCAGGAGGATAAAGCTCTCGTCCTCAGCGAAAGGGCACACGAGGGAGAAAGTTGGTGGAGTTCCGTGTTTTATATATACACGCGTAAGGCATTGTCGGAGATTCACCTGATGTAAGTACAAACCAAGGTCTTCCAGGAACGAGGTGCTCTCCACGATAGAATCTCCTTCCCAAGGGGCTGCTTTTCAGTCTCTTTCTACTGAAGTCCAAGAATTGTGGAGCTGCTCCCAAGTGCTGGGAAAGTAAATGTGGGCTTCAGTATGCTGGGGAAGATGAAAGTCTCGCTGTCCTGGAGCAGGGCATTGTCCCAGCTCAGGGGGAATTCACTCAACAGTTGCTGAGATACCTGAGTGGGCATTCGCAGCTCTCTTGTTCAAATGCCAGTAAGCCCGTGTTTCTCACTGTCGTGAGGTTAGATAAGCCATAACCAATGTCCCAAGTGAGGGCATCTCTCCTCCTCAGTCTACCATGTGTTTTAACATTTAATCTCTTTGTAATTTTTCTATAAAAATAGAACTACTTATTCATTCATTTTTCTGACTTAGCAAGGATCTAAGTGGTATCTATGGCATAATACTGTTAGAGACAGACAGAAATACAAATGAAATCCACTACTGCTCTTCAAGAGCTTACAGATAAAATAATTTAAAATTGTGGATAGACTCACTGAAATAGTATAGATAATATATATTCATATTATAGTACACTATATATTTATATTTATTTTATATATGTATAAACTAATTTCTCTAGGATCACAAGAGCATTTATGTAATTATTAACTTTGGGTCTGAATCTTCATGTTTTTAGAGAAAATCACTACATATTAAGTCATAGGTCTCTTGAATATTGAAAAGCACATCCTTTCTCATTTCCTTTGCTCCCATACAAAGGGCACACATTTTCCTAGAGCCAGTATTGTATTACCCTTGAGAAAACTTGAGTTCATCACTTTTTTTTTCTGACCAATGCCATCAATGTAAGTGACTATTCCTGCTACAACTCATGTTCATTAAATAGGCATCCATCGAGTGGTTATCGGAGGCTCATTAGACATGGCAGTCGATTCTGAGGGTACTGCAGGGGATTTTGGAGACCCATTCCTGTCCTTTTGACACAAGTAATTATGCATGGAGCAAGAGCTCTGCCGAGGTAGAGGAAGAGGGAGATGCAACTCCCAAGCTGAGACCTGAAGGAGACCTGGAGGTAAGCAGAGAAGATGTCCCAGGGCAAGCCAGCCCCAGGTGGGAAACCGAGAGGCGAGGAAGGACGCGGCGCATCCACTCAGCAACAGCTGTCCAGCCTGACGGAAGCAGGTCGAGCTCCAGATGGCCAGGGCGGAGGGAAGCCAGCAGCAGGACGGCCTCCGGCAGGAAAGCACATGTTCAGGCTTCAGCGCGGTGGAGACCATTTCTAGAACCAAGATTCTGTTGTCCCACAGTATTTCCAGGTGGTTAGTAGATGGAGTATGTGACCTCGTCATTGTCACCCTACGTCATGAAAGAAAGAAAAGTTCATGGAAGAGTATCTCATTTAAATTGAAGGGAAAAGCCAATTCCTTTTTCTATTTTTAAGACAGAGCCTTGAGAAAAGTTTGTCTTCGAAGTCTAGTAAGATGATGTTGATGTTTGTTGCAGAGCCAGTGTATTTGTTATGGTATAGTGGATTTCTTTCTCTTCCTTAAAATACTCATAAACCTCTGATCTGTCCTGTGACCAAATTCTAGATGCAAAGAAAGTATCTTGATCATAATAGTGTGAAACAGATCAAAGATAATGTAAGAGAAAGGATATGATCTCCTGGCATTTAGCTAATCTCTTTGGACAGCAGCAAACAGAAAATTTTCTCTAGGAGCGCTGGAGTATCAGTCACTAAAAAGTAATATATTTTTGGCTGGTGCGGCTCACTTGGGTAATTCTCCGCCTGTGGTGCCGGTACCCTGGGTTCTAGTCCCAGTTGGGGCGCTGGTTCTATCCCGGTTGCTGCTTTTCCAGTCCAGCTCTCTGCTGTGGCCCGGGAGTGAAGTGGAGGATGGCCCAAGTCCTTGGGCCCTGCACCCACATGGGAGACCAGGAGAAGCTCCTGGCTCCTGGCTTCAGATCGGTCCAACGCTCAGGCTGTAGCAGCCATTTAGGGGGTGAACCAATGGAAAAGGAAGACCTTTCTCTCTGTCTCTCTCTCACTGTCTAACTCTGCCTGTCAAAAAAAAAAGTAATATATTTTTAGACACATCGAATTCGGCTTGCATTCTTTTCTAGATTTATACCTTGTTATAAAGAACAAAGTTGTTCTGGATTTTCAGAAGGAGACACTTATCTGTAACTATCAATACCAAGTATTTGCATTTTGAAAATCATATTGATTCATAAGTCCATGAAGATATAAACATGTTCTATATAACAAGCACATGGTTCTTTAGCATGTTTCTTTTTTTGGTGGCACGAGCATTACCAATCTCCTTGTCCTTGAACAGACTTTCTCTTAACCAGGTATCACAAGGAAACTGCACATTGTTAGAAGCATTGGGATCATGGTGTGTCTTTTTACGGGCATAGTCAAGGCTGTCTGGACAGCTTGGATTGGCCAGGCTCAGTGGAGATGAGCAGGTGCACTGAGGGTGGGGGTACACCAGATTGTTCCTTGGGAGCTCCTCCAGAGAGTCTTTTATCTTAACCGGGGAGGCCACCCAGAAAGGCGAGAACCACACTGTGCTCTTTCTACCTAGGAGCATTTGTTCCATCACTTGACCTTGAGTTGCCCTTGCAGCTCCACTGTAAAACAGCCAAACCTTAGTAACATCATGTGGTTCTAAGATTTTTAAGTTCCAGACATATTTCTTATGTTTTTATAACATGTCAGAAATGTACCCATTGAGCTGTCCATTGAGGTCCTTTTCAATTATCTACAAACTTTTTCAATTTAATATTTAAAAACTCTCCAGATGGAAGTTGAAATTCCTCAGTAGCCTAGTGAAGAATCTAAAGCGCCATGGTGGGGCGGGCACTTGGTGCAGAAGGCAAGATGCTGCTGGGGACGCCCACGTCTTACTCAGAGTGCCTGGATTCCTCCCAGAGTGTGCATTAGCAGGAGAGGGGGGAGGGAGTGAGGGAGGGAGGAGAGGGGAGGGGAATCGAGTGTGTCCCTACTCCCAGCTCAAGCCTCTACTCCAAATTCAAGCTCCTGCTGAAGCACATCTGAGAGGAAGCAGATGATGGCTCAAGTACTTGAGTCCCTGCCGCCTACAACGGAGACTCGGATTGAGTTGCAGATGCCCCGCTTTGGCCTGGCTCAGCCCCAGCAGTTGTAGGCATTCGGGGAGTAAACAAGCAGATGGAAGATCTCTCATTCTCTCTCTCTCTCTGCTTTTCACATAAATAATAATAGTAATAAAATATAACTGGTATGTGCCAAATAAAAATAAAAATATTTTTAAAAAAATAAAGAATGGGGGGATGATGCTGTGGTGTAGTAGGCTAAGCCTCCGCCTGTGGCACTGGCATCCCATATGGGCACCAGTTCCAGTCCCGGCTGCTCCACTTCCAACCTAGCTCTCTGCTATGGCCCAGGAAAGCAGTAGATGATGGCCCAAGTCCTTGGGCCCCTGCACCCATGTGAGAGACCTAGAAGAAAGTCCTAGTTCTTGGCTTTAGATCAGCCCAGCTCTGGCCATTGCAGCCATTTGGGGAGTGAACCAGCAAATGGAAGACCTCTTTCTCTCTCTCTGCTTCTCTCTGTCTGGGACTCTACCTCTCAAAGACATAAATAAGATCTTTAAAAAAAAATAAAAAGTCTGCTCCAGTCCTCACAATTTCCATTTAAAATAATAAACAAATAAAGCACCAGGGTCCTTTCAACTCTATGAGAAATTTTGGGAAGCCATTATTATGAATATATTATGTCATTAATAACCAATAAGTAGATATAGAGCAAAAAATTCACTGGACTTTGTCTACTTAGTGATAAAGGGAAAATTAGGGATACACAGGTAATTTTAATCACGGTTAATAATCTGCCATGTGATCCAGCAATCCCACTACTGGGCATCTACACACAAAGCATGAACTTACTCTATCAAAGAGATGCCTGCTCCACCGTGTTGATAGCAGCACTGTTCACATAGTCAAAGTATGGAACTGACCAATGTGTCTATCATCAGATGAACAGATAAAGAAAAGGTGGTGTACAAACACGCACACGCCGCACACACAGAGGAATACTGCTCAGCTATGAAAGGATGAAATCCTGTCATTTGCAGCAAGATGGATGGAACTGGAGGCCACCATGCAGAGTGCGATCAGCCAGACACTGAGGGAAAAATACTGTGTTCTCCCTCACATGTGAGAGTGGTAAAAGGAGTTTGGATTAAAAAAGTAGGGGAAGCTGGGTGTTGTTCATTAATTGTGACAAATACAGTAATATGAGATGCCAATAAGGGAAGTGGGGTGAGGGGTATGTGAGAACTCAATGTATCACTACTTCACAATTACAGATTACAATAAAATAAGGTTTAAGAAATTTCAATAGAGCAGACCTACACAAATCTCTCACTCCCAACTCTCAAGGAAAATGTAAACCTTATAGCAGTGATATCTGTGTCCGCTCAGTCTGCAGCTTTGAGAGGGACGCTCGTATTGTGCTTGTGCTGTCTAATTCTAAAATGTTTTGTGGGTTGCATCTTTACAGGCATTACATTCAATCTTTCCATTTTAAAAATCTTCATTTTTTAATTTTCTTTTCTTTTTTTTTCTTTTTTTTTTTTTTTTTTGACAGGCAGAGTGGACAGTGAGAGAGAGAGACAGAGAGAAAGGTCTTCCTTTGCCGTTGGTTCACCCTCCAGTGGCCGCCGTGGCCGGCGTACCATGCTGATCCGATGGCAGGAGCCAGGTGCTTCTCCTGGTCTCCCATGGGGTGCAGGGCCCAAGCACTTGGGCCATCCTCCACTGCACTCCCTGGCCACAGCAGAGAGCTGGCCTGGAAGAGGGGCAACCGGGACAGAATCCAGCGCCCCGACCAGGACTAGAACCCGGTGTGCCGGCGCCGCAAGGCGGAGGATTAGCCTAGTGAGCCGCGGCACCGGCCTTTATTTTCTTTTTAAAGATTTACATATTTATTTGAAAGTCAGAGTCACATGGAGAGAGAAGAGGAGGCAGAGGCAGAGGGAGAGGCAGAGAGAGACTCTTCCATCAGCTGGTTCACTCCCCAGATGGCCGTAACGGCTAGAGCTGCACCGATTGGAAGCCAGGAGCCAGGAGCTTCTTCTGAGTCTCCCATATATTTGCAAGGGCCCAAGCACTGCTTTCCCAGGCCATAGCAGAGAGCTGGATGGGAAGTGGAGCAGTCAGGGATGCTGGCACTGCAGGCAGCAGCTTTACCCACTACACCAACAGTGCCAGCCCTCTGAATCTCATTTTTTAAGCTTCCACATTTCACACACACTGAAAATTATGGGGATTAGCATTTGCTCAGAAATTTGACTCAATTCGGTCAGTTTAATCATGTGGCAATATGTACATGACTGACATTGTACTGCACAGATTCTCTCTCTCTCTCTCATTGCCCCTCTTCCCCAAACCCTGGATTTTAGATAGTATTCCCCACACCCACCGTACTTTGTGGAAATTCTTATGCAATTTTAAAAATATGGTGAAGAGAGAAAGATGCATGTGTTTTTATACAGAGTAGAATGAAGAACAAAAGAAAAACAAAGCACCATTGTGGAGTCCTCCAGATCTCCTTGTGAGCTGGGACTGTGATCTTGATGCCTCTGCTCACTCATCCACATTCCCCCACAGAGGCTGCTTGCCTGCCCTTCCAGACTCCACCTGACCCTCCCACAGAGCTCACAGCCCCCTCCCTCCCCCCTCCCTCCCTCCCTTCCTTCCTTTCCTCCTTCCTTCCTTCCTCTCTCCCTCCCTTCCTTCCTTCCTGCTTTCCTTCCACCCTTCTGTCTTTCCATCCTTTTTTGAAGATTTTATTTATTTATTTGAGTGGCAGAATTACAGGGAAAAAGAGACACAGAGAGAGGTCTTCCTTCCACTAGTTCACTCCCCAAATGGCCCCAAGGGCTGGAGCTGCACCAATCTGAAGCCAGGAGCCAAGAGCTTCTTCTGAGTCTCCCACATAGGTGCAGTGGCCCAAGCACTTGGGCCATCTTCGGCTGCCTTTTAAGGCCATGGCAGAGAGCTGGTTCAGAAGAGGAGCAGCCAGGACCTGAATTAGCTTCCCATATGGGATGCCGGCACCGCAGGTGGAGGCTTAGCCTACTGTGCCACAGTGCCTGCCCCCTGTGTCTTTCATCTGTACTTTTGTTCTCAGCTGAGCCCTTGGATGTCGCCATGTCCTTTCTGTAGCAATGCTCAGTAGCCCAACAGCTGCAATGGAAGCTGGATGTCACCACTGAAGAGGGAAAATGGAACAATAATCAAACACGTTAATAACTTTTGGGGTGGGGTGCTGGAGTTCCCTTGCTATTTGGAGACAGATATAAGTTTGATTTCAGAAATGAAGATAGGATGTAATTGTTTTTTTCCATCAAATATCACTTCAAAAATTTACATGCTATGTCCAATGGTGAATGAACACATAGTTGTAAATTGGGGCTGTGATAAAAATACAAAAAAAGTATACATAAGGAAGACAGGTTTTGACATCTGTAGCAGCGAGTTGCTTTAAAAATACTGCATAAGTGTTATATTTATACATACATAACTTATGCCACAATCAGGTGTGGATGCATCCGTGTATAGCTTTAAATGACAGCGTCAATTCAATAAGGAAGCTAAGGCTCACTGCTTCCCTGAACAGGACTGCCTCTCCGCAGCTGGAATCCTGCGTGCCCTTCCTCCGCAGCTTAATGAACTGAATTCTCCTGCAGCATACCTAGTTAATGACTCTTTCTTTTGCTACTTAAAAGCACATAGGCTGTTTAAAAAACAAATGTTTGCAAGTGCTATTACCATGCAGAAAAGACTTTACTCCTTCATATGCATCACATACTCTAACAGTTCCACTCAAAATATGAAAGGTCTTCACGAATATGCAACATTTATGCAAATTTATGGAAAAAGGCTATGTATGGATTTCAAATTTTTTCCACCAAAATAAACTTGTCTTTTAAATCTAAAGAAACTTGAGAAATTCTAGAGTAGAACACCAAAAGTATCCTACATATTAAATAACTTATTCCATTTTTCCTTTATTATGGAACACACTAAGATCATTGCTAAAAGCTATTTACAAAGATGCATTGAATATGCTTGCTTTCATGTGCCTTTGTCATTACATGAAGTTAAAGTCAGGATCTGAATAGTCTTCCCTTCATATAATCCCACAAAAATGCACACAGTCAGGATGATTTGAAAAAATAGTAGGGTGTTTCTCTAAATACAAAAAGAAAAACATCTGTCTTTGACTTTTTTTTAAACTCTGCCTAAATTGGCATGTGCTTTACATTAGTCTGTATTGTTCAAACTTGCACACATTTCATTCCGTGTGCTCATGCAGAGTGTCATTAGGGGCTACATGTGTGTAGGGAGACCTGTCAAACCCAAAGGGATTCATTCAGAATTTGGGGGAAGTTTCCTAAAGTAAATCTCCACTTTAATACATACATATATGCATATGTATATATATGTATGTTAGATATATGTATAAATACATGTATATTATGTATGTATACATATTATATATGTATATTATAAGCCTAGGCCGGTGTTGTGGCATATCAGGTAAAGCCACCAGCTGTAATGCCTGTCCCCTATATGCATGTTGGTTTGAGTCCTGGCTGCTTCACTTCTGATCCAGCTCTCTGCTAATGGCCTAGGAAAAGCAGTAGAAGATGGCCCAGGTGCATGGGCCCTGCCACCCACATGGGAGACCTGGATGAAGCTCCTGGCTGCTGGCTTCGGCCTGGCACAGCCCTGGACGTTACAGCAATGTGGGGAGTGGATCAGTAGTTAAAAGATCTCCTCTTCTCGGCCAGCGCCGCAGCTCAATAGGCTAATCCTCCGCCTTGCGGTGCCGGCACACCGGGTTCTAATCCTGGTCAGGGCACCGGATTCTGCCCCAGTTGCCCCTCTTCCAGTCCAGCTCTCTGCTGTGGCTTGGGAGTGCAGTGGAGGATGGCCCAAGTGCTTGGGCCCTGCACCCCATGGGAGACCAGGAGGAAGCACCTGGCTCCTGGCTTCGGATCAGCACAGTGCGCCGGCCACAGCGGCCATTGGGGGATGAACCAATGGAAAAGGAAGACCTTTCTCTCTGTCTCTCTCTCTGTCCGCTTTGCCTGTCAAAAAAAAAAAAAAAAAAAAAAAACAAAACAAAAACACCAAAACAAACAAACCAAAAAAAAAAAAAAAACCAACTCCCCTTCTCTTTCTGTAACTGCCTTTCAGAGAATAAATTTTTAAAATAGTAATATGTATATACATACGCGTATCTACATGTAAATGGAAATATGGGGGAGGTGAGTTAGTCTATATTTCCAGTCATAGTGTCCTTTTAAAGAAAGCATCTGCGGCTGGCACTGTGGTGTACGGGGGTAAAGCCACTGCCTGCAATGCTAATATCCCATATATGTACCAGTTCGAGTCCTGGCTCCTCCATTTCTGATCCAGCTCCCTGCTAAAGCACCTGGGAAAGTGGCTGAAGATGGCCCAAATTCTTGGGCCTCTGCACCCGCATGGGAGACCTGGATGAAGCTCCTGGCTCCTGGCTTTGGCCTGACCCAGCCCTGACTGTTGTGGCCATTTGGAAGTGAACCAGCAAACAGAAGATCCCTCTCTCCCTCCGTACCTCTGTCTTTTAAATAAATTAGCTAATACATTTAAAAAAAAAAAAAATGTAAAGGTGATTTTCTTACATGTGTGTTCCTGAAGAGGGGACATCTAATTTAAAAAAAAACACGGTAGTGATCAGCTCTTGGTTTACTTTCTGCAACAGCTGTGAAAATTCAGAGCGTGGCAGAGAAATGTAGCAGTTCTACAGTTTGTCCTCAAAGAAGACGTCTCTGTACCTACCTTAATGGAATCTTATCAGCAAGCCCATTCACGTGAACAATAGCCGCTCTTATCTGCAAAGGCCAGGTTCAGGCTTATTAGTGAAGTGAGTTGGCAGCTGCTCCTCTCTGCATAGCAACTGGGCAAATATTGTTGCAGGCCAGTGAGTGGCCAGTGAGCACCACGCCCGCCTGCCCGCCCGCCCGTGCTGTCGAATCTTCTCAATACAAGTAGTGTCAGCGTGAACAACCTCTTTCCCTCTGGCTCCTCTTCATTCACAGTGCATCTGTAGCATTTCAAGAGTGTGATCTCATCTACAGACTGTAAATACTGGGGGACTTTTATGAAGGGAAAATGCTTCCAGAACAACTTAGGTAGGCCCTTTCATTGTATACTTGCGCTGTTTGAAAAGTATTGTGATCTCAGTGTATTTGTTCTGGGTATTGCTAAATGTTAGTGTGTATATCCGTCATAACAGTGATGTTAACTACTCTGCAAAGGTCGAGCAGAGTTAAAATCGGGCAGGATGCATGTGTTCCAATCACTTAATGAACGGATGAGGACCCTTGTTGGGAAAATGGTGGCGCGAGCTCGGGACCCGGTAGTGTGGCACGTGGAGAATCACACTCAGAGCCGGCCCTCACGGGGCGTAGCTGGAGCGTGGTAGACACTGACCACAGCCTTCATGAACTCTTCTGCTGCCTAGATTCTTCTCTTACAGAGGAGAAAAATTGATGACATTGTCACGTGAGGGTAACGGCGGAGAAGAGCTGTTGAGAACACAGTCAGGGGCCAGAGGGCCTGCAACTGCAGAGGAGCCGCCTCGGGAGCCAGATGCTCAGAGTGCAAGGCCGACCCCGCTTCCTGTGTCTTCCCTCCGCCTTGTGCTCTTTGCCTCGTTTTATGAGGCTGGCAAGTGTGGAAGCCTCGGAGTCTCCTGTAAATGTTTATTGTTACAGTTCAACAGGGAGCTGGGGCTTCAAATGACCTCCTCTGCATGCAATAACCTTGGTTATTTACCGACTGCAAAGCAAACAACTTGCCTTAATGGCAAAGGTTTTAATGCAGTGTATTGCGAAGTTTACTAATAGAAAATCTTTCCATGATTTTCTCTGTATTCAACAGATAGGTTTTATTTCAAATCAAATTGGCACTGCCTTTGTTAATGTGGAGATGGTCAGGATTTTTTTTTTAGCCCAGAGAAAATTCCCCACAAATGCAAACTCATTCTGGCCACCTAAGAATTTTGTCATAGAAGCAGCATGCTTGCTTTCCCCTGTGGGTTTTAAAACTTGGCCACAGGGTATTTTTAAGTTGGCAGCGTAATACCTTTTAGACAGGACTTTAGGATTCTGCTTAATTGAGTGCAGAAGGTTAACAAAAGTGCTAATGTTCCTTAAAAACAAAAAGCAAAAATGCTCTGTAGACCTAAAGCTAATGCTAAATGTTTGATTAAATTGCCAATTGCATTTTTTCCGTGTTTATCTTCTGAGATAGGAATAAAATTAAAGTGTGTTGCCATAGCAACCTCTGTAACATTTTATGAGACAAAAGATCCTTTTTTTCCACACAAAGATCCAAGCCAGAAGCATTATCCATTAAGGAAAGCAAATAAGGCTAGAGGGACATATTTTTTACAGTCATATTATGGAAATACTACAGCTCCAGCGGCCTGAGGTCAGATCGTGAAACACAGCTGCTTGCATTCATTTCTGTCCTGGATTGACACGCCCGCTGAAGTCCTGACTACTGGGCAGTGCTTACCACCAACATACCTCACATTGGGAAACTTTTCTCCCATCCGTGTTTCTTCTTGAATCGCATTCTAGGGATGACAAAGCAGTGCATGTAAAGTATGCCTGTGAAGCATGTGTGTAGGCTGTTTTATGATCTTGATTTTTATTCTCTAGAGCTTATTTCTTTGGCTCTCTTTTTTTGACAATAATGGCAGAGTTGTCATCTGAAGAAAGAAACACAGTGAGTTTAAAACCTTTGGGGCCATGAACTTACTTTGCACTTTTCCGGACCACTCCGCCTTCCTTACCATTCATTTGTATTTCTCCATCCTCCCTGTTATTACTATTGCTACCTCTTTTCCTTTTGGTTCATTTATTTCACATCACATGCACTAAATGCTTAAGCAGTTGATTTGCCTGTTTATTCGATGTACAATTCTGTGAACTCTAAGTATGAGATTCTAGCTGGATCTGTTTTATAACTGAGAACTCATTCTCTCCCTGACCTTAAGCACAATCTGCAAATTATCATTCAGATTTATCCACTTCGATGGTTGGCTCACTGCTATAAACATTGGGCTGATATTTACATAACTATCCTCCATTCAATTAGTAACTTTTAGGTATCTCTAAAAAAGCTATGTGTACAAAAATCTAATGACAATCTCTGAACTCATTGAAATTCTAATTGACTCCCAAAGTGTAACTTTCTTTTCACGGATCCAGAATTTTTAGTTCATTTTTTTCTCCTGATTATCTGCTGGCAGTTTTCTGCATTCTTTAGGAGACTGATTATATAGGGCAGAATGCAATTTTTTAGAAAGAAAATAGAAAAGATTTATTTATTTATTTGAAAGGTGGAGTGACAGAGACAGAGAGAGACATCTTCCATTTGCTGGTTCACTCCCCAAATGGCTGCAACAACAGTGGCCCGGCCAGTTTATGATGCAGAGCCAGGAACCCCATCTGGGTCTCCCACATTCAAGTACTTGAACCATCAGCTCTTGTTCCCCAGGCGCATCAGCAGGGAGCTAGAATGAAAGTGGAGTAACAGGGACTCAACCAGCACTCTGATGTGAGATGCAGATGTCCCAAGTGGCAGTTGCAATCCACTGTACCACAACATCAGCCTCTGCGAGACTCTTGGAGCAGATTTCATGCCACACACAATGCCAACCATCAACAATTGCTAGTTGAGTATATTGCTTAAAATTTCTTCAGCAGGTTTTAAACCTGGAGAGAAACTAATGCTTTGATACATTCTATATCCATTGGAGAATATTCCAAAAGTACTGAGTTACAGTACCTTAGCTTAAAAGAAATATCAGTGCCAGCCTAAGTAAACACTCAAGAAATATTAGTGAGGGAAAGAAGAGTAAGGGAATGAATAAGTGATTGAATATTCAATCTGCCTCAAAAAACCTCCCCTACAGCACACCCATGTTCAGGAGTATATGCCCAATAGTCAAAATGTGGAAGCAAGCCAAGGATCTGTGAACAGATGAAGGGGTAAACCAAATGTAGTATATTGTTACAATGGAAAATATTCAGCCATAAAATAGACAGGAGGCCTGGTGTTGTGGTACAGTGGGTTAAGCTACCACTTAACAATGTCAGCCTCCCATATGGGCACCAGTTCAAGTCGCAGCAGCTCCATTTCCAATCCAGCTCCCTGCTGATGTGCCTGATAAAGCAGCAGAAGATGATCCAGGTGCTTGGGGCCCTGCTACCCACGTGGAAGATTTGAATGGAGTCTCCTGGCTTCAGCCTGGCCCAGCCCTGGCCATTGTAGCCATTTGGAGAGTGAATCAACAGATGCAAGATCTCTCTCTCTGTCATTCCCTCTCTCTGCAATTCTGCCTTTTAAATAAATAAATATTTTTTTAAAAAGAAGACATTATGACACAGGTTATAACTTGGATGACTTTGAGGATATTATGCTACATAAAATGAGAAAGCCATAAAAGGACAAATACTGTATGACCCCACTTCCATGAGGTACCTAGAGTGGTGAATTCATAGAGACAGAAAGTAGAGTGGCTGTGGTCTGGACTGAGCTGTTAATGACAGATAACTAATTCCAGAACTTCAGATTGGGAAAGTGAAGGAAGTCTAGAGATGGTTGGTGGGGACAGTGGAAAAACAACATGAATGTGCTAACCACCACCATATGAGGGAGTCTTTAAAAAAGTTCTTGGGAAATGCTCATTATATTTTATTTTATTTTTCCCACCAATTTTTCAGAGGATCACAATACACTTAAATATAGTTAAAATGGTCAATTTTATGTTGTACATATTTACCATAATTACAAAATCTATCTAAAAGAATATTTCATTAAGTAAAGGAAGAACAAATTGTGCATCAGTATGGTTAACTCAAGGAATAGTCTGGCGCTGAAGTCATAGAAGTTTCTTCAAGAACTGAAGCAATAGAAGCTTAAAGTATGAAGAGAAAGACCCTGCTCACTTAAAAGTGGTCTTCCCATCCTTTTACACAGCTCTCCACACAGTTGTGTGGACACAATTCTCTCAATTTGCCGATGAATTCTCCCAGTGCATTTGTCCCTTCCATCTGTTTGTCATCATCACCATTATAACCACAGTTTTTGGTATAATGGTTCAACACTTAGCATAATCCAGGTACTCCAATAATCCCATGAAGTGGATACATTTGCCAGATATGGGATGGTTGATTAATGAGGAAAACTAGCATATGAACTGCATCTTTTCTCCTTGTGTGCTTCGTATAGTGTTCAGAATAGCTTTTTTTTGGTTTTAAGATTTTAATTACTTGATATGCAGAGTGACAGAGAGAGAGAGAAAGAGAGGGCTTCCATCCATTGGTTCACTCCCCAAATGGCCACAGTAGCCAGGGCTGGTCTGGGCCAAAGCCTAGAAGTCCATCCAGGTCTCCCATGTGAGTGGCAGGAGTACTTAGGCCATCATCCACTGCTTTCCCAGGCACATTAGCAGGGAGCTGGATTGGAAGAAGAGTAGCCGGGACTCAAATTGGTGATCCAATATGGGCCCGCTATGCCACAACACAGAACCCCAGGATGGCTTTTTTAAAATGTGAATCTGATGATGACATTAGCCTACTTGTATCTCTCCAAAGGCTTCTAATTTAATTTAGAACAAGATCCGCTCTCCCAGTACACTGACTTTGCTCTCTGCAGCCCCCATTTCTTAAGATTTCTAAGCACAGGAAAACTTAAGACCTGTGCATTTCCGGTTACTCCTGCTTGGAGTATTTTTTCCCCTGAGTTCTCTTCTGATGTTCAGAAGTCTCAGCTCCAAAGTCAAAATCTCAGTAAGTCCTGCTCTGAACACTCAACCTGAAGATCCCTCTTCCACCCCATTTCTTTCCATCCTATTGCTTTGCTTCATTAATTGTACAGCCTTTATCACTATCTGCAATTTTTTAACTTATTTGTCTATTTATTTGTTGACTGTCTCCTGTCATAGATCTTCAGCTCCTTTATAACTAGGAGTTTGTAGTTCCCAAAGCTATACCCTCAGTGACTAAAATAACACATAACATATAATATGGATGTATCAATTAATAGATGGATGGATGGAAGGTAGGATGGATGTTGAGTGGATGGATGGATGGCTAAGAAGATTGACGGTAATGTAATTAAGTATAACCCAAACACCCTTTGGGCCTTTGTTGATGAGAAGAAGGACAATAAATCTGCAACTACAGTTCATAGAGATGAGTGCTATGATTAAAACGTGCAGAGAGTTTCAAGACAACATGGGAAGTTGAGAAAGAACCACCTCAAGCTGGGAAGGTTAGAGAGGGCTCCTTAGAGAAAATCATGCTTATAGGAGGCTCTCTTTTCTAAGATCTGCTCATTTTGCAGTGAGAAATCATAAATGTACCCTTCCTAAATTGTATGAAAGCAGCATAGATAGCATTATTGGTGTAGTGACCTGAGACCATGTTTAAGTGCTCAAGACTATGGACATTGTGATCTCTTATTCTCGTCTATGGAATACCATCTTTTATGTTTGGATCTTCTACTTAAAGGAAAAACAATTTCTGGGAAGTACTCTTTGTTTCTTTATGGTTTATCTCTGTGCCAGGATGGCTGCATTTTTGGATGATCTGTGCCACATCTTGCTTTCATACTCTTATTGATATTGTCATGGTGCTTAATTAAGCATAATGCTGGCATAAACAATAGAACCATGGAATGCTGGAGATAATAAAAAGGGCATGTTGAGAAACATCAGACATTTGCTGCATTGTTTAAAGCATGATTTATATAAAACCTGCTAAAGTCAGAGATTTTTTTAAAATTGTTTTGAATCACCTAAGTCCCTTCTTGCTTCTAGTGATACAATGGATCAATAGCTAGCTATAAAAATTGTGTTTTATAAGACACTTAAATGGATACATTTCTATGTTTGTAACTGTTCAACCTCTTGCTTAAAATGTTCCAGTGGCTACTTATGGGTCTTTCTCATTATTCTCACCTTTTTCAAATCCATATTCAAACTGCTATTAGGCCAGGGGTTGTAAGAACTGATCATTCCAGACATATATAATACACGGTGTCATAATATGGCAAAATTATCTTCTGATTATGCCTGTTTGCCTAATGGGCTGTATGCTCCTTGGGAGAAAGCACTATCTTTTTTTTAAGATTATTTATTTAATTATTTGACAGGTAAAGTTACAGACAGTGAGAGGGAGAGACAGAGAGAAAGGTCTTCCTTCCGTTGGTTCACCCCCTCAAATGGCTGCTACGGCCGGAGCTACACCAACCCGAAGCCAGGAGCCAGGTGCTTCTTCCTGGTCTCCCATGCGGGTGCAGGGGCCCAAGCACTTGGGTCATCCTCCACTGCCTTCCTGGGCCACACCAGAGAGCTAGACTGGAAGAGGAGCAACCAGGACTAGAACCCGGCGCCCATATGGGATTCCGGAGATGGAGGATTAGCCAAGTGAACCCTGGTGCTGGCCTGAAAGCACTATCTTTTAATCTTCAAATTCTTATTATCTAAAATTGTCTAATTTGTGACAGGTGCTCAACAGTTGAATGAATTATTCCTTAAAGTGTTCTTATCATTAACTCTCCCATTTATATAACTGGTGGAAAACCACCATTCTTTTGTCCTGAATTTGAGCTTCGGATTGACAACATTTCAAGGAACGCATCAGATACCACAGAGAGCTAATAACATGGTGGCCTTGTCACAGATGCACTGAAGAATCAGAAAGAAACTGCTAAAGTTCTAGAATGTACCCACCACTGACTCACTTTAAAAGGAGGAATCAACGGTCACCAGCATTTCCTTACCTGACTTGTCTTGACTGTTGTATATGCTATTATTTTAACATCTCGGATTAAAAGCTTACCTAGCTCTTGAGACACTAGTTAATGCCTCTTAATGACCGTGGCTGTGAAACAGGCTTCTGCCACCAGTGAATCTCCTTGCCTTGTGTCAACCTGATTAGTACTTGCCATCAGGTTTGTATAATTAAAATGTGGCCTTCAAGGTGGCTCCCTCACGTTAGCAAGCATCGGAATCACCTGTAAGGCTTGTTAAGCCATAGCTAACTTGGGCAACACCTCCCGTCATTGCATTTCTCACAATTCCTAGGAACAGCTGCTTGTGGTTCGGGAACCATGCTGTGAGACCTCCTAGCCTGCCCTGCTGCTCTAAATGTATCTCTTGTGGGCGTCTTGTTAAAAATGTAGATTTTGCTTAAATAGGCCTGGGATGAGGGTTTTTTTTTTAATTTAATTTATTTGATAGGCAGGGTTACAGAGAGAGGGGGAAATAGAGAGGGGGCATGGAGGGTTGGGGGAGAAAGCACTTCTATATGTGAGGTCACTCCCCAAATGGCCCACGATAGCGAGAGAGAGAGAGAGGGAGAGGGAGAGAGAGGGAGAGAGAGGGAGGGAGAGAGAGGGAGAGAGAGGAAGAGGGAGGGAGGGAGAGAAAGGGAGAGAGGGAGAGAGGGAGAGAGGGAGAGAGGGAGAGAGGGAGGGAGAGGGAGGGGGAGGGAGGGGGAGGGAGGGGGAGGGAGGGAGGGAGAGAAAGGGAGAGAGGGAGAGAAAGGGAGAGAGGGAGAGAGGGAGAAAGGGAGAGAGGGAGAGAGGGAGGGAGAGGGAGGGGGAGGGAGGGGGAGGGAGGGAGGGAGAGGGAGGGAGAGAGAAAAAAGGGAGATCTTCCATCCACTGGTTCACACCCAAAATGCCAGCAAGAGCCAGTGCTGGGCCAGGCAGGCCAGGCCGAAGTCGGGAGCTTGGAACTCAGTCCAAGACTCCTGTGTGAGTGACAGGCACCCAAGTGCTGGGGCCGTCACCTCCTACCTCCTATTGTGTGATAGCAGGAAGCCGGTTGGAAGCAGAGCAAGATTGAAACCCAGGGTCTCCGAATTGGAATGCAGGCATCTTAACCCCCACACCAAATGCCCACAACTTGAGAGTCTACATTTCTGAAAAGCTCTCAAGTCATGCATTGCTGTTGGCCTGGGTGCCACTGTGAAGAAGTTTTCTCCTCTGGCTGTGTATTAGGCTGACTTGAAAAGCTTTAAAAGTGTGATTGTCTAGATTCTCACAAGAGTCAGTGATCCTGCAGTGGGGCCCAGCGGTCTTTGTAATGAGCAGCCCCAGGTGATTCTATTACAAGTAATTCATGGCCCTTGTTGGGACGAAAACTGGCCTGGAAGGAATAAAATCATTTGTGCAACTTTCATATAAATACAACTGTCTGAAATAGGTAAACCACTTACAGAATACAGAAGGAAATGCTGTTGGTTTTCATTGCCTTGGAGATGCACTTTTTTGTTCATATTTTAGCAACTTTAATTGGAAGGCCCCTTAGAACCATTGGTGGTTAGAACTGGCAGCCTTTTTTCGCCTCTGTGGTACTCAAAATAATTGCTAGATAAAATAGGAGGGTTCTGACTGTCAATGAAATCCAATATATTAATTTTAAAAGATTTGAAGAAACACAAGCAGAGCTTAAAAATACAGAAACACTTTTTAGTATAGTTTAGTTCATATTTTTAATTCATATATTCTTTATGGGTAGGATTTAAGCTATATCAAAAGCATGTGAAATGTGATTCCTCTTTTGTGAGAAGAGGGTGTTTGCTGAGCTGGAGATAGAAGTAAAGAGAGGTGATTTGGAGAAAGAGGCTAAAATTGACCTTTATAAAACAGAAACTGTTCCCGGAACTCCTATACGACCCTTAGCCACAGAGAGGAGGAGAATATTGAAATACCCAGACCACTCTTCAGTGTTTTTTGAATCTAACATGTGCTTCCTTTGGATGCAGCACGTACTGAGATGAGGGGGCCTGCAATATTCACCAAAGAAGTGAATATAATTTGAAATATAATGCATATAACATTTGTTTGCTTTACAGTATTTAAAAGAGTCAGCAGTTTCCTTGGACAAATCCACCCCCATTAAATCAGGGCTGCAAAAAAATGTAGCATTGAAATCCAACAGACGTTTGAAAAATCTCTTTCAGAACTGGTGTTCTAAATGATGAAGAGTGTGGAAATTGTTTTTGGCTATGGAGGGAAAAGCAATCAGATGATAGGCAATCGACACACAGAGAGGATGGATTCCTAGTATTATAAACCCTGTGGTAACAAAAGTTGTTCATATTTCTAAGTCAAAGATCTCCCAAGCTCATTTAAGCAGAGAACACTGTTGAAGGGAAGCTGTTAATATGCAGTGATACTGTGTTACAGAAAATTCCAGGTGATGCCCTCCACATATCACAATTTCAACTTTTAACGGACTCTTAGCAGTTCTTCATTTTCAACTAGGGAAAGGGTTTTCACACGAAAATAAGAACATGTGGAAACGAAAGGAATGGCTCAAGGAGAAACTCTTACAAATTAGCTTCAGCTCTATACTTTTGCCTGGGCAACCCTACTTTCTAATCCCTGGGAAGTCCTGTCAAGGCTGCACTGCAGGAGTCAAGATACTTTAATAGTTTAATAGCACTGGCTTTGGTTACACCATGTGAAGTTCAGCAATTTGGGCATTACTTAATCTTCCTAAGCCCCAGTTTATTTTGGTGCAAAAACTTTTTAAAATCCATGCATAATTTTTTTCATAATATGCATGTGCCATAAACTTTTTGAAGACGCTCCTCATACATTATGGATATTAATATTGATAGTATCTGATGTATAGTTTACAAATATTTTCTCTCATTCTGTAGGGTTGCCTCTTTATTGTTTCCTTTGCTCTATAGCTTTTAATTTGACACAGTATCCCTTGTCCATTTTTTGTTTTCTTGCCTGTGCTTTGGGGTTCAAATCCAACAAAATCACTGCCTAATACCAAAATTCTCCCTATGTTTTCTTCTTGTAGTTTTAGAGTTTCAGGTCTTATATATAAGTCTTTGACCCATTTTGAGCTGATCTCTGTGTATGATGTGAGGGGTGGGTAGTAGGGATGCCCACATCAGAGTGCTTGGGTTCAAGTCCTGTATCTGCTCTCTATTCGTTTTCTTCTAATGCACACCCCTGGAGGCAAAATATGGTGTCTCAAGTACTTGGATTCCTGCCACCCAAGTGGGGGTACCTATAATGAATTCCCAGCTTCTGGCTTTGGCCTGGCCCCGTCCAGGCTGTTGTGAGTATTTAGGGAGGAAGCCAGCATGTGGAAGATCCCTGTCTCTGCCTTTCAAATAAATAAAAATAAATGAATTCAATATATACATATTTATAATGTAAATAAGGGCCCAGTGTCATTCTTTACCATATGGATGTGCAGTTTCCCTAGCAGCAGTTATTGAAGAGAATTTGCTTTCCCCATGCATAATCTTGTCAATGATGGATTGATGGTATACATGTGGGGTCACTTTGGGTCTCTTTCTTCCATTTCATTGGCCTGAGTGCCTCTTTTTTATGTCAGTGTTAAACTATTTTGAGTATTGTAATATTGTGAGATATATATATTTATATATTAGATTTTAAAGCAATTTATTTATTTGAAAGAGTGATGCACGTGCGTGTGCATCTTTCATCCACTGGTTCACTCCACAAAGGTAACAGCCAGGTGTGGGCCAGGCTAAAGCTAGGAGCACAGAACCCCATGCAGGCCTACCACATAGTGGCAGGAGCCCAAGTACCTGGGTCATCTTCTGCAGCCTCTCAGATGCATTAACAGGAAGCTGGAGTGGGAGTGGAGCAGCCAGGACTCAAACTGGCACTTGAGTATGGGATATTGATGGTTCAGATTGTGGCTTAACCCACTGTGCCACAATGCCAGCCCCTGTGATATATTTTTAAGTCAGGAGGTGTGATGCCTCCAGCATTATTGTTTTTGCTCAAGATTGCTTTATCTCTTCAGATAGTCTTTTGTGGTTCCGTATGAATTTTAGAGTA
This sequence comes from Oryctolagus cuniculus, assembly GCF_964237555.1. Taxonomy (NCBI): domain Eukaryota; kingdom Metazoa; phylum Chordata; class Mammalia; order Lagomorpha; family Leporidae; genus Oryctolagus; species Oryctolagus cuniculus. Next base: position 51,194,594 of record NC_091433.1, read on the forward strand.
ATTATTTCTATTTCTATGAGAAATACCATTGGAATTTTTATATTTATTGAATCTTTATATTGCTTTGAGTAATATGGATATTTAAATAATACTGATGCCTCTAATCCATTTATGTGTTCTTCAAAGACTTGGAGTTTTTAGTGTGCAAATATTTTACTCCCTATGTTAATTTATTCCTAAGTATTATCTTTGTTGCTATTATAAATGCGGTTGTTTTTTTATTTGCTTTTTGGATAGTTTAATGGGTAGAAATACAGCTGACTTTTATATGCTGACTTTATGTACTGCAACCTACCTGAATTTGTTAGTTCTAACAGTATTTAGGGTTATATGTACATCCAAGTATATATAATCATGACACCTGCACATGGAGACAGTTTTACTTCTTCCTCTCTGAACGACATGCCTTTGTTTTTTCTTCTTGCCTAATTGATCTGGCTATCACTTCCAGTACTATGTTAAATAGATGTGAGAGAGAACATGTGTTTTTATTGTTCATGATCTTAGAGGGAAAGCTTTCAGATCTTTACTGTTGTAAAGATGTTAGCTGTGGGTTTGTTATAAAAGGCCTTAATTATGTTAAAGTACATTCCTTATATACCTAGTTTATTGAGAGTTTTTATCATGAGAGGATGTTCAATTGTGTTAAAATCTCCTTACACATCTATTGAGGTGGATGTGATTTTGGCCTGTCTTTGCATGTGTTGAATCATTCTTGCATCTTAGGGATAAATCTAATTTGATTATAGTGTACGATGCTTTCAATGTGCTGTTGAATTAGTTTTGCTAGTATTTTCTTGAGGAACAATATACCTAAGCCAGTGTCTGGTTTATGGAAGACTTTCCACTCTTCAATGAACAAATTCACATGACTTGGTTCCAATAGTTTGCCATTCATTGAAGCCCTTGAAGGATTGGACAAACAGATGACTAGAGCTGTTGGTAAAAGTCAATGGCATGCTTAGGGTACGCTTCATCCTGTCTGCTTCTTGATAGGATCTTAACTCTCTTAGATATATTTCAAACCTAATGTGCATATCATGAAGTCTTCAGGAATAAAAGATCAAGTAAGATATGTGTAAGATTAAATATTTAGATGTATTTACTTACATTTTATTGGGAAAAGGCAGATGGATGAGAAGCAGTGAAATCTAAGATGTTATTAGGATAGTGTGCCAAGTGTGTACAGTCTGTGAGTAAAATGAAATTTCCTTTATAGTTACATAAAAAGGTGTGCAAGTGAGTAGCTGATGCTGCATCTAAGAAATTATCTTCCTGGTCAGCACTACTCAAACATGAATGCGCATCCAGATCACCTGAGGAGCTCTTCAAACGCAGATTCTGATTCAGTAGGTCTGGGCTGGGCACTGGGGTTCTGCATCTCTAAAGAGCACCAGGGGTCTAAGGAGATGCTTAAAGAGCAATCTAACGTTGCTGGTCTGCGAGCCACATTTTGAGTGGGAAGGTCCTAGGTTACACAGGCTGCCATCTTTTGTACACCAGATTCACTTCTTTGTCTGCATTCATCAGGAAAAGTTTACAATCCACCAATCAGTTTGAGTTGGGTACAGGAGAGTCATGATGGAATTTACTTAATGAAAATACTGATTTTTCCATTAAGACTAAAAGACTAATTGGACTAAATGTCACAAATCTCGGTTGTTGGAATATCTGTCACATTCTTTTCCTACCAGCCTGCCTTACTCCTGTGTGTCTGCTCAGTAGTCCCTGTGCCCTTCCCCACTGACCATGCCTATTTCTCATGTTACCCTACTTCAACATCTCTTCTCTGAAATCTTCCAAATACAAGCCGGGGTGGTGGGGTTCCCATCTGAACTCCACCAATCCTAGGAAGTCTATTTACATTTCCTAACGTCATATTTACCATCACTTTCGCTGGGTGGGGGATGAGGAAGGTATGCAGTTAAGGAGACAGCATATAAGTGCCTAGCGAAGCATTTGGCACAGAGTAGATACCACGTAAGGATCAGACTCTCTCCCTGTCTCACTTACCTGGTTCACGCCAATGTGGTTTTGCATAATCTGGATGTGCTACGTGTAGACATCATGGGAATCTAGCCCTAGCTTGTAAAGTACCCTAAGACCTTCCACTTTTTTCACCTCTTTTCTTGAAGTTTAATTTAAAGCAATTAAAATTAATGGCATCTCATTTCCACTCGTTGTAAGTATCTCTCTACTGAACCACTGTATTGTTGTAGTGTGGATTGATTTGGAATGCCAGCCAACATGAAACAGATGCCAAAGAGTGACGGTGATACCTCGCCCAGGTCTGCCATTAAACCAATACGATTTTAACAAAGTGTGGTTATGAATCATCTTTCTTGGATCATGACCAAAAATGACTTTTGCATTTTGTCATCTTTTCATTTAAATTTCAAGTTAATCCTTCGTTATAATGTGTTAACAGTCTTAATTTGTGAGGTTTTCTTAATGAAAAGTGGGATATAGAAAATAAATGTCACTTTTGAAACATCTGAAGAATTGTTTTCTATCTTAATCACCAACCATGTCAGAAACATTGTTTAAATGTCTGCTATTTCAATCTGTGGTTTGTTGCTGCCATCCAAAAATGAGCACACTTTAGTTTCACCCAGCTGTGTTTCTGAATGTGAACATTCAAATGTGGACCATGTGTGATGGAAAACCTCTGGTGGCTGAGAATATGGAGAGATTTGAAGGGAACTGTCTGACACAGAATTGTATCATGTATATTTTCATTCACTTAACAAATATTTATTCTGGGTCAGATTCTCTCTCAACCATGCACACGTACACATAAAGTGCACATTTATTTGGGATGTCTACTGGCTTTCCTCTCCCAGTTGCCTATTATACTAGAACCAATATAACTATATACTTTTATTTATGACAAATTCAAATTAGCTAATATGATAGAAATTATAATAAGGAGGTACACATGCTTGTTAGACAATACTTCTATTGGGTAATACATCCTCTGTATTGAAATGACCATCCGTGATGCATAATAAAAGCAATAATTTTGAGTTTACAGTACACTGCCATTTTCCAAGTAGTTCCATAACCATTCTCCTCAGTTTTTATAACTTCTCTGTGTGTGTGTATGTGTACATGCATGAAAATGTGTGTGTCAATGTAGGAGAGAAAAAAGGGGATGAAGACATTACCCGTCTCATAGATGAGGCCATTGGAGGTGTGACTAACAATATAACTGCATTTGCACTGTGGTTTGCTTTTGCCATTTAAAAAGGACAGCGGGGAGCAGTGGCTTCTACCATAGCAGAAAGGAAATTTGGAGCTGCCCTGTGCTTCTGTTCCCACTTCTTGCCACTAACCCGACACCTCTGATTCCTTATGTAGAAAAAAGCACCCCTACAGCTCACCTACGCAGTAACAACTACACATGAAAGTACTCTTGGATATAAAGGGAGAGGGATCAGGAATCCAGCCCCCAGTGCAAGCTCTGTGTGTGCCTCTGGCCTCTGCGTTTTAATTCTGTGAGCTCAGGGTCAAAGAAACAGGCTGTTGTTTTTTGAGACACCAGATGAGGGCGCCTGTGGACCCATGCCTGATAAAGCCCTCCAGCCAGGAGTAGAACCGTGTGGGGTTAAATTGGAGGATCTTTCTGGAGCTCTTAAGAAACCAGATCTATGGTTTTCACACAGTGACATAGCACTTGAAAATATTGAATCTAAGCTCCTTTACATGGCTAGAATGTCAGGGAAATAGCTAGATATTGGCTAGATAAGCTCCCTTTCCTGAAACCCAATATAGTAATACTGTTAACCATTATAGATGTCAGCATTAAAGCTGCTATTTAAATGTCACCAGTTGGCTTATATTCCAGTAATTTTACTCAAGATTGGAAAAAAGAGTCCTTGAAAAATTTGATTCAGCCGGGGTGTCTGAGTATTTTAAGGTAGTTACAGTATACTACATCACGTCTCCTGGTCCCCAGGACATCTGGAGGAAAATGGCTGAGGTCCTCTGCCCCTTGGTTCTAGTTTTTCCTAAACTCACTGTAAACCATTAGGGATTGGGAATGTCTCAAAGTGAGGTAGCAACACCCTTCTTGAGAACACAGAAAATTCTTTTACATGCCTCATTAACCTCACAACTGAGCCTCAGCTTGAGATTCCCTTACCCCACTCAGCCCCAAACTGACCATTGCCTGGATGCTGAGCCTAGTAAGTAACTGGCAATTTAGTTGATGCTGTAATTTAGAGATTGTGGGGAGGAAAGGGAAGAAGCAAGTCTTTATCTTTAGGATGAGTAAAACAAGACAGAGTTATATATTTGTGATGTTAAAATGTTGAGTTGAATAGATTTTGAATTATGGATTAGAAGCCCTGCTACGATTTGGATGTCATTTGTTTCCCAAGGATCTGTGTATTGGAAGTGTGGTCCTTAGTGTGACAGTGTTGAGACCATAAACCTTTAAGAGGAGGGTCCTAGTGGTAAAGTTTTAGATCACTTGGGTGTGGCCTTGGAAGAGATTAAGGTAGTTCTCCTGCGACTTCTTAGTTCTCACAAGAGGGTTTTGTAAAAGAACACACCTGGCCACCCCCAGTCTCCTTGGCTTTATGTCCAGTGATGTGATCTCTCCCTCTCGTACATGCTTCCACCACTGTGATGCTATCTGCCTTAAGGCTTTCACCAGAGCTAAGCTGGTGCTGGTGGCATACCCTTGAACCTCCAAAACTGTGAACCAAATAGACCTGCTTTCCTTACAAAGTAGGCTTCCTTGAGTATTTTGTTATAGAAACAGGAAAACAAAATAATATAAATTATAGACCCAATTTAATATAAATTATAGACTGTCAGCCAGCTCATTGACCCTCACAGCAGTTTGCTGCTTTCCAGGTTCAGGGGGGTCTGTGTTTCCAGAGCAGTTGGAAAATTGTGAAATAAGTTTAATTTAATTGGGATCTTTATAATCCTTCACCTACTAAATCATCAGTCTCTCAATTATTAATTCTTTTGTGGAATTTAAAAACATTTTCTCCTGAATTTGCTTCAGAAAAACCAAGTGTTGCCTTGGCAAGGAGATACGGCCAAGAACACCTTAAGATGAAAAGAGCAAGTGGAAAGAAATGTCCAGTATCTGTATAGAGCAGTGCTGCTCAGTGAGCTGGATTTTGATATCCAGAGAACATCTTTGAATGTATGGAGACATTTTTGTGGTCACAACTGGGAGGGGCGATTGGCAACTAGTAAGTAGAGACTCTAGCTGTTACTAAACACGCCACAGTGTACTGCACAGCATTGCCCAACACTGAACCCCTCAACCAGAGCAGTCGCTCATGCTGGGGATGAGGGGCCCTGGCATCTGATAATGAACAGCACTCTGCTAGGCTGTCCAACAATGACAACTGTGGTGGTCTCCTAGAGTCTGGGGATTCTGGAAAAGTCTGGGGTCATCAGAGTGTCTCTCCAAGGTCCGCCTTCTTTCAAAGTCATATCAGTGGCATTTGATCAAATGATAGTATAAAAACTGGAATCTCTTCTGTCTGTTACTTGATTTGCTAGAACCAACGTACTTTTGCCCTTGAAGAAAGGGAACGGCTTACATCATTCAGTAGCAAGGCTGCTTGGCTAACATAGCAGGCAGCTCACCAGATTTCACTGGAAGAACTGCCCAGTGCAGGCTGTGCCAGACTCGAGGAGTACGGGGAGCCTTCAGTGCTAGGGAGAATGGACATATAGGCAGGTAGGAGGGTGACTTTGCCATCACCTTCCAACTTCTCCTTTTGTTCTCAGACTTCAGATTGCCTTGTGCCTGGTTAAGGTTAACCCTTGCCAGCTGCTTTCTTCCCTATTCTACCTCTTTCCTGGTATTACAGGTCTTTAACCAGCATTGCTGAGGCATGAGGAGCAAGAGTTTCACCACCACCTTCCATCTTCCACCACATAGAACTCTACTTGGTTAGAAGAACCCTTCCCTCATTCTATTAGTCGAAGAACAGAGTCACCAGTTGGTCTGATCATACTCAGTTGACTCATGAAAATAGAGTGGAGAGCAGAGAGAGAGGGTATATTAGAGGTGTTTCAAATATGTAGGTGGGACTGCCAGGGATAGACAGAAGTGCGCTAGAGATAAGACTTGGGGATTGTCCCAGGAAGTTAGTTTCCTGCTGCCTTTCTCCAGGCCCAAATCCATTTAGGCAGAAACTTGGTTGAGTCATGCTTGTGACAAATCTGGTGCTAATGAGCTTTGTCGGATTTGGGTCAGTCCTCACGTGGCCTGGAAATGTTTGTGTAGTATCCATTCCTATCGGTAGTCATCTCAGAATTTTGTGCAATTCTGAGAGTCACTGGTTTGCTTTGCTTCGCCAGAACCCATTCCAGGATTCCTCCCGGGATCCTTGGTAGCCCTAGGATATTTGGATTGGCGACAAATCTCTGGAGCCAAACTTGTTTAGCTATGAAACTGGCCCACTATGCCGAGAGTCTCCAAGTGATGATGAAAGATGGGGCAGGGGAAGACAGGACTCACAGCCCATTTATTTGCCTAGTCAGCTCCAGATTAGCTGTCTGCAGATTCTTCTGGAGAAAAGGGAATGGTTTTAGGTACTGTTGAAGCCGTCTCTGCTTAAAATTCTTCACAGGTTATTTCACAAAGTTCACATTTTTCAAATGCGTAAAGAACATTTTTAATGTAACCTTCTTCAACTCTATCATTTGCTTTTTCAAATAAAATTATTTTTCTTCAGCCCATTTCTTCTTGCAGGTATTCCCTTCTATGAGACCCTAGACTTGTAATCTGGTCGTTAGGTTGATCTTGATTAAATGAATTTTGCAATCTGTAGAGCTTTGATCTGTTCCTTGACAGTGAGCTTTCATGATTTAGTCCCAACTTAAACTTCAAGGTTTCTGCAAAACACTAGCTGACAAGACAACATTTCCAGGGTAAAGCAGGCTATTGTCAAACACAACCATGCTGGTTCTTCAGAGATGGAAAGGTATGTATTCCTTTTTAAATGGCTTAGTATGCTATGATTTGTCATTCATAATTGAAATGCATGGTAAATTATGCTTCTAGAAAAGCTGTCACTCTGATCCATGTCTGATCTAATGGGAACAGCTGCATCTCACTGCAGGCAGGGTTCTTGTCAGCCTCTTCCCTCAGGGCCAGGCAGGTGTGGCCTAAGCCCCAGTCGAGGTAGGAGACCTCTAGGGAAAGCCCAGGTGCTTTAGGAAGCTCCAGGATGAGATCATAAATTGGCCCAAATCCCTCTGAGTCAGAATTCTGAGTCATGTGTTTTAAAGTGATTTCTTATCCCTTTCCTTCTGTGGCTACCACTGCCCAGGCTTTGCATTCAAGGATTTTGGAGCTGTGAGTTCTTTCCTGGGATAACCCAGTCCGTTGTACCCACTCCTGCCAACTCCTCCCACTGAAAATATATGTTGTTGAGTGATCTCTCTGTATTTGAAAGCTCAAGAGGAAGGAGAATAAGTTCAAATTTCTGTTCAGAGCTGACACTGTACGAAAGATAGGGAAGAGAAATTTAGGGAGTCATTAGAGATGCAAGATGCCATTGGTGGAGCATATTGCAATCCCAGATAGTATCTGAGCCTCCTTTGCAGTGGAGAGAATCAAGTCTAATGGGCTCTTCTGCTCAGTGCTAAGACTGGGAAAAATTGAAACTCTTAAAGGTATCTGAGAATTCCCAACTGCTCTTTCTCTCATGATTGCCTTCGCTTCTCTTTTGCATACATGTGTGCTGCTTCTGTTTGGCCCCATGTAACCCTTCACCAGTCTTTGTGAGGAAATCCTTTTACACCCAATGTCATATGGTGGTAGAATTTGCTAAAGGCTCTAGGACTGGAACACTTAAATACCAGCTTCTTTGTTTAGGTTGACCAGAAGTTTAACTGCTCCATAAAAGTCGTAATAGCAGCTGATTCTCAGGGCATATCAAGATTTTTCTTCGCACAAAGAGCTCTCTTCCTCATAAAGTTCCTGAAACCAGTTAGTACAGCCCAATTGAAATATCATGAGAAATTCACAAGGACAGCACTGACTTGACATCTTAGTGGTACAATACTAAATCGTTTCTATTTATGTCATCTGTTTAACAACTATTCTCAGTATTGGGTAGGATGGCTCTGAATTTTGCTTTTGCAAGATGGGTAAGGATTGATCCCTGGTAACTACACAAGAGCACCATAGAGAAGAGATACAAATAATAGGCTGGGCATCTAGTAGATGCCTATGGTATACAGTAGGGTCTTGGTAATAAATGATCTACTTTCTAATGTAGCAACGGTATATTGTAGTGCAGCAAGACAGACCCCATGGAATCAGGAGCAGGATAAAACAGGCAATGAGAAACATTCTTCCTTTACTCAGAAGGGGACCTGGAAAGGCACACTTTCTATCATCTTATTGTCTAAGAGCCTCTCAGCTTCTTGATTTTCTCATTTTGTGTAAATTTTATCTGTTCATTGACAGTGAGTTTTCATGTTTGGGTCAAAACTTGAAGTTAAAAGCAAGGGTTTTAGTAAACCCTAGATAGCTAGCATTGTCTAGCTAACAGGAGTTAGAGGATGTTCTTCTTGCCAGGAGAGTTACTGCAATTGTCTCCTCTCACAAATGACATTAGAGAAATTGCAGTAAGAGTGTGAGCTGTGTAGAGGTACACAAGCAGAGCTTCCTGGTCAGGTGATGGATTCAAATCCCAGAGAACCAGATGTTTTCATTTAATTCTAAGTAGATCTTTAGCCTCTCTAAGCCTGGATTTCCCAGTTTATAAAAAAGAGATCTTACTAACTCCCTGTAAAATTCATGACAATTAGAGATGCAAATGTACAGAATAGCCTGATGTATATCAGAAATTCATCATAAGTTAGTCACAATTCTTACTATTAAAATTGTTTTTCATTACCCCACAATCAAATAGTCTTTTCATGGAAAATTTACCTCCAGTCCTGAGGTTAATTTGAAAAGTTCACTCAATAATACCAATTCAAGAATTGTATATTAATTCTATTTCTACATAATATTAGCATCTTTTTAAACTGTGCTTTGAGAAATTCTAAAATATGGTATGATTTTTGGTATAAAATTCTTGGCCTGAAATGTTCTTACATCATCTTAACTAAAATTTTAAATAAAATTTCTTCAGGTTAATAACTTAATACACCATTTTTTGTTTTCTTCCTTTGAAAGGTAGACAGGAGACAGACAGATCTCCCCATCTCCTGATTCAAAGCCAGGGGCTGGGAACTCAATCTGAGTCTCCCAAATGGGTGGCAGGGATCCAAGTAATTGATCCATAACCTGCTGCCTCCCACAATGTGCATTAGCAGAAGGCTAGATGGGAGCAGAGAAAGGGCTCTGACTCAGGCACGCAGATATGGGTGTGGGCATTCTACCCAGCGTCTTAACTGCTGGACCCAATGTCTGTCTCTGAGCACACAACTCTTAACTTAGCTCCTAGGAAATGGTAAATGTTTCCTTTGGAAAACATAAAGAAATAAGAGAAAATGCTTTAAAGTAATAAAAATATCACCCCAAGAAGTCACGTGTTTATTTAAGACATGATTTCCAGACTGTGGATGAAAGAAATAAGATCTGGAAATTCTACTTTGAGTACTGCATGGATTGTAATGGACTTGGAGAGGTTGTGAGGAGGAGTCCCAACAATCCCAGAGGAAATGTGTGTGAAAGAACCTAGTTTACAGGTTAGAAACAAAAATACATAAGATGCTGGAAACAAGAGAAACTTTGTTCAGAATCTAAGGTCTATGGAAGGGTTTTTAATTTGAGGTCTCAAAAATGGATTAAGTCATGCTAGGATGTGGAAACACAGAAAAGGAATACAAAATATAATCAGTGTGTTGCTCAAGTTCAAGAACTCCTCTGCATGGAGATCACCAAGATGCAGCAAAATGTCAAGTTAAAATTTCTTCTTTGATTTGACCATTTGACAGTAACTTTCTATTGTGACTAATTCCTTAGATGTCCTATCACTCTCACAGAGGTAGTAATTTGGAGTATTAAAAACAAAACAAAAGAAAAAGCTCATCTTAGCCTAATCTGTCTAGAAGCCAAGATATAAAGAATAGTGCTATTATCCTGTGTGGGACAAGCAGTCCTGCAGGACCAAACTTGAACAGGAATCTGGGTCATTGTCCTGACAGATCTGAGCTATAAAATTGTGGGGAAACCTGCATGTCTAGAACCATGTCAAACAGTCCCATGAATTAAGGCTTTGCTTTGGAGATTTACAGTTGAATCAAATTGGCCCTTTACTTGAAAAAATAGTCAACTATGCAAAAAATCACTACTGGAGACTTGATGAAGTATAGCACAGTGAAATTACTGGTTCCCAGACAATCTACTCTATAAATTTTATTTATAAGCTTTGTTGGATTTTTAAAAATCATAACACATTTTTAAATATTTATGGTTAATTTTATCCAATATTTTCCCAAGGCTTCCCTCCTCCACTTTTCTCAATTCTCATCGCTTTGACCTTTTTTTTTTTTTTTAAGTCACAGCACAGTTAAAAGTTCTTGTGTTCTTTTATCCAGAGGTGGCTGTCCACCCCAGCTTCTCTGTATTGGATCTGCTTTAATTTAAAGGAGTTAAGAGATACTGTGCACTTTACTCCTTCTATTCAATTTATGTCTCTTCAGCCAAAAAAAAAAAAAAAGATGAGAAGTCACCAAAGAGAATGGGAAGATGGTCCAGATAAAACCATTGATAATCAAAAGTTGATTTTTGAAACTAGAGCAAACACTCATGCCCTCTTGCATGAGCAACCTCAGCCTTTCCCAACCCTGTCTCCTGGCAACTTGACATCCAGCATGCAAACTGGAAGAGATAGACACCAGAAGGCAGAGGATCCCACAAGCAAATTGATCATCCACAGATAATCAAAAGAAAATATGCATCTCTGCCCAAAATAGAATACAAGGAGCTCTCAAGTTAAAACAATAGTGTCTTATAATTCACTTGTCAAGTGGTGGTTTGGAATCTCAGTAGTTTTCCTCTGAAATTGTGTTACAAAGCAGGCACACTGGGACCCATGCTATGGCATAGTAGGTTAAGCCTCCACCTGTGGTGCAAGCATCCTATACAGGTTCTAGTTTGAGTCCCAGCTGCTTCTCTGCCAATCCAGTTCCCTGCTGAAGGCCTGGAAATGCAGTGGGAGATGGACCAAGTTCTTGGACCCTTGCACCTGTATGGGAGACCCAGAAGAAGCTCCTGGCTTTGGATTGGCCCAGTTCCAGCTGTTGGAGCCATTTGGGGAGTGAACTAGAGGATGGAAGACCTCTGTGTTTCTCCTCTCTGTAACTCTGCCTCTCGAATAAATAAATCTTAAAAAAAAGCATACCAAAAATCCCCTTTTTAAAAATTTTATGTATTATTTCAACCAGAGTCATGAGGAGGGATTAGGGGAGGTAGAGAACATATTCCAGCCACTGGTTCACTCCCCCAGATGACCACAATGGCCGGGGTTGGGCCAGGACGAAGCCAGGAGCCAGGAACTCCATCCTGGTCTCTCACATGAGTTGCAGGGGCATAAACATTTGGACAATCTTCTGCTTTGCCAGAGGCATTACCAGGAAGCTGGATCAGAAAGGGAACAGCCAGACTTGAGTTTCAGGATCCAATGTTACAAATGACTGGTTAACCCACTATGCCACAATGCTAGTCCCTAAAAGTATCTTGTAAGTTGTTAATGTTGGATAATCTATGCGTATGAAAAATAGGGAAAAAGCCATTAGTTATAATCATTTAAAACTTTTAATCTTATTTTAATATAAAGAGAACAGATTTAATATAGTTCATAGATACAGTCCTAAGAATATGATACTTTCTTCCCTCTCCCTTCCTTGTTCCCTCCCTCGTACCCTTTTTCTTTTTTTATTTTACTTTTTGAGATAATGGTTTTTTTAAAAATTTAGATTTATTTATTTATTTGAAATACAGAGCTTTCAGGGAGACAGGGGGAGAGAAGGCGAGGGAGAGAGATGTATCTTCTATCTGCTGGTTCACTTCTCAAATGACTGCAATGGCCAGGGATGGGCCAGGCTGAAGCCAAGAACCTGGAACTTCTTCCACATCTCTCATGGGAGTGCAGGGACCCAAGGACTTGGGCTGTTGTCTGCTACTTTGCCAGGCACATTAGCAGGGAGCTGGATCTAATGCCAAGCAGCCAGCACTCCTATATGTGCCACTGGCCTTGCAGGCAGCAGCTTTACCTACTATGCCCAATACCAATCGCAAGATGACATATTTTTAATTGCCATTATAGTCAAAGGCTTAATACTTCACTAAGTGAAGTTCAACAAGTAAAAAGACCATGGTTCAGCAGGAACATAGGCAGGGGCTCTAAACAATAAACCAATGAAAAGTTGTCCATTTCATTCATAGACAGTGAATTTTAAAAACAACCACAGATCATTAAAACTACATTAGTATATCATTCTTATGTATTTGTTTGACAAAGATATAAAAGTTTAACCAACTATATTTATAGCAATACTCATACATAAAGGCATTTCTTTTTTGGTTTTGTGTTTTGATTTTTTTTTTAAATTTTTACTTCCCACGTATAAGAGAATATGTGGAATAATTAAAAATTTTAAGGCATAAGCAGTGACTTTTTGATTTTCCATAAATGCTGTGCAGGTAGAAAGATTTTTGTTTGATGAATTAATTGAAAGCTTCTTGGGAGGGGCCACTGGGGCAACTTCAGTGCCTTGGACATTAGTAGTCCCTTAGTTTTCAGTGTATCATTACTGATTGACATTTGTAGGTCACAATTAGGAAAACTAGAAATAGCAAATTAAGTTAGCAAGTAAGTAGTGGCTATAGAAAGAAGGGTAGTTTATTTTTTAAGAACTGCAAGCTTTGAAAAACGTAAGGAGATAGTTAAGGAAAATGAAGTAAGAATGAAAAGGACTTAATCTAAGGTACATTCTCTGTCACTGTGGAAAGGCCGAGTACAGGAATAAATGAGGGGACAGGCAAAGCATAGAAAAACTTAGGAAGCAAGGAGGCCAATTCTGCTTACTGGTTGCCAGGTGATAGCATTGCCCTTGACATTTGAGTTACCAGGCAGTGCACGCAGGGATGGTGTTTATGGAGTACAAGCAGAAATATATAAGGGGAGGCAGTGACCCAGAACACATTCAGAACTCAGGTGTTTGTAACACAGGAAATGAACATTTTATCACAAGGTTGTATGAAGCCTAATCAGGAAGTAGGAAGGGCATACATTTGCAGACAAAATTTGCATCTGAATTCTGGCTCTGTTACGTGATCTTGATCAATGATCTAACCCTTCTTCTCCTTAACTGGACTATCTTACGAATGATCATACAATGGATTGTTATAAAGATCTTACGTTTAATTTGAGGGGATGGGAGAGACAGAGTATGGGAGTGAGGACGTGATAGCATTCTTTCGTCCAGTGGTTCACTACTCTAGTGCCCACAATGGCCAGGACTTGCCCGGGCCAATGTCAGGAACCAGAAAAGCAGTCCAGATCTCCCACACAGGCTGTATTTGACTAATAACTGCTTCCTCCAAGGAACTGCATTAGCAGGAAGCTGGTGTCAAGAAATGGAGCTGGGTATCAAACTCGGGTACTCTGATGTGGGTTGTGGAAGTTTTAAAGATTATCTTAACCACTAGGCTAAACACCTCCTCCTGAAGATTTTACATGTAGCTGGTGTCTATTAGACATTCAATAATTATGTTACCAGGTATCCAAAATTGTCCGGTAGTGCATCACAGGTCAGGGATATCCCTGTGGTGTTTGAGCCTATACCACATTCAGTAGATAGTGGATCAAGATCAGTGTTAATGTAACTAACACTATGTGGAGTTGTCGGAGTCACTTTCGAAATTCTACTGGCCTTATTTTCAAAAGAGGAGCCCAACTGAAAAATCTTCTTTGAGAGTAATTTATTCCAACAAATTGATTATCTGTTTTACAGCTAAAGGTCAAATGTGTTGAATCATTATAAGATTTGTTTTCCTGAGTGACAAATGAGCAAAACACCGTGAATTAGATAATTGACTAGATGTCATCAAAGGTTCAAATCAGTTTATGTTTGTCCTTGACTTCCATGAGGATGAATTGTGGTGGAGTCCTAGGTTCTTTATCGAGACAATAATTGTTTCTGTAAGAGTATCTGTTAGTGTATAAGTCTAGAACTTATGAAATAACAGGCTTTTTGGTTTTCTCAGCCCTGCTATGTTTTGGAAAGGGTGGAAGAATAAATGGGACCTTGCAGGCATGATGATTGATTGAGATGTGTACCACATAATCAACAGATGGGTTGGCACCAGAGCATACGATAATGGTGGTTCCCCAGGGAGCTAACAGATCACATCATTTACTATGAATGTTTAAAGTCTTTGAAGCTTTTGTCTAAGATGCTGGTTGTATATAATTAGACTGATGAGTGTTAAAGTAAATGTAGTGTTGTGGTAGTGCCAACTGATGCCTGTATATAAGTGTTAAGTGTTTACTTAATGTGGAGTGTGGTTGTATGGACTGTTAATGTGCATATGGTGTGAAGCAAGATCATATATCCAGATCTCTGTGACAATGACCTTGACTCTTGAGTGTAATATGGACATGGACTCATTCATGAAGGTGCAGGATCTGAGAAACCTAAAAAATCTGTCCTGCTACTAAATTATTTTTGCTGCTCAACATAATACCTACTTTCATTTATCAACAGAACAACTTATACCATGCTTCCATTGTTATAAATGTACCTCTAACATGATTTTTTTTACTGGTTTGGGTATGTTATTTCATACTCCACTTATATCACTTTTTTTTTTTTGACAGGCAGAGTGGACAGTGAGAGAGAGAGACAGAGAGAAAGGTCTTCCTTTGCCTTTGGTTCACCCTCCAATGGCCGCCGCGGCCAGCGTGCTGCAGCAGGCGCACTGCACTGATCTGATGGCAGGAGCCAGGTGCTTCTCCTGGTCTCTCATGGGGTGCAGGGCCCAAGGACTTGGGTCATCCTCCACTGCACTCCCTGGCCACAGCAGAGAGCTGGCCTGGAAGAGGGGCAACCGGGACAGAATCCGGTGCCCCGACCGGGACTAGAACCCGGTGTGCCGGCGCCGCTAAGCGGAGGATTAGCCTAGTGAGCCGCGGCGCCGACCCCACTTATATCACTTTTATAGTCTTCATATTCATGTCACAAAAATGCTTGCACACCCACTGTTGCCAAATCATATAGTGGGGTCCATGGATTTAAAGATGAAGGAGCCCCACTCCTACTTAAAAGAAGTTCTTGGTCTAATGGAGAAGAAATAGGCAGACAAGTATCAAATTGAAATGCCTCTTAAGTACCAGAGAGATACTGTGAAGCAAATGCTGTGGAAACATTCGGAAGGGGTTGTTAATCATTCTGTGGGGATGCAGGACGGTTGTGTTGAGGCAGCATCTGGAGTAGGCCTTACAGGTGAGAAGTAGCTTGCGAAGTAGGTGAGCAACCAAGGTTTGGAGGCTGTTGCATGAACCAAAGTGATTCTGTGTGGGGCACTCTTGTCATCTGTATGAGATGGGCACTGTTCACTCATCAAGATGCAAGCAGAGCCAAGGACCTGGGGGAAATAACTTGAAAATTTTAGTCCAGAGAAAATGAACACCAGGACAGCAGAGCAGCATAGGCAGCTTAGGTTTGCACTTTCAGAGTCACTTGACAAGGGAAATGAAGTTGCTATGGGCTGGCTTTGTTCTCTTACCCACTCCAAGTGCGGAGTTGCCTGACCTTTAGAGAAGGGGAAAGGGAGGAAATATCTAGAATCCCTGATTTCTAAGGGAAAATATTTTACCATCTCTTGGACTTAGAAAAAGTAAGCCAAAGTATCCTGATTTTTTTATATGTCTTAACTTTTACTTAACTAACAAGAAAGATATCTAATAGAATCGACCCATTTCTAAGCCTCCCTATACTATATGAACTCTTAGCAAGATGCTGTTGTCAAGATGGACTTGTAGCCGAGTAGGTAGGATGCCCACGTCCCATCTGGGTTTGATTCTTGGCTCTGGCCCCTAGTTCTGGCTTCCTGCCAATCCAGACCCTGGAGGCATCAGGCAGTGGCTCACATGGCTGGGGTCCCTGCCACCCATGAGGAGGATTTGAATTGAGTTCCCAGCCCTTAGCTTCAGCCTAGCTCTGTCCTGGGCTTTGGAGGCATTTAGGGATTAAACCAGCGATAGCAGTGTGTGCCTTCTCTCTGTCTCTGCCTCTCAAACAAATAATTGTTAAAAGCTGCTGTAAAGTTGTCAATCTAATAAAAATGTTTTTGAGGGGCGGGCGCTGTGGCGCAGCGGGTTAAAGCCCTGTCCTGGGGTGCCGGCATCCCATGTGGGTGCTGGTTCTAGTCCTGGCTGCTCCTCTTCCGATCCAGCTCTCTGCTATGGCCTGGGAACGCAGTAGAAGATGGCCCAAGTGCTTGGGCCCCTGCACGCAGGTGGGAGACCTGGAAGAGGCTCCTGGCTCCTGGCTCTGGATCGGCGCAGCTCCGGCCGTTGCGGCCATCTGGGGAGTGAACCTGCAGATGAAAGACCTCTCTCTCTGTCTCTACGTCTTTCTGTAACTTTGACTTTCAAATAAATAAAATCTTTTTAAAAAATGTTTCTGAATGAGACAAAGAAATTACACTATAAGCAAAGTCAAAAGACCAATAAATAACTGGGAAAAAGACTTCAGCATAATTAACAGACAAGGCTAATTGGGCTGTGCCTGGAATTCTCAGCGAGGAATTAAAGAGGAAAAGAAAAGGCAACTGACAGTCAAAGATAACAGAAAAGTGTTCTACAGAAAGTAACCACATGAAAATGCTCAGCTTACCTCATAATTAAAGAATATAAATTACAACAAAAATATGTATCAGATTGGCATGTATAAAAAGTTTTAACATTACCTATAGTTGGCACAAGTGTGGGGAGACAGGCTTTCTCATGAACTTGGGGGTGGAGCCAATATTTGTGCCTGAATCTCATGTAATTTTGAAGGCTTCTTTAAGAAAAAACAATAAAGGATGACCTTGAATGTTTCCTTAGAGTGAGGATATTCCAGTGAGGGTTAAATTTTTGTTAAAGATGAAAAATACTACAAACATTGCAAAATCCAGAAAGGTAATGGAATATTTGTATGACTCTCCTAGCTGGCCTACCTCTCTAATCCCTTTGTCCTATAAATTCAGCTGCATACTTTCTGGTTATCATTTCATGTGACAAGTGTATCATATTTTATATAGACAGAAGTATGTCAGGCTTTAGTCTAGCCTGATTGGTCGCATTTCTTTCATCTTTAAGAGTTTAAAAAAGTTTCTTTCAGAATCCCAACATATTGGGAATGGTACAGAGATGTTTAGAATTGCGATTTGGTAAAACCTCTAAAGCTTCTTTTATATAGATCAGTAATACTGCAGGGAATTTCAAACGTTACTACTGAGGAATCAGTGTGGAAGGCCGTGTGAATGGGTGGCACTATTTTGTAGCCGACATCCTTCTCTTGGGTGTATTATGAGCATTGTGTTACTGTTCTCCCTGCCATCCCTGCCAGTCTTCCCCATGAAATCAACAAGAAACTCAGCCATTTTCAATGTAATTATATGATTCACTTTTCTTCATAAATTTGATTGTTAAATAATCCAAGAACCTACTCACTACTTCTATATAAAATTCACTGTGACCTTTAATGAATTACACTTTTGGCATGAACTGAACTTTCTTTTTTTTTTTTTTTTAACAAATATACATCTTTAGATGAAAATAAATTCTAAATTTTCACCACTCATCTTTATTGCCTTCGTTTCACTTATCATTAATTTAATTTGAATTTTATTATTTTTTAAAGATTTATTTATTCGAAAGGCAGAGTTACACAGAGAGAGGCAGAGGCAGAGAGAGAGGTCTTCCATACACTGGTTCACTCCCCTGATGGCTGCAATGTTCAGAGCTGTGTCAATCCAAAGCCAAGAGCCAGGAACTCCCTCTGGGTCTTCCCATGTGGGTGCAGGAGCCCAAGGACTTGGGTCATCTTCTACTGCTTTCCCAGGCCGTAGCAGAGAGTTGGATAGGAAGTGGAGCAGTCAGGTCTCGAACCGACGCCCATATGGGATGCCGGCACTGGAGGAGGCGATTTACCCGCTATGCCACAGTGCCAGCCCCTTGAATTTTATTCTTTAAAGGAGACCCAAAATACATGCTTTCCCTATACAACTCCATCAGGCGTCTGTAATTTCTCAGCTACTACATGGAAACCTCCTAAAAAGCCTTTATGATTGGCACATTTCCAACTCAACTCCCTCGAGTCTGATCACCAAAATACCCCAAAACTGCTTCAGTTCTGTTGAGACGGTGAAGAAATTAGAGTGAAGAGCTAGTAGTCATAACCAATTGTGGTTAAAATGCTTCACTTCTGCTAATTTTAAAAAATACTAAAAACAGCTACACATTTTAAGATCTCACATAAGGGCTTAAAACAAGATCACACTAGTTGGGAGAATTGAAGCTGATGATTAATTCACTGTAAATACTCCCAGTACACCCATAGGGTAAAAGTCAAAATTCTGATCATTCATTTGGAGGACAATTTGGCAGTATCTCCCAAAGTCTAGACTCACACACCCTTGATCCAACACTTTTGCTTCTAGTAAGTAATTGACTCAACCAATGAACTCTCAAAGTTTCTGTACTCCATGAAGCATTAGAATAATAGGAGAAAATGGAAATACCCTAAGTCTTAGTACACCTTGTTATGGATAGCAACACTGTAATATACTATGAAGTTATCAAAAAGTTAAATCTGTCTGGAAAAGTATCCATTATATTTTAAGTGGAAAAAAATGAAGTTCTTATACAGTTTATGCATTTCATCTATGAATGAGTTTACATATTATATTTATGTAGTTATTATATACAAGCTTATTTATAGTGGCTACTTTTGCAGATTAGACTAAAAAGGCAAAGGATTTCTACTCAGAAATTTATATTTTAATATTACTCTTCCCTTATCAGCAAATTGTTCTATATATATAAATAGCAATTTTAATTGCTTCTCAAAAGCAACTTCTGTGATTTTTCACACATAAATTACTTTATCTTCTTAGACTCATGTTTTATACAAAAGGTTTTTATTTTACTTGAAAAGAAGAGACAGAGCTCACCATATCCGCTGGCTCACTCCATAAATGCCCATAAAAACTGGGCCTAGCCAGACCTCAGCCAGGAGCCAGGAACTCAATCGGGGTCTCCCACGTGGGTGGCAGGGGCCCGATTCCTTGAACCATCATCACCTGCTCCTTCCCAGAATATGTATGAGCTGGAAGCTGGAATCTGGAGCAGAGCCAGGACTCAAACCCAGGCACTCTGCATGGCATGCAGGCCTCCTGAGGAGTGTTTTGTTATTTGTTTTAAGATTTACTTACTTATTTGAAAGGCAGAGTTACAGAGGGGCAGAGGCAGAGAGAGATCTTCCACCCACTGGTTCACTTCCCAAGTGGCTACAATGGCCAGAGCTTTTTCCAGGTTTCCCACGCGGGTTCAGGGGCCCAAGGACTTGGGCCGTCTTCCACTGTTTTCCCAGGCCATAGCAGAGGGCTGGATCGAAAATGGAGCAGCTGGAACTCAAACCGGAGCCCATATACCACAGCATCAGGCCCCAAAGTAGATCCTTAACTGCTGTACCAAACACCTGACCCAGACTCATCTTTCCAACAATAAATAAACGAGAAGCTCCTGAGAGCTCCTGCATGCAAATCACCGACACCATTTTTAGTTTTCTGTTTTATTTAGGGTTCTGTTTTTCATTCTTCTGTATTCATCTCAATCTTGTGGCCAGAATTTCATGACAAAAATAAACCCAGAATTTGTCATGATTTCTTGAATAATATCTTAATGATATTATTGGGAGATCAGGATTGTTTTGGTGTGTTTTGCTTAGAAACCAAGACAATGAGCATATTGGGTATGTGGACACTGTGGTCAAATGGAGGATGCAAAGGAAGTCTAAGCTTCAAGTAGTTGCCAATAGGGCGTGAGAGACTGGAAGACTTTTAATATCTCAGAAAAGAGTGATGAGTATATTCAGGAATATTTGCAGGAGCGTCTTTCTTCCTTATAAAGGAAAAGTCACTCCAAAAGAAGGTTGTGAGATCTATGAGGCAATGTCAGCTTTGCCTGGGGAAAGAGAGGAATGTGCAGGCTTGCCTGGGAGCTGTCTGTAGCATAATTTTCTAAATGATGCAAGGATATTAAGAAATCAATGATTTATCACTATTTCCTGGTGTCTCAATGTTTTCTCTTCTGCAAGTTTGGATTTGTTTTAGGCCTTTTTTTTTTTTAAGTAAATTTAGCTAGTTACACCATAGTTGTAACATTCCTAGCTTTTTGATCAATTCTTTGCTTTAAAAAAATAAGATCCAGTAAGTAATGTGTCTATAAGCATGTGCTGTTGTACATCGTATCGTACAGAGTGAAAGGACCAGATCTCCCAGCATGGTTTGTTTCAGAGTGGAACTGCTTGGGCACACTGGGCACACAGAGCCCCCAGGTGAGCAAGACTAGTTGTCACTTTGTTCACCTTTGACTCCCTAGGGCATTAGCTAATATGTGTGTCCTCCATGAGCAATGTTTGATAAATTTCACACACAGGGTATCCTGAATAACTTACTAGAAAGGACCAATTATTACCACCACCATGGTCACCAGCAGCAGTGTGTGATTCTGATTGAGGCCCGCACTGCTTTACTCTGGAGAAAGCTCACATGCACAAAGCCAAATTGAACCTCATTACTCTTCTTTGAGCAAATCCAACACTCACCCTGTGATCTGTAAAAATAAAATAAAGATGCATTTTATGATAACATGCTCAGATTAGCTTAAATGACATAAGTCTAGTGCAGTGCAGGACATAAGAGGATATATAAGAGAGCAAAGCCCCAGCAGTTGAACAACCTGGTTTGGAGAAGTGGGAATTCATTCCTTGCCAGAAACAGACAGGCCAGGGTCTCCAGGGCCCACAGTAGCTCTAGGGGAACTAAAAGCAAATCCACCAGCATGATGAGCTCAGGAGCTCGCCCCATCTCCAGTGTTTTCTTCCTACCTCTTTCCTAACTTCTCTCCACTTCGTTCTCCATAGAGTAACTTCGGCCTCTCATCCCCATCTTGCAGAGCCTCTGCGCTTCGATGTCCCTCTCCCCTCCTTACTTTCTAACCACTGCATCTAACCAAGATGGGAGGAGAGGATCGTGTAGGAGAACCACAAACCAGGATGGCATGCTCTTGTGGCTCCTGGTGTGTCTGTGGATAGCAATGTTGGAGTCAGACAGTTGGTGCGGCCGGTAAGGGCTAGATTGGAAGAGTCCTAAGGTGCAAAGCATGGCACCAGAGGATCAAACACTATTCCGA
Organism: Oryctolagus cuniculus; assembly: GCF_964237555.1. Classification (NCBI taxonomy): domain Eukaryota; kingdom Metazoa; phylum Chordata; class Mammalia; order Lagomorpha; family Leporidae; genus Oryctolagus; species Oryctolagus cuniculus. The sequence goes on from NC_091433.1 coordinate 51,216,004, forward strand.
ATGAGATTCTGGGAAGTTAGGCATGTGTCAGGAAACGGCTATGCGTTGGCCAGGCGAGTGATTGGCAGACCCACTCGGTCGCTCAGCCATGCGATCTGTGATGTCCTTTTCTCAGGTGTATCATGGCTACGTGTTTAATGTGAGGCCCCCTCCTAGTGATGAAAACCAGTAAAGACCCAGCCACTGACTTGTAGGAGCTTACACTCTATTGAGGGTGATAAACATGTCACCCAGTGTGACAGCTGCCAGAAGTGCAGCCAGGTCCCCAGGAGCCCAGAGAAATAGGGGATCCAGAATGTGAATTTTTCTAGTGATTTCCATCTATTAGATGAGGTCAAACAGGAAGGGACTTCAGGTGGAAGTACTGTCCCAGGTGAAGACAAGGTGGGTTTACTGTGCTCAGGTGGTTGGATTCTAGCCGTGTTGCTCTGCTCACCTCAGTATGCCTTTTATGTACTCCATGGTCAGATTCTTTTTCAGCCATTTCAGATGCTATAAGGAATATAAAATACTAATTACTTTTATAAGTGAGACTATTAGCGTATGTGGAAACTGGAGAGGCATATGGTTCCTGGAGGGCTGCTCCAGGGAGAAGTACACCCCACTGAGTGTGTGAAAACCATGCGGTGATGTTCCAGGCACGGGTTAACCTCTCTGAACAACAGAAATTCTGCTATCAAGTCCACATCTATCTCTAACTTAGGAACTGACTGTAGAGAATCTTTCAAAAAACCTGAGCAACCCAGTGCCATTTAGAAACATCCAGTATTTATCAACATTTTAATAGATAAACATTTTTGACCTGGCTGAGTTCTAATTTCTAATGTTTCAGAATTTATGTTTCTAAGAAAAATACAGAAGCCTTTGTTTCATCTAGGAATCTTTATGTAGGAAACTTTATATCATGAAGTGCTTTATTTTGAAAATTTTGGGGGAAGATTTATTTATTTGAAAGGCAGAATAGAGAGGGAGAGAGAAACTGAGATCTTCCATCTGCTGGTTCACTCCCCGGATGGCTGCAACAGCCAGAGCTGAGTCAGGTCAGGTCAGGTCAGGCCAAAGCCAGGAACCAGGAGATTCTTCCAGGTCTCCCACATGAGTGGCAGGGGCCCAAACACTTGGGCCATGCTCTGATACTTTCCTAGCAGGGAGCTGGATCAGAAGTAGAGCAGCCAATTAAATAGTTTTTTATTTTTTCTGCAGACATTTCAGAGAACGGATATATGTGAGTGTGCTTTATATAAATCTCAAAGAAAAAATGGATAGAATCTGTAGCATGTCCCAAACATACTTGACTCTGAAACCATTTTATGTCCAGCAAAATGATTAATCGTAGAGTATAATCTGAAAAATGCTACCCTACGTTAGGCTCCTTACCATATGTAATTCAGAGAAATAATTCTGAAACTCCCTTAAGAAACTAAATCATAGCTGTGGTGAGCAACAAGAAAGGAAAGAAAGTAAACAAGCAGGAGGGGTATAGAAGGATTGTTGTTGTCTATTGTCTACAGACAGTAACTTCTGTAGTGTTTCAAAAGCCTAGAAGGACAAAAAGACACTTGGCTAACACAAACCAAATTTTACTCTTAATCAAGGACAGTCATAGGGATTGAGAGCAAGCCATATATACGTTATCTTTCTTTTTTTCGGTTCCAATTTAAACAAGAAATGAGGCCAACTGAAGGAAGTGTCTCAATTTACCTTAGGAGACATCCAACACCCAGAGAAATCTCAAGAAACCTTATAAATGGAAAACTTAACACAGTCAGATTTTAACAATCTGCCCAGCAATCTGCAAAAATGATGTAATGGTGCCTGAATGTGAACATCTTTAGACATAACAAATAAGGCATAGTTACATTAGCAGACTAACAATGCTTGATTAAGGCCCACAGAGAAATTGGAGAGAAAAAAGCATATTTCTATAAAGCATAAGTTTATGATGTTGCAATAGGAATATTAATAGTGCGTGTGATTTAATAGCAACAACGTTGAATAAAATGCGTGTTTCTGAGAATTCCTGCTGTTCCTGGCTGGAAAGGATTTTACTGGGGAAATACTTGCTACCTAACAATGCCATTGGTGGTGACTCATCTAAAATTCAGCCACAGGCCTAATGAGGCTGGAAGACAATGCCTGGCAGACCCAGTTCTATTCAGTGTGGTAAATACAGGGTACGAAACAAAAGTTCTCAGCCGATACAATTTTCTGTAACACCCTATTGTTGCTACAAGTCAAGATAAAGTACAGTATGTTGTCATCTATCATCTACCATTTGGTCAACTGAAGAAAAAATAACAAAGTGAGTTTGCTTTTTTGTTTTTTAGTTAAAATCTTTGCACGTTGATACCTTCTTTGAAAAACTAAACATGTTTTTGTTGAAATCTAGTCCTCTGGTTCAGAGCATAATCAAGTGGGGAATTAACAGGACCTTGAATGTTCCCAGGGAACGCTCCACTCTCACTGTGCTCAACCTGGGCCCTGGGTTTTTAGCACTCAGATTTGTCCATTAGATTCATTGCAGCTTTTTTAAAAAAAAAAACCAATGCTTAGACCCCATGCTAGACCAACAGAAGAATTTCCGGGGATAGAATATCTGTGTACTGAAAGTTCTCTAGGTGATTCTAGATAAAAATCAAAAGACTCCAAAAACTGCTGCATTCATGAGCAGCTACTAAGTAGGCTATCTAGTCTCCAACGAATGATCGAGAAACCTCAGAGAATGAAGCATAAAGATGAGACCATCAGTGATCAGTGAGAACAGCACACAGTCACTACAAGACAGGCCAGTGTTGAAATGAGGGAATGTGAGGGCTGTGATCAAGGTTGGTCATCAGACCCCAAGGAGATGACCCACAGACCTGGCAAGGAAGGCTCGACCAATGGTGGGCTTATACTTATTTAAATGTATACATATATAAGAGTTTGCGTACATGATTGTCTTAGGATTAATTTTTAAGATTGTCATTTTAAAAAATTACTGATTTATTTATTTGAAAAGCAGAGCAACAGAGAGGGAGAGACAGTAAGATCTGGTTCATTCCCCAGATATATACAATAACCAGATCTGGGCCAGGCAGAAGACAGGAGCCAGGAATTCAATCTTGGTCTCCTACATGGATGGCAGGAACCAAATTACTTGGGCAGTTATCCACTGCCTCCTAGGCACATTAGCAGAAATCTGGATCAGAAGCATAGCAGCCCACATGCAAATCAGTGCTCCATATGGGATGCCAGAATCGAAGTAGTGACTTAGCCCACTGTAGCACAATGCTGGCCCTGATGATGGTCTTACTCTGTCTCTTTAGAATATAGGATTGAAAAAAAAATTTAAAAATGAGGCCGGCACCATGGCTCACTTGGTTAATCCTCCGCCTGTGGCGCAGGCATCCCATATGGGCTCCAGTTCTAGTCCTGGTTGCTCCTCTTCCAGGCCAGCTCTCTGCTGTGGCCCGGGAGGGCAGTGGAGGATGGCCCAAGTGCTTGGGCCCCTGTACCTGCATGGGAAACCAGGAAGAAGCACCTGGCTCCTGGCTTCGGATCGGCACAGCACTGTCTGTAGGAGCCATTTGGGGAGTGAACCAACGGAAGGAAGACCTTTCTCTCTGTCTTTCTCTCTCTCACTGTCTATAGCTCTACCTGTCAAATAAAAAAAATTTAAAAAGAATATAGGATTGAAAATATGGCCACCAGTGGCTTCTAGGTTTGTGTGTCTTGCTTACAGAGCTGACTCCTTCTTGATGGTTCCCCTCATCACAATTCCAGACAAGAGAATCTGGTTGATATACCTGGGAGGACCACCCAGGACTAAATAAGCACTGTGGCCATAGTGCAGGATCACAATGGGAGCAGCACCCATAATCTATAACTATGTAGACTGGATGAAGAGGCCCTCGAGTAAATAGGGTCCATTACCATGAGCAGCTACATGCTTTGTAACTCAGGTGGTCTGCAGGGTTTCAAGAGGCACATCTCTGAACCCAGCCATCAGCAACCCCAGTCCTCACCTAATGAGCTCCCATCAGCATCTCACGATGGTTTCAGGCTTCTCTAGTACCCAACTTCCCATGAAGCATCAGAGCACTGAAGAGGCCAAGACTTGGGGACTCATATCAGTGCGGTATTGCTTCCCAAAGAAACCCAAATCCTTGCAATACATAACATAAATGCTTCCTGAAGGTTCTCAAAGCAACTAGGAGAGAAATTAGATTATACAATCTACATCTCAACTTGGGAAATTGTCACTAGGTATTTTTATTCCTCCCCCAATCCGTCTTTTCTCTTCCTGAGCTATTTTTCATTGTGGTGGTTTGGATAGTGTGTTTTCTTTTTGGACTATGCTCCAACTAACATGAATCTCTTTGGCACTTTTTGGTATCTTTCATTTTTTTTCCTTCTATGCTGATCAGCTTAACAGGCACAGGGTAGAACTAAGAAAGGGGAAAATTCATACTTTCTGCCTTACCCAACTTTGTCTTACTGAAATCATTACAGATTTCCTTAAATAAGAGAACGGACGTACCATGACGTGCCCGGCATTGCTTCAAGTTGATGTTCCAGTACTCTAATTTATTCTTTCTCTTTCTGTCTCCTGCTGAACTAGTTAGAGTTCTCTCCAAATCCCTGAGTATGTTACCTCTCTTGAAAGCTGGGGAATCTTGAATTATCCTGAAGGTAAACCTTCAACAGGTGTCAAACTTCTTCCATGCAGGCACTGTGTGTGAAGTCAAGATGTATTTGAGCCAGAATCTCATCACCTGGGAATTACATCCAAGCCCATCTACAGTGGCTTAAGTCAATAGGGGGTAATTTTTTCCTACAACTGGCCATGAAGAGGTGTTCATGTTGGTGCAGGAGTTCATCTCATCAAGCAGGGATAGGGGATTGAGCAAACAAGTGGATAACTAAGTCCTCTTCCCATGACCCCTTGAGGACAGTTACACATTGTGCTTCAGAACGGCCAACGCCAGATGTAAAAGAAAGGTGCATGTCTCCATCAGTCCACAACCCCCACTTCATGCCATGTCATCGGTGTCCCAGTCACATCTGTGGATCGCTGTATGCCTTTGGGGAATGGCAACAAAGGAGCCTGGGAACAGAACAGAAGAGGTGCTCGGGGCAGAGGAGGGATACGTGCAGGGGTCTTCAGAGGCTGGGGTAAAAGGAGGGCTGCAAGGATGAGATGTGGGACCCAAGCTGCATCTCAGGGAAGCTCAGAGCCCTCTGAATCTGGGGGTCTCGCGGGTTTCCTGGATTCTGAGAAAATCTGTTGGTTAATCTCTCCTTCTGAGATTTCTAACACATCAGTGCAGATATTACTCCCCACAGTGCTCAGGGGTTTTTGTTGTGGTTTGTTTTAAAGATTTAATTATTTGAAAAACAGAGTTAGAGGGAGGGAGGCAGGGAGGGAGAGAGAGAGAGTACTGCTTCTCTACCCAAATGGCTCTAACAGCTGGGCTGGGGCTGGGTCAGGGCCAGGCTGAAGCAAGCAGCTTTTTTTCCAGGTCTCTCATGTGGGTGCAGGGATCCAAGCACTTGGGCCATCTTCTGCTGCTTTCCCACGCTGGAAGTGGAGCAGCCGCAACACAAACTGGCACATATATGGTTAACCCACTACACCACAACGCCGGCCTGCTCAGTTTTCTTTTTTAGATTCTGTCTTCTTAGCCCTTCCCGATTCCTTTAGAGTAAGCTCTGCACCCCAATCTTCCTGCTGGCTAATTCATTTAGTGTCTATAACCAATCCCTTATTCAGTCCATTGGAATTTATTTGAACTAGTATATTCTCCTTCATATCTGCAATTGGCTTTTTTTTTTAAGATTTATTTACTTTACTTAAAAGTCAGAGTTACACAAAGAGAGGGAGAGAGAGAGGGGAAGAGGCAGGGAGGGTGGGAGGGAGGAGTGTCTTCCACTTGCTGGTTCACTCCCCAGATGGCCGCAACAGCTGGAACTGTGCCAATCCGAAACCAGGAGCCAGGAGCTTCTTCCAGGTCTCCCACATGGGTGCAGGGGCCCAAGGACTTGGGCCGTTTTCTACTGCTTTCCCAGGCCACAGCAGAGAGCCGGATCAGAAGTGGAGCAGCTGGGACTCGAACCAGTGCCCATCTGGGATGCTGGCACTGCAGGTGGTGGCTTTACCTGTTATGCCACAGCGCTGGCCCCTGCAATTGACTCTTTATGCATGTAATGGCTTCTTGTTCCAAAACATCTCCCAAATCTTTCCTCACCTCTTTGAGAATATTTAAAATGCTTATTACTTATTTGAGAGAAGGAATGAGAGATCCATGTCTTCTGCATGTTGGACAAAAGCCCAATTGCTTGAGCATCACTGCTGCCTTCCAGGGTCTGAATTGACAGAAAGCTGGAGTCAGAGCTGGAGCCTGCTATTGAACTCAGGACATGGGCATCTGAATCAGTATTGTAAGTGCTAGACCAACCACGTCCCCCTGGTAGACTTACTGTAATCCCGCTGGTCCATCCAGAATGTTGCATCTGGGATAGTTCTGTTCAGGATCTTTCTTTCTATTCACCTTGGCAGTCTCAGTTTTCCCCTCAGAACTCCTATTCTCACCATACAGCTCCTTGGTTGGTTAAGCATCTCTGGAGAGAGGGGTAGAAGCCATAGCCTCAATCTGTGCCCTTCCTGGAAGATCCCTGGAAGGCTGAGCCTCTCTGATATTACTAACTCTCTCTGATCAGCCACTTCAAGTTTAGCATTGCCCGAACACGTGAACCTCTAGACCTCAAATGTTGTATGTGGAGGAGGCAAAGCCTGGAGCTGGCCAGATAGACTGAATTGTATTATCGGCTTCCCATCCCAGGAGACGTCTTCCCTGACCTGGTGCCGCTCATCTGCCTATTAGTGGCAGTCCCAGCAATAAACAGGTCCAAAAGGAGCAAAGATGACAATCACTCCCCCATCTTCAGCCCTTTGTATGAGATCCAGATCCTCTTCTATTCCATGTCAAAAGTTTCACAAATACACCAGGACCAAACTGCCTTCTAGTTCCTCAGGGGTTTCTCTTAGTTTTGTGTTAACCCTGGCTTCAACATCCTCTCTGTCATTTCTAAGCACCTTTAGAGTTGGGTTCAGGAGTGGCAGCCAGAAGTCTGGGTAGTTTTTCTTCCTGCAGGTTCTCTGTCTCTGAAGAAAGGAAGATTATGCATTAACAAAATTATTTTTGTTGCTATATTTGCTTCTTTATATACCTTCCCTTTAACGAGGTCCATCAACAATGGAAATCGAGGCCATTCTACCAGTTTGTAGTGAAGTTTAATCTTGTCAGGAAACCTTTGTCTATCAATCACTTCCCTGCTTACCTGAACTAATTGTCTCTGGTCCTGTTAGCTGGGTGTCTCCAAACCCAAACGTGAAAATGGTACTTTTCTCTCTCCTTGTTGTCTTCTGACAACACAACAGAATAAAAAACAAAAAACTATCAACCTAGGGGGTGCCCATCAGCCCTTCAACCTGACATATATTTCACGAGATTATCAGGTTATCCATCACCAAACTGAGGTCTTGAAAGCCTTTTTCAATGACCAAGTTCTAATGAAGAATTCTTTAGGCTGTGTTTAATCTGTGGCATTTGTCTGTTTTGGAGCTCGTTCTTTCTGGTACCTCTGTAGTACTGGACTGCCTGGCCCTGGACTGCGACTCCTAGTGGACTTTTCTCATGTCTGGTAGGACACAGTCTTTGCCAGCAGCTTCGAAGGCTGCTTGGTTCTCTCAAAGAACTCAAGAGATGGAGAGATAGTCTCTCTTAATGAAACCAGATACACCATTCCAAATGTGTCCCCCACAGAGCTCTTCTCAGTCCTAAAGTTCCCCTTATGAAGAGGAAAAGTACACTTGAAATCCAGGTTAGAAACATGCTCATCCTGTCATTCTCAAGGTCTTCCCTCCAAGTGCCTCTGATTAGACAACAGATGCCACATCTCTGGGTGCTGGTTCCCATGGCCCAGCGAGGCCCAGCACTTGACTTCTCCCACACTGGCAACCCCAATCCTAGAGGCATACCTACAGTTTTCTCTGATTGGGGGATGGCTTTCTTAGAACCGTGATAGTTGGTGAACCTCAACTCCTATGCTTCATATGTCCAACTGTTGAGCAATGGCGAAAGTATTTCTTGGCTGCATTCTAGGGTAATGATTTTCCAAGGTGTTTCTCTGTATTGTTCTTGGGCTCACAATCCAATCCAAAAAGATTTGCCCTTGGAGATAAACTGACTTGAACCAGATTGCTTTGCACCTGCTTCAAAGTCTATCTCAACACAGTGACCCATCCAAGAGAAACAGAGATGTGTCACCAAAAATACCTTTACAAAAATGTTTTCTCTGTTTGACTAGAAGCTCATTCGAGGTGGAAAGGTTCGCACAGTGCCTCCCAGACTGAACTTCCTGAAAATCTTCTCCCAGGGCCCTGGAGAAACACAACACAGAATCCTCCTTGAAGAAGAGAGTGTAGAGGAATGAGTGCATATACTTGAGGATGGGTGCGTCTGAGACCATGGGATCCAGAAAGCTCTCCAGACCATCCGTCCACAGTACTCAGAACTGTCAAGTTTACCTCACAAAGACTGACCTTGCTAGCGTTAAGGGCTGAAGGATCTGCTTCCTGGAGCCTGTCCTCATCAGCCTCCCTCATTAACAAGTGGAAAATATTGAAAACATTCTGGGCGGTGTCCTAACAGATACACTAGGTTTCCACTGTTACTCTTTGAAATGCTTTGTGCACATTTGTGTGGCTTTTTTTTTTTTTTTTCAATTGTGTAGTTTAAAGGCAGAGAGACAGAAGGAATGACAGAAAGAGACAGATTTTCCATCTGCAGGTTCACAGCCCAAATGGCTGCAATGGCTGGGCCTGGACCAGGCTGAAGCCAGGAGCTCCATCCATGACTCCCATGTGGGTGGCAGAACTGGCATTGGTGGGATGCAGGTATCTTAGGCAATGATTTAACCTGCTGTGCCACATGCGGGCCATACATCTGCGCATCGTAAACCTATGTCAGGAAGCCCGGTAGGGTGAGCAGCCATCCTGATTTGCCTAAGACTGAAGGGCTTCCTGGGATGCAGGACATTGGGTGCTGAAATTAGGACAGTTCAGGCAAACCGGATGAAATGATCATCCTCACTCCTTGCCCAAAATGAGTGGAGACACTTAAATATCGCTGAGATAGATGTCTTGACTGAGGCCCCATGGTTTAGATGGCCATTCTGCACCAAGAAGTGTAGATTGTACTTCTTTTCAGAATTGCTGCCAGCCCCAATTCCCATCTGTAGCCCTATCTCTATGCATCCCCATCATCTTTCCCCCATCCTTTGTATTTCTGACAATGCCCTCAGTGGTTAATTGTGCTGAACCCTGTATTCCAGATCACAATGCCAGAAATAGTTGCAGGTTTTAGGCCTTGGCTGTAAGGGTCTGGTTGTGAGGCGTACATGTTTATGTTTGAGAGGAAAGGGGTGGAGAGGACTCCTACCTCCTTTGGCTGCTTTGCAGAGTGAGCTCAGCACTACACATTTAGATAGGAATTAATTAGAACTAATGAGCCACTGAGATTACCCCGGGTCTTCAGGAGATGGCGAGGGAGGGTGCCCTGAGTCATGCTGGCTGTGAGGACTAGAACTCATTATGGATAAAAGGAGAAGAATTAGATTAAACTAATTCGTGGGCATATGTCCAAAGATGAGTGAAAAGCACAGTAGTGGTGCCACGTGAATGATGCCCAGATCCCATACAGGCATGCCAGCATCGTGAGAAGAAACCTGAGCTGCCGGGCTAGCCTCTAGCTGCCCTCAAGACCTAATAGTGTTGCTCTTCTGGTCTGTAGCTGGGAATTCATTTAAAGGCTAAATAGCATTTGGTTTCAGCTGTTCTTTCTCTGCTTAAGTAATGTCATAAGTAATGTCCATCAGATGTAGCTCTGTCTGTGCGGATGGCGCCTTTCCTCTAGCAGAGAATCTCCAGTCTCGGGAAGAAAATTAAAACTCTCTTTACCTCTTGGCTTGGTTCCTGCCTCTTTTTTTCTTTTTTTTTTTTTTTTTTTTTTACTCTGTCCTATGAGTACTGCATAGGTCTCATTCGGTTTTTCTTAAAAGTCCTGGACTTTATTATCATTGGAAAAGACACTGTGGACTCTGTTGGTCCTATTTAAAAAGTAATGACAGTAATAAATTAATGGGAGGACCGTAACAGTGACAGCACTCCACTGGGAGAGCCCTGATGCCCTGACCAGGATAGGACAGAACGGCTACCCTGTCTGCTCAGGCCAATGTTTCATTGCCAAGAATTTCTTCTTATCTGGAGCTTGCTCATGTGTGTTTCATACATGTTTCAAATAGCTTTCTCCAATTTGGAAAATGTTGAAGGAGCAATAAACAAATGGAACTCTGGTGAAAAACACTTTATAAGTCCATGCATGCATCTGTAAGTGTATATTAAATGGTCTCCCTGTGTCTCTGCTTTTGCATGACCAACTCTCATCGCTTGCCTAAACCTCCAGATGTCAGTGGGTCTCTCTTCTGTCTACTCACTGGGGTATATTTTTCGTATAATTATTTTTTAAAAATCGTAAGTAAAAAAGCTACCGAGAAAGGAGTCAAAAGCACAATGCAATGGAATGGACTCCAATACCACAGCCCGTTCTTCCTTCCTCTGCCTTGCGGGGTGAATCGCATCGGTGTGGAGCAGCGCCGTTCCTATAAGCAATTTCAGTTGTCCAAAGCTGAATACGTGCACAAGAGGCACGGCGGCAGGAGTGGCAGCAGGCTGTGGGTATTGGCAATGCCACGGCGGCGAGATTCCTCGAATGAGAGGCTCGCCGGAGCCGGAGAGCACTGGTGCGTGGATAGGAAGAGGCTCACTGATTCGGTTGCGTGATTAAAGGGAATGAACTGTTGTGTACAGGATTTGGCTCCTAGTTCTAGCAGAGCTTCTTTTTGAGTACTTTTTGTCCATATTCTTGGGGAAGAGGCTAAGCCTTAAAAAAGAAACTTTCATAAGGCAGCATTTTTTTTTAAAGTGACATGAAAGGCACTGAGAATAAAAGTCATATTCATGCTTCAGTTTCACACACTTTCTATCCCAAATATCACATAAATAAACACATATTTAAAAAAAAAAGCTACATTGTGGTTTACACCACAAAGGCCTCGGGTGTCAGCCAAGGGCAAAGCCATCTATCTTCACTACCATCTGTCCGCACGTACTTTTGGTGATCATGAAGACATTTCTCCTTAGAGTTTCGCAAGGAAAAATAACAGAAGCTGGTGTCTGACTGTCAGCCTCTGGGCCGAGTCCATATAGTGGCCAGAGGAATTCTCGAGTGCGGACATAGCATTTCACCAGGGCACGGACTCGGGGCTCGCATTCCTTCTCGGAAGAAGTTTGACTTCTTATGTTTGTCCTCGTCAGATAATCAGAAGCAGGTGTCCCTGATACCTTGCCAGCGCCACCCGTAGTCCTCTCAGGGTGACCCCTGGGGTGGCATCTAAAAGACGACATTGCCGTATTTCCAGCCCAAGAAAGTGCTTGGGGTTCCTCCCTCTCATCTTTGAGGCGTCAGTCAGCACGGCAGTGAATGTCAGCTCTTGTGAGTCCTGCCAGGGACACCCTCTGAAAACCTATCAGTAGGAGCCTTCAGTTTAAAATAATCACTGCCTTGTGGTCAGATGGGGAAGAATGCCCCAGTCAGTTTATGAGGTCTTTGCCTTCAAGTTGTGGATGAAAAGTTTGTTGCGAGATGGGGAAGGTTATTTACGATGTGATTGTTAAGAAAGGAATGACAGTGTTACCATTTTTCTCTCTCTCCCTGTCTCCCCACCCCTCTTTTATTTTAAACAGTCCTGGGGTTCTGATGACTGCTACAATATTCAATATTTTTTTTATCCATTCTTCACATACTCCCTTTGGCCGTGAGTTAAAACTGGGTTGTATTTCTAGAAGTCAACTTTAATTTTGAGCCACGAGAATCTGTATTCAGAGATATGCTGCGTTCATTTTGTGTGCACCCCACCCTGTCTTCCTTCTCACTCTCAGTTGTTTGATTTTTTTTTCAATCATGTGGAGAAGGGATTCAGGCCTTTTTAAAAAAAAATTTTTTTTATTTATTTTAAAGGCAGTGTTATGGGGGAGGGGAAGAAGAGATAGAATCTTCCAACCATTGATTGTCTCCCCAAATAGCCACAATGGCCAGGACTGGGCCAGACTGAAGCCAGGAACCTGGAAGTCCATCTGGATCTCCCATGTGGTTGGCAGATGCCCAAGCCCTTGGGCTATCTTCCGCTGCTTTCCCAGGCCGTTAGCAAGGAACTGGATCAGAAGTGGAGCATCTGGGACTCGAACCAGCATCACATGGGTTGCTGTTGTGTCAGGTGGTGGCTTAACTCACTATGCCACAATGCCCTCCCCTCATTTCAGGCCTTAAGGATAAAAAAAAATCTGCATTGGAAAATTTTTAACGAATAAATCCTAAATTCTAAAAATATCAGATTAATTCAAGAGGCGGCAAATGCACTGAATTAAATATTTTATTGATTTCATCTTCTAATAGAGGAGAATGCAATTGCATTTCTTTGGTGGAACACTCTGCTGTGGTGGTGTGAGTAGTAACATGATATGTATTATATTACTGGGGAGAAATGGCTGGCATTTATTTTCTTACCTCAGTTCAACAGATTTCTTTATTCCCTTTCCTTTCTATTCCTGGTTTCTGATTGGCATGTTAGATGATAGTTTGCAAGAGGTAAGTGGGTCTCTAATAATTTGCATCAAAATAACCTGAAAAATGAGATTATTGCAACCCTCCCCCCAAGTCTGCTAAATCAGAATCTACCAGCAGCACTAAGAATCTGAATTATTAACAAGTTTCCCAGGTAATTCTTGTTCTTGTAATTAAAGATGTTATTTATTTTAGAGGTAGAGTTGCAGACAAAAGAGATGGAGAGACAGAGAGTAAGGTCTTCCATCCACTGGTTCACTCCTTAAATGTCCACAACGGCTGGAGCTGAGCTGATCCAAAGCCAGGAGTTTCCTCTGGGTCTCCCATGTGGGTGTGGGGGCCCAAGCACTTGGGCCATCTTCCATTCTTTCCCAGGCCATCAGCAGAGAGCTGGATCAGAAGAGGAACAACCAAGACATGAACTGGTGCTGCACCCATACAGGATGCCAGCGCTGCAGGTAGAGGCTTAGCCTACTACGCCACAGCGCCATCCCTGTGCATATGACCCTAAAGTTTAAAGGATGATGACGATGGGCTGTCAGAAGAGACTGGGCAGTGCAGATGGCAGCAGTGTGCTGTTGCTCTCCACCAACCCAGTTCTCTCCTTATTCCTCAAGTAATAGACACCTGTGGTAATTTGCATGATGCTCGTCACCGTGGATATGCACTCATGAGTGATGCGGTCAGCTGAAAAGACAATTGGCATAGGCCCCTTCTTTCTAACTTCTTTCTCGCTGGCTGGAATCGGGATCTGAAGGCTGGCTCTCAAGTGTCAATCTTGGAGACGGGCAACGTGCTACTGAGAGCAGAACAGCAGAGAACCCTGAGTCCCGACGGTCATTGGCCTGCCATAACAGAGTGAAGCATCCTACCTCTGCATCCCTTTCGCCCAGCAGAGAAATTAATGTCTGTATAGTTTTGTCCTTCTTCTTCTTCTTCTTCCTTTTTTTTTTTTTTTTTTTTTTTTTTTGACAGACCGAGTTAGAGAGAGACAGAGAAAGGTCTTCCTTCCATTGGTTCACCCCCCAAATGGCTGCTATGGCCAATGCGCTGCACCGATCTGAAGCCAGGAGCCAGGTACTTATCCTGGTCTCCCTATGCGGGTGCAGGGCCCAAGCACTTGGGCCATCTTCCACTGCCCTCCTGGGCCACAGCAGAGAGCTGGACTGGAAGAGGAACAATCGGGACAAAATCCGGCGCCCCGACCGGGACTAGAACCCAGGGTGCCGGCACCACAGGAGAAGGATTAGCCTAGTGAGCTGTGGCGCCGGCCATAGTTTGGTCCTTAATTTTCTCATTTTAGTGTTTGCTTTTGTTTTTCATTGATAGGTGGAGTGAGGTAGTATAGATATTGGTATATGCAGTGAAACCTCACCCTAAGTGATACAGACACCTAGAAAAAAAAAATTGTCTCTTTTCCTTTCCATAATCCTGGAACCTGCCCTGAACCAATAAACTGATTTTTTAACATTTATTTTTATATATATTTGAAAGGCAGGGTTACAGAGAGAGGAGGAGACACAGAGATCTTCCACCAGCTAGTTCACTCTCCAAATGGCCGCAATGTCTGGGGCTAGTATAAGCGCAAGCCAGGGGCATGGGACTCCAGCCAGATCTCCCATGTGGGTGGCAGAGGCCCAAGCAAAGCAGAAAAGCTAGGACTCACACAGGTTCTCAGATATGGGATATTGGCATCGCAGGCCAATGTGCTGTAATGCTGGTCCCTGACTTCTTATCAGCAGGCAGTCCATTGTGGGGGAGATGAGGTGTACAGATGGATTTGCACACTTTTGGATCCATGGCCTTCACAGTTCCTGGGTCAGCAGAACAGAAACCAGGGCTGATCATGATTGGGAATGTAGGGACATGCTCTGCAACTTTGTGTAATCCATCAGAATTGGAGAAAGAGTGGTGGGCAAAGTCTGAGTGGAGTCGGATTCCCTAGTTCCAAATCCTGTTCCTCAAAGGTATTTTCCACGTGCCCTTGGCAAGTTAGTCAACTTCTTCAAATGACTACACTTAAAAAACCAAACTTACAAGGTTATTATAAGAATTACATCCTACATATGTAAAGTCTGGCCCATCAATCATGATTTCTCTCAATAAAAGGCAGCTATTATAATTGTAATTTTTGGAAACAGTAAGAAGAAGAAAAATAAAACAAAAGGAAGTACAGCTTTGAAGTTCACTCTACCAGCTACACCACAATCTGACTTTCTTCCAACTGGAGAAATAAATAGTATAAGGGGTTGAGTCTTAGAGGGAGATGTTTAAATTCGGTTTTGAAGTCCATGTTATTGCTTTGCAAAGAAGTCATCAGTAAAGTCCTATATTTTTCCTAAGGAAATGAAGAAAGTAATAGTGATGAGAACAGAAAAGGGAACTCAGAGGCAGCCACAAAGCAGAAGGGCGCTCCTCCAGTTATTTTTTGGCTAGACAATCTCAACCAAGTCATTCATATGCTGAGACTTCGTCTCCTCTCCCATAGAACAGAGATTGTATCTGTCTTAGAGGATAACTGTGATGCGATAACCATGTAAGCATGCCTTGTAAATCATCAAGAGCTGCGGGTTTGTATGGTTTTATCGTGTGTTCAGACTCCGTGCTATTCTGGGGACATTGCAAGTAAGTCAGTCTGCTTGGTGCCAATTAAGCTCTATGTCTGGGAGGATCTGAGAACAGAAACTTTGAGCACTGTTGTCTTTGATTGCTGGCTTTCCAGGGCTGAAAGGGCCATGTTCCTATAGGTAATTGGCCAAGAAAGCGCATCACAGCATCTGGAAAGACACCCAGCTCCACACCTACCTCAGTCTTGAACCCCTTTCATTGTGCAAAAAGAAAAGAGCTTGGAAAGGCCAGCCATAGTTGAATATTGGGAAAAGATGCAGAAGTCTTTGCCAAACAGGATGGTTATGCATGGCATGTTCGTTCTGTCGGCGTTTAAAGTGCTTAGATGACATCAAAGGTCAAAAATGCCACCTGTCACATCTGCCCAGCCACAACAATGAGTCCTTTCCTCCAAGGAAAACACTGGCAGCTATCAAATATGTACTTATTTATTTACAACCTTCTCTGCGTAACTCCTCACGTGCACCGCTGATGAGGTCATTATAAATCCTAGCACACAGTTGCTTCTCACGGGTCTCTCTCATAGATTGACTTTCAGCTTTATGGGAGGCAACAATAATTTTGTCCTACATTTAGCTCAACATCCAACAGACATGCGTGTTTGATAAATGCCATTTTGAATGAAGTGGATGCCTAGTCATGACCAGGCTCTGACTGTCCCCTTTTGTGAGCATCTACTACATGCCAGCCAGGTCTACAATGAGCTCTGAGCTATGGATCTGAACTCATGGAAGCAGAAGACCACTTAATACACAAAATACAATGTTTTTGACAAGAGGTAGAGAACCAGAGGAGTGTGCAGGAAAGCTTTCTCAGGAGACAGACGACTTCAGAGCTGCGACTTGAGACATGGGGTAGAAACTAGAGGAAAGGCCCTACGTGTGAAAGGACCTGATATGGACCAGGAGCTGAGAGAAACCCAGCAGGCTGGAATGTAGAAGGGAGTTGGAGGGAGGTGGAGAAGTAATCTGGGCTGAACCATGCATGTCCAGACTGGCATTTTAATGACTGGCTTTTAATCTAGTTGTAATGGGCAGCCACTTAGCTGTCTTAAATATGGAAATGACCTAATCCAATCTGCATGTTGACACAATGGCACTGCTCTTGTGGAGATAACCAGTTAGAAACTCTTCAATTGTCTGGGCTGCAAAGAACTGTCACTTAGATTGGGTTTGTATCAGCAGAGTTGGAAAAATGTTGGGATCAATGGTTTCCCACACTGTGATCTGATGGAGGATCCTCCACTTGAACCACCTCAGAACTGTAGTTCCTTCACAGCCAGGGGACAGAGTGATGGAGGCCTCTGTAGTGATGACAAGCTCCAGGGTTATCTCACATACACAGTGTTCCAAAGTCTAACTAGGATTGAACTGCCTCATCTCAGTCTTGATTTTGCCAGTGGGTTCCTTATAAAGACAAAATCCATGAGTCTGGGGCTGCCTCAAGCCTAGTCTTTTGCAAGCTTTCTAAACTGTTGGATTTAACTGTCAACAAATGTAATCTTTTAAAATTTTTATTTTGAAAAAAAAATTGACTTATTTGGTATTTTTGCATTTTTTAAATTTCTATGAATATAAACAGATTTCATGTATTGCGTAGGCACAACTCTAAGAAGATAACCCTCCCTCATTCTCTCCCTCAGTCCCCCTCCTTCTTTCTGTACTTTTTTTCTTTAATATTTACAAAAACATAATTTTGGTCCACTCTGTAATCACAGACTTAACGTAACACTAACCATAATATTCAAGTGAAAAGTAGAATGATCGTAATTCCATAAAAGTATAAATAAGGGTTAAAAAATACAATCAGATTACAAGTGTCAATTTTGTTCCTGTGCACTTTTTTTTTTTGGTATTCTATATTATTACAGAGAAAACATGATATTTTTCTTAAGGGACTGGCTTATTTTACAAAACATAATGGTTTCCATGCTGTTGCAAAAGACAGGATTTCATTCTTTTTTTAGTGGTGAGCAGTATTCCATTTTGTGTGTGTGTGTGTGTGTGTGTGTGAGACCTTTGATTTATCCAGTCATCAGTTGATGGACATCTGTGTGGATTCCATATCTTAGCTATTGTGAATTGAGCTGCAATATACATGGGAGTACAGATCACTCTTTCATATGCTGATTTCATTTCATTTGGGCAAATTCTCAGGAGTGGGATGGCTGGGTCATATGATCTGTTTTCAGATTTCCAAGGAATCTGCTTTGTCTTCCATAATAGTGGTAGTAGTTTACATTCCCACCAGTGGTAGATTAGAGTACCTTTTTCCCCACACCCTAACAAATACTTATTTTTATTTTTGGATGATAGCTATTCTAACGGGGTAAGGTAAAACCTCATTATGGTTTTGATTTGCATTTTTTGATAGCTAGTGATCCTGAACATTTTTGCATGTGTCTGTTGTCATTTGAAATTCATCCTTAGAAAAATGCCTGTTCAAGTCCTTTTCCCATTTCTTAACTGGATTGTTTGTGTTGTGTTGTTGTTGAGTTTCTTGAGCTCTTTATGGATTCTGGATATTATTTTTTGAGTGTTTCCTTTGCACTGAAGGGGCTTCTTAGCTTGATGTAATCCAATTTCTCTGTTTTTGCTTTGATTGCCTATGCTTCTGGAGTCTTTTCCAAGAAGTCTTTGCCTATACCAATGTCTTACAGAATTTCTCTGATGTTCTCCTGTAGTATTATGATGGAATCAGGTCATAGATTTAGAACCTTGATCTATTTTTGTATAAGGTGTAAACTAGGGGTCTTGTTTCATACTTCTGCATGCATAGATCCAATTTTCCCAATAGCATTTGTTGAAGTCCTTTCTCTAAGGACTGATTTTAGCTCATTTGTCAAAGATTAGTTGATTATAGCTCAGTGGCTTAATTTTTGGGATTTCTATTCTGTTCCACTGGTCACATGTCTATTTTTGTACCATTGTTGCTTTAGGTATTTGGGGTCTCTTCTGTTTTCATATGAATATTAGCAGTTTTTTCTAGATCTGAGAGGAATGTCTTTGGTATTCTGATTGGGATTGCATTGAATCTGTAAATTGTTTTGGATATTATGGACATTTTGATTGTATTAATCCAATCCACAAACACAGATTTGTCCTTTTTTGGGGTGTATCTTCTTCTATTTACTCCTTTAATGTTTCATAATTTTCATTGTAGAGATCTTTTGTCTCCTTGGTTAAATTTATTCCAAGGTATTTAAATTTTTTATAGCTATTGTGAATGGTACTGATCTTATAAGTCCTTTCTGAGTCACAGCATTGTTTATGTAAACGAAAGCTAGTGATTTTTGTACATTGATTTTTATATCCTGCAACTTTAGCAAACTCTTTTGAGTTTGAATAGTCTCTTAGTGGAGACTTTTGGTTCTCCTATATATTGAATCATGTCATCTGCAAACAAGGATAATTTGACTTTGTCCTTTCCACTTTTTATCCCTTTGATTTCTTTTTCTTGCCCAATGGCTCTGGCTAAAACTTCCAGAACTATATTGAATAGCAATAGTGAAAGTAGGCATCTTTGGTCCTGAATCTTAGTGGAAATACTTCCAATTTCTCCCCATTCAATAAGATGCTGGCAGTGGGTTTGTCATAGATTGCCTTGATGATATTGAAGAATATTCTTTCTTTACAAAATTTGCTTAAGGTTTTTTATCATAAAAAGGTTTTGTGTTTTATGAAAGGCTTTCTCTGCATTTATTGAGATCACATGATTTTTATTCTTTAATTTGTTAATGTATCACATTTATTTGTTTATATATGTTGAATCATCTCTGCATGCCAGGGATAAATCCTAGTTGGTCCAGCTGAGTGATCGTTCTGATATATTGTTGGATTCAATTAGCTAGTATTCTGTTGAGGATTTTTGCATATATGTTCATTAGGGATATTGGTCTATAGTTTTCTATGTTGTTTCTTTTTCTGGCTTTGGAATAAAGGTGATATTGGCCTCTTTGAAGGACTTTGGAAGGATTCCCTTGCTTTTGATTCTTTTGAGTAGTTGAAGAACTACGATTAGTCCTTCTTTAAAATTTTTGGCATAATTCAATAGTGAAGCTATATGGCCCTAGGCTTTTCTTTGTTGGGAGAGTCTTTATTCAATCACCATCTGGGCTATTGGTTTGTTTATGTTTTCCATGTGTTCATGGCTCAATTTTGGTAAATTGTATGTGTCCGGAAGTCTATTCATTTCTTCTAGATTTTCCAATTTGTTGGCATATAACTGTAGTAATCTCTGATGATGCTCTTTATTTCTGTGTTATCAACTGTAACATCTCCTTTTTCATCTCTGATTTTATTCATTTGGGTCATCACTCCCCTCCTTTTATTGGTTAGTTGGTCAATATATATAAATTTTATTTATATTTTTAAAGCTGTTCATTTCACTGATCTTCTAATTTATTTTTTAAGGAATACAAATTCTGGAAGTCCAACTTTAGGAATATAGATATTCTTCTCACCATATTTTCCCTCCCACCCCTCTTCCTCCTCCTCCCTCTCCCCTTGCCAGTCCCATTCTCCATTAAGATTAATTTTTTAAAAGATTTATTTGAATGGCAGAGTTACACAGAGAGAGGAGGAGAGGCAGAGAGAGAGAGAGAGAGGTCTTCCACCCACTGGTTCACTCCCAATTGGCCGCAACAGCCAGCGCTGTACCGATCCGAAGCCAGAAACCAGGAGATTCTTCCAGGTCTCCCACGTGGGTACAGGGGTCCAAGGACTCGGGCCATCTTCTACTGCTTTCTCAGGCCATAACAGAGAGCACTATAGGAAGTGGAGCAGCCAGGACTCTAACCACCTCCCATATGGGATGCTGACACTGCAGGCAGCAGCTTTACCCACTATGCCACAGTGCTGGCCCCAAGATTCATTTTCAATTAACTTTGTATACAGAAGACCAACTCTATACTGAGAAAAGATTTCAACAATTTGCACACACACACACACACACACACACTGTTAGAGAACCTGTGTTACAGTTAACTCTCATAATACAACTCATTGAGGACAGAAGTCCTACATGACAAGTTAGTGCACAGTGACTCTATTGTTAATTTAACAATTAACACTCTTATGTATGACATCAGTGACCACCCAAGGATCTTGAAATGAGCTGCCTAGGTTATGGAAGCCTTTTGAGTCCACAAACTGTCAGTATTTGGACAAGGCCATAAACAAAGTGGAAGTTCTCTCCTCCCTTCAGAGAAAAGTACATCCATCTTTGATGGCCACTTCTTTTTGCAGGGGTCTCACTCACAGAGATCCTTCCTGTAGAACATTTTTTGCCAAAGTGTCTTGGCTTTCCATGCCAGAAATGCTCTCATGGGCTTTTCAGCCCAACCTGGAAGCCTTAAGGGATGATTCTGAGGTCAGAGTGTTACTTAAAGTGATTGCCATTCTATGAATCTGCTGTGTGGACTGCTTCCCATGCTAGAACATTCTCTCCTTTTTAATTATATCTAATATTATACCAGGCACTTGATCCTATTTATATGATCACTTTAACACTTAATCCTTTCTATTTGTTCACTTTAACACTTAATATGACCACTTTAACAATTAAGATGGCATTTTTACCACCAAGCTTAATGGGATTTTGTTTTTTAAAGCCAGTAGATTTTTTTTTTCTTTTTATTATTTGACAGGTAGAGTTAGACAGTGAGAGAAAGAGACAGAGAGAAAGGTCTTCCTTCCATTGGCTCACTCCCCAAGTGGCAACTATGGCTGGTGCTGCACTGATCTGAAGCCAGGAGCCAGGCGCTTCTTCCTGGTCTCCCATGTGGGTGCAGGTGCCCAAGCACTTGGGCCATCCTCCACTTCCCTCCTGGGCCACAGCAGAGAGCTGGACTGGAAGAGGAGCAACCAGGACTAGAACCCGGTGCCCATATGGGATGCCAGTGCTGCAGGAGGAGGATTAACCAAGTGAGCCACAGCCCCAGCCCTAATCTGTGTCTTTTAACTGGAAAGTTGAGGCCATTTACATTCAAGGTGACTATTGATAAGTAACGACTTTGCCCTGCCATTTTTCCAAAAACATTCTTATTTTTTACTTTGAATTTTCTATAATCTTTTACTGAAAGATTTCTTCCTTTACCTTCTTTTGTAGTTATGAACATGTTTCTGAATGCAGCACATCCTTAAGCATATTTTGTAGGGCTTGATGGGTGGTGAAAAATTCTTTCAATTTGTTAGTTGTGGAAAGTCTTTATTTGACCTTCATTTGTAAATCAGAGTTTTGCAAGGCGTAATACTTTGAGTTGAGAGTTTTTTTTCTCTTAAGATTTGGGCTAAATCTCACCATTCTTTCCTATCTCGTATGTTTCTGATGTGAAGTCTGCTGTGAGTCTAATTGGAGATCCTCTGAAAGTAATTTGGTGTTTCTCTCATGCACATTTTAGAATTTTTTCTTTAATTTACTGTGGTGAGTTGATTACAATGTGTCATGGTGAAGATCTTTTCTATTAGGAATTCTATGTGCTTCCTGTACTTGGATGTCCCTTTCTTTTTCCAAACCAGGGATGTTTTCTGTATTATTTCACTTAAAAGACCTACTAAGTCTCTCTTTCCACACATTCAGGAACTCCTGGAACCTATATGTTGAGTTGTTTAATAGTATCCTGTAGATTCCCAACAGTGTTTTTTAGTCTTCTAATTTCCTCCTCTTATTTTTGGTTTGACTATATAATTTCCTGTGCTTTGTCTTCTAAGTCCAATATCCTTTCTTCTGCTTCAGCAATTCTGTTGTTAAGGCTTTCCACTGCATTTCTTATTTGTTCAATTGAATTCTGCATTTCATTTTGATTTCTCTTGAAGATCTCAATTTCATGGGAGAAATTTTTTTCATGTCCTGTATGGATTTCAGTAGTTCGTGCATTTGCTTCTATGTAATCTTATGATCAATATTTTGAATTCCATTTCTTGCATTTCTTCCCTCTCATCATTTTCACAATCTAGTATTGAAGTGTTGTATTCTCTTGGGGGCATCTTGTGAATTGGTGTGTTGGTTGTTCAGCATTCGTGGAGATATTCATTTTTTTTTCCTGTGGCAGCTATTATCTTTGTATTAAGACTCTGTAGATAAGTGGAGTGTCTGCTTTCAGTGACTATCTAGAGGTTTGTCAAGGGTGTAACCAGAGAGCTCTGCTTAGATCTCCATGGTGAAGGGAATGTCTAAAGTGACACACCCAGGTTTGGCAAGGTAAATCTTTTTTTTTTTTAATCAGAGGGGGAGTTTATTCTGCTCAGCTGAGCTCCTCTGCTCAAAGGAGACCAGTGCCTGAGCTCTAGCCCCAGTGGGAGCAATATACATTTGCTTTGCCTCAAGGACATCACAAAGGATTTGTACAGTTCTTAGTGTAAGTTCAGATTCTCCAACAATGTCCTTCACCAGGTAACTAGGAAGCTCTGACCGTGTGGAGTCCCCCACAGTGACTGCCCAAAGTCCTAGCCACATGGAGAATCCTCCCAAACAGCCTTAGTTTTTATCACAGTCCTGGCACAGAAGCCTCCTACAGTCTTGAGCTCCCAGCCCTCTGTTGATTTTCAGCACTTGACTGGTTGCTGGGTGTGGATACAAGCTGGTGTAGCTATTACATATTTCCAAAATGGTGTCCACTCTTCTTCTCTAGTTTGGCAGGTACACTATCCCCCATAGGGTTTCAAGCCCAGTTCCCTCTAGGCTCTTCCTGTAGCTTTATCACCAGTGGCTTGGGCTGCTGTGGTCTGATCTCACCTCATTTTCCAATGCTGGTACATAGGCTCTCAGCCACTGGAGTCCTGAATTGTTGGTGTCCATGCCCTCCATGTAGGTCCACCATGTCCCTCTAATTTGTGTAGTTTCCTCTGCTGTTTTCTCCCTAACTCTTCCCTGAGACTGCACTCTCTCCACTTTTTTAAAACTATCTTCTCCTGGATTAAAACAGTAAGCTCCCTCCCTACTCTGCTATCTTGGAACTCCTCAGTGGTCTTTTGTATCTTTCTTTGATTTCAGTTTTGTTCTCTGATTTTTTTCTGCTAATTTTGGATTTGGGTTGTTCTTGTTTTCCTAGGTCCTTAAGATTAATTTCTATGTCACTTATTTGATTCTGTCCAGTTTCTTGAAATGTTATATTGTCATTTGCATTCATTTCTAGGAATTTTTTTATTTCTTCCATGACCCACCATTCATTCAGGAGCATGTTGTTCAGTTTCCATGTGTTTGCATATTTTCTAGAGTTTCTTAAGTTAGTTTCTACCTTCATTCCATTGTGTTCATTTCCATTTTCCATTGTGTTCATCTCATTGTGTTTTTGTTTGTTGAGACTTGGTTTATGGCCTAAAATATTTCTTATCCTAGATAAAATTCTGTGCACTGATAAAAATAATGTATATTCTACAACTGTGGGATGAAACATTCTGTAGATATTAGTTAGGTCCATTTAGTCCACAGTGTAAATTAGCTCTGTTTCTTGGTTGATTGTTTTGTATAGTTGATGTGTCCATTGATGAAAGTGGGGTGTTGAAGTCCCACAAGATTTTTGCATTGGAGTTTATGTCTCCCTTTAGCTTCATTAAAATTTTTTAAGTAACCAGGCACCTTTGCATTGGATGTTAATGTCTATTTTGTCTAACATTAAGATGGCCACCCTGATCATTTTTGCTTTCCATTAGCATGGAATATCTTTTTCCATTCCTTGACTTTCAATCTGTGTGTATCTTTGTTGGTGAGGTATGTTTCTTGTAGGTAGCAAATAGATGGGTCTTGTTTTTTGATCCATTCAGCTAGTCTGTATCTTTTAGTTGGAAATCTTAAGCCATAAATATGCAAGATTATCATTAGTGAGTAATGACTTGGTCCTGCCATTTTCCTGTGAATATTCCTATTGTTTGTTTTGGATTTCCTTAGTACTTTTACTAGGAGGTTTTCTGCCTTCACATTCTCTCATGATGACTAATCTTTCTCTGTTTCTATGTTTGTCCTTAAGTAGCATTTGTAAAGCTTGACTAGTGGTGACTAGTTCTTCCAATTTCTGTGTTTTGGAAGGTCTTTATTTCACCTTCATTTGTAAATGAGAACTTTGCTGGGTATAGTATTATGGATTGCAGGGTTTTTTTTGTTTGTTTGTTTTAAGACTTGGACTATTTCTCTCCATTCTCTCCTATCCTGTAGGTTTTCTTATAAGAAATCTGTCAATCTAATTGGAGATCCTCTGAAAGTAATCTGGCATTTGTCTTATGCACATGTTAGAATCTGTTCTTTATAGTCAAACTTTCAGCAGTAAAATATAATGTATCATGGTGAAGATCTTACAATGTTTACTAGTAGTTCTATGTGCTTTCTATACTCGGATGTACCTATCTTTCTCCAAATTAAGGAAGTTTCCTGCTTTTATTTCACTGAATTTGCCTTCTAATCCATTCTCTTTTCCTATACCTTCAGGAACTCCTAAGACACCTATGTTTGATTATTTTGATATTATCCCATAAAACTCAAACACTGTTTTCAGATTTTCTAATTATTTTTAATTCTCCTCCTCCGCCACCACCTCTGGTTCCGCTGCTGCTGCTGCCGCCGCCGCCGCTTCCTCCTCCTCCTCCTCCTCCTCCTCCTCCTCTGAGACTTTTCCAAAGATTTGTCTTCTGGCTCAGATAGTCTTTCTTCTGCTCACCAAGTCTATTTTTTATTTGGCACACTGAATTCTTCATTTCTGATATTTGAGTTTTATTTCTCTTCATTATCTCTATTTCCCTGCAGAATTTTTCATTCATGTCATTTATGGATTTCTTTAACACATGCATTTACTTCTCTGTGTTTTTGAGTAATTTATGATTATTCCTTTGAATTCATTTTCAGACATTTCATCAGTCCATCCTCAGATTCCAGCCAATACTGAAGTGTTGTTGTTTCCTTTTGAATAGTCGTACTGTTTTCCTTGTTGATGTTTCTTGTATTTCTACATTTATTTTTAGGCTTTTGTGGAAGCACTTGCTGGTTTTCTCCTCCAATGGCTTTTACCTTTGAAATACCCACCCTGTGGCTCGGTGGAGTGTATGTCCTCCAGCAGATACACAGAGGCTGGGTTGGGCCAGGGATCTCCTGCCAGTGCTTAGGGTGGAGTGAGCGTCCGGGGTGACACCCAAGTTGGGTGTGGTAGATTTCCTCTATTGTCAACAGGGAGTAGGATATGGTCATGTCAGATGGCATAATCACAGTGTCAGCACCACTCTGCTGAGGTGAACCAGCCCCCTAGGGTGAGCACACAGTGTCTAGCCACCTCACCTACGTGGGTGTGTGAACCACACAGAGGATCTGCATGCTCCTCATTGTGCGAGTGGAACCCCGAGCCTCTGAAGCCAGACACAGCGCTTTCCCAAAGACCCATCAATCCTTTCACACTCCTATGGCACAGTCCCAGAACTCCCACTCTCACAGGAGGTAGGTCTCCCACTATCCCAGGAAGCAGGGGATCCATTCTCCGCCCCACAAGCCTCCCCAACCCATAGAGCGAGCCCTGGTGTTCCCAGAACCAGCTGCCTCACTGACATGGGTTGGTCAATGCTTTGCCTCAGCAAGTCAAGTTGGGGTGCTGTGACAGAGAGGGGCAGGGAGTGCTTCATGGGCCTAAGGGGGTGCCCTGCCCCTGCCAACCTTCCAGGCCATACTCAAAGTCAGTGTGAAATATCCCTTTGATAAAATGCCTTAGTCGTGCATCTGCCAAAACAACCTCTACTTACCTGATTAAGATGGTGTTTCTTCCTTGCTGGTCGCTGGGTCTATTTGATTTTATTTGAAAGGCGGAGTTAGAGAGAAGGAGGGACACACACACACACACACACACACACAGAGCTTCCATCCTCTGGTTCATTCCCCAAATGGCTGCAGTGGCCAGGGCTGGGTCAGGTCGAAGCAAGAGCCTTGGAACTGCATATGGGTCTCCCACATGGGTGGCAGAGGTCCAAGAATTTTGGCCATCCTCTGCTGCTTTCCTAGGTGTATTAGCAGAGAGCTGGATCAGAAGCAGAGCAACTGGGACTGAATTCAGCACTTATATGGGATGCCGCGCTGCAGGTGGAGGCTTAACCTACAATGCCACAGTGCTGGCCCCTCCTCCTTCTTTTGAAATGACATAATATTCTAGACTAGTGATTCTTCCAGTAGGTATTAGGGTTCATTTGCATCAAATAGTTGGGTATGTTTCTTTAAAATATAGATCTTCGGACCTGACACACTGAATCCATACTTAATTTCTCTTGAGCTTTCCAAATGCCTATGGGTTGGTTGGTTTGTTTTTCTCTTTCCCAGACATTGATAAACCTCTGAAAGTTTAGCCTGGGCTTTCTACCAGGCAACCTAGTAGAGGGCAGGTTCAAAAGAGTCAATGAAGAATGACATGCATG
This sequence comes from Oryctolagus cuniculus, assembly GCF_964237555.1. NCBI lineage: Eukaryota > Metazoa > Chordata > Mammalia > Lagomorpha > Leporidae > Oryctolagus > Oryctolagus cuniculus. The sequence goes on from NC_091433.1 coordinate 51,242,735, forward strand.
TGCTAGTGTGATGTGACTTCTCTCACCATGAGCAAAATTTCTCAAGATATGCAGTTTATTCACTGTTGTCGTTATCTTCCAAATCCTTACCTGAATCTCATGTCTGGGGAGAGAATAAAGATCCCTGGCCTGGAGGTGAAATCTAGCCAGGGCTGACATGGCACAAAGCAGAATGAGAGAGTAGGGGGTTCCTACTCCCCTTTTCGGCTCCTTTCCCTCCCACCTCCACCACAGTCCTGATAGTACTATATAGTTTTCTTTTTTATTTTCTTTTAACATTTATTTTTGCTTACTCCACGCTTTGCTGTTTATGGAAACATGTCTTTATCTGGAATTTGAGGCCAAATGTAACAATTATGCAAAGACCATATTTCCATATTTCCTTCTTTTGGTGTGTATGTCCCTTTCCCAGATGCGCAAGGATCCCATGACAAACAGAGAAAGGAATTTTTACTCTACGGCTTCTCTGCCATCTGCCCAACCTCTCTCTTGGCAAATGTGACCCAAGGGGTCCCATCACTTCACCAGGTGGCGGACGAGCTGCCTGGGCTGTGAATTCCAATGACCTTTGACCCACCTTTGCTCCTCGGAAGCTTGCTTCTGAATTTATGTGGGGATAGGATGCCGTGTAAATCTGTCGTGAAAGCCTTGTGCAGGCAACAGAGGGTGATTCCTCAGGTCTGTGAACGCATGCTCCATCTGCCTGACTTACATGGGCACCCTAGGGTTTTTATTTGCGCCAAAAGAAGAGGCCAAGCCTTCATTGTAAACAGATGGTGCTGCTAACAAAGAAAAAATTCTTCCAGTCTCTCTCCCACAGCACAGACCTGAAGAAGCTTCTGCTTAAAAATAAATGAACAAAACTCTCAGATGCTCACTCTGCCCTGCCCAGTAGGCTCCAGCTCAACACACACACACACACACACACACACAAACACCCCACCCTCACTAACTCACATGCAGCCAAAACCTAGTCTCCAGTCCGTCCATCCTTTTCCCGTTCTTTCCCTCATGCCAAATTCTACATTCCTTCAATGTCGATACTATAAATATAAGACGAACAAACCCAATCCCAAGCCAGAAGGGGGCTTTTCTGTGCATGACCACCACATAAGCATTTGTCCATCATTTCAGGGTTTTATGAAGCCTCTAAGAATGTTCAGAATTCCAGTCTTGCTCAAGCGATGTCTTGCGAGTCAGCATGATTCAGATGTTGAGTTTCAAGCCAACCTGGGAATTTCGAGTTAGAAGAAAATATTATCCTGAAACGTCTCAATGTGGAAGAATTTCATGTTCCTCCCCGCTTTTTTTCTTTCAGCCTAGAAAGGAAAAATATGGAAATTCTTGGGTTTCCTTTAACATGAGACAATTTGAAGTCAGTTACAACCTCTGTGTCCCTAAGCCCCAAAGAGGAGGATTTTGCCGTACTTGGGTCTTAAATTTCTCCATCAGGCAGCATCGTGTTACATATATCCATTCTGTGTTTTTCAATCTGAACACCACTGATGACAATCACCTGACAGATCAGTCTTCCCTGGCCAAAGTTTGAAAACAAATCACCCAGACCCCCTGGGATAGTCTTCAAGCCCTGCAGGGGCCGGGGGCACCAGGGGTTGTCCTGTCACCCTGGCCATGCGGTGGGCCACACTCACACTGTCCCAGAGAGACGGGGATCTTTCTTATTGTTAACATTTCCCCAGAGAAGCAGTTTCCTGACTTTCCCGAAGTAAACTCGCTGGTGTTTCAGTGTCAGTGTTTGCAAAAGACAGTTAAGTCAAGTTTCTAATCAGTTGAAAATGTGCCTTTTGAGCCCTAGAAAATATCTCTCTTGCCATCAGCTATAGCTTAGCTGAAAGCTAACTTGTCTGGCAACTCACGGGAGAAACAACGAGAAAACACACTTTGGAGACATCTTGCCTTGGATTCCCCCATCTGTTGAGTGGGATAACTGCTTTGACTCACAGAACTATTGGATGGCTCAACAGAGATCATGTGTCAACTTCCCCGAGTAAGGTATTAATTATATCACCGTCAAAGTAATTGTCCTAAAGCTCAATCCAGAAATAGTTGTTCACATTATTATAAGAGCAATAGAGATTACTGAAAAAATACTGTAAACAGAAGCCTAAAGTACAGACACAGTAGCAGGCTTGCACAAACTAGGAGTTGAGAATCTCACAAAGCATCAGGAAAAAAATTCTCTGTCTGAGATGGAGGGACCTGGCTGGACAGCAACAGCAGGAAGCTGTCTCCATTGTTCTGCAATAGCAGGTTCAGGACCTGGGTGAGCAAGACTGCAGGCAAAGGGGCTGTGTCTGTCATATTCCTGTACATGAGAGATCCTATAGATCTAAGCCATTCAAAACATGCGAAAGAATTCAGAAAAGACACACCAGGCGGCCGGCGCCGGGGCTCACTAGGCTAATCCTCCGCCTAGCGGCGCCGGCACACCGGGTTCTAGTCCCCGTCGGGGTGCCGGATTCTGTCCCGGTTGCCCCTCTTCCAGGCCAGCTCTCTGCTGTGGCCAGGGAGTGCAGTGGAGGATGGCCCAGGTGCTTGGGCCCTGCACCCCATGGGAGACCAGGATAAGCTCCTGGCTCCTGCCATCGGATCAGCGTGGTGCACCGGCTGTGGCGGCCATTGGAGGGTGAACCAACGGCAAAGGAAGACCTTTCTCTCTGTCTCTCTCTCTCACTGTCCACTCGGCCTGTAAAAAAAAAAAAAAAAAAAGACACACCAGGCAAAGGGAACTGAAAATAAAGGCAGATAATGACCTTATAGCAGTGAGGGGGGATTCAGGCCAGCAAATAAATATAATCAGAAACTGGGCACATTGAATGCTGAGGGATAAACTTTTAAAGGAAATGAATGATTATAAATGCATATTCATCACATAACATGGCAGATACCTTCCAGAGCAGATATGACAGAAGACCCAAGGAAAAGTAAACAGAAAGGAAAATTCTTTGTGTTGTATCAAGTCAAAATAGCCAAAGTTCAACAGAGATACAAATGACATCAATAAGGTGCATGTTACGGAGCTCTATGGCCTGAAAATATAGACAGTGTTGCTTTTTTCAAGTGACCAGACAACTCACATGAGAACTGGTGATAAGTTGGACCACAAAGAAAAGCTTGTGAATTCCAAAAGCTAGAAGCACTATGAGCAATATTCTTTGATCTCAGTGCAATAAAACAAGAAGCTGTAGTTAGATCTCAACTATGCATATCATTGTAAAAACCTTAAATTATTTACAAACAGTATTTACCAGCACCGTAAATAAACTTACCATGACAAAGTGAGGTTTATCACAGGAATGCAAGAATAGCTCATTACTAAGAAGTTTATTATGGTCTATCTAACTATGCCTAATAGACAATAAAATTGGAAAAGAGAAATTCTAAGTGTGGAAATTTAAAAGTAGATAATGTGTGTTGATTTTCATGTTGTTTTTTTTTTTAATTTGTCTTTCATTTGAAAGACAGAGACAGAGAGTAAAATGGAGCCAGAGTGAGATCTCCACCTGTGGGTTCAGTCTCCCACTGCCTGCAGCAGCGTGAGGCTAGGAGTTGGAAACTCAGTCTAATCTCCCACATGGTGGCAAGGATCCGACTATTGAAGCCATCACTTCCATGTCCCAGGGTCTACATTGTCAGGGGTAGGAATGGGGTGCTGGAGGAAGAAATTGGTGCTCTGATACACAATCCAGGCATCTGAACTGCTAAGCCAAAACCTGCCCCTAGACTGTTATTATATATTTAGAAATATAAGAGAATTGAAACATATTTATAAGTAAGAGAATTTAGTAAAATAGATTTATACAAAGTGACTATGCTACAATTACTTGCTTATGTCCAATCAAAAGCTGTAATGAGAGAATGCTCCTGGGAAAGCAGCAGAGGATGGCCCAAGTCCTTGGGCTCCTGCACCCACACGGGAGACCCAGAAGAAGCTACTAGCTTTGGCCTGGCCCAGCCCCAGCTGTTGTGGCCATTTGGGAAATGAACCAGCTGATGGAAGATCTGTCTGTCTATCTATCTATCTCTGTAATTATGACTTCCAAATAGATAAATAAATCTTTTTTAAAAAAAGAAAAAGTGGTATATACATATGATGGAATATTATTCAGCCATGAAAAGGAAGCAAATTCTGTCACATGGTCCAACATGGATGACCCTTGGGGCCATTATACTAAATGAAATAAGCTGGTCACAAAAAAACCCCAGAAACTGTGATTTCATTTCTATGAGTCATGTAATGCTGTCAAGTCCATGGAAACACAGAGTAGAATGGTGGTTACCAGTAGCTAGAAGGTGGGAGCCTTGTGTGAAGGCAATTTTTCAACTGGTATAGCAGTTCAGTTTTGCAAGATGAAAAAGTTCTGGAAATCTATTGTACATGAGTATGTTTATGACTATAGTTAAAAATTGTTGAGATGGTGAAGTTTGTCATGTGTTTTCCCACAAGTAAAATTTTTTAAAGTTGTTAGTTTAGAAGAATCATTTTATTTATTAGAAAGCAGAGTGACAGATAAAGAGATCTTCCATCTGTTGGTCCACTCCCCAAATGGCTGTAATAGGTAGGGTTGGACCAGGCCAAAGCCAAGAGCCAGAATCCCCATCTAGGTGTCCCAGGTGGGTGGCAGAGGCCCAGATACTTCAACCATCTTTCTAAAATTATTTTTTTTTAAAAAAAGTGATAGTGAGCAATGAGATCATTAATTAGAACAAATAAAGCAGGACGCATATCTTACTACCTTGCAAACTAAGCCAAAATAAAAGAAAAGTGGGTCAAAAATTTTAATGTTGGAAAAATAAAATCTTCAGACTATATAGAATAGGAAAGGTCTTTAACTGTGACTCATCAGAAAATCGAGAAAACCAACCACAAGAATCAAACTTTTGTCTGTCAAAAGATACCATAAGCCCAAGTCAAAAGACTAATGGCAAAATGAGAAAATGTGGAACTCATAATAAAAAGGGCTAATCTCCTTACCATGTGTGGAGTTTCAAGAAATCTGTAAAGAAAAGGACCAAGATCCCAACAGAATATGGGAAAAGTATAAAAGCAGAGAGACCACAACAAAGGACGTAGACTTGGCTCTTTAACACATGAAAAAGTTGCTCAACCTCACTCAAAATCAGAGAAATGCAAGTCAAACTATCTTGAGACATCACTTCTCACCTATCAGATTGGCACATGTCCAGGAGCTGATTGCGCACTCTCTGGGCAAACCCATGGGGAACAAAGCACTACTGAACCGTGCTAGCGGGAGTGTAAATTGGTTCAGCTTTTGAAGGGCGATTTGGCTGTATCCATCAAAATTAGAAATGCAAAATCTAGTAATCCCACTGGTGGGAATTCATACCGTAGATACACTTGCACAAGTGTAACATGTCATGTGTGGATGTTTGTAACATTGTTTAATAGCAGAACTTTGGAAACAACTCAAACATCTATCGGTAGGATCCTGATTAAATAAATTGTGGTGCATTTGTCCAGGACAATGCTATGCAACATTAAACATGAGCCGGTTTTCTATGCACTGGTAGATCTCAGTTGCATCATGTCTCTCGTCTCTTCAAGACGGCTCCAACTGCCATCCGCGGCTGTCAGAGTACAAGCTAAATGCTTACACCATACATGATCTGCTTCTCCTGTTGCATTCTTATAAACATTCTACCTCACTTTCTCTGCCTAACCACATTGACTTCTTCGACATTTCTCCAGTACACTGGTTAGACTGCCACCTCAGGGCATTTGCACCAGCTCTCTCCTTTACCCGGCTTGCCATATTCCTTAGATAACCCCACAGCTCATTTCCTCACCACTATCCAGACTGCTCATATGTCACTTTCTCAAAGCAGCCACTCTGTTTTAAATTATAATCCTGCACCTAACATTCCCCATTCCTGTTAACATGCTCCATTTTTCCATTACTCTCTTTTTGTTTTAACACAATATACAATTAATTATTTATTATGTATGTTGTCTGTCTTATCTGCCCCACCCCATAGACATGTCAAAGGCAGAAAACTTCCATCAGTCTGTCTGCTGCTACGCAAGTGCACATGCACCAGGGCTCAACCTTGAGCAGACATATGCTCAACAAATATTTTTTCCAAATGAATGAAAAATCAACTGTGCTATGGAAAGAACATTCATGTACATTTAAGTGAAGGAACAAGATAAAGGCCAGTATCTGTTCCACACATAGGATTTCTGTGAAATTAAGAAAAATTCATATTTGTACGAAGAAATCTGCAAGTCTATAGAGAAAACTAATGTCAGCGATATAAAATACATATGGGGAGATGTGCAGATTGGGTCTATGGGGACCCCTGGTAGAAAGGAGACCATAGGGGCTGGTGCTGTGGTGCAGCAGGTTAAGCCACCATTGGTAGTGCCAGCATCCCGTATGGGTGCCTATTCAATTCTTGGCTGCTCCACTTCTGACCCAGCTCTCTGCTAATGGCCTGGAAAGGTAATGGGAGATGGTTCAAGTGCTCGGGCCGCTGCACCCACATGGGAGACACAGATAAAACTCCTGGCTCCTAGCTTTGGTCTGGCCCACCTCTGGCTGTTGTGTCCATTTGCAGAGTAAACAAGCAGATGGAAGATCTTTCTCTGTGTCTTTCTCCTTCTCTCTATATATCCCCAACTTTCAAATAAAATAAGTCTTTAAAAATAAAGGAGGCCATAGTGAATGTTGTTTCATTTAAAGTCATATGAATATATTATTTATTCAGAGCATTAAATTGAAAAACCTGGGGCAGGTGTTTGGCATTGTGGCTAAAGCATCACTTGGAATACACACATTCCATAGGAGTGAGCCTGGGTTTGGGCCCACACTTTGCTCCCAATTCCAGCCTCCTGCTAATATGCATCCTGGGAAGCAGCAGCTGTCTCAAGTAGTTGGATCTCAGAAACCTGCCTGGGAGACCTACGCTGAGTTCTTGATTCCTGGCCTCAGCCTGGCTCAGCCCTACAGTTAGGCATTTAAGGAGTGCACCACAGATGGGAGATCTCTTTCTGCCTTTCAGATAAATATAATTAATTAGTTAAAAACACCATTTTCATGGCTCCCATAATGAGATTCTACTTCAACAGTTCTGAGTAGGGCACTGTCAGTTTGCATTTTTTTTTGTTCAAGATTATTTATTTATTTCCTGGAAAGGCAGAGCAACCAAAAGAGAGATATCTATCATCCCCTAGTTCACTCCCCAAATAGCCACAACATCCTGGGCAGGGCCAAGCTGAAGCCAGGAGCCAGAAATTCTATCCAGGTCTTCATTATAGGTGGCAGGGGCCAGACACTTTTTTAAAATATATATTTGACAGGTAGAGTTAGAGAGAGAGACAGAGAGAAAGGTCTTCCTTCCATTGGTTCACTCCCCAAATGGCCGCCATTGCCAAAGCTATGCCAATCCGAAACCAGGAGCCAGGTGCTTCCTCCTGGTCTCCCATGTGGGTGCAGGGGCCCAAGTACCCGAGCCATCTTCCACTGCCTTCCCAGGCCACAGCAGAGAGCTGGACTGGAAGAGGGGCAACCAGGACTAGAACCCAGTGCCCATATGGGATGCTGGTGCTGCAGGTGGAGGATTAACCAAGTGAGCCACAGTGCCAGCCCCCCAGACACTTTTTAAAATATTTATTTGAAAGGCAGAATTAGGGAGAGGGAGAGAGAGAGAGATCTTACATCTGCTGCCTCACTCTCCATTGCGTCCATTAGCCGGGTCTGGGCCAGGTGGAAGCCAAGAGTCTGGAGATCCATCTCACATGGGTGCAAAGGCTAAAATACTTGGGCCATCTTCTGCTGCCTTCCCAGGTGGATTAGCAAGAAACCGGATAGGAGGCAGAGCAATCAGTTCTCAAACTGGCACTCCAATAGAGGGTGCTTTTATCATGCTTGCAACGAAGTTTTCAACAAAACCCCCACTTCTCCTGGGGGCTGCATTGTTCACACATTGAGGAACACTATCTCCACTCCCTTTCTTGACCCAAGAGACTCCAGTGGTGGGTCAGTTCTCATCCGGGACACAACCAAGTGGGCAGAGCTTAGCAACAAGAGGCAGTTTCCAGTAACATTTGGCACCATCAATCGTTGTAACCCAGAAGGTAGTGTACAGGATGCAGGAGAGCAAAACCTTCATTTGTCCTTTCTCCTCATCTCCACCAGCAGACAGGACCGCTAAACACAATGTCATCTTAATTAAGACATTTCAGCACGTTCAATGTTTTCACTAAGCCTCAGCCTTCTGAAACACTCACAGGGTTAGCGGTAGTTGTGGAGGGGCTGCTCAGCTTCTGCCTTCATGGTGATCACACACAGGACTCCACCCCACCTTTAATTTCTCCTTCTGCTTTTGTCTGGGTGTGTAATCAATAAACTGTCTCTCCTCGTTCGCAAGAAAGATTGTTCTAACAGCCCTTTCTGGAGAACAGAAAGATGGCAAGGAATTGGAAAGTATCTTAGTGAGACCCACCCCAGGAGACCACCCTGCTTTCCTGTGATGGCTTTCAGATGAACAACAGCATTTGCCTCTGTTATTTAACAGCCCTAGTAAAACTCTACAGCTGAAGTGCAGAGGAAAAGCAACATAAAAGGGTCTAACGACGTACAAGGAGAGACGGCACCTGCCAAACCCAGAATATTTTCAGTTTGAAAAACAATCTCATTTTTATTAACTTTACATTGATTCCCAAAGGAAGGGGAGAGTTTAATAAGGGAGAAAAATGCGATGTTTTATGACCCATCACTTCCCCGGGATAACAAATACTAGTTAAAGATACACACTAGGGACCAGTGTTGTGGCACAGCCAGTTAACCAGGGCCTGCTATGCTGGATCGCATGTCCAAGCACCAATTCAAGTCCTGGCTGCTCTGTTTCCAATCCAGCTCCCTGCTAATGTGCCTGGGAGGGAGCGAAGTAGAAGTTGGCCCAAATGCCAGCAGCAAATAGAACCTCGCTCTCTCTGTCTCCTTCTTTCTCTGCAACTCTGCCTTTCAAATAAATAAATCTTAAGAGTTCAGCATGTATCTTTTTTTTGTTTGTTTTACATTTTATTTTCACGTCACAAATACCTTTTGCGCTGTTTCAGACCTCTCCGAATGATTCTATCTCTGGAACGCTCTTTCTAACATGGTTCCTAGTTGACTTCAGGGATCTGCCCTGACATTTCCCACGCTCCATGAAAATTGATAGCTTCATGGATCTTATATGAGTTTCTCCTTTACACCTCTGAATACAAACTTGGATTTTGGTTTCTTGGAGGGGCCAGGGAGAAGCCATTCTGAGACTGAAAGGTGGGAGTAGCGAGCTCAGGTTTTAAACAGGGAGCACCGCGTGCCTGTGGGCGCCGCGGCGCGTGGTGTGTCTCCGTGGTGTCGGTGCGGTTGGCGAGCACTCGGACATGAGGCTGCAGAGAAAGGTTGTGGGACGACCAGAGGCGTGCGCGTGCTCCTCTCTCCAGGACTTGCAACCTGGGGCCTGCATTCCCTGGGTGTTAGTGGAAGGACTTGATGAATGGCAGACTTGTTCAACACGGAAAAGAACAAAGGCCAGATTTACTCTGGCATTCCTCTTCCCAGGGGCTTCGGGTGTAATGTGGTAATTAATTTATAGGGTAGCGGTCAGGCACCGTCAGGGGAGCCATTTAGCTCAACCAGAGAGAGCACAGATGGAGAGGATCAATGAAAGCTGGCCCTCGTGGAATAGTCTAGAAGGAGGATGAGGAAGGACGTGATTGCTTTGATAGCCAACACCACCTCACTATTGGCTGTCGCCTGCACTTCCCGCCAAGGTGTCTTGAGCGCTGGAGGAACAGAGGGCTTTAGGAAAGGGCGCGCCCTGAGAATGGAACTCGCTCCTTACCTCCGCCGTGGGTGACTGCAAGCCCGCCTCCCCGCCACCGCGGGCAAAGTAAAGCGATCAGCACAGGGGGCGAGGGGAGCTATTTGTGGACCTCGACCGCATTCCTCCCCAGGACACACCCTCTCCCCTCCCCGCAGCCCGGTCTGTGGCGGCGCGCACACGCGCCCCCGGCGGGACGCAGCGCACTCGGCTCGCTGCAGTCGGGCCGCCCGCACCCGCCGCGCTCGCCGCTGCCTCGCCGCCAGGCGGCTGCCTGCGAGCCGGCGCCACTCGAGACGTCTTCCGCGCAGGCTGCGAGGTGCCGGCCTTTTTGGCAACGCGGCTGCCCGTTAATTTTCTCCGCCATATTCTGCAAACTGGACTGCATTCTCAGCCTTCGGGTTGCAAGCCGAGGCCATCGGCGAGATCTGTAGGACCCGAGCAGACCGTGTTTGGGAGCCCAGGGTGCGATCTGCCCCATCTGGTAAGTGTCTGTCTCAAAGCATGCAGGGGTGCATGGGAGCCCGGCGGCAGGTCCTCGGGAGAAGCGTGCGCCTGGGGTTGTTGACCATTCTCCCGATCAGATCCTTTCTTGGGACCCACTCCTGGGGCCCGGGATGGAAGGTCCTGCTCCGCGGGACTTTTCTGTTGTTGGAGTTGGGATGGGGGAGGGGAGGAAGGCGTGCGATCACCCCCGCCCCCTTCCCGTGCGGAGCGGATACTTTGAGAGAAACTTCGCTTTCCCTCTTCTCTCCGCCTGGAGCAGTTTCACACTCGGTGTGTTTGTATTCTTTCTGCTGCATCCCTGGTTGAAACAGGAGGAACCTTTGACAACGCCGTCAGTTGCTGACAGCCTCAGAGCCGTTCAGCTGCTGAATGAAGTCTAGCTGGAAACACTTGGTCTCCTGGGATGGTTTTTTTTTTTTGGGGGGGGGTGGGGGTTCCCATTCGAGATCTAGTGGCTTTCACACCTGTGGCTCTTCAATGACCTGAATGTACGTTTGTTTGTTTTCCGGGGTTTCACTGGATGGCAGCCCTTTGTCTAACAAAATCGCTCCTTTCCCGGTTCTCTAGTTCTCCAAGCCCTTTGGATGAGGTCCCTGTGGTTGGCTGTGGTCCTCTTTCGGGGAACAAGTGGCCAGCAGAGCACAATAGGGAAGAATGCATTCCTGATGACTCGTCTACCATGGAAAGACTACTCCGTGGAGCTGACAGTGCCCATTAGTTTTTATGAAAAGCAGCGCTGTCGCTTGTTTTAGCGATGTTCGGTCTGGGAAACCTCTTGAAATGAGCTAATCCAAAAGAAACCAGCGTGACTTTTAAAGGCAGATTTCCCCCAATCTGCTGACACCACAGGGACCCTGAGCACCTCCGGGATTCTGAAGTCACCTCTGCCATCACTGGCAAGGAGGCTGTGGATGAAAGAGGGGGGAGATGTGACTATGGCAAGGACCCTTTGAGAAGGGGGCTGTCCTTTCCGAAGTCCAGGTTTTTCCACTGTCTGATGACTAAGAAAATCATCAGGGTACTGGAATGTAGTTTCACATCTTCGTAGGTTCAGTTGAATTTCTGTGCACATGATGAAAAGACTTTCAATATCCCTTCTTTCACTTCCAAGTGGAGCTCAGTGGAATGCTTGTTTATTTCTGTTGCTGATAAATCCATGGGAAATCTCTGCTGAACCCAGCAATTTGGAAAAGCAAGTGCTAGCTTATAATTGTGCGCTTAATGGCAACCAGGTTATTTTCAGTAACCAGAGAGTCTTGCATTTTCCCCTTCCCACTGTTTTAGAGGTTGCATGAGCATGCATTTGAACTTCCCCTACCTGCATCTGAAATGGAAAGTCACCTTTCGGTGTCTGATGAAAAAGATTGCCGCCAGATACCTTACAGGCTATAAAGTAACGCATTTCTGAAAAGACTCCGCTGCTAGATGTTCATGTCTAGGGATCCTATGCAATTCCTCATTGTTCCTCTAGGGAAGGCATACGGTGTACTTTGATCACTACAGTGGTTTCGTCTGTTTGTTGTGTGGTTTTGCTGTGTCTTTTTTTCTTTTTGCTACAGAAAGTCTTCTTTCTCTTAGGTGAAATCACAGGCTAGCATCAGTGATCATGCTCAGGGCTGAAATGAAGGAGTACATCGAAACTTTTAAGCATAACCTTCTCATCCCATAGAAAGTTCTGCAGTCTTCCTTAAAACTCCCACTTAGCAACTGTCATAAGATGATGCTAAGTGCCCTTTAAAAGAGTATTTTTACTTGGTTGATTTTTATTCCCTCGAGCTTTAATCGTACTTTGCCAATACATGTTGAACTGAGGTGCCTGAGGCACACCCAGTACACTTACCACCCCTTTAAAGTCTGCATACTTAACTCTTTGAACAGTTTCTTTGAAAAAATAAACAAAAGCTCTAGTGGCACTTGCAAAATACAAGACGGGGTCCTCTGATGTGATGGCAGATGGCAGTCGCGAGAGATTTGTTTATGCTCAGGACAAGCTGAGTGTCTCTTACATTAATCATGAATTGAATAATTGATCCCTCGCACCTTGGGCTGCACTTGGCGTCCCACCATCAATTTAAAGGTAGGTTCCTATTGAGGGCTAGTTCACTTGGAAATCCTTTCGGAGCCTATCAAGTGATTTCACAGCTGGGTCAAATCTAATGGTAACGTGCACTATGAAATGCAGTGACACAGGCTTCAGGCTCTCCTGGCTTTTCCATTTCACAGGCAGGCTCCAGTGACCTTCCCATTTGGTGGTCACTTCCAAAGATGGTGGGGCTGATGGATACAATGGGTTTCTGTAAATGTAATTAAATGTGTCTCTGCCAGCTGCCTGTGGTATTTGTGAATGTTTTCGTAAGGAAAGCTGTTCTTCGGCTTTATCTGCCCACTGTGGTTTGTGGCATGTTGTGCGATTCTGCAGCCCTAGCAGTTTTTTCCTGAATGATTGAGTTATGATGTCATGTGCTATCTCAGCGCCCGAACCTCTCCAAGGCTTTGCTGGGGTCTGTGTGCCTGAGCGAAGGGAGTGGAAGCTCCCTCGGAGCGCACTTGGTAGCGACTCCCCGTCTACTCCAGCACATTCCATTGCCTGGAGACCAAAGCCACCAAATGATTTGCGGTCAGAGTGATTTGGGGCTGGTTCGAGATGATTTAAAAGGAAGGTTATGGGCACATGAAGTGTAGGGTAAAGAAAATATATTTTACTACTTTATTGAGACCACATGGCTCCAACTTGAACTTTTTTTTAACTTGGAAATCATTGGCTGCACTGGCTCACAGGGCTCCCCCTGCTCTTTTATTCAATTTTACTGCATAGAGCAAAGAGCTGTGCTCTCTTTTTGATCAGCTTGACCTCCCCGTTATTTCTGAAACTCTGCAAAAACTCTTCATGCTCAGGAATACAAGGAAAGGTGGGATTTATCTGTTGTGCTCTTCAAAGACCCAAGAGCATTGCTGGAGAAGAGACCCTACTCTGTTCAGTAACTGAAAGAAAGATCTCCCATGGCAAGCTGGGGTTGGGGGCAATGGGAAAGAAGCAAGTGCCAGTCCACCCCTTGGAACCAGGGGGTCACGGAATATCCGACTGGGCAGTGAGTGCATGTCTCCTGCTGAGTGGGAGGGTTGAGTTTGGTCAACCTCCTGAGGACTTAGTACACCCTGTGATTAATACTGGAGCCAAATGAAACATAGTCTATCTTTTCCAGCACATGAGAAATGATGAAAGGGCTCAGAGACACGGCCCCTTCTCATTAGTGGTCCATGGGAACACAAGACCCTTGGGCCCACACTTCATTCGTGAGACTTAGCTGCCGTCTCCTCCCTCTCCTCTATGGGTTACCACAAGCTGGCACCATAAACCACCTATTACCACCAAACAAGTTCCCAAATCTCTGTCCAGCATCAACTTAAAATATCTATTATTACTTCACTCTGTGGCTCATGCTCATCCTATTTCAATTCTCAGAGCACGTGCTATAGTCTCATCCATTAAAAGCTGTTGAATAGCCAACACTGATGTCCAAGTTGGTGTTATGAAACTGAGAGGGGAAGCTACATGGAAAGGCTAGTCTTTGGCAGCTATTAGCCTGGGGTCTGAAGGCTGTGATTATGATGTAATGGGAGGCTGCTTGAGGTATCTCCAGCGAGTCTTCATACTTGCCTATGATCCATCTGAGCCAGTCTGGACTCCCACAGTGTGAGTCTATGTATAGCTAAGGGTTTAAAGGAAAGCATGTGGTGATCAAATTAGTGTGGTGGCTTATGAGAAAATCTTATAACCATAGAACTGGAAAAATGTCAAGGCAATCTTGTGTGATGGAAACCAAATGACACTGGTCTTCAAGTTCCTGGGTTTGCCATTGTGTGACCTTGGATAAGTTGCTTAATCTTGCAACACATCGATAAAGCACCATATAGCATTTTGTAGGGAATTTTATAAATAGGGTGTCCCAGGAGTCTCAAGACAATGCTGGGAGGCAGGCAGAATAGGTAATGCTATTTCCATTTTATAAGGATGGAAACTCGGGCTCTGGAGATTAATGACTTGCCCAAGGTCACACAGCATGTGAGCACTAAAGTTTGGCCTCAAACTCAGAACATCAAGCTTTAAATCCCATATCCTTTCCACTGTAGCAGGCAGCTCCCACAACTCTTAACCTCTACAGCCCTCGCTCTCCTCGTTTGCGAAAATGAGACATTTGGCCCTGAGTGTTACGGTCCCTTCCAACTTCAAATTCTGCGTCTGATGAATCACCGGCTGGAAGGGACTTTAAGAAATCACTTAGTCATATTCCGTGCTTCCAGCAGGACTCTATCTCAACTATTTAGAAAAGAAAATGAAAGCCCTTTTCTCCCGATCCTTGAGCAGAGCAGGCCTCAGAGCGTGTCTGAGAGCTGTCTGAGGCAAGAATGAAAGGAGGCGCCAGGATGGCACTGCTCACCGGGGAGATCTGTGCTCCGGGGCCTGCAAGCAGGGCGCCTTGCCGCCCTAGAAGTGCATGCCTGGTCCTGTGACGGTGTCTAAAGTAGACAAGGAGAGTCACAGGCACGCTCTGCTGGCTGGGGAGGGATTCTACCAGTGAGCTCTGAGATGGTTACTCTGCTGAGAAGGGAAGAGAGCCAAGTGACTCAGAAGTGATCTTTCAGCGTGTTAAGCACTCCTGGCCAGAGGGGTGACTGCAAGTCAATGGTAGTGTTCCTGTTTAAAGACACACCGCAGAACTCCTCTGAATTCAGTAGGTGTGACCAACTGAAAGCTACGCTAAGCTACTTCTTGCTTTGCTCATGTTGGAATGATTGGTGGCACCATGGCCGTGACAGTAGGGGTTCACCCTGCACATGGGGGCAAGGGTGGATTCAGAGCCCTGCTCCGGGCTTTCTCCAAGAAGGGAGAGCAGGCTCAACAGGATAAAGCACTAGTTAACATCTAGTGTGCTTTCTAGGATAACTACCAGCAATCAGATAAAAGGCAAGTTTAATCTCAAGTTACTCAGCTCTCTTGGTTATAGTTTTAAAACATTAATCAGTCTCCTGTGTTCTTCTTTCACTCCCGTGAAGTAAATGCTAAGAAAAAGGGAAGGACTTTGGAGCCAGAAGCTTGAGTAACTACCATAATGCAGTGTGTGACTTAGTGATTGAACTTGGACAAAGCAGTGTCTACTCCCAGCCTCATTTTTTTAATCAGGAAAATGGGCCAACAACACCCATTTCAAAGCCGACCATGCCTAAAGATCAAATGGGGGACATAAGTGACTGCTCTGTGTAGAAGTCAGTTGACATCATAAGTGGTGGTGGGCCAGGTCAGGCCTTTTCAATACACCATGAAGTCACCAGCCTTTCCTTTATCCCCCCCCACCTAATTCCGTTCCCAGGCTGGAATCCGAATCGGGAGTTTTCCCAGGCTTACTAGGTGTCCAGCACATAATGGCCATTAATCCTTGGAAGTATTCTAAAATAAACGTGGTATCCCTATTTTATTATCAGGCAACTCTGTCCCAAAAAGGATAAGCGTCTTGCCCAGGTTCACGTGACTAAACTGGGAACCGAGTCGGCCTTACTCCAAAGCCTCTGTTCTCAGACCCTGCGGTCTCTGAAGAAGTGGAGCCTCTTTCTACCCGAGTGCAGCCCCTGTCTTCTTGGATTCAAGTTGCATTTGGTCGGCTGGTGATCCTTTGAGTGGACTCCTCTGCTGTTTTGAGCCTAGACTCGGTTCGAGGGCTTTGTATAGTCCCTTACTTAAGGCTTTAGGTCTTAGTGTCTTAGTCCATTCGTACACTATAGCAAAAAAAAAAAAAAAAAATACTATGGACTGGATGGCTTACAAACACTGGAAATATTGCATTGTGTTCTGGAGCTGACAAGTGCAAGATGAAGGCACTGGGTGACTTGGTGTTCGGTGAAGGCTCACTTCCTCCTTCATAAATGGTGCCTTCTGGGCTGTGTCATCACATGGGGGAAGGGCTAATGAGCTCTTTTTGGCCTTTTTAAAAAAATAAGTGCACGAGTCAAGTTCATGAGTGCCCCACCCTCAATGACTGAAAAGGTCCCACTTGACCACCACCTTGAGATTAGGATTTTGACATATGGATTCTGCAGGAACACCAACATTCAGACCATAGCAATCGGCGTATTCTGATGCGCACACCACAGCCTCCTCTCCTTTTCTTGTCCTTGTTCCTGCGTGGCTGCGGCACCTTCCCCCCTCCCTCCCACTCCAGGCATCAATCCCTCCTCTTAGAAATCTCCCGCATCCTCTCATCCTCTTTTCCATCTTTTTCTCAGAGCCAGATATTCCCCCATAGGGACTTTGTAGCTCCCCTGCTTAGCTCACTCTGTGATGTCAGACTGTCATGGGGGATGTTATGCCGTCCCATTTGGGGATTGAAGGTACATCCTCACTCCCCCACTCCCGCACCAGCACATTAACTGTTTTACCTTCACTGGGATGAAATATCAGTGTGGTACATACAGCCACCATGTTATTCTTGAACACTGTAGAATATGAACTTCAGAATTGTGAAAGTTATCTAGGCAATAACTTTTTTTTTTTTTTTTTTTTTTTGGACAGGCAGAGTTAGACAGTAAGAGAGAGAGATAGAGAGAAAGATCTTCCTTCCGTTGGTTCATCCCCCAAATGGCTGCTACAGCCAGCACCCTATGCTGATCCAAAGCCAGGAGACAGGTGCTTCCTCCTGGTCTCCCATGCGGGTACAGGGCCCAAGCACTTGGGCCATCCTCCACTGCCTTCCCGGGCCACAGCAGAGAGCTGGACTGGAAGAGGAGCAACAGGGACAGAATCCGGCACCCCAACTGGGTCTAGAACCCTGGGTGCCGGTGCCGCAGGCAGAGGATTAGCCAAGTGAGCCGCAGCGCCAGCCATCTGGGCGATAACCTTTATTTACAGACAAGGAAACTGAGTCTAGAGAAGTTAATTGTCCAACCCAAATCACAGTTCTGAGCCAGAGCTGGGGCTGCTTCCAAGTTAGTCTGTATTGTTTTCAAAGTGCTCTAAACCTGCATTTTGTCCTTTACATCCAGCATCTTATCACGTGGTCATCTTCCCAACTGGGGTGGCTCTGTCTGCCCTTAGAAAGGAATCTTTCCCTTGGCACAAGAGCCTGCTCAGACTCTTAACTCATCACGGGAAATGTTGGGGACTTTGATTGATTGCTTTTTTAACTCACCATCCATCGCTTCTGCTGAGCTTAAGCCTATTTCAAGAATACAAAGAACAACTGGTCACTCTCAACCCTAATTCATGAATTGGAAGAGTTAAGCCCCTTTCCTTGGTTTTCCTAAGGTTAAATAATACCAGATCTTTTTTGTTTTGTTTTGTTTTTTCCCCCCATAGTTCTTGTTCTCCAACAATTTCATCATCTTTATTTCTATCTGTTGAATTATGTCCAAGTACTCTGTGCCTCTCAAACTGTGAAGTCCAGAACGGGACAAAGTCTCATAAAGGTATGATAAAGTGACGATGACCTCACACTTTCTTCAAACTGGGCCTCAGTTCGTGCAGCCAACTTTCACACTCACATTTTAAGTGATAGCTGGCCCTCCTTGGCTCATTTTCAGCTCATTATTCTCATTTGGCTGGACATTGCTTAGTCTGTGTTTGTGGTAACGATCATTTCCTCTCTGTATCATTCACAACTTTTCCTGTTCAGCTGTTTCTTTCCTTTTACTCCAGACAGCTTCTCCAATTGATCAACTCATTTGGGAACCTAATCCTATTCTTCCACTTCTTAATTATTAGCCCTAGCTACTGTCCCAAGAAGCTTAGCACATTTATAGCCCCTGGAAATCACCAATCTGGAAAGCAGACCCTGGAGACTTTTTGGTCCCTCAAAGCACTTCTCCCTCATGGCTCCAGGATTTAAAAAGCAAGCAGTCCATCTTCGAACACAAGGCTCTCAACTGACCATCATACGGGGTTAAAAGTTCTGCATAAAGTAAGAGATCTCCAGGGAGTCATGTTCTTTTTTTTAAAAAAAAAAACAAAAAAAAAACAAAAAAAAAAACACTTGATCTATCTATCTATCTATCTAGTAGAAAGATAGAGACACAGAGAGAGCTCCTATCTCCTGGCTAATTCCCCACGTACCTTCAATAGCCAGGGCTGTGGGTCACAGCCAAGAGCTGAAAACTCAATCCAGGTTTCCCATGTGGATGGCAAAAATCCAACTACTTGATCCCAGGCCTGTTCCCTCCCAGATGGCATGAGCAGGAAGCGAGAATCAGGAGCAGAGGCTGCACTTGAACCCTTCTCTCTGATATGGGATGTGGTCGTCTTAACTGCAAGGCCAACTCCTCCCCTTTAGAGAGCCCTCTTAATATCTGTAGCTAAAGTATCTCAAACCATACCCAGATCTGTCTTGGTTATGGTGGTGGAAGTCTGTAAGATTCTGCTTTGGCCCAAAAATGTGATAATTACAAACATTTACATTTATAAACCATTTTTATCTCCATTAGCATATGCAACTCATGTAAAGAAATACATTATTCCAGTTTCATTGATGAAGAAAGTAAGGCTCACTGAGGTAAAGTAGCTCCCACAGTCTCACAGCAAAGAAGTCGCATTTCCTGTCTTCAGATTCCTTGTACTCCACCACATTTCAGTAGTTTTAAGACCTTGGAATTCCTAAAGATCCCATGGCCAATCAATGGCTAGATGCTTGTCAGACATACAGATTCTGGGGCCCTGGCTCCAAAACAGATTGATTAAGCCTGGGTTGTCCTTGGGACCTTCCTGGAAAGAAGCATCTGAGGAGGCTTTGAATAAGTCAGTGGCCCTTACCAGGAGAAACCCTGTCCTAGATTACCCGGTGTGGGTCAGGCTCATGAAATACAGCAGATCTACATTTTGGCCTGTGATAAAGCTGGCACTGAAAAACCAGCCCCAAAAAACTCCGATCCCCGACAAGTGCTCCCTGAATACCCTGGGCCTGTGGCTGGGGCTCTCC
Source organism: Oryctolagus cuniculus (assembly GCF_964237555.1). Taxonomy (NCBI): domain Eukaryota; kingdom Metazoa; phylum Chordata; class Mammalia; order Lagomorpha; family Leporidae; genus Oryctolagus; species Oryctolagus cuniculus. The sequence continues at coordinate 51,262,057 of NC_091433.1, forward strand.
GAGAGCCTGCCAACCCAGTCTGGTTCAAACCTGCCTTTGGTCCCTTCAGCTTTGTCCACCCATTTAGCTCCCCTCTTTTGAGTCCTATGCTGTGGCTTTTCACACAGGTCTTCCATATACTCTCTGGGCCCTGATTCTGTAAGTCTCTGCAGCTCAGAAAGCTGGTCTCTCCAGGCCTTTGCACGTGTGACCATAGAATGAAGCTGAATGCTGAATCATGGGTGAATCTGATGACTCCTAGGGACATCTTTATCTGGGGACCCTCTAACGGTGTTCACCCCAGCTGGCAATCACTTACAGACTCCTCTGAAGGGCAGTGTCACAGCCAGCTTCCTCAAAGGGAGACACGGTGGTTCTTGCAGTCCTACCAGACACTCTAGGTTAGGTGATGGGTGGCGCCGTGAGCATTCGGAGTGCACATTGCACCGGGCGTTGTGCTGACCCCTTCCCATGAGTCATGTCTTGTTGCCTTTTTTTTTTTAAGATTAATTTAATTATTTGAAAGGCAGAGGTGAGAGCTGTCTGCTGGCTCACTCCCCAAATAGCCACACTAGTTGGTGCTAGGCCAGGCTGAAGCTAAGAGGCTGGAACTCCATGTGGGTCTCCCGTGTGGGTCCAGGGGCCCAAGGACTTGGACCATCCTATGCTGCCTTCCCAGGCGCATTAGCAGAGAGCTGGATTGGAAGTACAACAGCTGGGATTTGATCCAGTGGCCATACAGGATGCTGGTGTTGCAGGCGGCAGCTTAATTCCTGTGCCACAATGCCAGTCCCTCTTTCCTTTGGATTAGGGACAAGTCCAGGGTGATCATACATGCTACCTGGTTTCTAGTTTTAGGACCAATAGACTGGCTGAAAGTGTATGTGGAACACAGGGACTGTAGTCTTGGTAGCCCGGTTCCATTCACTGCCTCTTTCAAGTGCAACCATTTTCTACACAATAGGCTGACTCTCCCCACACTTCTTCAGAAACAGGCAGATTCTGACAGTGGAACAGGAAACAATAACACACTTTGATAGCAAATAACAATGTGAAGAAACTCTGTCCCCCTCCCCCCCATCTTGGTCTCTGTTATCTTAACACCCTGGAGAGAAATTTCCAAACATTAGTCTCTAGAGTGATTGCTCTGTCTTTGCCTGATGAGTGAATTCTTTGGGAAGACAGCAAAGTATTAGGGGCTGGAGGGAAAGGGATGCTTGGGGCCTTCTTAGAACCAGACTTAGAGCCTTAGAATGTTGCCCACATACAAAAGCTTAAGTTTTGCTGGAAGAAATAGTTACTTGTTATGTTCTAACTTGGCAAGCTGTGGAATAGCACTAATGTTAAGAGACTTGTTAAAGGATCTCAGAGTGTTATGGCAAAATACTCCACCCTATCCTTAATTAGGTCGAGTTAAATTAAAAAGGAAAGAGTCTGGTTTGCTAACCACAGTGGAAGTACTGCTCTTGGGTGGAATTCCTATCCAGATTACCTCGTCTGACTTGAGGATAATGTACAGGAAACAATTGGGGTTTTTCTTTCTTTTGGTTTTGATATTTAAGCTACAAGGCACTTGCAGTCCAGGACTGGCCTGTTTAAGCTCTTGCTGCTGGTTATCATAATGTGAGGTGTGCAATACACTGTGTATGATTTCCAGTGCACATGTGCTAGTTATTACTACCAATGTGAATATCTACCAGGACATGAATCAAGGCCCCCAACACAACCTGCCAACACACTTTAAAAATTTATCTGATGGAAAAGCAAAACTTTCCTCTACTAATGAAGAGTGTCTGAAACAGCTGAGTGGCACCATTGCACTCCTATTTGCAAACTGCAGATGGTGTTACCAAGGCTGGGAAATAGAAGCATGGTTCTGTATTTTAGTTTCTCGTGTAGGTCTTCACTTGAATAATAGTAGTTAACCTTTACCGAGCTATGATCAGGAACTTTTTTACATTTATTTTTTCCTGGACTCTAGTAATTCTATGGCATAAGTAGTTATTAACTCCATCTCTTGATTAGGACAACTGAAATTCAGGGGGGCTAAGTAACTTGGCCCCAGTTCGTACATCAGGAAAATGACAGAGTCAGGACGCTACCCAGGTGTGTTTGACTGCAGAGCCCAGGCTTTCTGGAGGACATTCTTTCTTCAAAACCACTGGACACCTCCAGAGAGGGGACTGGTTAGACAATTAGCTCCATTGGCTTCATATGGAAGACAGGTGCTCTGTGGATGCTGATGTCCAAACCTCTGTTGGGCATGGACTTTGTCCCTAGAGCTTAGACGGGCTCCATCATTGCATCCACCCAATAAACAAGTAAGGAAGCTCTGGCGTGCCCCTCTTACTGCTGAATGACTCCTGTTCTCCCACCAGCCAGCATTGCCCTGTGGCCCTAAGGCTTGGCTGATTTCCTGTCTGACCATGGTATATGAGTAGGGCACAAAAGCCACATGGCAGTTGTAGGAAGGAGGGCACAGGAATGGAGCCTGAAAGTGTGATTCTGATCCTGGACATCAGTGCTCGCGAGAACTCTCCCCATCTCCTGTGCACCTCTTTTTCATGTTGTAGTGTTTCCTTTAAATAAGGTGGCCGTGTCATCTGAAGCTTTGTGGAGATAGCACGTGCACTGGATGTAGATTTCTTTTATGATTCTGAATCTTCCACTAAATATCCTTCTTCAGATAGCCTTTCTGGTCCTCAATATCCCAATCTGTAAAATGGAGGCAATAGTCCCTACCTGTGAATACGGTTGTAGAGACTGAATGACACAATGCTTGTGTGTAGCACGGCACCTGCCCTGGTTTACTAGTCCAGCCCTCGGAAGGTCAGCTGTGTCCTTCTTCTCAACTCCTCAGCCCCCTCTGTATGTCAGTAAGCTGTGCCTACTGTACAGCTAGGATCAGGGGCTTGTGACCCGAGATGTGTCATGCATAGTGTTACCTGTAGGGAGGCAGTATGGAGTGATGTATACACGTTCAATCCCTTCAGCACACTGATGGAGCTTAAACTCTGCTCCTCCGTTTCCCATGTGGCCTTGGGCCAGTTCTGTAACCTGCCAGGGCCTTGGTCTTCTCCTCTTTAGAATGGGCCTACTGGTGGTACCTGTGTCACGGAGCTTTGGGGAGGGCTGAAGTAGTTAATGGGTGATGAGCACTTGGCAAATACCTGACATGGAGTGAGCACTCCCTAAATGTCACCTACCATTCTCATGACTAGTAGTACTACTGGTCATCTCTTGGTTCCCTCTTGTAGGCTTTTAAAAATACTTGGTTATGGTTAGCTGTGCAGAGTAAGGACATGAAACAGATTTTCTCAGTGCAAACAGGGCTGCTCACAGGGCTCGTGGGAGGCTGAATGCTGACCTGGGCCCCATTAGCACCATTCTCTAACCAGCTCGGGCACGGGGCTGTAATGAGGATTATTAAAGTAACATATGGAAAACTCTTACAGCTAGCTCTTGGGAGAGGAAAAAGGCACTAAATAAATACAAGGAATTATTAAAAACTAGGAGACGACCTCACAGGGATGCTGAGCCTTGTATGTTATTTGCTGTTCTAAGAAGAAACCAGGGCAGGGAGCCAACTCCATCACCAGGTGACAAAGTGGTCTCTTGGCTGCTGTTCAAGGGCTGGCTTCACCTCTGCAGATCCCAGGCCATTGGTGGCCTTGTCCTGACCTAGGGCAGCTCAACTTGTAGGAGGGAGAAGGGCTGGGGGCCTTCGTCCCAGGCCAGATGCTCTCTTAGCCCCTCCTCTTTGTGTGTTACATTCCCAAGGTGCTCCTTTGGGGGAGCTGGGTTTGCTGGTGGAAGTTAGAACTCACCAGGCAGAATATTGATGATGAATTCCCATGGGTTCCAGTGCAGATGGATGGCTTAGGGGCTACCAGCATTCTTTTGCCACAGCAGGATACTAGTTCAAGACTGGGCCAAGTGTGGGGCTTCATTGCCAAGCCCCTGACAAGTGCGTGGAGAGCACCACACTCTGCAGTTGTAAAGGTATCGGTGCGCCAGCCCCTCTTAACTTCCCCGCCCAGCCCGAGACATTCCTCTTTCCAGACCAATCCTAATGCTCAAATGAAATGTACTTGAAGTGGTCTCCAGGTATCGCTTGTGGAGTGGTATATGAGGCATCCAAGAATGAATCAAGATCTGGCCCACTGCCACTTCACAGCCCAAGGCCTCTGGTTTTCCCTTGATATCAGTGGCATATGACTCATTGCCATGGTCTCAAGCAATCATGATGGAAACAGCCTGTTTTTCTAGAAGATAAAGATAGTATCTTTCTGAGTCTCATCATTCAGGAACATATAGCCCCTCATGACACATTACCTTTATTTATAGTTTTCTGATAACAATGCAATTTTCTTATTTTTTTCTATTTATTTATTTGACAGGTAGAGTTATAGACAGTGAGAAAGGTCTTCCTTCCGTTGGTTCACCCCCGAAATGGCCACTATGGCCGGCGTTGTGACGATCCGAAGCCAGGAGCCAGGTGCTTCCTCCTGGTCTCCCATGCGGGTGCAGGGCCCAAGGACTTGAGCCATCCTCCACTGCCTTCCCAGGCCACAGCAGAGAGCTGGGTTGGAAGAGGAGCAACTGGGACTAGAACCCGGTGCTCATATTGGATACCGGTGCCGCAGGCAGAGGATTAGCCAAGTAAGCCATGGCGCCGGCCCCATACAATGCAATTTTCAAATACTGGTGGCTTCTCCACATAATGGTCTAAATAGAATGAGATCCCAATCTTCAAAACTGTTCCCCAAGTTAAGGTATTTATGTTAATAGTATATAAAACCAGTACCTTAGTACAAGTATCAAACCATAGCTTGACCTCTTAACTTGAATAGCAAAAACAGGGAAAGAAAAAGCAAGATTGGAGAGTCCACTACACCAGAGAAAAACTTGCATTGCTTCTCTTTCCTTCTTCAGCCGGTGTCAAAGGAGCTACGTTAGTCATCAGTAGGAAATGGCTTGGACATCTGCTCTACAACACAGAAGTCCTGAAGAAGATGGCAAGAGTACAATTCAAATGTCTTCTTGAACATTGAAGATTTTAGTAGGATCTAGTTGGTTTACTTAAGTTCTTTAGGAAGCTTAGACTGATGGTATCAACTACCATGCAAGATATATAGATTATCTGGCTCATTACAATGGGTATGGGGCATATTTTTCTTGTTCATTTTCTCTTCAGAGTTCAAGATTATTAAACTATTTAAAGATTGGCTGGCATTGTGGTGCACCGGGTTAAACTACTCCCTGCCATGCCAGTGTCCTATATCGAAGTGCCAGTTCGAGTCCCGGGTGCTCCACTTCCAATCCAATTCACTGCTAATGCTGCTGGGAAGACAGCAGAAGATGGTCCAAGTGCTTGGGCTCCCACCACTCACGTGAGAAACACGCATGGAGTTATAGGTTCCTGGCTTTGGCCTTGCCCAGCCCTGGCAGTTGAGGCCGTTGGGGCGGTGAACCAGCAATGGAAGATCTCTGTCTGTCTCTGTCTCTCCCTCTCTGTCACTCTGCCTTTTAAATAAATAAATATTTAAAGAAAAAGATATTTTCAATGGCTCCAGGAAGACAAATGGTAGCGGTAGATCTTGATGGGAAGCCTGTGTGAAATGGCCCCTTCCCCTGGGGGAAGCAGGCAGATGCACTCAGAGTACGTGCAAAGCAAGCCCTGGTGGGCTTTGGGGGAGCCCCCTCTAGGTATTCCTTCCATGGCAGCAAACCCCTCAAATGAAAAAAAAAAAAAAAAACCACGTTTGCTTAACACTCATTTTAAAAGAATTACAGGGCGTCCTTATTTCTCCACAGTCTATGCTTAGAGCCAGGCAGCAGCACACCTCCTTTTTTTCCTTTCTCCCTTTCAGTCCACAGAGATTGTTCTCTGTGGTTGTTGACAGCTTCTGAAGGCAACTGGACGTGCACTCTGTCTTGATTTCTGGGCTATCGCTTCTTATAAAGAGCTAATGTGCTCCAGAGAGCACGGAGGCACTTCTTACCCAATGCTTCTAGAACCCATTTTTCTCTGGTTTTCCCACTCACCGGAGCCCTCCCAGCATTTCACACAAAGGACAGGTCCAAGCAGCTGCAGTAGCTCCTCCTGGAGAGCCATTCGTAAGAAAGAGCAGCTTCCACTGTTACATCTCTCACATTCATTAGAAACAGGTGTTTTACAACTGAGAACAATTGGACATCTGTGGCATAAAGGAGGAAGAAAATGGGCCATCTCTTTATAGAGATAGACTCCAGTTCTGTTCTATAGAAGGTCCTAAGTGGAAGCTTTTGTGGTTCAGATGGGATTAAATTAAGATGAGAGAATGCTATCAGGAAAGAAAGTGTAACTCCTGTTTGCCCACCAGGGCTTGCTTTGCACGTACTCTGAGTGCATCTGCCTGCTTCCCTCCGGGGAAGGGACCATTTCACACAGGCTTTAGCTCTAATAAGCTGAAGGAGTGGAGAAGCCTCTTGGAGAGGTGATACTCATCGTTGCTGAATCTCTTGGCCTGAATACTTTTGCATCAAGCCACTGCTTTGAAGGTCTCCTCATGATTGTTGTATATATTGACACTTTAAAAATATATTTTATTACAATTTAAAAATGTCTATTTGAAATTCAGAGAAGCAAAGACACAGACAGATGTGGGTAGTTCCCATTCACGAATTCGCTCCCCAATGCCTGAAACAGCCGGTGCTGGGCCAAGCCCAAGTCAGAAGCCTGAAACTCAATCCAGACCTTCCACCTAGGTAGCAGGGCCGTCCCCTCCTGCCTGCCTGGGTGCACATTAGCAGAAAACTGGAATTGGGAGCAGAGCCAGGACTCAAACCCACGCACTCTGATACGGGATGAGGGCATCGCAAGAGGCGCTTAATCACTACGCCAAGCACTGACATCTTTATTCTTTCGTGCACTTTGTGAAAGACAGTGTTGTTGCAGCGTGAAATAACCACGGTGTTTTCCACAGCCACCATCTCTACTGTGGCTCCAGTCACTCTGTAGTTTTGGTTCTCTTTGTGTCACTGCCCCATGTGAAATTATTTCATTTATGTTGTGGTTTAAGTGCTTATTATCTTCTCTCTGCTCCCATTTCCCCGGAGTAAAAACTACCTGTGAGTGGAAGAAATCTTCCCATCTTCCAGACTTTCAGGTCTTCATTTGTTGCATAACTAACTCCTCTCTTCTTCCAGCAAAACTTCAAGCTCCAACCTAAGGGCTGCTTGAGAAATGTAGCTCACAGTCTGTTGACCTCTGCAAGAATCGCTGCATAGACAGAAGGCATCCTGTTCTTGGGACACTAACTCAGCAAAGCAAGAGCTGTTGCTTGGTCGTTAAGGAAACACAACAGAATACAGTCATAATGTGTCACATTCTACATACCCTCATTTATGATACAATGTGATATTTTTTACCTACTATTTGAAGCAAGATGAGATAATTCCTGGCTGGTATGAATTTTTAACAATTTTTGTTCATGTGTTCGAGTGAGTGAGTGAGCAGAAAAGCAAGCAAGAGAGCGAGCTAGCTCTCATCTGCTGCTCAGTTCCCGAATGCACATGATGGCCAAGGCTGGGCAAGGCAGAAGCTGTGAGCCAGAAAATAATCCAAGCTGCTTCAGCCATCACCACCACCTCCTAGAGTTCATATTAGCAGGAAGCTGGAATCAGGAGGAGAGCTATGTCTCTAACCCAGGAACTCTAATACAGGATGTGGGTGACCCAACTGGCACTTAACCGCTAGGCCATATGCCTGCCCCGGTATGTATTTTTTTTTTTAAGATTTATTTATTTATTTGAAAGTATTACAGAGAGACATAGACAGAGATCTTCAATTTGCTAGTTCATTCCCCAAATGGCTGCAATGGTCAGGGCTGGACCAGGACAAAGCCAGAATCTTCATCTGGGTCTGCACGTGGGTGGCACGAACCCAAATAATTGAGCCATCTTTTGCTGCTTTTTCCAGGCCACTAGCAGGGATCTGGATTAGAAGTGGAGCAGCTAAAACTCATGCTGGCACCCATATGGGATGCCGGCAATGCAGACAGCGGCTTTGCCTGCTACACCACAGTACCAGCCCCCATAAAGATTTTTTTTTAGCACCATTTTGCATAAATAGATACAGTTTTAGAACCATATAGGACAATATTCTAACATTTGTTTTCTTTAATCAGGTTCAGTTTTTTATTGTGATCATATTTTAGAAATCATAGATTGCTTCTCAGAGCAGTGAGCAGCTTCTTTGGCAAAGGAGAATATTATGAAGACATGGTAATGTGAGGAGTCTTCAAAAAGTTCATGGAAAATTCATGTTATAAAAATTTTCTTGGATTTCAAAAAATTTTGTGTGCCAGAATAAACTTATCTTTTATTCCCACTTTCTATGAACTTCATGAAGTAGCCTGTGTAACCCAGGTCTATAATACACTCAGATAGTAGAAAACTGATCTTTAGTTGCATATGTCCAGAGTCAGAGACTTCTCTTTTTGGTTTTTAAATAATTGGGAGTAAGGCCTACAAAAATCCATATTTTTAAAAAGGGTTTGTTTGTTTTTTTTTTTTTTTAGTTTTTGAAAGAGAGAAATAGATTGATTGATGGATTAATCCATTTTCCAATCCACTGGTTCACTCCCCAAATGGCTGCAATGGCCAGGGCTGGGTTAGGCCAAAGCCAGGAGCCTGGAATGCAATACAGGTCTCCTGTGTGGGTGATAGGGGCCCAAGCACTTGGACCATCTTCTGCCACTTTCTGAGGTGCATTAGCAGGGAGCTGGATCAGAAGTAGAGCAGCTAGTGAACGGTGCTATGATATGGATGCCAGCATCGCAGGCAGAGACTTCACCCATCGCAGCACACTGTTGGCCCGCAGACTTATTTTCTTAATTTGTTTTCTATACCTCCACAAAGGACTGTTCCCTTAGCTTTTGTAAGCAGTCATAACAGCTGAGTAAAATGCAGTAAGTGTCACTCCAAAGGTTAGGCACGTATGTTATGTGCTTAATCCTCATAACAACCTTAGGAGATAGGAACAAATAAAATACAGGTTTAGAAGACCGCAGTAGTTAATGAATAATGAAGCAAGGAGGTGGGTCTCTTTTAATAGAACATGAGTATCTGAAAAGTGTGTATTTCTTTCTAATGTTTAAAACACTGCATAGCTTGGATATTCTTATGTTATTGTGTTTTTCTTTAGTTTTCTTTTTGTACATTTTAAATAACTTTAAAATATATAAGATAGTATTTGAATGTGCTTATGTTTAAAAAAAAAAGAAGCTCTAAAATGAAAAGTGAAAGTTCTCCTTTTCCTAGCCTCTGTCCTCTCAAAAGATAACTTGTTTCTTGTGTAACCTTCAAAAGCCTATTGTTCCATTCTATGTTGTTACAGTTTTACTAGATGACGTATTTTTTAAATGTTTATTTTCATCGCCTTGAGTCTACTTGAAAGGCAGGGGGTGGTGGGGGTGTGGGGAAAGAGGGAGAGAGAATGAGAATCGATCTTCCATCTGCTGATTGACTCACCAAATGCCTGCAACAGCTTGGGTGGGGCCAGCAACTCTGTTCTGCTCTCCGACATGGGTGGCGGGGACCCAAGCACTCAGGCCATCTTCTGCCTTCCCTGACACATTAACAGGGAGCTGGATTGGAAGTGAGCAGCTGGGACTCCAACTGGTGCTCCAATATGAGATGCCAGCATTGCAAATGGTGACTTAACCTACCCAGTCACAAGGCCAGCCCCAGATGATACATTTTTGATAAAATTGTTTTTAAAGGATGCCTAGTATTTCAATGTGTGGGGTAACATAATTGAATTGCCATTGGAGCTTTGATGAGCATTTAGGGCAAGCTATGTGTATTCTTGTGACATTTCTTCCGTTCTAAAAGCATCATGTTAGTCTTTCCTGTCTTTGTGTCCTTGCATGAATCATAGTCTATCTTCCTAGAAATGAAAGCTCTGGGTGAAATGTGTATGTGTTCTAAATGTTAATGTCGCCCAGTGCTCTTAAAAGCTTATACCAGTTGATATTAATTACAGCAGTTTTCCATGTCTACATGTTAGCTTTTATCTTAAGTGTATCTGTCTTCCTTCTAGATATTTACATGGCTCCCAAGTGGAGAACTGTTGCACCCATCCTCTGCCTCCACTAAGAACCCAGCATCCTCTACATGTATCATATCAGTATAACAATATCACCGCGTTGACAATGCTTTATGAATTTCGCTTTATTTCATCCCTTATGTAAGCTATGATATTATTTGCTAAACATATAAGTGAACTTACCAATGGTTTTGTAAAAAGTAATATAATCCAAGCTTTGGAACATCAGACCCTGAACACAAAGAAGGTGGGAGATGCCTTTTGAGGCTCATGATTTCACTTAGCTAATTGTAATTCAAAGATTGATGCAACAAGGCCAAGGGTTCCAGAATGAAGTCAATTTTTCCTGAAGTTCACAATAAATCTATAAATTCTGGTTATATGAATCGCTGAAGAATTATTGTACAGGGATCCATAAATCACTTCTAAAGCAGTGTTAGAAGGCTTTCCTTCTCCATGGTGTGCTAGTTACAATTACATTATTAGGCTCTTGAGTGTAGGGCAAACTCATTTCTTCAACTTCTAACATTGTAGTAAATGACCTGGCAGCAGATTTAACAATTTTCTTTGTAACATTTAAATTTAACTCTTTAGTCACGGGCCAGATTAAAAAAAATCTCTTTCTAATCCCACCAGAATTTTAAAATTATTAAATACCATCATTCTAAGTCACATAAAAATTCTAAGATGTTTTACACGAAGAAGTAAGGGGATAGGGAGGAATTTCTCCTTCTCCCTCCTGATGACTTGAGAGTAAATTAGAAAAACAGGAGGTCCTGATTATGCATATCTGTGTGTTATGTGCACTTGACCAAAACTACAAACTTGACATCTTGTTTAGTCTTCTTCTTGAACAAAGGTGAGCAGCTGGAAATTGTGCTTGAGCACGGGACCTTTTACTTCTCCCTGAGCGTCAGAGGAAGATGCAGTACTCGCATCCTCACTGGAGGCAGGCAGTCGGGGTGTCCATGCAGAGGGACAGGTGTTGCTTGTGGAGCCTCGCACACTGCTGACCCTCATGGAGAGCTCCCAACTTTGAGAAAAGCACCTTTTTATGCTAATGGATATTTTGGGGAGTGTGTTAGTAATAAGCAGAAAACATAAGGTTGCTTTTAGGGTGAGAACAATGAAAGTGTTGCCCAAGAAGATTGTGGAAAAATCAGAAAGGGGATTGGAAAGGAAGGAAGGGTACGCTATTCATGGAAATATCAAAATGTATGTGCAGCCTAAATCTCATGAAAATTACCGTTTAGTTAAATAGCACTTAAAATCTCTCAAACTCTCCAATAAGCTCTTGAAAAATTAAATTATACCTCACTGGATTTGAATTTAGTATGTGATTTCCTAACACAAACATTTTTTAAGTTGGAGGCTCTATATCAATGAAATAAGGCTAAAATACGACTCTCAGGAAGAAAAAATGGAAACATTAGTGCAAAGCAAGTTACTCCTGAATATAATTAAATGTAGAAACCTTTTCTATGAGGGGAAGTACTCTAAGGTCACATATTGATTTGTACAAAGTGTGAAATAGTTTTCTAAAATATATTTTGTGATACAAGCTACACACGCAGGAACACATTGTCACGTTTTTCATGTGTATGTGGAATGTAAACGCCATTTAACAACTAATGCATCCCTTGTTGAAAAGGCGCTGGAAATCTCAAGAGCTACCTTGATCTGGTAAATGCAACATAGATAGGAGGATTTTTCCCCTCATCAATGTTCTTTTGTGTGTGTGTATTTATTATTTTTTAAGATTTATTTTAGTTATTTGAAAGAGTTACAGAGAGGCAGAGGCATAGAGAGAGAGAGAGGTCTTCCATCCCCTGGTTCACTCCCTAATTTGCTGCCATGGCCAGAGCTGCACCAATCTGAAGCCGGGAGCTAGGAGCTTCTTTCGGGCCTCCCACATGGGTGCAGGGGCCCAAGGACTTAGCCCATTCTTCACTGCTTTCCCAGACCACAGCAGAGAGCTGGGTTGGAAGTGGAGCAGCGGGGACTTGATCCAGTGCCCATATGGGATGCCAGTGCTGCAGGCTGGGGCTTTAACCCACTGTGTCACAGTGCCAGCCCTTTATCAGTGTTCTGTATACCAGGCAGTGGATATATTGTCCCAGTTGCATTCACTAGCTGTCAATTTCTTTGTAATGGAAGAGAAATTCTAGCACTGTTCATCAGCATCAGTTTTCTGTCTAGCACTTGAGTTCTCTGTACAACACCCCTGCCAGCTGTTACACATCTTCAGTATCTCTAGTGACAGAGAACCTGTTAACACATTCCAGTCTAACCCATTTGGGGCATATAGAATAAGGTGATCCTTCAAAATTGACGTAACATAGCATCCAGACAAGGATTTTTTTAAAAATAAATATTTATTCTTTTGAAATATTTTAAAGGTAGAGAAAGAAAGCGGGGAGGGGGAGAGAGGGAGAGAAGGGTGTCTTCCATTTGCTGGCTCACTTCCCAAGCACCTGCTACAGCTAGGACTGTACCAAGCTGGGAGCCAGGAATGCATCTGGATCTCCCACATGGGTGGCAAGGACCCAAGTACTTGAGCCATCACCTACTGTCCCCCAGGTACATTAGCAGGAAGCTGGATCAGAAGCAGAGTAGCTGGAATTTGAATCAAGCCCTCTGATTTGGGACACAGGTGCCTCAGCAGTGGCGTAACTCACTGCATCACAACATCTGCCCCCAGAGAAACATTGTTAAGCCCAACTTCAAACAACCTGGGAAAAGTGTAGAATCCTAAGAACTATAGGGAGACTGTGGTCATTCTTGATGACAAGAATTGAGAAAAAGGCACATAGATGACTTAGCATTTCTATGTAACGTAGATCCCCTCCATGGTTTTCTGATACAAAGTAATGTCTAATTTCCCCAGCATCTACAAATGGCAGAGTAAGAGAGAGGAAAGTCTTTCTTACAGTATGCACAGCCTTCAAAGCTGTCGGTTCTTCCTCCTTATTGCAAGCAGTCCTCAGTTCCAGAGAAGAGGGGGGCTGCGTCAGAGATCGCAGTGTCAAGATGTTTCTGATTGTACACACGCTGGACGTGGAGAATGAGACTCCTGAGCTACAAAACGAGCTTTGCACATGCTGTTCTTTCCCTGTACGGCAAACACACACAGTGCCTATCAACAGTGGCATTTTTACATTCAAAAATGCTCATATTTTAAACAATAATACACTTATTTGTATGCAAGCAAGGGAACTGCTATACTTTCCCCGACCCACCTCTCCCCAACAGTTTTAGAGGGTGTTCGTTGTTGGGAGTGGGGAGAGGGTTGTATGTGTGTGTGTCTTTTGCCAGATCTGTAAGTGCCTTGAAAGCCAGTTTTGAAAAGTTGTGCACTGTCAGATCTCAGTAGCTTTGGGGCAGTACAGGAAATGGGCACTAAATGTTGGCGTGTTGCCAGGAGGTGAGGTGCTCTCATTGTAATCAGAAAGGAGAACATTTTTAGGATAGTAAAATCTGTTTGTCAAAGAAGAAGTGAGTCTGTCTTTGGCCGTACCATTGATTTTTCTCACTTAGAAAAGTCTAGAGTATTCCAGTGAAGTGTCAGCCTTCAGCAGTTGTCCTCTGAAAGCCAACTGAAATGAAACATGCCATTTTATTCGTTATTCAAATGGCCAAATCAAACAGGGTGTAATTAGGTCTGACTTCCTGCTCTTGCTCACACACCTGAGGCCCCTCCCTGCTCAGGCTGCAGCTTGGAACATCCAGGTCTGTGGAGAGGCAGAGGAGGCAGCTTCCTTGGAAAATGGGTCTCTTCTCTACTGATTCCCAAGTATGTATTTGATCCTGATGGTTGCGGGTAGAAGACAGGCATGACTTAGTGTCACTTGTGTGGCCGGAATCGGAAAGGTGGTTGTAGAACAGCATTGGCAGGGTTTTTGGGAATTTGTTGGGAACATGTGAGAGCTGGGTGTTGTGTTGTACAAAGGTTTTTGCTATGAGTGTTTTAGCCAGGCTAGTTGGTATGGGGCCCATGTGTATTCGCTGCTAGAAATAGAATGCCTTTCTACCTCTAATTCTTCATTATCTAATTCAGGGCTTCCTCCTTGGTTGAGAATTCATTTCATCTAGCTCTCTTTTGAAAGCTAATATCTAAGTGTGAACTGCTAGAAGGAACACAAAGTAGGATCAAGAGAAAAAGCATTCAGGAAGCAAGCAGGCTTTGAAAGGAGTTAGTTAGGACAACCTTAGCTTGCAAAAAGAGAGCAAATGGCTGTTCATACACGGAGTGGCTGACAGGGCCAGCTGACAGTTCACCTTCCTGGGTGCCCACGCTCTGTTGTAGTGCTTGCTTTGTGTTCCTGAGAGGCGGCACTGGCCACACTTGGACATTAGCCAGAACGCTGCGAGTAGAGGTCCCGGGCACTCCCTACGGCTTGGGCAGAACAGGCAGCAAATTAGCAAGCTGGAGGCTGCCCTCCTTGCCTGAGCACCTGAACAAGGCTTGTGTGCAGCTGAGATGAAAGAGGGCAAAGCCTTGTAAATCCTCCAGTGTCAGCTGTCCTAGAAAGAAGGTCTTTCCCCTCATTCTCTGTTTGTGCTTCCATCCCTTTTCCTCCTCCCTTACCCAAGTCGTGCTTACCTGGCTGCACCACGAAGGCAAGGACCCCCAGGGCAAGGATTGAGGGGATTTGGGATGAAAGGTGTCCCACTGCTGAGAACGAAGCTGCTTGCCAAACACACAGAAATCCGTGCTTTCCATTATTATGGACTGTTTGATGTGGGTTTTGGTAATTCCACAGAGTTGGTACCAAGAAAAGCTGCTGCTGTCCCTACCCCAAGTTTGGCTTCAGTCCTTTTGGGTTTTGTAATTCTGGGGTGATCATAGTATCTCAGTGGACCAGTGCCCAGATCACTGGAGACTGACAATTTTGGCTCATAAAACATCTCCCCGTTTATCCTCTTGGGAATGCAAGCCAAGTCACAACAATAGCTAATAATTACCTGCCATCACTGTAGCAGCGAAATCGCTGAAGGTGCACCTCTAGGTGTTTTATGTATGCAAGTTCTCATTCTCAGGCTGGCTCTTTCTAATCCATTTCTCCCCACCACTTTGAAGGCTTGGGAGTATTTGTACAAATTTTCACAATCTGGGTGACTTTGAAGTGTGACTTGTCAGGTCATGCCAACTTCTTGGTAGGTGCTTGTGTAGCGAACTGATGCGCATGCATCTATTTTTTAACTAACAGGTGTAACTTGAGAATTTATGAATGAAAAAAAGAGTTGGCATTCTGGTTTCTCATGTACTTTTGTGTACTCACTGGGAGTGGCTCACATTTGAAAATAGTCCCTAAAGCCAAAATGGCATTTTAAGTTGCTTTTGCAGTGAGCTCTAAGTAGGACTGGTGCAATCAAGACTTGCCTGGAATGGTGATCATTTACTCCTGTAACTATTAACGGTTACCTACTTTGCTCTCAGAAATGTCTTAACTGTATGTTATATGTTCACCTCGAGGATTTTCCAAAGTGGAGGATTCTAGGGGGGGAACACACAGTATTTTCATGGGACATGGAAGAAATGTCAAGCTTGTCCAAAAAAAAAAAAAAAATTCTTAGCATTTACAGTGAGGGATAAATAGGAGGTTAGAAATCATCGATTCTTGTGGAAGACAATAATATTTAAACATAGCCATTTAAGCAAGCATGGCAAGTGCGTCTGAACTAAGATGCCAACTGCGATCAGGTGGTAGTGGCTGCCCTTGCTATTCTTGAAGCAGGAGAGGGATTCTGAAGCTGATGGCGGCCCGTGGGAAAGAGGCTGTGCCCTGTTACTGGTGTCTGGGGTGAGCCCTGGGGAAAGGCAGCTAGATGTGGGAAAGGTGTGATCAGAGGTAAATGTCACTTTCATAGACTTAGACGGGGTCCTAGTAACGGTTCAACCCAGTGCTTTCCAAACACGTTCCACATAAACACTGATCCCTCAACATGATTCTTGACACACGTGTTCCATGGTCAAGTACGACTGAGAACGATGCCCGCTCTAGTGTTCTCTTGGAAAGGCCGTGTGTTTTGGCACAAAGCTCTAGAAGGTTCTGTCGTGGAGACAGATGGTTAACGTTGTTTGACCTAGTGTTTCATGAACCTGTTTGGCCACAGAAACCTTTTCAATGTTATCTGTCAACTTGCTGCAGAACTAGTTTCTTGGGACACATTTGAGGAAATGCTTGTCCAGTTCATTCTCATGTTTCAGAAGTAAGGGCTTTGCAGCCTCAAAGCAGACAGCTGAATCCCTGTCGGCTCAGCCCCAGTATGGACCATGCGTGCCTAGAACCCAGGGCCGCCCACTCCCAGGCCTCCATCCCTCCTACTGCATCACCCATGTGGAAAATATTAAAAGTAATCTCAGATTTTACAGCTTCTGGCAGCACAGATACTAGTGTGGATTCCACTTGCCTATTTTTATAGTTGTTTTTGTAAGAATAGTGATTAAATATCTACATAGTGTCCAGACATGAAGCGACCTTGTCACGGTCAAAACAAAACAAAATAAAATCATTTTTTAGAGTTTAATTTTATCTGGACTGGCCCACCCCCTATCCCATCTCTCTTTTTAGGAGATAAAATGTTGAGAAAAGAATTGCTAGACATGCGTCTGGTTTTTGTTCAAAATCTATTTTATCATTTCCTGGGCTTTGAATTTCAAAAAGCCAATCTATTTATTGGTCTCTTTTGGACCATAAGGTTAAAGTACATCTGTTGTCCACAAAAATTTAGCTATTGGCCTTCGGGCTCAGCAGTCATGAAATTATAGCCATAGTAAATTTAGACGAGGGCTAATTTCACTTCGGTCTGCCTATAAATCCACATGACAGAATAAACATGGTGTGTCTGTGGTTATGTGAGCACATGTTAAAAAATTAAGAAATCTTTGGTGACAAGACAAAAAATACTCCATAAAAATGAGTTGGTGTTTAATTGAGGATGTGTGAAATATGATCCTTACAGATGGCCTCACTTGGAACTTAGGCACAAACAAAACTCAATGTGGGCATAACTTGCTCATTTTGTTGCGTGGGGTTTCCAGTTCAGGACAGGGCACTGCATTGGGAAAAGGTAACTGCTGCTGAGCTGCTGCTCTGCCTGGGATTCTTTCTTACCTTGCATTTCCATGATAATAGCATTAGAGAAGCAATTGCTTTAGTTTTCTTAAACCACTTTTCCTTGAAGCCCAGTGGCCCACTGCACGTGGGTAGACAGGGCCAGCTGGGGGCTAAATTTGCCATCCTGCAAACATCATTGACTCCCTTTGAAGACACATTTTTCCAGGAAGGACTCATCAGCGATGTTGTGAGGGTAAAAAATAGATTCATGTCTTTGAGCACGAGCATGAAGACACTGACTTAGAGAAAATAAAAATCCAGTGTTTTGAAAGGATTTCATTCAATAAACACCTCATTGTTTCAAGGAACCGACTTCTAAGATTTACCGTTCCCTCTGCAGAGTTAAAGAGCTTTAGCCAAGATTCATTGATGAAACTTTGTAGGGTTTATAAGTTAGATTTGTTTTTATAAGCCACATGTTTAAGTACAGTGCACAGAAAATTTCCGTGATACATAGTTGAAGTTCAATAACATAAAGATGGCCATAAGAAACTGTCACTCATACAATCTATACTTGCTGCTAAGTGGTAGTATTAGGACAGCATTTCTAGCCAGCTCAAAAGCCAAGTGATGCCAGATGAGATTAATTAAACATAAACTATTTGTGTACTCTGCTTTGCCAGTGACTTTATTTGCTGTCTCATCTATCAGTTGAATTTATTCTCATAGAAGTCAGCGATCATGACCCTCTCCTGGAGAATGAGTGTTCTGAGCATTCCCGGAGGGCTACCCCAGCACCAAAATACAGACCTGAGCCCAGTGCCAGCTGCCAGAGTCACAAGGGATGGAAGGAACGGGGCCACATCGGGGAGGTCAGCTTTCCAGATTTCCTATCCCACTCAAGAGTGGAAACGCCTGGTGGCTTTCGAGGACAGCCGCACGCTCGGGTGCAGCTGCAGTCCAGCCTGATTTACTGATTCCCCTGACCTCCTTTGGTCCCTCGTCCAGCAGGTCCCAGGAGTGCAGACAGATGTGGTCACCCACCTCTAACGGTCCGGCTTCCACCAAGTCGGTGGTTGCTTTTACTCTCACCTTGAAATGTAGAAAGTGAACAATTAAATATTGAATTTTTCTATGTAAAACACCTTCTTGAGTTTCAATCCAGCCACATCCTGCTGGTGCCATAATATGATCCTTGAATTTTTGGCACCATCTCATTTTTAGACTGGAATGTTTGGAAAATACTGAGGAAAAAAAACATTAGCAACAAAAAGAACATACATTTATAGTGTGTATGGTCTTGATTTCAAAAATCCCTTCGCAGAATAGAATAAAGAAATATGTCATCCTATAGGACCTTAAAACTATGATCCTTCCCCACTATGTTCTATAATCTATTACTAATAAAAAGAAAATTCAAGACTCCTGAAGTCTAGTAACATTATTCCTTCTCCAAGAAATGTATTTCAGTGTAAGTAGTCCATCCAAAGCAAACTTAGTCTGTACGTATGAAGCTGTGACCCATTTTGAAAGATTTTTAAAGTAGCAATGCTTCAATGGAATGGAAGAACCTAACTCATTAAATGAAATGTATTCTGTATTTCCTTATGTCCAAAATAGGATTTTCTTCTCTGTTAGCTTCATTCCCAGGTCCAAGGAATAAGAACCCCGTCCAAGAAATAAGAACCACCATGAGTTCCTGGATTGGAGTTGAAGTGTAATAGGCCTCTTAATGAATAAATAATTGATTGCTGAATGAATGAATATGACTATGTGTCCTAACCCTTTTACGTTTTGTTTCTAATTGGTGCAAGGTTATTTTCATACCCTGTTTATAGCCTTGAAATCTGACAGCCAGTCCCAACTGGTTTACTCCTATCTTAGGAACCCTTAATTCTTTTGAAAGGGGATTTACCACACACTAATTTTGCAAGGTTTGCTTCTGCACTTTCCCTGGGATCCCTGTCGGGGCAATGACATCGCTCCTGAGCAGCTGCAGCAGAGATTAGGAGGGGGAATCGGTGCCCGCTGAGAAAACAAGTTCCTGCCCATCGTCAAGGGCTTGATCAAAGATAGAACCGCACGTGCTGCAGAAAATGAAGTTTTGGAGATTATCTGGATTTCATTATCCACATTCTGCCTTTCCCTTGGTTTAGATAAGTGAGATTTGCCCACATCTAAAAATGGAATGGCAACCGCTTCACAAGTTTGTTGTAAAAATAAAATCATATTTGCAAGGCCATAAGCATATAATAGGCGTTCAATAAATGTTAACTCTTTCCCTTAACTTGAATTCATATAAGTGCTTAAGAATAATCATTCCAAATATTACTATGCCATCTGTTTCTTCATCCTAAATATGAGATTGCTATTATATATCTTATCAATTTTATGGTAGAAAATTCAAAGTGTGATTGAAGTAGAAATGTATCACTTTTAGAAAAGGAACATAGACAAGATTTTTATATATAATAAATATATTATTTAAATTATTATTTATTACATTTATTATCTATTAAATCATTATTTATTAAAATAAAATATGGATTTATTTGAAAGAGTGACAGAAAGGGAAAGACAGAGAAAAAGAGGTCTTCCATTCACTGGCTTAATCCTCAAATGGCTGCAATGGCCAGGGCTTAGCCCGCCTGAAGCCAGGAGCCCTGAACTCCATATGGGTCTCCCATGTGGGCAGCAGGCACCCAAGAACTTGGGCCATCTTCTGCTGCTTTCCCAGGGACATTATCAGGGAGCTGGATCAGAGGCAGAGCAGCTGGGACTCGAACTTGTACTGGATCCAGGATGCCAGCGTTGCAGCAGGGGGCTTAACCCACTGCACCACAGTGATAAGATTGTAATCAATCTGTTCTCTAGCATCCTACTCACCAGATGAGTGGCTTCCAGGTCCTGGAAGTGGAGTTAGAAAGGCCCCGAGGTGTCCTGAAGCAGACTTCGCGTACGAGGACTTTCTCTCAGCTACATTACCTACTTCCACACACGCTTCCCTCTCAACCAAACCTCCTCTCTGCGCTGAGCCCACGGTAAATAGAATTTTCAGCATGTGGAGGAAAGGAAGACTGTCTCTGGAAGGAGACCGAGAGGAGGTGACGGATGTGTTTTATTTCAGACTCGTGCCTTAGCACGTTTGTAGCGAGGGAGAAGATGCTGGTCGCTCGGTGACGTCTGACACAGGAGAAGGAAGGGGACACAGCGCCCGTGCCTGTGCTCTGCTTCGTCTTCTCTTAATGCTTCACACTTCAGTGTCTCACACGAACATTGCTTTCCATCAGCTGCACCAGCGTAAGAATTCAGTGTGGGAAAATTGTCAGGAGGGCAGAATGGAACAGACCCAATGTTAACCTCTTCTTGAGACAATACTCAATGTGTTGAGTCGTTTGCCAGGAAACTGACAGAATTATGACCTTTAAGAAATGTAACTATGCTAACATAGCTGCAGCACTCACAGCTCATCCAAAATGTGTCAAAACTTCAAAAACCCAATGCCCTCTTAGTTTAGATAAGAAGGTGATTTGTCTCTGATCCACTGCAGAAAGAGTGGACAAACCTGGGTTCATCTTCTGATATAATCACCAACTAGATTATCCTGAGTCTAATTTCTTCTAAATGCACTTCAGTTTGAGTTGGTAAGAATCAACACACCTCTCTCCACATCTGTCTTAAAGCAGATGGGGGCAGACATTATTTAAACTATTTATCTGTTCTATCCTGTCTCCATTTTTACCCTGTCCTTTGAATTGCTGGTTGGCAAGGATCCCTGTTTGACAATGTTGGTTTCATTATTATTCAGATACAATGAGACCAGCAGGTCAGGAGGTGACTGCAATCCAGGAAGACAGTCTGTGCTCCTGGTTTCCTAGAGGAGGGACACGTGGCACCCACTGGGGCTCAGGGAAGCACCAGGCTCAGTTGGGAGGTGGGAGAAGGGAGCTGAACACGGAGTGAGAGCCTTGTGATGGTGTCCACAGGAAGGCACAGGTGAGACAGAGTAAGCAGGTGTAGGATCGGATCATTTGGATGTCAGTAGGCTCTCAGGCATAGGAGCTGTTCTTAGTCCAGTACCTGGTCCTGGGGTGATTAGATAAATAGTGGCCCCGAGTGTGAGAGAGGTAGAGGGGGTATGGGCTGTAGATGGTTTATTTGGCCAATGAAAGGCATGCTGTCTCTCCTGAAGCATCAGCAAGACCCTGGATGTCAAAGCATCAGAAACACAGAAAATAAAAAGACATGACTGACACAGTCCCTATGTCAAACGTTTGCTGTAACCTAAGTGAAGAAGTTAGTAAGACCAGACCTCGAATGCGTTTGTTACCTAACTCTTTTCTTCCAGGGCCAAGTGTTTTATTGTGCTTACTGATTGTTTTCTCCAGACTTAGACTTATTGCTTAGTTCACGATGGGTTTTAATTCATTTTTTAAGTGTGAGGGGACTTTAGGAAGTTTGTGAAAAATGGAATGAAAAGATAAGCTTATTTTTTAGTGCAAAAAATTTTGAAACCCATACAGAATTTTTCATGACACACATTTACCATGAATGTTTTGAGGATTCCTTATAGTTCTGTGGAAGAAATATTCTAGAAAAACATTCTGTAACATGTGCCTGTGATATTACTTTGTGCCAAATAAGAAAGACTATCATAGCCAAATAAATTTAGCAAATGCTGGGCTAGATGATGTTAAATAAATTTGTTTTCTGCAGGACTTGTTGAAGCCTTTATTATTATTTTTGAAAGATTTATTTATTTATTTGAAAGTTGGTGTTAGAGATCTTCCAGTTGCTGGTTCTCTTCCCAAATGACCACAATGGCCAGAGCTGAGCCAATCTAAAGCCAGGAGCTCCGTCCAGTATCCCACATGGGTGCAGGGGTCCAGGGACTTGGACCATCCTCTTCTGCTTTCCCAGGTGCATTAGTAGAGAGCTGGATCAGACGTGGAACAGTGGGGACTAGAACTGGTGCTCACATGGGATGCTGGCACCACAGCAGTTTTACCCCCTATGCCACAGAACCAGCCTCATGGGGACCTTTAATAAGAAAATATTAATAGTAAACTTCAAGGAATAAAGTGTAATATCTACCATTTTCCAAACCTGTTAGAATACAGATCGCTTCATTATTTCTTTTTTCTTCAGGAGCATATCGTAAAGTAATACAAGGCAGATATTAAGTATTTTTAAAGCACCAACCATGTGCAATACTTGATGGATCAATAAAAAAAGTTTTAGTTGTATTTTTTTTGCAATGAAGACATAATTGATTTCCTGCATGATGAAATAAGACATAAATGCATTAGGCATCAACTATTTGTATAAGAAAATGCAGAAAATATTAGAAAATAGCAAATGGTTGTCAAATAGGTGATGTTAAAAATTTTTTGAGCACAGAGATAGAAGAAACAAACAAAGAACACAATTTTTCATACACTCACATGCAAGACACCAGAGATAGAAAACACACACCATGCATTGGCTGTATTAAAGTAACTAACTTCTCTGGAGAGCAAGGACTCTCTGACACAAGTTAGTGCAGCCCAGAACATTATACAGCAGCTCTTCTTCTTCTTTTAAGATTTATTTTATTTATTTGAAAGATTCAGAGAGAAGGAGAGACAAAGAGAGATCCATCTTCTATCCACTGGTTGACTCTCCAAATGGAATTGGGCAGATCCTAGGCTGGGGACCAGGAGTTTCTTCCAGGTCTCCCATGTGGGTATGGGGGTCCAAGCACTTGGGCCATCTTCTGCTGCTCTCTCAGGATGTTAGCAGGGAGCTGGATTTGAAGTGGAGCAGCTGTGACTCCAACCAGCACCCCTATGGGATGCTGACCCTGCAGGCCGCAGCTTGACTTGCTATGCCACCACACAACCCATAGATCAACACTTGTTAAACTTGAAGTGCACATCAGTTGCTTAGGGATCTGAACTGACTGCATAGATTTGAGGTGAAGGCCATGATTCTGCATGTCTCACAAGCTCCCAGGTGAATGCTAAGGCTGTTGATGCAAGGATCATGCTTTGAGGCGGGAAAGCAGGAGTTGGCAAACATTTTATAAAAGGTACAGAGAGTAAATATGTTAAGCTTTGAGGGCTATCCAGTTATGTGGCAACTACTATTCACCTCTGTCACTGAAATGCAGTGAAGTGGCCAGTGTTGTGGTGTAGCAGGGAAAGCCATAACTGGCAACACAGTCATCTCATGTGGGCGCTAGTCTGTGTCCTGGCTGCTCTGTTTCCTATCTAGCTTCCTGCTAATATGCCTAGGAAAGCAGCAGAAGATGGCCCAAGTACTAGGGCCTCTGAACCTACATGGGAGAGCTGGAAGAAGGTCCTGGCTCTTGGCTTCATCATGGCACAGCCCTGACCTTTGTGGCCCTCTGGGTAGTGAAGAAGTGGATGGAAGATCTTGCTCTGTCTCTCAACTCAGCCTTTCAAATAAATAAATCTTAAAAAAAAAAAAAGCAATAGAGCCATGGACCATGTATAAAGGAATGAACAAGATTGTATTCCAGAAAATCTTTATTGACTCTAAAATCTGTATAACTTTCTATGTCACAAAATGTTCTTTGAATTTTTCTCCAAATATTTAAAAGCATAAAAACAATTATTCACTCATAATCATGTAAAAGCAGGCTGTCTGTAGGCTTGCAGGCTCTTAGTTTGCTGAGTTAGAAAAGACCCTATACTCAGGCAGTTGCCAAAGGTTTCCCGATGAAATACATCTAATGTAAGAAATGAGTCTTCCCTTTCTTATACTCCCATTGAAGTTTTGCCATGCTTATTTTTCCACTAACATGCATTTGTTTCTTTTTATGGAAAGTAAAAAAAACTCTGGTTGACAGAACAAACTCAACTAGTTTCAGAGTTTATCAGGCGTTGTTCTTTGCATATCACCTGTCGTGTGCATGTTGTATGACACTTTGCATATAGATTGCCTTCAGCAAATGTGTATTCAGTTAAATTTCATGTGATGGCAAAGCCTTGCACTTGGCTTTAAGGAAGAGTGGTTCCTAGATGGGATTAATGGAGAAGGTCAGAGAGAATTCTAAGGAGGAAAATGCATGGGCAAAGAAAAATTGGCAAGTGATAATTGAGAGCTTGTAGGGAGTAGTAAGTACAGGCAAATATTTCACAGAAGTGGAAAATTAGTATAGGAAGATGACAGAAAATAAAGTCAGGGCCAAGTTACATGAAAGGCCTCAGTGACAGATTTGAAGATTAGGGAATGATGTATGAAGGGGAACATTTTAAGAGTATTAATTGGATGACAAAATACAGGAAGAATTTAGAGCTTGTAGACGGAGAAATCGGTTAAAGCTGCAAAGCTGCTTTTTAGTTTACTGAATGAGAGAAGTTAGAGCAGGATCTGGACTGTAGGTGTGGAAAGAGAACAGGAAAAAGGAATTGGAAGGTGGCTCTGGACTGGAAGGTTTTCTAAGCCTTTCTGAGAACAAGAAGAACCACAAAGTACCCCAGAATCGAGAAACACTGTCCCTCTCAATTGCCCCCGACAGGAGATGGGTTGAATGCTCAGTTGGCTGGGGATTTTATGTGCTTTAATCCTCAAACTTACATCTGTTCTTTTGTGAATATGTTATGTTTAATTTTTAGTATGAAAAAAAATTTTTCAGTATGATTTCTAGGCTTAATATTCTAAATATTAGCAAGCTCATTTGCTTCATTGCATTTCTTTTTTTAAGAAGACTCTTATGTTTGAAAGGCAGAGTTACAGATAGGGAAAGGTGAGGGGGTGAGCGAGAGAGAGAGCGAGAGAGAGAGAGAGATATCCTCCATCTGCTGATTCAGTCCCCAAATGGCCACAACAGCAAAGCCTGGAACTCCATCTGGGTCTCCCACATGGTTGCAGAGACCCAAGTACTAGGACATCTGCTGCTGCTCTCCCAGGTGCATTAGCAGAAAGCTGGATTGGAAGAGGAACAGCAAGGACTTGAACCAGCACTCATAGGGGATACTGGCACCTCAGCTTAACCTGATGCACCAAAATGTTAGTCCCTAAATTTATTTTCAAATTAAATATAGACACATGGGGCTGATGCTGTGGCGTGGCTGGTAAAGACACCGCCTGCAGTGCCAGCATGCCATATGGGCTCTGGTTGCTGGCTGCTCCTCTTCCATTCCAGCTCTCTGCTATGGCCTGGGAAAGCAGTAGAAGATGACCTAAGTGCCTGGGCTCCTGCACCTGTGTAGGAGACCTGGAAGAGGCTCCTGGCTCCTGGCTTCAGATTGGCTCAGTTCCTGCCATTGCAGCCATTTGGGGAGAGAACCAGCAGATGGAAGACTTTCTCTCTCTCTCTCCCTCCCTCCCTCCCTCCCTTTGCCTCTCAAAAAATAAATGTTTTACAAAATATAGAGAGATACATATCTATATTCTACTCTAAATATAGACAAAAATTAGTCTCAGTGTCATATTTTCATGAAAAGATGCCAGTCAGTTCCAAAGAATTGTATTGTAGCTTAGATTCAGAGAAAATCTCTTAAGTGCTAATTATGAGCTGAATAGACTGTCCCAGAGACTTTATCCTTTGAGCTACAAGTGGCTCATTCCTTCCTATCTCTTTAAAAATAAATTGAGTTTAGGGACTTTTTAGGGCTTTTGTCTTGTTTTGTAAAATATCAAGGCAGCCACGTGCTGTTGAGAGTCTGATGTACTGGGGAAAGAACATGATGACTCTGAGAGGGAGCCCTTGTGAAGACGGGGATCCCCACGCCCACGTGCCCCGTCCCGCGTTGGAGTGCCTACAGTGGATGCTCAGCCCCAGCTCCTGACCCCAGCTTCCTGCGAAGGCAGACCCCGGCGGGCAGTGGTGATGGCTTCGGACTTGGGTTCCAGTCACCCCCATGGGAGACCTGGGTTGAGCAGTTGGCTTTTAGCTTTGTCCCAGCCCAGTATCCTCCACTGAGGGCATCTGAGGAGCTAATCTGCAGATGAGCGATAGTGTGCGCTGTGTGCTCGCTCGCTCGCTCGCTCACTGTCCCTCCCTCTTTCTAAAACAGAACAACAAAAAACACCATTAAATGATAATAAACATAGGCATTTATTATAAAATTTTGTGGGACACTTTAAATTTCTGTTCCTTTTAATTTTGTCACTGAAATGATCTCTCCAAACTTGATGATGGATGGTCTCCCTTATTTCAAGGTTGATAAAATGTGTATGATGGTTTACAATAAAAACCTTTAGGGATTGTCTGGTGTAAATTCTAGAGTTTCCATCCGTAACATTGACATGGACCTTTTTTATTTTTTAATGCAAGAACGTCTTACTGCATAGCATCCAGGCTTCCTGGCCTCTGGTACTGTTTCGAGCCTTACCATTGCTTTTCTTTCACTCCTGTCCTGTGACCTCCGTGTGGCCTGCAGATGGTTCTGTGAGGATAAGGAGCTGCACAACAGTCCTGATATTCAGATCCACTGTGAGGGCGGGGACCTCCACACGCTCATCATCGCGGAGGCCTTCGAGGACGACACAGGTCGCTACACCTGCCTGGCTACCAACCCCAGTGGCTCCGACACAACATCCGCGGAGGTGTTCATCGAAGGTAAGGGACGGCGCAGGGTACAGGCCAGCCTGCGGTCAGAGGGCACCCTCGTGAACATGCTTCCAGTGCAAACACCGTGATGGTATTATCCTTCCAACCTCATTTCTCCTGAAAGTCTTTATAAATAAACCGGACAGTTCTGACACTTAGGCACACATCAACCATGTGTAATGTCAACACTTGGTCCTTTGTGTTTAAAGTGTTTCAGCTACATTAACTTGAATTTATTTAAAATACAAAGTATCCAACTTACTTTTTTCTTTCTCAAGTAAAGTATGGGAACACACTCGTGATTGAAATACCTTATCAATCAAAGTTAAACTATAAATGATTTAGAAAATCATGCATGGACATTTTAAACAGTTGACTTTTTAAAGATTTATTTATTATGTATTTGAAGGGCAGTTACAGAGAGAGATCTTCCATCTGCTGGTTCACTCCCCAGATGGCCACAAAGGCTGGAGCACAAGCTGAAGCCAGAAGCATTGAACTCCTCCCACAAGGGTGCTAAGAGCCCAAGTACTTGGGCCATCTTCTGCTGATTACCCAGGTCCTTTGGAAGCTAGCTTTGTAGGAAGCAGAACAGCCAGGATTTATCTAGTGCTCCTATCTGGGATGCTGGTGTCCCAGGCAGTGGCTTAACCTGTTGTACCACAATGTCGGCTCCTCTTTGATACTTTTAAATGTTGTCATTTTTATGAAATTCTGGAATTTTGCCTGTTTTGTTAAGACTTCATTATTCCTATTAAATATACCATAAACTTGTGATCACTAGATAAGGATAATTTCATGAATCAATGTTCTATTAAAGAGAAGTGGGCAGCAAATAGAATATTTATATTATTCTATTAATTCATTTCCCAAGGAATTGAAAAACTTGATATCAAAGTACCACAGTTTACATTATTACTGTATTTTGATCAATTCTGACAATTAAAGTAATTGGAAGCTTTTTAAGCACCCCAGTGTTTGTTCTATCCCTGAATTTATACCTCGGTGAGTACTCTGTTAATTAGTTCCTTTTTGAAATAGTAGTTAAAATATAGAATGAAGATTGAAGTCCTTGAGGTCCCCACTAACTCTTTTTTTTCATTAGCTTTTTTTAAAAAGGTTTAATAACTCCAAATTTCTTCATTATTTAAAGTAGAAGAAAGCAAAATGTGAACCATCATTTATAGCTCCTTAATATCTGACAAAAGTAGCCTTAAAAGTACTTTTTGGGTCTGAAGTTTAGATACAATGGGTAGAGCTGTGGCTTTCCAAGCTGGCACCCATATCAGAGTGCTTTTTGGAGTCTTGGCTGCTCTGCTTCAGATCCAGCTTCCTGTAAACGAGCCTGGGAAGGCAAAGGAAGATGTTCCAGGTACTTGGGCCCCTGCTGCCCATGTGGGAGACCAGGATGGGGTTCTTATCTCCTGGCTTGGGCCTGGCATAGACCTGGCTGTTTGGACCATTTGAGGAGTGAACTAATGAATGGAAGGTGTTTATCTCTCTTTCTCTGCCTTTCAAATAAATATATGCATTCATTTTTTTAACTTTTATTTAATAAATATAAATTTCCAAAGTACAGCTGTTGGATTACAGTGGCTTTTTCCCCCTATAACTTCCCTTCCACCCGCAACCCTCCCATCTCTTGCTCCCTCTCCCATTCCATTCACATCAAGATTCATTTTCAATTATCTTTATATACAGAAGATCAATCTAGTATATATTAAGTAAAGATTTCAACAGTTTGCACCCACACAGAAACACAAAGTGTAAAGTACTGTTTGAGAACTAGTTATAGCATTAATTCACATTGTACAACACATTAAGGACAGAGATCCTAAATGGGGAGTAAGTGTGCAGTGACTCCTGTTGTTGATTTAACAATTGACACTCTTGTTTATGGCCTCAGTAATCACCCTAGGCTCTTGCAATGAGTTGCCAAGGCTATGGAAGCCTTTTGAGTTTGCCAACTCCGATCTATAAATACATAGTTTTTTTTTTTTTTAAAGTAACTATTATTACTACCTAGAAGTATATACCTTTATGTTTTTTTAAAGATTTATTTTATTATTTGAAAGAGTTACAGAGAGAGGTAGAGACAGAGAGAAAGGTCTTCCATCTGCTGGCACTCCCCAGTTGGCCGCAACGGCCGGAGCTGTGCCAATCCGAAGCCAGGAACCAGGAGTCTCTTCCGGGTCTCCCACGTGGGTGCAGGAGCCCAAGCACTTGGGCCATCTTCTACTGCTTTCCCAGGCCATAGCAGAGAGCTGGATCGGAAGAGGCAGCCAGGACTAGAACCGGCGCCCATATGGGATGCTGGCACTTCAGGACAGGGCTTTAACCCACTGCACCACAGAACTGGCTCCTATACCTTTATGTTTAATAAAAAACTTTCACATTTTCTTTGGAAGCAAATGTCTTTGAGGTCCTAAAGGGATTCTATCTTGCTAATAAAAGCAATTATTTTTACATATAGTAATAACTAAAACATACATGGCATTTATGAAAAGCACACACATAAAATATATCATAATTTAAACTTCATTGTGGGGCCAGCGCTGTGGCGCAGTGGGTTAACACCCTGGCCTGAAGCGCTGGAATCCCTTATGGGTGCTGGTTTGAGACCCGGCTGCTCCACTTTCGATCCAGCTCTCTGCTGTGGCCTGGGAAAGCAGTGGAAGATGGCCCAAGTCCTTCGGCCCCTGCACTCATGTGGGAGACCTGGAAGAAGCTCCTGGCTCCTGGCTTCAGATTGGTGCAGCTCCAGACATGCGGCCAATTAGGGAGTGATTGGATGGAAGACCTGTCTCTCTGTCTCTTTCTCTGCCTCTCATCTCTGTGTAACTCTGACTTTCAAATAAATAAATATTTTTTTAAAAAGTCAGAGTTACACAGAGAGAGAAGGAGAGGCAGAGAGTGAGAGAGAAGTCTTCCATCCACTGGTTCACTCCTCAATTGGCCGCAATGTCTAGAGCTGGGCCAATCGGAAGCCAGGAGCCAGGAGCTTCTTCTGGCTCTCCCACATGGGTGCAGGGACCCAAGAACTTGGGCCATCTACCACTGTTTTTCCACGCCATAGCTGAGAGCTGGATCAGAAGTGGAGCAGCCAGGACTCAAACCGGCACCTATGTGGGATGACAGCATTTCAGGCCAGGGCTTTACCCGCTACGCCACAGTGCCAGCCCCGAAACTTAAACTTTGATTAAAATTCTGTTTGCCAATGATGATCAGATTTGTCTCCAAATCCAACTTCAGATGGAGCACCATAAGATGAAATCCTTTATTTGCTTATAGAATTGCTAGAAACATGGTGGACTTCTGAGTGTGGTGTTTCTGTACTACAAATGTTAAGTGACATCAACTTCACATTGAAGTACAGCCTTTCAACTTCATCCCAGCAACATTCATTTAGGCCATAGTCAGTGCCAGGCAGTGCAGATACAAATATGGATAAGTCAGAGCCCCTGATATTAAGGATTTCCCAATCTAACAGCAGAGATGGATATAATAGAATATAAAATGTTAAGTAATGTTGTAGTAAATAGTATAAGCAAATTAGAAAGTATTACAGCATTCAATGAACTTGAAAAGTCAACTGTAAGGTATATTGAATTTTCACACAATGAATAAAGATACTTCCCTACCTCTGAAACCAGTTTCAGTGTCTAGCCCTGGTCGACACAAAACCCTGTCTCTCATTTCATGACATTAACTGTGGTTCTTCTCTGTAGAAGCCTCTGAGCTGCCAGTGCTTTTCTGCCTTTGAAAGAATGTGGATGAGCTACTTAACATGGGGAAGGTACTCCCCTGCTCTGTACACCATACATAGTTCACTCTGAGGACTTGAGCAGACATAGTGGCATTTTCCCAGTGCAGAGTTTCTACAACAGACATTGAACCTAGACAGTCAACCAGCTGCTGGGTATCTGTGACATGAGATAAATGGAAAGGATGATAAGGGAGCTGGACATAGCAAGAATAAAGAGCCATTAAGGTTCAGTCTTATAAATCTTATAAACCCAACATGAAGTGCTTTAGCAAACCAGCTTCTCGGCCTTATGAAATATGAATAATTTTTTAAAATGGGAAATTTTAATGTGTTTGTATCCCTGAGAACAATTAGGTAAAATGGGAGAAAACCTCAGAAAAATTCTTTCACTCGTGTTACGCCTGAAAGTGAGCAATAGTTTATATTTTACTTATTTGGGTGCTGGATCAGACTCTGGCATATCCCTGTTGACTGGCTTCCTGAATCACCTCAGCATCCAGTCCCTGGGCATCTCTCTGAAGATAGGAAGTTTGCTATAGAGTTTGAAAACTCCAGAGAAACCTGTTCGAAAAGTTTAACGCTGCTAGTTGCAAAGTGTCTAAATTCTGTCTATGCATAAAGTTGTAGAGCGCTACCAAAAGAAATTATAGGTGAAGAAGAGTAGCCTGATTCAGGCTTCCCCAGGAGCCGAGCACGTTGCGTCCTTCATTTTCCCGTGAATCATCTCGCCTGATCTTACAAAGATCACCTCTCTCTACACTTGAGAACATTGACGTTGGGAGAGGCCAGTTCACGCCCAGGATCACATATGCGTGCATGCATATGCACACATGATAAACACAAACACACTGGGAGTGCAGGATTCAAACCCTGGCCGTCTGACTCCAGGATCTGCTCTCTTGATAGCTACAGAGTAAAATGCAATTGAATTCATCATCTTTGGGGGCAGCCATGACCCTCACTTTACTCTCGTAACCAGACTTAGGATCTGAGCATGGAATCCTTCAGGGCACAGAACTGAGTGCCTTTTGGTCATTCTCCGTCTGTATTGGGTGACCGCTGTAAGGCCGGCAGTGGTTCAGACACTAGGGACAGCCTCTCCTGCCAGTCAACTCTAAGCTGACTCCAGAAAAGAGGAGAGTAAACCAGTGAACCTGCTGTCAGTTCTAGACACTGGCAACTACTTTGAAAGCAAGTCTGAGCAGAGACTGTGGTGGGAGGGAGGGAGTGCAAAGGCCCTGGGGCAAGGCCAGATGTGTTCGAGCAGCAGAAGGACGTCCAGGGCACTCGGAAGCATCACAAGGATGCGGCAACTGGGAGGGTTGGGCAGCAGTGACGTGGGACAGCTCATGGTCCCTGTTGCATTTTGGCTTGGATTCTAAAGACAATCACAAGTCGCAGAGGGTATAACTGGAAAGTCACGTGATCCGAGTTACATTCTTAAACTGTTTGGCTTGAGAGAAGCAAGAGGAGCCCGTTGCAGGAATACAGAGGAAAGTGGATCCGCCGTAAACGGGAGAGAGCTGGGTCCCAGGGAGAGGTCAGGGTAAGACTCCAAAAGCCCTGCGGTGGGCTGGGTGTGAGGTCAGAGCACAAGGGCGATCACGGCGGTCTCTGTGGGCTCAGCTTCACTACATGAGTGGACAGTGTTGCCAGCCTCTGAAATGGAAGACTACAGAGGAACAGGATTCGGGGACAGAAGAATGAAGCGCTTCGTTGTGAACAGGCCAAGTTTGAAATCCCTATCTTTCGATCTATATTTTTTAAAGATTTATTTATTTATTTGATTTGAAAGTCAGAATTACACAAAGAGAGGAGAGGCACAGAGAGAGAGAGGTCTTCCGTCCGATGGTACACTCCCCAGATGGCCACAACAGCCGGAGCTGCACCAATCTGAAGGCAGGAGCCAGGAGCTTCCGGGTCTCCCACGTGCGTGCAGGGGCCCAAGGACTTGGGCCATCTTCTACTGCTTTCCCAGGCCACAGCAGAGAGCTGGATTGGAAATGGAGCAGCTGGGACTAGAACAGGCACCCATATGCGATGCTGGCGCTTCAGGCCAGGGTGTTAACCCACTGCGCCACAGCACTGGCCCCATATCGATCTATATTTTTATTAAGATTTATTCATTTTATTTATTTGAAAGGCATCATTAGAGAGGCAGAGACAGAGATTTCATCCACTTGTTCACTCCCCAAATAACTGCAGTGACCAGTGCCAGGCCAGGCCTGAGTCAGGAGCTAGGAGCTAGGAGCATCTTCCAGGTCTCCCACATGGGTGCAGGGGCCATCTGTTGCTGCTTTCCCAGGCACATTAGCAGGGAGCTGGATCAGAAGTGGAACATCCGGGTCTGGAATCGGCACCCATGTAGGCAGCGGTTTGCTTTCAGGCTGCAGTTACTAGAATATGGTTGTAGGGTGATGGAAACAGCTTAAGAAAGAAAGATCTCGCAGGAGGAAGGACACTGAGATGTAAGGTCTTTCAGAAGAGAACAGGGAAAGAATCTGGCTCACCAGTGCAGTAGAAGGGCAGGGGGTCCCCCCAAGGCTTAGAAGGCAAAGAGATAACCTCAAGAGTTTGACAGTGTGAGCTGAGAGATCAGTGAAACCAATACAGCCGGCCTGAGGTTCCAGCACTGCCTCCCATTGCAATTATATGATGGGTTACCCAGGTCCCTATAGCTGTAAGAGCTCCAGAGAGGGCAGGACGGTGATTCTGAAGTGTGGGGTGAAGGCAGCTGGATTAGATCCGACCTGTGGGTTAGGAGGGCTTGGTGTGCTGCAGAGGAGGACAGTCATCATGAACAAGGTGGGGAGGGGACAAGAATACACAAGCATGATGCTGGCGGACAGATCCCGTGCGGATTTGCTTACAGGTTCTCAGGGCGTGGACGATGGGATTGCCTGTGTGCCCATGTGAATGGCACCTGTCAGTGTGCTGTGATGTGACAGGAGCAGGTACTCCCGTTGCTCGTGCCCAGGGAAAGCCAGGTAAATGGCAGCCCCACTCCCAGGCCTCTTGAAGTATGGATTCCTTTTGCTGGATTCTGAAAACTTGCAAAGAGAAGCTGAAGGAATCCAAGCATTCTCTGCATTATTTTAAAATAACTTTCATAATATTTTATGACTAGCTTAGTTCTTTGTCCTGCAACCTTAAACAGGTACTCATGGCTCTATGCTTCTATTTCTTCATCTGTACCTGGAGAAAATTAGATTATCGCCAGAACTGAATGAGCTGATCCTTTAGAGCTCCACTTGGCACATAGTATATGATGTTATTTCTATTACAGGAATAGCACATTTCCGTCTTTAAAAATCTAAGACATATTAGGATATAAAAATCATGTGCAATCTCACTACCCTGTAGCAGTCACTCTTTTTTATTTTTTAAAAAATATTTATTTATTTGAAAGGCAGAGTTACAGAGAGGCAGAGGCAGAGACAAAGTGAGAGGTCTTCCATCCGCTGGTTCACTCCCCAGATGGCCGTTATAACTGGAGCTGCACTGATCCGAAGCCAGGAGTTTCTTCCAGGCCTCCCACGTGGGTGCAGGGGTCCAAGCACGTGTGCCATCTTCTACTGCTTTCCCAGGCCATAGCAGAGAATCAGAAGTGGGATCAGAAGTGGAGCAGCCATAACTAGAACTGGTGCGTATTTGGGATGCTGGCACCGGAGGCGGAGGCTTAGCCCACTGCACCACAGTTCTGGCTCCAGCAGTCACTTTTTTTTTTTTTTTTTTTTATGACAGGCAGAGTGGACAGTAAGAGAGAGAGAGAGAGAGAGAGAGAGAGAGGTCTTCCTTTTCCGTTGATTCTCCCCCAAAATGGCTGCCACGGCCGGTGCACTGTGGCCAGCTCACTGCACCTATCTGAAGCCAGGAGCCAGGTGCTTCTCCTGGTCTCCCATGCAGGTGCAGGGCCCAAGGGCTTGGGCCATCCTCCACTGCACTCCCGGGCCACGGCAGAGAGCTGGACTGGAAGAGGAGCAACCAGGACAGAATCCGGTGCCCCAAACGGGGCTAGAACCTGGGGTGCCGGCGCCGCAGGTGGAGGATTAGCCTAGTGAGCCGCGGCGCTGGCGCAGCAGTCACTCTTAATATGTTGATCAGTCTAATCTTTTTCCTGTATGTGTGTGCATTTTACTCATTTTTTGTTTTTGATAAATTTAACCTATTTTCTTTTAAATTTTATTTAAGTTATATAAGTTTTGTGTATTTCATATATAAAGATTTAGGAACATAGTGATGCTTTCCACCGTACTCTCCCTCCTCCTGCCCTCGCTCCAACCCTTCCTCCTCCTCCCTCTCTTATTCCCACTCCTAATTTTTCACAAAGATCTATTTTATAGAAGAGACAAGGGCTGTAAACAGATATCAAATCTCAAAATGTCCATTTCGCTCCAATACTTTACATTTTAGGCACTCTATTAGTTATCCCAGATGAGGGAAGACATATGATATGTGTCTTTCAAAAAAAAATTAGCCTACTCTTTCACAGACCTTTACCATTAGGCATTCTTTGAAACTCATCTTCATTCCTTTACAGTACTTGTTATTTATAAAGCCACCTATTGCGGACATTGCCTCAAACACTCTTAGCTGCAAATGATTGCTCTGCTAAAAACTGATTTAAAGGGAAGGGGGAAAGAGACTAACAGGAATGGGAGGCAGAGTGTATTTAATTCCTTAAATTTTGAAAGGCAAAACATGTACAAAAGGATAACTTGACTCAGTAAAGACACTCAGGGAACATTAGGTAGACATAGAAATAGATATAGATACAGATACAGATAAAGATATATCTGCCTTCAGGAAGAATTCCTGCTTTCTGAGTTTGAAGCTTTATGACTTAATCTACTCTGCTTCCACATTTTGTGTGCATTTTAAGATGAACTTTAAATCAAGCTCACCTATCCATACACCTATTCCTTTTTTTTCCAACTTCACTTAAACATAAATGCAAATTTTGTTAAAGACTGAAAACAAATATTTACCATGTCTGTTACATGTAACATAGAGGAACAGCTTTTAACAGAAATTCTTTGGACCCCCCCCCTTCCTTTTTTTATTATAAATTCAGGTATCCAATAATCCTGAACATACATTTATACTACTAGTAGTCAGCACCCACACTGCTTCAAAATTTAACACGGTTTGTGACAATAGTCATTGTACCTGCTACTTTAAACAGTTTCACTGCAGCTCTTTGGACTGAGCAAGGTGGATAAAGCATGCCATTTCTGTTTGTCCTGCTTGGGATTTTTACTTTGGATCAACACGTGTTTCCATTGCCATCTGACACTTCTCACCGTGCTTGTTTCTTATAAACCTGAATTCTACTCGGAGTACACCAGGTTTATGTTTAAATGGCAGTGCCTCAACAAGAGAGAGAAAAGTCAGCTGCACTTTTGTGGACATGTGTTAAATCTATTTTTACAAATGTCCAGGTCACATATCCAGCTGGAATTCTTTACTCAACGTGTGGATATTTTGCATTGTGATGTTTAATCAAGACATTAACAGGAGTGGAAGGTCTGGTGGCTGTGCAAGCTTCATATTTTCTTTGGACATCATTAGACGGATCTTGACGTACAACTTCAATGCTACATGACGTTTGTGATTTTGCTACTACTTGTATGCTCTATGCATCGACCATTCCACTGGAATTATTTATCCCACCCACGTTACGTTTTGGTACAAATCTGATAAAGGAGCTTCTGGATATTTAGGTCCACATTCTGCCTTCAGGCTATGTATTCTGTCCTCAGAGTTTGTCCTTGGTGGCCCAATAATCAGAGCTGTCCACCTCATGTCATATCATCTTCATCTTTGAGATAACAGTACCATCACCTATTCCTTTTTGTCCTCCTTCAAGTTCCTTCAACTAGCAAAATTAAAAGGAACTTGAACTCTTGTGGGGACTGCCATTTTTCCTACATCCGGCCACTGCCACTGCACATGTAGAACCAGAAATGTTTTTGATTAAGGAAGATACCAGATTGACAAAAATAAAACAAATTAGAATTCATAGTTTTTAAGAGAGTGGGGAAATGGCCTTAGGGGATATATTGATATTTTATGTATCTTTCTGGATAGATATAAAAATAGAAATTATAAATATTTCCAATAATAGTGAAATGATGAAATCATGACAGATTCACAGATATGAATATGAAGCAGCCATTAGAAAGTCATATAGTACAAGTTGATTTATTGACATAAAAATGCATTTCACAATCTAAAAATGGGAGAGGGTGCAATATTTGAACAATTTGCATAGCATCATGTTACTTTTCAAAATACACTTATTGCTGTAGGTGTTTGGACCAGCAATCAAGATGTCAGTTATGATGGTCTTTTTACTTTTTACTAGTTGAACTAAGTCTTTGGCTATAAAGTAAAGTCAAAATGTATTTTCAAAAAGATTAAAAACGGAAGAGAAAGGAAAGGAGGGAGGGAAGTATCATTATATTCTTAGAATTGTATCTATGAATGACATGAAATCTGTTGTTTTTATAGTGATGAAAAAATGCAAATTTTTTAAAAAGATGTCAGCTAAGATGCCCATTATAGCGTCTGAGTTTGGTTTCCAGCTCCAACTCCTGACTCCAGCTTCCTGACAGTGGTGATGGCTCAAGCAACTGGGTTCCTGCCACCCACATGCAAGTTCAAGATTGAGTTCTGGTCCCTGGCTCGCTGCAGCTTCAGCCCAGCCTGGTCATTTCACAGGCATTTGGAAATAAACCAGCAGATGGGAACTCTTTTTCTCTCTTATAAATACAAAAAACAAAACGTAATTATGATGTATCTAGGTACCAGGGATGAACTTTGGAGAAGGGTATGCTCAGAAAGATCTAAGTGGTATCATCCAAAGTGATTTTTTTATATACATTTTTGTTTTTGAGTGTTTTCTGGGTCTTTTCCTAAGAGAAAGTGTTATATTGGGTAAGTTTTAAAAATGGGAAGAGAGCACTTTTTAAAGTCAAGACAGGAGTCTGGTTAATGTGACATTTGCACTGGTACTCCTTGCTGAAGTCCCACACGCCGTGTGGGAGGCAAAACAGGAATGTTGCGTTTTAGGCAGAATGATATTAGATGAACAGGTGAAGGGCATTGTAAGTACTAGAAGGAGTGCCTTCTTCAGGTTGGAGACTGCATCAGAAACCAAGGGTGAGAGTTGACAAGTACAGGGGAAAATGTGAGCCTGAGACAGGAATATATTTTTTTTTCCTGACCAGCAGGTGCAAGGCAGCTGGTTACAGGGAGGGACAAAATAGCAGAGAGAGGGAGGGATCACCAGGAGGGAGTCAGAAGAGAACTTCTTGGCACCAAGAGGGAGATTTGATATGCTCCCCTCCGTAGGAGCTCTTCTGACACCTGAGATGGAAGGTGACATTGAGATTCACAAGGGCTGGACAGGTGTGCGAAAAACCAGCCAGCCCGTTTTTACGCAGGGCACACAAGCCTTTTTGGACTTCTACCTCTCTCTAAAAATCAGGAAAAAGATAGCAAGAATGGTTTTCTAAATAGAGGTCATAACAGTTGGGTTTTGGAAAGAAATATATATAATTTAAATGGTTGGAATCAGGTGAAAAGCAGCTGTTTCTGGCCCAAGTTTCTGGCCTCTCCCCTTCTTCTAAACACTTTCATGACTCCAGTAACATTGGTCTCAGGCTTCGGCCTGACCCAACCCTGGCTGTTGCTGGCATTTAGGGAGTGAACCAGCAGATGGAGGCACTCTCTCTCTGTTGCTCACCCTTGCAAATATATACATACATACAGAAGCTGGATGGGAGTGTCCCAGGAGAGTGAATAACTTAACTAAAGGTATAAAGACACAAAAGGGGCCCTTACCTCCTCTGGTCCTGGTGGAGCCTTCTGGCCTCCCTACTCAAAGTTACAGTCCCACAGTGTACCCATCACTGCTTCCACCCCTCTCACACGTGATGTTTGTCCTGTTTCATTCACCGCCACGTTGGGCATTGACTTCTGTTGTGTACGGTCTGTGTTCTCACAAGAACATGGCCTCCACAGGGGCTGGGATTTGTGTGTGCATTTTCTTTTCTATCACATTACAAATGGCAGACATACCAGGGAGTATGTTCAGCTCTCTGGAATAGGATCATGCAAAGGGTCTTCTAAAAGCTCATGGAAAATGCACTTTATGAAAAAGCCGGCACCATGGCTCACTAGGCTAATCCTCCACCTGCGGCGCCGGCACCCCAGGTTCTAGTCCTGGTCAGGGCTCCGGATTCTGTCCCGGTTGCCCCTCTTACAGGCCAGCACTCTGCTATGGCCCTGGAGGGCAGTGGAGGATGGCCCAAGTGCTTGGGCCCTGCACCCCATGGGAGACCAGGAAGAAGCACCTGGCTCCTGGCTTCAGATCGCCGCAACTTGAGGGGTGAACCAGCGGCAAAAGGAAGACCTTCCTCTCTGTCTCTCTCTCTCGCTGTCCACTCTGCCTGTCAAAAAAAATAAAAATAAAAAAAAACACTACGCATGGATTTCAAAGTTTTGTACCAAATTAAACATCTTTTAATTCTTTTTTTTTCTTTATACGTTTCGAACTACCCTCATCTATCTTGGAAATATAAGAAGTACTGGCAAATAGAGCTAGAAAATCAGGTTGGAATAAAGGGCATCCAATGTCCAGTTTGCATTTTTAAAATTTACTGAGTTGAGAATAATAAATCACTTGTTTTTCAGTACAATTGGTGAACTTCAGGAAAATGAATCTGATATAGGGTAAAGATGAATTTGAGAGGGAGGGAGTTAGGAAGATAATATTAGAATCCATTGTCTAGTCTAGGAACTGGGTGAAAAAGCTTGTTTGGGGTGGTAGTTATACAAATAAATAGGAAGGGACAGCCTACATTCCAGCAGAGTTACATAAACATGACTGTTTTCAACGTCAATGAAAGACTGGAAAAACATACTGTAGCAGAGTCGCAGGAAGGAGTACCAAGCAGGCATCTAAGAGAACTACTGGCGTATGTATTCTAAATGTTTTGATAATCAACAATAACTAATTGCAAAGTATACATCTAGTAGGAATCCTGTTGTTTAAATATGTACATAAGTACTTCTCTGTTGATGTGTTAAACTCATCTGGAAAATATACACAAGACTATTAATGTGCCAAAAGATATTTAGGGAGGTACTCACTGGTCCTTAATATGTCATATAGTTATTATGTCATGCAACTCTGCAATTTCATGATTATTCTATGAGCATGTATTGTTTTGTAAGACAATTTAAATAATCCAAGTAAATATATCTTTTAAAAGAAATACCAAGAATATACTTTTAACTATTGAAATCATTGGGGCTGGCACTGTGGCATAGTAAGTTAAGTCTCCATCTGTGGCGCCAGCATCCCATATGGGTACCTGTTCAAGTCTGGATGCTACACTTTTGATTCAGCTCTCTGCTAATGGTCTGGGAGAGCAGTAGATGATGTCTCAAGTACTTGGGCCCGGCACCCTCGTGGGAGACCAAGAAGAGGCTCTTGGCTCCTGGCTTTGGATCAGCCCATCTCTAGCCTTTGTGGCCATTCGAAGTGAACCAGCAGATGGAAGGTCTTTCTGTCTCTCACTCTCTCTGTAACTCTGCCTCTCAAATAAATAAAATAAATCTTTTTTAAAAAAAATAAAGTAAAAAAGAAATCATTGAAAATCTGCCATCTGAAATCTCTTGACACAAAATGTGTAAACTTTAAAATCTGAGTACAGTAGATGGACTAAAAATCTGATAAGGTGACTTTTAACTCAAGGACAGTAATAATACAAATGGTTTTGGAAGGCAGGACCTGAAGTTGGAGGCCCTGTTATTCAAGAATGAAGCCACTGTAGTACTTGAATCTAGCCCAGAGTCGGAAAGCATCTTCTGATTAATGAGTAATAGAAGTTAGTAAACCACACCCTGTGATCTCCTGGTAAAAGGTTAAAGTTGAAAATAATAGGTGTTTTACACACACACATACACACACATTTCATAGTTCCTGAGCCAAAACTCTGGTTGTATTTGCCAAAGGATAACAATGAGATCAATAAGAAATCTGGCATTAGAAGCATACTGCTGGGGTGGGCATTTGTCCTGGTGGGTTAGGACACTGGTTGGGCTGCTCACATCCCATGTTGCAGTACCTGAGTTCATGTCCTGGCTCCACTCCCAGGTGCTGTCTCTGCTAATGCACACCCTAGGAGGCAGTGGATAATGGCTTATGTAGGTGGGTCCCTGCCGTGGACTTGGGAAACCAGTATTGAGTTCCGGGTTCCCAGCTTCAGCCTGGCCCAGCCCTTACTGTTGCAGCCATTTAGGAAGTGACCCAGTGAATGGGAGCTCTGTCTGTCTGCTCTCTGTCAAATAGACATTTTTTTAAAATTGTTTTCAAGAAAGTTTTAAAAATAATTTTCTAAAGAAACAGTCCAAGTAAAAAGTGATCTGAACCTAAATCCTCTATTGTGTTGAGTACTTGGATCAGAAAAAAGACTTTGTATGTTGTTGTTTGAAAAATGAGGAACATTATTCTATGAAATTACAGATACCTCTGACACCTTGACTTTATCATTGTTTTTAATGCCTTCCCAGGTGCCAGTTCAACTGACTCTGACAGTGAAAGTTTAACTTTCAAAGCAAAAGCTGGAGCTATGCCACAGTAAGTGCCTCTGAGTTGGTCAATTATCTGTATAACAAAGAATGGCAGTGGAATAGTGGGGGTGTGAAGCCACACACGCTGGGCTTTGATGGGAAAAGTCAGCTCTTGCCCATCAGAGATCAAATATTTGAAGTGGAAACATCATTTTTAATTCACAGATTTTATCTTTGAAGTTTGCATTTCATCATCAAATTGCCAGAATCTAACCAAAAATTGTGTTAGTTTCCAAGAAGGCTATCTGATTACAAATGTATGAAATGAGTAGTCAAATTGAAATCAAATCAATTAAGTCATTATTAAAATGTTAGTAACAACCATAAGCATCTAATTTGGTTCAAAGTGGATTTTTCATTTGTGTGAAAAATCTATTTCTAGTTAGATCATGTACCTGAAAATTGTAAAATTTAGTTATTCCTATGTACAGATTACTAATAAGGTGTTGGTATCTTCATGCCCTTTGTAAAAATAATACAAAATTAAAAGAGGAATTTTGTAGAAATCTATTTAATGAGGTTGTGCTAATGAATTACTTTGATCTAGTGTATACATGAGAATTGTAGCATCTAACATCAGGAAATCACAGATGCCTAGGGGGCTGTATAGAAATCATTTACTTTACTACTGTTCATTTCTGATTCTGGCTTAAGGTTAGTGATGTTACATGACTTGCTTCAGATTACACAGCCAGCCACTTGGCGATGCTGGACCTAGAAAGCAGCTCTTCTTCATCTTTGCCTTCCACCTCGTGTGTTTGCACTAAGAAAACGCAATAATCCCGAGATGCTGTGAACACAGTTAGAAACCAGGACAAAGAACAGCTGCTAGACTTAAAGTACACAATCAAAACTTTGAGTTCATATAGCATCCTCACCCTAAAGATTTCAGATATGTTTACTGACAAAGATCTGACTTTTTCGAAGTGTTTTTTTCTTTTAGGATTTTCAGGTTCAATATTTTAGAATCTAACAATGTCTAAGTTGCATCTAGCAACTTTTCTTGGTTCATGTGTTTATTGTGCTAAATGTCTGTAAGGCATGGTTTCTGCAGGTACCCACCACAGCTCTGTTGGCTGTAAGTGGTGGGTTCCATTTCTCAAGCAGT
This sequence comes from Oryctolagus cuniculus, assembly GCF_964237555.1. Lineage (NCBI taxonomy): Eukaryota > Metazoa > Chordata > Mammalia > Lagomorpha > Leporidae > Oryctolagus > Oryctolagus cuniculus. The sequence goes on from NC_091433.1 coordinate 51,304,270, forward strand.
TACAGTTGAGGTGCATTGAGCCTACAGAAAGAAATCTGGCTCTAGTATGGAAGTATTCCAATGAACTAACTCCTGGCTGAATACTTGTCCTCTCTTTTCCAGAGCTCAAAAGAAAACAACTTCTGTTTCCTTAACAATTGGATCATCATCTCCAAAGACAGGAGTGACTACGGCTGTGATTCAGCCCCTGTCTGTCCCTGTTCAGCAGGTAAGTACGCCTTGCCCCAGAGCCGCAAGGGGAGTTGAATTCAGCAGCAGATGTCTTGGTTTTCAGAATGCCAACTTGGATTCTAATTAGTACACCCCCTTGAAATATTTTCGAAGTGGAAACAACTGAGATAAAAGAAAATGATAGATAATGCTCTTTTTGTGGTCTACTAAAACTAATTTTTAATCAACGCCCTACCACCAATTAGTCAACTTCTGCCTTTCCATTGGGAACTTTCTTCTCAAAAAGCCAATAATATGATAAAATAGTACCTAATAATCAAGTAGCTGTAACTGTTGGATTATTCTCCCGCAAATACCCCCTCTTCCATTTAAATTCATTAGCTCAAAACAAAAGATAAGTCCACATACCAACAAAAAGCTTCTCTATCCCTAAAAGGTAGACAAATGAAGAGAAAAAGCACTTCAAATTCCTTGACTTCCTTTTTAGTCCTGTTTTTATGTCACTGTGAGACCACTTTATCCAAGAAAGAAAAATAATACGATCTACTGGAAAGTAACTGTAGTGAGTTTACTTTGCAAAAATAAATAACAGATTTTTTTTAACGCTGTATCAGGAGAGAGTGTTTACTGTAACTAGTTAGGCATCTGGGTCCCACTTTGGAGTATCTGGGTTCAACTCCCAGCTCCGGGTCTAGCTGTGACCTCAGCTTCCAGCGACTGCAGACACTGGAAGCAGTGGTGATGCTGCAAGTCAGTGGATTCCTGGCATCCGTGTGGGAAACCTGGACTGAGTAGCAGGCTCTCAGGTTCAGCCTAGCCCAGCCACAGCTGGAGCAGGTATTTGGGGGATGAACTAGTGATTGGAAGATTAAGCCTTCTTGCTCTCCCTCTCCTCTCCTCAATTATCTCTAAATCATGAAGATATGAAAAATATTTTCAAATATAACATTCACAGGCGAATCATTACCTATTGAACCCTTTTAGGTATGTTCCTAAGTAGAGTATGTGATACTCTGATATGTGGAAAAATGCAAACAGTAGAGAGAAGACGTTTGAATTCATTAACTTGAACCAACCAGTATGAGTTACTCAAAGATGGCATATATAGTATATATTTCCTTTAAACCCCTAAACTGGAGCAGAATTTATGAAAATATTTCTGATTGATCCGTGAACTTTTTGGTGTTTGTTGTTTAAGTATTGGTAAGTGTTAACACTAGACATTTTAGGGCAGAAAAAAACCAGGTCACCAGCCCATTCCCAAACAATTTGTCAACAACCCTGAGAAATAGGTGATGTACACATGAACCACTTCTTTTTTTTTTTTTTTTTTTTTGACAGGCAGAGTGGACAGTGAGAGACAGAGACAGAGAGAAAGGTCTTCCTTTTGCCGTTGGTTCACCCTCCAATGGCTGCCGTGGCCGGTGCGCTGTGGCTGGCGCACCGTGCTGATCCGAAGCAAGGAGCCAGGTACTTCTCCTGGTCTCCCATGGGGTGCAGGGCCCAAGCACTTGGGCCATCCTCCACTGCACTCCCGGGCCACAGCAGAGAGCTGGCCTGGAAGAGGGGCAACCGGGACAGAATCCGGCACCCTGACTGGGACTAGAACCCGGTGTGCTGGCGCCGCAAGGCGGAGGATTAGCCTAGTGAGCCACGGTGCCGGCCTGAACCACTTCTTGAACGTGGCAGAACACGTTGGGGTCTAACACAGATGCCTGCCAACAGCAAGATGCACACGCACCTAGATGTAAGCAGTGCACTGTAGAATGGTTAAAAGGTGCTATAGCCCACTTTCACAATTGGGAGCGTGATGTGCTCCGAGAGACGCTAGCACTTAGCTCTCACAGACTGCAGGACGTAAAGGTCAGTGCTCTGGAGAGCCACTGCCTGGGGTTGCCTGCCAGCTCTACTCTCACTTACTGTCTGAAGGACCTGGAGTGAGCAAGGTGACCTCTCTGCGCCCAGTTGCTTCACCTGCAAAGTGCAGACAACCATGCCGCCTCTCACAGCTTCATCCCAGAGATTCAGGGACTTAATCCTCCCGTGACACTTAGGACGGTGCCTGGCCGAGGAAATCCTGTAAAAAAGTGTCCATATCTTATTTGGACCTCAAAAGACAGTGAGAAATAAAGCCCAGACCTCCTGAATCACAAGTCCGTAAGAAAGTCTCCCCCGGGGGTCATGAATCAGGTCCCTTCCCGCCCTAGCACGTCTACAGTTCGGCCAACAAACTCTGTGGTGTCCTGTAGCATATTTAAACACACAGTGTCAGATCACCTTCGTCCTGGGCTAGCAAACCAGTAACCACGAGTGTAAGTGGATAAAACAGAACGTTTGAAAATAAGTCATTGGGTGCTAGAATGACACATGGCCTCTGTGCAAGGATGCCTTGCAAATTCGTGAAGCATTCCGTATTTTTTCACTGAATTAGACCAGGTACATGACAATATACCCTTCTTTCCCCACATTATGATCACTGTCATGAATCCCTCGCTTTGTGATATTAATATCTCTTGTTTTCTAAAAAAAAAGTATTATCTACATGTATGGGTGTAACATCTACAAGTGAAGTGAATGTGGCAAGAAGTTAAAAATTGTTAAATTTTAAAACTATAAAAAAATAGGTAATTGGACACAAAAAACATTTTCCATTCACTACTCTGAAATTCTTGTATTTCCCTGGAGATGAAAGCCATTCAAATTTTTCAGCACCTTTGCATTTTGCACATCGAGGTAAAAAATATTCCTCCTTTCCTCATTTCCTGTAATCCCTTTATTGAAAAAGAGTAGAAGTTAAAAATAGTATAGGCTGATGCTCGAGAATTTACTTTTTAGTGCCAGTAGCTTATATTTCTAATTTGATGGATCCAGCCTGTATTTAAAAAGAAAATGTAATGTCTGTGAGAACTTTTTAAAAGACCTCTGTGGAAGTCCCACACACCGAAATCCATTTGGTAATAGCATTTGAAAGCTCCTGGCTCCCTGAGGACACAGTCAACTTTTACCTTGAATATCCTTTTGAACAGAGAAGAGTAACAGATGTGAAATGAGAAAGTAAAACAATGTGTGTACTGTAAGAGCAGACTAGCAAGATGACGTATGGGGTCCTTCCATTCCCTCGTTCGCGCAGTGGCGCGAGCTCCGTCCTGAGCGGCTTCTGTAGTGCATCTCCTCAGCAGTGTCTGTATTTAGAATTTGATCCGTGCGTCTCTGCCTTTTCAGGTCCACAGTCCAACTTCGTATCTCTGCCGACCCGAGGGGACTGCGGCTGCCTACTTTCCTCCTGTTTTCACCAAGGTCTGACATCTGGAAGTCTCATTCTCCGGGTTTGCTTTGGTCCTTAAGTTTCACTCACATGCGGCTCTGTGTAGCTGTCTTCAAAAATGCAAATGGACAGATGAGTAGGCTGATTGTCCTGCTTACCTTTGGGACTAGGGAGAGACTTGCTGAGCAACTGCCGAATGGCTGTGACGTTGGGAAGGGAACGAGAGATGGGGGTGCATGCGCAGGGGCCCACTAGAGCTTCATATCCAGTGCGCAAGGCAAGGCAGGGAGAGAAAATGAGAGGCAGTGCTCTGTTAACGTTCTTCTTCTTCTTCTTCTTCTTCTTCTTCTTCTTCTTCTTCTTCTTCTTCTTTTTTTTTTTTTTTTCCGCTTAGAAATGTCTTGGTAGATTTAGGAAGTTTTATAGCAATTTCTAAAAATGGATTCATTTTCAGATGCCCTAAGTTGGCAATTTGCATTGCAAGCTAAATGACATCCATTTCTTTGGTTGATCGCTAAAATCCCAAATGGCCGCATGTAGCATTTCTTCATCTTTCTCCTCCCCCCTCCTCAATTGTAAAACTTTATTGAAAGACACTTAAAAAGACCCAAATAAGTGGAGAAATATGCCATGCTTATAAACTGAAAGGCTATTAAAGAAGTCATAACTCTGATTAATCTGTATATCATGCAGATCTAAACTGAAATTTCCCCAGGTTTCTTCTGCTCATCCTTTATTTGATAAGAATTTAGCAACCTGGTTTTATAAGTTGTGTGGACTAGGAACTAAACCAGAGGCAATGGGCTGTTTGGCCTAGTGATTAGCCAGTGGCTCACCTAGCTCCAGCTTCTTGCTAATGCAGTCCAGGAAGCAGTGGTGATGGCCACTCACATAACCTAGAATAAGTTCCCAGCTCCTGGCACTGGCCTAGACCAACCCTGGCTGTTGGAGGTATTTGGGGAATGAACCCGTGCTTTGTCTTCTATTTAGAGCTTTGTCTGTTTGTCTTTCTGCCTCTCAAATTAAAAAAGAAGAAGAACCAGGCTAATCCTGAAGAAACAAAACAAGGTGGTGGTGGTAGGGAAGGAGGCGGGTTTGTCTGAGATGGGCGGTATCACTCACAGTGCTAGAGGGACTGATGAGTGATTGCAGCAGAGCCCACGAAGGCGTCCCAGGACCTACAGAAGCTTGCAGGTCCCTGGGGGAAAGAGTGAATTCTTTTGCAGAGATTATAAAATATTAAAGCAGACTCCTACCCATTCTTTTCACTCACACACACACACACACACACCCAAATCGATTCCCAGTAAACTTAAAAACAAACATGCAAACAAATCTATACAACTATTATGAGGCGATACAGAAAGCCGTCTTCATTATCTTCATGTAGAATGTGCTTCATTAAATCTTTGTATAAGCGATTATGGGATTTTCCATTTGTTGCGTGAGCCGCAAATGATAGCAGCTGACAACAACTTTGGAGCTCCCCTCCTAGGCAGAGTTCAAAACCAAATATCATGGGGCAGGTGTTGTGCCATAGTGGGTAAAGCTGCGCCTGCGATGCCAGCATTCGAGTCCTGGCTGCTCTACTTCTGATCTAGCTCCCTGCTAAAGGCCTGGAATAGCAGCAGAAGATGGCCCAAATGCTTGGGCTCCTACCACCCACATGGAAGACTTGAAAGAAGCTCCTGGCTTCAGGCTGACCCAGCCCTGGCCATTAAGGCCCTCTGGGGAGTGAAAGAGCAGATGGAAGGTCTCTCTCTCCTTCCTTATCTCTGTCTCTCTCTCTGTAACTCTGTCCTTCAAATAAATAAAATTTTAAACAAGAAAATCATGAGGGGGCTGGTGCTGTGACATGGTAGGCTAAGCCTTTGCCTATGGCACCAGCATCCCATTTGAGTGCCAGTTCATGTCCCAGCTGCTCTTTTTCCAATCCAGCTCTCTGCTTATGGTCTAGGAAAGCAGTAGAAGATGGCCCCAGCATTTGGGCCCTTGCACCCACGAGGGAGTCCTGGAAGAAGCTCTTGGCTTCTATCTTCAGATAAGCCCAGCACCGGCTGTTGCAGCCATTTGGGGAGAAATCAGTAGATGGAAGACTTTTCTCTGTCTCTTTTCTCTTTGTAACTATCAACTAAATAAGATTTTATAAAAAAATATGAAAAGCCCTACCAAAAATTGCACATGACTGGACCAGCCAATTGCATCTTCCTTTAAGGTGGAGAATAGGAGACGGATACAGAGGGGTGGGCACTTCCCATTGCCTCTGTAGTTGAAGAGCTTTTCCCAAACAGCTTCTTCAGGGCGTCCCCAGAAAGTGTGTGTGCGCTGAAGTGTTGTTACCCAGGACACAGTTCATTTGCCAGGGCCCGGTGTGGTTCTTGGTTTAAACCTATGAAGTTCCTACCACTGGTGTAAGGGCATGGGGAAATGGGGAATTCTGCTTGTCCTCACCACAGGGCTTCACCGTGATGGCCTGGGTGTGTAAATATCAGGGGATTCTCTGGGCACCAATTTCTCTGGGTCCTCAAATTCTATATACAGAACCCTGTTTCCTCCATTGCACTCCAGCTTTGAGATGCAGACATTCTATTAGGGACCCTTTTCCTTTTCCCTCCAAAAAAAACATGAAGCATTTTGTTTGTTAACCATATAGCTTAAACAAGAAGTAAAACCAAATTCTAAATTTGTACAGAGGTTCATCTTTTAAAAATCTCCAGCTTTGGGTCGCTGGAAGCGCAGCACCCATCATGGGCAGCTCCAAGCCTCCAGTTGCTTTATCTTGCCTGGAGCCCATCTGTTTTCAGTAAGTTTGTTCCCTTCTTGCCTTGCAGCTGATTTTCCCTGTTCCCTTTGGGTAACTTGTCGCCCTGCTGTGCTGGGTCCTCTTCAGGCCGGGGTCCTGGTTTTAGAGGGTCGATTTTAGGAAATACTGCTGATCCTGTCTGTAACTCACGTTGACCTTCACCTTGTCATCCTCCTCACCTTGTTTGATCTTGCTCTTGGACACGATGGTGATGAAGGATAGCAAATGGGCTCTGCCAGGCCAAGGGGTGCCTCCATCCATTTCCTCACACGCCTCTGGAAGAGATTCCCGGGTTTCATGGCTGCACAGTGGCAGGCCACCCAGCAGAGTGTGGGCATATTCAGGCAACAGGGCTGGTGTGGACGATGGGATGGGGAGCTGTAGGGGTACAAGGATGACCAGGAGAGCAACCACTGGGTGACCAGGAGAGCAACCACTCCCATATAGCATTTCTTTCCAAATAGTTAGAGCCCTCCAAGAAATCATTTTATCAGGTGGACTTGATGTATGACAATCAATGCCCTTGTATGGATCCTAAAACACCCCTTACAGACCCCAGTTCCTACAGAGAGATGCTTCTCATTGCAAAGGATAGCCTCTAAAGATTGATTCACAATCTTTTTGGAGGCTTCTTGTTATGTTCCTGAAGGTTCTCCTAATGGCTTACTGTGTGTAGCTGTGGCTATATATAGACCTAACTACATATAGTTTGTTTTTAATTGACATTTCAGTACAGGTATACAATATGTAATGGTCAGGGAACCTGGTGTATCAACTCAGGCATTTACCATTCCTTTGTGTTGAAAACATTCAGAATCTTCTCAACAAGCCATTTTGAACTACCCAGTTAGTTGTTGAAAACCATCGTTTATCTGCTGTGCTATAGAACATTCTTCCTATCCAGCTGCATCCTGTACCTGTTAACCATCCTTTCTCCATGTCTGCCACACCCACACCCTTCCCAAGCTCTGATAGCCACTATTCTGTTCCTGACTTCTTTCACTTAATGTAATATCCTCCATTTCCATCCATATTGCTGCAAATGTCAGGATTCCATTCTTCAATGTGGCTGAATAATATTCCATTGTGTATTCTTACCGCATTTTAAAAATTTGTTCATCCATTGATGGATGCCTTGGCTATTATGAACACTGCTGCAGTAAACATAAGACTGAAGGTACCTCTTTGATGTACTGATTTCATTTCCTTTGAATATATACCCAGTAGGAAGATTGCTGGGTCACACAGCTTTTCTATTTCTAGTTTTTCGAGGAACCTCCTTACTGTTTCCACAATGGATGTACTAATTTACATTGGCACCAGCAGTTAATGAGAGTTCCTCTTCCTTTGCATCCTTGCCAACATTTGTTATTGTTTTGTGTGTGATAATAACAATTCTGACAGGTTTGAGATGATATCTTGTTGTGGTTTTGATATGCATTTCCCTGATGATTAGTGATGTTGAGTATCTTTATTTTCAAATTCTTGTTTAGCTATGGTTTTTGCCAAGATAAACAAGTTTGCTTCAGGAGGAGCCAAATTGAAATTGTGGGATAACTATGGAGTTTTGACTGTATAAGTTCCTTGGCATTTCCCATTTCTGCATCTCTGACTTTACAATATGAGAAATAATGCCTAGTCTTAGGAGTAAATCAAAGTCCCTCTCAGTGCATGAAAATTCAAGCATGGAAAACATTTGGGTACCATTTGTAGCCTACTATGAATGACCCCCTAGATAAGGCTGGAGACGCTGAGAGGCTGGACCTCATAAGGAACGTCTGTTCTGTGCCATTAAACTACCTCTTCTCTGGACCCAATCACAAAGTAAAATAATTTATTTGAAGCCAGAGATTTTCTACATTTAAAAATAAGAGCAGTGGTCATTGTGGCATAGCTGGTTAAGCTATGCTTGGGACACCTGCATCCCACATTGAAATGTTAGTTCGAGTCCTGGCTCCTCTGCTTCCAAACCCTCTTGCTGCTGATGCATTCTGGGAGACAGTAGATGATGGCCCAAGGACCTGAGTGGGAGGGAGACCAAAGATCCTGTCTTTAGTCTGGTGCAATGCTGGCCGTCGGGGGCATTTGGGGAGTGAATCAGCAGATAGAAGACCTCTCTCTTCCTCTCTCTTTCTCTGTCACTGTGCCTTTCAAGAAGATAAAACCAATTTTTTTTAAAAAAAATAAGCATTCTTTACAGTTAAGGAGAAATATTGCAATCAGAGGTCATCTTTTTCACTTAAAAAAAAAGGACATTTTTGTTAATTACTAAAATGTTACTATGTATGTCCTCAGACTTCTGACTTGATTATGGTTGTTCTTGTGCCAACATCCTGGATTTTCAGGATTTCCTTGGGGCTTTAGCATGTATACTGCAGGCCATTTGCTGTCCCCTGAGATAATTAAAAGCTCCCCATATTCCTAATGTGAATGTGTTTGTTTTTGGTGTATAGGTAGGTAACGTACTTGATTATGTTTGAATCATTGCAAGAGCTTATTAGATCTAGTTCTGCCTATATATACATAGTCAAAAAGTATATATGTATGTAGTCAACAAGTTCAAATAGTTCTGGTTTCAAGGTCATCTTGGAGGAGGAAGGAGGAAAGAGGATGTATGCTTGGAAACTATTAATGTCCTGATATTTAATAACTGGTAGAAAGGCTTTACCTCTTTGCATCTGTAAAGCCAAATTAATTTATAATCTGCTGGATTGTAAAAAGTTATTGGTCTGCATTTGGAGAGGCGACAGGGCCAATACAGGCAGTAGCAAGCAAGAAGGAAATGAAAGTCAGTGAGGAGGAAGTGTGGCAGGTTTTATGATTGTACTCAGAATCTCAAAATGAGAAAATACCAAAACCTCTTAGCTAAATAAACTTGACCTAGGAAGCAGTCAGGTAGAGGCTGGGGGAGTACATGAAAAGTTAAGACTGCATGAAAACAGTGCTCTCTTTTTTCTCTTCTTGTCTGGTTTCCATCTGCAGTGTAATAATTTTAAGAAGTTCTCATTCCATCAGCTTAATCTTGAGTGTAGATAAAGAGAGGTAACCGCTGGCAGGGTTAAGTTCCCTAAGTGTGAATGAGTCGGTGCAAATTTGAAGACCCGTCCAAAAGTTGCACAGGGTTTATGGCAAACCTTGCTAATTTTATGTCATAGAGATTGTGAAAAGTTGATTGTCAATGGGTTTAAAGGTGTTTATCCTTACCCAAGCTTGTGGTGCTTATTCTTTTGATAAGAGTGTTGCATTTTTTGTTTGCTTTTGTCTAAGGTTGGGAATTTTTATTTTCTGTTGTGAAACTGCTTAAGAATGTACCAAAATCTGATAGAGTGTTTTCCTTGATTTTTCAGGAGCTGCAAAACACAGCAGCGTCCGAGGGCCAGGTGGTGGTCCTGGAGTGCCGGGTCCGGGGCGCGCCCCCTCTGCAGGTCCAGTGGTTCCGCCAAGGGAGTGAAATCCAGGACTCTCCAGATTTCAGAATCCTACAGAAAAGTAAGGGCAGGTGCCCGTTCTCTCGAATCGGACCATTTCATTCCTTCTAGCTTCAGGGAGACCAAGAAAGCCAAGGCATTCTGATGAATTTCTTTGTTTTCAGAGTGGGGAGACCAGATGTTCAGCCAGTGCCAGGTCCCAGAAGTTAGAACTGGGGCCCTTCAAAACTGTGATGAAGCTTACTTGCCCTTCCTGCAGAAAAGTGGTCACAAGCTCACAAGCTCAAAATTACGTAGATGATTTTGGGGATGTTCCCAAGCCTCCCATAGCCTCTCTGTGAACTGTGGTTTAAAGAACTTCGTAGTTTATTACCATAACTTGAGTATCTATAGAAATATAAATTACCTGATCACTGTAACTATGTCTTGTGTATTCCCGAACTTGTCTCCAAAATTTCTGTAGACTTGTCCCAGACAAGGTCATAGAAAAGGGTAGATGGATTTATTACTATTGGGAACCCTGTTCTAATACTCTGTTCTGATTTATTTTTTTTTCTCGTGTGGCAAACAGAACCTCGATCTACAGCTGAACCTGGTAAGAATCTCTTTTTGTTGTTGTTGGGGGTTGGGGGAGAGGTTAATATATCTTCCGGACTTCAGTCGCTCCTGTGTCTGCTTTAAAGCCCTGAGCAGAACAATGGTTTTGCAGTGCCCTGGAAATGTGAAACCCCCTTGAAGACAGTATCTTCTTTATCATGGACTCTGTACACTGCGCTTTACATCAGCTTCTTTATTAGTAAAACATTAAGTTTCATTCAGATAACAAGGTCAAGCTCAGTATATTAAGACTTTGTAAAAAATGTAGTCTTTTATACTCAGAAGGCTAAGGAGGAAAAAAAAAATCCTCCTACAATTCGAGCAGTAAAGCACAGTCGGTTGCATATTTCCACCGACCAAACCCCGTGAAGAGCGAGACCGCCCGGCTCGGAAGTGGGTCTTGACTGAGAGCAGCCCAAAGATGTAAGAGGCCCTGACCCCCAGGCGTTTCTCACTGCAGTGCCCTGAGCCATAGACCTTTACTATTTTCAAGCATGAGGAGAGTCATCTTGCACTAGGGTCGCTGGCTCTTAATTACCAGTCATTGGCCCTCATCCGGGTGCTGTGTGTTCCCGAAGCATCACGCCCACTGTTTCCCCAACTCAGACTTGTAACTCGTGACTCCTCGCAGACTCAGAGTGTGAAAGGGCAATAGAAATGTCTTTTCCAGGGATTTCCTAGTATGTCATCCTCAAGACCATTTTCTTTAGTGTATCTCTCATGTGCAGAGTCACAGTTGCACTTATTTCTTAACAAGAGGTAGAAAAAGAAGTCGTTTTCCTGTTTGTGTTGTGTGTGCATCAGGCAGATCCTGCCACAGGTGCCAGGGACCTGTGACCTTGCTCTGTCCTTCTCTGGGAACTTGACAGTTCTGTGTGGGCCACTGCAGCCCAGATAGATGACTGCGGTCAGTCGCTGAACCTCTCGCATCTGAGCCTTGGGTTCTGCAGAATATGAAGGTGTTAAGCTTCCAAGTTTCAGGAATGCTGAGTGGCATCCTTAGGGAAAAACTGGGATTGATACATCGCGTGAGTTACAACTAGACTGGGTCAGTCCCCACATGCCACACTGTCAGTCGCTTTCCCAACTGTGGAAAAACACACCTTTGTATTTCATTTACTATCTTTTTTTTTAAAAAAGATCTATTTATTTGGTTTGAAAGTCAGAGTTACAGGGTGGGGCTTTGCTCCCCAGATGGCTGCAACTGCCTGCAGCAGACCAGGCCACAGCTAGAAGCCCGGAGCTTCTTCTGGGTCTCCCATGTGGGTGACAGGAGCCCAAATACTTGGGCCATCTTCAGCTGCTTTCCCAGGTCATTAGCAGGCAGCTGGACTGGAAGCAGAGCAGCTGGGTCTCGAACCAGCACTCATATGGGATCCTGGCATTACAGGTGGCAGCTAACCTGCTACGCCACAATGCCTGTCCCTCATTTACTATCTTAATCAGAGTTAGAAAGAAATAAGTCTTTTATCTTTAATAAGTACTATGTGAAACAAATCTACAAAGTAACTTGTGTCTTAATGCTTTTTATACAAATAAGGGTAAAATCATGCTAAAAATTATAAAAAGGTTACTGCTGGAATGAATTCAGGCCATTTTTGGTGTTACATGTTGGGTGGTGAGCAGATTCATGCCACTCCTTTTCCATAGTGCTGTTATCCCTTGTCATCTTCTGTATAGGTGACGATGGTTTCTTAAATGCCTCCAATAACCTCAGTTACAAAATCATAAACTAAGTGTCATCTGAAGATACAAAACACTCGTTAGAAACTGTGTGATTTACTTTTAAATTTGTACATATGTGAAGACAGGAAACCCTCAGAACATACTGGTTAAGGAGGAACACATTTGAATGAGGAGGCAGAATGCAAATATCTCTTATCCTTGCCCCCTGACCCCTGACCCCTCACCCTACACATACTGCTTCTGATTCAGATAGGGTGGGATGTTTTGATTCTAGAATATAGTTTTTTATTCATAAATTATTTAGCAAAATTAGTACTAAGCAGCTTCATAGAATCACCTAATGTCCAGGATGCGCTTCAATGCCTTGTGGTTGAACAAAGCAAAATTTGGAAGAACAGGAATAAAAGGTCTTTCTTTTAAGCTCCATGTCCGAGCAGGGATGAAGGGTTTTTTTTCTCTCCACATTGCTGCATTTTCTTGTTTTTATTTTTGTTTTAGTTAGATCTGGAAGCATTTAAGGAAATTCCTCCATACCAAGCACAATGATAGCATTTGCTGAAAATCAATATTTCTTGGCAGAGAGATATTTCAAGTTAATCTGTCAATATAAGAAGAAATATACAGTCCACATTTTTAGTGTATATATACACACACATACATATATAGTTAAGAGTTATTAAAATGCAACAGATTTTCCCTGACCTCTGGTGACTTCTCCACGATTGTGTTTGCGTGGCACTATTGGAACTGCTCCCTTCGCTCTTACAGCAAAGCATTTCAGTGCTGTGTTTTAGGAAATCCTCACTTGGCATGTAGCATGACATACACGCTTTGATCATATTTGTTAAACAAACACCTTAAACATATGAATACTAGAGTTTATCAGTAAGAACTTCAAAACAAGCCAGTGGATAAATGTATTTAGACAATGTTTTGACATACCTACAGAACCAGGTATGATTCTCTTACTAATTGCCAGATAGGTTCCTTATGCTGGCCTTGAAGGTGCCTTGTCGGAGGAAAAGGCACAGAAAGATGCCAGACTGTTTCCTTGCCTTCAGGGACCTGAAGCTAAGGGCCCACTGACCTGCTCAACCACAGGGAATGCGAGCAGGCACTGGCCTCCCTGAGAGCTCTGTGTGAGCCACCGGGGAGCAAAAAGGAGAAAAGCAGACATGACCACAGTTCATCTGAGCAAGAGATAAATTTCATGGGACTTGGTCAGTGATCGTTTTCAAATGTTGTAACGTAAATAGCCTTTGAAATTCAGAAAAATATTTAAGCATTCAGATTTTATTGCCTTCTGTTCCCACCCCTCTCTCTTCCTCTGTCTTGTTAACTCTGCTCTCTCCTCATTGACTGGCTCCTCTTTCTATCCCCCCCCACACACACACACCCGCTTCTTGTTTCCCCGTCTCTTTTTCTTTCTCCATCTCACTCCTTTGCTCTTTTAAAAAATCTTTGTTTATATATTGGAAAGGGGGAAGAGAGAGAGAGAGAGAGAAAATGAGAGAACAAGAACTTCCATTGTTGGTTCACTCTCCAAATGCCTGCAATAGCCAAGGCTGGGCTAGTCTGAAGCCAGGAGCCAGGAACTCAATCCAAGTCTCCCACCTGGCTGGCAGGAAACCAAGTACTTGGGCCATCATCCGATGCCTCCTGGGTATATGAACAGGAAGCTGGATCGGAAGCAGAGCAGCCAGGGCTTGAAGTAGCACTCCAGTCTGGGATGTAGGCATTCGAGCTGCACTTAACCCGCTGTACCCTGCACCTCAATTCTCCATTCTCTTCTCTCCTCTTCTCTCTCTCTTTTTTTTTTTTTTTTTTTTTTTTTTTTTGCTAGTGCAGGGGAGGGAAAGGGCCACTTTAATGAGAAACTGCAAGCTGAGATGGGGCCAGGATTCTGTGACAGGAGACCATGCAGTGGCAGTGCGAGACCAGCAGAGGGACAACAGCAGGGTACAGCATCCAGGGGAGCAAGTTCATGAAGAAACCACTCAGAAGAGACAAACAGGTTGTGCTCAGGCCCAGGGCAGGGGTGATATCTGCCAGGGTACTCCCACCACTTGTGGCTGCTCCTTCCTTGTTCCTAGTCTGTCGTCAGCCTCGTGTCACAGCTGTTCCTGCTGCAGCACCTGATGTGGGACCAGCCACAGCCACAGCCACAGTGAGCTGCTGGGGCCAAGGGCCTGGAGCATGCTGGGAAGAAAATGAGTGGAGAGAGCCCTGTGGACCCCACTTACCCACCCATCTGCCCCTGAGAAAGCTACTCTCCCTGAGCAGTGGCTGAGCCCATCTGCAGAGAGGACACAGTAGGTTAGCTCATGGACATTGCTGCTGGCCCTAGAAGATACCAGTGTTCACAGAGGCGTGGCCAGAAAGGGGATCTGCAGGGAAGGGCAAGAGGCAAGTCTCTTCTCAGCTACCAGGACCAGTCACCCAGTGTCCCCTCTCCCCTGGACCTGATGGCTCCTGGGCACTTGGACAGGGCGTCAGAGTCCTAGGTTTTGATGCCAGAGCATTCTAAAGACTGGAGTTGACAGTCAGCATTTCTGTCATGCCCTGCCCCTTGCAATCTCAAGGCACAAAACAGCTCAGGACCAGACCCAGGCCTCACGACGCTGCTCTGCTCCAGGCAACTCTGCCTGGCTCCAGGTGCCTCCCTCACTTTCAGCCCAGTGGGTGGAGGCCCAGCCTGGGGACTGGTGGCTGGTCTGGCTGCTTTTGGTCCCAGGGCAAGAGTCAGGACTGAACCTGTACTCGGGGTGGAAATGTGGGATGAGGACCCCAGTGGGAGACCCTTCTTGGCTTATCTTCCTGTTCACAACATCAAGCAAAGCAGCAGCACAAGCTCAGTGACGTCCCGACAGAGTTTTGTTGGAAAGGCTTCAGATGTGCAGGGCACGGCCTGGCGCGCAGGACAAGACCTCCAGGGGACACTGTTAGAGCGTCCAACTCCCGGCGGGAGTGGGAGAGTGACCCCATGAGCACGAGGAGCAGAGCACAGGGGAGCAGACCGACAGGTGGGAAGCTGAGTCCCAGCCCCCTTGGCACAGACGCTCGTACGTGCTGATGTAGGCTTTGCAGCTGGAGCATGTGAGAGTCGCATGTGGATGAGGCAGGGGATGACCCAGCAGCCCAGGTCACACCCCATGAAGCAGCAGGAGAAACCCAGCACACAGTTCATTAGGTCAGTCTCCTGCGAGATCGCGGCCACCCTCATTCACGGCAAGATTTCTATACACACTGATCGTCAGTTAACACGTGGTAATTGTGCGTCTTTACAGGATACAATGTGATACTCCAATTCAATGCATGTGTATCACGTGTACTACTCAAATCAGGGCAATGAGTATGTCTTTTGCCTCAAACATAGGTCATTTCTTTGTGTTGAGAACAGTCAGAATCCTTTCTTTGAGCTGTTTTGGTACACAACAAATTCTTGTTGTCTGTAGTTACCCTACTGTGCCAGAGAACACCAGAACTTGTTGCTCTTAAATAATTGTGTTTTTGTACCTGATGATCAACCTCTTCCTATGCCCTTCTCTAACCTTTCCCAGCCTGTGGGAACCCCTGTTCTACTCTCTACTTCTATTCATCAGAAAATGTTTTAAAGCTCTAGAAATAGAATGGAAATTCACTAGAACCTTGTTAGAGCCCCATTCGGGGTAAGATATTCAGATAAAGAAGGAAATAGCAGATTCCCTCCCAATGCATTTGTGCAACTGAAACAGGTTTTTCTTGTCACTACTGTGCTGTATCTGTCTAATGTGTTTTACACTCCCCTCTCTGTCTAGACAGAAGTCAGCTTGCATCACAAATCTTTTCAGACTGTTTTGTGAATTAATAGCTAGTCAGCTTACTCAAGACCAACATCCGCTTGTCACATTACCTGCTCTGGCCTTCTTCTTTGACATTCTGACTTCACACTGATTGAATCCTTCAAAGATCAGTCTGGGGGTGGGAGCGTAGAAAACTCATTGAACAGCTGTTAATACTCAGGCTCTTACTCAGCTGTCTGGAAGCAGCCACAAACTGTATCAGGTTACTTCTGTGGCACTGTCTCATGGCATGCAAAATTAAAAACACAGGAAAGTGTCTTACTGGAGAGAAGCTGCACACATGAAAGCATAGTGCTTCCTCCTTCCAGTCTGAGTCCCTGCTAGCCAGCGTGGCTCTCCCTGCACCTTGTACAGTGCTGTCCATGTTTTTATTCTGTGATTCAGACAGTGAAGTAAATGAGGCTGAATTCAGTATACAGAGGTGCTGAGTGGGAGGAGGGCGGTAGTACAGGTGTTTGTTGAGATGTCAGCAGGGTGCTCACAAGTGGAAAACTCAAGGGGACTTCCAGGTTAGGGTAGTGCATTGAAAAGAGGCAGGCTGTACCAAATCCGTGGTGCCCCCACGGCCTGATGCCATGGCAGAGTGACAACAGTGCTGTAGCATGTTTGAAATTTTCCATAAACACATTGATACTGGATATCTGACAGATAGGACGTGGCTGCTAGCTGGACCCCTCCCCATATTCTTTTCTATGACATTGCACCTTGGTGAAGCTGAGTTTTTGACTGGTGTGTAAAAAATAGCCAGTGCCACAGGGACATCAGTGTGGAACTTGAAGTGAGTCTGGCTGTGCCCAAGGTGACTGCAGTTTTGCACAGTGCACAGCACATGCACACACCCTTCATGAGTAAGATGGTGTGGTAATTTAAGAATAAGGTAATATTTTTTATTCTAATTCACGGGTACTTTTTCAAACTATAACTAACTTATTCAGACCTAAATATGTACTAAATTCCTTGAAAATAAGTCCTGATAAATGGAACTAGTCAGGAACACCACACACACAGATATTAAGGTTTTTAAGACCCCGTGAATCAAGGAAGTTTGATTTGGTCTTTCAAGCTCGGGGGCAGGGGGGATGGAAAGCACATCTGAGTGTGTACCAGAAAGGAAACTGAGCGATTCTTTGCACTCTAAATGCCTGGTACACACCTACCTCCAGTGCCGACTTCTGAGCTTTGCCTGTCTCAGCATATGCTCAAAGACCCTTCTCTGGGCGATCTGAACATCCCAAAAGGAAAAATGAAATACATAATGATTTGTAAGTTGCTCCTACAAAGACACCACCCAAATTATGCCACAGTGTAGGCCAAACTTGACAAGTTTGTCTTGTGTACCCAGAGCTTCTAATTGATTCACAGCCATGTCAGACAAGCAGAGACAAGAGACTTTGGGGGAAAAACCTCCAATATGGATGACAGAGAAAGAGCCATGCAACCCTTCTAAAAAGAACTTGGAGAAAACAGTTTCAAAAAAGACAAAATGTAAAAAAAAAAAATCCTAACAAACCAAAAGATTCCCTTCTCAAATAGGTAAGAAATTCAGTGCATTGGAGAAGTGAAAAGGAGAAGGTATTTAAGACAAGGCTGGGCAGACTATCTGGAAAATGAAAGGAGTTCTTGCAATGGGGAGTTGGAAGCCAAGGGAATGTCCCATAAGCCAGAGCAAAATCCCAGGAAGGGATGGAAGAGAGGACGGGTAAGAAAATCAGAGAAATCAGAGAACCAGCGCAGGGAGATCCACGTGTATAACCCAGGTCCCACGAGCATGGGAAGAAGATGAGAGGAAGGAGATATCAGTGAAGTCCTTCCACAAAGTTCCCCAAACTGAAGCTCTGAGTCCAGATTGAAAAACAGAGAGTGCAGTCAGAGCAGTGCCCATCTCCATGAACTTCATGATGTCCGGATGAGGAGATGGCTCTGCGAGTGTCGGGTTCTGCACACACCCCAAGATCTGAATGGCTCAGGCCTTCTCAGCAGCAACACGGCACACAGACAAGCAGGACCTATGAAATTCTAAAGTCAAACTACCTTCAGTTAAAGACTTCTGCTCCCAGCCAACCTCCAGTTCTGTGTGGAGATCTAGCCAAGATGTTTTCAGAACTGCAAGGTTTCAAATCGCTTCTTTCCCAGCTCTTTAGGGAGGATGCGCTCTGCCGCAACAAGGGAACCTAGAAACAGCAAGATGTGCATGTGGGAGCAGGAAGTGGAGATCAAAGGAACCCCCAGGAGGGAAGCAGCTGTGCCTCAGGAATGATGGCAAGTCCAGATTGGAGCTCTGGGGCTCCAGAGACGGACAGCCTGGGGCTTTCATCACCGAGAGGTTCATTACCGCCATCCATCCCATTTGTCAGCCCACTGACAGAATGGCAGCGTGGTGAGCCTGACCCAAACTCTCATGGCAGCGTGGTGAGCCTGACCCAAACTCTGCGTGGCCTTCCTGCCCTTCCCTCTCGAGGAGGACACTGGTTTCACTCCCATAGAATCGCTCCGCTCAGACCTGGTCCTGAGATCTGAAAGTTGGCCATCCTGAGTTTAGACAGAAAACACGACACACGTGCTCTACCAGCTGGACACCCACTCTTGTCGTGCTGACCTCCACCAAGGCTGCCCCAGTGAGGGGAGCCTTGTTTCCTGGGGCTTGCTCATGACCCTGCCTGCTGAGTCCCTGTCCGGGACTTTTCTAAATGCACAGGGACTTTGAAGCCAGTTTCTGACCCAAGGTAGTTTCTGGGATCTTATTTCTGATAGTGACAACAATGTCTTGTCTTTTCACAAGACTTGTGCTTGTTACCCAACTTTTTAAAACTAAAGAACACCTTTTCTTTTAGAATACCTGGATGGGTGGTAAGCATAGAAAGAAAATGAAAAGAATTGTTATCTCAAAACAAGAAGGCAAATAAAGTTGGGGGGGATGTACAAGGCATTTCTAAAGTATTGGAAATATTTTATTTCTTAGACCAGATGGACACACAGGGTCTCATTGCTTTTTATTAATTAAACTGTACATTTTAAATAGACTTCTCTGTATACGATGCAGTTCACAATTTTTAAGTCATTAATAAATATTACTCCAAGTACAACATTTTATCCACTTTGAATTTCATCATGTTGATTTTATCCAAGAGTTCTTCTTCTTTTTTAATCAGTTGTGACAGCCAAATTATGTGGTTTGAAAGATAGAAGCTGGATTTCTTTGCAGTTATCCTGGATCAAAAAATATATATGTACATTGTGAAAATGTCCCCTTATTGCCCAAGGGGCCTAGTAATCTTATCCTTGATGTCTCATCATTTGGTGAGTTCCCACAAACAAAATGTTTTTGTTTGTATTTAGGCAAATATAAAGGATATCCAAGAACTTGAATGAAGTTCAGGGTTGCCTTCTGGGACATACTGCTATGATTAAGTAATTTTAGGTAACTGTAAAAAACAATTTATTACCAGTAAAAATAGTTTCTTGAGTTAGTAATTTATTATATGTCCTCAAGTCAAAACCTTAGGAAATCAAATTTAGGAAAATTGGATTAAAAGGGATCATAATTGAGGTTATTAATAACTTTAAATTTTTCCATTTATACTGGAGTGCAGATAAGTAAGACTCTAACTCCCTTTATTTGACATAGGCAGTCATTTCCTGATTTGCATTCCTTACCAAAATATATTTTACAGATGTCCTGGAGATCTTTGTTCAAGAAAGATGCTACCAGATGAAAATGCAATATTGCAGCCTGGCTCCTCTCATTTCCTCACGGCTTTCATCATTTTTAGAATGTCAGAGCCATACAGACGATGACGAACATTTCTGTCCACATAATGTGAGCTAGAGGTCACTAGAGGATGAAATTTCCAAGAGAGGAAAACCCAGACCTTCAGAGCATTGGATTAGAGTTCTGTCTAGGAAAAATCACTGACATATCAATGCATGAAGATTACTAAAAGAACATGTTACTACTTTTGTTAAGTCTAATTTTTTTTAGATGTTCACTAGCTCATCAACTGTAGATGGGCAGACAGCTTATTTGATGCATAAAAGTATTCCAGAAATTCATATAAAATGAATTCTGTTCATTCACATTGGACGTATACAAAGGAAGCCTGTAGGAAAATCGATCTTACTGAGAATTCCTCTCGAAAACAGAGTTTATTTTTGTCCCTCCATCTAGATTTCACCCATGCATTTATTCAAAAATAATTATGGAGAGCCTGCTGTTTACTGCATGCTAAGAATATGGCCAAAACAAAACAGATGGTTTCTGGCCTCAGAGTTTATACTCTAGTTAGGGAACCAGAAACTAACAAACTAATTACACAATAAGCTAATTATAGTGTGACACATGTCTCTAAGGAAAATTTACCATTTTAAAATGGCATGTGATGGCGCTTCCAAAGTTTGTGGTAAATGGCATTGAAAGATAAGTTTATTTTTGAATAAAATGTTGAAACCCATGCACACAAGTGGTCTTTAAAATGTTCAAGGAAAATGCTTCTTATGCAAAACTGGGTATGGATTTCAAAAATTTCTGCACAAAAGTGAGTTTTCATTCCATTTTTTCAGACATTTTGAAATACCCTCATAGAAATCATAAATCCAACCAAGTCTAGTGAAAAAGAAGTGTCTCAGGTAGTCACGTTTAGGGAAATATAAGGAGACTGGGAGAGCAGACTCCAGGGCGAGAAAGGGTTCCAAGGAGCGCAGGAGTGGCGAGTGAGGCTTCTGGAGGAGCTGCCCAAGAACCAGTGTGCCCAGAGCTCGGCACGCAGGGTGAGGGGCCCGACCAGCCAGGGCTTCACAGACTGCATGAAGGGTTTTGAACTTACCCTCAAAGTTGTGAAAGGAAGAGATGATAAAATTGCGTCCTTAAAATAAGAGCCTGCGGAGGAGCCGGCATTTGGCACAAGTCACTGCCCGGGACACCCGCATCCCATTTCAGGGTGCCTGGTGTGACTCCTAACTGCTTCGCTGCCCCAGGTTTCTGCTAACGTGCATCTGGGAGGCAGCAGGTGATGGCTGAAGTAGTTGGGCCCCTGCCACCCACGTGGAAGACTTGGATTGGTTCCTGGTGCCTTGCTTGGGCTTAGCCTAGCCCTTGCTGTTGTGGGCATTTGAGGGGTGAACCAGCAGATGGAAGATCTTTCTGTGTCTGTCTGTCTGTCTGTCTGTCTCTCTCTTTCTGTGTGTGTGTGTGTCATGGTCTGTTAAATTAAACTTTTTAAAGAGCTTTCTGATTTAGAAGGGCTGCTGTACATACAACCTCAGATTTTCTTAAGATAATGATGAAAATAGCCACGCAATCATAGGAAGGCTCCAAAGGAACTCTAAAGTCATCCTCCTGGACCACTGTGTGTCCTCCTTGCTGGCTAAAATCTTATGCTGGTTTTCAATGTAGGTTTCAAGGCATAGAATTACCTCTGTGCTTACAGCTGAAGCATTCTCGGGCATTGAGCTGGCAATGGCTTTTCTCTAAGTGTCCGCAGAAGCTCCGCTTTCCAGGCGTAGCTGATCCAAGGTTGAGCCAAGACCCTTCCAGACAGCAGCAAGGCTGGGGAGAGAGCTCTGCACAGAGGCCCAGTCTGTGGCCATCCTGGCAGGAAGTACTTGGTGTTTTCTGGAAGCTGGGAAAGCTTCCCTGCTCTGAGCAGGATTTGCCAAGAGGAAATGAAGGTGATCTACTGCTGTGTGGGGCCCACTGCCCAGAGGGCGGTTAATATATGAGTGTCATTTCTCAAAACCTCCTAAGAACAGGCTTCACTTTTGCGTGATGCTAGTGTAACAACATTATACTGCACTTGGGCTCAAGTCATATCCTATGCCAGTGTATCACATCTTACAAACACACACACACACACACACACACACACATACACATGCACGAACACAGAGCCAGGGAAAGACAGTGAGATCTTCCATCCACTGGTTCACTCCCCAGATGTCCACAACTACTGGGGCTGGGCAAGATCAAAGCCAGGAGCCAGGGAAAATCTGAGTCCTTGACATGGATGGCAGGGGGACCAAGTACTAGAGCCACCATGATTGCTTTGCAGGGTATGCATTAGCAGGAAGCTTGTATTGGAAGCAGAGCCAAGACTGAAATCCCTGGATGTCATATCTTAGAAGACATACAGGCCATCTCCTTGTGTGGATGCATTTCTGGTGAATTATCTGAATAATGAGGCAAGCAATTAAATTTTTCAGGATCAGGAAACTCCCAGTTTCCCACCTTAAATCTTTTGTGACCTCATTTTACATCCGGTTCCTTATCTTGTGAACTAGGAAAAAATGCAGAGCAACTAGGAGAGGCTTGGTGCTCTGTGGTGGAAAGAGTACATGTGGGTGGAAGGCACACTGCCTACCTCCAGCCTTTCGGCTCCAACATGCATTAGCCATGACTGTGAGAGAATCACTTTGGACCTAACCTGAAGGGATCCGGGCTAGTAAATCTCAAAAATGCCTTACAGCATGAACAAATTCTAAGTTTTTTTTTTTTTTTTTTTTTTACCCTTCTCTGGTTAAGTACACTTTTAACTCATTCTGTGGCCATATGTATTCAATTTAAAAACTCCCAGTCCCTGTACCTTTCCAGATATATCTCACTTTCCCAGTGATTAATCTTATGTGAGGCTCCAACTTGAATTACTTCCACACTTTCTATCTTCCTCTTTCATTGGGAAGCCAAGAACTATGTCCAGTGTGGTCAAAAAACACAGGATTACCTCATGCTGTCTGTCGTTCTGTTGTTTCCCTTCATTTAAATGCACCTCTTAATTAAGTACTAGTTGTGAACTGTAACTGTACCACTGTCTCTCAAACCTTTATCTGGAAATGCTTTTCTTCATATGCCAGACACTGCTTTTAATATGTCAGCCATATTTTAATATGCCAGTGTTTGTTGAAATAGGAACTGTAGTAGATTATACAGGGTTTTTTTTTTTTTTTAAAAAAAAAAGATTTATTTTACTTATTAGAGAGGCAGAGTTAGAGTTAGAGAGGTTTTCCATCTGACGGTTTACTCCCCAAATGGCCGCAACAACCAAGGCCAGGCCAGACTGAAGCCAGGAGCTTCTTCCAGGTCTCCCACGTGGGTGCAGGGGCCCAAGAACTTGGGCCATCTTGTACTACTTTCCCAGGTTCATTAGCGGGGAGCTGGGTTGGAAGTGGAGTAGCCAGGACTCGAGCTGGTGCCCATATGGAATGCTGGTGCTGCAGGTAGCAGCTTTACCTGCTGAACCACAACACCAGCCCGAGGATGGGTTTTTTAAATTGTTGATAAAGGAGATGGCATTGTGGCCCAGTGGGTTAAACTGCTGCCTGCAATGCCAGCATCCCACATGGGCTCCAGTTCAAGTCCTCGCTGCTCCATTTCCAATCCTGCCTCCTGTAATGTGCCTGCGAAAGCTGTTGTGGTAATCTGGGGCATGAACAAGCAGATCTGAAAATCTCTCTCTGTCTCTCCTTCTCTCTGTCATTTTGCCTTTCAAATAAAAATCTTATTGTTTTTTTTTTAAAAAGTTGCTGATAATGACTCAAAAATGGATGGCATACCCTGTTTAAAAATAAAATAGAATAAAAAATAGAGTGCACCTTATAAATGTAAATATTCTGTGAAACTTTTACTCCATTATAGGAGGAATCTTCAAAAAGTTCATGGAAAATGTGCATCATATTTTAGTTCAACGTTTCCACAGACTTCTTGAAGTTTGTTCATGTTGTATATAGGTACTTAAACATTTTTGTGAAAAAAAAAAAATGGATTTAAAAGATAAATTTTCTTGGGTGTAAAAAATTTGAAATACAAAGGATCCTCAAAAAGTTAATGGAAATGCATATTATGAGAAAAAACTATGCAGACTTTTTAAAGTATCCATGTAGCTGTAAATACGTATGGGACTGAGTTGGATATAAATGTATCTCTCTGATATATGTAGAAGAATAAAATTAGATCTGTACCTCTCACTATATGTGAAAATCAACTCAAGGTGGATCAAACACTTAAATTTAGGACCTGACACTCTGAAGTTGCTGGATGAAAACATAGCAAAACACTCCAAGACGCTGGTATAGGGAATGACTTCTTGGACACAGGCAACAAAAGCAAAACTAAATAGATGGGGCTATATCAAACTCAGGAGCTTTTGCACAGCAAAGGAAATGATTAATATAGTGAAAAGTCATCCATCAGAATGGGGAAGAAACATTTGCAAACCACCTTTCTGAGAAAGGATTAATAACCTGAATATATCAGCAACTTAAAAAAAACTCAACAACAACACAAAAAACCAGTTGAGTTGAGAAATGGGCAAACGATTTTAATAGACAATTCTCAAAAAAAAATACAAATGGCCAACAAGTATATGAAAAAATGCTCAACATCACAAGCCTTCAGGGAAATGAAAATCAAAACCATAATGAGATATCACCTCACCCTGTCTCAATGGCTCAAATCCAGAGCACAGAGCATAACAAATGCTAGTGAGGATGTGGGCAAAGGGGGACATTTGTACACTGTTGGTGGGAATGTAAATTAGTACAGCCACTGTGGAAAACTAGAAATAGACTTGCCATATGATTCAGCAATCCCACTACTGGATATACACCCAAAAGACTTGAACACAGTGTATCAGAGATACCTGTACCACCATGTTTATAGCAGCACTATTCACATAACCAAAATTTGGA
The DNA here is from genome assembly GCF_964237555.1 of Oryctolagus cuniculus. Classification (NCBI taxonomy): domain Eukaryota; kingdom Metazoa; phylum Chordata; class Mammalia; order Lagomorpha; family Leporidae; genus Oryctolagus; species Oryctolagus cuniculus. The sequence continues at coordinate 51,328,738 of NC_091433.1, forward strand.
ACCACCCAGGGTGTCCATCATCAGATGAATGGATAAAGAAAATGTGTTATATCCACAGAGTGGAATATTATTCAGCCATAAAAAAAAGAATGAAATTCTACCATTTGCAGCAAAATGAACAAAACTGGAGAACATCGTGTTGAGTGAAATAAGTTGGACCTAGAAAGACAAACACCACTTATGTTTGTTTTTATATGTGAGACACATATATATGTGTGACAAAAAAAAATCCTGTGTATCAGTATCGCTGCAAACACAGTTTTCTAAGACCTTGTTTTATATCTTTGTGAAACCAGTGGTTATGAATGTTGGGGCTGGCACTGTGGTATAGTGGGTAAGGCCACTGCTTACAATGCCAGCATCCCATATGGGCACCAGTTTAGGACCTGGCTGCTCCACTGCTGATCCAGCTCTCTGCTATGGCCTGGAAAAGCAGTAGAAGATGGCCCAAGTCCTTGGGCCTCTGCACCCACGTGGGAGACCTGGAAGAAGCTCATGGCTTCAGGTTTGCCCAGTCCAGTTCTGGCTGTTGCAGCCATTTGGGGGAGTGAACCAGCAGGTGGAAGATTACTCTCTCTCTCTCTCTCTCTCTCTCTCTCTCTCTGCCTCTGCCTCTCTGTAACTCTGCCTTTTAAATTAATAATTAAATCTTAAAAAAGAATGTTATACCACAATAGTTTTAATGATCTGTGATTACTTTTGTATAAAGGTAAAATGGTGGTTTTTCCATTCAATTATTGTTCATAGCCATAGTCTATATTCCCACTAAACTAGGGTCTTTTGTTTAAAAAAAAAAAAAGTACCTCTTCTGTATTCCAAGTAAAAATATTTGAAATATTTTTTTAAGATGAGGTTTTCTATATTTTCCTTGTGATAAAAATCACCTGGAAGGGACAGGTGTTTGGTGCAGTGGTTAAGTTGCACATCGGACACTCACATCTCACACGGGCGAGTGGGCCAAGTCCCAGCTGTACTTCATATCTAGCTTTCTGCCAATACACACTCTGTGAGGCAGCAGGTGATGGCTCGTGTACTTAGATTCCGGCCATCCCTGTGGGAGACCTGGATTAAGTTCCTGGCTCTTGGCTTGGGCCTGGCCCAGCCCTGGCTGTTCAGATATTTGGGGAATGAACCAGCAGATGGAAGATCTGTCTCTGTCTCTGCTTCTTTCTCTCTCTGCCTTTCAAATAAAAACAAAAATAAATGTTTAAAATTTGCTATAAACATTTTAAAAATCATCTGGAAAGCATATTCCAAAAAAAAAAAAAAAAAATCTTTGTCCCTGCCCAGATCTGCTGAAGCAGAATCTCTTGGGGAGAAGAGAGGAGTAGAAAGTCGACATATTTAACAAGTGGAACAAGTGTCCCAGGTGGTTCTCCCCTTCAAGCAAGTCTGAGAAACACCACCACACATATTTAAATACTAGTATGTCTAGATCATAGACTGTGTATCAAGGGCCAAATGTAGGATAGAAATAAAACCAAAGTGATGCAGGGTCCAGCCGATCCTGTAGATGTCAGTTAATTTTTTTCTGTCCTTTAGTTTTTCTTCATCTTTGAAAATCACTGATTTGAAAATGTAAGAATCTTTTCTTTTAGATGGAGTTCTTTTTTATTTTATAATTTTTTAAATCCTGTTCCTTTTTTTTTTAAAGATTTATTTATTTATTTGAAAGTCAGAGTTACACAGAGAGAGAAGAGGCAGAGAGAGAGAGAGGGAGAGGTCTTCCATCCAATGGTTCACTCCCCAATTGGCCACAATGGCTGGAGCTGAGCCGATCTGAAGCCACGAACCAGGAGCTTCCTCCAGGTCTCCCACGCAGGTGCAGGAGCCCAAGGCCTTGGGCCATCTTCTACTGCTTTCCCAGCCCACAGCAGAGAGCTGGATTGGAAGTGGAGCAACCAGGTCTCGAACCGGCACCCGTATGGAATGCCGACATTTCAGGCCAGGGCATAAACCCGCTGCACTACAGCACCAGCCCCATATTTTATAATTTTTAAAGCTGTATTTACTTGAAAGGCAGAGTTACAGAGACAAAGAGAGGGAGAGAGCACTCTTCATCCACTGGTTCACTCCCTAGATGGCCTCAATAGCCAAAGCTAGGCCAAGCCAAAGTCAAGATCTTCTTCCAGGTCTCCCACTTGGGTACAGGGGCCTAGCACCTGAGCCATCCTCCACTGCTTTCCCAGGCACATTAGCAGGGAGCTGGATTAGTAGTGGAACAACCGGGACTGAAACTGGCACCCATGTGGGATGTCCACACTGCAGGCAGCAGCTTAAACTGCTACGCTGCAGCGCCGGGCCCAAGAATATCGTAAGTGTAAAATATGCTTCACAGTTGTACACCAGGTATTAGTGGCGTTCCCCAATTCTCAGGATGCATCTTGAGATAGGGCATCTTTGGCACTGATGGAGGTGCTCAGGTGAGCAGAGGTGAGCACACCTGGTTTACACGGGCCCTCCATTTTACACCACAGCTGCCTGTGAGGTTGGTTGTGGTCTTAATTTGAGCATAACTCATGGGAATAAAACATTAAAATTATAAACCCCAATATGAAACTTGAATCCAGAATTGGAATGAACAGATTTTTCCTTTTGCTATTATCAGTGTTCCAGCACGGAATGTAAACATTCTACTAACATTGAACCCAGTTGGGTTTGTTTTCCATCTAGGTAAATACCAGGAAAGCAGAATGTTCTGTAGTGTGTTATCCATATAAATTCATATTCATCCTGGGAATGCCAAATATGTCTTTTCAAGGTCTGTTTTGATCATAAAATTTAAAAGACATTTTTTATTCAGTGGTGAAATCTGCATTTCAAAGTCAGCTGTCATCATCATGAGTTCAGTGAGGCCCAGGATTGCATACAGAAAACTGCCTGTTGCAGGTGTGGTCCCAGCATATAAATAATGTGTGCTCTTCAAGAATACACATTTTGGGGCTGGCGCTGTGGCACAGCGGGTTAAAGCCCTGGACTGAAGCACTGGCATCCCATATGGGCACCAGTTCTAGTCCCGGCTGCTCCACTTCTGATCCAGCTCTCTGCTATGGCCTGGGAATGCAGTGGAAGATGACCTAAGTGCTTGGGCCCCTGAACCCACATGGGAGACCCAGAAGAAGCTCCTGGCTTCTGCCTTCGGATCTGCTCAGCTCCGGCCACAGAGGCCATCTGGGGAGTGAACCAGTAGATGTCTCTACTGTCTCTGTCTCTACCTCTCTCTGTAACTCTGTCTTTCAAAATAAAATAAATCTTTTAAAAAAAAGAATAAATGTTTCATAAAAATTACTACACTAAATAATTATGTATATTTAAATGACAAATGGCTATAAAAATTCCAAAATATGAAGAACCTGCCCATGGATAATTAGGAAATAACTATATAGGAAAATAAATTTAATTATATTGCTTAATCTCAAAAAAATATGTGCTAGGTATTCATAAAAAAAAAACTAGGGTTGAGTTTTTAATTAGCCAATTTTTAAAAAATTATTTGTAGCACAGAAAATGTTTAGTGATACCACACTTCAATAAAAAAAGAAAATAATTTTGTTTCAATTGAAACTAAGAGCATATTAAAACCTCAGAGGATCTTGCAATTGAAATAAATATCTTTGAGCTTTTTAGAGACTGCTATATTTTCTTGTGATTTTTTTTCACATATTTTTGCCCAAATAAAATGCTTTTTGAGGGTACTTTACAGGTTCATGGGAAATGACAATAAAAGATGAGTTTATTTGCATACAAAATTTTTGAAATATGTATGTAGTTTTTTGTAGTATGCATTTTTCATGACCTTTTTGAAAGACCTCTTCTGTGTATGTATTTCAAAACAATATTTATACTAAGATTAATTCCATTTTTTACTATCTCTTTATATACCTCTGCTCTTTTTAACATGTTATAATGAGTACATATCAGCTGAAACATGTTTAACTACTTTTAATTTCAAATCAAAACGTCATGAAATGGTTTGAACAATTATTTAAAAGGTAGAGAACCATGTACCTGCTCATACCTTTTCAGTTTTATACCTTGTATTTGTATTACCTGTTCAAAAAGTGCAAATTTATAAATAAAAAAGTGAGGCAATGTCATGGCACAGTGGGGTAAGCCACCTCCTGTGACCACAGCATCCCATAACCTGCTCGATCCCTGGTACTTCCACTTCCCATTCGATCCCTGCTAATGCACCTGGGAGAGTTGCGGAAGATGGCTCAAGTGGTTGGGCCCCTGCTGCCCATATGGGAGACATGGCCATTGCCATGGCCAGTAGGTGGAAGAATGCTCTAGAAAGGAAAAGGAAGAAACTTGAGATAGTAGGTTTAGTTTGGATTTTGTAGACATGATAGGGTTGAAGGCTATTTGTAATTTTTATTGTAGAGATCTTTCACATTCTTGGTTAAATTTATCCTAGGGTATTTAATTTTTTGTAGCTATTGTGAATGGAACGGATCTTACATGTTCAGTCATGTCATTGTTTGTGTATATAAAGGCCATTGATTTTTGTATATCCTGAAACTTTACTAAAGTCTTTTATGAGTTCCATTAGTCTCTTAGTGGAAACTTTTGGTTCCCCTATGTATAGAATCATGTTATCTGCAAATGGGTAGTTTGACTTCTTCCTTCCCTATTTGTATCCCTTTGATTTCTTTTTCTTGCCTAATGTCTCTGACTGAAAATTCCAGGACTATATATATTGAATAGCAATGGTGAAAGTGGGCATCCTTATCTGGTTCTAAATCTTGATGGAAATGCTTCCAATGTTTCCCTATTCAATATGTTGCTGGGGCCAGCACCGTGGCTTACTTGGTTAATCCTCCGCCTGCAGCACCGGCATCCCATATGGGCCAGGTTCTAGTCCCGGTTGCTCCTCTTCCAGTCCAGCTCTCTGCTGTGGCCTGGGAGGGCAGTGGAGGATGGCCCAAGTACTTGGGCCCCTGTACCTGCATGGGAGACCAGGAGGAAGCACCTGGCTCCTGGCTTTAGATCGGCACATCGCGCTGGCTGTAGCAGCCATTTGTGGGGTGAACCAACGGAAGGAAGACCTTTCTCTCTGTCTCTTTCTCTCACTGTCTAACTCTGTCTGTCTAATAAGAAAAAAAAAATGTTGCTGGCTATGGGTTTGTCATATATTGCCTTGATTGTGTTGAGGAATATTCCTTCTGTACCCAATTTGTTGAAGGTTTTATCATGAAAGGAAGTTGTATTTTATCAAATGCTTTCTCTGCATCTATTTAGATAATCATATGCTTTGTTTTCTTCAATTTGTTAATGTAATACGTCACATTTATTGATTTGCATATGTTGAACCATCTCTTCATACTACGGATAAATCCACTTGGTCAGACGAATGATCTTTCTGATGTGTCATTCTGTAGTTCTCTTTCTTGTATTTTTCTGGTTTTGGAATTAAGGTGATCCCTGCCTCATAGAAGGCATCTGGGAGGATTCCCTCTGTTTCAGTTGTTTGGAATAGTTTGAGAAGAATTGGAATTAGTTATTTAAAAGTCTGGTAGAATTCATCAGTGAAACTGTCTAGTCCTTGGCTTTTCTTTGTTTGAAAGGTCTTTATTATTGATTCAATATCTGTGTTAGTTATTGCTGTATTTAGGTTTTCTATGTTTACATGACTCAATTTTGGTAGATTATATGTGTCCAGGAATCTATCCATTTCTTCTAGATTTCCAGTATGTTGGCATTTGTAGTAATTCTTTTTATTTCTGTGCTATCTATTGTTACATTTACATTTTATCTCTTATTTTATTGATTTGGGTCTTCCCCTCTTTTTTTAATTTTTTTCCAAAAATTAGCTCTTCATTTCACTGACCTTTTGTACTGTAGCTTTAGTTTCAATTTTTTTAATTTCTTCTCTAATTTTAATTATTCTTTTCTTCTACTAATTTGTGGTTTGGTTTGTTGTTGTTTCTCTAATCCTTGAGGTACATCAGTAGCTCATGTATTTGGTACCTTTCCAATTCCTTCATGTAGGTACCAACTGCTATAAACTTCCCTTTTAACACTGCTTTTCTGTATCACATGAGTTTTGATATGTCCTATCGTCATCTCGATTGGGTTCCAGGAAGTTTTTTTATTTCCCTTTTGATTTTTTATATTATCCACTTTTTAAAAAAAAAAAAAATTTTTTTTGACAGGCAGAGTGGACAGTGAGAGAGAGAGACAGAGAGAAAGGTCTTCCTTTGCCGTTGGTTCACCCTCCAATGGCCGCCGCGGCCGGCGCACCGCATTGATCCGAAGGCAGGAGCCAGGTGCTTCTCCTGGTCTCCCATGGGGTGCAGGGCCCAAGAACTTGGTCCATCCTCCACTGCACTCCCGGGCCACAGCAGAGAGCTGACCTGGAAGAGGGGCAACCGGGACAGAATCCGGCACCCAGGCCGGGACTAGAACTCTGTGTGCTGGCGCCGCTAGGTGGAGGATTAGCCTGTTGAGCCGCGGCACCGGCCTATGATCCACTTTTCATTCAAGAGGGTGTTTTTCAGTCTCCATGTGTTTGCAAATTTCCTAGAGAATCTTAAGTTGTTAATTTCCAGCTTCATTCCATTGTGGTCAGGAAAGATCCATGGCATGATTTCAGTTGGTTTTGTCGTTGTTGTTGTTGTTTTGTGAATTTGCTGAGACTTGCTTTATGTCCTAGCATATGGTATATCCTAGAGAAAAGTTCCATGCACTGGTAAAAAGAATATGTAAATATGTATTCTTCAACTGTGGGATGAAATGTTCTCTAGATATCAGTTAGCTTCATTTGGTCCATAGTGTCGATTAGCTCTGTTATTTTTTTGTTGATTTTCTGTCTAGTTGCTCTGTCCGTTGATAAAAGTGGGGAGTGGAAGTCTCCCATTACTGTTTTATTGGAGTCTGTGTCTCCCTTTATTTTCATTAATATTTATTTTCAACAGCCAGGAGCCCTGGCATTGGGTACATACACATTTATTATAGTCACATTTTCCAATTGAATCCATCCCTTAATTATAACATGATACCATTCTTTGTCTGTTTTAACAATTTCTGTGTTAATATCCATTTTGTCTGATATTACGATGGCTAAACCTGTTGTTTTTGCTTTCCATTAGTGTAGAATATCTTTTTGCATCCCTTTATTTTCAGTCTGCCTGTATCTTTGTTGGTGAGGAGTGTTTCTTGTAGGTAGAAAATAGATGGGTCTTATTTTTAAACCTATTCAGCCAGTCAGTATCTTTTTTTTTTTTTTTTTTTTTTTTTTTGAGAGGCAGAGTGGACAGTGAGAGAGAGAGACAGAGAGAAAGGTCTTCCTTTGCCGTTGGTTCACCCTCCAATGGCCGCCGCAGCCGGCGCACCGCACTGATCCGAAGGCAGGAGCCAGGTGCTTCTCCTGGTCTCCCATGGGGTGCAGGGCCCAAGCACTTGGGCCATCCTCCACTGCACTCCCGGGCCACAGCAGAGAGCTGACCTGGAAGAGGGGCAACCAGGACAGAATCCTGTACCCCGACCGGGACTAGAACCCGGTGTGCCGGCGCTGCAAGGCGGAGGATTAGCCTAGGAAGCCGCGGCGCTGGCCCAGTCAGTATCTTTTAATCTGAGAGGTTAGGCCATTTCCATTTAAGGTTACTATTGATAAGTAAGTAGTTGGCCCTGCCATTTCTTCATGAATATTCCTATTGTTTCCTTTATATTTCCTTTGTACTGTTACTGGTGATTTCCTGCCTTCACACTGCTTCACAGTGGTGGCTATGTTTCTATGTGTAGCACATCCTTAATCATCTTTTGTAAGGCTGGAGGAGTGGTGACAAGTTCTTTCAGTTTCTGTTTATTATGGAAGGTCTTATCTTGCCTTCATTCATAAATGAGAGCTTTGCAGAGTACAGTGTTCTGCACTGACAGACTTTTTCTCTTAAGACTTGGACTATGTCTCTCCATTCTGTCCTAGTCTGTCGAGTTTCTGATGAGAAATCAGTTGTGAGTCTAATTAGAGATCCTCTCCCAAGGTGCTCTGGCATTTCTTTCACACACATTCTAGAATCTTTTATGTTTTATTTTTGAAAGTTTGGCTACAGTGTGTCCTGGTGAAGATCTTTTCTGATCACATCTATAGGAGTTAGTTCTATATGCTTCCTGTAGATGGATGCCCCTTTCTTTTTCAAAATTGAGGAAGTTTTCTATAATTATTTCATTGAATGGGCCTCTTTGCACACCATCAGGAACTCCTTAGATCTGTATGTTGGGTCATTTGATAGTATGTTTTTAATTTGTCTAATTTCTTCTACTTTTTTTGGTCCGATGGAGCTATTTCCAAAGATTTGTCTCCTAGGTTGGATATTCTCTCTTCTGTCTTGTGAGGTCTGTTCAGACTTTCCACTGTATTTTTATTTGGTATATTGATTCCTTCATTTCTAGTATTTTAGTTTGATTTCTCTTCAAAATCTCTATTTTCCAGCAGAATTTTTCCTCAATTTCATATATGAATTTCTTAAGTTTTGAATTTGCTTCTCATTGCTTCTTTGTAATCCTGCTATCATTCTTTTGAATCCCTTGTCAGGCATTTCATCAGTCTCTTTGTCTTCACACTCTAATAATGAAGTGTGTTCCTTTGGGGAGTCATGTTGTCTTCCTTTTTCTTATTTCTTTTATTCTGCATTTATTTTTAGGCACTGGTGTAAATACTTGTTGGTTTTTTCCCCAATGGGATTTTTTTAAAAAAGATTTGTTTATTTGAGAGACAGAGTTACAGAAAGAGGTAGAGACAGAGAGAGAGAGAGAGGTCTTCCATCTGCTGTTTCACTCCTCAAATGACCGCAACAGCCAGAGCTGAGCCAATTGGAGCCAAGAGCCACAGCTTCTTCTTCTGGATCTGCCACGTAGGTGCAGGGGCCCAAAGACTTGGGCCCATCTCTGCTGCTTTGCCAGGCATATTAGCAGGGAGCCCTTCTCGGCTCTCCTCCCCTGGATTGGGAGTGGAGCAGCTGGGGTTTGAAATGGTGCTCATATGGGATGCTGGCACTGCGGGCCAGGGCTTTAACCTGCTGCACCACAGTGCTGGCCCCCTCTAATGTGTTTTACCCTTGAACTATGCCTCTGTTGGTTAGTGGAGTGTCTGCTTCTTCAGTGAATACCTGGAAGGGTATGCTGGGTGTAGCCAATGAGCTCTGGTCAGTGCTCAAGGGTGAGGTGAGAATCAAGGGTGATGCCCAAGTTTTGCATGGTAGATCTTCTCTATCATCAGCAGGAGAGAGGGTATGATCATGCCTGTTTGCCTGATCACATCCTCACCTCTTTTGTTCCAGGGTGATAAATGATCGGGGTTAGCCCACAGTGGGTACATCCCACGTCCACGCTGGTGCATGAACCACACTAGAGATCTTTGTGGTCCTCATTGTGAGCAAGGAACCCTCTGTCACAAACTACCTCAGGCAGTCAAGGAGCTCTGAACCTCTGCCGCCAGACAACGTGATTGTCCTAAGCCCCAGATACACCCTGTGCCCTATTTGCGGTCATGGATTTCCCACAGCCATAGCTTGCAAGGCTCCCACAGTCATGGGGTGATGAGTATCCCCTCAGCCCTGTGAGCCTGCTCTGTCCTCGGAGAGCAGAGATGTCCCCGGAGCCAGCCAGCTGTGGGTGCTCTGCCTTGGCAGTTTTAGCCCAGGAGCCTCTGACAGGTTGAGGAGATTGGAGAGCCCCTCACAGTCTTACATGGGTTCCCAGCCCCCTGTCAACCTCCCAGCCAGACTCAAAGCCTGTGGGTAACGCAGATTTTCCCCTCTGGTAAAATGCACTGGTCTTGCGCGTGCGCAAGCTCCTGCAGCCTCTTTTGCTGCCAAGATGGCGCTTTCTCCCTGCTGGTTGCCCGGGCTTTCCCTTCACTGGATTAGGTGAGTACCCTGGCCCCGGCTAGGGCTCCAGGTAAGACTAAGGTGAGTGTGGTCCGTAAGGTACTCCCTCAGGCAGTATCGCTGGTGGCTCGGCTGCGGCAGTCTGTTTTCGCTGCTGGCATCTCCTGCAGCCAGGGGCTGCAGCGGTTGTGTGTGGCGTCTGCACTCGCTGCTGTGCCTCCACACCTCCCACGCTGCTGCACAGCGTCCCTCTTCCTTCTGTAGATTTCCCATTGCGGACGGACGGCTCGCCAACTCTCCCCGGGGAATGCCCTTCTCGGCTCTCCTCCCCTGGTCACCAGCAGCACCCCTTTTCCCTATACAGCCATCTTGGAATCTGGATCGTATTTGCTACTTCCATTTTGCATTTCATGAACTTTTGGCAAACTAGTACTTTCTGATGAACGTTTTCGGTGGCAATTGACCTACCTACCTTTTCAGGACAGCACAATTTAGAATAAAAGAAGCCTAAAAAAAAAAATCCTCCTTGCATGTGGACACTAAGAGTGTTCACTTTTGGAGCTGGAGTAGACCTGAGGATTTAAATCTTGTGAAAGCACCTGTCTCACCCCTAAACGAGGTTACAAACAACTTGAGGGCAGCATCTAGGGATTTTTATCTTCATATCTGCAGCTACAGAACATTAAGACAGTGGACAGTGTATTCTTGGAAATAATCAAGAAGTAGATTGATGAAATCCAAAGGTTTTTATAAGCTGTTCTGGAAGGAAATTCCAGACTTGACTTCAAAAATCTTTACATCTTACAGCCGTTCAGTAACAAGTCCTTCCATTCACTGACCCTTCCTTCTCGCCTGCTGCACTTACTGACCGTAAAGTTATTCCTTCTGTTCTTCTAGAAAGATGGGAGACTATTTGAGCAACTTGTTGCATATTAATTTCTTTACATTTGTGTTACTTATAGCAATGTTTTTACCTAAATTAGCGTTTGAATGGAAGAATATTTAATATATATTGAATTGCCCTTTTTTCTTTATTATGCTAAGAGGCATATAACATAGGCTCTACCTTCTTAAATCATTAGTTACACTATATTACTGTAAGTACACACAGCATTATATGGTAGATCTATAGGACTTTTTCATGTTGCATGATAAAGCAGAATACCCACTTATCAGAAATTCCCCATTATCTTGCCTTCCAACCCTGGCAACAACTGTTCTTTCTGCATCTAAGTGTTTGGTTATGCAGATACTTCTTAAGTGGAGTCTTTAAGTGTTTATCCTTCTGTCATTCTTTATTTTTAACTAAATAATTTCAGTTCTTTCAATTTATCTTTATTAAACTCTCTTATCCATTTTCTGTCCTACAATGAACTGTTTTTCACATCCTGTTGAATAATACCCTGAAAGAATGAGGTCTGTGTTTTCATAACTCCTGCAACTTGAAATCTGTGTTAATATCTCTTAGAAAACAGTTTCCTTGACCTACATCACTGAGCTAACTTCTCGAAAGCTTTTGACCATTAAAGTCTTTCATGAAGGAACTTGATATTTCAAAAGAAGAGAATTCTTAGCTTTTTACCTTTAACAGTCTGCTGAGCAGATTATCATCAGCATGATCAGGGGGTGGGGTAAGGCTTAGTTAGGTGTGGGATAAAGCCCAAGGATGGAGTGAGAAATGGAGAAAAATGCAGTGATGCACATAGGGCATATTCCTTGACCATATAAAAATAGACAGATATGACCCAGTAAAGATACATCAAAAGCTATGTAGCTTGATAATATTTGGATACATTTTGAAATAGGGGGGCCCGGCAACGTGGCTCACTTGGTTAATCCTCCACCTGCGGCACCGGCATCCCATATGGGCACCAGGTTCTAGTCTAGGTTGCTCCTCTTCCAGTCCAGCTCTCTGCAGCTCTCTGCTGTGGCCCGGGAGGGCAGTGGAGGATGGCCCAAGTGCTTGGGCCCTGTACCTGCGTGGGAAACCAAGAGGAAGCACCTGGCTCCTGGCCTTGAATCCGTGTAGCTCCAGCCATGGCGGCCATTTGGGGGGTGAACCAACAGAAGGAAGACCTTTCTCTGTCTCTCACTCTCTCTCTCTCTCTCTCTCTCACTGTCTAGCTCTATCTGTCAAAAAAAAAAAAATTGAAATAGGTACACCCATTTTTTTCTAGAATCATGCAATAGACTTTATATTTCTAGAATCAGATTATTAAGGGGTATCTGATTATGAAGAGCAATTTTTCACTTTATTTATATTTTCATTTTTTTAAAATCTAAACATTTAAAGCTATCTTTTAATAGACAAAAATGTTTTTATTCCAGGGTAGCCCTTTTGCCCAGTCCTTATTTCCCTCTGGTATTGGAAGCACAAATCATTTCGCAGTAGACGTGCGATTTTCAGTGCTGACGGTCAGCTTGAGGGCAGCAGCGGTGCTCTGTGATCCTGCCAGTTTGCTCTTGGCAGGAGGTCAGTGAAGGAGTTTGGAAGAGAAGAATGTTATCTTACCAAACTATGTCTGTTAACATGGTACACAGTACAGCACTGCCAAAATTAGTGACTTAAAGCGGCAACCATTTGTTTAGTTCATAATTGTATGGGTCAGCCGTTTGGCTTGGCCTCAGTGGGGCAGTTCTTGTAGTCTGCACTGGGCTCAGCTGGTCTCGGCTGGACTCCCTCAGGATGGCTGTGGTCAGCCTGCAGATTGGCCTGGAATGAGTTAGTGAGGCTAGGATGGTCTCTTTGGGAATGGTGTCTGCCTGTTCCATGTGGTCTCCTCCCCCAGCAGGCTAGCACAGCCTTGTCCATCTGCAGATCGACCTGGGTTCCAAGAGACTGAGCAGAAATGGCAATTATCCTTGAGGCTTTTGGCTTGGAATTAGCCATAACATCACTTCTACCATATTCTAGCAACTTGCATGGGCAGTCAAGTTTCAAGGGCTGTGTCACTTAATGGAAGGAGCTGTGTAGCCACATTACAAAGGGCATAGATTCAAAGACATCATAATTGCAACCACATTTTACAGAAAAATCTGTAATATAGAGTCTTACTCTATCCAGATATATGATTTTATGCTACAATGAAGATAATTATTCAATCTAAAAACAGCTGATATACTATAGATAGAGCTTCCTTTTAATACTAACATCTCCTGTCCACAAAGCATTTACTACACTTATGCACTGTCCTAAGCACAATATGTCACGTCATAAGAATAGGTGGTTTTTAGGAGTGTCAAGTCTGGAGCCCAGCTTGGTTTGAATCCTGATTTTACCACTTACCAGCTAGGTGAACTTGGGATAATCAATCAGGCTTATTGTGCTTCAGTGTCCAGTCAATTAAATGCATTAACAATAATAATCACCAGGGAAGACATTTGTCAAAGCAGTTGATATGCCACTTGGGGGGCCCGTGCTGTGGCATAATGGGTAAAGCCACTGCCTGCAGTGCCGGCATCCAATATGGGCACCAATCAAGTCCCAGCTGCTCCACTTCCAATCCAGCTCTCTGCTATGGCCTGGGAAAGCAATAGAGGATGGGCCAAGTCCTTGGACCCCTGCACCCACATGGAAGACCCAGAAGGAGCTCCTGGCTCTTGGCTTCCGATTAGCGCAGCTCCGGCCGTTGCGGCCAGTTGGAGAGTGAACCAGCAGATGGAAGACCTGTCTCTTTCTCTCTGCTTCTCCTTCTTTCTCTGTGTGTAGTTCTTTCAATTAAATAAATGAATCTTTAAAAAAACAAAAAAAGATGCCACTTGGAATGAGACTGTCCTATATTGGAGTGCCTGGTTCTAGTCCTCGCTCCCCTGCTTCCAATCCAACTTCCTGCTAATGCCTCTGGGAGGCAAAAAATGGTGGTTCAAGTACTTGGAGCCCTGACATGCACATGGGAGACCTGGATGGAGTTCCAGGCTCCTGGCTTGGTCCTGGTCCAGCTCTAGCTCTTGGGGTCATTTGGGGAGTGAACCAATAGGTGAAGATCTCTCTTTGTCTCTCTTTGTCTCTCTTTCTCTTTCTCACTGCTGTTCAAATAAAGTAGAAAAATAAATAAATAAAAATGTAATAATAACTACCTAACTTGTAAGGCTGACATAACAATTAAATCATATTAATCTATGTTAAGTGTGATGATGGTACCAAGTTATAGTAAGGGCTTTTAGCTATTGTCATCTTCATCATCCTCATCCCTCATGGTGGTTAATTTTACATGTCATAAATAATGCAAGCCTGTAAGGAAGGCTCTGTTGTTATCTCCATTTTACAGGTAAGAAGTTGGGGAGATTGACCAAAGTCACAAAGCCAAGATGTGGTAGGACCCTTATTCCAGCCCAGACAGTTGCTTTGAACCTGGGCTTTTCATGCTATGCACCACTGCCACACCACGTATCATCTGGAGTAATTATCTGCAGATCAGATATTTGCAGATCATGTTCTTTTTTCCCCATTGTCAGCATTTCAGGAAATCTGCATTCAGTTGAGCAGAAGTGAGAGGCAGCTAGATTGCATAGGAAGAACTTCCACATAAAATCGATTAAACTCGACGGGAGCATCTTCCACATGTGAAGTGCAGTTATACACTTGCAGACACATCATTTTGTCTTCATGGGTACCCCCCACTAGGAATATATATCTCCTTTTGTAGATGAGAAAACTAATATTTCTCTTTTTTTTCTTTTGTTTTTAACACTTCTCTCTAAAATCACTGAGGCTAAGATACAGGCACCCGATGTTGGAGTACCAGGGTTCAATCCCAGCTCAGACAGCTGAGTCTAGCTTCCTGCTGTTGCTGACCCTGGGACACAGCATGTGATCGCTCAAGTCACTGGGTTCCTGTCTCCCACATGGGAGATCTGGATTGAGTTCCCTACTCCCAGCTGTAGCCAAGTCCAGGCTTATCCCAACCCTGGGCATCGTGGCTATTTAGGGAAGTGAACCAGGGAACAGGAATTCATTCTGTTTTTTTCTCTCTCCCTTTATCTCCCTTCTTTCTTCAAATAAAAAATTTTATATAGGTTTTTATTTTAACCAAAAAAAGCATTATTATCCCTAAAACTGCTGCATCAAATGTAAACAGTTTCGTTGTGACCACTTTTGTGAAGCAGTTCTGTAGTAATCATTCCCTAATGTGCTTGTTGTACAAAGAGTGTCTGTGGCTTCGTTCTGACGACTCACTCTGTTGTCTTCCCCTCCAGAGGAGATCTGCACTCTGGTAATCGCTGAGACTTTTCCTGAAGATGCAGGCATCTTTACATGCTCTGCAAGAAATGATTACGGCTCCGTAACCAGCACTGCCCAGCTGGTTGTCACCTCCGGTATGTGGAGAGTCAGAAATGAGTGGGTTCTGTTCCCAGGCCCTATTGCGGTTGGCCACAGCAGAGAGGAGCTGTCCCAGGAAGGAGGCTCAGCCTTTAGGAATGCGCCACCGCTCAAGGAGTAGCTCTAACAATCAGATGGTTCATGGAGAAACAAAAGGCCTTGGGGGAGGGGGCAGGAGGGAGTGAGAATGGAGGTGACAGACAAAGAGGTAATGATCCTGTGGCGAGGGGAGGGAGCACCCATGGGGCTCTTGTTAAACTCCTGCAGTCTTAGTCTTGGAAACAATGGAGCTGGTTTCTAAACATCTTCATGATAACCTAGAAACAGATTCGCATCCAAAGGCCACTTCCAAATCAGAGGTGCAGTCGCTGTTCTTAGCAGGGCCAACCCCTGAGATCAGGAGATACCTGGACAAAGAAATCCCTGTTCAGTCTGCTATTGAAATCTCTGGAAAGCTAATGCAAGATAAGCCCACTGTACTTCAGAGAAGCTGTAAGGGTTACATTTCATGGATGGATCTATGAATGACAGTATTTGAGGGTACTTTTAAAAGTTCTTGGAAAATGGAATTAAAAGGCACATTTATTTTGGTGCAAAAATTTTTGAAATCCATACATAGTTTTTTCATAATACAGATTTTCCATGAACGTTTTCAAGGCCCCTTGTATAACTGTGATATGGAAAACACAGCAGAATGTTGTATTATTAAAACAGATACTCAAACATGCATGAATATTTTCTAAACTAAACTTGCCACTAGTTAGAGTGATATGAAGCAGCTTCTTTAGTTTTTATAAGTTTTAGTTTACTATTTTTTGCTATTACCAGTGGGTTTACTTTAGCTTACTTTAATGGCCTCAACTCTAATAATCATCTTACCGGCATTATTTAAAAATATCTCTTTAGCCAAGCCTGGCACGTGGTTAGATACATAATGGGGAGTCGACAAATAGATTGTTGGCTGCAAGAGATAGATTTGGAGAGAACAATTGAATTGCACTTAGATTCCTTAGATCAAGAAGTTGGTGCTAGGTGGCAGCAGAGGCACAACTAAAACTGCTTAGGGATGTTAGCGTGGCCACTGTAAATGCTTTGCGTCTTAATTAAAAAGAAAGATTAAGGTCCATCTTTGTGGGGAAGTGGCTGATATAAGTGAGAACTTAAAGTGTGAAAAGGGAACCCCATGGTCATCACTGGCATTACAGAGCAGGAAGGATCCGAGTATGTTGAGTTGACTGGGGGATTGTCCCACTGAATGGCTGTAGCAGTAGTGCAGTGCACCAACAATGTGGCCCAAATCCTAGCCTCCTTACATCTGAGTGGCAACAATTGGTGTGTAATAGTCCCCATTTTCATCTGGGGTCCATGTGTGATGGCCAAACATAATCAACAAGTATTTTTGAGTGTTCCATTTACGTCAGTGCACATTTTTGAGTGCAGACCGGGAGCTCTCTTGGCTGCTGGGAAAGGTGAAGATTCCCAAAAAGATATAATCTCAAGATGCTTTCAGTCCATTGAGGGTTACAAATAAAAATCTCTTACATTGTGGGGCGGGGCTCATCTGCCTGCATCCAAGGCCTGGAGCATTGCAGGGGGTGCCCCTACTCCCCCCAACCCTGGCCCCACCTGGCTCACTCCTCTAGAGGGTAGCTGGCACCACGTGTGGTCCCTACTTCTCATGATCAACATGAGTGTGTGTGTGTCTGTTACACGGTACTCCCAGCCCACTCTGGCTGCCAGAGGCTCGCCATCCATCCATCCCTCCATCCCACCCAAACAAACCAAAAACAACAACAATAAAGTCTTAAACTGAGCTATAGTTGGGACCATCATCTGACATGGGAAAACATATTCCAGGACATTATGAGACATTTCACTTGGACTCAGAGATTGGTGGCCTTTTTTGGCTTTAAAATAGAAAGAATATTCACATAAAAGTTTTGCAGCTTAAGCCAGTGTTAGTAGAGACAGATAGGGTCTTCAGTCAGACCTGTGGGGCTGAAATGTGAAAGGACAAGGTTCTAACTCAGAGTGATTGTGTTGTGATTTTTTTTTTCCAAGTCCTAGCTTTAGCTCCTATCTGGAATGTGTTAATGGCTTGGTAGGTGATTTTTCCACATGGGAGCTCAGTTAGGCAATGGAACAGGTAGCTGTCACTCAGAACAAGCTTGGAAGAGCCAGGTTCTCCAGCTGCCAGTGCGCTGCTCCAAATGAGGACAGCACGGCCACCTCACCTCTAACAACGGAGCAGTGCAGCAGTGCAGGAGGGTTTGTCCAGAGATGAATGAAAGTGCAAGAATCACCGGTTGAACTAGCAGGAGCATCTCATTGTTTTTCCCTCCCCTTCCTCTTCTTTAGCCAACTCTGAAAACTGTAGCTATGACTCAACGGGTGAATCCAACAACGACCATTTCCAACACTTTCCACCTCCCCCTCCACTGTTGGAGACAAATTCCTTTGAGTTGGCTTCGAAGAAACCATCTGAGATCCAGCAGGTGAACAGCCCAGACTTGGGACTTAGCATGGCAGCCCTTCAAATGCAATTCAGTTCTGCGGAGAGGGAAACTAACGGTGTCCATCCCGGCCATGGAGTAAATGGACTGATGAACGGCACAGCTAACAGTCATAAATCTCTTCCAACGCCAGCTGTCCTGCGTTCACCCACTAAGGAGCCACCACCTCTGCTTGCCAAGCCCAAACTGTGAGTACTTCTGCATGGTTTTCTAGCACTTTCCATACCCCTGCTGGATTTCCTCTCTGGTTAGAAAAAATGATTTGCCTGGACTCAGGGATGGGGCATGTCACCTCTTCTGCAGACAGATTGTCCCTGACTCATGCAAACCTGTGGCCTCTTGGGTCCTTCAAAAATAGAAAAGACACCCCAACATGCAGAAGATGAGTAGAAAGTTTGGTTAAATCTGTTGTTCGCTAAAAACTGTAACTGGTTATGGCTATGAAAATAGCTGTGAGCAGTGTGACCTTCGAACATGATAGCCAGAGGTAGCCACTCCCCAGAGGGGACGGAAAAGGGGACTGCCTGCTTTGATTGTAAAACATTTCCAACTGTTTTCAGCGTAACCGTCAGTGAGGAGGTCTGCTCACTCACTCAGGGATAAGCAGGGCAAGTCTAGAAGCTGAGGATAGAAATGCAGTGCTGATGTTGGCCAAGAGGGTGAGAAGAGGGCCCTTCGTGGCACAACCCACTTGGCTTTGGAATTCCATGGAATGGCATATTTCCCTGAGTACCACCTTCATACTTGATTTCCATTATTTTCCTAGGATGATAAACCTTGCCTGAGCTGTTTCCCTTGGCACCACGCAGCAGAGTTCTGTTATGAATGGAGCCATTACAGTGTCACAGAGAGGCAGAAATAAATTAACCCAAAAGGTTCTAGCATAACAGACCTTGAACTACTGACCTGACGCAAGTCAGTGGAAACATAAGAGTCATATAAAATGTATAGAGCTTCTACCAGGTCATGTTTCCATGAGAATGAATTTTCTGGAATCTAGGGAAGCCCCATCTATTTCTGGTGTCTTTTATTTGATATCTGGTGTCTTTTATTTGGGGCAGGAAGGGTTTCTTTAGGATAGAAGTCATTTATTCTTTGCTGCCCTCATCCTGAACAGCCTACTGTCTTCAGTTTATGAACAGCTCGCTTGTTAGTAATGTGAGATTATATAAGATATTTTATTAGAATAAATTCTTCCATGTGTACATCACTCTTTTTTACTAAGGGAATGGCATGAACATTATTAGAATAAGCAAATTAAAACCATCCAAAAGAATACCTTCACAAAACAATATACAGTCTTATAGAAACAGACTTCTGAACAGTCTTGTTGTTGCCATTTCAAAAATCTATTACTATCTCATTTTATCTCTGGCTTTTGATTGAGTCAGTGGGGCTACTAGTTTCTAGAGTAGTGTGCAAGGTCTGGTGAACACTCAATACCCGTGCTCCAGCTCCATCGATTGAACAGGTAAAATGCGTTTAAAAAAAAATGGTGGCCTTAAAAGAGATTTATACTCTGGTAGCAACCAGCCCATAAAATTAATTGCTGCTGCTGACTTCTTTCATGTTTGCATTTTGAATATGTATTTGCAATCCTTTTAATGAAACAAGGAATCCGCTCTCCTGGGAAAGCAAGGGAGGCAATGGGTTTAATGGCCAGGACTTGACTTTCCTCTTGATTAAGTGAAGTGTATCTACTATAATGGCCATCATAAATTGAGTATAAATCACAGGAGAGTAAACATGAGGAGCTGTTAACAGGCATTTACAGCCCTTCTTATCTCCGGAGTTTCAACAGCTCTCCAGCTTTGAGCTCTGCTTTACAGTGATGTTGCTGTGTCTGGTGGGGGTGGGGAAGCGTGTCTACACAGGCAGACAAAACAACTTGGTGGTGGTGAAGAGGTGCATAGCTTAAGCACAGGTTTGAAGAGTGACCTCATGGTTTTCTTGTGACTCAGATTCTCAATACAAGATAAGAGGTAGGAAAAATGAATGGCAGTGTTTGAAGTTCGAAGGAAGGGGTTCTCCCCTATCACGAAGAAGTTTAGGGAAAGGCAAAACAGCTGAACACTGAATCTGTTAGCTTAGAAATAGCCTTTCCTTGTACGAGCATTTACTACTGTATTTTTTCGCAAATCTTCATGTGTTTAAATATATCCTTAGAGCATTACTTCATGATTTTATATTGTACATTTACCTGCCATTTAACTTGGTAGAAAATTATATGGGATGATACTTCTATATGTTAATTTTTAATTTTTATAACATATCACACTTCATTGGACTTCATTTTCATTACAAAATAAATGGGACAATTCAAACAATGCAGATACCATCAAAGAAAGAGTCTGTACTCTTTGCTTCCCCTCTTCCAACCCACCCACTTGAGGTAACCAATGCTGTTGATTTGCTGGTTGTTTCGAAAGTTCTATCCATTGATTGAGAAATGTTATTGAGTGGCATCTGTAAATAATTTAGAATGGCATCTAAATTATTGATAATTAATGACTACAGGTAGCTGCCAAGTAAAATCATTATACATGTCTTTTTATTTCTTTTCATACAATAGGGGGAAAATGGCATTTTATTAGCCTCTAAGATTGGCAATGGAAAACTATGCCTTGCTCTAATCTTTACTTGTCAGCCTATGATTTTGTCCTCTCGTAGAAGGAGAGACATATTTGGGGTTCTGTGGCATTTCATGCATCTTCCTGATTTGTAATCAGACTAATAGGAAACATTTGGCAGAAGACAAATATTAGGAATTAAAACATTTATTCCAACAATGAATTAATCTGAAATGGTTTTTTTTTTTAAATTTCAGTTCTTGGGGAAAAATCATTTTTTAAAAAAATATTCTACGTTTTTTTCTGTCTCAATTCCAACACCAATCATCCAAAGAGAAAAAAATATCCACGATTAAAGCAAAAAATAGAAATGTCATGAACACTTTCTTCGGAGTCCAACCCATATTCAACAAAAATCCTTTCCTTTCCAGTAGACTTGCCACCAACCCATATGCCCAGCTGAGTCTGTCTTGCCTGTCATGAGGCCGAGTTTCCTGGCCCAGGATCATGGATAGATCAACCTCAAGTTCTGTATCCCTCAGTGTCCCTCAGGTTTAAACTGAGTGTAATTAAATGTAGGCCATTTGATAAGCTCCAGGTGCCCTGCACTGTGGATTTGTGGGATGCCTTGCCACTTGTCAGGGAACCATGAAGTCCACTTAACTGCTACCCAAGAAAAAATATTGTTATTTCTGTGACTCAGTGGCTGACGTGCACCATCTACAACAGAACAAAAGAAACAACATGGTGCTTAAATCATATTTCTTATTAGAAGAAAACAAGGGAATAAACATAAACCAAACTTAACAATTTGTTGTCTTTTCCTTCTTATGAGTGCACCAAATAAATCTGTTGCTGCCTTTTCCATACAAATGATGCCTGAAGATTCAAGACAAATGTAGGGGTCAGTATAAAAATTTCAGATTCTCTTTACTCCTGTAACACATATGCACACACACATACAGTCCTCCAAGGCATGCATATGATGGAATCCCTAGGAATAAGCCATATAAGAAAACTGATGAATGCTAAATTTATTAGGTGAATTGCAAAGTGTTTAGAAAAGCATGCTCCTATTTTTCCCCTCAGCTCACCTCCTTAATTAAATCAAACAATATATAAACAACAATATACTGTTTTCAAGCTCTTTTTATTATTTCCTTTTTAATATATTTTCCCTTTGTCTCGTGGGAGGAGGTAGAACATACCTGTAGAAGAAGCAAAATGGGAAACCACATGGGAGATTGCTGAAGGATGAAGCGATGGGCAAGTCCTTAAACTCAGGAGCAGGGCAGATCAGCAGATAAAAATAGGCTTATTTGTCACTCCAGTGCCAAATATATGCTTTACCATGGAAGTCCATGCTTTTTAACTGGGAAGATAATAATGAAATGACTTTACAGTTTTTCCATGCTAGATCAATAACTCTTATTTTAGTACTTTCTCCTTCCCTTCTCTAAAAAATAATTATTTCCTATTTTAAAAGGATGATATTATTTCAAATAGAGTTAGCATTTCCACAAGAACAGATTTTACTACTGTGTCTGCTTTGTTTCATGTCCACCCTTAGATACCAGTTGTTCCAGTGGATCTTGTCTCAAGGGAGGGGCATGTCCTCAATTTATTCTTACCAGGACATTGGGGATTTGGGTGACACCCCAGTCCAGTGGTAGGCTGACAAAAAATAAAGCCACATCTTCATGAAAACAAGCCTTAATTCCCTAGAATTAGGGAAGCATCATTGTCTTGCATATGTAGGAATGAGAGAGAAGAGAGGGAAATAGCAGCCTGTGCTACTGTTTTCATTGGTGCTTTAACTGTGTCCGATTTTCTATATTTGGAAGTTACATACTGGTTCTCCTACACTCCTAGACACAAATTTAAGTACAAGTTGTTCCCTGGCTCAGACTGTTCTGCTCCTTGGAATGTTCTCATTCTAATGACTTCTTGTTCTTCAAATCTCAACTTAATGTTACCACCAACCCATACCACCCAATTTAAAGCAGTCCTCTAGCCATCCTCCAATAAGTCACCCTCCTTCATGACTATATCCATGTCCTGATTTCTGATAGTTACTTGCTGGCTTTTGGGCTGGGTATTGCTTTCCCCCAGTATTATGACCTAAGCTTCCAGAGAGTGGGACCCTTTACTTTCTTTTCTCCTTGCTTTTCCATAGGCCCTAAAATGGAAGGACCTTGTTATAATAAGACTAGACAAATGGATGTTCAAAAATATTTTTGAATGAAAGAGGCAAGACAAAGATCTCCGCCCCGTTTGTTCTTTACTTTTTACCTAGATAGACCACAGGGCTTCTGTCTTCAAACCTCACGCATTCTAGAGTTTTCCCATTGTATCAGTCTTTTCCAGCTGACATCATTTATCTTGTAAACTGGATGAACATAAAGAATAGGAATCCCAAGGGATGGATAAATTTTTCTAGTGTAATTCTGAGTTACTTAATTTGGGAACACTTCCAACTTCTTCCTCATTTCTCCGATGTCCTCACATGATTAACATCTTGCTTTAAACATTATAGAGGGGCTGGCATTGTGACACAATGAGTTAAGCCATCCCTCCCAACACCAGCATCCATTGTGAGAGTGCCAGATTGAGTCTGGGCTACGCTGCTTCCAATCCAGTTTGTCACTAATGCTCTGGGAAAGCAGTGGAAGATGGTCCAAGTACTTGGGCCCCTGTTAGCCGTGTGGGAGACCAGGATGAATGGCTCCTGGCTCTAACCCAGCCATTTGGGGAATGAACCAGAGGATGGAGGATCTCTCTCTCTCTCCCCCCCACCCCCAGCTGTCTCTCTCTCTGTCTCTCTCTCTTTCTCTCTCTGTGTGACTCTGCTTTTCAAATACAGAAGTCTTTTGCAAAATAAGTATCATAGAGAAAATGAGACATTTGGAAGGGCTAAGGAGACATTTAACTGTTTAGTACATATTTGCAGTGTCAGTTGGCCACAGTACAAACTGCAGTTGCAAGGTATGTGTACTTGACGTGTTAACACCCCCATCAGATGTCAGACGTGTGATGAAAGGCTAAGAGCTTCTGTGCTACTCCCTTCCTGTCCTGTTTATGTTGGACTGCAATGCCAATGCCAATGTGTGGCTTGGGCAGCATAACTTAGAAAGCTGAACATTTTTCCATTCTTTAACCTCTACTAGGTTGGGTTCAAGATCTCACCATGTTACTGGGTGTCATTAGAAAACAAGCAGTTTCCTAGATTCTGTTGTTGTGTTGACCTTACCTCAGAGATTTGTTTGTTTGTTTTTTTTTTTTTTAAAGCAAAGCAAAACAAAAATCATAAAAGACAAAGCGAAGGTAAAAAACAATTTGGGACAGAATAAGTTACAAAGTGTCAGAGAGACATAATCATGAAACAATGATAAGGAAAATGTACAGAAACATATTTAAGAGCTAGTACATTTTTCGTTTCTTCCCTGATAATTAAGCATCTGGAAACTGTTGGGTCATGATGGATGCAGAGAACCCAAAGATGAAAGAAACAAGAATAATCTGTAATCTAATGTCTCTAGAACATAAACATACACATGTGCATAAAATCCTACACATCTTTTAACATTACACAAATTTGTAGAAGAATGGCCAATTCTTAAATGAGATTCAGTGTAACCCATATGCCTTGTCTGTCAAAGTTTCGGAGATAAACCATTGTTTTGTGTTTTATTAATTCTGGAGAGTTCCATATGTATCAGCTTCCATTACTAGTTAAATAATGTTCAGCATCTGCTAAGTATAGTCAAATAGAAAGTAATTCAGTAACAGGGAAAATACAAATTATGGAATTAGAGGTGCCTTCAAAATAAGGGATTAAAAAATAGGACAGAAAGTGGTTTTTTCAATTCATTATAAAATTACACACACAAGCAATCAGCAGACACATTGGTAGATGATAACTAAGGAACGTAGGGAAGGGACCATGACATGTGGGATGTCGGCTGTCCACCCCAGAGCATCCAGCCCCTCTAAGCCTGTTCTCCTGTAATGTGAGACATGACACAAATCTGGCTCCAAAGGCTCATGTCGGCGGGAGCAGGAGTTGCCCTGTGGGGCTGTAGGGCAGAGGCAGGAGTCAGGCAGGGATGCGTCTGGGAGAGGCCAGGCTGGAGGAACTTGGTGATCACAGTGTGGTGGAGAAGGACTGTGAGAGACACCATGGCTGCTCTACAGGGGGGCCGGAGCTGTGGGGGGCCGGGGGGTTGGGGGGGCAGACCTGGGCTGGCTTGCAGCTGTGCTTGGCTATGCAGATATGGATTCTTCATGAACACAATGTGATGATGACTTTGCATGAACAGTGTTGGTGTTGGATCACTTTGAAAAAGAAGCCCCTCCCTGAAATGGAAAGTCTAATCAAGGAACTTCCTGAAGTATGAAACTTGTAACTAAGGAATAACATATTTGATGTATTCTTCCTCATGATTTTTATGGGAATGTTGACTCTGACACTGTGTCAAATTCTTAGGCATTAGGATAATAATGTGTTGCTATGCTAGTGTCTTGGTGAATGTAATGTTTCATTTCAGTCCCAGAAGAAGGCTGAGTCCTTATTTTTATGGTTACGCATCTTGTTTGGTATCTAGAATATACTTAGAAATACTTGTAGACACCATATCTACATTTCTGTGGTGCTCAGCCATCCATAATACCCTATGCCCATCTCAAACAATAGACGTTTTACATGACATATTATATGATGATGCAGTTTTTCCTCAACATTTCCACCTCATCTTGCTAAATGTGTGTAACAGTGCCTTTGGTAATTACAAAATGAGTTGAAAAAATAGTTTCCATAGAGGACAGGGACTTTTTATTTTTAGAGGGAGACAGCTAAGCTCAGAGATAAGAGGAGCCACATATGAAACATATGCTCAGAGGTAGCTACGAATTTGACGTCAGAATATTAAAAGTGTAGTTTTAACTGAAAATATTAGATAAAAATATATGCAGCTTACTATTAATTTTATGAAAAGTAAATTATAAATAATTCACTAACTAAAATATGTATTGTGTACTAGAAGGAAATAATAATCAAGATGTTACCAGGGGCTCTTTGGTGGGATTTTGAGCAGACTGTGTTTTCTTATTAACTCTCACCCATTTTCCAACTTTTCCATTCCCGCTCCTCCATTGGACCTCAGTGCATTTTATTCTCTGTAGATGCTTCCTGCTAAATAACAGGTAGCCAAGCTCACTGCCTGGTACAGTTGGAAGCAGAAATCTGATTCCAAGCGCTCTCATCTCCCCTCTTGGAACTCCTCTCTTCTCCCAGAAAGCAATGACTTGGAAACCAGGATTCCGTCTGGATTGTTAGCGCCTATCCTAGAGAATGTGCTGTATTCCAAGATGACTTGGCCTCTCCACACACCCTTTCTTGTAACCATGCCAGCCCTACCCTACACATGACTCCCATTCCTTCAGTCATACATGTTGGGATGGAAGTGATGTGAATAAGCTAATTGAAAATTTTAAAACCCCAAAGAAGCCAAATAGTTTAAAGACCACCATTTCATGCATAATCCATACAAGGCCTTCCACAGAATGTAAGATGAAAATTTCTCTTTGAGCATCAGTGGTAAAGGAGGGAAGATGTGGTGAAAGAAAGATTGAGATTCTGGCTCTCGTGACATGACAGTATTGTCAGGAAAGTGTGCAATGAAGGCATCTCCCGAGTGAGGAAGCACAGTTATGATAACCATGGGATTACAAAGAGGAAAAAATACCGGGAAGAATTATGAGGAAAAATGAGGGCTATCAAGACATAAATATATTTCCTAACAACAGTGAGAACCCATTTGCAATTTGAGAAGGAAAACTCAGTGAGCATGGCTCTGTGACTTTTTCAGCTGCACTCAGCATTCAGAAGGTTCACACAGGGCACGCAGTACATACTGGCACACTGAGGATACTGTAACATGAGGGGTCTTCGAATGGTCATGTACATGCATATTGTGAAAAAACGGTACATAGATTTTTAAAAATCTATGCACCCAAATCAACTTACCCGTTTTCCAGAAATTCTTGAAGTACCCTCATATTTAATTTGATGATCCTTGAGAAGTACTGAAATCATCTTCCAAGCACTGTGTAGGGTTAGAAAAGTAAGTAGATTAAGCCAGATCAAGGCTTAAGAGAAAATAGAAAGGACCCATGAAAATGGAAGGGGTCAAGAAAATGGAAGTTACACCCAAAATGAAAATGACAAAAGGGAGTGTGAGATAAGGAAGTGTGGAAAGAGAGCAGTAGTTTGACCAAAGAAAGGATTCTGAAAGTTCAAAATCTTCAGGAAAACGCCTTCTAAGTGATAACAGAATGTAAGATATAGCTGTTGGAGTGGATAGTTCAAGTGGAAGTTCAGGTCACAGGACTATAGAAAGCAGTGAAGAATCCAGAAAGTCAAGACATTACAAGAAACATGAATATGGATGGTGGCCAAAGGTGATGGCAGAAAACCAAATGCTAAATAGTGAAGCAATTGGAAAAAGTGAGGAAATGACCAAGGTTGTTGGTGACAAGTGGGGAAGAGGGTGATTATAGGTGGAGCACATAGACTTCAAAAGAGAAGCAGATTCTGAGTGCTGATGGCAGAGCTGTTGCTCCGCGTGTGGCTTTGGGAAAGCGAGAGCTCAGGGAAGATCGTGATGAGGTTAGCTACACCGTCAGGGAAAGCCAGAGTTCAGTAAGACGAAGCGCTGCCAATGGGAAAGTTTGAGGAAGCTGAGAATTTGGCTGGAAACAGTTAAGGAATCCCACAGGTAGTGGAAGGGATTAGAAAAGGGACCTCGGGGGGAAGAACTAGAAGGGGAAGAAGAGAGCTGTCCGGGACGGGGGGGGGGGGGGGGGGGGGGGGCGGGGGGCGGTTACATCTGAGGAGGGAAAGCTAGGGACTGATGACATCATCCTGGGGATTGCGGCTGGGAGCTCAGGAAGTGTGAGGGAGATTGTAGCTGGAAGCCAGGGGAGCCATGTGCAGTGTAATTCCCACTTCTTCAGTGCCCTGTATCCCCGTCACATCGCAGCACCATGAGCCATTTTGCGGTTACTAATTTCTATGCAAGACCCCTGACCTGGGCTTTTGAATAAGACTGTTTCTAGTATGTGGACATTTTAAGATGATTATTCTCAGTTAATGATGCTCTAATTCATATTTATTGAATTTCATTTTCTATCTCAACTTGTACTACTGGAGAATTTATTTCTGTCTCTGCAGACTGGTAAACATTAGGCTGCCAATTTTTTACCATTGATTTGTTTTTTCTGTAAATGTGTAAGCTTTTCATTCAGACTAATGCATCACCTAATGGAGAGGACATTAGTAACAGGGAGGTTTATTTTAGTTGGTTTCTATTACATGTCTCAAAGCAGAGGGAGGGTTCATTTTCTCAGCAGACTTAAGAATGACTGTTGCCTTACTTGACTAACGTTATGATTATATAAACCTTGTGGATAACACTGGAGTCAATGTAGTTTTAATTTTTAAACCCTTTCCATATATGATAAGGAATGAACTAGACATTTTTCATTTAATTTTAATAATGTATATTTTTAATTTGATAAAATGCATAGATTTTCATGAAACAAGTTGACTGGATAAATCACATGATTTTTTTTAAAGATTATTTATTTGAAAGAGTTAGAAGGAAAGAGGGAGGGAGAGAGAGAGAGAGATCTTCCATTTACTGGTTCCCTCCTCAGATGGCTACAATAGCCAGGATCCTGTAGCTTCTTCATGGTCTCCCACATGGATGACAAGGGAACGAAGCACTTGGACTGTCTTCTGCTGCTTTTGACCAAGCCATCAGCACAGAGCTGGATCAAAGTGGAGCAGCCAGGAAATGAACTGGCTCCCATATGGGATTACGGTGTTGCAGGCAACATCTTTACCTGCTATGCCACAACACCAACCCCTCACATAAATCTTAGCACACCTATCAGCTTGATCATTCAAAAAGAATATAAATTACTTGTGACCAAAACCCCAGACTTTGCTGTTGGAGTATATAAGGGTACCTCAGATAATTTGTAGGAAATAGAGTTAAAATATAAATTTATTTTGGCACAGAAAAATTTGTAGTCCATATATAGTTTTTCAAATTTTTTTAAAGGTGTATTTATTTATTTGAAAGGCAGAATGAGGAAGGGGAGATTGACTGAATGATAGATGGATGGGTTGAGCCATCTCCCATCTGCTGGCTTACTCCCTAAATGCACACAATAGCTGGGGATAGGCCAGGCTGAAGCCAGGAACCAGGAACCCAAGTATTTGTGCCATCCTCTACTGCCTTCCAGGTCCATTAATAGGAATCTGGTTTGGAAGCACAGACTACTTGGGACTCAAACCAAGCGTGCAGATGAGGGATGTGCGTGTCTGAGGCACACAGTATCCATCCTAGTTTGTTTTTTTGGAATATACATTTTCCATAAGCTTTTTGAAGACCTTTTGAACAGTAGTTCCCCCTTACCCACAGGGCTTATATCCCAAGACTGTCAGTG
This sequence comes from Oryctolagus cuniculus, assembly GCF_964237555.1. Taxonomy (NCBI): domain Eukaryota; kingdom Metazoa; phylum Chordata; class Mammalia; order Lagomorpha; family Leporidae; genus Oryctolagus; species Oryctolagus cuniculus. The sequence continues at coordinate 51,357,482 of NC_091433.1, forward strand.
GGTGACTGAAATGCAGATATTACTAAACCCTATATAAATGATTTTTATATGCATACACAACATTAACTCTTTTTTTTTTCTCTTAATTAAGCCCTTATGTACTGTGGCCATAAGTGTTCTAGTTTGAAGTGTGGCAGCACAACAGTGTGCATTTCCTTTTCCTTCTGAATGACTTCACAGGTAGGAGAACCATTCGTACCACGCATCTCAGTAACCTCAGCATACAATTATTGTTCTTCGCTCAGTCAATCAATAACTTTCACCTTTTCACTTGAAAGAGGCTTTTTATGGCTACTCTTTGGTTTATCCGAATTGCCAGCATCATTACTCCTGGTGGTTTGAGGCCCTTATTTAGGGTTCCTTGAACATCTAGTCAGTCTGCTGAGATGGCTGCAAAGTGACCAACAGGCTGGCAGTACGTACAGGGTGAATACACTGGACAAAGGAATGACTCATGTTCCAGATGGGCAATTGTAAGGTTTCATTATCTTTTTCAGAATGCCTGTCATTTGGAACTTATGAATTGTTGATTTCTATAATTTTCCATCATGCCATGGTTGACTACAGGTAACTGAAACCAAAGAAAGGGAAACCACCAATAAGTGCAGTCTCCTGTGTGAGGCTCTTGCCTTCTGACCTATGCATGGGAGGTGCCCTGGTAGAATAATACTGACCCTGCTTTATCAAGGCTGTGGGAAGGATGTATATGGGCTGTGAAGGTTTTTGACGATGCCTTCAAAATATGTACATTTACTTAATTTTCCTATCTCCAGTCCCACTACTTTATGCCATCTCAACTCGGAAGTCCTGAAAATATCTTTGCTCTGCGCCCTTTTCCGTTTCACAATGTTCTCCAGGTCTGTTATGCTATTTAGATGTAATGACGTATGATGTGCATAGTAGGCAGCACTTGAGGGACTCCAGCTGTGGCTCCCTCATACAAAGCTAGTAAGACAATTGAATGCCTGTAATACTATCCCGCTATTTTTACTTTATATGTTGAGAATCAGAAAGAGTAGGGGCAGCTATCAGGTATTCTTTTTAGCTCAGAGAAGTTTATAAATAGGTCAAATATGGGTAATTATATGCCTGAGCCACAATTGCAAACTTGCTGCTTTCCTAGTAATTGCCATTAAATGTGAAGGTTGTGAAAGATTTCTGGAAAGACCACAAATATTTTCTTGCCCTTGTTTCTGCCTTTGTTGAAATAGTTCGTATGCCATCTGGTTTCAAGGATGTATCATTATGCTCAATAATGTTTGTAGAAAAAAAAAAGCCTGAGTACAATGCAATGAAAAATAAGAAATGTCTTTTGTTCTCTGTAATTTCTGAAATAGAGCTTGTATCTTGGATTTCCATACAGTTTTAGCTTTTGCGGTAAATTCTTACTCCAAATGACTGTGTTTTCATGACTGCTACCTTCCTTTCCTTCGTAATTCTTGCTTTCTTCAAAGGGCAGCCTCTGTAACATAAATACATTGATCTTTATTCTATCATAAAGCAATTTGCAAATATAGGAGAGGTTAATTTGTGTTGAAGTTTTCCAGAAAATCAGCAGGAATTGTAAGTTATATTTGTTCTCATTTTATCTTTGAAAAGCAGAAGTATATTTAGTTATTGTAATTATTAAGATTTTTGTTACACTAAACAGCTGTCTTACTGGAGAGAAATACAAAGAATTTTTATTTTAACCAAAAATTTGCAGGGGGAGGTTTCTAGAAGCAAGCAAATGGTTCCAGGTCTTCACTCTCTGAGGACCACTGGCCCCATTTTGATCCGTATATCGGCTAGAGAGATTTACATTTGCTTCTTTTACACTACAATGAAAGACCAAAAACTGCCTTTCTAAGATTAAGTTTTATTTTACACTCTGGATGATAGTAGTAAATAAATTAGAATTGTATTCCAGCAAAAAATGGAAGTAAAACTGGACAAAGAAGATGCCCATTTTAAGTCTTGCCTGAATTCTTTGTCCTTTTAGGTAGAACAAAGGAGCCCACCAGCTGAATTTGTCTCTGGGGTTTTAGACTTTATCTGGTGTTCTGTTGTAAAATACTATTTTTTAATTTAATTTAATTTTTTAGATTTTATTTATTTTTACTTATTTAACAGGTAGAGTTAGACAGTGAGAGAGAGAGACAGAGAGAAAGGTCTTGCTTCCCTTGGTTCACCCCACAAATGGCTGCTATGGCTGGCGATCAGAAGCCAGGAGCCAGGTGCTTCCTCCTGGTCTCCCACGCGGGTACAGGCGCCCAATCACCTGAGCCATCCTTCACTGCTTTCCCGGGCCACAGCAGAGAGCTGGACTGGAAGAGGAGCAGCCAGGACCAGAACCTGGCACCCATATGGGATGCCAGTGCCACAGGCAGAGGATTAACCAAGTGAACCACGGCGCAGGCCCTGTAAAAAATTATTGTGCATTTGCTCTGGACCTGGTGTGGCTTCTAATCCACTCCTTCTCATACGCGAGTATCTTGGAGTGGATGAAATGCAGGCAGGCAAATACTCAATCCTTAGCCTTGGTTCAGCTCAGCTTCCAAACACATAAAGTGAATTCGAGTGGACCTAGGAAAGATCGAGGACAACCAACCTCTAGAGATCTTGGGAGGCCATCCTATATGGCTGAGTCTGAGATTGGCCTGAGTTTAGCAGCCATTTTCTTAAGAACTTGAACTCTGGAAAGTTTCCAACACTAACTCCAATTGTTTGGATGTGTACAGTCCACATGGTCTGGTATAGATCTAATTTCAGATTATAGGACAGGGTAAAATAACCATACTGCACTGTTAACTGTATTCCACTTAGTTATGAGCAATCTGTCAGATATAAATCCTAGATCAACAAGGTCATTTGTCTTCCTAGTGACAGGTTTCTCCTGTGATCTATTTTCAAATGAAAATTTTTAAGTACTAACATTTCTTATTCTGAGAGAACAAAATATGTTCATTTCTGTGTTCTCGTTGACTTTAGCATGTACTTCAGTATTTTGCTTAAACAGAAAATTTTCATGAAACTTACAGAAATTAAAAACCACCATGTATAGTCCTAAGCCAAGAATCTCTAACTTGTGCTGGGTGCCCCACCCCTGACAAAGGCAAGTCATAGGTTTCTGATAGAAGCAATTATTGCCATCCTGTGCTGGAATTAAGAATACATTCTCTGGAGCCAGCCCCGCGGCTCACTAGGCTAATCCTTCGCCTTGCGGCACCGGCACACCGGGTTCTAGTCCTGGTCGGGGCACCGGATTCTGTCCCAGTTGCCCCTCTTCCAGGCCAGCTCTCTGCTGTGGCCAGGGAGTGCAGTGGAGGATGGCCCAAGTGCTTGGGCCCTCCACTCCATGGGAGACCAGGATAAGCACCTGGCTCCTGCCTTCGGATCAGCGCGGTGTGCCAGCTGCAGTGCGCCAGCCGTGGCGGCCATTGGAGGGTGAACCAATGGCAAAGGAAGACCTTTCTCTCTGTCTCTCTCTCTCTCACTGTCCACTCTGCCTGTCAAAAAAAAAAAAAAAAAAGAATACATTCTCTGACATTTTTCTTGCATAAATTCATAGCCACTTCTTATATAAGTTGAACATATTTTATACTAGCATGTCAAAATAGGAAACTATTTGTCACATAAAATTATTTCAGAGACTTTGTATAAATCTAAGTGATCCCCATTAATGATTGAAATATTTTATAAATGATGTTTATTCATTCGTTTCTTTTTACTTTTCCATTCTCATAGAATTTTTGCCTAAACAATGAACTGTCTGTATCCCTGCCAGATCTTATTGGGATCACAGTGCAGCTAGTGGGCATTCTCTTAAACATCATTTTTCTGTTCATAATACAGGAAACCCCCTCTTGGAATTCCCCCACCATCTGTTCCATTCTTGATTAACTTAATGCACTGCTCTTCCCCTAGGATTTCTTTTCATCCTGGGAGTACTTTTCACATTTTTCCTATTGTGGTTCCACTGATTCCTAAACACCATATATTTAATTTTATATTTTATTTTTTTTCATTTATCAGAAACAATGCCCTCCAGTAGCTTCCGAGAAAGGGATACAGAACACATTAAGTTTCTAGACCCTACTTGGCCAAAAAATGTCTTTATTCTGTTCTCACGCTAAAGGGGCAATTTAGCTGGGTTTGGAATTATAGGTTTTTGCAAAGAATTTTGAAGAAATTGCTTCAGATTCCAGTTTCTTCTATTATCCTAGCAAAGCTTAATACCATCTGATCCTTTAAATATGACCTATTTTTTTCATTCTAAAGATGTGTAGAATTTTCTCTTTACTCTTAGTACTCTGAAATTTTGTGATGATATGTAATATTTTTAGAGAAGACAGGCTGGAAACTGTATATGCTCTGAAAATTTTATTATTTTAATTTCCTCTCCAATTTTCTGTTGTCTTTTTTTGAAATTTGTATTATTGTGATGTTAAAGCTCCAAAATTGATATTTTCACTTCTTTCTTTTTTGTTTTGTATGCTTTCTGAAGATCTCTTCACCCTTGATTTCCACCTTTATGTTGAATTTGTTACTTCTGTCCTTGTATTTTTAATTCCCAAGATTTTTTTCTCATTCTCTATTGTTTTTTTTACAGCAAAAGTTCCATTTCAGGAATGCAATGGTGTTCTTTATCTCATTAATTATTGAGTCTTTGGGAGAGAGGCCTGTTGTCATTTTGTTAGTTTTGTTTTTTCCCTATTCCCTGTACTGTCTCTATTAATTAAAGTTCCTTTTATTCTATATGTGTGTTTGGACCAAATTTCATGCTTAGGGATTTTATAAGTTTCTCATGAACTTTGGCACAAAGTAAGTACAAGTTGATTGGAAACAGTAAGCTTGGTTGAGATTTGTCAACTGACAAACTTCACCCTAGGATTAGGCATGGACCCAAAATTGCCCGGATAATCAGATCTTTTCTCCTGATTTAATCAATTCATTCATTCATATATATATATATATATAGAGAGAGAGAGAGAGAGAGAGAGAGAGAGATTCAGTTGGTATGGGCATTTGCTGTAGAGGTTAAAACGCCAGTTGGGGACACCCGCATCCTGTATCAAGTGCCTGGGTTTGACTCCTGACTCTGCTCCCAAATACAGCTTCCTGAGAGGGTCATCCTGGGAGGTAGCAGGTGATGGCCCAAGTAGTTGGGGCCGTACCATCCACAAGGGAGACTTAGATTGAGTTCCTGGCTCCTGGTTTCAGCCTGACCAACCTCAGCTGTTGTGGGTATTTGGGGAGTGAAGCAGTAGGTGGAAGATTCATTCTCTCTCTCTCTCTCATTCTCTCTCTCTCTCTCATAAATACATACGTACATGCATACATACATACATACATTCAGAAAAATGACAGACAATCAGCTACCTTACTTGGGCTGATGGAGGATGGAGGGCGGGGGAGATCCTTGCTGACTGTGGGGAGAAGGAGACAGGCTTTCATAATTTATGTAGAGATGCACACGTTTCAGACCTCACCCCAGCTTCCCAGCCTCTTCTCTTGCCCCTCAGGTGTTTCTGGGCCTGCAGTTGTTCTGGCTGTCTCCACAGAAGTAGCCTCCCATCCACAAGGAATGGGCGGGGGGTGGGGCCTGACTGTACTTCTGCAGACTTTCTGCCAGTCAGGCCTCTCCCTCACCTTCAGAGGGGTCCAGGGACTGATAGGGTCCTTTTTTGGTTCACCCTCTTAGGCATTTGGGTTTCTGCTCTCCTTTCCTGGGAGGTCAGTGACAGCTCATCCATTAGTTTTCAAAGGTTAACTATTCACAGTCTTTTTATTTTTAACATATATTTTTGTTTTCAACTGACACATAGTAATTGTACATACTAATGGGTACAATGTGACATTTGAATACATGTATACAGTGTGTAATGATCGGATGGAGGAGACTGGCATATCCATCACTCAGACATTTATCATTTCTTTGTGTTGGGAACATCCACAATCCTTTCTACCAGCTATTTTTGAAGTAGGCTATTAATATGTCATCAGCATTGTTACTCCACTCTGCTATAGAAGATTAGAAATTATTCTTCTGATCCAACTGTACCCCTGATCCATTAGCTTTTAATTTCAATGAACTTAAAAGGTTTCTATCCTTTACTTTCATCTTTTCAGGATCTTAGGAAGGAACAAAAATAAGCACATCCATTCAGTCTACCATGTTTATTAGGTATCCATTTATGACTTCTTGTTTTGTTTTAACAAAGATTTTTTCCAGAAAGAAGTATGGAACAGAGACAGAATCCCCACCACTTCCAAGCTCAGTGATCCCTGGGTAGGGTACTCAGTGCTCCTACATCTCAATTTCTTCTTCAGTAAAGAATTGTGACAGTGCCTTCCATACAGAATTGTGGTTGCTTGAAATAGTGTGCTAACAGCTGGCCCCATGGCAAATTCTCCATTTATTTTACCTATCATTGTTTCTGTGGTTAACAGTTAACTTGACTCTGAAATAAGCAACTTACGGTACTTGCAAAAAATTGCAATAAATTCATTCCATGTTGTGCAGATTTTTCTTCCTCCACCTTCAAAAAGTGGTAAGGAAAAAATGTTAATAGCTAATTGCTGACTTGTTACAAGAAGTTTTTTTTTTTTTCATTCACATTACCCTTGTGTTCCTGGCAATGACACACATGAACTCCAGTGAGCTGAATATCAGAATGCGGGCAATGCTCATCTCAGACTGCAAAAGGCTGATAGACAACTTGATCTTTTGTGCAAGTTTAGTTATAAAGTCATGCTGAAAGCACTGTTAACAGACCATTGGGAAAAGCATTTTGTGATGCATGTTATACATTGATGGCTAAAGGCTGAAAATTAATGCTTGCTTGTTATGCTTTCTGCTTGGAAATACTAAAGCCCTGTAAGCATTTTGTTTCAACAACCAAGTGAGGTATTATTAGGGAGATGATTCTAAATTCACTCCAGCTCATTCTGTGACAGAGAACTGTGCAAACTAACAACATGCCTGTTTGAGGCATCAGAGGAATCCCTGTTGCACAGTATCTTGTATGTGTACACAGAATTTCCAAAGAACTCCTGACATTTTCTTGTCGAATTCCTTGGAGTTCCCACTTCACCTTTTCCCCTCTTGTTACCAGGTAAATGTGAGTGATTTAGTGCTAAGTGGTAAGTAAGTTACTTTTTTAAAGTTTATTTTTACAATTTAACTTTATAAAAATATTGTGCCACATTCATTTCAAATGTAGACATTATATACATACACATGTATCATTTTTCTTGAGAATAGAGATATTAATATCAGAAAGTGAGGAATTCATGACAATGTTTGTAATATGGTGAAAGAAGGGTAGGGTGTATGTCAAGAACATGGTTTGATTCAATGAAGCAGTATTTATATTTATAACTTAGACCAAATGATATGATGTCCACACAAATTTTATCTCGTAACTCCCACAAATAAGAGAAAGCATGTGATCTTTCTGATTCTGTCTTATTTTACATAGCAGAATGATCTCCAGCTCCATTCATTTTGTTCCAAATGTCAGGATTTAATTCTTTTTCATGACTGAGTAATATTCCATCATGTGTGTATACAACATTTTTTTTTCAGTCATTAGTTGATGGCACATTAGTGCCATTAGTTTATGGATATCTAGTTTGATACCTTAGCTATTGTGAATTGGACTGCTATAAACATGAGAGTGCAGGTATCTGTTTCATATGTTGATTTAGTTTCCTTTGGATTATGTTCCCAAGAATAGGGAATCTGGGTCATATGGTAGACCTATGTTTACTTTTCTGAAGAGTCTCAATACTATCTTCTGTAATGGTTATACCAGTTTACATTCCCACCAGCAGTGTATTAGGGTACCTTTTCCACATCCTTACCAACATTTGTTATTTTGGGATAATAGCTTTTCTAACTGGAATGAGGTGAATGTATCATTGTGGTTTTTTATTAGCATTTCCCTGATGGCTAGTGATCCTGAGTATTTTTTCATGTGTCTGTTGGATATTTGTATTTCATCCTTTGAAAAATGTTTGGGGTCGGCATTGTGGCGCAGCTGGTTAAACTGCCTACAATACCAGCATCTCATATGGGCACGATTTTGAGTTCCTGCTGCTCTTATGGTCCAGCTCTCCACTAATGTGCCTGGGAAAGCAGTGGAATATGGCCCAAGTCTATGGGTCCCTGCACCCACGTGGGAGACCTGGATGGAGTTCCAGGCTCCTGGCTTTAGCCTGGCCCAGCCCTGACTGTTGCAGCCATTTGGGGAGTGAACCAGCAGATGGAAGATCTCCCTGTCTCTTCCTCTGTGTAACTCTGCCTTTCAAATAAATAAATAAAACATTAAAAAAAAGAAATAAAAATCTGTTCATATCCTTTGCCCATTCCTTAACTGGATTATTTCTTTGCTTAAAGTTGAATTTCTTGAGCTCCTTATATAGTCCGGATATTAATCTTTTATCCGAAGCATAGTTTGCAAATATATTCTCCTGATCTGCTGGTTGCCTCTTCACTTTGTTAATTGTTTCCTTTGCTGTACAGAAACTCCTTAGCTTGATGCAATCCCATTTGTCAAATTTTGCTTTCATTGCCTGTGCTTATGGGGTCTTACCCAAGAATTCTTTGCCAGGCTAATGCCTTGCATTATTTTCCCTATGTTTTCCTGTAATAGTTTGATGGTTTCACATCTTAAGTTTAGATCCTTGATTCATTGTGAGTTGATTTCTGTATACGGTAGGGGTCTCATTTCAGATCTGTACATGTTTAAAACCAGTTTTCCCTTCACTGTTTGTTGAAGAGACTGTCCTTTCTCTAGGGAATGATTTTAGCTCCTTTGTTAAAAGATTAGTTGGTTGTAGATGTAGGAGTTAATTTCTAGGGTTTTTGTTCTGCTCCATTGGTCTGCATGTCTGTTTTTGTGCCAGTACCAGGCTGTTTTGATTATAATTGCCCTGTAGAATGTCTTGAAATCTGACATTGTGATGCCTCCAGCTTTGTTTTTATTGTTTTAGATTGCTTTGGCTATTTGGGATCTTTTGTGTTTCCATACTAATTTGAGTTGCTTTTTCTGGTTCTGATTTTCCACACGGGCCAGGGATGGGAAGCAGTAGGGAAGAGGATGGCTCTCAGTTCTCGTGGGACTTGCCTCCTGATTTCTAGAATCCTGGGGACTGTCTATCCCAGCCGCCCTGCCCCACTGTATGTGACGGAGCAGAGTGCTGTGTGGACCTGGGCTCTGGCCTACCTGCCCCGCTGGGCCCAGCCAGAACACTAGGGTTCATGCTTCCCTGGTCCCTGGGCCCCTTGAATGAGGACAGGCAAGGTCTTCTCGTGAGGGACTCCCCTCTCAAGATGGTGCCTCCACACCACCATCCCTGCTCTGAGGAGTGGGGGAGGGAGCCTTTTGCATCACCCTCTGAATTCTGGGAGTCCAAATTTTCCAGGGAGCGCTCCTCATTGAGCTGCTGGTCCATGGTGGCAGGATTCTTCTCCGGGACAATCGCCCAGGTGAGAGGTCTGTGCGGGTGGGTTCTGCCTGCTCTCTCCTGCTTGCTCTCCCCTCAGCCACAGGGCATCCCCTGGGCCAGGTCACAGACACCTCTGAGATTAGCCTTCTTCTCTTTTTCCTCTCTCCAAACTGCTGTGCCTGTTCTGTTTGTCCCACTGGATTCCTACCTCTCTGGCACCACCGCTGGTGCTGCTCCTCCAGCACCTGTACACACAGCCGCTTTGGAGTATTTTGATGGAGGAGGAGGCAAACTCTGGCCTTCTCTATATGGTCATCTGGAATCCCTCATCAGAGCTAAGTGATTCAAAAAGCAAATCTGGAGATGATCTATAGGAGGCTTGAGTCATTGTATGCAGGAGAAATTTGATATGTAAAGGTGGGGGTAACCTCAGAACAACTTGCATTGATAAGGCAGGTGTCCTGTAGCTTTCCTTAGAGAACAAACCAATCATTCCTCCACATTTATTTGCTTTTAGGAATGCTCAGAATATGCTGGGTTTATTGGAAATTTAAAAAAAAAAATTCTTTAAGGCCAAGCACCATGACCAGAAAAACATCGGGTGTTTAAGAAAGGTTTTAAAAAGGTAAAATAAATAAAGGGGTCAAAGTAGCAATTTTTCCTTTTATTTTCATTTTAAATTTTTACTTATTTTTTAAAGATTGATTTATTTTGTTTGAAAGTCAGAGTTATAGAGAGAGAGGGAGAGGGAGAGAGTGAGAGAGAGATACCTTCCATCTGCTAGTTCACTCCCGAGATGGCCACAACAGCTGGGGCTGGCCTAGTCCGCAACTAGGAGCCAGGAGTTTGTTCCAGGTCTCCCACATGGGTGCAGGGGCCCAAGCACTTGAGCCATCTTCCACTGCACTCCCAGGCACATTAGCAGGGAGCTGGATTGGAAATGGAGCAGCTGGGAATCCTACTGGCACCCATATGGAATGCCACCTCGCAGGCGGCAGCTTTATCTATTAGGCCTCAGCACAAGCCCCTATTTATTTTCACTGTATTTGAAAGGCAGAGGGACAGACAGGCAGAGATCTCATCCACTGATTCACTTTCCAAATGCCCATAGCATCCAGGATTGGGCCAGCTGAAGCTAAGAGCCGGGAACTCTACCCAGGTCTCCTACGTGGATGTCAGGAGCTCAAGTCCTCGAGTCCTCGTCTGCTGCCTCCCAGGCTGTGCATTAGCAGGAAGCTGGAATCAGAAGCAGATCTGGGACTGGATCCGAGGGACTCAGCTAGTATAGGGTGTGGGCATCCCGAGCAGCATCTCAACCGCTGTGCTGCATACCCGTCCCCTAGTCTTAGAGTAATCAGTGCCTACTCAAGCCGAGACTACCCAAAGGCCAGTGAACATGGCAAGCCGACCTAGACTGTTGTGTCTGTCACTTTTTTCATCACTACAAGGAAATTCCCAAAGTAGGCTGACTTTGTGAAGCAAAGAGGTTTAGTTAGCTCACAGTTCTGGATCTTCAAGATCGTGCATCTGATGAAACCCTTCTTGCTGGCAGATTCCTGAGGGGCACAGCACATCACTTGGGAAGAGACAGAGAACACGCATGTGTATGTGAGGCTCTTCTGGCTTCCCCTCTTAAAAATCATGGGAGTTGGCTGGCGTCGTGGCTCACTAGGCTAATCCTCCGCCTGCAGTGCCAGCACCTCAGGTTCTAGTCCCGGTCGGGGTGCCAGAGATTCTGTCCCAGTTGCTTCTCTTCCAGTCCAGCTCTCTGCTGTGGCCCAGGAGTGCAGTGGAGGATGGCCCAGGTCCTTGGGCCCTGCACCTGCATGGGAGACCAGGAGAAGCACCTGGCTCCTGGCTTCGGATCAGCACAGTGCACCGGCTGCAGCAGCCATTGGGGGGTGAACCAAAGGAAAAAAGGAAGACCTTTCTCTCTGTCTCTCTCTCTCTCTCACTGTCCACTCTACCTGTCAAAAAAAAAAAAAAAAAAAAAAAAAATCATGGGAGCTCCACTGTTAGCACCTTACCTAATCTTAATCACGACCTGTCAGTAGATTAAGTTTCCATATTCTTTTTTTTTTTTTTTTTTTTTTTGACAGGCAGAGTGGACAGTGAGAGAGAGAGAGAGAGAGAAAGGTCTTCCTTTTGCTATTGGTTCACCCTCCAATGGCTGCGCTGCAGCCGGCGCACCGCGCTGATCCGATGGCAGGAGCCAGGTGCTTCTCCTGGTCTCCCATGGGGTACAGGGCCCAAGCACTTGGGCCATCCTCCACTGCACTCCCTGACCACAGCAGAGAGCTGGCCTGGAAGAGGGGCAACCGGAACAGAATCCAGTGCCCCGACCGGGACTAAAACCCGGTGTGCCGGCGCCTCAAGGCGGAGGATTAGCCTAGTGAGCTGCGGCGCTGGCCAAGTTTCCATATTCTTAATACCCCAGAGGAAGGGGTTAAATGTCAACCCGTGAAGTCTTGTGGGGCACTCAAACCATCGTCAGATTAGAGCATTCTGCCCCCAAGATTCACATCTTCCTCGCAGTGAAAAGTGGTTCTTCAACTCCCCAGGAGTCCCAAAGTCTTAGTTAATTCTAGCATTAACTTGAAAGTCCAGACTCGTCTGAAACCCAAGGCAAACTCCTTATAGTCATGAGCCTGTAAAATCAAAACTGATTACCCATGCCCAGTCTGTGCTGGAGGGACAGAATATGCAAATGGGATTCATCAGAAGATTAAAATAAATGCCATAGGTTTATTTCTATATAATCTGTTAGTGTGCTCTTCACAACTTGTTATTGACTCTATTACACTATTTTGAAAAAAAAAAAAAAGGCCTTAATTAGAGCATTATCACATAACCAGGAGCTACACTTTCAGTGATGTAATAGGTAAGAAAAGTCAAGGAATTGTTCTTCAGTCTTTTTTTTTTTTTTTAAAGAGTTATACATAGAAGCCGGCGCTGCGGCTCACTAGGCTAATCCTCCGCCTTGCGGTGCCGGCACACCGGGTTCTAGTCCCGGTGGGGGTGCCGGATTATGTTCCGGTTGCCCCCCTTTCAGGCCAGCTCTCTGCTGTGGTCAGGGAGTGCAGTGGAGGATGGCCCAGGTGCTTGGGCCCTGCACCCCATGGGAGACCAGGATAAGCACCTGGCTCCTGCCTTCAGATAGGCACGGTGTGCCTGCCACGGTGGCCATTGGAGGGTGAACCAACGGCAAAGGAAGACCTTTCTCTCTGTCTCTGTCTCTCACTGTCCACTCTGCCTGTCCAAAAAAAAAAAAAAAAAAAAAAAAAAGAGAGTTACACATAGAGAGAAGGAGAGGCAGAGAGAGAGAATCTTCCATCTACTGGTTCACTCCCCAGTTGGCCGAAATGGCTGGAGCTGAGCCAGTCGTAAGCCAGGAGCCAGGAGCTTCTTCCAGGTCTCCCACATGGGAGCAGGGACCCAAGGAATTGGACCATCTCCCACTGCTTTCCCAGGCCATAGCAGAGAGCTGGATTGGAAGTGGAGAAACCAGGACTTGAACTGGTGCCCATATGGGATGCCAGCACTGCAGGCAGTGTCTTTACCTGCAACACCACAGCGCCGTCCCCTGTTCTTCAGTCTTATAAAGAGGAACTTTATATGGGACACAGAAAACCACAGTAGAAACCTGGAGTGGAAAGAAATGTTTTCAGACCTCATAAAAACATAAATTCTTGGTATTTGTAATTTTCCTCTTTTTTAAACTGATGCTTTGACATGTTGAAGATTTATTTATTATTTGAGATGGAGAGAGAGAGAGAAAGAGATCTTTAATCTACTGATTCACTTCCCAAATGGCCACAGTGGCTGGGGCTCAGCCAGACTAAAGCCAGGATCCAGGAGCTTCTTCCAGGTCTCCCACATGGGTGCAGGTGCTGAAGCACTTGGGCCATCTTCCACTGCTCTCCCAGGTGTATTAGCAATGAGCTGGATCAGAAGTGGAGCAGCCAAGACTTGAACCAGTGCTCACATGGGATGCTGGCATCACAGGTGGCAGCTTAACCCGCTATGCCACAGTGCCATCCCCTGTAATTTTCCTCTTAAATGCAAGATATCTTTGTTTCTAACCCTGAAACTCTATTTACTGGCCATGAAAGACCCCTATATGTTTTTTCTTCTTTTTAAGTAGGTAAATTCCTACTCTAAACTGGCCTTTATTAACCATTATATTAATCAGGTTTTATTTTTAATTTTTGAGCTGTGTTGGAAAACATGGCCATTGTGATCAATATAATTTGATCATAATTTTGCATTATGAAGTATTAGTAAGGGGTCAGCGTTGTGTAACGCTGCAGTCTGCAACATCAGCATCCCCTATGGGCGTTCGTCCAAGTCCCAGCTGCTCCACCTCCTTTCCCGCTCCCTGCTATGGCCTGGGAAAGCAGTGGAAGATGGCTCGAGTGCTTGGGCCCCTGCTACACACAAGGAGACCTGGAAGAAGCTCTTGGCTCCTGGCTCCAGCCTGACCCAGCCCTAGCCACTGAGGACAACTAGAGAGTGAACCAGTGGATGGAAGAGCTCTCTCTCTCTGTCTCTCCTTCTCTTTCTCTCTCTAGCTCTGACTTTGAAATAAATAAATAAATCTTTAAATAAAATAAAATATTAGTGTGCTACACATGTTAGCAATTAAGGAAAAGCACAATTATTCTTGTTAGCAAAATCTCTAGCCTAATTACCTGAGATATTAGAATACCATGAACTTTGAAGGCATTTTTCAAAAATGTACCTAGGATATGAATTTAAAATTATCAATAAGATTGATATTAATCGCAAAAACTTAGTTTTTCTAAATATTCCTATTTTATGGCTAAATATTAAAAAGTGTGCGGGTCCTGGGGGTTGGTTTCCTTGTAGCTTAAGAAGCTGTGTGCTCAGTACATGGAGAGAGTCAGCTGTGCATCCTGCTTGCCCAAGCTCATCAGTAGCAGTCAAGCACCCACACAGTGTCCTGGCTGTCATCTGTGTCTCCTGCTTTGTGGTTCTTTGGAAAGATCTGTGATGGGGCTGGGTGGAAGGATGGTGCTGTTTGAGAATGTACCTAGTTGCCGATTTTCTTTTTTCCTTGTTTGAGCATCTTTCTAATTTTGGCTTCTTATTACTCAAGGGAGGCTTTTCTGATATTATTTCTTCTCTATCTTCCTCTGCCTACAGTTTTTGTTAGACTTCACTATGGCTAAGATACTGTAATTTTTTTTAAGATTTATTTATTTATTTGAAAGTCAGAGTTACAGAGAGAGATCTTCCATCCGCTGGTTTACTCCCCAAATGACTGCAAAGCCAGGAGCTTCACTCAGGTCTCCCATGTAAATGCAGGGGCCCAAGTACTCGGGCCATCCTCTGCTCCTTTCCCAGGCCATAAGCAGGGAGCTAGATGGGAAGTGGAGCAGCCGGGACTCCAAAGCAGTGCCCATGTGGGATGCCAGTGCTGCAGGTGACAGCTTCCCCCACTATGCCCCAACGCTGGCCACATGTAAAAGGTTTTTAAAAATCAACCTCAAAGAATGTGATATTCTCTAACAGATGAACTTTCCAGAAAACTAGCAGTGTTGGAAAATTAACATTATCCTTTTAAGAACCAACTTTAGAAAAGCAGGACAGGAAGCAGGGGCAGTAATATTAGAATAATAACGATAGTAGGTGTGGGAAGGATGAAGGTGTCCTGAAACACCCACCTTTCTCCATCATTACTGAAAGTTTTCTTGGGGGCTCCTTTTCATGTCCATGTAAGACTGGGCCTATAATGCATAAAGAGCTCTTCAGTGTAGTATTTTCACAGCGTGTCACTCCCGCACAGTCAGCACAGCACTGAGTTCAGAAGGTGGGTCCGAATGCACTGTACTTCTCTCATTAACAAACAGTCCGGGCCGCAGCCACTCGCACTCCTCCCCTGTGCCCTCGTCTTCAGGGTCCTGACCTCATTCCCATCGACTGCACTTACTGTGTCCTCCTAACAGGGTTTCCACCCGGGTCTGCCCAGGGGCAGGAAATGGTGTTTGGAACAGACCGTTCACTTCCGGTGAGAACAGCTTAAGGAAAAGAAGACCTCACTCTTACTCACATTAGCCACCTGTGCTAGTGCAGTGACAGTGCATTACCGTGCTAACCAGGTCTGTCTCCGTCCTTCCTCCAGCCATTCCCTTTTGATTGCATGGTAACTGGGGGCAGGATGCCTGAAGAGATGGGAGGAGTTGGCCAAAACCCATTCATACCTTCAACTCCTTTTCTCTGATGTATAAAGTTCTGCAATGCCTTCCTCCCGTTGGGTACTATTGCTTCTGGGTGCTTCTATTAGACTGTCTCATTGTCCAGAGGCGGGGAACCATTTTTCTACCCAAGGCCACTTGGATATTTATAACATCACTCACGGGCCATACAAAATGATCAGCTTTCAAATTAGCCTGCTGTAGATGTATTGAATTTTGAATCCCACCTGCGGTTGCCTTGGCAGGGACAGACCAGCGATTCCGTATGGCCGGGGGCTGGGCCTTCCCCACCCCTGGTGTCTGCGCCATCAGCAGGTGTGCTGGTAAAAACTCCTTCCAAGGCATTTTTTGAGGGGCCTGGAAGCAATAAGTTTCCGCTTTGGGTCTTATACCTTAATGGTTGCTGGAAATGTCTCTTCTAGAAAATTCGGGATTAATACATCAGTTTTGACTCTGACTTTCTCTTTCCCTCTTCCTCTCCCTCCCACATTTACAGTTTATTTTTATTACCACTCTGTGAAAAGTAGAATTACTCCTACCAAGAGCTGGGCATTTAATTAACATTCCACAGTTTAACCCAAACATCACCAAAAGAAAGTGCGAGGAAAGACCCGGAAATTTTTTAATTCGCTGCCTAGTGCCTGCTCTGACCACATCTTTAGCTTTATTCATTGCTTCAATTTTGCTTTCATTTTCCCTTTAGAAAAAAATGGCCTCATTTCATGAGCACAAGGTATTTAAAAGTTAATACCTCCTAATTTCGCCATGTATACTTACCTAAGCATACATCACACCAGTGTGTGTGTGTGTGTGTGTGTGTGTGTGGTGTAGAAAGAGATTTTTGGAGTCGCTTAACCATTTCTTCGTGGTTATAAAATGGCTGCCACCATGCAAACATCAAGTCTTTACACCAGCATCCAGAGCAGGAAGGATGCATTCAGAGCCAACTTTGTGAGACTCTGTTTATTTTATTCTGAAGGAAAACCTGCCCAGCAGACTCCCCCTTAAGTACCATTGACCACAACTGTGTCTCAGGTCAAGTTTTCATTTCCAAGACAGGCTGGGAAGTGAGTATCTGGCCAAGGAGAATGGAATCACCAGACTGGCAGAGGCGTCCTCATTCATTCCTGAACCCGTAGCAGGCCCTGAGTGCAGAGGATCTCCATCCATTGTCTGGCAAAATGAGCTTCAACTTGGGTGGAGCAGGATGGCCGTGAGGGATTGGACAAACAGGGAACAGTGTGCAACAGGTGAGGGATCGGACAAACAGGGAACAGTGTGCAACAGGTGAGGGATCGGACAAACAGGGAACAGTGTGCAACAGGTTTAAACATATATGCAAAGGCTGACCCTCAAGTTTGTTCTTCCAATCCCATGTCACCCAGTGTCAAAAATGTGGCGACAATTGCGATGAACAGATGGGCAGAGAAAGGCAGACCGTTGGGAGAAATGGTGGTGAGGGGAGAGGAGCTGCTATTAATGCCAAGTGTGAGACATTAAGACAAGCAACACGGGGTTTAATTGGATTGTACACAAGGGAATAAAGGAGACTTGGATGTGTGTGCTCTTTAGACAGCTCACTCTTTCAACAGGCAGCAGCTCTAGGTGCCTTGTGGAGTATCCCTGAGACAGGCAAACTGGTGAGACTCTGCTGGGTAAGATTCTCTGCGTGCAAGCTAGACTGCCTGTTTTTGTTCCCGTCTCTTGTAAACACCCAGACTTAAACTGAGTTAATCTGACCTGCAGAGTGAACAGAACCGAAACAACAGGCATGCTTATCAGTAGTCCTTGAAAGAATGGAATAGCCCGGGCCTATGAGCAAAATGCTCAAATCTCTGAGACAAGTCAAGGATTCTTGCGTAACCCATCTTTGGGGTCTGCTTTTTTCAAAGGAGAATTATATGCAAGTGACCGTATTTCTGAGTGCCAGAAGGAAAAGACATCTGTAGACTGAGAAACAAAACACACTTCCACGACCAAGGCACCTTAGAAGAAAATCGTTGGCTATGTTAGCAATGAGGCGTTCGAAGGAGGATTTCTCCATGGATGGCGTGTTCATTCTACTTAATGGATGACACAAATGGCAGATACCATTTGTTTCCTAAGGCAGTTTTCTATACTGACAAGGTGCTTTGCTGTAAAAACCAAAACACAGTATTTTGCTTTCATCACTGACCTTCTGTGTTCCTTAGTGAAATTCTGGTTTTTTCCATTTATAGAATACTTCAAAATGTTCAGGGAAAATGGAATTAAAAGATGAGTTTATTTTGGTGCCAAAATGTGTGAAATCCAGGCATAATGCTTTCATAATATTTGTTTTCTGTGTACCTTTAAAAAGTGCTGGTTTAATTTTTTAAAGTTTATTTTAATTTTATTGAAAGGCACACACGTGCACAGAGAAAGATCTCCCATCTGCTGGCTCACTTTCTGAATGCCTGTAATAGTTGGTGTAGGCCAGGCCTAAGTCAAGGGCCTGGAACTCAGTCCAGATCGCCCACATGGGTGGCAGGGACTCAAGTACTAAGAGCCATCATCTGCTGCATCTGGGATGTGCATTAGCAGGAAACGGGAATCAAACGCACAAGTGGGACTAGAACCTAGGCATTCCAGTGTGGGATGGGGGCATCTTACCCGCTGTGCCTTCTTCATGTATTCTTTGAAGACCTCCAGTGTGCATAGCTTTTCGAAGAACCTATTTGGTAGAATTCTTTTTTCCCATGAGATGGTAACCCTCTGCTAGCCATTAACAGATTAAGACCAAGTAAGAGGAGGAGGAAAGAATTCAGCCCATACCTGTCACCCTTCAAAAGTGCATCACTTGTTAATAGTTTAATAGACTTACATCCGAGATTAAGAACAGGATGACTTCCTGAGATGCTGTAACCATGGTTTCAGGCCGAGCCAGACGTGCATAGCACGCTCACCAGAGACAGAAGGAGCTGTGTGGCTTATCTGTTTCCCAGTGTACTTCCTGAACTCTGAAGTCTGCTCAGAGAAGAATAGTCCAAGAATTCCAAGCACAGAAGGAATCTGACCACTCTTTCATTCTGAAACCACATTACCTTTGTCCTAGCCCTCAACTTTGCATTTTTCATTGTTTTGAAGCCAGAAACTGATTGGGAAAAGAACTTGAAACTTATTAGTCAGGATTCTGAGTTAGTTATGTTTCAAGAGCAATTTTCATTCTCAGAAGACACATCTGTAGAGCACTGTCTTGATCATGGAGATGGGAGGTTCCCCAACGCAGGATGACCGAGGCAGACTGGATGGATCATGGGGTACACGTACATGAGACTTACACGTGGCAAGTGTCGTACATACATACGTAGTGTTTGGTAGTTTTTTTGTTTGTTTAATGTGTTTTTTCTACTTTCTACTTTTCCTTTCCCATGACCACCACTGTGCTACAGGCCTGGACATCTCATTTACATGTGTTCCCAAAACATCTGAATTGGTCTTGCTGCCACATCATGTTAGTCCACCTTAAACTTACATATTCACCTACCAAGACTAAGACCAAATCCATTCCTTTAGTTCTTGGTATTTTACCCTTAGGTGAATACCTAGCTTAATGTAAGTTGTAAATGGCAGCATTCATAAGTAAATTTATTGAAAAAACAGCTTATATTATATTTTTAAGGGAAAAAGAATAGATGACTTCCAAATACAAGGTCTGGGCAGGGGGGAAAGGCCCATTTTGGTGATCATTAATATGAGAAGTGCAGATCTCCCTATCATGAAGAGTAGGGACACCACCAGAAATGAGACTTTGCCCAAGACAAGTATACTCCCCGACCATGTGAGCTTTGTTTCAGTCTTACTTTATTACTACTCTAATGGTAATTCTTCCCCTTGTTTTTTCGCTTTAGACTTGCAGCGTTTTGATGTCATCCCTTCCCTTCCCTGATTTAGAAGAGATTCTATGTCTGTGTAAAACAATTCCTGATTTGTAGGTTGCAGGGAGATGCTTACATAAACAGCAGGCAGCGTGATATTTCATTGCTTCCTCTCGGTTGGCACGTTAGTGGGAACTTTAAAACAATGGTGCATGCAATTTTCCTTTTTCTGAAAGATATTTTTATTTTATTTATTTGAAAGTCAGTCTGATATAGAGGGAGGGAGAGGGAGATCTTCCATCTGCTGGTTTGTTCTCCAAATGGCTGCAGTGGCTGAGGTTGGGCCAGGCCAAAGCCAGGAGTTTAGAACTTCATTTGGGTCTTTCACGTGGATGTCAGAGGCCCAAGTGTTTGGGCATCTTCCACTGCTTTCCTAGGTGCATTAGCGGGGAACTGGATCAGAAGCAGAGCAGCCAGGACTCAGCCTTGCCCTCTCATATGGGAGGCCAGCGTCACAGGCTGCCACTTAACCTGGTACACCACAATACTGGTGCAGCCATTTTTAGAAGATAGTTGAACTTACTTATATAAAAACTATTTGCTCTTACAACTTTTATAATGCTACTTGGGGCATATGTTAGTAATCATCAGATAATGTTAAGTGTTAGAAATGTGTTAAAAGATGGATTCTAAAAGAACACTGACAAGATCCTAATTCCTACGTGGTCACTCCTATGGTTCTACATCTTCCTTCTATGAAAGCTCCATTTTTTTTAGTCTAATCTGAATTTTTTATCTTTTTAGAGAAATTTATAGTTTTAAATTGTGGGTATAATGCTCCCCAAATGTTTGAAAACATATATTTCAAATAACTCTGACTTTCACCTCTAAAAATTTCATCATGCTGGAATTTTTTTTTTCTGAGCTGGAATTGACAGATATTAAGTTTCTTAGTCAACCTAGCAGGTGCTTTTGGGATAATTGAGCATGAGACTACTGGAAAAGTCCATAAAAAAAAAAAAAAAAAAAAAAAAAAAAAAAAAAAAAAAAAAAAAAAACTGGAGCCGGAGCTGATGGTATGGAAAGTTCTTTTGAAAGATGGAAAACATTCATTTGAAAGACTTGCAGAGTTGAAACCAAAAGAGCTGGTCAAATTGTGCCGCCGACCCTCCACCCCCCCCCCCCCCCCCGGTCGCACTTCCTCTTAAACAGCTCTTCCGCTGCCAGTTATATGAAATCGATATAAAATCCTCCCATTCCACCAACTCATGAACTTAAGTGCAGGCTATGAGAGCAACAGCAAATGAGTTTAAGAAAACAGACTGAATGTCGTTAAAGTCTTTTTATAAATGTTCTGTGACATCTGTTTTCCATTTTACTGTGCTGTTTAATTAACTTCAGTCTTGCAGAATTGCAGAAATCTTATTCGCTCAAAACAGTATTTTGAAGGAAGTGACCTGTATTTAACAGAAAAGAATGTTAAGTATAATATGGGCTTGATTAACTTTATTCCAAGTTTAAAATGTTTCCCATCACCTTCAAGATCTATTGCTATGTACAGCTCATTTCCATACAGCCAAATCCAACTCTGGGTGGTGGGGAGCTCTCCTCCAGTTGATGCTGCTGTCGTGTTTCTGAAACTCTAAAAGTGGCAAGAATTAGAGAATGGGGACAGTTCTTTAAATTATTGTTCACCTTCATTCCTATAATATGAGATTGCTGGCTCCTGATTTGGTGAGGAAGTTCAAGTTCTAAAAAGGATTCCTTCTTTATATTTGTCGTGTGTGTGTGTGATTTTTTTAAAAAATAAGAATGAATGTCTTGGGGCAGATGTTTTGTGCCATGGTTAAGATACAGGATTGGCTGCCTGTGACTCTGGTATCCATATGGGTGCCGGTTCGTGTCCCAGCTGCTCCACTGCTGATATAGTCCCTGCTAATGGCTTGGGAAAAGCACCAGAAGATTGCCCAAGTGTTTGGGCCCCTGCCATGCATGTGGGAGTCCGGGATGAAGCTCCTGACTCTTGGCTTCAGCCTGGCCCCATGCTGGCTGTTTAGCCATCTGGGGAGTGAACCAGTGGATGGAAGATCTCTTTCTCTCTGTCTCTCCCTCTCTCTGTAACTCTGACTTTCAAAATAAATAAGTAAGTCTTTAAAGATTTATTTTATTTATTTGAAAAACAGAGTTACAGAGAGAGGTAGAGTCAGAGAGAGAGGTCTTCCATCTGCTGGTTCACTCCCCAGATGGCTGCAACGGCCGGAGCTGCGCCTAACCGAAGCCAGGAGCCAGGAGCCTCTTCCAGGTCTCTCACGCAGATGCAGTGGCCCAAGGACTTGGACCGTCTTCTGCTGTTTTCCCAGGCCAAAGCAGAGAGTGGGATCGGAAGAGGAGCAGCCGGGACTAGAACTGACGCCCACATGGGATGCCTGTGCTTCAGGCCAGGGTGTTAACCTGCTGTGCCACAGCGCCAGCCCCAAAATAAGTAAGTCTTTAAAAACCAAAAGATGGCACTTGGGATACTGATATTCCATATTGGAATGCCTGGGTTAAAGTCCCAGCTCTGCTCCCAAGTGTAGCTTCCTGCTAGAATAACTGAGACCCTACCAACAATGTAGGAAGCCTGAGTGGAGCTTCCAGCTCCCTGCTTTGGCCTGGCCTGGCCCAGCCCTGGCCATTATAGGCATTTAGGGAGTGAACCAGAGGTAAGAGCTGTGTGTGTGTGTGCGTGTGCTTTTCAAATACATGTATATATTTATACATATATGTGTGTGTGTGTGTGTGTTTTAAATATGAAAGAGTTACGGGGGTGGGGGGATGGGGAAATACAGAGAGAGATATTCTATCTGCTGGTTCATTTCGCAAATGGCCACAACTGCCAGGGCTGGGCCAGGCCAAAGCCAGGAGCTTCATCGGGGTCTCCCATGTGGGTCCAGGAGCCCAAGCCCTTGCGTCATCTGCTGCACCTTAACACGGAGTTGGATCAGAAGTGGAGCAGCTGGGACATACACCTGCACTTATATGGGATGCCAGCATCATATGCAACAGCTTTGCCCACTATGCCAAAATGCTGGCCTGCTATTGTTATTTTCTAAAGACAAATTTGAAAGTGTTATAGAGAGGGAGAAAGTATTTTTTAAATAAGAATTTTTGTCTTCAGAGAGAAAGAGAATAATAGTAATGAAAAGAACCCAGTACTTCATCTTGCACAAACGGGCAACACGAGAGGTCCTAGGAAGCCCCTATCAGACTCATCAGAAACATCGTGGGGCAGCAGAAGTGTGGCGGGAATGGGACTGAACCAGCGAGCTGACGTTATTTTGTTCTTTGCGTGAGCAGGCAAAATCCCATAGCCACGAGACCAGAGCACAAAGGGAAAGGGCTGCATTTCAACAGGTCCTGGCTTCACTAGTGAAAGCCTGCTGAGTTTTTGGCCATCCAAAGTGGACACGGGCCTGGCATGCCAGCCTCAGGGGCTCAGCAATTCCGCGTGATGTTTGAGGAAGCAGCGTGGACTGTGCTCAACCCGGCTTTCCTAGTCTAGGGAATCTGCAAGTTTGAATGCGGAGATCCCGGCTTCCCTGCTTCAGCCTGGCCGGTGCTGCTTGTTCCTCCCTCTCCTGGAGTTCTACGCCCAGTGTTTCTTGGCCAAGTATTTTTTCTTTTATCTTTAGAATTTTTAAAAATATGTTTATTAGAAAGGCAGCGAGAGCCACCTAGAGATCTAGGATCCACTGATTCACTTCCCGAATGCCCACAGCAGCCAGGGCTGAGCCAAGCTGAAGCCAGGAGCCGGGACCTCCCTCTGGTCTCCCACATGGATAGCAGAGGCCCACATATTTGAGCCATCACCGGCTGCCTCCCAGGATGCACAGTAGCAGGAAGCTGGCATCGATCGAGAGGGGATCCAGGACATAAATTCAGGCACTCCAGTATAGAATGCAGGCATCCCAGGTGGATTTTTTTTTTTAGTTTGTTATTTGAAAGATAAAGTGAAAGGGAGAGAGAGGAGGAGAGAAAGGGATCACCGATCTCCAAATGCTTGCAACAGCTGGGACTGGGCCAGGCTGAAGCCAGGAGCCAAGAACATTGTCTGTGTCTGCCACACGGGACCCAAGCACTTGGGCTATTTTTTGTTGCCTTCTCAGGAATATTAAAATATTAATATCTGGCCCAGGAAGCTGGAGCAGAAGCAAATTAGCCTGGATTTTAACCAGGCACCTTCACAGGGGACGTGAATGTCCTAAGCAGTGCTTCTTGTGCTGCACCTCATCACCCCATGCTTCAAGTGGCATCTTAACGGCCACATCAAAGGCCTGCCCTCCAAATGTGTCTTTGGTAGCTGATCTCAGCTGGTTCCACTCCCAGATCCTGCTCTTGCATCACCCTCAAAGGAGTGATCTTAAATCTCTGATCTCTGGCTGAATGTCAAGGTCAACCTTGTCCTGGGAAAGATAAAAATATATTTGAAACCTGTCACTTGGAAGAGAAGACTGTGTACCGTAAATTCAGGTTTGTTTCATGTGTTATGGTAATATCAAGATATTCTCTTAATAACGCATATGGCTGGAAGGTCAACCATGTACTTTGTGGGGAAAAAAATTTTTTTTTGCTTCATGAACATACCCAGCACAAGAGGTTTTTTATTTGAGAGCCAGAGAGACAGGAATAGGGATGGGGTAGGAGTAGGGAGGAAGGCAGATCTATCTATCTATAGAGAGAGATATATGTTAAGAGAGGGAAAGGGAGAGAGGGAAAGGGAGAGAGAAAACCTGCAATGTCCAGGGCTGAGAATTCAATCCAGGTCTTCCATGTGAGGGGCAGGAACCCAACTGTTCACATCATCTACTGTCTGCATTAATAGAAAGTTGGGGTCAGGAGCCAGAGTCAAGACTAGAACCCAGGTACTCTGATATGGGATGCAATTGTCTTAATTGGCATTTTAACTGCTGGACCCAATGCCTACCCTCCAATATTTATTAAAAATTATGTGTATATGTATGTATGTATGTATGTATTTGAAAGAGTGACAGAGAAGGAGAAGCACAGAGACAGAGAAATGCCCTGTGCTAGTTTACTCTTCAAATGCCCACAACAGCTGGGGCTAGGCCAAGCTCAAGTTTACTCTTCAAATGCCCAGAACAGCTGGGGCTAGGCCAAGCTCAAGCCAGGAACCACGAACACCATCTGAGTCTCCCTCATGGGTGTCAGGATCCCAAACACTTGAGCCATCTTCCGCTGAAGCAGGAAGCTGAGCAGCCAGGACTCAAATCAGCACTTGGGTATGGGATGTAGGCCTCCCAAACAGTGGCTTAACCTGCTGCACCACAACACTGGCCCCAAGAGCTAATTTTTCAAATTTGTGCTGATGCTCCAGATACTAACTCACCAGAACAGCATTTTCCATCCATGCTTTAAGAAAAATCAATAATAGGAGTTTTTGAAAGGTTTTCAGTCTTTCAAAGACCTAGTAGGCTTCAAGGTTAACTGAAATGACTGGTAGATTTGCATTTAGCAGGAATCATTAATTCATTATGTTAACACTACATGTGCTTGGTCCTGAGCTCTGATTGACAGCTACTTATGAATACATAGTTTCTGTTTAGCATCTAATTAGAAGACAGTTTTAGTAATCCATGAGGTATAGTTGCCTTGAGAGTACTTACTCCCTCCTTTTATGCTTTCAATAATTTAGTCTCTTGGCCTGAACTCCTGTTCTCTCTGCCTGATCTGTCTTCTGTCTTTGCCTGACCAACTCCAACCCATCCATCAGTTTGCTCGGTCATCTATCACCATGCTCTGCCTCCTACGAGGTATAGATTAGCAGTGATTCTCCCCTGTGTCCTCTCTTGTCGCTGGAAACTTCCCACTTGGTAATCCTCATGTCATCACTCTCTAAAGGTTGTCTCCACCCCAGAGTGGAGGTTCTCAGACACCAGCTTGAGTGTGTCTTGTTTTTTGCCCTGCCCCAGCCCCAACCCTGATACCGGATACATAATAAACACTCAGCATTTGTTGGTTTGGTGAGTGGGTTGTACTCATGTCACCCTGAATGACATTTGGATGCTGATTTCACTACTAGGTTATCATATTCTGGAGGCAAACGATGCCTAGGAAGGTATTGATCATTTCTGAGTCCCCAGCAACTAGCCCAGTGTCTAGGAAAACAACATACCACAGTTTTTAGTCTTTTGTTTTGTTTTTAAAGATGTATTTTATTTATCTGAAAGGCAGAGTTACAGAAAGGCAGAGGCAAGAGAGAAAAAGAAGTCGTCCATCCACTAGTTCACTTCCCAAATTGCTGCAATGGCCAGAGCTGGGCCTATCTGAAGCCAGGAGCCAGGAGCTTCCTCCAGATCTCCCATGCATGTGCAGGGGCCCAAGGACTTGGGCCATCTTCTACTGCATTCCCAGGCCATAGCAGAGAGCTGGATCAGAAGAGGAGCAGCCAGGACTCTAACCAACATGCAGCTTCACCCATTACACGGTAGCACTGGCCCCTATACCATAGTTTATTTACGTTTATGATTTGTTTATAATGAGGACACCACATGTTTTGTTTTTGTTTGTTTTTAAACATTTATTTATTTATAAGGTAAAGTTAGAGAGATTGATCTTCCATCCATTGGTTTATTCCCCAAATGGCTGCAATGGTCAGGGCTGGGTTAGGCCGAAGCCAGGTGCCAGAAGCTTCATCCAGGTCTCCTACATGGGGGCAGGGGACCAGGGACTTGGGCCATCCTCTGTTGCTTTCCCAGGCCATAGCAGAGAGCTGGATTGGGAGTGGAGCAGCCAGGACTCGAATCAGTGCCCGTATAGGTCGTGGGCACTGCAGGCGGCAGCTTCACCAGCTACACTACATCACCAGCTCAAGCACCTCATGTTTTGACAAAAGACCTTAATGATGATGCTTCCTGTCTGATCATTAGGGAGTCCCATGAAAAGGCCTTTTCTCAAAATCCTGATCAATTTACAATGAAAGATGAAAGATTCCACAGTTGTTGAAATCCTACTAAGTGAGGGGTACCAGGACTTTGAGTCTGTAAATAGCTTAAAGTTAATATTAGCACTTTGATTGGAGGTGGTCACCCCAATCTCTGTTTAGAGAAAGAGTTTGAATGAGGTTGCTGACTGGGTCTTTTAGCTTGCTGCTCTTGTTTATTTCCTGCTTATTTTGTTTGGTCAGGTCTGGCGTGGAGCCTAAAAATAAGAGCTTGCTTGCAGTTTGCCTTTCCCTGTGATTCAGTGTTGCAATCTTTCCAAAACAGCCTTCGGGAGACCTCCATATATCTATCTGTGGACATCTCCCAGATTTTCAAACTAAGCATCACATAAATAAGGGGCATTTGAAAATGTCCAAATTGTAGTAGACAAGAGTTTGCATGCATTGTCACAGAAGTCCTTGCTGCAAGTCTCGCTGATGCTCCAGATATCACAAAATGACCATTCCTATATATTTTTTGTATTCTGTATTGCTTGCCATATATCAGAGAAAACAAATGATATTTGTCTTTAGGGGACTGGATTATTTCCCTAAGAATAATGGCTTCCAATTGCATCTACTTTTTTGCAAAAGACAGGATTTCATCATTTTTATGGCTGAGTAGTATTTCATAGTAGATATATATACCCCATTTTCTTTATCCACTAATCAGTTTATGGACATCTGGGTTGATTCTATATCTTGGTCATTGTGAATTGAGCTGCAGTAAACATGAGGGGTGCAACTTACTCTTTTTTTAATTTGCGTGTATCACATAAATATAATTTTTTAAGGTTTTTTTTTTAACTTGTACAACTTATTCTTTCATGTGCTGACTTCCTTTCATTTGGCCAGATTCCCAGGAATGGGATGGCTGGGTCACAGGGTAGATTTATTTTCAAATTTCTGAGGAATCTCCATACTATCTTCCATATTGGTTGTACGAGTTTAGATTCCCACTGACAGTGGACTAGGGTACCTTTTTCCCCACATCCTTGCCAGCATTTATTGGTTTTGATTTTCGGGTGACAGCCATTCTAACTTGGGTGAGGTAAAACTTCATTGTGGTTTTGATTTGCATTTCCCTGATGGCTAGTGATCCTGAGCATTTTTTCATGTCTGTTGGCCATTTGAATTTCACTTTGAAAAATGCCTGTTCGTATCCCGTGCCCATTTCTTAACTGGATGTCTGCTTTGTTATTGAGTTTCTTGAGCTCTTTATAGATCCTGTATATTAATGCCTTACCAGTTGCATAGCTTGCAAATATCTTCTCCCATTCTGTCAGTTGCGTCTCCACTTTGCTTTTACTGCTGTGCTTCTGGAGGCTTGGTTTCTTACTGGCCAGGGAGCAGAAGGCACCCTCCGTTTCTAAGGTCACTCACAGTTTCTGCCATGCAGCCCTCTGCAAAAGCAATTCAGATGTTTCAGGTTGCTTCTTCAGTCCTTTCGAGTCCAGCAAGTGTCTGTCTAGCCTGACAGGAGGGAGTCATACGTCACATAGTGTAATCATCGGAGTGACCTCCCTCATCTTGGCCACATGATGTAACCTAAGCAAGGCCATGACCTCCTGTCACCTTTTCCATGTTCTATTGGTCAGACACAAGTAACAGGTTCTGCCCATGCTCACAGTCAGGATAACACGGGGTGTGATTTGTGGCTTAGGGTATGTTCACCACCTGCAAAAATGTTATTTATTTATTTTTTACAAAAATGACTGCAGTTTACTGTGTTTTTGCCTTTCCAGATGCAGCAGTTTTGAAAGAGTGATTTTGTAACTGACTATAGTCTTAGCAAGTTGAGGTCAAAGGCTGATTTTTTTTCCACCTACGAGAAAAAACAGTGACATCTGAAAAAAAAAAAAAGTTCTCCTACTTAACTGCGCTTGATTTACACATACTTCTCCAAGCCTCCTTACGCCCTCCTCCTTGTCATGCTTCAGGCTTCCAAGCTAGACCTTTTCCATGAACACTTCCCTGATGCTTCTAGCTGGAACTCTGCTCCCGTTTAGTGCCCATGGCATTGTACTTCCCTGGTTTACTTTACAAGCATTTAGATAGGTTATTATCTCTCTCAGCCCAGATGATAAGTTCTTTGCAGACAGGCCTGTGTCATTTTCTTTTCTCTGTTTCTTTTTTTGGAGAGACAGACTTACAGAGAGACAGAGACATAGAGAAGACAGACAGAGAACTCCCACACACTGGCTCATTCCCCGGTTAGCTGCACACCAGGAGTTGGGAATTCAATCTAGGCCTCTCATGTGAGTGGCAGGAACCCAGTGACGTGAACCATCACTGCTTCCCAGGGTATGCATTAGCAGGAAGCTGGAGTCAGGAGCCAGAGCCTGGTTTTGAACCCAAGTACTCAAATGTGGGAAGTGAAGATCTTCATCAGAGTCTTAACTGCTAGGCTAAATGCCTGCACCTGCCATTCTTTCCTATAGCATTAAAGTCATCCTCAGTAGCTAGGAGAAATTTGACAAATAGATGGCATATGAATGAGATCGCATTTTACGTATTTAGAGAGTCATGCAGTATAGTATAAGCTAGTATTAAGATTTGTCTATTAGAAAAGGAATTAATTTTAGGTGTTAGTAAAATCAGTGCAGTGTAAATTAGCAGGTCAGGGGAACAATACCATGTAGTTACAGCTCTGGTGTTCAGTACCCTTGAGTTCCTTTCCTGGCATCTCCAACTGATGGCTAAACTTCTCTTCCTTTAATAGAGTCATTATTTAATAATTGCCAAACCATTATGACTGATGCCAAGTTGGGAGCATTTAAACTTCATAAACACTCTATTATTTAAACTCAGCTGTGAGAGTTAGCCTGTATGTATCATGCTCATTTGATAGGATTGTCAGTGGATAGAAAACCCAGGCTAGGTAAACACTGTTTCATTCCTACAGTTTTCTCTGAATAGTCTCTATCTTTGGTTGTGAGTTTAGTGGTTAGAATGCTACAGAGAGAGTGGGTGGAGTGACCAGCCTTAAGGAACTCCATTGTGATCTCTGTGTGGGAGGCTGGTCATTGTCACAGACCGAGGGAGAGGAAGTAAGCATGTTTTCCTAAACTCTGCTCTTGGAATGACATAGCACACGAGGAGCTGCTTCCAGTGAATCAGGCCTGGAATGTTAGCGAGATCAGTGCACTGTTGAACACTTAGTCCCCCTGCCAAGCGTAAGAATGCACGAGGTCAAGCTCAAACTGAAAAGTCAATTTCTGCAGTCACACTGGAGTTTTTCTCATTCCTTTTAGTAATCTAATCAGTTCCCATAATTTTCTTGATAATAAGGCAAATGTTACTGTGCTTTTCTCTAGAATGGGCATTGCTTGCATGGCCAAGTTGTTTATGTGAGAGTGTGGGTACCAGTTATTCTGGATTTTTTTTAAAAAATCTGTTACATAGTTCTGTGTTCTAAAATTAAATAAGATTGTGCCAAATTTCAAAACTTAAATTTTATTTCATGTGATAGATACATTTAGACATTTCTAGATGATGCCTGATAATTTATTGAGCACAATAGTGTCGGTATCTATATGCTTTGAAAATATGGTAGTATTTTTTGGCTGGCTGTATCTGCTGATGAACTCCCTTACTCGGAGCTATTTACTGACCATAAAACTTGTATTTTGTGTACTGATTCTTATTATCCAATGAATAGTGACTACTAATGTCCAATACCAAAAATCTTTCAAAAACTTACAGTGTAAATAATTCCAAACTAGAGGAGACATTTAGAGTGGGAGAAAGGAAATGAGGAGAGCAGGAAGAAGGAGAAAGAGAAAGAGGAAAGGTTCAATCCCAAAGTGCCTCCAACAGCCTGGACTGAGCCAGAACAAATCCAGATGATAGATTTTCAATTTAGGTCTCATATCTGGGTGACAGGGCTCCAATCACTTGACCATCACCTGCTGCCTCACAGGGTACGCATTGGCAGAAAACTGCAGCAGAAGCCAGAACTGATAACAGACTCTGATATGGGCTGTAGGCCTCCTGACCACTAGGCTGGATGCTTGGCTCTCTCTTAGCATTTGAAAGTGCACTTTGGCCCCAAACTCAGATACCTTAGCATTTCTGCACTAACCTTCTTCCTTCCTTTCCTCCTCTCTTCATCCCCATTTCTCTTCCTTCCTTCCTTTTGAGTTGAGAAGAATTGGAGAGGCATGAGCCCATGAAAACTGTTCCAGCCAGTGTTCCTGGTGCCCCCCATCCCATGAGCCCCTGGCATTCATGCTTTTCCATACTCTCTTCCCACCTTGATTTTTTTCTGCGGCCTACACCGTGTAGTGGAGGTGACAGTGTGTGATTCCCTAGGCGAGGTAAAAATCCGCAGTGGCTTTCCGCTGGGCCTCTTGGGTTGCTCCCAAGTCTGTCAGCTTCCATTGTGCGAGGACACTCACTAGCCCTGTGGAGAGGCCCGTGTGGATAGGACCTGGGGCCTCCCACTCACAGCCAGCACCAACCTACCGGCCTTGTGATCAAGCCACCTTGGAGTGGATCCTGCACACACTTAAGGGCAGCCGTTCAAGACCTGAGAGGACTGTGTCCTTAGGCAACATCTTGACGGGACCTCATGGAGGAGGCTGAGCCAGAACCATCCTGCGGGGCCACTGCCAAGTGCTTCCCCAAAGACACTGTAAGAGACAGTTGATGTTCATTGCAGTCTTAGGCCAGCAAGTTTTAGGGCAACATGTTATACAGCAAGTGTATATGATAGAATAGGAATACAGTAGTATACAATAAAACAAATACTTTAAAAGAAAAAAAAGTCAGAAACTTAGGGGAAAAAAAAACAGAGCTTTTTTAAAAAAAATTAGAGTTTTTATTTTCCCTGAACGTTTAGAGCTTTAAATAATTGCCCTTGTATTAACTTAAGATTTGATGAACCAGCCGGCGCCGTGGCTCAATAGGCTAATCCTCCACCTTGCGGCGCCGGCACACCGGGTTCGAGTCCCGGTTGGGGCGCCGGATTCTGTCCCGGTTGCCCCCCTTCCAGGCCAGCTCTCTGCTATGGCCAGGGAGTGCAGTGGAGGATGGCCCAGGTGCTTGGGCCCTGCACCCCATGGGAGACCAGGAAAAAGCACCTGGCTCCTGGCTCCTGCCAGGATCAGCGCGGTGCGCCGGCTGCAGCGGCGGCCATTGGAGGGTGAACCAACGGCAAAAAGGAAGACCTTTCTCTCTCTGTCTCTCTCTCACTGTCCACTCTGCCTGTCAAAAAAAAAAAAAAAAAAAAAAAAAAAAAAAAAAAAGATTTGATGAACCAATGTTGCTCATCAAACTTTTGATGAATCAATGTTTTCTACTTTTTTGTTTATAAGCCTGTAAGAAATTCTGTAAAATATATGTAAAAACAAACCATAAGAAGTTACTGCTAATCCATATTTCAGAAACTTTATCTACTGCTAACTTTTTTTTTTTTTTTTTGGCAAAATATCAATGCTGTTCCATTTAGTATTTTCCAAGTTTTGGTCACCCTTACTGTGTTGGTCATCTCTTCATTATGTAACGAAATACCTGACAGACACAACTTGTGAAGGAAGCAGGGGTTTATTTGGCTCCCAGTTTTGGAGGCGGACACCTAAGTGGCATAGTATGGGCTCTCGTGAAGGTCCCGTGGTGGATGGGGAAGAGTATGTGGAGAAAGGAAAATGTGGGAGCCAGGAAGTGGAGAGAGTGGGTGGACCCCAACTCAGGCTTTTGTAACAACCCTCTGATGAGGACTCACGAGGTCCCATGAGTTATGCTCCTGATGGCATAACAGACTCCCACTGGGCCTTGCTTTCCAAAATTTCCACCACTTCCCACTTGGTCCACCCTGGGCACCAAGTCTTGAACACATGGACCTGTGGGGGCCATTCAAAATCCAGACCACTTATTATTTTATGTACAGTATAGCTTTTAGTTTACTTTGTTTTGTCATAAGGTTTATCTTCTATCAAGGGTAATGATCAGATTTGTATTAGTTACAATGTGTTGATCTGTGTGCAGATTCCTCAATGCTATACAGTAAAATTACTATTAACGTCTTCCAGAAAAAATCCAAGATAAGATCATAATTGTGGCTTTCCAAATACTGTCAAATATGCTGACTGTTATTTTCCATTTGGTGGTTCTTAAGCTCATTATATGGTGATGACTTTTGTATGGAAACAATCTGAAGAAATACAATTGTGTGATTTTAGATAAAATCAAAATCTCAGGATTCATCATGGAATATCTCAGAGTGAAATGTGTTATTCCTACCCCACCGACTCACTCCCATCATTCTTTGTAGTGTTCTGCTCCAAGCCCCTCAGCATTGATTCAGTGTACACTACAAATGTTCAGTGAGTGTCTGTTGTGCATGGCTCTTTGCTCAGTTGTGCTCAGCACTACTCTAGGCGTGGGGGATAGAATAAAGAATACGACAGGGGGAGGCTCTGTCCTCGCCAAGCTTGCAGACAGTCCATAAATAAATACTACACAATATAATTTGGTGTATTGATAAGACCTAAGAGGAAAGCAGCAGGAAAAATGGAGAGAGAGAGAAAGTATCAGCCAAAAAGAACATTTATTTTAGATAGAGGATCAGGAACGTGTCGTTTGGACTGAGCTGAGTGATAGGAAAAAACAAACCATGCATCAGAGAAGGATCAAGTTTAAAAGCCCTGGAGTGGGAAAGAGCTTGACATTTCAGAACGTCAAGCAGTAGGGAGCAGCGAGTGTCAATCGGAGAGGGCAGAGCATGATGGGAAGGAGGATGAATGGAGATGAGATTGTAGAAGTAAGAGAGAAACTTGCTGACCAGGGTCAGGAGTTTAGTGTATTCAGAGTATGATGGGAAGCTAAAGGAAAATTCCAAGCAATGAAGCTATATTCTCTAATTTATTTTTTAAAAAATATCTGCGTGGAGACTAGTGTGGAGGTAGCAAGAAAGTAAGCAAGACCACTTGATAGAATCTTTCAGTTCAAGAAAGAAGCCAGGCTGCCTTGTAAGGGTGTTGGCAGTTAGGGAAGGCTCTAGGCAATGATGGCGATTCGGGATGCTGATGATAGGATGCTCTGACAGGTTCCACTTAGGATGAAAAGGGGAACACTGAATCAAGGATGACTCCTAGGATTTTCTCTAAGGTTTTCCTCAGGGATTTTCTCTAAGCATGTAAGGGCATGGTGATCAGTAAGGGAGGAAGCTCTGGGAGCTATGAGGGAATCAGTAATTCTGTTTGGGCCACAATAAGCTTGAGATGTTTTTGTGGATTTTCATATGAAAATGTCAGTTGGAATTACAATCACAAAGATATTGAACTGGAACTATACATTTGAGAGTGACTACCAAAGAAGTGGTATTTAAGGCCATGAAACTATTTGTTACCCCGTAAGGGACAGGATTAGAACTGGGCCTAGTTGCTCTCCAGCATTTGGGAGATCTGGAAAGGGGTGAGAAGGAGCACCCTGTAAGACCGAGAAAACCCAGAGGAGTGGTGCTAATTGAGGAGAGGGTTTCAAGAAGAAAACGGGGAGTGGGCACATCACACATTCAAGTGCCTGGGCTTAATCCCCGGCTGCAGCTCCCGAGTGCATCTTCCTGCTAATGCAGACAGGCCCGGGAGGCAGAGGTGACAAACCAAGTAACTGAATTCCTGCCCTCCACGTGTAAACATGGCTTCAGCCAGGCTCAGACCCTGCTGTTGCAAGCATCTGGGGAGTGACTCAGCAGACTGAAGCTCTACCTCCCCTTCTTCTTCTTCTTCTCCCTCTCCAATAAATAATTTAAAAAAAGGGTAGTCAGTTTCAGCAGTGCTGTGAAGAGGTCTAAAACAAATGAATTGTGCTCCCAGGCCATTAGCAGGGAGCAGGATTGGAAGTGGAATAGCTCCCCTATGGGATGCCAGTGTCAAAGGTGGCAGCTTTACCTGCTGGGTTGTTTTTTTTTTTTTTTTTTTTTAAGATTTCTTTTATTCAGAGTTACAGAGAAAGAGAGCGAGCAAGCGCACTTTCTTCCATCTGCTGGTTCACTCCCCAAATGGCTGCAACATCTGGGGCTGGGCCAGGCAGAAACCAGGAGCCTAGAACTCCAGCTGAGCCATCTTCTGCTGCTTTTCTGGGCTCATTAGCAAGGAGCTAGATTGGAAGCAGAGCAGCCAAGGCTTGAACTGGCATTTGCATGGATGCTTGTGCCATAGGCAGCAGCTTAACCTGCTGTGCTCCAACACAAGCCCCGTGCAGTGATGATTGAAAGTAAAATAGCATTAGCAATTGTTATGGTTGGGATTTTGTTTGTCCCCCAAAGGACCATATGTTGCAGACTTACTCTCCATTGTGATGGAATTGAGGTAGTGTGGGCCGTTATGGGGTGCAACCTGCTGAGAGGTCCTGAGGTCAGTTTGTGATGTGTCTTTGGAAGGAATGGTGGGACCCCAGTCACTCTCTGGCTTCCTGTTTTGAGGTGTGATCTCTCCCTCTCACACACACCTGCTTCCACCATTGCTATCCACTGTGAGGTCTTCACCAGAGCTGAACTTACACTGGTACTACGCCCTTGATTCTCCAGAATTGTGAGCTAAATAAGCACATTTTCCTCATAGATAGCCTGCATCAGTTATTTCACTATAGTAGCAAACAAATAGACTGTGACCACAATAGTAACTGATTATCATTATACCACTTTAGGATTTTTTTAAAGATTTATTTATTTGGAAGACAGAGTTACAGAGAGAGGTAGAGAGAGAGAGGGGTCTTCCATCTGCTGGTTCACTCCCCAGATGGTCAAATGTCCAGAGCTGAGCCGATCCGAAGCCAGGAGCCAGGAGCCTCCTCCAGGTCTCCCATGTGGGTTCAGGGGCCCAAGAACTTGGGCCATCCTCTACTGCCTTCCCAGACCATAGTGGAGAGCTGGATCGGAAGAAGAGCAGCTGGGACTAGAACTGGTGCCTGTATAGGATGCCAGCGCTTCAGGCCAGTGCTTTAACCTGCTGCACCATAGCGCCAGCCCCCCACTTTAGACTTTATAAAGCCTTTTCACAGTAATTTACTTACATAATCACAGGGACTATTTAAAATGCTGTTTCTTAAAAAAATATTTATTATTCAGATCATCTATCTGCCAATACTTTTTTTAAAAAATATTTATTTATTTATTTATTCATTCATTTGAAAGTCAGAGTTACACAGAGAGGAGAGGCAGAGAGAGAGAGAGAGAGAGAGAGAGAGGTCTTCCATCTGTTGGTTCACTCCCCAATTGGCCACAGTGGCCAGAGCTGAGCCTATCTGAAACCAAGAGCCAGGAGCTTCTTCAGAGTCTCCAGCTCCCTGCTAATGTGCCTGGGAAAGCAGGGCAAGATGGCCCAAGTGCTTGGGCCCCTGCACACATAGGGGAGACCAGGAGGAAGCTCTTGGCTCCTAACTTTGGCTTGGCCTAGCCCTGGCTGTTGGGGCATTTGGGGAGTGAACCAGCGGATGGAAGATATCCTGCCACCCGCCTCTCTGTAACTCTCCCTTTCAAATAAGTAAAATAAATCTGTAAAGAAAAAAAAAAAAACATTGAGTATGAAATATTGCCTGTTCTTCTGCTCTGTGTTCCTCTCCGTGGCTTCCTTTCTCCACCGCGACCCTGCAGGTCACGCAGCCTTTGCGCAGAATCTACGGCTTTGGGCTCTGTGTTCCATACATCCCGTTACAAGCCACATTGTGCATCTCAGGCATGTAAGCTCTGCAGCATGAATCATGCAAACTTGGTGAACCATAAACCTCTCCCGGTGGACATGAGTTTGTTGGTATTTTAGTCTGCTTGGAAACAGTCTGAGAAACATTAAACCCAGCTTTTTTGAGGTTAGTCCAAATTATTTTTTTAGACGAGAGAAAAAAAATATTATGTCTCCTAAGGAAACTTGTAACCACGAACAGTAAATTTAAAATGTTTTAAAACATTTTTTCCCTCCCACATCCCCCACTTCTGCATAGTTTAAATCCCTAGTTTCTCTTACCAAAAAATACATGCTAGACTACAGATCAATGGGTTAGGCCAGTGCAAATGAATTGCATCTAGTAGGAGTATAAAAACAGTGTACACTCCGTTATACTGACCCCACCAACCTTACACTTTACACAGTTCTCAAGCGCAACAGCCCACTAAGGATTCTTGAGGAGTAGGATTTTACAATACACCCTTCCGTTCGTGTGTAGAAGTCCCTTTATTTATCATTTATGATCTCAGCTTGTTCTACTTGATGGGGAAAGACGTAGGTCTCAACTCACGTATTCCAGGTAACCGGGTCACTTCCTGATTCACACGTGTGCTCTCCCAGATTAGCTTGCTGTCTGGTGTTTGCTAGCCTCAGTCTCCAAGGGCCCCACACATGCATTCTTTCCTTCTTCCGTTGAGGGAGGGGCAGCGGTGGGATGAGGAAAGCTATGGCTGCAGGGCTGCAGGCCGGCAGCAGTTCCTACCCCTCCATGGTGTGCCCCCCCACTACGCCTCCCCAGGTGCTGGCTCTCCAGGTGTCAGCCCTGTCCCTCTTGCCGATCTGCTCTGACTTCCAGCCCCAACCTCTGCCCATCCTTGGCCCTTCTCTTTCTGTCAGATCCTCTGGTTCTTTGCCTTTCACATCTCACAGCTACAGAAACATCTGGAAAATTCTGATACTCCCTCATACCGTGCTCTGGTTGCAGGCACTGGGGGAGCAGTTGGAGAGCCTAGATGTACCCGTCCCCTTTGCTCCTGTGTGGCAGCTGCCACCTGCTGACTCAGGTTTGGTGACCTACTGCCAACCACCAGAGTGCACCGGCTTCACCACTGACCTACCTGAGGTTTCTGTTGTCTCCTTCATGTCCCACCTCCTCTCCCGCATGAGGCGTAGGGGAGTAGGGGCTACTGGGAGCCCGAGAAAGGTTCCACACAGCACTTAACTGTAGTCTCATCCCCTACAAATTTATCCAGGAAAGTTTCTGTCAGTCCAAGAAGGATTTTCTCCTGCTTCCCTCTGAGGAAGGAAGCTAGCCCTTACACCATGTCTAACATCTGCCTTACTCATGAGCAAGCTGGAAAGTTCTTTGGCTTCGTTGTCCAAAGATTGGTTCTGATATTCAATGCCCATCTGTGGGAGACCAAGAAAAGACTTCTGTTTTCTCCCTGAGGTGCCTGGTTCTTGAAAGTGAAAACCAGAACATGGATGCCTATTTTTTTCTTTTAACTTTCAAAATATTTTTATTTCATTGCAATTCATTTTTATTTGTTTTAGAGGCAGAGAGAGAGAGAGAGAGATCAGACTCCCATCTGCTGCTTCATTCCCCAAATTCCCTCAACAGCCAAAGCTAGGCCAGATCAAAACCGGGAGCCAGGAATTCAGTTTGGGTCTCGCACTTGGGTGGCAGGGACCTAAGCACTTAGACCATCATCTGCTGCTTCCTAGTGTGTGCACTAGCAGGGAGTTGGAATCGAATTGGGAGCAGAGTCAGGACTGAAACCCAGGCGTTCTGGCATTCTGATATGGGACATGGGTGTCCCTAGTGGCATCTTAACTGCTAGGTCAAATGCCACCCCTCAAAATCTACTTTGAAAGTCAAAACTGAGCAATGATTTTCTTGTTCTCGAACTAGTTCTACTCTCACCCAGAAGTATGGGTAACTCAATCTTTTTTTTTTAAAGAGTTAGAGGATGAGACAGACAGAGACAGATTTTCCATCTGTTAGTTCACTCCCCGAGCAGCCACAATGGCCAGGGATGGGCCAGGCAGCTTTTTTCAGGTCTCCCACATGGGTGCAGAGGCCCACATACTCGGGCCATCATCTGCTGCTTTTCTCAGGCACATTAGCTGGGAGCTGGATTGGAAGTGGAGCAGCCAGGATTTGAACTGGCACCCATATGGGAAGCTGACATTACAGGTGATGGCTTTACCTGCTTTACCACAACGCTGGCCCTGAGAATTTAATAGGTGAAAAGCTGCAAGGTGATAATAATTACCAAGGAGGAAACATGGCCACATCACAATTGGATATATTATTGGATGTGTGTTTTAGTCTTCGTCCTTCTTGTACCCAAACAATTGAAAGGCAAACAGCTCACCAAAGTTAAGTCAATTTAGCCCAAAATCTCTCTGTTCATTGCTCTCATTCTTAAACTACCTGTACATCAGAACGCTGTTCAGTAGGAAGAAATATGTTTGCGTTTTCATGTGGAAAAGTTTTAAGACGCACATTTCCATGGAGCATGTTTTTCCCACAGTGTTTGCCAATGGCTTTGTGTTTGGCTCTCAAGTGAGAGCATCTCTCCAGCTGGCGGTCCCAGCGTGAACCCCCTGCTCCTGGCGTCTCCGTCTCCTGTAGGACTGCTCCTCACTCTCCGCTCAATTCTCACACCAAACTCTGAGATGCTTTCCTTCCAGGGAGAATCCTCACCGTAGGATTTTCATGAATCGCAATGTCGTATTTGGCACCTTTCTTCGTAAGGTAGCTAGAAAATGGCCTAAGGAAATATTCTTCCCGTCTGGTGTCAGCAAAGGAGGGTGGGATTCCTTCTGTGTCTCTCATCATCCTGGACTGGGAATTAGAATTCTAGTCCTTTTCTCCTCCGGAACCATGCAAGTGCTTCACGAGTGGCACTTGGTAGCACTCCCTTAGTCTCTTCTGCACCCTGGAAGTCTTCTAGGAGAAAAAAGACAAGTCTAATTTTAGGGATTTGTTCAGCATATGTTTCATGATAACCACAAACATTGTGAAATAACTTAAGACCCAAATATATACACTTAAAATGATTTTTAAGGATTTCTTCCATTGTAGTAGAATAATATTTATAAACATTTATTGACTGTTTTCATACTATAGAACTTAAAACATATAAAAATTTCATTCTTTATCCAGAGAGTTTGATATTTTTTTAATATTGGAGCTTGAAATTGATGATTACATTATTTTAAAATGTGAAATTATGTCAATATCTCCCCATGAATCCGGTCCCCATCTTTAGACACTGGGTGATGCCTGATGTATCCTCCATTTTGCTGCCACTTTCTCACCAGAACCTTGCAAAGCAGAGGATGGAACCTCCCTTCCAGGTGTTGGGAAACAGGGGTAGAGCCATTACAGAGCCCAGGGTCAAGGACTAGTAGGCCGTGGGGTAAGAGTCGAAGCCTCACCTGACTTTAAAAGCCAAACAGCATTCAAAGTGTTTGAATCCTTATTAAATAGGTGGCAGAACAGATAGGAGATGAGCTGAGGCTCTGCTTCCCTGGCACTGTTCTCTGGGTCCCCCAGCAGCAGGAACGGGGACAAGGGCGTCTGAGCCAGGCACCTCCGCGCTGCTCTGCAGGTGCGCAGATAAACACGGGCCATCTTACCTGGCCGTGGTTTTTGTTTGAGGTCAGCACCACGCACAGAAACCCAGAACCAAAAAGAAATGAACTCAGCTCAGGCATGCCGAGGGCTCTCACAGGCCTTCCCTGAAGGCTAGCCCCAGAGGCCGGGAGCTCTTCCCCAGGTCCTTCTCACTGACTGCCTCTGATAGCCACGGAACGCTGGGTATAACAGTCCTGTAGGAGGAGGGTGAGGCCTGCTGCACATTTTCTCTTTAAAGAATGTAGTTGCTACGGATCATCTCCTTTCAGATCCAGCGGTTTGTACAGTGTGCCTGATAACTATTGTAGATGAATAAAGAAGTGAGTGACTACCCAGAGGAGTAAATGCCTGAATCTTGTTACTTAGACCTAGAAAAGCCCACTTAATGCAAGACCAGTTCTTCCTATCATTTTCCTAGCAGTAATACACCTTTACATTATATATGATATGTTAATAAAAATACCATCTTGGCCGGCGCCGCGGCTCACTAGGCTAATCCTCCGCTTTGTGGCGCCAGCACACCAGGTTCTAGTCCCAGTTGGGGCGCCAGATTCTGTTCCGGTTGCCCCTCTTCCAGGCCAGCTCTCTACTGTGGCCAGGGAGTGCAGTGGAGGATGGCCCAAGTACTTGGGCCCTGCACCCCATGGGAGACCAGGATAAGTACCTGGCTCCTGCCATCAGATCAGCGTGGTGCGCCGGCCACGGCGCGCTGGCCACGGCGGCCATTGGAGGGTGAACCAACGGCAAAGGAAGACCTTTCTCTCTGTCTCTCTCTCTCTCACTGTCCACTCTGCCTGTCAAAAAATGAAAAAAAAATTAAAATAAATTTAAAAAATAAAGATAAAAATACCATCTCAGCTACAAAACTCCCTCTATACCTTGGCCCTGGGGAACATTTGGAAACTGTTTTTCCTGGATCAAAAAGTCCCTCTGCATATTTACCCCCAGTCCTTTTCCAGTTGATCTCCATGTATCATGAAAAATGATTTCTTCCAGGCCTCTCAGACCTTCATCACATCCCCAAACAAGCTTCCTGTTCTTGCTCACCTGCTCCTTGGGGTCCCACATGTGTAAGTTACCTTTTTTGAGGTATGTTTCCTCAGTTGAAGTCAGGGTTCCTATGCCACCTTTATGCAACTTCTAATATAAATTGGAAAGAAGTGGATTCTTGCACAGTTTATAGGCTGTCCTGTAGATTCTGTAGTCTTAGGAACCAGAAAAGATTTTTTGAATCTGATGTCTACCACTTAGCTTTTACCTGGACAAGTTATTTCAATCATCTGGAAAATGAGGATAAAAAGAATAATGAACAAATGAGAGTGTATTTACAATCCATAGCATGGTGTTTGAAAACAGTTCAGTAAATGGAAGTGGTGGTGACGGAAAAGATGGAGAGCAAGAGAACAGTAGAAGAAGGGAGAAAAACAGCTCTCTACCTGGCAGTCATGTTGGGATGCACAGCCTGGCCCTGAAAACATGAGACTGGGAGAAGCAACCTTTAGGAGGGAAAGGAATGCACAGATAGGAATACACTGGTGATTGCATCGAGAGAGGACTCGGGTAACACAAGTAAGACTGGGTTCTTGGGGACACAGAATACTGTCAAAGAGAAGAGAATATCATATCCCAGCATCATCCACTTGAAAATTTTGTTGACTTTAATTGAGCCACATGTTCACGGATAATTAGGTTGGGAGCTAGCTCATGCTGCAGGACTGGGTTCCGGTTTTGTAGGCTGACTTACTGCACACCACTGATTCTAATCTATTTCCCAAAGAACAGGCATACCAGGAGCCAGAAAATAGCTTTTAATTAATGAATTTGTCGTCTCCAGCTCACTGGTAATGAGGGAAATCCTGTACTGTACATTCTTTTAAGTGTAGACTCAGGATCTGGATATGCCGCTAGTGAGGTAAGCAAGTCAGCCCTTTTCCTATGATTGTGAGCCAAATAAATGGCTGGATTACTAATGGGTGTGTGGATTTTTCTTTTCAAGTATGGTGGGTGGGGGTGGGGATGAGGAAAAGGGAGTGAGTATTTTCTTGGCATTGACCAAAATGAATGAAAATGCTTTGAGTGTTATTATAATCTATTCTGTGACGATTTCCAGGTGGCATTCGGCCATGGCTCAGGGCACACCCATCTGGACTCAATCCCTTTCTGTGGGGATATCACAGTTTCTAGTTGGCAGGGTAGGGACTAAAGCAGAAAGATAGCTTTTTCCCCACCCAACACACTCCTGACTCCTGCCAAATGTGAGGTGAGGGAGTGATGTTTCAACATAATAGTACCCACGATAACCACGGTAGATTCTGAAGGAGCTGGGAGACTGTGCTGAGAAGTTTCCTCAACCTTCTCCACATACCAGCCATTAATGAGACGTCTCTTTGATGAAGATCAGCACTCTACTTGCCATCACTCTAATTGTCAGTCTAAAAATTCAAATTGTAGCAGCCATGGACTTGAAAGCAGTCTTTGTTCCAAAGTCCTCCGTGTCACACGTTTCTCTGGGAGCACTGTCGATGGGCGGGCATGTGCCCTGGGGTCGGCTCCATCCCGAATCCAAGAGGCCACTTCTTGAGAAGGCCAAGATAAAGTTGTGTTTCTGCCGTGCTCACGAGGCAGCATGCCGGGGAGCAGCAGCATGGGCCTCAGAGGTCTGAGAACTGGCTCAGCTGTTATTCCCCAACTGACCAGCTACAGAGTCTTGGGTCTAAGTCACTGTGACTCAACATGAGTCACTTTTATCAACTATGAAGCTGTTTGATATGATCTCAATCACTTCTAGCCATAACATTGTATTCTAAAATTGCTTTTCTGTGTCCAGCCAAAATTAGCCTCCATGTAACTGGTCAGCTAGTAGGGCTAATTCTGACCTTTGAGCACTGTCAAGGATGAATCTTATCTCTCGTTGCCATGGCAGCTCATCAAGCATTTGAAGATGGCTACAGTGACCCCTGGAGTTGTCCCTTCTTCAGGATAAACATCTCGAGATAGCATAAATCTTCCTTTTATGACTCAGCTTCCAGACATCTTCCTTATTTGGACAGTCCTCTTCCGCACAAACTCAATTCAGCTTCTTTCTATAGTGTGGTTCCCAGAGCCGGAGGCAACACTTGAGAGCAGGTCCTAATGAGCACAGGATGTGGACCATAGCCACCGCCCACTCCTGCTCTTAACCTAGACTCTGTGATTCTCGCAGTTGGGTTTGCATTTACTTTAGTTATTTCTGTCTCCAGAGTCATCCTTTGGCATAGATTGTATTTGGGTTAGCTTGGGCCATCACGTCCTTTCCACACAAACTGCTCTTCAACCAGTTCTTCCTTATTTCTTAATGTAAGTTAATGATTTTCCCCTTTTCATTAAAGAGGTAATATGCATAAAAGTGAAAAAATGGAAAAAACCTCCTAAATCACTAAATTCAAAGATAACACTGTTAACTTTTCTTATG
Organism: Oryctolagus cuniculus; assembly: GCF_964237555.1. Classification (NCBI taxonomy): domain Eukaryota; kingdom Metazoa; phylum Chordata; class Mammalia; order Lagomorpha; family Leporidae; genus Oryctolagus; species Oryctolagus cuniculus. Next base: position 51,400,709 of record NC_091433.1, read on the forward strand.
CTGATTCAAATAAGTTATGCATTACAAAAATATCAGCATATGGTTTCCTTACATGGTCTAGTTCATATCACTTCCCATCTCTGATTTTGTCGTGTCGCTCCTCATAGCCTTAGCAGAAAAATCTCAGTTCAAGGCTGTTTTTCACCTTCTCCCAGCCCACCTTTCCAACTTGGTCGCCAGCCATTGTTCAGCTGTGACTGTGCTCTCCGTGGCTCACACTTCCAGACTCTTTAATCTCCTAGAGTTTCCCCCATTTGTTCTTTTGGAAAACTCCTATTGAACCTTCAAGACACAGTTCAAATGTTACACCTCCCATGAGTATGCCTGACTTACTCTCCCATCACCATTCTATCAGAACTCCGCCTCCTCATTTATAATGTGTTGATCCTTATGCTCTTAGAACACAAGAGGTTATACTTTGTTGCCTATGCCTGACCAAGATTAAGTGCTACCCTGGGAGCCACCATATCAGCGTCGACCAACTGTGTCCCAAAGGAAGAGCTAAGGCGGCTTCTTTGCCTTCAATGATGGTTTCTCTTGTGAAGTTCATAATGATTACCCTGTGCCTAGAACAATTTGCTCCAAGATTAGGTATTGGAGGTCAAGGTCAAGATGAAGGCCAGAAGGAGGAAACAAAGCTACATTCTAGTTAACAGACTCAGACCAATGTGTTTCAGAATTTTCTTACAAACATTTATGCTCTTGTATGTTCATGACTCATATGAATAGTCTGTTTAATAAAATTGTTTTCATTAGGCATGTGTAACATAGACTCGATTTATTTTTGGAAAGCATAAACTAAATTAATATAAAAATAAATCTGGCCAGGGCAGCTCATTTGAATGGTATGTGTTTTGCTCGAGTGTGTACTGGTGACTTTTCAGTGAAGAACAACTATTTTAACCCAGTCAATTATGAAAAACAAGCTGTTCCCCTTGCTTATATAAATCAGATTTCCAAGCACACTTAATCTTGGCACAGTGTCCACATGCACATGGCTGCCCACGAGCATGAATCCAGAGACATCCATTAAAACTGACCTCACAGTGACATTGAAAGATTCACTTTGTCTGTGTAAGCTCCCATCTTTAGGGAGAGTAAAAAGGATCAAGAATTGCAGGCTGGACTTTTCCAAGGGCAAAAGTTGCGAGGTTACGCTGGAGCATGGAGCCTGGGAACGCAGTGTGCCTGCCTTGGTCTGCGAGAGGCAGGCCCAGGCTGCATCTTACAGCTGCTGCCTAGAATTCAGCCGTGGGCTGACTTTCCCCTTTTGAACCTTCCTCCATGCCCCCCACCCCACGCCACCCCCGCTTGCTGCAGTTCTGGTTTCTACTCTATCATGGGTCCCAGGACAATTCCTGCTCCAGACTGTCTGAGGGGCTTAGGGAACTGTGAAAGGAAACCTTTCAAGTCTGCTTTTCTTGAGAATGCTAAACCTGCAAAACTTGGCCAGACATCGCCTTGGGTCTCCCTCTGTGGTGACTCAGAGATCTCAAGGCGAGAAAGGAAAATCTAGAGGAACATTAACCATGTCGGGAGGGCCAGGGGGCAAAAGGATGAAATGTATGTTTCCACTGAGTGGGTGCTATTTTTCATTTCAAAGCCCGAAGTAAAATCTTGCTGCCTTTTAGTTATCTACAGACTGAGAACATAAACATTGCTATTAAACTATTTCAGCTCTCCCGAATGAGGCCCTGTACAAGTTTCCATCTATTTGCAGGGCTCCCAGCAGTATCTGTGCAAAGCAGAAGTAGACGTCCCCAATCTACTGTTTGCAATGAAACAGCGCTTCTCTGCAGGAGACGGAGGGTGGGGTCAGGAGGATGGGTTTGGAAGGCCAAGGGTGAGTTGGAGGAGAGGGAGAAGTTGACAGGGCAGGTAGGCAATCCGAGTCTAACGGCAGCTTTCTGTTCACTGCCATCTGCTGTCGGTCCAGTCGTTGACGGTTATGCTTTTGTGTGGGGGGTGATGTGCGGACTTGGGTTGTTCACACACTTACTTAAAAGCATGAGGTACAGTTTCCGGGGTCTGATAGTTAGAGCAGAGAAGTCTGCGTCCCTGCAGGCAGGGGCGCTGCCCAGGCTTTGTGCACAGTCCTGTGCCACGCAGTACTGGGCCTCGCATGGCAGACTCACAGGGACCCACTCTGCGCTGCACTCTCCCGCACCGCCTAGCCATGGGATGGGCCCTCACAGAGATGAGCCAGTGGCAAGCCTCAGAGCTCACTCAGTAAAAACAGAGCTCATGCGTGGTTTTTCACCTTCCAACAAAATGGAAGAACCTCTGGTTTGCATGGAGCACCTGAGTCCTTCCTGTATTTTCTGCCTTCTGCCACTGAAGCATCTATTTGTATTCTCCCCAAAGTCAGCCCTGGGCCCAGTGGGTTCCCATGGCTTTCCATGAATGTCTCCAAAAGGCCACTGAAGCCCATTTCCTGTAAGTTCTAGTTGCAGCCAGAGCTTCAGGAGCCATAGTAAGTTTTTTTTTGTTTGTTTGTTTTTTGTTTGTTTTTTTTTTGTTTGTTTGTTTGTTTGTTTGTTTTTTACAGGCAGAGTGGACAGTGAGAGAGAAAGACAGAGAGAAAAGAGAGAAAGGTCTTTCTTTGCCGTTGGTTCACCCTCCAATGGCCGCCGCCACCGGCGCGCTGCGGCCGGAGCACCGCGCGCTCATCCGAAGGCAGGAGCCAGGTGCTTCTCCTGGTCTCCCATGCGGTACAGAGCCCAAGTACTTGGAAGAGGGGCAACTGGGACAGAATCCGGTGCCCTGACCAGGACTAGAACCCGGTGTGCTGGTGCCGCAAGGCGGAGGATTAGCCTAGTGAGCCGCAGCACCAGCCCATAGTAAGTTTTGATGACCCAAAAGTTAGGCTCTGAGGGGCCAGCATTGTGGTGTAGCGTGTTGATCCACCACCTGCCATGCTGGCATTCCATATTGGAGTGCTGGTTTGAGTCCCAGCTGCTCTGCTTCTAACCCTGCTCCCTGCTAGTGCACCTGGGAAAGCAGTGGAAGATGGCCCAAGTGCTTGGGCCCTTATCGCCTATGTATGAGACCTGATGGAGTTTCAGAATCCAGGTTCCATTTCCACTGCTTTGCCAGGCACATTAGCAGGGAGCTCATTGGAAGTGGAACAGCTGGGACTCAAACCCATGCCTACATGGGATGCCAGCATTGCAGGAGGTGGGCTAACCTGCTATGCCACAATGGTGGTCTGGACAATGTCTTTTAATTCCATTGTCCACGAACGTTTTGAAGTCCCTTGGCATAGTTCAGACTGTACTTTGTGCAGTGTGCCTGTGCCCTCGTGGAAACACTCTGGACTCCCCATACAGACTTCTGCAGAGCAGAAAACACACATCCTGCTCATTTCTGTGTTTTGAGGGCTGAACACTAGAGGTGCTCAAGAAATGTACCACTCAGTATAAATAATAAAGGAATAAAATAATAAAAAGAGCAGTAAGTGCCATACCCAAAATAGAAAAGAAGAAAAAAAGAAAGGGTGAAGGAAGGTTGGGGATGAGGAGGGAGAACGTTGGTATTTGCAGCCGGCTGCTCTGTGTGCGTGCTCCTGTGTGTGGAGGCTGACTCCACACTCCTCCTTAACTGTTCTTGTTTCTAGCCATTTCTGAGGGCTGTGTGCCAGATTGTCTTTCTGCCTGTGACCTTCAGCCCAGAGTTTAGAATCTAAGAGTATTTTTAAAGTGTTATTTATTTATTTGAAAGGGGGGCAGACTTAAGTCCTCTACTGATAATCTTTCACTTTAAAACTTTCCAAATGCCACAACAGCTAGAGCTGGGCCAGGCGGAAACCTGGAGCCAGGGACTCCATCTGAGTCTCCCACATTGGTGGCGGGGACCCAAGTGCTTAAGCCCTCTTAGCAGGGGGCTGGATCAGAAGCAGAGCGCAGAGTGTTTCTTTAAATAACAATTCCAAGTGCAACCAATATTATTTGGGATTCAAGTACGAGAAATTGTTCCTTGATGGAGATCACCATACACTCCTTTGTGATTTGAATACCTGAGCCTGCCCCTGTCTATCAAAGACCTCATATCTGAATAAGCACCAAAGGAAAACATGCAAGAACTCCAAGGAGATTTCCTGATAGGAGCCTGTAGTGGGATTTGATCATGCCACACCCTAGAAATAGCCCGGAGTACAATAAAGCTTTTTTTAAAACCACATTCTTTTATTGAGCTACTAAGATTTGAAGTTTCTGCATTAAATACTCAGTGCTAATAATGTAACATGCTTGCTGAGTGTCGGGCATTATTTCTGAGCACTGAACAAGTATTATATCATTTACTTCACACAGCATTTCACATCATTGTCACCACGCCACCAAAGAGGAAAGTGAGCTAGACCAGTGACTGTGTGAGTGCTGGAAGAAAATGAGCCCAGACCAGTGCTTTCACCATTAGCACAGAAGGCCCCGCAATGCTTCTCACCTAGGACAAGCTGATTGGTCCCTGGCCTTTCTTATTAATGTCTGTTCCTGAGCTGCCAGGGCACCTGCCTGCCCACCAGCCTCCCTGCCTGTTCTCCCACTCCTATCTGAAAGGTCACGGGGACACACCCAACTTGAGATAGCATTTACTTAGCTTCCCCTCTAACATTTAGGAAATGCTGCTTGAATGCTCCAGCCATTTAACAAGTCTATTTAACTTCATTTTCAATTTAACACGTATCATTTCAATTTCCTTTTCCTCAGCATTGTATAGCCCTGGGAATGAGAGTTGGAAATGTGCCTATCATGAGCTGAGTCACATTTTATGTGTCCCCTCCTCTCATGCCATTGTTTTCTTTCCATTTTTTTAAAGAATTTTTTTTGTTATAAAAATGAACCACATGCAGGCAACTCTAGAAAACAATTTTAGAACTTGTCTATATAATGAATTTATATATAAGGAATGAGTGTAAGGTGAGGACCCTGTATCACTACTGAGCTCAGGAAATGCAGCTTTGCATGAGCCCCGGGAGCCATGTGACTGATGTCAGGCACAACCCTTGCCACTCTCTCAGCGTTATTCTAACTCAGAGGACTCGCATCTTGTAGATTTTTTTTCATTGCAGATCGTGTTTAGCATCTGTGAGATATAATTGGTATATAATAAACAGTTTATGTTTAATGTGCACAATTTCTAAGTGTTGACATCAGTAAACACTCTTGGAAGCATCATCACAATCAGTACAGCCACTGTATATGCATCCATCGCGCTCAAGTCTCCCCCTAGCCCTTTGTCACCCCTCCTCCTGTTACCTCCCCCTTCCGGGTGACCCTGTGCTTTCTGTCTGTATTTCCACAAGATTTATATAAATGGAATCATACAGGATGTACTCATACATTTTTGTCTGACTCCTTTCAGCCTAATTACTTTAAAGTCCATCCATATTGCATTTGATAATAGTTCATTCCTTGTATTGATGAATAATATTCCATTTTGTATATGTGGGTTTATCTATATATATATATATCAAAATGTTTATCCATTCAGTTGTTGAGTAATATTTAAATAATTTTCCCATCATCATTATATGAGAGTTCCATTTCTTCTACATCCTAGCAGCATTTGGTATCTCCAATTTGTCTTAATTTTAGCTATTTTGACAGATGTGTAGTAGAATTTCATTATGGTGTTATTCTAATTATATTTTTTGAAATTTCTATCTATTTAAAAGGTAGGGAGGGGACAGAATGTTCCCATCTACTGATTCACTCCCCAAATGCCTGTATCCCACCAGGAGCCGGAAACTCAGTCTAGGTCTCTAAAGTAGATGGCAGGAGTTTGTGGAGAATTCTTTTGAACCAGGAGGTTGGATTTTGTTGAATACTTTTTTGCTTCTATGGAGGTGATCTTACAGTTAACCTACCTCTGCATTCTTGAGATCCCGCCCATTTCATCATGGTGTAATAGTCTGTATAGTTTGTTGTGTTTGATTTGCTAAATTTTTACTTAGTTTATGCTAATATTCCCAGTATACTTGATAATTTGGGCTTCTGATCTGGATTATTAGATTTAGTCTCTGTGTACTAGCCTCTACCTAAGCTAGCCACAGCTTCCTTCATGGCCATAAGTAACGTTTTCTTCCCTTTTGATTTTATATAATATTGGCTGAGAGTCATTGAAAGTCAGGAGGGAAGCAAATCTCACACACACACACACACACACACACACACATACTTTCCACCACTTCATATAGAAAGAAGGCCTGAGAGTGGTTCATCAGGAAATCATGGGAGAGGTGGGCCTTTCCTGAATAGAGCTAGCACAATCCAAGACCTCTCGAGAAGCCTCCGTGTGACGGGAACATGGATATGGAGGAGAGGCAGGAGGCACAGCCACTGAGTGGTTTGGGACTGGGGGCACTGCCATTCTCCTCTGTGCCCCTTACTGCTCCATTGGTCAGGCTAGACACAGGACTTCTTCTTGCCATGGACTGAAATAGTTACCAGCCCAGGGTCAACATGACAGGGGAGCTAGGGCTTAGGAAGCGGTAATAGGTCACCTGCATGGCAAGAGGAGCTGGAAAGCAAAAACAAGGAGATGAGGAGGAGACAAGGCCAATGGGTTCCCACGGGTTTCACACACAGACTCGGGCAATGGAGCCCCTAAGCCACCTCACCCAATTTACAGATGAGAAAACCAAGGCCAGAAATAGAGATGTTTAATCCAAGAGCATGCTTCTCTTTCCCTCCTCTCTGCCACCCCCAGTAATTTGTTTCCTTGAAAACCAACGCCCACTCACACACATGGAGGTGAGTACAGACAGTGGCTCCTTACACTGCCTGAGACGTGCACCACCCTGCTCACTCAACACTGTCTAATGAGCGCTCGCTTCTTGGGGCCTCCCCTTGTCTTCACATCCCCGGTCCTGCGCTTGAATGCAGGAGCCAGCTGGCCTGGGAGAAGAAAAGGCCTCTGCGGAACGCAGATGGGGGACCGGACTCCCTCCTTGTATCCACGTCTCCCCCTCATGGCTGGACCGTGTGAACCTCGTGTTAGTGGGAGGGCACCGTGGGGGATGAGCTAGGAAAAGGAAATGAGTAGGAGAACCCCAGTCAAGAGAGCTTTTCCTTCCTGTGCTCTTTCCTGATTTGTTTTTTCTAGAGAAGTCTTGAAATGCTCCAATCCCTGCTTTTTTTTTTAAACTAATATTTAAGAAGATCCTTTTCTTTCTACTTTCCTGGGAGACAGTGGAAGTCTGGACACTGCGTAGCAGACATGCGTCACCGGGTCAACTCCAAAAGGACATCCTAATCTCTAAGGAAGTGATCCAAATTGTTACTATGCTTGTGGTTAAGACAGATGAAGCACCTTACATAACCACTGTGTTTAATGTATTTGGCCCATTCGTGAGACTCAGAATATAAATTTTAAAAATCAAAGTAAAGACTGCAGCTTGCATCCTTGCGTGTATCAGACCATGACTGGTGATTATGGTTTACCTTGCTAAATCCCTTTAGGGCAGAGCTATCTTTATTCATCGTGGGATCCCTGGTACCTACTACATGGTATATACACAATAAATGTTAGATAGAAATTACAGGTTTTTAAAAATTTCTTATTTGTTTCCATTTTATTTGAAAAGTAGAAAAAGAGAGTATGCAGTATCTTCCATCTGCTAGTTTACTCCCCAAATGCCTACAATAGCTGGGTAAGGGCCAGGCCAAAGCCAGGAGCCCAGAACTCAATCCGAGTCTCCCAAACGGGTGGCAGGTACCCAGGTACTTAAGTCATCACGTGCTGCCTCCTTGGATGCACACTAGCGGGACGCTGCATCAGAGCAGAGCTGAGACCTGAACCAGGCACTCTGGTGTGGGATACAGGCACCCAGGGGTGTCTTAACACCGCCCCACAACTGGGGCCACCTCCACACCGAGCATCTTTACATAGCACTGACTGTGTACCAAACACTGCCCTAAAAGGTAAGTGCAAAAGTATAAGCTCATGTATTCCTTCCTTCCTGTAACAGAAATGCTGTTATCTCCATTTAACAGACGGGAGACACTGAGCAGCTTGTCCAAGGTCACTCAGCCAGTAAAGGGAGGAGCTGGCATTTGAACCCAAGCAGACTGGCTCCAGCAGCCCTGCTCATGGCTCCTGCTAAGAATTCATTGACAGAAGTTTCAGACATCGATATGGAACATGCTTATGAGATTGTGGTATACACTGGGTGGATTTACTAGGGGCCATACGAACATTGACCTAAGGAGTTAATCCCCAGATATCAAAATATACCTCCTTCTCCTAAATTTCTTGCTATCTATTAATTTCATGTTGATTGATCCATAAGGAGTTGTGTGGTTATTATAGCATACCCTTTACCCAAAATTATCAATGCTTTTTTACTATATGTAAAAAAATGAATCCTTTGGTCATTTTAGTTTTTTATTCTTTCTATATTCTGCACTGTATTACAGTTCATTCTTTTGTTCTTCAGACACAATACATTTTTTGCCTACAATATAAGGATGCTGGGGAGAAAACATTCCTGTCTTTTGACAGTGAGAGATTGTGTAGTTTTAAAGTTTAGAGTCTAAACTCAATTTGAATACCTGATATATATATGCATACCCTTGCTCTTAACTTGAGAATTCTGGGGTAGCTATGAAACACACATCAGATGAGATTTTGTGATTTATTTCCCTTTTAGCTTACCACACAGTGAAACTCTTTATACCTGTTAAATTGTTCTGTTTCCTACCCACTTAGGCCTATAATTATGTAAAGTTGCTGTAACATTCTTAGTTACACACCTCTCAAATAATTCTCCATAATATTCTAAAAGAAAGGATTTGACTCTGAGTGATTCATGTCTTTACTTAATGTCTTTTTTACTTTCCCACTGGATTTTTCTACTATTCTTTAGCTTTGATGTAACTTCGGCTGTGACTCCTTTTCTTCATTTCAAGTCTACTACAAATTCTTAGTACAGTGTCCTTAATGCCAGCTGCTGAAGTATTCTCTTCCTCCCCCCCTTTTAGGTAGAACGTGCCAGGCCCAAACTTCTCCTGCTGCCCCCGTCTCCTAGGCTCACCAAGTTGCTGCTGGCAACACAAAGACAGTCATTGGTGAAGCAATATTATTTTCTGTAGTTTTTTTTTGTAAGATTTATCTATTTATTTTAAAGTCAGAGTTACACAGAGAGAGAAGGAGAGGCAGAGAGAGAGAGAGGTCTTCCATTTGCTGGTTCACTCCCCAGACGGCTGCTCAGCCAGAGCTGAGGCGATCCGAAGCCAGGAACCAGGAGCTTCCTCCCAGTCTTCTATGTGGGTATAGGGGCCCGAGGACTTGGGCCATCTTTCACTGCTATCTCAGGCCATAGTAGAGAGCTGGATTGGAAGTGGAGCAGCCGGGACTAGAACTGGCACCCATATGGGATGCTGGCACTGGAGGTGGCGGCCTTTCCTGCTAAGCCACAGCGCTGGCCCCTCTCTGTAGATTTTAATCCAACTTTCTCATGGGAAACTAGAGATTTGATAAATATTTTTTTTTCCTATTAAGACATATTGCTTATAACATAGTTATCCTATTTTATTGCTCTAAGATACTTCTTCTTTACACAAAATTATCTGGTATTCTCTCTTATATTGCCTCATTCCTTTCCTTTTCTAGAGCTAGTTTTTGTGAAAGAGTTGGTCATGAAGAGCCAATCCACAGTCTGTTGTCAAGGTTCTATATTTAAAGTACACAAACATGTGTGTGTGTGTGTGTGTGTGTGTGTGATTTTGAAAGAGCCGTAAACAAGTGTGCACTTGGGAGCATTCAAAATGAAATTTAATAAATGCTAACAAAATATACATAACTAAAAATGTCACATATCTGTTGACTTTTTACGTTTTTTTTCCCAAAGCTTTTTATTGTTATTTATTTGAAAAGCAAAGCGGGGAGAGAGGGAGAGAGAAAAAAAGAGAGTGAAAGAGTTCATGCATCTGCTGGTTCACTCCCCCAGTGCATGCAACAACCCGGGCTGGGCCAGGCTGAAGTCAGGAGCCAGGAATTCCATCCGTGCTCCTATGAAGGTGCTTGGGCCATCCCCTGCTGCCTGCTGGGGTGTGCATTAGCAGGAAGCTGGACAGGAAGTGGAGGTGAGCCTCAAATCTAGCCACTCTGATACGGGATATGAGTATCCCAAGTAGCAGCTTTATCTTTGTGTGCCCCAACACCTGCCCCGGTCTTAGTTTTTGTGGTGGAAAAGGTATAGCATGTGAATTTTGAGGGCTGAGTGGCTTATCCTCAAGGCCTTTAACACCACCGACATGAAATGGAAATTGGGAAAATTATGGGACCTTGGCTATGTATGCACCAGATTTGTCTTTGTTGTGTACTGCAGTTTTTAAGATGTCTTAGTGAAGGTTTGGTGCTATCTTGCTTCCCTTCATTTTGTTCAGTCTCAAATCATAGCGAGGCAGGGTCCAATGTAGTACAGTGGGAGAGAGCAGACAAGGAGTGGATCAGTGAAGAACCACACCGCCTAACAGGCAGGCAGAGCTGCAGTGCTTAGCATGGCTGGTGTGATACACAGAATAACCACACTGTGCTGTAGGCGCCGAGGCTGAGGCTGGGAGACTCAGTGACACGATTGGAAGCCTCACGGCAAATGTTGTCTGGGCACTTGAGAGAGTTAAGCATGCTGTCGGCATTGAGAAAGCCTGTTGGCAGGTGGTAGAGCAGCAGCCCCTGGGCTGCTAGGCAGATCTCCCGAGAATTACGAGGCGCACACCATTGTAGGAGGGCTGGTTGTGAGGCAGGGTCCTGGGGGAAAATTCAGAAATCAGAAGCAAGAAAACTCTGAACTATGGATCACAGAAGCCAAGAGCAAGGCTGAGCCTCCTCCCCCCACCAGAAAAAAAATCAAGTAAGAGCTTACAATCATTCCATTATTGCTGATGATGTATGACGGAAAAGTAACTTGTCAACTGACTGATCTGCACTGTTGTTTATGAGTAGTGTGAAAAGGTCATCTCTTCCTAGCATTGCTTCAGTGAACAAAGCAAAACACTGTCCTAGCGCCCAGCGGAGCAGACTGCTGTCTCTACCTGCCCTCCCAAACCAGGCTCATACCTCGTTTGTTTTAGAATTATCTGATTTTTATTACCCATGTCTCTTCTTGCCTCTACTGACATGGAAAATGTAGGTAACCACAAACTTGACCAGACTGCTACCAATGACTGAGACGTAATATTACTTAATATTATCATAGAATTGTGGGAAACAGCCACAGATGTTGATGGGTGAGGAACAGTAAGGTACAACAGACATTTTACCAGAAGGAGAGAAATTTGGATGCACACTACCTCAGCCCATTATTTTTGAGTGCACTTGTGACTGTGTTGTGACACAGAGCAAATTCTAGGTGTTCCTTGATTTCATCCCAAACCATAGGTAGATAGTGACAAGAAAATTGGGAGGGAAAAGTAGGTTCAAGTTAAAAGTAACAACGAGAAGAATTTCCCATTCAGATGCCTTGTCTACTTTTTGTCTAAAGCAGCGGCCAGCCAACTTTTTTAAGCAAAGGGCCAAAGAGTACATATTTTAGGATTTGCAAGCCATGTGGCCTCTGTCACAAGTACTCCACTGTGTCCTTGAGTGTGAAAGCAGTGGTAGACAATCATACATGAATGAGCATGGCTCTGTGCCATCAAAACCTTATTTACCAAGCCAGGAAGGCCAGATTTGGACCCTGCAGAGTTTGTCTTCTCTGGTCCAAGGAAAACAAGAAAACAGCACTTCTACCCACAAATATATGTAATACACTGCTTCCATTGAAAAGAGAAAAGTGCATATTCACGGTAGCTACAAAAAAAGCAAAAGACACCTTTACCCAATTTTTCTGCCTCATTTTTCTTGGATAATGGCAATATTTATCATTTTGATTTAGTTAAATAATAATTACTGTTCAACAGTTGTTTTTATTTTTTACTCAGTACTAGAGGAAGAGAAACAAAGAAAACACCCTGGTGGCCTCTGAGCTCCAGGAATTCAGGCGGTGAGAGAGCTAAGTGATACTGCAAAGCCACAGCACAAACACAACGCAGTTTAAGCGTAAGAGGCGTTCAGAGAAGGAGGAGCCTGTTGCAAATGGAACAGTGTGTGCTGCGTGAGATGTGGCCTCCCAGGGTGCTGGAGGCCAGCACACGTGCGTAGTGAGGAGCTGGACGGAGAGCATTTCGGGAGAGAAGACCAGACCAGCAGGAGCACGAACAGAGACTATGCTCGCAGAGAAAAGGAAAGCCCGACGAGGCAGCCCGGGCAGAGTGCCTCTCCTCATCCAGAGCATGGCGATAAGAATCCGAGCTTCCTTTGGGACTGTCACCAAGACCTAAATAAAGTCATGTCTGTGAGACACCTAGAGCAGGTCCTGGCACGTAGTCAATGTTATATAAGAATTCATCAGATAAACAAGTGTTGGAGCCAGAGGTGATTAGTTAATGAGACACGGTCAGAGGGAGTGAGGTTGGGGACGGAATACTTTTTGCTTTTGTAGCAGTATAGTGAAGAACGCGCGGTGTCCGCACTGCCTTCAAGACAATGAGCAGACATCTTCCCTGGGCATGCGTGATTGCTCCCTGATCCTGAAGGAGCTGAGGAGGTGAGATTACCCCCAGTTCCAGCCGCAGTGCCGCTGGAGGGACGAGGAAGCCCCACAGGAGAGCCCTTTCTAGGGACAACTGGGCAATGGTTTTACACGAGTGTAGACAGCCTGGAAGCGGAGGGGGCTTGAACTGGGGCTCCAGAGAGAGATTTGGGGACCAGAGGCGACCACCAAAGATAGGGTTGAGGCAGGACAATGAGCTAAGAGAAAGAGTATCGAGTCCCACTTTTCATTTAAGCAGTTACTTGGAAATTGGTTAGCAGACCTGTGAACCAATTAGCACGCCAGTGGGATTCGGCCCAGATGTGGGAGCAAGGGACAAGAAAGGATGCAGGCACTCTGGTGGGTGAGTGCGTCTCCTGGCAGGACGGAGTGTGAGGCGGTTCAGTGCGCTGGAGTCCACGGGAGCAGCTTTCCCACCTTGGGCGGACCCTGCACAGCCCCAACCACGCAGCGCACCGAGCTCAGTGCTCCGTGAGACAAGAGCTCAGGGCGCCACGTGGTCACGCGGCAGTTTCTTAGCAGCTTCCCGGAGACGTGGCAGGAAGGCCCGGCTGAGGAATGCTTCTGACTGGGGGTGCGTTCCAGCCCCGGGGGAGGCCCCAGACTGTTTCCTCTGAATGAAGCCCCAGCTTTCTTTTCCCTCTTCGCCTTTTCTTTCTGGTAATGAAAGGTTGTTGCCAGCGAGACATAATGGGGCCCTGGCTGTGTTTCATTAACCTTTCATTTAATAGCGGTTACTTGGAAATTGGTTAGCAGACCTGTGAACCAATTAGCATGCCAGTGGGACTCCGTCTTAAGCAGGCGAGCCCCGTGGGCCTCAGATGCCAGCCAAGTGTGTGAATATGCTGTGGGAGGAACTGCGCTGTTGTTCCAAATATGAACGGGCATCGCGGGTCCTGCTGGGTCCCTGGGCTGGGACAGAGTGTGCATCAGCCACCCCTTAGCGTCTCTGCAAATGTAAGCTGGGAATGCTGAATACAGCCAGTGGAAATTCATTGTTCCTGCTGACGAACTCAGAGACTATGAGAGTTAGACCCACATGATGGACCCTGAACTGTAGTGAGGACTTTGAACATTTACTGTTTCCCTCAAGCTTCCCCCATGAGCAGTCACTCCTTGGAAATTCTGCCGGCGTCCTCTACAAGTTCCCAGATAGGAAGTTGTTTCCCTCCTCATTCCCAAATGCCACCTCTGAGCGAGAAGAGCCAACAGCTGCCATTCTAGGTCTTGCAAAGGCCCCCTTACTGGAAAGGAAGAGACCCACGGAACAGTTTCTGGCTCGCACCTGAAGTCATCTCCAGGGAAGATGGTGATGTCACAGTGGGGCCTGGCGTTGAGCCTGCGGGTTCTTTTTTTTTTTTTTTTTTTAAGATTTTATTTATTTATTTGAGAGGTGGAGTTACAGACAGAGCAAGGGAGAGACAGAGAGAGCAGTCTTCCATCTGCTAGTTCACTCCCCAAATAGCTGCAACAGCCAGAGCTGAGCCCTTCCGAAGCCAGGAGCTTCTTCCGGGTCTCCCTCGTGGGTGCAGGGTCCCAAGCAGTTGGACCATCTTCTACTGCTTTCCCAGGCCACAGCAGAGAGCTGGATCAGAAGAGGAGCAGCCAGGACTAGAACCAGCCCCCATATGGGATGCCAGTGTCACAGGCAGAGGATTAGCCTACCAGGCCACAGCACTAGCCTGGAGCCTGCAGGTTCTAACACCAAGAGGGGACTTAGAGTCTGTCCTAACAAATTGCAGAGACTTGCATAGCATTTTAAAGCCCAGTTTAAGAGAGAGCATTGTTGAATTAGCATCAGAAAGCCACATAGAATGATGGAGAGAGAAGATTGTGATTCACATTAATATTTTGGGCAATGGCATACAGCTAAGAGAATTAAAATAGCATGATAGAATCAGACTTCTTGGCATAGAAATGTGTTCTCCAATATAGGAACATTTAAAAAGTGGTAAATACATTATGAAGTACAACCCAATTTTAATTCTAGAGTATTTCTTTATGTTTAGAATATATGTAGAATATGACACACAGGCTTTAGTGTACTGAGCAGAAAACAGACTAGATAGATAGACAACAATATATAACCACTGTTATCTCAGGGCAGATACTACAGGTGGTTTTTACTTTCCCTTTAGAGATTTTAAAAATTAACTCATGTTAGTTAAAAAATTATAGAAATCGTGCATCCTCCTAAACAAGAGAACCACCTAGGGGCTAAGGGAACATGAAAAGCCTTGACTTGGGATCTTAAATAAGATCCCAGAGCTGGATAGGAACGTCCCAGGGCAGGATAACTCCTGGAAATCTTTTACAGCCAGCGCTGTAGATCCATGCATTCCACATTCGACCAGCCTCCATGGAAAATATGCAGAAGGAAAAAAATGGGTCCGTACTAAATATATACAGGCTTTCTTTCCTTGTCATCATTCCCTAAACAATGCAGCACAGCAGCTATTATAGATAGCATTCACTTTGTGTGAGGTATTAGAAGTAATCTAGGGATGATTTTAAAGTATATGGGAGGATACGTAAAAGCTACAGGCAAGTTTTATACCATTTCTTTTAAGATTTATTTAACTGAAAGGCAGAGTGACAGAACAGAGGATGAGATCTATCTGCTGGCCATTCCCCAAAAGGCCAACCAGGCCAGGCCAAAGCCAGGAGCCTGAAACTCCATCAGAGTCTCCCACCTGAGTGGCAGGGGTCCAATCACTCGGGCCATCATTTGCTGTTTTCCCAGGCATATTATCAGGGAGCTGGATTGGAAGCAGTGCAGCCGGGACTCAAGCTGACACTCCTGTATGGGATGCAGGAGTGACAGGCTATGGCTTAACCCATGGTGCCACAGCACTGGCCCAATACCCTTTGGAATTTGGTCTACAGGGTATTTTGGACCCCGTCCCCCACAGATAGAGGGATAACCTTACTAAGGTCCATATATCAAACTGATTATCTAATATCTAGTTATCAGGCTACTTGGCTAGCTAACTTTCTATCCATCCATCCATCCATCTGATGTTCTATTAAGTGTATCCCTTAAACTCATATAAAAAAATGAGGAGAGATAATGCCTCTAAGTTTCAAAGAAATGTTTACAGTTTCCCAATAAGGTTTTCTTTTCTCAAGTGAATGTGAAATTTCCCAATAAGTTTTTCTTTTCCCCAGTGAGTTGCCTGCCAATTCCTTCATAAACCTATATTAGCCATGTTTTCAAATATTTATTAAAATCTACTACAGGCTAGGTTCAGTAGGAATCCCAAACTTAAGCTGTTAGGATATTTTTAATTGTTCAAGTTTTCTGTGTTTAGTCATTGTGTGTACACGCACACACACACACACACACACACATGATAGTATGTGAACTAACTATATACTAACCACCATAT
The DNA here is from genome assembly GCF_964237555.1 of Oryctolagus cuniculus. Taxonomy (NCBI): domain Eukaryota; kingdom Metazoa; phylum Chordata; class Mammalia; order Lagomorpha; family Leporidae; genus Oryctolagus; species Oryctolagus cuniculus. The sequence goes on from NC_091433.1 coordinate 51,416,693, forward strand.
GGGATGCTAACCATATACTAACCATATGGTTAGTGGGCTAACCATATACATAACCACCACCTGCGAAACTAGCATCCCATCTGCATCAGTTCGTTTTCTTGCCTCTCCACTTCTGATCCAGCTCCCTGCTAGGGTACCTGGGAAAGCAGCAGAAGATGCCTAAGTGCTTGGGCCCCTGCCACCCTTGTGGGAAGCTCCTTTTCTAATGTGGGCATGGCATACCTGATTTGTCTGTTCCATATTGGCAGATGTGTACTATTCCTGTGTTCTCATTGGTGTGGCAGATGTGGAATTTGTGAAGATATTCTTAAAGGGAAGAACAAAGTGGTGGAAGTAGGAAAAGGCCCTGTGTGCATGGGTGTTAACAAGGCATTCACCTGTTCTCAGCCTGGCTCAGTCCTGACCGTTGCAGCCATCTAGGGAGTGAACTAGCCGATGGAAGATCTTTCGCTGTCCCTCTGTGTCTCCCCACCTCTGTGTAACTCCGACTTTCGAGTAAAATAAATAAATCCATTTAAAAAGTCAGAAAGAGATTACTTAAAATCTATATATAATTGTAGTTTCTCTAGAAGTACTACTGGAGTTATCTTAAAATTGAAGCTTTTTTTTCCCAAGAAGCTTTATGATACTCAATTGATAAATACGTCTCAACCTGTGCTAATGCAGTGGGTATGAACCTCAGGGGACTCTTCCGCTTTAAATGAGAATAAACTAGATGTTCAATTCCGCAGTCCCCCATCCATATGTCAGGTGCCGAGTACCCACCCACCTGTTGCTAGTGGCTACCTTACTGCAAAGTACAGATACAGAAAATTTACATCATCAGAAGAAGTTTTCATGGACAGTCCTGATCTAAACTCAATTGATAAGAATACTTATACATACAAGGAGGAATTTCCATAGTTTTCCTCTCACTGAGAATTCAGCTGTTTATTAGTATTGTATTTTACCCCCTTTTGTGTACTCTTGGTCTAAACTCTCAGCCGTAAGCTTTGGAGAATTCCTTTGCTTGCCCTCACTTTAGCAAGGAGGCAACAAGGAGCCATGTCATGTTTATATAAGTTTGATTAAATATTGATTTCAAATGGTTGTAAATGAGATTTGAGATTTGCAACAACAGCAAAAAGCCTGTATGACTTTACTAAAAGCATGCTCAGTCGTGGTAAATTGTTAAACTGTAACTAATCTGCATTCTTGGTAGGTAGTCAGCTTTCACTAGGCTTTGCTGTGCAGCGGAGCATACGATGCCAAAACTCCCAGTGATGTTCAACAACAAACATTGCTCACTCACTCCCACAGGCAGAAGATGGGATGACCCAGTTCCTACTCATTTAAGTAGAAACTCGAAGACTAAATCACCACCCAGGAATTCTCTAAAATCCCATGCTGTTACATTGAACTGGATCTTCCTTAGAAAAATATCTAGAAAACCAGCATAATAGTTATTGCTTTGCTTTTGTCTGTGCTTAAAAGAAACACTACTTTTTTGAAAAAAAAATATATATATTTATTTATTTATTTGAATGCAAAGTTAGAGAGAGAGGCCAGGAGCCAGGATCTTCTTCTGAGTCTCCCACATTGGTACAGGGACCCAAGCGCTTGGGTCACCTTCTGCTGCTTTCCCAGGCACATTAGCAGAGAGCTGGATCATAAGTAGAGCAGCCAGGACTTGAAGTTCTCCCCATATAGGATGCCAGTGCTATAGGCAGCAGCTTAACCAATGCCCCACAACGCTGGCTGGAGCACTACCTTTTTAAGACACAAATTTCCTTACTAGTTTTAATGGGCAGAAAAATCATATCCACAAAAAAATGTAATAAACATAATATTCAGTTTAACAAATAATTAGAAAGAAGGATATAATGTTTTTATTTTGACATATTTTAAAGGTTTTTTTTTTTTTTAATTTGTTTGAAAGGACACAGTCAGAGACAGATAGAGATCTTCTGTCCATCCACTGGTTCATTGCCCAAATATCCACAATAGCTGCGGTTGGGCAGGGCTGAAGCCAGGAGCCAAGAACTCAGTAGTAGTCTCCCATGTGGGTGGCAGAGAACCAAGCCCTTGAGCTACCACTTCCTGCCTTCCAGGTGTGCATTAGCAGGAAGACAGGATCCAGAGTAGATCCAGAACTTGAACCCAAATATGGGATGTGAGCAATCCAAGTGGCATCCCAACCCCTGTGCCAAACACTCAGTTCTCATATGCAATTTTGAAGTGCAGTTTTTATTATTATTCAGTTATAGTGAGGCCAACAAATCAGGAGATGATGGCTATTAAAAAGACAGTTGGGTATACAGAGATCTCAAGACGGGGGATGACACCACACCCTACATGGCCCTGGGGGAAGCACCAGAGTCCCTTAGGAGCCAGAGTGAGGGGGAAATGTGGGCAAGAGCCTTTATTGTGGCCATGGGGAGGAACAGGAGAGGCAGGAAAGCACACTTAACATTAGTTAGCTTGGATCATTGCAGCAGGGCCTCTGGCATAGAGGCTATGGCTAGTTATTCAGCACCTCACCCTGTGGTGATTTAGGCCAAGGAAGTAGTAGCCTTGAGAGTGAGAACCAGACAGTGGAAGTAAGGGTCGGGCTCCAGGGAATCACTAGGTTGTTGACTTTGCATATGAAAGACTTGTTCAAAGGCAAGTTGCTTACTATCCCGACAACTGTTTTAGTTTAGCTGTGAACATAAAGTGCTCTAAAAATAAAAGTCTATTTTAAAACAATAATAAATAGGGACAGGCACTTGACCTAGTGAGGAAAAGTCCTGTGTCCCACATTAGAGTGCAGTGCAGACCCTGGTGGTGCCTCAAGTAGTTGAGTCCTTGCTACCCATTTGTTAGACCGAATTAACTTCTCAGCTCTTGGCTTTGGCCTGACCCAGCCCTGGCAGTTGTGGATATTTGGGGAATGACCCAGTGTCTGGGAAATTTCTGCCTTTCTCTCTCACTGCCTTTCAAATAAAATAAGTAAATAAAGAATGCTTTCTAGAATAAATGAAAGATAAAAATAAAGAACTTATGTCATATCGAAGCTCCAGCAAGTTCAGAGTCCTTTTCTGAGTCATGATACCAGCCATTTATCCCATTCCTAAAGAGATCCTGGGAGTTTAATTAAGTCAGTGTAGTCTTTTTTTACATTGTTAATTGAAGAAAAATGTGTGCCCATTCAAGATATTTTAAGATTAGGAGACAAAAATAAGTCAGAAGGATCCAAACCAGGACTCTAAGTTGAATTATTAATGATTCATCATCAAAACTCTGGCAAAAGTGCCCTAAATTGTCCAAAATTGTGTAAGGGGAATGTGGAGGCACCCTGTTGCGATGGAGGACTCCCTGTTGCAGCTCTCCTGAGTGTTTTTCTGCTAAATCTTTGGCTTTCTCAAAACACTCTCCTGATAAGCAGATGGCATTCGTCTTTGGATCCCTAGAAAGTCAGCAGGCAAAATGCCTTGCGCACCTTTGCCCTTCACTGGTCCACTTTTGCTTTGCCTGGACCACTTCCAGCTCTTGGTAGCCATTGCTTTGGTTGTGCCTTGTCTTGAAGATACTATTAGGAAAGCTGTGTTTCATCTCCCCTCGCAGTTCCTTGAAGATATGCTCAGGAGCTGGATCCTACTTGTTTTAAATTTTCATTGAAAGCTTTGCTGTTGTCTGCAGCTCATCCGAGTACATCAGTTTTGGCACCACCAGGCAGAAAGTTTATTTCACTTTAATTATTCAGTCGTAATTGTGTAAGTTGAACACTTGAGATGCCTATGGTGTTAGCTCTTGTTTCTACTGTTAATCGTCATTCCACTTCAATTAGGGCATGAACACAATGAGCATTTTCCTTGCAAATTGATGTGGATGGTCTACTGCTGGGGGTTTTGTCTTCAGCATCATCTTGTCCCTTATTAAAAGAAATTATCCACGGCCAGCACCGTGGCTCAATAGGCTAATCCTTCACCTAGCGGCACCGGCACACCGGGTTCTAGTCACAGCCGGGGCACCAGATTCTGTCCCGGTTGCCCCCCTTCCAGACCAAGCCAGCTCTCTGCTATGGCCAGGGAGTGCAGTGGAGGATGGCCCAAGTGCTTGGGCCCTGCACCCCATGGGAGACCAGGAGAAGCACCTGGCTCCTGCCATCGGATCAGCGCAGTGTGCCAGCCGCAACACACCAGCCACAGCGGCCGTTGGAGGGTGAACTAACAGCCAAAGGAAGACCTTTCTCTCTGTCTCTCTCTCTCACTGTCCACTCTGCCTGACAAAAAAAAAAAAAAAAAAAAAAAAAAAAAAAAAAAGAAATTATCCACTTATAAACCACTGATTTATTTGGATCACTGTTCCCATGAATTTTTGTGCAGCATCAGTGATTTTACCCTTCTCCCCAAGCTTTACCATAAATTTGAATTTTGTTCTTTAGTTTTATCAAAATTCAAGTTACTCTGATGGGCTTTTTACATACTGGTGTCTTGTCCTTAATGCCTCAAACTAGGTCCTGTTCGGATATATTACAGCGAATTAGTACAAGTGATTTTAGTACAAAAAATTTGATATCCAGGCATAGTTTTTTCTTAATACATATTTTACATGAACTTTTTGAAGACCCCTCATATAAGAGTAATCATGGTGTATATACTCTTGAATCTTGCTTCTTTTGCTAAAAAAATTGTTTATGAGACTTATCCACGTCTTTTAGTGTTGGTTAGCATTACTTCATTTTCTTAAAATGTTTGTTTATTTGTTTTCATTGACTTGAAAGAGTAAAAGACAGGGAGAGAGAGAGACGTTATCTTCCACTGGATGTTTCACTCTCCCAAATGCCTGCAATAGCCAGGACTGGGCCAGGCTGAAGCCCAGCAGGAACTCCATCCAGGTCTCCCATGTGGGTGACAGGAACCCAGGGACTAGGGCCATCATCTGCTGCTGTCCAGGAACATTAGCAGGGAGCTGAATCAGAAAGGAAGGAACCAGAACTTGAACTGGCTTTGTGATATGGTATGCAGGCATCCCAAGCAGTAGCTTAATTTGCTGCACCATAGCACCCACCCCTTCTCCAGTTCAGTGCAGGGCAGCATGGGGCCAAGGAATGTGAAAGCCTTTAGAGTGAACTACTACTCTAAACTGAAATTATTATGGTTTCATTTTTTTTAACTTAGCAGTTTAAGCAGCTAGAATTTATGTTGTCATATACTGTGAGATATGGGTGAAGTTTATTTTTTCCTGCAATTTATTGGCTAATCCATGCTTTCTTACTGATTTGAAAAGGCACTTTTATCATTTTCTAAGTTGTGCACGCTCATGCCTGTTTCTGATTTTCTATTCTGTGATGTTGAACTCTGTGTCTACACTTGAGCCAGTATCACGTCAGTTCTAATTACGGTACTTTTAGAGCCGCTCACATCTGTTAGTACAAATATGTACACACACGGAGTAGTGCTCTTTTTCTACATTTATTTTCAGATAACCTTTTACATTCCTATGTTAATTTCAGAAAAGCATCTGAATTTGAAATTGATTTGAAATTGAAATTTAATTTTGTAGAGTTTCAATGTGACTCTTACCATGTATGAAAATGACTGTCTCTCCATCAGTTCTTTTAACCCCTTCAATAGCATTTGGTCAGGCTTCTCATAGACCTTGATATTTCTTATTCCACATTTCTGCACAGTGTCTTTCAGACCTGACATTAGCCATCAGCCACTGGCATCCAAGACTGCAAGCATGATTCTCTGAGAGTGTGTGTGCATCTGTGGTCCTGGGCTCAATCTGCTTGTTTCTCTCTGTCCTGTACACAGTGGCTTCTGCCTTAAGCAGATGCCCCTCTCCTAGCAATCCCTTCTTCAAAATCACCCATTTTTATTCTCCCATCAACACCGTAAGTCCAACTCTAACTTCCCCTTTGGGGTGCCCATCAGTTTTATGCAGGTGTTGGTTCTCTGATTGAAAGAAACTTAAAGATCATTTTAAGCCCCAAGACAACAAGCCATTTTGGAAGATGCTTTTGGAGAATAGGATTACACGGTTAGGGGGAAGGATTTTTTTTATATATTTCCCTATTTTTTTATTTCATTTTGTTTCCTTCAAATAAGTACCACTTTTATAACATAAAATCTGCTAAAAAAAAAATCTGAAAGAAAAAGTGCCTTCTTCCTCCCATGATAAATTCTGGGGTTTGTAACATTTATTTATTTTCATCTACATGAAAGCCAGAGTGAAAAAGAGATTGATCTTCTGTCCACTGGTCTATTCCCCAAATGCCTGCAATAGCCGAGGCTGGGCCAGGCTGAAGCCAGGAGCCTGGAACTCCATCCAGGTCTCCCATGCTGGCAGGACTTCAGTCATCTCTGCCTCCAGGGTGTATTAGCAGGAAGCTGGATCTGGAGTGGAGGAGCCAGGATGCGAACTGGCATTCTGATATGGGATGTAGGTACCTCGGGCTGGATTAACCTGCAGCCCCAGTAAGTTCTGTTTTAAAGGAGGAACTATTTAAATGAAGCCTAGCAAAAGGGCATTCATTAAATGAATACCTAGCATAAGGGTCTTTTTGGGACCAAGGAACTTTCCAAAAATTCGGTGAAAACTTTGGATACTGTCCCCTGCCGAATACATTTATGTAGGTACAATTGTGGTTAAGATTTTGGAGAAAGAAAGGCCACAGAATTCCAGAAGAGATTAGCATCTTTGATAGCCAGTGTTTGGTAAGGTGAATATCACTGAGACAATATACCTATTTGTAGTTTTCTTGGTATCCTTGTCATATCTCATATTGTCTCCCAAATTAGGGTCTGACTTCCAAAAGTTACCCAGCCCCTTTTTAGAATAAAAATTTCCTCCAAACAGGGCTGCTAAAAATTTTTTAAAAATGTGTATTTTACATGTTACCTCATGAGCTGCAGAAAACTTTAAAGCTAACCTGGGAATACTGCTTAGGTAATAGGGATTTGTCGGCAGTCAACAGCTCCCACCCCCACTTCTGAGTCTCTAAGAGAGTTCGTCTACTTCCTCTGGCTTCCCCAGATTTTGGCGACCCTTTGTGTGGATCTGAGTCCCCTGCATTCCAGGAAGCTTGCCTTTGTCCTTCCCCTGAAGCCTGCCAGCCTTCACACTTTCCCACAACAGTAACCCAAACAGAGGAGGGGGCGACTCGGATCCCCAGGAACTCCAGGGACAGAGTGTGGTCTGCACTCCTAAGTGGGTGTTAGTTGGTTGAGTGTGTATACCCAACATATATTTAATCTTATGCTAAAATTGGTATTGCAGGTGTATTGTATGTGTATATGATACATGTATATAGTTTAGAAGTAAATATGTTATCTATGCATATATATTTCAAATAAAAAGAAGAAATAGAGATTGGAGGCCAGTACTCCACCATACTAGCGGTTATTTAACTTTACATTCTCACGCCCTCCTTCAGTCCGCTTGTCTCTGAAGAAGGGTATTGGGTATGTAAGCGGGGCTGCCTGGCTTTGAATCCTGCCTCTACCACCCACTAGTGTGACATGTGGGCTGGAGATGACTCGTCTTGCTCTGCTCTTTAGTTCCTCCATCTGTAAAAAGTGGGTAGCGTGGTCTCAACATCAGGGACTCGCTGGAAGAAGTGACGTGTAGTGTGAGGTAAACAGTGACCTTGTAGGACACTGTGTGGGTCTGAGTACTGACAGTGAAAGGAGTCTGACCCTCCCTCGTCAGCTCTGAGTTGGTTCTCTCCTTGCACTGGGTGAAATCCCAGAAGGTTTCCTATCTTTGCAGGAGCTTTTATTCTGGTTTCTCATCAGAAACAGGTTGTTCTCATTATGATAATTGGTAATCCAAACTTGGGTCCCGTCCTGCATAAAACCTCCCTCACTCGCCCCCTTACACAATGCCAAGGACATCGGCAGGGGCAGGCATGGGGCTGGCCTCCTCCCTTGTCTTCCTCCCCCATGCCCCCTTGTAGTTGCCCTTGCTCTCCTAGATGCACCGGCCTCTCTGCTCCCGTCCCCAGCCTCTGGCTTCTGGGGGCCCATTCTGCCCGGATTCCTTCTCGATAGCTTCCTTCACTCTGCCAGACAGTAGGATTTCTTCTCTCCTGACCCTGACAAGCTCCAGCTCGCTTGGCTGGAGGGGAACTAACTCCTGCTTGCCCTTGGGCCACGGGAGTGCTACCTCTTGCCCTGCAGCCTGAATGCCAGCCCACTGACTCAGACCCTCCTGAGGCCACTGTCACTTCACTGAAGGTAAGGGCAGGCGGCTGGAGACGTGGTGCACACACACCGCTCTGTTTCATCAGCAGTGGCAGAGCTGGCTTTTTCAGACCATGGACGTATCTTCCCTGTCCTTCTGTTAGCCTCCCAACCGGCAGTCCAGCACCCTTCTTTCTTCAGGGTGTGGGCTAGTTGGCATCCGTGTTACGGTTCAGAGCCTGTCGGGAATCGGCCAAAACCAAAGCTGAGAGAGTTGCTGGTTAACATCCTGTATTAGCCATGAAGGCCCCAAACCGGGGGCTTGGTAAATAGTAAATTCTCAGTACATTGTATCATGGCCTTACTCTGTTCAAGCTGCTGATACAAAGTAACAGAGCAGGTAGCTGGTGAGCAATGCAAAGTTGTGTCTCCGGGCTGTGGAGGCTGAGAAATCAGTCAAGCAACAGCCGTTGAGAATCCATTGAGGGCCGACTCTGTCCTCTCCCTGTGGCCTCACGTGCTGGAAGGGACGAGAGCTCTCTTGGGTGCGTTATGAGGACACTCCTCCCATCAGTGCCACTGTTAGGTGGGTGACCTCATCTCTCAGCAAAGCCCCACCTCCCAGTGCCCTCACATTGAGGGCTGCGGATTTCAGCGTGAATTGTAGGGAGACACAGATGGTTCATCTGTGACGTGACCTCATGGTGCCTCTGTGACACGTAACTTTATCACAGTGTGACAAGTGTCATTGTCTGTGATGCTGTCCTCAAGCTACTGTTGGAAATCAATTGAAGGCTCTCAGAGTGGCAATGTTTAATGAAATCAGTAGAAAAAAGAATAGTAAAATAGGGAATGCGTTTCCTTAATAGATATTGTTTTGTAAAGTTTTATTTTAAAATAGACATGTTGTGATTAGAAATGTATTCATTTTTGGTTGCTGTCAAAAAAAATTGAATGTGTCTCAGGTTTTCCAGTTGTCCCTCACAGTTGTTACAGTGAGCATCGCTGTTAGTGAAACCGGTTTGTGTGTTGATGAGCTCCAAGGATTCCGGAACGTTACGGTGCCCTCGGATCTCTGCGGTGAATACGGTTAAGCTGTTATGAATAATGGACTGTTTGGTGGTTTTCTCCTAATTGGAGAATGAGTGTTGTATCCGCAGACACGAGCAGCGGAGAGCATGTTTTCATTTCTGGTGGCGCCCTCGCAGGCTCAGCACCAAGGAGCGCGTCGGCCTGTGTGGACTAACACCTCCTGTCCACTCTCGCTGTGATGGCTGTGCTTGGGATTTCAGCATACGGGACTGGGACCTGTCCCAGTTATTAAGGAACACCAGGCTAAAAGGCAGTCCATCGGCTCTCTGCTGGGCCCTGGCCTTGCAAGAGAGGGCCTGCATGTAAGACATATCTGTGGAATGAGTGAGAGGCTCCTTCAATGACATGAAAACCACTGGGGCTGGTATGTCTCAAATGCCTATCTCTTGTAAGTTTTGAAGAATTTCAATACAATTGGGTGCTTGAAGACACATTTCAAAATATTCATATGCAGGGAATGAGATCATGGAATTTCTCATAAAAATGAGAGTTTGATCAAGCTGAGGGGCTACCCCTTGCTTTTTGATGGGAATAGAAAGTTTGCTATAGAAAACACATTTTCGCTTTCCCAGGTCTCGTAATTCAGAGTCCTGTGAAGCAGGAGCAAAAATGCGTGTTGTGCTGCAACAGCCGTCTCTAGGGAACACAGCTCCCCTGCCCTTCATTAGCCATACCTGCTCTGTTGGGCAAGAGCCGCGACAGGCTGCAAGGAAGAAATCTGAGTTTGATTTCCTAAGAAACTCACCATCATAAGCCTGAGTAGTCTTCACTTTCCTTCCCAAAATGTAACAAAGCACAGAAGCGTAATGTCAGTTTGCTTCTACTTTTGACCTGTATGAATCTTCGAATATTTAAATATTGTTAGCTCTCTGAAAATATATTTGTCTGGAAGAAGACACCATGGTATGAACAAAGAAAACAGCAAATGACTGGGGTAGGTATTTGGTGCAGTGGCTAAGTCACCACTTGGGGTGCCTGCATCCCATGTCAGAGTCCCCGAGTCCCAACTCCCCCTTTCCTTCCAATCCAGCTGCCTGCTAACATGCACCCTTTGAGGCAGCAGGTGGTAGTTAGACCATCTGGGTCCCCGCCTTCATGTGGGGTACCCAGATTGAGTTCCAGGGTCCTGGCTTCCACCTGGTCCAACCCAGGCTGCTATGGATATTTGAGAAGTGAACCAGTAGATGGAAAATTTCAGTCTCTCTTTCAAATAGATAAAAATAAATAAAATAAATCTGGGGGAAACAAATGACTTTCAGATATTTCTGAATAACTATATACTTGTTTTGAAACCCCTATGTTCGTATTGCCTTTCTATTTTTTTTCATTTCTTCTAATCTTGCTTAATAAATGTATGTAGCAAAAATTTTTTTGATTCATCCAAATATCTGGTATACCTGGGCCCCTGTGACAATCTAACATTAACAGAGTTACTGATTTCTCTGTATCTTTTCATCCTTTGAGGAAATTGATTAATTCCTAATACAGGAGTTGGCCAGATCACTCTGAATTACATTATTTTGGGTAATTTCATAACCAAGGAAATGATAGGCATTTTCACCTTGGGAAAGACAGGGTGCCTTATGAAAAAGAAACTGGATCTGTGAGAGCCGAATTTGTGTTCCAAATTTATATTCTCCGTTTTGCTGTGAAGAAATGTCTGGGAATGAAGGCTACCAATCACACTGTCCATTTGCAGGGTGAAGTCAAACTACTCATGTGAGCTGGCAACAACAACAACAAAAGAATTAATTTAAAGAAAATCAGAAACCCAATTAACAGTTTCCAACACAGCCATATTCCAGATGTAGCTGCCTTCAGGTTTTTGTTTGGTTTTGTGTCCTGCTGTAGCTATATTTAATTCCCTTTACCCCTATACCACACCCTCTCATGGAGCTGCTAATTAGCAAACCGATGTCCTTGTGTGTATGAATCAGACTTCAGTAAATCTCTCAGGACATTGTTCAACACATTGAATTAGACATGAAACTTCCCTTTGATTCCAGTCTGGCTGTTCTTCAGTTCTGTGTCATCAAATTGGAACCAAAGACACTTGTATTAAGGGTGTCAGATTCAGAGTCACACACAAAGAAGTCCACCTTCCTTTTATGAAAAGGCTGCCTAGTCACCCAACCTTATCACAACCCTGGGAGGGTCAAGGGTCAAGGTTCAAAATGTATCTTCTTTACAAAAGGTACGTTCCAGTATCCTGCCTATCGTTTATAGATATTTGATGGTATATCGTTACTGTGTTCCTCCCCAACCTTGGAGACTTACTTACCTAAATGTGTAAAAACTAAGGCTACTATTTAGTAAACCCCTCTGAATAAGAACACCATTAGGAGAAACTTCAACCATTTGTAAAGAGACAAGGGCTGAAAGTGTTTCAACTTGGAAAGTTAGTTTTGAAACTGACAAATCTACAAGTGTCATTTTCTGAACTGGCAAAATTTGTTACTTATAAAATATCAATATTAGAAACAAGTTTCTTATGACTGGAGGTTAGGCATTGATTAAAACTTTCTTATGGCTTCAATTGTAATATTTATTCACCTATTGTTATCATGTGTCTTTTCCAAAATTCATGGCCAATGTCAGGTGTTAGGAGCTGGTGGCACCTTTAAGAGATGATTGGGTCTTGGGGCCCCAGCTGCTCTCCCAGGGCTGGGAGTGAGGACTGTTGCAGGGCTGGACCTGATATCAGGGGAGCTGGTTAGAAAGCAGAGCTCCGCCTTTGTTTGAACTCTTCCACACTTGCTCCTCTGCTTTTCTACCTGTGTCAACACAGCACAAGGCCCTCACCAGAAGTCCAGCTGATGCTGGCTCTGTGCTCTTCTCAGCCTCCAGAATCATGAACCGATTAAGCCTGTGTTCTTTATTATCACCCAGTCTCGGGTATTCTGTTGGCAGCAACAGAAAATGGACTAAGACACCCACAGATGTGTACTGGTATAGATTTGCAGAAACATTGAAAAGTACAGAAAAGGAGGAAGTTTATAATTTCCTTGTAACCTACCTCTGTACAAATAATCACTTTAATATTTTAAATGCCTAAATACACATACTCTTAGTTTTTAAAAATGGGCCCATACTATATATACTGACTTTATCCCACGAGGCACACATAGGGGCAGGTGTTTGGCATAGCAGTTAAGAAACTCCTTAGGACACCTGCATTCCCCACCACAGTGCCTGGGCTTGAGTCCTGGCTCTGGTCTCAATTTCCAGCTTCTTGCTATTGTGTGCCCTGGGAGGCAGCAGGTGGTGGCTCAAGAGGTTGGGTCCCTGATACCCATAGAGGAAAGCTGGGTTGTATTCTTAGCTCCTGGCTCTGGCCCCTGTCCAGCTGTGGCCATTGCAGACATTGAGGAAATGAATCAATGGATGGAAGCTCTGTATGTGTGTCTTTGCATCATAAACATGTTTTAAATCTATGGCAATTTATAGCAAAGATCAATCTCCTCCAATTAGAAGCAGACTCAGCCATAACAAAGGAAGAAAATATGCAATATTTGCTTTAAAAGTTTCTCTTTTTATAAATAATATTTGTGAACTTTTACACTTGTTTTAAAAAGGAGTTTCTTCCCTGCACAGGTGAAATAGGCAAGACATAAGATCAGAAAGGAAAAGGTTGGTAATCCAAATACATTCAACTAGAAAGTTTCTGGTCATCAAAAGGCACCATACAGGAAGTACAAAGGGGCTGGCGTTGTGTATCGAGTCAAGGCACTGGCAGCATCCCATCGAGCCGCTCCACTTCCCGTCCAGCTCCACATCCCTGCTGATGGCCTGCGAAGACAGCACAGGATGGCCCAGGTTTCTGGGCCCCTGCACCCGTGTGGGAGACCCAGAAGAACCTCCTGGCTCCTGGCTTTGTTCTGTCTCAACCCTGGCTGTTGCAGCCATCTGGGGAGTTAACCAGTGGATGGAGTATCTCTCTCTCTCTCTCTCTCTGTCTCTCTCTCTCTCTCTCTAACTCTACCTTTCAAATAAATAATAAATCTTTTTTTTAAAAAAAAAAGTAAAACAAGTCACAGAGTAGGAAATATTTGCAACTTAGGTAGATAGCACCAGACCATGTAGATTACAAGCAGAATAAAGAATTTCCTACAAATCAGTAACAAAAGGGCAGTTAGTCAATGAAAAAAACATAAAAAGTTAATTAAAAAAAATTAAAAGATTAGGACTTCCACTTCACCAAAGAAGGAATTCAGTTTGCCAATAAACATGAAAAGATGTTCAGCCGCATTAGTAATGAGGGAAATATGAGCTGAAACAACAGAGATACCATTATACACCCACATGATTGGCAAAAATGTAGAAGTCTGACGATACCAGTACTGGCAAGGCGGTGAATGAACAGGATATTTCGTACGCTGAGGGTGGGTGTATAAGTTGGTGAAAACCACATTGGAGAAGAGTTTGGCCTCAATTGACAAACCCGGATGTTATACAAACCCTGTGACCCCGCAATTCCTCTTTAATTACGCTCCACGAGGCAGTGTTTACACATGTGCACCCTGAGACACGTAACCAGATGTGCAGAGCAGCCCTGCTCCTCAGAGCCCCGCACTGGAAACAATCCAGCGCTCCATCAACAGTCAAATGAAGAGACAGTGGTAGCGTCATTCACTTAGACGTTATTCAACAATTAAAATAAATGACTTTCTGTTTGTCTCTTTCTTTCAAATAAGTAAAAAAAAAAAAAAAAGGAACTGAAATGAGACGAAACAATACAGACAGATCTTACAAACATAGAACCAAAGAAGCAATTCAAAAGAATACCTGCGGCTCACTAGGCTAGGCTAATCCTCCACCTTGCGGCGCCGGCACACTGGGTTCTAGTCCCGGTCAGGGCACTGGATTCTGTCCCGGTTGCCCCTCTTCCAGGCCAGCTCTCTGCTGTGGCCAGGGAGTGCAGTGGAGGATGGCCCAAGTGCTTGGGCCCTGTACCCACATGGGAGACCAGGAGAAGCACCTGGCTCCTGCCTTCGAATCAGCACGGTGCGCTGGCCGCAGCAGCCATTGGAGGGTGAACCAACGGCAAAGGAAGACCTTTCTCTCTCTGTCTCTCTCTCTCACTGTCCACTCTGCCTGTCAAAAAAAAAAAAAAAAAAAAAAGAATACCTGCATAGTAGGATTCTGTTTATATTAACTTTTTAAAGGGGGGGGGCAGCAAAGAAGACCGTTGCCCAGGCATGCATACGTGGGTCTTGTAACTAGAAAGAAAGTCACGTAAAGGAGAACCTTGCACGTCAGTGTCATGGATACTCCAGGGAGCCAGGGCACGAGGGGAAGCACCAGTGGGCTGCTTCTGTTTCTCAGACTGGGCAGTGGTGCCAACTTGAGTGTTTGCACTATTATTCTTTGTTAAGATGTAATTTTAAGAAGATATGCAGATAGGGATTTTTTAAAAGAGGAAGAAAGGAAAAGAATGAAGGAAAAGAAATAAAAAGGGTTAAGATCTCTCCTTGTTAAAGATGTTGATTTAATTTACTTATTTGTCTATTTTATTTGGAAGACAGATAAACAGATCGCTCCATCTGCTGGTTCAGTGCCTCAGATGTCCACAATATCCAGGGCTGGGCCCAGTGAAAGCCAGGAGCTGGGAATTCAATCCAGGCCCCCCAAGTGGGTAGCAGAGACCCAAGTACTTGAGTCCCACGTGCTGCCTCCCAGCATATGCATTAGCAGGAAGCTGGAATCAGAAGTGGAGCTGGGACTGAGCCCAGCCACTCAGATACGGGATGTGGGTACCCCAGACAGCATCTTCACAGCTGCACCAAATGCTTGTCCCTCTTTTTATGATCAGCACCCCAGTGGCGCTTGAAGTGCACTGCAGGGTCTTGGGCACCAGTAGCCCTTTTACTCCCATGCCCTTCCCCATATAAATACCACGAGCCTTAGATGGGGTCCATTGCATAAATGAAGACTGTCCTTCAAGCAGAGGGCAGGAGCTGCATGGGTCATACCAGATAATACCTGGTGCTGCCCTGTCTTATTGATGTGTAGGATTGTGACTGCAAGAGAGGCTGGAAAAGGCATGCAGTTATGCCCCTGCCAAGAAGAAGAGAACAGGGATTGGGGTTAGCAGCTCACAACCTCAACCACACTGATTTTATTCCCTTTGTGCACTCCGTACTTAAGAAGTAAGTAGAATTGAGGAGTTATTAGGAATTGCTAAAAATGAAAACAACTGCTGCTTCATTTATGTGGGTAGCAAATAAATGATCTAAATTCCTGATTCTCACAGCATAAGAGTCCATTGTTTAAATAATAGAAGCCCACACATACTGCTTAACAATGCCCACCTGACCTAGGGAACTGCTTCCTGGCTCACCCAGAAACAGGGACTCCTCTATGCCAGTGGAAAATTGTCCCAGGGTTGGACACATTTCTTTTTGGCTCTCTGAAGGGCTGTGACTGTGAGGGTTGCAAGGCCGGCATAGGAGCCTGGTTTCCATAGAGAGCCCTGAGAGTTTTCCACAAAGCAAGGCGTGCAGCCCGCGTTGTCGGCGGAAGCTGATTTACAGCCTGTGCAGGGCTGTTTTTCCTGTGGCTGAAGGATTCCTGGGGGTGCTGTCCAGGCTTGTCTGTGCAGCAAGGTGCTGTCACCTTTTCTTTTCCATTTACAGTATATAGCTCTTAGAGCTGTAAACAGGCTCGACTTTTTCAGGTATTACTCACACGGTGTGGGAACAATGTGTGCTGATGACATTCACCTTGCTCTCGAAAGTATCATTCGACACAGAACCATAGGAGAAAATTGCTCCTCCCAGATTTAATTTTTCTGATGAAAGAAAGAAGTATATGGCTTGTATGTAACATAAATTAGAAAAAAATTCAAATTGTAATATCAGTACTACACAAGTCATTGGCATATATTTGCCCAAAAGTTGGTATAAGTCAGAAACTACTTGCTTTATCGTCTGTCTGGTGATGTCCAGAAACCAGCTAAGGGACTACTTATGGATATTTCTTAGGACAGTCTTGAGATTCTCAAGATCCTGTCTTTTAGTGGCTTTTTAAAGACGTCCATGATTGTCATTGAAATCATTTCTCATTGAGATATCTTGGCTCTGGCCCTGGTTGGTGTTCCTCATTCATGGAGATGACCACTGGGGGTACAGGTCCCATAATCAAACATCCACTTTTGCCATCAGGCCGCAGTGGGCCTCAGTCCTGGACAGCAACAGTTAAGCAGTCATAAACACCTGTGACCAGGGGCATGCACCCACACCTTGCCTGAGTTTCTGTTGGTTCACTTAGGTAAATATTCTATTCATGGTCCACAACATCAAATCTTTGTCAGTGTCCTAAAGGGACTCTTTTCATTCCAAGCGTGATGTATTCAGAATGAGCGTGGGAGGAGGGTATGTTTTGTCTGGAGGAAAAAGAGCAAAGCTTCCAAAGTGATCACAATAGCCAGAAGTTTGAGATGGGAGGCTTGGTTCAACTTGCGGGTGTGGAGAGGGTCTGTGGTGAAGATGGCCTTGAGATTTCCCCAGCTGGGGGCTGAATTGCTAACAGGTGCTGAGTTACTCTTCACTTAAACAATGTGAGATGTGGGAGTGGATGTTTGACAGCGGTTAAGACACCACCTGGGACACTGACCCTGGCAGGCAGCCAGTATCGGGGTGCCCGGGTTAGAGTCGCAGCTCTGCATCAGATCCCAGCTTACTGCAAATGCACACACGGGAGGCAGCAGCTGATGGCTCAGGTGCTTGGGTTCCTGTCGCTCAGGTGGGACACCTGGCCTGAATTCACAGCCCCTGGCTTTGGCCTGGCCAGTTCTGGACTGTTGGGAGCCTTTGGGGAGTGAACCAGTTTATAGGAAATCTCTCCTTCTCTATGTGACTGTCTGTGTGCTTTTTAAATTAAATGAGAAAAAAAAAAAAGTCAGGTCAGTTAGTGGTTACTTTAATAAAGAGAGAGAATGTGCGATGTGAGGAGAGCTTTGCTTGAAGAGAGGGAGCAATTGGAGCACTCCTATGGATTGGAAGAAAGCATAAAGATGAGAGCAGAAAAAGTAAAAATATTTAAGGAATTTTTTTCCTCCCATGTTAGGCCCAAAGCACTCTTTTCTTGCCTTGGTGCAATCTAATGCTTAAACTTGCCTGGGTTTCCTTTGGGTTACGTTCCAACCGATGTTCACGGCTCTGAGCACGCAGGGTCCTTGCACGACTCCAAGCCTCTGAACACAGTGCTTCCGCAGCTGGAATGCCCCGGCCCCTACCCCACCCCACCCCCTAAACTCCTACTTACTCATCTTTTAAACCTTCTTTGTGAACTGGATGCCTACCCCTGCTCCTCCAGTTACCGAGGTAATTGCTGTGGCCTTATCTCTTTTACCTGCTGGTAAGTTAGAGCATTTTGCATCTTATCCTTATAGGGATATGGGTCCTGGCTTATCTCTGCTGCCCTAGAATGTGAGAGCCTTGAAAGCGGGGATTTTGTCTTGCTTATTATAAGTGTGTCCCTTGCATCTGCCATAGTATTCAGTGAATGTTATTTGCATTGTCCTTTTGGATCTGATCACCTGTTATTTTTAGCCTACAGAGTCAGGCAGTTGGTCACTCATTACTATTAGCTGCTAATGGAATAAAAATGTAACACAGATGACTCCTCTCCAACTGGGAAAAATGGTCAATTAACATGGATAATTTTTATAAAGTAACAGGAAGAGAAATTTTTAAAGTAAGACACTTGCTCTTATTTTCTTGGAGCTTGCAATGTATTTGGGTTGACAAGATATATGTGTGTGTGTGTCTGCCTCTGTGTGTGTGTACACATATATACATATATATAAACTAATGAGGGTACTTCAAAAAGTTCATGAAAACTGAGCATGGAATTTGCAAGGGCAGTGGCGAAGTGGGCAAGACTGAAGTTTTTATAGAGAGATTTGGGGGCCAATAAAACATTACAAATATGAAAGATATACTTTGTGCTACAAGTATTTGAGAATCAAGACTGTTCAGCAAGGTGACCCATATGTAATTGAGTCTAATTCAGCAATCTCTTGTTGATTTCCAGTTGTATAAAATGAACTATGCCAGATATTGTGACACACTCAGAGTTCCTAGTTTTTTAAGCTTTAGAACTTCTCAAACTCACAGCCCAATCAGAAAAGCAAAACATATTTTCTATCTATAATATAATATGACTACTTTATATAACAGTAAACCTATGAAAATGTAAGAGGGAAATACATATGAAAATATAAAAAAGTATTAATTTCATCTGAGAAAATCTGAAAAGACTTCATGAAGCCTGAGTTTTGAGCAAGGTGTTGAAAATTGAGTAGATGTGTAACTGGAAATATATCCAGATAAAGTTTAACATAAAGCATATAAGCAGGCAGAAGACTTAAAGCATTTGCTACTAAGAAATAGCAATTTTTTAAAAAATGGACTCTTGGCCGGTGCCGTGGCTCACTAGGCTAATCCTCTGCCTGTGGCACTGGTACCCCGGGTTCTAGTCCCGGTTGGGGCACTGGATTCTGCCCCGGTTGCTCCTCTTACAGTCCAGGTCTCTGCTGTGGCCCGGGAGGGCAGTGGAGGATAGCCCAAATGCTTGGGCCCTGCACCCACATGGGAGACCAAGAGGAAGCACCTGGCTCCTGGCTTCGGATCAGCACAGAGCACCAGCCATAGTGGCCATTTGGGGGGTGAACCAAAGGAAGGAAGACTTTCTCTCTCTCTGTCTCTCTCTCTCTCTCTCTCTCACTGTCTAACGCTGCCTGTCAAAAAAAAAAAAAAATGGACTCTCACTTCTTTAAACATAGTATCATTGCTACATTCAGTATGTCCTATAAGTCCAAAATCAGAAATATTTGTGTGTCAGTTTCTTTTGTTATCTCTGCTGGTTCTTGCTCATGGTGCACTTTTCCCTTGTGCCCTTGGTGGATGCATTGTTTATTTGTTTTACTGTATGCCACTGATATTCCTTGAGCCATTGTTTGTGAGAATTCCTGGAGGTGTATAAAAAGCTGACTTCTTTGAGAGAGAATTTAAAGAAGCCACCAGTATGGGACTGATGTAAACTAAATCCAGGGATTAAGGCTGACTGCTTTGTTTTGTTTTGTTTTGTTTTGTTTTGTTTTTAATCATCTTATCAATGAAATGCTGATTAATCATTCACTTGCAAGTTCAGCTTTTCAGGACTCCTTTGCTGCCCTGATCTGAATACCAAGATAGCTTCCTTTGGGATCTGCTGGCCACAGGTGCTCCAGGCAACTTTCACCTCTGGTTCACCCTTCCATGGAGGCCCATTGAGGGGACCTGTCATTAGATTCCTCTCCTTAGGCCCTCCTTGGACTTTTGTCTTTTGTCTCTTGTTCTCTGGAGGCCTTGAAAGCTGAAGCTCATTCTGTAGCTTCTGGAAAGTCTCTTCCGGTGAAGCAGCTGAACAGGCTGTGCCTGCTGCCCTATATTCTCCCCTTGATTCAGATCTCCCCGATGAGCGTGGTGGTTTCCAGGGGAAAGAATAGGAGATGTTCAGCTATGGATGTGAGGGATGTGAAATGAAAACGTGAAAACCCCATAGAAGTACTGGGTGCAGGTGGAAGTCCTACTCTCGTCTGCCCACTGAGGAGCCACTGTCTGAAAGGCCGAGCTGCTTCAGGGGGTTTATCAGCATAAAAAGGCCAATGGGAGGACATCAAACAGTGAAAAAAAGGTATTTCTTTCATTGAAAATGGATGCCATAAAGTCAGAGTGATTATAATGACCAATGAGGTACATGTCAATAAATTGGCGTTACAAAACTCTTATTTGTCTATTAGATGGGTGAGACAAATACTGGACTTTAATTCTAGGAAAACTAGACTCCAACTGTGGCCTGGAGCCAACTAACAGCCAGGTGAGGATGTCTCTAGACCCTCTTTGTCCAAGCCTCACCTCCTTAGAAATCTGCTGGCACCAACCTTTAGTAAATGGTGTCCAGGATTTGCTAAGGATCCTTCTCTCTCTTTGCCATCTCATGAAGAGAGTTAGCCTAAGGTGGCTTGTCAGGGCATTCAGTATGCAAAAATGTCTTGATTTAATCACAGAATCTGTCAAATAAAGCCAATCTGCACGCGTAGACAGGGCGGGCCATGCCCCTGGAGCAGGGAGTTTGGCAGCATCCTGGATGGCAGTCTGAGTCACGGCCAGATGTGGAGAGGATGTGTTTCCAGCACGTTGCTGGTAGTGATTTAAGTCACACTCTCTCCTGCTTGCAAGTCTGCAAAGATTTTTTCCATCTCAGGGGGGATTCTACAGCTCTTCCTAATAGAAGTGAAGCCTGTTTAATATGAAGACATTGTGTTATGAGCTTGTTCTAGTCACAATTAGGCCTCTTTGAGGAGTATTTAGATTCAGAGTCAACTGTGAAGATTCAACTTCCAATTATACTCATTTATTTGACGTGTCATAATGAAGCATTGTACGTGTGTGTGTGTCTTTTCTATATTTGAAAACAAATGTGGGGAAGCATATGGCAACTATTTTCCTTCTTTCCCCATCAAAACCTGCGGCATACATGTGGGCGTGGACATGAAAACCGACTCCCAGCCCCCACAGAGCCTCCCCAGGGGCAGTGCCAGATTCCCTGAGAGCGCTCTGGGCCTGGCAGAGAAGGATGGCCCCAGCAGCAAGCAGCTGCTGGAATGTGCTGCAGGAAGGCTCACTGTCCCTGCAGTCCTTCAAGTCTGCTTTGGAAAAGCATAATCGTTTTGGGAGAATAAAAAAAAAAAGATTCCTCTGAAAAGCTGGGTGGCACTTTTTTTTTTCTGGAAGTAATTATAATGCAAGTAGACATTGAAGCCTGCAGAAGTGAGTAGGGATAACAGGATGGAAATATTACTGATTGTGCTGGAATCATGGGGGTCATTGTCTTCTCACTGCAGCTTGGTGCTGCTCGCATCTTAATTCACCTTAGATTCCCACCCCCCTTTTCAGCTTTTTAGAAGCTGTGGTTATGACTAGATGATGTGTGTATCGGAAGCCACCTTCCCACGTCTGGAACCCATGTCGTCTGAGCCCAGGGAAGACAGCATAGAAGACAGCTCAGGGATGCAGCAAAGAAAAAGCTCCAGTTAAGAGCAGACCCAGAATTCAGCACGGAATGTGTGGATGAAGCAACAACAACAAAAATATATTTCGACTCTGCCAATAATGGGTTTTGCCAGCATTTTTGAGAAGTTCCAAGCCAGTGTCAGAACATCTGAGACTGATCCCAAGAACATGAGGAGAAAGGTTGGGTTTTAGCCTAAAATTCTGGCTGAATTTGAGAATCATGTGTGAAGACCACAAACCAAAAATATAAGAACCCTGAACCTTTCTTCTTCTAAGCCTTTAGGAGCTTGGATTTGGGGAATTTATTTGAAATCATTTTAATCCGCCAATGTCTGATTTTTTTAAACTATGAATTCATATTTCAGATGTCTCAACTTATATACTAAGTTTGTTAGCCAGAGAGGCAGGGACAATGAGGGTGAAAATTTGTGAAGAAATCATCTATATGATCAGTTTGTCTTCAGCAAATATACAGTTTGTTAGGATTGTTGTGAATGCTGGATCCTAACCACACTGGGAACTTTTTAAAAAGTATTTCTTTAGAGAGACAAAGAGAGAAACAGAGCTAGCTCCCACCCACTTATTCACTCCCCAGATGTCCACAGCAACTCACACTGGGACCAAAGCCAGGAGCCAGGGACTCAGTCCAGTCTCTCACGTAGGTGGCGGGGACCCTGTCTCTTGAGCCATCACTGCTGCCTCCCATGGTGCACGTTGGCAGGAAGCTGGAGTCGGGAGCAGAGCCAGGTGTTGTACCCGGCACTCTGATGTGAGATGCAGGTATCTCAACTGGCATCTCAACCACTAGACCAGACACCCACCTCCAGATTGGAGATTCTGATATAAAATGAGATGTGTACTTGACAGATGTGGACAGTAAGAGTCATAGGGTGGGCTGGCGCCACGGCTCACTAGGCTAATCCTCCGCCTTGCGGCGCTGGCACACCAGGTTCTAGTCCCGGTTGGGGCGCCGGATTCTGTCCTGGTTGCCCCTCTTCCAGGCCAGCTCTCTGCTGTGGCCCAGGAGTGCAGTGGAGGATGGCCCAGGTGCTTGGGCCCTGCACCCCATGGGAGACCAGGAGAAGTACCTGGCTCCTGCCATCGGATCAGCGCAGTGCGCCGGCCGCAGCGTGCCGGCCACGGCGGCCATTGGAGGGTGAACCGACAGCAAAGGAAGACCTTTCTCTCTGTCTCTCTCTCACTATCCACTCTGCCTGTCAAAAATAAAAAATAAAAAAAAAGAGTCATAGGGTGAAATGACTTCCTACAAAGCGGCACAACTGCTTCACAGCAAAAATGGGACCTGCTCTTGGACTAGATTTGTTTTTTAAGATTTTATTTATTTGAAAGGCAGAGTTGGAGAGGGATAGGAAGAGGAAATAGGAGAGAGATCTTCAACCTGCTGGTTCACTCTCCAAATGATAGCAATGACCAGGGCTGGGTCAGGCCAAAGCCAGGAGCTTAGAACTATATCTGGGTCTCCCAGACAGGCGTGGGTCATCCTCCCCTGCTTTCCCAAGTGCATTAGCAGGTAGCTGGATCAGACATGGAGCAGCCAGAACTTGAGCCAGCGTCCATATGGGAAGCCAGCATCACGGTCATTGGTTTACCCAGTACACCCAGTCCCAGCCCCTGGACTAGTTTATTGATGGCAGTGGTTCTATTCTGATGCTTCCCAGGACCTTTGACTGAAAGTGAACAGTAATTATCTTTAAAATTTTTCTCCCATAAAACATCTTTAAAATTAGTCTTTTAGTAACTGATACCATTTTTCTTCTCAAAAACAAGACAAATGGAGAAATATACACAATTTTAAAAAGAAGGGCTTTGACAGATTTCAAAGGAAAACTTTTTTTAAAAAAAATTATGTATGGTTTTTATTTGAAAGTCAGAGTTACAGAGAGAGAGAGAGATCTTCCATCTGCTGGTTCACTCCCCAAACGACCACAACAGCCAGGGCTGGGCCAGGCCGAAGCCAGGAGCCAGGAGCTTCTTCCAGTCTCCCACATGGGTGACAGAGGCCCAAGTAGTTGGGCCATCTCCTGCTGCTTTCCTAGGTGCATCAGCAGGGAATTGGATCAGAAGGGGAGCAGCTGGGACTTGAACCGGTGCCTATATGGGATGCCAGTGCTATAGGCAGCAGCTTAACATGCTGAGCCACAGCACTGGCCCCAGGTTTTGTTTTTCACAGGTGGGTGCCTGTGACTGTGTTTTAGGATTGCAAAGCATACAGTATCATTTTCTCTTAGCAGTTTCGCTTGGTGTTCCTATGATAGACTGAAATATAATAGTGTGCAACAAGTCATGACTGCCTTGGATTCTAAAACCTACACCAGTTTGAGCCCACAAGCCGTGTTATAAGGCACATCCAGCCTCATCAAGGTTCATAACCAATGGAAATAATTGAAAGTATAATTGTAATTTATACCCTGCCTATATCCCAGAAGGAGTTGAGTCTTCTCCCAACCAAAATTCATCCCAGCCAGACTAAAACTGTCCTAAATTAAAGAGGGTAATACACTTAGGGAATTTTGTAAGCTGAATGCTATTTCCACATTGGTCGTCATGGTGAACACAAATAAGCAGAATTGACTGAGTGGTAACAAGGCAGGGAGAGAATGTGCTTTCTATAGAATTTGCTCTGCACCTTCTAGCGACCGCTGTGGTGGCCGTAAAGGTTGGTCGCAGCGTCTTGCTCAGTGCCTGACCGATAACAGGGCTTCTGTAATCAGCACGAGGGACAAAGGAAGGTACAGACCGTATTCGGTGGCTAAATGAGAAATAATACTAAGTGATAGGATATCCTGTATGTTTATATTACTTGCCTCTGGAAAGCAGCTCTGATTCCTTTTCAGAGCGACTGTTGGGAATGAACTGTGGATGTCTAATCGCTGCAGGATACTTTCTTCTGGGAACAGAGCTCATTCTTAACTTTTCAGTTGAGTTAGACAAGAGCTAATTGCAGAAGGATTAAAACTGCTTTGTTCAGCTTATTGTTTCAGGTTTCCCTTTGGAGTGTGGATGATGTGTTTATTTGACATAATAAATACCACCATCCGCTTTGTTCCAAGAACCAAAAGGCTATGTGCTTGCCCAAGGAATTTCTCAGTTGTTTATATGTAAGGAAACACTGCTCTGTTTTATTGGAGGAGGCCACTGCAGCTTCTTTCTTAAATAGGGAATGCAGAGAGAGAGAGAGAGAGAGAGAGAGAGGGAGAGAGAGGAGAGGAGAGCTGTGCTTTCTCCAGACACATCTGAGCAGAGAACTCAGAAAATAGCCTTCAGCACTCCAAATGCCAGGCTGTTTTCAACTCCAGAGAGCAGAGGGAACGGCATTTATTGAAAGTGTGTGTTCTCCACTTAAGAACTAAGAGCTTTCCTTTGTGTTTCTGGCGTGTCTGTTTAGGCCTATGTCTTATATAAATACATATGAATATACTTATTTAAAAATATTAGCTTGGAATATTCGGCATGTACCATAGATAAGAAAAAGATCAAAACCAAGCAAAACCACAGAGTAACCATGAATTAAGCAGCCTGGCGCTGTGTTTTTATTTCTTGGTTTTTCTGTTTTTTTAAATACATGCCCTGCCATACGAGGAGGGGACTTGTGTGCAACACATGCTTTGTGGTGACTTCAGGCGCACACAACATAGCAATCTTTCCAAACAGCTGAGGACTCTCTGGTCCCTTACAATTTCCAAAAGGTACTCCTTAAATGGGCATAACTGATGGGTGATTGGCTGGTGAACTAGAGAGAAGGCTGAGTCAGGCTGACCTGTTGAAGCCAGCCCTGTGTGTGTGTGTGTGTGTGTGTGTGTGTGTGGAAATGGGGGAGCAGTGGGCAAGGGGCGGGGGTGGAGGGGGGTGAACGGAGCCTGCAAGCTTAGCAGAATGTTTGAACAAGACAAAGAGCAGTTCCAGCAACCAAATAAGGAAGTCAGTGCTGAAGTCTTTCAGAATAGAAGTGTGTCAGGGTTTCAAGGCAGTCCGGGAGAGCAGAGGAGCAAAGCAGAGGAACCCAGGGTTTCTGCTTGACTTGCTTACGTAAAACACACAGGCAGGACAGTAGCCCCAGCCTTTACGCTGGGGTGAGGAATGTAAATTCTCTTCTTCCCTTTGTGTTGGCTTTTGTAGACATATGCCTGAAAAGGTGTTTAAAGACTCTTTGAGTAGCAGCTGAAAGAAACATCCTCTTGAGAAACACAGAAAAATACAAGTTGTAGCTGAGAAGCACCATAGCCTGCCTTCTATGCATCATTCATGACGCTCTTAGCCAAGATGATGGGAGCTTCGAAGAACCAACAAAAATACCTTGAAACTCATTTTTAGACATGTCCTAGACATTGAATTATATCTACCTCGAGAAAAATCTTACCCCTTAACAAATTAGCTAAATGTTCATTAGACATGGTGATTCATTTAAATATGATAGTTACTGGGCCGGCACTGTGGCATAGCGGGTTAAGTCGCCGCCTACAGTGTCGGCATCCCATGCAGGCACCAGTTCGAGACCCAGCAGCTCCACTTCCAATCCTGCTCTCTGCCATGGCCTGGGAAAGCAGTAGAAGATGGCCCAAGTCCTTGGGCCCCTGTACCTGTGTGGGAGACCCAAAGGAAGCTCCTGGCTCCTGGCTTCAGATTGGTGCAGCTCTGGCCATTGCAGCCAATTGGGGAGTGAACCATCGGATGGAAGATCTCTTTCTCTCTCTCTGCCTCTCCTTCTTTCTCTGTGTAACTCTGATTTTCAAATAAATAAATAATACTTAAATAAATAAACTATGATAGTTACTGAAAAAGATGTCAAAGAAGCCAAGTTATTCAAAGAAAGCCATCAGTACCTATTTTTTTTCTTTTTAAAAGATTTATTTATTTGAAAGGCAGAGTGACAGAGAAGAGACCGACAGATCTTCTATCTGCTGGTTCACTCCCCAAATGGCTCAACAGCCAGGGCTGATCCAGGCTTAAGTCACAAGCCCAGAACTCCATCCACATGTCCACATGGGTAGCAGGGACACAAGCACTTGGGCCATCTCCTGCTGCTTTCCCAGGGGCGTTAGCAGAGACCTGGATTGAAAGTGGAGCAGCCAGGACTCGAACCAGTGTTACAGTATGGGATGCCAGTGTCACAAGCGGAATCTTAATCTCTGTGCCACAATGCCAGTCCCTCAGTGTGTGTTTTAATCTTAATACCATCTGCCAAACTCTCCAAAATGGTAAATACTATTTATAACTAGTAATATGGATTACCATTGATTTTATCCTCCTACTCTACTCTTCTTGAACTGTGGGTGAAATGGGACAGAGAGTTAGAAGAGTTATTTCAGAATACTGCTAAACATAATTAGAAACATTTCTTTTTGTGCCACAAACTCAACACTGAGAAATTATTTCTGTTAACCTAGAAATCAGTTTATGAACACAGCAAGGTATAAATATGGTGTACTCATCCTGGGTCAAAATTCCCCAAATCTTCCATAATGCTGCATTGTCGGCAACTTTATATAGGCACGTGAGTAGATCTGCGCTTCTGATCTTGCACCACAGAGCACAGCTGGACAACTCGCACCTGAGTCAGAAACTACTAGAGCATTACCTCACGGACAGAAGATTGGCGTAGAGAGGAAGCTGAAGGGCAGAGAAGGGACCACCGTGGCACACAGGAATGGACCACGGCATTTAGAGAGTCTCAGAATGTAGACCACTCTGTTCTCAAAGACACCTTACCCCTTACATTTAAATAAACACCCTATTTATCTATTAAGCCATCTCTGTGACTCCTCAGGAAAATATCAGGCTTTTGAGAAAATGTTTAGTATCACTAACAGAAAGTTGAAAATTAAAATAGACAATGTGAAACCCACAAATTAATCAGCTTAATGACTAAGCTTCATCTTAGTAATGTCTCTTAAATTTACCAATTTTTTAATTTATTTATTTTAAGGTCAGAGTTAGAGAGAGAGAGGAGAGAGACAGAGAGAAAACTTCTGCTCTCTGATTCACTCTCCAAATGGCCATAACAGCCAGAGCAGGGCCAGGCCGAAACCAGGAGCCAGGAGCTTCTTCCTGCTCTCCCATATGGAAGCAGGAGTCCTTGCACTTGGGCCATCTTTTACTGCTTTTTCCAGGCCATCGGCAGAGCTGGATCAGAAGTGGAGCATCTGAGACTCAAACCGACACCCCTGTGGGATGCTGGCACCTCAGGTGGAGGCTTAACCTACTATGCCACAGTACTGGCCCCCTGTATGCTTCCATACTAAATACCTTTTTTGAAAAAATGATGATAAAAAAAAAACAACAATCAAGAGGCACTGTCCAGAGTAAAAAAGCACTGATTTGAGCTTATCTACACATCAAATATAAGTCACAAAATTGTGTTTGCATAGTTAGTGATACTGTAACAGACTGTAATGGGTTTTATGGAACTGCTTTATCTGCTGACCTGACCTGTCAGTTATTTAAAAAGAGTAAAGCTTGCTGTAGTTCTTTGGGGAAGGAAAACAAAACAATAAAAGATGTAATCGCAGAGGCTCTGGGACCGTTTCTCTGTGGTCTCTCCAATAGGGCCAGGAATAGTAACCACAGACTGGCCCAGGGAACCCATGATTCAACACCTTCCCCCGTCCTTCCCAGCTCAGAGCACTGGAAAGGGTCTGCGGTGTGGCACAGCAGGTTCAGTCTTTTCAATGCCAGCATCTCATATGGAAGCACAGATTAGAGTCCCAGCTGCTCTACTTCCAATCTGTCTTTCCTGCTGATGTGTCTGGAAGGGCAGTGGGCCCCTGTCACCCATGTGGGAGACACAGGTGGAGTTCCTGGCTCCTGGCTTTAGCCAGGCCCAGGCCAGGCTGTTGCAGACATCAGGGTACAAACCAGTGGATGAAAGACTTGTCTGTCTCTCTCTCTCTCTCTTTGCCTTTCAAATAAGTAAAAAAATTTTCAAGATTTATTTATTTATTTGAAAGGCAGAGTTAGAGAGAGGCAGAGGCAGCAAGAGAGAGAGAGAAAAAGAGGTTTTCCATCCGCTGGTTCACTCCTCAAATGGCCGCAACAATTGGAACTGAGCCAATCCAAAGCCAGGAGCTTCTTCTGGGTCTTGCACACAGCTGCAGGGGTCCAGACACTTGGGCCATCTTCTGTTGCTTTCCCAGGTCATAGTGGAAAGCTGGATAGGAAGTGGAGCAACCTATAAGTGGCTCCTATATGGAATACCACCACTGCAGGTGGCAGCTTTACCCACTATGCCACAGCACTGGTCCTGCAAATAAATAAATCTTTAAAAAAAAAAAAAAAGACTGAACAGCATGTGGTAAGAAACTTTGATGTTCAGATCTCAGAATCCTAATCTCTGTTCTTAAGACAGCAGTTCATTTCATCTTTTGATGCTTCCATTTAAAAAAAAAATGTTATTTATTTGAAAGAGTTAGAGAGAGGGAGAGAGAGAGAGAGAGAATCTTCCATCTGCTGGCTCACTCTCCAAATGGCTGTAATGACCAGGGCTAGGCCAGGAGCTTCCTCCAAGTCTCCCATGTGACTGCAGGGGCCCAAGGATTTAGGCTGTCTTCAGCTGTTTTCCCAGGCACATTAGCAGGAAATTGGATGGGAAGTGGGGCAGCTTAGACTCAAACTGGCCCACATATGGGATGCTGGTGTTGCAGGTGGTGGCTTTACCTGCTACACCACAGCACCAGTCCCTTAATGCTTTCATTTTGATGATTTCTCTGCAACTGGGAGTAATTATAAAAACTTCCAAGTGATTACAAAGTATATAAGTCAGCTCATTAAATTATTCCATTCACAGGAGAAAATTATTTGACACTTGAAACAATGAACAAATTATTTTCATACCGAGGTGTCAAAAAACAGAAGACAAGGGGCCAGCATTGTGGCACAATGAGTCAAACTGCCAGAGTAAGTCAGAGTAAGTCACTGGCATATGGGTGCTAGTTCAAGTCCTGGTTGCTTCCTATCCTGCTCCCTGCTAATGCACCTAGGACGGTAGCAGATGTTGTACCCGAAAGGGAGACCAGGATGGAGTTCCTGGCTCCTGGCCTCAGTCTGGCCCAGCCCTGGCTGTTGTGGGCATTTGGGGAGTGAACCAGTGAATGGAAGATCTCTTTCTTTTCCCCTCCTCTCTCCCTGTAACCCTGCCTTTCAAATCAGTAAAATAATTTTTAAAAACAACACAAAGTTCAAGACTGTGAGCATATTATTTTTTAAAAAGCAGGGGGGGGGGTGAAGCAGCAATGCCACATTTTAATAGAATTTTGTACAACTTCATAGAATTTCCTATGATGATTAATAGCTATTTAATAGTTGTGGAGTGTTAAAAGTATTCTGATCCCACCCACTGAGACTCAGGACTTGTTGTGGCTCATGCAAGATCTCACAGTGAGTTCAAGGTGGAGCAGCTCCTTTGCTGAGTATAGTATTTAAATCCTTAATGGATGTTTTTCCTCTCAAGGCTCTACTTACTGCCTTTCTCTGCCTTCTCCCTTCCTGTGGTGCATTTAAACAGTACTTCCATTGGTCTTGTTTTGACAAAGTGAGAGTTAGAAGACGCTTTAGACAGTCCATATTCTTGACCTCCACAAAGCTATACAGTAAGAGTTTGCCTCATGTGGTTAGTTCTTTAGATCAGCAGCTCCTGGATGGAGAAGCAACAATAGAAACTGATAACGTTATGGCAGCCATACCATGGGCACTGTGTTAAATGCTTTCCCACATCTCTTAATCCTTACAGCAATTCATGAGGTGTGCAGTGGTATTGTTCCTGTTTTAGCAGAGGAGGAAATTGAGGTACAATGAGGTTAAGTAACTTGCCCAAAGTCTTTTTTTTTTTTTTTAAAGATTTATTAGTTTATTGCAAAGGCAGAGTTACACAGAGAGAGGGAGAGACAGACAGGGACAGAGAAAGATCTTTCATCTGCTGGTTCACTCCCCAAATGGTCACAACAGCCAGGCTGGGTCAGGCCAAAGCCAGTAGGCAGGACCTTCTTCCAGGTTTCCCACATGGATGCAGGGGCCCAAGTAGTTGGGTCATCGTCAGGTGCTTTCCCAGGCCATTAGAAGGGAGGTGGAGTGGAAGTGGAGCAGTCGGGACTCGAACTGGCACACATATGGGATGCCGGCACTGCAGACACCAGCTTACCCGGCTGTACCACAATGCCAGCAGCTTGCCCAAAGTCTTATACCTAGGAAGTGACTAAATTGAGACTCAGACCCAAAATATGAGTTCATAAACATGAATTTACATTACTTCAGTAAATGTCCAATGAAAACGTTTTAGGAAAAACTGTCTTAACAGTGACCAAAGGTATGAGGAAAAATTTTTACTTTAATTGAGAAAATAAGTTATATGCATGAAGAAGCCAAATATTCAAGTATCAGGTTGTAAGTTTGAATATTAGAATGATAATTACCAAGACAGCTCCAGAAATTACCTGCAGAAATAAAAATTTTGAGGGACATATAATCTCCTAAATATTATATATAATATCAGTGAAGGGATTGAATGATACTATTCTTTGTATGAGTTGGTGGGTTATACAGATAATATCTCTGTATTTTCTTGGGTTATGAGTCCTGCCACATCAATATGAGAAAACATTTGACAATTTCCAAACATAGCAGAGAGAGAGCTGTATCCATAATTATTGACTCTGCAGCCTATAGCATGGGAGTGGAGCCCAAGCTTTCAGCCTCTGCTATGACTTTCTCAAGTCTTTAACAGCTCTGGGGTATTCAGTGGAATCTCCATTAAGAAATGGTTAAGCTAGCACAAAGCAGACCAATGAGTGCTGAAACTGTTGTGTATAGATCAGTTGCAGAAAGGATGGGCTAAAGGGCTTATAGCATTGATTTAAAAAGTGTCTCTCACTTCACAGTGCTGTTGCGGAGAAATAAACCTCATTATTGCATATATGTTTTAATTCATTTCTTTGAAAGGCAGAAGGGGGTGAGTGGATAGATCCCTTTCATCCACTGGTTCACTCTGAATAGCCGTTTGCAGCCAGGTCTAGGCCAGGCTGAAACTGGGAGCCAGGAACTCCATCCTGGTCTCCCACATAGGGAGTAGGGGCCCGAGTGCTTCAGCCATCATCTGCTGCCTCCCCAGGCACAGTAGCAGGAAGTTTGAATAGAACCAGAATAGCCAGGACTCAAACTGGCCTTCTGATATAGGGTGCCTATGGCACAAGTGACAGCTTCACCCACGGGGCCACACGCTGACCCCAAATTTTATATTTTTATCTTTCAATTCCATTTTCCATGACCTTTTTAAAGTCTCTTTCTCTACACAAAGATAGAAAATGTAAAGGATGAGATGAGTGTAAGTATAAAGAAGTTTTAGTATTTCTCTCTCTTCTCTCTATAGATTGTTGTTGAGCACCACGGTTCTGTGTAACACTCCAACACTCATTTGAGGAGTGGCTACAAATGTCCTCTACCAAGGCAGGGCAGGGCAGGGCAAGCAGGGCAGGGCAAGCAGGGCAGGGCAGGGTGGTCTTGGCCCTGATCCCAGAACCATCCAGTTGCAATTAATTTTGGAGATCCTGCCATCTAGCCAGATGAGAAGATCACCGTGAGACTAAGGGACTTTTGTCTCAAGATCTTATTTCCAAAGGAACTCAAGAGTTGATAAGATCTCTTGTTAGATTTAACATCTGAAGGGTTGTATAATATTAGTGACCCAAGCTTAAGAATTGTTTTACTACATAGAGTTTTGTTTTGTTTTTGTTTTTAGTAACAAAATGCTTTTTGTCACCACATTAAAGTCAAAATTAAAAAAAAAAATCTTAGGAAATCACTCTCCCTGAGACACATCTGCACCCTCATGTTTATTGCAGCACTGTACACAATAGCCAAGGAATGGAAACAAAGTATCCATTCGCTATGAATAAAGAAAATGGGGTGTGTGTGTAAAATGGAAGACTACTCTGCCATAAAAAGGATGAAATCTTGCCACTAGCAGCCACGTGGATGGAACTGAAAGATCAGTTTATTAAGTGAAATAAGCTGAGCACACAAAGACAGTCACCACATGATCTCACTCATATCTGGAATATAGAAAAGTTGGTCTCATAAAAGTTAAGAATGTAATACTGGTTCCCAAAGGTTGGGGAATGTAGGAGACAGGGAAACTTGGGGAAAGGTCGGTCATTGGCTACTAAGCGATAGATAGGAGTAAGAGGTTTTGGTGTTCTGTTGTACAGCACAGGGATCATAAATAATGATAATGTACTGAATATTAGGAAAAACTAGAAGAACTTTTTTTGAACGGTTTCACTACAAAGAAATGGTACAGGCTTGAGGAGACAGATAGGTTTACCCTGATTGGACGTTGCACAGTATGTACAATGTAGAGAAGCATCAGATGGTACCCCATAAATATGTACAGTGTTTTATATGTCAGTTACAAATGAATTCAGCTTGACAGAAAAGGGTATCTTGGGGCATTTCCAGGAAAGGGCATTTTGCAGTTGGTGCCTACTGCAGCCAGAGCCATGAGCTCTGGGAGAGGTGGTGATGTAGACGTGAAGGAGTGGGAGAGCCGGGGACTTAGCAGGAGCTGAGAGCCAGGTCGCAGTCACATATTCCCATGTTCCCATGTTTTAGCCTTCAGCCTGATGCTAGCTCATTCTGCAAACATGAAGTCCAACTTCTAAGTGCTGCAGCGATTTTTTTAAGCCTTTTAAGGGTATCCAAATGAATTAACTATTGTGCTTCACCTACGCTCTAGTAACTCGCTGTCAGTGGGCAGTTTTATTTTCCCAGATGTGCAGATCGTTCACAAGGAAGTTATGACTAATTAACTCGTAAAGTAAGTGTCCAAATGAATGAACAACTGCAAAGCACCTGTTGTTAACAGCTGATTTTGTCTCCTCGCTTAGATTATAAAGAGCCTGAGAATACAAGACCATGTTTTCTTCTTTTAAAAATGTGTAACACCTAGTGATTTGGGTTCCCATAGAATACAATTGTGAATAGAGAGTGGTTGATACAGTTTGTCTTTATATCTAATGAAAGGAAAGTGTCAAAGGTTCAGACAAACATTGGATGCCTAAGACAGAGGGCTGCTTGTGACTTTCGTGGGCCTTAGATACTTTTTCCTTTGTGATCCTTTCTCCATATTAAAAAAAATAGAATTATATTTTGAAAAATATATTGGCATAAAAATGAATATAATCCAGGCTGGATTCTTTATTCTACTCATGTAGTCATCATCATTGTATTTCGTATTTTTTTTAAGATTTTTTGTATGTATTTGAGAAGTAGAGTTACAGACACTGAGAGCAAGAGGCAGAGAGAGAGGTCTTCCAACCACTGGTTCACTCCCAAATGGCTGCAACGGCCAGAGCTGCGCTGATCCGAAGCCAGGAGCCAGAAGCTTCTTCCAGGTCTCCCTTGTGGGTTCAGGGGCCCAAGCACTTGGGCCAGCTTCCACTGCTTTCCCAGGCCACAGCAGAGAGCTGGACTGGAAGAGGAGCAGCCGGCGCTGCAGGCGGAGAATCAACCTACTATGCCACAGCACCGGCCCCCATTATATTTCTTTTTTTTCTTCTGAGTTAAAAAATGATTAAAACCTTCCAGGGACTTATAAAAGTGTTGTATGCTGTACCTGATGCATACATTGGCCCTATGCGATGTTATGGACAAAGGTTTTTCCTGAAATCACCCCTGGCCTCATCTTTTTTCACCCTTTTATAACCAAGAACGTTGCTAGCCCCTTTTAACTTCTGCTTTTCCTGATCCTTCTCTCTGAGGCACGGGCAGCTCAGGGCCGGTGGTCCCTTTCTCAGTAGCAGTGTGAGGTCTCCGAAGGCCAGTGGAGGCCCCCAGCCAGTGTGCTCTGAGAGCCGCTCACATACGGGGCTTCCCGTCATGGTATGCTAACCGTGAGGCAGGTGGCTGCATCCAAGATGAACTGCTCTGTGAGACTGAAGACTGGGCCTGTGTACTCTAAATGGAGTCAGGGTGAGAACGCAGGTTTTTGCCAGACCGGTTTATTCACTGCTGGGACACAGGGTTTTGTGAAGTGTCACACAGTGGACAAACAATGGAACAGTGACGCCAGAGTTATGTCAGACTTCTCCTTGTGCCGCCCACAGATGAGGATGGAATAATAATGTCACCACCTATAAGCTACTGAGCTAACTGCAGCAATAGCTAAAACATGCAGGTACCTGTTGCCAATAAATCGATCTTGCATGAGACCTTTTGTGAAAATTGAAATAATGATTTGCAGAGGGCTCATTTTTTAAAAAGATTCTATTTATTTATTTGACAGAGTTATAGACAGTGAGAGGGAGAGACAGAAAGACAAAGGTCGTCCTTCCGTTGGTTCACTCCCCAAATGGCTGCAACGGCTGGCGCTGCACTGATCCGAAGCCAGGAGCCTCCTCTGGATCTCCCACGTGGGTGCAGGGGCCCCAGGACTTGGGCCATCTTCTACTGCTTTCCCAGGTCATAGTAGAGAGCTGGATTGAAAGTGGGGCAGCTGGGACTAGAACCGGTGCCCATATGGGATTCCACTGCTGCAGGCAGAGGATTAACCTACTGCGCCACAGCGCAGGCCCCGAAGGCTCAGTTTTTAAAGAGGAAGGACTGAATTTAATTTTTATGTATAGTGGCTGTCTCTTTTTTTTCTTGCATTGGAAATTTGACTTTCCAAGTATTACTTTTCCAACTTTATTCAGAAATTATGTTTTTTAAAATGATGCTCTAAACTCTTGATTTTCCTTGGTGCAGTCCTTTTTTTGAACTATACTCCTGAACCACATGTCATTGAATGTGGTTATATACTGTAAAATAAATGGCCACTTAAAAATATAGGCCACTGGGACTGGCTCTGTGATGTAGTAGGGTAAGCCGCTACCTGCAGTGCTGGCATCCCATATGGGTGCCAGTCAAGTGCCAGCTGCTCCACCTCCAATCCAGCCCCCTGCTAATGGCCTGGAAAGCACTGGAGGAAGACCCAAGTCCTTGGGCCCCTTGGAAGAAGCTTCTGGCTCCTGGCTTCGGCATGGCCCAGCCCAAGCTGTTGCAACCATTTAGGGTGTGAATCAGCAGATGGAGGATCACTCTCTCAATCTGTCTTTCAAATAAATAAATAAATCTTTATGTGTGTGTGTGTGTGTGTGTATGCCGCTAGTTTCTTGAATATAGTAGATTGAAGGAAAGTTTAATTTGAAATATCTCTTGATATAATACCATAAGTTAACTGAATTCCTCAAAAGCATTTACCTTTCTAAAGTTACTAAAAACAAACAGATAAATAAGATAAACTGACATAAGGATAATGATCTTAACTTTTTGGAATAATGGGAATACATTCACATCTATGGAAATTTCGGGTAAACATATTTTTCCCTAATAATCTAGTATTTTATTCTATCAGCAGTGATCTAATAAAACTCACTTAATAGGTTTATAACAGGCAGTATCAATATTAAGTCAATTGTTTAACTGTCAGTTATATAAGTCATATAACAGATAAATTCATTCCTTTAATTGCTAATGTTACCAAATATTCCCTCCCATGGATTTTAGGGCCTATTTTCAGGGAAATTTTCAAGTTAAAAGGTATCCATTCAATTTCTGTTTTAAGGCCGGCGCCGCAGCTCACTAGGCTAATCCTCCGCCTTGCGGCGCTGGCACACCGGGTTCTAGTCCCGGTCGGGGCACCAGATTCTGTCCCGGTTGCCCCTCTTCCAGGCCAGCTCTCTGCTCTGGCCAGGGAGTGCAGTGGAGGATGGCCCAAGTCCTTGGGCCCTGCACCCCATGGGAGACCAGGATAAGTACCTGGCTCCTGCCATCGGATCAGCGCGGTGCGCCAACTGCAGCGCACTGGCCGCAGCGGCCATTGGAGAGTGAACCAATGGCAAAAGGAAGACCTTTCTCTCTGTCTCTCTCTCTCACTGTCCAGTCTGCCTGTCAAAAAATTTAAAAAAAAATTCTGTTTTAAAGAAATTTTAATTGGAATATTTGGCTTCTCTTATTCTCTCTCTTTTATTGGAGTCTAGGATTGTACATTTTACTGTGTTAAAGACATACTGTAAAACCATCTCAACAATTCTCTTGGTGGTTGGATTTCTTTGCTAGAAAATCTTTAATTTCAGCACCAAAATTGCTGTGTATTTCCCTAATGAGAAATAAAAGTGCTTCACATAACATAATTCCATTAATTTGACTCAGAAGATTAATGATTCAAGGGAATGAGTTCTCAGGTTTAGCTCATTTCGTGTTATTATAATAGAATACCACAGGCTGAGTAATCCATAAAGAAAATAAATGTATTTCTCATGATTCTAAAGTCCAAGATTGGGACCGATATATTGCTAGGGTCTTCTTGCTTTGTCATCCCATGGGGAAAAGCAGAAAGGCAGAAAGTGTGTGTGTGAGAGAGAGAGAGATTGATTGATTGATTGAGAGAGCTCATCTATCAGGAACCCACTCCCGTGAGAACTCACCCACTCCCTGGATAACAGCAATAATCCATTCACACCTTCAAAGCCTAATTCCCTCTCATTGGGCCCCACCTCCAAACAGTGTTGCATTGGAGATTAAATTTCCAATTCATATGTTTGGGGGACACATTTAGACTACAGCCAAAGATTTCAGAGAAGACAGATTTATCCAACTTGGGGAAAATGGACCCAACTCCCTCTTTCCTGTAAGCATAGTCCCCTAACTATTGCCTGTTGGGGTCCTTGGTTTCCTTTGTGTTGATGTCATCCTGAACTGGGCACTAACATACCCATGGCAGCTCCTTGCAGAGTTAGTATTTCTAGGAGCAACAGTGGAATGATGGCTGCATTAAGAGAAGGACAGCATTAAGAGAAGTGACCAAGGAGGTTATGCATCATCTCACTCATAGCTTCCTGAATTGCCATTCAGATTAATATAAAATGTGTAATCCCAACCTGATCGTGCCATATCTGTTTGTTATTAATCACTACATCTGCAGTTCACTAGAGTTTTCCTCATGGAGGATAAAGTTACACTAAGCACTCAGCTGATGATGGTGTTTCACTGTGTATTCAAGAGAGTAACATAAAAAGGAGAGTTCCTCCTTTTGACTGTGCCTCTTCAGTAATCCACGTGGAATCTGTGGATGATTCCATCTGAGCCAGCATAACTCATTTGATTTGGAAAAGGGTACTCCATAGTGAGTCAGATTCTTCTTGGGATCAAGCAGGACATGTTTAGAAGCTGCCTTAACTATTTCAGGTCAAGCAGGCGTTGTGATGCACTGTAAAACATTGTAATGATAAATTGCTGGCTTTCTAACAGAGATCTAGTGCCCTGGGATCCTAATGAACCTTCCATAAGTCTGTACTTTCACTCCAAATTTATGGCCCCTGGAGTTTGGAGCTAATGATTGGTGTCACTTTCCCTCTGTCCTGTCTCTGCTCTGTGTCCTTGGGCAAGTTACTTGTCTTCTCTGTGCTCGCTGTCCTCCTCCATGTAGGAAGAACCATGGTGGTATTGGTTTGTAGGGTCAGCTTAGGTGAGAAGGGATGGGCATATTTGCCACCCCAAAGTGAAGTTCAGATTGTTACCTTTTACTCTGTTACTAACCAAATACTGTTTTGTAAACAAACAAATAAATAAAACTTCTGAGATTAAAAGGGGAGGAAAATCAGCCCCATCCCGTCCCCAGCTGGTGCATATCAGACACTGTGTGTAGGCACTGCGTTGGAGCATCTCAGTGGATCTCCCGGCCTGCGGGGTAAGATAAACACCCTTATGGCTGAGAAAGCAAAATCTGAAGTCCAGGCTGTGGAGCCCACCTGCAGTGGCCGCCTCTCTGAGGCTGCAGAGCTCCCGCTGTGTTGAGATCGCCCCTTCCCTGGGTGATCTCCTCCGGCCTCTCCTGGTTCGGCTTCTGTGAGTCCTCCGAGGTTGTTTTGGAGAGTCCTGGGTGCCTTTGCTCTCACAAACTCAGTCTGCTCCGTGTTTGCCAATTGCAGGCTCATGCTTTACATCCCCAGTTCAGATCTTCCACTGGTCATGTTCTTTCTGACACAGTACCTTCCATCCAGTGGGTTCCGGTTCCAGTCACAGCTGGTACAACAGGACCCTGATGCTGTCTCCTTACTGTTTTTTAAAGATTTGTCTATTTAAAGTCAGAGTTACAGAGAGAGAGAGAGGGAGAAACAGAGAGAGAAATCTTCCATCTTCTGATTCATTCTCCAGATGGCTGCAATGATCATGGCTAGGCCAAGCCAAGCCAAAGCCAGGAGGCAGGAACTCCATCCAGGTCTCCCACATGGGTAGCAGAGGCCCAAACAAATGGACCATCCTCCGCTGCTTTTCTCATTAGCAGGAAGCTGGGTTGGAAGTGGAGCAGCAGGGTCTGGAACCGGCACGCATATGGGATGCCCACATTGCAGGTGGCAGCTTTATCTGCTGCGCCACAGCACCAGCCCATCTCCTTACTCTTAATACCAGAGTGGGAATCTTGGCCAGTGGAACACCTTCATTTGTTTTTATATTGGAAGTATGGATCAGGGCCAGCATCGTGGTTCACTTGGTTAATCGTCTGCCTGCGGCGCCGGCATCCCATATAGTTGCTCCTCTTCCAGGCCAGCTCTCTGCTGTGGCCTGGGAGGGCAGTGGAGATGGCCCAAGTGCTTGGGGCCTGCACCCCATGGGAAACCAGGAATAAGCACCTGGCTCCTGACTTTGGATCAGCGCAGCACTGACCGTAGTGGCCATTAGGGGAGTGAACCAACGGAAGGAAGACCTTTCTCTCTGTCTTTCTCACTGTCTATAACTCTACCTGTCAAATGAAAAAAAAAAAAGAAAAAGAAAATATGGATCGTCCTTAGAAGCCTGCCCTTCCCCTCCCGTAATGGTCTGCATTTGGGGTGATGATTGGGGATGATACACGGGGTCTAGTCTCTTAAAAAGGTCCACAGTTTGAACAGTTTTTCACCTTTATTCAAATAATTAGTAATTGTTGATATAGAAACTAGTGGGTTTCCAGATGCCCATAACTGTTGACTTGGTTAAGAAACTGTGGTTTATATACACCATGGAGTACTACTCAGCTGTGAAAAAAAATGAAATCCTCCTTTTGCAACAAAATGGTCACAACTGGAAACCATTATACTTAGTGAAATAAGCCAGTCCCAAAAGACGGATATCATATGTTTTCCCTGATCCAATGTAACTAATAGAATACCTAAAATATAATGCATTGGAGTGAAATAGATATTTTGAGAATAGATGATTGTTTATAGCCCCATTCTCTTCCATTGAGAACAAGGTTCTCCTTCATTTTGTTTTGTTCTCTTTCTCTTCATACTATTTGTTGAACTCCTTTACTTAGAGTAGGGTTAACTATACGGTTATTAAGTATACTGAAAATAGATCATTGTAAAATCAAGAATGGGAATCAGAGGGAGGAGGAAGAAGAGTCAGAATGTGGGCAATAGTTGGGGGAGGGGAGTCCCACTATGTTCCTAAATCTGTATATATGAAATATATAAAGCTTGTGTAAGTTAAATTAAAAAAGAAAACTAATGGGTTTCCTATAAAATGTTACACATAATTTGAGTCCAAATATCACCATCCAAGATTTTTAAATCCAAGATT
Organism: Oryctolagus cuniculus; assembly: GCF_964237555.1. NCBI lineage: Eukaryota > Metazoa > Chordata > Mammalia > Lagomorpha > Leporidae > Oryctolagus > Oryctolagus cuniculus. The sequence goes on from NC_091433.1 coordinate 51,456,597, forward strand.
TTTAAAAATGTGCTTATTTTTAAAATGAATGGAATAAAAGTTGAATTTTTTTTTTTTTGACAGGCAGAGTGGAGTGGATAGTGAGAGAGAGAGACAGAGAGAAAGATCTTCCTTTGCCGTTGGTTCACCCTCCAGTGGCCGCTGCGGCCGGCGTGCTGCGGCTGGCGCACCGCGCTGATATGATGGCAGGAGCCAGGTGCTTATCCTGATCTCCCATGGGGTGCAGGGCCCAAGGACTTGGGCCATCCTTCACTGCACTCCCTGGCCACAGCAGAGAGCTGGCCTGGAAGAGGGGCAACCAGGACAGAATCTGGTGCCCTGACCGGGACTAGAACCCGTGGGCCGGCGCCACAAGGCGGAGGATTAGCCTAGTGAGCCGTGGCGCCAGCCTAAAAGTTGATCTTAAACATTCTATTCTAAGAAATACTCTCCCCAAAATAATATTAGTTCAAGCCAATATCAGGTCAAAATTGATGGTTACTATTTTTAGCCTTTTTCTTCTTGGCTAAATGTACCTGGGAGTCTGTACAAAGGTAGTATCCATAATAGAAGAATGGAGGTCATCATTATGGTGGAGCAGGGCTGGTAGTGTGCTACAGCAGGTTAAGCCACTGCTTGAGACACCAGCATCCCACGTGATTGCTGGCTTCAATCCCAGCTGCTCCACTTCCAGTCCAGCTCCCTGCTAATGTGCCTGGGAAAGCAGCAGAGGATGACCCAAATCCTTGGGCCCTGCTATCCATGTGGGAGACTTGGATCTAGTTTCCTAGCTCCTGACCCAGTCCTGGCCATTTAGATAGTGAATCACTGGATGGAAGAAATATATATCTCTCTCCCTTTCTCTCTGTCTCTCTCTCTTTCTCTCTCTCTCTCTCTCACTCTCTCTCTCTCTCTCTCTCTTGTTCTCTCTCTCCCTCCCCCCTCCTGTCTCTCCCTCTCTGTCTCTACCATTGAAATAAATAAAATTAAAAAAAAGAAACAAGCCATTCAGCCAAGATTTTTGTAACTTTTAAAAACACAGCAATAACAAAATCAACAAGTCTTTAAAAATAAAGCAGTGAATAGAAGTAGAGCTTGATGCTGAACTGGCATCCAAACATGTGCTACATAAACCATTGGCCATTCTGATGAAATACAGAGCAAAAGCTTCCAAATAGAAAATATGTCACCCTTGGAAGCCATGAATCTTCTAGGAAAATCTCAAGTTTTGGCAATTTTCATTAAAAGATATATTAACATTCTTTTCCTGCTACATGTAAATAAATGGAATTTTGGCTTTGATTTTTAAGTTAGAAAAGCAGCTTCTTTTATAATATCATTACCTCAGGGCCGGTGCTGTGGCACAGTGGGTAAAGTCACCACCTGCAGTACCAACATCCCATATGGGCACCGGTTCTAGCCCCAGCTACTCCACTTCCGATCCAACATTGGAAGATAGCTCAAGTCCTTAGGGCCCTGCACTCATGTGGGAGACCTAGAAAAAGCTCCAGGCTCCTGGCTTCAGATCGGCGCACCACCAGCCGTTGTGTCTATTTGGGGGAGTGAACCAGGAGATGGAAGGCCTCTCTCTAACTCTGCCTTTCAAATAAAATAAACAAATCTTTTAAAAAAAAATAGCATTCCCTCTGCTGAGCATGTTTGAGATACCTGCCCTGGGACTTTGTATGTATCTGTGTGTGTGTCTCAGTGGGTTGACTTCACTGCCAAGGTCTTCTTTGTTTGGTAAATCCTAGTTGGCTTTTGTTGTAGTTTTTAACCACCTGTTTCACTGCCACCCTTTTAAGGGGAGAAAATGAAAAGAAGAATAAAGACAAGATTTGAGGAATGACCTTCACCCATTCCCACACCCCTTCCCAACCAAGTGGGAAACTGAGCAAAATGCTTTCTGTCAAATGGACTGTGGGCATCTGAGCCCATGCATGCTGAGAGCGAAGCTTCAGGGGCAGTCCTGGAGCCGACCTTGTGCTACACACTTCCAGCCAGGCCACAGGGATCCGCCAGGGCAGCTCCTGGAGGAAGAGAAATTGGCCCCGTAGTTTTTGCACCTGCTCCTTGGATCTTCCCTTACTGCCATAGAACTCTAAGGTTAGCTAAGGGAGAGCTACAGAGAAAGCTGCTGGGCAGAACCGGTGTGCAGAGGAGGATGGAGTGCTCTATTCAAACTTGGCAAGAACTCTCGTCAACACTCTATTGATGCTGGTTTTAGCAGTTCTGGGACTGGTCCAAGGTAATGGATGGGATGTAGCCATGCTTCATGCAAAAAAATTTGAATGGTGAAAGCATTAAAATTTGCAGCATTTTGCATCAGTGCCTTAAATCCTCCGGGACAGGAGTGCGTCCCTGCAGGCACCTGTAGCAGCAAAAGGAGAGTCAGACAGGGCAGAAGGAAAGAGTTAGCCTCCTCCTGCGGAGTTCTGAGGGTGAAGGAAGTGGGGATGTTTTCTCCCTTAATCAACCTTCCCAGTCTGTTCTCCCCTGCACCCAGCCCTCGATGGGGGACGAACACTAGTGGTGAGAGTGACAGCGCTCATCTCTTTTATACTTCCTGTGCATATGTAGATGAACTTATACATCACAGAACTGAAGAACTGTGATCGAGACACAAGTGTTATGGCACAGCAGGTTAAGCCACTACTTGGAATGCCAGCTTCCCACATCAGGGAATCGTTTTGAGACCCAGCTGCTCCACTTCTGATCCAGTTCCTTGCTAATGTGCCTGGGAAAGCAGCAGAAGATAGGCCAAGTGCTTGGGCCCCCGCCACCCACGTGGGAGACCCGGATGGAGTTCCTGGCTCCAGGCTTCAGCCTGGGCCAGCCCCCGGTTGTTGTAGCCATTTGGGGAATGAAGCAGTGATTAGAAGATTCACTATCTCTCACTCCTACACACCTCTCCCCCAGTCGCTCTGCCTTTCCAGGGCTACAGCTAGGGCAATAAATAAATAAAATCTTAAAAAAAAAAAATCCGTGATTTAAAAATTCATCAATTATGTGCACCCTGGGTGGCCATGAAGCAATGGCTCAAGTGGTTGGGTCCCTGCCACCACACAGAACACCCGGATTGAGTTCCTGGCGCCTGGCTTCAGCCTGCTCCAGTTGCCTGCATTTGAGGAATGAACCAAAGACAGAGGAACTCTCCTCTCTCTCTCTGTCTCTCACTCTGTTTCTCTGCCTTTGAAATAAAAATAAATAAAAATTGTAAGTAAAATTTCATCAGATTAGCGCCTCTAATTTGGAAATTAGAACCTTCTAGGCCCCACAGTTAATGACACAAATCACACTGCACTGTTCTCTCTTCAGTGGCGTGGTGCAGCCTTCGAGAGAGGTCTGCGCTCAGCCAAGTGATGTCATTGCTGCTGCCCTAATGACCACTTGACATAGGAATGAGCAAACTAGAATTTCAAAGACAGGCGAAGTTACACAGTGAAATATTGAGTTTTTCCTGTTTTAAACTTTTCCCCTCAGGCCAGCAGAGATGCTAGCTGGCCTGTCATCCTCTCAGAAACAGAAAAGATAAGCATGCCTTCTACCAAGCCCGGGATGACTACAGGATATTGGTAGGTTTAAAAAGAATGGTTACGGAATGCCGTGTAAATGATGATCTAATCTATGTTTTAAATATGTGTTTAAATACTCATACAAAAGCCCAGAAGGATATACTCTAGGCAATTAACAATGTTTATCTCTGGGAGTAGAATTACAGGGGGAATATTCACTTGTGGTTTATTGTTCAGATATTTTAAAAACATCATTTTTTCAACTAAAAATCAGCAAAGGTATTTCTCTGGGTGTGTGTGTGTGAGAGTGTACGTGAGTGTTTGGCACAGAATTGCAAGCCTAAAAACCCATGGTTAGGTATCAGTAACGAAGAGAGGCATGAAGTTAGTAGGCCATTTAGACCATTTACTGGCTAGTCAAATTTAGTCTGCATTTACTTTTTTTTTCTTTCAACGTGAATGTATTTCATGCTGAATTTCTCTCCAAGCCAGCTTCTTCTGGGATATTATTTTCTTCTATGCCCCCTTCTCTTCTGGTTTAGGAACACTTTGTTCCTTTGCAGTGAGCAGCTTATCAGTGCGGCGTGGGGAGCTCATGCCTGGGTGAACCCCACCATGGGTTCCGTAGGGACCGCCGAGTGTCCTGCGGGCTTTGTTCACTGACCAGAGTCTCCAGCCAGACCCTCAAGTTCTGCATTGCTCTGCATTTTTAAGGGTGTGCCACAGAAACTCAGCCCTGTGTGGGGGTCCCTGGCCCTGTGTCCACCCATTGCCTGACCTGGGCACTCCTGCCACCTCCACCATTGCAATGACGGGATTTTGTTCCAATTATGTGACATCTTTCTCATACTTGGTGGCTTTCAGACGTGCATACCCCCCATGGCCTGAGCAATTTCTCCAGGGTTCTTAACCTGAACATAAAGATTTGAGCCTCTTGATTTGCATGATTTTGTGAGGTTTTCTGGGTCAAAGTGAGCAATAGACCATTTTCTTAGATTACCTGAGGGTACTTACAGGAAGAGCTAGTTGGCATTTATTGGCATTTATCTGGATACCACTTTATAGAAAAAGCCCAATAACTGGTAGGTATTTTCCTCTATCCACCCTCCCACCCACCTACCCATCCACCCCCCCATCCATTCCCCCATCCCTGTATCCCTCTATCCCTCTATCCTCCATCCCCCGTCCACCCACCCACCTATCCATCCCCCCATCTCCCCATCCCCCCATCCACCCACCCATCCACTTATCCATCCATCCATCCATCCCAGTGCCTGAGGGGCACACACTGTGGCTGGAGACCGGGCAGCAATGGCCGAGAGCCAGGGCGCTAGGTGAGTGACTGGAGGGTCAGACCTGGAGCCAGGGTGTCCCTAGCTGAGTCGGTGAGAGAAAAAGTTAGTGATCTGGATGATCTGGATTTAGGTCTTGGCCCACAATCTGTCACAAATCGTACATAGGAGATTAATTCTGGAATTCAGTCCATTTCCTGCTTTACAAGCATTTCTATCAAGATTCTGTGGAGAGGTTCTGCGTCAGCGGCTCCAGGCCACCGATGGAGACAGCGCACCCCAGATGCCTGCGTTGGTTTCTTACCGCCACGGCTGTGGATTCAGTGACTCCTTGATCCTCGCAACCGAGCATACGTACGCATGGGAATCTAGAAAGCATCCTTTCTCCCCCTTAGAAAAGAAACGCACCAACTGGCCTGTGCAGTGCCCACGCATCCACCTGCCTGCCTCGTGCCCCGCGGGTGGCCTCTGCGCCCCGCCCGCAGCCCGGGGTTTCACTGCCCCTGGGATGAGTCCCTTGCACCACCTTCATTCCTGACCACCCCCCGCCCCCCCAATACTTCCAGGTGCTTTTCCTGCGGTCTGTAAAGGGAAAACACAATTCAACACCTGGGAAGTCCATCATCCCTAACGCTCAGCCAGCGGCGCCCTGGCCTACAAGGAAAGTTTTACAGCAAGTTCTTTCCCGTTATCAGTTCTTCTTGCCAAGTCCAACTTGTCTGGCGCTGGAAGGGACTTGCGGCCAGGGAGATATGCCCGGGGGCAGGACGGCGCAGGGAGCCCTCAGGACCCCGGGCCCCCACCGCAGGGCCCCAGCCACGCCTCCTCTCCCGCGGCCACAGCCCGGCCTGGCCTGGCGGGGCGAGCGGTCGGGACTCTTATTTTGAAGGGCGGCGGGCAGAAGCGCCGCGGCGCTCCCTGACTCACTGAGCCGCGGGGCGTGCTATATATCGCCGGTACCTGCCCCGCGCCTCAGCCCGCTGAGTCCGCAGCTCCCGCAGCACCGCTGCCATCGGGGAGCAGCGGCCCAGGGACCCGGGAGCGAGCTGCGGGGTGGCGGCCGGGACGCCCGAGGTAGGCGCAGACAGAGGGTGGGCGCGGTGGCCGGTGGCAATGGATGAATCAAAGGGGGGCGGGGGTGGGGGTGGGGAGAGGGGGCAGCTCTTCTGGACCGCCCTGGCCATCTCCGGTCCAGGTGCTCTCGCGGGTACCCCTCCCCGGGCCGGATCGGAGCACTGGCTGCCCAAAGTTGAGTCCCAGATGGGAAGCTGTGCATCCTCCTAAAGCAGGGTCGGGGCTTGGAGAAGATGCTGCGGGGCGGCGCATGATCCCTGCGGCCCCCTCAAGGTTTCTGAGCCCATCCCTGGCTCAGTGGAAGCCCTTCTCATAATGGGAGTCAAAGCTGGTCAGGGAGGGCAGAGCCTGCAGGGCTGGCAGGGATTTGGGGTGGGGGTTGGGAGGGGGAGATGACCTCATTCCCGGCGGCTGGGGGGAGGGGGAGGGGTCCTCGGGTCCCCGCGCCCTCTTCCTCCCCGAGCCTGGCCTCCCTGAGGTGGGCGCTGCTCTGAAAGTTTGTTCCGAGAAAGTTTGCGTGGAACCCCGGGCGCTGTCGCCCGCGCGCGCAGCAGCTGTGTTTGCCGGCCTCGGTGGCGCGGGGTGGCCCGCAGCTCCACCTCCACAGCTCCGGCCACCGCTTTGTTACCCGGGAGGGTCCTTTGAGCCTGCAGACCGCCCTTACTGCCCCCTCCCCCACTAAGGGGGCGATGGTGGGAAGTCTGGAGCCCTGGCGCCGAGGCTGGGGGCTTCCCGCCTTTTGGGGTGGCCCTGTCCAGAGTGCAGAATGGTTCCGGCTGTAGAGGAGAGTTTGGTCCTTTGAACCTGGATTTGGGCTTGCGGCTTGTGCTCGCGCGGTGGGCAGGGCGGTGCTTCCCTGCTGGGTCTCCCTGGACCAGGCATCTTGGCACCCTGCTGTGCTGGGTCTCACCCCAGCAGCAGGCAGGGATGAGCCAAAGCCCCTGGTCGGTGTTTGGGGGGAACACCAGGACCTGTGTGCCTGCACCAGACCCCTGCGCCCCCGGGGGACCAGCTGCGGCATCTATGACAAAGGCGGAGATGGACCTGTGTTCCTGGGTAACCACTGGTCCCGCCCTGCCGCCCATCCTCCAGGATAAAAAATGGCCATACCAACTTTGGAAACTGCCAAGTCTGGCTAGGAGGACATGTTCTTGTCTTGCATTATGAAGACTTCCACCAGAACTGTCCCGGCCAATCACTGCCACTGAGAAGTCAGCCAGCTGCTTGCTTGCTTGTTCTGGGGTTTGGGTTTAGGTAGCCTGTGTAGCTCACAGTACGTGGGCAGCGTCTTTCTTCCTATCTTTTTGCCTTGCCCACAAAAGTGTTTTTTTTTTTTTTCTTCTCAAGACTTGGCTGACTTTGGTGTAGTGAATTGCCTGACTTATTTCTCCTTAGTCTCTTTGTACTGATGGATACAGGGGATGGTGCAAAGTGTGTGTACTCCTGTGCCTTAGAGCGTAAGACGTGTAATCAGAGGCAGCTCAGTGGTTAGTGCACCCTCGAACAACAAGACTGTAAGAGTAGACAAGAGCTAAATAATCAACAGAGTTTTCAACTAATTCCTATGCTTGCTTTATTTATTTATTTATTATTGGTTCTTCTATTTTGTCTTGAGGAAAAGGATTGGGTGGCTTGTCCTGTGCCCACACCGCATCCTTTAAGAAACTGGGCATGTACAGCATGCAAGAAAACCTGCCAGTCTCCCAACCATCTTTTTGCCTATGGGAACACCTGATTTCAAAGGGTGGTGGGGTGGGGTGGAGCATGGGCAGGTGTTTGGAAATAATGAGGCTTTATTTTTTTCTGATTGTTGAAGTCCGTGAATCATAACGTTCTGACAACTGGTGTGACGTAGTTGCTCACCTGCTGTAGGTGACGTAATCGTGTGTGCCCAGGCTGACACAGGGGAGGACACTGCCTTCTTCCGTAGACAGTAGATAGATGAACTACGTACAGCAGCCGTAGTACTGCTTCAGGATGTCCTTAAAACGCCTAAGGTAGAATAAAACTAACTTTAATCACATTGCATTGTGGCTCATCTTCACAATTTTACTGTACTGTCTTCTTCAGCCTCGAGCTGGTGTAAAAACTTTGCTGATGAGCTGTATTCTTCGTATGGCTTTTGAGGGTAGTTGCTTCTTCCCCCCTCCCCAAACACTGTTTCCCTTAGGTTACAGTAAATCTTTGAATATTATATTTGAAGCAAGTAAATTATTGCTGAAATATAAAGCATTTTCTGGAAATTGTCAAGGAATCTATACTGCTCCAGGTGCTAAAGTCATTATTTCAAGAGGAAATTCTTCGTTTGTTCAATTATTAATTATCCAAGCAGTTGTTAACTTTTCCCCTCCTTTCAGACTTCTTTCACAATCCTCGGGGGCCATAACAGTATATGACACATGGTCTTCTCTTTTGTGTGTATATTCCCATAAACCATTTTGTATGACAATGTCTTGGACTGTTTTCAGCATTTATTTCAGAAGATCCTGATAAACATTGGGTAATCAAAGCTATCTGTGCTTCCAAAGTTGCATACTTTTTACTATCTTGCCAAGTAACCCTTTTCTTCAAAGCAAATGGGAAAAGCAGATAGTAAATACACAATTAAAAAAAAGATATATATATATTTATTTATTTGAAAAGCAGAGTGACAGAGAGATGGATGGAGAGAGAGGTCTTCCATCTGCTGGTTGACTCTCTAAATCGTCCCAATGGCTGGAACTGAGCCAGGCCCGAATCAGGAGCCTGGACTCATCAGGTCTCCCACGTGGGTGGTGGGGCCTCCAGCACTTGGCCATGATTTGCTGCTCTCCTGGCTGCATTAGCAGAAGGCTGGATCAGAAGCAGTGCAGAGCATCCTGATAGGGCATGCGGGCATCACAGCTGGTGGCTTCATTAGCTGTGCAACAACACATCCCCACTAAATACACTCCTTTAAAGAATACTCATATGCTAAACATTTTTAGACTATTATTTGAAAGTGTTCTGGTATTTTACACACATTAGCTCATTCTAGTAATAGTCTTTTGAGATACAGCACCAAAAAGGAAACTATTAGATTTTAAAGGAAAATACAGGGACAGAAAGAATTTGCTTTAGGACCAACGATGAACCAGAGATGCTCAGCTCTTCTAAGTCCTGTGTTCCAGGTCATTAATCCTAGAGACTCCTTCATGATTGTACTAAGTCTAAGAACTTTAAAAAAAAAAAAAGGCACACAGGGAAAGTCTGTCTCAGACTTTGTCAGAGGATAATGGAGTAGAGACGCTAGATGAGAAAGTTTTCATCCAAGGAGGTGTCATCATGAGAGAGGCAGCAGTCTGAGAGGAGTGGCACGTGCAGCTTTCTGCCCGTCCCAAGGCCCAGCTCTTCCTGAGCAGGAAACCTCAGCAGTTTTCTTGGCCATGTGCTTTAGGGTGAACCATAATTGGTAGCAGAAGCCATTCCCGTTAGGTGAGCCTCTCTTGCTTGTGTATTTTGGCTAATGACTACAAGCAAACCAGCTGAAAATGTGGAATGGTTGGCTAATGTCACTTCTGCATCTTCCCGCTGAATGTGTATTAGCCCAACTGCCAAGACTTCACCACGATGGTCGGTGAGGATGGTGATTTGCAGTTTGGCATGCGCTGTTGGATGGTGTAAGGGCTTATTTGATGGAAAAAGAGTTCCTCCTGAGAGAGGAGCTGCCATTTGCAGACGAGGTGTGTCAGCCAGAAGAAATGAGCAATAGCCGTTTTCTGGTTTCCATTGGCAAAAACTTGGCATTTTTTCCCACATAGAACTGTTAAAAATAGATTCCTAGGAAGGCACACAAAACCAAGTGAAAAAGAATAGACACTAAAGAAGATAACTAACCCTTTAAAAAAATGGCTCTTACGTTCATTGTCCCAGGATTCTCAGGTTGGCCCACCATATTTCCTGCTGCTCTAGGCCCAGGACCAAGTCTGGCATCCAAAGAGAAAGGAAGAGCTACTGATGGCGCCTTTGTGAAGCTGGCACACTTACTGCGAACCCAGCAGTCCTCAGCCTTCGCGTGGGTTGTACTCCCAGTGTGGCTGTATGAAGCTCATTGCTGGGAACCCCAAGCACCCTTTTACTTTGAAACTGTGTCACACTTCCTGGTTAGGCTCCCAGGCCAACCTAAAGGGAGCTGAAATATTCTGCTTTATTAACTGAACTGAGCCTTAGAACCAAGACACTCTGTATCTGGTTGGGGGGGGGGGGGGAGGGAGGGAGGGAGGGGAGAGGGAATGCACACTCAGAGCTCCAAGTGAATTTTTAATCCCAGAAACAATGACAGAAGAAATTCCTCACTTTGTCTTTGAAACCCTGGGGGAAAGAAAGTACAGGTAGGCAGAGATGCATTTCCTTTCATATTCCCCTTCTGCTAACAGAGACCACGCCCTGGAACTGCAAAGCCAAAGAGAGGAGATCCAGGCAGTACCTTGCTTTGTAATATGGAGGGGAAATGGAAGAAGGCACAGATAGTGGGTGAGTTCTGGTCACTCACCCATGGGGACCTACTTTGAATGGCTGTAGATCTAGGCAAGTTTTACTATAGAACCCAGCCCTACACGCTAACACTACTCAGTTGTGTGTTCTGTATTTCCAGTCGAGAGCAGGCTTTAAGTGGAATCTCCAGTACTGGAAGGAAAGCAAATCTGTAGGCCTCTTCTATTCCTTTTTTAATGCCAGGCTAAATTCCCAAACTTGTACTTATTTGGGAATGGATAGACTGAAGGTAAACATAGATGCTAATTACTATACCGTTCTAATGAATCATAGACTAGGCACTGGGTGTTGAGCACTTCATACCAGACATTGTACTAAAGAGACCAGGGTTGTGAGGCTGCAGGTCCCAGATGCTCCACTTCTAATCCAGTTTCCTGCTAATGTGCCTGGGAGAGCAGTGGAGGATGGCTCAGGTGCTTGGGCCTCTGTACCCACCTGGGAAACCTGAATGGAGTTCCAGGCTCCTGGCTTTGACCTGGCCCAGCCCTAGCCATTGCAGCCATTTGGGGAGTAAACCTGCAGGTAGAAGGTCAATCTCTCTCTCTCCCTACCTCTCTCTCTCTTTGTAACTCGCCTTTCAAATGAAAAAGTAATAAATCTTTAAAATGAAGATGTGCTAAGATGTTTTATACACTTCTGTCATTTAAACCTCAGCACAACTGTCCGTCATCTTGAAAGTGACGGATGTCTGAGATGAGAGAGTAAGTAAATTGCCTATAGTCACACAGATCAGAAATGGCAGAAATGACATAAATTCAGTAGGCATGGCTGAGCCAGTCTGTCTCAGTGGACAGATAGGCAAGACTCCTTGCCTGTGTGGAGCTTAGATACCAGCCTTAGGAGGCAAATCATGAACAAAATGAACCACGCACCTGCTTGTCTCAGATGCAGTTACATGGCATGGGGAGGGGGAGGGGGAGGAATGCCAGGTCAGGGGTGGCAGTTCAGTGAGGGTGACCAGAGAGGGTAGAGAGTGGCTGCATCCAGGAGTACTTAGCTACTGTGTCTCACAGCAAACCATTGCATTTTGCAACACCAAGTGCTTGAGTGTGTGCTGTCTCATCCATCACCATAACAACGCTAGCAAGTGATGGCGGAGATACACAAGCATAACTATGAAAGGCTTGATCGTATCTGGCCAAAAGTCAGGGAAGATGGGGCCAGTTGCTGGAGGGACATCCTAGAGGCCAGGCCTTGGTGCGCAAGCAGAGAAGGCTTGGCCTTGGTAGCTGTTCTGTCCAACCAGCTGGAAGATAAAATCAGTGGGCAGAGGCGCAGGAGGCGGAAGCTTGTGCAGTTCTCTTCTGCTTGCTTCTTTTTGCTAGTGCAGTGGGGAGAGTGTGGTTCTCGAGGAGGGACCTTCCTTGAGAAGAGAAGTGTGAGATGGTTATTTGGGGGAGGTGCACCCTGAGTTCAGCTGGTGAAGTGTACATTCAGGGTCTGCCCAAGGTCATTTCTTTTTGAATATTTATTTATTTATTCATTTGAAAGGAAGAGCTATAGAGAGAGAGGAATAGAGATCTTCTACCCACTCGTTCATTCCCCAAATGGTCACGACAGCCAGGGCTGGGCCAGGCCAAAGCCAGGTGTCCAGAATGCTATCCTGCTCTGCCCACAGTGCATCCTTCCTTCCCACATGTAGCCTGAAGCTGAATCAGAAGCGCAGGAGCCAGTACTATACCCAGCACTCCAACACCGGCTGCCTGTGTCATAAGCAGCAGCTTAACCCACTGTACCGGAATGCTGGCTCCTGTCCAAGGTCAAATTCTGACACCATCCACAGCATACACAGCTCAAAAAAATTTTTTTAAAGATTCATTTATGGGGCTGGCACTGTGACACAGTGGGTGAGAGCCCTGGCCTGCAGTGCCAATATTTCATGTGGGCGCCACTTCCAATCCAGCTCCCTGCTAATGTGCCTGGGAAAGCAGCTAGAGGATGGCCCAAGTCCTTGGGCCCCTGCACCCACATGGGAGACCTGAAAGAAGCCTCTGGTTTTGGATCGGCTCAGCTCTGGCCATTATGGCCATTTGGGGAGTGAACCAGTAGATGGAAAACCTCTTTCTCAACTTCTCTCTGTAACTCTGTCTTTCAAATAAAGAGCTACAGAGATGGAGGAGAGACAAAGTACAGCTCAGAATTCTATAATCTAGTCTAGCAGATTACTAGTTTACTTCTTAAAGACTTAAAGGACTATCTTCTGACTCTTGATCACTTACTTGGAGCAGAGCTCTGCATTTTGTGCGTGGTTAGTGTTTGTGGAGTGACTGCTTTAGCAAACCTCCTAAACACTTGTCCAGAAATTCCGTTTCAGATTTTCTGACCTAAGCATCACCCAGTGTTCTCTGTCTTCTTGAAATGCTCTGACATGTATAGACTCTAACACAGTACTGGTATACCAGTACTAGTGCTAATTATTTCGTTGGGCTAATCCCATCTCCTTAATAGATATTTAGACTACAAAAAATGCTTAACGTATGCTCTTTTATGTTATTCTCCAATGGCTGTCGACTTTATTCCTACCAAGTTATGCCTTTGTGGAGGCCAGTGAATGGCTTCTGACTTCTCAGTCCTTGTTGACTCTCACATAGGTTCAGTGCATTGTGCACAGTGAACTTGGAAACAGGGAAACCAATTGGGATGGTTAGAATGATCAACATGGATATCGGGGATCTCATGACATTAGTGGCAAAGGAACTGATGGACGTGGATGGATTGCAGGGATAGTTGGAAGATACGATAGATTTCCTGGTGTTTGTGATATGTAGGGGATACAGAGAGGATGTGCAAGGTTACTCCTAGGTCTCTGCCAGGCCTGGGAGGATGGGGCCTCCCTGTGCAGAGAGAAGGAGAAGAAGTGGGGCAAGTCTGAGGGAAGGCTGGTTCTGACTTGCACATCCCAAGTAGACGTCCAGGAGCCAATCACTTACCTCAGGCTGACTTCTGCAAGGAGCCTTGAGGGGGAGCCAGTGATCTGGGGACTATCACGATAGGTGAGAATACAGCCTTGGGAGAAGATGACTTTGGCCCAAAAGAGAGCACAGAGTGAAGAAATTTGGCTCTCAGTTTTTGAAGGCTGAATAAAAATCCAGTCTAAGCTCTGCATTAGTCTGCAAAATCTGCCCACTGTCAATGTAGAAGTAATACTTTTCCTAGTAGAACCATAAACAAATTGATATGAAACTGATGTTGCAAAAAAATGTGGTTTTTCTTGGAAAAGACTCATTTTCTACTTGTCTGCATGACTATAAATGGATACATTTGCATGGAAGGTAACTTGTGGATTTTTCGAAGATCTCTTTGTCTCCTATTGAAAGACAAAATGAATCCGCGTGTACGTCATGCTTCTCTCACATCATACCATCTTGTTACGTAACATAGTGTTTGAGGACACACTGTGTGCACCAGCCGCTGTACATTCATCCAGGCAAGTGACTACAGGGTACGCAGAGACAGAAGAGGAGGAGCTGGACTTCCCCTTTCCCAGGAGGGGCTTAGTTTCCCAGTGAGAGTGGCACTTCAGAATTTGCATATCTCTGACAGGCAGAAAACATATCAAGGCAGAAGACAGCAGTGGTCCAAGTCTTTGCATTCCTTGGCCTAGATTCTGTATACACAACCACGGGAGTTGTCAGACTGCAAACATAGGAGATTACACTGTTTAACATCAGTTTGTCTTCTGATCTTCCAGAACCGTTCACCAGTGCAGTAGATGCTCAGGGAAACCACCAGCTGGGTGAAGCTGCAGACCTTAACTTAGGTCAACTGTGCCTAGGGTACAAGTGAATCACACAGTGTGATGAGTCTCTTGAAAAAGTTACCTGGAATTATTTTATACTTGCAGATTTTGAAAAGTCTCAGTTTAGACGCATCTCAAAGCTATCAAGGTTGGAGTGTGTGAAATCCAATGCTGCATGTGAGTGCCAAGTTCTCGTTCATTTGAAATCAACCTGAACGTTTGCTGCTTCCCAGTAGGGGGACTGGGTAGGGTTGACATCTTTACCTCCACTCTGCAGATTTTTTTTTTTAAATGTTTATTTGTTGATTTTGTTTGTTCTGTTTGCAAAGCATTAGAGACAGACATCTCTCATCTACTGGTTCCTTCCCCAGATGCCTGCCAACAGTCAGGCTGGAACAGGCTGGAGCCAGGCTCCTGGGACTCCTATGTGGGTGACTGGGAACCAGCTCCTCGAATCATCACCTGCTGCCCGCCAAGGTGTGCATTAGCAGGAAGCTGGAATCAGAAGCAGAGCCAGGACCTGAGCCCAGACCCTCTGACATGGGATGTTGGGGTCTCAAACAGCAGTTTATCCACTGTACCTAACAACTACCCCTGATTTTTTAAACAATTGAAGTTTATGACTTTTTCAAGATGTGGTTACTGCAGGACTTGGATCCCCTGAGTCCAGCTGTGTCTTTCCTTTCCAGCACTAAGCATGTTCTGAGATGCAGGATGATACTACCGCTCGAAAGTGTGCACCAGGGCCAACTGCAGGATTCAAGCTTTAGCTTGAGCACAGGTGGCAAGTCTGGCAAAGTCAACTCGAGAACACTGATCACGAGTTCAGGAAGAAAGTTTGTCAGAGTAAATCCTGAATGTTTAAAGTCCTGAAGGCCAGTTTACTTGGGGAAATAATTCCACTGGAAGAATCCGGCTGGGTTACTGGGGGCCCACACAGTGGTGCTTTCTGCTACTTGGCCACTTGCCCTGGTGACAGTGATGCTGAATAGATGTCTCACCGGTCCAGTGACAGTCATGGAGTTTCAGGCACCACCTCGCTGCCTCGCTGCTCTGTATCTGTCCCTTCTGTATCTCCAGAATGTCTATAACTTCTGGGTGAGCTCAGTGTGGCTTCTACAACTCAACTTGCAGCTCAGTTTTCCTGAGTTTCTTTTCTTTTTAATGTTTTTTTCATTTAAAAGGCAGAATGACAGAAAAGGGGAGAAGGAGAGAGAGAAAGAGAGAGAGAGACAGAGACAGAGAGCAAGCTTCTACCTGCTGGTTCATTCCCTAAATGGCCATGACAGTTGGGGCTAGCCAAACCCAAGCAAGGAACTCCATCCGGGTCTCCCACATGGATGGCAGGGGCCCAGGTATTTGGACCATCTTCTGTTGCCTTCTCAGGTGCATTAGCAAGGAGCTGAAACAGAAGCCAAGCAGCCAGGACTTGAACCAGCACTCCGATATGGGATGCTGGCATTGCAGGTGGTGACTTAAGCTGCTGCACCACAATGCCAGCCCTACTATGAGTCTATTTTGTAACCTTGTTGTTTCAATTTTGTCCACTTCTTAAGCCAAGGTTAAATCTGAAAATGAAAAAGGAGGACAATCACTTTGGATTTAAGAAGTTGACTCAGTGTTATGATGACTCCAATTTCATTTTACTGTAGTGTTCTCCTTGAATCTATGAAAGATTTCATACCCTATGTAGTAAAGCAATTGCTGGTTCATTGTGTTTTAACTAAACAAAATAATAATCTTGCATTCATAGAGTATTATGGCTACATCATTAATGTGCAGTCACTTGAAGACTTAGCAAAGAATGTGATGAAGACGCAATACTGTGAAACAAAGTTCTGCTGTGAGTCCGGGGTGTGACTTCTCTGCGATGGTTCTGGATGTTCTCCTGACTTTCAGGTGGTCTCCTCATGGTTTCATTCTCTGTGCTTTAGGTCTGGGTTCAGATACAATATCCCTTCTGTGACACTCAGGGTAAGTTTAAAAAGTAAAACTGTCTCACTCTTACTGGCAACAGGCATTCAACTAAAATTACAAGCCAGGGAAATACTAATGACATTCCAGCTCTCAGCAGCCAGATTACAGGTTCAAGTGTTCAGAAACCACAAGATCTGACTGAACACTTGGGCTGTCTTCTGGCAAGGTGTTTTCCTCAGCCAACTGCATTTTGGGTAGACAATCTTGAGCTAATGTACAGTAAGATTTAGAAGCAGTGACTTTCAACCTGTTGCTTTGTGCTGCTTTCTTTTGTGTTCTGAAGAGTCAGTGTCATCCCAAGTCTGCCTTCTGACAGGCTGGTAGTCCTGCCTTAGCCTGTCCACACTGGCTGTCTTTCCTCAGACAAATCATATTGCCTCTGTGTCTCTGTTTGCTTCTCTTAAAGGGATCTGTTGAGAGGAGCACTGGGTGCATATCTTTTAACACCCCTGCCAAGTAAGGAGGGAATTAAAAGCCTTCCATTCCCATCCGGCTCTACCTCTGTCCTCTTCTTTCCATGTTCTCAGGAGTGTTGGTTAAGGCACTTAAAGAAGTTGACAACTTTATGTGGGGAATCATTCCCTAGCCTTAAAGGAGTAAAAGATGAGCGCCAGACACGGGTAAGTGCCACCTGCTGGTGCAGATTATAAGCCTGTGTATCATCAGTGAAACTAGATTAGAAATAAAAGCTTCTCAAAAATTCCAAGTGCCCATTACCCAAAAAATGATAGAGGTAATTCAACAAATGTGTAGTTGTATGTGTGTATACATATATATATATATACACACACACACATATATACACACACACACTCCATGGTATATAAAGGCCAGGAAATATATAGTGTCATCTAACTAGCTTTTAAGCTTGATTACTGTGATTTTCTCAGAAGGGAATTCTAAATGAACATCTGTGGGCCAGGGAGAGTAAAAGAAGACTTCCCTGCAAACCTCTTGGAGTGTTTTATGCCAATTTATAGTTCAGGAGATAATACCTTTACAGCATTCCCTAATTTGAGAAGCATGGGGTGATTAATGAATTAGTAAGCCTCTGGGTGAGGGTAGCAGGAGAAAGCTTTGCTTGCCAAAACCACAGGCTCCCTGCATCCCTTGTTGGAGTACCTGGGTCCAGTCCCAGCTTCTCTGCACTTCCCATCCAGCTTCCCGCTAATGCACCTGAGAGTGGCAGGTGATGGCCCAGGTACTTTGGTTCCTGCCACCCTTGTGGGAGACCTAGATGGAGTTATTAGCTCCTGGCCCAGCGCTGGCAGTTGTCGACATCTGGAGAATGAACCAGCAGATGGGAGACCCACCATCACTTCCACTTCTCTCACTGCTTTTCAAATAAATAAATAAATCTTTAAAAAAGAGTCACAGCACCACCTGGTCAATAGTTTATATTCTCTGCTTAGCTAAAATTAGGGGAAAGTTCACATAGTTAGAAAAAAAGAGCACTTTAAATTTACATTGAATTTTTCAGTGATCTCAGTTCTTGAGCCTCTGGATAAACCAATTTAATACAGTGCTTATGTATTGTAAGGGTTCTGTTGGTATAATACTGCAGTCATAATTATAGTGGTAGCTCATTATTTTAGGTAATAACGATGCTACAATCAGAAAGTCTCCCCATTATGGCATGGTTTGATGTGTACATTAGTAAATACTTTTGCTATTTTAATAGGCAAGGAGGCTCATCCCATGGATGAGAGACTTTCCATATTAGGCATTTGGAGATGGAGCCATGGTCAGGGTCACACGAGGTTCAGTATTTGAGGAAAATGGAGCCTCGTTGAATGCAGAGTAAAGAATTCAGTCCAGTGATGTCATCCCAGGATAGCAAGTCCGAGCGTGAGGAGCTGGCAGCAGGTGACCCATACCAAGCCACCTGAGACATTTCCTGGGCTGGAAACAATGTGACGGAAATTGGACTTCCCAGCCAAGTTTACCACGCCTTGCCAAGGCAGGGCTGCCTCTCATGTTGCCTCGAGGATAACTCCCACTTCACAGTGCGTCTGTGAAGGTGAAGACGGAACTGGTAATTCGCTCGTTTTTGCAGATTAGATGAGGAGAACTGGGCCTGCTTCCCCTCCCTTTACAGTGAGTGCTGAGCGTGCAGCCACTGTGAGGCATTACCCTAAAGAAAGCCATGTGTCTGGCTGTGCAAATCAGAGAGCTGGGGTACTGAGTTTGTGTTTTGTTTCGATTTTGACCACAATTCCTGGATGATAATAGCAAGTGAGGCTGCTATAGTTTGGTGTAGTGGTTAAGATGTTGCTTGGGACACCCGCCCCTCATGTTGGAAGGCCAGGTTCAAGTCCTGGCTCTGTTCCCTATCCCAGCTTCCTGCTAGAGTACACACTGGGAGGCAGCAGGTGATGGCTCAAGTACTTGGGTCCCCGCCGCGCACATGGGAGGCCAGAATTGTGTTCCCATCTCCTGGATTCAGCCTGGCCCACCCCTGCCATAGCAGATATTTGAGGAGTGAATCAACAGACAGGAGATATCCCTCTCTCTGTTGCTCTGTCTCTCTGCCTTTAATAAAACAAAGTAAGTAAATAAGAGTGTTTTTTAAAGGAAGAACAAGACCACTTTTTAAAAATTAAAAATCATGATTGTGCCCAGAAATAGACTGCCCTTAACCTTTCTCTACCCAAGTCCAAACGAATTACTCTAATTGTTTATTCAATGCTTAATGATATTCTGAATTTTTGAAGCATTTCGTATATTCTTTTTTCCTTCAAGACTTATTTATTTGAAAATCAGAGTGACAGAGAAGGAGAGAGAGAGAATCTTCCACCCACTAGTTCACTCCCTAAATGGCTACAATGGCCAGGGTTGGGTCAGGCCAAAGTTAGAAGTCAGGAACTCCATCTGGGTCATCCACATGGGTGGCCAGTACCCAAGCACTTCTGCTGCTTTCCCAAGTGCATTAGCAGGGAGCTGAATCAGAAGTGGAGCAGCCAGGACTCAAACCAGTGCTCAACATCACAGGCAGCAGCTTAACCCACTGTGTCCCTATGCATTCTTTTGATACAATATTTACTTTTTTGTTTTCATCTACTTGAAAGGCAGAGCAACACACACACACACACACACACACACACACACACACACGGGATAAGAATACATTCCATTCACTTATGGGCCAGGCCAAAGCCAGAAGCCTAAACCACCACTGGGCTTCCCACTTGAGTAGAAAGGACCCAAGCCCTTGAACCATCATCTGCTGCTTCCTAGGATTCATTAGCAGGAAGCTGAATCAGAAGTGGAGTGGCCAGGGCTCAGCCACCACTGGGCTATTGGATGCAGCTGTCCTAAGTGCCGACTGAACCCGGTGTACCACAGATCCCACTCCTCTGAAATTCTACATTAATTCTCACTGCAGTCCTGTGAGACCATTGTGTGTCTCTTGGCGAATACATACCCACATGCACGCACATGTGTATTCCTGTAGAAGTGAAGAAGGGAAAACGTGAGCCTTGAGATGATAAGTATATGAGACCCTGTGACTTCTGTGGTCTTCCTTAATCGCAATATTTTATGTAAGATGCATCAGAATATACAAGATGAAAAGAGGAAGTTGTGCAACAGGAAAGTGGACTATATAACATTACAGCCTGAGGATGGCACACGTGAAAGTTTTTCCAAATGCTTTCTAAAGCTAGCCAACCGATCCAAAACGCTCCATACACCCAGCACACGCTGGGTCTGTGCATCCGTGCCTGGCAGCGTCCTGACTGAAGGAGATGTTGACCAGGCCCTCAGAGCAGACTTGAGGCTTAGTGAAGAAAGAGCGCAGAGGTAGAAGGAGTTGAAACAAATGCGAAGTCCTCAAAGGGGAGAGTGGCCAGCTGTGCCTGGGCGAGCCGGGAGAAGCTTCTGGGAGAGCTCAAACCTGACGGTACAGAACTTGGGTGGGAGGTTGGAGCTGAGTGGGGAAAGCTCACCTGCGTATGCAGAGGCCCGGAGCCTGGGGACGGCTGCTGGCGTGACTGGAGAGGAGTAGGAATGGGGGGAGGGGGACTCGGAACCGTGTCTGTCACAGCCAAAGTGCCGTGGAAGACATCAGAACATTCTTTCCCGTGATGGGGCACATCACAGATTTATCTGTGTTCCCTGTCTGTGTCATTTGAAAGATATGTCTTGGGACTTGGACAAGGAATTGTAGGACCTACTTGCCACTTCTTACTAGCACCTTTCTCCTTTTGCAATACCATCATGTGATTTAGATTTACCCATAAGATTGTTAGGAATTTAAGACTCCAAAATCCTAAAACTTTTTGTAGAAAGAAAGTTTTATTCACACAAAGAGCTAGACTAGTCAAAACAGAGAAAGTGCTGGCTGGAAGTAAAGCCATCATTGTAAATACAAGAGTGCTTCAAAAAGCTCATAGAAAACTTGAATTATCATTTATGATGGTGCCACAAATGTTTTGAAGCCCTGTGTCGTCTTTCTGTACTACATGTTGTCCACGGACTCTTTGATGACCCCTAGTATGGATGCAGCTGTGCTTCCAAAAGTCATGGAGGTTTGTCTTGTGCAGCCCTTTGCCAGTTTCTGTGCCTTGACTTACTAAGTCGCTAATGAAAATTTCTTTTTTCAGTTGCTAATGAAATCTCTCAAAGATGTCAGAGATTTCAAATGAATATGATCTGAGTGAGGGAAATCAGACAGCGAGTAGTTGTTCTAGGATCCCTCCGTTGGCTCCTTGCCATCACAGAATGCCTTTTGGTCACTTCATTACCTGGTTTGGTTTTCTTCTCCAACATGCATTCAACTGCAAATGCTGTGACTTGATGCTTGTCTTATTTTTAAACATTTTATTGAAATACAGGATACACACCGACTTCTCTTAAAAACATCTCTTAAAAACACACTGTGGGCCGGCGCCGCGGCTCACTAGGCTAATCCTCCGCCTAGCGGCGCCGGCACACCGGGTTCTAGTCCCGGTCGGGGCGCCGGATTCTGTCCCGGTTGCCCCTCTTCCAGGCCAGCCCTCTGCTGTGGCCAGGGAGTGCAGTGGAGGATGGCCCAGGTGCTTGGGCCCTGCACCCCATGGGAGACCAGGAAAAGCACCTGGCTCCTGGCTCCTGCCATCGGATCAGCGCGGTGCGCCGGCCGCAGCGCGCCGGCCGCGGCGGCCATTGGAGGGTGAACCAACGGCAAAGGAAGACCTTTCTCTCTGTCTCTCTCTCTCACTGTCCACTCTGCCTGTCAAAAAAATAAAAAAAAAATAAAAAAAAATAAAAAAAACACACTGTGAACCAGGTATTTCACTAGTGACTGGTGCAAATGCTTCACTTTTACAATACATCTGGACACATTTGTCTGTTTCCTCCTAAACAATAATTTCCATAATCTACTTTCTTCCCTTTTGCCAACAAAATTCACTGTGGTACCATTTATATATAAATATTAATTGGTACATTCATTCAATTCTATACCCATTGCACACTTTACTAGTTTCATTTTTAGATATAAGAGCTAGAACAGAAAGTATTTTGGAAGTGTTCTGCAAATCCACTATATAAAGTCAAGGTGAAGGTTCAGGTTTGCACCAATATCAACATCAGTAACATCTGACTATCAGAGTTCCTTTTGGTAGATGAGAAAGGTAAGAACAGGCATTTGGCCTAATGGTAAAACCAGGTGGGATGTCCACATCACCTTGTCAGAGTGCCTGAGTTGGAGTCCTGAATGATGGTAGCTTCCTGCTGATGTGTACCCTGGAAGCAGGAGTAACTACTCAAGTAGTTGGGTTGCTGCCATCGTCAAGGGAGACCTGGATTGAGTTCCTGATTCCTGGTCTGGGTGTTTGGGGAATGAATTAGTGGATAGGATCTTTCTCTTTCTCTCTCTCTCTCTCTCTCTCTCTCCCTCCCTCCCCGCCCTCCCTCCCCCTCCTCCTCCCTCCCTCTCTCCCTTTCCTCCCTCTCTCTCTCTCAAACAAAAATTTGTAAGATGAGAAAGACAGTGTCAAATTGCAATTGTATGAATTTGAAATCCTTATTATGTAAAGGAGAGTTGATAGGGTGCATAGAGGTAATTCTGGGGAGCAATTCATGTGGAATTCTGCAACTTGTTCCTTATAGATGACCTACTAAAGAACTTGCATGTGATGGTAGTGTGCTGGGGCAAGGAACAAGTCTTATTTAAGTAATTAGCTTATTATTCAAGCTCATGAAAACCAGTGTACCCAGAGTAAGGCACTGGTTCTCTAATTGAAAGTGTATGCCCAAATACTACAGGGCATTCTGAGAAGCAGTGGTTCCCATAGTGTGAGTGTGGTGCCCCACACCACCTGTGTCCCCTCCACAGCAGCACTCTCACTGTCATTGAAAGGCAGGCCCAGGGGCATCCACTGGGTGCAAGGACTTCCATTCCTTACTGACTGCTAGGAAGAAGCAGTACTTTGATAGTTAGCCAACACAACAGCTGTTAATATGACAGTGTGAAGACCAAAGCCACATTGAGAGGTTTACTACTTACTGATGAAAGAAGGACCACATGAAAGGGGACTGGAACTCCCATTTTCCATTCTGTTTGTTTGTTTATTTATTTGCAGTCTGTTTTTTTTTTTTCTTTTTTAAGCTTCTTAACTGAATTGGAAGCTTAGTTTAAAAAAAAAAGACTGGAAAAAAATCACCTATTATTTCCTTATTTTTCAGATAAAAATTAGGTCATACGATCTTTTTGAGGACAATTGGCTCCTCCCACTAGCATTGAAAATTCACATACCCTTTGACCCAACAGTTTCATTTCTGGAAATTTTTTTCCCTGCAGAAAACTCAAAACAAGCATACAAGTGCTATAGGATCTTCCATGCTACACTATTTGTGCTAATGAGTATTTAAATAGAACCTGTCTATTATTATAAAGAGTGGTCTATCTTTGTTTTTGCTCCATATGATGGAATACTATTAGGCCATTAAAAATGTGACACAGATCTTCATGTCCTGACATAGAAGGATTTCCATGACATGTTCTTGCAAGACAAAAGATTGTTGAGTGGAAAGGTGTACCTGCTTCATCCAGGGCTTTGGGAACAAACCAAACCCTAAACATAAAAACCTATGTCTATGTATAGTAGAGTTTCTGGAAGGATAACTCCGACGAATTAACTGTCATTTTCCCCTAGGGAATGGGGTGATATGAGGACTGGTGATTATGGGGAAGAATTTTTACATTTTCTTTATCTTACTACTTTTACTCTCCTATATGTGATTTTTCTACAGTGAATGTTCACTCCTTTTGAAAAAAGAAATTAGAAAGAAACTAAGCCCTAGGAGCTTTAAGAAACAGCTAAATAGTATAACTGACTCTACCCCTATGTGTAATTCACAGTTACTTTTCCCTTTAGCAGAGTTACTTGGAGTTTTAGAGCTAGAATTCATCCTCATCTTCTCGCTGTGCTTGTAGTGGTCCATTCCCCACCTCCATTCTCCCTTCCAGCCTCCAAACTCCCCAACTCCCCAGCTCCCGCCGCAGGCAAAGGGAAAGTGAAGGAAAGGAAGGGAATCACTCTATCATCCTTATTACACCTGCAGATATGAGCCAGCCACTTTGCTTTGTTTTAGAGCCTATCCATGATGGGTCTAAGACTAACAATGAAAGCTGTAAATCTGTGTGATTTAGAGATTGGATGTACTCATTTTCTTAGTGGAAACCAGGGCTATTAGCAAGAGCTATCATTCATTGCCTTCCAACCAATAGGTAATGCCTTGTGATTCATACACGGATTTCTATGCAATTCCTCTCTCTCTTTTTTTCTCTTATACCAAAACTTTTCACACCATTACCGACAATAAAATAATATGAGGAAAATGTAAGCCCATTCAGTATATGAGAAGATATAACACTGAAAGCAGAACTTCAGGGGATAGTTCTCAAGCTCAGCTGAGCTCTAAATGCTGGTAGAGTTCAAACCTTCAAAGTAGTATGTACTATTGTCCCTGTGCCTTAAATTGTTAAGACAATTCTTCACATACCAGAATATTCTTCACACTGAATAATTATCCTCAGTCATAGCCTTTTGCAAAGAAATGAGAAGATTCAGCAAATGCATATACTTCATTTTAAAACTTAGCATCAGGGGACAGTGCTGTGGTGTAGCAGGTAAAGCCAACACCTGAAGTGTCGTCATCCCATATGGGCACCAGTTCAAGTCCCGGCTGCTCCACTTCCCATCCAGCTCCCTGCTAATGTGCCTGGGAAAGCAGCAGAAAATGGCCCAAGTGCTTGGGCCCCTGCGCCCACATGAGAGACCCAGAGGAAGCTCCTGGCTCCTGGTTTTGGCATGGCCAAGTCCTAGCAATCACGGCCATCTGGGGAGTGAACCAGCGGATGGAAGATCTCTCTAACACTCTCTGTCTCTGTCTCTCTCTCTCTCTCTTTCTGTTTCTGTAACTCTGCCTTTCAAATAAATAAATAAATCTTTAAAAAAAATCAAAGGCTACTTGAAACTCTTATTTCAGAACTGAATACTTTTTTAAAAAAGATTTCTTTATTTGAAAGAGTTACAGAGAGAGAGAGAGAGAGAGGTCTTGCATCCACTGGTTCACTCCCCAGTTGACCACAAAGGCTGGAGCTGAGCTGATTCAATGCCAGGAACCAGGAGCTTCCTCTGTGTCTCCCACGTTGGGGCAGGGGCCCAAGGATTTGGTCCGTTCTCTGCTGCTTTCCCAGGTGCACCAGCAGGGAACTGGATCAGAAATGGAGCAGCCAGGGAACTTAAACCAGTGCCCATGTGTGATGTCGGATCTGCAGGCTGGGGCTTTAACCTGCTGTGCCGCAGTGCTGGCCTCAAACTGAATGCTTTCAAGACGTTCATTCTCTGTACTGTTTGGTAGTGTGATTAATTTGTAAGGTCACTGCAGAAACAACTGAACTTTTCCTAAAAGGCAACACAAGGCTACGGATTATAACCAGTAAAGAGGGGAGGAGGTTTATTTTGCAACTCTTCCTGCATGGTATGAGAATTCTTTTGAAAATTTTTTATGATTTTAATTTATGGCTTCACATTCCACAAGGGCTTTATACAGCTTTTAGTAACATGGAAGAATTTATTCCCCTTAGAGCAGAGTGTCCTGATTGAGAGACAGTGGCTTCTGAACGTAAATTAGTCCTAGCATATTACGACATTCTCTAGCATGTCCGCATTCCAGCCGGGCGCAACAGTTGACTTTTGTCTTTAGTTTTCCTTGGCAACTGATAGCATCAGAGCCAGAGATAAGCTGCCCCTTGGAGAGGTGAGTGGTAATGGGTTCCAGACCTCGGCATGCCCATTGTGCAAGCACCAGCTTTCCTTTAAGACTTGGGTTTATGTGAAGTGCCTGGGATGTTTTGTTGGTTGCTCTTCAGAGAAGCCAGATTGGATTTTCTTCGCTGTATGATCTCCAGCAGAAGAGGGGTGCATTTTGAAGGCGATGTCTGTAAAGCTGTGACAGACAGAGATGTGGCGGGAAGGGAAGCAAGGAACAGACTGTGTGTATTTTGACCTGTGACCATTTCTGTAGCAGCAGAGTATTCGCTGACAAACCTAGAGACAACTTAATGTTTACTTTTTTTTTGGCAAATTTTTATTTTTCATTTTATTTGAATGGCAGAGACACACACACACACACACACAGAGATGGCAAGAGGTTTTTCATCCTCTGGGCCACCCCCCAAATGCCTGCAACAGCCAGAGCTGGGTCAGGTGGAAGCCAGGAGTCAGGAACTCCATCTGGATGTCCCACATGGGTAGCAGGGACCACGTGCTTGGGCTGTCACCTGCTACCTCCTAGGTTGGGCCTTAGCAGGAAGGTGGTTTGGAAGTGGAGTAGCCAGGACTCATACTGTGATGCTGGTGCCCTGGGCCTTCCCCTTAGGTTTACCTTTAAAATTTGATTTTAATACTAGGTTCCGAAGCCTTGAGAAGGATTTCAATATGAATCAAAGCTGATATTCATATTTTATTGATATTGAAGGAAAGTGAGCCAGATTTGACATTACACTTTTTCATTTAATTTTTATTTAAATTTTCTGAGAAATGGGTACTACTATATGTGGGTTTTTTTTAGACAATTATATGCTTTATTATAAAGTAGGCTTTTTTACTATCTCTATGATTAAAAAAGCAACAAGAGAAAAATATACCGACCTGGAGTTGTGTGTGGAACCTGGCAGCGTGCAGTGTTCTTCGCACGTGGTTTTAACGATACGGTCACCGAAGCTTACAGTGCTTAGTGAGAGTCAGTGAGGACACACAGGCCGCCAGCCTCTCTTCCCCGTCCCCTCCTCTCACCCGCTGTGCCACCCTCTTTACAAATAGAGATCCCAGAGTATTTTTATTCTGCTTCCTTTTGTACACTTAGGAACTGATTTGCCAAGAGTTGGCATCAGAAAGTATCAAGGATAAACTAGCTAGTTGCCCAGTGTGTGTGTTTCATCTTACTAAGCAATCAGCTCTCTTAATCGGCCTCCTGCTTGAAGAACACCACACAGAGACCTCTGACTGCAGGCGGGAACCGTTCTTGCCTGACCACAGAGCCCGAGAGCTTGGTTCGCCCGCTTTCTGACCCTGGAGCGACCTGCCACGCCGTGCGTGTGGGGGTGCCCCGGGAGGCCTGCAGCCTGGATCTTGGGGGAGCCTGTGCTCTGCCTGGAGCTCCACACCCCACCCAGCCGTTACAAGATAAGAGGAGAGCATTTTGCTGCCCATAAGATGGCTTGTTTCTGAGATGGTATGCCTGGGTCACTTATAAAATCCCTTATAAAAGTCCTGTGCCAGGGAACAATGTTCTTCACATTCCAGACCTATTTGAAAACCGTGGAAAAATCCAGCGCACTTTTGGGAAAGTCACTGTCCTTTTGTCACTCATAAAATTTCTAATGATACAGATTCCAGGGTGGTCTCCAGGTCCAGCTGTGCAAAGTAGGCAAGCACTGTACAGAATAGTCTCTCCTGGCTCCTGCTGAGCGAGCTGTCCCTCTGTCCTGTCTCAGTGCCTGGAGTACTGTGGGCAGCAAGAGAAATCTGAATGGATGAACCTGGTGCAGGTGAGAGAGGCAGAGACCAGCCGGTGCCTGTGCTGGGCCTGGGCCACAGCGCTATTTCTTACAGCCTCTCTCGGTCTGTGTCTCAGCGAGCGTCCTCCTTTCTCTCCTCCCTGTGTGTCTTCACCCTGGCCGTCCCACCAGCTGTTACGCCCTGCTTTAGAGACTGCAGACCTGCGTTCTGGCTTACTTTGAATTTTTTCCATCTCTAGAGTTTGCCTCTCCTCCTTATTCCCACAAAGTAGAAGTGACTCAATATGTAAAATGAAATACAGGCAGGATAAAACTATTTGGTAAGTTAATAGAACACATGTCTCTTGCAGACCTCTTTAACCTACTATTTTAAAAAAAGTATCTTCTGATTCTATTTCCCATGAACTATTTTTTTCTTTTTGAGATTTATCTGCTTATTTGAAAGAGTATGGAGGCAGCCGGCGCCGCGGCTCACTAGGCTAATCCTCCGCCTTGCGGCACCAGCACACCTGGTTCTAGTCCCGGTTGGGGCGCCGGATTCTGTCCCGGTTGCCCCTCTTCCAGGCCAGCTCTCTGCTGTGGCCAGGGAGTGCAGTGGAGGATGGCCCAAGTGCTTGGGCCCTGCACCCCACGGGAGACCAGGATAAGTACCTGGCTCCTGCCATCGGATCAGCGCGGTGCGCCGGCCGCAACGCACCGCCCGCGGCGGCCACTGGAGGGTGAACCAACGGCAAGGGAAGACCTTTCTCTCTGTCTCTCTCTCTCACTGTCCACTCTGCCTGTCAAAAAAAAAAAAAAAAGAAAGAAAGAGTATGGAGGCCGGCGCCGCGGCTCACTAGGCTAATCCTCCACCTTGCGGTGCCGGCACACCGGGTTCTAGTCCCGGTCAGGGTACCGGATTCTGTCTGGGTTGCCCCTCTTCCAGGCCAGCTCTCTGCTGTGGCCAGGGAGTGCAGTGGAGGATGGCCCAAGTGCTTGGGAAAGTAGCAGAAGATGGCCCAACTACTTGGTCCCCTGCCACTCATGTGGGAGACCCAGATGGAGTTTCTGGTTCCTAGCTTCAGTATGGCCCAGTTCTGACCATTGTGGCCATTTGGGGAGTAAACCAGTGGATGGAAGTTCCCTCTCCCTCTCCCTTCCCCTCGCTTTCCCCCTTCCCCTCTTCCTGTCATTTTGCCTTCCAAATAAATCTTTTTTTTAAAAAAAATAGATACCTTAGCCATTTAATAAGTAATTTACCAAAAACCATTAGTGCTAAAAGTAAAACAAAATACAGCTATGACTCCTTTACCCCTACTTGGTAAGCACGTGGGTGAGGTTAACTCTAAATGGTAGCCGTGTCTGGCACGCTAATCTAATGTCCACCAGTCCTCTGTATTTCAGGGCTCCTGGAAATGTGTTAGGTCTCCCGGACAATGGAGGAAGCAGCCTGGGGTTAAGGGCAGAGGATGGGAAGAGCCAGGGAAGCAGGCCCTGGGGGCTGATGCCAGCTTTCTCCGAAGGCTCCAGCTCTTGCTGACGGTGGAGCGCGTTGTGAAGTCACCTGCCCTCCTGGGTGACTTAGAGCTGCCTGGAGAGGGTGCGGAGATGCAGGGGCTAAAGGCAGCACACGTCTCCCCCCCAT
Source organism: Oryctolagus cuniculus (assembly GCF_964237555.1). Taxonomy (NCBI): domain Eukaryota; kingdom Metazoa; phylum Chordata; class Mammalia; order Lagomorpha; family Leporidae; genus Oryctolagus; species Oryctolagus cuniculus. The sequence goes on from NC_091433.1 coordinate 51,485,320, forward strand.
GCCATGTGACCAGAAACGCCAAACGTTGCTGCTTTAGATGTGCTATCCTGCAAACAGTAGAGCTACATAAATTAAATTATATGATCAAGAAACACAGGCTGTACCCAGCAGTGCATGTCATGTGGCATCAACGCAGGTCAACATTTTTACTGGGGTTGGAGGCCGCAGGGCACTTGCCAGCTTCACGTGGTTACGTGAGGACAATCTCTGTGTCTGTGATGTTTGCAGCACTGAGCCTGGTGCCCGGTGTGTGGTCATAGCCCAGTGAACATGTGTTAAATTCACTGAAGGGGATGTGTGAAAAAGCAGAATGAAAAGGAAAAAAAGAAGAAAGGACTAGTCCCAGGTTACATTTTGCAGTGGTTTGGTTTGGTTTTGCAGGAGGCACTAAAATTCTGCCTTCAGCCATGATTAGATCTGTTATGTTGCGTGGGCTTTGAGGTGAGTTAAGGGACTATGGTTTTTCGCGATCCCCTCTGATGCTTTCTAGGTGTGCCTATCAGGAGGCCTGCACCCCGTCTTTAGAATAGTTGTGTTTGCCTTGTATCACTGGACAGAGAGCCAGAGTCACCTTTTCTCTGCCTGAGCTGTTCGTGGTAATATTGGTTGTTCCTTCACCGTTAAACCGTGCAGAAAACATCGCTTCCTTTTCTGGATTAACAAGATCCATCATCATGGTTTTAGCCGTTTTGAGAAAACAGATGAGACCACAATGCCATGGAAAGGGAGAGGACTCACATCCAGCTACTCCCGGGTAGGAATCCAGAGGTGAGGCGGCAGCCTCGGAGGGAACTGAAAACACCAGCATTTCGTGTAGCGCATTTGCCTTGTAACCAAAATATTTGCAAGTTTTCCGGTGTGTTCACAGGGCTTTGGTTTGTTTGTTTTTAACAGAAATTGTGGTCTCAGAAGTGTCCTACAGTTTATGACCAAAATGGAGCCCATCAAGGAAAAGTCCAAGCCAGGGCCCCAGCATTCTTGCTTTTGCAGGAGGGTGGAGAGAGAGACAGACAGACAGAGACACACACACACACACACACAGAGGTCTTCCATCCACTGGTTCCCTTCAGGGCTGGGCCAGCCCAAAGCTGGGAGCTAGGAAGAAAGGCCAGGTCTCCCATGTGGGTGACAGTGTTCCGAGTACTGGAGCCATCCCCTGCTGCCTTCCAGGGTGTGCAGCAGCAGGACGCAGGAGCCAGCAGCACAGCTGGCGCCGACTCCCAGGCAGCCCCTCCGACGTAGGAAGCCGGCAGGCCAAGCTGTGTCCTGACCACTGTGTCAAATGCGTGGCCCCCCAACAGGGGCGCTCCTGCCCCTCCCCTGCTCATTTCTCTTCCTGGGACTGGGCTGGCTCCTACTCCTCCTTTCACCCAGGCCAGCAGAGGCCCTCAATGGTGTGGGTACATGGAATTAGGAGACCAGATAAGGTGCTTGTGTAGGAGAGACCCTGTAAAAATAAATAAATAAATGTATGTGTTGGCAATAAGCTATGACTATAGTTGACAACCACTAAGTGAATATTTGAAAACAGCCAGTGGAGAGGATTTTGAATGTTTCCAACACAAAGGAACGATAAACATTGCAGATGATGGATCCGATGTGGTCCCTACTTCACATTGTAGACATGTAGGGCAGTGGTCACACCGTATTCATACATAGGTACAATTAGGTGTCAAACGCGTGTCCAAGATGCAGAGAAGAGCTGGGACCTCCAAGGGCAGGGGGCTGCGGGACCTCCTGCCGTTTGGAGCCCCAGGGGAAGGGGCCTTTCCTCAGGAAGCGAAGCTCTCCCTGACATCTGAGGGCTGAATGGGAGGCAGAGATAGGGCCTAAGTCGGCAGGAATCGCACGCGGGAGGGGAGCGCTGAAACCAAGACAGCGGGGCAGTGAGAAGCACACCAGCCAGCCGGGCCTGCTGGAGCGAGTGGGGGATTTCTAGCTTCCCCCAGAGTGGGTGAAAGCTGTGGGGGCAAGGGATTCGGAGAGTCACAAGGTTCAGCGTGGGTTTGGAAGCTCTGGGCTGTACGGAAGAGAACGCTGTGTGGGAGGCGTGGAGGAGAGGATGGTTGTGGTTTAGGAGAGGGGAGATGAGGGACAAGCAGGGACGGCTCCCTGGGGCCCTGACTCGTGACAGAGTGGGTGATGGTGCATTGACTTGGCAGGAAGAGAGAATTCTAACAGAGCATATCTCCATGCCATGCACAGTTCTCATAATCTTTATCACAGCCCTTGATGGCCCCATTCCTCAGATGAGAAAGTCGAGGTACAGAAAGATAAGTAAGTTGCCCAAAATCACAAAGGGAGTGTTTAATAAATGTTGGCTACCCCTGCCTCTTCTTACTGATTAGTCGATGTGTTGATTCATTCGTAGACTGTGTGCTCAGCTTTAGATAATACATCAGTAAGCTAGATGCAGTCCCTTTCTCTGTAGAGACTGCAGCAAGAGGGGAGAAATAGAAGCAGTTATGTGGGTTGGACAGGCTGGTCAGAGATGGTAAAGTGCTCTAGGACCCTTACACTGAAATGTCAGAGTTGTAGCTTTTGCATACATCTTGGGTGGACGTGTAGGGGGGGAAACAGACATCATTGACTAAGCCAAAAGAATGTTTCCCAGATGTTCTGTGAGGTTGCAGAGGCACCCGCAGTGGCTTAGGTCAGAAATAGGCCTTGTGCCAGTTGGACAGGTGGGGAGGGGGAGGTCCCATGCAGCAGCGTCGGCGTTGCAACAAGCAGGAGTTTCTGGGGCCTGGCCGTCCACCGGGTCCCACCGCCTTGGGCACAAGGTGGTCAGAAGCGGCCCCCATCCGGCTGCCTCTGTGCAGGTCAAATCACAGCTGCCTGTTCTCTACTATATATAGTAAAGAACTTACATAAGAGTGCTATTAAAAAAGACGACAGGGAGGAAAAGGGAATGCCAACAGAATTTTTTCCACTAAAGCTCATTTTTAACAGATGTGATTTCTGCGTTTCTACAATGACAGCATGCCAGGGGACAGTTCCCCAGGTCGGGGGTGGGGGGGTGGGGGGTGGGGTGGCACAGGCACTTGTGGAGCTGCAGCGGTGGCCGCCTGGGCTGAGCACAGCTTGAGCCGTGGTCAAGGAAGCTGCTCGTGCTAGCCTTTTTATGTTGTGTTGTTCTCCTTCCCTGTTCTCATTTTCCCCGATGCCAGTGCCAAAGGGGCCAGCAGGAAGAAAGGAAATATTGTTTGACTTAAACTAAATTTTACAATATATTTGGGGATAATGTTGAAAAGGAATGTTCTAAGTTCAGCAGAATGGGTGATTAACATGTGACTGTGAGGTCTGTATTTAGGGTAAATGCTTTAAATTGTAGTTGGTGTGTGTTTTTAATTAAAGCTTTCTCATTCCATCTAATTGTGTATAGTCTAGTACCCAGTGATGCACAGATTTTGTTAATTCTCTGGGTCAGTTTCTCCCCCTATCACATGACTCTGACATTATATCATATTAGTGGGATAACTGCATGCTCCATTGTTCCCAGGCCCATTGATTTGCCTGCTGTCTTCGAGTCTTATCCAGTTCAGCATTTGGCCCAGATGAAAGAGTCCACGTTTGGACAGTAAATTATGTTCCAGTGTACTCAAAATGCTCATGAAAAATGGAAGTAAAAGATAAGTTTATTTTAGTTGGAAAAAAAATTCTGAAACCTATCATATGAGATGTCTTAAGAAGCTCACAAAAGTACATATTATGAGAAAACTGTATGGATTTCAAAAGTTTTTGCATTAGAATTTTTCAACAAAAGTTCCCCTGTTTGTGGTCATCCTAAATGTTAGTACCTAACACTAGGGCGTACTCCGGCATTGCTCTAAACACTTTATATGTAGGAACTCCTTTTATCTTTGCCTGAAGGGTAGTAATCTTCTGACCCTCCTTTTAAGGATGAGAAGACAGGTTCGGAAAGGTCAGGTGATCAAGGTCACTCAGCCAATAAATGGTGGAGTCTGAAATTGAAATGCAGGCAGTCCAGCTCCAGGACCAGCGCATCTGCCAAGTACACCGTTACCTTCAATCCCTAAAGCACTAACAAGTATGTGAAGGAAGCTGCCTGCTGATGGCAGGGTCCTTTGGAACTAGAAGGTTCTTTTAGGACCACTCAAAGTCCAAATGTCTGAGTGCAAGACATTCAGGCACGATTTTTTTTTCCTTTCCTTTTTTAAAACTAAATGTTAGGAAAACTCAGCTATAGAGTGTAATTCAGAGTGTAAACTTGGAAGTGTTAGAACCACGTTCCCTTGTTTGCCAGGCCAGTCTTCCTTCTCCTCACTGCCCTTCTCTGATAACCATCCTCACCCTCTACACTTTCACGAGCAGGGTGCGGTCAGTCTGACGTGTGAGCTAACCAAGGTGGAAAGTGAGAAATCGGTGAGAAGTGTATTTATTGCCCTTCACAAGTAGCACACTAAGGCTTCGTTCTTAGCCTACTTTATGTTCACAACCCATTGCAGCTCTGAGATGTTTATTTCCAAATTACTTGTCTTAGAATGTAGTGTCAGCACCTTTGCACCATTGTGGACTTCACATTTAAGGCATATGTTTTTCAACTCTTTCTTGCTTATTTCTCATGAGAAGTGTCCTTACAACAAGAGGAAGGAAGGGTGAAATACCAGGCAGAATAAACAAACTGATGCATAATCCTGTCTGGATCCCTGGAAAGGTATTGTTTAAGGAAAAGTTTTTTTGGATTAACTTCCGCTTTACACATACATATTAACTTCATAAACCTTACTTTTCAACCGAGAAGCCCAGATCAGTTAACATGTTAATAAGATGAGAGCTCAGAGCAAAAAAAGTTAACCCAAAGATGTCTAACAAATGCGACGTCACATTAAGAGGGGCAGAGAAATGGGTCTGTCTTAGCTTCTTAACCTTCACATCATCCTCCTGAGATCAATGTGATCCAAAAATCTTTGGTCAGAACTAGTATTGCACTGATAAATCAAGAATCTCCTTCCTCCCTTTCTAGTGCGTGCATATATACACAAATATACAGGGTGGGCATTTGGCACAGTGGTTAAGACAGGAGTTGGGGTGTCCACATCCGGTATCCAAGTGTCTTGAGTTCAAGTCCTGGCTCCACTTCAGGTTCCAACTTCCTGTTTATGTGCACTCTGAGAAGCAGCAGCTGATGGCTCAAGTATTTGGGTTCCTGCCAGTCATATAGGAGACCAGACCTGGACGGAGTTCCTGGCTCCTGGCTTCAGCCTGGCTCAGCCCCAGCTGTGTGAGCAACATGCTCTCTTGCTCTGTCTCTATGCCTCTTAAATTTTTTCTTTTAAAAAAATTTAATATATATATATATAGAGAGAGAGAGAAAGCAAAAATTTGGAGAACATTGAATGTTCTTTCTCAAGTGTACCTTCTTTGGGAATTAAATGCACCCTGTTAATTCTTCACATAGTGTCAGTACTGTTGGCAGTGAGTCACACACATTTCTCCCCACGCACAGCAACTCTTCTAATTAGAGCAGCTCCCTGTTTACAGTCCCCCTCTGAGAATTAAACCCTGATTGTTCAGAGCAAAATTTCAGGTTTGAAGAAGTTTTCCTAATAAGGAAGAATGATGTAATGTTCATGGAGGGGGGCCAGGTTCCCTCGTTTGTTTTGTTTGTCTTAGCTGAATTCCAGCAGGACTGTGCTGCGAAGCATGCGGGCTCCTAACTATATTTAGCCAAACTAAGTTAGGAAGATCAGGAGGCACTTCTTTAGAAGTTAGACACTCAGGAGTGTACCATGAAGATATTTTTCCAGGCATCTGTGTATATGTGTGTATGTTTGTTTTTATAAAGTTTGGTCACGGATAGATAATACTTCAAATTTTACTTTTTACTTATGAAAGGCAGGAAGAAATGGTCTGTTGCAGTCCCTCTTAAACTTGGCAGGTTTTCTCTGGGATACTGGTTTCTGGATTAAAAGATAGATACTTAATGATAGTACTTTAGTTGAGAAGATTGTGTTTTCAAAATGACTTGGCCAAGGAAGCCATAGCAAGCGACTGTAGTCTTTCAGGAATAAGATAACATATGCCTAAGAGCCAGGTCCTGCCCACTGTCTAGATTCACTCCCATCTGCTAAATTTTACTCTGAATATAAGAAGTAGCCTGTATATTTCAGGACAGTAGGCTGTCATTTTTGTACTTTTGCATTGACTGTATTTAAATATTTTTATAAACTGCAGAAAGAAATCACATATATAGCTTATTTGAACTTAGAACCCTGGCTTTGTCATTGGTCATCTGTCTTTTGTTGACAGGTTGCATTTTTGCTTTTGCCCTATCACTAGTCCAAGGGTTATATTATCCTCTAAGGGAGGAGAAATTCAGATCGCTCTGCACCCCACAGCCTGCTGTCTTCCACCTGTACCTGAGGCTTCTGGGGTCCCGCTTCTTCCCCGTGATTGATTGATACCACGGTCACTGCAGCTGGCGGGACTGACTTCCCATGAAGCCATGGCCTTGTAGTGTGACCCGAGGAGGAGAAGGCCTTCCATGGAAACAGAATCTCTCCTCCTTGCCGGGAGTGAATGCTGCACAGGAGGTAGCATACAGGTCAACCACCTGTGAATGTGTGAGGAGAGAGGAACAGCGTGAGAAACACACTCTTCGATTTCTAATAGTGCTTGCTGAGTGGTTAGTAAAACAGAAAGAAAATAAATAAGAAACCGGAGGATGACTTTGTACTACTGTCTTGGACAGATGCATCATCACCATCCAATAACAGGCCCCACAGAGACCATGCCGGTGATGGGTTGTAGGCTGTATGGTGTGGCTCCTGTTCATCAGGCACCTGGTGAACAACTAAGAAACAATACCTCGTGAGAAGTGAGGGACATGCAGGAGCAGGCTTCTAGCAGAAATTCTCTTATGTCAACCACGAATGCAGCTACATCCACAGTCTACTCTTCTGGGAGTCACATGAGAAAAGAAAAAGAAATGAGTGAAATTCATTTGAATAATATGTTTATTTAACCCACTATATCCAAATATTGTCACTTTAACTTGTCAGAAGTAGTGTAAGAATTAGTAATGGGATCATTGTACATTTTCTGTTTGAGCTAAACTTTCAAACTGGTGCATATTTCATACTGTACAGCACACCTCTGTATGGACTAACCGCAGTTCTGTTGCTCAGTAGCCACCTGAGGCTGGCGGCTCCCACACCTGGACCGTGCAGGTCTGGAGGATGTGGAATCGGGTGAACACAGACCTTGACACTGCAGTCTTTGGATGGACTTGTGCTCTGTGTGTGTGTGTGTGTGTGTGTGTGTGTGAAATGATTTTAGTGCCGTGTGAGCCAAGTACATCTTCTAATTAGCAAAGTGACGAGAGGCATTCTTATCTTTCTTCAAAATAGACCTGACTGTTTAAAAGCCCAGTACCCACACAAGCAGGAAAAAATGAAGAAACTAATTTCTGTGCACTTCAAATAGTATTTTGGCACCAAATTCCAGATGCCACCATTGCTTCCCTAGGATACAAGACCTAAATAATACACGGGGAGACCAACAATTTAGGAGAGATTTTTGTTCATTTAGTTGAGACAAGCACATTAAGAATTTTTATCTGTTCCATTTCCATGTTTGGTTAAGAAAAGTTCAAAACTAATTGCTTCCAAGGAATTTGGTTTCTGCTATATGCCTGAAAAGTGCACGCTGTCAAAAGTGTGGGACTACATTAAATATTCTAATAAGAGTATTCAATTGGAAGGTTTGTGTTGGCTATAAAGAGCAATAGAACTACTATACTGTATATATTTTATGTGCTTGAGGGGAACTCAAGAATAATCACAATTACTTGATTGACACTGGGGAGGGAAATTAGATTTAGAGAAAGAGAGCATGAGATAAAAGATGCACTTTTTATAGTGTTCTCTTGTGTCTGGGATTTTGAATAAGTTTTTAATTTTGATGAAATCCAGTGCATTTACTTTTTTTCCTTATCTTTTTATGGATCCTACTTTTGGTTCCTTATCTAAGACGTTTTTGCCTAACTTACAGTCACAAAGATCTTCTGTGCTTTCTGCCTAAAATCTTACAGCTTCAAGCTTGTTTGTATGTTGAAGCTTTGTATGAGTTAATTTTTGTATAAAGTGCAAGTGATGAGTGAAGACTTATTTTTTGGAAATCTAACAGTTTGGTGGCAGTTTTTGGTACTCAGGTGCATATACTTCCACTTTGAGAAACAGGATTAATGTCAAAAAAGATAAAAAGAACTCTTATATGAAAATATCTGCAATTATTAGTTATGACCAAGAATTCAGTTCTAAGCAGGAGCAGTTTTATTGTAACCATTACCCTGGGCTTCAGGAGGAGTCACTGTGCTTCAGTTCTCCAAGGTAAAATCATTAAATTCTGGTGGCCAAGAAGATGACCTTTTTTTGCCCACCCTTCTGGCTGCCTCGCCTTCAACTATTTCCATGATCAAAACTCGATGGCAGCATTTTGTTATAGGACCAGGAACCAAAAAATTTTTACAAGCTGTTTGTTAGGATAAATTTGAACTAAGTATCGAGCACAGCTGAATATCAAGGGGTGATAAAGACCAGGTTTCTATCTTCAGGAGCAGGTGAGTACGCTAAGACTTCATTGGAAATGGAAGACTAGGGATCAGTTTGCATTTCCAGTACTGCTCTGGGAAGACATATGTATCTAATGGAGAAACTGCCAAAATCCCTTAGGTAAGCGCTGAGACCCAGTTACCAAAGGCTTATATGGAGATACCAATAGCTGGTCTCCTAATTGCCCTCCAAGGAGGAGTAGGTCTGTTTAATGCTTTTCTTTTCTGCACTGAGTAAATTTGAGGCCACCCTTACCTTTTGTGCTCTTTATCAAAGCTGGGGATAACCCCTCCAAATAAATGCTCAACAAATAATGCCTACTGATTTGAAGATACACTGATTTATTAGCAAGGGAGTCCGTACATTAGCCCCTTAAAGTTCATGAATGATGTGGACCTGGGGGAGGTGGGAATTTCCTTTCCACCCTCAATTTTGGGACCATTGAGACGAACTAGAATCAGGATCCTTCCGTCTGCATTCCACAACTCTGCAACATCACACAGATAATTGTGCGGCTGTTTCATGATTTGTTTTAAGTGTTCATAATCACTCTCAGGTACATATGCTACTTCCGTAAATGAACAGCCACCTGCTGCCTACAATCTTGTTGTATAATCATGAAATCCAGATGTAATGCGCAACCAGCTTCTGTCTCTACATGTAAAATAAGTTCAATACTTCAGCTACACATACTGTAAATCTTTCTTTCAGAAGGCATTTCAAGATTTTGCAGTATTTTTATTGTATTAGAAATACAATAAAATATTATAGAAAACTCCATTTGATGGAATGCCAGATCAATGACTTGGTTATACACAGTCATCTGTAACCACATTGGAAATGTCATGCAGTTATTATAAAATCTTTCATTTTTTTCTTAAGATTAATTACATTAAATAATTATGTTGTTTCATCAAAGGATTATTGTAGTGGTTTTAGTCATTTCTCAGGGAGGGAGCCTCCATTTATTAGGGTTCTTCCCAAGATGCATTGGGATAGACTCTATTTAACATTGAAAAGATTCTGTCTGCTTCCTGAGGGGACAGGTTAGTCAGCCCTGTCATTAGGGCAGCTCATCCTTTGGCCTCTAAGGAATGTCAAGGTCAGCTGGTCAAAAGCTAAGAAGAGTCAAAGCCATTCAAACTGTAGAACCCTTTTGCACCTTTACAAGTCCCTGAATTTGTGCTGCTAAGCTGTGGCTCTTGAGCTTGCCAAAATGCATTTTTGTAGTTTTTCTGAGAATTTTCCCCTTCTTGAGATGTGAGGTGGGAATGGGAGGCTGGTGACCAGGCGAGCTCTGCACTCACACCATGGAAACCCTTGGCTCATGTATCTTGGCCTATTAACCTTGAAACAGCAATGGCTGACCTTTCAATAAATTACTCCCAATCCCCAGATCCAACTGAGCATTCCTTTAATTTATTTACCCTCATGAGACCAAAACATGCAAAAAGGGTTGTTGGCAGCATGTTATTTATTCAGAAATACTGTTGAGTTCTTCAGTGCTCAGTCTATGCTAAAAAAATCTGACAAATCGTCTTGGTAAATTGGTGTTGTTCATCACCAATCAGCCTGTGAGAACTGTAATGCTTGTGAATGCCAGCCTGTTTAGGAATGCAGTCTCTCAGGATAGAGTCACGTAACAGATGAGTAACATTGACAGTATTCAGATGTGCAATCTTGAAAGACTAGACAGTGGATTTTATACCATGAAAGGGCTTTAAAAAGACATTTAAAGGAGATTATTTTAAAATAATCCAATTTCTACTTCACAAACATGAAGAAGCTCAGCCCTACAATCATGCTGTCGAGGCCACACTAAGTTGATGGCACAGTCGCTTCTGTCAGGGAAAGTGGTAACTGTCAGGGGCTGGCGCCGTGGCTCACATGGTTAATCCTCCACCTGCAGCACCAGCATCCCATATGGGTGCCGGGTTCTAGTCCCGGTTTCTCCTCTTCCAGTCCAGCTCTCTGTTGTGGCCCTGGAAGACAGTGGAGGATGACCCAAGTGCTTGGGCCCTGCACCCGCATGGGAGACCAGGAGGAAGCACCTGGCTCCTGGCTTCAGATCAGAGCAGCACCAGCTGTAGCGGCCATTTGGGGGGTGAACCAATGGAAGGAAGACCTTTCTCTCTCTCTCTCTCTCTCTCTCTCTCTCTCTCACTGTCTATAACTCTACCTGTCAAATAAATAAATTAGAAAAAAAAAAAAAAAAAAAGGAAAGTGGTAACTGCCTGGAAGGCAGGAGCTGCTGACAAGGGCCATGATTTCAAACACAAGGCCATTTATAAGAGTTCCGTTCCAGTTGTTTTAGGCATTCTATTTCTTGTGTGTGTTTTTTTCCTACAAAGAAACATGTTGATCAGAGTGGAGAATGAAGGACAGAACTGCACATAGAAAGTTCTGAACCACGAAGCCCCATGGCAGCATGTATTGCTATTTGGTGCTGAGTATCGTGTTTCATCTCAGAGATTTTCATTTATATATTTTTTAAATTATTTACATGAGACATACTATATTTGGGACACACAGACAGCGATCTTCCATCTTCTGGTTTACTCCCAAATGCCTGCAACAGCCAGGGCTGGACCTGGCCAAAACTGGAAGCCAGGAACTCAATCCTGGTCTCCCACATGCATGGCAGGGATCCAAGCACTGGAGCCATTACCTGCTGCCTCACATGGTGCACATTAGCAGGAAGCTAGAATTGGGAGTGGAGTCGAGACTGGAACCCCGGGCACTCTGACAGGAATGCAGGCATCCCAGCAAGCTCGTTTAACTACTAGGCCAAATGCCTGCTCCAAATTCAGGTATTTCTTGCAAAGTATTAACTGAGAACCTTTACCAATTAGTCTCTCACATTACATCTTTCAGACTTACGGTGGATAGCTGTAAATGGATGATGCTTAGTTAGTAGAGACTATAGTTTCCAAAAAGGGGGAGGGCATTTGGCATAGTGGTTAAGATACCACTTGGGATGTTCACATCCCATATAAGAGTGTCTGCGTTTGAGTTGTGGCTCTGCTCCCAATTCCTGCTTCCTGCTAATTTACACCCTGGGAAGTAACAGATGATAGCTCAAATAGTTGGGTCCCTGTCATCCAAATGATGACCAGTCTGGTGATGCAGATTAAATCCTAGGCTCCTAACTTCAACCTGGCCCAGCCCTGACTGTTTTGGGACATTTGGGAAGTGAATAGTGGATAGAAGATTGATGTCTCTGTCTCTGTCTCTCTCACTTTCTCTCTCCTTTTCAAATAAGTATTTAAAAAATTTTAAAAGAAGATACAAAGTCATTTGAGGGAGTTAGCTCTGAAATTAAGATATTAAATTTGTTTCAGTAGTGGCATCATTGGCCAGCATTCATGGTGCCTGAGAATGAGGGACTTAAGCGTTGGATCCAATACCTGCTGCCTCCCAAGGTGTGTGTTTACAGGAAGCTGAAACCAGCAGTGGAGCCAGGACTCATTCTTACAAGACTCCAATAAAGAAAAGTCATGAACCTTGAGCTTCTTAGACATAACTACCTAAAATTATATAAATGGAGTATCTTCAGGGCGTAACCAGTCTCTGTATATATTTAGTGATTTTGAGCTTTATTGCAATGTCCTAGAAACAAAGAAATAGAGGAGAAAGGAGTAGAGAGTTAGAGCCACAGTCTTGGTTGGAACCCAGATAGGACAGAGTCTCAGTGGCTAAAGAAGTAAGACATAAAGTAGTCGTGAGCCATCTTGTCATTTTAAATCCCCTCACTGCTTCCCAGCTGTGCAACTCAAGCATCTTTATTTATATATATCTCTATGCCTTAGTAGTCTCCGCTGCGAAATGAAGATAATAAAAGTAGCCAATTGGGGCTGCCGCTGTGGCACAGCAGGTTAAATTGCTGCCAGCAACATTAGCGGCCCATAGGAGCTGGGGTTCGAGTCCCCGCTGGTCCACTTCTGATCCAGTTCCCTGCTAATGCACCTGGGAATGCAGCCAATGATAACCCAAGCAATTGTGCCCCTGCCATCAATGTGGGTGACTTGAACCAAGTTCTTGGCTCCTGGCTTCAGCCTGGCAGAGCTGGCTATTGCAGCCATTTGGGGAAGTGACTCAACAGATGGAAGATTCTCTCTCTCTCTCTCTCTTCCTCCTTTATCCTCCTCCCCCAACCCCATCTCTCAGCCTTTCAAATGCCTATCTTTGGTTTCTTCTTTTGTTGTTGTTGTTTCTTTTTTTTTTTTTAGATTTATTTGTTTGAAAGGCAGAGTGACAGAGAGAAGGGGGAGGGATAGAGGAGGAAGAAGAGAGACTTATTACTTATTTTAAGATTTATTTACTTATTTGAAAGTCAGTTACAGAGAAAGAAGGAGAGACAGATCTTCCATCTGCTTGTTCACTTCCCAGATGGCTACAACAGCCAGGGTTGGGCCAGGCTGAAGCCAGGAGCCAGGAGCTTCTTCCAAGTCTCCCACACAGGTGCACAGGGGCCCAAGCACGTGGGCCGTCTTCTACTGCTTTTCCCAGGCCATTAGCAGGGAACTGGATCAGAAGTGAAGTGGAGCAGCCAGAACTCAAATTGGTGCCCATATGGAATATTGGCATTGCAGATGGCGGCTTCACCCACTATACCACAGCGCAGGCCCTAAAAGAGAGAGGGATTGAGAGAGATCGAGAGAGAGATCAAAAGATCAGGATCTTCCATCTATTGAGTTACTCCTCCAAATGGCCACAGCAGCTCGCTCTGGGCCAGGCTAAAGCCAGGAGACAATAATGCATCAGCTGGATCTGGAGTGGAGCAGCCAGGACTTGAACCAGCACTGCAATTTGTCATGGTCTCATCATGAGTGGCAACTTAGCCTGCTGCACCACAGCACCAACCCTTCATATCATTCTTTTTTTTTTTTTTTTTTTTTTTTTTTGGACAGGCAGAGTGGACAGTGAGAGAGAGAGAGAGAGAGAAAGGTCTTCCTTTTTTGCCGTTGGTTCACCCTCCAATGGCCGCCATAGCTGGCGCGCTGCGGCTGGCGCACCGTGCTGATCCGATGGCAGGAGCCAGGTACTTATCCTGGTCTCCCATGGGGTGCAGGGCCCAAGTACTTGGGCCATCCTCCACCGCACTCCCTGGCCAGAGCAGAGAGCTGGCCTGGAAGAGGGGCAACCAGGACAGAATCTGGCGCCCCGACCGGGACTAGAACCCGGTGTGCCGGAGCCGCAAGGTGGAGGATTAGCCTAGTGAGCCGTGGCGCCAGCCTTCATATCATTCTTACCAGCGAGACCTTGGCACCAGCCAGCTGGTGTTTTGTGCAGTACATCTCTGTTTCTGTATCTATAAAATAAGGAAACCGGATTGGCTGGTTTCCAAGGCCACTTTGTAAAAAGTGGAAGAGACTATTTGCACTAAGGGAAGCATAAAGCGAAAGAGGAGAGGGGGTCATTTTGTCCATAGTATTCAGGGGTAAACCTGGTCGGAGGGTTATCTGGATCCAGGTGCTAAAATAGTAATGCAGTCTGCACTGCCTCTCTGCTGTTGGCTTTTATCTCTCGGTGTGGCTCCTTTGTATAGACTTCCACGAGGGCCGGCAACTCAAGGGATTCTGTCCTTTTAGATAGCTGTCAAGGGACAAAGAGATCCATTCCCCTTCCATCTTCAGGACGCAAGATCCCAGGGAAGGGCTCTGAGTCACTTGGCTGACCTGGACTAGCTCTGTATCCTCGGCTGCTCTGCTGGAGCCACACAGTGGCTGGCTGGCTGGGCCTGGGTCACATGCTCACCCCACAGCCAACGCCTGGGGGATTATGCCTGGAAGACCCACAAGGAATAAGGGAGAAGCAGACCTGCAAAAGAAGGGAAGAGTGTTGCTTCCAGATGAAGGGAAGAAAGGCAGGCAACACAAACAGATGCCCACTCTCCCTGGAGTTCCGGGAAACTGATTGAAAGAAGGAGCTCACTCAGTCTCCACCCAGTGCTGAGTCATGCCTTGCCTTTATGAACGCTTGCTGCCGTGTCACCAAGCAGTGGCCCCATTCTCCCACAAATAAAGCGCAACCTCCACGTGCACATTCTTTAACTTGGTGTCAGCCATCAGCAGCTCCTGGCGGTACTTCTGCAGTGCTTGAAAAACGAGGCCAGACAGCAGTGTGATGTTCCAGGAACCCACCAGGACTTCAGATGCCAGCCCCAACACAGGCATTCGGTGCCGCCTCGGCGGTGACGCTCTGCTGGGCCTTTATGGCCTGCGACACAACGGACACGCGAGGGAACCTTTGCCTCTTTGTGTCCGGAGAGCGACTTGGTCATCTCAGGGTAGTCCGTGCTTTGGCAAAGTGGCTATAGCACAGGGCGGTGATGGGAAGAAGAGAGTGACCCGGGAAGAAGAGAGTGACCCAGGAAGACTGCAGTTCCCACCAAGGACTGACTGAAAATATCCCCGTGGCGCTGCTACTCACGGTGAACGTAATTGCGTTTTTGACCGTTAACCAACTAAAATGGAAAATGGGCACTGGTACAGCCTGCCACTGCCTGCTATAAGTTGGAGGGCCTCACAGATGCCAAATTAGGCACTGCATTACCGGGTTCACAGATATTCTTATTTGGGGATGGGAGTTTTGTAGTTTGAATACTAAAAGCCAGAAATATAAGTAGTGTTATTTTAGGAGCTGTGATGCTTATATAAATGTGTGTGTGTGTGTGTGTGTGTGTGTGGCAAATACATGAAATTAAAAGGTGTATATTTTTACTTTGTTACAAGACACATTTCCCTTGCCCATTTCTGCCTAAAGGACACCTGACAGTTTGATCCCAGTGATTAGTGACAGCCACGTACAAGAGCACTATATAGAATAGGGTACAAAAAACACAGACTGGCACTGGGGGATCTGGCCGGGGGGGTGTGGGATGGCAGTGCCTCCCAGCCTGGGGACCAGCAGCGGGAAGCAGAGAGAAAGACCCAACTGTCACTGCTAAGGAGGGCTTCAGGTCGAGATAGGCCTTGCAACGAGTGCAAAAGGATACAGCCCAGCTCAGAGGATGGAGACAGACTGGGAAGAGCAGGCCTTCCAAAGTAGAGCCGTGCCTGGGAAAAGGGCAAGGAACACCAAGGTGAAGTTTGGGGAACGATGAGAATAACTTATTTGGGAGAATGAAGAAGCAGAGAGAGAGTTGTAGTTGGCAGTAAGATTCTTAGGATTGCTTTTGGCCAAATTGTAAGGATTTGGAATATCAGACATTACTGGGGGGAAGGGAGGAGACATGGCTTGGGAGTGAGAGGGACTCTGCTTTAGATCTGGTCAGTTTGAAGGGAGGGAGCACATTTCTGCTGCATGGGATCCAGGTCTGGTTGGAGAGATTGGCTGCTTGTGCAGAGAGGAGCACAAAAAAGCTAAGCTTGGGTCTCAGTGACCCCGCCCCCCCCAAGAACGCCGGAAGCGACCCAGGGCCCTGTGTCGGAGGTGGGAGAACGGGGATGGCTGTGGCAGTGATGGGTCAGGGAGAAGCAGCTTCCCGAAAGAGAGACCCTGCTGAGACACCAAGGAGGAGGCCTGAGGACAGCAGTGGGACTGCAGGATCACGGGGCTTGGGCGTAGTATAACCATCATCCCTATAGTGAGCAGAATACCTTAAGTGAATTTTTAGAAGATTTATAAAGTCAGACCAGAGGCTAAAAAAAGGTTGCGGTGGGGAGAGGAGAAGGGTTTATTAGCAGAGCAGGAGTGCTGAGCCGGAGAAACAGCAGCACACGTGTTTCTGCAGTGGAGAGCGTTGCGGCCCCAGCCCCACCCCCACAGGAACTGCTCCGAGATCCACAAACCCTAAAGCTGTTTTTCTCTATATCAGGGCAGCATTTATGTGCAATGTTTAAATCTTGAAAGGCTGAAGGAGACGGGTCATAAAAACCTAAAAGTTTACTAGGACCTTACAGACGGAACATTATAAATTTCCATTTTAAAGTTGCAAGGCAGTCCCAGAAAGGGATAAGTGAGTTATCCAAAGTCATAAATAGCTCACGGCTGAGCTGGACTTGAACTTTGTGGGCATTTCTTTGCGTCGTTGCCTCCACGTCCTCACTTGTAGACGACACGATCGTGACTTTTATCTCCTGAGTTTACTCCCCTAGAAAAATGCAGCCGTGCAGCCGCGTGTGCTAAGTGCACAGTCGCTCAGTGGAGCAGGATGTTTTGTACTTTAGGGAAATCTGGGGGGTTTGATGAAGTCCAGCAGAGCTTTATTGAGGGGTCTTCCTGTGAGTGGAGAGGTAGCGTTTGGAGGCGCTGCAGAGAAGGAAGAGAGTGCTGTTTTGTAAAAACGCGGGGTGCGTGGCTAATGCTTGCAACGCGGGGTGCGTGGCCAGTGCTTGCTCGCCTTGAAAGATGTGATTCGTTCTTAGAGTCACCGGCTGTGTGTGCACCCATGCTTTAGATGTACTCGACTCAGCAAACGTCAGCTAAAGTGGCACCGGCCCAGAAGGGATGACACAAGGCCCAGTACAATGGAAAATGGAAAATCCGGGAAACATTAACTATGGGAAACTCTAAAATATGCCAAAGGCTTTATTTCATTGTAAGACAGAGAGTTAAGTATTTGCCCATCATTTTTTTCTCCCATTCTTCAAAATCTCAGAGAAACGTTCCACTGAAGCCCCAAAGCCCCTGCCCCCTCTGCGTCACAGGGAGCTTTTCTCCTCCGGGTTAGAAGTGACATCACCGACGGTGCTTCAAGCACTGACAACGTAAGGTCGGCTTATTCAAAGACGTGCTTTGTCGATGTTAAGAATTAATACCGAACATTTTCAACTGAGAACAGCGCAGATTACTACTGCCTTTTGATGTCCACTTATTAGCCTAGTTTTTCTAAGAATCAGCAGCTAATATCTTCCTTTGAAGCCTAGAAAGGAAAATGGCGTCAGGCATGTAACCTGGATGCTGAGTGGAGGCTTTAAGAGCCTGATCTCACTTTCCGCCCAGGATGAGAGGCGCGGGCAGGCGACCATCGAGACTCACGGGGCACGTCCCGTCACGACCGCCCGTTATCACAGTTTACTTTGGCCCAGAAGCCCCGATCCTTCGGTGAGGTTGTAAAAGCTGCGGACCACATCCTGCAGCCTTCCCAGAGCCAGCATGACCACTCCCCTGACCACAGACCTCCCAGGGGAGGGCGCTGCACATCTGGAGAGCCAGCTGCAGGACTGAACTTCCGAGGAACGAGCGGTTCCGCTGGCTGCAACTTCTCAGTCTGGATCCCTCGTGCAGCCATGCTTTGATAGCCCTTAGCCGTTCCCAGGGGGATTATGCATTGGTCAGCAGTTGCTGCCTCTCGCTCGCTCATGGTACATGGAAGGACTTCAAATAGAGATCAACTTTATGGATTAAGACATAAAGAGCTACTGTCTTTCTGTAGTGGAGCCAAATGTGGCTCTGATGCTAAGTGCCAAGGACAAGTCTTTCTAAAAGAGACTCAAGTCGTGTGCTGATTTCATTCAGGTCACTTCTCCCTTGAACCCTCCTCTGTCATTGACTGTGTTCAGTTCTGGCTTCGTCTGGAGAGTTAGCACAATTTACACAAGGCTCAGAATGAATTAAAGATCAAAGAATGGGGCCTTGGAAAGCAAACGATGTCATTTGCAACACGTGTTAAACACACACATACACAATTCCCAAGCAATGGTCAATTTTAGTTTGAGTTTAACATTCTCTTATTTATGGTACTTTGCAGAAAATCCAGATCTTTATCCCCACTCTGCCCACTGCCCCAGCCTTAGTGGAATGTACTTAAAGTAACAGGTATTTTTGTACTCACAACCTCTGTAAACCAACCCAAGGCAACACATTCTCATCTGGAGTATACTAACTCGTTCTGATGTATATAAATGACTGTAGAAGGCCCCTGTTATGCACAAGAGTGCACATTTCAAGCTCCCAGTGGGTGCCTGAAGCCATATGTAGTGCCCAGCCCTATATACATTGGTGTATACATAGGTATGCATACATACCTATGATTGAGTTTATGAGTTAGACACCAAAGGAGATTAACAATTAATAAAATGGAACAGTCATTACAATAGGCTATAATAAACGTTATGCAGATGTGATCTTTGTCACTCAAGATATCTTATTATACTCTTATACGTTTTTTTTAAGATTTATTTTATTTATTTGAAAGGCAGAGTTAGAGGGAGAGGCAGAGAAAGAGAGGTCCTCTATCTGCTGGTTCACTCCCCAAATGTCTACACTGGCCAGAGCTGGGCCAGGCTGAAGCTGGGAGCCTGGCGCTTCTTCCAGGTCTCCTATGTGGGCGCAGGGGACCAAGTACTTGGGCCATCTTCTGCTGCTTTCCAAGGCCGTTAGCAGGGAACTGGATCATAAGTGGAGCAGCTGGGACTCCAACCAATGCCTATATGGGACGCCAGCACCGGGGGCAACTGCTTAACCCCTGCTACGCCACAGCACCACCCCCAAGATATCTTATTACACTTTCACCTTTCACTTCAAGTGCTCACTTGACAACTTGTCTCTGGCATATGCAGATTGCCAACGTCACGGCTCTTCCACTGTAGTGCCATTACTAAGTAAAATAAGAGTTCCTTGAACAGAAGCCCTGACACCATGACAGTTGGCCTGAGAAGTGAAACAACTACTGAGCAGTTGGGCAGGTAGCATATACTGTGTGGATACTTTGAACAAAGGGATGGCTGATGCCCCTTGGGACAGGGCAGGACAGAGTAGGATGACATGCGCTTTCATCATGCTACTCAGAACAGCATATGCCATCTGGAACCTGCGGTGGTTTATTTCTGTAACTTTCCATGTAACATTTTCAGACTGTGGTTGGCCCTGGGGAGCAAAACCCTGGAGAAGGGAGGACAACTGTGCTCTCGAGATTGTGATTTCTGTACTTTTTATCAGGAAGCAATAATAAATTAGTGCTCAACAAAGCAAATTGATAGATAATGATCCTCATGCATCGGAACTAGTTTCTATCATCTAAAAATATAAATCGAGGAGCTGGCGCTGTGGCATAGCAGGTAAGGCCACGGCCTGCCAAGCCGGCAACCCTTACACGTGCCTATTCAAGTCCTAGCTGCTCTGCTTTCAATCCAGCTCCCTGCTAACGTTCCTGGGAAAGCAGTGGGAGATGGCCCCCGCGCCTATGAGGGAGACCTGGAGGAAACTCTTGGCTTTGGCCTGGCCCAACCCTGGCCGTTGCGGCCATCTGGGGAGTGGACAAATGGATGGGAGATTGATCTCTCTGTCTCTCCCTCTGTCTCTCTAACACTGCCTTTCAAATAAATAATTAAATTTTATAAAACCCCTTGTAGGAGTTTTATAGTCTATCCATTACATGAATTCCCAAATTAATGTCTTTAGCTCTCTCATGCATATGATAGAGAGCTCGGACTCATCCCCTAATTCATTCACTCACCTTCATTTGAAATTTCCCCCGTCTAGTCTTGGGTGCTCCTACAGCAGGACTGTCCCGCTGAATATGCCTGATGGGCCCAGCTGGGTACAGAAACTGCAGCCAGGAGTCCGTATCATTTTGTCATTGACAGTGACTTGCCAGGTTTGCTGTGCAGTGGGGCGTTGTACGGAAGCTGAAGGTCACAGTCCCCACCTTCAGGTGCTTAGACTAGCAGGCCTGGAGCAGCTCACGGTCCGGAGGGTGGGGCCCTGCGGCTCTCCCCCTAGCTGACTTCTGCATCACACAGTCAACAAGGAAAGCAAACCTTGCTTTCAAATCACAAATGTTTTCCAGCTTCATGATCCCAAGAGTTGCTCCAGACTGTTATGAATACCCCATCTTTATTAATGTGGTCATGGGATAAATTATTTTGTGCAACCTAGATATTGCTCCAGAGAGACATACTGGGAATTTCCAATTTACATAAAAGTTGTTTTTCCAGAAGTTTACTTTCACATCATTTATTTTGAGCTGGAGCTGCAGTTCCCCAGAGGAAAAGTGATATGTAGCAATAAGAACTCACATTTTAGCAAACTGTGTTTGCTGACCACTTCGCAGAGGATCTGGAGCCCGAGACCTTCTGAGCCAGCCCGCCTTTCACACCCACTTCTGCTCTTATCACCTGACCTCACCACCCTGGGGCGGGTGGCGTTTAAAAATGGAATAATGACACTTACCGCCCACAGTGATTTTATGTCATGAATCAGTCCACAGTTAGGCCTTGTGACTGGGAGAAAGGGAAGGAGCCTCTTAGGAGGCGGCCCTCTCGGTGGCCCTGGGCCACCTCCCCAGATGCTACCACTCTTCCCCTGCTGCTTGCAATGGGCTCACATGAAAAGGAAAATCCCCGGCAATTAGTAAAATGTTCCCAGTTTTTGAAAGGTTTATTTACTTATTTATATGAAAGGCAGAGAGAGAGAGAAAGAGAGAGAGAGAGAAACAGTAACAGATTTTACCATCCACTGGTTCACTCCCCAAATGGCCACGACAGCCAGGGCTGGGCCAGGCCAAAACTAGGAGCCAGGAACTCCATCTAGTTCCCATGTGGGTGGCAGGTGCTCAAGCGGTTGGACCATCTGTTGCTGCTTTCCCAGGCGGATTAACAGGGAGCTGGATGAGAAGTGGAGCAGCAAAGACTCAAACTGGCACTCCAGTGTAGGATGCAGGCACCGAAAGTGGCAGCTTACCCTGCTGAGCCAAAAAGCTAGCCCTGTTCCCATTTTTTAAAGATCTGTTTTTTGTTTGCTTGTTTAATAACAAGGATTGAAGTTATTCTCTTATGCCCTGGAATGTTCTGTGAGCTAATACCATGAGCCAGAAATGTGCCCAGTTAATCCTCATGGTGGCCCCACAGCTGATAGCTGTCTAGCTTGGTCTGGAGCGAGAAGCAAGCAAACCTGGCCTTTTCCTCCTGTACCACACCGTCCCCTAGGACCAGGTTTGTAGTCTGAGTACTTTTCCTAAGCCTGCTTTAATCTAGTGGCGGAAGACTGGATTGGAAAATAAATTGGAATCTATACCTCACCATTCTTGCCCAATCTAAACCTTTGCTGCATCTGTAAAATTATTCTTGTTAAAAGTTTAGTGCAAACTATTGGGGGTGGAGGACAGGCAGTTCTTGATTTTCCATAATTTAAGAGGGGAATCCACTGAGTTGGTATTTATATATGTTTTCTTCCTGAAATGCCAAGACCATCTTGTCTTCACACCATTTCACCATAAAAAAAAAATCAAATTTGAAATCAGGCTTTCTTACATATGTAAATATTTAAAACTTTGATGAATCAGATTCCAAAGGCCCTGGATGCTATCAGTACAAGAGGGCATGAAAGCAAATAAATCCCTCCACCCTAAAGGTTGGCACTGAACTTTTAAAAAGAATAATTTTACAGATAGATAGATATATAGATAGATAGAACAAAGATTTAGACTGGGCAAGAACAGAGATGTAGAACTCAATTTATCTTCCCACTTAGTCATCTCTCCTGCCACTGGTTTAAAGCAAGCTTACAAAAAGTACCCAGGCTCAAGAAACATGACCACACAGACTTTTAAAAAGCAAATGTATATTTATTTTCATTACATTGAAAGAATGACCGAGAACACAAGAGGAAGCGTTCTTCCATCCACTGGTTTACTCTTTAAATGCCCCCAACAGCTAGGGCTGGGCCAGGCCAGGCCAAAGCCAAGATCCTGGAACTCCATCTAGGTCTCCCCACATAGGCCACAGGGTCTCAAGTGCTTGAGCCTTCAGGAATACTTACCAAGAAGTAGGATCAGAAACAGAGTACCTGAGACTCAAACGGGCACTCCTGGGGAAGTGGGCATCCCATTGGTCAGCTTAACCTGTGTTACAACACCCGCCCCACCACAGACTTCTTGAAAAATCCCATGGAAAGTTGAGTTTTCTTTTATGTTGGTGCTCACTGTGTAGTGAAAGAGACTAGGGAAAGACACAGGTCTAGCCTAGCTTTGTGACCCTGAGCCATGAACTTCAAATCTTGCTTGCCCGTTTGACAGATGCACAACAGAAAGTCTGGTGGTCTCCGTTCCTTGACTACTGAAACTTTCAGAACTGAAGGATGAGTAACAGTGGGGAATTCTTGGACTTTTGGTATTGGCAGGGGCGTGGTAGGGAGAGAGGGAGAATGAAACAAGAAGCTGGGAGGAGTTTGATGGGCTAGTTCTGCAAAAACAACAGTGTGACACTCCCGGGTACTTGCCACCAGCACTATCCAGAGCTCTTAACCTGACGTCAGCCTCACACAGTATTGCTAAAAGGTTCAGTCAAGTTTCATTTCCCTGTTTTCATTTTCAAGGAAAGAACAACAGAAAAAAATAGGGAAACCAGAGTAGTGATCAATTTTTAATAATGACTTTTTAAAAAAATTATTTATTTGAAAGTCAGAGTTACACAGAGAGAGGAGAGGGAGAGGGAGAGGGAGAGGGAGAGAGAGAGAGAGAGAGAGAAAGTCTTCCATACGCTGGTTCACTCCCCAATTGGCCGTAATGGCTAAAGCTATGCTGATCCAATGCCAGGAGCCAGAAGCTTCCTCTGGGTCTTCCCATGTGGGCACAGGGGCCCAAACACTTGGGCCATCCTCCACTGCTTTTCCCAGGTCATTAGCAGGGAGCTGGATCAGAAGCGGAGCAGCCAGGACCTTGAGCCCATATGGGATGCTGGCATCTCAACTTTACCTGCTATGCCACAACACTGGCTCTGACACATAACTTTTAAGAACTTTCCAAAAACCATAGGCAATCTTGCCTCTCTGGTGCCTTTCATTCTGCTATTAAAAAAAAAAAAAAAACTTTTATACAAATAATGAGGACTGAGAAAATGATAGAATCTAGAATCAACCATTTAACTCAAGTGTTAAGAAAAGTTATCAGCCTGCGCCGTGGCTCACTAGGCTAATCCTCCTGCGGTGCCGGCACGCCGGGTTCTAGTCCCAGTTGGGGTACCAGTTCTGTCCCGGTTGCTCCTCTTCCAGGCCAGCTCTCTGCTGTGGCCTGGGACAGTGGAGGATGACCCAAGTGCTTGGGCCCTGCACCCGCATGGGAGACCAGGAGGAAGCACCTGGCTCCTGGCTTCAGATCGGCGCATCGCACTGGCTGTAGCAGCCATTTGTGGGGTGAACCAATGAAAGGAAGACCTTTCTCTCTGTCTCTAACTCTGCCTGTCCAAAAAAAAAGTTGTCATCTGCACAGAAATAGACACTTAGAGATCCTAAATAGTTTTTAAAAAGATTTGTTTGAAAGAGTGAGAGTGAGAGTGCGAAGAGAGACAGAGACCTTCCATTCACTGGTTCACTCCCCAAATACCCACAGCAGCTGCAGTTATCTGGGTTATCCACATGGGGTGGAAGGACCCCAAATACTTGGAGCATCATTTGCTGTCTCCAGGGTGCATTAGTAAGGAGCTGGATTGGAAGCTGAGGAACCAGGACGCAAGGGATGAAGGCGACTCCACTACAGAACAGTGCCCACCGCCCAAAATATTTTTGCTGCCCTTTTCCCACCCCTTCCTCTTCCCTCTCTCCATGCCAACAATGGAAAACAGGAGAGCTGGAAACCCTAGCAGAATTCTTCATCGCAGTATGTACTAGGGCATTTCAGAAAGTTTATAGAAGATGAAAAAGCTGCATGGGTTTCAGATTTTTTTTTTGCACCAAAATCCTCTTTTAATTCTATTTTTCATGAATTTTCTGAAACAAATGGTTAGAAAGTCTATTCATTTCTGGTGAAATGAGATATTCATAATTTCTTGATCAGTCACTTACTGCTAAAACTAGTGCCCCAAACAGCTCTAAGCCCATCTGAAGTAGCAGATCTGGTGGATCATTTCAATGATCAAAAGAGGAGGCTGAGCCCTTGGAGAAAGTCGGAACCCATCTGACGATGGCCTGGGCTTCCCTACCTTCCTGGAAGGCTGCCTTCTCAGGGCCATTCCCTAATCCTGGGCAGGGAAATCCTCACTCCAGATACAAGGCCCGATGTCATGACTGTGGCAGCCTCAGCTGAGCCAGTGCAACCTTAAAGTGCCTGGGAACACAACCTGGGCTGTGGGCCTTGTGAGCCGAGGCTGGCACAGGGGCGGGGAGCTGCGCCTTTCAGGACAGCCAGGCAGAGGGCTTCCAGGCCAGGTGCAGGCTCAGTGGAAGAGTGCGGAAGAACTCTGGTGATAAACATTCCAGGAATAGGAGGCATTTTGCAATCACAAGGAAAAGGCAGGAAGATCCAGAGGGAGCACATGGGGATTTCGAGTGAGAATGCCTGGTACTGGGTTTTAGAGCCGGTGGGTGGTTTTTACGAGTTCTATTCCTGAGCCAGTCCTAAATACAGGAGAGCAGAAGCACGTGTGCTGGGTGGTGGGCCCAGACTGCACGGACATCTGGGTCTCCAGGGCAGCAGTCAATCTCCCCAGTGGCACGGCCACTTTCAAAGGCTGGAATTAAGTTCAGTGGGAGCCCACAAAATTCTCTCTCGGTGCAATCAGCACAGGTTAAGAATAGGGAACTATCGGCTCTGTGTACCTTTCCGTTTCCAGGAAAGTGCTTCCTTGACTTCTCAAGGGTTTAAGTACAGTCACTTTACTGGGTAATTACAGAAGACAGGCAAGGACTGTAGAATGAGGTGTTCCCACATTTCACGATACTCAGTAACAGACCGGAAGCCTTTTTTTTTTTTTTCTTATCAATAGCTTCAGTTCCTTTTATTGCTTTGAGTTTCTGAAAGCTTGAGTTTTGAAGTTTAAATGCCTGTGGATAAGAGTGTTTTAGGTTTGGTTTGGGTTTGTACTTTTAAAAGGGTTAAAGTTAGGCACATTGCTTTCTCTGTTCAATAAAACCGCTTCTTACAGTGCCACCTGCTGTTGAAGTGTCTTTTAACAGCCCTGTTGATGCCTGTGTTTTTACCTGATGGGAATAACATCTTGGATGACTCAACAGAAAAGTTTTGAGTAAAAGAGCAAGATCTTAGCTGATTGCTAGCTGCTGACTGTATTAAAAAAAATTAACAAACTTTCTCTTATCGATGAAAAATATTTGGGCAATTAAATCCACAGTGCTAGCCCAGCTTTGAAGCACCTAAGAACACAACCTGGGCTGTGGGCCTTGTGAACCAAGGCTGGGACAGAGGTGGGGAGCTGCGCCTTTGAGGACAGCCAGGCAGATGGCTTCCAGCCCAGGTGCAGGGTCAGTGGAAGAGTGCGGAAGAGCGCTTATTATAAAATTTATTTTTATAAAATTGTTTATTATATACATACTATAAAATTAATCCTTGGTACTGCTTATGGAACACCCACATATTCAAAAATACCTGTCTCTCCTTTGCATGTGTCTGAGATACAGCACACACAGTATCTGTGTGCATTGGCAATTCAAGATTTACTAACATTCTGCATGTAGTCAAAGACTTTAAGGGGGAAATGCAGAGATTAAAGCAACTCTTCAATAAAAAGCAGCTAAATTTACTGAATATTGAGTTGACTGCATTGAAGCAGGCAATTGGACCAACCTCCATCTGCCAAAAATAACTTCCTTTTTTCAACTTTCTCATTCTGATAAAATTTTCAAAAAAAATTGGCTACAAATCAGAGGACCGGGAACTCACGTCTAACGTTTTTTCCTTTAATATTGCTGGTTGTGCTGAGATGAAGTGTGACTCCTGGAGGTCGGACAACATCTCCAGCAGGATGGGTAACCTGACTTGAATCATCTTAGGTACAACTGAAATCAGGCGTCGAGACCTTCGGCCCTGCGCAACCGACCGACGCTGTGTGCCCTGGCCAGAGCGGCCCGCGGCGGGCACTGGCTCTCCGCTGCCCTGGCCGTGGCGGCTGAAGTTGCTCGCAGCCCCTCTCTCAAAGTGTCCCCCTCTCTCTGTCTCCCCGCAGGGACCCGCTGAAGATCCAGCAGCTCCAGAACCAGATCCGCCTGGAGCAGGAGGCCAGCGCTCGGCAGCGCAGCGCGCCGCCCTCGCCGCCCTTCCCGCCGCCGCCCGCCTTCCCCGAGCTCGCGGCCTGCGCGTCGCCCGCCTCTCCGGAGCCCATGAGCGCGCTCGCCTCCCGCTCCGCCTCCGCCATGCAGTCCTCCGGCTCCTTCAACTACGCGCGCCCCAAGCAGTTCATCGCGGCGCAGAACCTGGGCCCGGCGTCGGGCCACGGCACGCCGGCCTCCAGCCCCAGCTCGTCCAGCCTCCCGTCGCCCATGTCTCCGATCCCAAAGCAGTTCGGCCGCGCGCCCGTGCCGCCCTTTGCGCAGCCCTTCGGCGCCGAGGCCGAGGGCCCCTGGGGCCCGTCCTCGCCGTCGCCGCCGCCGCCGCCGCCTCCGGTCTTCAGCCCCACGGCCGCCTACCCGGTGCCCGACGTGTTCCCGCTGCCGCCGCCCCCACCGCCGCTGCCCAGCCCGGGCCCGGCCCCGCACTGCGCCGCGCCCGCGGCCCGCTTCGGCCACAGCCAGACACCCGCGGCCTTCCTCAGCGCCCTGCTACCCTCGCAGCCGCCGCCGGCCGCCGTCAACGCCCTGGGGCTGCCCAAGGGCGTCACCCCCGCGTAAGTGACAGCGCCGCCCCTGCCCCCAGCCCCGCAGCGCCCTGTAGCGCTGGCCCAGTGGTTCCCCGTGTCAGATGCCACGGCGGCTTTGCCCAGCTCTTCTCCCACAACTGTCCTCTGACAGGAGCCATTCAGCATCCACCCTAGGCTCTTAATGATTACCAACCCGGGTGGCCTGGGTCGCGGGGTGGCGGTGGGGTGGGGGATGGGAGGTGGGGCTAAGCGGTTCACCCCTGTTGCACCTGCCGCCGTGTCCCTATGACGGAGCATCAACCCACCTACATAGCTGAGGGTGCTAGTAGTTATATCACGTTCCCCTGCGGTCACGTGGCCACTAAAGTTGAATTTCAGCCCATGTGTGTCTGAGTTAGCAGCAAGCAAAGGATCTTAATGTTTTCAGATCAGCATTTCGATAGATGGGGAGGGGGTTGCTTAGTTAAGTGTACAGTTACTGACTTGGAAAAACCTAAATTAACAGGATTAGAATGAAGCCTTTCCACGCATCCGGTGACTGTTCGGAAGGGGGACAAACATGGCAGTGTTTCTGTGCCGCCGAAGTGGGGTGTATGCTTGGAGTGAAGAAATGGGGGCCGCCGGGGAGTCAGGAGGTGCGCAGGGCTCCTGGCTCCGGTTGGCCAGTATTTGCAGGTGATCTAGTAACTGCCCGTCCTTACGCCCATGAAGTGGCAGCCCTTGGAACCTTCCGAGCACAACATCTCAGGATAGATACGCTGACATCTACAAATGGGCAGTAAGCCTTCCAAAGGAGCACGTTTGGCATGCCTGAGATAGGAGTGAGGTGAGTAAAAGCAGGCACTTGCTTTCCTGAACATTTCAGTACCTGTCTCAAGGCTGCCGAAATCCTGCTGCAGAGTTTGCCAAAAGCCCAAATTGTTCCTGGAGGAAAGAAGGAAGCCTTGAGCAGGAATGAAAAGGCAGCCCTCGCATCCCACTTATTCCCACTCACCCATGCAGATTTCCCACCGCGGGATGTTCTGATGGCACCGCCAAGACAGGCCCTGCGGGTCTGGCCTTGCCCGGGTGCCAGGAGCTGCGGGGAGCAGTGCCTTGTTCTGCTGGGCGCGTTCTAAAGGTTGATGGTGTGAATGCTCTGGAATCTGGTGGGCTTGATTCTAATTCTGTTCATTTAGGTTTTTCCAAGTCACTAAGTGTATACTTAACTTGATATTTGATGTCTTTTGTAGCATTTTTCCCTCCTGCATACAGTGAGATTCTGCAACTGCATTCTGAATTAAAAGCAAAAATGTTGCTATTTATTGGTGGGTTGTAAGCCAGGTAACTGGCCAGAGATTGAGTCCCTTTCAGGGCTACCATGACTAATGGGCATCCTTGAGCCTTTAGGAACTGCTGAACTGTGCATAAACGTGTGTGTGTGTGTGTGTGTGTGAGAGAGAGAGAGAGAGAGAGAGAGAGAATGAGGATGAATTACTTTGCTGGGGACTTGTGAAACAGCAAATTGTTTCATTTAAATATGTTGTGTGTCTAGTAGGATGATTTTGCCATATATGTCCGGTACCAGCAACCAGATTGATTTTATGTCATTCAGGAGAGTTGATTTTTCTCTCTACCTTATTTTACCAAAAACTTAAATATAAATTTCAAAGTCTCAGTTTTCTTAATCATCCATGGCACACTTGCTGTTTTATTCTGTTTGTGTTTTTAGTATTGCTCTCATGAGAAGTTGAGTACACAGCAAGTTTCTAAATAGCTAGTAGAGATGAGGCTCTGTGTCTCATGTGCCTAGGTCACAGAGGTCAAGGAGGGCACAAAGGCCATGGTTGCCAGTGATAAACCACAAAGCCAAAACGGCAAAAAAGAGTGGGCCTGTGTGAGACGCCCAGCAACCGAATGCGGTTGTGGGTAGGCTATGGTTTGTGGCTCCTCTGCATACCAGTTTCTCCAGGGCCGCTCCTTCTTCAGGCAGAGGAATCATCTCCTACTTAAAGGGGCTGACAGATGCGAAGGTGGCTCAGTCTTCCAGATGGTCGCCATGAGAAAGTGCCTTAGAGGAAATCTGGGAGCACGTTTATAAAATGAATGTGTCCTGCTCCCCCCGGTCTCGTTCCTCTGCTGGGTAAGTTGCTCCTAGGAGACGGTGGGTATCCAGGAGACTGGCCAGTGCCCCAGGGGCGGAGGGCGGCGTTCCTGCCCCCGCTGGTCTCGAGGTGAGTCACTCCAGAGCCAGCCCTGAGAACCCGCTGGGCTCTGTATCTTTGCCCACCTTCACGCTCTTGGAATCCTCGCTCATAAGAGAGCGCCACACAGCCACAGGGCCATAGTGTTTCACACTCTTAATTGCCTCTCTTATATCAGTAAGGCTTTGTGTGTCACAAATAAGAGTGTGTGTCAATTAAAAGTGCGCTAACTCGGATGTACGAATGAGAGCCTTTATTCCGTAGGCACTCGGCACTTTACACACATTATCTCATTGTCCCTCTCTTTCTCGCCGACTTCCAAGAACAAGGAGGTGGGACAGCGTCCTCATTCTCCACGCAAGAGGTGAAGGGCGTCCCAGGACTCGCGCACGGCCTGAGCAGGAGCAGCACTGTGGGTATGGCCTTGGTTGAGCTCCAGTAAATGTGATCTCAATCGAAGAACACTGTTGCAGAAGCAGCAAAGCAGTACCCCGAGTCGCAGGCGGAGTTCATAACAGATTTAGCTGTAGTTTCCATTCCATGCTTTCAAGTCGAGGCAGGCGGTAAGGTCGTAAGCACTGAGAAAGGAACCCAGGAGACGAGAGCCACCTTGGGCTTTGCCCACGTCATCATTCCCATCTTTCAGCAGAGCAGGTGAGGGCCTTGACGTTTGCTTCTAGAGAGCAGGGAACCCAAGGTGTTGGAGGTTCCCAGGGTCCTGTATATACTACAGGAGTCCATAAAACGTACTCAACCCTGGGCAAGTGTCCACCAGTGGATTAGTAGGAGGGGCTCCAGGGCTCACTCTGAGGAGGTGAGGGACGATTCTGTAGATGTGTCTGTGTCCCAGGGGCAGCTGGGAGTCAGGCCCACTCTGTTGTAGGTGGCTGTGTTCCAGGTTGTGCAGAGTTATGAGCAGGAGCGTCTCCAGTGCCTTTGTCATTGTAGCCTTTAGAGCACCCAAAAGGCAATGTGATGAGAATTTTAATATTCAAGTTACTAATTTTCATTGCAATCTGAGCAAAAGAGCCCCATTTTTTGGTACTTTAACAGCTTTGGTTTCATAATAAACTTCAGTTAACAAAAAATAGAATTGATACACAAAAACTCAGTTTAGATTCATTCATAAATTACATTCTTGAATGTAAGAGATACTTAAATGCCAATGTGTTAATGAGTTTGTTCACATATTTTGTGTAATGTGGTTATTGTCAGATTTCACTGAATGTGAGAAGAGGAGGACATTTAGTTGTTAAAATAATTTTTTTTTCTGGTTGCTAGACAACAACTCTGGAGGTCTGAGTTTCTGAAATGTTCTGACAGAATTGCCTCAGAAAGTATAGAAGGGAAGGATGCTTTAAGATTCTTCAGTAGCCAGACAAGCAGCAAAGACCTCTGGGTTGCTGCCTGTGTGTGTAAGATGTTTCTGCCCCTGGGCACCTGAGTTCTATTTTAAAATGGCAAGCAAGTGACTTACTGTTACAGCGGGAGTAAACACATCAGTACTGTTTTCGGCACAGCTGGACTGCGTGTGTACACACTGAAGCATTCACTGGGGGAGGCTTGCTAGCATGCTTGTTCAGCTAAGGTTTGCCTCTAAGTATGGACTTTTGTGAAGAGTTCTGATTTTGCTAACAGTTTACTTTGAATAAGCTTTTTTTTTTTAATGGTAGGGAACCATCTTGGAGGGAAATCATTTTTGTCACCAGGTACTTTTACCTCTTCATGAATTGCTGATCCTCGTTTATCTAAAGAGGTGCCCTTTGGGGGAGCACAGCCACCCATCTTACATGGAACCCTAACACAGAATTCATTTTACAAGAAAGCAAAATATGTTCGCCAAAGCTTTGCCTGAACAACTTTCATTTCTTTCCTGGTGCCTCTTTTCCCAAATACTCCATTTTGATTTGTCTTTTACCTTACATGAAATCCTTACCCTCAGTTCTTACTGAGGTTCCCAAAGTGTTGTCTGAATTACATTAGTAAGATGCTTCTAAGAAAAAAAAAGAAGAAGAGGTGCTGTATTAAAATTAGTGTAAGGAACAATGCAATCTACACCTCTCTCCTCCAGGCTTACCATGTCCATCTGTTGACACTGCCGGGCGCATTCCAGCCAGGGTACATTGGCACCACCCAGCTCTCTCTGGAGGTTTCTCACAACCAGCTACTTCCTGTCATTTATTTATTTTTAAGATTTATTTATTTAGGGGCCGGTGCTGTGGAGCAGCAGGTTAATGCCCTGGCCTGAAGTGCCAGCATCCAATGTGGACGTCGGTTCGAGACCTGGCCGCTCTACTTCCAATCCAACTCTACTATGGCCTGGGAAAGCAGTAGAAGATGGCCCAAGTCCTTGGGCCCCTGCACCCACATGGGAGACCCGGAAGAAGCTCCTGGGTCCTGGCTTCAGATTGGCGCAGCTCCGGCTGTTGCGGCCAATTGGGGAGTGAACCAGAGGATGGAAGACCTTTCTCTCTCTCTCTCTCTCTCTCTGGTTCTCTCTCTCTCTCTCTGCCTCTCCTCTCTCTGTACAACTCTGACTTTCAAATAAATAAATAAATAAATCTTTAAAAAAAAGATTTATTTATTTGGAAGGCATAGTGACAGAGGAAGAGATAGAGAGAAAGAAACCTTCTATCCTCTGGTTCACTCCCCAGATGATGGCAACGAGGCTGGGCCAGGCGAAAGTCAGGAGCCTTTTACTCCCTGTGGGTCTCCCACGTGGATGGCAGGCATCCATGCACTTAGGCCACCTGCTGCTTTCTCAGACACATTAGCAGGGAGCTGGATCGGGACCAGAGCAGCCAGGCCTCGAACCAGCATTCTGATACAGGATGCTGGCATTGCAGGCTGCAGCTTAACCCCACTTCCTGTTGTTTAGATCTCACTTTGGTGTCCCCTCCGAGGTTTGGTTGCACAAAGCAAGCCGTCCATTGATATTCCCATCACTTCCCAGCACTTACCGCCTCTTTGTATGTCTTTCCTCCTGTTCTTTCTCTCTGCCTGTCCACTGTAGAATATAGAATATAATTTTTTGTGAGTACTGTGATGTCATTTCATTGAGCATTGTATTCCCAGCACCTAGGACAGAGTTGAGCCCTGAAAAAGGCACTCCGTAAGGATTCTTTGCATGTTCTTAGAAACTCTGGTCAAGAATCCTTGGCATGTTTGTCAACTCCTTGCCCTCTTTCATTCTGTTGCACCCATCTAATCTCTGTCTGCCATTCACTTCCATGCTTGTGCTGGCCTCTCGAGAGGAGCTCCCACTAGGCCAGGTGCTGTTCTCAGTGTTTAATACATGGGTGCGTGCTATTTCCTTGGTGCTCCTATGAGATACACGCTATCTACCGCCCACACTTTACGGCACAGGAAATCGAGGTGCATAATCATTAGGTGACCCGTGGAAGCCACACAGCCTGGCGGGTCTCCCTCCTGTGCCTGATTCATGCAGAGCCTGAATTCCTTCCTCTTCCGTCTCTGCTTGGCTGCTTCCTCGTCATTTCACGGTGGCTGTCTTAGCCTTGTCTTCCTACCTGGAGTCATCTGCAGTCACTCGAACCAGCATTGTTCTCTTTTTCATTCTTATTGCACCTAAAATGAGCCTTGTCCTTCATGTACTCCCAGCTTGGTTACTGACCTTTAAGATTTGGTTGGCTTTGCCATCTCACATGAAGGCAGCACTGAGACTATAGTAATGACCTTTGTTTAGTAATTTTTTAATTGTACACAAAATTTCTTATACACAGTACAAGTCCATGGTGCCGTCAGGCTGTCCACTTACCTTACAAACCATTTGTTTTCTAAGCTTATTAGAATTTTTATTGCTGTACTGGCTAACACTGTACCTAGCTAGACAGTCAGTAATACTTTTGCAATAGCTACTAGACATTTCTGTAAACTTCCTAGTGATTTTTACTGCAGTGCTGATTGTTTAGACCCAGAAAATACTAGTACCTTGAATTTTGTAAGTAAAAGAAAATGTCTTTAGAAAAGGTTGAAACAGGGATTAATAAATATTTTTACAGTGCTGGTAATCTGCCTATGTTTAGGAAACTGACCTACTAAAAGAAATGATAAGCATCTTTATTTGGGTCAAAGTATAAACTTTTAAAAAAAGTTTATTTTTATTTATTTGCAAAACAGAGATGACAGGGAGAGGGAGATCTTCCATCTGCTGATATTCTTCCCAAATGGCCACAACAGCCAGAGCTGGGCTAGGCTGAGCCAGGAGCCAGGAACTCCAGGAGGGTCTCCCACATGAATGGAAGGAACCCAAGTACTTGGGCCATCCTCTGCTCCCTCCCAGGAGCCTTAGCAACAAGCTGGATCAGAAGCAGAGGTGGGACTCCTTCGCACGAGTGTGAGATATGGGCATCCCTGGTGGCGCCACAACACCCACTGCAGAGAGCAGTTGTATTGGTACTGTTTGAAGGAAGAAAACACCTGTGTGGCAGGAGCCGCAACCAAGGAGAGCAGCTTCCTGGGAGGTGTCCCAGAGCAGTTCTGAAAGAATGAACTATGCCGTCCAAGCAGTAGGACTTCTGTAGTACATAGACAGATGCTTACTTGTCTAATGGAACTTGTGGCTATCTTTAAAAAAAAAAAAAACCAGTCCTCTACTTGTGTGCAGGTGATCTGTTCTGTGCCTGATAATCCTCCCGTGCCCCCTTTCCTCCTCATTTGCGCTGTGAACACGGCTCTCGTGTAGTCTGTGCTGCAAGGCAGTGATGCCTTCTGTCATCCAAGGCTGCTCATCTTCGCATGGTTGTGCAACATGCTACTGTTGCTCAGCCTTAGAGCAGTAGTGGGAACTTGGGTGTTCCCACAGCTGATGCAACAAAGAGCTACCTGTCTTCCATTTTACCTTTCAGGTGACTTCCAAACCGAGCTCCCCGCTTCTCAGGCGGAAGCAGCCAGCGACATAGAACGTGACTTGCAGGACGCTGTGATTTTCACTGGTCCTGAGGCTGACGCTTCACCTGTGGGCTGGCGCCAGTTTTCATGACCGAGGAGGGAGAGAGGGTTAGAGAGAGGCCAGAAGTGGAGAAGCACAGCGCATCCATTCACTCATTCCAAAAATAGTATTTGAGTGTCTGTTAATTGTGATTCACAAAAAAGCCATGGTGACAAAGAGACCATTTTTAAAGAACATGTGATAATAATAGAGCATGACAGATGCTAATAAGAAAATAAATATGGTACAGTGACTAATTGGGTAGACTTAGGGACACATTAAACTGAAGACGTTAAACTTCCATCTGATGGTTCACTCCCCAAATGGCTGCATTATCCTGAGGCTGGCCCAGGCTGAAGGCAGGAGCCTGGAACTCCATCTGGGTCTCCCAGGTGGGTGCAGGGACCCAAGCACTTGGGCCATCCTCTGCTGCTTTTCCAGGCACATCAGCACGGAGCTGGATCAGAAGGGGAGCAACCAGGACTCGAACTGGTGCCCATTTGGGATGCTAGCATCATAGGAAGTAATGCTGCCCCTTAATGGATTTATGGTACTAAAAATTGAGGTTATAAGTCATAATTCCTACAGCTCCTGCTATCATTCCATCTCAGGTTCGTTGTCCACTTCCCTAAATATCAAGATCAATTCCCAATGAGTAGGATATAATTTAATGTTTGGCTATTTCTTTGACATAAAAAACACAGGATGTCATAAAATTTTTCTTTCATGCTTTTTTCTTTAACATCAAATTCTAGTCTTCAGGGTCAAATAACCTGGGATAGCAGGTTTATCAGGGTATTCGCCAGCATAAGTATCAGAAGACTTGGCTGCAAGTCAATTATATGCACAGTTTATTGACTTAAAAAACAAGCCCAGGTAGGGCAGTTCCATGGTGGGCTTACATTACACAGTGCCCCCAAAACACTATTGGGGGTTCAGCACTACAGCATAGTAGGCTAAGCCTCCGCCTGCTGCGCCAGCATCTCATATTGGCACTGGATCGAGTCCCTGCTGTTCCACTTCCAATCTAGCTCCCTGCTATGGCCTGGGAAAACACTGGAAGATGGACCAAGTGCTTGGGCCCCTGCACCCGAGTGGGAGACCTGGAAGAAGCTCCTGGCTCCTGGCTTTGGATCTGCTTAGCTCCAGCCATTGCAGCAATTTGGGGAGTAAACCAGCAGATAGAAGACCTCTTTCTCTCTGTCCCTCTCTCTCTCACTGTCTGAAACTCTGTTTCTCAAATAAATAAATAAATTTTGGGGGAAAAAAAAGCACTGTCAAGGACTCCAGAATGTTCCTTCCTCCTGGTGTGCTGTCAGTGGTATGTTACAGGTCTCCTCTCGCGGCCATGGAGTGGAGACAGCAGCTTCTGGTGTTGGATTTCAGACAGATTGCCTGTGAAAGCAGACAGGCCCTTCTTCCTGTGTGTTTCCTTTTACAGATGGTTTAAAAAAATGTATTTTGTATTTTTTATTGAGATACAGTTTCTAGACCATAACATTCATCCTTTCAAAGCGTACAGTTGAGTGAGTTTGAGATGGGAAATTTTTAACTAGAGCACCTCACCCTTTCACTCCCAGCTCTGCTGCCCCAGTCTCCTTGTCCAGGGCTTACATCACATTCCTCCAGCTTAACTCCTCACTGTCCAGAGGATGGCGTTCACCCAGACTGGATGACATCATTCATCCCCTGAGTTTGGAGAAAGGGTCACCTTCTGTAAGCACATTGAAGGGTGAACACCCAAGAAAATGAAGAAAAGTTTAGCAAGGAGCACAGGGGTGGTGGAGCAGGGGACATAGGGCTGCTGGGAAGGGCAGGAGCACAGACCTCATGAGTCCCGGATACACATGAGGACTGAGCGCAGGGCTGTTCCAGGAGCCTCGTATCTGACCATTTTGTTCCCAGCACTGTTGGCTGATGTGGTGAGAAACTGAGAGTTGGTGAATCCGGTGTTCACATACACCCTTAGCCTTACTGGTGCTTTCTACCATATCAATAAGTCCAAGTAAGCATGTAGGCACTGCTTTTGAATAAATGAATTATGAAGGATCAGAAGACAAGATAAAAGCGTGAAACACAGTATCTTCCAAATCCTTTTAACATTTGTATGTGGTCTATATTTTTCCACCTGTTTATAAGAGATGTTAAGGCAGGTGCCCTCAGCCAAATGCCTAACCCGAGTCAGCATCAGATGGTATGCGTGGGTCAAATCACAAATCTCCTCTTTTCTTCCACTGCTGCCTCCCCAGGATGAAAACAAGCCTTCCCTCTCCTTGGCCCTTGCTAACCATTGAGGCTACACCCCTAAGCTCGTCTCTAGCTTCCTCTGAAAACCGGTTTCAATTAGTTTCCTGAACTGCTGAAACCGGGTCTCAGGGTTCTTTCCCTGAGAGCTGCAACATCTGGAGCATAAAAAGTGAGAAAGATACACCGTCACATTGAACTGCCTTTGGGTTGGACTTTAAAGTTTGACTGGGATTTCTGTCTGACCACTGACCACAGGGCCTTGTGCTTTTGTCCCACAGGGGATTTCCAAAGAAGGCCGGTAGAACGGCTAGGATAGCCTCCGACGAGGAGATTCAAGGCACGAAGGATGCTGTCATTCAAGACCTGGAACGCAAACTGCGCTTCAAGGAGGACCTCCTGAACAATGGCCAGCCGGTACGGAGAGGAGAGGGACATTCGGGGCCTGGCCTGGGGTCACCAGCCCCTGCATCACGGATCTCTCTGCTCGGGTCCCTACAAAATGCCTGTGCTACCCTTGAATCTCAACATCCTTCTTAGTACGACGCCTGGAGTCTGGAGAAAAGAGAGAGGGAAAGGGCTTCCTCTTCCTTGGTCTTCACTGCTTCCTCCTCTTCGTCAGATCCTCCCTGGGGTGACACAGAGGCAGAGGACTAGGGAAGGGCAGCTGCTAGGGTTGAGAGCGCACACGCGAGCATCGATGGTGCAGGCGTGTACATACAACACGGGACTCCCCGGGGGGCTGGGCGGGGGCTGGGAGCAGGGAGCAGGCATGCTCTGGGGAGGTGTGTGTATCCACCCAGAAGCAGTGGATTGGAATGAGGGTACCAGAAGGAGAGTCTGGATTCTATGTCATGATACTGCTTCTACACAAAAATTAGCTTTGCTGGAGAATCCACTGCTGAGGTCCAGTGAAATCTTCAGACTGTTATTAGGGACTGACCCAGCCATAGAGAAGCGTAAGGCCTGCTCCACGGTCTAGTTCTAGTTTATCAGAACAGGATAACTGAACTCAAAGGGGAAAACATGCTACAGAATTATAGAGTGTTATAAATAGATCTTACCATATCAGAGTATTTTTTTAAAGATCTATTTATTTATTTGAAAGACAGTTACCGAGAGGGAAAGGCACAGAGAGAGAAGTCTTCTATTCATTTGTTAACTCCCCAAATGGCCACAATGGTCAGGGCTGCACCAGGTGAGGCCAAGAGCTTGGAGCTTCATCTGGGTCTCCCACAAGAGCGCAGGAGCCCAAGGACTTGGGCCACCTTCTGCTGCTTTGCCTAGGCCATTAGCGGGGAGCTGGATTGGAAGTGGAGCAGCCAAGACTTGAAGTAGCACCCATATGGGAAGCCAGCACGGCAGGCGGCAGCTTAACCCGCCATACCACAGCACTGGCCCTGACACACCAGAGTATTTTAAGGTGATGGTCTAGTATTTTAAGGTGATCAAGTCTAGCTTATGAGATTTCCCAGAAAAGGGAGAAGAGCCTTTTGTAGCTTTGTTATGGAATTATTTCCAGGAAAAAAAAAAAAATGTGTGGCACTTAAATACACACAGAAGAAGAAAAGGACTTCTTTGTATAAAATCTCCCTCTCAGACACCTTTTCCAGGGGACAAAGTTCTCAGTGCTCTTTCTGTTTCCCAGGAATGTTCATGATCAAGCTTAGAGAACACTGTGGGCAGAGACATGTGTCCTGGAAAAGGTGGAGACCCGAGAAGGGGTGCCGAATGCTGTGCACATGATGAGGGCCTCTTCATCGGATGGAGGAAGAGGAAAACTCTAATGAGCTTTGCATTAGTTAGTCATTTTACTGAGCTCACAGGATTTGCATAAAGGGAAAATACTTGTGTCCCTGAACGAAGAGCTTGTCCGTGTAGCTGTCCATCCTCTGGGCGGTTTCCAGGCCTCTGAGAAGGACAGACACTCAGGGGCCTTTCCCAAGCTGGGCGGGGCATCTCTGCCACTCCTGTTTTCTTGTTGGTTTTCTGTTTGAGTATTCCTTTTTTTTTTTTTTTTTAAGATTTATTTATTTTACTTGAAAGTGAGAGTTACAGAGAGGCAGAGGTAGAGAGAGAGAGAAGTTTTCCAGCCACCAGTTCACTCCCCAAATGGCCGCAATGGCCAGAGCTGGGCCAATCTGGAACCAGGAACTTCTTCCAGGTCTCCCACGTGGGTGCAGGGGCCCAAGGACTTGGGCCATCTTCTACTGCTTTCCCAGGCCACAAGAGAGCTGGATCAGAAGTGGGACAGCGGCTGGCGCCACAGCTGAATAGGCTAATCCTCCACCTGCAGTGCCGGCACCCCGGGTTCTAGTCCCGGTCAGGGCGCCAGATTCTGTCCCGGTTGCTCCTCTTCCAGTCCAGCTCTCTGCTGTGGCCCGGGAGTGCAGTGGAGGATGGCCCAAGTCCTTGAGCTCTGCACCCACATGGGAGACCAGGAGAAAGCACCTGGCTCCTGGCATCGGATCAGCGCGGTGCGCCAGCCGCAGCGCACCGGCTGCAACGGCTGTTGTGGGGTGAACCAATGGAAAAGCAAGACCTTTCTCTCTGTCTCTCTCTCTCACTGTCCACTCTGCCTTTCAAAAAAAAAAAAAAAAGTGGAACAGCCGGGACTTGAACCAGCACCCGTGTGATGCCTGGCACTGCAGGCAGTGTCTTTACCCGTTACGCTGCAGCGTTGGCCCCTTGAGTATTCCTGATGAGCTCAGATTCTCTGCTCCAGGTAGTACTCCTGTCAGCTGTTATTTATTCCATCTGATTCTGTGTATTCATATTACCTATTGTGTGTTTTATGTCTCTTTTCTACATGAATTATATATTATGTGTCTAACAGTGAATGACATTCTTCAGTACCATAAGTACCCACATTTGCAAGATTAAAAGAACAAGAAAAGTAAGGTTTCCCTTCGTAGAAACTGGGATTCTCGAAGAACTTTTTCCTAACATATTATTCTCTCAGTTGTTGCTCACTTCTGTAGGTGAGGGCTTGTCTCTCTGCCTATCATGGTAATTTAGAGACAAAACTGATGTAAACTAGGCTTCTAATGGCAGCAGGTGCATTCTGGTGGAGGAACAGATATTGAATTGATGTTTCTAGTTATAAAGGACAATGTGAAAACCACTCCAGACCTCACTTTTGATATTAATACAATTCTCCAAAAACGGTTTGTAAGACAGCAGGTATTTAAATTGCTCTTTGAAAGTTGATGTCACCGATCATTTGTAATAGGTGTGAGAAAAAGTCTGCCTAACAGCGCAGCAGGCTGAGCCACAGCGTGCAGCACCCCAGCTCTGAGCTCTAACTCCTCTGCTCCCCTGCCGCTTCTTCATGAAGTGAAATAATCTGAACTTTGGGATTATTTATCGTTTGGCACTTGACTTATTTCACTTCCTGGTTTCATCTGGGACCAGAACCAGCAATTCCTGGCAACTGTACATTCACCCAACATATTGTCCTGATTAGAAAGTTTCCAGCAGAATTCTCATCTAAATTCAGAAATTTGGAAACTTATGTGAAAGAACTTCTGCCCTTTCTTCAGATTCTGCCTAATAATTCTCTGTTTCTAATCAAGCATGTGTTTGTAAAATGCCGCCGATGGGGCAGAGGGTCTCTGAACCCCACCCCCAGGCCCTCCCTGAGGCCCCTCCCCCTACCATTCCAGGGCACTTTAGCAGCAACACTTAAGAGCAGGAAGCACCCCAACCAACAGAACAAAAGCGCTGGCACCTCTTACACCCTAAGAATGACCTAGCAAAAACTGTTGCGTCTGTTCCAAAGTGCTGCTTGCTGGGTACCAAAACACTGCATGTGCCAGGCCTGGGACCGATAGGGTTGTTTCCGGCAGTGATGCCTCCCGTTCTTTTCCTCTGCTCGCTGACCGGTGGAATCTCCTTTTGAAAGTCTGTCTGCTTTTCTTCGTCAGTCATACAGCTGGCTTGGCAGCTCTGAAGGCTGGAGACGGCTATGACAGTAACGTTTCTTTTAGATCGTGTTTTGCTCTCCATCTCTTCCTCTGTGTTTTTCATTAAGGATAAAGACGTGGCCCACATTTCCCACGTTGATGTCTGCCACGTTGCTTACTTCTCACTTTCAGCGTGTGCTGTGGCAGGTGGCAGGTCTCAAGATTCGTTCTCAGGGCCGGGCATCGTGGCATTGCAGGTTAAGCTGCCACCTGCATTCCATATGAGTGCCGATTCAAGCCCCAGCTGCTCCGCTTCCAATCCAGCTCCCTGCTCATGTGCCTGGGAAAGCAGCAGAAGATGGCCCAAGTGCTTGGGCCCCTGCCAACCATGTGGGAGACCCAGATGGAGTTATTTACTCATGAATTTGGCCTGGCTTAGCCCCAGCCATTGTGACCATTTGGGGAGTGAACCAACAGACGCAAGATGTCTCTTTCTCTCTCTCTCTTTCCCTCTTCTCCCCTGGCCCCCATAACTCTGCCTTTCAAGTAAGTGAATACATCTTTAAATCTCCCAACACAGGATTAGGCCAGTAGGAGCAGAGGGGAGGGGAGGGGCAGAACAAGTGAAGCGAAGGAAAGGTGGACCCTTGACATCCAGACCTGAGGCTGGAGAGAGACTAGTGACAGGAACCATCAGTCATTGGCTTTTTGCTCTTTTTCGGAAGGCAACATGTAGTTGTGATGTTCTCCTGACCTGGCACTTTGTGTGGCTTCCTTCTTCAGAGGTTGACATACGAGGAGAGAATGGCTCGGCGGCTGCTGGGTGCTGACAGTGCAACCGTCTTCCACGTTCAGGAGCCCGAAGAGGAAAGTGCTAACCAGGTACGATGTGGCTCGGACTCCTTAGGAAAAGAACAGTTGTACCATCCGGGCCCTCCCCTTGTATTTCTGTGGACACCATTCTCCAGGTGGATTCTGTGGGACAGTAGAGGGGCAGTAGCGTCAGTCACCTCCTAGCGGCCGTGCACGGAGCTCATACTGTGTGCCAGGCACCGGGCGCAGCAACTGACAGTTATTACTTGTTCTGCATTTAGCTTCTCATTGAGTGGTTTATTCTCCTTTCAGGCATCTCTCTGTTTTTCCTGTCCCATGCTGTAATGCAAAATAGTTTTATGTAGAAAGAAACATGTTCGTTGAAACTGCCTGAAACAGCTATAACCTTCATAGGCAGGCAAAGGATACACAGTCACATTCTTAATGCACACAGATGTTAATCCAAAACTTAGCAAAAGTCTACGTGCTGAAGAGATTGCTTCTTTATCTGTCTTCTCATGCGTAGTTCTAAGCCCTAGTCCATAGAAGACCTGAAATGCTACTTGTGTTCCATCCCACAACCACAAAAAGTGGCTTCCCGATTCGCTGTCAGCGGCTCCCTGAGCTCTCCTGATTCTGTGCGGAGTCTCCAGATGTAGTCGCAGGCTAAAAGGAAGCTTGTACAACAAGCTCCAAGGGCCAGGGAGACTCTCCCCTGTCCCTAGAGAAATGGGCCTGCCTTCAAAGTCTGGAGTTCTCTCTGTTAAATGTGCTTGCCATGAACATTTGACTTGAAAACTAGAAATCGTGCTGTCTTCTCCTCATTTCTATCGTCAGTGCTCACTTCTCTTTTTCTGCCATTGCAGGGCGCCGGGTCTCCTCCCGCTTCGGTAGGGAGTCCCCTGGACGGTCAAAAGGTTAAGCTTCCTGCCTTTCTCCTCCCGCCCTCTCCACCATGTGCTCCCACTCCTCCCTCCGCACCTGCGCCTCTGTCTCCCCTGCCATGTATGAGTGACAAGGGCTCTGACCAGGATCAGTGTTCACTTACAGCAGATGAACATAATTACCGCAGTGTGGTTTTTCTGACCATTTATTTACAAACTGGAATTTAAGTCTGTTATCCATGGATAACGAGAACTCCAAATCTCAAAGAGCTTTCCATTTGTTGTATCTTTCTAGGGGAGTAAAAGTGCTAATTCCCAAGGCGGTTCACTTGATAGTAATTAGACAAAATAAAAACAATTTGTGGTGTATGTTTCCTAGTTTTCTCCCACCATTGTATTTCTTCCTTCTAACCAACAAACTGTTTTAAGGGCTGAGTAACTTCTTTAAGAGAAAGCCAAGTTGAAATGATCTCTTGTTTACTAGTGAATGGGAAATATTTCTTAATGGGCTGCCTTGTCCTTGTACTTGGTAAGCAAGAAGAGCTAGGGTCCACCCTGCCCACTGTAGGATTGCCGACTGGTCCTTTGTTTTCCTTTTGTGTTGTTTTTCTCTCACCAAACTTTGGACTGGACTGTCAGCCCTCTTTTTCTTTTAAAGTGGGAGGTTCCCCACTTTAAAAGAGAAAGAAAAAAAAAAAAAAACCTGGTGCCATTATTTCCATTATTCATTTGATCAAATTCTATGTAGCACCGCAGCT
Organism: Oryctolagus cuniculus; assembly: GCF_964237555.1. Classification (NCBI taxonomy): domain Eukaryota; kingdom Metazoa; phylum Chordata; class Mammalia; order Lagomorpha; family Leporidae; genus Oryctolagus; species Oryctolagus cuniculus. The sequence continues at coordinate 51,528,101 of NC_091433.1, forward strand.
GCGGGCCACATGTACTGCCGGGCGGGGTACAGCCTGCTCCAGTTCTCCCCGACCGGAAGAAAGCAGCACTCCACTCGACTTTATTTTTTGTGAACAGTTTGGGAATCCGTAGCCCTTGCTTTTCTTTGTTCATGTCTTCTCTTCCCACCAACCAAGAGAGAAGAAAAGAAGGGAAAAAAAAAAAAGCTCACCTTCATTGGTTGCTCTTTCCTTTTTTAGTTTTTTGGATGATGGGATTTGAAGACAATTTGAAAAATCACGTCTACTGGCTTCCAGATGTTTTGTTTTGCTTTATTTGGAATTGCACTGGGCTCAGGCTGTTTTTAAGCTCTATGATAAAATAGTATCACTGAGTGCCTTTCTGTCCAACCCAGGCTCAGGCCGCCAACTTGAACTTTCTGTGTTTGCTGTAGGAATACAAAGTATCCAGCTGTGAGCAGAGACTCATCAGTGAAATAGAGTACCGGCTAGAAAGGTCTCCCGTGGATGAGTCTGGTGACGAAGTGCAGGGCGGGGACGTGCCTGTGGAACACGGAGTGGCCCCGTTCTTCGAGATGAAGCTGAAACATTACAAGATCTTCGAGGGGATGCCTGTAACTTTCACATGTAGAGTGGCCGGAAACCCGAAGCCAAAGGTGAGCTAAGCTGTGGCGGGACTGGGCAATCCACGAGGAGTTCATTCTGGCCCACATCTCTGGGAAGTCCAAGAGCCTGGCACTAGTGAGGGCCTCACACTGCCTTGCCTCATGGCAGAAGGTAGACGGGGTCACGCAGTGATTAATCCATGTAAGTGTCCCCGGTCTCAGCACTGCTGCCCCAGGGAGCAGCACATGAATTCAGAGGGACCCAAGCTGCAGCGGGTCCTATTTTGTAAGGATTTTCCAAGGCTGGCGATGCCTGCATCCCGTATCGAGAGTGCTGGTTGTGAGTCGAAGCTCCTCTGCTTCCAGTGCTGCTTCTTGCTAATGCCCCAGGGAGGCAGCAGATTTGGGCCCAGGTACTTAAATTTCTGCTACCCTAGTAGGAAACCCAGATGGAGTTCCTGGATCTTGGCTTCAGCCTGGCCTAGCCCTAGTTCTGGGCATTAAGGAAGTAAACCAGCAGATCGAAAATAAGACAGATTTAAAAAAAAAAAAAAAAATTATTTATTTATTTGAAACAATTACAGAAAAAGAGGGAGAGACAGAGATCTTCCATCTGCTGGTTCACTCCTCAAATGGCCACAAAGCTGGGGCTGGACCAGGCCAAAGCCTAGAACTCCATCCAGGTCTCACATGGGTGGCAGGGGTCCAGGTACTTGGGATACCTTCTGCTGCTTTTCCCAGGCCATTAGCAGGGAACTGGATTGGAAGTGCAGGAGCTGGGAGCAGCGCTGGGGGTGGAGCAGACTCCCTGAGACCCACCCATCGAAGCCCAGGTGTCTAGTATGTGGGCCACTCTACCTGCCTCAGGACTGACTGCTGGCCAGCAAAGCCGTCCAGGCCCCAGAGACTGCACATGGACACCAAGGCGGAGCAGAGGGAGACAGCTGCCTGGGCGGCTTGGGTGCTTACTGCTCTGCTGAGAAGACGGGGTGGGAGGGTGTCTTGTTCCAAGCACATAAAGTCCTTGATACCTCTCTCCTCCTCACTCACTCCCCTCTCTCCCTCTCTCTTTCTCTCTCCACCTCACTATCTGTCTGTCTCTGTGTGTCCCTTTCAAATAAATAAACCTTAAAAAAAAATACAGCATATGTGGTATAAGGAAGATTCTGGGTATTTCTCAATACCCACAATGTAAAATGTTTGAAGTTCAGGATTGCCTTTAAAAAGGTGGCGTGTAAGGGGAGTGGAGTTTGGGTTTAAAGGATGCGATGGGAGGGGGATGGGCCCTTAGTAACATCAATTGAATAACTGAGATTTCCAAACACCTGAATCATTTACTAATCATGGTTACTCCCAAATTAAAAATGGCTAAGTTGAGCTCTATGAGATTAATTAGCTTTCCCAAGGTCAGAGAGCTGGTGAGTGGCCAGACTTGAATATGAACCCAGTATTCTGTACCCACTCAGAAGGGATGCAGAGAAGCAGTCATCATCAAAACTTCAATTTTTTTTTTTTGAGAATTTGGTCCAGGTCATGGCCAATGAGAGAAATGGGAAAGCATGATCCCCAGTTCCTTATTTATGTATTTTAAGATTTATTTATTTATTTATTTGAAAGTCAATTTTGGAGAGGTAGAGAGAGAGAGGTATCTTCCATCCACTGGCTTATCCCCAAGATGGCTGCAATGGCCAGGGCTGGGCCAGGCTGAAACCTGGGGCCAGGAGCTTCATCTGGGTCTCCCACATGGTTCAGGGGCCCATTCGCTTGGGCCATGTTCCATTGCTTTCCTAGGCCTTTAGCAGGGAGCTGGATCAGAAGTAGAAGAGCCGGGACATGAACCAGTGCCCATATGCGATGCTGGGGTCACAGGTGGCATCCTCACCTGCCACACCACAATGCCAGCCCCCAAAATTTTGAATCTTTAATCTACAAAACCAAGCTTTCTGTATTTGCAAAGGGAGGTGGGAGGGGGCATACTGTTGAGAATGAATAAGCCAAGCTTCCGGTGCTGTGGGGCACTAGGATTCAGTTTCAGGCACTGGGGATAGGGCAGCAATTGAAAAGAGTCCCTTAACCAGAGTTACATGAATGGGAGACTCACAGGAGACTCAGGGAAAGCTCCTGGCTCTTGGCTTCGGTCTGGTAGCTCCAGCCATGGCAGCCATTTGGGGAGTGAGTTAGCAGATGGAAGACCTTTCTGTTTCTCCCTTTCTCTGTCTGTAACTCTACCTCTCAAATAAATAAATAAAGCCTTAAAAAAAAAAAAAGTAGATGAAAAGGAGGATTGACACAGCATTGGTTCAACATCTCAATGAGGGCAGGGCTGCTGGCACTGTAATTCACCATGCCAGGCCCATCTGTAACTGTGAACTTCACATCCTGCATCCAACATGGTAATGGGGCGAGCATTTGGCATAGCAGTTAAGACCCTGCTTCAGAAACCTGTATCTCATTTCTGAATGACTAGGTTCAAGTCCCAGCTGTGCTTCTGAGGCAAGCTTCCTGCTAAAGCACACCCCGGGAGGCAGCAGTGATAGCTCAAGTAGCTGGGTCCCTGCCGTCATGGGGGAGCCCCAGACTGAGTTCTCAGCTCCTGGTGCACCCCGGTTTGAGCGTGTGAAGGCTGAACCAGTGGATGGGGGACACTCGTGTTCATGCTCCGTGTACTCACTCACTCACTCTCTCTCATAAATACTTAAAAAAAAAAAAAAAAAGGAAAGGAAATAAAAGGGTATATATAGTGTGTTAAGCTTCCACCTGTGTTCGAGTCCCTGCTGCTCCGCTTCCAATCCAGCTCCCTGCTAATGGCCTGGGAAAGCAGCGGAAGGTGGCTCAGTGCTTGGGCCCCTGCACCCACGTGGGAGACCCAGAAGAAGCTCCTGGCTGCCAGCTGGCCCACCTCCAGCTGATGTGGCCATCTGGGGAGTGAACCAGTAGATGGAAGATGGATTGATCTCTCTCGATCGCACTCGCTCGCTCACTCTCTCTCTCTCTTCCACCCTCCCTCCCTCTCCTTCTCTCTAACTCTTTCAAATAAATCTTAAAATAAAAAAAAGGTCGGATATTTATGAACTGGTAGTTTTATTTAAAGGGAAGGGAAAGAAAGGGGATTTATAGAATAGGTTGACCACTTAAATTTTTAAATTAAGATTTACTTCATTTTTCACTTTAATTTTCTATGAATTCAGCTAATATATGTAAAATTCTACTTTCCAATACTTCTGTGTTTTAACATAATTTCCTTTATTTTCACTTAACTTTTTCTATCATCCTAAGTTATGTATCTGAGAACTGCTGTACTTTCCAGTACTTCTGTTTTCTTTCTCTAATGGGAAATCTGACAGGCTTTCAGCCTTTGGATCAAATGTGTCTTGGCCCGGAATTAAAGCAGTAGAGTTCCTCCCGTCACCAGCTCTCAGCTGTGGCCTCCCTTCCCTACCTCCCACTCGTATTTGTCTAACATTTCAGTGGAGTGGTGAGAGTTTGAGGTCTGTTTTTGCTCTCTAAAACAACCTTTGTACCTTGACTTTACAAGCAGCACATATTCATTGCCAGTGCTTTTGAGAGAAAAAAATAGCAAAAAAGAAAACTGCCTGTAATGCCACCTCACAGAAACAATCACTGCCAAAATTCAATATAAATCCCTTCATTAAATAATACATAAAGTATAACTTCTGTATCTTTACAAAATGAGGATATATGCTTTTCATATAAATTTCTTTTTTTAAGATTTATTTATTTGAAAAGCAGAGTTACAGAGAGGGGAGGCAGAGAGAGAGAGAGAGAGAGAGAGAGAGAGAGAGAGGTCTTCCATCCGATGGTTCACTTCCCAATTGCCCGCAACAGCTGGAGCTGTTCTGGGAACTTCTTCTGGGTCTCCCACATGCGTGCAAGGGCCCAAAGACTTGGGCCATCTTCTGTTTTCCCAGGCCATAGCAGAGAGCTGGATCAGAAGTGGAGCAAGTGGCTCAAGTGGGACTTGAGCCAGCACCCATATGGGATACCTGCACTGCAGGTGGCAGTTTTACCCAGCTACACCACAGCACCAGCTCCCATATATATATATATATATATATTTTTTTTTTTTTTTTACTAAGAGGGATAATGTATTAAGTTGTTCATTAACAGTCAGGGCTATGCTGATCAAGTCACCGTTTCTCATAGTGTCCATTTGACTTCAACAGGTTTCCATTTTCCCATATACATTTTTAAAAGGAATATATAATTTTTAGCTAAATTAAAGTTGAACTTGTTACCAATTTTTATTATTTATTTTTTGCTCAGAAGTCAGTTTCCTAGATAAGTGTTCCTTCAACTTAACATTTTAACATGAGAGCTCAGCTCAGCTCCACAGATCACACATGTAATACTTACCAGTCCTCCCAGTAGGATGAGACGACACAGTTTTTACTCTGTGACAGCCTGTAATCTGTGTTTGCCTTGACAGATCTATTGGTTTAAAGATGGGAAGCAGATCTCGCCCAAGAGTGATCACTACACCATTCAGAGAGATCTCGACGGGACCTGCTCTCTCCACACCTCGGCCTCCACCCTGGACGATGACGGCAATTACACCATCATGGCTGCAAACGCTCAGGTATGCAAGCCGAGAGGTCTGGGCTGAGTTCCTGGTCTAGCGCTTACAGGGATTTGCGTGGCCAGAGGAACTGTTGAATGAAAATGGGACGTTCCACCTCTGTGACTTAGGGAGCTGCGTTCAGCTTGGTTTCAGGGGATAGAAACTTCTGCTTCATGTGTATTGACTTAGTCCACCCCATGTTTCAACAGCAGTGACTGGTGCAGAAGATCGCCTGTCCACAGGTATCATTAAGGCAGTACTGTGTGAACGCCTCCTGTGGGGGGAGGAGCTGCGGTGGTAGACAGGGCCAAGTCCCAAAGTCGAAAATAAGCCAGTAAGCAGAGGCAGCAATACAGTGATCTGAGAACAGATTAGGTTCTGTGTAGGAAATAAAGGAGGGAAAACAGATCCAGAGTGAGTGGCATGTGAAGCTGCATTAGACTAACTCCAGAAAGTGAAATATATACAGAAGAAACACACAAATGGAATTTAGCTAATATGTAAGTACAAATGATAATTTTTATATTGCCTGTGGACAGCATTCAGAGTTGTTTCCAAAAAAAAGTTTTATCTTGTATTAGCCCGTAGATGTAAGGTCAAAAAATCAACTATTTTCCTAGAATTCAATAGAAGGTGGCTGAGTATCACATTCTCAGCACACGCCTGCAAATTCTTTGTTATCCAGTATCTTGGTTTAGGCTTTATATAGGTACAGGGGGCACAAAAGTGGGAAAGAAGTGATTTTGTACCTTAACAGCATGATAGTAACTTTAATTTTACTAAGCCTGCAGAAAATAAACAAAAAGGAAGCTAAAATGAACAATTTTATTGTATTGTAAAATTAATGACGATTTCCTGGAAGATTTTTTAAAATCTCTGATAGTCTTGTTTATTTACTTAAAAGTCAGAATTACACAGGGAGAAGGACAGGCAGAGAGAGAGAGAGAGAGAGTCTTCCATCAGCTGGTTTACCCCCAGTTGGCTGCAATGGCCAGAGCTATGCCAGTCTGATGCCAGGAGCCAAGAACTTCCTCCAGGTTTCCGATGTGGGGTCAGGAGCCCAAGGGCTTGGGCCATCTTCCACTGCTTTCCCAGGCCATAGCAGAGAGCTGGATCAGAAGTGGAGCAGCCGGGACTCAAACCAGTTCCTATATGGGATGCTGGCGCTGCAGGTGGCGGCTTTACCTACTACACCACAGCACCGGCCCCTGACTTATTTGTATCTATTCCATTATTTCTTTCAAAAAGATATGAAGTGTTAGAAAATGATGAAATAATTTTGACCACACTTACAGACCTTTTAAATGGCTGTACAGGATTTATCTGGTTATGATAGCCCATCATCACGGCAGGATATTTTTATGCAGTGATACTCGGATTAGAATGAGACTCCAATTATCCAACTAATGAGGCGGTGTGAGCACAGCACACTCTGCCCTGTCAGTAGAAGTCTCCATATCAGTGTACCTTCTTGGGGTTATAACTTTTTAATCAAGAAATACAAAAGCATCACCCTGAAAAATAGTCTCAATCACAACCTCTATTCAAAAGTTGCATTTTAATGCTTATTTATGCTCATGGTTTTCCTGTGTGTGTGGCAACAAAGGTAGAACTTGCCTTTTTTTTTTCCTTATATTTTCACGATCTCCTTGACTATTAACATGTTTCAATTTCCTGTTTTCTGCTTGTTAACCAAATGGTGGAAAACACAACAACATTCAGATCTCATTCTTCGTGTTCAGTGCTTTATTCCTCTTTTCCGCTGGAAAGGCTGGGCTAAGTTATGGGGACAGAATTATCAGTGTTCCTCAGGCACTTGCCAGGACTGGCATCCTGTTATTAATTTCAAGGCATTTTTCCCAGCATGTTGTAAATTGTTACTGGCGTAAGCCATTTTGCGGAACAAAAGAACGAAAATGCAAAACTGCAATTCTGAGTCTGGTTTTAGTCTGCCTCAAATTACGCTAATGTACTTGTACATGTGGAAAAGTTCTATGGGGAAGGACTCAGTGCCGTGGCCAGTGACTTTGTGCAGAGTTCAAGGCAGCAGAACAGCCTCGAAGGGCCGGCGTCTCCTAACTCTTGACAAACTATCATGAAGTCACCAGATGATAAAAGGAAGCCTGCTGAAGATGCCCCTTGGATGGTTCCGTGTCAGATCACATAGGCAGATTTAAAATAAGCCAATGTACTCTGACCCCCAAGCCCTCCATAAAAAATTTCTCTGTAAACATTGGAAAGGAGGAAGGGAAAGAAATCTAAGAGAGCAATGACACCAGACAGACTGGGCTGCGGGGCAACACTGAAGATACGCTGTGGCTTGCGGGTGGCAATGGGCTTTGGCATCAGGCGAATCCCCGCTGAGGGTCAGGCTCAGCCACTCATTTCCTGTGTGGCCTGTACTAAGTCACTTGACCCCTCTGTGGCCTACTTCCTGTTCTGAAAACTGGGGATTGGAATGAAATCCTACGTTTACCAACCTGGCGTGGAGTGTGCTTTCCAGACGTGCTGGCTATTGTCAGCGTTCTCCCGCAGAGGCTCCCATGACCCTGCTTGGCAGTGCTAGCGCTTGGCAGCAGCCTGCGGAGCCAGGATGCCAAGGTTCGGCTGTTCCTAGGTTCCGACTCCCACGGCGCTGACAGAGGCAGCAAGTCCACGGGGTGGCATCTCTGCTCGGCAGCGTGCTGCTGCGTGCTCTCCTGACCTCCTGGCTTTCCCTTCTTATCACCCTCTAGGGACAGGAGTTAGGCAGCAGATGTGACTCTGCCACAGCTGCCACAGCTGCGGGCTTGGAGCGGGGAGACCTGGCCATGCCCTCAGCACAGCTGACACCGGCGACACGTGGAGCTGGGCAGCCACGCTTGCTCTCAGCAGCCTCACGTGCAACACAAGTCCCAGAATAGGGCACTCACTGCCTCACTGCAGGCTCCAGTAACTCTGCTGCCTTCCCAGATCCCCAGCTAAGGCCTGGGGTCCACCCTCTCTGGTTCTTTGCTTCTACTCTTTGGAGATAAGACAAAGAAAGGAGAAGTGGTCCCATTCACAGCAGGTAGCCCAAAGCCCAGTTGTGCTAACAGTGCAGCCCATCCCCACTGGGGTGGAAGCCCCACGGCCACACTACCTGGACCAGCCCCCAAACCTAGAATTGCAGCTCTCTGGAAAGTTGAGTTGATACAGCTGGTATTTTAATGAAGAGGTGGGGCTAAAAGTCCAATTTTCCACCTGAATAATCCAAGACAGGTAAAAGGAGAGGAAACACCCATGAAGAGCATCTGGGGACTCTGTCCGAAGAGGGGACACTGGGGCCTTAAAGCAGCCGTGTGGCTGTGTCTGCTCACTGAAGCTTGTGGGAGAGACGCTGTAATGTTTATGAAATCTGGTAGTCGGTGCTGTCCCAAGTGTCTGAGCATGTCGCCTGGCTGGCTTTAATTCCAAGTGCAGAACTGCTGCCTTCCTCTCCTGGAGTCTTCAGGAGCAGGTGCATGCAAATAGGCCACACGGAGGCTTTGTGAGTCATCGCCTAGAAACTGGCATGGGCTTCACTGGTCATCAGCAAAACAATGTGGTGTTCAGACCATGACAAGTGGCAGGCCATTTTTCTAACACTTGGCATGGATTCTGATGTGTTGTTGTATAAATGCCATTGTAAAAATGAACACCCCAGTCATAACCCCAGCCTTGTAACATTACTACATCAGGTTGAGTATCCCTTATCCAAAATGCCCAGGAACCGAAGTGTTAACCATTTTGGAGGTTTTTGGTTATTGAAATGTCTGCGTACACTTTACCTGGCTGAGCATCCCCAATCCAAATATCTGGAATCCAAAACGCTCCCCAAATGCAAAACTTTGGGGGCATCATGTCAACACACACAAAGTTTGGGTTAGGGAGGTTCAGCCTGTATTTGGTATTTTGTTATTCTTGTAGTCTGTGAACTAAAGCATGATTTGAAAGAGGCCTGTCATAAGTAGGCACTGGAAAAAAATAAATGTCAACGTAAAAAACTGAATCTTTGAAGATATATATTAATCCCCAAAGTATAAAGAGTGGTTGACAGAAAACTGAACTTGACTTTCTGCTTCCTTGATGTCCTTTAGTTACCTTAAATTTTTTTTTCAGATTTAAAGCACACTTGGGCTTGCAAGGGAGACAGCAACATCTATTTTTCTTGTAATACAGCTGTAGCCTACATCATGTGAAATGACCAAGAGAAAGGAAAAGGCTCAAGTGGAAAAATGCGTTCAGTAATGAAACACAGGCGGCGGAGCTTTCCCGAGCAGTGGAAATTAATGACAGAGGCCGCCGGGGAGGGCGAGGAGTGGGAAAGGGAAAAGTCTCAAGTGCAGCAGAGTATTTTGTAGAATATGATCTTTTCCCACCTGGGCTAATCTTCTGGGAATCAGAAACACATTAGATATCGTTGACGACATTGAAGTTCCACTTGGGGTGGGACACTCGACTCTCCACATCCCCAGGGCTGCGCGTCCTCTGCGGCGGGCGCAGCTCGGGAATTCAGGAGAGACCGAGGCAGTCCCAGGGTCCGGCGTGATGGAGAGTGATTGCTCAGCGTTGCAGCAGACATTATGCCAAAATGAGAATCGCTCAGGCCGTTTATTTTAGACTCTAATCCTATCTTTAAGAGACAACTGAATCTAAACACGAATGTTTTACTCTATTTGGTTGTGTTGCTAAGTTACTTGTGTTGCACTTGGAGTCTGGAATGGCTGTTTTGCAGTTTGATGTTTGCTCAAATTGCATTATGTATACATGGGGCAAGCATTTATAAAGACCTGTGTGCCACAAGTTAAATTTCATAAACTGTGAAATATAAATGTTATTTTCATATTACATAAATAATTGGCCTTTCAGAGGCAGCAAATAATCTTTACAAGCTGCATGTTTTATACAGAATCACTTTAAAGGATTCAACTTCTTATTTGTACTGTTAGCTTTAAATTTAACTCTCGATTTGTTTGGCATAGAAAAGTAACAGCTGAGTTAAATACAAAGCGTTAGACTGCTGATTGTGCTTTGTTGTAGCATCGTCATATGGTCTCCTGGCTCACCAAAGCTTCACTTCCAACATTCACTTCCCTTGTTAGTTCATGTGTTTATAATGAAACAGACAGGAATGAGAAAATCAATAAAGCAAATGCCCCCGGAATACTGCTAATTATGATGACTGCTAAGGTTAACTGGCGTAATACAATGATTACAATTATTTAGCACTAATTCTGTATGTTCTTTCTCATAAATAAGAGGTTCAGACTTAAAAACCTGAACTTTCTATTGTGTACATTGGAGACATCGTTTCAAAAATACTTAAGTCCTTTTTATTTTTTTAAAAAATGAAATGTCAAAATTACATATGAATTCTTTTTTTAAAGCTTTATTTATTTCTTTGAAAGGCAGAGTTAAAGAGAGGCAAAGGCAAAGATAAGAGAGAGGTCTTCCATCCCTGGTTCACTCTCCAAATGGCCACAACTGCTGGAGCTGGGCCAATCTGAAGCCAGGAGCCAGGAGCTTCCTCCAGGTCTCCCACACAGGTGCAGGGGCCCAAGGACTTGGGCCATCTTCTACTGTTTTCCCAGGCCATAGCAGAGAGCTGGATTGGAAATGGAGCAGCCGGGACCTGAACCTATATGGGATGCCAGCACTGCAGGCAGCAGCAGCTTCACCCACTACGCCACAGCGCCAGCCCCTCTATATAAATTCTTAGTTTGGATGCTTTCTAAGTGCTCCAGGTCTGTATTATTATATATTTACCAGATATCTCAGAATTCACCAAACTAAGATCATACCTTCCCCCTTCATGTTCAGAAGTGAAGGTTGGTGTAGGAGTAGAAAGAGAACAAAAGGTAACATACTAACTTGGGAGGTTAATGAAATATTCTGTGGCAATATTTGTATTTATGGTTCTAAGCAGCTGCAGTGAAAACAGCATAGAAATGTGAAATCCCTCCAGAGTCAAATGCCAGCCCGTGTACCCAACTTTGCTGGGGTCTATCCTGAGCAGAGTCCAGTGGTTGGAGCCGAGTAGGGCATCTGTCACAAGACACTGAATGCCGCCGTGTACCTAGCACCATCCAGGCATCAGCAGAAGTTAGAGGGGTTGATGTGCTTTCCACAGAGCATGTGTCTCATGCTACAAATACTGCTTTGCCTTCAAAGTAAATTACATTCTCATACCAAGAAAAAGAAATATGAAAAATAAGGTATCATTGTATTTAACAAAACAGTTCTAAGGCATGCCTCATATTCAGCTTGCTGTTATAATTCTACCTGTATCCAGTGCTGTGGTTAATATTTTGAGCATTTTACCCTGTGGCAAACACATCGCCAAGTACTTTACATGCATTAACCCATGTAATCTTCCTAAGATCTCGAGGCTTGTATTGATGAGGAAACTTGGAGAGGTCACGCTCCCTGCCTCAGGTCACTGTTAGGGACAGCCTGACTGCAGAGCTGCTGAGTGCGCGAAGGTGCCTGTGACGGACCCCAGCAGTGAGAGCCTGAGGGGCAGAGGAGACACTGGCTAAAAGGACTACAAATGGGGAGTGGAGAGCATGCCTCAAATGTAATATACTCACCTGGAAACATTCCCTGGGGCCAGTCAAGCTGCAGGGGCACCTCGAGATCATCCTGATGCAGGCCTGTGTGTACCCGGCGGCTCCCAGACGCACAGCAGCACAGAACTGGCTCCCGGGAACCCAGCAATGGGCATCACTGACATCCCGTTCCAGCTGACAGTTATGGCGCCATAGCAGGTGGTAGCATTTAGGGGTGCTGGGGAGAAGTCAAAAACCCCAGTTAGAGGACTCCTTTTAGCAACCCACATCTGCTTGCCCAAAGTCAGGTTTAAAAGTTTGAATAGGGGCCAGCGCTGTGGTGCAGTAGGTTAATGCCCTGGCCTGAAGCGCCCATATGGGTGCCGGTTCGAGACCCAGCTGCTCCACTTCCAATCCAGCTCTCTGCTATGGCCTGAGAAAGCAGTAGAAGATGGCCCAAGTGGTTGGGCCCCTGCACCCACATGGGAGACCCGGAAGAAGCTCCTAGCTCCTGACTTCGGATCAGTGCAACTCTGGCCATTGCGGCCAATTGGGGAGTGAACCATCAGATGGAAGACCCCCCCCCCCACTCTGCCTTTCCTCTCTCTGTGTAACTCTTTCAAATAAATAAATAAATCTTTTAAAAAAAGTTTGAATTGAACAAGTACTTACATCTTTTTCTAACCACATAAGTGATTAGTTAATACTAACCTGTCCTGCTGATCATCTGTGTTTCATACCACCAGGAAGGATAAATTCAAATTACATACACTGTAACGCTAAGGTAGCAGAGAGGATAATACGGAAGTCGTATGCAGCATTTTATCAGTACAACTGAACTTCTTTGCCCTTAACCTCCAAGAGGAGTCCTGAGATTCGTGTGTTCGTTAAAACCTCTAGCAGGATGAATCAACTGGGTAATTCTTAATAGGGCTCTTTTAAGCAAGTCATAGCTAGGTTTTCTATAACAAGTACAGATTTGGAGGGGTGACAGAGTAATTTTTAGATTTCAAGTTGGTTTAGGGCATGTCCCATCTGGCAAAAGCTCAGCATGAGAAAATCTGTATCATGTGTCCCCAGCTTCTGATACAATCAAGCTAGGTGACAAATAGTGTCCTACTATTGCATCTCCTTCGCCATTCTACACACACTTCATCTGTCCCCGAGTCTTCAGCAAAGCCGGGTTTTCACTGTGACTTCAATAGTGAATGTTGTGACAGCTAGAGGGAGTCACACCCCTACTGACACAAGATGAGTTGGTTGCTTTGCGACCACCTTTCCTTTTGGTGACAAGTCTTCTGTCCCCATTTTGCTCCTGTGTGCCTTTGTTCTTCTGAGTGGACAGAGTCCTGTGCAGTCCTGGTCCGAGAGACCTGGAGCGCCCTGGCGGGCTTTGGGGCTGGATTCCTGCCCTTCACCAAATCCTGCTGCGAGGTTTTTGTCTCTTGGTTCTCGCACAAGTGCCCTCCACTCAGCCCCATCCCTGCTTCGCCCACTCGCAGCTGGTAAGCGGCTTTTGAAACCTGCTGACACCTCTGCTTCTGCTCCCTGTCTACACTGGCAAACTTGCAAGCCACATGGGAGCCAATGGCAGGATCCCAAAGTGCACATGTAGACTGCTCTCCAGCCCTAGGGCAGAATTCACTGGGGTGAATCACTCCTGAGAAACCTGCTTCTCGCTTTTCCTCTCTCGCTGTTAACTTTTTGGTCAGCATCAGAATTTTGGAGTACATCTGCTCATTCTTCAGGGGAGGAAAGGAGAAAGTAGGGGAGAAAAATCATCTATTTTGGTGCTCTGCTACAGAGAAGAAGTAGTAAGAGCAGGAGCTGAAACAAAAGCCAAAGTAACAACGGTGGCTGATCCATGTCATCTGATCTCCTAGTTAGCTTGTCCATCTGCATAACGGTGTTTCTCAAACTGTCAGCTGGCAAAGTTAAGAGATGAGAAACATCTTCCCATTAGGTCCTTACTGTAGGACCCACACTTGTGGATATTTAGCTGCTTCTGGTTTTGAAATCTCAGATGCATTCATTTGGTGAGCACATGGCACCATGTGGTCATGATGCTCGCCTTGTCCCCCGCATTTGTCTCAAGGGTGCACATTTTATCATGCCGGCATTTCCCTCCTTGTATGTTAGGGGAAGGGCTGCCCCCACCATGTAGCAAGCACTAAAAAGATCTGACAGAAAACTCAAGTCATCTAGCTCTGATTTCAGAATTGGAAAGACCAGTAGACCTTTGACCATGAAAATAAACTCATCACAAGAAAAACGTTAGATCGTCCCACCATATTTTTCAGCAAGTTCACATGTAAGAGAGACCTTAGTGGACAAAAGTTCACTGGAGGGCTGTCACTTTAGACCCTATCCTGTGGACACCAGGGAAAAGGCCTTTCTGTGAAGGGTTGGCGTTGCTGCCAGCGGCACGTTGGTTTGTTATGAAATAATACCTGGAGGCAAATGGCCGATGGACACGACAGTGCTCGCTGGCTGATACTTCTCCACGGTTAATAACCTCTCCTCCTGATGTCTTCCCCAGGGCCGTATCAGTTGTACTGGACGGCTAATGGTCCAGGCTGTCAACCAAAGAGGCCGCAGCCCTCGCTCTCCCTCAGGCCATCCTCACGTCAGAAGGTAAGCCAGCTGCCCCTCCCCACAGTGGGTCCTGTGGTTTCATCATTTCACTAATTATTTATTACCACTAGAACAGTAGTACAACCACAAAAGCAAGTGTAATTTAGAAGTCGGAATGTGAATAGGAACTTAGAATGTGTGGCTCCTTGATGGTTATACTCCTCTGCAGTTCATATCAAAGGGGAAAGGAACAAAGGATGTCCCTGTGTGCTTACGCCCCTTCAGATCACCCAGCATTAGCGCTACCCAGGGCACATTTTCTGTATGAAGAAGACTCAGCCACTGCTGACTATGGCATAGAAATACTAGTCAATTTTTTTTTAAGATTTATTTATTTCAAAGGCAGAGTTAGAGAGAGGCAGAGATGGAGATCTTTCATCTGCTGGTTCACTCCCCAAATATCCACAATGGTCGGAGCTGGGCCATACTGAAGCCAGGAGCCTGGAATCCCAAGGGGCCTCCCATGGGTAACAGGGGCTCAAGCACTTGGGCCATCCTCCACTGCTTTCCCAGGCACATTAACAGGGAGCTGGATGGGAAGTGGAGCAGCCAGGACTCCAACCCGTGTCCGTATGGTATCCTAGAATCAGAGGCATCGTCTTAACCCACTGTGCCACAGCTCCAGCCCCTAGACCATAAATCTTGTGAGATTTGTCCTATTTTAAATGTTCAAATGTCTGCTAACAGTAGAGTATACTTTTGTTTCTAATAGCCCTGGGTCTGTACAAGAATGCTCATGGAATAACGGTAAACAGGGATAGACAAAGGGGACCGCTTCTTAGTAGGTTACAAATATTTGTAGTTAAAAAAGAACACTGGGTTCCCATTTAGCTATAGCCAGAATACCCTCAAATAGTCCTGACTGAAGCACACCCAGGCCACCAGTGCAGACACCTTTGGTGAAGAAAGCACATACTTCCTTAGGCGCAAAGGCTAAGCAGGAAAACTGAGCATGGAGGACATGGTGCTTCCTCCGCCTGTGCGAGCAGGTGCACAGAGCCTTTGTTCTCACTGGAAGCTAACCCTGGCACCTCAACAGGTGCACAACTGTGGTGTGGCAGTATCTGTTCACCGGACCCTAGGCCTGTATCTCTGGCTGGAAACACAACACACATTTAGTATTCGATCCAATCTTGGGTTAGTCTCTTCTGCTTTTCTTGTGGTCTTCAGTACATTTCAGTTTTTCCACGTTTCAGTGGGTACTTAGGGAGCATTTTTCTCATAAATTAAATCTGTTCTTGGAGAGGGGAAAACTGTGTTTATTATTATTAAACTACTACATTAATCTTTCACTTGTTCCAGTCGTTTTCTAGTTACGTGCTTTTAAACTTATCTTCTAGTGATTACTGCCGGAATTTATATTCCACATCTTGATCTCTTAAGTATTCCTTGCAATTATTTTAAATTTATTCCTCTTAAAGGCTCCTCTGGCAATATAAAAATGGGAGAGATGCACAAAATCAAAGATTTGCATAGTCTTATTTTAAAGCAAAAAGTAATGCTTTATGTACATGGATAACTAATGCAAAAGAAAACCTGTCTAAAAAAGTTATTTGCCTGTTTAATATAAAAAGAAATTTTGATTAGAAATATATTAAAGTTGTATAAAATAAAATCTTTTAACTTCCTACAAAATTAAAATCACAATGGAAAGTTATTAGTAATTTCTTCTGAAACTAAAGATCTTCTAATAAATAATGAGCAACAGTTGCTACTACTCATAAAACTAAAAATATTTAAGAAACAAATGTTAATAGGTGCTACCTTTTTTTTTCCCATTTGTCCTTTTATATTAGCCTGTAGTTAGCAGACTGTTAGGATTTTGCTCTTCTAATTTTATGTCAATCTTGAGGGTAGATACCAGATAAGGAAATTATTCAAAAACCTCATGGTCCATGTGGTTTCAAGACAAACTTATTTTGGTGCAAAAAATAATATAAATGGTCTTTAAAATGTTTATGAATACTGTGTATTATGAAAAAACTATGCATAGATTTCAAAATTGTGCCAAAATAAACACGTTTTAGTTCTATTTTCCATGAACTTTATTAAGTTCTCTCATGTTTATACCCTATATTTTATAAGAAAAGGGATGGCTCAGAGCCTGGAAATAACTATCTTTTTTTTAATTAATTAATTTATTTATTTGAAAGAGTTACAGAGAGAAGTAGAGACAGAGAGAGAGGTCTTCCATCTGCTGGTTCACTCCCCAGATGGCCACAACAGCTGGAGCTGCGCTGATCTGAAGCCAGGAGCCAGGAACTTTTTCCAGGTCTCCCTCGTGGGTGAAGGGGCCCAAGCACTTGGGCCATCTTCTGCTGCTTTCTCAGGCCATAACAGAGAGCTGGATTGGAAGAGGAGCAGCCAGGACTAGAACTGGCGCCCATATGGGATGCCTGTGCTTTAGGCCAGGGCGTTAACCCACCGTGCCACCACGCCAGCCCCGGAAATAACTATCATCTCTCTTGTTTCAAGGCCTCGCTCTAGATCCAGGGACAGCGGAGATGAAAATGAGCCAATTCAGGAGCGATTCTTCAGACCTCATTTCTTGCAGGCTCCTGGAGACCTGACTGTTCAAGAAGGAAAACTCTGCAGAATGGATTGCAAGGTAAGAGTGTGCTGCTGCCTGCACACCTGTCACCTCACCTCTCCTCTCACCGCCGTCACTCTAGTTCCTTTTGGAGAAATTATGTGAAACATTAAGAAGAAACATATCAGATGTTTACATACAGTTGTCCCTAATGCCTTTCTAAAAATTTGTATAAAGCACGTTCTCTAATACACTATACTCCAGGAACTCACTGGGAGGTTTTGTTTATTCCTTATGCATTCCACATTGAAATGATACATGTAATGAACCTGCTGTATGTCCTAATCCTTGGTTGATCTCTATGCTTTTTCCATAGAAAGGTTGTATTCCCCCCCCCCATATACTCTCTTATTCCTCTCATTTCCTAATTTTAAGTGACATCCTTCCACCTGTCTTGCGGCAGGATGTCCTTAACCCAGGGTCCCTGGGTGAGCAGGCTTCATTAGCTGTGTGAGCTCTGAAATTATATGCAAAATTGCGTGACACAGTTTTCATCAAATTTTCAAAGGAGTGTGAGGCCAAAAATGTTTCAGAACCAAGGCTCTGAGAATTTGTCTGAGTTTTGCCTCACTACTTACTGATGGAAGTTTCAATCCTAAAGTACGGATAAGGTTTCTAAAAAATAATTTGGCCTCCCTCTGCTGGTTCACTGTGGAATTGCAGAATGCTGCTTAGAGGATTTGAGTCTTTGTTTTTTAAAAAGTCGACATGAACTTCTAGAAATATATACAAAGAATGAATATATTCTTAACAAAAATATTTTCTTTCCTAGAATAATTCTTTTTAAAGTATAAGTAGGCAATTTTGAGTTTCTATGTATTACATTTTCAGCCTAATTAAGAATTCAGAGAACTACCATATGATCCAGCAATCCCACTGCTGGGTGTTTATCCAAAGAAAAGGGAATGAAAGTCAAAGATATATTTGCATTCTCATGTTCTTTTGCAACGTTATTCACAATAGCCAAGATTTGTCCATCAATGTATTAATAGATGACAGATAACACACAATAGAATACAATACAGCCCTAAAAAGAAAGGAACCCTGGGACAACATACATGAACCTAGATGTCGCTCCCCCTCTTCGTGGAGGAACGACACAGGACCCTGCACTGTTCTTTTGTCTGCTCAGCCCTCCCCGGGTTTTCTGCTGGTTCTTCCCGGGTTGGCTACCGACCCTTCCACCTCCGTGGAAGGGCGGCTCCCCCTGCCACTTTCCCCACTTCCGCAGGGGAGCGGCACACCGCCAGCCGGCTCTCTCGGGGGCTGCTCAGGTGTTCCTCAGGTGTTCCTGGTGCATGTTGTCTCTCTCCTCCTTTATAGTCCTCTTCCACCAATCCCAACTCTGCTACCCACACGCCGAGTACGCTGCTCTCCTCCAATCAGGAGCAGGATCAGCTCCTGCAGGTCATCACTCAAGTTGGCGAGAGGCAGCTGCGTAGAAGTTGTTACTCCCTTCTCAGCGCCATATTGTGGGAGAGCAGATGCATAGAATAAGTCTTAATTCCAGTAACAGTCTAGTCCGAGTTGCTCCCCACACCTAGAGAGACATGATGCTAAATGAAATAATCTAGGCACAGAAAGATAAATAATGCAATGGTCTCACTTATATGTGGAATCTGAAAAAGTTGAACTCATAGAAGCAGACAGTGGAATGGTGGTCACCAGGGGAAAGAAGAGACACTGGTCAATGAACACAAAGTGCTAGTTAGGCAAGAAGAGGAAGTTCAGCATATCTACTGTACAGCACGGTGGCCACAGTGTAGCACCGTGTGCTTGTACACTCGGAGGTCCTCGGAGAACAGACTGTAAGTGTTCTCACAAGAATAAGTATATGAGGTAATGCAAATGTTAATCAGCTCAATGTAGCCATTCTACAACTTACACATATTTGAAAACATCATGTACAAATATAAACTGACATGTCAATTAAAAATAAATTTTATTAGAAATTATACAGACAGGCCGGCGCTGCGGCTCACTAGGCTAATCCTCTGCCTGCGGCACCAGCACCCCAGGTTCTAGTCCCGGTTGGGGCACCGGTACTGTCCCAGTTGCTCCTCTTCCAGGCCAGCTCTCTGCTGTGGCCCAGGAGTGCAGTGGAGGATGGCCCAAGTCCTTGGGGCCTGCACCCCATGGGAGACCATGTGGAAGCACCTGGCTCCTGGCTTCGGATCAGTGCAGTGCGCTGGCCGCAGCGGCCACTGGGGGGTGAACCAACGGAAAAAGGAAGACCTTTCTGTCTGTCTCTCTCATTGTCCACTCTGCCTGTCAAAAAAAATAAATTATACAGACCACCTGTAAGATGACATTTTGAGTCAGCTGGAGACATTTTATTTTAGATAATCAGATGATGCCAAGATATTTATTTCACATGTAAAAATGGAATTGTGTTTATATAAGAAAATCTGTATTTTTTTAAATGTATACTGAGCTATATAGCAATAAAATTACAAGTCTGTAGTTTATTAAAACTTTTATTTTATTTGCAAGGTAGAGAGATCTTCCATCTGCTAGTTCACTCCCCAGATGCCTACAACAGCCAACTCTGGGTCTACCTGAAGCCAGGAACCTGGAACTTAATCCAGGTCTCCATGCAGCTGGCAGGAACCCAAATGCTTGAGCACCGCTGCTTCCCGGGGAGTGCATTAGCAGGGAGCGCTCCAGTATGGCATGCCAGCATCCCAAGCAGTGTCTTAACCACTACACCAAATGCCTGCCCCTTGGGGTTTATTTTAAATGTAAAAAAAATGAAAGAGTGGATCTAAGTGATGGTAGAGAGCCACTATACTATTATCTCATGTTTTATCATATTTAAGAATAGTACTTTATTCCACTGTACAGTGACATAGCTGTCCTTGAAATGCTTGCCTTTCTCAATATTGGAAGCAAAAACTTAATGTTTTCTTGTTGATTTCATTATGATAATCCGACCCAAATTAAGAAAATCCTATGAAAAATCCTGACCTGGGGCCAGTGCTGTGGCATAGCAGGTAAAGCCGATGCCTACAGTGCTGGCATCCCACGTGGGCGCCGGTTCGAGTCCCAGCTGCTCCATTTCCCATCCCACTCTCTGCTATGGCCTGGGAAAGCAGTAGAGGATGGCCCAAGTCCTTGGGCCCCTGCACCCACATGGGAAGACCCAGAGGAAGCTCCTGGCTCCGGGCTCCAGATAGGCGCAGCTGCAGCCATTGCAGCCAATTGGGGAGTGAACCAGTGGATGGAAGACCTCTCTCGCTCTCTCTCGCTCTGCCTCTCCTTCTCTGTTTAACTCTTTCAAATAAATAAATAAATCTTTAAAAAAAGAAAAATCCTGCCCCAAAAACACAATATTACCTGCTTCAGGAAGAAATCAACAGTATATTTAAGCTTTGAGATTCAAAAAAAAATTAAAGATTTATTTACTTATTTGAAAAGCAGAGTTTACAGAGAGGGAGAGACAGAGATATCTTCCATCCATTGGTTCACTCCTCAGATAGTTGTCAAAGCTGGAACTAGGCTGATCTGAAGCCAAGAGCCAGAAGCTTCTTCTGGGGTCTCCCATGTGAGTGCAGGGGTCCAAGGACTTGGGCCGTCTTCCACTGCTTGCCCAGGTGCACTAGCAAGGAGCTGGATGGGAAGCAGAGCAGCTGGCACTCAAACCGGTGCCCACGTGAGATGCTGGCAGTGGTGGCTTCACCAGCTGCGGCACAACACCAGCACCGCACCACCCCCCCCAAAAAAAATTCTTGAAAATTAGCCAAACACTACAGCAACAGCTGGCTCTCTTCCTTCTAAGCCCCAAGGTACATTCCTGGCTGCTGGCTACCCTTCATTTGGTACTAAATCGCAGGGGCGATAAGCGATGCCCGCCTCTCTGGTAACAGGGATGCCCTGCTCTGCCACCTCCGCGTCTACTACAGCACCAGCTGTTCACACTGGACCTGAGGACGGTGACCTGACCCAGGGTCCACTCCCCCTTCCTCCCAGCCACACTGTGACCTCCAGGCCAGGCAGGCGCAGTGTGTGGGAGGGGGAGGGCGTGGCGACAGTGTGGGAACAGGCAGCCTGTCTCAGAGCCCAAGCTGGCTGTTTCTACGATCTCACCTCCCTTTAACCAGTGATATAAATTGACTTTAACTCCTCCTGACTTCTGCTACTGTGTGTAGGGAGGCATTTTGTTGCTGGTAGAACTGAGTAAGTATCACAGCAGGAATGGAATGTTTGAGTTCTCTGGCTAATTTTGGCAAAGCTAGTTCTTGAATTGCTTCATAGCCTGACATCTTTCTGTAGATCATCTTCCACTCGTAAAGTTGGGGTGGGGGGACTGGGTAAACAGGCCTTTGTTCATGTGCTTTTCTCACATTCAGAATCAAGGGCAAATCTAAAAAGCTGGCAGATGGCAACCATCCCTACCCTTCACAGCACAATGGGCTATTAGCAATTAAATGTGCTTTTATCTGATCTCTGGTCAACACAACTGTTATGGTTTCAAGGTTTTATGATGTTTCCATTGTGATGCTAATTTGCTGAGATGCTTTCTGGGTAATTTCATATTGCTGCTCTTACTGCATTTCAAGGATTATAAAATAATAATAACCCTCTGTGCTGATGGATGCAGTAACCGATGTCTCCATAGCAATGGCCACTCCTTGATGAGACACTCTGCAGCACAGAAATGCCAGCTGAGGGTCTGCGATTGTGACTATGGTTGGACATCCTTTTCACAAAGACCTCACAGCCCAGTGCTGACATCATCCCAGGAATCGTTATAACGCTGGGTGAGATAAAAGGCTGATAGAATTTTCATTCATCCCCATTTTGCTGCCTCTGGCTTGCTCTGTTTAGAAAGGATTAGGAAGCCATGGCAAGGTTTTAAGCAAAACAGTTAACAGCAGCAGATTCTAAAATGCCATCTCTGGACTTGGCAAAGGAGGAATTTTTGTCTGGTGCCTGTACTCTGTTCTAGTATCAGGGACATTGACATGGATCTCCCTTCTGCCTTAGGTCAGTGGGCTGCCAACTCCAGACCTAAGCTGGCAACTCGACGGAAAGCCAATACGTCCCGACAGTGCTCACAAGATGCTTGTGCGAGAGAACGGGGTGCACTCTCTGATCATAGAGCCAGTCACGTCGGGAGATGCCGGCATCTACACGTGTATAGCCACCAACCGGGCAGGACAGAACTCCTTCAGCCTGGAGCTTGTGGTTGCCGGTAGGCTTCTCTGTCTCTGCAGACTTCGGAACAGAAACTCACTCTGTATTAACCAACATGGGATGTAAATCAAGCTGTTGAAAAAACAACAGGTTCTATTGTCAAAATAGCCAGTGAAGACATAAGACTTGGCAAATCAGACACATTAATTGTCCTGCCTTCAGTGTAGCCATTATTAATCTTTCCTTTCTTCCACCAACCTGGCCAAGTGAGGAAAGGAGTTGAGCAGCTTTCCGGCGTCCTTCCACTTCTCGTGGTATGTAGGGACATACTGACAGCAGCAGGGCTCCCTGATTACAGCCGTTGCTGCACATCAAGTTGTTCATACATAAATAGCTGTAACATGTGCAGTGGTCTGAATTCAAAAGTATTTTTAAAATATTTATTTGAAAGGCAAGAGTGACGAGAGAGATGGAGAAAGAAATCTTCCAGCCTCTCGATCCAGTCCCCAAATGCTGCAACAGCTGAAGCTGGGTCAGATCATAGCCAGGAGCCAGGAACTCCATCTGGGTCTCCCATCTGGGTGGCAGAAGGACCAATCACTTGGGCCATCTTCTGCTGCCTTCCCAGGTGCATTAGAAGGGAGCTGGATCACACGCAGAGCAGCAGGGACTCAAACTGGCATTCCAGTATGGGATGCCAACATAGCAGGTAGTGGGTTAGCCTGTTGTGCCACAGTGCTAGCCCCAAAATCCAAAAACAATTTTTTAAAGGTTGATTTATTTGAAAGGCAGAGAGAAGTATCTTCCATCTGCTGTTTCACTCCCCAAATGGCTGCAATGGCCAGGACTGGGCCAGGCCAAAGCCAGGAGCTTCTTCCAGGTCTCCCACATGGGTGCAAGGGCCAAGCACTTGGGTCATCTTCCATTGCTCTCCCATGCTCATCAGAAGAGAGCAGGATCAAAGGTGGAACAGCTGAGACTTGCCAGTGCCCATATGGAGTGCCAACACTGCAGGCAGAGGCTTAACCTTCTACACCACAAAGCTGGCCCCCAAATCCAAAATTTTTAATATAGTCATATTTCTTTCATAATCAAATCAATTTCAGGTTTGCTTTCTAACTGATTATTGTGGGGGTAGATTTCATGAAAGTGTTATTACATGAAGTCTTGCCCTCTGAGAAGCCTAAAAGGAAAAACATACAAGGAAAAGTTTATACTATCTTCAGGAGTTAGGCCCGAGTAAAAATTCTGATTATCTGATCCCTTTTTAAAAAGAAACATAGCATCATCCTGATTTCTGGAGTCCTTATTTGCAAAGCATTCGTATACATCTCTGTCCTCCCTGTGGCCCCATGAGACCATCAGAGCAAGCCATCTCCGACTTGCCCAGGGTGCCGTTAGCCAGCAGAGGGAGGGTAAGGCTCCACAGGGTCTGCTCTCCCCCAGCATGCTTGCACACACACCGTGAGCCACTGAGCTCCTTCATGTACTAGGACAGCGAGAAGTAAACCCAGAGGGCCCTGCCTACAATCTTGGATGATGATTCTGATCACGGCACCAAGATATTTTCAAACAACAATGTGGCCCGTATGCGGCTTGTGAAGCTGCACGTCAGGCATGCTTTTACATTTTGTGGGATGCATTCCATATTCCTGGAATACCATAGACAAACTCTTTTTCCTCTATTAAATGTGTCCTTTGATCACATCTGTCCTTCAAGACTGCCACTTGAGGGTCCGAGCGACACGGGCATCTCGGCGTGCCTCCACGAGCACTTCTGTCAGGAGACGGCAGGGCTCAGGAAGACCTTCAGTGTAGATGGCAGCTGCAGGCCAGCGCATGCCTCTGTTACTAGCTGCACGACCTCTGGCAGATACATGACAAATCTGTTTCTCCACATGCAGAATGGCAGCCCTCGTGCCTCAGAGCGTTTTATTAAGGACTGAAGTGTGTGTGAGGCTCTGCAGGACAGCACCCTGTCTAGCAGTGCTTCAGGATGGCACATGTTACTCTTACTGATGAGTTACTGTGGCAGTGAAGCTTGTTGTAAACACTGAGTCCTTTTCAGGATAGAACCTGAGCTTCACTACCCCCAGAATAAACTAACCATGGAAGGGGCAAGCATTGTGGTGCAATGGGTGGAACCACCGTTCAGGATGCCTACATCCCATACTAGAGTGCCTATTCCACTTCCAGTCCAGCTTCCTGCTAACGCACATCCTGGGAGACAGCAGTGGTGGTTCAAGTGACTGGGCCCGTCACCACAAGGGAGTTCTAAATTGCAACCCCGCTCCTTCCTGGCTTTGGCCTGGCCCAGCCTTGGTTGTTGCAGGCACTGGGAGTGAATCAGCAGATGGGAGATCTCTGTCTCCCTCATCTCCTTGTCAGTCTGCCTTCTTTCAAATAAATAAATAAATAAATAAAATTTATTTTTTGACAGGCAGAGTGGACAGAGAGACAGAAAGAAAGGTCTTCCTTTGCCATTGGTTCACCCTCCAATGGCCGCTGCGCTGCAGCCGGTGCACCGCGCTGATCCGATGGCAGGAGCCAGGTACTTATCCTGGTCTCCCATGGGGTGCAGGGCCCAAGCACATGGGCCATCCTCCACTACACTCCCGGGCCATAGCAGAGAGCTGGCCTGGAAGAGGGGCAACCGGGACTAGAACCCGGTGTGCCGGCGCCACAAGGCGGAGGATTAGCCTAGTGAGCCGCGGCGCCGGCCTCAAATAAATTTTTTTAAAAAGAAGTAACCATGTAAAAGTCAATAAAAATACAACCCTCTGTATAATTCAAGGTCTTAGGGAGTCTTAGAAGCTTGAGAATTTCAGATAGAAGTTTTATCTTTTCTGAGTGCTTCTGGCTGCTTTGCTATGCATTACATTTGTTTCCAGCTGAGGGATTAGGTGGGAGAGAGAGACATGCATCCTCAAATTCATCGCTGGTAACGCAGAAGAAAATAACTAAACCCTCTTCTTTCTCTGAAACTGTTTTCACCAGTGACCCATGAAAGCCACTTCCCACTGGATGGTTACCTTCAGAGTGTTGTTAACAATTTTCAGACCAAGTAATAAAGTCCTTTTTATGGCTTCCTTCCTTCAAAGTAATAAAAAAAAAAGTTGCCTTTTATAGCTTCCTACAAAAAATACAAAGTAGAATTTGTAAGTTATAGGATGTATATTCCTAATTTATAGGAACTCTTCAGTGTTGTCAAACTTGGATAAAGATGCCTCCCCTGAAATCCTGTGGTATGTCTCAGGTCAGCCCGGAGCTGCAAATCTTCAGAACGTTCAGAGCAAACATTTCCCACGGTGGCGAGGGAGGGAAGCACTGTCTTGCACGCGTCACTAGGTGGCAGTGCTTGGTAAGGCAGTGAAGGCAGGGAGAAGCCAGCACAGATGCAAGCCGCGACCTGGGCGTCTCCCCTGGCTCGGCCCATGGGCCCTCCATGCGGCAGATGGCCAGTGCACTGTGGGGGCCCGTCCCACCTGAACTGATGAATGAAATGAGTGGCAGGAAGCAGATGAACCTCTGCTTGGTCAAAGAATAATCTGGGGAGAGACCTGGCCTCTTAGCACCTGAAGTGAAAAACGGTCTCATAACAGATCTCAAACTCTATTTCTAAGGGTTTCTGAATTCTTTGTAGCGCCTCCCGTGTCTATCACTGACAGAGAACTCACCTCATTTTAGCTAAAGAAGCGCACAAGCCCCCCGTGTTTATTGAGAAGCTGCAGAACACAGGAGTCGCTGACGGGTACCCAGTGCGGCTGGAGTGCCGTGTTTCGGGAGCACCACCGCCTCAGATATTTTGGAAGAAAGAAAACGAATCACTGACACACAGCACTGACCGAGTGAGGTGAGACTGCACAGTGACTTAACCTAATGACACAGAAAAGATACCTTTTATATTTAGACCTGTGTGTGTAAAAGCCCTAAAACGCTACTGACGCTATCAAAGGTAGAGATCGCTCTCACCCCAGTGCTGGACTGAGCTTTTGGAGAGAAGCTGTGATGGCAGGTGAGGAAGCGCATTCCCACAGAGTGAGTGTTTTAAAAAAGCATTTCTTTGTGTCGAGAAAGATGAATTCACTGGCATCCGCGTTCAGTGGTCTCTGTAAAGCAGACCCTCAGCTGCGCGGGAAGCGCACAGGTTTATTCAGCCCCTTGACGTGGCTGCTCGCCCATTAACTTTAATGGGGACCGCAGCCTCTCCAGAATAAGTACGACCCTATTATGTGCTCCTCGCACAATTCTGTTTCTAATGATCTCATTAAGAAGGCTGCTTCGTGTCCAAAGCCACTTCTAGGAAATTTAGAAGCCTAATGACTTTATCTCTTCCTCCAGCATGCACCAGGATAATCACGGCTACATCTGCCTGCTCATTCAGGGAGCCACGAAAGAGGACGCTGGATGGTATACTGTGTCCGCCAAGAACGAAGCCGGCATCGTGTCCTGCACGGCCAGGCTGGACGTTTACAGTGAGTGCCGCCTCCGCCGGCTCGTTGAGTTCACTCAGTAACTAGGAAAACTCAAGGCCTCCGTTCAGCAAGTCACGTCACTCTTATGTCATCTTAGAAACAACTGTAGCGTTTTATTTGCCAAAAAATTCATATTGCTCTTTCTTTTTCTATTTATAGTTTCTCGACATTAATAGTGAACCAGACCAGGAGAACAAATACTCAAGTATCATTCAGGAACTTTGAATTATTAGCAAACTATGCATGTTGATTTCTTTTACATTGCCAAGTCAGTTGTGGCTTCCTTACTCAAGCATCCTTAGGAGTTAACAGTAGGCAAAGGCCTAACACATGATTGTCACATTTCCTATTACTGTCTTCTGCAGACTGCCTGTTAACAATCCTATCACAGTGTCCTAATGCACTCTAAATGTGTGTACCACTGATCCTGGAATGCGTACTTTTGTGGCTTAGTGCTTTTCTGTTAATGTATGTTAAGCATCTCAGCAATAGGTATGTGAGTGCTTGTGTATGTATTATTCATGTACATCTCTCCAAAATTGAAAGAAAATTGTTTTGATTGCATTTATAAACTTGTACAGTAGCATTATGTACTGACAAAAAACCACTAGGGAAAAATTCAGAACCGATTTCAAATTCATGAAAAAGAAGTACTTTGGGAACTTCTTTAAAAATTGAGTGTCTCCAGTCTTCCCGACTACTCAATTGCTTTCAGTTGATCAGTGTAAAAAAAAAATTTTGTTTACATAGAGGGAGGTCAACTGTTTCAAAAGACTCCTTGCACTGCAGTATTTACTTTAATGAGAAACTACACTTGGTTTTTATTTCCCACTGCCCCGTATAGCAATAAATCTATAAAGTACAAATAAAATGCAAACATATCCATAATTTTCCATGTCCACCAGGATGTGTTCAGTATTTCACAGACTATGTGCCTGGTATATGTCAAAAGACGTTCTGCATTTACTTGGAACAGCTGAGGATTTTGCAAGTATATCATGGTTCAAAACCTAATATGTGCTTTTGCTTTGCAGCCCAGTGGCATCAGCAGCCACAGAGCACCAAGCCCAAAAAAGTGCGGCCCTCAGCCAGTCGCTACGCAGCACTCTCGGACCAGGGACTGGACATCAAAGCCGCGTTCCAGCCTGAAGCCAGCCCGTCGCACCTGACACTGAACCCCGGCTTGGTAGAGAGTGAGGACCTGTGAGCTGCATTCTTGTTGGCGGCAGAAACACGGAGACAGCCTTTGCCTTGACCAACACGGTCCTCTGTCGTGTTATGTAAAAGGCAGAGGTGTATCTCTGACTATACGAAATAAACAAACAACACCAAAATAATATTTTTCTTACTTGATATACCAAACTTAGCGGTGAAGTAGGTAATGCTAATAGAAATGTACACGTTGCACAGGAAATTCACATTTACTGTCCAGTGTAAAACTTTTGGAATTGCTGTGATTAAAGTGGTTGAAATGCCAAAATGCTAAAGGAAATCCATCTCTTCCTAGGAAACCACAATGTACATTATCTAGAAGTGCCTTTAAACACAAGCTGTAGGTGCTACAAAGCATGACAGTGTGACGTTAAGTTTAACATGTGGCAACTGTACCACAAATACGGCTACAAGGATTCTCAAGTGCAGTGTATTCAGACATCTACAGTGAACCAAGTGCAATAATGTAAAGAGGAAATAACAAAGAAATCCAAGTAAATGCCTTGTCTTTGCAAATCGTTTTATAGGAAGTCCTAAGGAAGGAACTACTTGCATTAAATTGTATTCATATCAAGTTTTTTTTTTTTTTTACAAGATCAATATCTTAATCCATAACCTTTTTTTCTTTATGTGTAGTATTTTCTTTTCATGCTACCTTGGTAGAAAGCTTATTTACAAACCATATTAAAAGGTTAATTTAAACATAAATAATATAAAGTATTCTGAATAAAGCAGAAATATATTACAGTCCATTCCATGACAGGCATCTAAACCACCAAAATGACCAAGGTATTATATAAGGATTAGGAGGAAACGAGGGTGTGGAAGGAGTAGGGAGGAGAATGAAGGAAAATGCTACCAGCACAAGTTTTATTGCATTCATCTAGAGATAAGTGGCAAGGGCCAGGCTTTTCTTTGGTTTTCTTCAAAATTAGTCTTAAAATCTAGGTGAAAAAAACACTGCCATTCACAAGTCAAGGAATCTAGGGTCAGCTGGAAGTTCGGAGCACATGTGTTACGGAGATTTCAGTGTGTCTGAAGTTTGTGTAGTAGCTGAAGATGTTAGATGTGTAGAGCAAGTTGAAAAAGGATTGAGATTGAAAGAGTGGCATAAACGAGCAGCTGCCTATAGGATCTAGTCTACTTGAGGGAAATGGAGACTTGAGAAGAGACAAAAACAGGTGTGTGCCATATTTGTATTTTTTCCAACGGCACCAAGGAATAGTGAGTGGAAGTTATTGTTCACTTCCCTGCTGCCATGAAACCTTGCCTTAAGAAGGTGCTGGGTTCCAAGCCGTCTGTAAAGGCATCTCAGCAAAGACTGCTTTTTGAATGCATATGAATTCTGCGTCAGCTAGACGGAGTTGACTGTGACCAGACTTTATGGTTTTAAGTCGGAACCAATAAATTTTAAAAAGAAAAAATAATCTGACCTAATGGTATAAAACATGAGGCTTTAATGGTACTTTGCTATGAAAAGAAAACACTGTATTCCTTATGCAAAACACATATATCTTTCATTATTTATAATAAAAGTATTGAACTCTTAGCTCAGTTACTCAATTCATATGTAGTATTTTTTAAAATAATTTTCTATCTGTGTACCACCCCATGTATTTCATATTACTGCTTCACATGTACAGCTTTCTACTTCTTTGTGAGAACACCAACCAACCAAGTTTTAAATGACTATAGGCTTGAGCACTGGGTGGCAGATGTTCTATGCAGCGTGGTACAAGTTTCTTTGACCACACTTATATGCGTTGCTAATATGCAATTTAAAATACCATACAAAGTCTCTCATGGACCTATCTGTATTGTAGAATTATGACTTATGTCATATCTTACTTGCCAAATTTTTTCTGAATGTGACTTTTGCTAATTTTCTGGGTTTGGGATTAACTAGCATTATTTTGCCACCTTTTACATTGTATTTATAAAAAGAAAAGTACTATCATACTACTTTGGATTGTTGTGCTGGTGTAATGTGGATTTAACATCAATAAATATTTAACAAACAGTAGTTGCAATTTTGTGAAGCAAAATACTTAGTTTTACTGCTGCTGTAATAAATTAGCCAACTTAGAAGCTTCGGCTATCACTCATTTATTACTCACAGTTCTGATCAGGCATGTGACTGCGTTCTCCTTTCTGCATCTTGTAAGGCTAAGAGCACTTTGTCAACTGGCTGCATTCTCATCGGGAGCTCAAGATCCTCCTCCGACTTGAGTGGCTATGGCAGACCCCAGTTCCCTGCAGTTGCAGGAGAGAAGTCTTGTTTAGTGTGTCTGCCAGGGTTCCCGCTCAGCCCCTACAGGCCACCTGTGTTTCATATCAAAGCGTGCGCTCCCTCTTCAAAGCCCACAATGAGACTCTCCCTCATGTTGGATTCCTCTGGATTTTCTTTCTACCAAGGCCAAGTTCTTTCTGAAGATTCACCTAATTATGTCAGGCCCACCCAGATAATCTCCCTTTTTTTTTTTTAAAGGTACCTGATTTAAGACCTTAATTACAACTGCAGAATCCCTCCAATCAGCATGTGAATAACAGAGAGGCAAGTGTACCCCAGGAGGCAGGGATGTTAGAGCCCATCTTAGAATTCTCTACCACATGAATTCTATTATATACATAACAATTCCATGACTTAAAATGATACATAAAACATAGCAAGATTATGTAAATTAAAGATGAGGAAAACAATGATAAAGGTACCAGCACAAAGATTGAGACAATACATACACACACACATACACACGTAACACTAATACCTAGATAATTACAACAGTTGGGCAATACATTTGGTCCTAGGCTTTCCTGCCACAGCTGAGGGGCTGTGGGGACAGAGAAAGAGATAAAGCTCGTCATGTTTGTACTTTATTGCCTCCATAAAGTGAAAATGTGTTATATAAGCTATGTGATAGAACTTTGAAGATACATTTGAATTGGACCAGAAGCGTGTATTTCCCATTGTCCTCTGCACCCCGTGGTTTCTTCCTTGCTAGGTAGCTTACAACACCCATTGTGTATATTTTGATGCTGAATTGGTCCCTGCTTTCCCCCCATATGAGAGTATTTCAAAAAGTTCATGGAAAACTGAGAAGCTCATGCTCATTTTCCATGAACTCTTTGAGGACTTCTATGACAATGAGTAGCATGCAACAATCGCCTTACCTTTTTCAGTTACAATAGGCTGCTGTATAATAATGAAAACTTTTGTTTGAGTCCTTCAAATTATTTAACTATGAATTCTATGGGATGGTGGTGAAGAACTTGGGTTTTAGAGCTGGCCAGCCAGGGTTTGAATTCTAGCTCTGTGGATCCTGTGTGACCTCTGTGACCAATGAGCAAGTTACTTCACCTCATTGTTGTGATGCATATATAAACTAGTGCATGTAAAACTTAACATGGCACCTTGCACCTACTAAGAGCTCAATGTCAGATCTTATTTTAATGTAGTTGGATACTAAAACAATTATTTGTTATAAAATCTGTAAACCCAATAAAACTGGTTGAATGACAAAATCTGTGAACCTGGATGGGAAACAAATTATTAACCCCTAAACTGAAATTTAGAATTTTCCTCAGTTATAAATGTAGGCAACAAAATACAACAGCATATACAAGGGTTACTGGGAAGGGTTTCCAGGTTCCTGGACTGAGAGAGATCAGGAACAGATGACTATAGGACCCTATGCCAAGAACTGAAATAAAGTGAGTTCACAGCTTTCACCCTCTTCGGGGCTTCAGAATGCTGACGGGCAGGAGACATATTGTCAGGGATGCTGACAGCTTTCTAGACAGGAAAGTCTTCCCTGGAGAAAATGACCAGCTCAAGAGAAAAAGTTCTCAAAGTGTGGTCCAGGAACCCCTGAGTTTCCTTAGGTACCCTCAGAGGCTACGCAGGTCAAATATATTTTCAAAATAATACTATATTGGTATGTGCTGCCTTCACTCTTTCTCTCAAAGGCTGCAGCATGTGTGATATTGCAAGATAGAAAAGGCAGGAACAGATGTGGGCTTAGCTATCTTCTCTTAAGCTAGACATCAAAAAGATTCACAATAGTAGGTGTTTGGCCTAGCAGTAAAACACCAGTTAAGATGCCTGTGTCACACATCGGAGTACCTGAATTTGATACCCGGCTCCGGCTCAACTCTAGCTTCCCATCAGTGCAGACCCTGAGGAGCAGCAGTACTGGCTCAAGTACTGGGTTCCTGACACTTAGGAGGGAAAGCTGGATTGAGTTCCTGGCTCCTGCTGAGAAGCACAGCTCAGTGTCAGCCGTTGCAGGCGTCTGGGGAGTAACCAGCAGATGGGGACTCTCTCTCCATTTGTCTGTCTTCCTTGCAAATAAATACATTTTTAATTTTTAAAAATTCACAGAAATAAAACATCACTCTTCCAATATATTGTTTTGAAAAATAAAGTCACTTCATAAAAATATATTTCATTTAATATGAAATGGGTTTACTACTGTTATTATAAGAAAGTTTTTTTAAATCAATTTTGATTTCTATTACGTAACTATTGGTATATGTAACCCATATAAACAAAAGTCCTCTGCAGTCATTACAAATTTTTAGTCATGTAAAGGGATTCTGAGATCAAAATGTTTGAGAACCAATGAGCTAGAGAAAGCAACATTGGGAGCTCCCCCAGCGACAAGGTGTGTCCACAAACACCAGCCAGCAGGCCCGAACCATGCACTTGGAGCTTCCAATCTGCTGGCTTTATTTAAAAAAATTGTTTTCACCTTAAAATAAAACAGCTAGAACCATACTTAATAATGACAAATATACAGCTTAGTAAACATAACACTAATAATCTCATGAAACCATCATCCAGGTCAATAAAGAACTTCAAAGACACCTCAGAAGGCCCTGTTTATGTCCTACACACAGTCTTGCCTCTGTTTTGTGTGTGTGTGTGTGTTGTGTGTAACGCTTATTTATTTGAAAGGCAGAGTTACAGAAAGGCAGAGGCAGAGATAGAGATATTCCATCCACTAGTTCACTCCCCAGATGACCACAACAGCCAGAACAGTGCCAATCCAAAACAAGGAGCTGCTTCTGGGTCTCCCACGCAGGTACAAGGGCCCAAGCACTTGGGCCCTCTACTGCTTTCCCAGGCCATAGCAGAGAGCTGGATTGGAAGTGCAGCAGTCAGGACTCGAAGTAGCACCCATATGCGATGCCAGCACTACAGGCGGCGGCTTTACCCACTATGCCACAGCGCTGGACCCCACCCTGGTTTGTTTTGAATTGTGGTAAAATACACATAAAATTTACCATTTTTTTAATTCAGTTCGTGTTAGAGTCTATTTTAATCTATAGATTCCCCTTCCTTGTTTTCTTTTTCTTACAATTTATCTGTGGATTAAACCAGGCTATTATTAGGGCCTGCAAAGTGCAACCTGAGCTTTGCTGATTGCATATTCATGGTACAATTCATATTCCTTCATCTTCAATATTTTTCACAAGCCAGCAGCTGGATCCAGAGGTGGGTCCATAGACTTGATAAGAACTGGGTCCAATCCAATCGGCTTTCTCAAGCCCCACTGTAGACTATAAGACAGTCTAAGGAGGCATCGCTATGGCGCAGTGGGTTAAAGCCCCAGCCCACAGTGCTAGCATCCCATGTGGGTGCCAGTTCCAGTCCCAGTCGCTCCACTTCTGATCCAGTGCTCTGCTAATGTGCCTGGGAAAGCAGCAGAAGATGGCCCAAGTCCTTGGGCCCCTGTGTATCCACATGGGAGACCTGGAAAAATCTCCTGGCTTCTGGCCTCAGATGGCTCAGCTCTGGCCGTTGCGGCCATTTTGAGGGGTGAACGAGCAGATGGAGACCTCTCTCTCTGTTTTTCTAACTCATTCAACTAAATAAAATAAATTTAAAAAAAGATAGTCCAGAATCACCGAAGATTTGAGAACAGTGTCTAAAGTGATAGAGATCCAAAAAACAAATTAACCTGGAGAAAGAGTACATAGAGAAAAAAAAGTCTATTGTTAATATCAATACTAATAGTATTAATATTTGCATTAATGTTAATAACTTTTTATTGTTAATGATCAATTACTAATCTCTAATTAACACTCTCTGAAGAATTAAAGATGACTGTATCTCGGAAAGAAGTACAGGATCCCATAAATAAGGAGTAATCAATCAGAAAAGGAACTTTACAAAATTTAAGTAAGTAGCTAAAATTTAAACTTCAATAGAGTTTGAAGACAAAATGAGGAAACTTCCAGAAAGGGTCACAAAAAAAGAGCAATTCAAATGGTCCACCAATAAATGAAAACAGCCCCAGTCCAAAGCACAACCTAATGAAATGTCCTAACAACGAGAGGAGAAGAAAAGAGGTCCTGAGCACTCCCAGAGGCAAACACATCCCACAAAACAAATTTTATTTGTCACACTGGCCAACACAAGGCAATGGAGCCATTCTTTCCAAATTCCAACAGAAATGACCTAGCACTCTGTACTTAGTTAACTTACTATATCACAGAATTAAAGACATTTCCAAGCACTGCAGGTATCAGAAATTTTACCTGCCATTTATCTTTTCTCACAACATTCCTGGAAGATGTGTTCCACCAAATGAGATCATAAACCACTGAAAGACACAGATCCATGAAATGGGAGCTGGAGTATGGGAGAAGCAACAGGGATTCCTGGGTGACTGGGCAGCAGGTCCAGAGAGCAAGCAGCCAGGCCCAGGGCAGCACAGAAGTCTCCAGGGAGAAACACGCAGGCTAAAAAGTTAGTAAACCACCCAATGTCTGTGAAGGTACCAACAGGATAGCAACACAGCTGTGAAGGGTTTGATTCATACCTTACCACTGAGAACACAGAAAATGAAACAGATGAGCCAAAAAAAATTAAAAATTCAAGGGAAAATAATGTGTAGGGAAGGAGAAGTACCAGCTACATAGTTCATCTATAACAGTGTCTAGCTATAACAACACCATTATTCATGATATAACTATATTGGAGGACAGTGGGAAGAAGTATGTTTGCAGTGTGGGAGAGGGTGTTGGTCAATGAGAAGCCAATTCTCATATTCCTTAGTGGGAAGTCAACAGACAATGCCTAATTCTGAAAAATCAAGAAATACTATTGTATGGAGAAATAAAAGTGCTGCAGGAAAAAAAAAAAAAAGAAAGAAAAAGAAGAGAACAAGAAATAATTAATTAGAAATGAGAAGGTTGGCCAGCGCCGCGGCTCACTGGGCTAATCCTCCACCGTGCAGCGCCGGCACACCAGGTTCTAGTCCTGGTCGGGGCGCCGGATTCTGTCCCGGTTGCCCCTCTTCCAGGCCAGCTCTCTGCTGTGGCCAGGGAGTGCAGTGGAGGATGGCCCAAGTCCTTGGGCCCTGCACCCCATGGGAGACCAGGATAAGTACCTGGCTCCTGCCATCAGATCAGTGTGGTGCGCCAGCCGCAGCGGCCATTGGAGGATGAACCAACGGCAAAGGAAGACCTTTCTCTCTGTCTCTCTCACTGTCCACTCTGCCTGTCAAAAAAATAAAATTAAATTAAAAAAAAGAAATGAGAAGGTTAGTACCTAGTAAATCAGAGATTAAAATGATTCTGAGGAACAGGCTCCAAATTATGTTATTGTATAACTGATAAGCAGAAAAACTAAATTTCAACAAACATTAAACTATAAAATGGTATTTGTGTGAGCTGTGGATGACAGATCCTCTTCCAAGGATGGCAAAACACAGCTTATGCATTTCTCTTCAGTTGCATTCAGGTTGCAGGCCAAGTTAGACCAATTTCTCACAAGAATGATAGGCTGTTTTCCTACTGTAGAAGACGGAAAAGCAAAGTAGGGGCACTGTGAGAAGAATCACTCTAAGTATCTGGTAGGAATATGTCCCCCTCCTTAGCCCCAGCCTGTTGCCACCACAGATATAAAGTTAGGTGCTGGGCAATTTACGTTAGCTAAGATACGGAATCAACCCAGATGTCCATCAACTGAAGACTGCATAAAGAAATTATGGTATATATACACTATGGAATACTACACAGTGGTAAAAAAAAATGAAATCCTTTCATTTGCAAGAAAATGGATGCAACCGGAAACCATTATAGTTAGTGAAATAAGCCAGTCACAAAAAGACAAATACCATATGGTCTCTCTGATCTGTGGTAACTAATACAGTACCTAAAACACAGTCTATAGGAGTGAAACTGACACTTCAAGATGCATTGATTTTGAATAGCCTTTGCCTTGGCTGTCAAATAACTATATATATATATATATTATATATATATGTGTATATATTACACACAAATACCATTTTGTAGTTTATAGTTTAATGTTTAAATTTAGTTTTTCTGCTTATCAGTTATACAATAACATGATCTGGAGCCTGTTCCTCAGAATCATTTTAATCTCTGATTTACTAGGTATTAACCTTCTCATTTCTAATTAATTATTTCTTGTTCTCTTCTTTTTCTTTTTTTTTTCTGCAGCACTTTTATTTCTCCATACAAGAGTATTTCTTGATTTTTCAGAATTAGGCATTGTCTGTTGACTTCCCACATATATATTACATACATATATATATTTTACATATATTATATATATTTTATTATATATATTTTATTTTGAGGTGTTTTTTCATACTAATTGGTGAATTCTCTTCTTAAGTGTAGGGTTAACTTTATGAATATTAAAATTATCTGATAAATTGATCTCTGTAAAAAATAAGAATAGGAAAGGAAGAGGGAGGAGAAAGAAGGATGGGAGTATGGGTGGGAGGGAAGTAGGAGAGAAGAATCTTCATGTTTCCAAATCTGTATATATTAAATGCATGAAGTCGTAGTCCTTAAACAAAATAATTAAAAAAAAAAAAAAAAACAGGGGAGAAACATAGTTAAGTGCTAGGACACCCAGCCTTAGAACTACATCACGTGGGCACAGATCTAGACACAGATCAAGGCAGACCTGCATCTGGGGCCCAGAGCATAGAAGTTAGGTTGCCAACCATGGGGCAGCAGTGACCACCAGTGATCAATCTGAGCCCAGGACAATGTAGCCACAGGGAAAGACAGATTAAAAATAATTCAACACTGGGAAATCAGGCGAAAGTCACATGGCTGCTTGGTAGCTCTCTAAGGGCCTAAGGGCCCAAATAGTTACTTTTAACTGACCTCTCCCTAAACCATATGCTCGCGACTAGAAATGCTTCAGTTTTTTTTAATTTTATTTATTTATCTGAGAGGTAGAGTTACAGACAGTGAGAGGGAGAGACAGAGAGAAAGGTCTTCCTTTCACTGGTTCACTCCCCAGTTGGCCACAACAACCGGAGCTGTGCCAATCTGAAGCCAGGAGCTTCTTCCCCGTCTCCCATGCGGGTGCAGGAGCCCAAGGACTTGGGTCATCTTCTACAGTAGTTTTCCCAGGCCACAGCAGAGAGCTGGATTGGAAGAGGAGCAGCTGGGACTGGAACCGGCGCCCATATGGGATGCCAGTGCCGCAGGCAGAGGATTAACCTACTGCACCATGGCGCCAGCCCCAATGTTTCACATTTTGGAGCTTTTCAGGTTTTGAAATATATGCATAAATTTTACTCGGTGAGCAGCCCTACTGTGAAAATCCAAAATCCCCCAAAATCAAAAACTTTCCACTTTCAGATTTTTAGCTTAGGAACAATTCAGCTGTACAGAGATGTATAACACACATTCCACAACTCAAAATCTAGAAGGGAATATGAGTAAACTAGTAATTTTAATACATGTTATGTACTGAAAGTAGAGAATATATAAAGTATTCAAAGGGTCTTAAAGGATACACAGAAATTCACCAGCTAGAAGCATTTGATAGAAATACATTTTTATGTCATCCATGCTGTACAGATGCCACTTGAGTTTCTCTCTATTTAAAACATCTTTATTAGGGGTTGGCATTTGACCTGTCAGTTAAGCTGCCATTGGGATGCCCACATCCCATATCAGAGTACCTGGATTTGAGTGCTAGCTGTGCCCCCAGTTCCAACTTCCTACTAAAACACATCCTGGGAGGAAGCAGGTGATGGCTCAAGTGGTTGGGTCTCTGCCACCCACATGAGAGAACTGACCTGAGTTACCAGTTCCCCAGTTTCGCCTGTCCAGCTCTGGCCACTGTGGCACTGGGGGAGTGAACCAGCAGTTGAGAGCTCTTGGTCACTCAGTGAGGCTGTCTCTCAAATAAATAATTTTTTAAAAACTTGATTTTGTTGCCAAAAAAAATTTTTTAAAACAAGCATAGTTTTCTTCAGTACACATATTTTCAATGAACTTTGAAAAATAACCCCACATTTCTAAATTTATTCTATTTTGTGTGTCAAGAGTTGTCATAGGAACAAAAATAACTTCTAAATTACTGAGATTCATTCATCCAAAGACGCTAAAGGATACATGGGTAGGCTTCTGGGTTGTCTGTTGTGAATCCCTTAAAAACTGTAAAATTCAATGTGTGTACCTCTCTAGATAGTGAGTAAAC
Organism: Oryctolagus cuniculus; assembly: GCF_964237555.1. NCBI lineage: Eukaryota > Metazoa > Chordata > Mammalia > Lagomorpha > Leporidae > Oryctolagus > Oryctolagus cuniculus. The sequence continues at coordinate 51,566,345 of NC_091433.1, forward strand.
AGTCTGTGTGTGTATGAGTGTTTTAATCAACTTCTCAATGACGGCACCCATATTGGCAGTGGTCTGAGTCCCAGCTACTCCACTTCTGATCCAGCTCCCTGCTAACGCACCTAGGAAAATCAATGGAAGACTGCCCAAGTGCTTGGGCCCCTACTACCCAAATGGGAGACCTGGAAAAACTGCTCCTGGCTTTGCCCTGGCCCATCCCCAGCTATTGCAGCCATTTGGGGAGTGAACCTGAAGATGGAAGATCTCTTTATCTCTCCCCTCTCTAACTCTTTCAAATAAATAAATCTTTAAAAAAAAGAAAGTAGCATCACATTAAATATTTTTAAAATGAAGATGTAAAAAAACAAAAATATTTTCTGAAAGGGTATAGATAAAACAAAGGGAATATTATTTTATTATATATTGCAAAAAATCTGAAAACATAAACCAAAAACTGGTAGAATATTTTAAAAAGTGTCAATATTCTATAGGAAATAGGAAGAAAAAAATTAACATCCCAAAAGAAACATGGATGAAAGCCATAAATTGATAAAAGAAGGTTAGAATTACCATGAGTCAGTGTAAAAGAATTTAAAAATTACCAAGAGGTTAATTTAAAAATGGAAAAAGTACACAACCACATTTGTACTCTATTTGCAAAAGTATTTTTATATGTAACTCAAGGCAGATGAAGATGTTATAAAATAGGCATGCTGATAAAATCTTTCTACTCTGGGCCAGGTTAATGGATATTGGAATGGAATGAGTTAGAAGAATCCAAGGTTGCTTATGAGTTAGAATAAACCTTGATGAATGAGTATATGTTTGGAATGGAAGAAAATACCCAAGGATGACAACCAGTACTCAGACTGGATCTAAGAACTGAGAGCGCATATTAACAACACAGAGGAACTGCTGGTTAACAAAGAAAGATAATGGATTCCAATTTTTACATGTTGGTTTTGAGGAATCTAAAGCATACTCAAGAGGACATGTTCAAAATATAGCTAAATACAAGGAGGTGAATCTAAATCATGAAGAAAACACTGAAGTGAAGCTATACTCGGATACTGTCAGTAGATTCATGAAAACTGTAAGAATGGCTAGAGTGCTAATGAAAATGTTTTGAACAAGAAGACATTTGAAGGGCCAGCGCTGTGGTGTAGCAGGTAAAGCCACCACTGGCAGGGCCAGCATCCTATATGGGCACCAGTTTGAGTCCCAGCTGCTCCACTTCCAATCCAGCTCTCTGCTATGGCCTGGGAAAGCAGAAGAAAATAGCCTAAGTCCTTGGGCCCCTGTACCCACGTGAGAGAACCAGAAGAAGCTCCTGGCTCCAATCGGCCCAGCTTTAGCCGTTGTGGCCATTTGGGGAGTGAACCAACAGACGAAAGATCTCTCTCTCTTTCTCTGCTTCTCTGTAACAAGAAAAGAAGAAGGAGAGGAGGGGAGAGGAGAGGAGAGGAGAGGAGGGGAGAGGAGAGGGGAGCAGAAGAGAGGGGAGGGGAGGGGAGGGTAGCGGAGGGGAGAGAGGGAGAGAAAGAAGGAAAGAAAGAACGAACGAACAAATGAACAGAACTATGAGAAATCACCAAGACACCAGACTAGTAAAAGCAGCACACAAGGAAATCAAGACTGACCAGAAAGACAGAAGGGAAACCAGGAATGAGAAGTTACAGAAGTCAAGGGAAGGAAAAAAAAAAAAAAGAATTCATACTGTTAAATCAGAGAAGAAGAAGAAAAAATAGACTAACCAGTATTAAATGTGTACTGGGCACAAACCACTTCATAAAACTTACTTCATCTAACAGCATACTCCTCACTTTGAGTATTCAAAACCTATTATTCAGATCATTTAATTAACTGCCCAAGTAGAACTCTAAGTGCTAAAATAAAATTCTATTTCTAGGCCTTCAAAATCTGTTTTTTCCACTAAAACAAATGGAAGATCTGAGCAAGGATTTCTATGACTTGAAGCCTTGATATTAATTGGAGCTGATTTCAGCTTCAGGCGAGATTGGAACCACTGGGAACATTTGTCAAAGAGCCCAAGTCACAGTCGAGCCCACCTGCTGTCAAAAGCCAGTGTGATGCCCATGACATCATAACACAATGGTTAGAAAAAACTAAGATGCTAATAATTTTTAAATTTGGTTGTTCGGTATAGCAGGTGAAGATGCCACTTGTGAAACCCACATCCCATTTCAGAGTACCCGAGTTTGAGTCCCAGCTCTTCTTCCAATTCCAAACTCCTGCTAATGTGTACCTGTGAGTCAGCAGTAATGGATAATTGGGTCCTTGCCACCTACACGTGAGACTTGATTTCCTGGCTCCCAGAATCAGCCTGACCTAGCCCCAGCTACTGTGGGTACTGGAGAGTAAGTCAGTGGGTGGAAACTCTGTCTCTCCACATATCAAATAAAATAAAACTAAATACATAAATAGGGCTCATTTAAAATATAATAATTTTTAAACTCCAAATACTTTATCAGAACTTAGATGTTCTTTAAGGTATCTGATGGATAACTGTTGAAATAATCACTTATTCATCCACAGAATATAACAGAACTGGCATACCCCGTGAACAATGCCTTGAAAATGACAGTAGCACCTGGTTCCCAAGAGTATTAGCAAATTCACCAACTCCTGCATATGCTTTAAATAGCTACTGTAACATCAGTCCCAGCATGGGCTACAGAGGGCCACCTGCAGACTAAAGGAAAACAGCAAAAAGCCTTTGGGAATATAATTACTGTCCCTCAACGCACAATGAAGATTAGCAGCTAGGAGTTGAAAAAGCAGTAACGACACGCTCTCCAGACCTAAAGCAGTCAAGATCCACAGGATCCAACTCACCCCCACAATCTAATCAGCCTCCACTAGGCCCCATCTCTTCCATCACAACACTGTTAACACGGGGGACCAGGCTTCCGGCATACGAACCTTTAGTGGGCAAACCAGATCTAAACCACAGCAGACCCCAAAAGGTGTCCAGGCCTTTCCTAATCCCTGGATCCTGTAATGTTCAGGGCACTGCTAACAGGATTTTGCAGATATAAATTATAGTTACAGATCTCAAAATATACAGTTGGACCCAATGTAATCATATGAACCCTCAAAGGCAGAGATGTTTTTTCTGGCGTTAGTCAGAAAGAAGAAGCTGGAAAGATTCAGAGAACAGGTGGGTCCCCGCCTTCATGGTGTATAATCTGCTCGAGGAGGAGACTGGCCGCCAGCAGCCAGGCAGCTGGAAAAGTGGGATCTCGGACCTTTAACCACCATTCACTGCATTTCGTCAATAATCTGAACAAGCTCTGAGACGGATCATTTCCAGGGCCTCTAGAAAGGAACCCAGCTCTACCACACTTTGATCTTTGCCTTCTGGAACTCTAAACTAAAGATCCAAATAAGCCAACACCCAATCTTCTGACCTACAGAACTTTGAGATAATAAGTGGATACTGTTTTAACATGCCCAGTTTGTGATGTTGTGTTACAGTAACAATAAAAAATGAATACTTATTTGCCAGGTCCTGTTGCTCCTTGACTATCTCTACTTCCTCGAAGGATCCTTACTTCTCTATCAGCTCATGGTAAGCTTGACCCTAGTGTTTGATCTCACAGCCAGAAGAGAAGAGGGAGGTAGCTCTGGGGTGAATAAGTACTGGCTTGCAAGAAATCTGTCTCAGTCAAAGGTTCTGAATAATTTCCAAGAAGTAGCAGCTCCTGTCCCCTAGCAAGGGGAAGTGAGCCACCCCTCTAGGTCCTGAGGATTCATGGGACTCTAGTGCTCAATATTCTTTAATTTATGTGTTTAAAAAGCAGAGTTACAGAGAGGTAGAGACAGGGAGAGAGAGAGAAGTCTTCCATCCGCTAGTTCACTCCCCAAATGGCCACAACTGCCGGAGCTGGGCAGATCCAGAGCCTGGAGTTTCTTCCAGGTCTCCCATGTGGATGCAGGGGCCTAAGGACCTGGGCCATCTTTTACTGCTATCTCAGGCCATAGCAGAGAGCTGGATCAGAAGTGGAGCAGCTGGGACTTGAACTGGTGCCCATATGGAGTGCCAGCATGCAGGCAGAGGACTTACCTGCTATGCCACAGTGCCAGCCCCAGGGATCAATATTCTTAAGCTCACAGAGCCAAATACCCCACCCCAGGCCTCTTCAACCAGGGCCCTTTACACAGGAGACTCACCAAAGCTGAGAAATCTGCTTTGTTTGTAGCCCGTGTATTCTATTATTAAGTCTTGGGCTTCATCTTCACCCAGTATAAACTACAAAAAGATGCCTACTTTTAAATGCTGACTCCTGACTATCCTGTTGCATCCCAAGTTGGTAAATGGCTAACGTGAGCTTTTCTTTTCTTTTTTTTAATGTATCAGTGCAACTTAGCAACAGGCAACCAACTCCACAGCCCCTATAACTACCATTTCCCCCACGTGCCATGAAAGTTAAAGGTATTTGCTTGCCAGTGGATTCTCAACTACCTGCCATTCTAATTCACCAGATGAGAAGCTGCACTAATGTACTGCTGTAACGTAAGGGATTATCATCTCATCTCCACTAACAATGGAGTCTATGCCATTCTAGCCAGTGACTGGACCGACAGAATCTCATCTGCAGAATATGCTTCCCAGAAGCACTGCAGATAGACGGTCTAAGGCCAAGTTCCTCTTAAACACTTCTTGGGTTTAAAATGCATTAAAATGTTGGCACATTAATGTGCCACTTGGGACACCTGCATCCTATACTGGGGTACCTGAGTTTGGGTTCCTGCTCTGCTTCTCAGTTCAGCTTCCTGATAATGCGCACTGTAGGAGGCAGCAGGTGATAGCTCAGCTATTTGGTTTCCTACCATCCAACTCAGAGACCCCAAAGGAATTTCAGGCTCTTGGCTTTGGTCTGGCACAGTCCCATCTGTTGCAGGCATTTGGGGAGTTAAATCTGCAGACAGTATGTCTGTGTGTGTCTCTCTCATACGAATAAAATAAAAATTTTAAAAAAGAAAAATCAGGGGCCGGTGCCGTGGCTCACTTGGCTAATCCTCTGCCTGCAGCGCCGGAAACCCATATGGGCGCCGGGTTCTAGTCCCAGTTGCTCCTCTTCCAGTCTAGCTCTCTGCTGTGGCCCGGGAGGGCAGTGGAGAATGGCCCAAGTGATTGGGCGCCTGCACCCGCGTGGGAGACCAGGAGGAAGCACCTGGCTCCTGGCTTCGGATCAGTGCAGCAGCACGCCAGCCGTAGTGGCCATTTCGGGGGTGAACCAACGAAGGAAGACCTTTCTCTCTGTCTGTCTAACTCTACGTGTCAAATAAGTAAAAGAAAAAAAATCAGTAAATAGATTTTCTTTAAAATTATGGTCCACAAATTCGATTGTGGTATTAACTGGCATCACCTGGAAATTTCTAGGAAACGCAGTATCCCACGCTCTTCTCCAAATCTGCTAACTCAGAAGTTGCATTTCTAAGATCCACAGGTGATTCAAACTAAAGTTTGAGAAGGCCTGTTTTATATCACTTGGGATAATCAATTAGACATTTTTTTCCACTTGAATGTCAACTGAAATCTCATAGGGTCTTGATTTGCAGTACCTCTCATTAGTTCGCACACATGGTCAGCATGTGTGTGCCATGTTTCCTCTCCTGTGAAAGGCCTGTTCTGTATCTAACCCACTTTCCTCCTGGTTACTCTGACTGATAAATGTTTTTTATATAGTCTTGATAGTGACTCTTTATTATCCATATTACATAAAGCCTTCTATAAGTAATCAGTCTTTTGCTATCTTGATAAATAAAAGGATTTAACTAGTATTTTTTCTTTTTAAGAACTACCACACCCCAGAAAAAATATTCAGCTATGTAGTTTCTACTAAGTACTTTGTTTTGACATTTAAATCTTTTTTCCACCTGGAATTGATCTTTGGATATAATGTGAAGATCTAATTTCAATTTCTTCCACTTGCCTTCTGTCCCTATCAATACAAAAACAACAATTCATACTGAAGTAACCAATGGTTTCCATATTACGAAACCACCTTCTGACACCTCACTTAATAATAGCCCCAGCAGCAACAATGTGAAGGACCCTTCCCTTCCAGAAAATGTTCTTTCCTTGGCTTCCAGGACATAGCATTCTCCCAGTTTTTACTACCACTCCAGACTAATGCTTCTCAGTCTCCTGTACAGGCTCACCTATCTCTAACCAGTCATTAAATGCCAGTGTTCCTCACAGCCTCACCCTATTCTCACAGAACAGTGCTTGGCACATAGAATATGCTATGAAAGCCTTGAGGCAGGCGCTGTGGCATACTAAGCTCAGCCTCTGCAGCACCAGCATCCCATATAGGCACCAGTTTATGTTGTGGCTGCTCCACTTCTGATTCAACTCTCTGCTAATGGCCCAGGAAAGCAGTAGAAAATGGACCAAGTGCTTGGACCCCTACACCTGTGTGGGAGATCAGAAGAAACTTTTGGCTCCTGGCTTCAAATCTGCTCAGCTCCAGGCATTGTAGCCATTTGGGGAGTGAACCAGCAGATGGAAGACCTTTCTGTCTGCAACTCTACATCTCAAATAAATAAAATAAAATAAAAAATATTGCAAATACCCTACCTTAGCAATCTCTTCCATTCCTTAATGCTCAAGATGTTTATTACCAATTCTACAGAAAATTTTTTTAAGAATTATTTATTTGAAATCCAGAGTTACACGGGAGGGGCGGGTCTTCCATCCGATGGTTCTGATGGTTCACTCCCCAATTGGCCACAACAGCCAGAGCTGCGCCGATCCAAAGCCAGGAGCTTCTTCTGGGTCTCCCACATGGATGCAGGGGCCCAAGCACTTGGGTCATCTTCCACGGCTTTCCCAGTTCATAGCAGAGAGCTGGATGGGAAGTGGAGCAGCCGAGTCTCAAACTGATGCCCATATGGGATGCCGGCGCTTCAGGCCAGGGTGTTAACCCACTGTGCCACAGTGCCAGCCCCCAGAAATGTCTTATTCAACATTTCTTGCCCAGACCTTCCCCTCTGAGTTCCTCACCCACACATATTTGACATCTCTTACGTATTTCCCAAACATCTCAAATTTAGTATGCTTAAAACTGAACTCATGATACTCCCAAACCTGCTCTACTCTTTTCCTGTGAATGGCATGTAAATAGCACATGCAGGTTTATAAATCAAAAACATATCTGTTACCTAAATCATACTGACCACCAAGCACTGATTTTATTTCCTAAATCTTAAGTTTGACCACTTGTCTCCATTTCTATTTCCTCTACCCTAGAGTTGACCTTCCATCATCTTTCACTTGACCTACTACAAATGGTCTTCTTGCATTATATGAGCCCCTTTGAACCTTTATTTAATTTAAAGACAAAGTTAAAGAGAGAGGTAGAGACAGAGATAGAGGTCTTCCATCTGCTGGTTCACTCCCCAGATGGCCACAACAGCCACAGCTGCACCGATCTGAAGCCAGGAGCTTCCTCCGGGTCTCCCACGTGGGTGCAGGGGCCCAAGGACTTAGGCCATCTTCTACTGCTTTCCCAGACCATAGCAGAGAGCTGGATCGGAAGTGGAGCAGTCAGGACTTGAACCAGCATCCATATGGGATGCTGGCGCTTCAGGCCAGGGTGTTAACCTGCTGCGCCACAGCGCCGTCCCCCTTTGAACCTTTTCTCCAGACTATTACTAGAAAAATCTTTCCAAAATGCATCAGATATCCTCTTATTTGAAATCCTTCAATGGCTCTTTGGATAAAGCTCAAAACTGTTAACATGGTCTATGAATGGCCTTAGCATGGTCTGGCCCTTCTACCTCACCCCAGGACATGCTCCGCTCTGCTCTGCACTCCAAGCACCACAGCCTTTCACCTCCCGACTCATCATTCCTCTCACCAAAAGATTGCTGCACATGCTGTTGCCACTGAACAGAATTACTGCTAAATCTCCCTGCTCACAGAAGTCGTTCCTGACCTTCTAAAATAGGTCCAACTCCTCCAACAATGACTTACCAACATTCTTGTGCTTAGCTTGGTTTCAATTTTACATTTGTGTGGTTGTTTAAGGTCTGCTTGCCCTCTGCCTCCACTTTACCCTATCAGTCTACGAGCTCCAGGAAATCAGGGTTTCTTTTTCTTCTCCTTACCATGTACTGCCCATGATTAGTGGTGGCTGATCTACAGCAACAAAGAATAAATATTCATTTCATGAAAGAATGAGTAATCTGAATCAATGCAAACTTTTCCTGAAAACATCGCCTTACTTCCCTCCCTCTGCCCTACCCATCTATCAAAAATTTCGAAGGAAAAGACTTCTGATATGTGTTTTAAAAATGTTTAAGTCCTACAGATGATACCATCTCCATTTTGATTACTAGCCTAAGAATTCCAAATTAATAAGTGGTAATTACTCACTGAAAGCATACTAAGAAAATAGTTGATAGGCTTAACACTGCAAATTCAGTTATACAGTGAAAATAAACATCAAAGTAAGAGATAAATGACAAGAAAAGGGAGGCACATCACAGAAATATGATCAAAAGCTGCAATTCCCAGGTAGCACTAACTCCGAACATATTTCTCAACAACCTCCCCGATTACAGCCCAGTGTAAAGACTGATGACGCTGAATCATTAAAGAGATATCCCGATTTATTAGTATTTACTTACTATGTCCACAGTACTCAGAGCCAAGTCGGTAAGATGGGGAAATCAACAGAAGTACAATAAATATTTGCTGATTTCCTTAATTAGCTAAATGAAGGAGAACACTACATGGTTTCTCACAAGCTTACAGTGTAGCTTAAAGACAAAATCACCATAAAAGAAAGTTAATTATTAAATTCTTTATTTAAGAATAATAGGTCAAATTAGGACAATAAAGCTTGAGAAAAGGTTTCAACACTGGAAGGTACAACTCTTGAATATCCAGAATAGTCTTCTGCCTTTCTTCTGGTTAACAAAAGCATGTAAATTAAATGATTTCTCGGCACAAATTACTTCTTCCCCTCCAAAGAAATTTATAATAATTCTAACTCTAAAAAAGTTACACACACTCTCAGCTGAATATGAATAGAAGGAACACAAACTTTAAAACCTTCAATGCAAATATTTTAATACACTGGCTTTAACCATTTTTTGTTTAATGCTAAACACAGGCTGGATTATGTGCTCTAGGAGTCAGGTAACAGAGATATGTCTTAAGAAGTCTGAAGTTCTTGAGCCTCTGTAAGGTAGCAGCTAATTTCAGAAACAGAATGCAAATACCACCAGGTCAGGGGAGGGTGCTCTCCACACAGTGGTCAAGACACTGCTTACGACACCTATAACTCATGTCTGAGTACCTAGATTCAAGTCCAAGCTCTGCTTCCAATTCCAGCTTCCTGTTAATGACAGCAAATCCCTGCCACACACAAAGGAGATCCACCTGACTTCTGGGCTCCTGGCTTGAGCTTGGCCCAGCCCCAGCTATTGGGGCATTTGGGTAATAACCAGCATATGGAAGTCTTTGCCTTCCTGTCTCCTGTCTCCTTCCTCCTCTACCTCTCTTTTTCTCTCTGCCTCTCCCTGCCCTTTCAAATAAAAACAAAAATCTTAGGGTACTGGTGCTGTGGCATAGAGGGTTAAGCCACCACATGCAATGCCAACATCTTATATTGGCGCTGGTTTGAGTCCTGGCTGCCCCACTTCCAATCCAGCTCCCGGCTACTGAGCCTGGGAAAGCAGCAAAAGATGACCCAAGTGCTTATGCCCCTGCCCCAACATGGGAGACCCTAAAGAAGCTCCTGGCTCCTGGCTTTGGCCTGGCTCAGCCCCAGCAGTTGCAGCCATTTGGGGAGCAAACCAACAGATGGAAGATTTCTCTCTCTCTCTGTATTTTGCCTTTCAAATAAAATATTTCTAAAAAATGAAAATTTTAAATAATTTTTTAAAAATCTACCAGGTGAATGGGAGTGTGTGAGAACTCACCTGGAGTGCAGCAGTGAAGGTGGACTTGACCTATTTCAAGATCTCTGCATGTATTCTACTATTCTGATATAGGCTGAGGAAAAGGTAGAATACTTTTAAAAGGCTATATTTTTTATTTTAAAGTGTAAATACATACACTTAAAGGCTAGATCTATCTTTATTTTATTTATTTATTTTTTTATTTTTTTTTGGACAGGTAGAGTGGACAGTGAGAGAGAGAGACAGAGAGAAAGGTCTTCCTTTGCCGTTGGTTCACCCTCCAATGGCTGCTGCGGCCGGTGCACCGCGCTGATCCGATGGCAGGAGCCAGGTGCTTTTCCTGGTCTCCCATGGGGTGCAGGGCCCAAGGACTTGGGCCATCCTCCACTGCACTCCCTGGCCACAACAGAGAGCTGGCCTGGAAGAGGGGCAACCGGGACAGAATCCAGCGCCCCGACCGGGACTAGAACCTGGTGTGCCGGCGCCGCAAGGCGGAGGATTAGCCTAGTGAGCCGCAGTGCCGGCCAATCTTTATTTTAAAAATTATTTTTATCTGAAAGAGTTACAGAGAGAGGGAGAGAAAGAGAGAGAGAGAGAGATCTTCCATTCAGTGGTTCATTCCCCAGATGCTTGCAATAGCTGAGTCTGGGCCAGGCCGAAGCCATGAGCTTCATCTGGGTCTCCCAAATGGGTAGCAGGGGCCCCAGGATCTTGGGCCACCTTCTGCTGCTTTTCTCAGGCCATTAGCAGGGAGCTGGACAGGAAGTGGAGCAGCCAGCGCCCATATGGGATGCCAACATCATAGGCAGCAGTTTTACCTGCTACACCACGACGCTGCCCCTAAACACATCTTTAGTCCACATTTTAGTGTTCCTATGTTCAATGCAATATGCTTTCTTACTAATCAACAATTGGATCAACCCCCTCACTGATAACTGAAGAACAAGAAGAGAAGGGAACTCAAGCCTGGGTAGAACACCATAATGAAAACCACAGCCAGCCAAAGGTCAGTAGATGAGACAGCTCTGGACAAACCTCCTATTCTAGAGCTGCATAAATAAATCTCCTACCTTAGAAGCTCCACGTTTGAAATGATTTTGAGTGGCGCATCTCCTCTATATGCCTGGAACTCACACTACCTGATAAATTAATTAACATGCCTTGCATCTAGTAGACAATTTGCCTAATATTACTAATTTTATTCACCCATAACCTTCTTACATCCTGAACAGATTAATCTATATTATTTCAAAAATAAATTTAAAATGACATATCAGGAATCTTGATTTAGAACATAGCTCTGATATTATTACTTTAAATTTATTGGTATATTCATATTTTTGCACTTTCAACATAAAATTGTTGGCTTAGATAAAATAATGTTCATCTCAAAACAACCCATAAAAAGATTAATTTTTAAAATGAACAATTTAAAATATTTCTCAAGTAAATAAAAATCAATACAAATCCAGTAACAGTGAAAATATCACACTATTCCCCACAGGATTTCAAAACAAAATAAATGCTGATAGTTTATATTCAGTTAGTCTTTACCTCTATTCCTAGGCAAATATTCTCTTTAAAGACTAATGCTGTAACTATTTCTTGTAAAGACATTTAATTCACTGTTATTTCATATTTATTTTAGGTTATTGTTTATTATACTTTTTTATAACTTTCTAAAATTTTAGGTTAAAAATCATTAAAATACTATACAAAATATCGTTAACTTTTAAAATGTTATTTTTAAACATTTACTTATTTATTTATTTGAAGGCAGAATTACAGACAGTGAGGAAGGGATGGCAAAAGAGAGATCTTCCATCTGCTGAGTCACATCCCAAATGGACACAACAGCCTGGGCTGTACCAGGCCCAAACCAGGAGCCAGGAACTCAGTACAAGTGTTCGACCTGACAGAGCCCAAGCACTTAGACCATCTTCTGCTATTTTCTCGAGCTCTTCGGTAGGGAGGTAGATGAAAAGCAGAGCAGCCAGGATTTGAACTGGCACTCATATGGGATGCCAGCATAGCAAGCAGCAGCTTAACCACCTACACCACAACACCAGCCCCAAAAATGTTATTATTTCTTACATTAAGTAGCTGACTACACTGAAGGCTTTTTTTTTTTTTAGTCTCATTGTACTTTGTTTCTCATCTCAAAGTTATTTTGTTTTTTACACAATGACATCAGTAAAAAAAAATGAATAGTTGTAAAAGATTCAGAAAGTCAAAAGAAAAAAATACATATGATTCCAGCACATTAGAAAACTATGGTATTTGGCATATTTTCTCTAGGGCTTTCCCTGCTTTTTTACATGTATATCTAGATTATACTATAAGTGTTTTTGCATTCATTTTCAATAAGCATTTTCCATTGTAAACACTTTAATGTTATACTTAGTTTTTTATGGGTAAAAAGCAATTTTCAAATTTCAGGAGATATATGCAGTTCATTATTGTATCAAATGTTAAAACTTTAAGGCAAGGATTAATCCTCATCACCTTTGAGAATTTCTGTTAAAGAGGTTAACTGATACCACACTTAATTATTCAAATTATTTTGCCCAGCTGCTTAATCAAGAGTAGTATCACTCTAAGAAATCAATTTTCAATTCATGTCTTTACCTAACTGGTCCTAACTGCTTCAACCTGTATAAAAACTGACTGCCTAAGCATATGCAAAAGGAATACAACATTCAGCTTTACTAGGGTTGCAAAGATACGGACAGCTAATCAATGTCCTGCAAATACTCTTCTATTTTGGCAACAGCCCAAAAAAGGTTAACTTATAGAAAACCCAGCCTAATATAATAAAATAATTCCTCATAATTAGGCAATATAATTTTTCTTTTCAGGCAAAATATATAAATACCACGTATCACTTTAAAAAGCCTTGTTATAGCCTATAAAATAACCAAAAGTAGATGATACACACCCTTTAGAAAACATTTTCCTTTTCAGGTTTATGAAAAGAAATCAACATATGTAGCATCAATAGGTTTGATTAACAAATGTCACTCATGTAGGCATGATTATCTCATCAATGGCCAGATATAGATATATAACTACCATGATAGCTGAATAACCTATAAATTATATTGCAAGTTGTAAGCCCCCATCCACTACTAAAACATGCCCTGTAATATATGGCGACTCTAAAAGAAATACAATCGCATGTGCCACCTCAATAGTTTCTCCAAACCTCCCAAGAGGAATATTTTTCTTTAAATGCTCTTCTTTCAAGTCTTTCGTCATATCTGTGCGAACAAATCCTAAAAGAGAAATGGTTATTTAGTTGAAAAGAAACTGACACATCTGCTCAATTTAAAAATGAAAATAAACTTGCCCCTGAAAATGTGAGTGTATCAATAGACCTTGTTTAGGAAATACAGTTTTGTTAGCAATCAAGTAAATAAGTCTATAATTATATCCATTTTAACTCACTGAACATTTACCGAATACTGGCCCAAATCCAAGCAAAATGTAGGTGGATGGATACAAACATGAATAAAACTAAATTCCATTCCTTAGGGAACTCATAATTTATGAACCAAACAGTCACTTGCACACCCAGTCATGAGACAACCAAGTCTGGTGAACAGCCGAACAGGGATATACACAAAATACCACAGAATTCAGTAACTTTCCTTGGGTGAGTATGTAAGAGTGAGAAGCAGTGTCAAGGCAGGCAGACAATCACATGAACTGATCTGGCAATTGTGACAAAAATTCGATCCACTTGCTACAGCTAAGTTAGTTAACAATTAGAAAGACTAGTATTTCCAAACCATAGAATAAACAACTTCATGGCCCTGTCAAATTCTGATTCAAGTATACACAGAAAATTCAGAATTTAATAAGGTTTTGGTGTATACAATAGAGCTTGCAGACAACATGTGCTGAAGTTGTATAGTTTGAAAAGCCACATAAAATTATGCAAACAATTCTAAATAATATAGATATATGCCAGGAAGAACTATAGTTTTATATGAAAATCTCCTAATTTGTATCTGAGACATATAAATACATATATTACTAATAAAATATTTAACCCATATAACCAGTATTCTGTACACTATTCAATTATCTTTTCAAATAAAGAAAATGGGACCGCCATAGTTGTATAGCGGGTGAAGTCACTACCTGCAACACTGGCATCCCATATGGGCTTCTCCACTTTCAATCCAGCCCCCTGCTAGTGGAATAGGAAAAGCAGCAGAAGATGGCCCAAGTATTTGGGCCTCTACCACCTATGTGGTAGATCTAGATGAAGCTCCTGGCTTCCGGCTTCAGCCTTGCCCACCTCTGGCAGTTGTGGTCATTTGAGGAGTAAACTAGCAGATGGAAGACCTCTCTCTCTACCTCTCTTTCAAATAAAATAATTTTTTTTTAAATTTTTTACAGGCAGAGTGGACAGTGAGAGAGAGAGACAGAGAAAAAGGTCTTCCTTTGCATTGCTTCACCCTCCAATGGCCGCCACGGCCGGCGCACCGCGCTGATCCAAAGCCAGGAGCCAGGTGCTTCTCCTGGTCTCTCATGTGGGTGCAGGACCCAAGGACTTGGGCCATCCTCCACTGCACTCCCTGGCCACAACAGAGAGCTGGCCTGGAAGAGGGGCAACCGGGACAGAATCCGGCACCCCGACCAGGACTAGAATCCGGTGTGCCGGCGCCGCAAGGTGGAGGATTAGCCTATTGAGCCGGCCGTCAAATAAAATAAATCTTTAAGAAGAAAAAAAAGCAAGCAAAAGTTTATCCCATGGAATAATTAGAAAAAGTTTTTAGTCAGTCCAAGGGGAAAACATTTGCCAAAGTGGTTAAGATGCCACTTGGGGGGCCAGCACCATGGCAAAGGTTAATCCTCCACCTGTGGCGCTGGCATCCGATATGGGTGCCGATTCTAGTCCCAGCTGCTCCTCTTCCAATCCAGCTCTCTGCTATGGCCTGGGAAAGCAGTGGAAGATGGCCCAAGTGGTTGGGCCCCTGCATCCACATGGCAGACCAGGAAGAAGAACCTGGCTCCTGGCTTCAGATGGGCACAGCTCTGGCCGTTGCAGCCATTTGGGGAGTGAACCAAGGGAAGGAAGACCTTTCTCTGTCTGTCTCTGTCTGTAACGCTACCTCTCAAATACATAAATAAAATCTTTAAAAAGAAAAAAAAGAGATGCCACTTGGAACACCCACATCCTATATCAGAGTACTGGGTTCAAATCCCTGCTCTGCACTCCATTCCAGTTTCATGCACACCCAGGAAGGGAGCAGGTAATGGAGCAAGTGGTTGGATCACAGCCTCCCACTTGACAGGCTCAGACTGAATTCTTGGCTTCTGCCTGGTCCGGCTCAGCCCTTGCAGGTATCTGAAAGGTGAGCCATGGGATGGAAGATCTCTTTCTGCCTCTCTCTGCCTTTCAAATAAATAAGTAAAAATCTTTTTAAAAACATTAAGGTCATGAAAAATAGATGGACTACAAGTTAAGACATGATACATGAAGTTTAATGTGCAATCTCAAAAATATAATTTGCAAATTAGATTATATTACAACTAAATCAATTATAAGTCCAACTATAAATCAACTTAAATGCTCTGTCATTTGAAGTACTTGACAGATGTGAACTACACACTGAATTAAGAATTAACATTAGGGGGTGAGCATTTGGCACAAGGGTTAAGACATTTGCATCCTACATCAGAGTGCCCAGACTCCAGCCCAGCTCCACTCCTGACTCCACTTCCCTGCTAATGCACACCCAATGAGGCAGCAGATGATGGCTCCAGTTCATAGGTCCCTGCCACCCATGCGGGAGACAAGGACTGAGTTCCCAGCTCTCTGCTTCAGCCTGGTTCAGCCCTAGCTGCTGCAGACATTTGAGGTGGAAAAATTTAACTTTTCTTTATCTTAGGTTATCAACTTAGAAATATTTTAAAGTTTTCTTAAAAGTCTTATGGAGCCAGCGCCGAGGCTCACTAGGCTAATCCTCCACCTTGCGGCTCTGGCACACCGGGTTCTAGTCCCGGTCCGGGCGCCAGATTCTGTCCCGGTTGCCCCTCTTCCAGGCCAGCTCTCTGTTGTGGCCAGGGAGTGCAGTGGAGGATGGCCCAAGTGCTTGGGCCCTGCACCCCATGGGAGACCAGGATAAGTACCTGGCTCCTGCCCTCAGATCAGCGCGGTGCGTCGGCTGCAGTGGCCATTGGAGGGTGAACCAACGGCAAAAGAAGACCTTTCTCTCTGTCTCTCTTTCTCACTGTCCACTCTGCCTGTCAAAACAAAACAAAACAAAAAAAAAAAGTCTTATGGAAATAATCAGAGTTTTCTATGACAGTTATGGTTTTATCAGAAAAACTGGAAGTAAGCTGAAGGTCTTTCAATAAGCAATTGGTTAATTAAGTCAAGATAAATTTATTTAAAATATGCAGATATTTTAAAAGATGCTATAGATGGGGCCGGCACTGTGGTGTAGCAGGTGAAGCTGCCACCTGCAGTGCCGGTATCCCATATGGGCACCAGTTCATATCCCAGCTGCTCCACTTCCAATCCAGCTCTCTGCTGTGGCCTGGGAAAGCAGTGGAAGATGGCCCAAGTCCCTGGGCCCCTGCATCCACATGGGAGACCTGGAAGAGGCTCCTGGCTCCTGGCTTCGAATTGGCACAGCTCCAGCCGTTGCAGTCATCTGTGGAGTAAACCAGTAGATGGAAGACCTCTCTCTCTCTTTGCCTCTCTGTTATTCTGACTTTCAAGTAAACAAAATCTTAAAAAATAAGATTCTATAGATGCTATATTTAAATGAATGAAAATTATATAAAAAGGTTACAAATGATTTCAGTTATACCACTACTAAAAACAAAATGTATACTAATGACTGAAAATATATCAAAATAATAATATTTTGTAAACAGAATTACAGGTGATTTAGTGAACAGAATTACAAGTGATTTTTATTTTCTTCTTTGTATGTTCATATTGTTTCTAAACATTTACAACAGATATATATTAACTTTATATGCAGATAAGAAGTTATTGAAAAAACGCACAGTTCTAACTTCAGATGGTCTGTAATGAGGACCTGGGATAACAAACTAATCTTGTGTTATTTGTGTGTTTCACTGTGAAGCTATATTGTGAAATACTATCTACTCTGCTGTAAAATCTTACCATGTTCATTTTAAAAGTCAGCAACATTTCCTTTCATCCTTAAGAATAATGAGATGGCCAGAAGGAATTCAAGATAAAAGCAGCAGCAGCTGACACAAGACAGTGAGACCCAGCCTCTGCAGAATTTCAAGTGAACTGTAACTCAAACTTAATTACACCAAAGAGCCATCATCAATAGGCAACCCAAACATCCTAAGACTGCTCTCACGCAGGTTCATGACTGCCAAAGTTTGCTGTCTCTTGACACACTTATTTTCAAAGGTGCCTCAGAGTACCCCAGGAAGGAAACTCACCTCACATTTGTTATAAAAGTTGAATGAATTAAAATTATGAATGCAATACTTAATTCATGGTATCTTCTCAAAGAATTCATAACACAATTATCAATTATTCCAAGGTATTTTTTAATTCTAGCAAACTGCCATAAAATACTTCTAACTCCACAAACTCTCAAAAGAAAAATTAATGTTCCATTTTAATCTAAGAAAAATGAACTACAGTAGAAACAGTTTGCAAGAAACATCTTGTGACTATGGCTTAGCAAATGCTAGGCTTGACTTATAAGTGACTCTGGTGGAGTTTTTTCCAAAGGCAGCATTTAGTGGTAAAAAGATGAGTAGATTAAGACACATTGAACTAAATTCTATTCCTGACTCAGTAGTACTATTAAAACTATAGATAGTTATGTACGATCTAAAATAGTATGGCTGTTTTGATATCATAAAATGAAGGAACTACATTGAAAATGACAGATCAACAACACTACAATTCAAAAAAGTAAGGCTCATTAAGTAGTCTTCATGGCCTCCTAACTTCACTTGAAGTTTAGTGGGTTTCCCTAAAAGAACCCTTGGTTCAGAGGCCGGTGCTGTGACGTTTTGGATAAAGCCACCACCTGCAGTGCCAGCATCCCATATGGGCACCGGTTCTAGTTCTGGCTGTTCCACTTCCAAACCAGCTCTCTGTTATGGCCTGAGAAAGCAGTAGAGCACGGCCCAAGTCCTTGGGCCCCTGCACCCACGTGGGAGACCTGGAGGAAGCACCTGGCTTCAGATCAGCCCAGCTCCAGCTGTTGCAGCCATCTGGGGAGTGCACTATCAGATGGAAGACTGACCTCCCCACCCCCTCTGCAACTCTGCCTTTCAAATAAATAAATATATCTCTTTAAAAAAATGTACCCTTGGTTCATACACGGTAGGTGTGTAGATAGAATATCTCCAATCCAAACAGTAGTGCTGCTAATCTGAGTTTTAATCCAGATTGTGCTAAAAGGAATTGATTTGTCCTTCTGGATAGACACTAGTTCTGATGTGTTGCCCCCTTGGAAACAAAGGTAATGCCATTAGAAGGGCTTTTCACCCTGAACAAGGCATAGAAGACAAACCCGAGACAAGAAGACTTAGGCAGTGAGAAAAGTTCAAGAACAATCCTAATGTGATGGAAAAGTGACCTTTGACACAGAGAAACAGGTTATGAAACCAAAAACAATCAAAGAAGCCATATTATAAAGCGGATAAAAGCCAAAACCTTCAAGATTTTTAAAGGATCCTGTTAAATATTACAGCCTGGGTTCATATCTGCTATGGCCTGGTTCCGTGTCAGGCCAGATTTTACAAGAGAGGAGCAATGTCTTCTGAGTCCAACACGATTACAAGGAGTCCAGAGCTGGAATTATGATGTTCAGCCACTCACTTCACATGGAGATTCTCCTTCCACCACTCGGGCGTGGAAGGTAAGGACGTTATTTCATTAGAAGAAGCTTGACACAGCTTCTCCCAGACTTACAAAGGGATACTTAGACAATCATCATCGGACACCTGCCAGCCATCACAAAACTCTACAACAAAAACCTAAAAGTCAATCAAGTGAGAGAGGCCAGGTTAAAAGAAAGGATGGGGCCAGTGCTGTGGCACAGAGGGTTAAAACCCTGACCTGAGGCAACAGCGCCAGTTCAGGTCCCGGCTGCTCCTCTTCTGATCCAGCTCTCTGCAGTGGCCTGGGAAAGGAGTAAAAGATGGCCCCTGCACCCATGTGGGAGACCCAGAGGAAGCTCCTGGCTACTGACTTCAGATCAGCTCAGTTCTGCCGTTGTGGCCATCTGGGGAATGAACCAGCAGATGGAAGACCTCTCTCTCTACCTTTCTCTGTAACTCTTTCATATAAATAAAAAAATAAATCTCAAAAAAAAAAAAAAAAAAGGAAAGGATGAACTTATCAATACTGGTTTTGTCTCTTTGGTTTTCATGTTTGATATGGAGATATGGAGCACATGAACATGTCCAAAGAGCCTTTCTCTCACTATTTGTAGTTTTTTCTTAATTAACAGACTTTATTTTTAAAGTAATTTTAGGTTTATAAAAAAGTTGAGCAGAAAGCAGAGTCCCCCCTTGTCCCACACACCCTCCATTCTCCTCTATTATTCATATTCATCTTAGTTTGGTACATACGTTACAACTGATGAACCAGTACTGAGTAAAGTCCATAAAGTCAAGTCTACCTTAGGGTTCACCCTTTAACTTGCTGGGTTCCATGGGTTTGAACAAACGTATAATGTCATGTATCCATCATTGCAGTAGCATATAGAATAGTCCTATTGCCCTAGTCTGTTTTTAGCTTTTTAAAACTCATATATGTCTTTAGTATTCACATAAAAATGTGAAACGAGTCCCTAATGACATAATACTGAGTTCTATGTCATTTTATCTAAAGCTCATGAACCACATGACCCTCAATTTATAAATACCACGGCACTTAAAAGTTGATTTAAAAGATAAATTTGGGTACAGAAAGTCTTTGAAATCTATAAATAGTGTATTCGTCATATGCACTGTCCAAGAACTTCTTGAAGATTCCTTGTATGGTACCAACCCAGGGCACTACATTGGTATTTTGAGTTCCCTACGACATATGATGGACCAGAGGGGAAATATTAGCAGTTCTTAAACATCCCTCATACCCATATTTGTGCTTATATTGCTTTCCAGTTTGTACTCTCACTCCTTGGTCCCAAAGGACTCTTTCCCCCAACATTCTTTAACGTTTTTATAAAGTTCTGGAAATTTTTCTCTACTTTACAATGCCTCCCAAGGTAGGCTATAAAAATTATAAACTACCAGTAGGTGCCACTGTCCAACAAACAATGTTTGTACATCACTTGGGCAGTTAGAGGTTCCCAATTGGCTATAAAGCTATCACTCCTTAAATCAGTAAAAAGATAACTGAAATGACATGCATTCAACCAACTTAGAACCAAGATATTTCTACTTTAGTTGCATATACATGACTGAAAAACTCAGTACACTTTTTAAAAATATATGAACTCTTTAGGAACAGAGATACTCTACTCTGGCTCATAAAAATACATGGCTCATGTTCAATGAGAATTTGTATCTGATAACTCTAAAGGAAATGTACTTTTTTTAGCCACCTCTGACCAGCCATATAGTATAAATAAATAGTAACATATTGTTCCCAAATTACTGGGTTCCTATTTTAGTTTTCAACATTTTTATAATACCACTGCATTTGAGCCTATCACCAGTATTAACAATTGTGAGATGCAGCACTATTGGATATATCTAGCAACTTAGATGTCCATTCTCTAGTGTAAGTTTCATGGATCTAGAAATAAATAACTAAAATAACTCTAGACATTTTTCTAAGGGAGAAGAAATAAGGCTGTTGCCCAAAACTAGATCAACATTTTAACCAGAACAAATTTGCATGTTTTATGTTCGTGGAGGGAAGCGAAGAGAGAAATCAACTTCGTGCTAAACTGCACGTAGGAACACCTAGAGAACGTCTGCTGCCAAGTAGATGCCAAGCTTATGCAAGCATCTGTCAACAAGACTTCCTCCAAGTGGCAAACAAAAACCCCTCCAACTGAAAAAAGGGGGAGGGCCCAAACACATAAGGTCCCGCACAGCAATAAATGCAGTGCCTCACCATATATCAAAACTAAGGTGCACATAACTTTCGAGCACTGGCGGTTCCATCCTCGGGACTGCACACATGCATATGCCAATGTGTAAAATAATCCATATATAATTACTGTCATATCATCACAAGTTGTATCATAATAAATTATAAACAATCTAAATACCCATTAAGAGGCATCAAATTAAGTAAACTGACCCAGCTCCAAAACAGATAATACTATCTCAGCCATTAAAAGTGATACAGGGGGCCAGCGCTGTGGCATAGCAGGTAAAGCTGATGCCTGCAGTGCCAGCATCCCATATGGGTGCCGGTTCATGTCCCAGCTGCTCCACTTCTGATTCTGCTCTCTGCTATGGCCTGGGAAAGCAGTGGAAGATGGCCCAAGTCCTTGAGCCCCTGTACCCACATGGGAGATCCCCAAGAAGCTCTTGGCTCCTGGCTTTCGATCGGCACAGCTCCAGCGTTGCAGCCAATTGGGGAGTGAACCAGTGGATGGAAGACCTCTCTCTCTGCCTCTCCTCTCTTTGTGTAACTCTTTTAAATAAATAAATTAAAAAAAAAAAGTGATACAGAAGTTAAAGACATCAAATATTTTGTGATCCCACATATATACAATGTCCTAAATAGGCAAATCGATAGAGACAGAACGTAACTTGCTATTTGGCAGAACTTGGGGAGACTGGAGGGAAATGGAAGTGAATGGAAATGGGTTCAGGGATTTCTTTTAGGATAACAAAGATATTTTTAAATTTACTGTTGGGACAGACATTTTGCCTAACAATTAAGATATCATTTAGGATGCCTGCATCCTCTAACAGAGCATTTGGGTGTGGAATACCAACTCCACTAATTCCAGCTTCCTGCTAACATGCACCCTGGGTGGCAGCAGACAAGGACTCAAGTATTTGGTTACCTGCCACCCTCCCCCTGGGGAGACCTGGACTGACTTTCCAGTTCCAGGGCATTTGGGAAGTAAATCAGCAAATGGAAGGTGTCTCTCTCTGGCTCTCAAAGATACATACATATATACTTTACTGTGATGAACAATTCTGTAACTGTATTAAAAACACTGAATTATACACTTTGAGTAAACAGTATGTATGTTAATTATAGTTCCACAAAGTTGTTATTTTAATTATTTTATTTGAAAGGCAGAGGGACAGAAATCTTCCATCTATTGGTTCACTCCCCAAATGTCCATAACAGCCAGGGTCAGACTAGGTCTAAGCCAGGTGCCAGGAACTCAATCTAGGTTTTCCAAGCTTCAGAGACTGAAGTACTTAAGCTATCATCTGCTGCTTCCCAGGTTGTAAATTAGCAGGAAGCTAGATCTGAAGCAGAAGAGGTAGGACTTGAACCAGGCACACTGATATGCAATGTGGGTGTCCCAACTAGCAACTTAACCACTGTGCTAAATGCCCTTCTCCAATGTTATTTTTAAAAATGAAATAGCTCTGAGCCGGCGCCGTGGCTCAATAGGCTAATCCTCCACCTTGCGGCGCCGGCAAACCGGGTTCTAGTCCCGGTTGGGGCGCCGGATTCTGTCCCGGTTGCCCCTCTTCCAGGCCAGCTCTCTGCTATGGCCAGGGAGTGCAGTGGAGGATGGCCCAGGTGCTTGGGCCCTGCACCCCATGGGAGACCAGGAAAAGCACCTGGCTCCTGGCTCCTGCCAGGATCAGCGCGGTGCGCCGGCTGCAGCGGCGGCCATTGGAGGGTGAACCAGCGGCAAAAGGAAGACCTTTCTCTCTCTGTCTCTCTCTCTCACTGTCCACTCTGCCTGTCAAAAAAAAAAAAAAAAAAAAAAAAAAAGAAATAGCTCTAGAAGGAATAATATGGAATGATCTCCAAGATACATCATTCTATGAATAAAAATGAGGTATAGAGTATTATGATAGTCTAATAATGTGTAGTTCTTAAATATACTTTTATATATATATACATGCACACACACATACACACTTTATTGGCTACATATGATACAGACAATAAACTTGTTAATAATGGTTGCTTTTAAGGAAAGTAACCGGATGTCTAGAGAAGACTTCATGTTATGCCTTTGTGAAACTTTTGAATTCATATAATATGCATGATTTATTCAAAACATATATTTTAAAGGCAATAAATGTATTACTGGTTCAATTTATCAAACATTCTTTTTCTCATGTTCAATATTTTCTAGCCAGTAAGATTTATGACGAGAAGTTTAAAGTACAAGTCGAGGGGACGGCACTTTGGCGTAGTGGGCTAAGTGTCCACCTGCCATGCCAGCATCCCATATGGGTGCCAGATCGAGTTTCAGCTGCTTTATTTCCGATCCAGCTCTCTACTATGGACTGGAAAAGCAGCAGATGGCCCAGGTCCTTGGGCCCCTGCACCCACATGGAAGACCCAGAGGAAGCTCCTGGCTCCTGGCTTTGGATCAGCCCAGTTCTGGCCATAGCAGCCATTTGAGGAGTGAACGAGTGGATGGAAGATCTTTCTGTCTCTCCCTCTATCTGTAACTCTGTCTTACAAATAAATAAACCTTAAAAAAAAAAAAAAAAGTACAAGTCGAGGGACCAGCGCTGTGGCACGGTGGGCTAAGCTTTCACCTGCAGTGCTGACATCCCATATGGTCGCCAGTTCGAGTCCCAGCTGCTACTTTTCAATCCAGCTCTCTGCTATGACCTTGGAAAGCAATGGAAGATGGCCCAAGTGCTTGGGCCCCTGCACCCACGTGGGAGGCCCAGAAGAAGCTCCTGGCTCCGGATCAGCCCATCTCCAGCTGTTGTGGCCATTTGGGTAGTGAACCAGAGGATGGTTCTCTCTCCGTCTCTCCCTCTGTAATTCTACCTCTCAAATAAATAAAATCTTTTAAAAAAATAATCAAGAATCCCTTATTCAATATGCTTAAGATCAGTAGTTTTTCAGATTTTGTAATATTTGTATACACTTATGAACAAAGCTAACCCCAAAATCTGAAATCCAAAATGCTCCAAATGCCAAAACTTTTTTTCTTGTTTTTAAAGATTTTTATTTATTGGAAATAAATAGATAAATAGATAAATAAATAGAGAGAGAGAGGTCTTCCATCCACTGGTTCACTCTCCAAATAACCACAACAGCCGGAGCTGAGCCAATCTGAAGCCAGGAGCCAGGAGCTTCTTCCAGGTCTCCCAGGTGGGTGCAGGGGCCCAAGGACTTGGGCCATCTTTTACTCCTTTCCCAGGCCATAGCAGAGAGCTGGATCAGAAGAGGAGCAGCCGGGACTAGAACTGGTGCCCATATGGGATGCCTGCATTTCAGGCTAGGGCTTTAACCCACTGCGTTACAGTGCCGACCCCCAAAACTTTTTTTAAAAAAGACTTATTATTTATTTGAAAGGCAGAGTAACAGAGAGGGAGAGGCAGAGAGAGCAGAGAGATCTTCCTTCCCCTGGTTCACTCTCCAAATGGCTGTAAAATGATCTCTAACATCCTCTCCTCAAGTCATTTCATAATTAGTGCAAAATTTAAAAGTATTTCATATATAACAGAAGGTACAAAGAATTTTTTTTTCTAGTCACCAGTTCATTACTTGATTCTGCACAATCATTTCTGAACTATTTTACACAGACGTCAATGATGACTACAAGCAATGGGCTGATTAATGGCTTCCTTCTCTATAAAACAAAAATCCTAATCAATAGAGCTTTTTAATAAATAAGTTTTCACTGACCTGGTGCAACTACATTCACTCTAATTTTCTTTCTTGCTACTTCTTTGGCAAGAGCACGTGAAAATCCAACTAATCCTCCTTTACTGGCACTGTAAACAGACTGGCCAGAATTGCCTTTTAAGCCAATAATACTTCCTGGGGGGAAAAAAAAGCAAATTCAAATCAATTAATAAGATTTTTTGGAAATTCACACAATATATAAAATCAAACCAAAAAACCTAAGACCCAAATTCTTTGCTAAAATTAGGAACTCTAGGGGCCATGCTATGGCATAGTAAGCTAAGCCTCTGCCTGCAGCACCAGCATCCCATATGGGTGACGAGTCGACTCCTGGCTGCTCCTCTTTTTATCCAGCTCTCTGCTTATGGCCTGGGAAAGTAATCAAAGATGGCCCAAGTGCTTGCAACTCTGTGCCTACATGGGAGACCTGAAAGAAGCTCTTGGCTTCAGATCAGCTCAGCTCAAGCTATTGCAGCCATCTGGGGAGTAAACCAGCAGATGGAAGACCTTTCTGTCTCTCCCTCCCTCTGTAATTCTGATTCTCAAATAAATAAATAAAATATTTTTTTAAAAAATTAGCAACTTTAATCATTGCCATTTGAGTAATAAGACTTAAAAGAATCCTAGTCTGCTCCAAACACTAACAGAAAATAAGATCTGGAAAAAAAAATGATATAAAATAAATGCCAGGGGGCTGGCGCTGTGACACAGCAGATTAACGCCCTGGCTTGAAGAGCCAGCATCCCATATGGGTGCTGGTTCGAGACCCAGCTGCTCCACTTCTGATCCAGCTCTCTGCTATAGCCTGGGAAAGCAGTAGAAGATGGCCCACGTCTTTGGGCCCCTGCACCTGTGTGGGAGACCTGGAAGAAGCTCCTGGCTCCAGATCAGCGTAGCTCCGGCCATTGCAGCCAACTGGAGAGTGAACCAGCTGATGAAAGACCTTTCTCTCTCTCTGCCTCTCCTCTCTCTGTGTAACTCTGACTTTCAAATAAATAAATAAATCTTTAAAAAATAAAATAAATGCCAGTCAAGGGGCTTACAAACCGACCCATTAAGTGAAAGAGACCCACTCTACTCTGAGGTTATACATGACTTGAATTCTGCAGTGTCATAAAAGGCTTCCTGGGGCCAGCAGGTTAACACCCTGGCCTGAAGCACTGGCATCCCACACGGGCACCAGTTCGAGACCTGGCTGCTCCACCTCCAATCCAGCTCTCTGCTATGGCCTGGGAAAGCAGTAGAAGATGGCCCACGTCTTTGGACCCCTGCACCTGTGTGGGAGACCCAGAAGAAGCTCCTGGCTCCTGGCTTTGGATCGGCGCAGCTCCGGCCGTTGCGGCCAATTAGGGAGTGAACCATCAGATGGAAGACCCCCCTCCCCGCCTCTCCTCTGTCTGTGTAACTCTGACTTTCAAATAAATAAATAAATAAATCTTTTAAAAAAGGCATCCTCGGCGCCATGGCTCAGTTGGTTAATCCTCTGCCTGCGGCACCAGCATCCCATATGGGCACCGGGTTCTAGTCCTGCACCCGTATGGAAGACCAGGAGGAAAGCACCTGGCTCCTCGCTTCAGATTGGCGCAGCACCGGCCATGGCAACCATTTGGGAAGTGAACCAACGGAAGGAAGACCTTTCTCTCTCTCACTGCCTAATGCTGTCAAGAAAAAAAAAAAAAAAAAAAAAAAAAAAGACATCCTGCAGAATGAAATGAATGCCAGAAACAAAGTCTGATGAATTTTATGATTCAACAACAATAAGCATTCACTTCCACCTTAAAAAAAGCAGTTCACTTGAAGGCAAGTCTCAGTAAATTTGAAGTACTGTTAATCTAAATTGATACAGCTTCAATGATAAACTTTCTGTAAAAGAACAATTTCATTACTTCCAGTGATGTATTATAACTTTTAGGGCCTACTAAAGATTTTTAAGTGACCTCCTTTAATGAGTATATAATAAATTATAACTCAAATATCAACCATATGTAAATAAATGCTTGCAAAACAGAAGTGAGGAGGTAATTTTCTGCACCAGTGACTTGTGCTTATGATACAAAAAGTAATCAAGAGCCTCATAAAAAATGTTTAAGAATTTTAGAAAAACATTCCATTTTTATTACAATCAAAAAGCCTAACATTAAAATATTTATATTATATATTATATACTGGTTAATTGCAAAGCGAGAAAACTGAGAAGCACAGAGACAAAAGACATCAGTCTGAGGAAATGCAGGCAAAGAAACAGGTATCTGCAAGAAAGAGTTTTTTTAAAAAAATGAAAGGAAAATTCAAGCACTAAAGAAAGGCCAAATAAGAAACTTTGGTTCATGCTGCAAACTGTTGCTCATCCTCTCAAAAAGTGGTAACTCCTGAAATACCAATGCCATTTCTAGCAGTGTTCAGTAATCTTTTTCTGTAATAAGATCCTCATGATTTATTTACACATTTTTTATTTACTTTCAGCATAATTGCATGTATTTGAAGAACTGATTTGGGTTTCTTAAATATACCTAGATTTGTAAACAAATACACTCTCTCATGTTACCAGGAACAGACACAGGTTTGTGTTTCAGCTTGTAAGAACCCAAGGTCATTATCTGGCTGTGTCAGAAGCCAAAGTTCAACTCATCCATTAATACCTTATTTTAAAAAAAATCTTTCTTTGTAATTCATGTTTATTTTCCTCTACTTAAAAGGCAGAGCAAGAGAAAGGGACAGACAGACAGACAAACATCTTCCACCAACTGGTTCACTCTCCAAATGCCTACAATAGCCAGGGCTGGGCCAGGCTGAAGCCAGGAGCCAAGAACTCCATGCAGGACTCTCACATGGGTGGCAGGGACCCAAGTACTTAAGCCATCACCTACTGCTTCCCAGGCACTTTAGCAGGGAGCTGGACGTGAAGAGGAGCAGGTGGGACTTGAACCAACATTCCAAAATGGGATGTGTACATGATAAGCAGTAGCTTAAGCCACTGCGCCACAATGCCTGCCCTATCCTTTACATTTTTAAAGCATAAATGTCAAAAATGTCCTAAAATCCTCTAAGTTCATTGGTATTCTTTTCTCATTTTCAAAACTGAAAACACCAAACTCTGGCTTGGAAAGCCATTCCTATAAAAAGAATACAGTCATTTCCTTTAATGGAGCAGCATTCCTCTTCTGTGGCCTTTATAAGGTATTATCACTTGAAAATAAAAAGCAGATGGTATGACGCTATTTTGAAATTAGCAAAGTAAGATTTCAGGTCATTGTGCATTTTAAGTTCTACAGTACATACGCCACGATTTATCTAACCCATGGGGCAGATAAACTGATGGCTAATGGCTATTTACAACCATTCTAAAAAACTGAAATAGTTTAACTTCCTTTAAGTCATTCTCACTAGCTTTATCAGTGACCCATGCAACTGCTGTAAACATTCATTAGCCCCTGTCTGTATTTTTTTAATTCCTTATAAATATTTGTACTATTATGGTTTCAAAGAAAAATTGAGATGTCCAATTCTTCTTGAAAAAACAAAACTGCTGGCAAAAGTGGGGCCACATTGATGCATAATAACAGTCTACTGGACCGGAGCAGTGTTGGCCTCTCCCATGCATATATCCTTCATACACTGAGCCTGGACACCTTTTTCTCATTTGTCATGTGGCTTGTATGGTCATTTTTCGAATACCTGATGGTGTCCTTCACTTAACATTTGCCTGACCTCTACAGGGATGTGAATCTGTGCTCCTGTTTTATTCATTAATCAGCTAGTTAAATCTTTTTCCATAAATAATACAAAGATAAATTCCATTTGTCTTTCTTACGTGAATAAATTCCAAGCTAATGGATTAAAACTTTATGGCACTGGTATAATCGGAAACTCAGAGATGAAACTCACCCACGTTGACAATGGACCCTCCCTGCTGCTGAATCATAGTCCTCATGGCAGCTCTGCATGTCAGCATGGACCCCAAGAGGTTGGTATGAAGCTGAGAGACCAGATCTTCAGTTTTTGTTCTCACTAAAAGACCATCCCTACACACACACACACACACACGAAAAAAAGGCATGTAAGTAAGATGCAAAAAAAAAAAAAAAAAAAGAAACTGAGACATAACATTCTGACCAAAAACAGCCTAAGATCTGCTTCGTATCTTAACTTGAACACCAATAGGGTCCCACTTTGAATTTCACTTGCAAGGCTCTTAAGTTAACAGCTGATGAGCCAGAAAGGATCCATTAAAAAATTTAAAAAATTAAAAATTTTTTGTAAAAAGGATCCATGCAGAAGGCAGATTTCTACCCCCTTCAGCTATAGAAGCAAATACTTTTTTTTTTTTTAAGATTTATTTATTTATTTGAAAGTCAGAGATACACAGAGAGGAGAGGCAGAGAGAGAGAGAGAGAGGTCTTCCATCCACTGGTTCACTCCCCAGTTGGCTGCAACAGCTGTAGCTGCGCTGATCCAAAGCCAGAAGCCAGGAGCCAGGAGCTTCTTCCGGGTCTCCCACGCGGGTGCAGGGGCCCAAGGACTTGGACCATCCTCTACTGCCTTCCCAGGCCATAGCAGAGAGCTGGATCGGAAGTGGAGCAACCGGGACTAGAATCTGCACCCATATGGGGTACTGGCGCTTCAGGCCAGGGCGTTAACCCGCTGCACCACAGCGCTGGCCTCACAAATAATTCTAACTGCTGAAAGTATACTATGTAAACAAACAAGTTTAGCCTGAGCAACTGCCATACTGCACCTTGTTTAGCAAGAAAATTAGTATTATCCTAAATATTTTCTCCTAGATTTATCATTAAAAAAAAATACTGACTCCATTAGTATTAGGTTCATGAACTGGCGAAACTTAATAGGCTGGCGCCGCAGCTCACTAGGCTAATCCTCCACCTATAGCACCAGCACCCCAGGTTCTAGTCCTGTTTGGGGCACCGGATTCTGTCCCAGTTGCTCCTCTTCCAGTCCAGCTCTCTGCTGTGGCCCGGGAAGGCAGTGGAGAATGGCCCATGTGCTTGGGCCTTGCACCTACATGGGAGACCAGGAGGAAGCACCTGGCTCCTGGCTTCGGATCGACGCAGCACGCTGGCCATTTGCGGGGTGAACCAAGAGAAAAAGGAAGACCGTTCTAACTCTGCCTGTCCAAAAAAAATAAATAAATAATAATAGACACAGAACTCAGAATGGTGGCTACCCATAGGAAGTATTAACTGAGAAGTTAGGAGAGCCTTATCAAGTGCTGGGAAAGTCCTACTGCTCATATGGGTGGTGACTACAATGCTAAAATTGACCAAACTTATTTGACACTTATTATATATCTCAGTTATTGACAAAGATCATGAATTCACCAAGTTTTAAAATGCATAGTCTTGGGGCTGTCTCTGTGGCATAGCAGTTAAGACCACTGCCTACAGCACCGCCATCTCATGTGGGCGCTGGTTTGAGTCTTGGATGCTCTTTCAATCCAGCTCCCTACTAATGCACCTGGGAAAGCAGAAGATGGCCCAAGTACTTGGGCCCCTACACCCACATCGGAGACCAGAAGCAGCTCCTGGCTTCAGCCTGGTCCAGCCCTGGTCATTGCAGCTATTTGGGGAGTGAACCCTCAGATTCTCTCTCTCTGTGTCTCCCCTCTATCTCTGAAACTCTGCCTTTCAAATAGATTAATTTTTTTAAAATGCCTAGTTTTTCTTTCAGTTGTACATAAAACATAACTGCATTAAAATGCATACTTTCTTTCAATTAGAAGTGTAACATAATTGATGTGTAAGCATATACTAAGCAAAGACCTATCTGGAAAAAAAAAAAGACATTAGAAAGTTACTGAAATTTATGACCCACCTGTTAATACCAGCTGCATTTACCAGGAAATTCACTTGACCTAAGTGTTTCTCCATCTCTTCAAATGTATGTTGAACATCATGTTCTTTAGCCACATCACAGCTGAGTGCCAAATGATCTCCTACACAATGGGTCAGAATTACAAACAAATTATACCTTCGTTTTCACATTTACTCCATACGTTTGTTAAACATCATCTGTATGGCAGACTTGTGCTAAACCAAGAGGTAAGAGTTCAGCATGTGATGAGCTCCCGCTCTCAGACTCACCTACAGAAGCTGAGCTGAGGGTAGTGGGGAACAAGAAATAAAGTATTACTGCAGGAAGTTCATTTGAAAACTGCTTCTAATCAACTAAAGTGGGGGAGACCTTTTTCAGTTCATAATGCTTTGTAAAATACATCTAGTAATATTTATGGTTTTAACAATGAACTCACACTACCCAATTCAGCAATTTTCTGGTCCTGGACTTTATATTGTTTTTGAAATCCATGTCTAAGAGTGTTGGGATTTTTTGTTTGGTTGCTGTCTTGTCCTGAGCGTGAACTCCACAGTGTCTCACCGTTTTTTAACTGCTACAAATCCACAATGGCACATTTAATGACCATTATGCCAGCCTAACCATTAAAAGAGGAGACGGCAAATAGTTGTTAAAAAATTAAAAGCAATTGTTAACTCTCAAAAATGTCCACTTTTCAAAATGTTCAAATGCCAAAAGCATGACATTTGAAAGCAAAACAAAACATTCCCATTTAATAACAGAGGTGCTCCTGGACTTATGGTGTGGTCCCATCTGGATAAACTGAAAATATTCTGAACTGAAAATGTACCTAATGTACCCAACCTGCTGAATATCATAGCTTATTGACTCTGTGTGGTACAGTTTTTTACCCTCGTCATCCCACAGCTGACTGGGAAGTGACAGTAACTGCCAATGAAGAGTACCATACCACTGACCACTAGCCTAGAAAAAGTTCAAAATCCAAAATTTGAAGGAGGGATTCCACGGGATGTCTGTTGCTTCCTCACCATTTTAAATCTTAAAAAAAAAAAAAAAAGGTTAATAGGGGACTATCTGTACTCTAAGATGTTGGATCGGGGGGCTGGTGTTGCGGAGCAGCAGGTAAAGCCACCACCTGCTATGCCAGCATCCCAAAAGGCACCGGTTCAAGTCCTGGCTGCTCCACTTCCAATCCAGCTCCCTGCTAATGGCCCTTGAAAACAGCCAAGGCAGGCCGCGGTACTTGGATCATTGCAACTATATGGCTTCCACCTGGCCCAGCCCTAACGATTGCCACAATTTGGGGAGTGAACCAACAAATCAAAGATCTGTCTCTCATTCTCTCTTTAATTCTGCCTTTTAAGTAAATAAGTAAACCTTAAAAATATAATAAGATGTAGAATTTTTCAAACTGCCAATTTTCTGCCTGAACTTGCCATATGTGGATCCTAACACTACACCCTCAGGCCTTTGGAAACAGTAAGTCACTTGAGAAATCACATTCTCTAGGTAAAAATCAAACACAGCACACATAATTCAAAGCATCACTTTAGGCTTTCACATAAAGACTTATTGGGCTCACAGCCACCCTTGAACGCTCAGCCAGATTATTAACCTTGTCCGCCGCACATGGATGTCCTGGGGTGACTAGTAAAAAGCTCTACTTTCTCTCTCTTGTCAGAATTGCAATGAACATGAGCTGCAAGAAGCATTCATTGAAATGGGCCATAAAATCAACAACGTTATTTTAAACCTAGGAGCCAGCAGCAGGGACTCTGGCACAGCCGCACCTTGCGTCAGTGGCATCCCACATGGGAGTGCCAATTTGAGCCCCAACCGCTCTGCGCATCTGCCTGAGATACAGCAGGTGAGGGGCCGAGGACCTGGACCCCCCCCCCCACCAACCTGGGGAGACCCGGATGCAGCTCTGGCTCCGGGCTTTCACCCGGCCCAGTTCCTGTTACAGGCACTTGGGGAGTGAACCCGCAGATAGGTTACTCTGCCTTTCAGATAAACAAATAAACCTTTTAAAAAATAAAACAGCCACCAAAATACATCCCGACCTCTATTCTCCCCAGTGTCTCCCTGCCAGTAAAAGCCGTTTGCTTCTGTCCATTACAGTACCTAAAGAAATAGCATCATCTTAGTATCTTTCTAATACCCAACGTCTCCCACTACCAAGACCGCAATTCGCCGAACCAGACTGATTCACTGTTAATAAGCAGAAAAAGGTTTAAGTTTGGATGCAATACAAGAATCCGGCCAAATTTCGATTGTCCCACTGACCCAAACAATGTTATCACTCATCAAAGTTTGCTTAGGGATGTAGGCAAGCCAGCCAGGCCTATCTCAAAACCGGCTGGGACTCAAAAGGGGTTTCTCTTTGAAACACAGCTTTGTAGGTTCGCACAAGAGCACAAACTGCCCTCAGCAGAAAGCAAGCGAGCAGTCCACACCTGGCCCGCCCACCTTTCCTGCTGGAACGGCGCCCGCCCAGCGCCCGGGAGCCAGTCCTACCAGACTCCTACCAGACGCCAAAACAAAGCCGCTTCTCACGGTTAACACGAGCCGCAGTGCTTAGTAGCGGGACTCTACAAAGACTGCAACGTCTCAAAGAAATACCCAAGTGCTCAGTCCTGGGCGGCCGGCAGCGGGCATTCTGAGAGGTACCGCGAGGCAGGCAGGGGCCGCCCAAGCCGCCCTCGGGCCAGGGGAGCACCTGCCGCACGCGGCTGACTCGCTACACCTGCGAGCGACCACCGCCAGACTCGCTCGCTTCAGGACTCCAGTCGGGTACCTACCGCCGAGCTCGGCGGCGGCGGCCTTAGCCGCTTCCAGATTTCTGGCGATGAGAGCCAGTCGGTAGCCCTTAGGGGCCATTAACTGGGCCACCGCCCTGCCAATGCCCCGCGAGCCCCCAAAAATCGCACAGACTTTGTTCATCTTGGACCCGGCAGTCGCAAACTCGGAGGAGAGAAGAGAGCTACAAGCCTGGCCCCTCTCAAGTTCCCTCGGGCTTTTAAACAACCGCGGCTCCAGAAAATTTAGAAAGGTCAAGTCGCTACAAGAAGACCCTTCTCCACGCCTACAGCCTGCCTGTCTCCAACGACCCAGGAAGCTGCGGACAAGCGCTTAACAACACGGCCAAAGCACGCTCACGTGGACACGCACTGACTCCCAGGCGTCAGCGCGCCGACGTCAGCACGCACGGACTCCCGGGGCTGTCCTGGAGGACGCGACCTGAGAGCCCGACCCACAAAGGACGATCCCGAAAGGCGGTGCCTCGCTGCATGCTGGGACTTGAAGTCTTGACGCGAGAAGCCCAGAAGCGCGTGCGCACTGCTGAGTGGGCCCGGTCCTAGCCTGTGTCTCTCCCCTGCGACTTAAAGGCGGGCGTTGGCCTTAGAGTTCCTGTGACCGGTCGTCTTTGTTGGTTGGGAATTAGCAGGATAGTCAGGACTCAACTTTCCCAGGCAAGCCGAGACCAATTGATCTGCGTAATTAGCACTTAAGTGCTGCACTGTGAGGCGTGGGCTACCTTTCACCCTGATTTTACCTTTGGCTGCAGACTTGAGGTTCTGCCTGTTGAAGGAGCGGTTCCCGAGTGTCAGACCCACACAACACCTCTCCTGCCGGTTCCTTCGCCACGTTGCTGCAGAGACGGGCCTCTTGTCTCCCGCATGCCCCTTAAAGGGTGTTGTGAAGACGAGTGCAGAAGCTCCAAGAATGTTAATTGAATGAATAGACTTTCAAGGACGATTTAGCAAGCTCAGGCTGCTGAGTGTAGACAAACGAAATGGGCCCCTGTCATCCCAAATAAGATGTGCTGAGTGCTGTAAAAATGGGTGACATGTGTTAGAATTATGACCCAGAAAGGAAGCATTGCTTATACAGAAACTTTGCGCTAACTGGGTCCCTACCACTAAAAAATATGTAACTAAGAAAACAGGACTGATACTCATGAAACCCTAGGGAGCATCCTCAAAATCATATTTAATAAAGAGCAAAATTATATTAACACAAGAACTCAAAGAAACAATAGGTCAATAAAGAATGAAAGTGCTTGGAAAAGTTGGGCTTGAGGGTTACGTGAGGTTTAGGGGAAAAAGGGAATGGCAGACTATAAGAAATTGGGCATTATGTTTCAATTTTTTTATTCCACCTAGATTTGAAGATATAAACCACTTGCAAAATGCAAGCCTAAATGATTTTAAAAGGCAAAGAGGAAGGGCCCGCACTGTGGCGTAGTAGTTAAAGCCGCCGCCTGCAGTGCCGGCATCCTATATGTTCGCCAGTTTGTGTCCCAGTTGCTCCACTTTCTATCCAACTCTCTGCTGTGGCCTGGGAAAGCAGTGGAAGATGGCCCAAATCCTTGGGCCCCTGCACTCACCTGGGAGACCCAAAAAAAGCTCCTGGCTCCTGGCTTCAGATTGGCGCAGCTCTGGCCTGCAGCCAACTGGGGAGTGAACCAGCGGATGGAAGACCTCTCTCTGCCTCTCCTTCTCTATCTGTATAACTATGACTTTTTTTTTTTTTAATTTTTATTTTTGATAGGCAGAGTGGACAGTGAGAGAGAGAGAGACAGAGAGAGAAAGGTCTTCCTTTTTTGCCGTTGGTTCACCCTCCAATGGCCGCCGCTGCAGCCGGCGCACCGCGCTGATCCGATGGCAGGAGCCAGGATCCAGGTGCTTTTCCTGGTCTCCCATGGGGTGCAGGGCCCAAGCACCTGGGCCATCCTCCACTGCACTCCCTGGCCATAGCAGAGAGCTGGCCTGGAAGAGGGGCAACCGGGACAGAATCCGGTGCCCCGACCGGGACTAGAACCCGGTGTGCCGGCGCCGCAAGGTGGAGGATTAGCCTATTGAGCCACGGCGCCGGCTCTAACTATGACTTTCAAATAAATATTTTTTTAAGAAAAAAAGGCAAAGACTATGCTCACCCCTCCTCCTTCCCCAAATATAAATTTCTGTAAGATACAAACATTCTGGTTGTGCAACAGAGACATCTGTGAAAAATTCCCTTCTTAGCCTTTTAAGGTGTACAATACCCGT
The DNA here is from genome assembly GCF_964237555.1 of Oryctolagus cuniculus. Taxonomy (NCBI): domain Eukaryota; kingdom Metazoa; phylum Chordata; class Mammalia; order Lagomorpha; family Leporidae; genus Oryctolagus; species Oryctolagus cuniculus. Next base: position 51,601,940 of record NC_091433.1, read on the forward strand.
AAATAGACAATATTTTTCATGTAAGTGGAGGAAGAGGACAGGCACTTTGGAATATCCACAACCCATTTTAGAGTGCCTAGGTTCAAGTACTGGCTCCAGCTCTTGATTCTAGCTTCCTGCCAGTGCATACCCTGTGTGCCTGCAGATGATGGCTCAAGTATTTGGGTCCTTGCCACCCACATGGGAGACCTGAAATGAATTTTAGGCTCCCAGCTTCAGTGTGGCCCAGTTCCAGCTGCCTAGACATTTGCAGAGTGAACCTACTAATGAGAATATCTATCTCTCTCCCTCTCTCAAATAAGTAAAAAAAAAATTTTTTTAATTACATTGTAAAAATGCTTTCACTAACTTTATAGCATCTGTTAGACTCTACTAAAAACAAATGCAATAAGAAGGTAAACAATATAAGAAAAATTCACAGAGACAAGAATGACTTCACACTTGTATATCTGAAACAATGAGGCAACAAGCCTGACTACAAGACAGCTGGGACGGTGCTGGGTTACAGCAGGTTGTAAAGCCAGACACAAGCATTGAACAGGGAGGCACCTTTAATTCCAGAAAAAGATGAAAGTTCTGCCTCAGAACCTTTAGTCTAGCAGCGCTAGAAGGATGGTTGGACCAAATGTGTCTAAGTCCCTCCCCAAACACACAGCCAGATGCAATCTTGGACAGGAAAAGCTATTTCAGACAAATTACCGATATATGGGTCAATATACATCCCACTTGTATTCCAGGCATCTAGCATCTTAGAGCAAACCAAAGAAGTTTAATCTTGTGGAAAATTCCTCCATTTTATGGGAAAAGCATTGTTTGCTTTCTACACATTGTTATTTTAGCAAAGACAAATGATTTTCAGATCTATGCCATCTATCACAAAGATCATTAACACTGATGTGAGGTGACATTCAAAATTCTCCCAACCTTCCATCTTTTCTCACTGTGAATATACAATAAATGAGTAGGTTAGGCTTTTCCCTCAATACATACTCAGTTTTAACCCCAAGACTATTATCTATTTTTTCCCTCAATAAAATATCACTACTACTCTTGGTGAGAATACACCCTTCACAACATATCAGCCATAGCTGCAGGGGTTATTGGCAAGGTAACACTCCCCTAATCCTCTGATACTAAAGTGAGGGTCTGCAAATTAAACTGGGTCTCCCTTATCTAGTGGGACATTAAAGCAAGCCATTAGGGTACCTACCTTTAGTCTTTTCTTCTTACTAAATATGTCACTTTTGTGGTAATATTTTGAGCATAATTTACCCTTCAATTTAAATCCACAACAGATTTCTTTTCCCTTGGTTCCAAAAATCAAAGGAGAAAATTCCTCAGGTAAAAGAACTGTAAAATTTTTAAACATACATTCCTTGTATTTTTTATTTATAAAAGGAATACCAGTCAATTGCCAAAAAATTTCAAAGAAACCAACAATTTAAAGAAAAGATAATTTAATTGGAAGCATTGCATAGTTTAAATGGATGAATTGTATGGTATATGAATTGTATATCAATAGAACTGTAATTAAAATTTAAATTGAAAGCCCTGTTATATGAAGCTTCAATTTCCAACTAATATGCAAGAGATTGTACCATTCATGGCTATGTTTATCAGGTCAAGGTTTATAATGCCTAAGATTCCAAATGCAGCCAGGCATCACAGAATGACAGGGATACCTTCTGAGAGAGGCATCGTTAGGCAATTTCATCATCGTGCAAGCACCCTAGATTGCCCTTCCACAAACTAACATGGCTAGGACATCACTGGGGGATATAATCTTGGGGAATCACCATCCCATATGCAGTCTGCAGTTGATCAAATGTCAGAATGTGTTTATTCCTGTATAAGGAAAACTTGCATATAAGAAACTAATAATTATGATTTAACATTTCTTGAAAAGTCCTCTTTATATAAGGTACTATACTAAGCACATCTAGCTTAGCAAATCCGTAATTAAACCATCACTCTTCCTGCCAAACAAGCAATCTTTAAGGATCCTTTAGGCAATGATGGGTAATCAGCATTATCCAGACTTCACGTGGCCAAACTCGCTTCTCAATGCAGTCCACACTCTTATTTCAAGAAGAAAGTTTAGATCATTGCCTCATCATGACTGCACAGTTATATCTTCATGATTAAGAAGCAGTGTTGATATTCTTCTATCCAATCTGCTGCATAACCTAAGTTTTCAGGAATGTAATTTTAAAAATTTATAAAAGACGATTTCAGGAGCCCATGTTTTGGCATAGTGGGCAAAGCTTACGCTTGCGAAGCCAGCATCCCATATGGGTGCTGGGTTCTAGTCCTGGCTGCTCCTTTTTCAGTCCAGCTCTCTGCTATGGCCTGGGAAAGCAGTGGAAGATGGCCCAAGTACTTGGGCCGCTGCACCCATGTGGGAGACCTGGATGAAGCTCCAGGCTCCTGGCCTCTACCTGGCCCAGCCCTGGCTGTTGCAGCCATCTGGAGAGTGAACCAACAGATGGAAGTCTCTCACTCTCTCTCTCCCTCTCTCAGCAACTCTGCCTTCAAATAAATAAATACTTCTCTTAAAAATATTATTTCATTTTGAATGAAAAGTGGCTGGGAGCACTTTTATCTTGTTGAATTCGCATTCATGCCTAAGAGGCTGCCCATAGAGACCTTGTAAACTGAGCACTGTCATGCACTTGGCCACCTCCGGCACCACCTCAGAGTTTGTCCCTACCTTCTCTCACACACCTCACTCCCAGTCACAACATCCTGCGGATTCTCCACCCTAACCCTCACTACAGCCTACACCCTCTTCCTATCGCCGGCTCTTTGTTTAGGCCCTGGAGCCTGAAGGACTGAGACAGAATGTCCACCATTCTCCAGAATTCACCACCCCAAGGGTTCCCTCTAAAATACAAATCTGATATTTGTAGGTTCTTCACAAAGCCATGATATAGCTCCCCATCAATCACAGGATAAAGCAGGGTCCTCCCTGACCTAATTAGCTGTCCAGTGTCGTCCCCCACTTCTACATCACACATTCTCAGCTCTCCAAGGTACTTGAAGTTTTCTCACACATCCATGCATCCCCAGACTCTGTCTTCTCAACCTCTGCTGCTCCCACTTCTAGGGAAATCAGATCTATCATTCAGACCATGGCTCAAACATGTCCTGCAATGAACCCCTTTCATATCTGTAGGACGACATGCTATTGCCATTCTGCACCCTGTACTTTCCATGTGGCCTAGTAAGTTTATTTCATGGAGGGATCTTGACCTCAGAATCCAGAGAATTTTGCAAAGACTGTGTGTGGACTTCCAGGGATCTCTGAATCAGTTGAATACAAAATCATGAATCCACTTTAGATGAGTTATTTCTGGGGAGAGGGATCACTTTTTTTTCCTGGCATTCTCCAGAGAGATTTGTGTTAACCACTAAAATGGTTAACAGCCTTTCGTACTCAATTGAGAACTCTTTGAAAGTAGAAACCAACAAATAAATTTTTCTCTTTGTAGCACAGTTCTTAGGCTTATGAATGCAACATAAATTTGTTAATGGTTGAATAAGCGGGTGAATGAAATAACTCATTTAAAAAGAATTTATTGCCATGTGCAAGGACCAGTGTTGGCTACAGCTATGACTAAGATAAAACCAGCTTCTGCTTTCATTGGGAAAATAAGCTGGCAAGCAAGATAGGCAGACATTAAACTATTAATTATGCAATTACTATTTAATTGCAAGAGTAGGAAAACCAATAAAGGGGAAATAGAGGTTGCCAGGACAGGGCAGAACTGTGAGCTTTGATCGAATCTGGTGGGCAGGAGTCAGAAAAGCCCTCTTTGTGGACATCATGTTCAGAAAATAAATGCATAATAAAAAAGAAATACTGCAAAGAAAGATAACTACATTTCCTATCCCTTAGTGTGTTACAAAGTTAACTGAAGGATAATGTCATTTACATGGATAAAAACCCTAATTTTAAAATTTATTTTTGATAATGGAAGAGATTGTTAATCACAGTCGAGTTTTTATTACTTCTAGATGAGATCACTTAGCTTGGACTTTTCATCAGGAGGGACCGTGGAAGAGTATAATGCCCAAATTCTTATGAAACTCTTTTTATCACCTGCCAAATCTTTCCTAATGGTGTAAACCCAGCTCTTGAATTCTTAAACTCAGACTGCCGTCCTCCCCCCCCACCCAGTACAGCATATCTACCAAACACCACATATGAGGAGAACTCAATGTTCCTGAAAGCACTCCCGAGGTGGCCTCAGCCCTCGACCCCAGCTTCCTACCATTCCATTTCCATCTGTCTGTTTTGCTGGCACCCTCGCTGATCTGCCCTTCTGGCTGGATAGCCTTGCTGGGCTCTCAGTTCACCTGCTGTGTTTCCCATACTTAAGTGAGCTCTGCCCATTCTGGCAGTGCCGTTCCAAGATGGACAGAACTGCATCAAAGGGCCTGGCATGGCTCGGTGGAGCAGTGTGATGGACTCTGGCTGGCAGCCCTCACTGCCCTGGGGCCCTATATGTTTGAACTCGTCCAGGTTCGCCTGGGAAAGCCAGGATTAATTCTGTATGCTTACCATTTGTGACTGAGCTGCAGCACAACAGTTCTGTATTTCCAGATGGCACCTGTGTGACTGTGGAGAACTCATGTTAGTGATTAGTGATTTGTGATCTTCGTCTGTAGGCTACAGAGACACATCCGTCAGCTCAGATTTTGATTACATAGCTGTATAGAACAGAAAACTTGGCCTCCACACAAAAAACGTTTCATTAAAATAGGCTCCAGTTGGGATGGATGTATGTTAGGGACTGAATTACGCTGCCCCCCTTCAACACACATGTGCGCGCACACACACACACACACACACACATACACACCCATAGATTTGTTATGTTAAAGTCCTGACTCCAGTGTAAATGGATTTGGCAAGAGGCCCTTTGGGGGGTAATTAAAGGGAAATGAGATTGTGAGGCTGGAGCCCTAATCTGATACGACTACTTTTCCTATAAGAATAGATACTAGACAGAGCCGTGGCTTCCATCTCTCCACCACCCTCCCCTTTCCATCTGTGTGCACACAGAGGAAAGGCCAAGTGCGGCCACAGTGAGAAGGTGGCTGTCTACAAGCCAGAAAGAGAGGCCACACCAGAAATCAACTCCGATGGCCCCTTGATCTCAGACATCCAGCCTCCAGCACCATGACAAACAAGTGTGTGTTGTGGAAGCCACCCAGTCTGCGGTATTTTGTTATGGCAACCCTAGCAGACTAACCCAATGCGACTGTTCACTCTCTTCTCTCCTGTAAACGAGCCACACAGCACTGTTAGATAAGAGCCTGCAGACACTGCTGATCACGTGATCAGGCTTGGAAAAGGAACTGCTACCACAAGAACTACTCCAGAGCAAAAGTATGAAAACCGTGCATTTCATCCTCTTCCCTTGCCCATCTCTCACAGACATGCCGACGCCACCAGGTCTCTCTCTTATCCTCTGGCCAAAGCCCACTTCCAGAGATCACTTTGAAATTCATTCCCTCTAAGTGGTAAATAATGTAACAGCATGAAGCATTTAGTCACCTGGGGATATGTGACTTTAACAGAGAGCCAAGTGTTAAGCTAAAGGGATGACAATCTAACAGTGAAATATCCTCTAACTTCTACTTATCCAACAGTATAAACCTACAGTGAGCTCAGGAATAGCCCAGTGCCAGAAATAAAGCTCTGAGGATAAGAGAGCAAAGAAGCCAATTACCCGAATTGTGGAGTGCACGTGCACTGAGGGAAAAGACACGAAAGCATGTTACAATGCAGTGTGATTGTGTTAGTCCATTTTGTGTTGCTATCACAAAACACCTGCAGCTGATACTTTTTAAAGTGCGGAGGTTAATTTAGCTCATGGATCTGGTGGCTGGAAGATCCAAATGACACTGTGTCAGCCTCCTGGGAGGGCCATCTGGCTATGTCACAACCTAGCAGAGAAACAAAATAGGAACCTGTTTTGCACATAGAAAGGACCAAATGGGTGGGGTGGTCTCATTTTTATACCATTCCACTCTTGAGAACCGACTCCTCTGAAAGACCAGCATTAATTCCTTATGATAGTAGCACCTTCAATTGGGCTGCATCTCTTAAAGGGTCCACCAGCTCTCAATAAAGCTACCGTGGGGACTAAAAGTCCAGCACATGAACCTTTGATGGGACACCCTCAAACCACAACCAAACCATAGCAGTGATAAAGGCTATAATATAAAGGTGAAAGAAGTGCTTCATACTCAGACCAGATAACCAGGTATACATGTATGTGTGTATGTACAACAGTATACTTATACACACAAATGCACACATAGGGGTCTTCAAAAAGTTCATGGAAAATGTGCAGGGTAGGGGCAGTCACAGAGGAGCATAGAACAGAGGCTCTGGGCCAGTTGTGACGGGGGTGAGTCATGTGGTGTCCTGCTGGGGTTGACCAGATGTTCCCAAACTGGGCCTCCCAGCTGTAGGTGCCCCCTGAGGGCTCTGATGCATTCCAAGGAACCAGGTGTGAATGTACGGCCACAGTGAACCACACTGAAGCAACACAGGTGGCCACACTTGGGTTCCAGGACTGAGCCCCAGCCTGGCAGTTAGGTGCCCCACAAACCCCTCTGTGTACCCATGTCCCTGCCTTGTAGGTGTGTGGACCCTTGGCTCCTGCAGCTGAGAACAGAATGCAGGGGTCTTCGGGAGTGGGGAAAATCCAGTTGCTTGGCCAGCCTCACTCCTGGGCCTTGCTGCTGTCCCCTGGAGTCCTTCCACACCCACTACTGGAGCCCTGGCCCCACTGGGCACGTCTGGCTCCAGGCAGGTAGCACTCCAGTTCCTTGACTGGTGCAGAGTAGCCACCCCGCAGGCTTTCAGTAGCTTTCAGTAATTCTCGCATGCGGTTTTCACAGCAACCTAGAAGCTACATTCTGCAGTCCAACCCACTCCCCGCCAAGCCCCGTGTCTCCTTCTGGCAACACATGCAGCCAGAGGTCCCGGTAGCAGTCAGCAGGTGTTTCCTGCCCCACAAGCCCCTCGTACCCACCCTGCCCTGAGGTGGAATTGTTGAAGTGCTGCCAGTCCACGTTGGGACAATACAGCTTGAATATATATATATATATATATATATGCATGCACACACATTTATATACATATATACATACATATATATACACATACATACATATATATACACATACATATATATATATATACACACACACATATATATATATATTGCGGTGGATTCATTCTGAGAGAAGCGCAGTGCGGGCAAGAGGTATGGAGTAACCACACAGACCCCAGGAGCCAGGTGAAAGTGGGCCAGATGTGAGTAGCTCACAGACTCGTTTATTTCAGTTGGTACAGCAGCTTATATAGCCAAGACAGCCAATCCAGTCAAGGGGTGGTTTATGCCCTAACCAATCACTTCCTGTTGCCAGGCAGGCTCCTTTGCCAGGTGGATTCTAAAGCCATTCCTGAGTAACTGACGCTCACTTGCCAGTGGCCATCTTGGCGCAGCCTTCTCATTCCACCACATTTCCCCCTTTTCATTTATTTTTGAGCAACAGGAGGCATGATTCTTGGCCATACCATTGGTGACCCCATTTCCATGTGGTCTCCATATGTGCCTGTGCCTGTCTTAGGTTATCCCCCAGGAGCTCTTACCTATCCTTGACTAACCAGCCCTCAAAACAGGAGACCACAGGAGTGCTTGCTCAGATGGGGGTAGGAATGGGAATAATGGTAATCAGGAATGGCATGACCGCACACAGGCTGTGGCCCTTTTGAGTGGCTGACCAGCGCTAGTGGGATATAAAGCAGTAGCAGATGTGGCTATAGGCAGTTCCTCAGGGCAGGATGATAGGGCAGGTGTGTCTGCTAACAAGGCGGGCTCTCAATCTTGTTCAAGCTGGTTCTGGTTGGCTGTCAGTTGCAGGCTTCATGTTTCTGGCTGCTACCCAAATGGGCTGTTCTTCATTCTCTGGAAAGACACAAGTATATTCTCAGCCCTTGGTTAGCAGAAGCCTTTTTATGGACATTGGAATCCAGGACCTGAATTCTATGTCCACTCCAACATTAACAGCAAACATGCAGCCGACGCTGTGGCTCAATAGGCTAATCCTCCGCCTGCGGTGCCAGCACACCGGGTTCTAGTCCCGGTCGGGGCGCCGGATTCTGTCCCAGTTGCCCCTCTTCCAGGCCAGCTCTCTGCTGTGGCCAGGGAGTGCAGTGGAGGATGGCCCAAGTACTTGGGCCCTGCACCCCATGGGAGACCAGGATGAGTACCTGGCTCCTGCCATTGGATCAGTGCCGGTGCGCCGGCCGCAGCACACCAGCCGCGGCGGCCATTGGAGGGTGAACCAACGGCAAAAAAGGAAGACCTTTCTCTCTGTCTCTCTCTCTCACTGTCCACTCTGCCTGTCAAAAAAAAAAAAAAAAAAAAAACCAGCAAACATGCGGGTGGGATGGGGTCTAGCAGCTGCCTTGAGAGCCTGGGGTACCCAGGGACTGCTACAAATGTGGGGATCCTCACTGGGTGCAGATGTGATGACCTCACATGGGTTATTGCCTCGAAGTCGTCTAAGTTCATCCCATGGATATTTGGGGGGTGGCTGACTAGGCATTGCTGCGTCGTCTGCTGTCATGTCATTTTCACTGTCAGAGCTCTCTCTCCCAAAGTCATCAACTGTTACTTGTGAGGCAGAGGTCTGGAGTGACAGGCTCTTATCACTCACAGATTCATTATGTTTGGTAATCTGCGCAGGATTCTGAGAGGGGGGTATCTTTCCCATGTTTGAGCACTTAAGAACGGGCACCACGCCAACTCTAGCCAAAGGAAAGACAGCCACAGCACTGCTGCCATAATGAAACAAATTCCTAGCACCTCAGCAGCTGATGGCATTATGCAGGGATTCCCTACATTAGACGAACAGACAGTGGTATATCAGAGCGTAAGTATGTCTTGTGCTTAGTGGGGGACTTCCTTGATCTGTTAGGTCAAGGCCGTATGCCCACACGGTGTCTCCGGAGCTTCACCTCTCGAGTGAGGGAAGATGACTTGGTTCCGAATTCTGGGATCATCAGTCCCTTATGTGAATTCACCAAGCGAACCAAAAGTAAAAGGAGGAGCTGAGAAGCGGCGTTACAATTTCTGGGCAGTGTGTGCCTAACCTGGGGTCACTTAGACAGAGGACAAGAATATATATATATATATAAGGGCCAGCACTGTGGTGTAGCAGGCAGAGCCACCACCTGCATTGTCCGCACCCCATATGGGTGCCATTTCAAGTCCTGGCTCCTCTACTTCCCATCCAGTTCTCTGCTGTAGCCTAAAAAGCAGTAGAAGATGGCCCAAGTCCTTGAATCCTGCACCCATGTGGGAGACCTGGAATAAGCTCCTGGCTCCTGGCTCCAGATAGGCATAGCTCTAGCCATTGCGGCCAGCTGGGGAGTGAACCAGCAAATGGAAGCTCACTTGCTCACTCTCTCCCTCTCTCTCTCTGCCTCTCCTTCTCTCTCTGTGTAACTCCGACTTTCAAATAAATAAATCTTAAAAATAAAACAAGCTAGGCCCTATAATAGCAAATGCTCAGTGAATACTTAAATACTGTGTACTGAGCACATCATTCATATGTGTTCCATCCTCACAACAGTTTTTTAAATATTTATTTTATTTATTTGAAAGACAGAGTTACAGAGAGATGTAGAGCCAGAGACGGCCCCCCTTCTTGGCTTTCCTCTGCTCTAAATTTCTCCTTTCTGCAGACCCACAAGCACTTGTTCTACTTACTCACCAATGAGCAAAGTGTTTAACCCACTGTGCCACAACACAGGCCCCCACAACTTTGATACAGAAAAATATCATTACCCTTATATTTGCAAGCAAGGAAATCAAAGCTCAGAAAATCACACAACCAGTAAGTGGAAGAACTGGAAATTCCACTCACGCAGTCTAGCTATGGAGCTTGCCCTTCTAACCACAACATTAGGTTGTCTTTCTGCAATCTTTCCAGCAACCATTGAAAACGCACCACACACATAAATCCCAATCTGCAAACACTCTCTAGGCAGTCGAAAATGTAGCTGAGATTTTTTTGGTTACAAGGAAGAGAAGCTCTCTAAAGTAATTCACAAACCAAAGGATTTATTGTACCAGATATCACATTGGAAGGAAGCAAGCTGGGGCCCCGTGAGAACGGGAACTAGAATCCTGGAAGCCTCAGAGATCACAGCAGCACGTCCCTCTGCTTCCTCATTATGCTCTGAGACTGAGAGGTCCCCCTTCTCTGCCTTCCTCTGTGCTAAATTTCTCCTTTCTGTAGACCCACGAGCGCTTGTTCTACTTACTCACCAACAAGCATAGGGTTGAAAATGGCCACCCTAGACTCATAAAGCTTCTCAGTAAAAGTCTCAAAACTCCATTTCCCTCTGTTCAAGACAGAATTTGGTTGGTCTTTAGTCAGTTGACAGACCAGCTCCCGAGGGGAGTTGGGGGGCCTGTTATTATAGGAGCAGAGTACCCAAAGGGGGCAACCCCAGCCAAACACCGTTATTACAGAGACCCAGAGCGGGAGGCAGTTACTAAATGAGACTTGGGCTAGGCACATGCTACACAGCAGGTCTGATAAACCCAAGCAAGCATCATCCACTTAGGTGATCTTTGCTTAGAACAAGGTCTTGTTGGAAATGCAAAATGTACATCATTTAGTTTCCTTGATAGACTGTTGTGCTTTTCTCTTGTTAAAGCAGCTGAGCTTAATATCTTCCATCATCTATAAAGGTCTTGTTCCAAGTCACCAGCAGTGGCTCCCAGAACAGCCTGTGACATATAATATGCAGAGAAATGGAAAAGGTCATGACAGCAGAGGAGAAATACACATGAATTTTTTAAAACAGCAAAATATGTGCCTTTTCTATCAGGACTAAAAATCAATCTCCTCTAGGAAGTAGTACTAATAATTTTCATAAATTAATGAGTTGAGGAGTAAATATTTATGGGTCTCTATATAACTTAGGAGGTGGGGAATGGGCCAGAGTTGATCTTTCTTTAAGAAAGACATATAGGATTGGATTAAGATGGAGGAGTAGGGAGGGAGCGTAATGATTTAGAAGATAATTTTAAAAAAGTAGAGTGTAGTCTTAGGGAAGAGTTAGAGAGAAAACAGCAGAGGAAACTCCACACAAATTAGAGGGACACAGTAGACCTACATGGAGGGCACAGAAACACACAACAAAGGAACCCAGTAGCCAAGAGCCTCTACCCCAGCTTTGGAGAGTGAGGTGAGACCAGATTGCAGCAGCCAAAGCCACTGGCAATAAAGCTGCAGAAAGAGCCTGGAAGGAATCTGGCTTGGAGCCCTACAGGGGATCGTGTACCTGCCAAACTAGAGAAGAACAAGAAAGGGGTAGCAGTACATTTCTCTCTCCCCGATCACCCTGCAACAGCATCCTGTAACAAGCCAATAGAGAGTGGGCACCATTTTGGACATACATAACAGCTACACCACCTCATGTTGGTGCCCAGCAACCAGCCGAGTGGAGACTCCTGAGTCTGGCAGGGATGATGGATGGGGGCTTGTGTGCCAGGACTGTGAAAACTCTGAGGTTGCATGGGAGGGCTCAGGGTGTGGCTGGGATTTGGGCAGTAACTGTGGGAGGTTCCACATACTCAATTTCCCTGGAGAGGGACATTGACAGGGAATCCGTGCTTACATCAAGAACTGCACAGACCCTTTGTGTGATCCTTGTGGCAATGCAGAGAACATTATATCCACTAGGGCTACACCCAGGCCCTGGTCTCCTTTGAGGAGCGGAGGTGGGCTGAGTCTATGTCAACAGAACAGAAAAAAACTTCTTTTCTGATTAAAACAAAAAATGATTTACCATGCCCAACTGGGTGTCACCTTAGACATTCCCTTTACCCTGGAGCACTGAACAGAGCTCCCTGGCCACATCCTCCACATTCACTGAAAAATAGATACTCCACTAATCCACAGAGAGATAGCCCAAAGACAAAACAATTGAAAGGGAGGGAATACTCACATATCCTTTCTATGAAGCCAGTATCACCTTAATTCCTAAACCTGAAAAAGATGCAACTGAGAAAGAGAACTACAGTCCAATTCCCCTGATGTACATAGATGCAAACATCCTCAACAAAATTCTAGCCAATCAAATCCAAGAATACTCAGAAAGATCATTCACCAGACCAAGTGGGATTTATCCCTGGTATGCAATGATGGTTCAACATTTGCAAATCAATCAATGTGATACACCACATTAACAAACTGAAGAACAAGAAACATATAATTATCTCAATAGATGCAGAGAAAGCTATGATAAAATACAACACTCTTTAATAATGAAAACTCTAAGTAAATTGAGTATAGAAGGAACATTCCTCAACACAACCAAGGCAATCTATGAAAAACCCACAGCCAGCATCTTACTGAATGGGGAAAAGTTGGAAGCAATCCCACTGAGATCTAGAACCACACAAGGATGCCCCACTCTCAACACTGCTGTTCAATATAGTCCTGGCAGTTTTAGACAGAGCCATTAGGCAAGAAAAAGAAATCAAAGGGATACAAGTTGGGAAGAAGGAAGTCAAACTACTCCTATTTGCAGATGATATGATTCTATATTTAGGTGATCCAAATAACTCCACTAAGAGATTCTTAAAGAGTTCGGTAAAGTAGCAGGATACAAAATCAATATACAAAAAACAACAGCCTTTGTATACACAGAAAATGCCACAGTTGAGAAAACACTTCTAGGATTAATCTCATCCACAGTAGCTAAAAAAAAAATCAGATACCTTGGAATAAATTTAACCAAGATGTCAAAGATCTCTACGATGAAAATTATAAAATATTAGAGAAAGAAATAGAAGAAGATACCAAAAAGAAAAAAGAAAAAAATCTTCCATGTTCATGGATTGGAAGAATCAGCAGCATCAAAATGTCCATTCTTCCAAGAGCAATTTGCAGATTCAATGCGATACCAATCAAAATACCGAAGACATTCTTCTTAGATATAGAAAAAAAATGATGCTGAAATTCATATGGAGGCACAGGAGACCTTGAATAGCTAAAGCAATCTTATACAACAAAAGCAAACCTAGAGACACCACAATACTAGATTTTAAGACATACTACAGGGCAGTTATCAATACAACCTGGTACTGGTACAAAAATGGATGGATAGACAATGGAACAGAACAGAAATGCCAGAAATCATTCCAAGCACCTACAACCAACTTATATTTGACAAAAGAGTTAAAACTAAGTCCTGGAGCAAAGGCAGTCTCTTCAACAAATAGTGCGGGGAAAACTGGATCTCCAGATGCAGAAGTATGAAGCATGACCCCTACCTTACACCTTACACAAAAATCCACTCAAAATGGATTAAAGACCTAAGTATATGACCCAATTCTTTCAAATTATTAGAGAACATTGGGGAAACTCTACAAGACATTGACACAGGAAAAAAATTCTTAGAAAAGGCCCCAGATGCACAAGCAAGGAAAGCCAAAATTAACAAAAGAGATTACATCAAATTGAGAAGCTTCTGTACTGCAAAAGAAATAGGAAAGTGAAGAGACAACTGACAGAATGGGAGAAATTATTAGCAAACTATGCAACTGATCAAGGATTAATAACCAGAATATATAGAGCTCAAGAAACTCAGAAACAACAAAACAAACAACCCAGTTAAGAAATGGGCAAAGGACTTAAACTGACATTTTTCAAAAAAGGAAATTCAAATGGCTAACATACACATGAAAAAATAGTCAGGATCACTAGCCATCAGTAAATGCAAATCAAAACCACAATGAGGTTTTACCTCACCCTCATAAGAATGCTATTCATACAGAAATTAACAAACAACAAATGCTGGCAAGGATGTGGGGGGAAAGGTATCCTAGTCCACTGTTGGTGGGAACGTAAACTGGTAGACACTATGAAAGACAGTATGGAGATACCTCAGAAATCTGAATAGACCTACCATAGGACCCAGTCATCCCACTCCTGGGAATGTACCCAAGAGTAATGAAATCAGCATATGAAAGAGTTCTCTGCACCTCCATGTTCATTGCTGCTCAATTCACAATAGCTAAGACATGGAATTAACTCAAATACCTGTCAAACTGAAGACTGAATAAAGAAATTATGGGATATTTACATCATGGAATACTATACAGTATGAATCTGGTCATTTGCAACAAAATGGATGAATATGAAAAACATGCTTAGTGAAATAAACCAGTCCAAAAGAGACAAATACCATATGTTCCCCCTGACCTGTGATATCTAACAGAGCATCTAAAAAGCAATCTGTAGAAATGAAATTGACACTTTGAGAAGAAATGACTTGAACAGCTCTTGTCTTGACTGCTGAGAACAGTTTTTATTTGTTTTGTTTTTCATACTATTTGTTGAACCCTTTACTTAACATAGGGTTAAACATATGTGTATAAAGTAATTGAAAAATAAATCTTTGTAAAAAATAAGAGTGGGGCCGGCGCCGTGGCTCAATAGGCTAATCCTCCACCTTGCGGCGCCGGCACACCGGGTTCTAGTCCCGGTTGGGGCGCCGGATTCTGTCCCGGTTGCCCCTCTTCCAGGCCAGCTCTCTGCTATGGCCAGGGAGTGCAGTGGAGGATGGCCCAGGTGCTTGGGCCCTGCACCCCATGGGAGACCAGGAAAAGCACCTGGCTCCTGGCTCCTGCCAGGATCAGCGCGGTGCGCCGGCTGCAGCGGCGGCCATTGGAGGGTGAACCAGCGGCAAAGGAAGACCTTTCTCTCTGTCTCTCTCTCTCACTGTCCACTCTGCCTGTCAAAAAAAAAAAAAAAAAAAAAAAAAAATAAGAGTGGGAATAAGAGAGGGAGGAGGAAGAGGGGTGGGAAGGCAGGCACAATGGGAAGATTCACCATGTGAGTTGTAACTATGAAGTGCATGAAGTTTGTAACTGTAAAGCTGTATAGTTCTGCATACATTCTTACAGACTTATTTTTAAGGGTACAGTTATAAACTTGCCATGGGACCCCAAATCCCATTAAGATAGTATTTTTACCACCCAGCTTAAGTGTTAAAGTGACATATGGATAGGATTAAGTGTCTGGTAATAATAATAGACAGAATTAAAAAGGAGTGAATGCTCCAACATGGGATGCAGTCCACACAGCAAACTCAGAATGACAGTGACTTTAAGTAGCACTCTGATCTCAGAATCAGCCTTTAAGGCATTCTGGTCTGGATGAAAAGCCCACGAGAGCATTTCAGGCATGGAAAGCCAAGACACTGTGGCAAAAAAATCTCCTACATGAAGGCCCCCAGTTGGTGAGACCCCAGGGTAAAGAAGTGGTCATCAAAGAAGGAGGTACTTCTTTTGGTTGAATACTGTAATCAATACACAATTCTTCTTAAGTGCTGAAACTTAACTGAAAAGTGATCGCTGTTAAATGTAAGAGTGGGAATAAGAGAGGGAAGAGATGTGCAATTCGGGACATGTTCAAGCTGACTTACCTCAAACGGTAGAGTTAGAAACATACCAGGGGATTCCAACTCAATCCCATCAAGGTGGCATGTACCAATGCCATCTCACTAGTCCCAGTGATCAATTTCTGTTCACAATTGATCATAATGATAGGACTAAGAACCAAAGGGATCACATAAACAAAAATAGTGTCTGCAAATACTAGCTGATAGAATAAAAAAGGGAGAGAATGATCCAACATGGGAAGTGAGATACACAGCAGACCCATAGAATGGCAGATGTCCTAAACAGCACTCTGGCCTCAGAATCAGCCCTTAAGGCATGTAGATCCGGCTGAAAAGCCCATGAGACTATTTCAGGCATGGAAAGCCAAGACACTCTGGGAAAAAAAAAAAAAAAACCTAAATGAAAGATCTCCACGAGTGAGATCCCATGGAAAGAATGGGTCATCAAAGAAGGAGGTACCTTTCTCTGAAGGGAGGAGAGAACTTTCCACTTTGACCATGGCCTTGTCTAAATATGATCAGAGTCAGTGAACTCAGGGGGCTTCCATAGCCTTGGCAGCTCATGACAAGAGACTAGGGTGATTACTGATGCCATAAACAAGAGTGTCAATTTGTTAAGTCAACAACAGGAGTCACTGTGCACTTACTCCTCATGCAGGATCTTTGTCCTTAGTGTGCTGTACATTGAGATTTAATGCTATAACTAGTACTCAAACAGTATTTTTCACTTTATGTTTCTGTGTGGGAGCAAACTGTTGAAATCTTTACTTAATGTATGCTAAACTGATCTTCTGTATATAAAGAGAATTGAAAATGAATCTTGATGTGAATGGAAGGGGAGAGAGAGTGGGAAAGGGGAGGGTTGCGGGTGGGAGGGACGTTATGGGGGGGAGCCATTGTAATCCATATGCTGTACTTTGGAAATTTATATTCATTAAATAAAAGTTTGAAAGCAAAAAAAAAAAAAAAAAAAAAAAGCAGGAGGTACTTTTCTCTGAAGGGAGGAGAGAACTTCCACTCTGCTTATGGCCTTGTCTAAATACTGACAGAGTTTGTGGATTCAAAAGGCTTTGACAGCCTAGGCAGCTCCTGTGAAGAGCCTCACATGATCACTGACATCATATATAAGAGTGTTAATTATTAAATTAACAATAGGAGTCACTGTGTACTAACTTCCCATGCAGGACCTCTGTTCTCAAAGAGTTGTATTATATTTATGTCTAAGTGCTTGCAAAAGATGTATCATTCTTAGGTACTTCTTTAACGTTAACTAAGTTTCAAAAAAATGAAGTGAGATTAGCTTCAAGATGTGATCACTTTGAACTGCCCTTGTCTTGACCATTGAGGACCAGATTTTTTTTTTTTGCGCAAATTGTTGAACTCCTTACCTAGCATAATGTTGGTCTTCTTTCTGTGTATAAAGTTCATCAAAAATAGATCTTAGTGGAGAATGGGTCTGGGATGGGAGAGGGAGGAGGAGAGGTGGGGGTGTAGACTGGAGGGCAGGTATGGTGTACTTATGAAAGAATGAAGTTTATATTCCTTAAATAAAAGGTTTCTTTGGTTAAAAAAAGAATGACATATAAACTTATTTGACTTTTACTACGCTAGCCCATACACTGTAGCAATTTAAAATGAATGAGTTTAAGGTGGACAACTCTTAGTCAAAACTGTGGAAAATTCGCTTTTCCCATCTGTTGAATGGAGAGAAGATAACTCAGTTGAAAATAATTTGCTTAGGCCGGCGCCGCGGCTCACTAGGCTAATCCTCCGCCTTGCGGCGCCGGCACACCGGGTTCTAGTACCGGTCGGGGCGCCGGATTCTGTCCCGGTTGCCCCTCTTCCAGGCCAGCTCTCTGCTGTGGCCAAGGAGTGCAGTGGAGGATGGCCCAAGTCCTTGGGCCCTGCACCCCATGGGAGACCAGGAAAAGCACCTGGCTCCTGGCTCCTGCCATCGGATCGGCGCGGTGCGCTGGCCGCAGCGCGCCAGCTGCGGCGGCCATTGGAGGGTGAACCAACGGCAAAGGAAGACCTTTCTCTCTGTCTCTCTCTCACTGTCCACTCTGCCTGTCAAAAAATTTAAAAAAATAAAATAAAATAAAAAAATAAATAAATAAATAAAAAGAAAATAATTTGCTTAGATGGTGACAAACTAGAGCATGAATACTTTTCATTCAAAAATATCTATTCATTAGAACTATTTTAGGTGAAGTTTTATAAACATCAATGAGATCAGCAATATAGCATCTTATTTATCTCTGGATTTGGACTACCTGAATTTCAATACCAGCTCTACTACAAGCAGTGTGGTCTTCTTCAAGTTACTAAACTCTGAATAAAAATTTCTTTATAAAAAAGGGAAAATATTGACAGGATTATTTACAGACATAAGATCAGCAAATTAGCACATGGGGCTGGCGTTGTGGTACAGAGGGCACCCCACATGGGCACAAGTTTGTGTCCTGGCTGCTCTACTTCTGATCCAGCTTCCTGCTAATGTAATGTGCTTGAGAATGCAGAAGATGCCCAGTTTGGGACATTGCACCCACTTAGGAGAACCATTAGCTTCATCCAAGTTCCCTGGTCCTGGCTTTGGCCTGGCCCAGCCCAGGCCACTGAGACCATTTGGGGAGTGAACTAGCAGATGGAAGCTTGCTCTCTCCTTTCTAACTCTGATTTTCAAATAAATAAATCATTCTTTAAAAAAAATATAAGCTCTTTCTTTCAAGAGGAATTCTGGGCTTATGTGCTAGATAGGCAAGGTCTAACAGATCAATGGACTTGCCTTGTATCATTATTCTGGTTTCTCAGATCAGAAAGCATAATTTTGTCAGTTGGTTTCTCCTTATGAGACTCATTAATTGTTGTATCTCTGATGCAACATAGTAATCACACTTCTGGTTTCTAACTTTCATTCCTTTCAAAGCAATGAAAGTGTGTTGTGTGTGTATGTGTGTGTGTGTATATTTGATATATGAGGCCTCAACTCAGACAAGTTTCTGTATTTGTAAAAGGATTATCCTCAAATATTTTTAAATTGTATTTATTTATTTATCTATTATGTTGGTCTGATTTTTGTTTCTTTAAAATATCTGGGAGCAGCTTCTTGGGAAATGCAGGTTTATTTCAGCTTACAATTTGGAGACTGTGGTTCAGGACTGGGTGGCCCCATAGACCAGCATTCTTGGAGGCTGGTCAGGGCTGTTGTGGAGGAACTATGGAAGTAGAGAGAAAGCCTAAGCTGACCATGAACTCAAATAGCCAACATTCTCCTGAAAACCACCCTCTGAAGGCATTCCGCCAATGACCTAGAGACCTCCCACCAGACCTGCCTTCTAGCCAGCACAACTAGATCAGGTCCCCGTGCTTAATCCATCAACCATAAACATCAAGACATCAGAGTTTAAATACTTAGTGTGAATTTGGGAGTGACAGGTGCTACTCTACCCATAACATATATTTTAATTTTATTTGAAAAGTAGAGGGACATACAGATACAAATATCCACTAGTTCACTCCTCAAATATCTGCAACAACATGGCTGGGCCAGGCTAAAGCCAGGAGCCAGGAAGTCAATCCGGGTCTTCCAAATGGGTGGCAGGGACTCAATTACTTTATGCTTTCAACTGTTGCTTTACAGGGTGTGTATCAGCAGGAAGCTAGAATCCGATGTTGAGCTGGGACTTGAACCCAGCTGCTCCAACATGGGATGACAGGATTTTAATCAGTGTCAAAGGAGGCACAATTCCAATCCTCAAAATAACATGACAATGAATAATTCTTTGTTGGCATCTGTCACATCCTCAATTTTCTTGTTAGTACAAGTTTGGAATTCTATAGATTTTGGGGAGCTGTTTTAAGGCTATTGATAAAGTGCTGAACCAGACAGAAATAGATGCATGCTTGACTCAGTGTGCACTGGACACTGACTCCATAGGGGTGTCTCATCTTTATCTTATCTCTACAGCAGAAATGTTAGCATACTTCAGCCTCACAGTAATAGCATCTGGAAGACATATGATTTTTGGTGGAGCACCACAGGATATCAATATGTTTAACTCCATTACATAATCAAGAGTACCTTAGTAGCAAAAAATGTATACTACATAGTGTGTACTTAAAATATATCACAAACACAAGTTCACATCAATGAGGAGAGTTTGATATACTATCTATAATCAGCTATATTAGGATTTTTTAAAATTAATGTTTGATATTTCTTTACTAATTTGGAGGATCACATAGGTATTTATGAGAACCTAAGCCAGAGTTTAAAATAATACTAGAGAGAGGCTGGCACTGTGGCATAGTGGGTAAAGCCGCCCCCTGCAGTGCTGGCATCCCATGTGGGCACCAGTTCGAGTCCCAGCTGCTTCACTTCTGATCCAGCTCTCTGCTATGGCCTGGGAAAGCAGTGGAGGATGGCCCAAGTCCTTGGGCCCCTGCACCCACATGGAAAACCTAGAAGAAGCTCTTGGCTCCTGGATTCAGGTCAGCACAGTTCCAGCTATTGTGACCAACTGGGGAGTGAACCAGTGGATGGAAGACCTCTCTCCCTCTCCCTCTCCTCCTCTCTCTGTGTAACTCTTTCAAATAAATAAATAAATAAATCTTTAAAAATAAAATAAAATAATATTAGAAGGAGAAAGTCAAGATGGCAGCCGAGTAACAGGCTCCAGCAACCACTGGCCCACAGAGACACTAGCATGAACAGGTGCACACACACCAAAGAAGCCAAACAAGAGATCACCGTGTCTCATCTTGTCTTAAGCCTAAGAAAAGTTGCATTGAAGAAAGCAAGAAGGAAAAAGTTGCCTGTATCATCCCTCCTCCAGCTCCAAAGGATGATGCTTGGAGAGACGCCTTCTGTGTGGGAGAGGGAGAGTGACCTAGGATCAAGGTCACTGGGAAAAATACAACTGGGCTGAGTCCCACCCTTCTACCCCGACTCCAGTCGCTGTCTCCCAGGACAGTGGAGTTTCCACAGTCAGGTGGCATCTACCACCCTACCCCAGACTGCTGGCAGAAAGCAAAACCACAGAGGGTGGTGTTGAGGCACATCAGGTTAGGCTGCTGCCTGTGACGTGGTTAGCCCATATTGGAGCATCAGTTGAGTCCTGACTGCTTCTCCTCCAATCTAGCTATCTGTTAATGTGCCTGGGAAAGCAGAATGCAGCCCAAATGCTTTGGTCCCTACCACTGACATGAAAGACCCAGATGGAGTTCTAGGCTCCTGACTTCAACCTGGCCAGCACCAACTTTTGTGGTCATTTAGGGAGTGAATCAGCAGATAGAAGATCAATATTCTCTCTCTCCCCTTCTCTCCCTCTAACTCTGCCTTTCAAATAAATAACAAAAAATTTTTTAAGTTAAAAAAAAAAAAAAGGAAAACTACAGCCACGTGGAGAAGTCAGGAGATGAGATTGGGACCAAGCCTTGGAGCTCAGATCCAGTCCTTCCATGGTAAGACCCAGCACTTGATAGATCCGAGGTCCTCGAGCCCCTGGCCAGCGCTCACAGACTGAGCCTGTAGACTTGCCTGGCATCAAGCAGAGATCTGACACTGGGGCATCAGACTGATTTTGGTGTGTGTCACTACTGGCCTCTGGTGGGCTTAGTGGAAACTCCCAGAACTTTGTGGGGACCTGTCACTGGGGGACTCTGGTGTGAAAAGCCTGGGACCAGTCTAGGTTGCCAGAGGGCTGACTTCATCACTCTCCTACAGCCTTGAGCAGAAAGCAAGGGACCACAGAACTGAGTCTTAGAAATCAGTGTTGGGCTGGTAAAGCTCAGCACTGGGTGAATCCTAATGGTTTCTATCCCTGGGCAAGTGCCTGCGGGCAGAACCTCTGGACTTTCCCCACTATCTGGTGGAGACATGAGTCTTGGTGAGACAGACTTGCTTTGATGTCTATCACCATCAGCTTCTTGAAGGCCTGATGTGTACTGTGAAGATGATGTTCAGAGAGAGAGGTCTTCCATCCACTGGTTCACTTCCCAAATGGCCTCAATGGCCAGGGCTGGGCCAGGCTGAAGCCAAGAGCCAGGAGCTTCTTCCTGGGTGCAGGGGGCTGAAGACTTGGGCCATCCTCCATGGCTTTCCCAGGCATATTAGTAGGGAGGTGGATCAGAAATGGAGTAGCTGGGACTTCATCCGGCACCCATATGGGATGATGGTATTGCAGGTAGAGGCTTAACTTACTAAGCCACAGTGTCAACCCCTATTCTACCAAATTTTAAAAGAAGAATTAACACTAATTTCTATTAAACTAATTAAAAAAACAGAAGGAGAGGAAATTTCAAATTCATTCTGTGAGGCCAGCATTACCTCAGTACCAAAACCAGAAAAAGACACAACAAAAACAGAAAGCTTCAGGCCAATATTCCCAATGAACACAGATGCAAAAATCCTCAATGAAATAAAACAAACTGAATACAATAGCACATAAAAAGATCATTCACCATTATTAAGTGGAATTTATCCTAGGAATGCAAATATGGCTCAACATAGGCAAATCCATAAATGTGACACACCACATTAACAGAATGAGGACAAAAATCACAATATCCACTCCAGAAAACCCCAAATCTATCTTCCTAATCAATATTCACTCCTGTCCCTCAAAAGCAACTGTTGTCCTTACTTCTAACGGTGTAAATTAGTGTTACTCACAGGCTTTGGGTTTCAGAAAATAAAATCACACTATTTTTAAAAAATCATGTGATCATCTCATCTCAATATATTCAGAAAAGGCATTAACAAAAGTCAACGTCCCTTCGTGATAAAAACAAATGAGATATAGACAGAACATCCCTCAACATAATAGAAGTCACATATAACAAACTAACAGCTAATTTCATATTGAATGGGGAAAAACTGAAAGCTTTCTTTAAGGTCTAGAACAAGACAGAGGTGTCCATTTTCAGCACTTTTATTCAACATAGTACTGGAAGGCCAAGCTAGTGCAAGTAGCCAAAAGAAAGAAAGGACATCCAAGTTTGAAAGGAGGAAGTCATGCTGTCACTGTGCAGATGACATGATCTTCTATATAGAAAACTCCACAGACTCCACCAAGCAACTGTTAGAACTAATAAATAATTCAGCAAAATAGCAGAACACCAAGCCAATGCACTAAAATCAGTAGTGTTGTTTTATACTAATAGTGAATAATCTGAAAATAATCAAGGAAGAAATTCCAGTTCCAATAGCTACAAAATAAATACTTGGGAATAAATTTAACCAAAGAGTTGAAAGATCTCTACAATAAAAACTATAAATTATGGGACCAGTGCCTTGACATGGTGGGTAAAGCCGCTGTCTGTAGTGCTGGCTTCCCATATGGGTGCCAGTTTGCGTCCCAACTGCACCATTTCTGATCCAACTCCCTACTAGTGTGCCTGGGAAAGCAGTGGAAGACGGCCCAAGTGCTGGGGCCCCTGCACCCACGTGGGAGACCTGGAAGAAGCTCCTGACTCTTGGCTTCGCATTGGCTCAACTCCAGCCATTTGGCCATCTGGAGAGTGAACCAGTGGATGAAAGACCTTTCTGTATGTCTCTCCCTCTCTCTGTATGTAACTCTGCCTCTCAAATAAATCTTTTTTTAGAAAAACAAAAAACAGATCCATAGACCAATGTAACAGCATAGAGACCCTAGAAATAAACTCAGAAGTCTACAGCCAACTTATCTTTGACAAAGATGCTAAGAAAATGCACTGAAAAAATGTATAGTCTCTTTAAAAAATTGTCCTGGGAAAACTGGATACCCACATGAATGAAATTAGAATGAAATTAGACTACTATCCCTCCCTATGTGTAAAAATCAACTCAAGCTGGAATAAAGACTTAAATGTGAGACATGAAATTTTAAAACTTTTAGAATAAAATGTAAAAAATACTTCAGGATATGGGAATGGGCAATGATTTGCTAGATCAGATCCCAAAAGTGTACAGAATAAAAGCAAAAATAGACAATCAGATTTCATCAAACTAAAGAATCTTAAAAAAAAAAATAACTGGGGCTGGTGCTGTGGCACAGCAGGTAAAACTGCTGCCTGCAACACCAGCATCCCTTATGGGCACTGGTTAGAGTCACAGCCACTCCACTTCCTATACAGCTCCTTGCTAATGTGTCTGGGAAAGTAGCAGAGGATGGTCCAAGTCCTTAGGCCCCTGCACCTGCATGAGAGACAGGATAGAAACTCCAGGCTCCCGGCTTCGGCCTGGCCCAGCCCCAGCTACTGCAGCCCCTTGGGGAGTGAACTAGCAGATAGAAGACCTCTTTCTCTCTGTCTCTCCCTCTCTGTGTGGTTCTTCCTTTCAAACAATTTTTAAAAGAACGTATGTATTTATTTCAAAGGCAATGTTACAAAGGGAGAGCAAGAGACAGAGAGCTCTTCCATCCACTGGTTCACTCCTAAATGGCTGCAGTGGCAGGGGCTGAGCCAGGCCAAAGCCAGAAGCTTGGAACTTCATCGCGGTCTCCCATATGGGTTCAGGGGCCCAAGTGCTTTGGCCATCTTCCACTGCTTTCCCATGTGCACTAGCAGGGAGCTAGATTGGAAGTGGAACAACAGGGACTCCAACCGGCAACCGTAGGGATGCTGGTGTTGCAGATGGTGGCTTATACTGCTGTGCCAGAATGCTGGCCCCCCGAACAGAGAACCTTTGTACAGCAAAGAAATGACCAACAGAGTGAAGAGACAACTTACAAAATGGAAAAAAATATTCACAAGCTATAGATCTGATGAGAGGTTAATATTCAATATATATAAGGAATTCTAACAACCCAGTAACAAAAATAACAAATAACCCAATTTTAAACTGGGCAATAGTTCTAAACAGACATTCTCTCTTTTTTTTTTAATTAATTTTTTTTGACAGGCAGAGTGGACAGTGAGAGAGAGAGACAGAGAGAAAGGTCTTCCTTTGCCGTTGGTTCACCCTCCAATGGCCCCGCGGCCAGCGCACCACGCTGATCCGCTGATCCGATGGCAGGAGCCAGGTACTTCTCCTGGTCTCCCATGGAGTGCAGGGCCCAAGCACTTGGGCCATCCTCCACTGCACTCCCTGGCCACAGCAGAGAGCTGGCCTGGAAGAGGGGCAACCGGGACAGAATCCAGCACCCCAACCGGGACTAGCACCCGGTGTGCTGGCGCCGCAAGGCGGAGGATTAGCCTAGTGAGCCGCGGCACTGGCCTAAACAGACGTTCTCAAAAGAAGACACACAAATGGCCAACAAGTACTTAAAAAAATACTCAATATCACTAATAATCAGGGAAATGCAAATCAAAACCACAATGAGATGCCACCTCACCCCAGTTAGTTTGGCTATTACCAAAAACACAAAAGATAAATGTTGATGAGGATGTGGAGAAAAGGGCACCCTCATGCATTGTGGGTGAGAATGTGGGTTAGTACAGCCACTATGGTAAACAGTAAAGGGATTTCTAAAATAATTAAAAACAGAGCTACCAGATGGTCCAGTAATCCCTCTCCCGGGTGTACACCCGAGGGAAACAAAACCCTTCTGTTGAAGAGACATATACACTCCCACATTGATTGAAGCACTGTTCACAACAGCTAAGAAGTGGAAACAGTCTAAGTGTCCCTCCACTGATGAATGGATAAAGAAATGTGGCACACGCACGCAATGGAATGTTACTCAGCTATGCAAAGAATGAAGCCTTATCATTTGAAGCAACATGGATGGAATTGGAGATTATGTTTAGTGAAATAAACCAAACACATAAAGACAGACATAACATAAGCTCATTCACATGCAGAATCTGAAAATGAGGTGATCTCAGAGAATTTAAAAATATAATGGTGGTTACCAGAGGGTTGGGAGCAATGTGTGGAGGAAGGGATGGAGAAAGGTTAATTGACAGGTATTAGGTTGTAGCTGGATATGATTATGAAGTTCTGGGGTTCTATTGCACAGAAGAGTGACTATAGGTCATGTTCATTGGAGCTGGCACTGTGGCATAGAAGGTTAAGCTTCAGCCTCCAGCGCTGGGATCCCATATGGATGCTGGTTCAAGTCCTGGCTGCTCCACTTCCAATCAAGCTCCCTGCTAATGAGCCTGGGAAAGCAGTGGAAGATGGCCTAAGTTCTTGGGCCCCTGCACCCACCCATGTGGGAGACCTGGAAGATGCTCCAAGCTCCTGGCTTCAGCCTGGCCCAGCCCCAGCCTTTGCGACCATTTGGTGAATGAGCCAACAGATGGAAGATTTTTTTCTCTCTCTCTATCCCTCCTTCTCTCTCTGTATCTCTGCTTTTCAAATACATAAATCAAATAAGTCAAATTTTGTTCATGTATTATGTATTTCTCTATTATTAAAAAATTTGAGTTTTTACTATAAAGAAATGTTAAAGGCTTGAAAGGATAAACTGATCTGATATTATACAATGTATATATGTAACAAAACATCACAGAGTACTCTACATATATACACAATTTTAATATGCTAATTTTTTATATGTTGCATTTATATGTTGCACGAGAAAGGGTTAAACAGGTGAAGAAGAATGTGAAGCTGGGGGAATAGATGTGGAGAAGAGAGTCATAGGCACCTGGCTATGGAATGACCTAGATGAAAACTGGCCCAGGAACTGATTTTCCGGTCTCATTTCTCCAGCAAAACTTGAGTGTAGGAAATAGTACAAGAAAATGCAAAAAAAAAAAAAAAGGAACAAGCACAAGCATAAGTCATATTGTGTTAGGCCTCAAGGGACGGATTGCAGATGTTAAAGTTTATCCTAAAGAAGGTAGAAAGCCACAGAAGGATTTTTAAAAATGATCTTTTGTACACTAGGGAAAATGGGTTGAGAGGAAATAAGGCATGATGTATGAAAACCAAGTAGGAGGATATTGATGATAGTAAGCCAGGAATTAGAATTTGGTGGACTGGAATAGTGTAGTGATGGTGAGGATGGAGAAAGGTCAAAAGACTTAACAGTATTTCAGAGAAAAATCAACTGGACAAGGAGTTTTAAAAAAAAAAAATTAAAGAACAAGTCACTTAAGAATAGAAGTATGAGCTGAGCAGTTTTCTGGACAATATTGAGGGTCTACTTGAGGCTGATGTCAGTGTCATTTCCCCTAGAAGCATCCTGCAGTGTAGGTTCTATTGGGTTCACCCAGAGATGCTCATTCTTCTAGACAAGTCTGAAAGGTAGACAATGAAGAGAATTCACAGACAAGAGTAATTGAAAGTATGGTACGATGGAAATCTAGCATTATAAGGGCCATAATAAAAAAGGAAAAGATGGTAAAAAGATAAAATACAGACTGGGAGTAGTTAAGAAAGAAGTTAGAGAGTCTGGCACCGTGGCATAGCGGGTAAGGTTGCCACCTGCAGTGCTGGCATCCAATATGGGTGCTGGTTGAAGTCCTGGCTGCTCCACTTCTGATCCAGCTCTCTGTTGTGGCCTGGGAAAGCAGTAGAAGATGGCCCAAGTCCTTGGGCCCCTGCACCTGCATGGGAGGCCCAGAGGAAGCTCCTGGCTCCTGATTGGTGCAGTTCTGACCATTGCAGCCAATTGGGGAATGAACCAGTGAATGGAAGACCTCCTTCCCTCCCTTCCTCCCTCTCTTCCCCTCCTCTCTCTCTCCCCCTCTCCTCTCTCTGTGTAACTCTTCCAAATAAATAAAATAAATCTTAAGAAAAAAAAGAAAGAAACTAGAAGGCTAAGCCAATTACGCTCAGAGAAATGATGTCTGTACTGGTGAACTTCTAGTTAATTTCAGCAATGCATAACTGAGGTAGATATGGAGAGTTAAAAGTTAAATAGAGGCTAGTATTGGGGAGGAGGATCAACCATGTCCATGTGAAAGTCAACCAAGCTGATGACAGGGTTTAGAATAAAGGCGGAGACCACAGTCCAGATAATAAAGTCTCTACTGAAAGATGGGAAATGTGCTGGCTGAGTTAGAGGACACTCGTGGAGAGGCACAAGAGGGATATAAGAGCCTTCGTTGTCAATTGTTATAAATTGGTTGGAAATTATAATGTCACACATAGCACAATGTATGAAACGGAGTTAAAATGTGTGACCAAGAGGGAATCAGCGTTGACTGAGCTCCTACCACACATCAGACAAGTGGATAGCTGTGTTTTTTCTGCCCCTTGCCCCTTTTCCCTTCTGGTATAAACTTCTCCCATTTTCTACAGAGAATGCCATTCCTATTCTCCTTGTAAGTCTGGTCAGACTGTCACTGACTTAACCCCATCCCCCAAACTTTGGAAAACCAGGTAACCTAATTCAGCCCAATAAATATCTTCGTCCTAGGAACTGAAATCTTCCAAAGAAAAAAGAGGGGTTGAATGTGAGTCTAATCATCCATCAAGAAAGCGTTTACCCAGAAAAAAAAGTTGGGATTTCCTGCTGCTGAGATGCCCAGAGCCTTGAGTTCTGAATCTTGGGGGCTCACCTCTTCCTTGGGTTTAACACCTGTGCATTTCTCTGTTTAGTGGGTTGCTTTCTGTTTCTTGCAACTCAAGAACTCTGACACTACCAGGCAGTGTGTTATGTGATTTGAATGCTAATCACTAACTTTTATATTCATATCAGCCTTGAAAGGAACGAATCACAATCGCCATTTTATGCAAGGAAAGTGGAGCTCATTGAGATTGAAGTAACTTGCCCACAGGGCACAGCTAGGAAGCGGTAAAGTGTGACTAGGCACCCCGCTCTTTGTCTTGGATGGCAAGGCTGTGCTCCTTCCACATCACAAATGAACAGAGACATTATAGAGTTCTTGTTCATTGCCATGTAAGCGTAACATTTCCTAGGCATGCTGTTTGGGTGATTTTTACTAGGTATCAGCAGATACAACAAACTAAAGTTCTATAAATTATTTTAATGTATTCCATGTACATTGATTTTTCCACCTAAAATATTTCATAATCACACAAAAATCCAGATCTTTTTCATTTCAATTCTTTCGTGTTCTTTTTTTTTTGTATTCCATAATAATGACAACATAATTGCATGCAGCTCACAATGGCTCTAAATCTAATTATGATTCCAAGAGCATACTTAATAGCCACAGCATCAAACAAAGCTCAAATACAAAAATCAGCAAACATGTGTTATTTATGTAAGGAAACTGTAATAGAAATCATGTGAGAAATTAAGTATAAGTGAAATTTTTCCTCATGACATTTACTGTCTAATTGGAAAGGCAAATAATAAAAATATGTAAAATAAAACAGTAGGTAGAAATGGAATAAAAATGCAAAAGTGGTATGTGATTTACTGTGAAGGGAAATTTTAAGAGAGGTGATTACAAAGTCCTATGAAGGACCTAGAAGGAAAGTACTTGGATCCAAGGAAATAGGAAATGAGGAATGATATGCTTGCTTCTGTCCACAAGAAAAATGCACAGTGTCTAAATAACAACCTTCAATAATAAAAGGTTTCCGTGATGCATGGCTGACACACCACATATCTTCACCCCAGGGAAGAATTTCCAAAAGTTGATTTTGCAGATTTATAGGACACAACTTTAAGTGGTCACTGTAGCAACCGTGTCATTTCCTGATTCTCCTGGCTGAACCAGTGACAAGCTACATCACTAATCCCGAGTTTATTAGCAAGTGTCATTGTCCTGTGGTAGAAAGCTCCCTAGAGGATTTGAAGCTGTTCTCTCAGGTTGATTATTTGAGATTTATGCCCTGAAATGCCAAACTACATTTGTAATCTTTAATCATCAAACACGGAAATCAGAACAGCAATGGTAAAACTTAACACACGGTTTTCCATGCTTCAGACTAACAGCAAAAACTGCAGTGCATTTTAAAACACAATCAGAGTAAACATGATATATTAATAAATGGGTTTTTTCTCACCGAATAATTATGGGTTCCTTCTACAAACACAAATTATTTTTATTTCCCTTAAAAAGACTATGATTAATTATTTAAAATTACACTTCTTGTGGTGTAGTCGGGTAAAGCCACCTCCTGCAGTGCTGGCATCCCATATGGGCGCTGGTTCGAGTCCTGGCTGCTCCACTTCCCCTACAGCTCTCTGCTATGGCCTGGGAAAGCAGTAGAAGATGGCTCAAGTCCCACCCACATGGGAGACCCAGAAGCAGCACCTGGATCCTGCCTCCTGGCTTCGAATCAGCCCAGCTCTGGCTGTTGAGACCATTTGGAGAGTGAATGAGCAAATGGAAGACCTCTCTCTTTCTCTGCCTCTGCCTCTGCCTCTCTGCAACCCTGCTTTTCAAATAAATAAATAAATCTTTAAAAAATTTAAAAATAAAATTACACTTGTCTTTAACTGAATAGGTCTCTTTCTTTCCTCAAGATTAGTGGGATACTGCACAAGGGGTTTTTAAAAAGTTCATGGAAACTGTATGTTGACCAAACTATTTATGGATTTCAAAATCATTTGCAACAAAAATAAAATTATGTTTTAATTGTATTTTATACAACCTTTCTGAAATACATTTGTAAATTATTAAATAGCTTTGGAAATCTAAATAAGGAAAAATTTTCTTTTCAGGACTAAATCTGGGTTGGAAATGGCTACCATGGAACTGTCCACAAGGCTCAACAAGATTCATTGTTTTGTTAAAACGACCTATGACTGAGTGGGTATTCCATGCAGCAGTTAAGATGTCTCTGAGGATGTCTATATTCCACATCAAAGTGCCTGGGCTGAAGTGTCAGCTCCACTTCTGATTGCAGCTTCCTGCTAATGCTCATCTTGGGAAGCCAACAGTTGATGGCTCAAGTAGTTATGTCCCTGCCACCCACATGTGAGACCTGGATTGAGTTCCTGGCTCCTGCCTTCAGCCTGGCTCTGCCCTGGCTATGGCAGGTGTTTGGGAATGAACCAGCAGATAAAAGACCTCTCTCTCTCTTCCTCCACCCCCATCTCTCTGTCTTTCAAATAAATATATATAGATTCCAATTTAAAAGCTGACCTACAACAAACTGACCATAGAGTCAAAGTATCTTACAGTTCTAATGCTAATATACTGGAAACACATTGATATCATCGAAATTGCATCTAAGAGAACACAAGTGTTAGAAATTTTCTTAGAAAAGCTCAAAATGAAAGCCAGGAGATTTTCATATGTGATGGGCTGAGATTTTATAAAAACAGCTCTCTAAGGCAGGATTTCTCAGTCCTAGCACCAGTGACATTTTAGGTCAGATAAAATTTTTGTTGTGAGGATTTGTCTTGTATATTACAGTACACTTGTCAACATCTGCCCATTAGGTGCCAATAATACACATCCTTCCAATTCTAACAACTAATTATACAAACATTTCCAAATGCCTTCTGAGAAATGTAACTGCCCCTGATTAAGATCCACTGCCCTAAATTACAGCACTGTTTCCTAGTCCCTTATCTAGAGATCATTCTACCTGATTCTGCCAGTTGCTTCATAATATCCATAATCCTGTTGTGATCATAGAACCTCTAGCTAGTCATGTGTCTTTCTTGAGTATAGACAATACTGCTGAGCTTCCCTTGCAGCTAATGCTGCTAAAGTTGGGTTAATATGATTTAAGTGAAAATTTTGTGGGTAATTTCCTAGCCATACTCATAAAAGGAAAGGAACATTTCCTCCTGTTCTGCTTTTCTCTACCTTCCTGGTTAGATTTGAACAAGATGGTGAGAGTGCAGGCACATTGGACACAGGTACAGTAGGATGAGTAGGGCAGGACAACAACATAAAAGGTAACTGGATATTTGATATGCTAGAGGTGCCAAATTAGTTCTGAGCCTTCAGAGGGAAATAAACTGCTTGCTTAAACCATTGTTATATTCAGGCCTTTGTTAGACTCACTGGTATTTACATCCACACTAATAAAAGTCCCAACTGCTGTTGTACATACTAAGTCAAAAGCAGTGATTAAAATAGGAAGAATCATTTCTTGTCCTTTCAGTTAAGATCAAGTGTAAAATAGGGCATGCTTTCTTTGCACTGGTATTTAAAGAGGACTCTAATTAAGTCTCCATCCTTGAATAGGAAGTAGTCCTTTTTGCTTCAAAACTACTTCCAAGACGCTATGATTTGCAAAGGGTTTGTGCATCTCCCAAGGGTTTATGTGTTTAAATCTAATCAACATTGTGAAGTATTAAGATGGTGTATATTTAATCTGATTATGGCATTTATAAGTTGGTTCTTTTGATTAGAGAGAGTCACCAGGGTGGAGCCCCCCCTGACTGAATCCTGGGCTTTATAAGAGAGATCAGAAGATTCACACATGCTTGCTGTTTCTTGCCATGTGACACCTTGCACCACCTCTGGACTCTGCCAGGAAAAAAACAGCTTCACCAGATGTGGCCCCTTAACCTTAGGCCTCCAGAATCATGAGCCAGATTAAACATCTTTTCTTTATAAAGTACACAGCCTTGGATGTTTATTTGTAGTGACAAAAAGTACTCCAACACACAGGGAAAAAAAAATGATGAGCAGCAAGGAAGCAAGGGGTTAGTAATCCACTCAGATCAGCTGGATTAATATAGGCGACCAAATAGGGAGACAAGTGTACATGGGTGCTCTTTTTTGACTGAGATTTGTGTCAGGGTAGATGAGGCTGGCAATGTCTCTCCATAGTGGTCTATTTGTTTGGCTTGATTTGCCACAGAAAGGGCATGCTAGGATGTACTTGTGTGTGTGTCAAGAATGAGAATGACTTATCCGTGGAATACTATCCTGATTTCTGGTCACCTGCCCAGCCTCATGCACAAGTTCTTAGCCAAGTGAAAGTTAGGCAAGTGAAAGTTCATGAGCTCAAGAGAAGAGAGGGTTCAAGATAGTATTCACAAAACGTAAGGCATATGACGTAATAGCGTGCACAAAGTAGGATGCTGTTTCTTCACTTTAGCAAGGAATAGAGTTCCAACTGCTGTGAGGGTCCTGGTTCCTCAATAGAGACAGCCAAAGTACAGGAAAGAGGCCTAAGCAAGGCAAATTCCCTGAGACATCCTTGAGGGACCTGCTGGATAATGGCAGAGCTGAGTAAATCTAAGTGGGGCTGTGCTTCATTCATAAGCACAAATGAGACACCCATAGAAACACCCAAAAATGCTTAAGGATGGGGCATACTGCAACAAGATGAGTCCATGCATCATCAGGGGAAGCCTGAAACTGATAAAAGTTGACCATTAATGTTGGTTGTTCCTGTGGCAGACGATGGTGAATGCCTGACCCAGTCACATTCCAAGACCCATCTCCCTACCATGCTCTAGCTCTGGAGGGATCTGAGCCAGGCTCTGGCCAATGTGACTAAAACAAGATTGAGTGACATTCCCAAAAGAACATTTTTCTTCTGAATACAGGCACTGCCTTTTCTCTTCCATTTCCCAAGGAGTATGGACACGATTCCTGAGGCGGCAGCAGCCATCCTCTTTGTGCCCTTGCAACATTGGTGTCTGGATTTCTTGTTCTCTGAGGAAAATAGCCCCACAGGTTTCAATGCCTACAGTTGATTTCCCATCACTCATAGCACTGTAACTGCCATTACAGTTAGAGGGTAATAAAGCCTGGAGAAATATTTATTATATCAAATAAAACAGATATCAGCTGCCCTAGAAAGTGGTCTGAGGCTTATATAGAAGCCAAATACTTCCTTTTACATACTTTGCACAAAACAAGGTCTTTGTGTGACTTCTCTCAATGTTTTTCATATTGTGTTACCTCTAGAAAAACTGGATCTCTCCACTGCTCAAGAAAACACAAAATGTACAGTCACTCTGTAAAATTGTCTGGCAGATTCTTTTAAAACTAAACAAGTATTGCCAGCACTGCAGCTCACGAGGCTAATCCTCCACCTTGCGGCGCCAGCACACTGGGTTCTAGTCCCGGTCAGGGTGCCGGATTCTGTCCTGGTTGCCCCTCTTCCAGGCCAGCTCTCTGCTGTGGCCCAGGAGTCCAGTGGAGGATAGCCCAAGTGCTTGGGCCCTGCACCCCATGGGAGACCAGGATAAGCATCTGGCTCCTGCCATCGGATCAGCGCTGTGCGCAGGCCGCAGCATGCCAGCCTTGGCAGCCATTAGAGGGTGAACCAACGGCAAATGAAGACCTTTCTCTCTGTCTCTCTCTCTCACTGTCCATTCTGCCTGTCAAAAAAAAAAAACAACTCTGCCTGCCGCACTGGCACACTGGGTTCTAGTCCCGGTCAGGGCACCGGATTCTGTCTCAGTTGCTCCTCTTCCAGTCCAGCTCTCTGCTGTGGCCCAGGAGGGCAGTGGAGGATGGCCCGAGTCCTTGGGCCCTGCACCCACATGGGAGACCAGGAGGAAGCACCTGGCTCCTGGCCTCGGAACAGCGCAGCGCCGGCTGTGGCGGTCATTTGGGGAGTGAATCAACGGAGGGAAGACCTTTCTCTCTGTCTCTGTCTCTCTCTCACTGTCTGTAACTCTGTCAAATAAATAAAAATAAATAAGTAAAAATTTTTTTAAAAATAACAAAAATAGATGGATGGACCAATGGAAAAGAACAGAATAACCAGAAATCAATTCAAGAATCTACAATTAACTTATAGTTGACCAAAGAGCTAAAATCAATCCTTGGAGCAAGGACAGTCTCTTCAACAAATGGTGTTGAGAAAACTGGATTTCCACATGCAGAAATATGAAGCCAGACCCCTACCTTACACCTTACATAAAAATGCACTCAACGTGGATTAAAGATCTAAATCTATGACCTGATACCATCAAATTTTTAGAGACTATTGAGAAAACCCTGCAAGATATTGGCTCAGGAAAAGAATTCTTGGAAAAGACCCAAGAGGTACAGGCAGTCACAGCCAGAATTAACAATTAGGATTACATCAAATTGAGAAGTTTCTGTACTGCAAAAGAAACAGGAAAGTGAAGAGGCAACTGACAGAATGGGAGAAATTATTTGCAAACTATGCAACTGATAAAGGATTATTAGCCAGAATCTACAAAGAGATCAAGAAACTCCACAACAACAAAACAAACAACGTGCTTAAGAGATGGACCAAGGACTCAGACATTTTTCAAAAGAGGAAATCCAAATGACCAACAGGCACATGAAAAAATGTTTAGGATCACTAGCTGTCAGGGAAATGCAAATCAAAACCACAATAAGGGAGCCAGTGCATGGTGCAGTAGGTTAATCCTCCACTTGTGGCGCTGTCATCCCATATGGGCACCGGTTCTAGTCCCAGCTGCTCCTCTTCCAATCCAGCTCTCTGCTATGGCCTGGGAAAGCAGTGGAAGATGGCCCAAATGCTTGGGCCCCTGCACCCACTTGGGAGACTAGGAAGAAGCACCTGGCTCCTGGCTTCAGATCAGCTCAGCTCTGATCGTTGCAGCCATTTGGAGAGTGAACCAACAGAAGGAAGACCTTTCTCTCTGTCTCTCCATCTCACTGTCTATATCTCTACCTCTCAAATAAAAAAAAAATCTTTAAAAAAAATCACAATGAGTTATCACCTCACCTCAGTTAGAATTCCTTTAATATAGAAATCAACAAATAACAAATGCTAGCAAGGATGTGAGGGAAAAGGTACCCTAATCCACTGTTGGTGGAAATGTAAACTGGTAAAGCCACTATGGAAGAAAGTATGGAGATAACTCAAAAGTCTGAATATAGACCTACTATATGACCCAGCCCTCCCACTCCTGGGAATTTACCCAAGGGAAATGAAATCAATAAATATGAGAGTTATCTGCACCCCCATGTTTATTGTAGTTCAATTCACAATAGCTAAGGCATGGAATCAACCTACATGCCCATCAACTGAAGGCTGGATAAAGAAATTATGGGATATGTACACTATGGAATACTACACAGCAGGAAAAAATGAAATCTGGTCATTTGCAACAAAATGGAGGAATCTGGAAAATATCATACTTAGTGAAATGAGCCAGTCCCAAAGGGACAAATATCAAACATTCTCTGTGATCTGTGGGAACTAATAGAACAACTGAAACAAAATCTGTAGAAGTAAAATTGACAGTTAAGAAGGGATGACTTGAGCTTGCTTTGTCTTGACTGTTGAATAGTTTGGTTTTCTTTGTTTTTGGTTTTTTTTTTTTTGTCTTTTTTTCCCCCTTCATACTATTTGTTGAACTCTTTATTTAACATAGAGTAAATCATATGTGTATAAAGTCAACTGAAAATAGATCTCAGTAAAAAATAAGAGTGGGAATAAGAGAGGGAGGAGGAAGTTTGTAACTGTAAAGCTGTATACCTCTACGTACATTCCTATGACATATTTCTAAGAGTACAGTTTTAAAATTTGCCATGGGACTCCAAATCCCATTAAAATTGGTGTTAAAAATGCCATCTTAATTGATAAAATGATCATGTTAACTGTTAAAGTGAACATATAGATAAGATTAAGTGTTAAAGAGATCATAAAAATAGGATCAAGTGCTTGGTAATAACAATAGATAGAATTAAAAAGGAGAGATTGTTCAACATGGGAAGCAGCCCACATAGCAGACTCATAGAATGACAATCACTTTAAGTAACACTCTGACCTCAGAATGAGCCCTTAAGACTTCTCGGTCTGGTTCAAAGACATGTGAGAGCATTTCAGTCATGGAAAGCCAAGATACTGTAGCAAAAAATGTTCTACATGAAGGATCTCTGTGAGAGAGAGCCCAGTAGAAATAAGTGGCAATCAAAGAAGGATGTACTTTCTCTAAAGGGAGGAAAGAATTTCCACTTTGCTTATGGCCTTGTCCAAATACCGATGGAGTTTGTGGACTCAAAAGGCTTCTATAGCCTTGGCAACTCATTTCGAGAGACTTAGGTGGTCATTGATGTCATGCATAAGAGTGTTGATTGCTAAATTAACAACAGGAGTCACTGTGCACTAACTTCCCATGCAGGACCTCTGTACTCAATGAATTGTATCGAGAGTTAACTGTAAAACCAGTTCTCAAACAGTTCTGTGTGTGTGTGTGTGTGTGTGTGTGCGTGCGTGTACAAATTGTTGAAATATTTACTTAGAGTTAGCCTTTTGTGTACAAAGTTAATAGAAAATGAATCTTAAGGGGCCAGCACCGTGGTACAATAGGTTAATCCTCTGCCTGAGGTGTCAGCATCTCATATGGGTGCCAGCTGGAGTCCTAGCTGCTCTACTTCCCTTCCAGCTCTCTGCTATGACCTGGGAAAGCAGTAGAAAATGGCCCAAGTCCTTGGGCCCCTGCACCTGCTTGGGAGACCCAGAAGAAGCTCCTGGCTCCTGGCTTTGGGAAGACACAGCTCCAGCCGTTGCAGCCATTTGGGGAGTAAACCAGTGGATAGAAGA
Source organism: Oryctolagus cuniculus (assembly GCF_964237555.1). Lineage (NCBI taxonomy): Eukaryota > Metazoa > Chordata > Mammalia > Lagomorpha > Leporidae > Oryctolagus > Oryctolagus cuniculus. Next base: position 51,638,719 of record NC_091433.1, read on the forward strand.
CATTTCTGTCTCTCCCTCTCACTGTCTGTTACTCTACCTCTCAAATAAATAAATAAATAAATCTTTAAAAAAAAAAAAGAAAATGAATCAATGGAGAATGGGACTGGCAAGGGGAGAGGGAGGAGGAGGAAGGGTGGGAGTGTGGGTGGGAGGGCTGATATGTTGGGAAGAATTGTGGGGAGCAACTCGGACTAGACTAAGTTACTGGAATTAAGACTTATTCTATGCATCTGCTCTCCCACAATATGGCGCTGGGAGAGGAGGAAACAGCTTCTACACAGCTGCCTCCAGTTCAACCAATAAACAGCAGGACCTGCTCCTGATTGGAGGAGAGCAGCGTACTCGGCATTGTGGGTAGCAGAGTTGGGATTGGTGGAAGAGGACTATAAAGGAGGAGAGAGACAACATGCACGAGGAACATCTATCTGAAGGAACACCTGTGCAGCCCCCGAGAGAGCCGGCTGGCGGTGTGCCGCTCCCCCGCGGAAGTGGGGAAAGTGGCAGGGGGAACCGCCCTTCCACGGAGGTGGAAGGGACGGTAGCCAACCCGGGAAGAACCAGCAGCAAACCCGGGGAGGGCCAAGCAGACGAAAGAACAGCGCAGGGTCTTGTGTCGTTCCTCCACGAAGAGGGGGAGCGACATAATGGTGCCGTGACTCGGATATGAAGCCTAGGCAGGGTTTAGTGTCGTTCCTCCATGAAGAGGGGGAGCGACAAAGAATAACTACATTCCTAAAAGTTGTACTTATAAAATTTATACTCCATTAAAAATAAATTTAAAAAATAAAAATTAGAAATTAAAAATACAGTTTTTTATTTTTCAACTTTTAGTTAATAAATATAAATTTCCAAAGCACAACTTTTGAATTATAGCGGCTTCCCCCCCACCATGACCACCCTCCCACCCACAACCATCCCATCTTCACTCTCTCTCCCATCCCATTCTTCATTAAGATTCATTTTCTTTTTTTTTTTGACTTTTATTTAATGAATATAAATTTCCAAAATACAGCTTATGGATTACAATGGCTTCCCCCCCATAACGTCCCTCCCACCCGCAACCCTCCCCTCTCCCACTCCCTCTCCCCTTCCATTCACATCAAGATTCATTTTCGATTCTCTTTATCTACAGAAGATCAGTTTAGCATACATTAAGTAAAGATTTCAACAGTTTGCTCCCACACAGAAACCTAAAGTGAAAAATAATAGATGATTTTTTAAATGATGATGAAATCAGATCAGACCTATTGTCATGTTTAATCCCAGTGAGAGTCAAGTTGGGAATTGATAATTTCCTCTTGTTTTTTTTTTTTTTTTTTTTTTTACAGAAGATCAGTTTAGTATACATTAAGTAAAGCTTTCAACAGTTTGCACCCCCATAGAAACACAAAGTGAAATATACTGTTTGAGTACTCGTTATAGCATTAAGTCTCAATGTACAGCACGCTAAGGACAGAGATCCTACATGAGGAGTAAGTGCACAGTGACTCCTGTTGTTGACTTTACAAATTGACACTCTTGTTTATGGCCTCAGTAATCTCCCCATGCTCCAGTCATGAGTTTCCAAGGCTATGGAAGCCCCTTGAGTTCTCCGACTCTTATCTTGTTTAGACAAGGTCATAGTCAAAGTGGAGGTTCTCTCCTCCCTTCAGAGAAAGGTACCTCCTTCTTTGAAGACCTGTTCTTTCCACTGGGATCTCACTCACAGAGATCTTTCATTTAGGTTTTTTTTTTTTTTTGCCTGAGTGTCTTGGCTTTCCATGCCTGAAATACTCTCATGGGCTTTTCAGCCAGAACCGAATGCCTTTAGGGCTGATTGTGAGGCCAGAGTGCTGTTTAGGACATCCGCCATTCTATGAGTCTGCTGAGTATCTCGCTTCCCATGTTGGATCCCTCTCCCCTTTATTTATTCTATCAGTTAGTATTAGCAGGTACTAGACTTGTTTATGTGCTCCCTTTGACTCTTAGTCCTTTCATTATGATCAATTGTGAACTGAAATTGATCACTTGGACTAGTGAGATGGCATTGGTACATGCCAGCTTGATGGGATTGAATTGGAGTTCCCTGGTATGTTTCTAACTCTACCATTTGGGGCAAGTCAGCTTGAGCATGTCCCAAATTGTACATCTCTTCCCTCTCTTATTCCCACTCTTATGTTTAACAGGGATCACATTTCAGTTAAATTTCAACACTTAAGAATAACTGTGTATTAATTACAGAATTAAACCAGTCATGTTAAGTAGAGCAGACAAAAAAAAAAACTACTAAGAGGGATAATGTATTAAGTTGTTCATTAACAGTCAGGGCTATGCTGATCAAGTCACCGTTTCCCATAGTGTCCATTTCACTTCAACAGGTTTCCTTTTTGGTGTTCAGTCAGTTGTCACCAATCAGGTAGAACATATGGTATTTGTCCCTTTGGGACTGGCTTATTTCACTCAGCATGATGTGTTCCAGATTCCTCCATTTTGTTGCAAATGACTGGATTTTGTTGTTTCTTATTGCAGTATAGTATTCTAAAGAGTACATATCCCATAATTTCTTTATCCAGTCTACCGTTGATGGGCATTTAGGTTGGTTCCAGGTCTTGGCTATTGTGAATTGTGCTGCAATAAACATTAGGGTGCAGACCACTTTTTTGTTTGCCAATTTAAATTCCTTTGGGTAAATCCCAAGGAGTAGGATGGCTGGGTCGAGCGGTAGGGTTATATTCAGGTTTCTGAGGAATCTCCAGACTGACTTCCATAGTGGCTTGACCAGTTTGCATTCCCACCAACAGTGGGTTAGTGTCCCTTTTTCTCCACATCCTCGCCAGCATCTGTTGTTGGTAGATTTCTGTATGTGAGCCATTCTAACCGGGGTGAGGTGAAACCTCATTGTGGTTTTGATTTGCATTTCCCTGATTGCTAGTGATCTTGAACATTTTTTCATGTGCATGTTGGCCATTTGGATTTCCTCTTTTGAAAAATATCTATTGAGGTCCTTGGCCCATGTCTTAAGTGGGTTGTTGGTTTTGTTTTTGTGGAGTTTCTTGATCTCTTTGTAGATTCTGGTTATCAACCCTTTATCTGTTGCATAGTTTGCAAATATTTTTTCCCATTCTGTCGGTTGTCTCTTCGCTCTCCTGACTGTTTCTTTTGCAGTACAGAAACTTCTCAATTTGATACAATCCCAATAGTTGATTTTGGCTTTGACTGCCTGTGCCTCCCGGGTCTTTTCCAGAAATTCTTTGCCTGTGCCAATATCTTGAAGGGTTTCTCCAATGTTCTCTAATAACTTGATGGTGTCAGGTCGTAGATTTAGGTCTTTAATCCACATTGAGTGGATTTTTGTGTAAGGTGTAAGGTAGGGGTCTTGCTTCATGCTTCTGCACGTGGAAATCCAGTTTTCCCAGCACCATTTATTGAATAGACTGTCCTTGCTCCAGGAATTGGTTTTAGATCCTTGATCAAATATATGTTGGCTGTAGATGTTTGGGTTGATTTCTGGTGTTTCAATTCTGTTCCATTGGTCTATCCATCTGTTTCTGTACCAGTACCATGCTGTTTTGATTACAACTGCCCTGTAGTATGTCCTGAAATCTGGTATTGTGATGCCTCCGGCTTTGTTTTTGTTGTACAAGATTGCTTTAGCTATTCGAGGTCTCTTGTGCCTCCATATGAATTTCAGCATCATTTTTTCTAGATCTGAGAAGAATGTCTTTGGTATCTTGATTGGGATTGCATTGAATCTATAAATTGCTTTTGGGAGAATGGACATTTTGATGATGTTGATTCTTCCAATCCATGAGCATGGAAGATTTTTCCATTTATTGGTATCCTCTTTATTTCTTTCTTTAAGATTTTGTAATTCTCATCGTAGAGATCTTTAACGTCCTTGGTTAAGTTTATACCAAGGTATTTGATTGTTTTTGTAGCTATTGTGAATGGGATTGATCTTAGCAGTTCTTTCTCAGCCATGGCATTGCTTGTGTATACAAAGGCTGTTGATTTTTGTGCATTGATTTTATATCCTGCCACTTTGCCAAACTCCTCTATGAGTTCCAATAGTCTCTTAGTAGAGTTCTTTGGATCCCCTAAGTAAAGAATCATATCATCTGCAAAGAGGGATAGTTTGACTTCTTCCTTCTCACTTTGTATTCCTTTAATTTCTTTTTCTTGTCTGATGGCTCTGGCTAAAACTTCCAGAACTATGTTAAATAGAAGTGGTGAGAGTGGGCATCCCTGTCTGGTGCCAGATCTCAGTGGAAATGCTTCCAACTTTTCCCCATTCAATAGGATGCTGGCTGTGGGCTTTTCATAAATTGCTTTGATTATATTGAGGAATGTTCCTTCTATACCCAATTTGCTTAGAGTTTTCATCATGAAAGGGTGTTGAATTTTATTGAATGCTTTCCTGCATCTATTGAGATAATCATATGGTTTTTCTTCTGCAGTCTGTTAATGTGGTGAATCACATTGATTGATTTGCGAATGTTGAACCATCCCTGCATACCAGGGATAAATCCCACTTGGTCTGGGTGGATGATTTTCCTGATGTGTTGTTGTATTCTATTGGCGAGAATTTTTTTTTTTTTTTTTGGACAGGCAGAGTGGACAGTGAGAGAGAGACAGAGAGAAAGGTCTTCCTTTGCCGTTGGTTCACCCTCCAATGGCTGCCGCTGCAGCCGGCGCACCGCGCTGATCCGATGGCAGGAGCCAGGATCCAGGTGCTTTTCCTGGTCTCCCATGGGGTGCAGGGCCCAAGCACCTGGGCCATCCTGCACTGCACTCCCTGGCCACAGCAGAGAGCTGGCCTGGAAGAGGGGCAACCGGGACAGAATCCAGCGCCCCAACCGGGACTAGAACCCGGTGTGCCGGCGCCGCAAGGTGGAGGATTAGCCTATTGAGCCACGGCGCCGGCCCTGGCAAGAATTTTATTGAGGATTTTTGCATCTATGTTCATCAGGGATATTGGTCTATAATTTTCTTTCAGTGCTGCATCTTTCTCTGGCTTAGGGATTAAGGTGATGCTGGCTTCATAGAAAGAATTTGGGAGGATTCCCTCTTTTTCGATTGTTCTGAATAGTTTGAGAAGAAATGGGATTAGTTCTTCTTTAAATGTCTGGTAGAATTCAGCAGTGAATCCATCTGGTCCTGGGCTTTTCTTTGTTGGGAGGGCCTTTATTACGGTTTCAATTTCTGTCTCAGTTATGGGTCTATTTAGGTTTGCTATGTCTTCCTGGTTCAATTTAGGTAGATTGCATGTGTTCAGGAATCTATCCATTTCTGATAGATTTTCCTGTTTGCTGGCATACAAGTCCTTGTAGTAATTTCTGATGATTCTTTTTATTTCTGTGGTGTCTGTTGTTATGTTTCCTTTTTCATCTCTGATTTTATTGATTTGGGTCTTTTCTCTTCTTTTTTTAGTTAGTTGGGCCAATGGGGTGTCAATTTTGTTTATTTTTTCAAAAAACCAGATTTCGCTTGGCTGATTTTTTGTAATGTTTTTTTGGATTCAATCCTGTTAATTTCTTCTCTGATTTTAATTATTTCTCTTCTCCTACTAGATTTGGGTTTGGTTTGCTGCAAATTTTCTAGGTCCTTGAGATGCGCTGAAAGCTCATTTATTTGGTGCCTTTCCAATTTCTTGATGTAGGCACCTATTTCTGTAAACTTGCCTCTCAATACTGCTTTTACCGTATCCCATAAGTTTCGATATGTTGTGTTGTTATCCTCATTTACTTCCAGAAATTTTCTGATTTCTCTTGATTTCTTGAATGACCCAGTGTTCATTCAGGAGCATGTTGTTCAGTCTCCATGTGTTTGCATACTTTCTGGGCTTTCCTGAGTTGCTCATTTCCAGCTTCATTCCACTGTGGTCTGAGAAGCTGCATGGTATGATTCTAATTCTTTTAAATTTGCTGAGACTTGCTTTATGACCTAGTATGTGATCAATCCTAGAGAAGGTTCCATGCACTGCTGAGAAGAATGTGAAGTCTGTAGATGTAGGGTTGAAAGTTCTGTAGATATCTGTTAGATACATTTGGGCAATAGTGTCAATTAAATCTGCTGTTTCCTTGTTGATCTTCTGTCTGGATGATCTATCTATTTCTGAGAGTCCCCCAGTATTATTGTATTGGAATCTAAGTCTCCCTTTAAGTCCCTTAACATATCTTTTAAACAGACCAGTGCCCTGTAATTAGGTGCATATACATTTATAATAGTTACATCTTCCTGTTGAATTGAACCCTTAATCATTATATAGTGCCCCTCTTTGTCTCTCTTAACAGTTTTTGTATTAAAGTTTATTTTGTCTGATATTAATATGGCTACACCTGCTTTTTTTTGTTTTTTGTTGGCATGGAATATCTTTTTCCAACCTTTCACTTTCAGACTGCATGCATCTTTGTTAGAGAGATGTGTTTCTTGTAGGCAACAAATAGTTGGGTGTTGTTCCTTAAGCCAGTCAGCCAGTCTGTGTCTTTTAACTGGACAGTTCAGGCCATTCACGTTTAATGTGACTATTGATACATAGTGACTTTGCCCTGCCATTTTCCCGGAGATATTTTCTAGTATATGCTTTGAGCTTCCCATGCTCTTTTACTGGTAGGTGTTCTTCCTTTCCCTTCTTTCATATTGATGGCCGTGTTTCTGTGTTTCTGAGTGTAGCACATCTTTAAGTATCTTTTGCAGGGCCGGACGAGTGGCGGCAAACTCTTTCAATTTCTGTTTGCTATGAAAGGTCTTTATTTCACCTTCATTCACAAATGAGAGCTTAGCAGGATATAATATTCTGGGCTGGCAATTTTTCTCTCTTAGCACCTGTGCTATGTCTCGCCATTCCCTCCTAGCCTGTAGTGTTTCTGATGAGAAGTCTGCTGTGAGTCTGATTGGAGTTCCTCTGAGAGTAATCTGACGTTTCTCTCTTGCACATTTTAGGATCTTTTCTTTCTGTTTCACTGTGGTGAGTTTAATTACAACGTGTCGTGGTGAGGATCTCTTTTGGTCATGTTTACTGGGGGTTCTATTGAAGGACCCCAAAAGCGGTGTCCTTTTGTGATGACCCCAGAAACACAGACTCCAGACCAGACGATGCAAAGAGCAGGAGGCAGTTTTATTTCATTTGTGCAAATGGGCCCTCTGCTGGCCGCCGCAAGCAGCGGGCAAAAGAGGAGCCCCGAACAATCATTTTACACAGTTTTTAAAGGGCAAAACCACAAAATTAACATACTATAGGGTGGCGTAAGTTCATTGGATAATTTTCAGCAACTGGCCTTATATGGCAGTTTGAAAGCGGTAATGTCAGTGGAAAAGTACTAGGTCAAAGGAGTACACCAGGGGAGGGGGTCGTTGAGGAAGGGAAACGGGTTGCTATGTGCCTTACGTGCCTTGTGGTTTCTTTGTTAAGCTTGAGCAAGCACAGGGGAGGGGGCTTATGTGCATACCAGGATGTTCTGTCGCCCTTATCTCTGGGTAGTAGCTATCTGCTTTCTCTGTGAACTTAGTTTACTCCCCATTTTCCCAGGACTGTTTCTGGAATTGCTTGTCTCAGTTCCTGTTCTTTTTATTTTATTAAGGCCATTTTTATGGCGGCTGTCGGCCGCTCCTTTCACTATGAGCTTCCTGTACTAGGATGTCTCTGTCCTTCTCCAGACCCAGAAAGTTCTCTGCTAGTATCTCACTAAACAGGCCTTCTAATCCTTTCTCTCTCTCCATGCCTTCAGCAACTCCTAGAACCCGAATGTTGGTTTTTTTAATAGTATCCTGTAGATTCCCAACAATATTTTTTAGATTTCTAATTTCCTCTTCTTTTCTTTGGTTTGACTGTATCCTTTCCTGTTCTCTGTCTTCTAAGTCTGATATTCTCTCTTCTGCTTCACCCATTCTGTTTTTAAGGCTCTCTAATGTGTTTGTCATTTGATCTATTGAGCTCTTCATTTCATTTTGATTTCTCTTCACTATCACACTTTCCTGCTCTACTAGTTTCTGCGTTTCATTTTGATTCTTCCTTAAAATTTCATTTTCACTAGAGAGATTCTCAATCCTGTCCAATAAGGATTTCTGTAGTTCAAGGATTTGCTTTTGAAAACTTCTAAATGTTCTTATCATAAATTTTTTGAAATCCGTATCTTGCATTTCTTCTATCTCATCATCTTCATAATCTTGGCTTGGGGTGTTTTGTTTATTTGGAGGCATCATAATGTCATCGTTGATCTTGTTCCCTCGATTTCTGTGTTTATTGCTTGGCATGGTTAATTCTGTTTCCCTCACTGTGAGTTTTTTTTTTTTTTTTTATTATACTATGTCCGTGTTAAGTGTACTGCCTGCTGTTGGAGAAGCCTTGGAGGCTTGAGATGGGTGTGGCCTGAGAGCTCTGCTTGGTTCTTCAGGGTTACAGGTGTGCAAAGGTGACACCCTCAGGTTATGCGTGGTAAATCTCTCTTTATTTATTTATTCTTTTATTTTATTTTATTTTATTTTATTTTATTTTATTTTATTTTATTTTTTGTTCAGGAGGTAAGTAATACTGCAAGGCTGAGCAGAATGGATGGTATTTAGCTTCGCTGGCTTCTACCCAAAGAGTCTGTGCAGGGTCGGTTTCTCCTGCAGACTCCCACTGGGTTGCCTAGACTACTGAATTGTAGTCTTAACTCTCCCCTTTTATTATGTATATCCCAGCTCTTTGTCTCTTGCTAGCCTTTACAAGGTTGGCGGAGAGTGGAACTTGTCTGTACCAGTATGCCCCCACCTTTTTATTTATTTATTTATTTATTTTTTCTTCTCTCCTGTAGTCTGTTGGACTTTCCCACTTCAAAACCCGCGTCCCTCTAAAATTCTGTCCGCCGTTTCCCCGCCAATGTCTCCGGTTACTGAGCTCACCTCCGCTTCCAGTGCCGATGTGTGGACTCGGAGCCCTAGGCATCTCTCCTCTCCCCAAGATTCATTTTCAATTATCTTTAAATGCAGAAGATCAATTTAGTATATACTAACTAAAGATTTCAACAGTTTGCACCCATATAGATACACAAAGTATAAAGTACTGTTTGAGTAGTAGTTTTACCATTAATTTGCATATTATAACACATTAAGGACAGAGATCATACATGGGGAATAGATGTACAGTGACTCCTATTGTTGATTTAACAATTGACACTCTTATTTATGACATCAGTAATCACCCAGGGCTCATGTCATGAGCTGCCAAGGCTATGGAATCCTCTTGAGTTCACCAACTCCGATCTTATTTAGATAAGGCCATAGTCAAAGTGGAAGAGAAAGGTACCTCCTTCTTTGATGGCCTGTTCTTTCTGCTGGGATCTCACTCATAGAAATCTTTCATTTAGGTCAATTTTTTTGCCACAGTGTCTTGGCTTTCCATGCCTGAGAAACTCTCATGGGCTTTTTAGCCGGATCTGAATGCCTTAAGTGCTGATTCTAAGGCTAGAGTGCTGTTTTGCTGTTTAGGATATCTGCCATTCTATGAGTCAGCTGCGTATCCTGCTTCCCATGTTGGATTGTTCTCTTCTTTTTAATTCTATCAGTTAGTATTAGCAGACACTAGTCTTGTTTATGATATCCCTTTGAAACATAATCCTATCATTATGATTATGAACTGAAACTGATCACTTTGACTAGTAAGATGGCATTGGTACATGCCACATTGATGGGATTGAATTGGAATCCCCTGGAACATTTCTAGCTCTACCATTAGGGGTAAATCGAATGAGCATGTGTCAAACTTTACATCTCCTCCCTCTCTTATTCCCACTCTTATATTTAACAGGGATCACTTTTCAGTTAAATTTAAATGCCTAAGAATAATTGTGTGTTAATTAAAGAGTTCAACCAGTGGTATTAAGTAGAACAAAAAAATACTAAAAGGAATAAAATAGTAAGTTGTTCCTCAAAAGTCAGGACAAGGGCTCATCAAGTCATTGTTTCTTATAGTGTCCATTTCACTTCAACAGGTTTCCTTTTAAGTGCTCAGTTAGTTGTCACCGGTCAGGGAGAACATAGGATATTTGTCCCTTTGGGATTGGCTTATTTCACTCAGCATGATGTTTTCCAGATTCCTCCATTTTGTTGCAAATGACTGGATTTCATTTTTTTTAACTGCTGTATAGTATTCTATAGAGTACATATCCCATAATTTCTTCATCCAGTCTACTGTGTTGATGGGCATTTAGGTTGATTCCATGTCTTAGCTATTGTGAATTGAGCTGCAATAAACATTGAGGTGCAGATAGCTCTTCTATTTGCCAATTTAATTTCCTTTGGGTAAATTCCAAGGAATGGGATTTAGAAATAGAACAGCCAAGACTCAAACTGGCACCCATATGGAATGCTGGCACTGCAGGTGGAGGCCTAACCTACTACATCACAGCACCAGTACCTTTTTTTCCTCTTCTTATGAATCCACCAATCCCATCATAAGGGCCCCACCCTCATGATCTCATTTAAGCCTATTTGCCTCCCAAAGGTCCTTCATCCAAATATCATCTGCATATGAATTGGGGCATTGTTTCCACCATGTGAACTTTTGGAGGCCACATTTGAACTGTTGCATATATTGTATGAGTCCATCTACAGAGCATCCTGGAAATGTCAAAAGAATAGAGATGGAGAACAGATGAGTGGTTGCCAGGAGTTAGAGACAGACAGAGAAGGATGTAAATATACAAGGGTAGAATGAAGGAGCCCTTTTGTGATGTTTAAACACTTCTGCATCTTATTTGTTGTAGTGGTTAAGCAGATCTATGCCTGGGATAAAATTGCATGGAACTATAAACACACATACATATACATACATACATACATACATACACACACACACAGTAATCAGGTCATGTGCAAACTGAAAAAGTCTCTTTATTGCTGGTTTGATATTGTACTAGAGTTACATAAAATGTTATCATTGGGGGAAAATGGGTAAAGAGTACATAGAACTCTATTCATTTTGCAACTTTATGTGACTGCATATTATTTCAAAATAAAAGTTTTTAAAGTCTTAATCATCAGAAAGCTATCCAAATTCTGAATGGAACTGACAACCATTTTCCTTAAAATTTCTCAAATGGTTTTAAGCTTGATAGATATTTTGCCTCATTAAAGTTAATGTGACGTAACTATAGAAAGAGAAAGAAGAATTTGAGTTAGGGAGGAAGAAATTAGGGAATCATACATATCCCTTGGACTTAAAAAATGGTTATGAAAATACTTTTACAAAGTTTTTTTTTAAGATTTATTTATCTCAAAATCAGAATTACACAGAGAGAGAAGGAGAGGCAGAGAGAGAGAGAGGGCACCAAGTTTTAATTAGAAAAACTCTAGTCTTGTTCAAACACAAGCAATGGGCCAAAAAAAGTAAGATAAATATAAATACAAGGTAGATGTGGATTTTTAAGTCATTAGTATCCTCTTGGGAAACTTTTAATTACCCTTTATGGACTCAGAAAGACACTCTGTCACCCACCACACAATTAGCTGTGTGTGTTTTTTTAACCTCTCTTGGGGGAAAAAAGATGAAATGAATAAATTTTGATGAATAAGCAAGCTACAAAACTACCATGTATTTTACATATTCATATCAAGTAGGACAGGAAATACTGGCAAAAACTGAGGAAAATCAAAGAGAAGCTGCCCATTGAGCCTCGCTGAGTGAGGATGGGATATCCCAGCTACCCTGAACATCACTGCAAATCGCCATTTCTGTCTAGAGGGGTCCTAAAAGATGCCAGAACATTTTCTAGTTTGGAAGCAGTCACCTGGTTGTTCATAGAAGTACCTGTACCTTAGAGGGAAAAGGCTTGACATCAAGTAAGTGGACGAGCCCATATGGGCAGAACTTCAGAAAAAAGCTAATGCAGCAGAGGCAGACTTAAGTACTGTACAAATGTTGCATGGCATGAACCGAGAGGATCCAGCAGAGAACCTGCTTTCAGTCATGTGGTCTCCTGAAGCATCGGTCCCATTGCTGATTTCAAAGGAACTGGAGCGAGTCCAGCAAGGAAAGGGCCATTTGTGGTTTTGACCAAGTCCTACTGGATTCCAGAATGCTCAGGTTTTGTGTGTGTGTGTGTGTTTTTTTTTTTTTTTTTTTTTTTAGGTTTATCTGTCACCTTTGGTAGTTTGCAAAAACGTAGAGACAGAAAGTACCGTGGAGGGGCCGCCACTATGGCGTAGCGGGTGAAGCCACTGGCATCCCATACGCGCGCCGGTTCTGGTCCTGGCTGCTCCACTTCCGACCCAACCCAGCTCTTTGCTATGGCCTGGGAAAGCAGTAGAAGATGGCCCAGGTCTTTGGGCTCCTGCACCCACGCGGGAGACTCAGAAGAAGCTCCTGGCTTCGGATTGGCGCAGCTCCAGCCATTGCAGCCATCTGAGGAGTTGAACCAGTGCATGGAAGACCTCTCTCTCTCTCTCTCTCTCTCTCTCTCTGTCTCTCTCTCTCTGCCTCTGCCTGTCACTCTACCTTTCAAATAAATAAATTTAAAAAGAAAAAAAGAAAGTGCTTCCACAGTGCTTTCTAACTGAATCACACAAACTGAAAAATCACATACTCATATATCCTCTCATTGAATGTGCCCTACCAATGTCAAGTGCACATTAAAATCATAACAAATACTGGCCACTGAGTGAGTACCTGAGTAAAAGAAACGTAACACAAACTCTTGTTTCCACTCTCGTTTAAAACTCTATCCTTAAATTCAAATTCCAATGCTAAATTTCTGAGAGAAAGCATGAAATACTAGATCATAATTACTTGAAGTTATTTGTTAGAATGAAACCTTTTGGGAAAAGGAGAGCACCAATTGGACAGGGGTGGGAGGTGGTGGTGGTAATTTGGCAGAACTGTATTTTTTTTTAAAGCAAAAAGCTGAAATATGGCATCAATTTAAAGGCCCAAAGTGTCCAACTGTTAGGAGAGACTGGGTTAGGGAAGACTGTAATTGTGACCGTAACTCACATTGTTCAAACCGGTCGATTCCTTTATCTTTAAGAGTGGCTGCAGAAAATGCCAAAACTCGATTTTTTTCCTCCTCCGACTCATATTTTGTTGTGTGACTCACGTTCTAAAGTAACTCCTGACTGACTTGAAAGCCTTTCTAGGACATCAATTCCCAGGACTCAATTTTCTCTATCAGATTGTTGCAGATAAATCTCATTTTATATCTTAGCTCCTAACAGCAGTGAAAATGCTTTACTGTGTTCCTGCTTTCTATCGCAGTGCTTAACGTTCCAGCTGGGAGCTGCATCATCTTTCCCAGAGACACAGAAGACGGCGCTGGGAGGTGCCTGCCCCCAGCCCCCAGCCCCCAGCCCCCACTGAGCATTAAGGTCGTAAATCACCTGCATAATTGTCTGGATCTAGCCAGTCAGCTGGCTTAATGAGAAGGGAAGTGGCCTGCTGGGGAAGAGCAATGACGTTTTAACAAGACAACTCGTATCAAACTGTAATTGATCCCTCACAGCACATTTAATGTTTCTGGAAAGTTATCAGAAGCAAAATTGCCATATTGAGGATGCCAAACCTGCTCACCCTTTTGAATCTCTTCATTGAGTCAACGGAAACATACAAAACATTCTTAAGATGTTTGAAAACAAATGCTAACAAAATGCTGAATGTCTACCTTGTTTCTGGTGGTGCTGTAGCATTTGAAATTTAAAGCCTTCTCTTTGAAAAGACCTAAGTTCCATACTGCTCGTGTTCATTCTGCAAGCCTGGCCAGTTGCATACTTGTATTTCTACTGACTCCTGATAAGGAACTCACTTGGACTTGAGCTTTCTATTCACCACTCCAAACCTCCTGCAAGGTTCCCAGAACTCATGTCAGCCCAGACTCCGAGCATCTGGGTAGGGTTGTTTTGAAATACAGAAACAGAAGGGGCCAATACTGTGGCATAGTGGGTAAAGCTGCCTCCTGCAGTGCCGGCAGCCTATATGGGCGCCAGTTCAAGTCCCGGCTGCTCCACTTCCGATCCAGCTCTGTTATGGCCTGGGAAAGCAGTAGAAAATGGCCCAAGTCCTTAGGCCCCTGCACCCATGTAGGAGACCTGGAAGAAGCTCCAGGCTCCTATCTTCGGATTGGCCCAGCTCTGGCCATTGTGGCCGAATGGGAAGTGAACCAGTGGATGGAAGACCTCTCTCTCTCTCTCTCTCTCTCTCTCTCTCTGCCCCTGCCTCTAACTCTGTCTTTCAAATAAATAAATAAATAAATAAATCTTCAAAAACAAACAAAAAAAAAGCAAGAAGAAGGCTTCTTAGGGGACTGAGCATGAAGCGGTTTCTGGGCAGGTGAATGGCAATGTGTAAGCGGCCATGGTGTGACTGGTCCTTGTGGCACAGCAGCGACTCAGTCCCCCATTGCTAACCACAGTACATGTAAGAGAAAAATTGAAATCAGCCATTTTGAGTTTCAGCGCTTTACAGGTGCTCCTTAAATCTGATCTCTTTAGAGCTCACCCCTGGGATCGTAGCAGCCCCCCTTCTCCCACACACTTGTCTGTTTCTTTGTACTTCCTCAGCTTCCCTTTCCTTCCTTTCCTCTGTAATGCAATGTTGTGAGTTAGCTTTATTAGTTATTTTAATATCAGTACTTTGAGGGTTCTAGCCATCTATTCAGATAAGAATTCTGGCCAGCGCTGCGGCTCACTAGGCTTGCCTGCGGCACCGGCACTCAGGATTCTAGTTCCGGTTGGGGCACCAGTTCTGTCCCAGTTGCTCCTCTTCCAGGCCAGCTCTCCTCTGTGGCCCAGGAAGGGCAGTGGAGGATGGCCCAAGTGCTTGGGCCCTGCACCCCATGGGAGACCAGGAGGAAGCACCTGGCTCCTGCCTTCGGATCAGCACAGTGCACCGGCTGTGGCGGCCATTTGGGGGGTGAATCAATGGAGGGAAGACCTTTCTCTCTGTCTCTCTCTCTCACTGTCTAACTCTGCCTGTCAAAAAAAAAAAAAAAAAAAAAAAAAAGATTAGAATTCTGAATATCAGCTCGATAAAGCAGGCAACATGGTAAGTTTTAGCCCTTATTTAGTGTGAGAAGTACACAGGAAAGTGAGAGCTTTATTATGGGAGAAAGGAGTATAGAAGCATAAGCTGGGTCCATTCCAGGCAGACAGCAGATCAGGAGCCATGTGGAGCAAAGCCTGCGGTTAAGAGTAGGCACAGGTAGCATAGCGCAGGCAGGAAAGCAGAGAGAGCAGGCGGCCAGAAGGCAGCACGCCTGGAGGTGTGGGACAACAAGGGAGGGACCCAGTGCACTCCATGCATTTTACCCTCTTCCAAAGGGGAGTCATTTCCTAGTAGGTGTATACAGTAAGTCAGGGAGGAGCGTGAGACCACACAGGGGGCAGGGCAAAGACTTGGTAGTCCAGCTCACGAGTCGAACTGACTTAATCCTATCTGCCTGCCTATTTCAATACTGATTACTCTTGTCCCTCTTTTCTCCTGGACAAGGGGGAAAGACTGCTTAATGTACACGGAGACTCACTTTGGAGTGATGAAAATATCTTGAGACTATATACAATGACGCCTGGACAAGACTACAAACATATTTGTATTAAATACAATTGAATTGAACCTATTAAAATGATTCTTTTATGTAATGTGAATTTTACCTCAATTTTTAAAAAAATCAATGAGTAATATCTTGGAGACCACACATTTTCTGTATGGCAAGTCTCTTACAGTGAAATTCAGAGAGACAGGTGACAGCTAAGATACAATCCTAGGCAGGAACTCATGGACACAAAGGGCCCAAGAAACAAAGCCTCACATGAGGAAGGCGACACAGTCCTGGCATGCAGAGAATATACCCAGAACAAAATACCGCCACTACTCAAAAACAAGGTAGAAAAACTGCAAACAAAACAGCATGTGGTTACAGTTGGAGCTGTCCGGCTTCAGATACTGACTCCCAGCAACAAGGCCATTGGTGACCAAACGACGTGCTGAAAAACCTTGTATAAACTTCCTCATAGCCCTAAGAATATAACCCCCTAGGGGCCAGTGCTGTGGCGCAGCAGGTTAACGCCCTGGCCTGAAGTGCTGGCATCCTGTTTGGGCACTGGTTCTAGTCCCTGCTGTTCCTCTTCCAACCCAGCCCTCTGCTTTGGCCTGGGAAAGCAGTAGAAGATGGCCCAAGTCCTTGGGTCCCTGCATCCATGTGGAAAACTCAGAAGAAGGTCCTGGATCCTGGCTTTGGATCGGCGCAGCGCTGGCTATTGTGGCAAATTGGGGAGTGAACCATCGGATGGAAGACCTCTCTCTCTCTCTGCCTTTCCTCTCTCTGTGTAACTCTGACTTTCCAATAAAATTTTGAATTTCCTTTGCTTCAATAAATTTTGTTTCAGGCCTCTCCCTTCGTTGTCTGTGTTCCTCAGTGTTCGTAATCACAAGACACAGACTTGAACAGCTAGCACCACAGAGCCCTGCAACAGAATGATTTTGTCTATGTAGGGTGTGTCCGTTTTAGGTTTTGATAGATAATGTCTTCTTTCCCTCCAAAATGGATGTATCAAAGTGTTCACTGAGATAAGGATCACCACTGGAAACAGATCTCAACATTGCAGAATGGTTCCTACCTCTTTGGTTATGGGTTGATCTCAGGGGCCATGCATAAAATCCAAAACCCATTCTACTTTGCTCTGTAACTCAGATATCAGATAGGGCCCTTTGTGATTCCTGGACCCCTCCTTGTCATGTTAGAGGCCACTCTGCTTCCAGATCCAACATACACATTCGATCCCTATTCAACTCCTAGCTGGCCACCTTCTTGGGTTTAAAAAAAAGAAAAACATCTATGGCACTAAGAATGTCGTCCACTCGAGACTATTCTGAAGACTCGGAGAGCCACAGAGAGGGGTCGCATGCGGTTCGTGGCACTCGATCATTTCTCGCCAAAGCCCTCTGTGGGCCTTCTTATATCTCCTTTGTCTCCTCCATCAGATTCTGTCCTCTTTCAGGCAAAGTCCCCCATCCTGCTTCTGGCCACACCTGCGAGGCTCCACTTCCGCCCACGGCATCTTTCACAGGTAATTCCCCAAAGATGAGTGTCTCCAAGAGGAATTTTCACAATTGCTAAACGTTACACGATATTCCAAAGCACATCTCCAAAAGAGTAAAATCTCTGATCCTGGAACAAGCATGTGCCAGACTCCTGCTCGCAAGCAAAGCTCTCACCCTCCCACGCAGACAGACCTTTCCCACACCTTCTTCCTCCCGCACAGAAGAGGAGACACCTCTTTCTCGAGTTCCTCACACTCAAGCTCCTTATTGCCTCTGCCAGATTGGCCTTCATCAGTTTCAGAACAAAAACACCTTCCTTTTTCTCGGCAAGTGCAATGAGCAAGCTGCTCTCCTGGGTCATCAGCTTGGTGCCAGCTCTGCTTTCTGACCGTGATGAATAACCCGGTCCCACTCACTGCAAAGAACACATTTCATTTTGCCCAGCACTCTTCATGGTATCCAAAGAATGAAGTCAGTAAAGGGACAGAAAACGACAGCCTCCTGTCTTTCCCCCACCCTGAAAATCTGGCACTCTTCCTTCTTGCCTTCTCTCAGTGGGAAAAGGGATTTTTTTTTTCTTTGAGAGAAAAACACCCCAGGAAGTATATCTGTGGTGGAATCTTGCAGAAGTAATGTCTTCCAAGAACCTAATTATTCAGGTTCTCAATGACTTGAAATATTGAACTCTCAAGGGTTTGGATTTACCCCACGGGGGCAAGCGTCCAAAAAAACTGAGAGGCTGGAAGGAGTGAGCGACTTCCTAAGGGACAGCAGACACCTGTTCCATCCAAATTCCCAGAAGCACAAGGCCGTCCTCTAATTTTCTGAGAGCTAATTGTTCCAGGGCCCACAGGGACACACCACGTAATCAATTTCTGCACATACTTCATTCCTTGGTAAGAAGAGCCTTTTCCTTTAATTTTTTCTTTTCTGGTGAGTTTAACCCACTTAATTCCACCTAATTCTTTAATGAAGTTCTATTTTCCATACGGATTCTCACATTTTTAAACATGCTGCCAACTTCTTTTGGGTAAGCATTGACAAGCTTGTCTGGCTTGCCTAACTTGCTCTATGCCTACAGAATGTTGAAAACAAAGCAAATGAAAAATGAAAAACCAAAGCACAGTTAATTGGTTTGATCATCAACTAGACAATGTGTTAAGCTGATTGCTTTACCAAACCAGCTAGTGATTTGGTCAATGTGATGAGATGATTCACTTAAAACTGTCAGATTGAGACAGGGCATAAACAGACCTCACAAAATTAAATCCATCCAGACCTGACATGTGTCCATCTCCAACTCCTAACTAATCAGGAGCAAGGAACAGCCAGACTCCAACCACAAAAGACCCCCTGCTGTCCAGAGAGGGACTGTCCCAAACTGCATGCAGGCCCAGAACAGCCAGTGCAATGGTGTAAGACCTTCCAGGGGAGGCAATAGTGAGCAATGTGGCCAAAAACAACATGCATCCAAGCAGAACACCAAGCTGGGTTCAAACCAAAGCACCACGTGCAGAGGGGCTTGAGTCAGAGACTGACAGGGCATGGCTGTGCCCCTATACCGTGGTGAAAAACCATTTGACTCCCATCATGGAGCCAGTTGTAGGAACTCTTCCAGCAGTGCTGTCTCCCAAGTAAACCTTGTCTGGGCTGCTTGTTAGCCTCTCATTAATTTCTATTGTGAGGGAGTCAAAGAACCTCAGGCTGGTAAAAAAATGTGTGTGTGTGTATGCATGTGTATGTGTACATATATAGATAGCCAAATTCCAGAAACTTTTCCAAATAATTTCTATGTTCCCACCCCCTTTTTTTTTTTTGACAGGCAGAGTTAGACAGTGAGAGAGAGACAGAGAGAAAGGTCTTCCTTCGATTGGTTCACCCCCCCACCCCAAATGGCTGCTATGACTGACGCACTGCGCCAATCCGAAGCCAGGAGCCTGGTGCTTCTCCTGGTCTCCCATGTGGGTGCAGGGCCCAAGCACCTGGGCCATCCTCCACTGCCTTCCCAGGCCACAGCAGAGAACTGGACTGGAAGAGGAGCAACTGGGACAGAATCTGGCGCCCCAACCAGGGCTAGAACCTGGGGTACCGGCGCCACAGGCAGAAGATTAGCCTAGTGAGCCGCGGCGCCGGCCTATGTTCTGTTTTTTTTTTTTTTTTTAAATAAATAGAAATAAGGCTATTCTGAATTTTTGTGGGAGGAATCTGCCAACTCCTGATGAATATCATATGGCTAAAAACTGTACAAAGAAATGCAAAGGCACATGTCATCCAGAATCAAGAAACCCACCAAAGAAGTACTGATAACTTGATATTGCAGTGAGGAATATCTGGAAATACAAATATCCAAGCTCAAAGCAGGCACTTAGCCTAGAGATTAAGAGGCCCCTTAAGATGCCTGTGTCCCACCCATACATATCAGAGACCTGTGTTCAGTATCTGGCTCTAGCTCCTGAGTCCTGCTTCCTGCTAATGCACACCCTGAGAGACACAGATGATGGCTCAAAGGGGTTCCTGCCAACATGTGGGAGGCCTGGACTGAGTTTCTGGCTCTCTCTTTTGGCTTAGCCCAGCCCAAGCCATTGTGGGCAATTGGGGAGGGATCCATCACATGGGGGTTTCTTAACCCAACCCCCGCCACCGGCTGTCTGTTTGTGTGTGCCCCTTTGTCTATCAAATAAATTAAATAAATAAAGATCCCATTTCCTGAGGAAATTATTGGAAATACTTTAGTTGCAAACTGAAGTCTATAATTTTAAATGGACTCAATTTTCAGTTTTTCAAAATGGCAAAGGGTAACAAGTCAACTTCTCAGTGGTCTGGAGCATGACCTGTAAGTGAAATATTACTGAAAAACTGCCATTCCGGGCAGCAGTAGGACTCACATGGGGGGTCCCGTATCAAATAGTAACCAGGTGCTTTCTTCAAACTATACAGGATTTACACCAAGGGTACCTTGGTCTGATAGAACAGTGATTCAGATGATTCTTCTTATTAATCTGCCTCCAGCCCAAGGCTATCACAAGTCCTCAGCTTCACAGGCTGCAGCCTCAGGTACGTCATAGTGCCATGGTGTGGCTCTGATTTCAGCGTGTCCTATAAGGGTGCACATGTCGGGGGCTTGGTCCCCAGTGTGGCAATGCTGGAAGATGCTAAAATCTTTAAGAGGCGAGTTCTGGTGCAGGTCCTTAGGTGATGGGGGTTGCTGTCCTCAGAAGAGATTAAGGCAGCACTCACGGGACCCCCGAGCTCTTACAAGAGTTGTTACAGGAAACAGTCCAAACTTGACTCGCTCTCTAGCCTTCTGTTTTGAAATGTGAGCTCTTCTCCCACAAATGCACCCTCCTGCCAATCACCATGTGGCCTTGACCAGTGCTGGTGCTATGCTGGACTTTAAGTCTCATAAACTACGAGTTAAATAAATTTCTCCAAAAGTAGCCTGCCTTGGGTATTTCATTATAGTAACCAAAACAATGGACGAGTACAGGCAGTTACTCTAGTGTTAAATGGCTGAAATGAAATACCCTCACCTCTTCCTATTTTCCATTCCTATCCTGACTTCAAAACCATGTCACACTGAGGCAGGCATTTGACCTAGTGGTTAAGATGCTGGTTAGCATGCCCATGTCCCATGTCAGAGTACCTTGGTTTGATTCTTGGCTCCTGATTCCAGGTCCTGCTAATGCAGACCCTAGGAAGCAATGGTGATGACTCAAGTAATTGAGCTCCAACAACCTACATGGGATTCCTGGCTGAGTTCCTACAAAATTCCAGCTATTGTGGGCATTTGAGGAGGGACACGGACATGAGAACTCTCTGGTTTTCATTCTCTCTCCCTCTCTCTCTCTCCCCCATGTGTGCGTGTATCTCTCTCTCTGCATTTTGGATAACAATTTTTTTAAAAAGACACTCAATTGGGGCTGGCGCTGTGGCATAGCGGGTAAAGCCACCGCATGTAGTGCTGGCATCCCTTATGGGCACCAGTTCATGTCCCGGCTGCTCCACTTCCTGTCCAGCTCTCTGCTATGGCCTGGGAAAGCAGTGGAAGATGGCCCAAGCCCTTGGGCCCCTGCACCTGTGTGGGAGACCTGGAAGAAGCACCTGGCTCCTGGCTTCAAATTGGCCCAGCCCCATTCGTTGCGACCATCTGGGGAATGAACCAGCAGACGGAAGACCTCTCTCTCTCTCTCTCTCTCTCTCTCACACACACACACACACACATAAATAAATAAATCTTCACAACAAAAGACAATCATCTGTATGCACACATACATGCACATCTCCTTTACAAATTATTTGAAGAAGCTGGCAGCTCAGAGAAGTAAAAGCTCACCTCCACCTTCACATCCTCCCGCGCGCTTTCCCCCTTCGGTAGATTTTTCAAATACAGTTATCAGAACTGTTGAGTAGGGAAGAGACATAAAACTCTGTTGACTATGATGACATATGAACCTTCAGCCAGCCCGATGAGAACAGAAATACTCATCTGGCTGCACCTCAGATTCTGCTTCCAAAAACAGAGCAAATTGTGTCTGTCAGTGGTCTGGGAAGGGTGAACAGGGCCATGCCTACAGAGGCGCTTAAAGCTCCTCTGTACAAAGGTGCCAGCGAAGAACAAAGTATCATTTTCCTGCAGGCAGAATAATTAAAATCTCCTGAGTCCCATCACTATGCAAGTCTCTCATGCAGTGGTTTTTAAGAACAGAGCAGCTCTGTGTCATTGATATATCATTGCTTTTCTTTCTTACAGGGGGGCATTCACACCCATCGCCTCCAGGCTCTGGGGGCCTGTTCCCATTCATCAGGGGAAGGAAACAAGCTTTCTTTCAAATAAGCAACTTGATTGCTTTAGGAATAGGTCTGTAATTACTGGAGCACTGGGATATGTTATTGTTAATAAGATAGAGAAACTAGGCTTTCTCCAAATCAGAGGGGATTCGGCCTCTTCTTCCAGAGACTGTAATTAAAAGGGTGGCAGTGGTTCCCTGAGCCCTGTGACAGGGCTGGCACCAGGCTGCAGGCACCAGGTCAGAGGCACTTCCTCCCAGTCTTTTTTTTTTTTTAGTGGAGCCGAGAGGCTCATGTAGAGCAGCCACTGGGATATCGATCATACAGAGTTCACAGAATAAACTCCTATTCATAAATACGCCAGGGAGGTCAGTGGCTCGAGGCAGGGGGATTTACATCCACATTCAAAGTAGTACAAGAACATTAACTGTGGGACCCTGACAAGCTTCTAGAATTTTACCTTTTAGGAAAAAAAAGGAGAGAGATTTTTATTTGAAAGAGTGACAGAGAGAGAAAAGGAAAGACAGAGACACATCCTCCACCTGATGGTTCTCTTCCCTAATGGCTGTAACAGCTAGGTCTGGTGTAGGCTGAAGCCAGGAGCCAGGGATGCCATTTGGGTCTCTCATGTGGATGGCACAGGCTCAAGCATTTGAGCCATCATCTGCTGCCTTCCCTGGCACATTATCGGGGAGCTGGATTGGAAACGAAGAAGCCAGGACTCAAACTAGCACTCCAATATCAGATGCCAGTACCTAAGCGGTAGTTTAACCCACTGCTCAAAATACTGGCCCCTAGAATTTTACCTTTTATACACAGAAACTTCATGCAGTTTTAACCGGCTGAACAAATTCAGGAGGATTTAATGCTTTAAATTTGACAGAAGCAAATTTGCTTCCTATGAGCAGTGGGTAATACAGTTTTCCGGCTTTCATTTTATCAATCTGGTGTGGGTAACGAACATCTTAATTTTACTCTAGGCTCTTGTCTCACACAGAGATAAGAATTCTAAGCAGAGACTAGTAACATGTGCAAATAGGAACAGGATTTATTCCACAGTGAGGGAATAAACACACATTCACAGGCAAGTATGGGCCACCCATCATGAGTGAGTCAGAGGGCTGCCCATGAAAAAGAAAGTGTGTGGGTGGGGGGACAGAAGCAGTACCTCTAAGCGTGGAAGCGTGGTCCGTGGTGGAGAGAGAGATAACTCCCCCTCTCTCAGCCTCTTTTCTAAGGCAAGGGGTGGTACCTTCACTGGATATACAAATGGGGTGGTTCCGGATGAGACAGGTGCATCCTGGAAAGGGGGGCATATCGAGCTGGCAGTTAAAGAGATAAACACTTGCAGGGTTCAAGAATCCCAGCTCACCTAAACTTTTGTTAATGGCCTAGTTACACCATATCAAATCCTCACAATCATTTCTCTATTAAATCAGTTTATTACATAAACATTTATTTCTTGTTTTATTCCAGGCACAACATTTCGCCCTGGGACAAAGAGATGCGTGCCTTTAAGGAACTCACCTACTGACTTCCTCCCTACCCCTTGCTTCCTATTGTATTTCTTGGATCGTTAGCTCTTTCCTTTTCTTCCTTCTTTCTGTTTTAAAGTTTTTTTATTTTATTTATTTATTTTATTTGTTAGAGTAATAGAGGGGAAGAGAGAGAGAAAGCTCAATCTTTTATCTGCTGGTTCACTCCCCAGACGTCTGCAATAGCTGGCCTGGGACAGGAGCCAAAAACTCTGTCCAGGTCTCCCACGAGAGTGGCAAAAACTCAAGCACTTCAGCCATTACCTGCTGCCACCCCCTCGGGGGGGGGGGTGTGCATTAGAAAGAAGCTGGACTGGAAATGGAAGCAGGACTTGATCCTAGGCACTCCAATATGAGGTGCAGGCATCCAAAGTGGTAGCTTAACCAATGTGCCACAATACCCACCCCATGCCTTCTTTCATTCTTGTCTTTCTCATTCATGTTTAAAGTCTTTTGCCATTATGGGGGCAGGTACTTTCTGGTCAACCTTACCAGCTATAAACAAGAGGGATATTACAGTGATACAAAGAGGCTTGCTCCCGTCTCCTAAGGCTGACCATCTGAAAATGAGAAACCTCACCCTTCTCCAATTCAGTGTGGTTTGGCGGCACCGTGCAGAGCACAAAGGCTGGCAGAGCAGTTCTGCCTGGTTACACTCAGTGGAGGTAGTTTTACTACAGAGTGGCAAGAGCAGTTGACAAGGACATTGCAGGCATGGGTATCTGAGGACAGCTTTCTATTTCAGTGAAGTGAAGATCCGGTGGAGTGTAAGAACTTGATGTTGTTTTTCAAAGAGCAGATTCTTCTGTCAGTACCTTCAGAAACTCCTTTCTACAAGAAAAAGAGTCACTTTGGAGATTTAAAGAGACACTTTCCTTGCTCTGTAAAACCCATGCAGCTGTCATTTGTGTTTGAATGACACTGTGGCACCTGCTGGCAGAGTGCCAGCGACAGTGAACTCAGACTTATACACACATTCCTTCCCGATCCTCATGGCCAAGGGCATTCCCTGCGGAGACCATAAATGCAATTTAAAGTCATGTTGGTTAAGATCCTTTGGTAGTACGTAATGGAAGCCAGTTTGATTCTGCTTCTGCACAAAGACACGATTTGGAATAAAGATAAAGCATGGCAGCATAGTGGGTTAATCAGCCACCTTCAGTGCCAGTGTCCCATATGGGCACTGGTTCAAGTCCTGGCAATGCCACTTCCGATCCAGCTCCCTGCTACTGTGCCTGGGAAAACAATAGAAGATGGCCCAAGCACCTGACCCCTGCACCCACGTGGGAGACCTAGAAGGAGTTCCTGGCTCTTGGTTTCATGATGCAAGCCTCAGCCATTGAGGCATTTGGGGAGTGAACCACCAGATGGAAGACCTCTCTCACTCTCTCTGTAACTCTACTTTTCAAATAAATAAATCTTAACACACACACACACACACACACACACGAAGTGTGTCAAGGAACTGAGGGTGGGAGTCCTGCCCGATCTGGTGGAGGTCTGGAATTGAGAACAAGCACCCACTTTCCCAAAGCACTCGTGATCCGTCTCTCTGCTGCTTTGTTTTGTTTCATTACATTTCTGCCTCCTTCTCTGACATGAGACTCCAGCTACGGGTCCTTCTCTATTGACGCAGCTGAATGTGGCTGAACCACAGCTAACAAGTTTGACTGTTCCAGTCACTGGCAAAGACTAACTGGTTGACGTTCCATTCACAGTCCTTGGAGAAACAGCTGGATTGCCCCTGCTAGGATTGTTTACCACATGTTCAATCATCTGAGGCCATAGCATAAGTCACATAAAAGAAGGCAGAGTCTCCACAAGCCCTCTATGTGCATTCGTGGCACTTCTCTGAAATAGCGGAATGGTTTGAAAGCTGGAATGTTGAGTGTTAGTAAACACATCCAACAAGTGTCCCAAGGATGGCCACCAAGTTCTGGAAATAGGCAAATATACAACAGATGATTTATTAATATTACACAATAGAAGTATTTTCTGTTTCCAAGTTTTGTGGCTGCCTTGGAGTGCAAGGGATGGAGCCCAAAGCCCTAGAATAGAAGGAAGCTAGAGGGTGTGAATCTGTGATGTCATCACTAGCCTGGAAACCCATTTATCTGAGCTAACTAGTCATACATGCCCATGTATATCATGTAAATAAGAGTCATACATAATAAAGAGATAATTGCCTCAGCTTTCTAGTTGCAATCAAATGTCCTCTCATTACAGAGTACACTTAGCAAGCTAATTAGCAGCATTCATTCCCCTCATCTTAGTCCCCCAGGAATGAGTCATGTCAAAACCAAAGTAATCCAAATCCTAGAGCTCTGAATCTCTCTGATTTGGAACAAAAGGAAGCTGGAGCTGGAAGACGACCCCAGAAGGAGGACTAAACAGCTCGCTGCAGCACGGCCAGAGATGGTATTGATTAAAGACAGCTGCTGGAAATGATGTATAGGACATGTGTGGTTTCATCTTCAAATCCCTGGTCTCTACACTGCTACACTCATTTGGTTTTGCCTCTAAATACCATAAACAATCCAAGGGGACCACTGGATAGTACACACAACCAGTGACAAAGTCACTGAGTTTCACAAAAATTAATCATTGGCCTTTCTAGTGGAAATTTATTCGCCCTGTAGCAGCAATTTCCATCAGCTCCCTTTCAAATGGTGGCCTGATACATTCCAAATCTCATAGCTTCTCACCACATCTATTGCCAGCCTGTATTCAAGTGGCAATGATCTCTTCCAGATTACTGCCAAGCCTTCCAACTGGTCTCCTTCCTTCAACTCTTCTCCCTCCGTACTCCATTCTCCACATTGTGATCTTTTAAAGATACAGATCACCACCCTCCTTATAAACCTCCAATGGCTTACATTGCCAAGGAAGTTCAAGTCATCCGGCCTCTGCCTTCCTCCCTTCCTTAACCAACGGCTACTCTCCCTTGTTTATTGGCTCTGAAACATGCCAAGCTTATCTGAGCCTCAGGGCTCCTTGGGTCTGAACTACTTCTACCTCAGAATTGCACACAGATGGCTCCTTTCTGTCATCCAGATCCCATCTTTAAAATATCCTCCTCTTGGGGCTGGTGTTGTGGTGGAGCACATAAAGCCACTGTCTGCAATGCCAGCATCCCATATGGGTGCCAATTCATATCCCAGCTGCTCTACTTCCAATGAAGCTCCCTGGGAAAAGCAATAGAGGATGGCCCAGGTGTTTGGGCCCCTGCCACCCACATGGGAGGCCTAGAAGCAGCTTTTGGCTTCAACTTGGCCCAACCTGGCCATTGTGGTCATCTGGGAAGTGAACCATCAGATAGAAGATCTCGTTCTTTGTCTCTCCTTCTCTAACTCTGACCTTCAAATAAATAAATCTTTTTAAAAATAATAATATCCTCCTCAGAGTTACCTTCCTTAACTCTAGCTAAAGTAAAACTACCTATTCCTTATCCCTGATTCAGCCTCCACACAAATTTCTCCATAAAACTTATATTATCTGCTACTGTGATAATATACTCATTTGCATTTTATCATGTTTCTCCCCCCACTAGGGTGTAAGCATCACGAGGACAGGGAAGTTGTATGAATTATCTTGTTCATTATTGTGTCCTCAGTACCTAGCAAATAGCAAATGCTCAATGAATAGATATTGATTCTAATAATTAAAAAGAAAAGGAAAATCATTCAATCCAGTTGAGTCTTGTGTGTAAAAATCTATTTATGTAAAATCTATGATACCATCTTTATTTCCTATAAGAGACTCCACAACTCCAAGTTGTCCTTACATTTGTTTTAGTAAATTGAAATTTACCATGAAGATGGCTATGCTAAAGAAGCATCTTATAATCTTTGATGAGATTATGACATTTACTAGTCATCATGAATACTACAACATTTATCAGTTAGGAATGCTTCTGGCTATAAAAAGCTCCTCACTAACTATAGCTTAAGTTACTAAACATTCTGGTTATCTATGCTAGGTAGCACGACACTAGTTTGTGACTTAAATAATATTAACTGTACCTACACATCTGCAATTTGAACATGATTATGCATGGGAAGCTCACCTATGCTCCTCCTTGCATTAACTGGGAAGGGGCTGTGATCACTGAGTTGTGTAGACCTCTTCACCTACTTGTCTAGTGCCTTCGCACATTCAAACATCAGGGGTTTGAAACAGCAGGGGTCTTTAGACATCAATCTCTTTTGTAGTCTGGGTGTTCTCTCTAGCCTTTTGCTAGTCAATAACTGGACTCCTAAGTAAGGGAAAGGATATTAGACTTTTCTCTTTGATGGGAAGAAGGTCAAACAATTTGAGGATGTATTTTAAAATCACTTCCATAATTTTAGTTTTCTTACACAAGAAGAAGTACAAAGATAGATACCCCAAAGCTATTGTAGTGTCTCAACAATGGTATCAAGAACCCGGCTCTTTCGATCTTTCTTCCCAGCTTCTTTAGGGTTTTGGCATATAATATGTACTTATAATGAATGCTGCATCTCCAGGCATCACACCTGTGTTCTAGGCAGGAGGAAAGTACACCGTTATTTGTTCTCCTTCTCCCACTTTCATATAAACCATGCTGGTGGCTTCCTATCAGAATTAATTGCCTAAAATTGCATTAGGCAGCTCTGTCAGGAGCTCAGTTGAGCTGGGAGAGAAGCACTGGGCTGAGAGGTGTCAGAGTAGCCAATTAAAGCAGCAATGAGCCGAAATGCAAGTAACAGTGAAGCCTTTAATCACTTACTACAATAGCACAAGTAAGAGGCTATTACGGGAGAGAGTGCCCCCTCCCACATTTCATTTCTTCCATGGAAGGGTGCACCGACATCAATGAAAGATCAAATTGGTCAGCACAGACGTAGGAGTCATCTCACTCTTTCGAAGGCCCTAAACAAAAGCCTCCTGCAGTGTTACGAGTTTTATGGACTTGGTGCCTAGGTGGGGCAGAGTAGGGAGCAAAAGAGCAGGACTAAGAGTACAGAAGTACTGAGTCAGAGTGGAGGAAAGTGTTGTGCAGGTCCTCTGCTTCCTCCCAAACCAAGGAATGCAGGCATGCACAGAAGCACAGCTGGCTGGGGGTGCCTGGCTTCTGGACTGCAACTGCCTTTGGGTGTATAGGCTGGGCACCAAGTCTGGGGTAGGGGGGGAGGCTCCCCACTAGGAGGCCTGCCAGGTAAAGCCTTGGAAATTGCCTGTGCTGTGGCCTGAAAAATCACAGACAAGTTTCAACCAGGAGCAGGACTACTCAGTCTCCACTCAGCCCCAGAGGAAGTTGGGAGGTTGAGAACTTTTCTTTCTGGCCTCCACAATAAAAGAAATCAAAGCCACAGGTGAGTGGGAACGCATGTTGAGGGAACAGCTTGACATGATCTGCCAAGCAGCATACATTCTGCAAAGAATGCTCAATTTACATATATTACAGATACTTGGATGTTTGATGATTCAACTATGACTTTTAAAATATATTGCATGTTATGTAATAAACATGAAGTAGGAGAGAGAAAATGTGAGTTTGAGCAAAGAAAAGTCAGGGGAAAAAAAAGCAGGGGAAAGAGGAAATGAGAGGAATGAGCAGGGACAAGAACGGCCCCTCTGAAGTCCACGGGACAGGAAGTGAGGTCAGGGGCCTGCGATGTTAGTTTCTCCAAGCAAAGCTTTATTTGACCTCTGGTTGTGACAGGCTCTCTGGCGCCCTGTCCCTCCAGCGTCGCCCACCCCATCCGCCTTGTCACACAGCATCACAAAATTGGTTTGGCTTGTTTTTTGCAGTAGCAGCATAACTCTCTTGTCAGCACAAAAGATTTATAATCCAAAATGAATCTTGCTGTTTTCCAGATTCCTCTTCCAGCGCAAAGTTCTGAAAATGAATGCACCCTGTCTCCATATGCTTTCCCACCACCCGCTCGCCTAGGCTTTCTGCAGCTGGAGGGCCCTGCTCGTGTGAGAGAGAGAGACAGAGAGAAGCGGAGAGAATCTCTCTGCTAAATTTATTGCTTTTGACACTGTGCTCTTTTTTTTCCTGCCAAAGTTGGAAAGGAATTAGCAATTACTTGGCAGCCAATTAAAATTCACAGTAAGCTATTCTCTGACCTTTGGGTCAGAAGCAAATTTCCTATAAACCTTAGGGGAGGATCTCCCTTGGGTTTCTCGAGGGTGAGAAAAATTCATATCCTGCTCTCCAGCTCTCACTGCTTACACAGGGTGGCGAGCAGCCGTGTTCCCACCACATTGTTTGTGAAACCTAGGGAGAACTCTTAATTCCCCACACAGTTATTTCTCTGCGATTTGGAGAGAGGATTGTGGCTACAGCTGCCAGTAAGTGAGTCTCAGCTGCTATTCTGTGGAAGCTGTGGATCAAGAAGAACCATGAAGAGAAAGGAGAGGCTGTTTTCCACAGTTCTGAGACGCACTCATTCTACAAAGCCGAAGAGGAGGAGAGCCTGGCCAGGTGTTTCACAGGTGTGCAAAATGTGCCCAAGCTGAAGTGAGTTCTATTTCCCATCAGGCAGTGACAGGGCTGACTGGTCTGGGATCTGTAAGTCAATCGATATGGATGGCGAAGTCTCTTTTGCAGTGTTTAGAATTTCCCATCCCTGCACGATTAGAAAAGGTTCAAGTCCCTGGTGGGGGACAAATCCTTTTTGTTGATGGTCATTGCACTGAGTAAAAAACAACTTTTGACCTCAAGTCATTAAAAGAGTTGGATACATAAAGTGTCTCTTCATGGCTGTCCACTTACATAAGAGCAAGCGCTTTCCAACATGGAACATCTGTGGAGATCATGCACCATGTCTGATAAGGTGCTGTCAAAGAGACAGAAGAAAAGAGATTTATATAGAGAAACGCAATATGGTGAGGGGAGGGGAGACTTCGGTTAACCTGCTCATCATAGTTGCTAAAGACCTGCCAAGGGAGATATGAATTGTAAGTAGCTGCTAAGAGGCAGTTGGCTATTCACATGTGACACCGAAACCAGGGCAAGCTTTAATTTTCCCCTTGTCAGTCTTAAACCGAGAGGCTGGCAATTCAGCAGGTGCAATTTTAAACAGATTACAGAAGGCCACCAGCCCACCAACATCCAGTCTCCATAGGACACCAAGTCCAAGACTACTGCCCCATCCCCACCCATCACATCTCAACCAGCCTCACCCCTGTTCTGTGCTGTGTCTTTCAGTGGGCAGCACCATGCTTCCTGGGCTCCAACATGACTGCACCACAGAATGACATCAAGTGTTTGGACCAGCAGCCACTGTGGACTCCTCTTCCTAGATTACTGTCTGAAATTCTTTGGTTCCATCACTGCTGTGGTGCTAATTTAGTTCAAATCAATTTACCAAAAAGCATTGGGGGTGGAGGCAGATTGTTGCCTTGCAGGCAAAGCAACTATATAGAACACACATCCCATATTGGAGTGCTGGTTCGAGTCCTGGCCACTCTGCTCCTATTTTCGAAAAAATTATTTATTTGCAAGGCAGAGTATATAAGAGAGACCAATCTTTAATCTGTTGGTTCAACCCAAATGCCTGCAACAGCTGGAGCTGTAACAGGCTAAACCCAGGAACCAGGCACTCCTTTCAGATCTTCTATGTGGCTGGCAGGACCCGAGCACTTTTGGGCCATTGTCTGCTGCCTTCCCAGGCACATTAGCAGGGAGCTCGACCTGGGATGCCAGCATTGCAAGGGGTGGCTTGACCTATTGCACCACAACGCTGGCCCCCAAATCCAACTCCCTGCTAATGCATTATGGGAGTCAGCAGATGGTGGCACAAGTGCCTGGCTGTCTGACACCCACAAAGATGACCCAGATGGAGCTCTGGGCTCCTGGCTTCCCTCTGGCCCAGGCCTGGCTGTTGAGGGTATTTGAGGACTGAACCAGTGGATAGATTCATTCATTCATTCATTCATTCATTCTCTCTCTCTCTCTCTCTCTCTCTCTCCTTCTACCCCTCCCTTTCTGTAACTCTGCCTTTCAAATAAATAAATATAAAAAAAAATCCATCATGCAAACTGAGTAGTTCTAGAACTATTTTAGCTCTTTTCAAGAGCAACTCCCTTAGTGACAGAAAGACTTGGAGGTCAAGGTTCCAACACAGGAACCCTTGGGGAGGAACCACATGGAAACATAGCATCAAAATAATACACTTTGGCTGCTATGTGCAAAACAGACTCTGCCAAGCCAGAATGGAACAAGGATTCCAGCTGGGAGACCTTGCAGCAGCCCAGATAGGCTACAATATTGTACTCCCCAAATGAACATTCCAGTCAGTTAGGTTCATACTGAAATTCTGATGGAGCCCTATATGATTGGAATACCCTTCGTGTGTTTGGTTGGTTTTTTTTTATATAGATTTATTTTCTTATTCATTTATTTGAAAGCCAGCATTACAGAGAGGTAGAGGCAGAGAGAGAGAGAGAGAGAGAGGTCTTCCCTCTGCTGCTTCGCTCCCCAGATAAGCACATTGACTGGAGCTGCGCCAATTCGAAGCCAGGAGCTAGGAGCTTCTTCCAGGTCTCCCACGTGGGTGCAGGGGCCCAAGGACTTGGGCCATCTTCCACTGCTTCCCCAGGCCACAGCAGAGAGCTGGATCAGAAGTGGAGCAGCCGGGACATGAACCAGTGCCCATATGGGATGCCGGCACTGCAGGCAGTGGCTTTACCCACTACGCCACAGCGCCGGGCCCTGGAGGTTTTTCAGTCACAAATTATATCACCATATCCTTAGAATACCAGGGTTCCACTCACAGTGGAAAGCTCCTGAAGAATGTAATCCGATCTGCCTATTCCTGATGTCGTACTTTAGAAACTACATAAGGCATTTGAGAAATATCTGACAAGGGCTAGAATACAAGGCCATGGAGCAGAACTCACTGGTCAAATGGCACTTAATTTGCATGTTTTCCCACGGCTATTGTCCCAGCATGCAGCACAGAAACTGTCACATGGGGCTGGCGTTGGGATTTAGTGGGTTAAGCCACTGCCTGTGACGCCAGCAGACCGTATTGGTGCCTGTTCATTACCCAGCTGCTCCACTTCTGATCCAGCTCCCTACTAACAACCTGGGAAAGCAGTGGAAGACTGTCCAAGTGCTTGTGTCCCTGGCACCCACACAGGAAACCTGGAAGAAGCTCCTGACTCCAAGCTTCAGCTTGGCTCAGCTTTGGCTATTGTAGCCATTTGGGGAGTGAACCAGCAGATAAAAGATTTTTTTTTTTTTTTTTTTTACTTATTTGACAGGCAGAGTTAGACAGTGAGAGTGAGAGAGAGAGAGAGAGAGAGACAGAGAAAGGTCTTCCTTCCGTTGGTTCACCCCCAAATGGCTGCTATGGCCAGTGCTGTGCCGATCCGAAGCCAGGAGCCAGGTGCTTCCTCATGGTCTCCCACGCGGGTGCAGGGCCCAAGCACTTGGGCCATCCTCCACTGCCCTCCCAGGCCACAGCAGAGAGCTGTCCTGGAAGAGGAGCAACTGGGACTAGAACTGGAGCCCATATGGGATTCCAGTGCCACAGGCAGAGGATTAGCCAAGGGAGCCACAGTGCCGGCCCAAAAGATCTTTCTCTTTCTCTCCCCCCACCCCCCATCTCTATGATAATAATAAATAAAATCTATTTGTAAAAGCTACCACACAAATATTAGTTGAGAGTGTCAATATATTAGCTTGGAAAGAGCTTGAGAAACATACAATTAAACCTTGGTAGTATAGCATACCAACTAAACTAACTAGCCCTGGACACTAGCCTTGGTGTTTGAACACTGTTTTGCTTTTGTTTCCATTTGAAACACACGTGCACACACACACACACACAAAAAAAAAAAAAAAAAAAAAAAGAGAAGAAAGGGAGAGTGAATAGGTGAGAGAGGGAAACGGAGAAAAGAGGGAGAGTAAGAGAAAAATCACTGATCCACTGATTCATTCAACAAAAGGCCACATAGCCCATGACAGGCCAGGCAGAAGCCAGGAGCTCAGGGTGCAATCCAAGCCTCCCATGTGATGGGGCAGGGACCCAAGCACTTGAGCCGTCACCTGCTGCCTTCAGGAAGCTGAAATAGGAAGTGGAGCCAGGACTCAAACCCAGGGTCTCTGATATGGAATGAGGGTGTCTCAAGCAGAGACTTTACTAGTGCACCAGACAACTGCCCCCAAAGGCTGCCTTGTGGTGGGGAGGACATGGCCCCACACTGACGTCACTCTCACAAGCTGCCACCCAAGGCTCAGTGCCACTCATGGCTTCCCACGTGCTTGCCCGTGGATCCCTCCTTCTCCAGCTAGTTCTCCATCTCCTTCTCCAAAGCCCTCGTCCTCCAGCGACACCGCAGACCAGCATCTCGCTCACACGCGGTGCCCTCCCTACGGACGCCAGCCCCTCTCCCACCTCCCAGCTGCCTCTTCTTCTGCCCTGCTTCCCACCCTCCACCAAAACAGGGGAGACTTTCGTGGCAGCGATCAAGTCCTAAATCACTATTTATATTTCTTGGAGTAAACTTAGCGCTGAGAAAGGGTTCTGGAATGACTGCCCTAGGGACAAAAACCCATCTGGAAACATGAATAATGTGAAATTTACCCCTCCATGGAACCCCACAAGACCAATTACAATATCATCCTTCCCGAGGATTGCTGCCAAGTTTTTATGGGGTCACCAGAAAGTTATATCTTAAGTGA
This sequence comes from Oryctolagus cuniculus, assembly GCF_964237555.1. NCBI lineage: Eukaryota > Metazoa > Chordata > Mammalia > Lagomorpha > Leporidae > Oryctolagus > Oryctolagus cuniculus. The sequence goes on from NC_091433.1 coordinate 51,672,689, forward strand.
AAACTGTACAGATTTATGCAGGGGGCAGTTAACTGAGGGCTGAGGTATGTGGAAGTAAACTCTAAGAAACAGCGCTTCTCCACAGATGGAAATGTGTGTGAATGTGGCTCTTCTGTGCGGGAAGTGGATTGGATGTATTCATTTAGTCAATGACTACTGTGCCAGGTACTCTTCTAAACACATCGGGAGAGAGCGATGAGCAACATTGACACATATCGTACAGCTGATATCTTCATGGCATTGGAAGGTGGACCACATAAGTACTCGCGAAAAATGTCCACAGTCAACATGCACCTTGTAGTCCTATTTGTGGCCTAGATGCCCTGTGCAATGTGAAGAAACTGAGTTCCTCCCTTGGTTGCAGTTGAGAGTGAGAGAAATGGGCTGTGCTGGTTCTTAAGAATGGGAGCTGGAATTCTATTCATTGTTTTAAAACTCTTAGAATGGCAGGAAGAGATTCGGCCTTGATGCATCGCCTCCCATGCAATACTTCTCTCCTCAAGCTGCAAAGTTCAACTGAGAGGTATTTGGCAAAAGGCCTTTTACTGGAGCAATCACCTGACGATGCGCGTGGGGCTCTGAGCCAGCCCGGCTCTAACTCAGCTGAAGCGGTTTGATTAGGTGATGAGCACACATTATCATAAGATTGCAGAGTGGCTGTAATTCACCACATCATGGCTGGAAATTATCTGCCTCCGAGGAAAAATGTCAAAGCAAGGTCATCTTCTTTAGCGTCAGTAGTTCGGAAACTTTAGTTTGTGAGGAAGCAGTTGATGTGTCTAAAGCAGCAAGTTCCCAGCTTCTCTCCTGGAAGTACAGAATGAGAATGTCTGGGAAAGGGTCCAGGAATTCATATTTTCCCGCTGTCCCTGCTGATTTCTGCTGCAGGTAGTGGCACACTAGGGGAACCACGACGTTGTGTAAACCATAAGACACGGGGCCGAGACCTCCAGTTCCCCTCCCCCACACTCTGGCATCTTGGCCAGGAGCTCTTCTTTGGAAAGGAAGGAGAAAGAGAAGTCAATGGGAGCAGTTTCCTTTACAGATTACAGATGGTCCCTCCCTCCAATACATTCAGCAAGTCTAGTTTGGCAATTACAAAGGACAAGAAGGTACAGTCCACTCAGCAGAGGGAGGATGTAACAAGAATAAACATCAGTCACTGACCCCCGGAGGCTAAGAAATTGTCATAGGTGAAGGGATGAACGGGCCCGAGCTAGCCTGGCTCTGCGCTGTGCCAGGTGCTCCCTCCACATTCTCGTTTAGTCCTCCCAAGTTTTGCTTGCTCTCAAGTCTTTACCAAACTGTCTCCCTTTCAGAGAAACCTCTGGCAATTCAAAGTCAACCTGTTACAAGCTGGACGGACATTTCCTCCAAGCTGTTGCTCCTGGAGTCTTCCCCATTTAGTAGACAGCAATTCCATTCTTCCGTTCTTCAGGCCAAAAGTGGAATCAATGCACTTCTCCTGCATCCTCTATCTGACCCATCACAAGTCCTGTTGGCTCTGCCTTTAAGATACATGCAGATGCTACCCCTCCTCAGTTGCTACTGCCCTGGTCCAAGCCACCACTCTCTTGCCTGAATTATTGCTGTCGTTTCCCAACCTCTCCACCATATCCCACCCTATCCCTCTTCAGTCTATCTGACATAGCAACCACAGACATCTTGTTGAAAACACAAGTCTGATCAGTCTTTCTTCTGTTCCAAACTGGCTGTCTATATCACTCTAAGTCAAAGCCCAAGTCCTTATAATAACCCACAGGGCCTGTTTGGCTTCTCTTTCTGCTCTGCCACTCACTTGCTCCTCCAAACCACAGCAGCATGGTCCTCCTTGGTCATCTTTGCACCTGAAGTTCTTGGGCTTCCTCTGCTTGCTCACATGGCTGTCTCCTCACTCTTCCTTCTCTTTCACCAATTCTGCTTCCTTGGTAGACTTAGTTCGCCTCCTTGTCTAATATTTAAACACATCAATATATTTTTCATACCCATTTCTCTACTTTACACTAATACTTCCACATTTTCCTCCTTTTATCTTGTTTCTTGTCTCTGTCCGGAAGGCAGGGATTTGGGTCTGCTGGTTTTGCTGTATCTGCAGGACTGAGAATAGTGCCTGGCCTGTGGCAGGCTTTCAATACGATTTCTTTGAACAAGTGAATAAGCTAAAGAATACATAAATGAGTGAATAAAACTCCATCCCCAGCAAAAGATACACACAGGGAAGAAGGCAGGGATCGGAGTGATTTTGGCAACCAGAGCAGCTAGAAGAGAAACATGGCCCTGACCCTTTCCTCCAACCTGCAAAAGGCACCCACCCCAAGGACAGTGTCATTTCAGACGTCTTGCCTCTGAAACTATGAGAGAATGAGTTTCTGCTGTTTTGATTCACAACTCAGAGTTTGTGGTGATGTTACAGCAGGCCTAGGAAACTTATGTGGACATACAGGAATTTAATAGATACTGGGTTGACTGTTTGCAGCAGTGACTTAAATTCAATTTTCTCAGTTGAGAGATGCAGACAGCGTTGTCTGCTGTGAGAATCCAAGGCAGAGCTTGAGAGACAGGAGACAGTGAGAGAGAGGAGAGAGGAGGGAGGGAGGGAGGGCGCTTCCATCCTCTAGTTCACTCCCAATGCCTACAGCAACCGGTACTGGGACAGGCCTAAGCCAGGAGCCCACAACTCCATGCAGGTTTCCCACATGGGTGGCAAGGGTTCAAGTACTTCAGCCATCACTTGCCACCTGCCGCCTCCTAGGGTGCATTAGCAGGGACCTGGATAGGAAACAGAGGTGCTAGGACCTGAACCGTGCTCCAATATAGGATACAGGTGTTCCTAGAGATGGCTTAGTCTGCTGCGCCACGATGCCCACCTCAGTTCAAGTGTTTGAATACACAAAGAACCCTTCTGGAAGCATCCATGAGGAATTGGCAAGGGTGCTGTTTCTGGGCCTATGAACTGGTGACTGGGGTTGGATGTGCACTTGCACTTCACTGCCTACTTCTTCCTGCTATTTAATTGCAAAGTCTATTCACATAGTATCTTACTTACTCATTTATAATTTTTAAAGGTAAAAATTTGGGAGCCAGTGACTTGTGATGCTGGCATTCCATTATCAGAATACCAGTTTGACTTCTGGCTACCCTGCTTCTGATTCAATTTCTTGCTAATGTGCCTGAGAAGGCAGCAGAAGATTGCTCAAGTTCTTGGGCCCCCCAGGTATGTGGGAGACTTGGATAGAGTTCCTGGCTCCTGGCTTTGGCCTGGTCCAGCCTAGCCATTGTGTCTATTTGGAGCATTGAAGCAGTAGATAGAAGGTCCATCTCAATCTTGATCTCAATCTCTTTCTGTCACTCTGCCATTCTGCCTTTCAAATCAAATCTTTAGAAGGAATAAAAATTTTAAGTTGTGAAAAAAATCTCATCCCCTTATACACTCCTATCTTTGCTTTCTAGTTTCTCCATAGAACTTCTCATCCTCCAATATACTCTATCATTTACACATTTATTGTAATTATTGTGTGCTTTCCCTAGAAGAATGTAAATGCCATAAGAGACCAGGACTTCCATCGTGTTCAGAAATATATCAATGTGAATTAATGCTATAACTAGTACTCAAACAGTACTTTACACTTTGTTTCTGTGTGGGTACAAACTGTTGAAATCTTTACTTAGTATATACTAAATTGATCTTCTGTATATAAAGAAAATTAAAAATGAATCTTGATGTGAATGGAATGGGAGAGGGAGCAGGAGATGGGAGGGTTGTGGGTGGGAGGGAAGTTATGGGGGGGAAAGCCATTGTAATCCATAAGCTGTACTATGGCAATTTATATTTATTAAATAAAAGTTAAAAAAATATATCCTATTATCAAGATGAGTAGTACCGGGATCTTGTGCTTAATATTTATCAAATGCATAAACTCTGTGATGTAGGAGTTAGTAATTTTAGAGATTAGGAGGTTGAATCTTAGTTAAGATTAAGTGACTTTTGCATGATAATTTATTTAAGATTTTATTTTATTTATTTGAAAGAGTTAGAGAGACAAAGTCTTCCATCTACTGGTTTCCCCAAATGGCTGCAATGACCAGGGCTGGGCCAGGCCAAAACCAGGAGCCAGGAACTTCTTCTGGGTCTCCCACATGGGTACAGGGGCCCAAGCACTTGGGCCATCCTCTGCTGCTTTCCCGGGCACATTAGCAGGGAGCTGGATCATAAGTGGAGCAGCCAGGACTCAGACTGATGCCAATGTTGCAGGCATCAGCTTTACCCACTGCACCATGAGGCCGGCCCCTTGAATGGTCGTTTATGCAACCTGTGTGTAGCAGAGCCAGGTTAGAACTTGAGTGTGTGTGGCTTCATGGCTGTGCTGTCTTAGTGCACTGTCTGTCTGGTCAAGAACGCATCTGAGGAGGGGCGTCAGGGACAGATGGAAGTGGAGGGGATGACTCCTGCTGTAGGCTTCCTTCCCACATCATCTCCCTCTCCTTCTTGCAGCCAACCATCACGAAGAACGAACCGTCACTTGAGGTTTCCCTTCCTTTGGGAAGCCTGCTCTCAGTCTCCATGCCTGGGTCTGGGGTCCTTGTCTTTCCTGTCATAGCACTTCCTGCATAATCTGGCATGCCAATTGCCAATTCATCACTGTGTTTTCTCCACTGACTTGCAAGGTCTATATGAGCAGGGCTTATACCTAGATGGTTTACTGTTGGACTACATCCTTACTATATGGTCCGTTTCACAATAGGTACCCAAAGAAGGTTGGTTAGGTTAATGAAGGAGAATGAAGATCTAGACAGAGGAATACTTAATCAGGAATCAGAGAATTAGAGAGGGCGAGCAGTGCTAAGTGCCTGGGACAGAGGGACCAATGGGGGTATTAAAGTGGGATACGTCTAGAGAGGTAGGTTTACAAATGACCGTGAAAAACCATAAAGGTTCCACATTTAAAAAATCAGTCTTTAGTAAGCCATTTGGAAATCACTGAATTTATGTTGAGCACAATCATATAAAATGCTTATTTTAGAAGATTAATCCGAAATTGCAAATGAATGGAAAAGACAAAAGGGAAAGGCAGAAGCTGTGGCAACAGTCAAACCATCAAGGTGAAAAATGGCCCAACAGGAGTAGCAGCAGTGGGCCTGGAATGCAGTAAACAGATAGGAGAACTATTTTGAAGAAAAATTCAACAGGAGTTAGTGAATAATCGGATGACAGAGACACAGGAGATGAGGGAATTGAACTTGGCTCCCAGGCTGTGCATCAGGGTGACTGGACGAGTTGTGATGGTTTTAAACAGAAGGAAAAAAGCTTGGGGGAGGAGGCTGGGAAGAGAATGTAATTGGATGGAAATGCTCCAGGCATTTCAAGCTTGAAACATTCACAGAAAATTCTAGTGGGAATGAGTTGAACTGGAAATTTAGGACTGGAATTCAGGAGAGATGTATCTTTATATAATCAAACTGTCTAGTATCTACAATAGTAGGTGAACTAATACTTAGCTTTTCATGTTGATGTGAGCATTAAGTAATTTCAAACATTATTTAGGGGCTGGTGCTGTAGCGTATCAGGTAAAGCAACCGCCTGCAGTGCCAGCATCCCATATGGTCACCAGTTTGAGTCCTGGCTGCTCCACTTCCCAGCCAGCTCTCTGCTATGGCCTGGGAAAGCAGTAGACGATGGTCCAAGTCCTTGGGCCCTTGCACCTGCATGGGAGACCTGGAAGAAGCTCCTGGCTTTGGATCAGGACAGCTCCTGTCATTGTGGCCACTTGGGGGAATGAACCAGCAGATGGAAGACCTCTCTCTCTGCCTCTCTCTAACTCTGCCTTTCAAATAAACAAATCTTTCAAAAACATTATCTAATAAGTTGTTTAGTTTCAAAAATAGTAATTCTTAATTAGTGAAGCATAACCTTGAGTAGATTAGGGTGTACATTTTCACACTCTATCTTTGGAGCGCCAGGCTTCTGGATGTTTGGCTGGGATAGGTAGAAACCCAATGTACACTCAGCAAACTTAGGAGAAAGATGCACAATGTAGGTTTCAAGTAGCAAGACGATACTTTACTGGCAATCTTGCTGGTTAGGACAGATGTCTGAGACTTCAGTGCTTTGAAAAAAAATCCTCAGCTTCCGGTATCTGAGGATTCAAAGGATGCTTCTGGGAATAGCCAGCAACTTAATAGAATGAAGCTGCTTTATATTTTCCCTCTACTAAAAATAGATATGCAAGATTTTAACTATCTGCAATTTTCTCAAATATTTGATACAGATGGGGCAAAATGTGAGCAGTTTAAAAATCTGGGCAGTGGACAGTGGATGTGTGTTATTTATTGCACTCTTCTATACACTTGAAACATAGTAGTTTATTTTTGAACAACAACTTTTTCCAAAACATGTAAAACAGCAGAAGATGGAGGACCTTGGGTTTTGGCAAGTCTGGGAAGACGGCCTGCAGCAGCGATGGTGTGACCCTACTTTGCAAAGTTCCTGTCGTCTGCAGGAACAAAAGGCCATGGTGGTGGCCCCACCATGTCTGTAAGAGTCTTCCAGGGTCAGTCCCTCGCCTGGGGACTCACAGATCCAGCAGTGACGGTGAGAAGTCCTCACACTCCATGGTAAGAAGTACTTGTAACTCAAGCACAGTGAGGAAGGAGCCTCCTCTACACCCGCCCCCACACAGTGCTCAGCCCAGGTTCCAAGGGCAGGACCCCCATATCTACTCACATCATAGCACTTTCCCGAGCAGACCCACTGAAGCTTGCCTTGCGTCTCAGGGACACCGCTACCCTCCAGGGCTGAGTGTGTGAATGTGGGAGTTGGGGAGGCTGGGAAAAGAGCCCCCAGGGACAGCGTCTCCAACGGTTCCAGCGTCTCCCATCTTCTGGACAAGTCAAGAGTTGCCGTGCAGGCCCTCAGCAGTTCCTCTACGGCTTGTGCTTGGGAAAATCAAGCATTTCCCAGTGCTGACAAACATCTCTTTCTGATCTGTTTGTTCCTCTGTGCGGGCTAGGGTTGGAGACACCACTGTCTGCCAAACATCAGCCACGCCCACTGGATAGGACCGGAGTGGGGACTGCTGGCTGTCCCACTGGGAAGACATGTACCTTGGGGACAGCCCGGGAGCCTCAGCCTTCTGCAGGGAGCAGCAGGCTTGGCAGGGGGGAGAGAGCAGAGACCCTCTGACTGCCTATCTTTCTGCAGGCTACACAGACCTACCTGTACTTCCGAGCCCTTGGAAACAGCAGTAGCTGGGTCACAGCTCAGCCGTTCCGCAGCAGGAGCCCTCCCCACAGTTGCCAGGCAGGGCCCCTTTGGGTCACCAGCCAGCTCCCTGCTGCCTCGCCTCTGACTCAGGGCCCCTCCAGATTGCTGCCTCTCCTGTGGCTCACACAGGCAGTGTACATGCTCCCTGCCAGCCCTGCTGATCACTCCCCTCCGGCAGCCAACACTGTGCTCCGGGAGACAGTAGCCTCCGTCTCCCGAGGCACAGGGAGGGACAGCCACAGTGTTCTCAGCTTCTCCTTCCTGTGCCTGTCATTTCCCCACGAACACAAGCTGCTTAGCAGCCTAGTCACACGCACGGCCCCGTTACTGAGACAGGTCGGACGTATGGTGCTGATCAGATTTGCTGTACCGAGTTGCCAGGACTTTCTGGAACAAATAAAATTAACATTCAGCTCTTGGAGCTCCCCCAAAACCAGATCTCTTAAAGTCAGCTTCCTTTCCATCAGAGCATTCAAGGCCCGAATTTCATTCTGGGAGATGTGCAAAATGTGCTGACTGGAGCCCGCAGTTTCAGCTTCCTGGGGCCACTGGAGTCACAGTGCCTCCGGGGGCTTGGGCTTTAACGGCTGACACTGTCGCGTTCTCTTTGGAACCCTGGAAAATCACCAATATATCTGCACCCCTCAGGTAGCCCGTATTCCTCACTCTTTCCCTCTATTTTTCTCCTTGCACAGTGTGGGAATCCCTGGGTTCTCCAAGTCCCTGTGGCCTGGAATCTCACTGGGATTGTGGTGGAAGCCCGTTGGCAGCACCAGGTGGGCTGTGCAGGCCTGGGCTGATTGTTAAGGTAATCTCTGGGGTGGTGTTGCCTCTTACCTTGGGGAGCAGGGTATCAGAACCCGGGACAGGCCCACCCCTCTGTGCAGCAGGGAAGATGATTTCCCTCTGCAAAATGCCAATCAGCCCTCGTGGGCTAGGGGAGCGCGAACGCAACGCACCTCCTGCAGCACTTGGCTTTCAGAGCACAGAGGACATTGCGGGAGGTGTGGTCCACCAGCTAAGCAGGTGCATCTGAAACCCTGGACTTGCAGTTTGGAATTATGTAATACCCTCATGCACACTCATTGCTTAGTACTGGATGAGGCTTCTCATGCCATATATTTAAATACTTGAGTTGAAAACAAAAGCTGGCAGATTGGAGAATAATGTAAGCCAGTCTGGCTTTCCAACTTGCCTCTTGTCCCAGTAACATGTGTTTCGGTAAACAGCATTGCAGGGGGTGGGGGGCCAGCATTTGGCATGGAGGTTGTCACTGAACCTGCATACCACAGTGGCTGGGTTTGAGTCCGAGTTCCACTTCTGATCCCAGCTTCTTGTTAACATACATCCTGACAGACAGCAGGTGATAGTGGCTTAAGTACAAGGGTCCCTGTCACCCACGTGGGAGAACCAGATTATGTTCCAGGCTCCTGGTTTTGGCCTGGGCCAGCCCCAATTGTTGGAGGCACACAGGAAGTGAACCAGCAGAGAAAAGCTTTCTCTAACTCTGTCCCTCTCTCTGAATCTCTCTGCCTTTCAAAGAAAATAAATAAATCAATACCTTTTTATTAAAAAAATTGCATTTGAGGTGCAAAAAGAGGATGCCAGGTTATTAATTTTATAATAAAAGAACAGAAAGAGCCACCACAGGTGAAACTCCCAGGGTAATCAGTTACCGCCGTCTCCTATTTTCAAGGCCCGCTTCGTGGCAGCTGTCTTTCACAGACTCCATGCAGCGGATCAGACGCCGTGGGTTCAGTCTTAGAGCACCACAGGACTTGTAAAAGGCATGATTTGTTTGGTATCAAATAAAAACCAGAGCCTTTCTAAATTAAACTGACTTCTTTCCCCACGTCCTATCCTGCTTATGAGGGGCACAGAAAGTTGCAGTCTTCCCAAAAGAAAGCTCTGCCAACGCCAGCCAATATTCAGTCCCCCGGCTCTTGGCTCATCAGAATCCTAATCTCTCCCCCCGAGCTCCCAGCTCTAAAATTATATGACTTTAGTTACTTTGGCAATGATTCAGAGGGAAGTGAAAATATAAAGGAAGAAGGAAAAACAAAGATACTTAAGCATTGCCCCTAATATCGACCCAGAAGGGTACTAAAAAAAAAAAAACCTGATTGCATTAATCAGACATGGCAGTGACAGGACAAGCACCCAGTGGTGGTCACTCCTCGTGCTGACTTCTGTGCCATCATAATGGCCTTGATGACAAGACAAAGAAGTTTTTTTAATTATTATTATTTATTTGACAGAGTTAGAGAGAGAGACAGAGACAGAGAGAGACAGAGAGAGTCTTCCTTCCGTTGGTTCACGCCCCGAAATGGCTGCTGCAGCTGGTGCGCTGCGCCAATCGGAAGCCAGGAGCCAGGTGCTTCCTCCTGGTCTCCCATGTGGGTGCAGGGCCCAAGCACTTGGGCCATGCTCCACTGCCCTCCCGGGCCACAGCGGAGAGCTGGACTGGAAGAGGAGCTATTGGGACAGAACCCGGAGCCCACATGGGATGCCGGTGCCTCAGGCAGAGGATTAACCAAGTGAGCCACAGCACCAGCCCAAAACAAAGAAGTTTTGTAAGCCAGAGGTCCCAGGGCTGCGTGGCTATATCTTTTTCCTGTTGAAAAGGGAGAAAGGGCCGTCCCACAAGCAGCCCTGTGTATTTCTTACTGGGCTCCTTGCTGCCCCCTCAGGTGTCGTAAAGAGAGTGGCTCTGCTACTTCAGACAGTCCTTGCCAGCCACGGTCTCCTAGGGCCTATGTCCCTCCCTGCTAGCAACCGAGAAACTCGGGAACTTCTCCTCGCAGAGAAGACAGACCCTCACAAATAACAGGCGGCTTTGTGTCCTGCAAGTCAATGTGCTCCCCTGCTAACTCTACCCCGGGGCGGAAGGAGTGGTGCATTTCAGGTGCATCTGAGAGCACCTCTTGTCCACCAGCGCCTCACGGAACACCAAGTCAGGGCAGCCGTTCCACCTAGCAACATGGAAGGAAAACGTGGTGGCCACAGAAATCTAACACTTTCACATCCGAACAGCGAAGGTGGCCGAGACTTTGCTCCAGTCTCTCTGGAAATCCACCACGAGGAGGCTGTGCCAAGACGGCGATCCGCCTGTGCCTGTGGGCAGCGGGCATGCAGACACTCAGGACCCGCAGGCAGCCCCCTGGTCGGTCTCCAAGTGTCAGCCACCCAGTGCCTCATCTCACCTTCGAAGTGGCATGGTCAGCAGTCACTCACCAGGCACTGTGGCTCTGTGGGCTTCTTTTTTACTGGTCTTCTCAGCCAGAATCTGATCCCTGCTTCTGTGCAGGGATTCCCACCCCTGATATGTCTGTAAGATAATTCCTGACCTATGATGGTGCCGCTTGGCGATTTTCCAACTATATGATGGCCCAAAAGTTGGTAGACACTGTACTTTGAATTCTGAACATCTCTCTACAGAAATGGAATTACAGAATTGTTTTCCTGAAAAGGAGACCAAAGAACATATGGCCAAAGACTACTGGTTGTGTGTGTGTGTGTGTGTGTATTATAGAAGGTGTAACAAGCAGTTAATTAATAAAATATATTATTTTTCTGGGTTTGGTGGTTTTATTAGTTTTTAAAATATGCAGTTTGTTGTGAGTTCTTTATTAACTTTATAATTAATTTTTAAATATTTATTTCTTTATTTGAAAGAGTTACACAGAGGAAGGAAAGAGAAAAGGGGGGAGAGGGAGGGAAGGAGGGAGGGAGGGATGGAGGGAGGGAGGGAGGAGTCATCTCCTGGTTCACTCCCCAATTGGCCACACAATCAGAGCTATGCCAATCCAAAGCCAGGAGCTAGGAGTTTCTTTTGGGTCTCCCACATGGGTGCAGGGCCCCCAAGTACTTGAACCATCTTCTACTGCTTTCCCAGGCCACAGCAGAAAGCTGGATTGGAAGTGGAACAGCCAGGACTCGAACCAGCACCCATATGGAATGCCAGCACTGCAGGCGGCACCTTTATCCACTATGCCACAGCACTGGCCCCATCATAATTAATTTTACATGCAAAATGTCCCCCAGTTGTGTACATTTCAAGATTCACTTCTGTCCCCTACTACATTTGGAAAAAGTGCCCATAAAATGTTGACAGCAGGGGCTGGCACTGTGCTGTAGCAGGTAAAGCCTCTGCCTGCTGCCCTAGCATCTCATATGGGTGCCAGTTCAAGTCCTGGCTGCTCCACTTCCAGTCCAGCTCCCTGCTACTGGTGTAGGAAAGCAGCAGGAGATGGCCCAAGTCCTTGAGCCCTGCACCCATATGGGAGACCCAAAGGAAGCTCCTGGCTCCTGGCTCCACCATTATGGCCATTTGCAGAGTGAACCAGCAGATGGAGTGCTCTCTCTCTCTCTCTTACTCTGCCTTTAATACATCTTTAATAAAATGCTGATAAGCAGTGCCAAGTGTTTGCAGAAATGAACACTGTTATCTCTTCCTCATTAAAAAATCACTTTGCCTGGTTTTTAACCTCTCCCTGCTTTGCCCACAAACCCTGCCTCAGCTGGGTCAAGCACACACATTTCTCCCGCAGAGCTACCTCTCCCTGGCTCCTGCCTCTGCCCCCCTCAGGATCATCGCCAAGAGTTCGGCTGCTGGGAGACGTGTCCACCAATGCTGAAGAGGTACAGGCAACTGGAGGAGGCCCGGGTATGGCAGAGGGAGCGGAGATGGTCTCCAGAGCAGGAGGACCCCTGGTGATGTCCACTCTTGTGAACATACCCCCAAGGGGGCATGGCAGCTATCCCGGCTACCACCGGGCCACCTTGCACTGAACCATCATTCTCACGACGGATCTTAACAAAGTTACAACAGAGAGGACGGAGGACCAGTCCAAGGCAAACTCAAAGAACAGGAATCTAAAATGGAAAACCTTCACGACAAGCTGAGGGACAAATCACCACGCTCATTTAAACGTCTACCCATTTTATAGTTAGAAACCGGAATCCAGATGACCTGAGGCCCCACTAGATTTTAGTGAAGACATTGATCTCCCTGTGATTTTCTCTGCGGATGGCTTAATAGCAGAGAAATAGCAAACTTGATGAGTTACTCTGACCCATAGCTCCGAACACCTGCGCTTCCCGATATACGCTAACACAGAACTGGTACGAACTGATGTCATCTTGACTTACATTCTCACATTTTCTCATCATTTATTTAAAGTGGAGGCACACGAGTTATCAAAAATTAAAACCATATTTTAAAATTTAAACTGAGGCTCTTTTCCTTCCTGAAGGACTGGGTCTGCCCCCCATTGGCTCTGTGGCAGGCACGGCTTGAAGTGATCCAGAACAAAGCAATCAGTGGAGATGCGGAGTGGAGGCATAACGCCCGGCTTCTGAAGGCCAAGGGACTTGAAAGAGGAAGTGAAGAGGGAGGAGGTGGTTTTGTTTTGAATTCCAAAAGGGCTTGGTTTTGAGATGGTGGTAATAAAAGTTTAGAGGAGCAGTGCATAGTGTTTATAGGTGTTAACCTCTCAAGGACGCGGGTCGTGGGTCAAGGTCATTTCCTTCTCACAAAGGGAAGCAATAAAAATTGCTATCCTGACTCAGGAGAGAGGGGATTGAGGAGCACAGCCCAGGCAGGTAGAGACAGAGAGAGCTGTGAGAGTTCTAGGAGGGCAAAACCCCAGAGAGCCGCAGGCTGGGGCAGGGGGTGGAGGAGTCAGGGCGCAAGGGCTGGAAGCCTTGTGTTAGTCGGCTTGGCTTGCCGTAGCAAGGGGGAGGAACGGCCGGCCCACGGGCCGCATAAGGCCCCGCCAAGGCAACTGCAGGTGGGACTCAATCCAATAAAGCTACAGCAGGCTAAGTTCCAAGTTGGTAATTTTGTGTGGCCCACCATGATGTCATAAATATCCACATGGCCCTTGGCAGAACAAAGGTTCCCCACCCCTGTGTGCAGTATACGAGGCTGAGCAGTCGATAAAGAAAAAGTTTAGGTTGGCTCACAGTTCCGCTGCAAGGTCACGGTGCTGCATCTGGGGATGGCCCTCTTGCAGGCAGACCCTCGAGGTGGCTCAAGGCATGGCGTGGCCAGAGGCCGGAGCGTATACATTCTCTTCTGGTCTCTCTCTTCTCATAAAGCCCCCAAGATTCAAACACACCACCGACAACCTACTCCATCCGAGTCACCTCTTGAAGATAAACACTGGAGGAGGAGCAAGCCCCACCCTCTTAATACTGCACAATGGACATTAAATGTCAACACCTGAGCTCTTAGGCAACACACTTGGATCCCTCGCACACCACAGTGGGCCTTGTCTCCCTCTGAAACCCTTGCAGCCTAACCTGCAAAAACATGGCAGGGCAAAGCTAGACTGAAAAAGGGCCTCATGTAAGCACCCCACCACAGCCCCCTCCTCCCTTCCTGTCTATGTGGGAAAATCGGCAAGGGAGCTTGCCGCTCTGAGGGCAAGGAAGTCAGCTGAGAATGATGAGTGGTTACAGCTGCACCTGCCGGGCGGCGACCCGGCCGGTCAGCAGGGAGCAGCCGCCGCATGCTGCCTGAGAGCGGACGACAGCTAGAAAGATGGACGCTCAGGACCGACGTGACAAGGCTTCTCCAAGGCCAATGTGCACCAGAGGACGGGACGCCTGGGAGTCGGACCGAGGCTCACACAGAGGAGAGAATGTGGGAGAACAGCCCTGGTGGAGTTAAAATTCCAACGTGATGGAGGAATTACCCAACAGAGGCTGTTGAGCCAGGGAAGGGTCAGTTACCCTAAAGCGCCAACTCATGAGCGCAGTTACAGAGAACACACATTCCATGTTTGCGGGTCTGAGATGTCAGGACAGGCTCGAAACCCACTGGGCATCTCTCAAACCCCTGCCCTCCATGGATGCTTCCAACATGCTCCAGTCTCAGCGGCAGCTGTGCACCCACACAATCTGCCTGCATTTAGGGTTGCGATTAGCAGGCTCTGGGCCAGACGCACAGCAGTAGGCAATGTAGTGGATCCTACGTATCCGCGGGCTCCTAGGCCATGCACTCGATCAACTCCAGACTGAAAACATTTCAGAAAAACAAACAATTGTGTCCATACTGAACATGTCATTAGTCCCTCAACAATACAGTGCAACAGCTATTTACCTTGTAGGAGCTATTATAAGTAAACTAGACATCGCTTGAAGTGCAGAGAGGGACTGCATAGGTTATTTGCAGGTGCTCTGCTATTTTACGTAAGAGAGTTAAGAAGCCAAGAACTGCAGGTGGGACGGTGGGCACACACTGTTATGCCGCAGTGAGCTAAGCTGTCTTCTGCCATGCCAGCATCCCACATTGGAGCATTAGTTCGAGTACCTGCTGCTCCCCTTCCAATCTAGCTCCCTGCAAATGGCGCCCAGGTAAGCAGCAGAAGACGGCTCAAGTACCTGGACCCCTGCTACCCCATGGGAGCCCTTGTTGGAGATCTGGGTTCCTGGCTTTGGCCTCAATCAGCCCCGGCCATTGCAGACATTTGGGGAGTGATCCAGTGAATGAAAGATCAATTTCTGTCTCTCTCACTCTACCTTTCAAATAAATAAAATACGTCTAACAATAAAGAATTTGTCTGGGCTGGCGCCGCGGCTCAATAGGCTAATCCTCCGCCTGTGGCACCGGCACACCAGGTTCTAGTCCCGGTCGGGGCGCCGGATTCTGTCCCGGTTGCCCCTCTTCCAGGCCAGCTCTCTGCTGTGGCCAGGTAGTGCAGTGGAGGATGACCCAAGTGCTTGGGCCCTGCACCCCATGGGAGACCAGGAAAAGCACCTGGCTCCTGGCTTCGGATCAGCGCGATGCGCCGGCCACAGCGCACCGGCCACGGCGGCCATTGGAGGGTGAACCAACGGCAAAGGAAGACCTTTCTCTCTGTCTCTCTCTCTCACTGTCCACTCTACCTGTCAAAAAAAAAAAAAAAAAAAAGAATTTGTGGCACAGTGGGTTAAAACCACCTCTCCCACCCCCACCCCCCACTGCAGCGCCAGCATCCCATATGGGCAACGGTTTCAGTCCTGGCTGCTCCACTTCTGATCCAGCTCCCTGCTAATGTGCGTGGGAAAGCAGCAGAGGGTGAATCAAGTCCTTGGGATCCTGCACCCACATGGGAGACCTGGAGGAAGCTCCCAGCTCCTGAGTTTGGATTGGCTCAGCTCCAGCCATTGCAGCTATTTAGGGAGTGAACCAGCGGATGGAAGATTGTCCCTCCCCCCACTGCCGGCTCTGTCTCTCTTTTCTGTAACTCTGTCTTTCAAATAAATAAAATAAATCTTTAAAAAAAAGCATTTTGGGGCTGACACTTTGACACAGTGGGTTAGGGTGTTGCCTGCAGCACCAGCACCCCATATGAGCAGTGGTCCGAGTCCTGGCTGCTCCCCTTCCAATCCAGCTCACTGCTAATATGCCTGGAAAGCAGCAGAGGATGCCCCAAGTCCTTGGGTCCCTGCACCCACATGGGAGACCTAGATGAAGCTCCTGGCTCCAGGCTTCAGCCCCATTTTTGTGGCCATTTTGTGGGCGAACCAGCAGATGGAAGAGCTCTCTCTCTGTCTCTCCCTATCTTTCTGTAACTTTGCCTTTCAAAGAAATAAACACATCTTTTTTTAAAAAAAAAGAAAGGAAGATTTTTGGCATCTGAGGGGGTTCCTGGATCCAATTTAGGGACACACTCCAGAGAGAGACATCCCAGTCTTTTGATAGGCTCCTTAGGACATGAACATTGCTGGTCCCAGTGTTGTCTTAATAATCATAATGACCACCATGCGGTCTTAAGCTAAGACGGTCTGGTAAGTGTCCTCTCTGCTCCTTCCCCCATTTCTCCTTCCTTCAACTTGACTGGTGTGTTGGAAGCAGAAAATGATAATGCAACATTTGCAGTAACCGTCCCTTTAAATGGCCTCCACAGCAGTTGGGGACCCCTCACAGAGCCCTGCCCATTGGGGGTGCCTGTGTTGGGCCTCTGGATGGCTCATCTCCTGGGGTGTGGGGCAAAGGCTAAGGCTGTGGCTGTCCCCTTGCTGGCTCGCTCTGGTGTGATCACTTTTCCTCTTCTGGCCTCTCCAAGGAAGCTGCCACTCACAGACGGCGCCGATTGCTGGGGACTAGAAATCAAAGCATCCCCACCCTGTCGGTAAAATAAGGACGTTCTTTCAGTTCTGCCATCCACTGGGTGGGGGCCAAGAGTACAGAACGGCCTACCCGGTGTCTGGCGCAGCTGCCCCCAGAGTAGCCTGGTGGCTTGTGTGGGCTGCCAGAAACAGCGCTGGCAGGGAGGCAGCTTGGCTCCGCGCTGAGCCCTTCCTTAACAGAGCGGCTGAATTCCCAGCAGTGTCTTTCTGTGCTCTGTGGCCCACGCTCACGGAGTCCAAACCAAACAAGCCCAGGAAGGTTCTTGCTGTCGGCTGTTTACGAGCCCTCACCCCGGCGGTGTGCAGGGTCCCCGGCTTTGCAGCTTCCCATGCAAATTCTTAAGCCATCTTTGGTAGCCTCGGTCGTCCTCCATACGGCTTTACCCATTTTTATATTAACAATCTTTAAAAATGTTCACATGCACATGAGAGCTGGTTTATATTACCTCTAGGATGCTTTTTTTCATAAAAAAAAAATTAAGCCCTCAAGCCAAAGATTCATTTAATGTAAGCATAGCTTGAGGCCACACCAGTGCACCCCAAAAGCTGGCCAGTTTTCTCTCTGAACATCTTCAGGGACAGGTAACTCACTACCTCCCCAAGCACGCTTGTCTGTTTTTTTGATGGCTCTGCAGGACTGAAGCCTCCCTGATTCGCAGCTGGAGCCCCGGTTGCCTCTCTTGACCCCCTGTGGGATGAGTCTCACCCGCCTCCATGTGAAAGTCCTTTGGATCCTTGGTGCTCACTCCCTTCTCTCCCCCTGCAGAGCGTGTTTTCACGGGCCTAGCTCCCCCAGCCGGTTATCATTCTGGCTACACCTGGCACTTCCTCGGGGTGTCCTCCCACTTGTCGGCTTCCTGGGAACGGTGGCACTCGTGGCTTGGCTCAGCACTCAGCTGTGTTCTCTCCAGTGCAGAGGAGGCGGAAGGCGTTGTTCTAAATATTATATATCTATTAAGCAGCCAAGGATTTAATTAGCTTTCTTGGCAACCACATGAAACTACGGCTTGTTTCTTAGCAGCAAGTGCGTATTTGAGGAGTTAGATTTTATAACCCCCATACCAAGAGTCTGCTATTTACCACGGATGGGTTTTATCTCATAATAGGGGAGGAATGGCTCACGTTTTTAGAGATCCTTGGGGATTCTGATTTTGCTCTTGACTGTACTAGCATTCCACTCTAGCTTTGTGGTACCTGCAAATACAAAAAGCTTATTTTTGATCTTCAGCAGTCACTGATAAAAACAAAAATCAGTGCAGCATAAAAATGCAGAGTCTTGTGGTATGCCAAGAAAAATCTTCTAATTTAAAAAGGATTGAAATTAGCAAACTTCGGCTATGATCTTTCAGGCGGTAAAAACCCACTCAATTTCACTATCCCTGGACCCCCATGAGAAGCTGCTAGGGTTTGGATGTGCTTTCTCTCTGCAAGCAGTTGTGTTTTCGAAGCTTGGTCTTCAGTGTGGCAGTATGGAAGAGACGGGACCTTTAAGAGATAGGGGCCTAGTGGGCACATGCCTTAAAAGGGATGATGGGACCCCAATTTCTCCAGGACTTTTTGTCGGCAATGTGACTCCTTGCTCCTGCAAGTACTCCTATCATGATGCCCTTATATTGCAGCAGGGGCCTTCACCACATGCCAAATGGATGGGGCCCCCTGACCTTGGACTTCAAGCCTCCAACATTTCTTCATAAAGCTAGCCTGCCCCAAGTGTTTTGTTAAAGTGACAGAAAACAGACTACTACAGGAAGACAGCTGTTGTTCTGTGTGGCAGCCCATCCTGTGAAGCCCCTTTCTTTCTTTTTATTTTTTTTTTAAGATTTTATTTATTTATTTGAGAGGTAGAGTTACAGACAGTGAGAAGGAAAAACAGATAAAGGTCTTCCTTCCGTTGGTTCACTCCCCAAATGGTCATAACGGCCAGAGCTGTGCCAATCCGAAGCCAGGAGCCAGGTACTTCCTCCTGGTCTCCCATGCGGGTGCAGGGGCCCAAGGACTTGGGCCATCCTCCACTGCTTTCCCAGGTCACAGCAGAGAGCTGGATTGGAAGATGAGTAGCCAGGACTAGAACCGGTGCCCATATGGGATGCCGGCGCTGCAGGCGGAGGATTAACCTAGTGCGCCACTGCGCCCGCCCCAAAGCCTCTTTCAATGTGGGAGAATCACCAGCCTTACCAGTGAGTCTTTCTGAAGGCAGGGCCCACTGCCCACCCTGAACGGTGGGAAATGTGCTACTGGCCTTCCCAGTTCCCTCCGTGGCTAGGGCAGAGGCATGCGACCTAGGCCCCACCAGACAGAAGCATCTTGCTGAACTTTGATTCAGGAGCTAGAGATGAGGAGTTGGGACCTTCAGGACTCCATTGGCAGTGTGGGAACAGCCTGGCACTGTTTTCGGGACAGCAGGGACAGTGGTGTCAGCAGAGCAGTGGTGTTCGTGCCAGTGCAGATAAGCTGTCCTGTCCTCCAACGACCAGATTCTGTGACTCGGGGATGTGGTTCTGATTGGTGTTGACGTCTGGCTGTCTACCCCTTCTAGTGGGTCTAGAGGCTGACCTGGATCCTTGAATGAAATCCCTTTTCTGCTTAAACTAACTAGCATTTGTTGCTGTTGTTTGTAACCTAGCAACAACAGGGCACGCTCTGCTTCTCCACCTCATCCCCATGGCACCAGCACCACCATGCCAGACACCTCCCTGAAATGTGGGCACACTGTATCAGTTTTGTTTACCAGTGTCTCGGCAAAGGATCTTGTCAGAGAAAGGATCAAATCAACCTGACACAGTCGGTTTTTAGTGACATTGTGCCGGCTTTGCATAATCACTGCTCTGTTCCCAAGAGCGCAGAAACCAACTAGTGGTGTGCGTCTCAACACTCTCCGCAAGAATCCAAACCGAGCTCTAGAATCCACAGTTTCTAGAATCTACTTTCTTTCTCTTTTTGAGATGTACAATTCTGCTTTCATATCTCTAGGGGCTCTGTTATTTTTTATAATTCCTCAAAAATCATCCAAAAGATTTCACAATCGTATCTGCAAATTCTCCCTCAACATCCCGGAATCCAGTTTTCCTCCCCAGACAAATACTCTCATGTAATCCTCTCAGAGGTTTGATTTGCGCTTTTTGGTTGCAAGAGTATTCCTCCTTGAAAAGACAGCAGGAAAGCAAGGGTTGAGGAATTTCATGGTCGCTGTTATTTTTGAACACAAGCTATGGTTTGGGTGTGGCTTGAATGTCCCTTGAGGTGTTATGGGTTGAAATTTCATCCCCACGGTGAGGTGTTGAGAGAAGGAAACCTCATTCAACCATTGTGTTCAGACGTAAGGCCTTCGCAAAGTGCTGATGGTTAGAGACCAGACATTAAGGTGCAGCACTCAGGACTGAATCCTGGCATCTCTATAAGAGGAGGAAGGGAGACCAGACAGACACACTTCTACACACGTGTCCCCTGTCTCTCGCCGTGTGAGTCTTGTGGCATCTCTGCCAGCAAGAAGGTTGTCACCGGATTTAGCCCCAAGACCTTGTACCTCCAGAACCATGAGCCACAGTAAGCCTCTGTATATATAGAGTGGCCTCCATCGGGTATTTTGTTGCAATCACAAAAAACAGACTAACACATCACACTTCCCACAGGATCTCCTCAAAGCCTGACCACATTCTTAAAGACTAAGGCAAAATGGTAGCCCACCTCTGTCTCTGTGACGTCAAGACCCGCACCAAACCCCTGTACCCTCAAGTCTGCATACACTGTTCTCATATATAGTAACAGCCTTATGAATGTTGGTGGAATAAAGCTAACAAGAGACGATAACTTATCCCAGTCATACCTTCTTGCCTTTTGAACTTTATTTCTATGATTGCATAGTGATATTCTATCATAAAAGTATTAATTATCACATGACAGATAACATATTATTCAGGTAATAGCTTCATTAAACATGTTTTCAGTTAACATCACTAGCTTATCCTTGGTTCACAAATGCATTACAAGATCATTCTGAATTGTTTCTTTAAATCATGAGTCATAATATCAAGTTCCATTAATTTGTCGGAAGATCTTTGATATTCAGTTCGTTAAGTATTCAGGCCATTAGAAATGGACTTGGAGGTGAGAAAGGCAAAATGTCCAAGAAAGGAAGAAGAGGATGAGGTGCATGAGAAAAGAGTTGTTTTAGGGAGGCCGAATCTGTTCAGAGCACTCCATAAATCTCTATAAAGTTTTTTTCATGTCATCTAACATTCCTGCAACACTTGTTTATGCTGTGTATTCGTTTCATTACTTAAAATACCGGAGAGGAGTTACTTACAAAGGAGGAGTGCTCATTTCAGCTCACAGTTTTGGAGGCTCACAGTTGGCATCCGATGAGGGTGGTCCTTGGTCAAATATATGCAGAGGGAGGGTTATGTGGTGGGAGAGACAGGGAGACAGGAGAGAGAGGAAGGGAGGTAAGGAACATCCTCAGCTTACATAACCAACCCTTTTAGGAGAACTACCTTCCAAGGGCAAGCCCCCAGTGACTATGCCCACTTACTAGACACTATAATTGTATCAAATCCACTGAATATTAGCAGTAATTCATTAACCACTAACATAAGACTTTGTGGACCAAAGTCTGTACATGTGCCTTTGGGGTATGCCCAAATTATTATCCAAACTAGCAACTTGAACACAAAATCCCTAGACTTCTGTTTAATTCCTAAAGAGCAAAGTACAAGAAGGAAAGCTGAGTGATAATTAGTAGAGAGGAAGTAGAAGTAGACAGAGGGTAGAGAAAGAAAGAGGGGAGGAAGGAAGAAAATGCGAAAGAGAACAGAGAGAAAATAGAACCCTATAACACCCTCTCCACACCCTGACTCCCACAGGCCCCTCCATTCCTGGAGAAAAGACTTTTTTGATTTTGATGTTTCATTTTTCAAACATGGATATGTTCAATGCTCACTCCATTTTAATCAAATATTTCATTTTTCTATTGCTACTTCCTAGAAGGCAAAGTTCTCTAGTACTGCCCACTTTTCTATTTTATTTATTGAAATTTATTGGCAAAGCAGAGAGACAAAGAAAAAGGGATAGAGACAAATCTCCCATTTGCTAATTTACCCCCTCCTTCTCCCCACAAATGCCTACAATAGCAAGGAATGGGCCAGGCCAAAGCCTAGAGCTTAGAACTCATTCCCGATCTCCCATTTGCATGGAAGGGGCCCAAGTAGTTGAGCCATCACCTGCTGCGTCTCAGGATGCACATTAGCAGGAAGCTGGAATCTGAAGAGGAGTTGAGACTTAAACCCAGGAACTCCAATATGGAATGTGGGTGTCCCAAGCAGTACCTTAACCACCCTGCAAAATGCGTGCCCCCGTCCACTTTTCTGTTCAACACAGCAGCACCCTCTCATGAGGGCCTTCTGAGCAGTGAGCTGTTAGACCGCATCTGCTGTCTTAGAAGTGCTATTGCTGATTCACGCATTTCAGGAGTCACCATTCTCACGGGAGACACAATGAGCAGTGTTCTCTGCAGGGGACCCAGTTGTATGTAGCTGGGTCCCATCTCTTGGGGAGGATTTATACTCCTGGGGTGAATTTCAAATGGGGAGATGGTTGGTCACTAGCAACTGTAACTCTCGGGGCTTGAGCCTAGTGGGAAATGAGGTGCCCACAACCAAACCTCGTTCTAGGGAGAGACTATTTCCAGAACTGCTGCAAAAGGGCTTGGCTCCAGCCTGGATGGTGCAGCAGGGGCAGAGCACACAGAATTCAGGGGCAGATCCAACCCTTGCCTTATCCTCTTCTGCTCAACTCTTCAGCTGCTATCCCGCCACTGCTCTCTGCTAGCCCACACCCATGAGCTGGCAAGGATGGAAGGGGTTTGTCTCAAAGTCCCTGGGCGTTTCCTTCCTTGACTGAGAGGAAAGTAAGTGGAAGGTCTTTGTGTTAGCCCATTTTGTGTTACTATAACAAAATACTTGAAGCTAGATACATTTATTAAAAAAAGAGGTTTATTTGGGCTCGTGGTTTGAAAGTCTTAGGTCGAGGGCCTGCATGGTGATGACCTTCTTGCTGGCAGAGCCCCAAGGTGGCACAGGGAGCATGAGGATGTGGACACCAGTCACCCTTTCTTCTTGAGAAGCCACCAGCATTCAGCCACGGGGGCTCCACTCTGATGATCCGTGTGATCTTAATCACCTCCCCAGGCTCCGCTTCTAAGCACCATTGGCGAATTAAGTTTCCATCCTTTTAATAACTCACAAATTGCAACACAGGAAGCCTTGAGGGACACTCAAACCATATCCACTCACAGAAGTCTTCACCTTGAAGGCCCCTGGCCAGTAAGACTGGGAGTGATGGCAATGCAAATTCTGAGGTCAATTTCTGCAGAGCGCATTGCCTCTTCCCTGAATGGCCTTGGCCTCCAGGTGAGTTTGGGGCTTTGTCCAGCTTGGGACTTTGGGCATGATTTTCTCATCCCAGGTCCTATCCATCAGTTCCTCTCCACCCTAAATGCACATTGCCAGGAGACTAAGTCCATCCAGACTCATCTTTCTCTCTAAGCTACTAGGAAAGTCGTGGATAACTGAGAAGGAGGGGGTTGGGCCCCTTCTGGAAGATGGCACCTGAATTCCCTGTTACCACAGGAAGGGGATCTTGAATATTTGCCAACTAGGGGGTAGAACGGATCATGCTATTCCTGCAAGAAACCTTTAGCCCCAAAGGATATGGCTGCCTTTGGTACCAGCAACATATTCCCCTCCGTGTCTGTAAGATATTAAAGAACAACAAATCAAAACATTTTCCTTTCCCAAAGGTTTGCAGCAGAATCCACACCACTCTAGAAGGCACATCTTAACTCCCATGACCAGATACATCCACATCCCTCTTTAAGGATAAGCAAAACCAGAACAGACCAAAAGGCGTGAGACACATGCAAAGATTGGACCAAGAAAAGGAGACCAAGCTGAGAGACGAGCGTAAAGAGCCTGTTTCAGAGAACACTGCAAGAAACTGGAGAAATGCCTAGATGTTTCACTCATATTCTTAATAACTAATTACAAAAATGAGAGGCGTTCCAGATGGCTCTCTGCAGTAGCTTTCCTGCTGGACACCTGACAGTCACTTGTAATCAGAGGACCCAGGCTGGAGTGGGCTGCAGACTGCATGTTTGAGCCCCACCTGCCACCTTCCTCATGCTGCATAGGTTGGTACCCTGTGACATCTCTGAATGGCCCTTTCTTTCTCAGGCTTGTATGTGCTAACTGATCAAGCCAGGACAGAGGAGGAGGAGGAAAATGTACAAGCACGGGTTGTCAGGGGCATCTGGAGTCTCGACAGACAACAACTCTCCTTCTCCCAAGGACCCCCAACCCATGGCAAAGCAAGTCCTGGGAAAGCAGCCTTGGGGCACAGTGTTTGCATAAAGGAACACGCATTGCAATGTGATGCACACGAATCCAAGATCTGGACTTGCTATCTTTGAGGACTGGCAAAGAGTTGTCCAGCTCCCAGGATATTTCCTTCCTGTTAGGAAGAAACACAGACAATTCCAGGTACTTTCCTCCATTTTGTCCCATGAGTCAAGACGCACTTTTTAAAGTCACCCCATGTTCTTGATCTTGAGAAGTCACCAGCAGAGTTAATAGACATCCCAAGCCTGACACAATCAACAATGATGCATGTTTCTTTCCTCTGTGTGGCCCTATGCCCAGAGTGAGAGATGTAATATAAGCAGCAGAGAAAATTATTAGAGATGGAAAAAAAATCACATGAAGGGAATGACTGGCCAAGATGTGAATCTAAGCAGCCAGTAGGGACACTTGTGAGTGTCCCCAGCAGCCGGCACTTGCTGAAATTGCTACTCTTATCAGGGACATGAGTTCTCTACATACAGTAGTACCAATAGCACAGCAGGCAAGGAGGATATATGACTGTTCTCATAAATGATCTGTTCTTATTCTGTACAGGAAAAATCAATGGAAGCAAAGCATTGTCATATTTATACATCAAAGATCGTGCTGTGTTCAATGGGATTTTTATATAATTTTAAAGATGTTCTTTTTATATGTCAGTCCCCACATGATCTGCCAGCAGGATGTACACATCATTACACAATTACATTGTGGCAAGAACACAGAGATTTTATTTCAACTTTGATCATGTCTACAAGATCTTTGCATTCTTTTCCTGAAGAGAGTAACTTAAAAAAAAAAAAAAAAAAAAAGGCAGGAGCAAGAAGAGGGTCAGGATGAATGCCAAGCACAGCTTGGTTTGTTTCCAAAGCATTGTGAGCAGTCTCTCAGAAAGTCAGATGTAACATCCCATCGAGGGCTTCCGCTGGACTGTCGGGGACGTGAGAAGAGACCAGGAAATGCAAAAGTTCTTTCCTAGTTCCTCTCTCTGCTGCAACAGGCTGCCGACCGCCTGACGTCTGTGATGTGAGCCGCATCTTGACCCTCTCTTCCTGCCCTGTGATGGTCTCAACATGCAGTTGGCTCCCTGGGAACTTTTCCCACACTGCAGGTTTCGTTATGAGCTTATGCATTTCTCATACTCCTCTTCCTTTAAGGCAAGGTGTTCAAAATCATCCAATGGATATGAATTTAAATTTCCGACTTGCAGCTGCCTACAAGATATTTATAGTTTCAACCCTGGTCATTATTTCAAACTCAACATTTCCCAAATAAAACTTACCCTGGGAATACACTTCCTGTTCAACATCTGGATGCTGTCCAAAGGGCCCACCATGGCCACAGGCACTTTGATATAGAACTTAAGTGTTATTTTTGTCTTCTCTCCATTTCCTGTATTTCCAGTCATTGATTCTAATGGGCTCTTATTAAAAAAAAAACACATTTTTTTAAAGATTTATTTATTTGAGAGGTAGAATTACAGACAGTGAAAGAGAGACAGAGAGAAAGGTCTTCCATCCACCGGTTCACTCCCCAGATTGCCACAACAGCTGGAGCTGCGCTGATCTGAAGCCAGGAGCCAGGAGCTTCTTCCAGGTCTCCCATATGGGTGCAGGGGCCCAAGGACTTGGGCCATCTTCTACTGCTTTCTCAGGCCATAGCAGAGAGCTGGATTGGAAGAGGAGCAGCCAGGACTCGAACAGGTGCCCAAATGGGATGCCGGCGCCGCAGGCGGAGGATTAAGCTACTGTGCTCCGGAGCCGGCCCTGAAACACTTCTTCTGATTGTACTCTTCTCCCCTTCATTGCCCCTGTCACCCCCATGGGATGGCTTGCTACTCCCTGATTTCCCTGACCCCTGACCTCCTGACTGTCTCCCTGACTCTGGTCTTACAGACAACTGCCAGCCCAATCTACATTTCACCTCACTTCTGTGTTAGGAGACCTTCAGCAGCATCAATGTAAAGTTCCTACTTTCATGACTTGCTAGCACTCGCCTTCGGCTAACTACAACATATACATACATTTTCTGCCTTGGACATCAGTTTTCTTATTATTTTAAACATCTATTTGAAAGGCAAAGTTAGAGAGAGAGAAGGAGAGACAGAGGGAGAAAGAGAGAGATCTCCCATCTGCTGGTTCACTCCCCCAATGGCTGCAACGTCCAGGGTGGGCCAGGCCGAAGCCAGCAGCTTCACCTGCGTCTCCAACATGGGTGGCAGGAGCCCAAGCACTTGGGCCATCCTTGTTGCTTTCCCAGGTGCATTGCAGGGAGCTGGATAGAACTGCAGCAGCGGGTCTGGAATTGGCACCCATAGAGGATACCAGCATTGCAGGCAGCGGCTTAACCCTGCATACCACAGCACTCACAGCTGTGTCCACTTGGTGTCTGCCATGTGTGGCCCTGTCCTGGGCATGTCCATAGCTTTCTCTGGTATATATTCAAAATGTCTCCGTTCTCCATTGCCCAGGCCTAGCCCCCTGCTTTTATCTAAAAGTGTGCCTGCTTTCCTAGGCCTCCGTCCTCTAAACTCACATTATATTTGTGGTCTCTACCATAGAGTTGTTATAATGATGCACTGTTTTCTAGTATTTCTTGAAGTTTTGAGTTTGTATTTTTTCTCCAACAACCTGAAATCCTCTAGAGGGTGGGAACATTGTCTTTTATTTCTTCCTTTCAATCATCTCCTCTTCTTGATACCTTATTTGTATTTCCTAATCCTATATTTTACCTGTTTATATTGTATGTTTTCTTGGAAGCCAAAGGCAAACATTGGTATAATTTAAAAAGTATTTCTTCTATATCTTCCATAAAGTATAGGAGAAACACACAGCAGGATGTAAAAATGCCCTCAGTAAATATGCAGTTGATTTTGAAATATATTGAGGCATAGATGTGTTAATTTCAGGCCAATAAAAAGTTTATTTAAGGGGCTGGTGCTGTGGCGGAGTAGGTTAATCCTCTGCCTATGGCGCCAGCTTCCCATATGGGCGCCAGTTCTAGCCCCAACCGCTGCATTTCCAATCCAGCTCTCTGCTATGGTCTGGGAAAACAGTAGAGGATGGCCCAAGCACTTGGCTCCCTGAGCCCATGTGAGAGACCAGGAAGAAGTTCCTGGCTCCTGGATTTGGATTGGTGCAGTTCCGGCAGTTTCGGTCGTTTGGAGAGTGAACCAATGGAAGGAAGACCTTTCTCTTTGTCTCTCCCTCTCACTGTCTGTAACTCTATCTCTCAAATTAAAAAAAAAAAATCTTAAAAAAAAGAAATAATGCTTTAAAAAAAGTTTATTTAAGCTCCTTGATTGTGAATCTAAATAGAAGCATTAGGACTTTTGTCTTTCTGATTCATCTCTTTCTAAAGATTCATTTTGTTTGTTTGTTTATTTCCTAGTTGAAAGGCAGAGAGAGAGAGAAGGAAAGATGGAGAGAAAGAGATCTTCCATTCTTAATGCATTCCCCAGATGGCCATAATGACTGGGGCTGGACCAGGTCAAAGTCAAGACCCAGGAACTCCATCTGGATCCCCGATGTGGGTGGCAGGGACCTAAGGACTTGGGCCATCTGCTGCTTTTCCAGGCGCAGTAGCAGGGAGCTGGATTGGAAGCAGAAGACTCGGGACATAAACCAGTGCTCTGACCCGGGATGCTGGAGTTGCAGGCAGTGGCTTAACCATTGCACCACCATGCTGGGCCCTCTGATACTGTCCCAGTACCTTGATAATGACTTGAAACAACTAAAATTAAAGAGAGAGAAAAAGCAACAACAAACAAACTGAAAAATTTTTTTAAAAAAGAGGCTTAGATGAAAATTCAAGGGGAGAGGTTGGAAATACACTGTCTCAAGATGAGGACACTTGTTTATGGTGTATTCCACCAGACACCAAGCTCCAGCACCTCCACTGACAGCATAGCATGGGGCACTGGGAAGTCGGGACAGGGGATAACATAGGCAGAGGTGGAGGTACAAGGGAGAGAGAGAGAAAGATGACACAATAAGAGAAATGGAAGAAACAATCCAAAACATAGTTTCTGTGTTTAGTTTTTTAAGAAGAAATGCATTCTCTGGCATAAAGAATAGTTCAGGATCAAAGGCTAAGATTCTGATTTTAGAAGTTTTCAATCTGCTTTCCTCAGTCCTAAGCTGTGGGGTGAATGTGTTTGGTGGGAAAGATGATTACAGCTTTGCTCCAGGGAGTGATACCCCCTCCTGAAAGCTTCGCTCATGTCCGTTTTATTGTAGGGGCTGACTGATAATATGCCAATCCCACACATCTGTCTTGGGGAAACAAATCACAGGAAAGCAACATGTCAGTTTAAAGGGTAGAAATTCAAGCCCAACTTTGATTTCTGCAACCAACACCACATCATAGGAATCCCACAATTGCTACCCTGGTAGAACAAGCAGTGCTGGCTATAAATGGACTGCCCCATTGCCATAGTGGCCTGAGCAAGACAGGGAGGCAGGCAGCCTGTCATCCGTCCTTGGCTCTGTGGGCGCTCAGCCCTTCCTTCCCAGGCAGCAGTGGAAGAAGTCCCACTTCTTACCCAAGTCTTGGTCCTTGCAGGTTGCCAGCTTTTGTGGACTTGACACCATAGGGGGCCAACACAATACACTCGCACCTTTAAGCACCTGTATGTCTCTTAAATTATCTATTTACTGTACACAGGGTTTCTTTTCTTTACGTTTTAATTTATTTTCATTTTATTTGAAAGACAGAGACAGAGAGCTCTTCCACTTGTTAGTGTACTTCTTCAAATGCCCATAACAGCCAGGGCTGGGCCAGACCTAAGCCAGGAACTGGAACTTAACTGGCGCTCTCATGCAGGGAGCAGGGACCCAAGTCCTTGGGCCATCACCTGGTGCCTCCCAAGTTGCACATTAGCAGGACACTGTATCAGAAGCAGAGCCAAGACTCCAACCAGGCACTCTGGTGTGGAATGTGGGCATCCCAAGCAGTGACTTAACCGAATGTGGCAAACACTCACCCGCAGAGAAGATTTCAACATCCAAGGTGGTCTCATTTGATACAGAGTAGTTTGAAGTGAGCTGTTTTGCACCAAGATCCAAAACATTCAGTGGTGCTAGCATTTAGTATCTAAAGCCTCAAAAGAAATTCTTACTCATAGAATCTGCATCCTACCTTCTCCTCCCAACCCAAGATTCTCAATCAGAATCAGTTCTTAACAGTTCATATTAAACCTCGGTAGGGAAGGGAAAAATGAAAGTGGAATTACAAATTAAGACCAGAGGGAATGGCTGAATTAGCTTATATTAAAGGGTGAGCTGGTAGCAAGGTGTTTCTGCCTTTAGGGAGTTTATTGAATGTGCTTTTGTAGTATAATTTATAAGGAAATTGGTTTTACTCAAGAGGACATTTTTGCTTTATATCTTGTAGCACCCTGAGTGCTTAAAAAATGGAGAAAGTAATTCCATTAAGCTTTCAATTTTCGCTGGCAAAAGAAATGAACTAGATGTGATTGGAAAGATAAGGCACTGGCCTTTACTTGAACTGACCTTGCTCCAGGGGTCGAGGAACAAGCAGCATGGCCTTTGTTCCAGAGATGTCATTTCATGTTTAATTAGAGGGCTAGAGTGCCATTACCCCCCCACACCATGTAAATCCCAACTTCAGTTTGCTGAGAAAATGTCCATTAAGTTCCCAGTAAGCAGATCATCTGATCATTATCCTAACAGCTTTGAGTCATGTGTTCATTCGGGTGATCCTTAGATGACCAAAGTTCATAGTGAATGTTAAAATCAAGAAATATGCGAGAGAGATAGGAGCTGATGTTTGGGGAATTATGGGCCTCCCCTTGCCTGGAAGTCATAGTCCACTCAGCTAGACCAAAAGGCTTTAGTAGAATCCCCCAATTCTCTTCTTGAATTTAATCTCTTCTATTTTATGGAGGGCTTGGGGAAGAAGAAAGTATTCAAAATTAAAGAAATCATACCTATTGTTCAAAGCTAAGATGCTTTCACATATCTGGTAGGGTTTGTAACACAATCAAGTCCTATAGTTCTTAATTTATAAATTGAAGCCTCCAAAAAGCAGCCAACAACCACATGGCAATGCAGTGGTTTTGTTTTTCCCTTTTTGTGTGTATATGATCATTTGAAAATAAGATTTGTATGGGTTCCCTCAATGCAGCAGACCTGGATTGAGTTCTAGGCTCCTGACTTCAGCCCCCTGGCTATTGTTGGCCTTTGGGGAGTGGACCAGTAGATAGTTTTTTTTTTTTTTAACGGGCAGAGTTAGACAGTGAGAGTGAGGGAGACAGAGAGAAAGGTATTCCTCCCATTGGTTCACCCCCGAAATGGCCGTTACGGCAGGCGTGCTGCGCCGATCCGAAGCCAGGAGCCAGGTGCTTCCTCCTGGTCTCCCATGCAGATGCAGGGCCCAAGCACTTGGGCCATCCTCCACTGCCCTCCTGGGCCACAGCAGAGAGCTGGACTGGAAGAGGATCAACCAGGACAGAATCTGGTGCCCCAACCGGGACTAGAACCCGGGGTGCTGGCACCATAGGCGGAGGATTAGCCTAGTGAGTTGCGGCGCTGGCAGGAGCTTTCTTTTATAAAATATGTTGCAATGCATATGGTACTGTCATTTTATACCTGATGAATAAATACTTCTGGAAGACAAATTCTTAATGTAGAAAAGATAAATCCATTTGTAATCTTGATATTGAGTGCCTCCGATTTTGCCAACACAATTTCAAGTTTTTTGTTCAATTTTATACATGAAAAATAATATTTCTCTGTGGTTAATGTACATTCACCCTAGGAGAAGAGAATTTTTTTTTTATTTTAAAGATTTATTTTTTATTTTTTTGGAAGTCAGAGTTAAACAGAGAGAGGAGAGGCAGAGAGAGAGAGAGAGGTCTTCCATTCGCTGGTTCACTCCCCAGATGGCTGCAATGGCCAGAGCTACGCCGATCCGAAGCCAGGAGCCAGGTCTCCCATGCGGGTGCAGGGGCCCAAGGACTTGGGCCATCTTCTACTGCTTTCCCAGGCCATAGCAGAGAGCTGGATGGGAAGTGGAGCAGCCGGGTCTCAAACCAACGCCCATATGGGATGCTGGCACTTCAGGCCAGGGCGTTAACCTGCTGTTAACCTGTGCTGGCCCCAGTGGAATTTCTTTTAACATGTTTGAACTTCATTTCATTTTCGATGAATTGTCAGCTTTCTTTCTCTACCATAGTATAAATGTCTTCCATCTTTAAGATTGCCTTATGGCAGGACTGGCGCCGTGGCTCACTTGGTTAATCCTCTGCCTGTGGTGCCGGCATCCCATATGGGCGCCAGGTTCTAGTCCCGGTTGCTCCTATTCCAGTCCAGCTCTCTGCCGTGGCCCGGGAGGGCAGTGGAGGATGGCCCAAACGCTTGGGCCCTGCACCCACATGGGAGACCAGGAGGAGGCACCTGGCTCCTGGCTTCGTAAAGGCCATTTGGGGAGTGAACCAACGGAATGAAGACCTTTCTCTCTGTCTCTCTCTCTCTGTCTATAACTC
This sequence comes from Oryctolagus cuniculus, assembly GCF_964237555.1. Classification (NCBI taxonomy): domain Eukaryota; kingdom Metazoa; phylum Chordata; class Mammalia; order Lagomorpha; family Leporidae; genus Oryctolagus; species Oryctolagus cuniculus. The sequence goes on from NC_091433.1 coordinate 51,703,968, forward strand.
TACCTGTCAAATAAATAAATAAATAAAAAGGAAAGTGGTAACTGCCTGGAAGGCAGGAGCTGTTGACATCGGCCGTGATTTCAAACACAAGGCCACTTATAAGAGTTCCGTTCCAGTTGTTTTAGGCATTCTATCTCTCACTGCCTAACTCAATCTGTCACCAAAAAAAAAAAAAAAAAAAAGCGCCGCCTTATGGCTTGTCTTACAAATATCTTCTTTCATTAATTTTTTAAAAATTTTGTTTATTTATTTGAAATATAGTTACAAAGAGGCAGAGGCAGAAGCCGAGAGAAAAAGGTCTTCCATCCTCCAGTTTCCTTCCCAGATGGCCGCAACAGCTGGAGCTGTATCAATCTGAAGCCAGGAGCTTCTTCCAGGCCTCCCATGTGGGTGCAGGGGCCCAAGGACTTGGGTCATCTTCTATTGCTTTCCCAGGCCATAGCAGAGAGCTGGATGGAAGAGGAGCAGCCGGGACTTGAACCAGCGCCCATATGGGATGTCAAAGCTGCAAAATGGGGTTTTATTCTGCTGTACCACAGCACCGGCCCCTTACAAATATTTTTAAAATGTTTTATATGTTACGATGTTTGACATCTTAAAAACTTTTCTAGTTGAGGATATAGACCTTAGAAGATTTAACTTCAAAGACCTCTTGGGACCACATTTCTCATCTAAGCTGTAAGTAATACTAGTGGTAGCTCACTCACTGATTACTGACTGGGATAATTCCATTATCTTTAAGATTTCCCATGTTTTAATAACAGCACTGAATGGAAGTTCCAAGATTAATGCTAACTCTAGGTCCCTTCAACATGGGACTGGGAGTCTGGGTCATGGCAGTCCCCTAAGAATTTACACTGAGTGAGAGCCACGTGGCGTTCCTGAAATGGAAATCTAAACAGCCAAATCAGGACATTATTAATAGGAAACACAAAGAGAATCAAAGGAATGTTCATGTGCAAACCACAGAGGGGTTATTTTAAAACTGTCCTTGCTCACATTGGCTGGTGAACTGAAACAGCTCCTTCCTGTCACAGGTGACAATTAATAAGGGCAGAGGCAAAGACTTCCAGCATAGCTGTGACAGCCCCGAGTCACAGAAGTTAGTGACGGTTGGACCCTTTGCTGGGCCTGGTTGTTGACTAACCCCTTTCATAAATATCCTCCTGTTTATTTTGGTAGATTGGCAAGTTATTTTTCTTGGAAAGATGTAATTTTAGTAGGATGCTACTTTGATAAGGACACAGCTTAATTGGTTCAAAATACACTTCTAAACATTTCATATGGATATACACAAGGAGTTGCACAAACATCTACCAAATGCACTTTCCAAACTTGACTTCTAATATTGTTTATAGTTCAGCACTGACATTCACCTAAACTTCTAGGGGTATGGAAATGTTATCGTATTATCACAGGAACAGAAAATTAAATGCACAGCAGTGGGAAACATAATCATAATTTGTTCCTTCCAAACCTATTAAGCCCAGGAGGGCATTATATCCTACACATCAGACAAGTAAGAAGAAATATTTGAAACCAGAGATGAATTAAAGCTACATATTAAAATGGCAGTTTTCAAAACAATGGCGTTATCTCCTCTGCTCCCCACCTCCACCCATTGGGGTAGATAGGGCAGTAACAGGAGGAAACTAGGAAACTAGTAATAATTCACTTGCCCAGGTGATTATAAAACTAGGTTTTTTTTTTTTTTGGCAAAACTGTAATAAAACAACCTGGAATTCCTGATCTTTAATTCTGATAAGTAACTTGATAGTAACTGAAAGTTAATAGGAAATTTTTTTTTTTTTTTTTTTTGACAGGCAGAGTGGACAGTGAGAGAGACAGAGACAGAGAGAAAGGTCTTCCTTTTGCCGTTGGTTCACCCTCCAATGGCCGCTGCGGCTGATCCGAAGCCAGGAGCCAGGTGCTTCTGCTGGTCTCCCACGCAGGTGCAGGGCCCAAGCACTTGGGCCATCCTCCACTGCACTCCTGGGCCACAGCAGAGAGCTGGCCTGGAAGAGGGGCAACCAGGACAGAATCCAGCGCCCTGAATGGGACTAGAACCTGGTGTGCCGGCGCTGCAAGGTGTAGGATTAGCCTATTGAACTGTGGCGCCCACCAGGAAAATGTCCTTTTAACATGACTTACACAGTGCTTTCATTTCATGGAACATTAGACTGATGGTGAACCCCAAGAGGAGGTTCCTAAGAGATGCTGAGACCTACTGGTCACTACCTGGTTGGGATAGCTCTGCCAGTCCTCTGTGGACAAGCCAACTTCTAGCTCTCACTAGCTAAAGAATCCTAAAGGAGTGGGGGCAGAAAGGTTAAATAATACCTTGTAAGACTCCATACTTTTAAGAAGACTCTAATTCCTTGGGGAACCAAGGAAATAAATTTTGTTAGCTGAAGACATTAACTGAATCACAAACATAAAGCTGATTCCTGTAGACATCTTCTGTCTGAGATGCATGCAAAGAACTTTTATGAAGTAGAAATTAAGTCAAATATGTCCTAGGTTTAAAAAAAAAAAAAAGAGCAAAGTTTTAAGGATTGACACAAGAAACACATAAAGGTTGAACATCAAAGTTTAATCTTGAAACCTTTTATCCAGTCCTCAAATCATTAACATGAAAAGGAATGATAAATTGCAATTTTATCATTACCACATCACTGTGTAACAAGCCCTTGTTACAAAATCTCCATCTACTGTCTCCAAAAAACCAATAGAAAACCCATACATTATATTACCTAATGATCTATTAACAGATGATATTTTAACCAACTTTATACCAGGAAACTATTAACAGAGGTACTTCAATCACATAGCTTAAAATATGGAGAAGACAGGTAAAAAATTATCTTAACCTGTAGTAGTCTTTTTACTTTTTAAAATTTTTATAAAATACACTAATTTTCCCAAAATAAAGAATATTATGACACATTGGTGTCAACTTACACAGATGAAAGCTGATGTCAGCTTTTTTTCTAAAGTTCATTTCATCAACCCTTTATATATTACATGAATATTGAAGTTTTTTTTTTAAAAATTCAACACACAAGAATGTAATAATGTACAGTGTTTTATAAAAAAAAAGTTACTTTAGGAATGATTCCACTTTCAACCACATATTTCTTTAAGACCATGAAACGTCTTCCTTTATAAGAAGACTTCAGTTCATGTTTCTATTTCCCAGTTTTAATTCTTTGAAGTAAAAAAAAAAGTTATTTATTTATTTCCCATGAGAAAATTGTACTAACGATCTTATTCCCTACCAGGCTGTCTTCCCTCCTTTTGTTTTCAGAACTACCCAGACCCACAACTGCATGGCACCGTAATGAAACTGGTGGGAGAGGCCAATGACATCAAAGTGTGGATATAAAAAGATGGGCTCAGCTGCATCCTGCCACAATTGTAAGGTGTGGGCACATCCACTCCCGTCAAGCCTTCCAGAGCTTCCCCAGAACAGTCACGGGCAGCTCCCGGAAAAGCTCATGCTCATGTCAGTCTGCTGGCAGGAAATGAAAGAGCATTTTTATTAAGGACTTGTGTAATGGCTACTGGATGCCTTCACCAGAGAAGGAGCGAGTGCACTCAAGAGATGCTGGTCAGCAGTGGCTTTGGGGGTAGAGAAGAGAATACTGTTTATTTTACACCACCTGCCTCGGTCAATTCTGAGTGCAAACTAACCTCGGCAGGAAACTGCAGTGACATAGACACACCATGCACAGTCTACATTACTGTGGGACGCCAACAACACATGCAACGTGGTGGGGGAAAGATTCACAATGGATGAATGTCAACTTTTCACAGTGTTTCTTACAGCCTTTGACTTTAACATGAGTGCATCACTTACCATCACTATCTCACAAACATTTTATTGTGTCCTGGGCATGCAGACCACTTGGGGTAAAATGGGAAATGACATTTCATAGCCATTCTCAGACAACGAGTACAACTTCCATTTTCCCTACTTTCCAACCAATGAATTGAACTGCTTCTGTTAGGAAAGTACATATATTTATGAATACATTTTTATTCAAAGGTTGTGCTTTATTCTTCCTCATCATTTCACTGATTTCAGTCTAGGAAAATTAAAAACCCACAAAACTAAACTGAGGACTAGGTCTTAAGGTGATTCTTGCCAAATCACAAAGACAGAGATTCACTAACTTCCGTCAAGTCTCTGTCTCCCCACCCCAGGTCTTCACGGCTACTGATTCAGTTGTATGTTTGGTTTCTCCAGGAGGAAAACCAAATCAGAGAACTGGAATTTCTGTGTCAAAGAAGCAAAGTGTAACAGCAGGGGTAGGGGTTGTTGGGGAGGGGAAGACGCATTCGCTCTCAAAGAAGCTCTTGCTCTCAACAGGAGATAATCCAGCTTCTCCTTAGCTATCACTTCATAAATTAATAATTTCTTAAAATCATAATCCAAAGAATTTATCTATTACAAGAAAATTTCAAGTTTAAAAAAGCAAATAAATTAGTTAAGCCTTGTAAACAATTGTCCATTTTAGTTATATACCTTTAGGGAAAAAAAAAAAAAACGAAAAACGGTTTTGTCTGTATGGTACAAGATAGTACAAGGCACACCTTCCACATCAGATGCAGAGTGCGAGAGCCCACACTGACACCTTCACTCTGCTCACTGGTGTAACTGAAGTTACACACCAACCTTTGCTCAGCTCCTGATCGCCCGGAAGTTCACGATGTGCTCTTTCCATTAAATTGCGTTGTGCTATTTTGTTGTGTGATGTGATGTGAAGCCTTCTCAGTGTTGGTCTCCTCAGATGTTTTCCACAAAGCTTCCCGGGAAAAGGCCAGTTTTCCCATTACGTTGTAATGTGCCTTTGAACCAGCCATCCTCTCGTTTTTTATGAACAAACACAATATCTCCTTCTTTAAGTTCAAGTTCTGCCTCACTCTGAGGAGGATAGGAAACCACCACCCTGTGCCTACAAAAGAGAGAGATTTTAGTTAAGGTTTTTCAAAGCAGTGATAGAAAATGGTGTATTATTAGTCTTCATAAGTCTTCAACATCAAAAAAAGAGAAATAGCATGACTGTTTTATAAGAGTTTGCAAAACAGCTGGGAATACAATTATTCTGTTTAGTAGAGAGTTCATATTAGCAAAGATGTAGTTTGGGAATGCGTATCTGCCATTATTTTATTTTTTAAGATTTACTTATTTATTTGAAAGGCAGAGTGAAAAAGAGACAGGGACAGTCTGAGAAATCTTCCAACTGCCGGTTCACTCTCCCAAATGCCTGCAATAGCCAGGACTCGGCCAGGGTAAAGCCAGGAGCCAGGAACTCCATCCAGGTCTCCCACATGGGTGGCAGGAGCCCAAGTACTCAAGCCATCACCTGCTGCCTCAGAGGCACATTAGCAGGAAGCTGGATTGGAAGCAGAGGCAGGACTTGATCCCAGGCATGCAGGATCATCAGGGATGCAGCTGTCTCAACTGGCAGTTTAACCTCCTAGACAATGCACGTTTTTCCCTCAGCCCATGACTGATGGCCCACATTTGTCTGCCCGAGTGACCTTTACAGGAAGAGCCATCCCTGTCCACTTCCACAAGGGAAGTTCTGCACTACTTCCCAGGAGAACCATTTCTGCATCTCCCCTCTTCTCTAGGAAGAGAGGAGCAAATTTATTTGAGTGGGAGAAGCAGCTGAGTCAGCAAGTTCAGCCCTACAGGCGGAGTGGGTTCTGCCTGCTTTCTTGTTGTAAGCACAGAGGGGTCAGGGGCCTGAGGTCAGCAATCAGGCCTGCCTACTACAGGCAGGTCTGGGAAGTCTGTCTCTCTATATCCTTACATTGGGGTTTGATGTGCGGGAGGCAGTGATTCTGAAGGAGCTCATCTCTCCAAAGATCCTCCATCAGGAAGGTTGTTCCAAGGTCAACATGGAGGGAAGGGCAGTGGCTACTAACTGCAATGCAGCACCAGCCAACGAGGGTGCCATTCTCATCTCTATCACTCTGGAATACCTGTGACTGTTTCTACTAAGATCTCAACTTCCATTAGAGGGAAAAGGCATAGTTATTGCCTACAAAGCCCAGAAGCCTACTGGTTTAATATTATCTATCTTGCCTCCATTCTCCTGAGACTCCCTATGCAGAATTATGGTGGGCTGCCAGGGAAGGCAAAGATAAGTCACTTTTATTGTATATGCAACATCCTTTTAACCTTCTCTGTTTTTCCAATATTCTATGTCTCCTCTCCTTCTTTCTTTTTTCCCAATCAAGGGGAAGAAAAGTGGTTGTGCAGGATGGTCAGTCCTGAAGAGGGCCGCAGGGATCCTTGCCAACTGGCATTCACTCTCCTGTGTAGTCTCCTCCCATAATCCACAGGGATGGCCTTGGTGACCAATCAAGTATTACAGTGTGTGGGTCCCTGAGGCTCGGTCTTAAAAGGGACTGTGGCTTCCACTGCACTTTCTCTTGGAGCATTCACTCTGGGGAAAATCAGCTGCCACGTGGTAAAGAAGCTCAACATCCCCAGGGAGGAGACCGCATGGTAAGGAACCGAGGCATCTTCCCAAAGTCAAAGCCAACCAGCTGGCAGTGACACGGATGAGCCACCCTCATTCGTGCTCCTGCAGCCCCAACCAAGCCTTCAGCAGCTAACATCTTGATGGCAATTCCCAGAAATATCCTCAGCCACAGTCCCCCAGACAAGTTGCTCCCTGATTACTGGATCCACAGAAACTGAATTAGTAAATGTTTATTTTTGTTTGAAGCCACTGGGGCTTGGGGATAAGTTGTTACACAGCAACAGATAACTAATAAAAGCCGAGATACATCTTTCTCTGATGCTAAGGAGTGAGTATTCAAGCACAGAGGTGATTCTGAGTTTCCACCTTTCATTTGGTTCTCAAAGTCAGAAACTGAGTTTATGACCTCGCAGGACCCTCTCTGAACTGCAAGTGAAAAATGTTCCAGCTTAAAAATGATGGTACAAATTTGAAACAATTGAAACCCATCAGAGCCTGGCTCTTCCACCTCTCTCCATTCTGCTCACATTAAGGAAGCCTATAGCAAGAGTTCTGCACTATCAGTCCATCAAAACACTGCAAGGGCTAAGTAAGCACTGCTCAAACAATTCCTGAACTTCTGTGGACACGGGGACCAAATTACTCTCCAAGACCTGAAGCAACAGCACAGCACAGAGCCTGGTTTATCATTCCCAAGAAAGGTTCCGCTAATTCAAACATGAATATTTAAAGACCACAAGGCTTGGGTTCAATCAAGCATGGCATGAGGGAGGAGGCATAGCTTTGAGAGAAGCCCTGGCCTGCGGGGTGACAGTCTTTAAGGTCATTCAAGGCAGCTTCACTTTGGACCAGTCATCTCAACTTTTTAGGTTTCGTTCTCTTCATCTACAGGACATAGCTGCAAAGAGTCAAACATTTAAAAAATGCAGTAGAGTGTGATTGCAAGTGTAAAGCTCTTAGTGTGACCAGGGACCTGGGACCCCTAGGAGGAGGTGGGCCACTCAGTGGCTGGCCACAAATCCAGGCCAGAATTTCCTGATATTGAGACTTGACAAACTTCAGGATGACACAGTTAGGGTTTTGGAATTTCTTCTCTGACATCCTTAAAAGAGCAAAACAAATAATTTCATCACGGACTTATCTGAAGGCAGGGTCCAGATGAGATTTCTCAAGTCTGATGCCAATATGCTCAGAATCCATGTAAAAAACAATGATGTAACTGCCATTTGGGGCAAGTTAAAATTCAAGCAAAGCTTTACAATTCTGGAAAAAAGTCTATAAATGACTCAAAACATATTCAGAATAGGTTTTTACATGAGATGTATTCCCTACTGGTTTTCTATGAGCTGCCTTAAAGGTGAAATGGGAAAAAAAGTAGTTCTGAAAATCTTGAAGTGAATTAGATTAATATTTGCATTTTATAAAATGCACTAAACCAATTTTGTCAAACAATTTTTTTTGAACTTGAACTGCTGCTGGGCTGAGAACATAATCTTCCTGCCAAGTTCCCAGTGGGAGCACATTTTCATTGCTAAGTTATAAACCTCTGGGGGGTGGAAAGAGAAACCATGTGCATAATGGAAACTGTGACACAGTCTCCATCCTGTGAAGACTACCAGGTGTAGCAGTAACAGACTGGACTCAGGGATCTCCCAGCTCTCGTGCTGCCTTGAGCCTTGAGAGGCAGTCTGCACAGAGAGTTTTAGTACAGACACATGAGGCCAAAAACTGGGCACAACTGGCCAACTGTCTCAGGCACTGAAAGGCGGTGCCAAGTAGAATGTTTACAGACCAACACACAGATGTAGGGCACAGCTGCAGGGCTCTTCCATCTGCTGCTCCACCCTACGCCTCACTGGGATTATGCTTGTCTTTATATGAATAGGGCTTCAGAGCAGTTCTGAACCTCAGGAGCCAACGATTATTCTCCCATGACATCCGTGGGACCTGCTGATGCACCTTCAAAATCTGTACCCTCTTCACTCTCATTGTCACCATCCTGATTGATGACCTCATTACCTTCCATCCGGACAAAATCATCCACCTGTCCTTCTCTTCCTCAATCTCTCCTTTCCCCAATACATTCTACACAGAACTTGCATATTAATTTTCTTAAGTGGCGGCTCTATTGATAGCTACCTATTGCCGAAAAAAATCATCGTTAATTTTCCAGTGCCTGTGAGTAAGGTTAATCCTCATCCTAGTAGGCAAAGCTTTCAATGATCCTGACCTTAATCTCTCTTTAAAGCAGAGCTACTATTATCTCCATGAATGTACCAAACACCCCTTTATGCCTGAACATATCCCCTAGAGATGGGACTTTACTTCTCCTACTTTAAACTGGCTCAAATGATTCCTTCCACTGGGAGTTCCCTTTGACAATACCTCTGCCCATCCGCGCCCTATCAATCTCTCAATGCCTGGCTCCAATTCTCCCCTGTGAAATCCCTTGCCCCACGGCTGGAAGTAATTTCATGCTTGACTAAATCCCAGAGGCTTCCATGTATATTTCTTATGGCATTTAGCACAGTCTACATTGTATTATTACCATCTGTGTCCCTGTCTCATTTATTCCACCAGACCATAATCTGCTTGAGGGGTGAGATGATGCGAAATTCACTTTATATGCCTTATACTACTATCCACAGCACATGTGCTGATTCTTAATAAGCATACTGAATGATGAAAAGGCCTAACTGTATAATAAAACTATTTTTAAAATGTTCAAATTTCCTTAAAAGAAATGAAACTCTGACATATTACAACATGAAAGAACCTTAAAAATACAGGCTAAGTGAAATTTGTCCACAAAAGGACAACTGTTCTATGACTGTGCTTTTGAGGAACCCAGAACTGCTATTCAGAGAGAAATCAGAATGGGCATTTTGTGGGCTAGGAGAGGAGAAATGGGAGCTACTGCTTACGAGGATATGGAGTTCCAATTTGGGGTGATGAAAAATGTCTAGAGATTGACAATGGGTGAATGGCTACACTATAACAATGTGAATATACAGGGTACTTCTAAAGTTTCATTGAAAAATAGAACTAAAAGTAAGTTTTGGGGTGGGTGTTCGGCTTTTAAGACATTAGCTAGGATGCCTGTGTCCCACATCAGAAAACCTTGGTTCAACTCTCGGCACCTAACTCCAGCATTCTGCTGATGTGCCTCCTGGAGACAGCAGGGATGGTTCAGAACGTGGGTTCCTGCCACCAACAAGGGAGACTTAGACTGAGTTCCCTGCTCCTGGCCTCAGCGTTGGCCCTGCCCAGACCACTGCAGGCATTTGGGGAATGAATCTACGGAAAGGAGCTCTCTCTGTCCATCTGTCTCTCTGTCTATCCAAAAAACAAAACAAAACAAAACAAAAAACTAATTTTGCCACAAAAAAATTTTGAAATCCATGCATAGTTTTTTAATAATATGCATTTCCAAGGACTTTTTGAAGACTCCTTTGTCCTTATAATGTTGCTGAATTGCATACTTCAAAAAAATGATACATTATATATATTTCCCATAATTTCAAAAAAATAAAATTAACAAATGCATAAATCAACAAAAATAATGTAAATATTAGTTTTAAAAAAGACAGAAATGCACAAAGCTGACTGGTACCTTTGTTGCTTAAAATAACCCTTCCTCCCTTTGAACAAAGCATGCCGTGCTGTGGCTCACAGATTTGGCCCTGAATGGGTCTCTGTCTCCTGGTGGCTTTGTGACCATAACTCAGCTTTTGCTGATAGCTACCAAAGTGGAATTCAAGAGTCTGTGATTATATAAAGAAGCTCCACTGATAATCTGAAGCCAGTCTTTCGGGTTTGGGCTTTGGTATCCTAGCTTCCATCAGAATAGGCATTTGCAGTCTTTAATTAGTATAAACCGTCATTTGCTTCATATGCCTGGCCTCTCTGGTGTTCTCTGGAGTTCACACCTTTTCGTTTCTAATTTTCCCTGGTATAGCCCCAGTTGGCCCCCCGTGGCTCTGGGAGGCACGCTGTCCATCACACTGGTCTGGGAGAGTAACCATTTGCTGCTTTCTGCCAGTTGCCACAGCAATCTAATATCCAATTAAGTATTTTACTGGCAAAACCATACCAGCTCGCTTTGTAGCTTGCTCAAAGTCCAAGTAAATTATGTCCATTGCTTTACCCAGTGGGTTCATTGTCACTGACTCAAAGAAATTAATCATGCTGGTTAAGCCTGCCTGCCTTTCTGTAAATCTATCTCTATCCAATTTGTATGTTTCCAAGTATTCTAGCTTAATCCCTGATCAAAGATCATATGTTCTTTTCCAATTTATAAGACAGGTTTATAGGTATGCAGTTATCAGTTTAATTCCTGAACTTAAAAATATATTCAGAGATGACTTACTGTGTCTACCTAAACCTTTTTATATTTGTTATTTTTAGGAAAAGAAAGAATACCTGTCACACATACTATATTTGCCATCCTGTCTGAAACATTTTATTTCTTCTCACTACAATTTCCTAATTTTTTTTCTCAATCCCCTAAAACACAGCCTAAAATCCTTGTTCTATTATTTCTGCTGTCATCAATTATACATTTTCTGCCTCTAGGATATAGTGCTATTTCTTGCTTGTTTTTTCGGCCTTTCTGACAAACACAAAAGAATCCCTTTGTTCCTCAGAGGATTCTTGCGGCTGACACTAAGACCTGTCAACACACTTCATGTTTCATTCTTCCTTATTATGGGATTGCTTAAGTCTTTATATCGTGCCAATGCATCTTCCCACTGACAGCACCGGCTGCTCGACTCATATTCTTTTACCTTAGGTATATGGGACAGGGTCATGGTTTGGGCAGAAACCTTATGCTTGTTCTCATTATAATCTGTAGAAGAATCCTGGCTCCACTTGTTCAATATTATACGTTAAAGAATAGCTTTATGAAATTCTACCAGTAACAGTTCTACAGCGACACTGGGGCTTCTGCATTTTCGCCAGGGCAGGAGCTGTTTACTATTTTACTGTTTACTACTGTGAAGCAGGGGACTGTAAGATGCTGGAATGCTTGCTGAACACACTAATGTGGAAGTTAATCCTTCCTTCATTTTTAGCATGAAGTACTTTTGGTGTGTTCAAATTTTTGAAATAAGAAAGCAGGTAATCCCTAAATTACATATTTGGTAGCTTTCTATTAACCAAAAACTTCCAATCACAGTGGAGAGTAAAACATTTTCCTATGCTAGCCTTTTCTGTTGATTTTACAGTTAGGCAGACCTAAAACCCCAAGCTGAAGAAACCCTATTACCATCATTATCTGAAAGCAAAGGACTGTGGAATGCTGGACAGGCTGGCTATTAGAATAATGGATCAGAAAAATATGAACTTGGGCAGAAATCTTCTCCAAAGACCCCTTTCCCACATGTAAAAATCGACATGGTTATAGGCAAACCTGCCAGAGAATGCCAGAGTGCCCGTGCCCATCTGTCCCGTCATTAAGTTCTCGCCATTCCCTATCTGATGTGCGTCCCATGCTCCCTGAAACGCCATCACCTGTCCGCCTTAGTGAGTTCTCCTCTTCCGACGCACTGAACAGCAGGAGCCTGCTGTTGGAAATGAGCTGCTCTGCTAGAAAGGGGCTGGAATGCAGACGCTACCACGATTGAGGACATCTGGCAGCTGAAAAGGAACGCCGAGTGGGGGCGAGCAGGGGGGCAGCAGTCCCAGAGCCAGCGCCTAGGGGGAACTGGGCAAAGTGAATCGTCACTCCAGACAGTCACACAAATGCCACCCGTGACAGGGAGTGCCTCCAGGCATGAAGGGAACACGGCAGATCAATGCCTGCAGGCACGCAGGGAGGCTCTGTGACCAAAAGAGAGTAAACAAGTAAGTAGACCAACTCCAGGGACGGCAGTCGCTGTCCCTGGAAAGCAGAGCAGCGCTCAGAATGAAGATGAAGTGAACTCAGCAGGGCATTTCAAAGCTTTTCTAAGAGCACAACAGATGACAGAGAGGATGGGATGGTTTCATCTGGAGAGAAGGAACACTTTTAGGGCAATGTCTCATTTCCAATCTAGTTTTAGAAGGATGAGATCTATAGAAAATTGTTTCACCTCACTACAGAAATATATGATAAAGTGTATACTCTGAACTTAATACACATTGATTGTTTAAAGTTTTTTTTTTTCAGTTTTTCATATTCTATTTTCAAGTGAAAAAGTGTGCCAAAAATCATAGGAATGAGGCCCAAGATTTTGATGAGTATTAACATTCACAAGGCTCCGTCTGAAATCCAGAGGTAAGGTAATGTAGGCAGTGTGTAACCCTTTATGGTGGGATTTCAAATAAGCAACATGGAAAATGCTACCAAAACAGTAACATCTCCACAAATTAGAAAACTGCTTTGTTTATGAAATGCAGGTACAGAGGGAATGAAGCTTACAGAAACAATAAAACAGATGACACTGAAAACAAATGTTCATCTATTTATGTGTTATGTAAAAATAGTCTGTTGTTTTCAGTGCACTTTATGATGTTTTCGTGTACAACAAACAATTTCTCTTTTTAGTCTGTATAATTCTAGTAGATGTTTGCCTTATGAAATGTATTTTCTTTCTGCAAAACATTCCTAAGAAACTCAGGGGCTTTTATTAACCGAACCACTCCCCTCTGTAATTAATATTCAAAGACAGAATCACAAAAACAGGGCTCAATACCCTGACTGTAATTGAACCAAGCCACTGAGTCACAGAAGTAGAGCCAGAACTGGGACCAAGAGCTTAGCCATACCCGTCTGCCTCAGGAGGCAAAGGACAGAATTCTCTTGGCTCACAGAATTCCCCACTTGCTTTGCAACTAGCAGATAATGATGTCAGCCTTTAATAAAACAAGCAAAGAGTAAAACACGGGAGCAGCTGCTGGTGCTGGGACAGAAACAAGAAGATGGATGTGAAATGAACCAGGGTCCACTGACCGCCAGAGTTCATCTGGACACAGTCCTGTAGTGGCCGAATGGAGAAAACAAAGGAAAAGAAGGCTGGAAGCCTAACCCAAGGAAGAGACGTGAGACAAAAGGGGAAATTAGGGTGTTGTGGCGAGTGGTAAAAGAAAATTAGTACTTGGTTATTATTACAAATTCAGCTTAAACATTAGGAGAATATGGAAAAACATAATATCAGCAAAAAAAGTTCCAACATACTCATCTGTTAGGTTTCTCCTGGAACGACACTGAACTCACCTTTCACAAACAACAGGCCTAGACTCATTCATGACAGGCCCCAGGGAGGAGCACGCCTGCCGAGGAGGGGGGGCGATGGGGACAGCAGAGTCCAGGGAGCTGGTCTTCCGATGAAAAGCATCCTGGGCAAGGGCAGCCCCTACGGCCGACGCTGCCACTGGGCCATCTCCGTCCAAGGTGCAGGAGCCAGCCCTCCCGTGGCCGCCCCCTAGTGGCAGCTCAGGACCCACTGCTCCCTGCAGGGGCAACTCGCTGCCCCCCAGCTCCACTTCCAGGGTGGGGGATGCTGGAGGGGATACGCGGGGCTTCCGTTTGGTGGAGGCGCCAGAGAGCAATTTCAACAACCCCTTCTTTTCTTTCTAGAAAAGAAAACAAGAGTATTATTTTAAGGAGATGAGCAGTACTATTTCTGATGTAACCCACTGGGCCCTATAATTTCAACTTTTTATTTGATCTTTCCAAGTTACTTCTGTAGTTATTTGGTAATTCATAATCTGGCAACAAGTTTCTGTGTAGTGTTAACCCCACGGTTCACTTCCTTTCTCTTTCTGCCTGCATTTTATGGTCTGTTGTGAACATTCTGTTGTTCATTGTCATCTTCCAGTGAGGTAGAGTTGGCAGATAAAAAAGGTGTAAAAGTGGGGAGAGCGTTTAAGCTGGTGGTTAAGACACCTCCGTTCCACAGCTGAGTACCTGGGCTTGATCCCTGGCTCCAGCTACTGGTCCCAGCTTCCCGCTAATGTGCACTCAGGTAGAAGCAGTGAGGATTCCTGGCTTCAGCCCCAACCTTTGCAGGCATGTGGGGTGTGAACCATAGTCTGGCAGCTCAATCTGTCCATCTGTGTCCCTATGTCTGCCTCTCAAATAAAGGAATAAAAGTTTAAACACAGAAAACAAATAAAAAGATGTAAAGCAAAAAAAACCCAAAAAACCAAAAAAACAAAAAAACTCATCAATTAGCATCTTGGGTGGCAAAAGGAGATGTTTCAGGACAAAACAGAAATCTAAGATAATGGATTTAATTTCCTGAAATTCTGCCTGTCCTATCTCTAATTACTGTAAGACAGCTGGCTGTATGCTGAATGAGATGTAAACCTGAAGCACTTAACTCCACATTCACAGACTTGAGCCTTCTGTTTACAGTTGGCTAAGCACTAACACACTTCTCACATGTCACCCCTTGGATGAAGTTTAAAAGAAGTCAAACCATTCTGAATGTACAAGCATGTCATTAATTAGAAACCCAAAAACAATGGCACACCATTCTGAGGAAAGTTCAGTATGTTCACAAATATTTTTCTATCTCTTTTGGTAAGCAAATGTACAAACAACTTCATCCCATAGAAGCCACCACTTGAATTTCTCTTACACTCTCTCTTCTCAAAGATTGATTGACTTGTTTGTTTATTTTTACAGTTACAGAGAGATTGCCTGTCCATCGGTTCACTCTCCTCTCCAAATGGCCACCATGGCTGGGGCTGGGCCTTGCTGAGGCCAGGAGAAGGGACCTCTACCTGGGTCTGGAACCAGCACTTGGATATGGAATTCTGGCACTGTAAGCAGAATTTTAACTTTACTGAGCCACAACAGACCCCTCCCCCCCTTTTATACTGTCACATCTTGCTCTACTCTCCAGGTCATAAGCTAGCTCACTCTCATTCTCAGCCCCCAGTTGTCAGTGATGTTCTTTTTGATGAGCAACCTTAACATCATTATTTAAAAATCATTATTTAAAACTTTTATTAAGATGTCAAAGTCATCATTAAAGTCCTCTGAATGGAAATACTGCATAGAAAATGACACATTTCAGGCTGAACTCCTTCCTTAGAAAATCTAAGCACAGTGGGAGTAATAAGGCCTCACCAATGCCCCACAAAAAGATGTAACACTGAAGAATTTGTCTTGGTAATATGAGTGAGTTCAGACTCATAAAAACCCCTCAGAGAAATGAAGATGAATCCATGATAACACAGTTCCATTACAAAATGGCAAAAAAAAAAAAAAAAAAAAAAAGGAGACAAGAGATCATCATCAAAGGACGAGCCAGCAGCTTCGGTAAGTGGCACTGAAGTCTCCATTTACCTGTGTTGGTCATTGTACACATGAACTCAAGGCTAAAAATGGGAAAGGGGTGGAAGGGGGAGGGGGGCATGCTCTGGTCCTCTCTGTACCTGCTTCACCTGGACTACAGATGAGCAGAGCGCTAACCTCCCCCTCCCCTCTCGCAGGCGGAGGAAGGTCCCTTTGCATTTCTCTTCAGTGCCTGGCCTCAACACGTTTTACTGGCGTTCACCTCACCTGGTTAACAGCACACACTCTGAATGTGCTGAGGAGATAAAGCTTCTTCTCTAACAAGCGTGGACCAGGTGAATACCTGGCAGAGCTGCTGCCACAGTTATAGCGAGCCTCAGGTCCAGAGGGTGAAGAGATGAGCCGGGAGAGAATAATATCCAGTAGCTCCCACTTCCTGCGACCTCCAGCTATTCCTGCCACTATGTAAGAAAGCTCACTCTAATCCCTGGACCCCCATGGATCGGCTGGGAACATCAAGTCCATTGATAAATTACAATCTCAGCAAGCCACAGCTAAAGATGTTTCTTAAACTCAGTTCTGGGCACTCAGAAGAATATCAGATAACTGACTGGTGCTCAGGGAACAGCCTCTAAAGTGATTAAGAAGAAAGATGAGTTGGTTCATGTAAAATGATTAAGCACATTAAGTACAGCTTGCTTTAATGACTTCTAAGGGATGTGTTATCATCATCAACCGAGGCTGACTACCCATGGAGCAGAAGGCAGAGGATTAGGTATCATGGTGGGGTGCAAGGGTAAGGCATGGGGATGCTAACACAGGGAGGAGGCTGTCTTAGTTCCAAGGACCTTGCTTTTAATATCATATTCTGATGCTTTCTGCATTAACAGAACAATGTGCCACTTGAGAGAGAGAATGTTGCAAATTCAGGCAGTTACCACCTAAGGGCACCTTTGTGGTTTTTTTTCAAAATCCAACAGGAGAAATGAAAACTATGGATGAATTAATAAAAACTACACTTTAACAATTTTTAAACTGCAATGGTAGTACACATGAAAAAGGGGGACATCTTTTAGCATAAACCTTAATAATTCATCCCCTCATGGGGTTTCCAAGAAATTATTCCTAGATGAAATCATGTTTTTATGGTCATAATTTTCTCTTCAGAAGATCTGATGATTTAAAATAGCATCACACATAGAAAAAGAACAATCTGGGCCAAAAAATAAACACCAGATAATCAAAGAGTAATTTTTATATACAAAATAATTCTGAACATCAACTCAATTCCTTTCTATTAGTCACATAACAGAGAATGAGCCCAATATGAGAGACACCAAGTCAGAGTTCCTTTCCAGGGAACAATCAGCTTTAAATAAGCAACGCACAGTTAACAATACTCTACCACTCAGTCTTCTCTCTCTCCTTTCTATGCCCTCAACATATAGAGAAATCACCAAAAATAGTCTTTTGGGCCACTGATCACCAATAATCTACATAGCCAGCCTCCTAATAATCAGTCATGGTTCTTGCTACAGATTCTCACAATATTAATTTATGAGACTGTCTAAAAATAATCACTCATACTTTGAACAAATATTTAAGTGTCTAACATGAACCAGGCAATATACTAGGCTCTGGGAATACAACTGTGAAAAAGACAACAACCAGAGACATTCTCTAGCAGAGACAAAATCATGGCAGTAAAAAGGTGACTTGTGAAAAATAAAGCAGAGTAGGGGGAAGAGAGAATATCAAGGAGATTCTAGGGCCATGTGAATTTCTAGAGGCAGTTAAATCTCACCAGGTTCAAGAATCTTGTTAGGGACTTTTGCAAGGATTTCCATATTTATTTCTCACAGCAACCTGATGAAATAGGAATCAATTATCATTCTCATTTCCTAAAGCTCTCCAAGTTGGCCTAAAATCACATTGCTAGTAAGAGATGGATGTGAAGTGAGATTTGAAGGAAGCCCCCTCATCCTTTCTATAAGAAAAGCATGTGTAGAAGCAGATCTGCAGTGTGGAGGAGCATGAGCAGACACATTCACCCCAGGCTGCAGATCACAAAGGTTGCTTTTCAGTGAACTCTGCAGATCTGCACAGCCAAGACCTTGTCTGGATCCCACTGTGTGCAGGGGCAGGATCAGTGACCGTGGCCACCTAAGGAGAGGGTGGGCTTATCCTTAAGAAAAGGCAACCATGATCTTGTTTCTCATTGCAAAGTAAGAACTGGGAGGAAGGGTAGGTCATTCGAGCAAAGCAAATGATCAGTAGACACTTTGGGAAGAGTGTTCAGAATAGTAGAAAATGAATATCTGAAAACTGGATAGGACCCTCTGCTGAAGAAGACCAAGACTAATAGAGCAGGCCATCAAACAGGAACTGATCATAAAGAAAACCTGCGACCAACTCCTAAGGGACACTGCCACCAGGAATTTGAGGTCGGGGGAATCTGAGAAACTAAATGTTAACCTTTCCTGGCCTACTTACAGGAATGTTCTCTTTCAGAAACATACCCAGGACACAGCAGAGCACCTGTCAACCAACACCCACTCCTGCTGACTGGTATGGGAATAGATGACAGCGTCTGAAGAGACTTACAAAGCGTCTCTAGAGCCCACGGAGGCAGGGGCAAAACTGGAAGCGTGTGCTTCCAGAGGGGCACCAGAGGGGTTCTTTCTCTTTTCCTGAAATGAGGGTAAGAGCTCAGAGAGCACAAGAACAGTTATACAGCTGTGCTGAGGGAAAAGGCTGTGTTTCCTGGATGAAAACTTAATATATCAAAATGATATCTGTCATATGTTAGCATTTAGAGAAAAAAAATCCCCCCCCCACATACATATGTACACACACATACACAGATATCATAATATTAGTCATTTCCTTCAAAATCTTAGATCACATTTAGGTGTTTGGATATCTGCATTTCTCTACCTTCTAGATAAATATGTATAACTAAAAGATAATAATAAAGCATATATGTTATAGATATGTACATAGATGCATATATTTAAATATCTTGTAAAGACTGGAAACATTCTCCTTGAGACTAGCTGATCAAACAGTGATGGGTTAGAAAAATGTGCAGATAAAGCTGTTTAGCTGGTGACTGCAGAAGGTATCAGAGATCTCCCACTGAGAATAGCAATGGGGGAATGGCCCAAGATTTCAAACAAGAAATAACTGAGATGATGCTGGAAATTCAGTTTCAGATGCCTGTTTATCAAACACAGAGTACAGATGCCAAAGTGAGCTAGAGATTTAACTTAGGAACAAAAGCCCTGATTCTAGAGATCCCTGAGACTTCGTGAGACAGGACTTCCAAAGGAATAGCCCAGTTAGGAGAGGGGCTGCAGTAGGCCTGTGTGTACACTGAAGACTGACCCACTCTGGAATCCCAGCAATAATCCACTGCAGAACATTGGGGTACTGAGAGAAAGGTGAGTGTAACAGACATGCTGCCATCAGGGGGATACACCACGCACTACCTGGTGGGATTAAGTACATGGATGATGATGATGATGATTACAAAATGATGAGGGAAGACAGAAATAATGAGGGCATTGTCAAATACCTCGATATTTGCTGGAAGTCTCAACCAAAACTAGAATCTCTGCTACACCTTTTCTGACTTCATGACAGTTTAATCTCAGAGAAAGTTGAGCAAACTGAAACTCTGGATCTAATTCTTTTTTTTTCTTTAAAAGATTTATTTATTTATTTATTTGAAAGGCATGGTCAGAGAGAGAGAAAGTGATTCCACCTTCTAGTTCACTCCCCAAATGCCCACAATAGCCAAGGCTGGGCCAGGTTGAAGCTAGGAGCCAGGAGTTTCGTCTGGGTCTCGCACGTGGGTGGCAGGGGCTCAAGCACTTGGGCCATCTTCAGCTGCTTTGCCAGGTGCATTAGCAGGGAGCTGGATCAGAAATGGAACAGCCAGGACACAAATTAGTGCCCATATGGGATGCCAGCATCACAGGCAGCAGCTTTACTGGCTACCCAACAATGCTGGCCCCCTGGATCTAATTCTTATCAACTGTGGGGAAAGGCAAAGACCAGATAGGTAGGTAGTAGACATGTTCTCCTGGAAAAGAAATATCATGACCTTGGAAGAAAGCACCCAAAGAGACACTGGTGATAGTCATGTTTCTAAAGTTTGAAGAACAGATTATAAAAGTTCAAAGAAAATATACGCATGACATGAAATTCAAAAAGGGAGATGCTTCAAGAGGAATGGGAGGGCTCTCAAAAGTGAACTTCTGGCCATACAACTGCAAATTACCCCTGCAGATGAAACATAAAGGCATATAAAGGTACTGATGTGACCTCCCAGGGAGCAGTCTAATGGGCTCAAGGTTTTAAAGAACCTGTGCAAAAAGACCAAGAGAAAGGCCCATAACAAAGAACAGGACAGGGCCCATACAATTCAAGAAGCATGAATGATCAGAATGAGTTTAAACCTGCAAAAATGCTAAAGACAAAAACATATTTTTAAAGTGCTATTTTATAGAGTTATGTTTGAAGCAAGAACAAGAAAAATACAGATCTGCTGTCCGGGGTGGGTGGTGGTTCTCAGAAGGCAAGAAGAAAGAGGAGGATAATCTTCAGACTGGAAAAGAAGAACAAACCTTCATGAGAGGGAAACCGGTGGAGACTGGGAGAGAATAAAGGACTACTCGACAGGGTGAATTCACTCCAGTGTACAGAGAAAGCTAACCACAGAAACACAACCTCAATCTTTGAGAGACTCTGGCAGGGTCAACTCCATAGGCAAAGAAGGGCAAGTTAGTCCCAGTTTTCAAAAAGAAGACAACAATGGACTTTGTAGACTCACAGGGAAACTTTAGTATTAAAATGAAAGGTTTACCAGAAGCCAAACTGTGGACCCCTTTGCTGCTACTTCATTTGTTCTGATCTGATAATAAAAATCTGGAGTACATTGGCTTTCAAAAAAAAAAAAAAAAAAAAAAAAGAAAGGTTTATGAGTGCTTGCAAAAGGAAATGACACTTTGGGTGAACCTCTTCCAGGAGATGTTTGCTAACAATCAGTAACAGCAGAAATGATGAGGCAAAACCAGGGAGCTGCTGTGATGGCAGAACACAAAAGACAGGTGGATCTCAACGTGGCACCTTGGTGAGTTATCCCACAATGTCCTTGCAGCCGTGACAGAAGACAGTAGGCTAAATGGCATTATGGGTGAGGATCCCAGTGATGACAATCATGGTATTACTGAATTTATATCCACCGGAAGAAAGGTGGTAGATTTAACAAGAGAAAATGTAAAATCTGTGATGTGCAGAACAGATGAAAAAGATTCCCAGAGTATAGACTTAAAGAAGACCTAAGAGGATAAGCGTGAACATACCTCAGGGCATTGCATAAAAAAGATCAACACTTTCTATGTGGCCCCTGAAAACAAGGAACAAGGGTTGGAAGGCACAGGGCACAAGTGCTCAATCATCTGCCACCAAGTTAGAGCTCTGAAATGCCACAGGGTGATCAGGGCTAGGGTATTTGTGGTCACTGGGGTGTTCCAGCAGAGGCCAGCAGCCATCTGTCAGAGATGACCACTCCATGGGATGACCCTTAAGGTCCTGTACTAGTTTGCTGTGGGAAAGCAGTGGGGGATGGCCCAAGTCCTTGGGTCCCTGCACCCATGTGGGAGACCTAGAAGAAGCTCCTGGCTCCTGATTGGCACAGCTCCAGCCATTGTGGCCATCTGGAGAGTGAACCAGTGGATGGAAGACCTCTCTCTCTTACTCTACCTCTCTCTGTAATTCTTTCAATAAATAGAATTAATCTTAAAAAACAAAACAACAATAACAAAAAACCTAAAGTCAAGGTGTTGGCGGGGTCTCATTCCTTCCGGGGGCTGGGAGTGTAGAGTGTTTCCTTGCCTTTTCTGGATTCCAGAGGCCACCGGCATCCTCTGCTGTGGCTTCTTTCTCACATCTGCTTCACTACCACATCTCCTCCTCTGGTCCTGACCCTTTTGCCTCCCCTTAATGAGGATCCTTGTAATGCACTGGGCCCACCCAGATACTCCAGGACAATCCTCCCATCTCAACACTCTGGATTTAGTCCCATCTGCAAGTCCCTTGTCCCTTGCAAGGAAATATACTCAAAGTTTCCAGGGATTAGGAGGTGGATATCCTTGGAAAGCCATTTTTCTGTCTCCATTGGCACCTTTGCAGACTTGAAGATTCTATAAACCCTGCAGTGGGAGGGCAGAAACTGAACAGCCTCTATTTTCATCTGTGACAAGGACCTGAAGCCACATTGTCTTTAAGCCTTAAAATCTAAACCATATAAACAATTCTTTTAAAGATATTAACAGAATACAAATGCCAGGTTGAGTATATTAATGCAGTTAATTATAAACACTGTTCAGATACAAATCTTTTTCAAAAATTCTCATGTTACCCAAACAATTAAATATTAACTTTTAAGTAGGGTGTAAAGTTTATTTCCTTATAAACTCCTGTTTATAAGCTTAGCAAGCATTTAAACTCAGCAGCACACATTACCACTGAATCAGGTGGCTAAGAGTTTATGATTACCCTAGAGCTTCCCAGAACTGGTCTAGAGCTTTAGGGGAAATACTTGACAATTTAAGGAAAAAGTCGTGATTACAACAGTTGTCCAGATCTTGTCATCAGCTCTACTCTTTCTGTTCACATTTAACCTCTACCAGGTTTCCTTGCCTCTAACCACCAATCTTTCAAACCTACCTTTCCATTCATTTTTCTTGAAATTTGGCCCCAAATGAGAGATTTATGAAATCTATGATTTTAAAAGAAAACTCTTCCTTGTATTTTAATTCCTATTTCTCAGGAACCATGTGATTATGGTCAGATGTACAGTAGAGAAAATCAATCCACAAATAACATATTTGATCTGCTCTTTCAACCTCTTCATATATTAAATTTTTTTTTCAAAAATACAACTGTTGACCAGCAAGACTGAATGAACAGGAAGAACCGAGGACAGCAAAATGAGGACAGAATGAGTAACCAAAGGGGAGACAACACTCCTCCAGGAGGCTGGAAGCTTCATGAGGAGGAGTGACCAAGCCTTCCTCACTGTGGTCTCCCTCACACCCAACGTAGGACCTGGCAGCTAGTGGGTGTTTAATGCAGAGAACATGTGATCTGGATAAGCGGGCAGGGTGGAGCCCAGATTTCTGCCCCACCACATTCCTAGCACCTGGCACAGCAACTCACCCATGGTGAGCGCTTGAAGGACTGTGGAACAATGAGTCTTTTTACCAGCTAGAAGCCACGGGACACAACCCAAGTAGAGAAACAGGAAGTTGATCTTACTTTACTATCCTTGTCTGGTTTGGTGGCTGAACTGTTTCCACAAGCTGATAAAGCACTGTCAGAAGACGCAGGAAGACCAGGGAGAATGGTCACCGCCCGGCCACTGGGCTCCGTCTCCAGAGAGGCAGTGGTGACACCTGGGGAGGTCAGTGAAGCCGCTGCTGCACAGGCCAGGGGGGCATTGGCTCGACTGATGCTGACAGCAGCGACGTGGGCAGCAGAGGCTGCCATTGGAGGCGGAGGTTGTGGAGAGGCCAACGAATGATGGGGCAGGCCCCCAGACGCAGGGCCAAGGCAGCCGGCGTTCTGTACCTGGATAGGCGTCACTGCTGCTGTAGGGCGTTCTTGGCTGTGTGCTGCAACTAGCAGAGGACAGAAGGAAACACAGCAAAAGTCAACTTCCTATTAATTGCTAATCACCTAAACAAGTCATTCCACTGCAACAGATCCTACTGCAAGGTTGCTATTGCATCTATTACAATAAAAGAATGGATGCATGGTGGTATACAAACAATCTTGGTGGAGTCCCTAGATATTATTTTTCTTCCAAGTCAATCCTCAAGTCTGTGAGTGCCTGGAAGCTCAGGTGTAACCCCAAGGCCCTTGAGTTACAGAGAAAACCTTTCCACAGCATTAGATACACTGAGCCAGTCTCTGACGCTATGCCACAGTGCCAGTCCACACTGGCCTTTTCCTTCTTTCTGTTTCTATGATCCTGTTCTCAAGGCTTTAGTTTATAGTTACCTACCTTAGCAGGTTTTCGATGCTGTAAATCAAAAAAGCTATTCAAGATCCCACTGCAGCTAAAACAGACAAATGGCTACATTCATCAAAAACAAACAGAACCCCAGTTAGCGAGGATCATGCAGTGGTCATGCAACTAGTAACAGTGAGATTTGAGATCATGAGGCCCTAAGGCTTGACATCATGTTTTCAAGGACTACAGACATCCTTAGGATCACTCTAATGTCCTTCAAACTGTAGTTCTACATAGATCAGGCTTGGAATCTTAGGCAGGGCAAGCATATCCCAAATGAAGATACTGTGCTGCTTCTATTTCCTATTATGTTCATATTATGCCTATTTTCCTCAATATCTATCATAAAAGATAAGAGATCAATCCTTTCCCTGAAGTATTCCAGCCTGGTTTCCTTCCTTACCTGTCCTCACGGCATTGCGGGCCTGGTTGACTGTCATCTGCCCAGTCATGTGCAGTAAGACCTTAGCCTGAGGACTTGTCTGGAGGTGAGCTGCAGACACCACCGCCGTGGGGACCACGCTGGGGTTCCCAGCCACACCATTTCCCTGGAGCTTCTGGACAGGCCCTCCTGCAGTGGAAGGACTGACCATGGTCACCCCCCGACTTGTCTGAGCAGCAGTCGACATAGGGACTTTAGCTTGGGAAGCGTTTGTCACTGCCCTGCCAAGACAGAAACAGATGGAAAGCACCATCCATCAGCAAAATGGGAGACAGAACAATTGCATGCAAGAAAAATGACTCAGAACTTTAAAGACAGAATGTCTTAAAAATGAATGGAATTAGTCTTACAGAGTTTTAAGAACAGCATGTTCAAAGTAACGATGGCCCTGAAGCAGAGGAAGATCTCGATGTTTCTGTATTCTAAGTCACATTCTGCTCAAGAATATGTAATTACTGTGTTCAGTTTTCCACATCAGGACCCCAAATTCTCCTGCTCTATCTACTGAGCAAGCCAGGTTTGTTCCTTTACCAAATCCCCATGCCCAGGGCTTGGCTCCTGTTTTCTGACCTTCTCCCTAATCTGCATCTGGCCCCCATCACACGCTTGCCTGTGTATACACAGGCATAGGTGTGCATTACACACTCTTGGAATGTCCTTTCTGGCTTTTCTTGACCTATCTTAATCTCACTGATGCTCCAAGATCCAGCACAAACCCTGTCATTTCAAGAAGCCTTGCCCGAGTTTATGACTCTATGTAATACAGATTTCTTCCTTCATTCTGTTTCTATAGTCCATACATTGTTTATACTTTGGTTCTTGTTTACAAAATGTGTTGTGTTATTTTTTAATACATTTCTTAATGAATACTACAGACTCAGTGAAAACTGCCAGAAGTCAGGACCAGTATGAAATGGTTCTTTTTCCATTCTCTCAGTATTTGTACAGTTACCAGATATAGTCAGCTCTAAAAAACATTTACTGGATGAATTTAATTAAGTTCAGTGTATTTTTGTGTAATGCATTTTTTTACATTCTTAATTTACTTAAACAATAAAAATTTCTGTATACAGTAACTTTCTATTAAGAAAATATTCCATTAGCTAGAGTCGTATTATCATCTTATTATTAACCATAATAACAGAGAATTTACTGTGAGCAACCATTTCTCCAGAGTTAAACAAGCAGAGAGACTTTTAATTGTTTTTGAATTTTATAAAAATGTTTTCCCTCATTAATTTTTTGGGGGTATTTCCCTTACTTATTTTTATGTTTTTGCACCAGAAAGGGTCTATCTGCCATTATCTGGAGAGGCTACTTATAGAGGGTTTATATTGATTAAAGATTTGCAAGTCAAATTGAAGCTAACATTCTGTCACCATCTGCAACAATAGTGATTTTCATTTGATTAGGCTGCTAGCCAACCTATAAATCAAAGCCAACAGCTAACAAACATGTCACTTCATTAAGCCATTTGTTTAAAGTCAGAGGGTTTGAGGAATGATTTAACACAGTTAAACCTGAACCATTTATTACAAGTCCAGTGGTCAGAAACTTGGGCCTCTTAGTGTGATTTCATTATAGGTTATTTCATTCAGTTTCCAAGGCTACTTCCCCAGTGAACAGAAAGCAGACTTCTTTAAACAAAATAAAGACATTTTTAATATATCTAAAGCCGTCACCCTATTCCAAGGTCTCTCAACCTCAGCAACATTTTGGGCCCAATTACCCTTTCTGTGGGAATTGTCCTATGTATGTATTGTAGGATGCTTAGCATTATCCCTGGCCTCCATTTACTAGATGCTAGTAACAACCCCTACCTGTCTAAATAATATAATCAAATCAAAAATATAAGTAGTCCTGATATTGACAAATGTTCCCCAGGGTGCAAAACTGTCCTCAGTTGAGAGGATTTATTTATTTATTTTCTTTTCGATTGCATTTTAAAAATTGCCAGAATTCAGAGGCAATCACCAACTTAATGAAATAAATGCTCAGACTACCTGGGTTTGAACACTTCTTCTCTATATGATCCCAGTCAAGTTATTTAATCTCTCTATGAGAGATTTTTTTTGTGTGTTAAATGGGGATAGTAACAACTACATTAATGAGTAGTTTAAGGGTTTAAAATTAATAAGTATAACATATTTAGAAATCTACCTGTCTGGCATATAGCAGGAATTAGAAAAACATGTAAAAAGTAATAATATGGGCTTTGTTTATATCAAACATTATGCTCTCTATTTTCCAAAGAAAAATATTAAAAATGCTATACTTAATTCTTCTCACATGTAAATTAAAGAAAGCAAGATAAAATCCAGGATATTTATTGGCAGAAACCTATAATTTCACATATATCCATCTGAAACAGATAGTAAGAATATTACAGTTAGAAGGAACCTTAGTGGATAGGTAGGGGTTTTTAAAACTTTAGCTATGTATTAGACAATTCCAAAGGGAGAAAGAATCTTGATAGGCTAATAATCATGAAAAAGAACAGTATTTCTCTGTTTAGAACTTAGTAAACCACTTATTCTAAACCATACCTTGTGACTGGAGCCACATAATTTCCAGGAAAAACCCCTATCTTGCTGGTATGCATTGATGTCCCTTTGAACCAGCCATCCTGGCAACGCTCAAACACTAAAAACATCTCCCCCTTTCTCAGCTCTAGTTCATCCTCTTTCCGGGGAGTGTATGGATAGATAGCAACATACCTAGAATAGAAAAGAATATTTGATTTTAGGCTGAGTAACAGACAAACCTCAAGATGCTCAAAACTCTTGCTTGGTACAAAGTCTTAAGCATTTTGTATAGTATAATCCTTTGACTGATAAACAGTACTGGCAATTCTCCACTGAAAGAGGCTTTGTTGTCTCTTTCAAACATAGGCAGAGGCCTTCCTGTTTAAGTATTGCTGAACCTTCTCCTCTCAGTGTGGAAATGACTATCCCACCAAATGGTATTTGTGTGGTGTGAAACAATCGGAGCAGCTTCCAAGAGGGCCTAACTTGCTGCTAGGCATTAGGACCCCACTGGGAAAGCTGAGCTCTTCAAATGGCACTTGTTAGACTTGGGAAGTAGCCCCAAATGAGGACATATGGTATGCAATCCCACTGGGAAGCACAATATGCTGCCTTCCACGCTCAAGCTCAACCTAGAGGCTTGGGCTGCACCTGTTTTTATATGTACAGCCTGGAAGAAGAATGGGTTTGAAAAAGCCAAAGGGAAAGTAACTCTAGATGACACAGAAAGCAAAAGAGCTCTACAATGCAAGGTGATTGCACTCATCAATACATGGAAACCAGGCAGGGAACACTAATAGTCCTCTCCTGTACTCTAAACTGTTCATACGTACATGCAGGAGCCACAAAAATCTCACTGTATTCTGCCATCAGTAAGCTCTGAATAGGACATTTTCTTGGCATTTATTCCTGGGGACTTAACAGCTTTTTACACATATGCTTCAACTAGATCAGGTATGAGAATATTAGAATATAGAATGCTTTTTGGATTCTAATGCAAGGAATGAAAATGAAAAGGAAAAACCTCAAATAGAAGTTGTACAAAAAAGGCAGTTCCGGGGCTGGCATTGTGGCAGAGCTGGTAAAGCTACTGCCTGTGATGCTGACATCCCATTTCAGTGCCAGTTCATGTCCTAGCTGCTCCACTTCTGATCCAGCTCCCTGTTAATGGCTTGGACTGCAGCAGAAGATGGCCCATGTGCTCGGGCCCCTGCTCCCATCTTGGAGACCTAGAAGAAGCTCTAGGCTCCTGACTTCAGCCTGGTCCAGTGCTGACTGTGGCGGCCATTTGGCAGTGAACCAGTGGATGGAAGATCTCTCTCTGTCTTCTCCCTCTCCCTTCTTCTCTCTGTAGATCTGACTTTCAAAACTAATAAAATAAATCTTTTTTAAAAAATATTTATTTATTTATCTGAATGGCAGTGTTACAGAGAGGCAGAGGCAGAGAAAGAGAGAAAGGTTGTCCATCTTTTGGTTCACTACCCAGATGACTGCAATGGCTGGAGCTGTGCCGATCTGAAGCCAAGATCCTGGAGCTTCCTCCAGGTCTCTCATGTGGCTGCAGGGGCCCAAGGACTTGCGCTGTCCTCTACTGCTTTCCCAGGCCACAGCAGAGAGCTGGATCAGAAGTGGAACAGCTGGGACTCGAACTGGCGCCCATATGGGATGCTGGCACTGCAGGCGGCAGACTTACCTGCCACACCACAGCGCCGGTCCAAATAAATAAATCTTTAAAAAGAAAAAAAGGCAGTTCCATACACATACTATTATAAAGAAACAAATGGTATTTTCCTAAACTAGGAAAGGCCTTCATTTAGCAGGTTAGCTACCTAGCAAGCCTGTGCTTCAGACGTGTTTTGTTTCAGCAGTTTCCTAATACATGAAGGACCAGGTAGAAGTTTGCAAGATACAAACTACTTGGTGAGCCATAAACTTGTCACCAGCTCACATCAGAAAGGTATTTCTCTACCATGACTGTTTGGACTTAGTTTTAAGTGTTTAAGCATAAAGTGACACCCTGACTTACACACTGGGGCGAGTCTGAGGCCGTAAATGTGCAATCTGGTCAGTGGATCCTGCCACGGGCCTCGGTCCCATTCCAGAAGCAGTGGCGGCGGCGGCGGCAGCAGCAGCAGCAGCGCCTGGCGGTGTGGAAGCAACGACAGTGGCAGCCAGGAGAGGTGGTGGGGGGAGAGGAGGATTCATAGTCTGGTACAGGAAAAGATAAGGGGGGGGGGACAAAATATTTATTTATGTTTTTATGGAAGGTGGGCAGAAAAAGGAGTCAAAAATCCATAGAACAAGACTTTAATGGAATCCACACTGAGCAGGACCAGCAGGCTCCCTCCTATGAAAGCCTTCTTTAAAAATTCATCTCTTGGTCTCCTTCAAGAGCTTAAAGCCACAGCACCTTTTCAGCAAACAGGTAAGTAATCACCCTTGAGAGGAGGGGAAAAAATGAAACAATTGCTTGTAATTTTAAGATTAATTGCACTTTTAAGTAGGGACTTGGATAAGAATCCAAGTGCCTTTCTACGGGGCAGCTATAGTGTCATGCTGCTGGCTAGGAATCAATTTGTGATTGTTTCTGTAACCTGAAACTCAAACACAACACAAAACAACTCAGCTGCACTAATATCTCAAATCATTCCTTCAGAAGAAAATTCCCTTTGATGCTTGATCTCTGAAAAGCCCAAACAATAGCAAGCCACAGCCACTGGCTATTGTTGCTACTTTTGCTTATTCTTTTTTAAACTTTGCCAGCTTTTGAAATTTAGTACTATCAAGGCTGGTAATCTTTAACAAGTATACCGGTGAAAAGCTGCTGGGTCCTTTATGGGCACAGTCTGATGGGATTCTGCCTACAGGATTCCATGCCTTTTGAAAATCAATGGAGCAATTGTTACCTTCTGATCTGTAAACCCCAGATTATTCTTTAGGGTCTGGACACTGAAACTCCTGAGAGAACAGCCACACAAAGACTGCCTGAGCCCTCATCTTGCTCTCCTCAAATCACTGAGCCACTAGATGCAAAAAATGGACCAAAGGGCACTGAATAATGCACCTAGGAAAGCATAAATGGCTTGTACACATCGGCATATGAATAAGAAACATCCAGGGACTTCCACACATAGCTCCTAACAGTCGTTTTATTTCTGTTTTTACAAGGAAAATTTGAATCTCATCAATATTTACTTCATCAGTCTGTTAATGTACATAGTTCATTCCAGAAACATAATATAGTAGACAGAAATTCCAAATTTCTGGACACATGCTGCAACTGTCTCACATATTACATTTAATTTTTTGCCAAAGTGACTTGCAGTAAAAGTTTTTTCCTACACTGCAGCTGAAGTTGATGTAGAACATTTGGTGCAGCAATAAATGAGGTGTAGAGCTGCGTGCAGAGTGCTAACCTGAACAAGGTAGAGGTCAGTTCAAAAAGTTAGAATGTCAGGAAAAAGTTGCATTCTCTACACAAAACATAGCAGCATTAAGCTTTGTTATACTTCTGGAATGTGCACGAACTGGGGCTTAGAGCCTCCAAAATCTTTAAGCAGAGGAAGGTCAAGCATTCACTCTGTTTGGCCTCCTTCCAGTGACAAAGTAGAGAGAAATAAAGATAATCCTGGTAAAATACTTAGCGAATGTGACCTGGGCAGTTCACAGATAACACACCAGTGATTTGATGGGTGAAATAACAACAGTACATTATACATGGGGTACTATATGGAGAAAATGTAAAATTACCACTTAACTGATTTTCATTTAAATCTCTCTAAGCCCAGTCTCAAAGAAGTATAGCTGTAGAGAGGCAGAAGACAAATGGTGTATGTTCAACAAGGAAATTAAAGTTGTCTATCATGTCTTAGCTTTATTAAAATAGGGGCTACAATAAATTTCCCCTAGAAGAAAAAGGCAAAAGACATCTACGGACCTGACAAAACAAGTTATGTCATGTTCTGTTACCAAAATACAAAGAAATATCACTTATTATTATGAAATACAGTCAGCAAATGTTTCAGGTGCATTAGTTTTGGAAAGAGTGAGAGTTAGGCATTGAGATACAGCATAAAAGAGGATATTCTGAAAGATCCCAATGGTTACCGTAGAGAAAATACTCTTGGGGCTGGCTTTGTGGCTTAAGCCACTGCCTGCAGCACTAACATCCCCTGTGGGTGCCAGTTCAAGTCCTGACTGCTCCATTTCGAATCCAGCTCTCCGCTAATGCACTTGGGAAAGCAGCAAAGGATGGCCCAAGTGCTTGAGCCCCTGCCTCTATGTGGGAGACCTAGAAGAAGCTTCTGGATCCCGGCTTCAGCCCGGCCCAGCCCTGGCCATTGCGGCCAGTTGGGGAGTGAACCAGCAGATGGAAGATCTCTCTTTCTCTGTCTCTCCCTCTGAGTAACTCCACCTTTCAATTAAATAAAATGAACCTTAAAAAAATACTCTTGTATGTGTGCATGATTGAAATATAGATGGTTCAAATAAATAAATCTTGGGAACATAGATGGTCTTAATAAGACCGAGCAGATTCCCTCCACTCCTACCTCGATGCTGTAAATGTGGATATGTGTTTGCATGTGTAGTGTGTACATAAGCACACAGATGAAGACAAGACAGAATATCTGATTAAAGTCAGATTCCTAGATGTTGCTCAGCCCCATGTGGTTAGTAAAATGATAGGGCTCTGGTGAGTCCAGGCCTGTGATGGACTAGGAAGTTTTGTGGGTTGCTTTATAAACACCCTAAACTGAAATAATCTGGTGATGCGGAAGTTCAAAAGGTAATCCACTGTGTATTGTGCTTCAGGCAGTTGCCATCCTGTAAGACCTGAAATTTCTACAGAGCAAACTACAGCCTTTCATTCACCCAGAGTTGACCTGGAGACCTGCCTATTAGTTTGTGGTTTGGACTAGCTTAGATCCCAGAGGCCTTGATGTGTACTCCACCACCATCTAGATCTGCTAGAAACATATGTTACACCTTGTCAAAAATATCCTGTTTAATAAAAACAAGACTGGGGTGGGTGCTTGGCCAGTGGTTAGGCCATGGGCTCAGATGTCCTCGTCCCATATTGGAGTGCTTGAGCTTGATGCCTGCCTCTGGTTTCCTGTTAACACACACTGTGAGAGATGGCAGTGATGGCTCAAGTAACTGGGTTCCTCCACCCATATGGAAGACCAGGATTGTGTCCTGCCTCCCAGTTTTGACCTTGGCCAGCCTCAGCCATTGTGGGCGTTTGGGGAGCCAACCAGTGGATAGGAGCTCTGTCTCTCAAAACAAAACAAAAACAAACACATGCACAGACTTAGGAGTGGCTTGCTAATGTGAAATGAGTCAATTTCCTCATATTCATGCTCTGCTCCCCTGACCCACTGATCTTGAAAGAAAAGACAGCTTAGTATTGTAGGAGAAGCAAGGGCTCTGGGGTCAGCAAAACAGATTACAACTCTGGCTCAGCCTGTTAGGGCAGTCTTCAACTTCCCCACTTTGCTCAAATGGGTACCTGGGGAAAAAGCATCTTTTCCTGAGTGGGCAGCATTCTAGGACGTGGACAGACCACGTTTGCTAGTAGACACTGAGTGAAAAGTTCACGTTCCATATGAGTGTGCAAATCCTCCTTTCTGGCACTCTCTCCTCCTTTCGCCTTTCATGGAACCAGGCTAGAGTCTGCTTAGATCTGGAACGGACTAAGGACAGGGGGAAAGATCCAGTAGGTGCTTCCTCAAGTCAGCAGCATCACCATCTATGCACATAAATTTGTAGATTTATTGCTCTGTATTTGATCTATAAAGGAGAAATGAGATATCTAGACTGGTTAATTAACTGTAAACTATATAAGGTCTCTATGCCTCACTAAACTGATCTGAGAGATGGACTTCATAAACAGGAATAGTTTATGTAAGCAGCTTTCCCAGTGTCCTGAAACACAGCAGAAGCTCAATAAATGCAAATGGCTGTTATGATTCATCAGACTGTGAAGTCAGAGGCTGTCTTTCTTGTTGTATTTTGGCAACCCAGATTTGCAGGCAGCAGATATGAGATTCTTAACGAGAGTTTCATGAATTAGAAAACATTCTGCATTTCCTCCTCCTTCTTAGCACAATATGACAGGGAGCCAGAGGACTTACTTCCTGAGAGGGTAGACTCCTTTTCTTCTGTTGTTGCCATGAAAGCTTTGACTGTATCTCATCCCTTCCCCTGATTTCCAAGAATTCCTGACAATTCCAAAGGGTCTACTTCTACCTCTCATCTGTCATGGTTGGCAGTCCCTATCCCACTACTTCCAGGGCCCTTCCTTAATCCTGGCAATAGCAACAAATTCTGCTTAGCTTCTGCCATGCGCTACAATGGGCTAACTGCATCCTGGCTATTCTGAGAACCCGACATCACTGAATTGTGTTTCTTTAAATACAACCCCC
Source organism: Oryctolagus cuniculus (assembly GCF_964237555.1). NCBI lineage: Eukaryota > Metazoa > Chordata > Mammalia > Lagomorpha > Leporidae > Oryctolagus > Oryctolagus cuniculus. Next base: position 51,737,172 of record NC_091433.1, read on the forward strand.
CTACACACAAATGTGTGTGTATAAAATATTTCAATTAGGTCTTCATAGTTTTAGAAAGCAATCTGTTTATAAGTTGGCCACAGGTAGTTGTTGGCTTTTACTGACCTGGCTACTTGTGACACCTTGCAGTTTAACACCTCTCCCTAGGTACAGAGGATCAGGGGTTATTAATCTCAATATCCTGTTTTGAAAATTCTTCTGTTATTGTGCAGACGATGGAAGACTAAGATTTTCACCCTCCTCTCCCCACAAAATGAATCAGAAAAAAAATCCCAATTTGATGTCTGAATTAGATAGATGTAATATCAGTTTTTCTCATAACGTTAGATTTAACATTTTAAATGTTACATGTGAAATGCATGGGACAATGTATTCATTACTTTATTCTGCATAAAATATTAAAAAATATTAATGCACGAAGGAAACACTGGAAATAATTTTCATTTGCTATTCTAGTGGTGGCATTTAATGACTACAAATGCCCACAAGGAAAAGCTTGCTTTTTTTCCACCAAGCTCTCCACTGTTGCTGTGATAGTACTCAAAGTCTTCGGAAATATTTCAAATTTTAAATAGAATACTTGCCACAATTAATGGAAGGTACACAGGACATGGGCTACTGAGGTTTTCCACATAAACTTAATATATTAAACCCAAAACATTTCTGCCAGCCTACCGGGGACTTTGAGATCTAGATATCTCCTGAGAAGACAGACACGTCTGTTTATGGTTTTTCATTAAATGGAACTGGCACAGTACACATGCTGTTTAATAAATCTTTCACTTGCTTAAGAGGCGGGTTTTCTTATATAACCCTAAGATAAAATGTAAATTAACTTTTGTATATGCACACTCTCTTGTGACCTGTCCCACTGATTTGCCCTAGAGTGAGCCTTCAGTTAAAAGCAATAGGCTGTTTAACATGTAAAATTTTTCACACACAAGGACTGAAATTTAGGCAGTCTTAAGTTTTTTTTGCTAATTAGCTTTTCTTTTCTTTTCTTTTCTTTTTTTTTTTTTTGACAGGCAGAGTAGATAGTGAGAGAGAGAGATAGAGAGAAAGGTCTTCCTTTTTGCTGTTGGTTCACCCTCCAATGGCCGCCACGGCTGGCACGCTGCGGCCGGCGCACCGTGCCGATCCGAAGGCAGGAGACAGGTGTTTCTCCTGGTCTCCCATGGGATGCAGGGCCCAAGCACTTAGGCCATCCTCCACTGCCTTCCCGGGCCACAGCGGAGAGCTGGACTGGAAGAGGGGCAACCGGGACAGAATCCGGCGCCCCAACCGGGACTAGAACCCGGTGTGCCGGCGCCGCAAAGCAGAGGATTAGCCTATTGAGTCGCGGCGCCGGCCCGCTAATTAACTTTTCTAAGATCAGAAAAATTAGCCCTTTTTTCCACCCTAAGAAATTATACCAGAATGTTTCCATGCAAGGTAGTCCTGTGGAAATGGAAATTCCAACTGGTTGTATGTGTGTATTGGGGGTGGGAAGAAAAGGAGGGAGTCTCCCTGGATATTAGAGGACAGGACGGTTATGGAACTTGGCTCTAGTCAAATGTCTGGGACTAAAAGAATCTCATGGAAACCACATTTCAATAAAAGTTAATTGAAATTCATCTTCTCCCCCAGATGAATCAAGGCAACTCGCCCTCACTAAACAGCTGTACAATTCAGGGAGGTGTAACTGTTCAGGGAACACTAAGAAACTAACTTCAGCCTCTAACTATAACATTATTAACTTTCCTTTAAATAAAACGACAGGCTTAAATCTACAAAGTTTTTGAATATCTAAATCAAGTTAGGTAATATAACTCTGCATTTATTTATATCCCACTTGTTTCAAAATCAGTTTTCAATTATTTATAGAATGCACCAAGATAAAATAAATACAAAAGAAGAAAAATGAAAAACGAGGACAATAAAAATAGATAGAGTCAACATACTGTGGAGTATGTTGACTGTGAGATCCTGGTTGGAGGGGCTACAAATGTGGCTCTATAGCAGTCTAGCAGAGGGAAATGTAATCTTTACAATGTATATAAAATCCACAACCGGAAAATAAACCAGTTGCTTAGAAGCCTTACTATCTCTTGGCACAAACAGCAGAGCAAACTATAACAAAATGAACCAGACCCTCCAAGGCATTCTTAAATTACTGGCACATGTCACAGGCCCACCTTGCAGCAGTCCTCAGCAGAGGCCAGTGAGATCAGCAGTAGTCATCCCCTTCAATGTCCTCACTCTCTGAAGGAGGTACTAACAATCCCATTTTATAGGAAGGGACAGTAGGCTTACAGAAGCTGAGTAATTTTTTGTAGTCATCTAACAGGTAAGTGGCTGAGCTGGGCTTCAACCCAGGTGTGTTTCATCCCAGGCCTGCACCCCTATCAGCAGGCCACACGGTTTCTTTGACAGCATCACAAGGTATGGGAGGGGCTGGGCAGGGTGAAACAATTGATTCAGGTAATCTGATTTAACAATCTCCAACTCAGAGCTCAAACAAATAGTCTAAAAGTATTAGCCGCAGCATTGGCCTGGGTGAGAGATGTCTCTCAATGGCTGGTTCCTTTCAGTTCAATCGCCTACAGTTTCAGAAACTTGGCCTTAAACTACTGTGCTTCTCCGCTACCTAGAGTTATATTTCCTTGTTTCTTCCCTTTTAATTTTCTCTCCACAGCATTCCTCTTCTTTGTATCTGTTTCCCTTGGCTATCCTAATTTTCCCTTTTCAGATGTTTTAAAGCAATCAATATTTAGGTTCCGTATGCAGATATTATGTTTTCTGATGGAAACAAACAGAATCTGAGGGAGGCTTCCAAGACAGCAGATACCTTTAGGCGGCCACAGCCACAGGTTATCCCAATAGAAGATAAAAAATTAAAGGATGAATACTAAATGTAGAGATCTGGTGTCAATGTATCAAAACAAACTATTTAGCCTCTGAGACCCATTTCCTCAGTAATTCTACAAAATGTATCTTTCTAAGAAATAAGCAGGAACACAAAAGAAATAAAGGTTATGTCTTCAGGAAATCAGGTTGAACTTTAATGAAAATTAAATGTATTTCTCAGAGTTCTAATAGCTTCAGGCCACTAATCCTCACTGTGGGAGATTTTTGCAGGCTGTAGGCAACAGACTTTTTGTAAGATTAACAGAGATAACAAATGAAAGATAGAGATCCACCCCACCTAGCAAGTATCTGGCAGGCCTTAGGACATAGAGCCTGCCAGAGTAAGGAGGCTAAATACCTAAAAGAGAAATAAAGATGGGAGAAACTATACTCACTCCAAGGGCAGCCTGGTAGGGAACATCTGATGGGAAAGTGAACGAGGGACCAGTTGTCACTGGGCTGCTTGGGGGCGGGGTCACAATTAACCCGGTGGTACTTATATGAACCTGCCAAGAAAAAAAAGGTATTAAAAAGACTATGCTTAATAGGACAGCTCATATTAACTAAAATCTGTAGTTTCTGTTATTTTGGGAATGTTGAACCGATATTTACTGGCTACTTAATTTGTACCATGTATTCTACATCTACAGAGGTGAATCTTTTCATGATGTTTTGCCGATGGTATTCAACTGGTATTGGCTTTCACAGTAACATACTGCCTCATTCAGCACGCTACCATGAATCAAAGGACTTTTCAGATGTCAGCCTGGAGCTTGACCAGCCTACTAACAAATTCCCTGAAGATCCCCTTTAGGGGTGAATCGTGGCTGAATGCTCACCTGTGCATCAGTATGTTACACCTATGTAACATTCTTAAGGTATTTTGCTGTTTTCAGTATCACTCTTCATGACTTTTACCTTTTAGTGGGGGTACGTAATTAAAATGCAGCTGCCTAGACATGCCCATAGCAGGCAATTATTTATAGAACCTTTAAAGGAACACTGTCAAGCTAAATCAGTTATTTCCAAAGGTGTCTTATGCATGATACCACCTAAGATTAATTTACTAGGAAGAAATTGAGTTATTCAGGTCATTTCATTGCCTGTACTCAGCTACTCGATCAATTTCACTCAGTTTGCATAGTAGGTCCAACTGCAGGATGCAGCGGTGTTCCTTGTAGGGCGTGGGTTCCCGAACAAATGCAGTGGATTTTCCTCCACTGGGAACAGAAGCAATGTGGTTGGTTGATATCTTCTTTCCCGAAGGAGACAATGACACATTAAAAAATGCTAGGATTTTTTCAATAACAATGTAATACTGAGCAAAGTTTCCTTAATTCCTATAAATTTAGAAAAAGATGATCAGGGCAAAGAAAAGCTTAATGATTGGTCTGCAGAGGGCCTGAGTTAGGCCCTACAAAGGCCAGGGATAATCCGTACCATATCATACGATCTGTTTCCACACATCTGTGTTATACATGGAGTCCCCCATCTTGTAAAGTACATTTGTGCGTGTTATCCCATTTATTGAAGGAACTTAAGACCTGAATTTAAGTAGATCCAGTGGTGCCATTAACAAGTTTCTCCCCAAACTCGCATTTTCTGTTTCTCTTGTGAATAAAATTCAGTTTCTAATGGGAAACACACTAGTTTTTCATTCTAGGATAAAAATCATGGCCTTCAGTTATTTTTCCCAGTAAATCTATTTATACACCTTCGCAAAGGACATTTCTACGTCTGCATCGCAGAAAAGAGGAGGCCTTCTTAGAAAGCACAATGAAGTTCACTGCAAAGTAGCCATCATTATCAAGGAAACTTTGGGGCAGAAAAAAACAACAACTCACCAAAATACAGTTTCTAGGCCTCTCCCTACAAATACCTGAGATCTCTTTATTGACTGATATTTCTCTAAAAGCCCCAGAGTGGGAGTCAGAACAATTCTCTGTTAATCGTCTTGGGGTAAGTCACTTCCTATCTCTGGAGCCCCATGAAGTGTGGGAACAGAGGCTCCCCAAAGTCCTTGCCACTGGAGTTGCAGGCCTGAAGCACAGCACAAGGAGAATCTTGTAAGCACCACTTCAACATGAGGCTGGGCAAAGGAAGAGAAGTCACCAAAGAAGGACTAAAACCAGAACGAAGTAGACCAGCCCAGAATGAATGCCCTGAATAGGGCCAACCTGAAATTCTGCTGAGTTCCTCTTTTCCTCATAGAACTGCAAAAATCAGTTCAGTCTTCTCTATAAGAAAGGGTTAAATGTAGAGCAGAAAAAGGCTGGGGAAAGCAAATGGGCATGGGTGGGCCCTCGCTTTCCCTGAGGCCACTGGCACTGTATAAAGGCCATAGGAACACTCACAATGAATCACTCCTCCAGCTGCCAGAGGCCAAAAAAATACCGTAGGTGTGGTCAGAGGAGCACACAAAATGTCTTGGTTGCTTGCACAATCATGTGTGTTTAAGATATGAATCACAGTCATCCCTGCACATCGATCTCATCTGGTGACCCACCTGGACAGCACAGCCTATCAACAATCTTCCAGTTTATGTATCTGAACATTCAGTCACCACTCAATAGCAATTCACTATAACAGCAAGCAAGCCCAGTGCTCCATTCTTGTGTCCATTTCACCATCCTGCTGCCTGAAATCTGGATGTGAGAGTGAAATCTGTAATAGCGACCCAGAAGCATGAGGATAAGGACTACCTACATGGTGGAAAGTGAGCTGGAAGGTGCTTAGGTCCCTAACAACCCTGTGGTGTCATCATATAGCACACAACTGCCTATGTCTAGATTTCATGCAGATGACAAACAAAATTAATTATAACTTCTTTAGGCCTTCTACTTTTTATTTCCCAATAAATGCATACAAAGCCAATCCTAATACAAGAGTACTTTAGATAATTCATGGATAAACTCATTTTGGTCTAAAAATATTTTGAAATTCATGCATATATGAACAGTAAAAAATAAAAGGAAAGAACACAAGGTAAAGATGAGCATGAGTCAGGGAAAGAAGACGAAAATCAGGCCAGTCACAGCAATGGTGCTCACTTGAATCTACTGATAGGTGCTCTGTGGGGTCTGAGGGAAGGCAGGATCCTTTATCTTAGTCTCACAAGAGCCACTTTCCCAGTCACTGAACTCCATGGTTAGGAAGCATTTGCACATCTCATACACTACATATACTCGATACTTGACTGTGGACTATGGTTCTTTCCAACGTACACAGTGCCCTTGGTAGCAGTGTATTCTGTAAACCAAGGCTGGAGAAAGCAGGCAGTACTTCAAACATCTCCCAGCCCCATCTAGAAATATCTCTTCCCTAAGGCAACACATTACCATTGAAAACAGAAGGAACTCAGCTATGGGAGGAGGGGTGGAATGGCTGAAAGATAAACTGTTTTAATGGAACACAGAAAGAGCCTTGTTTCCTAAGCTACTCCAACCCAAACAAAAATAGCTCTACTTCTGCAGTCTTCATTCCCGGCTCTGCCGCAGCAGCGTCACACATGCTCACACCTGACTGCAGAGTTCTCTGCAGAAATGCAAATGTTCATTTTATCTTCCTTTCTCTTTGAAATTTCCCTACTGCCGAAAGATCACTGTCCCTTCTTTGAGAGCCATTCCCTCCCTGGGTTATCCTCGGCAGATGTTTGTCATTCACTTTAAGCACACATCACTGTAGAAGTGCTGCTAGATCGCACAGAATGGCCGTCTTTACCAGGTCCCTCCTTCAGAACTTTAGTCAAAAATCTGTTCTATACCTTTCTAGATTCAATGCACTTGGCACTTCCTACTCTGATCCGTAATACACAGCTATGTTTCACATGGGTGTGATTAGTTACAAGTGAAATAACAGGGCTCCCTCCTCCACCCATTTTTCAGTTGACTCAATCATTCAACAAATGTTTTTTGAGTGCTTATTGTACATCTTCCATTTGCAATATTATCAATGAACAAAAACACAGACCCCTGCCCTCACTGCACTCACATTCTAGTCGACTGTGTGAGTGTGTGCATATGTCCTATCTCTCTCAATAAGAGAACTGTTCCACCACTTGAAAAACCTTAATCTTATTCAGAAAAAGTGAATGCACTTAACTCACAACAAGAAATATGAATCTGATGGAGCAGGGTCAAATAAGTGAGACTGAGAAAAAACAACCTGTAATAAAACTGGGCAAGAATACCAAAAACTGTACTTCTGGGGGCCCAGGGCCACGCACGTCTTGTTCCCTCTTTTCAAGGGAAAGAATTCCATGTATGTCTTCCTGTCTGTCGCCCTGCCAGCCTGCTTCCCTCCCTCCCTCCCATCACCCTTTCTTCTTTCTTCCCTTGCTACTCCCCCCTCTTCATTTCTTTCTTCAAGGAAAATAACTTCATTTTATTTAAAGAAACAGAATCCCACAGCTATATTGTGGAGTGGAATGTAAAATCTACACGCACTTTAAAAATGAAACATGAGACACAAAAGAAACTTCTCGCAGTGTGTCAGAGCCTTTGGACTAGGCTCTCTGACCTTTAAGGTGTGAAAATCCAGCTGTTACCTAAGTGGATAACAACAGCAGCCCTGTAGCTTGGGCAAGGCCACCATTAGGCTTGTTTTATAGTTGAGAATTAAGGCCCGAGGTATACACAGTATAATAAGGTATTGAATACCCATTTTAAAAATGAATTAATGCATGTTCCCAATCATCTTTTATTTTAACACAATCATCTATTATTTTAATGCAAGAATAATGTATAGTTATTTTTCAAGCGAGTCCAAAGTCTTGATGAATTAATGAGCTTTAAAAAAAATGGGAGGCCAATTTCTAACTTAAACATTTCTTTTCAATCTTTCTCTTCAACCTTTCTCTTCCTTCTCTCTAGTTCTGACAGCCCTAAATATCATGGTAAGTTACACAGATGCAAGCAGCTGCAACCTGATGAACTTCAAGTACAGGGCCTTAAGTTTGGGTAGAGAAAACATTTTAGCTGGCAAGATCTCCCAAAGCAGCACCATAAGACAACTCTGTAAAACTGAAAGATTGCTTGGTGAAAAGTATCATTAGCTTTACTAGTCCTGGCGGTAGGGATTACTTAAATAATCCTGTACGTTCTGATGTTTCCTCTGAGAATGATGGCGTGGTCCATTCTGGGTTGACACTATCACACTAGCTTTCCCTTCTCCATGTTTCCACCTATAAAATGCATAGTCTTTGCTTCCCGGGAAAGCTACAATCTTCAGAAGCTTACAATAAACTAGTTTTCACCTAGTGGACACACCTGTTCGCGAGGAGGCCCTTCTATGGCAGAAATCCTTTTTGAGGGTTTACCTGAGAAGGGGCACTGCAGGAAAGCCCGGACAGCTCGCTGATCCGCGCGGCCGCTGTGGGGTTGCTGGAGCTGATGAGGACAGGGGGGCTGATCTCCATGGAGTGGCGGTGCTGGCATGCCTGCGAGGACTTGTTGGCCATGGTGAGAGACGTGAAGGAGTGCCGCTTTTTGGTGTTCTTCTTGGTGTCGGAGTGCTTTGGGGCGGTGCTGCTCTGGGCTGCTGCAGAGGTACACTCTCCAGCCTCAGTTCCTGGCACAGGAGGCTTATCCCATTCTATCAGCTGCTTAGCAGCTGAGTTAAACTGTAAGGGCAACCAAGAAATCGACACTAGAAGGTTAGATGGCTCTCAACGATTTGCTGAAGTTTACTGTCAACATTTCCTCTAAAATTTAAAGTCCTCACTTTAAAGGTTACATATGTAAGTATGTTTTCTCCATGTGGGGTGTCTTTTTGCTTGATATTGAAATGTCATCATATCTATCTCACAGAAGATAGTAAATCAATAAAAAATTCCCAGGCGTTGGCATTGTGGCTCAGTGAGTTACACCTCTACTTGCAGCGCCAGCATACCATCATATTGGAGAGCTGGTTCAAGTCCCTGCTACTCCACTTCCGATCCACCTTCCTGCTAATGTGCCAGGGACAGCAGTGGATGATGGCCCAAGTACTTGGGCCCCAAACACTCATATGGGAGACTCGGATGGAATTCTTGGTTCTTGGCTTCAGCTTGACTAGACTTGGCTGTTGCAGCCATTTAGGAAGTAAACCAGAGGATAGAAGATTCCTCCCTCTCCATGTCTCTCCCTCTCTCTGTCTCTCAGCCTTCCAAATAAATAAATGCTTTAAAAGTAATGCAATGCAAAACTGAAATGGTAATTTTTTTCTACTTTTAAATTTTGCCCATTTGTGGGGGGGTGAACCAATGGAAGGAAGGCCTTTCTCTGTCTCTCTCTCTCACTGTCTAACTCTATCTGTCAAATAAATAAATAAAAAAATTGCCAGTTATAAATTAATGTTGACTACAGTACATTAATGAAATTTAGAAAAGAGTAATCAAAAAAGTATTCAAGTTGAGTACCCCTGATCTGAAAACCCCAAATCTCTAATGCTCTGATATTTGATTCAGAATTTCAGATTTCCAGATCAGGGATGGTCACCTGGGAAAGTCTATGAAAATATCCCAAGATTTGAAAACTCTGAAATCTGAAATACTTCTGGTCCTAAGCATTTTGGATGAGGGATGCTCAAACTGTATTTGTCTGAATGCCTTGCAGAAGAAAAAGAATGGAGCCGTTCCATATTAACTCATGGATTTCAAGGAAAGTTAATCTAAGATCTTCACGCATTTTGGGGGAACCTCACAAAAATGTTGGTAGGGATTCTTTCTCACAGTAGACAATGACCCAAGTCCTTGGGGGCCCCACTATCAACATGGGAGACCCAGATGCAGTTCCAGGCTCCTGGCTTGGTTTGGGGCCTGTCCTGGCCATTATGGTCATTTGGGGAATGAACCAGCAGATGGAGAATCTCTTTCTCTGTGTCTTCTCCTCGCCCCCTCTCTCTGACACTCTGGCTGTCAAATAAATAAGTGTTAACAATATATTAATTTGAGAGACAGAGACTGGGGTAGGGGGGGTTTGCAGAGAGAAAGAACTCTGATCCATTGGTTCACTCCCCAAATGCCAACATCTGAGGCTGCTCTGGGACCGCAGCCAAGGGCTAGGAACACAATCCAGGCCTCCCATATGGGCGGCAGGAACCCAGTGACCTGAGCCATCATTGATGCTTCCCAGAGTCTGCACTGGCAGGAACCAGGAGTCAAGAGCCAGAGCCAGGTTTAAACCTTGGGTACCAAAGCCAGGTATTCCAAGGAGGGACGTGAGTGCCTTAGCTATTAAGCTAAAGGCCCACCCCAGTAAAAATTCATTATGTTTTTGTCATATCATTTTGTCAGTTGTCTTCAAATATGCATTAATTTTAAATCATTAATAGGGTAGGACAGAAAATCAAATCCTGTTGGCAAGCTAACTCAATGAATTTGAAAAGCTCCAGTGTAAAGTAAGAGTACAAGGGGTCAAAATCTGTGCACTGGGCTGATAACATCAGCAAGAAAGGAAAGAACACAAGCTTTTTGCTTTCCCAGAGGTAAAATAAAACATTTCCGAAAAGCCTCAATGATAACAAGCTACATAAAACTTACAAGAGACTACAATAATGGGAAAACACTGAGGACAAAATGTAACCCTTCATAAAAAACTGAGATGAAAAACAATAAACTTTTAAAGGTAATTTAGGTAATATTAAGGAAAATAGAAATTTTTTCCACCTTAGCATTACACATTCAGCACTCCACAAATATCTTTATATAAAATAACATCCTGTAAAGTTTTTCCCACCCACCCAAGTTGTTTGAACTGTGTCTTGATGAGACAAGCCTACTAGGAGAAGGGAAATCCTGCTAGTCAATATTTAAGGAAATACACTTGCTTCAGCACAGGGCTCCTTACAAAACTGTGATAATTGCTGCTCAGCAGCCAGGGTTTCTAAAGATGATTACAAATTGACTGGCAATTTGTTCCTGTGGCTCCCTGGGGACCCACAGTCAGGTGGCCTGTCTGATCTATAATCAGTAGGATACATCTTTTTCAAACATGAGTGAATCTGTTTTTCTGACTTAAGGGTTTTTTCACATAATAAACCTTCAAGAGTAATAGGCACTAATACCAGAATAACACCTATCATTAGCTAAAGAACCAATGGTAGAACAAGAGGATCATGAAGACTTGTGGTATATGATTAGGGATGAAGGAATGAGATGCTATCAAAGGGTGGCCCTGTCACAGCAGGAGATTCAGAATTTAAAAATTCTACTTAGGTACAGTTATCCCACCTTCTGGGTGGTCCCTAGGATAATCAAGTGCCCAAAAGAAGCAAAGTAGTGTTTTAGTGTTTTATTATGATGGTGAGGCTGGCCCTAAGTGTACAGCTCTAGTAGATGGCATGTGCCATCCATACACAAGTTGGGTGTAAGGATCTGGAAGTGAAACAGACTGAAGAGTTACTTAATTTCTCCCATTCCAAACTCATCACTCTCATGAAATGAAAAATGCAGAGGAAAGGGAGCCAGAGAATGCCTTGTTCCATAATAAACTTACGTAGACCCCAAGACACCAACCCTTAAAAGCCTCTTACCAATCAACACAGCATTCCAGTTCTATTGAGTAAGAAGTAGTAGAACGGGTTGTGATGATCTCTTACTCATCGAGGCCAAAAATATGAATTGTAGAAACTATCTGATAACATGTTTAGATTAATTCTGGGGTCAAACCAGAGGCTTTATTAGCTGTGTCAATTTTGAAATATTGTGAAATATTACCGTAGCCTCATGATAGTCATACCTAGCCAAGTGTCAGTTACAGTTAACATAGTGCTAACATTTCAGTTTTCCATATGCTGTGCTCTGGTAAAAACATCTGAGAACTGAAGTATTATTCCTTACATTTTCTGCTGTTTTTCTCATTAGAAAAATACTGGGTGCTCCTTTTGTGACTTCTTCCACATCATACACTCTCCATTAAAATAAATATCCCTTGAGCACCTATTACATGCTAAGTAACATACTGAGTATGCAAGACCCATAGCTGCACAGAAATTATCTCTGCCTTTAAGGACCTCATCAAAGACATAAAAATACAAGTTCTTTCTATCATTTCTTTATAAAAGATTTATTTATATATTTACTTGAAAGGCAGAGTAAGAGTGAGAGAGTGAGACAGAGACAGAGAGAGAGATCTTTATCAGCTGATTCGCTCTCCAAATGCCTGCAGCAGCCCAGGCTGAGCCAGGCTAAGGCTAGCAGTCAGGAACTCTCCCATGTGGGTGGTAGGGACCCAAGTACTTGGGCTATTATCTGCTGCCATCCCAGGCGCATTAACAGGAAGCTGAATTGGAAGCAAAGTAGCTGTGATTCCAACCAGCACTCTGATATGAGACGTGGGTGTCCAAGATGGTGGCTTAACTCACTGCACCACAATACCCACTCCTGTAACTTATGTTTGGCTACTTTTGCTCAGCAATATGATTTTAGGGGATTCTCCATATCACTTCATGAAGCATTAGTTTGTTCTTTTTAAATTTATTACTTTTTAAAAATTTTAATTAATTTATTTGCAAGGCAGAGAGAGAAAAAGACAGAAAGAGATTTCCCATTTGCTAGTTCAGTCCCCTAATACCTGCAATGGCCAGGGCAAGGCCAGGATGGAACTTGGAGCTGAGAACCCAATTCAGTTCTCCCACATGGGTGGTAGGGACCCTATACTTCAGCCGCCACCTACTGCTTCCCAGGGTGTATATTAGCAGGAAGCTGGAGAGCAGGAGTCAAACCTAGGCACTCTGATATGGGATGTGGGAACCCAAACAGCATCTTAAACACCAAGCCAAACACCTGTCTTAGTAGTTCTTTTCTCCTCCCTCCCCAATCCATCTCCCTCTCCCTCCCCCTCCCCCACTTCCCCTCCCTCCCTCCCTCCCTCCCTCCCTCCCTCCCTTCCTTCCTTCCTTCCTTCCTTCCTTCCTAATTTGAAAGGCAGAGTGACAAGACAGAGGGAAAGACAGACAGATAAGGAGATACATTGGTTCACTCCCCAAATGGCCTCTGCTGGGCCAGGCAGAAGCAGGGAGCTAGAAACTCCATCTGGGTCTTCCACATGGATGATAAGAGCCCAAAAACTTGAGCCATCTTCTGTTGTTTTCCCCGGCACATTAGCAGAGAGCTGGACTGGAAGCAGAACGGCCGAGACTTAGGCAGGTGTTCTGTTACAGGATTCCAGCGCTGCAGGCATCACCTTAATCCACTGTACCACAGCACAGGGCACCAGTTCTTTCTTTTTAAATTGACGTCTAATATTCCACTGTGTGAATATACTGTAATTTATCTTTCCTCCATTCTATCAGACTTTGGCCAGGAAGAACAATGCTGTAATGAACTATATAGTACATGATTTTTGATGCATATAAACACTCACTTGGATGTTGAGTATATATCCCAAGTGGAGTTTCTGGACCACAATGTTGGTCACATACAGTCACATGCAGAAGCATGTGTGAGTATATGCAGGGACACACAGCATGGTGTGGCAGAACTAGCAAACTGGCAGACCAAAGTTCACAGTTCTAGTTCTAACACAACCATTAACTAACTTTCTGACCTTAACAGAGTGACTTTACTCCTACTAATCGATGCTTTGATGTCTCTTCTAGCTCACCATATATAATGCATAAGCTCACTTTAGCCAGACATGGTTCATTTTCTATTTTATTTCTGTTCTAAATAGCCTAGTACATCATTTCTGCACTTGATTTATAGACAGACAATAATATTTGTCAGAAAGATGTTGTCATACTTTAAAATTACTTCAGACTTCTTCTCAAGCAGCAGAAGTAGTATTAAAAACAAGGCTCCTTTCTTCCTTTAAATATTCCAGAGAAAATCATAAAGACTATTTGGCAGAGGCATTAAATAAATCAGGCAGAAAGTTACAAGAAGGGTAACTTAACCTTTGGTGATGACAGGAACGCAAAGATCCAACAGTTTTTAATAGAATTTTGATAAAATTCATTTGTGAATGTTTGTTTGAGATCAGTAATGTGGGCTTTCTGTGACATTTATCTAACCATGACTTTTGAAGTGAGGAGTACACTCATCACCTGCAAAATAAATGTGTGTCCTAAAATACCTTTCTCCCAGCATTTCATAAGGAATTCTGGTGAGACAGGTTGGATACAAGGCAAAATTCAGTATTTTGGAGCCAAAGCAGGGACTAAAGAGATTTATTGATCTTAAAAGACTTATGTCCTTTTTTGAGTAAAAGCCTAAAATTAGAAAGAATTTGTCTTTGAGGGGGCGAGTGTTTGGCACAGCTGTTAAGATGCTGCCAGGATGCCTACATCCAGTTTGAGAGAGCCCGGGTTTGGTTCCTGGCTTTGCTCCCAATTCCAGCGTCTTGCCAAAGCGCATTCTGGAAAAGCAGCAGGTGATGACTCCTGTGGTTTGGTCCTTGCCTCCCACGTGGGAGACTGAGTTCCTAATTCCCAGCTTTAGCCCAGCTGTGTGGATATTTGCGAAGTGACCCAACAGATGAGAGATCTCTGTATTTATCTTCCCTGTCTCTCTGCTTTTCAAATAAATAAACAAACAAAAATTAAATGAACAAGAACTTGCCTTTGTGAGTCACTGGAAGTATAAATAAACAGGAGATCAAATACTGAACAGATATGAATAACAAAACCAGGCATTTTTAGAAATATTAAGAAAACCGTATATGGGTGTCCTCTTTGGTAAAGAGTACATGGTGTTTTAAAAAGACAGGACTTGGCTGGCGCCACGGCTCACTAGGCTAATCCTCCACCTTGCGGCGCCAGCACACCGGGTTCTAGTCCTGGTCGGGGCGCTGGATTCTGTCCCGGTTGCCCCTCTTCCAGTCCAGCTCTCTGCTGTGGCCAGGGAGTGCAGTGGAGGATGGCCCAAGTGCTTGGGCCCTGCACCCCATGGGAGACCAGGAGAAGTACCTGGCTCCTGCCATCGGATCAGCGCGGTGCGCCGGCCGCAGCGGCCATTGGAGGGTGAACCAACGGCAAAGGAAGACCTTTCTCTCTGTCTCTCTCTCTCACTGTCCACTCTGCCTGTCAAAAAAAAAAAAAAAAAAAAAAAAAAAAAAGACAGGACTTATGTAGTTTTAAAGAGAAAAAAAAATTAAATGCTTTATTTGAAAAGGAGAGAGAGAGAGAGAGATTATCCTTAGTCCATTGGTTCACTCCCCAAATGACCATAACAGCCAGGTCTGGTCCAGACAAAAGCCTAGAGCCAGGAACTCCAATAGGGTTTCCCCCAATGGCGGCAGAAGCCCAAGTACTTAGGCCATCTTTCCCAGCCTTCCCAGGAGCATTAGCTGGAAACTGGAATGGAAGCTGAGCAGCCAAGACTGGAACTGGCGCTCAGAAATGGGATGTCGGTGGCATATGCAGTGGCTTTAACCGCTGCATTGCAACACTGGTCCAGAGGGAACAATTTAATGAAAACTAAGTCAAATAGTCACTATTTTATATGAAGGTTTACAGATGAATCAGTGCAGCTTTTTAACACTGGAGAATATAAATAGGTGATTTGAAAAGAAAATATTTTAATTTGCTCACTTAGGTGTTCCTGAACTAATTGTTTTTTGGCAAGAGGCAAATAAACACTTTAAATAAATATGTATTATAAAAGTAACATTTGCTTCATTATTTTAAAAAAGCAAATAAATAATATAGACTATTATAAGAGTAAAAGGCCCCAGGCAATTCCTCACATCTGTCTCCTTTCTACTCCTTTCAGCGATCTGTCTACAAGTTAGAACATCTTTCCATAATATTTTCTATATGGATGTTGTTATATATGCATCTACTTCATTATTTTTACTTAATTAATTTTTAACATGAATGAAACCGAGCAGTATATGTCATTCTTTCCTTTAATGCTATCTTGTGAATAACTCTCCCTTTCAATACAGACAGGTTGTTTGCATTGTTTCCACTGTGCAAGGATACTTCAAAAAGTTCAAGGAAGATGGAATTAAAAGCTGATTATTTTTGTACAAAAAAACTTTGAGGAGGTTCCAAAATGGCAGAGTAAGGAGGGAGCTTACTGCTCTAGACCAGGAGGAGATAGTTTTTAAAAAGTAGAGATAATGTAGTCTCAGGGAAGAGTTAGAGGAAAAACAGCAGAGGAAACTCTACTGAAATGAGGGACACGGTGGACCTATGTAGAGTGCGTGGGCACCCATGGTTCAGGACTCCAACAGCCGAGAGCCTAAGCAGCAGCGCTGGAAAGTGAAGTGAGATGAGACTGCAGTAGCCCAAGCCACTGGCGAAAAAGCAGCAGGAAGAACCTAGAGGGAAAGAGGCTTGAAGCCCCGTGGGGGAAAGTATACTAAACTAGAGGAGAAAAAAAAAGTAGAGTGGGCACCATTATGGACATACATTACAGCTGCGCCAACTCGTGTCTGCCCTGGGCAATCAGCCAAGTGGAGACTCCTGACTCTGGTGGGGAGAAATAACAGGGGGCTAGGAGCTTGTGACTGTGTAAAGCTTCTGAACAAGGACTGTGAAAAAAACTGAGGGTTTATGGGAGGAATCGTGGTGTGGCTGGGACTTTGAGCAGTCTCAGTGGGAGACACTACAAGTTTGGGGTTTCCTGGTTACCTAGAGAGACATTGTGGGGAAATCTGAACTTACACTGAGGACTGCACAAATGCTTTGTGTGGCCCTTGGGACAGAGCAGACGAATATTATACCCACTGGGGCTAGCGCTCAGGCATCAGTCTCCACTGAGGAGAAGAGCTCAGCTGAGCGGAATATACTTGCCTTCTGATTCAAAAAAAGAGAGAAGATCTAACATGCCAAACCTGGGTGTTACCTTAGACATGTCCTTAACTCTGGAGAACTGAATAGAGCTCTTTGGCCACAACCACTCCAAGCCTCTAGAGATTCACTGAAAGCAGACATTCCACTTATCTACAGAGTCATAGCACAATGATAAAAACTACAACAGCAAAAAGAAGGAGAGGGAGAAGGGGGAGGGGGAGAGGGAGGGGGAGGGAGAGAAGGAGGAAGGAAAGAGGAAGGGGGAGAAGAAGAGGAAGAAGGAGAAGGAAGAGGAGGAAGAGGAGGAAGAAGAGGAAGAGGAGGAGGAGGAAGAAGAGGAAGAAGGCGGAAGAGGAGGAAGAAGGGGAAGAAGTGGAAGAGGAAGAAAAAGAGGAAGAAGAGGAAGAGGAGGAAGGTGAAGGAGAAGGAGGAGGAGGAGGAGAAGGAGGAGGAGTATAAGAAGAAACCACCAATGGGTATATCCACAAACACTGAACAGCAAACACAACAATCCAAGAAACAAGAATAAGGAAGACAAAATGATGCTCCCAAAAGAACATGACATTTCAATACTAGATTGTGAAGGCAAGGAGATATAAGAAATGCAAGAAATGGAACTCAAAATATTGATCATAAGATTATACAGAAGTAATCAAAAGCAAACGCACAAACTACTGAAATCCATGCAGGATATGAAAGAAACTTTCTCCCATGAAATTGAGATCTTAAAGAGGAATCAAAATGAAATGAAGAATTCAATAAACATGAAATTGAGATCTTAAAGAGAAATCAAAAGGAAATGAAGAATTCAGTAGAACAAATAAAAAATGCAGTGGAGAGTCTTAAAAACAGAATCAGTGTGGCAGAAGGGAGAATATCAGACTTAGAAGACAAAGCACAGGAAAGTATACAGTCAAACCAAACACAACAAGAGGAAATTAGAAAACTAAAAAAATACTGTTGGGAATCTAAAGGATATTATTAAAAAAAAAAAAAAAAAAACGAACATTCAGGTTCTAGGAGTTCCTGAAGGCATGGAGAGAGAGAAAGGATTAGAAGGACTTTTTAGTGAAACACTAGCAGAAAACTTCCCAGGTTTGGAGAAAGAAGGGATGTCCAACTATAGGAAGCACAGATAACTCCCAATAGACATGACTAGAAAAGATCCTCGCTGCGACATACTATAATCAAATTCACCACAGTGAAACACAAAGAGAAGATTATGAAATGTGCAAGAGAGAAACACCAGATTACTTTCAGAAGATCTCCAATGAGACTCACAGCAGAATTCTCATCAGAAATCCTACAGGCTAGGAGAGAATGGTGAGATATAGTCCAAGTCCTAAGAGAAAAAAACTGTCATCCCAGAATATTATAACCTGCAAAGCTCTCATTTGTGAATTAAGGTAAAATAAAGACCTTCCATAACAAACAGAAATTGAAAGAGTTTGTTACCACTCATCCAGCCCTGCAAAAAAGATGCTTAAGGATGCGTTATACAGAGAAACACAGAAATATGGTCAAAATATGAAAGAAGGTAAAGGAAGAAAATTTCTCAGTAAAAGATCAAAGGAAGTCCAAAGTATAATTAGGAATATCTTTGGAAAAATAGCAGGGCAAAGTCATTACTTATCAATAGTCACATTGAATGTAAATGCCCTCAACTCTCCAGTAAAAAGGCACAGAATGGCTGAATGGACTAAAAAACAAAACCCATCTATTTGCTGCCTATAAGAAACACATCAAATCAACAAAGATACATGCAGACTGAAAGTGAAAGGGTGGATGGGGGCCGGCGCTGTGGTGCAGTGGGTTAACACCCTGGTCTGAAGTGCAGGCATCCCATATAGGCACCAGTTCAAGTTCCACTGCTCCACTTCCGATCCAGCTCTCTGCTATGCCCTGGGAAAGCAGTAGAAGATGGCCCAAGTCCTTGGGCCCTGCACCTGTATGGGAGACCCAGAAGAAGCTCCTGGGTTAGGATCGGTGCAGCTCCAGCCATTGTGGCCATCTGGGGCATGAACCATTGGATGGTAGACTTCTCTCCCTTTCTCTGCGTCTCTTTGTAACTCTGTCCTTCGAATAAATAAAATAAATCTTAAAACAAACAAACAAACAAAAAGAAAGTGAAAGGGGGATAAAAGATATTCCATGCCAACAGAAACCAAAAAAGAGCTGGTGTAGTCATCTTCATGTCAGATAAAATAGACTTTAACATAAAAACCATTAAAAGAGACAAAGAAGGGAAGTACATAATGATGAATTCAACAGGAATATGTAACTATTATAAACATATATGCACCTAATTACAGGGCACCTGGCTATTTAAAAGAAATGTTAAAGGATTTAAAGGGAGACTTAGACTCCAATACAAAATATTGGGGGACTTCATTACTCCACATTCAGCAATGCACAGATCAACCAGACAGAAAATCAATAAGCAAACAGCAGATTTAATTGACTACAGATCAAATAGACCTAACAGATATCTACAGAACTTCTCATCCTACACTTTAAGAATACATGTTCTTTTCAGCAGTGCATGGAACTTTTTCTAGGATTGACCACATACTAGGCCATAAAGCAAGTCTCAGCAAATTTAGAAAAATCGAAATCACACCATGCATCTTCTAGGACCACAATAGAATGAAGATGAAAATCAGCAAATCAGGAATCTCTACAGCATATCTAAACACATGGAGACTGAACAACAAGATCCTGAATGAACAGTGGGTCATAAAAGCAATCAAAAGAGAAATCAAAACCTTTCTGGAAACAAATGAAAATGACAATACAACATATCAAAACTTATGGGATACAGCAAAAGCAGTGTAAAGAGGAAAGTTTATAGCAATAGGTGCCTACACCAAGAAACTGGAAAGGTACCAAATAAATGAGCTATCAAATCCATCTCAAGGATCTGGAAAGACAACATAAACAAAACCCAAAACTAGTAGGAGAAAGGAAATAATTAAAATTAGAGAAGAAATCAACAGAAATGAATCAAAAAAAAAAAATACAAAAGATCAGCAAAACAAAGAGCTGGTTTTTTGAAAAAAAAAAAAAAAATTGACACACCATTGGCCCAACTAACCAAAAAAAGGAGATAGAAGACCCAAATCAATAAAGTTAGAGATGGAAATGTAACAACCACCAGCACAGAAATAAAAATAAAAAGAGTCATCAGAACTTACTACAAAGAGTTGTATGCCACCAAACTGGGAAATCTAGCAGAAATGGATAAATTCCTGGACACATAAAACCTACCTAAATTGAGCCATGAAGACATAGAAAACCAAAGCAGACCCATAACTGAGACAGAAATTGAATCAGTAATAAAGGCTCTCCCAACAAAGAAAAGTCCAGGATCAGATGGATTCACTGCTGAATTCTACCAGACATTTAAAGAACCAACTGAAATTCTTTTCAAGTTACTCAAAACAATTGAAAGAGAGGGGATCCTCCCAAATTCTTTCTAAGAAACCAGCATCACCTTAATTCCTAAACCTGAAAAAGATGCAAAAGAGAAAGAGAAATTCAGACCAATTTCCTGATGAACATAGACACAAAAATCCTCAACAAAATTCTAGCTAATAGAATCCAACTACACATCAGAAAGATCATTCACCCAGACCAAGTGGGATTTATCCCTGGTATACAGAGATGGTTCAACATTCACAAATCAATCAATGTGATACACCACATAAACAAACTAAAGAACAAAAACCATATGATTATCTCAATAGATGCAGAGAAAGCATTTGATAAAATACAACATCCTTTCATGATGTAAACTCTAAGCAAATTGAGTACAGAAGGAATATTCCTCAACACAATCAATGTTATTTATGACAAACCCATGGCCAGCATTTATTGAATGGGGAAAAGTTGGAAGCATTCCAACTGAGATGTGGTACCAGACAGGGATGCCCACTTGCACCATTGCTATTCAATACAGTACTGGAAGTTTTAGCCAGAGCCATTAGGCAAGAAAAATAAATCAAAGGGATACAAATTGGGAAGGAAGATGTCAAACTATTCCTATTTGCAGACGTTATGATTCTTTATTTAGGGAATCAAAAGAACTCCACTAACAGACTATTGGAACTCATAGAAGAATATGGTAAAGTAGCAGGATATAAAATCAGCACACAAAAATCAACAGACAATTCCACAGCTGAGAAAACTTTTAATATCAATCCCATTCACAATAGCTACAAAAAAAAATCAAATACCTTGGAACAAACAAACCAAGGATGTCAAGAATCTCTACAATGAGAATTATAAAACTTTAAAGGAATAGAAGATAACAAAAAATGGAAAAATCTTCCATATTCATGGATTAGAAGAATCAATGTCAAAATGTCTGTTCTCCCAAAAACCATTTATAGATTCAATGTGATACCAATCAAAATACCAAAGACATTCTTCTCAGATCTAGAAAAAATGATGCTGAAATTTATAGAGGCACAGGAGACCTCGAATAGCTAAAGCAATCTAATACAACAAAAATGGGCCGGCGCCGCAGCTCACTAGGCTAATCCTCCGCCTAGCGGCGCCAGCACACCGGGTTCTAGTCCCGGTCGGGGCGCCGGATTCTGTCCCGGTTGCCCCTCTTCCAGGCCAGCTCTCTGCTGTGGCCAGGGAGTGCAGTGGAGGATGGCCCAGGTGCTTGGGCCCTGCACCCCATGGGAGACCAGGAGAAGCACCTGGCTCCTGGCTCCTGCCATCGGATCAGCGCGGTGTGCTGGCCGCAGCGCGCCAGCCGCGGTGGCCATTGGAGGGTGAACCAATGGCAAAGGAAGACCTTTCTCTCTGTCTCTCTCTCTCACTGTCCACTCTGCCTGTCAAAAAAAATAAAAAAAAAAAAAAAAAATAAAAAATAAAAAAAAATAAAAAATAAAAAATAATACAACAAAAAAAAAGCTGGAGGCATCACAATAACAGATTTTAGACATACTACAGGGCAGTTATAATCAAAACAGCCATTTTTATTTTGTATTGGTACAAAAACAGATGGATAGACCAATGGAACAGACAAGAAACACCAGAAATCAACCCAAACATCTACAACCAACTTGTATTTGATCAAGGAGCTAAAACCAATCCCTAGAGCAAGGACAGTCTATTTAACAAATGGTGCTGTGAAAACTGGATCTCCAGATGCAGAAGTAAGAAGCAAAAACCCTACCTTACAGCTTACACAGAAATCCACTCAACATGAATTAAAGATCTAAATATACAACCTGGCACCATGAAATTATTAGAGAACATTGGAGAAACCCTGCAAGATATTGGCACAGGCAAAGACTTCTTAGAAAAGATCTCAGAGGCATAGGTAGCCAAAGCCAAAATTAACAATTGGGATTATATCAAACTGAGAAGTTTCTGTACTGCAAAAGAAACAATCAGGAAAGTAAAGAGGCAACTGACAGAATGGGAGAAATTGTTTGCAAATTATGCAACCGGAAAAGGATTAATAACCAGAATTTACAAAGAGATCAAGAAACTCCACAACAAAACAAACAACCCACTTAAGAGATGGGCCAAGGATCTCAATAGACATTTTTCAAAAGAGGAAATCCAAATGGCCAACAGACACATGAAAAAATGTTCAGGATCACTAGTCGTCAGGGAAATGCAATTCAAAACCACAATGAGGTTTCACCTCACCCCGGTTAGAATGGCTTTCATATAGAAATCAACAAACAACAGATGTTGGTGAGGATGGGGGAAAAAGGCACACTAATCCACGGTTGGTGGGAATGCAAACTGGTAAAGCCACTATGGAAGACAAATTGTAGACACTTAGCCCTACTGTATGATTCAGTCATCCCACTCCTTGGAATTTACCCAAGGGAAATTAAATTGACAAATAAAAGAGCTATCTGAACTTCCATGTTTATTGCAGGTCAATTCATAATAGCTAAGACATGGAGTCAACCTAAATGCTTGTCAATGGAGGACTGCACAAAAAAATTATGGGATATGTACTTTAAGGAATACTACACAGCAATAAAAATGAAATCTGGTCATCTGCAACAAAATGGAGGAATCTGGAAAACATCATGCTGAGTGAAATAAGGCAGTCCCAAAGGGACAAATATTACATGTTCTCCCTCATCTGTAACAACTAAGTACCTAAAAGGAAACCTGTAGAAGTGAAACTGACACTATGAGAAGTAGTGACTTGATCAGCCCTTGTCCTGACTGTCGAGGAACAGCTTACTATTTTATTCCTTTTCTACTTAATACCACTGATTGACCTCTTACTTAACACAGAATTATTCTTGGATAAAATTGATCCCTGTTAAAAATAACAGTGGGAATAAGAGAGGGAGGAGATATACAGTTCAGCACATGTTCCCTTGGACTTACCCCTAAAGGTAAAGCTAAAAATCTGTCATGGGACTACAAATCCTATTTAGTTGGAAGGTATCAATGCCTTCTTACTAGTTAAAGTGATTAGTTTAAGTTCATAGCTGATCATAAAGATAGGAATAAGTGTAAAAAAGATCACATAAATAAGACCACTGTCTGCTAATAATAATAGATAGAATTAAAAAAGAGAGAATGATCCAACATGGGAAGCAGGCCACACAGCAGACTCATAGAATGATAGATGCCCTAAGTAGCACTCTGGCCTCAGAATCAGCCTTTAAGGCATTCAGATCTGGCTAAAAAGCCCATGAGAGCATGTCAGGCATAGAAAGCCAAGTCACTATGGCAAAAAATTACGTACATGAAAGATCTCTGTGAGTGAGATCCCAGTGGAAAGAACGGGCCATCAAAGTAGGAGGTACTTTTCTCTGAAGGGAGAAGAGAACTTCCACTTTGATATGGCCTTGTCTAAATAATGTTGGAGTTTGTGGACTCAGGAGGTTTCCAAAGCCTGGGCAGCTAATGACAAGAGTCTCGGGTGATCACTGACATCATAAATAAGAGTGTCATTTATTAAGTCAACAACAGGAGTCACTGGGCACTTGTTCCCCATGTAGGATCTCTGTTAATGTGTTGTACTACGAGAATTAATAGTAAAACTAGTCTTCAAACAGTACTTTATATTTGTGTGTCTGTGTGGGTGCGAACTGTTGAAATCTTTACTTAGGATCAAGTTGATCTTCTGTATATAATGATAATTAAAAATGAATCTTAATGAAGAATGGAATGGGAGAGGTAGTAGGAGGTGGGATGGTTTGGGGGTGGGAGGGTGGTTATGGGGGGAAGAACTGCTATAATCCAAAAGTTGTACTTTGGAAATTTATATTTATTAAATAAAAGCTTTCTATAAAAAATTTTTGAAACTCATGCATATGGTGAGTCTTCAAAAAATCATGGAAAAATATATCTTATGAAGAAACTATGTATGGGTTTCAGGTTTTTTTTTTTTTCTCTACCAAAATAAATGTATCTTTTAATTCCATTTTTTTTCCTGAGTATTTTGGAGTAACTTCATATAGAGATGTCATTATTTAATCCTCATGTATTTTGGCATCCTTGTGCATGCACATTTATAGAGTAAGCTTCTAAAAGTGAAGTGGTTTCATCAAAGTGTAAGTTTAAAAATATTCCTGGAGAATGCTGCCAAATATTACTCCAAAAATGGTGTCAATTTTTACCACTTCCAATAGTGCATAAAAGTCCCTGCTTCCCCTACAATGTTAGGTGTTATCAATAATTTTTAAGCTTCTAATAATTGGAGAGAGAAGACACTAGATTATATTGTTTTAATTTAAATGTCTTTATTATTGAGAATATAACCTATTTTATTTTTGAGGATTTGCTTATTTTCATTCTCTAGCTATAATTCTACTGGGTTTTTGGTATTTTTTTCATCAATTTATATTATAAATACTATATATATCATCTTTCAAGTGCTCTTTAAATAATATCTATGTATGTGTATGTCTACCAAGTTAAAAATATTGTTGTAATGTGTTTTTTAAGTTATAAGATTTTTATAAATGAATTTTTATTTTATGAGCCAAGTTTTAATCTTTTTAATTACAGCATCTTCATTTAACAACATGTTTAAAAAATCTTATTTTTTTTAAACTCAATTTCAATATCTCAATGGTTCCTTCTTTCCTTTCTTCTTCTTCTTTTTTTTTTTTTTGATATCTCAGTCCTTAAAACACATGACCAAGTGGTTTTGTGTGAAGAATAAAGTGGAGAGAGCATTTTGTTTATTCCACATCACCCAGCAGTTGTTCCATCGCCATTTAAATAGCAGTCAATCTTTTCTTCACTGATGTGAAAGGTGAGCCTTAGAAAGCTGTGTTTTACATGTAGCACTTCAACAATCTGATGCATGTCTGGGTCCAGTATTCCTTTATCTCAGAAAATCAGAGAGTTGGAAGAAAACAAGTGAATGGATGCTATGGAATAGAAACTCATGCCTATTTACATCCTCTTAGCAGATAAAAATACTTTGCC
Organism: Oryctolagus cuniculus; assembly: GCF_964237555.1. Lineage (NCBI taxonomy): Eukaryota > Metazoa > Chordata > Mammalia > Lagomorpha > Leporidae > Oryctolagus > Oryctolagus cuniculus. The sequence continues at coordinate 51,762,213 of NC_091433.1, forward strand.
TCATTGTTACATAAAGGCAATGAGGAATTTCTATTCCCACTGATCTTCTTTTTTGCCCTACCATTCAGGTAATAAATAAGATTTTAGCTGTTGGATAACCTACATATAGAGCTAGCTCAGTCTTCATTCAACTTACATACATACTACTTACAAAAGAGGAATGATCTGAAAGACTGAAGGGATTACTCAGGAGTCTTTTTAAATTGGTAAAAAGGTCTCCCTCAGGTGGCAGCTTCACTTAGGTCTCTGTAAACATTGCTGAGTGAATAAAACTATGTGTCTCTTAGAGATATGGAGAGAAAGAAGTACTGTCTCTGGACCAGCACTGTGCAACTGGAACGTATCATGTGAGCCACACATGCAATTCTCAATTAGCTAGTAGCCACATTTAAAAAGATGAAAAGAAACAGGTAAAATTAATTTTAATACTATGCGTTCTTTGGCTCAGTAGATATAAAATGTAATCAATCAATGTAAAAAATTAAATCCAGTGTGTATGGTGAACTCACACCACGGCTCAGCTGGCACTGGCCACCTTTCAACCTGCTTAGGAGTGATGAGTGTATCTGTCGGGCTCTAGACGCTGCATCGCCGCTGAGGAGAAAGAAGCTGCACAAGGTGGCTGTGCTCCCGAGGTGCAGTAAGCCCAAAGAACTTGCTGAGCCGAGATAAGACGACTGAAACTACTCCCCTGACCTCCTGAGCCCTGAAGCAGTTCACTGGTTGACAGCAGGACAACAAAGGTTACTCACTGAAGCAGCAGTGCAGCCAGCAGCAGGGGCTCTTAAACCTCACCATATCCTGCCACCGGGAAAGAATTTCAGAGCTACTGCCTTGCTGCACTTGGCTGAGGAGATTAAACATCAGTGACGGAGCTTCTTGCTTATTGTAATTACCTTCACCTATGTTGTCTCTAGCTGGCATAAAACAAACCAGAATTTTCTTTTTCAGTTTTATAAATTTGAAAAGGAAGGTAAAGATGAATTTTAGCTTTGCTATCTGAAAAAAAGCAGTGTTAGAGAAAACTTCAGGCAAAGTCCTGAATTTGAAGTCAAAAGGTTTCTGTTAAGGCAAGTCTTGCCAGTTGAACCACTTAAATTTTTTGAACCTTGCATCTTTGGTGAACCATTTAAGCTTATGGCTTCAAATTTCCTTAACTGTATAAAATGGGGAAGATAATATCAATTGTGTTTATAGGTTAAAGTATTTTTTTTAAGATTTTATTTATTTATTTGAGAGGTAGAGTTACAGACAGTGAGAGTGAAAGACCGAGAGAAAGGTCTTCCGTCTGTTGGTTCATTCCCCAAATGACTGCAATGGTCAGAGCTGTGCTGATCCGAAGCCAGGAGCCAGGAGCCAGGGGCTTTTTCTGGATCTCCCACATGGGTGCAGGGGTCCAAGAACTTGGGCCATCTTCTACTACTTTCCCAGGCCATAGCGGAGAGCTGGATTGGAAGAGGAGCAACTGGGACTAGAACCAGTGCCCATATGGGATGCCAGCGCTGCAGGTGGAGGATTAACCTACTGTGCCGTGGCGCTGGCTACTGAAGTGTTTAGTAACCTATAAAGCGCCATATGAGTTACTCTTACTGATCAGAAGAGTCCCAGCTAACCACTAACTTGCTTTGTCTTGTATGTGCCTCTGATTTCTCACATGTAACATGAAGTTTAACTTAATGATTTGTACAGTGGTATGCTTAGGTGACATTTAACACCTTCTATTAACCCAAAACAAAAATATCCCATTCAAAATACCCACTAGGCAAAGCAGTCTATGTTAAGTATAGAGCCCTTAGATCATCAGTCACTAGAATAAAACCTAATGGAGTCTTTTTTTTTAAGGTTTATTTTTTATTTATATGAAAGGCAGAGTTAGAGAGAGAGAGAGAGAGAGAGAGAGAGAGAGAGAGAGAGAGAGAAAGAGAGAGAATCATCCCTCCACTGGCTCACTCCGCAAGTGACGGCCACAGCTGGGGCTATGTCAGGCTGAAGCCAGGAGCCTGGAGCTGGATGGGAAGTGAGCAGCTGCATCTTGGATCGGTACCCATGCAGTGTGGTTGCAGGTGGTGACTTAATCCAATACGAAACAACGCCAGCCCCACAATCGTTTGTTGTTTGTTTTGAGTGATATTATAAGCCAGGCACAGAATTTGATGGGGGGGAAAAGAGGGAAACAGAGACACATTTCAGACTCAGAAGAAAAGAGAAACTAGAAAACAGTATAATTATTTTCTAACATTACGGGTAGGAGGTGCAAATACACGGGTCTGCAGAGCCGGGGCACATGAGATCCATGAATGAAGAAGGCCTGACAGAGACCAACAGTGAATAGAGGGTGCACTTGGTGAACTGGGAGTTTCTGCTCCCCTCCAAGGGGCAACTGCTGGCAGTATCAGCTAGTTTTTTTTTTTTTTATCTTTATTTATTTATTTATTTTATTTTTATTTATTTATTTATTTATTTTTTTATTTTTATTTTTTGACAGACAGAGTGGACAGTAAGAGAGAGAGAGACAGAGAGAAAGGTCTTCCTTTGCCGTTGGTTCACCCTCCAATGGCCGCCGCGGCCGGCGCGCTGCGGCCGGCGCACCGCGCTGATCCGATGGCAGGAGCCAGGAGCCAGGTGCTTTTCCTGGTCTCCCATGGGGTGCAGGGCCCAAGCACCTGGGCCATCCTCCACTGCACTCCCTGGCCACAGCAGAGGGCTGGCCTGGAAGAGGGGCAACCGGGACAGAATCCGGCACCCCGACCGGGACTAGAACCTGGTGTGCCGGCGCCGCTAGGCGGAGGATTAGCCTAGTGAGCCGCGGCACCGGCCCTTTTATCTTTATTTATTTGAGACACACGCAGAGAGAGAGAGAGAGACAGACAGAGAAATAGAGACAGAGAAGTGGACTTCCACCCTCTAAATGCTTACAAAAGCTGAGGCCAAAGCCAGGAAGTGGGAATACAATCAAGTCTCTCATGTTGGTAGCAGGAGCCCAAGTACTTCAACCATTACTGTTGCCTTCCAGGGTTGACAACCAGGAAGCTGGAGTCAGGAGCTGGGAATTGAACCTGGGCACTCTAGTATGGGATGCAGCTTTCTTAACTGGTGTCATAATGGTTGTGTTAAAGCCTGTACTTGATTTTTAAGGAAAACTAGAAATTAGGCTTATGTAAAACTTCCTGACTTTATACCTGTCCAGGTAATTGAAACAAAACCCCTCATAAGTCAGGCATAAAAGTCACCTGGGGTCATTCGGGAGGAAAACACAAAACAGCAGGGCTAAGAGAAAAAGCAAAAAGGGCACTCAGAATCTCGGGCTTTGAGAAGAATCTATCTCTCTCTCTTTCTCTCGCTCTTTCTCTCTTTCTCTCTCTCTCTCTCTTTCTTTCTTTCATTCACAGGCAGAGTTAGACAGTGAGAGAGAAGGTGACAGAGAGAAAGGTCTTCCTTCTGTTGGTTCACCCCCCAAAATGGCCGCTACGGCCAGCATGCTGTGCCGATCCGAAGCCAGGAACCAGGTGCTTCTCCTGGTCTCCCATATGGGTGCACTTGGGCAATCCTTCACTGCCTTCCCGGGCCACAGCAGAGAGCTGGACTGGAAGAGGAGCAACCGGGACAGAATCTGGCACCCCAACCAGGACTAGAACTCGGGGTGCCAGTGCCGCAGGCGGAGGATTAGCCTAGTGAGCCGCTTGAGAAGACTTTCTAAAGTTTCTTAGGTCAACCATGCAACCAATGCCCGAGAAGCAAAAAAGGCAGTGTTTCAGGGGATCAAGAATAGTGAATATATGTTATTGCAGTTAAGCAAAGGCAGATTGGCAACCAGGAGGGCAATTTCAGGGACTCCAGGAGCCAAAGGCTAACTGCAGGGACTAAGAATACAAACACATGGGTGGGAATAAATGATTCTTTTGAGAATTTTGGCAGAGAAAAGAAAGAAGGAAATGGAATCATAATTTGAAGTGAGAGAAGTCAAAGAACGCACTTCTGAAGAGAGCAAAAGGCTGACCATTTTCCTAAAGGAAGGAGGTACCCAGGGAAAGAGGATAACTGCCAAGCAAAACAGAAAAGATACACATGATGTAAACAAGCTCCTGGAGGATGGAAGCCCTTGGAGGAGAAGGCAGTGACAGCAAAGGAGGAAAAATGTTTCATGACCACAACAGTGAATCTGAAGAAAAACTTAAAAGACAGAGGCTAGCTCAATCCTGAAAGTGAAGGCTAAAGAGTGTCTAATAGCTATCACTTCTCAAGCAACAGATCTGCAATCTAATTAATTTTGTTGCAGGGGAAAGAGCCCAATGGATAAATTTTAATTTGGGCTCAAGTCACTTCATTGTGCTTATTGGATCTGACAATTCAGGAAATGTTGTGTGTGTGTTTCTATTTCGTATTTGTTCACCAAACGTACACCATAAATCAGAAATGCCTATTAACCAAAAGCATACATTCCAATGATTTATTTTACAGGACCTCATTACCAGCTGTAGGGATACTATCGAGTAAAAAATTTATTTATATATATATATATATATAAAATCAGGAGGCTAGAATATGGAAGTCATTAAATTCTAACTAAATATTTGTCAATATGAAATTGACACACTGGCAGAAAATCCACAGTAATGTGTAATCAGTTAATAAATTAGCGGACAAGTATCTCCCCGACCTAGATACCTAAAGTGTATGTGGGGATGGGAGAGTGTGTTTAGAGGGTGTGGAGGGAGAGCGACTGTCAAGAAGGAGTGGGTGGTTAAGCTGCTGCCCTGTAATGCCAGCATCACATAGGAACACCAGTTCGAGTTCAGGCTGCTCAACTTCTAATCCAGCTCCCTGCCTAGGCTCTTGGGAAAGAAGCAGATGATGGCCCAAGTACTTGTGAGAGTCCCAGCTGGAGTTCCAGGGTCCTGGCTTTGGCCCGCCCTGGCCATTGTAGCCATGGCGGGGGAGAAGGGGGAAAGTCAACCAGCAGATGGAGGATCTCTCTTCCCTGCCCTCTCTATAACTCTGCCTTTGAAATAAATAAGTTTTTGAAAAAGAAAGAATACTGAAGATACTGACCATCATGATTTTGCACTTTTAAAATCTTCCCTCTCAGTATATATTGAAAATTTTACCCAACACCAATGTGAAGCCTAATAGGTATCCTGTCACCAAACTGTATTATAAAAAACAATGATGGGGGCCAGCGCCACGGCTCAATAGGCTAATCCTCCATCTAGCAGCGCCGGCACACCAGGTTCTAGTCCCGGTCGGGGCACTGGATTCTTTCCGGTTGCCCCTCTTCCAGGCCAGCTCTCTGCTGTGGCCAGGGAAGGCAGTGGAGGATGGCCCAAGTGCTTGGGCCCTGCACCCCATGGGAGACCAGGAGAAGCACCTGGCTCCTGCCTTCGGATCAGCACGGTGCGCCGGCCGCAGCGTGCCAGCCGTGGCGGCCATTGGAGGGTGAACCAATGGCAAAAGGAAGACCTTTCTCTCTGTCTCTCTCTCTCTCACTATGCACTCTGCCTGTCAAAAATAAATAAATAAATAAATAAATAAATAAAAAAAAACAAAACAAAACAAAACAAAACAATGATGGGGTCAGCACTGTGGCACAGCAGGTAAAGCTGCCACCTGCAATGCTGACATCCCATATGGGCAGTGGTTCAAGTCCCAGCTGCTCCACTTATGATACAGCTCTCCATTATGGCCTGGGAATACAGTGGAAGATGGCCAAAGTTTTTGGGCCCCTGCATTCATGTGGGAGACCTGGAAGAAGCTCCTGGCTCCTGGCTTCAGATCAGCACAGTTCCAGCCGTTGCGGCCATTTGGGGAGTGAACCAGTGGATGGAAGATTTCTCTCTTTCATTTTCTGCCTCTGTCTCTGCCTCTCTGTAACTCTGCCTTTCAAACAAATAAATAAATCTTAAAACAAACAAAACAAAATGTTGGGAGTGCATTTGGCCCACTGAGTAAGACTCCTGCATCCCCTAAGTGCCTGGGTTCAATACTCAACTCTGATCCCAGCTGCAGAACCTGGGAGGTGGCAGTATTGGGTTCCTGTCACTACATGGGTTTCCTAAATTGCAATCTTGGCTCCTGATTTTGGCCCGGATCTTCCTTTGGCTATTGCTGGCCAATGAAAATGTATTCCCTCTTTCTCAAAAGTATAAATGTAATGTTGTTCTATAACACTCAGAAAAGATTTTCTGAAAAAGCTTTTCCCCCCTGATTTAATAATCAAGATGCTTATGTTCAAGCTATTTATAAGCTACATATGTGCAATCTTGTTCACAGGATAGAAACCATGACTTAACACTTGGTCAATTAAAAGAAATCTGCTTTGTTTAGTAAAGCCTTAGTTGCTTGCAAAATTCAGGATGCATACAGCAACATAATAAAATAGTAACATTATAATAAAATTGAAGACACTTAATGACATTTTTCTTTAACAAGGCAACCTCAGACATTTGAAATTGTTGTTATAAATCATTTCTGAAAATTAACATTCTACATGATAGAACTTGAAAAGTTTTCATACTTTTTTAATGAAAAGTCAAGATTTCCTATAAACTTTTTAAGCAAAGCTGAACAGTAACAGTGATTCTGCACAACCATTAAGAATGCTAATTCTCACATGTGCTCTGAGGCTAGTGCAGGATGGAATTCTAAAGCCATAATGGACTGTGGGATAGAGATTGCAGCTCTCATACCAATTACTGGCTGTGTATCCCCCCAAAGAAGACATGTGTCTAAAAACAATGTGAAAAATAATTAATTTTGGTCTAGCCACTAGAGTTTTTATTACATCATTGTGAAAACTGACAGCTAACAGTACTACAATTAGGTGGAGAAAGGCAACATCATGGGTATATCATTAATGTGTAAGCAAAAAGAACTGAGGAACATTGTCATGATTATAGTGAAGAGATTTGGTAATATTCATTTTCTTTCCGAATTTTATGAAAAATTATTCTGTCCCAGAAATAAATGATTAAAACTATTCTTTGTGTTAAGCTATGGCTTTCATGGTTAGGACAGCAGGGATGCGAACCGGTGCCCATATGGGATGCTGGCACTGCAGGCAGAGGCTCGGCCTACTATACCACAGCACTGGCCCCTAAAGAAAAGATTCTAAAATGTGTATGAGAGAAACGCCAGATTACTTTCAGAGGATCTCCAATTAGACTCACAGCTGACTTCTCATCAGAAACCCTGCAGCCTAGATGAGAATGGCAAGATATATTTCAAAACATAAGGAAAAAATGTCACCCCAGAACACTACACCCTGCAAAATTCTCATTTCTGAATGAAGGTAAAAAAAAAAAAAAAGACCTTCCAAAACAAACAGAAATTGAAAGAATTTGTCACCACTTGTCCAGCATTAATAAAAGATGCTTAGGGATGTGCTACACACAGAAAAATAGAATTATGGTCATCATTATGAAAGAAGGTAAAGGCAGAAAATCTCCCAGTAAAAGTATAAAGGAAATCCAAAGTAAACAGCAGGAATATTTATGGAAAAATGGCAGGGCCAAGTTGTTACTTCTCAATACTCACTTGAATGTAATGGTCTCAACTCTCTAGTAAAAAGATACAGACTGGCTAAATGGATTAAAAAACAAAACCCATCTATTTGCTGCCTATAAGAAACACATCAAATCAACAAAGATATCTGCAGACTGAAAGTGAAAGGGTGGACAAAGATATTCCATACTAACAGAAACCAAAAAAGAGCTGCTGTAGCCATCCTAATATCAGACAAAATAGACTTTAACACAAAAACTTTTAAAAGAGACAAAGAAGGGCACTATGTAATGATTAATGGATGAATTCAACAGGAAGATGTGACTATAATAAACCTAAATGCACATTGGCATAGACAACGAGTTCTTTGAAAAGACCCTAGAGGCAGAGGCAATCAAAGCCAAAATTGACAAATGGGATTCATCAAATTGAGAAGGTTCTCCACTGCAAAAGAAACACTCAGCAAAGTGAAGAAAGAGGCAACTGACAGAATGGGAGAAATTATCTGCAAACTATGCAACTGATAAAGGATTAATATCCAGAATCTATAAAGATCTCAAGAAACTCCACAACAACAAAACAAACAACCCAGTTAAGAAATGGGCAAAAGACTTAAACAGGCATTTTTCAAAAAAGGATATCCAAATGGCCAACATACACAAGAAAAAATGCTCAGCATCACTAGCTGTCAGGGAAATGCAAATGAAGGCCACAGTTAGGTTTCACCTCATCCCTGTTAGAATGGCTTTCATACAGAAATCAACAAACAACAAATGCTAGTGAGGATGTGGGGAAAAGGGTACCCTAATCCACTGTTGGTGGGAATGTAAAATGATACAGCCACTGCACAAGACAGTATGGAGATACCTCAGAAATCTGAATATATACCTACCATATGACCCAGTCATCCCACTGGGAATTTACCCAAGGGAAATGAAATCATCATATGAAAGAGTTATCTGTACTCCCATGTTTACTGCAGCTCAATTCACAAAATAGCTAAGACATGTAATCATCCCAAATGTCCATCAACCTAAGACTGGATAAAGAAATTAGGGGATATGTACATGGTGGGATACTACACAGTGGTTAAACAAACAACAAAAAGAAATCCTGGCATTTTTAATGAAATAGATGCAACTGGAAAACAGTATACATAGTGAAATAAGCCCATCCCCAAAAGACAAATATATGTTCTCTCTGATCTGTGGTAACTAATAGAGTACCTAAAAGGTCATCTACAGAAGTGAAATTGACACTTGGAGATATAATGACTTTGAACCACCCTTGTCTCAACTGTTGGGGACAGTTTTTTTTTCTTTCATACTATTTGTTGAACTCTTTACTTAGTATAGTTAATATTATGTGTATAAAGTTAACTGAAAATAGATCTTAGTAAAAAATAAGAATGGGAATAGGAGAGGGAAAAAGAAAGAAGGGTGGGAGTATTGGTGGGAGGGCGGGTAGAGTGTGAAGAATCACTGTGCTCATAAATTTGTATTTATGAAATGCATTTAGTTTGTATATCTTAAATAAAAGGATTCTGGGAAAAATTAAAAAAAAATATGTGGTTCTCAAGGAACACAGGAAAACAATAAATCATCTATATGCACAACTGTACTGTTAGCATGGGCCAACTCCGTAAGAATGACTCAAATTGAGTATTGTTGAAGTTGAAAGCAAGGAGAGGGTTGTTTGCTGTTGTTTGGTTTGGTTTCATAAAATTTTTGTTGCTGCATAGGAAAATCAGTAAGCAAAGGGTTTTTGAGAAATGTGATTATTTATTTGGACCTTGAAGAAAGGGTGAGCTGTCTACAGATGTACAGGCATCTCATATGAGCTATAAAGACAACAATCCCCAGGTAATACTTTACAGGAATGATCAGTAAACTTAGCTAGGGTATTGGGTATGTAGACGGGAATATGACAAGCTAAAGAATTTAGTAATTCTTTGGGAAGCATTGTGGATATTAGATACCACTTGATCACTATCCTAGTGAAAGCTATGCAGGAAATCTGCATTTTTATGTTCTATGAAAAGACCCAGGGAACCTGGAAACTGTCCATTCATGCAGTGAAAACTCAACAAACATTAACTGAATTTCGGCTCCTTAAATGTTTTCCTGATGGAAAACAAAAAGAGATTCCTAAATTAGAAAGAGACTGCTGAGAAATCAGTGGAGCATAAACTGTCTTAAATAATGTTCCTTCCCAATTCTAAACGACTCCTCTGCAGGCTGGGTTTCTAGCTTTAAGTATTAACCAGTTAGTCGTCCTGGAGCACAAGAGCCTACCTTAGCCTTTAGACCTTGGCAAGCCAGTGCTGATCTTGCTTTCTATCATGAGAGAGGAAGGAAAAGGTATGATTACTTGTATTGAGCTGATAGCATTCATGAAATATGAAGACTCACAACACAGTGCTAAAAAAATGCTACTCAAAAACAGAACCAATGACTCACTCAGATTTAAGGATGAAAGTATGGTGCTAAGCAACTGAGCAATAGTCTCTAATTTCTCAACATCTTTATATTTCACTTATAAAAATTAACTTACTTCAGAAATGAAAGAGAAATCTGGATGCTAAGCAATATTGTAATTCTCTCTTTCCACTTCTTAACAATTTCCCTAAATTTCTTTTATAAACATTGATGGCACTTTTTAAAGAAAAAATAATTCACTCAAAAATATAAATGACAGCCTATTTCCATACAAATCAGTCAAATCTATGATGATTAGATCAAAGGTTATTATTTTGCCCTTCTGCTACCATTATTCTCTAGAGGAAAGGCTTTAAGTTAAAAACTCAAGTTAATATTTCTCTTCTTAGCTCCTCCAAGGGTCACCTTGAAAACTTCAAACTACGTACCTACCTCTCTACTTCTTATTCTTCAGAACACAGATCACTGTGTCCAATTCCCTCGTTCCATGGAGAAGGAAGCTAGCACTCCCACCCTTAAAACTACTTGTGCTGGGTGAGTCCTGCACATTTTATTTTCAACTGTTACGGCTGATAACACATTACATTCTACAACCAAACTCCTTCCTCCTATCCAGCTAAAGCTCTGTATCTGTTTAAAAAATTATTTAATTATATTTATTTGAAAGGGAGAGAGAGACACACAGAGAAATATCTTCCAACAGCTGGCTGACTCCTCAAATGCCCATGGCAGCTGGTGGCCAGGAACTTCATCCAAGTCTCCCATGCGGGTAGAAGGGACTTAAGGCATCATTTGCTGGCTCCTAGGGTAAGCATTAACAAGAATCTAGATTGGAAGTAGAGGCGTGACTCAATCCCATGTCTTTATTTTTTTAAAGATTTATTTATATATGTCAGTTGAGAGAGAGAGAGAAAGATCTTCCACCTGCTCACTCTCCAAGTAGCTGCAATGACTAAGGCTGAGCATGGCTGAAGACAGGAGCCAGGAGCTTCATCTGCATCTCCAACATGGGTAGCAGCGACCCAAGCACTTGGGACATCTTCCAATGCTCTCCCAGGCCATTAGCAAGAGCTGGATGGTAAGTGTACCAGCTGGGACATGAAGCGGCACCCATATGAGATGCTAGCATTGCAGACAGCAGCTTAACCTGCTGTGCCACAACACCAGCCTCGATCCCATGTCTTAAGCACTTGTTTAACCCACTGTGCCATAATACCCACCCCAATCTGTATCCTTTGGTCAACATTTCTCAATTCTGTCCCCTAAAGTGTCGGCTCTATTTTGGATATAATCAGTACAGGTTATAGGATCTAATCCACAAGTTTGGGTACCAATATTTTAGTCTGAGAAAATTCTAAACTAGGCATAACCAGTTTAGAAGAAAGAAAACAGAGAGATAAAGGAAAGGGGGCTAGAAAGAAAGAAGCTTCCTGATATAACATCAAGTTAAACCAATGATAAATAATGCCCAGGTAGGGAATGATGGGAGTGTATGTATCACACGAAAAATGTAAAAGCTGGCAAAATCCTCAGTCCAGTTGGGGTTTTGAGTCAACTATAAAAGCTCTTAGGTGATTCATTCACTCAGTCAAGTGATATTTATTGAGAGTCTACTATGGGGACACTGTGTGAAAGAACCTCCGGGTATTGAAGTATGCCAGAAAAGGATTGGTCCTTAGGAGTTCATATTCTGATAAGGAAGAGGAGGTGGTGGCAGAGTTGGTCATCATATTAATTAATTTGTTATTAAATTAATAATGTGTTATTAAAATAACTTTTAATAGTTACAGACAGAAAAAAGTGCTATGGGGGCAGGCATTTGGCCCAGCAGTTAAGATACTGCTCAAGATACCCACATCCCATGCTGGAGTGCCTGGTTTGAGTCCCAGCTTCTCCACTTCTGATCCTCTGCCTAATAATGAGCCTGGGAGGTAGCAGATGATGATAAGTCAAGTACTTTGGCCCCTGTCACTGATGCAGGAAACAAGGATGAAGCTCCTGGCTCCTGGCTTCAGGCTGGCCCAGCCTTGGGGGCATTTGAGAAGTAAACCAGTAGATACAAGATCTTTCTCTGCCTGTTCAATTAAATAAATATTTTTAAGTGCTATGAAGGAATAATAATAATAGCAATAATAATCATATCCATCAGTTGCACAGCTCGTACTAGGTGATAGGCACTATTCTTAAGTATCACTGGAACTGATTCATCCAGGAAGAGGCTCTATTATTTTAAAAATGAAGAGACCAGGCCCCAAGCCACTCATAATTACTGGTCCAGTCAAGACTTGAATCCTGGCCATCTGATTCCAAAATCCAAGTTTTACCTCACTCTCATACCCTGATGTGTCTGAGGTAAAGCAAATGAGGAGGAGGAATTACTTTAGATAAGGCAGTGAGAGAAAGTCTATCAGAGGAAGTGATATCCAAGGTGAGATCTAAAAAATGTAGTCCTTCTATGGCATTAGTTAGAGAGAAAAAATAGTTGTCTATTGGGCTGCCCCTACTACAGGCCATCTGCACATGTGAATGATCATCTTAATATTATCTATGGCTTTTCCACTATTGAAAAACTTGGGATAGCAATATTTCAAACACATGGCCTGGGATCCAAGTAAATGGAAACAATAAAAATTTATAAGCCTACAATACACAATAATAATTGAAAAACATTCAACATTCTCTATTCAGTACCTACATGATTCAAACTTTTTACTTGGCTAAGAATCATGTCATGCTTGTCCAAATGATTGCAAAACTTGAATGAGTCAGTGTCAAATTAATGAGGTTGTTATAATCTTCCATTCTACTTTGTAGAAAATTCATATTTTTGAACAAAGAGGGAATCAGGCTACTAATTTTTATTTATTTTCTTTAAATTTCAGTCAGTCATTGACAAGTATACCCTTTAATGCATGTTCTGGCACAATGTTGTCAAGAATTCTGTGGGTGGGGGGTATTGTGGCATAGCAGGATAAACTGCTGCAGTCCACAGCTGAGCACTCTCTGGAGCCTTGGCTGCTTCGCTTATGATCCAGCTCCCTGCTAATGTAACCGGGAAGTCAAAAGATAGCCCAAGTGTGTGGGTCCCTACCACTCATGTGGGAAACCAGTATGGAGTTCCTGGCTCCTGGGTTCAGCCTGGCCCAGACCTGGCTCTTACAGATCTTTGGAGGAAAACTGGTACATAGAAGAGCTCTCTCTCTCTCTCTCTCTCTCTCTCTCTTTCTCTGTTGTTTTTTCAAAGTAAGTAAATAAATAAATCTAAAAAAAATTCCCTGGGCAGGGATGGGCTGGTGAATATTATGGTGCAGTGGATTAAATCACCATGGGTTAAATTGCCACCTGGTGTACTCTCATCCCATACTGGAGTGCCTGGGTATGCGTTCAGCCTCCAATTCCCATCCAACTCTGATGAGCAGTCTGGGAGGCAGTAGGTAATAGCTCAATTACTTGATTTCCTGTCACCCACATGGGAGACCAAGAAGGAGTTCCAGGCTCCTGGCTTCAGACTGGCCCAGCCCCAGCTATTGCAGGCATTTGGGGAGTAAGCCAGCAGGAGGAAGACTGCTTTCTTTTTCTCCCTCTGTGTTTCTTTGCCTTTCAAGTAAAATGAAAATAAATAAAAAATAATTCCCCATGTTTTCCCACAAAACTCTTATCCCTCATTACTTTCTAGCTTGTTCAAGTCAAGAAAGAAACTATCTAATGAAGAATAAAATCCACAACCTCTAAGGCTTGACCAGAGAGGGGTCTGCTGAGAAACTCTCCAGATGGGAAGAGTGAATGTGTTCAGAGCAAAAGAACTCTTATCTTAAGAGCTAGACAAGGACTCTTACGGACAGAAATCTGAGCTATAGCAAACCAGATTTTCTCCTTTATTCAATCCTTCAAGAACTTTGCTTTATTATTTTAAAAATCAAATTATTGGGGGCCAGTGTTGTGAAGCAGCAGGTTATAAGCCTCCACCTGTGAAGCTGGCATTCCATATGGAAGCCATTTTGTGTTCTGGCTGCTTCACTTCCAATTCAGCTCTCTGCTAGTGCACTGGGAGAGCGGAAGAGGACAGCCCAAATACTTGAGGCTGTACCCACCCACGTGGGAGACCCCAATGAAGCTCCTGGCTCTCGTCTTCAGCCTGGCCCAACCCTGGCTGTTGCAGTCACCTGGGGAGTGAACTGGTGGGTAGAAGATCTTTCTCACCTTTCTTCTCTTTCAGTATCTCTGGTGAACTGGTGGATAGAAGATCTTTCCCTTCTTCTTTTTCAGTAATTCTGCCTTTCAAATAAATAAATCTTTTTTTAAAAGATTTTTAAAATTTTATTTGAAAGGTAGAGTTACATAGAGAGAAGGAGAGACAGAGAAAGAGATCTTCCATCCACTGGTTCACTCCCCAGATGGCTGCAACGGCTGGAGCTGGGCTGGTTGGAAGCCAGGAGCCAGGAGCTTCCTCCAGGTCTCCCATATAGGTGCAGGCCTAAGCAATTGGGTTATAGTGGAGCAGCCAGGAATCAAACCAGTGCCCATTTGGGATGCCGAGCTACAGGCAGCAACTTTAACCTGCTACGCCACAATGCTGTCTTCAATAAATTTCCTTTAAATTATTTTTTTAAATTTAGATTTTTTATTTGTTTGGAGAGAGAGACAGAAAGAGAAAGATCGATCTTCTATCTGCTGGTTCACTCTCCAAATGCCTGTTAATTGTCAAGGCTAGGCCAGGCCAAAACCAGAGCCAGGAACTCCACCCAGGTATTCTGTGTGTGTAGCAGGGACCCTAGACTTGGGCCATTATCCACTACCTTCCCAGGTACATTAGCAGGAAGCTGGATTGGAAGCTCAGAGTAGTCAACTCAGCTGGCACTCCATATGGGATGCCTGTGTCCCAGACAGGGGCTTAATAACTTACTGCACCACAAGGCCTGCCCCTATGTTTTACTTTAATAAGGAAAGTTTTTACTTCAGTAAGAGACTTATTTGCAAGCCACTATGCCACCATCACTATTCCCTGCCTCTGACGCAGCTGGAGATCACATTCTGCACTTATAAGTTGCTGGGGGAAAAGACAGAAAGGATCACTGATAACAGGAGAGAAGGGCAAACTATTCCAGCAGCATTTTCCCCCACCTCAGTCTCTCCACTCAGCCTTTGCCCACCTCTGATGCTCAGCTCCTTTCAATTCACCTTATACTCCTAATTCCACAGCTCCACATTGGGCCATCCTCCACTGCACTCCCGGGCCATAGCAGAGAGCTGGCCTGGAAGAGGGGCAACTGGGACAGAATCCGGCGCCCCGACTGGGACTAGAACCTGGTGTGCCGGCGCCACTAGGCGGAGGATTAGCCTGTTGAGCCACAGCGCTGGCCACTTCATACATTTGAGACTGCCTGGTAAGACAGCCTACACTACCGAGATAGTTGGATTTTCATCACTGCGTTTGAAATCGGCCCCATTTTGGTCCTGTAAGGGCTGAACCAGGTGTCACTAGTTCCCAGTTGCTCTGCTCCCTACCCAGGAATTCAATCTAATGGCTTGACATCAAAGAAATGCTCATAGGCTCCTAGTGATGGATGATTTGTTTACTGCCTTTCAACTAACAAAATTCTAGTTCAAATGAGGAAAACTCTCATTTCAAAAAAATAAGAAGAATGAAAATACTTTAATTAGGGCATAAATTTATCTGGTTGAAGACACAGTACAATAATCTGACTGACTCGAATGACTTAAGTGACTCTGGACTTAACCACAGGTAGATCTTTTACACCTATCCCTTCAATTCTACACCTGCATGATAACAAAAATAAAGCAATTCCTTTTCATGCATCACAAGCCAACCATGTAACACTGATAATTCCTAACAAGTAGAGACAGGCTTTCATTACTAATCTTGTGCTTACTCATGCTCTTCAGTGTAACTACCCAAATACTTGGAAATGCTTCTAGTTTTCCATGACCCACAGTTAGAATATATAACAAGGTAGAGGAAGGACTGTCTGAGAGTTAAGGAATTATTTTCTGTTTACTTTCAAAGACAGAAAATATTTCAATAAATAGGAACATCTGAAGGGTATGGATAAAATTCAAGACTTGTACATGGTTTGAATTACTTTCCCATGGATGTACGGTAGTCAAATTGATTTTTTTCTATGGAAATGCTGGCAGTCTCTCAGTCTATGGAGGAAATTGAATGCTGGCTACAATGACACAATTTGTCATTTTAGTTTTCAGAATTATGCCAAAACAAATGCCTCAGATAAAAAGATGGCAAAATACGTGATGCTTGCTTTTCTTTTTCACATGCTTAAAATCTATACTTTGATATTTTAAACAACACAATTACTTTCAATTCTCCAAACAATGTGTGATTTTACATTTTGGCTTCTGATCTTCCTGTCTAGATCTTCCTCCTTCCACAAAATGTACCTTTTCCATTTCTCTTGTTTCACCTCTACTGATACATCACATAGGTATCCACAAAGATTTCATGTGTTCCCAGAAGTCTCTGTGACCCCAGCTAACCTTGTATGCTTGTGTTTCATTCTTGGAAAATGCCTTTAATTTTATTTTCAGCAAGAAATTCTTATTACTAAAGAATATTTAGTTTATATGACATAATGAAGGTCTACTATAATCAAAACTTCTTGGTTAATTTTTAATTTGTGTTATTCACTGAAATAATACTACTGTGTTACTTTATACATATTCTCTGAAATGACTTCACTGGGTGAGGTTTGGCCATAGCTTTATGAGTAAAGGCAATTAAGGGCCAGCATCAAGGCATAATAAGTTAAGCCACCATCTGTGATGCTGGTATCCCATATAGGTGTGGGTTCATGTCCCAGCTGCTCCACTTCTGATCCAGCTCCCTGCTAATGTACCTGGGAAAGCAGCAGAGGATGGCCCAAGTGATTGGGCCTTTGCACCTGTGTAGGCCACAGACCTGGAAGAAGCTCCTGACTTCTGTCTTCAATTCATCCCAACCCTAGCCATCATGGACATTCGGGCAGTGAACCAGTAGATGGAAGACCTCTCTGTCTTTCTCTGTCTCTCCTTCTTTCTCTCTAACCCTGCCTTTCAAATGAATAAGTATATCTTTTTTCTTTTTTTTTTTAAAGTAATTAAAAGATGGCAGGTGGCTAGGTAGTTGCTGGGATGGAATGGAAGGAGACTCATTCATTTATTTTGTGTTTTTTGAAGCCTGTTCTGCAAAGCACTTTGGTAGCCCTGATGATGTGACAGATAAGAAACCACTAAACAAATAAAAAAATACACTAATCTTCTACCTTAGGCATTTAATCAACTAATCCCAAGATACAGAATGCAGGAAATAGTATAGGTGACTGACAGTAAGTACACAATAATACTGAGTAAGACATAGGAATGCTTTTTAGCAGGAGACAAAGTAAAGAGTTTCAAAGATTTCAGTCTTCAGTAATTGCAGGAAAGGATGGAGGAAGTCTTCCCAACACCCAGTGATCTTGAACAGGACGTCCCTCGTGCTTTATGTTGTGCAGACTTCTTAACACTCACATGGCATAACTAAGATTTATTTACTAATCTGAATTCTAACATGATCCAAGTTTCTCTACATTAGCTTACCTCAACATATGAAATTGGAAATATTCCTATTTTGTCGGCCAGCATTCCTTCAGCCCAGTTTTCATCCACTCTGCGGATCACCGTCAGAACATCATCCTGAAGAAATAACAAATTGTTAGTCTACCCGATCTCATTAAGCTTATGATGTAATTTTCTTTTGCAATACAAGGTCTCAGGTTTCATGAGAATATGAATAAAAATGTAGTGACATATCCCTAGCACAGGAATTCAACATTCTCATCAAATAATGGTAACTATCAGTCAACCTGCTATCCTTTCAGAGAGTTGTAAAATCTGAACTCCTTCACAAAGGGTTGGCTACTTATTTTGTTTAGACTCACAATTTGCAACCTCAAATTATAACTACACCCCCTCTTAAATTTGCTTTAGATTGAATCGCAGATACTTCTCACTTTCTTGCTGATAACACACCAAGTGCCCATTCAAATGCATATATTACTGCCTTTCTTTACAAGAACACAATATTCTCATTAAAATTCTAAACCATTTTATCAATTCAGTAAATATATTCCTATGTTTTTAATCAGGGAGATTTACATGTAAAATAAGGAAGCAAAGATGTTTTGTTTTGCTTTGTTTTTTTTATCTGACAGGCAGAGAGATAGAGCTCCCATCCGCTGGTTCAACAGGCTAGGACTGGCCTGGGGCCAAAGCGGGGAGCTGGGAGCTCATTAGCAATAAGCTGGAGCCAGGAGTCCGGAGGGAATTGAAAGGAGGTACTCAGGTGCTCTGATGTGGGACATAGGCATTTCAACCACTAGGCTAAATGAGCCCCTAATGTTTTGTTATTCATAATTCAGTACTTTAAAAATCCCTGGGTGGCATATACTCCCTTTAAAGTGGCTTCAAAATAAATTTAGGTTCTAAAGAGAAACATAGAGCATCAACCAAAATTGTCTTTCATGCAAGAAGTCTACGCACAAAATTACTTTCAACTTAAAGATTGGTTCCAGGTATTTTTAGAAGCACAATGAGATAGTTCACACACAATTTAGCCATATGCCTATATCCAGGTACAGAGGAAAAGCTGCAAAACAAAAACTCATTCTAACTTTACCTTGGCAAATGGAAGGCAATCTTTGTCTGCTTCCTTGTCTTTCACTTCAAAGTCATAAAGTGCTTTGCACTGAGGTGGGGGCTGAGGTAATGGTTTAATAATCTGCACAAAGTTGGTGGGGAAAAAGCCATGGACCCCATTGACTTCCCCATGGTACCAATTTTCATCCACTTGTCTTCGCAAAATGATGATGTCTCCTTTGCTGAATTTAAGGTCTCCAGGCTCTTTTCCTTCGTAGTTGTATAATGCTTTGGCACATGGTAACTGAGGTATACCCTTAAAGAAAAAGACAAATTTTAATGAAAGGATGTTTCAAAATTCTTTGAAAATACAACTGTACTATCATTGTTTCTAAGTCAAATTCAACTCTGCACTTGCCTCTGAAGAAAATCCTATGTTAAAAAAAACACGATATATGCTATCAATAAACAGCAAATACATAATAAATGTCCAGAATGACATTTATAGAGTAGGAAGTCCATGCCCCCAGCCACAATTTAGCCTTCTATTCCTAAAGTTAATTTTGGAGGAATTTCGCCTTATTTGTTCAGAGTTATTACAACATGAAAATATGACTGCTGAGTCTGATTTCCTGGTATGAAATTCAAAAACTAAGAGAAAACAAATATCTTGTATTAACTACTTCATTCATCAGGATAAGTAACCATTATAAGTAAAAAATTTAAACAGAAGCACAATTCATTAAGTTATTAATTGCTCTTAAGCTTGATTTATAAAAATCAGAGTTTTGCTTTTGGATAAATCTCCTTATGTTGCTTTTAGTGTGGCAGATTCTTATTCTTTCATAAACTTATGAAGCAGTCACTGAAAGTCCACTCTGGGGCAGAATCTAGTGTACAACAGTGAGTAAGGTGGTCATACTGCCTGCCCCCCTCAGGGTTTATAATCTGTAAATGTGTAGACAGTCAATCTTTTACAGTTTAAGATCAACTTCACCCTTTCCTGGTTAGAGAAGCACTGTTAGGCTGATAAGCTAAGAGGTGAAGTTTTAAATGTGATTGCATTATTATGGTTTTAAATGACAAGTTTAAAATTATGTGCACCCCAAGGCAATTTAATCATCACACAGATTAAATATGATACTTCCCAGTGGCATTAGAGGTGCCATTGTTGAGCATTAGCTGTCACTTTAAGATCTCTGGCCTCTCTGGGGCACTGCTGTCTATCACTGAATCACAGGATAAATGGAAATCAAACATGTCTAGAATAACTCACTGGATGAGCTTACAGGGCTCCTGCCTTTTGTGTCCTTATTCATCCAACCAGAAAACATTTATAAAATTTTTATTTTTTACTAGTCGACATGCTGGTGCTGAGGAGTTAAGGAGTTCTTTTCCTTAAAGGGTGAGATGCTAGAATAATTACAGTACAGTGTAGTAAAAGCAATGATAGAGATATGCACTCTGATGACATTTCCAGGGGTTGGTGGGTGAGAAAATGAAATGCTTCCTCAAGACTTAAAGAATACACAGGACTTAGCCAGGCAGTGGAGTGGAGGAATGAGAAGCAAAGAGCCCATTCCAGGCATAGGGGTGATGCCAGCAAAAGCATGGAGGTACGACGTAGCAGGTTGAAGACTGAGGTCTGTGAGGAATCTGATGTTCCAAGAGAGGAATTTTGGAACATAATGTGTAGGAGAGGAAGGAAGAAACCAGTTTGTGGAAGGTATTGAGTGTAGATTGCCGTATTCTTCAGGCAATGATAGGTCACCCTTAGGTTTGAAGCATTGATGGACATGGTAAAATCATATGCCAGATAGATTAGGCTGGTAGTAGTATGGAAAATAGACATGAAGTGGGAAGGCAAGCAGTCATGTAATAAGCACAGGCCTAAACCAGTTGATTTTTTTTTTTTTATTTGATAGGCAGAGTTAAACAGTGAGAGAGAAAGAAAGAGAGAAAGGTGCTCCTTCTGCTGGTTCACCCCCCAAATGGCCGCCACAGCCCGCGTGCTGCACCGATCTGAAGCCAGGAGCCAGATGCTTCCTCCTGGTCTCCCATGTGGGTTTAGGGCCCAAGCACTTGGGTCATCCTCCACTGCCCTCCCGGGCCACAGCAGAGAGCTGGACTGGAAGAGGAGCAACCGGGACTAGAACCCGGCGTCCATTTGGGATGCCAGTGCTGCAGGCGGAAGATCAACCAAGTGAGCCACGGTGCTGGCCCCCAGTTGATTTGTTTAAAAGTTTAATCTTGGGGCTGGCGCTGTGGCGTGGCAGGTAAAGCCACCACCTGCTGTGCTGGCATCCCATATGGGTGTGGGGTGAAGTCCTGGTTGCTCCACTTCCAATCCAGCTTTCTGGTATGGCCTGGGAAAGCAGAAGATGGCCCAAGTCCTTGGGCCCCTGCACTTGCGTGGGAGACCCAGAAGAAGCTCCTGTCTCCTGGCTTCAGATTGGCACAGCTCCGGCCATTACGGCCAATTGGGGAATGACTCAGCAGATGGAAGACCTTTCTCTCTCTCTGTCTCTGTCGTTGTCTGTCTCTCTCGCTGCCTTTCTGTAACTCTGCCTTTCAAATAAATAAATAAATCTTCTAAAAAAATTTAATCTTTCCAATAAAGTAAACCAACTGTAACATTATTCTTATCATTGCTTCCTCTTCCTCTTACAAAAGTGGATCAAAATTTTATACTCTTAATGAAACAGAACTTCATATTACAGTTTCAACAATTAGTTTGGCTTCTAGTCAGAGATTTATAATCTTGCCTATCCATAAGCCAAGCTTTTTTGTTAAATATTTGTGTTTGGCTTAAGAGAATGGTAATTCGTGCTCTCTAAATGCTATCAGCAATCATCTTTTCTTGGCTTCAACCATGTGATGCTGTGGATGGCTTATTAAAGCTGCTCTGAGAGGCCAATACATCCAGGAGGACGGCAGTTGAGCCTTCCAGTACTGACACCCTCATGTGTGTTAGTACTAAGATGTAGCTTCCAGAAGCATGACTCCTCTTGTTCAGCTTTGACTTAATCTTCTAGGCAATTCTGTTGTCCTTAGGGTTCCCCAGAAAGGAAATGTCCGTCAGGAAATCTGGTCCTTCATAATCCTGTGAACTTCAGTCTTATTCCATTTAATGTCCAATTTCCTAGAAGTAAGAATTCTAATATTTGCCTCTCCTCTCAGATGCCTCACTAGATTCTCTACTATGTATTTCCGGAAGCTTGGTTATCATAGCTTAACAACATTTCCCAAGATAGGTTTGAGAAATAATAGTGAATAAGACAGCAATAAATTCGACTGCAGGGAGAGAAAGAGAAAGAAAGAGCTGACAAGCATTTTATTAAACTAACTCTTGGAATCTAGCCAAAAAGACTCTGATGGGGCAACACATAGAGAACTGGGTACAAGTACAGCCTCCACAGCCAGACTGCTGGGATTTGAATCCCAGCTCAGCCACTTACCAGCTGCATGACCTTGGACAGACTAACCGCTCTGCGTTTTCATTTCTTCATCCGAGTTGTTTTGTGAGTATTTAGTAAATTCATATATGTAAGCCACCTCAAATGGCCCAGCAGGCAGTACATGGGTGAACTATCATCATCACTCTTGCCCAGCGTGAGAAAACTGTTCACCAGTGACATGGGGCACCTGACAATCTGTTTGTATCCATGCAGCTGGATGTTTTTCCTTTTGGCTGCAGTCACATGGCAATTACATTTTTAATATATAGTCACTGTATAACAATGCAAAGAATGTTCCTCCTAGGAAGTGTTCAGGATTTCAAAATGTGCATTTCTGAAGCACATATTTGTTTGATGAGTAGAATCCATTTATCCTCTGGTTGAACAGAAGAAATTACAAATTCACTGACATGCACCATTTAATAGGGGATGGCATTTTAGATGTGGCTGTACTTCATCTTGACAGGGCTAATGTAAGGCATTGGAAGCCTGCGTGAATTAATTGAAAATCCTATTACAAACTGAGTGACAAATAACTCTATTCACTATTATGGCCTGTTCTCCCAATTTTTCCCCATCTCAATTAGCTCTGTTGCTCTGTTTGGCCCACTCTGTCCAAATCCATGCCAGCCAAATTTGTGCACCAAGATACAAATTTAGCACTCTTAGAAACCATTCTGAAGTGCTCCTTGAAGAGATTTGTAAAATTCTAAATAACCACAGTATGGTTCTTTTGTGATGTCCTGATGGAGGGACTAAAGGTAGTTTTTTTTTTTTTTTAGACTTATTTGAAAAGCAGAGTAAGAGAAAGATAGATAGACAGACTAGACAGACAGACAGACAGACAAAGAGATCTTCCATTCACTAGTTTACTCCCCAAATGGTCCCAATAGCCAGGTCTGGGCCAGGACAAAGCCAGGAGCCAGGAACTCCTTCCTTGTCTCCCATGTGGGTGGAGAGGGCCCAAGCACTTGGGCCATCTTCAGCTGCTTTCCCAGGCACATTATCAGGAAGCTGGATCAGAAGCAGTGTAGATGGGACTTGGACCAGCACTGTGATGTGGGATGTTGGCAAGAAAGATGGAGGCTTAACTTGCTGCACCACAGCACCAGTCCCAGGAATTTATTTCTTTACAGATCACTTCCACACATCAGTGGCCATAGACTTAGTAACTTTTCCATGAAGCAAATATATTAAGTGCTTCTAAATCATCAAGTACTTGTAACAGAACAAACGGTAAGAAGAAAACTGATTATAGTAACTGTATATAATAATCACAGTACATTATGATTAGCCTTGGGTTACATCCCTAATCTGACAACCAACAATTTATTCATTCACACTGACTTGCTAAACCTTGACAGCTAAAGTTTTCTCAGTGATCAATAACCACAGAGAAAGAATCAGACAGCTTATGGCAATCTAACCCATAAGCAGACAGTTGTACATCTGGTTATTTTTCTTTTTCAATTAAATTCTAAGAAGTTAAAAAGTCAGTTTGTGTTAAGTTTCTCAAAAGAAAGTTTCCCACATTAAATAAAATGAATTCTACTCTGATTTCAAACCAAGCAAAGTTCAGTGATCTTTAAAAAGAATTATTCCCACACAGACTGCAGATGATTAAGGATAAACGGTTAAACGACTTGGAAGCACCATAAAAGAACACATTTTCCTTTGGCAACATCTGAAGAATAAAGCCAAAACAATTGGTCTGATAGCCTAGGACTGCTGTTGTGGGTAAAATATGTCCGGAACCCACAGAGGCACTGCCTTCTCATTCATCTCCTTAGAAAGGTCGGAGAGTCATGTCATCACCCCAGCCCTCTGCCCTCTGTGCCTTCCGCAGCCTTTCCGAAATGCTGCCTTTCTTCAGCATCCTCTCATCGGGCCAAGGCCCCAGAGGAGCTTACATTTCACTTGGAGACTTTCACTTGGCTACACATGAAAGGGAGGCTTAAAAGGAGAAAAAGCCAGAGAGAAACTGACTCTGCAGTCTAACCTTGGGCTTGTGGCTGTCACTCATGCTGCCAGCTTCATCAGAAAGCTTGGCAATTCAGACAGCCAAGTATTATAACAATTCTGTATCTAAAAGTCATCTCAATAAACAGTGAATAGTTCTGCTCCCTTTAAAAAACTATGTATAACAGTGGACCAACTTTACCTTTCAAATCATTTTTGCTTCTAAATTATACACACAAGATGTCCTATAAGACATTAAAATCCTTATGTAATCTACACACAAATATTTCTGATTAAATGCTTTACATTTAATTCACATTTCTGTGCCATCAAGTATACCCCAATATATCTGCCAAAATGCTACTTGATGATCTAGTTGTGATTCTCACAGGTAAATAAAACACTCACTGCCAATTTATTTTATAGGCTCTAAATGCCAATGCTCAGATATACATGCAAGATAGCCTCTCTAAATTCAAATTCCTTCAAGCATTTCTTACTGCTCCATAAAGCAAGGAAGATTCAATGACCTACTAAAACGAAAATCTAGGAGACACTTCTGTAGTGGGAACAGCTATAAAATGTGTATAACTTAATAATTTAGTCATATCTAAATTGATGTAAACTCTGGCTGATTCCAATTTGACTTTCAAAAACTTTCCACAAAGAACTGAGACACAAAGAAATTATGGTAATGCAAAGTACCAATACACAGAATAACAAGTAGCAAAACGGAGTGAGGAAAGACTTTTCTTTAAAAAGTCCTTTGTACAACAAAATGCATGTTGACTTTTTCCTACAAAGTAAAATATCTATCAAGATATAATAAAAGTATTTCATGAAACAACTGATGCAGTAATAGCTAATAAGTATTGTTCTCAAGATGTCTAGGTGAGGCAATCACTCAAATAGGATTTGGCTATCGCTTGAAATGTTTCAACTTAAATGTGACAAATATCCAAGATAAATAATTATTTTTCCAAAGCAATATCAGACAGACTGAGAATCTCATATTCTTACCAAAGACCATCTTTTATTTGTTCTTTATATTAACATGTATTTGTGGAGATCACTGTGTTGGGTAATTATTATCTGATCATTTTCTTCATTTTAGCTTCCACCTCCCACCAACCCCAAATCTGTCTTGTAAAATACTCTTCTCATGCTAACTTCAATCAAATTTACCATCACTTAGATGTCAGTAGTTACAAATAGAAGTTGAGAGAGAACTATGTTTCCCCATTTCCGTTACTCCTTTTTGACATTCTTCTATTATCCCAGTGTCTCCTTTTCTTGCTCACTCAGTTTCATTGATTTTCTCCTGGAACAGACTATCCACCAACCTCCCTCCTCTACTCCAGGCCTGGTTCCACTTCCACCCTGGCTCAGGACTGTGAGCTGCTTCTTCAGGGCTACAATGCACACATCTCCTCAGCATGAACTCCCTTACCCAGAAATGGGGCTGCACACTCGGTGTTGCTCACATGTGTTATACTCTCCATTCTCCCCAAACCACTCCTGCAACCCAGTCCACCAGCCCTCATGCAGAATCTAACCCAACTCTTAAACAAATAGCAAGCAGCCAATTTAGAGTTCTCAGTCTTGCTATTTTTGCGGTATTGATGGTTAGGGAAAGAGGAGAGAGAAGTCAGGTTGAAGGGAGAAGAGACAATGTAGTAGTTTTCTTACTCATTTCCTTGGGCTATACTCTCACCACTACTTAATAATTTACATAACAAAGTTAGTTGAGGTTAAAGAGTAAGTTCAAACATTCACAGAGAAAATGAAGAGTTTTCCAAACCTCAAAATGAAAAAAAGGATATGAGGTTCTTTGTTACATGTTTTTCCCAGGAACTACAACACAGAGAACAAACCCAAAAGATTCTGTAGGGAGCAGATCATGAGGCTGCCCTACCTTCTTCTTTCTACTAAGCCAGGAGTGCCTGAGGGGGTACCCTGGAGCAGTTTGAAGGTCAGTGTTGTAGGGCAAGAAAATCACTTATTATTTACAGGATAGGAAAAAATGATAGGAACTGGACGTTTAGAAAAAGAACTCGCAAAATACAACCATAGTAGCAAGATAAGTCCTGAAGCACAGTCTTGATCACATCATCTATATTTTATAATCTGGAGATTGCTCCTGATTATGCCCTAAATCAAATTAATGTTCTAAATCACGCGTTTTATGGCTCTCCATTTGGACTGACCATTCCACCCCATATTTTCCACTCTCAGCAAGCAAACCAGTCTGTAATCATCACCTCCAACTTCAAATAAACCATTCCTCCTCCACCAAAATTCATAAAGAACAGCGCATCCTCCGCCACCTCCCACCTGAAGAGTCCCTAGCACATGTACACACCTGCAATTAGTAATTATGTGGCGTTGCTTTCCCTTGCATTTTTATGTCTGCTCAGATGACTGCTTCTGCTCTTTGGGATCAGGTGTAGGTAAGGAGAGGATCAAAGATCTGATTTTTGTGTAGGTTCAGGGAACTGCCACTGCCCTGCAGGATCCAGCTCAGGCAGGGCCTCCTTGGGGCAGAGTCTGCTCACCCGTTCTTCTGCAGACCCGGAATGGCTTACATAAACTGTTTTCATGGCCTCTGTCTCACTCAATCTACAACCCATTCCCCCCTGCTAGACTGTAACTTCCTGGACATCTAAGACCATGAGATATTCATCTTTTTTATTTTTTTTTTTTAAGATTTCTTCATTAATTTGACAGAGTTTCAGAGAGAGAGAGGTAAGACAGAGACAAAGAGAAACAGAGGAAGAGATCTACCATCTGCTGGTTCACTTCCCAAATGGCCCAAATGGATGGGGCTGATCTGGGCCAAACCCAGAAGCAGGAAACTCCAGCAGTCTCCCCATGGGTGGCGGTGGCAGGAGCCCATGTACTTGGGCCATCATCTAGAGCTGGCTCACAAGTGGTGCAGTCGGGACTGCAACGAGTACCTCATGAGCGACTACCTCAGAGTCCCTGAATATACTTTTGTGGATGTTACTCCAATGGGATTAGTGCTAATGTGTAAATAAGTACAGAGAAAAATACCATATCTAAAGGAAAACCAACTAAAAAGACAACTCTACGGAGAGTCAGGTTCACCAGTACGCAGTCACACTACTACGTGTCTCTGGATACTCATGAATGGTAGACTGCTAATCTATCTTTCTGAAATTGTCCTTAGAGCCTCCTGTGAACACTGTATGGGGTGACAACTGATTCTGTGCCATGGGAGAGGAAGGGATTCTGACGGAGGAATTTGCTGGGAAACCTGGGCGAGTCCTATTAACTGCCATCCACCCCAGTGTGCTCTGGACATGTAACAAAAACATGTACATTCAGAAAAAGGGAAGGGGTGTTTTTACTAAGCAAACTGCTGGCATTTGAAAAATGTGAAACGAATTATGTAACAAACCACAGCAAACAAATATTTTCCTTACAAACTCATTCGGCGGTTACGAGGAAATAGTCACGTAGGTGATGTATAGCTTTTTCTCCTGATGTTCCTAAGAGGGAGAATACCTTACTGACAGACAAATCATTAAAGAAAACAACTCTGATGAATGTCTATGAGAAAAGCCCACTATTGAGAATGTAATCTCTGAAGTAAAATGCAGGCAATTCATGTCACTCATTGCTCTGAATATTAGTTTTCTGTTCCACTACATGTTTAGTAATTATGATAGTATTTTGCAGAGAACAGAAAAATTTATCGGGAAAATTCCCTGCAGTAACTTGGGTTATCAGCCTGAGGACTAATGGCAGGATGGGGAATATTTCCTGGTAAAAGATCAAGTTTCCACATATTAAGAAAACAATTTGATTCCTGGTAAGGAATCTGCCCTGCCCCTCTCTGACCCCAAGCATTGTGGTACTGGACGAGGAGGAAAGCCCATGTGGCAGGAACTCTGTACATACCTTATCTAATCCTTAAAAAAGCCTAGGAGAGAAGGGGGAATCAGAAATTCAGAGGGAATAGGGTGAGTGGGAGCAGTTTTTCATATTAAATAAAGAGGTCAAATAAGGCTTCAATCAAATTTAATTCCTTGGTTTTAGTTTTTTGCTCTAGTGTTTTCATGAAAATCACTGGAGAGACTGTGCTCATATAATTTAAACACAACATTAAATGTGAAAGATAGTTCAGTGTTTCAGAACTAAAACAACATCGTAAAAGAACTACACATACTTGTACATGGACAAAAGTGCTAAGGCAAATCAATTGGGAAAAGAAAGCCTTTTCAGGGGCCGGCGCTATGGCGCAATTGGTTAAAAAGCCCTGGCCTGAAGTGCCGGAATCCCATATGGGCACCAGTTCTAGTCCCAGCTGCTCCTCTTCCGATCCAGCTCTCTGCTATGGCCTTCCATAGTGGAAGATGGCCCAGGTCCTTGGGTCCCTCCACCCACATGGGAAACCTGGAAGAAGCTCCTGGCTCCTGGCTTTGGATAAGCGCAGCTCCAGCCATTGGGGTCCACCTGGGGAATGAACCAGTGGATGGAAGACCCCTCTCTCTCTCTGCCTCTCCTTCTCTCTCTGTGTAACTCTGACTTTCAAGTAAAAATAAATAAATCTTTTTAAAAAAGAAAGTCTTTTCAAAAGAGGATTCTGGAATAATTAGAAGCCCATAGAGGGCAGGGAATGACTTTTCTCACACCATATACAATATTAACTTGAGATAAATACCAGAATAAAATGTAAAAACTAAAACAATAAATTTTCTAGGAGTTAAGCATAGGAAAATATCTTAGTAATAGGATAGGAAAAAAAAAAAAAAAAGACCCGGGTTGGGGGTTCCTAAAAATAAATTGGAGTTCAATGAAAGACACTGAAGAAAACGAAAATAGAGCCACAAATTGGGAAAAATACTCTCAATACATAAATCTGATAAAAGACTTGAATCCAGAAATATTAAAAAATCAACAATTATTCAATTTAAAAATAGGCAAAAATCTGTGTCTCACTATCTCTCAAACAAACAAATAAATAAATAAATAACAGGCAAAAGATCTGAACACATACTTCAAAAAGGAAAATACATGGATAGCATTGAAATGCACTTAGAATTATTAATAATAAGAAAATGCAAAATAAAACCACAATGAGATATTCTTTCACATTCATTACAATGATGCATTAAACTTAATGACTAAAAACAGGAAATGCAAAAATATGGAGTAAATAGAAATCGCATACTTTTTTTTAAGGGAGACTTTTTTTTTTCATTTTTTTTAAAGATTTATTTATTTATTTGAAAGAGATACACAGAGAGAGGAGAGGCAGAGAGAGAGAGAGGAAGAAGAGAGAGAGAGAGAGAAGTCTTCCATCTGTTGGTTTACTCCCCAATTGGCTGCAACAGCCAGAGCTGCACCAATCGAAAGCCAGGAGCCAGGAACTTCTTCCAGGCCTCCCATGTGGGTGCAGGGGCCCAAGGACTTGGGCCATCTTCTACTGCTTTCCCAGCCCATAGCAGAGCGCTGGGTCAGAAGTGGAGTAGTGGGGTCTCGAACAAACGCCCATATGGGATGCCGATGCTTCAGAACAGGGCATTAACCCACTACGCCATAGCACCGGCCCCAAATCACATACACTGTTAATGAGAGTCTAATACTTTTTGACAAATTCTTTTTAAAAAATGATTTATTTATTTACTTGAAAGGCAGAATTAGTGAGAGGCAGAGGCAGAGAGAAAGAGGTCTTCCATCTGCTGGTTCATTTCCCAAATGTCCGCAATGGCTAGAGTTGAGCGGATCTGAAGCCAGAAGACTGGGAGGTTCTTCCCAGTCTTCCATGTGGACGCAGGAGCCCAAGAACTTCAGCCATCTTCCGCTGCTTTCCTAGGCACATTAGTAGGGAGCAGGATTGGAAGTGGGGCAGCAGGTATTCGAACCGGTGCCCATATGGGATGTTGGCACTGCAGGCAGTGGCTTTATGCACTAAGCCACAATGTCAGACCTGACAAATTCTTATAAAGTCAAACCTATGTCTACTTTATGACTCAACAATTCCACTTCTACATATTATTCTGAGAGAAATGAAAACATGTCCACACAAAGACATCTACAAAAATAATCACTACAGCACTAACATTGAAAACAATCTAAATGTCCATCAATAGGAGAAAAAGTGATGGGATCCTACTTAGCTATTTAAAAAATTACTTACTGATTCATGTGGGTAAAAACATCAGAATACATGCTATTCTATTACATTTACATGACATTCAAGAATAAGTTAAGATAGGGATGGGTCTTTAGCCTAACAGCTGTATTTCACATTTATGTACCTGGGTTTGATTCCTGGCTACAACTTCCAATTCCAGTTTCCTGCTAATGCAGTCGGCAGGAAGCAGCAATGATGGCCCAAGTAATTGGGGTTCCTGTCATCCATGTAGAAAACCTGGATTGAGTTCCTGGCTCCTGGCTTCAACCCCAGCCCAGCCCTGGTCATTAAAGAAATTTGGGGAGTAAACCAGCAGAGAGCAGTGCTCTCTCTTTATCTCTCAAATAAATGAAATGACAGAAGGAATATGTAAGACAAATTTAATTGATAGAAAAAGAGCAATCAGCAGGTTGGGAAGAAGTACAAGGGAAAATTTCAGAGATTATGGATATACTCTATATCTTGACCAGGATGCTAGCTATCTAGACATAGAAATACAAAGCTTTTAAGATTGTATACTCAAAAACTATGATTTACCATGTCAATTTTACCTCAACATAAAAATGTGTTTTAAAAAATAAACTAGCAGCAATACTTAGCAAGAAAAAGGAGGACCACACACAGCAGATATGTGAATATGTATGAATATAGTGAAGACACAAAGGTAGCACAGTGAACAGCAGGCTATGCTGGCAATCAAGAGAATGGCAGAACTGGGGCTGGTGCGGTGGCACAGTGAGTAGAGCTGCTGCCTGCGACGTTGGCATCCCATGTGGGTGCTGGTTCAAATGTTGGCTGCTCCACTTCCAATCCACCTCCCTGCTGATCTGCCTGCAAAGGCAGCAGAAGACGGCCCAGATGCTTGGGCCTTGTCACCCACATGGGAGATCCAGAAAAAGCTCCAGCCTCCTGGCTTCAGACTGGCTCAGCTCTGGCTGTGGCAGCCATTTGGGGAATAAACCAGCAGATGGAAGATCTGTCTCCTCTCCTTCTTTCTGTAAACTCTGCCTTTCAAATAAATAAATAAACCTTTAAAATAAAAAAAGTGGCAAAACTGGAAAAACAAGAAATTTGAAACCTTGCGGTATAGAGACTACTAAAGTAACCTAAAATGATGGTTATTTTTCCAAAAGGAAATCTATCACTGAACAGAAATGGACATATGTAATGTGGTATGTCTGCTATAATCTGACCCAACATTAAGCATCAGGCAATCTCTAGATGTCCAGGATACATCGTAAATCACATAAACACAATGAACAGAAATGGTGGTATACTCAATGAGGGAGAGATAAAGACGACAAAAATGTTGGCAAATATTATAATAGACAAGCTGCAGAAACTGAGATGTATTAGTGGAACAGTGTTAGAGAAAGCTTTCGGACACGATGAAAAGGTCTCACACAGAGAGAATAAGATGACTTCATATTCACTGAAGGAGAAATACGGGCTTAAATCCATGCACGCATTATTTAAGTTGGATAAAATAATTTCCTAACAGAGAGGGCCATTTTATATTACAATGGATTATGATATCTCCATCACTGGAGGCTTCAAAAAACAGGACCGTGTCTCAAGTTTGGTCCTGCCCAATGGCAAAGAAACAGATTATGACTTATGATCTCTAATAATATTATGATTGTCTTGGCAATGAGACCATTTGAGAGAAAAAATTTTATTTTTAATGACTTTGTCCTTTGTGTCTTTTTTAGAGGTAGGCTCTCACAAATAAGTATAGTGATGAGGTGTGGGAGGATGAATGAGGAAGAGACATTTGGAAGGAAAGCAAAATAATAGGCCAACAAAAATCAAATCAAGTCAGCCTCAATCTTCCAAAGTCTATCACAATGTTATTAGGAAAAGTAGAGACCAGCCCAACTGTAGCCAAGCACACTAAACTGCTTTATTTTCACTGTGTAAGAAAAGTAATCCATCCACTGTACATGTTACTATTGTTATTTTTCAGTGGCATGGTCTATTAGTCAATTACATGTGATATTTACAAAGATGGAATAATTTCCTTGGGATAACCTACTCTTACTTTCATGTAAATTTATACAAGGATAGAAAACTATCCCATAAAACGCAATGAGTAGAATCAAGGTCTTTTTATGAAGAATAAGGATAAGAAAAAGGAAGGACAAAGAAAAACAAAGACAGAAAAGTAGAAGAAGAAAAAAAAGAAAAACCTACATGCATATGCGTGTATGCTTTGGAATCTTGGTTTTCACACAGGATTCATGGAAAGCTGCATGTAAAGATCACATGTAGTTTTTTCTGCTAAGTTCATTCACCTTTGATTAAATCTGTTGGGACTGATGCTCAAAAACCACTGTAATATTCTGTAGTACAAAGATGAGTGTTGCTACAACATGTTAATTGCCTTTACTCCCTAATTTCTCCATTATTTTGAGGTACTTCAAAAAGTTCATGTGAAAATGGAATTATGCAAAGGACAAAATTATTTAGGTGTACAACATTTTTAAATCCATGCAAGAACTAGTTGAAGGCCCTTCATACATCTGCACACAATGCTACTAGAAAGAAGAAAGAAAGAAAACTCCATTTGCAATGAATAACTTTACTGACAGGTTTATGATTATTTTAAAATAAGTAGTTTTGATGAGGTCCTCTTACCCTCCAAAAAACAGTATTTCAAGCAATGGGAATTTAACACAAGGGTTGATACCCACATCTCACACTGGAGTGCCTGAGTTCAATTCTTAGCTCCAGCTCCTGACTCCAGCTTCCTGCCCATGTAGACCACAGGAGGCAGCAGTGAGGGTTCAAGTAAATAGGTTCTTGCTACCATGTGAGAGACCTGGATTGATCTGGGCTATGGCACAGCCCAGGGCATTCGGGAATCTAGATAGTGAACTGGCAAAAGGGAGTGCTGTGTGTGTGTGTGTGTGTGTGTGCCTTCCTGACTCTAAAATTAATAATATATATATATATATACTTTTTTTAGGTATTCCAATTCGAGTACACTGATTACGTAAAATAAGACATAAGAGCAACTTAAGGTAAAAAAAAGTTTAATAACTATCCAACTTCTGATAAGCCTAAATCCAATTCTTTTATTTTACTCTAAAGAACTGAATAATAGGATATGAATTACAGGTGTTTTCAACAAAAATGAACCATTTATATAAAAATGATATATTTTAAAAATATTTCAAGGTGATTAAATATTTATGAAAGAACATCAAATCAAGTGAAAGCCTAGGTGTACACCTGAAACTATTTTTAGTAAACATTGATTATATACTGTATAAGAAGCTAACAGATCATACTAGCTGTATTCATAATAATGGAAAATTTAAGATAATGAGAAAATTGATCATTGGATATTTAACAATATGGCAACATTAAATTATAATTTTTAAACATCTTAACAATATATTGTATCGGTGTAGCTGTTAGGAATTGTTAAGATATTTTAAGACAAAGCAACTAGCTCTTGTTTACCAGACTGTGAGCTCCTTGAGGGCAGGGGCTGAGCCTCATTCATCTCTGCACATTGACAGCTCAGCACATTTCACAGAATCACCTTGTGAGAGCACTTTTTCTGCTGCCACTTACTTCATTCCATCCTGCCAGATTCATCATCTGAAAATACAACCTTCATCTGATCACCCCTCTGAGTCTTCTCCAAATCGCTCTCTACCAAATTCAATTCAAATCCTTCTCTTTGGCACTTAAAACCCCACAATATGACTCCAAACTATGTTCTCAAATACCTCATACTCCTCTCTGACCAGCATCCAGCATTCTAACCAAATTACATTTCCTATGGTTCCTAGATTTGGCTTATCTTTTGCCTTGAGTCTTTTATCTGCCATTCTCTACCCAAAGAACCCTCTTCCCCAGATCCCATGTCTATGGTCAGAAGTTCAGGCAACTCTAATATACAATTCAATACCACATCTTCCATGTCCCTTCTGTATTCTCTAATACAGATATATATTTTCCATAATATTCTCTTTTTAACCCCAGAAAGGCTTATTTACAGTTCTCAGGTGGCTTGATCATACCTTTTATTACATATATTTGAGTATTTACTATTAAACTGTAAACCTGTTGAGGATAGATAGGGTCTTATATCTTCTTTAATCACCGAAAGAGTCAATATATAAACTATATGTTCTTTATATATAGCAAGAATATTTGTTGAAATGAATTAGATCATCTCTCTCTTTCTGAGCAATTCTTCTTCCCACCCCCTATATAATTCTAAGAAGAAAGAGGATTCTCTGCTTCTATCTTATATACCTCTGTTCTTACTGGCGTCTGTGCCTAGTGTCGAACTCTAAGGAATTCTGTTTAGGAAATTAGTAGCATGGCCTGAATAATACCAATCAAGCAGAAAGTCAGAGCATTGGCATGAATGTTTGCAGTACTCATTATTATTTTTTAGAGGACTTCTATAAAGAAACCATAGTAAGAAACTTAATTCAAGGTAGTACTTTGCAATGGTAGGCTAAATAAATGCAATTAGCATGTCAAAACTTTCAGAAACTTCTGAAAAGTGAAAACAGATAAAATTTGTATTTAACAATACACGGGGGCCCTGCACCCACATGGGAGACCAGGAGAAAGCACCCGGCTCCTGGCTTCGGATTGGCGCAGCGCGCCAGCCACAACGCACCAGCCATAGCAGCCACTTGGGGGGTGAACCAATGGAAAAAGGAAGACCTTTCTCTCTCTCTCTCTCTCTCTCTCTCTCTCTCTCTCTCTCTCTCACTGTTTAACTCTGCCTGTCAAAAAGATAAAAAAAAAAATTAAATAAATAAAAAAAAAGAAATACATGGGGGGCCGGCACTGTGGCATAGCAGGTTAAAGCCCTAGCCTGAAAGACCCGCATCCCCTATGGGCACTGGTTCTAGTTCCGGCTGCTCCACTTCTGATCCAGCTCTCTGCTGTTGTCTGGAAAAGCAGTAGAAGATGGCCCAAATCCTTGGGCTCCTTCACCCATGTGGGAGACGTGGAAGAAGCTCCTGGCTTTGGATTGGTGCAACTCTGGCTGTTGTGGCCATCTGGGGAGTGAACCAGCAGATGGAAGATATCTCTCTCGCTCTCTCTACCTCTCTCTCTGTAACTCTGTCTTTCAAATAAAAAAAAAAATCTTTAAAAAAAAAATACATGGACCAAGACCAAGGTGTTTACCTACTTCAGAAAATCAAATACATATCCCAAAACATATGGAAAAGAGATAGAAAAATGACTGTAAAAAGTTAAAAGGCATGAAACATGGCTTTAAAAAGGTCAATATCCACCTCAAGTGAGTTTCATAAAGCCAGGTTTAGAGACAATGAGTAGAAGACTTCTGAAAGAAATTCAGTAAGGGAAAACATTTTCCTAACTTAGAAACACCCCTGATGTCTAGAACAGGCTCATGATGTGTCAAGCTGGATTAACAAGAAGGAAAAAGATCCCTATTCATATAAAACTCATTACAATTCAAAACTCCAATGATAAGAGAAAAATTCTGAAGATTTGGATCTGAGGAGCTTGCCATTATGAAACTAGAACCTGACTTCTTGGCAGCCACACCGGATAAAGGAGGACAGCAGAGCAATGCCTTTAATTTCTAAAGGGACATGGTTTAGAAGAACTTAGCCAGCTAACTGTCAAACATGTGTGAGCCGGGGCCAGCATCTTGGCATACTGAATAAAGCCACTGCCAGTGACACCGACATCCCATATGGGCACTGGTTCATGATTCAGCTCCCTGTTAATGGCCTCGGAAATCAGCAGAGACGGCCTGTTTGGGACCCTGCCACCCACACGGAGACTCAAAAGAAGCTCCTAGTTTCTGGCTTCAGCTTGGTCAAGTCTTGGCCATTGCAGTCATTAGGTAAGTGAAACAGTGGATGGAAGATCTGTCTCTCTATCTCTCTCACTCTGAATTTCAAATAAACAAATATTTTAAAACAAAATGTGTGGACCAAAATGGACATTTTTGAACACAAAATATCTACATAGGTTTATCACCTGTATATTTCAGAGGAAAAAAAACTGAACTACTTAAGAAATAATCTCCCAGCCTATCTTAAACCCTTAAAACATCTCCGAAGACTCTAAGATGACATGTAATACAAGAAACAGGGAAGGTTCTATATTATTTGAAAGACATGAAGAAAAAAGAAAAGAAATTTAAAGAAGATCCCTGGGACCTAGAAGTGAAGCAGGGACTGGTGATGTGGGTTACATTTGCTGCTTCAAAGACCCAACCACAGAGTAGTGAATCCTGTTTATATATTGATAGTACCATAAATATTATTTTTACAGGACCTCCATTGTTAGACTCAATCTCCACACACAGTAAAGAATTAATTACGGTGGCAATAGAGAATGTTATCAATCCTGACAATATCAAAATAACAATACAAGAGAAGAAAAATCAGGAGTTAGTTTAAAAAGGAAGTAGGAGGTAGAAGTCATCTAAATTTCATCATATGAGATCTGAAATTGGTTAATTCTATAAGGCCAAGAAACAAAAAATTGGAATGCATTATTTGAGGGTGCAATAGTAAGCAGTAGAATTAAAGAAAAGAAACCATAATAGCACCTACTTCTGGAAAGCAGGACCACAGGATGAGACAGCAGGGATACTCATTTTATTTTAGACTGTTCTGTGAAAGTAGGTACAAGCTTCTTCTACTATGAACAGGTATTACTTTCAAGCTAAAACGCATAAGAAAAGGAATACAGTGCTAAAATTCTAATGTATTCGCTATAAATTTTAAGATTTTGTTTATTAAATAATTCAGACATAGAAAGAAAGTGAATAATATAAAAATACCTCATTGTACTCACAACCCAACCTGAGAAATAAAGTATTTTAAATGCAGTTGACACCTCTTATATTTTTCCTAACCAACCACATAATAGTTTAGGTTTGAAAAGAAAGGAATAAAAGCTAGATCCACCCTGGCTATTGTCCCTAAACACT
This sequence comes from Oryctolagus cuniculus, assembly GCF_964237555.1. NCBI lineage: Eukaryota > Metazoa > Chordata > Mammalia > Lagomorpha > Leporidae > Oryctolagus > Oryctolagus cuniculus. The sequence goes on from NC_091433.1 coordinate 51,799,314, forward strand.
TACCCCCTGGTCTCTCTCCCACTTGCTCCTAATTATTCCTGATTGGATATTGAGTTATACTAAATAACTGACTCTAAGACTTTAATGCAGTGTCAGTACAACATCAGTAAAACTCCCACTATGTCCCTTGTTATTCAGACTCAATCCTTACAATAAACACAGACTTTTTAGTTTGCTATGCTTAGTTCCTTTATGGTCAGAAAAGGGAATAAATGAGCACAAAAAGGCCAACTGTTAAAAGAAAAAGAAAAACAAGACATAAATTGTGCCCACAATCTGTCTCCCTGCTTCAGCAGGACCTTGTTCTTCAATTAGTTGGTATGGACTTCACTGTGAGAGTTTATGTCTAGGACCTGGTGATTCAGAGGCACTGGATCATGGAGCCTGGAGCTGTTTCCCTTTGGAGGAAATACTAGAAGTCTAAATACATCCCCTCAATTCAAGAGGTGTTAATTTATGGAACCTGTGAAATCCATGGGAGTCACCTCACATGTCACCTTCAAAAAAACCTCTTACACAGAAAAATCAAAGTGTGATCCTAATGACTGGATACTTTTTAAAAAGAAGGTACTAAGGACCCAAATCATGAAAACTTTACTAATTAGAGATAAGACTTTTAAGCAAGTAAAGGGAAATACAGCCACTTCCTTCTTTCTCAGTCCTTCAAAACAGAAAGAGCACCCCCCCCACACACACAGTGAATTTAAGACTATGACTATTTAAAACTATTCATATTGTCATATAGTGATCATATAATGATCAGTTTAAGTTCATAATTGATCATAATGATAGGATTAAGTGTCAAAGGGATCACATAAACAAGACTAGTGTCTGCTAATAATACTGATATTATTAAAAAGGAGAGAATAATCCAACATGGGAAGCAGGATACACAGCAGACTCATAGAATGGCAAATGCCCTAAACAGCACTCTGGCCTCAGAATCAGCCCTTAAGGCATTCGGATCTGGCTAAAAAGCCCATGAGAGTATTTCAGGCACGGAAAGCCAAGAAACTGTGGCGCAAAAAAAAAAAAAACCTAAATGAAAGATCTCTATGAATGAGATTCCAGCGGAAAGAACAGGCCATCAAAAAAGAAGGTACCTTTCACTGAAGGGAGGAGAGAACTTCCATTTTGACTAGGGCCTTATCTAAATAAGATTGGAGTTTTGTGAACTCAAGAGGCTTCCAAAGCCTTGGCAGCTCATGACAAGAGCCTTGAGTGATTACTGACATCCTAAATAAGAGAGTCAATTTTTAAATCAACAATGGGAGTCACTGTGCACCTACTCCCCATGTAGGATCTCTGTCCTTAATGTGTTGTACTATGCAAATTAATGGCAAAACTACTACTCAAACAGTACTCTATACTTTGTGTGTCTGTTGAAATCTTTACTTAGTATATACTAAGTTATCTTCTGTATATAAAGATAATTGAAAATGAATCTTGATGAAGAATGGGATGGGAGAGGGAGTGGGAGATGGGATGGTTGCAGGTAGGAGGGAAGTTGTGGGGGAAAAAGCCACTATAATCTAAAAGTTGTGCTTTGGAAATTTATATTTATTAAATAAAAGTTAAAAAAAGTATATGACATTATGTACTTCAACGTTAATCCCCCTGAGTCCCCACATATGCGGGCATGTCAAAAAACTCATGGAAAACAAAATTTAAAGTTAAGTTGATATTGACACTGAAACATTTTAAATCCATGCATATGAACATGGGAGAAATGGTGACTGGACTTATGCCAGAAATAGCCCTATCCTGATCCCAAAATATAAAGCAGTGCTTTTCAAACTTCAATGAGGACATGAACCACTTGGGGTTCTTGTTAAATGCCTTTTTTGACTTGGGAAGTCTGGCTGGGGCCTGCAGTTCTGCATCTCTCACAGCTCCCAGCGGGTACTGATGCTGCCATGGGAATCACACTTTGGGCAGTAGCGATGTCTCCTTCCCAATCTCTCCTTTGCAGGGTCTTCTTCTTAGGTTGCCCCAAGGCTTAATCTTCACACTTCCTTTTTCCATCTACATTCACTCCCAAGATGATCTAATCTATTTCCTTCTTTTAAAATCACTTACACAAGGCATCCTTAACCCTCCGCGTATTACAATAAATGAGGGAGTCATTTCTGCCTCTTTTAAAGTTTTCAAAGGCCTCACCCCAAACCACTTAAATAAAAAATATCTAGGATTGGGTCAAAAGTCCCTGTATTTTTAACAGCTCCCCACTGATTCTCATATAAGATCTACACTATGATGAGTCCCTGATCTGATCTCAGCAATGGCTTTTCACCTGAGCTCTGTATCTCCTCTTACGAGTTTACTAGGCATCCGCATGTTGATGTGTCCAAAACAGACCTCTTGATTTCCACCTGCCTCCACCAGAACCTGACATCAACCAGTTTTCCTTAGCTCCACCATGGGCCTAGATACTTGAGCCAAAAGTCTGAGCTTCCCATGATGGTTCTATTCTCATTCTTTCACAACCCACATCCAACTGATCAGCAAACCTGCTGGTTCTAACTTCAAAATACTCATATATCCAAATCAGTCCACTTCTTGCAATTTATACTGCTACCAGCATAAGCCAAGCCAACAGTGACTCTATACTGCCACTCTGGAGTCCATCTCCAAACAACGTTGCCTGATAGCCACCCAGTGGATTTCCCTCCCACTTCCCATACAGCAGCCTTCTACGGCCTTCTGTCATCTGGCCCTGATTTACTTTTCTGGTCCTTTCTCCAACTTATCCCACCCATTAACTTTCAGCTTTTGCTAACTGCACCTGGGCAAGCAGCAGAGGATGGCCTAAGTCCTTGGGTCCCAGCACTCATGTGAGAGACCTTGAAAAAGCTCCTGGTTGTTGGCTTTGGACTGGCCCAGCTCTAGCTGTTGAGGCCATTTGGGGAGTAAACTGGAGGGTAGAAGATCTCTCCCTCTTTATCTCTCTTCTCTCTCTCTTTGTAACATTGATTTTCAAATAAATAAATAAATCTTTAAAAAAAGTGATCTGGTGCTTTTAAACACATAAGTTGAATGAAGGCATATAAGGAATGTTTACTTTGCCAGTGACACAAACCTAGAAGGAAGTACCAGCTAGCTTATATGTTTACACATATGATTTTAAAAAATTTTCACAGATGATCAACATGGACCCAAAAGGAAATGTTTACTAAAATGAACATAAATCTATTTCACTGTTTAAAATCACTTGCACAGATACAGAAGACGTGCATCAACAACAGACTGAATGAAAATGACACAATAGTTTTTGCTGTGTGCAAGTTCAATATGAGTCATAGGTAACACAGCTGTGAAAATTAATGGGAACTTCAGATTGCATGAATGACCTGCTGGTGACAAGCAGAGATAGTGCTTTCACATACTGAATGAACAATGATATCTGGAGCATCTTGTTTAGTTCTTTCTACCCTAATTTCCAAGAGATATTGGTAAGATGATCTGTAAATATGGAAAGGTGAATAGTCTAGTGAATAGTTAGGGAAGTCTAAAGGACCTAGAAGACTTAAATATTGAAAAAAAAATAGCTATAAATTCAGTATTTACTAAGCATTTTCAATGTGCCACATACATATTTCATACATACAGTATGTGTATGAGATGAGTGTCATTGTTATTCCCCTTTAATAGGTGCAGAGACCAAGGGACACAGTGGTTGTGTGACCTATTCAAGATTACAGACTTGGTAAGGACACGGTTTGATTCTAGAGCTCACACTCACAATCAGGAAGTAGCCTTTAAAAACTTGTAGGGTAGACATATGGAACTATATTATTTATTTTCTTTATAGCTCTGAGGCTAAAACTAAAACAGAAAGAAGTTACAATATGCAAGCTCACTTTCAATGTAAGAAAGAATTTTCTGTAAAAATAAGCTCCCTGTCAATATCAAGTATTCAAGAGCCAGTGCTGTGGCGTAGGTTAAGCCTCTGCCTGCACTGCTGGTATCTGATATGGGCACTGGTTCAAGTCCCGACTGCTCCACATCTAATCCAGCTTCCTGCTAATGTGCCTGAGAAAGCAGCATAAGACGGCTCAAGTATTTGAGCCCCAGCACCCATGTGGGAAACTGGGATAAAGGTCCTGGCTCCTGGCTTCAGCCTGGCCCAGCCCCAGCCATTGTGGCCATTTGGGGAGTGAACCAGCTGATGGAAGATCTCTCTCCTGTCTCCTCTCTCTTTCTCTCTCTCTCCCTCCCACCCTCCTTCTCTCTATATATGTCTGCCTGTCAAATACATGAACAAATCTTTTTTAAAAATACCAATTATTTGAGTAGAGACTGGCTAACCATCTGCCAGTGTGCTGCCCAGAAAATGGCAGATTTGGGTGGGAGCTCAGAGGTCCCTTCCTTCCCTCTGCATGATTCTACAACAATACATACTTCCTTTTCTACCTAAAGGCCTACCTCAGACCCACAGCAAAGAATACTCGGTGGTAATTTTTATAACTCTTCAAAACACTACTGGTTAGTTACATTTGAACAGATGAGAAATAATCTTTTCAGTACAGCACTTGAATGTAATTCAATTATTATAAAACACATAAGGCAAGTTATGCCATCCTATCTCAACACAGCTGCCTGGTAGACATAAATGGACACAATTACAGCTTTACTCATCTCTGTCTTCCAATTTTAGGTTCTCTCAGAAAACACAGATCTTTTCCTAAAGATTTCTTCAGTTTGTACCCTAGAGGATCTTTACTTTATAAATACCCACTTACACCAAAGGAGATCATTTTCATTCTCTAATTAATCAAGAAGACATAAACTTAGCAAAGGCCAATACTTGTAACAGCAGAAACAAAGAGATATTACAAAAAACACTGAAAGATATCTACATTGATTTTAATGAAAACACAATAGATTTGTAAATGCAATGGATGAGAATACATTAAACAAGAAAGAACATTATCTATTCTATATATCCAAATCACTAAAAGGATTAGTCTAATAAAAGCAATTTTACATATTAAACAACTATATACATTTTAACTATGTGTTAGCTGTATGACCTATCATTTTTACTCTTACTAAAAATTTTTATTTACCTTTTTTATTTTTTATTATTTGAAAGACAGTTACAGAGAGAGGTAGAGACAGAAAGAGAGGTCTGTCTGTTGGTTCACTCCCCAGATGGCTGCAACAGCTGGAGTTGAGCCCATCCAAAGCCAGGAGTCTCCCCTGAGGCTCCTATGTGGGTGCAGAGGCCCAAGGACTTGGGCCATCTTCCACTACTCTCCCAGTCCCATAAGCAGGGAGCTGGATAGGAAGTAGAATAGCCAAGACTCAAACTGGGGCCCATATGGGATGCTGGGGCTGTAGGCTGGGGCTTTACCCACTATACCACAGCACCAGCCCCTATTCATCTATTTATTTGAAAGGCAGTAACAGAGAGAGAGCTCCTATTTGCTGGTTCACCCCACAAATGCCTGCAGCAGTCCCTGGCTGGGGGCAGGGCAGGAGTAAGCTAGGGTAACTCAATCCATGGTGGCAGGGATCCAATTACTTGAGTCACTATGCCTTCCAGGGTGCACATTAGCAGGAAGCTAAAATTGGGAGCAGAGCCAGGACCTGCACCCAAGCACTCTGATGTGGTCATCCCAAGCACTGTCTTCACAAACCAAACACCAGTATCCATTTTTAAAATAAATATTTATCCATGTTTTAAATATCTCTCTGCTTTTCAAATTGTTCCGATATATATAAAAACAGGCATATATACACATATATATATATATATATACAGGTTTCCATAGAGTTTAGGAGTTAAAAGAGGAAAGATCTATATATAGTTTATAGCTCTATTTCCCTGTATATTTCAGTGAAAAGTGTGCATAATGTGAATATATAAATATATATGTATACATATATATCACCCATAAAGCTTATACATAAAGTTGCTAAGGCCTTCGTTCTCTCAGAAGGATTGAAAATATGTATTTAGAAATATGGACTTGGCCTACTTTGAAGCACAGAATCAAAAGGTCTTGAGGCTGAAAGAGATCTTAGGAATTGAATTATTTAACCCAGGTTCCTCACATCAGGACAGGGAAATAAACTGAATGCCAATTACACAATTGATTAACAACAAAGCCAAGACTGAGGACCAGACCTGAGTGAGACATCTCCAGAACACAGGTACTTTCGTTTTGACCAAATATTGCAGTATTGCAACATAATACATAAAACATAATAACCACAATACAACAGTCCTCAAATTCCACAGGAAATCAGCTGACTGATAAAACTATTCATCTGCAAGTGCATGCTAACTTCTATGAAGAGCAGGGCACATTCCACAAAGCGAAGCTTTAAGTCCAGAGGGTAGGTCCAAACATCACAGCAGTTTATTCTCAGGTACTGAACCAGTTTGGTGGCATTTCCCAGTTACTTAGGACCAGCAAACCCCTTTTTCCTTCCTACTTTACCTCCTTTTGAGCTGGAATGTCAACAACTATTTTCCTGTAACTGCCACCAGTGTACCTGTGAGGCAAGTAATTTGTTTCTTCTTAGTTTTACAGATCCACAGATGGAAAAGACTTTTTGCCCCCACATAGATTATATGCAGTCTGGACAATACCTAACTTAGATGATTTAGATAATGAGATATAGGACTTTTGAGCTGGTGAGATTTAGAAGTCATTTGGACTTTGGGTTCATTCTGTAATGAGTCGTTTTGGAGACCCTTGGGGACCTCTGATGAGTGAGTACATTTTTGCATGTGGAACAGGTATACATCTTTGGGGACCACAGAGTGAACAATGGTTGGTGGAATAACAGTCCACTAGAATTTCCATGGCAACAGAGACTTCCAAATGTAGTGAAATTAAGATCTTGGGGCAAGCATTGTGGCACAGCAGGTTAAGCCACAAGTTGGGATGCTGGCATTCCATATTGAGTCAAGTCTGGCTGCTCTGCTCCCCATCCATTTCCCTGCTAAGGTGCCTGTGAAAGCAGCACAAGGTGGCCCGAGCCAGCCACCTGGGAGACTGGGATACAGTTCCTAGCTCCTTAGGCTTTTGCAGCCACTTAGGAATTGAACCAGCAGATGGAAGAGACCTGTGCAGGACTTCTGACCCACAAATTTGTGTTTTAAGTCACTAACTTTGCAGTAATTTGTTTCAGCTACAAGAGAAAATGAATACATTATGTGAACCAATACTAATATCCAACATTCTCATCCCTTGGCCACATGAAACAGAGCCTTATATTACCCCATCTCTTTGAGGAACTTCCCCCCTCCCCAGATTATACAGGATAACTTGAGTAGAATGGCACACAGCTTGACAACAGAAGACAAAGGTCCTAAAAGCCCTATTCAAAGACAACACTGCACCAACTCTGAGCAAGTTAAATTTCAATGTTTACTTTAGCTCAGTCTTTGAACTATATTTGCTTCCAAGTGAAACAAAACTTACTTTGAATAAATTTTACAGTGTTCTACTTGAAACAGCTGGCTGGACTTTCCCACAAGCATCTTGTCAGAATTACGCATTTTCTTTCCTAAGACATGACATATTCCACCCACTAAGTCATACCAGAAGCCTTGGTAATCAGGGTAGATGATGGTGTGAACACAAATCCCCTAGAATTTCATTCTGCAGTAAGCTTCTTAGAGGAAGGTGTGAAGATAGCAAACATCTTAAATGCAATGCCAAAGAAACCTGTGTGAACCTGGGCCACATCTGTTGCATAGAGAGGCAAGCAGAAACAAAAGGAAAGACTTGTAAATCTAAGAGGAAAGCCAGACCATCTGCATAATGGCGAGGGGGAAAGATGCATAATGCAACCCAAGCTTTAACTGATTCTTTCTTTTCCAATTTCCAACATACTGTGTCTCAATTTGGAAAGGGATTACCCATGAAAAATAAAGTATGATGGAAAAGAAAAAAAAAAAAAAGAGTTAAACTGAAAACCTGGAGAGAAAAAAATGTGCCCCAACCAGAGAGAGTCTGGGGGTTTGTGTTCCAAGTCTCGCTTGTATAAATACTGATCCTGCACCTCATTGAATTGTTGACATTACATAATTAGCCAGTTACAACAATAACTCTACAGCTTAACACACTGCTGCCAGAGGAGGAATTTTAACTACTCTAGTGAATTGCCCATCACCAGCTACATCTGTGCCGGTCTTCAAAGAAAAAGTGGGCAAAGAAAGGAGAACATTTAGTATGCAGACTAACACAAAGTGAAACAAGAGGAATCTGGCCCAAGTAAGACTGAGGTTCTTGGTGCTTCTCTCCCCCTCCACCTCCGTTTTTGTATTTTTATTTAGCTGGTTCAGCTTTTGGTAGTTGCTTACTTAAGGAAATAAGATTTAGTAAAAGTACCTCATATATACTGTGAACTAGTAAAACTATATTAATTTATATCAGATTAATGTGTCCATGAAGGGAACTTTCAGACATTTTTATGCTTCAACTTTAAAAACTCAACACAAACTAAAAACTTACACCCAACAGTTTCAGATGCTTTTATTCTTCAACGTTTCAAATTCTAATATAAACAAACCAAAAATTACTTTACAAACATCCTCAGCACCTCCGGAAGCTATGAGTCTTGCCAGCACTAGCCTGAGAAAGGGACCTACCAGGGACCCTTTCTCTTCTCTTTATTTACACACATGCTCTAGGGACCAGAGGGTGCTATATTCTTTTCTTGGGAAAATAAATTAACTCTGAAACATAGCCCGGCCCAGGCCCTCAGGAAGATCGCATGGAGAATTCGGAATATCCTCAGACATCCTACACAGAATGCTCACACTATCAGGATGCCAACCATGAGCATTTCTTCCCAATTGTTTGAGACCTCAGTCCCATGAACTAGGTCAGGAAAGGAAGCTTAGAAATCACCTATTCCACTCTTGTTGTTTTTGGAAAGAAACAGAATTGCAGTATCTTTTCTCCCTATTCAAAGAAACCAGGAAACCCTGCTATGCTTAGCATTCCCGGGCCAGTTCCTTCTGCCATTGTTCCCCAGGGTAAAGGCAAAAACAGAGGGCTTGGCTCCTGTTCCTTTCAGGGAGCTATGCTTTCTATGGGATTTATCCCATGTCTTTCTTCTCTTATTTGATATCTCACCTGCTCGTCATCCTTCCCTATCTTACATCTCATATCCAAAATTCTTTTAGCAAATACTCATTTTGGAAAAACCTTGTAAGTCCTCACTCCTGAAGACCATAAAATCTTCTAGAACCCAAAGAAATGAAAATAGTGATGAAAAGCTGCAGCACCCTGATGATGTCTGAGTGTGAAAAACTGTCACCACCACTCTTGCACCTACAACATATGGACAACAATCTATAGCATTCCTATAAATGTAACTCCTTCCCTTGCTCGTTTTAAAATCCACTCTCTTTCTTATTCTGTGGAACTCTGTTACTGTTGTCTTCTAAGATCATGAGGCAAGAGAAGAACGATGCACAGTCTGACAAAAGTGGTCTGATACTTATGTCTCCACCACTGTCTAAATCCCCTTATTGTGTTTTTCTTTCCACAGTACCTACAGTCTATTGCATATCCATCTATCTATGTATCCATCTAAACACATGCAAAATCTTCAAAAAGTTCATGGAAATGTACATTTTGAAACAATTATGGATGAATGTCAAATTTTTTGGCATCAAAAAAAATCTTTTAATTCCATTTTCCATGAACTTTTTGAAGTATCCTCATGTATATGATATTCTATTAGATACTTAAAAGAACAGGCATTTTTGGTTCGTTGTTGTCTGTCTCTACCACTGAAATAAAAAGAGGTTCATATTTGTATTTACTACTATATCCTCAGTGTCTACAACTGTGCCTGCCATATAGAGGCACTCCAATAATTTTTGTTGAAGGAATAAATGGAGTTTTAACAGCTTATTTGGGAGAACAGAATAGAATATTTGAAATAGAGCTGATTTCAGATAATGCAAAAATGCTATTGCCATGCTTATACTACCTAACCTTGAGTCAATGCAACTCATTTAATGATTTTGCTTTCAAATTTGTATTGATTTAGTTTCTTTTTTTATTTGAAAGGCAGAGAGGCAAAGACAGAGAAAGAAAGAGAGATCTTCCATCTACAGGTTCACTCCCCTCAAAAGCCTGCTATTGCTAAGACTGGACCAGGACAAAGCTGGGAGCCTGGAACTCCAACTATCTGACTCAGGTACTTGAGCAATCATTTGCTGCCTCCCAGGGTACACATTAGCAGGAAGCTGGACTGGAAGCAGAGAAACTGGGGCACAAACGAGGTATTCTAATACAGGATGTTGATGTCCCAAGCTATGACTTAGCTGATATGCCAAATGCCCACCCCAACTAAATAATTTTAAAGTTATTTGTCTCTGGCCGGCGCCGCGGCTCAATAGGCTAATCCTCTGCCTTGCGGCGCTGGCACACCGGGTTCTAGTCCTGGTCGGGGTGCCGGATTCTGTTCTGGTTGCCCCTCTTCCAGGCCAGCTCTCTGCTGTGGCCCGGGAGTGCAGTGGAGGATGGCCCAACTGCTTGGGCCCTGCACCCCATGGGAGACCAGGAGAAGCACCTGGCTCCTGCCATCGGATCAGCGTGGTGCGCCGGCCGCAGCGCGCCGGCCACGGCGGCCATTGTAGGATGAACCAACGGCAAGGGAAGACCTTTCTCTCTGTCTCTCTCTCTCTCATTGTCCAAGCTGCCTGTCAAAAAATAAATAAATAAAAATAAAATAAATAAATAAATAAAGTTATTTGTCTCTGATGGGGCTGGCAGTGCAGTGTAGCAGGTAAAGCCATCGCCTGCAGTGCTGGCATCCCATATGGACACCATTTGAGTCCCAGTTGCTCCATGTCCTATCCAGCTCTCTGCTACGGCCTAGGAAAACAGTAGAAGATGGCCCAAGTCCTTGGGCCCCTGCACCCATGTGGGAGACCTGGAGGAGGCTCTTGGCTCCTGGCTTCAGATTGGCCCAGCTCCAGCTGTTGCGACCAATTAGGAAGTGAACCAGCGGGTGGAAGACCTATCTCTCTCTCTCTCTCTCTCTGCCTCTCCTCAATCTGTGCAACTCTAACTTTAAAATAAATAACTAAAATCTTTTTAAAATAAAGTTATTTGTCTCTGAATGAAAAGATAATACATTAGTGCAAGTGATTTACTAGAAATAACTTTTTTTCTATTCAAGCTGTGTGAAATATAATCACTAATAAAAGAAAATGACAAAAAGTTACTTTGTGAGTAACTTACTTTATATGAGGAGACTGAATGGTCCAAACTATGTATTTCAACAAATATAAAATTAATTAAAGATGCCAAACTCCTTTTTCTTTTCTAAGTTTTAAAAATTTCTTATTGTTACCTGGAAAATTCAAAACTCCTTAAAAATATTATGATGGGGGCCAGCACTGTGGCGCAACGGGTTAACGCCCTGGCCTCAAGCACCGGCATCCTATACGGGCTCTGGTTCGAGTCCTGGTTGCTCTACTTCCCATCCAGCTCTCTGCTATGGCCTGGGAAAGCAGTAGAAGACGGCCCAAGTCCTTGGGCCTCTGCACCTGTGTGGGAGACCTGGAAGAAGCTCCTGCCTCCTGGCTTTGGATCGGCGCAGCTCTGGCCGTTGCAGCCAACTGGGGAGTGAACCATCAGATGGAAGACGTCTCTCTCTCTCCGCCTCTCCTCTCTGTGTAACTCTGACTTTCAAATAAATAAAAATAAATCTTTAAAAAAATATTATGATGGAGGCTTTGAGGGTATGGAAACTATGGTAACAAAAAAAACCAACCTCCAGAGTTTAAAGTAAAAGAGACATTTTATTAGCCTCTATGACAGACTAATTGCAAGATTTTAGATCTAGACTTGCTCTGACATGTCTTACAAATGGTTCACAAGAACTGTCTTTCCTGAACATAAATGGTTAAGTTTCCCCATTTGTGATCCATCTCTCCTTTCTTGCCTCTTTTCATGGTCAGCTCTACTGCAAAAGGACTTGTAGAAGGCAAAATGTTCAGGTGTACAGAGTAAGAAGACAGACTGTCCAGATACCAGCCTATTTACTCTGTTTTGTTAAAGAGCTCACATTGAAATAGGTAGGTTTAGTATGTCAAGAATTGCTTCTTTCTAACATAAAAAGGGTGGGGGCAGTCTTCAGTAGTTTTGTCCAAGACATTTTAAAAACTCCTGAAAAAAAAAAGTCAACAAGTACGACATGAGTTAACACGTGATTGCTTGTTGGAAGGCTTTGCTAAAATAATAGGAATGTAGCGAAGGGGCTTTTTATTTCCAAAAATTCATGAACTCTATGGGAGTACAAAGATAAAACTGACAGACTGCTCCATTAGCAGGCTAAGAGGAAGGTCTGTTTGTTTTTTAAAGTAGTAATAGCTTAAGTCACTCTTTTTGCTTTAGTCTGTTATCTGGGATATAGCAGAATGGAGGCTGGAGAGTTAGAGCAAACAATCCTTGGCGACTAATGGGAATTCACTCTCACGAATGTGTGGCGTGGACAGAAGCACCAGACCTCAGAGCACACCCATCAGCAGGCTCACTGCGAACCCACAACCCCTCCTTCGGAAACCCATTCCATATGGCGGAGAGCTCTTGCAGGATGTCAAGAGCAAATTATCTACTGACTGCTTCATGGCAACACTCTTAACTCAAGTCTGAATTGTAAGGTGTTTCCAGCTCTATCGGAGCAATACCAGAGCACATCACACATGCACATATCAAAACAGATTTTCCCTTCCACATTTAAAGATTCTAGAGAACCAGATGGCAAGACCACAGAGCAGCATGTAACCAACATGGGCTGTGAAGTCGGTCAGACCTGGGCTTGAATCCAGGTTGCTTTGCTTCCCTGTAAGTTACTTCACTTCCCCGAGCTTCACATGAGCAGAGTTATTCTTTCCCCTTCTGAGGCATTCAGCTTTCATGGTGTAATAACATTCTGCAGAGAACTAAACCCTCATGACCTTTAAATTCAGTCCACAATAACCACTAATTAACTATGAGCCACTGGAAAGGAGATGTCTATCATTGGCTGAGGGAGACTGGTGGTGAGAAGATTCCTAACTTCCTAATTACCTGAGGTAAAAGAGGGTTTTTTTTTTTTTTTTTCCAAGACAGAGCTTGTGCCCTAGGGTAAATGATCTAAATTACATCTTGAAAAGCCTCACCTAAAACTAGACTGGACAAAGCAACAGAAAACAAACAGCAGTGAACAAGATTATACTTGTGAGAGATGGTTATCTGTGAGATAAAATGCTTTATTTCTTCCACTTAAGTCTCCAAGTTGTGATGGTACAGGACCACCAGGACACACACCCCCTTATTCCAAATGTCTTGCACATGTGATTAGGAGTTATCTGCTTCCTAGGATGAATTTTCACTTCAAAAGGACAAATTTAACTAGGAAATTCAAGATTTCCTGCCTTTATTAAGATAGTTATCTAAAACAGTTGTTCTTTCATTTTTCTCATTCATCTCACAAATATTTATTAACATATGCTAAGCACCATGCTAACCACTGAGGATAAAATGATGCACAAGGCAGATTCCACCCCAAAATGCAGGGACAGCTGCCAGGAGAGAGGCTGCAGAGGGAGGAAGCAGTAGACTTGCACTCGAAATCCTCTCCAGCAGTTGAACTATTCTAGATGCAGTCGTGAGAAAGGAAAGAATTTTAAAATTTAAAAGTGAGTTGCAATCTCAGCTGATCTGCTTAGCTGCACAGGAGGAAAAAATACTCTTAAGGAGCATTATTCTTTTAGGAAATATTTTAATTAAAAAAAAAAAAAGATTGATTTATTTATTTGAAAGGCAGAGAAAGAGAGAGAGAATCTTCCAACTGCTGGTTCACTCCCCAAGTGGCCACAACGGCTGGAGCTGGGCTGATCCGGAACCAGGAGCCAGGAGCTTCTTCCAGGTCTCCTATGCAGATGCAGGGGCCCAAGCACTTGAACCATCTTCTACTGCTTTCCCAGGCCATTAGCAAAGAACTGGATCAGAAGTGGAGCAGCCAGGTCTCGAACTGCCACCCATATGGGATTCCAGCACTGCAGACAGCCGCTTTACCCGCTACATCACAGTGCTGGCCCCTATTTTAACTTTTAATAGGCGACTGCCAACTGCTAACGCTACCCTCAAAGCCAGCATGGACAGAAAAGAGAAACAAAGCAAGGGGAAAATGAAGAGGAGAAAACGTGTCTAGGTTGAAGGGGGTGAGTGGAGGGAGATGAACTTAATACTACAGCACAGGTGTGGGCCAGGGGGTAGGAACTTCAAAGTGTTATGTTGAATTTATCTTCCATTTTACAAATTTTAATTAATTAATTTTTTTAATTTGAGGGGGGGGGGAGGGATAGGGTGAAGAAGTGGGAAGAGAGAGAGAGAGAGAGAGATACTCCCTCCCATCCAGTGGTTCACTCCCTAAATACTTGCAATGGCTGGGCTGTGGCTGAAGCCAGGAGCCTGGAACTCAATCCATGTCTCCCACTTGTGGCAGGAATCCAATCACTTGAGCTGTCATCACTGCCTCCAGCGCCACACCAGCAGGGAGCTGGAGTGAGGAGCTGAAGCTAGGCAATGAACCCACGCAATCCAATATTGCACGTGGGCATCACAACCAAAATCTCAACTGCTAGGTCAAATTCCTGCCCCTAAGCTTATCTTTTAATTCAAATTTTTATGTTAATGTTTTAAAGCACTCATTTATTTCAGCAGGTTAACTTCATATGTAAATAAGGTACTAGTAAAAAGTAGTAAATGTACTTTGGCACAGAGTAGGATATTTTTACTGGGTTGAATAGTGCTCCACCCCTCACCCCGACACCCTCCAGAGTCATATAAACCTTGAACCTCAGAAAACAAACTTACTTGGAAACAAGGTCTTTGCAGAGGCAATTAGTTAAGACGAGGTCATACTGGATTCAGGTGGACCCTAAATCCAATTATGTGCTTATAAGAAAGCCATGTGAAGACACAGACAGAGCAAAGAAGGCTATGTGACAAAAGGCAGACCCCGGAATGATGTAGGTATGAGCCAAGGAATACCAGGAAAGGAAAAAGAAGGATTCTTCCTAACAGCCTTCAGAGAGAATGCAGGCTTGCCACCAACTTAATCTCTAGTACTGTAAGAGAACAAATTGCTGTTGTTTTAAGCTACTTTGTTATGGAAGCCCTAGGAAACTAATACCGTCTCTTTGAAGGAAAGGCATGCTCTGAGAAAAACGGCTTTCCTGTCCCCATTCATGCCTACAGTGAAATAATAATAATATACAAAAGATGTACAGTACTAGTGCAAATTCCCACTTAATATTAGCAACAAATCTTTATATTTCCTTTATCACTCTCACTATACCATGGTGTCCACACATTCAGGTAATTCTGTTTAACTTTTCACTGCTTCGAGGTCTAAGCAAAATCTAACTACAAAAATGAAAAGCCCTGTATACAGCTTGTTAGTCTAAAAGTGTGACCACTGGAAATCAATATATTGTTCTTCTCTAATCATTTCTGAAAACACTCTCCTATTTACAGTACAAAAAGTAATGAAGATGGGAAGAAAGTTCATAGGTAAAATCATTGACATGCTCAGAAGTTTAAAGCTTTCCTGGCGTATTTAACAATTTCAACATGCCTGCCGCAGTCCAATAAATTTTAAATGAAAAGCTTTGTGCAGAAATGGTCAAAATTGCCAAAATTATTCGTTCCATACTCCTGATATCAATTTTGTGTGTGTGCTTCAAACTTTCAGCAGGGAGTGTTAAACACATGCTCTTTTCTTCTCCAATATTTTGGTGGCTGCATCACAAAGGAAATAGTTTATCAATGCAGCACTTGTAACTGACTCTTTCAATGGCATTATGCAGTCACCCTGACACTGAAAATACAAATTTCTGGGGATATAATTAAACTGTATTATTCCAGTGTATCAAACAGCTTTGGCTTAGTTATTCTGAAGAGACTCTTACCAGATCAAGTGGAAGTTTTTCCAGCTAAGGTGAAGTACATTGTGGTTTCCCTAATTCTATTTCCACTGATGCAACATTCAAGTGCATCCCCCCAAAAAACAAGTATTTATCTGAATATGCAAACACAATACCCTTCCCCTCACCGATTTAAATCAATTCAGAAAAGGCTACTCAACTATGTCGTAAAGCAGTAAAGCTATCAGCACCTCATGCTGATGTTCTGCTATTATTTTCGCTCTATTAAAAACACTTTAAAGATCTGGTATTCTGCTTTGACTAGTGCCACATGGGCCAGCAGGGGAGGGGCGGGGGTAGACATCCTGGTGAGTTTGCATGAGTTTTCTTGCTCCTCACCACCATTCTGGGGGTGAAAGAACAGAGATTAGTGTTAGGGCAGGAAAGCGCTGTGTGTGAAAGCAAGAATACTGTCGCTTTCCTCCTCCCAGGACTCCTCTAGAGAACTTTGAAGTCACAGATTTTCTGATTCCAGGGTCATCAGTGCTACAGCACAGTTGTAAAACAGACTCGGGGCAGTTCAGGAACCCCGTTAAGATATCCACATCCCATGCTGTAGTACCTGGTTTCCAGACCCACCTCAGACTCCCACTTCCAGCTTCCTATGAATTCAGACTCAGGGACACAGCAGGTGATTGATGGCTCAAGTAGTTGGGTCCCTGCCACCCACATGGGAGACCTAAATTGAGTTCCCAGTTTCTGGCTTCAGCCTGGCTCATCCCTGACTTTGGATACTGAGGGAGTGAACCAGTGTATGGGAGCTTTTTCTGTCTCCCTGTCTCTACCTCTGCCTATTGAATAATAGTAAACAATAAAATAAAATCAGTATTACTTTAGAATGCTAAAGAAGGTGTGCTGCATAGGAAAGAGTGAGCTTTGCAACAAGCCGGCCTGGGTGCCCACCTCTGCTCCACTGCTGCTTAGCTGTATGCACTCTTGGGCAAAGAGCTCACCCACGCTGAGCGTTGGGAGGCAGAAGGGAGACTGAGAATGGAAAGCATCCGACACTGCTGGGGTCTGCTGCACTCAACAAATGTTAGTTCCTTTTCCTTTTCTCCCTCTTCCCACAGCTAAATTCAACTTTAAATTTTTACTGAGTGGAAATGTTGCAGCTATGTCAGCTTCCAACAGACAAAGCACAAAGACTCCACATGCAGAGAGTTACTTGGGAGATATTTTTTCTTTTAAACATAAACATAAATAAGGAATAGCCAGCAGCTATTCCAGGGCTGGTAGGTTCTACTTTGGTATACACAGATATTATGTCTGCCAGTTAAAACTGTCATTCCAAAATTGCTGCCTCTGTGACAAACAGACTTTAGGGGTATTACGGCTTAATGCATCGTTGAGTAATTATTACACTGCAGGCCCAGGAAGAGCACAAATCACTCCTGTACTAGGAGAAGGGATCTCCCCAGCCAGCCCTGCTAGCTACCTGAAGAAGGTTCCCTCATCCTAGAAACTGGAGCTGAGCATGAGCTCTCTGTTGAGAAAAGTTAATTCTCTCAGTGACAGGGAAGAACATAATCTATGAGCTCTGGGAATAAAATAGCTGCTCTTAGACACAAATCTGAACAAAAGGAATTTCTTTTGGGTTTAGATTCCACTGTTACTGCTACTGGTATTTTTTTCCCCCTGTTGCTTTCCATGGAAAAACAAAGTCTTTTTTCAGTTGTGGGAAGGCACCTTATAGGATGGGATTTTGTTCATACTTGGGCCAGACTTGTAACCAGCATGAGAGCTGCTGGAAAACTGTAAGAAGGAAACCTCCAACGGGGCAGATATATGGCACAATGGTTAAGGCACTGTTCAACCAAAGGACACCCCATCCCATTCGGGAGTGCCTGGGTTCCAGTTCTGGCTTCGTTCCTGATTCTAGCTTCCCGCTAATGTGCACCCTGTGAGACTCAAGTATTTAGGTCCATGCCACTCACACGGAAGACGCAGATTGAATTCTGGCCTCCTCGCTTCAGCCTGGCCCAGCTCTGGCCATTGTGGGCATTTGAGGAGGGAACCAGTGGATGAAAAAATCTCTCACAGGCATACATTTACAAAAAAAAAAAAAAAAAGAGAGAGAGAGAGAGAGCCTCCAAAAATTTTTTTTTTAATTTTTTTTTTTTTGACAGGCAGAGTGGACAGTGAGAGAGAGAGACAGAGAGAAAGGTCTTCCTTTTGCCATTGGTTCACCCCGCAATGGCCGCTGCAGCCGGCGCACTGTGCTGATCTGAAGCCAGGAGCCAGGTGCTTCTCCTGGTCTCCCATGGGGTGCAGGGCCCAAGGACTTGGGCAATCCTCCACTGCACTCCCGGGCCACAGCAGAGAGCAGGACTGGAAGGGGAGCAACCAGGACAGAATCCGGTGCTCCTACCAGGACTAGATCCCGGGGTGCCAGCGCCGCAGGTGGAGGATTAGCCTATTGAGCCGCGGCACCGGCCCAAATTTTATCTTTTAAAATTTTTGCTTATTTATTTATTTATGAGGCAGAGAGAAGGAGAGAGATAGAGACAGACAGATCTCCCATCTATTGGTTCACTCCCCAAATGCTTCTAACAGCTGAGACTGCGTAAGACCAAAGTCAGGAACCGGGAATTCAATCCGAGTTTCCCACATGGGTGGCACAGAACTAGCCCCTGGAGCCATGGCCTCTTCCTTCCAAGGGTATGAATTAGTAGGAAGCTGGAATCAGGCACAGAGCTAGAACTCAAACCTAGGACACCTGATAAGGATGTAGGTGTCCAAAAGGCTGTCTTAACGTCTTAACTGCCAGGCCAAATGCTCACCACACCCCAAATATTTTTTTGAGACATACAAACAACACACATATTTAGGGAGTATGAAGTCAAGAGAGTTGTCTATCTAAAACCTTTTTTTATTTATTTATTTGAAAGTCACAGTTACACAGAGAGAGGGAGGGAGAGAGAGTCAGAAAGAGAAAGAGATTTACAACCCACGGGTTCCCATCCCAGATGGCCATAACAACCAGGGCTAGGCCAGGCTGAAGCCAGGAGACAGGAGCTTCTTCCGGGGTCTTTCACATGTGTGGCAGGGGCCCAAATATTTGGGCCACCTTCCACTTTTTTTTTAAAGATTTTATTTTTATCTGAGAGGTAGAGTTACAGACAGTGAGAGGGAGAGACAGAGAGAAAGGTCTTCCTTCCTTTGGTTCACTCCCCAAACCATCTTCCATTCTTTTTCCCAGGCCATTAGCAGGGAGCTGGAAGTGGAGCAGCTGGGACATGAACCCACTATGCCACAATGCGGGCCCCTGAAATCCTTTATGGATAGTACTAAAATTTTATGAGTGTGTGTTTTTTAATTTTATTTTTTAACTGTCAAAGCATACACAGAAACATTCACAAAAATAAGATATGCAGTTGAAAGATTTATCACCAAGAGAAACACTCATGTAAGCCACCACCAGGACAAGAAATAGAGCTTGATGCTATCTTCATCACCCTACTAACAACGACCCCTCCCTTTTCCAAAAGGCAACCACCATCGTGATATTTTACCTGAGGAGGCATCCTTAGACACTATGATTCTGTTTTGTCTTTTAAAGGTGTTACTTAATTTAAATAAGTCACACAGTATGTATTCTTTTGTCTTTATTTTCTTTTGCTCCACATTATTTTTGGAAATTTATCCATTTGGTTATAGTAGTTATCAGTTTATTGCTTTCTATCAGTTTATTGCAATTATTATATTTATAGCAATATTATATTATTGCAATAGCTTATTGCTATTCCATTGAACAAAAACATGAATTTACCCATCTGATATTAGTGAGTATGTTAAGTTCTTTCCAGGTTTTAGTTATTATTAATGGTGTCATTATAAATGTTCTTGAAGGTGCCTTTTGTTTGCATTTTTGTTGAGTGTATTCTAAGGAATGAGACAGCTAGATCATAGGGTATCCACATCCGAAACATTTACAGATTATCCAAATTTCTCAAAGTAGTTGGAGTAATTCATGTTTCCTACCAGCTGTAAATAAAAGCACCCCTTGCTTCACATCCTTGCCACACGTGGTAGGTATGGTGATGTCTTTCATCCTCATTTCCCTGTAATAATGATATTGAGCACCTTTCAAAAGCCTAATTGTCCTGTGTTTTAACTCTGTGTATTTTAAACCCAATGAGACATTATTGTTGTTTGCACAATCAAAAGTTGTTTAGATTCCTCTGCTCAAGTTTAGTTGTATTTCTGACTTTCTGCCTGGGATTATTTTTCTACTACTTATCTAACATTCTTCAGTATTTTCTTTGGCAGCTGCCTGCAGGTAAGAAAACTTGAAACTTTTATCAAGAAAAGTCTTTATTTCACCCTGATATTTGAATATTTTGAAAGCTTATGACTCTAGGTTGACACCTATTTTCTTTCCAGACATTAAAGATACTACTCTGGTTTTATAGCTTTTACTGTTTTTGTTTAAAAGTCTGCTGTTGATATAATAATAGCCCCCAGGAAAGAACTTTATCATTTTCTCTTCTGGTTGCCTTTAAAATTTTCTGTTTTTGCTTTTATTTACTTTCCAGGATATGTTTAAGTATGACTACCCAAAACAAGGGGTTCATGGGCTTTCTTGTGTTTACAGGTAGAGGTTACTTATCAAGGTTACAAGTGCTCAGCAATTTTCTATTGAAATACTGCCTTACTCCTCCATTGCTCTCATCTTCTACCACAATTTCAGCTATAAGTCTTTCAAGATCTCTCGTCGTACTCATTATGCCTGTTAGCCCCTCTTCTGTTTTCCATCCTGTTCCTCTCTGAATTTTATAATACATATTTTCTTTCATTAATTTTTCTCTGTATTAATTCTCTCTTTAGTTGTGTCTAGTATGTTGTTAAACCTATCCAATGAATTGTTCTACAAATTTGCAGTTTTAGAATTTCTATTTAGTTCTCTTTAATACTCTCTA
Organism: Oryctolagus cuniculus; assembly: GCF_964237555.1. Classification (NCBI taxonomy): domain Eukaryota; kingdom Metazoa; phylum Chordata; class Mammalia; order Lagomorpha; family Leporidae; genus Oryctolagus; species Oryctolagus cuniculus. Next base: position 51,820,194 of record NC_091433.1, read on the forward strand.
ATTCTCTTGATTTCTTGTCTTTCCCCAAAATTAGCAGACACAATAATTTAAAAATCTATTTCTATAACATCAAGCTATAGTGCTTCTGATGTATTTTCTATAATGTTATTGTTTCCAGGATTTCTGCTAATGTTTTCTTTCCTATTCAAATCTTATTTTTTATTTTTCATTATCTATCAGACATTATTGAGGGGATTTAAACTTGTTCCTGCCAGTTACCTGTGGGACTAGCACGCTAATGTAACTTCAGGGAACAAGAAGACCAAAAGGTGGGCATTCATGCTCCTTGAGTTCAGCTCCACAATTGTTCACAATCTTATCTCTCAAATACTGTCAAGCATACTTTTTCATATTTTGATTTGCTTTTCTAGTCTCATTCAGCAGGAAAGTTAACCCAAATTGGCTGATTCACTATTATAGGAAACTCCTGGCCCTGTGTTTCATATTAATAAGCTGTTCCTTTACTGTACTTCCTCAAATACTATCCAAATATTAATCTATTAAATTAGTCTACTGTTGCTTTAGCTTTACCCAATAAGACATTATTCTATATTTAAAATCCTTTAACTAGTTTTTACTATTTCATTTTAAAATTAATAAATAAGAAGCACTAAAAAAAGGAAGTGGTCATCCTTAATTACATCATTCTAATTTTTAATTATATAAAGACCTACTATATAATAAATACAATTGTTATATTATAATTTATAAAACAAACTACACCCAGAATGGTTAAATAACATTTTTAAAATAAATAAGTAAATATACTGGTAATTTATATTAAGATCACAAATTAGCATATTTGGTACTCTTACAAATAGTAAGTGATGAAAATTCTATAGCATGCTTTGATTAAAACAATTTATTTATTTATTTGAAAGAGTTACAGACAGCAAGGGAGAGACAGAGATCTTCCATCTGCAGGTTCACTCCCCAAATGGCTACAAGAGCCATGGTTTGGTCAGGCCAAAGCCAGGAGCCAGAAGCTTCACCCAGGCTTCCCATGTGGGTGGCAGGGCCCAAGTACTTGGGCCATCTTCATCTGCTTTCAAAGGCACATCAACAGGGAACTGGATTGGAAGTGGGGCGCTGGGACACCAACAGGCACCCAGATGGGATACAGACATCACAAGCAGCAACTTAACCCACTATGCCAACACCATTCCCTATTCCCTCTCTTTACAATGTGACTAAAAGTTGACTCTTGACCACAGAACCAATCAACATAAAATATCCAACATTTCTACTATTTTCTTTGCTACATAAAAAAATAGTTGATACTCTTGCTCTGACTGCTAAATTCAGTGACCTCTAAAATTGGACTGTTCTTTCAAAGGACAAATGCAAAGATTTTTTTAAGTGTACCTAATCAGTTGGTCCAGATGACTGCATCTAACAACAGTTTCTACACTTTCTGGCAATATTTTGAGGCTGGAGAAAAAAGGAAAAAAGTAAATTACCTAAGGAAAAGTCCAAAACAAGGTCCTCTGTTTCCATCTTTCTTTTGCTTTCCATCATCAGAAATCTAAGTGACTGTGACTTAACACTTTCAACCACAAATGAAAGGCCTAATCCTTAGAATACTGGCACGATGAATGCTTTCAACATCCATGGTTGCATTAATATGCAGTCTCGTTCCACACAGCATACAGTCTACACAGAGTGGAATGCTAAATCACCAGATGCTTCACTCTTTGTAAGCTATAACTGTCCACAGGGTTAGTCAATACAAATGTGTTTTTGAAAAAATACACCTTTGGTCATCAAAGAAGGAGGTACCTTTCTCTGAAGGGAGGAGAGAACTTCCATTCTGACTACAACCTTGTCTAAATATGATCAGAGTCGGTGAACTCAAAGGGCTTCCATGGCCTTGGCAGCTCATGACAAGGGCCTAGGGTGATTACTGATGCCATAAACAGGAGTGTCAATTTGTTAAGTCAACAACAGGAGTCACTGTGCACTTACTCCTCATGTAGGATCTTTGTCCTTAATGTGCTGTACAGTGTGATTTAATGCTATAACTACTACTCAAACAGTATTTTTCACTTTGTGTTTCTATGTGGGTGCAAACTGTTGAAATCTTTACTTAATATACGCTAAACTGATCTTCTGTATATAAAGAGAATTGAAAATGAATTTTGATGTCAATGGAAGGGGAGAGGGAGCGGGAAAGGGGAGGGTTGCGGGTGGGAGGGAAGTTATGGGGGAGAAGCCATTGTACTCCATAAGCTGTACTTTGGAAATTTATATTCATTAAATAAAAGTTAAAAAAAATACACCTTTGTAAATGCATAAAACATATATATTTGTATATATATAAAATTTGTTTTATATATATATATACACGTGTATATATATATATATAAACTTGTTTTTGCTCCTACTTTTTATGTTATGCTAGGCATAATACATATGTACCAATACATGTGTCTTGATTTGTACAGTATTTTGTAACAAGTTTGTATTAGAAATAATGCATTCCCTATGGAAATAAATCAAATGATCTTTTTTACAGCATCTAATTTATACACATTTTTACAAATGCACATATAAATACATAAACAAAGGGAATACTAAAGAGGATAAACAAAAAGAAATTACATCTAAATACATTATAATGAAACTGCATAACCTCAAAGATAAACAGAAGACTTAACAAAAGTAGATCATCTAACAAGAAAAGACAATTTAGACTGAAAACAGACTTCAACAGAAACTTCAGAGACCAAAAGTATCTAAATGAAATACCTTTAACATGTTGAAAGAAAAGCTATCAACTCTCACCTAAAAGAAGAATAAGAGAACACTGACCTGTATGTGCAGATCAAAACTGAGAGCATTTAAGGGTGGGCATCTGGCCTAGCAGTTAAGATGCTAGTTAGAACACTCACAACCTACATTGGCATACCTGGGTTCAATTCCCAGCTCTGGCGCCTAATTTCAGCTTCCTGTTGATGCAGATCATATGAGGCAGTGTTGATGGCTCAACTAATTGGGTTCCTGCCACCCATGTGGGAAACCTGGATAGAGTTCTTGGCTCCCAGCTTTGGTCCAGCCCAGCCCCAACCATTGTGGGCATTTGGGGAATGAACCAATAGAGAGGAACTATCTCTGCCTTTCAAATAAATAAAATAAAAACTTTTAAAGAAACAGAGGATTTATTAGTGACAGGACTTTAGCCATTAGAACTTTTTTTAAAAAAATATTTTTTTTTTAATTTTTATTTATTTATTTATTTTTTGACAGGCAGAGTGGACAGTGAGAGAGAGAGACAGAGAGAAAGGTCTTCCTTTTGCCGTTGGTTCACCCTCCAATGGCCGCCGCGGCCGGCGCGCTGCGGCCAGCGCACCGCGCTGATCCGATGGCAGGAGCCAGGAGCCAGGTGCTTTTCCTGGTCTCCCATGGGGTGCAGGGCCCAAGCACCTGGGCCATCCTCCACTGCACTCCCGGGCCACAGCAGAGGGCTGGCCTGGAAGAGGGGCAACCGGGACAGAATCCGGCGCCCCGACCGGGACTAGAACCCGGTGTGCCGGCGCCGCTAGGCGGAGGATTAGCCTAGTGAGCCGCGGCGCCGGCCCAAAAAAATATTTTGTGGAGCATAGTGAGTAAAGCTGCTGCCTGCAATGCCAGCATCCTGGCTGCTCCACTTCCCATTCAGCTCCCTGCCAATGGCCTGGGAAAAACAAACGATGGCCTAAGCCCTTGCGCCCTTGCTACCCTTTGGGAGACCTGGAAGACACTCCTGGCTCCTGGTTCCTGACTCCTGGCTTTGGCCTGGCTCATCTGCGGAATGAACCAGCAAATGAAAGATCTCTTTCTTTCTGTCTCTCCCTCTGTCAGTCTTTCAAATAAATAAATAAATCTTTTAATAAGATATTATTTTATTTATTTGAAACGCAGTGACAGAGAGAGAGGCACAGACAATGAGAGGAAGAAATATTCCCCTCACTAATTTACTCCCCAAATGGCTACAATGGCCAGGCTTGACAAGTGGAAAGCCGGAGTACAGAACCCCTCCTAGGTCTCTCAAAGTGCAGAGCAGGGCCCCAAATACTTGGCCATCATCTGCTCCTGCTTTCCCAGGTGTACTCGCAGGAGGGTGGATCAGAAGTAGAGCATATAGGAAGGTGTGGGAGTGGGATACTGAACGAGGATTATTAATGGTTATAAAGGTGCAGCTAGATAGGAGGAATACTTCTAATGTTCAGTAGCACAGTAAAAATAAAAATTATAAAACCAGGGGAAATAAGAAAATAAAGAAAATTCAAGTAGTGAAAAAGAAAGACATTATGGATAAAAGGAGAAAATGGTGAAACAAAATGTGAGGTAAAATGATATTAACAACATCACACATATCAGTAATCATAATAAACATAAATCTTGCAGTTCACAGACTATTATGTATATTAAAAGAATAATAATAAAATCCAGCAATGTGCTGTGTGGGGAGCAAACCGGACTAGACTGAGTTACTGGAATTAAGACTTATTCTATGCATCTGCTCTCCCACAATATGGCGCTGGGAGAGAAGTAAACAGCTTCCGCACAGCTGCCTCCAGTTCAACCAATAAACTGTAGGACTTGCTCCTGATTGGAGAGCAGCGTACTCGGCGTGTGGGCAGCCGAGTTGGGATTGGCGGAGGAGGACTATAAAGGAGGAGAGAGACGGCATGCACCAGGGAACATCTAAGGGGAACATCTAGCTGAAGGAACACCTGTGCAGCCCCCGAGAAAGCCGGCCGGCGGTGTGCCGCTCCCCTGCGGAAGTGGGGAATGTGGCCAGGGGGAACTGCCCTTCCACGGAGGTGGAAGGGATAGTAGCCAACCCGGGAAGAACCAGCAGCAAACCCGGGGAGGGCCGAGCAGACGAAAGAACAGCGCAGGGTCCTGTGTCGTTCCTCCACGAAGAGGGGGAGCGACAGTGCTGTTTACAGGAGACATATCTAAAACATATAGACAAGAACGGTTGAAGATGGAGGGAAAATATGCCAGATAATACAAGCCTAAATAAAGTTACACAGCTTTATCAATGTCATTTTTAAATGTACTTCATCAAAAAGAAGGAATGGAAAGAGCTTCTACAAAATGACAGACTTTAACAGGAAGGTATAATAATTCCATATGTGTAAACATGGATTAGAATAGCCTCAAATAGGGCAAAATGTAACAAAAGCACATAATAAATTAGTAAACCTGTCATATAATAGGAAATCTGAGAAAGGTTTGATATAGAAGATAATGTAGTACACCAAATAAGAATCTATATTGTTTTCCACTTGGTGGGGAACCCCACAGGAATCTCAAAAAGAGTCACGGATCACCGCTTACCTGGAAAGGAGATGAACTGTGGAAACTCCACAGGAAAACACTGAAAAGTTACCACTAGCCACAAAATAAAAGTAAAGTGGAGTTATAAATCAGGGGCTGAGGCAATACCTAACGGCTGTTAGGGAGACGCTCCTAATCATACCAAGCAGACATCTCTGGTCAGTCAGATAACAGTGCGCTATGGGCAATACCCTCCTACCCACGCTGACTGGACAGCTCAAACATAAGTAAGGCGGGAACAGTATTGACTGGACTGCTCAACTGCAAGCAAGGAGGAAACAGCACTGATTGGACAACAAGTCGGAGAATGGCAAGCTGGAGGACTACCGGAAAATGAGGATTAAAAAGGGGAGCTCTTCACCGCTCCCCATCCTCTTGGGGATCATGGCCCCGTGCGTGTGAACCTCTGGATCTCCACACATCCGGAGCTGAAGAGGCAGCCCACTACTCTGCATGGAGCAGACAGTGGCACAAGCCGACCTGCAGAGCTGTCCCTGAGCTGTAACCCCACTGTCTGTGTGTGAGTGTGTGTGTGTGTGTGTGTGTGGGCCCAGTGCGTGCGTGCGAACCTCTGGATCTCCTCGCACTTGGAGTCGAAGAGCTAGCCCGCTAGCTTTTGCTATGCGGCACAAGGCAACGACGGGATCAAGAGGCCAGCAGAGCTGCTGCGTTGCTGCCCTGCCGCCATGCCTGACCAGTGGAGCTGCTGCATTCACCGCCTTGCCTGGAGTCTTTATCAGCCCGCTGCCAGAGTTGACCGCAGAGCCGGACCAGGCCTCTCAGCAGGGGACTTCTCCAATTTCTCACCTTGTGGTCCACCTGGGAACTTTGAGCCTACTGCCCAGAGTGACAGCCTTCCCACAACTTTCGGCCTGTAAGTGACTGATCCCAGATTCCTCTCTGCCAAGACACTGACACTTTTCGTGACCATGATACGAGCCTTGAAAACGCAGCTTTTACAAATAATGTTAGTCATGTGTAATATAATATAACTATGCTTTGACCCTATGTTTTGACCCTATGCAAGGTATCTGCAAATAATGCTGGAGACCTTGATGTACATATACTATTACAATTGAATAGCCCTCAAAATTACTTTAACACTGTCTACTGTGATCTGTGGATTAATGAATAAGTTCAAGTAGTATTACTGATATTGATATTAATGGTATTGATTCCAGTAGCCCTCTAGTTATTAAGGAAATAGTGTTACTCTGATAGTTAAGTATTATAGTAAGTAAGTTAAGTAGAAGATAAGTAGTTATAAGCTAAGTAGTTAAGCTAAGTAGTTATGTTAAGCTAAGTAGTGGTGTTAAGTTTATTGATAAGTGTATTAAATAGTATAGATTGGTAAGTATATTGATACTGATAAGTATATTGACCTCAGTGAGCATGCTGATGAGTAGTAGTGTGATAAAAAACCCCTGGTGTGTAAGAAATAAAATCTCTCATTGGAAAAACAGTCTTGTGTCCTGGTGTTCTTTCTTCCCCGTGACTGACAAGTCGTACATCACACTTGCTACTGTCGAGCTGCGTGACAGTAGGTGCTTGCAACATGTTTTTATACTTTGAAAAACTTTCCTCTTGTTAATCACAAAACAAGTCTCAATGGATTTCCGAAAACAGGTATTACACGGGCCATGGTCCTTAATGACAAAGCAGTAGGTTAAAATCAGTAACATAAAAACAAATTTTAAATCACCAAGTTGGCAATGAGTCAGAAATACAATACTAAGTGACAAAAAAAATCCTGCTACAGCTAGTGTGCTACCATTAAAACAACAGCAACTATACCTACTTATGTGATAAACTACACAACTCCTTTTACAAGACAAGTGAAACAGTAACACAAATTGATAGAAGAATGGGACCGCACTGGTATTGATAATGTGCTGACCTTAAACAGCAGGTTACTCAGTCTATATGCAAATTTCATATCTTACATAGTCTTTCATACATTACAAGTATTACCATCATCTATGGCCAGATCAACTCTATGTGCTCTTCTTACTTTTTTTTTTTTTTTTTTTTTTTTTTTTTTTTTGGACAGGCAGAGTGCACAGTGAGAGAGAGAGAGAAAGGTATTCCTTTTCCATTGGTTCACCCCGCAATGGTTGCTGCGGCCGGCGCGCTGCGCTGATCCAAAGGCAGGAGCCAGGTGCCTCTCCTGGTGTCCCATGCGGGTGCAGGGCCCAAGGACCTGGGCCATCCTCCACTACACTCCCGGGCCACAGCAGAAAGCTGGACTGGAAGAGGAGCAACCGGGACAAAATCCAGCGCCCCGACCGGGACTAGAACCCCATGTGCCGGCGCCGCAAGGCAGAGGATTAGCCTAGTGAGCCGCGGCGCCGGCCTCTTCTTACTATTTTTAACACTCCCTTTATTTAAAGGAAAGTTTCACTGCTTTCACCATTCTACCTAGACCTCAGGGCAGTCTGGTGAGAAAGAAAACTTCAGACACCAGAGTACTTTGTGGTACATAACTGAAATGGGTAAACTGACAATTCTAGAGCTTAGTAGGCTATAATAACTGAGGGTCCTGTCCAGCATGCTTCACTCCTTCAAAGTAAGACAACAGCAAGTAAGAGAACAGAAGTCTTCACTGTTTCCTGCAGCCAGCCAGACACAATGTCAACTAAATAAATAAAAACGTTAGATGATTCCAAACACGAAGAAATTAGGATGACAAACAATATGTCGTCACTTCTGATTAGAGACTATCTGAAAAATCTTTTCTAATTATGACAAGCTTTAAATTTTTGATTGACATTTTTAAAGGATTAAATTTGACAAAGAGTAACAGCAACAATGAAATTTGGAATGAAAAGTTCCTTTGAAAAAATTACATTTTTCTTCCTGCACCCTCCCCATGTAACTGCCAAAATGGGTTTTTAACAATTAATAAATACCAGTGCTAACTTACTCTGCAGGGAAAGTTGTTGATGCAAAAACCAGGAAGCAGTCATCTCCATTGGGAATATTTTGAAGAAGGGATTAGATGGGGGGCTGGGGCAAGGAGGATCCATATAAAACAATATTTGCTAAACTAAAAACACATAGACACACATGGGAATTATTTTACTTTCAACAAGTCCTGAAAGCAGTAACAAAACCAGGGAGAGTTAAAAGAATAATTTAACACTGATGTTTCTGGAATGTTGAAAGAGAGCAGGCATTTAGATCTCAAGTCGCTAAGGCTGTTCATCTAAAATCTAAAAAGCATTTCATGACGACATTGCTGTTTCTCAGTTTTTTGTCTCCTTAGACAGCTTCTTTCCCACTCAAAGTTATAATTCTGTGTTCATAATACCATAAGCATTTTCCATGGTAACTTCCTGTGACGTCACAGAGAAAAACACTACTGACTTCTGTAGCTCCAGTTTCCAAGCTGAAATCATATGTTGATTTTATTTTTTTGTAAGTAAAGCAAAGTTTTATTATTAAAAGTCCTCTGCTTGAAATCTTAAAATCGGAAGCCACTCTTCCCCAGTCGTCACTAGAGAGGCAAGTAGAGAAATGTAGCAGCATAATATACTGCTTCAAGTACAGTCAGTCAGACTGGGTTCACATCCCGACTCCACCAGCTACCATGCATGGGTCTGTGGGCACAGTGTCTAATGTTCTCAACTTTAACCATCTGCAAAATGAAAAGGTATTTCACAAGGCTCTTGGGAGAATTAAATGGGAAAGAAAAAGCCTTGGGTTCCCCCAGAACTTACAGTTATCTCTGACCTCAGAGTTAAACTAGATGCTATTTTTGTATTCATTCAGTAAATACTAATTGACCGCCTACTCTGTGGCACACAGTGTTCTTGGTGCTGGGAAAATAAGAAATAGTGTTAGTGTCTTGGCCCTAACACAAACTGCTTCTTTTCCCTGATGCTTCAGTTTAATGCTTACCTCCCTCTGTAGGAGGCTGGTTCCTGCTATGAGATCAACATCGATTCTCAGAACCTCTGTATTTTTCTCTCGTGCCCACAGAGTCAGGAAAATAGAGTACACATTTACCAGCCTCCAACAGTGAGCCTCTGTGTGGATGAGGAATGGAGTTCAGGCTGGGCAGCACTCTTTCAATTAGCCAGCTCATCTGAAAATGGGGCTGTGATTCTTTTCAAAGGATAATATGAAGTGAACGAGTCTTAGAATAAAAGCCTAACATTATTATTATTTAGGTTATAGCATAGTGACAATCGTCTGAGCCTCTGAAATATAATGGTAGTAAATATCTGCCCTTAGACAGCAAAGTATCAGCTAATCCCAAGCCTGTGTTACTATTTCTTAAAAATAATTTAATAATTTTATGCATCAGCTTCAAGACAAGAGGAAAAACAGCTGATGACAAAATAAAAACCCAACCGTTTTTGAGTTCCTTAGATATGTTGCTGTCACCAGATATCTAAACTTTGCATCTAAAGCAGAGCTTGGCAAATTTACCAATAGAAATGCTGAGGTAGTCTCAATAAAAGGAACCTGGAAATACTGACAATTGCATGCTCTCTGAGCAGGAAAGCAATAGATAAGTAAGGGGGAAAAATCCAAATGAATGAGGAAGACACAGCATTCTTTACCCAGAGAGTAATGTATATTCCCTTGAATGCGAGCTGGGACAGATGGCTCTTGGAGGGTAGGAGTCAGGGAGAAGAGTGAGGTCAAATAAGCTTGGCAAATACCTCACAAGACTGACAATGCCCTTTAGCACACTATGAGCTCTAAGAAATTCTGCAATAAGCAAACCTGCTTATTGTTAATTAACCAAGTATTCCTCACAATTATCTGACCAAATGCCCCACAGAAAACACCTAAAGAAATCCCGTGATTCAGTACTCCCATTACGCCACATTAACACAGGTACTAGCTACACATGGCACATCACTGAGCATTCAATGAAAACTTTTGCAATTTATAAATTCCTCACATAAAGGTGTCCTGAGGTTGTTCTCTAATTGCTCAATGATCCCTACAGAAATAAAAGTTATCTTCTATAAACAGATGGAATATTTAAAAGATATATATGAATGTAAGCTGTACTGACTGTTTGAGGAGATACTTAGAACAGTATCTGGTATATAAAAATACTTGTTGGTTGGAACTGGCGCTGTAGCGCAGCGGGTTAATGCCCTGGTCAGAAGCACCAGCACCCCATATGGGCACCAGTTCGAGACCTGGCTGCTCCACTTCGGATCCAGCTCTCTGCTATGGCCTGGGAAAGCAGTAGAAGACGGCCCAAGTCCTTGGGCACCTGCACCCGAGTGGGAGACCTGGAATAAGCTCCTGGCTCCGGATCGGCACAGCTCCAACTGTTGCGGGCAATTGGGGAGTGAACCATCAGATGGAAGACCTCTCTCTCTCTCTGTCTCTCCTCTCTCTGTGTAACTCTGACTTTCAAATAAATAAATAAATCTTTAAAAAAAAAATACTTGTTGGATGAATGATTGAATAATCCTTCTATTTTTTCTTAATTCTATCCAAGAGATAACTCTAATCTACCCTTCCAGACTTTCTAAGAGGTTTAAGAAATCTGTGATTCTATGAAATCACGTATGTAGTCGCACACCACAGAAGAAACAGTATAGACCTTGCTGCGAGCCAAGACAGGGATTAAAGTCTGGTTGCACTACACACAAGCTGTGTGACTTTGGGTGATTACTTAGTGCAAAATGAGGGATTAAAGTAAAACATTTAAATCTCACAGAACTACTGTGAAGAAAGTGACTGGCATAATCTTGGCGCAAATAATGTACCAAAAAATTACTAGTCACCTTTCTTCTCTCCCTGATTCTAACTTACCTTAACCTAATTTAAACTTTCAGGAAAAAAGGACTCAAGGATAACTAAAACTTCATGGTAGATGCAGTAAATCAAAACAAATTCCACAGAATACATTTAAATGAGGAAAATCGTTTAAAGATCGCAACACAACCCCCTAGGTGTATTTCTAAAGGTCTTGAAAACTGTAGTTGTCTTTTTTTAAGTGCTTATTTTATTTATTTACTTGAAAGGCAGAGACAGACAGTGGGCTTCCATCTGCTGGTTCACTCCTTGAATTTCTGCAACAGCCAGAGCGTGTGCAGGCCAAAGCCAGTAACCATAAACTCCATGAAAGTCTCCCACATGGTTGATGGGACCCAAGTACTTCAGCCATCACTTGCTGCCTCCCAGGGTCAGCATCAGCAGGGAAGTTGGATTGGGATTCAATGCCAGGTACTTTGAAATTAGTCATAAGACTACCAGTCTGTGGCTTTTTTTAAGATTTCTTTTTTTTATTTGAAAGGAAGAATTACAGAGAGAGAGATCTTCCATTTACTGGTTCATTCCACAAATGGCTGTAACAGCCAGGGCTGAGCCAGGCCAAAGCCAGGAGCTTCATCCAGGTCTCCCACATGGATGCAGGGTCCCAAGCACTTGGGCCATTTTCCTCTGTTTTTCCAGGCACATTTGCAGGGAGCTGGATCAGAAGTGGAACAACCAGGCCATAAACCAGTGCATGGGGCTGGCGCTGTGGTGCAGCAGGTAAAGCCACTGCCTTCAGTGCAAGCATCCCTTCTGGGCTACGGTTCAAATGTCAGTTGCTCCACTTATGATTCAGCTCTCTGCTGTGGCCTGGGAAAACAGTACAAGATGGCCCAAGTCCTTGGGCCCCTGCACCCGCGTGGGACACCTGGAAGAAGCTCCTGGCTCCTGGCTCTGGATCGGCACAGCTCTGGCCGTTGCAGCCATCTGGGGACTGAACCAGCGATTGGAAGACCTCTCACTCTCTCTGCCTCTCCTCTCTCTGTGTAACTCTGACTTTCAAGTAAATAAGTAAATCTAAAAAAAGAAAAAACAAAAACAAAAACAAAAACAGTGGCTATGGGATGCCAGCAATGTAGGCAGCAGCTTTATCTACTATTCCACAGCTCTGGCCCCCTAATCTGTGGCTTACTCTGCTGCCCCACAACAACCACCCTGTAGTATCTTTTAATTTTGAGCAGCATACTTTCTTTTAATAAAAATAACTCAATCATCCTTCCAGCACATAGCTTCATTAAATTATTATATTCTGTGTCAAAGAGTTTATCATCCTTCAAATCAAAAGGTCTATTGTTTATAATACAGTGTTTCTTTCTTCTAACAACCCTCCAAAAAAAAACTTTACAAAGTAAACCAAGTTCAATGTTCTATATGTGAATAAGTTAAAAACAAGAGTATAAAGTTGAACATTCAGTACAAAACAAGAGTATAAAGTTGAACATTCAGTATAAAATTACACAATAACACTCAATCTTGCCTGGTTATCACAGATACTAGCCTTCCCCTTTGAAGAGTCTGGAGTTATATGAGGGCACTTCAAAAAGTTCATGGACAATGGGATTAAAGGATAATTTAATTTTGGTGCAAAAAAAACTTGAAATCCATGCATAGTTTTTCCATAATTTTTAAAGACTTCTCATTTATTTTGTTTCTGCCATTTAAAGCAATTTCTAAAATTAAGAAGTTAACTGCTGGTTAAAAGACTTTTTAACAGGGCTGAAATTTCTCTCTGTATGTCAGTCAGTCATTAGTAAACTAAGGAAAGGGAGGAAACATATCAAAATGGAAATTTACCAACAACATGGAGTTACCTGATGTGCTGACAGAGTAACAAGGGAGTCCCAGGGAAATAGTTTCATTAAATGCATTATTTATATTTCGGTAAATCCAGCGTTTTAAAATTTTGACATTTGTTTTGAAATCAGATTCAAATTTAGTACATAGTATTTCTGTGTTGGCAAGAGCTGCAAGAAGGTTAAAGCAAGTAAGTCTAGGCTTTTACATATGATTTTTATGTGTTAGGGTATCAGAGGATCTATGAATCAGGTCAAAATTAAGACCAGGTGTATGTCTTTAGAGAAACAGAAATTGCTTGTCAGATTTCTATCATAAAAAATAATTTCTATTTCTGTAATCCCACTGATAAGGCAGTCATAGTTAAGGCAAACTCTTCCAAGTGCTATATCTCTTATATTAATAACCAATTTTATGAAAAAAATCATTCACCTAAAAATGCAGGCAAATTTACAGTGGAATACACTGCCCTTCACTGCAGGCACTTTGTAGGACTGAGCATATCCTCCCAGGTTTATTTCTGAGCATTTGACGTCATTAGAGTATTGACAAATACCTACTTTTCAGAAATTCTTCCAGCATATTTTTTTCACTTAGTATTACTGCCTACTCTGAGAGAAGTCCAATGACATTAACTAGATGGATAAATTTCTATTTTCCTCTTTCTTGAAATTTATCAGTGTAACAAATTGACACTGATTGAAGTTGTTCTGACTCAACGAAAGAAAAGGGAATTACAGAAATATTTAAAGAATTCCTTAACCACAAGCTCAAATGCAAAACACACTATTTACTAGCTTGAGAAAACAAGCAAACCATATCTAACAGAAATCCTAAATCCTCCTCAGCAAAATGGCCTCTGAAAATGCAATCATCGCTCACTAGGGCCTTTTACATTTTAACTGTACTTAGAACCTGTGGTCTTTCTTTCATTGGATCTTTATTTTGATACCAACAGTATGAGAACAAATTCATATTTTAAATAAATAGTGATAAAATTGGAGAACACAGCAAACACAGCAATGTTGGTGGTCTCCCTCAAGATCAATAATTTCAAGGAATTTAGAAGAGTGGTTTCAATGAGTACCTCTTGAGTATTAGAATACCTTAGGGCAACACTGAGAAAATATGGCTAAATCCATGAAATCATCACTGCCATAAACCACAGCACTTCCAAACACTGGAAACGACACCTTTGCAGGCCATTAATTTGATTCAGTTTACAATGGATGCTGAAGCTACACTGCACTCATGCACCTCTTGCAATGATTTAGCAACCTGTTCCCATCCAGGGGTCTGACAACACTACCCTAGAGTCTAGCATCCAAAAAGTGTGCTCAAAGGAATAACTTAAATAAATGGAATTCAACAAACATTCGGAGCACCCACTTGCTACATGCAGTGTTGATTACCAGTGCTACAAAGATAAATTATACAGGGAATCCTTATTCCAAGCTCAAAGGACACACTGGGTACATCAAAGGTCGATCTTTATTCAGTTTACTGTGCAAGACACATACGCCTCGGGAGATATAAGGAAAACATTGAGTATTGCTCTCAATTTACCAGTAGGAAATGAAGAACCAATGAGGTCAGTGACAAAGTGAACAGGACAATAATCTTTTTTATTTTTATTTTTTTGACAGGCAGAGTGGACAGTGAGAGAGAGAGACAGAGAGAAAGGTCTTCCTTTGCCGTTGGTTCACCCTCCAATGGCTGCCACGGCCAGCGCGCTGCGGCCGGCGCACCGCGCTGATCCGATGGCAGGAGCCAGGTGCTTCTCCTGGTCTCCCATGGGGTGCAGGGCCCAAGCACTTGGGCCGTCCTCCACTGCACTCCCTGGCCACAGCAGAGAGCTGGCCTGGAAGAGGGGCAACCGGGACAGAATCCGGCGCCCCGACCGGGACTAGAACCTGGTGTGCTGGCGCCGCAAGGCGGAGGATTAGCCTAGTGAGCCGCGGCGCTGGCCGAGGACAATAATCTTAAAAGAAATGAGATACGCTAGCTTCTGGATATTATACCATCTACTAAGCCAAACTCCTTACATTTTAAAGCAAGTCACAGCAATATAAAACTTATAAGATCTGGTTCTGGCCCTGGAATCGACAATACCTTTGGGAAGGACTAACAAGCTCAGACTCTGCCCATTATATGCGGTCAGCTCTGCAGTGGTCATCCTAATTCCTGAGGAATGGCTGCTAGTAAAATGGCACAGTCCATGTTGTGCCATCCATGCCTCACTCACCATGCTAGGCTCCAGCCTCGAAGGCTTCAGACCTAAGCCCCGTGGTCCAACCATGGGTGTCAGCTCCACTCCCACCCTAATGGGATTCGCTGCTCCTACTTCCCTGCCCACCCCCTTCACTCCCACTACCCCACCCCCACTGGTTTTAAGAGGACCTGTTCCTGAACACGTGGTTCTCACTCTCTCGCTCTCTCTTATGCTCTCCTTCTCTCTCCTGTCCCTCTTCACCCCTTCTCTCCTGTCTGTGGTCTGTCAGGTTTCCCCACCAATAAACCCTTTCCCTTACTCGGGTGTTTGCTGTGTTTTGTGGCAGCCTTACTCTAGTTTCTGGCTGTGGTGAGCTTTGCTGTGAAGATAAACCCAACAGTACAGCATGATGGCTGGGCCAGTTCCAGCCAATCTACCTCTACGGCTGATGTTTGTTTAGAAAGCTTCCTTTGTCCTAACCACTTGTCTCCTATGTCAAAAACCAAAACTCAGCAAAGGACAGGAGACGGGGTTGTTTACACAGGTGCCACTTTGCAAAGGGCTCTCACAGATCCACTCTCGGCAAAGCTGGACCCAGATCACAGGCCTAATGACACCATGGGAGAGTCAGTGGGGGTGGGTAGATCCTGCCCAGAGGGAGCAGGATCCAGGGGAAAACCAAAACCAGGTGGGTAGAGACTTTAGTCTGATTTTCCAGGTTTTCATATCTTCAGGTAAGATGCTATGCAGTAGGCAAAATCAAACATACTAAAGGAAAAGAACTTCATTAAAAACAAAGACTGGGTCCAGAACTGCCTACTTAAGGCCTCAAGTTTTATTTTTTTCCTAATAACAAACCACATTCCTTCACTAGCCCTCTTCATCACCCCCCCCCCCCACCGGTGTCTGACCCCAAGTAACAGCAGTTTCTGTCCAGGGCTTAAATGACCTCTGCCCTCCTACCCACTTTATCTTCTATAGGAATTTCATTCATCCTTTTGTTGCCCACTGAAACCCATTGTGACCCCATTTTCCCTCTCACTTTTACACATATTCCTAATGAAACCCTAAATCAGCAAAGGAAACAGCATTGGTTTGGGTGGTGGATGTGAAAATTAAGTCAATACTTTAAATTTCTTTTAATACATCAAACACAAAAGTTTAACAGTGTGTATGTGTGTGTGATTTCATCAAGGCAAAGATTTCTTTCCTAATGATCTGGTAAACAACTTTCATTCCTGGAACAGATAACCTAGAAGGAAATGACAACTGGCTGCATCAGTTGCATCTATTTTGCCCTAGCCTAGAACCCTAAGCGCAAGCGGAGAAGATGGGGAATTCTGAATCAGGCATCTAAGGTCTAGTCTGAAGCTGCTCTGCAAAGCTACCCAAGGGCAATCCCAGTCCCTTATGATTCAAGCAAAAAAGCCAGAAACAGGTTGTGGGGCCAACCACACAGAATGCCCTCAAGATAAATAAAGGTTTAAGAACTTTTCTCAGAACTATAGTTACAGTGGGAAAAAAATAGAAATGAGGGAAAAGTTGAAAAACATGCCAAACATACAAAATGACACAAGTGTAATAGAAAAGGAAAATGGCCTTTGTCTTGGTCAGCATGTCCAATGTGTTCTTAGTCAGGGGCCCTCTTCCCTTAGGAAGCATTCCTTCTGTTTCCTGCTTCCTCTGTTTGAGATGTGCTAGCCTCAATCTCCCACTGTTTCTCTATGGTGTGCATCACCTGCATTGTAACTAAGCAGTTACTTGTCCACCTTAACCCACCAGAACATAAACTGTGTGAGGACATGGATCGCTTCTATCTTGTAACTTAAGTGGAGAGAGTCAGTATTATTAGAAAATTGAATAATTTAAGTTCAAACTCTGGTTCCACCATTAACTCGCATTGTGACGGAAGGACAGTCCGGTTTCCTTACCTGTAAAAGTGGAGGTAATGAGACAGATAATGGCACAATGCACGTTTCATGGTAGGCACTGAAAGTGAACTGCTTTCCTTTTTTCCATGCCTCTTCACTAGTCTTCAAATCTCTCCATTTTGACAGGTACCTTTTTACCTTCCTCCTTCATAAATACCTCTCCTTCTTGCTTCCATCTTGTAACTTTTTACCAATTTGCCCTTCTCCACTCTATCGCCTTTCCCTCCCAATCTTCTTTCTGCATTTCCCTTTATTTTCATCTTCTTATCATGAAGTATCATTTGCATTTGAAAACTGTAAACTTTACCTTTAATTCACATTAAGACAATATGACAGCTTGGCTCACACTCTACATATTATTTTAATCTATGATTATTCATCATATGATAAAAATTGGAATAAATGCTAATTTTCTAAATTATAGTGAAACATACAGACCTTATTTTTAAGAGTTGAGCCTATTTTAAAATTGCAAAACATGCAAACTTACTGAAACTGAATTATATTTACCTAAACTGTTTATGCAACATCTTTTCATGATAACATGCATAATTATTTTTTGTAATGTTGCTTAAATGTTCTCAAAAATTTTGACTTTTCTCCAAAGAGAATTATTTTCATAGGATAATGTAAATAAGAACAAAAAACATAGCACTTAAGTCCATAAAATGTCTCTGTCTCTAGGCAAGCAGGATTGAGTGTTTCAACTCATTAGCCAAGGAAGGAATTAAGTCAACCCACTGAGCTGCCAAACTCACTGGAGAATTTAGAATAAGCAGATGATCCCATCGGCATCTGTCTACTATGAATGACAGGTCAACCGGTACTTAGTATGATTACAATGAATTGTGCTGCTAGAGCATTTTTTTATAACTAAAAGGGAGAAACCACCATAAATAACTAAAGCCTAGATACAAATTATGCATGCTGGGATGTGGTTTGTGGATGAAGATAATCTGAAGTTTCAGTTCACTGTATTATCAGAGAACTTGCCAGACGCTAACAAAACTAACACTGCTGACCCCATCCCAAGTCCTCATCTGAATGGTCCCCACTCCTGACTCCATCTCTCTGCGAGGGGGCTTTTCAACGTGATGTTAACTTACAATCTGTGCCCTGCTACAGAGATGCCTCCCCAAAAGCATCATGAAAGCATCTCTTCCCACTGTCATCAGGTCTAAGTCAGAGGCTCCTAAAGAGCTTGCAGACCTGCAGAATCTCTTCATTAGACAGTGGAGCTTTGAAACCACAGACGAGAATCTGAGTAGTCATGCTGGGCAATGAGGATGCTCTCAGGCTGTGTGGTAAGCAAGCATGTCAAGGGCTCTGCGCTTGTTGCACACTCTACAGTGGACGAGGTGGATGCAGCTATAAATAAAGGCCACACGAGGTGGGTGGAGGAGATGTGAACTGGAGAGGGCTATTCCAAGAGAAGATTCTCAAAAACCAGAGGTCCACTTAACTGTGAAAAAGACCTTTGTTGCTGGCATGAAAGAAGTCACTGAAGAACAACACCTGAAAATTACTTTGAACAGTGTGGAAAATCTGAAGTGACTGAAATCATGACTGAATGAAGCAGCAGCTAGAAGGGCTTTCCTTTTGTGACCTTTGAGAATGAGGACTCTCAGGGATATGGCTCTCATTCACAAATACTATACTGTGATCGGCCCCAACTCAGTCAGAAAAGCTCTGCGGAACACGAGACGGCTAGTGCTTCATCCAACCAGGGGTCTAAATGGCTCTGGAAACGTTCGCGGTAGTCCTGGAGGTGGGCTTGGTGGCGACAAATTCAGTCATGGAAGCAACTTCAGTGGTTGAGGTGGCTTTAATGTCAGCTGAGGCGGTGGTGGATTTGATGGGAGTGAGGATGGCTACAACAGATCTGGTGATGGTAGAAACAGTTTTGGAGGTGGTGCAAGCTACAGTGAGTGTGGCAGTTAAAACAATCAATCTTCAAATTCTGGACCCACAAAGAGAAGAAACCTTAGAGGCAGACACTCTGGCTCCTGTGGAGGTACAGGCCAATATTTCATCAAACCGTGCAATCAAGGTAGCCGTGGTAGTTCCAGCAGCAGCAGTAGCTAGGGCAGTAGTAAGAGGTTTTAATTACTACTAGAAAAAAAGCTTGGCAGGAAATGAGGGCGAGAAGTGAAAAACCACAGGTTAAAAAAACTTATTAACTCAGCCAAGCGGAGTAGTGGCAGGACTTTGCTGCTACAAAGAAGACCTGTTTTAGACAATCTTCATGTGTATGGGCAAAAAACACAAGGATTGTATTTGTGACAACTTTATAACAATAGGTTATTTTAGTTTCTGTTCTGTAGAAAGTATAAACAAGCATTCCAACAAAAGATTTCAATGAAGTGGTTTTTTTGTACCCATACTGCTCATTGCTAAATGTAATAGTCTGATCATCTGTTAAATAAATGTTTTTTTTTGTTTTTTTGTTTTTAAAGAAAACCTTGCGACCTGTTTTATAACTTAATACCAAAATGTAAGGAAAATTGCAAAAGCCAGTATTACATCCTTCTTCTCATATGTGGCTAATCTTTTCACCCTCAATTAGATTACTCATACTTACCCTTTTGTTAAATACGTTAGAAGAAATCAATAAGTATTATTGTGAGAGCTTATTTTTCTAGTTTTTGAAAAGAGTCTGAAATATTTAATCAGTACCAAAGAAAAAAGTAAAAGTTATTTGTTTAAAACAACAGAATGACAAAATAATCTCAAGAGTTTCTAATATTTAAGCAAATATATATAAGCACAGGTTGAGTATCCCCAATGCAAAATTCTTGGAACCAGAAATGTTTCAGATTTTAGAATATTATATAAACTTTATCAGTAAACATCCTTAACCCAAACTGCTCTGAAATCTGAAAATTTGTTTAGTGCTAATGACATTCAAAAAGTTTCAGAGTTCAGATTTCTGGATCAAGGAAACGTGTGTGTGTGTGTGTGTGTGTGTTTCTTTGCATCATTTCCTTCCATGTTTTTCCTTCTAAATAGTTTTTATTTTTTAGAGCAAGTTTAGGTTCACAATAAAAGTGAGCAGAGTTCCCAGGTGCTCTCTGACCCACACAAACACAGCCTTCCCCCCATCAATATACCCCTTGCCAGAGGGGTACATTTATTACATTCGAAAACCTACACTTTTCTATCATTATCACCCAAAGTCCATTTCTTACATCAGGGTTCACTCTTGGTGTATTCCATAGGTTTTGACAAATATGCAATCACATGTATCCACCATTATGTCACTTTGTGTGTATGTTTGTGTTAATTCATTAAAAATTTTTAATCCATGTATTTCATATATACCATTGTTATTATAGAGTAGTTTTAATTTACTGAAAAATCCTCTGTGTTCCACCTATTCTTCCTACTAGAACTCGTATCTCTGGCAGCCACTGAACTTTTTATTGTCTCTGTAGTTTTGCCTTTTCAAGAATGCCAGATAGTTGGAATAATAAAATATGCCACCTTTTCAGATTGGTTTCTTTTACTTAGTAATATGCAATTAAGTTTCCTCCATGTCTTTTCATGGCTTGAAAAATAATGATCCACTGTCTGGATGCACCACAATTTAGCAATCCATTCAAAGATATCAAAGGATATCTTGATGGCTTCCAAGTTTAGAGTTATAAGTAAAACTGCTATAAACATCCATGTGTGTGTGTTTGTGGAGGGGGAAGCTGTATAGACTCATTTGGGTAAACATCAAGGAATGCAATTGCTTAATCATATGGTAAAAGTATGTTTAGTTTTACATGAGACTGCCAAACTGTCTTCCAAAGCGGCTGTATCATTTTGCATTCCCACCCACAATGAACCAGCTTCACATTCATCAGCATTTGGTGTTGTCAGTGTTCTGGATTAATGCCATGCTAATAGGTATGTAGTGATGTCTAACAGTTGGTTTGAATTTGCATTACTTAATGACACACACTAATACTTGGAGTATTTTTTCATATGCTAATTTTCCATCTGTATATCTACTTTGGTGAAGTGTCTGTTCAGGTCTTTTGCCCATTTTTTAATTGGGTTTTTCATCTAAGAGTTCTCTGGGTACTTTGGTTGAAATATGCTCCACCAATAGCTAGTCAGTATCATTCTCTTTATAGTGTCTTTCATAAAGCACAAATTTTATCAATTATTTCTTCCATAGGTTATGCCTTTGGTGTTACATTTCTAAAGTCATCACCAAACTCACATTTATCTACTTGTTTCTTTTTGTTATCCTCTAAGAGTTTTATAGTTTTGTATATCACATTTACATCTGTGATCCAGTTTGAGTTAATTTTTGTGACACATATAGATTCCCTCTTTTTTTGCATTTGGATGTCTAGTTGTTCCATCACCATTTGTTGAAAAGACTACATTTTCTCCATTGTATTGCCTTTACTTCTTTGTTGAAGATCACTAGACTATTTTTGTATACATTTTTTTTGGTTCTATTCCCCGGTCTACTGACTTATTCGTCTGTTCTTTCACCAAAACCACACTGCCTTAATTACTGTAGATTTATAGTAAGTCATTGCTGTGATTTTGTTCTCTTTCAATCTGTGTGGTTATCCTAAGGCATTTGCCTTTTCTTATAAACTTTAGAATTGGTTTGTAAATATCTAAAAAATAATTTGCTTGGATTTTGGTTAGGACTGTATGGAATCTATTTATCCAGCTGGGAAGAATCAATATCTTGACAATGTTCAGTCTTCTTGTCCATGAACATGGTATCTCTCCATTTATCTAGTTCAACTTGCTTTCACCAAAGTTTTATAGTTTTCCTCATATAAGCCATAAATATATTTTGACAGATTTAAATCTAAATGTTTCATTACTTTCAGTGTTACTACAAATCATATTGTCTTCCACTTCAAATGTCACTTGCTCACTGACGGCATATAGAAAAGGGATGTTTTGCATATTAACAGCCCTTCTACAACCACTTACTAGTTCCAGGAGTTCTTTGGTGTTTTTTTTTTTTTTTGTCAGTTATTTTAATTTTCTATACAGATAATCATGCCATCTGTACATAAAGATAGGTTTAGCTCCTTTTTTCCAATCTATATTCCTTTTGTTTACTTTACTTGTCTTATTATTACTGCTAGGACCTTCAGTATGATGTTGGAAAGGAGCAGTGAAGGGGGACATCTTTGTGTTGCTCCTGATCATGGTGGAAAAGCTTCTAGTCTCTAACCATTGAGTATGGTGCCATCTGTAAGGTTTTTTAAAATAGATATTTTTTATCAAGTTTCCCTCTTTTCCTATCATTGAATTGTTAGCATGACTGGATGTTGAATTTTGTCAAATATTTTTCTGCATTTATTGATATATTCATGTGATATTTTTCTTAGCCTGCAGATATGAATTACAATTATTCACTTCTAAATGTTGAACTAGCCTTGGACACTTAAGATAAATTGCACTTGGTCATAATGTATAATTCATT
Organism: Oryctolagus cuniculus; assembly: GCF_964237555.1. Classification (NCBI taxonomy): domain Eukaryota; kingdom Metazoa; phylum Chordata; class Mammalia; order Lagomorpha; family Leporidae; genus Oryctolagus; species Oryctolagus cuniculus. The sequence continues at coordinate 51,842,701 of NC_091433.1, forward strand.
TTATATACTGGTGAATTTCATTTGTTAATATTTTGTTGTAGATATTTGTATCTACATTCATGAGAGATACAAGGGTATGACAAAGTTCATAGAAAATAGAATTAAAGATAAGTTTATTCTGGTAAAAAACTCTTGAAATCCATATATAATTTTTTCATAATACATATTTTTCATGAACCTTTGATAACCCTTTTATTAGTCTAAAACTTTCTTTTCCAATAAAGCCTTTATCTAGTTGTACAATGCTGGCCACATATAATAAATTAGCCAGTTTTCTCACTGTTCCTATTTTCAGAATAAGACTGTAGAAAGCTGGTATAATCTATACTTTAAATGTCTGGTAGAATATATCCGTGAATTCATCTGTACCTGGGACTTTGTTCTTAATGGCTATTAACTGAATTCAGTTTAGTGAATAGAGACAGGCCTATTCACATTGTCTATTCATTTGCTCTATTTTTCTTTTTGTGAAAAATGAATAATATTTTTCTTAAAAACACCAAATTCACAGATTTATTTTCTATGAATGCATGGGACACAAACTTGTTTTCTAACAGCCAAGCAATGTAGACTATATCACTATATCTATATAAGTATTCTAAGGCAGGCAAAAAATAACACAACAAATCTTTAAAAGTTCACAGTCTACAAAAAAAATTAGAAAAACTGGAACCTAAAATGTTTTAAATTAAGAGTTTTAAGCACTTTACAACTTCACACGCGCACACACAAAAAAAAACAACTTCACTATCTGCCATCATGAGTGTTGAATTAAAGATGCCCAGATATTCTCAAGAAAATTTTGAGGGAGCCAGCACTGTGGCTTAGTAGACTAAGGTGCCACCTGTGGGGGCGCCAGCATCCCATATGGGTGCTGATTCCTGTCAGCTGCTCCTCTTCTGACCCAGCTCTTTACTTGTGGCCTGCAAAGCAGCAAAAGATGGCCCAAGTGCTTGGGCCCCTGCACTGGTGTGGGATGCCTGGAAGAAGCTCCTAGCTCCTGGCTTCAGATCAGCCGAGCTCTGGCTGCTGCTGCCATTTGGGAAGTGAACCAGCTGATGCAAGTCCTTTTTCTCTGTCTCTCCCTCCATCTATAAGTCTATCTTTCAAGTAAATAAATAAATAAAATCCTTAAAAAAAAAAAAGAAAATTTCGATAGCACATTTTTAACTAAATTTTTTTAATCCCTGCTCTTGCTCATTTGATTATTGTAACGCATTAAATAACATTTATGCAATTGCTTCTATGGGGCATATAGACATCTGTTCAGAAATTAGAACTGCTTTCTCCTTACGTTTCCATATCAATATTTCATGCTATACTCTAATACAAGGAACACCTCAAAAGTGCAATTCATTTGAATGTTATAGTTACATGTGCAGAACTAATGCCTTCTTATTCTAAGCAAGAACTTCTCCTCTCTAGTCTACAGTCTACACACACACATACACACACATACACACACACACAGTGAGTAAATATGATGCATTTAACTTTTGCATCAAAAGGGAGAATAGTAAATTAATCAAATCAAATTAAGAATAAAAAGTTGGGGCTGGCGCTTCGGCATAGTGGGTAGAGCCACAGCCTGCAGTGCCAGCGTCCCATATGGGCACCAGTTCGAGTCCCAGCTGCTCTACTTCCAATCCAGCTCTCTGCTATGGCCTGGGAAAGCAGTGGAGGATGGTCCAAGTCCATTGGAGCCATTTGGGGAGTGAACCATCAGATGGAAGACCTCTCTGGCTTTACATCTCTCTGTAACTCTTTCAAATAAATAAAAATAAATCTTTTTTAAAAAAGAATAAAATGTTTATATGTTAGAATAAAGAGTTAACTAAGGGGGCCGGCGCCACAGCTCACTAGGCTAATCCTCTGCCTTGCGGCGCCGGCACACCAGGTTCTAGTCCCGATCGGGGCGCCGGATTCTGTTCCGGTTGCCCCTCTTCCAGGCCAGCTCTCTGCTGTGGCCAGGGAGTGCAGTGGAGGATGGCCCGAGTACTTGGGCCCTGCACCCCATGGGAGACCAGGATAAGTACCTGGCTCCTGCCATCGGATCAGCGCGGTGCGCCGGCCACAGCGCGCTGGCCGTGGCGGCCATTGGAGGGTGAACCAACGGCAAAGGAAGACCTTTCTCTCTGTCTCTCTCTCTCACTGTCCACTCTGCCTGTCTAAAAAAAAAAAAAAAAAAAAAAAAAAGAGTTAACTAAGGGAGGGGCTGGCACTGTGGTGCCGGCATCCATATGGTTCCGGTTCAAGTCCCAGCTGCTCCACTTCTGATCTCGTTCTCTGCTATGGCCTGGGAAAGCAGTGGAAGACAGCCCAACTGTTTAGGCCCCTGCTCCCTCTTGGGGGACCCAGAGGAAGCTCCTGGCTCCTGGCTTTGGATAGGCTCAGTTCCGGCTATTGCAGCTATTCAGGAAGTGAACCATTGGATGGAAGACCTCTCTCTCTCTGCCTCTGTCTCTCTGTAACACTGACTTTCAAATAAATTTATCTTTAATAAAAAAAAAAGAATTAAAAATCTTTGGGAATACAGCTACCATGTAAGAAAGCTGGCCTAATACCGATAGACTACTTTGAGGGAAAAATGTCCAGGAGCTGCATTTAGGGCACCAGACAGGAGGGTAAAACAACCTTGAACGTTCCAACCCTAGCCAAATTCTGAATAGACTGTACATGGAACAGAACTTCATAGTTAGGCCCAGCCAACTCAAGAATCATGAGAATAATACACATCTGTTTTGAGATACCAGGTTTTGTGATGTTTGTCTACAGAAATAAACAATTATACAACATAGAAAAATTGCCCTATAACTTCAGTTAATAACAATTTCTTTTTTTATTTTTTTATTATTTATGTAATTTTTTTGACAGGCAGAGTGGATAGTGAGAGAGAGAGACAGAGAGAAAGGTCTTCCTTTGCCGTTGGTTCACCCTTCAATGGCCGCCACGGCCTGCGCGCTGTGGCCGGCGCACCGCGCTGATCCGATGGCAGGAGCCAGGTACTTATCCTGGTCCCCCGTGGGGTGCAGGGCCCAAGCACTTGGGCCATCCTCCACTGCACTCCCTGGCCACAGCAGAGAGCTGGACTGCAAGAGGGGCAACCGGGACAGAATCTGGCGCCCCGACTGGGACTAGAACCCAGTGTGCCAGCACCGCAAGGCGGAGGATTAGCCTAGTGAGCCGTGGCGGCGGCCAACAATTTCTTTTAAAAGTATTCAAATTTATTAAAGAAAATTATTTTATACCCCTTTTGTATTATCCATTAATTGATAACTCAACAATTAGTTTTAGAAAGCTAGTTTCATAGTCTTTAGTATTTTTACTTCTTTTTATTTATTTATTTATTTATTTGGTAATTTAGTATTTCATGTTGCAATGTTGAAACAAAATAAAATATCGTTTAGTACATTGTGCAGTATACCACCCAGGGTCTTCAACAAAAGAAGAATTTAGAATGTGCTTGATACTTGATACTTCTTACACGATCAGACAAGGCTTAGTTAACCACCCTAAGCTAGACAGGGAGGAGAGGACCAGCAATGGACTTAATCTGGCAGTAAAGGCAATTGTGGAAAGAGCAGACCAAGCAGGGATGAAATCTAGAAGTCAATAGGCAAGTTTTTATTGTTGGATGCTGGACAACAAATTGGTCCAAGAAAGCCATCACCATCAAGAATGCCTGTCCTCAAGATGCACAAACAGGAAACAAGATTAGGTGACAGCTGGGGGGGGGGGGGTGACAAGGTAGGTTAGTTGGCTATAGGACCCAGAATCCTCAACTAGAACCTGGGAGTAGGGCATGGCATGGTGTAACTGAAAGAACAGGAAATACTATAGACAGAAAAGCAAAGCCCTAACCTGGAAAGTCTTCAAGACAGGTCCCGAAACGAAGGGATACAAGGCCCCAGCACCATTTGTAATTTGATAATGAAAAAAGAAACACTGGCCTATTTAGTTGGTGCAGAGTTCTAGGTGGAGAAGAAAAAGTTCTGCAGATGGATAGTGGTGACGGCTGCACAAAAATATGAATGCACTTCATACCACAGAATTGTATATTTTTAAATGGTGAATTGTACGGTATATGCACTTCACAGAAATCTTTTTCAGTGAGGTTAAAAATATTTACTACTATCACTGATCAAAGTCACTGGGTATCTTCAACTTCCCTGAGAATCTTCCTTCCTATCATCTTCCAAAACATCAGAACACAAAGAATATTCTTTCCTACTGAACTTCTAGCAAGAAAATATTGCAAATGTGAGTGCTATTGTCCCCATGGAGAAGAAGCAGAGTTGGCATCAGGTGATGTAAAATATTTGTCCCCAAACAAAAACAAAACACCAGTCTGGTGTGAAACTCCTTTTACCCACTTCCCTGGTGATGAGGTTCAGTTACTCTTCCTACAGGGAGGGAAAGAAGAGCAGGCACCACAGGACAGCATCATCCATGATCCAAAATACACACAGAACCAGAATATCATTTATTGATATTTAAGTATTAAAATAGATATAACTGCCTATTTGGAGCTGGGTGAAGCTAATATCGAAATGTACTTCAGGGCCGGCGCTATGGTGCAGTGGATTAAAGCCCTGGCCTGAAGCACCAGCACCCCATATGGGCACCAGTTCTAGTCCTGGCTGCTCCTCTTCTGATCCAGCTCTCTACTATGGCCTGTGATAGCAGTAGAAGATGGCCCAAGGCCTTGGGCACCTGCACCCGCGTGGGAGACCCGGAATAAGCTCCTGGCTTCGGATCAGCGCAGCTCCAGCCATTGCGGCCATCTGGGGAGTGAACCAGCAGATGGAAGACCTCTATATATAACTCTGTTTTTCAAATAAATAAAAATAAATTAAAAAAATGCACCTCTAGGTATGTAAAGTAAATAGGTAATGCTGTACCTAATAAATACATTAATTAATTGATTAGTTAATGGAATGAAGCATCTGAAGAATAAAAAAAGTCAAGTAAAAGCAATCAAGAAGCAAAAATGTGCTTCAAACAATTAGGAGTTAACTATTATTTCAAGGTCCCTTCAGTATGTAGTAATTTACAGTATTTAGAAGTCAGACTTTTGACAGCTCCCTGATTCTAAAATATAGCCCAGAGGAAAGAAATATAGTTCCTCCACCTAAACACAACTTGCCACAAAGCTTCCACATTCAAACTCCTCAATAACCCTTCCTCACACAGCAAAGAATTCACCCATAAGTTTTCTTACCTGACTTTTCAGCTCATTAGGAGGAGGAGCTGATAACACAAGCATAATAACAGAAGAGGTAACAACTGACAGTCTGACCATAGAAAGGACAGTAAAAGAAAGTCTGGACTACATTAAGACGTGGTGCAGTAGTTGAGTATATACAATGGCAATCCTAAATCAGTAGGAAAGGGTTCCATCAATGTAGGGAACACTTGAGATACTCAAGGAAAGATTTAATAAAAATTATTTAAAAGGGATCTGGCATTTGACATTACAAACACCAGTTAGCTAAATATTCACCCATAAGAACACCTTATTTCCTAACCAATGCAAATGAAGGAATCATTATTTTCAAGTCTTTCTTCTTAAAAGAAATTATTTCAAAACTATCAGAGACTATCTGCTCTTAAAAAAAAAAAAAAAGAATGTACTCTCCACTGAAATCCCTAACCAAATATTTGAGGAATGGTGTATAAGGGGCAGCTTGTGTTTGTTCTGCTTTGTCTACTGTTTTCTATTTCCTTTAGGCCTATTTGCAGGCAGAGGGCCAGTGGACAGCTGCTCTGATTACTCAAAGAACTCACACTCAAGATCTGTGTGTTCAAGCATTTTTTACTGTGGAAACTAGGGGTCGATAAATTTTGAAGGTGAAGACATTTCCTTATTTCTGCCATACTCCACCTTCCTCTTTTGTAAGTCATGATGCAAATCAATTATTTACTTGCCACCATGTATTAGATCATTAATTCACTTAAATGCCATGTTTTTATTCCTGGATTTTTATCTTGTCTAAGATGACTAACACGATACTTGGACAGACAGTGTGTTATTAGCAATCCACTTCCATGAAGTAAATTAAACTTAGCACGTGGTAATCTAAATTTGGGGAAAAACATAGGGGAGGGGAAAAAAGAAATGAGAAAAGAGGAACGTTTGGTTTCTGTCTCAAAGAAATACTAAAATTACTTCAAATCAATCAATGTGAATCATCTGTCTACCAACATGTCTTATTTTTCATTGCCTATCTGTAAGAGAAAAGAAACTAATGTAGGAAACAGCTGTGTTAAAACTGCTCTGGACTCTGCTTTAATAATGAAAATGACATTTGTCTTTCTTTACCATGAGCTTCTTAGAACTGTAACTAAAAGAAAAACATCAAGTGGTGCCCACAGCTAGCTAACTCTTCATATTAAGGCTGAAGAAGAAAAAATTCCATTTTAAATACATGCTATTTCACAAGTCCTATAACTAAATATTTATGCTAGCTTTCCTCAGTCAAAAAAGAATGAGACAAATGAACTTTTGGTTGATATTCTCTCTCACAAGACACACTTTCCTTTTTCTTTTTCTTTTTCTTTTTCTTTTAGAACACATATTTTGGCAAGGGTGGCTTCAGTGGGGCAGGTATTGGGGGATGGGAAATCCTTTATTTAGGCTCTGGAGATTTTAGCAATTCACAGTCCTGCCAGCCTCCAAGTACCTGGGAACCCAGCTCCAAAAGGGATTAGTTTTCACTAAACTGGACTCCACTGGTAAACAGCTGACCCGCAAAGCTCTATAGTTCACCATCATGCAACACAAAGCTTAAACATGCTAACAACCTGTTATTACTAATTGCTATGCAATGTACAAAGAAACCTGAATTTATATGAAAATGCAGTATGGGGTAAGAATCTACAAATCCACAATTTCTAATTTTCAAGAACAAAGTCATTCTTGATTATTGTTAAAATTAACACGATTCAAGGTCAGGCACAGGTAAAATTTGTCTTAAAGGTGGATAGATGTTTAGGCAGATAATTCTGGGTTAGTTAAAAGGACACGGTTTTTAACAACACCTGTCAAAAGACTTGAAACACAACCTTATTACAAAAGATCTCAAATGGTTAATCAGAAATGAGAGGCACACACTGCATGCTGCACTGTTTTCAATTTGCTGACACAACATCATTCTGTTCTCTCTAGTGAGCAACAGTAATCCTCAATGGCATTAAGATGAGAGGCTGAGCACAAAACCATGGGCAAGTCAAGCAATGATTTAATTCTTTTTGTCATTTCTCTTTCAAGTGGAAGATTCCTACCACTCTATGCTTCTGACAATGTTTATAAACAGAACTCTGAGAAGTATCTGAACACGCACACACATACACACACACACACAAAGGTCTTTCCAACAAACTGGGATAGACAATGGACATTTAAGACTTGGCTTCCAGAAAAAATAAAACTCAGAATTTCCAAACTTACTGAGTTTGGTCCCCATCACAGAAACACAATGTATAACTTAACACACACGTTATCAGTTATACTGACCATTCTGTTTTGAGAATTAGAAAACATGAACTCTGGAAAATAAGAGTCAAATATATTTTAATATTAGACTAAAACCTTTATGACAGCACTTCAATGTAACATATAAACACTATATTTCTAAATATATAACCTATGATTGAATGCAACATCTTTTATGTCTTTTTTAAAATTTTCAAAAAAGATTTATTTACATATTTTGAAAAAGTTTACAGAGAAAGAGGGAGAGACAGAGAGATCTTTCACCTGTTGGGTCATAGCCAGTGCTGGGCCAGGCAGGAGACAGAACCCAGAAGCTTAATCTGGGTCTCCTATGTGGGTGGCAGGGGCCCAAGACATGAACTATCTTGCACTGCTTCCCCTAGGCCATTAGCAGGAAGTGTATTAGGAGTGGAGCAGCCGGAACATGAACAGGAATCCATATGAGATGCTAGCATTACAAACTGTGACTTAACCCACTACACTGCAACACTGATCCCTTTCAAGTCTTATTTTAATAATAACTGTTAAATCCTAGATGACGTAACACTTCATCTTTTACTCCCTAAACTTTGTCATGAATTTTAAAATTCATCATTCATGTAATTCCTGAATTCTACAATTCTGATGCTTTCTTATTAGAGGACCCAAAACCTTTATACAGTACACACAGTGAACTGCTAAGCTAAAGTATAAGTTTGGTTCTTAAGTGGATAAACAGAATGCAATAATAATAGGCTACAAACTATATCAGTTCCAAGGAAGCCTTTTACTTCATCCATCCAAAGAACACTCCACAACTAGTTTTTCCTCGGAACATTATCAAGTGTAGATGTCTACAATGTAATAATAATATATATTTAATCCATTTGTTAGGGTGGTTGCTTCTTATTTAGAGTTGACTAATTTTCCCAAGGCAAAATGTACTGCACTACAAAATCAGCAGCACCACAATTATTATGCACTCTTAAATTATAAACCACTGATTATTGTATATATTTTGATGACTGCCTAACAGCAATTTAAGATGACAGAATTTAACTCCAAATTAACAACATGGTTAGATAAATCCCAAAAGAAAATAATAACAAAATCTGCTTCAATAAAAGTGGAAGAGTAATGTCAGGACAAATTTAAGTCAGTTTACTGCTTCCCTTGTTAATCTTTCACCTTCTAAAATTCATTTTACAACTACAAGTGAAAAAGAAATTATGTTAACAACTCTATTTTGTGAGACTTTAAGTTTTATGGAACATGTTTATTCCTTCCTGCTCCCAACCACACTTACAATACATAAATTCAGCTGAGAAAATTTACTTCTAAAACAGAAAGTTCTAAGCTCTCTGAGTATGAAGTCAAATGGGCTGTTGGAAAAGCCTCAGAAGATAGCATCCGTGCTCTCATGTGAATTATGTGAATTTTTTAAAAATTTTTATTTATTTGAAAGGCAGAGAGACAAAGACAGAGGTCTCCCATCTACTGATTCACTTTTTAAATGCCTGCAACACTTGGGGCTGGGCCAGGCCAAAACAGTGATCCCAGAACTCAATCCAGGTTTTCTACATGGGTGGAAAGGACCCAAGTACTTAAGTTATCACCTGCAGCCTACTGAGGTGCACATGAGCAGGGAGCTGGAATAGGGAACAGAGCCAGGACGCAAACCTTGACATTCTGATTTGGGATGCAGGTATCCCAAGAGGCGTTAATCTTAACCACTATGCCAAATTCCTGCTGCTCGTGTAGATTTTTGTGAGGCATATTACGGCATGCCACATGGTTTGACCAGCTGTGGCTCTTTACCAGGTTGAAATAAACACAGTATTATCTCCAACATGGAGCTTCATTTTTTAGGCACTGCCCCTGGGCCTTCTTGGCATGAAATAATTCAAGGGAAATCTTTCCCCAGGAAGACACGAAAGGACATATATCCTAAAAAGGAGAGAAAGTTCCAACACAGGAAGCGGGATACACAGCAGATTCATAGAATGGCAAATGCCCTAAACAGCACTCTGGCCTCAGAATCAGCCCTTAAGGCATTCAGATCTGGCTGAAAAGCCCCTGAGAGTTTCTCAGGCATGGAAAGCCAAGACACTGTGGCAAAAAAAATGACCTAAATGAAAGATCTCAGTGAGTGAGATTCCAGCAGAAAGAAGGGACCATCAGAGAAGGAGATACCTTTCTCTGAAGGGAGGAAAGAACTCCCACTTTGATTATGGCCTCGTCTAAGTAATGTCGGAGTGTGTGAACTCAAGAGGCTTCCAAAGCCTTGGCAGCGCATGACAAGAGCTTCAGGTGATTACTGACTTCATAAATAAGAGCGTCAATTGGTAAAGTTAACAACAGGAGTCACTGTGCACTTACTCCTCATGTAGGATCTCTGTCCTTAATGTGTTGTACTATGAGAATTAACGGTAAAACTAGTCTTCAAACAGTACTTTATACTTTGTGTGTCTGTGTGGGTGCAAACTGTTGAAATCTTTACTTAGTATATACTAAGTTATCTTCTGTATATAAAGATAATTGAAAATGAATCTTGATGAAGAATGGGATGGAAGAGGGAGTAGGAAATGGGATGGCTTGTGGGTGGGAGGGTGGTTATGGGGGGGAAAACCGCTATAGTCCAAAAGTTGTACTTTCAAAATTTATATTTATTAAATAAAAGTTAAAAAAAAGACATATATCCAGACATGTGTTCAACTGACAAGTGCCTTGAGTGCAAGGTGCTATGCTTAGCACATAGGGATAAAAGGTTGAAATAGACACTGAGTATGGACCAGCAGGGAAAATAGAAACTTAAGCAACCACACCTCTCTAAAGAATGCAGCATGTGTAAGAAACAACATAGATACAGTTCTGTGAGAATTCTGAGGAATGGCAACATCAGAGAAGGCATGTGAAAAGAAGTAACATCTCAAATGGCCCTAAAAGGATGAGGAGAAACCGGTAGATGCAAATAAAGTGCCCTCTAGATAGGTGAGGAGAAAGAAAATCACAGCATGAGGCAGCCTAGTGTGAGACATCTGCTCACTCACACCATCAACAAACATTTACTGAACATATGCTTTCACAGGCAATGTTCTAAATGCTGGGGAAATGTTGTGAACAAGACAGGCAGTCACTGCTTTCAGGGAGCTTACTTTCTAGCAGAGGAGATGGACAAAGAGATTAACACATGAATATGGAAGTTAGTTTCAAGCGGTGAAAAGTACAAAGGGTAGAGTGAAGGATTTCTTAAAGGGTGATCAATGAGAGGGTGACATGTAAGCAGAGACCTGAATCAAGCAGGCAAAGAAGTGATCTAAACAGAGGGGTATGGAAGGAAGCTTGGGCAAGGCCTTGAGACAAAGAATCTGGCATTTTCCAAAAACAGAAGGCGGGGGAGGAGAGGCGGCGCTGTGGTGCAGCAGGTAAAGCTGCCGCCTACAGTGCAGGGCATCCCACATGGGTGCCAGTTCACCACCCGGTTTCTCCACTTCCGATCCAGCTCTCTGCTACAGCCTGGGAAAGCAGTAGAAGATAGCCCAACTCCTTGGGCCCCTGCACCCACGTGAGAGACCCAGAAGAAGCTCCTGGCTCCTGGCTTCAAATTGGCGCAGCTCCGGCCATTGTGGCCAATTGGCGAGTGAACCAGCAGATGGAAGACCTCTCTCTCTGCCTCTCCTTCTCTCTTTGTGTAACTCTGACTTTCAAATAAATAAATAAATGTTTAAAAAAAAAGAAAAAGAAAAAGAAAGAAACCGAAGGCCAGTGTAGAAGAAGTGAATCAGAGAAACAAAAGAGATGCCATTGGAAAGGTAAATAAGGGTGAAAATGAGTGTTTCTCTTTAAGGGTACCATAGGCAGTTGGGGAGTCTTGTTCCCATGTAGCACCACAGGTCTTGGTGGCACAAACTGTCAACAGTACCAGACCTGTTAACAATCAAAGAAGTCATTGCTAACTTCTAAATATTCATGACTGTTTGGAAAAGGGACCAAAAGGCGGCAGTACTTCTAACTGAGTACCACTGAGACAGATCCTGTATGGCCTTGTTGGCATAAATGGTTCTTAGGGTAAGGAAGAAGCTACCAGGGAGCTGTAAAAAAACAAATGTCATAGTGTCCATTTCTACAGAGACACGATCTAATTTTTTGCTTTAAATGATGTCTCTATGAAAAAATGACTAGAAGGTAGAAGTAACCATGAAGTAATCAGGTACAAAGATACCTCAGTAATTCAGGAAATTATGACAGCTTAGACTAGTGTGGTTATAGTGAAAATGCTCAGAATTAGTAAGATTGGGGTATATCGAAGACAGAACCATCAGGATTTGCCTAACGTAACTCCACCGGGCTGGAGGAGAGTACCAAAGGATGGAAGTCAAAGATAAGGTTGGGGAGCCGACGCTGTAGCAGAGCAGGTAAAGCTGCCGCCTGCGGTGCTGGCATCCCATATGGGTGCCAGTTTGAGTCCCAGTTGCTCCTCTTCCGATCCAGCTCTCTGCTATGGCCTGGGAAAGCAGTGGAGGATGCTCCCTCGTCAGGGACTCAGAGGAAGTTGCTGGCTCCTGGCTCCTGGCTCAGCTCTGGCTGTTGTAGCCATTCAGGGAGTGAACCAACAGATGGGAAGGCCTCTCTCTCCCTCTCTCTGTGTGATGTGAGTGTCTGACTCTGCTTTTATATAACTCTGCCTTTCAAATAAATAAAGAAATCTTAAAAAAAAAATAAGGTTGGAATGGAAAACTGGGACCAGATCACTGAGGGTCCAAGAGCTATGTAGTCTCATTCTGTAGCATTAGGCTGTGAAAGAAAGTTTCGTGCTTTAAAGCAGGGACAGCAGTTGGGAAAGAGGGAAAAAATGAAAGGTAGGAGACAGACCAGGTACTGCATTCCTGAGTGAGAAGAGCACAAAGCTCTGCAAAGAAGAATCCCCAAGGTCTCCCACAGACAGAGTTAGCCAGCGTTGATGACTGACCAAAACAAATTCAGCCCTGGGCAGCAAGGGATGGTTAGGCAATGAGCAACACAAGACATTATGGAAGGAGACAAGGTCTGAGAAGAAAGGTAGCATGACCACCTTCAGCGTCAGACACACTAGCTTGGCTGCGTCCAAACCGCACAGATAGGAGTCAGCTGAACGCGTGAGACCTGAACTCAAGCACATGTGAAGGCCACAGAGATGGTTTCAGTCATCTGAAAGGTGGTGGCCACTAAAGTCACGAGACTTAACTAGGACATCACCAAAGTGGAAGTTGAGCAGGGAAAACCTTGGTGAGAACACTGGGGACAGAAGGAAGAGAGGAGGCGGTTCTGAGGCTCAAGTATGTGCAAGGTCACATGCACAGTGTAAAGGAGGATGGACAGAGGAAAAGCCATGGATTTCATGACTACGAGGAGCCTGGAGACTGTCAGAGCACAACTTTGCCATGACAGAAAGCTGACTGCAAAGTGCTGAAGGAAGTGAGTCAGTCTGTGGAAATGTAGATGACTGTACACTATTTTTCAAGGCTGGGTTATAAAAGGAAAGAGATGAAAGTGGTGGTAGCTTGAGGGAGTAAGAGTTGAAGGAAGGCTATGTGAGTGTGTGTGCATGTTTAAAGTAAGAATTAATTATTAATTTGGGGAGGTAGAAGTGAAGAATCCAGTGGAAAGGGTGAGATTGAAACTGCAAGATGACACAACACAATCCACTCCAGAACAAAAAGCAAGAGACAGGCCGAGACACAACAAAGGACCCTTCTTTCTCTAGCAGACAGAGGACCAATGGGCCCATGCTCACAGCAGCTGCCACACTGCTGACAGCCCTCTCAGAACCTACCAGAGGAGACAGGAAGAAAGCTATATAAAGCAATACACTCTCCATAATCACTTTTAGGAGGAGCAATATTCTGACTAATACCATTATTCTAGTTAATGTCGTGACATCAGAACAACCAAATATTGTGACTCACAGTTTATATCTTTTGTTTGGCACACTTAACATGAATGAAAGAGGTAGGTGGTTAAATATCTTTCCTAAATGAATGAAGATAAACCTTCCAGACAATGCAAATGATGCTATACATAAAAAGCATGAAGTATTTTGTTTCTGAAATTAATTTGAACTCCCACTTGGTTTGTCTTTTGCAATCACTTGACATTTACAGTTCAGTTTCAAATTCAAAAATCACAAGGATTCTGTTTTTCATCACAGTTGAAGCACAAGATACCAAGTTCTCCCTAGTCACCGTAACAGCACCATTCCACAACAGTGAAAAGTAAAATACTATGAGGGAGTAACAGTTAAATACTCTGAGGAACATTTCATGGAGCTTGATTAATAATAATGAAAAAAAAAAAAAAACCACAGAGGAAAAAAACCCAGAATGTATGAACTAAATAATTAAGAAGATAGTCAATCATAGCCCATACTAATCTAATTTAACCAGTCCTTACTCCTCAAAAAAGGAAGGCACAAGAAAAACATACCCCAAGCAGCAAATGTATCAAGCCCATACCTTTTTAAATAATTGGCCAAAATACACCATCACATTTTGATGAAACTACTATAGATCATGAAAACTTACATTTGTAAATATTTTATACAATGTGGCAAAACTGTCAGTGAGGCTAAAGTCTTTTTTTTTTTTTTAAGAATTATTTATTTATTTGAGAAGCAGAGCTATAAACAGAGAGAAGGAAAGTCAGAGAGAAAGGTTTTCTATCCACTGGTTCACGCCCCAGATGGCCACAATGGCCAGAGCTGGGCAGATCCAAAGCCAAGGGCCAAGACTTCTTCCAGGTCTCCCACATGGGTGCAGGGGCCCAAGCACTAGGGCCACCTTCTACTGCTTTCCCAGGCCATCAGCAGAGAGCCAGATCAGAAGTAGAGCAGCCGGGACTTGAAGTGGTGCCCAAGTAGGATGTAGGTGTCGTAGGTGGAGGTTCAATCTACTACACCACAGTGCCAGTCCTGAGGCTAAAGTCTTATAATAACTGTAATAGGGTGATAAATTGAACGATTTAAGCTATCATTCAGCATCCTCTTTTTTAAGATTTATTTTATTTGAAAGGCAGAGCGAGAGAGGAAAAGAGAGAAAAAGAGAGAGGGAGAGAGAAGGAGCTCTTCCATCTACTGGTTCACTTCTCAAAATTGCTGGATCAGAAACAGAACAGCTAGAACTCAAACCCAATGCCAGTGTCACAAGCAGCAGCTTACCTTGCTGTACCACAATGACAACCCTGTCATCCGCTAATTCTAAATCTAAGTTGTGTTGTCTCTGTTACCTAACTGCTTTTAAAACACAAAAAGAACCAATAGTTCAATTAATTCCAATTACAAAATGATATAAATGGGAAAGAATAAAAATCATTAATTATAACAATCAATATCCCATATCCAAAATTCCATTAAAAACGAAAAAGATTTGACATGGCAACTGAAAGCAAGAACCACTCCTAATTTCACATACTTGAAAATATTCTTCATGTGGCCAGTGCCGCGGCTCACTAGGCTAATCCTCCGCCTTGCGGTGCCGGCACACCGGGTTCTAGTCCCGGTCAGGGTGCCGGATTCTGTCCTGGTTGCCCCTCTTCCAGGCCAGCTCTCTGCTATGGCCTGAGAGTACAGTGGAGGATGGCCCAAGTGCTTGGGCCCTGCACCTGCATGGGAGACCAGGAGAAGCACCTGGCTCCTGCCTTCGGATCAGTGCGATGCGCCTGCCGCAGCGCGCCGGCCACAGCGGCAATTGGAGGGTGAACCAACGGCAAAGGAAGACCTTTCTCTCTATCTCTCTCTCTCACTGTCCACTCTACCTGTAAAATAAAATAAAATAAAATAAAAATAAAAAAAGAAAATATTCTTCTTGAATGAACTATATCTGACACCAAATATTTCATTTTTCACTGATAGGTACATGTCGAAATGATTTATGTAGACTATCCGCGAACTTCAAAAATATGTGGTTTTCATAATAGGTGTCAGGTATCGAGTTGGAATTTACACTTTACAACTTGTAATGGAGTCCACAATGACATAATGTTTCTTTAAACATCTGATTTAACATTTTATACACTGAAACATTCAGCAATAGCTGGGATCCCTGGATGGTCTATAAATCTATGCATTATGTATCTAACATGCTATCATATTGATCTTTAATTACTTTCCATATGTATCCTTCTTCACCAGAGGACAGGAAACAATTTGCAACTATACAGACTTCGTATCTCCAAACACAAAGCAGTGGCCACTGAAGGCGAACCCAGCGACTTTACAATGAATTCCAAAGGGCACTGGGACAGCTACAGCGGAATTTGCTACTGGTAAACACACCATCCCTATATATTTGAACAAATATACTACATCCCAGAAATTTCAATTCATGAAATTCATAAGGGAAACTCTTTAAAAAAATATTGTCATAACAATGAATGAAGGGAACTCTACAAATCATGTAGTCAAGAATTCTAAATGCCTGATTTGAATTTTATTAAGGATTTTAGTTTCTATAAGAGTATTATAAAGATAGAATTTTAGATGTTTGCACCATAAGAAATGTTAAATATTTGATGAGTTGGGGGTATATTCTATGATTGGACATTACATAATATATACACATAATAAAACATCACACAATACCTCACAAATATGTAAATTTTTAAGTAACATAATGGATTTTCAACTATTATCTTCTTTAAGCACTTATTTCACTATTCTACTTTTTAAGCTGTTTCCAGGAGCAGTAAGTAGATAATCACTGAAAATGTATTTTAAATATACCTTCCCTAATAATAAAAATTTACATTAGAAAACATTAGCTCTAAGAACAGGTAGTCTTGGACCACAGGTAGCCCACCTAAACAAACATCAGTGCAGGTTGAGTTTCCCTTATCTCACACACTTGCAACCAGGAGCATTTCAGATTTCAGGGTTTTTTAGATTTATTTATTTATTCAGAAATATTTCTTCAAAATTGAATAATTCTCCTAATTCGTCCAAAACCCACTACCTATCAAGGCACTGTCTGACACTGGACAATCAAATATATGTAAGAATCAGGTCCTATCTTTTAAAACCTATCAATAGGGGCAGGTGTTCGGCCTGGCAGTTAAGACACTGATTAAGATATCGGCATC
This sequence comes from Oryctolagus cuniculus, assembly GCF_964237555.1. NCBI lineage: Eukaryota > Metazoa > Chordata > Mammalia > Lagomorpha > Leporidae > Oryctolagus > Oryctolagus cuniculus. The sequence continues at coordinate 51,859,286 of NC_091433.1, forward strand.
GCATGTCAGAGCACCTGGGTTAGACACAGACTTCCAGCACCTCCAGCCTCCTGCCAAGGCACACTTTGGGAGGCAGTGGTGAGAAACTCAAGTAACTGGGTACCCACTGAGATTCTGGATCCTGTTTCAGCCCCAACCAGGTGCTGTTTTTGTTGACATTTGGGGAGGGAGCCTGTGGATGGAAACATCTGTGTGTTCTCGTATTCTCTCCCCCTACCTCTCAAATACATATTTAAAAAAAAAAAGAAATATGTTTAAAAATAATAAAAGTGGAGGCTGGTGTTGTGCCACAGCAGGTTAAACTGCCTCCTGCAATGCCAGCATACCATATGGGCATCAGTTAGAAACTCAGTTGCACTTCCAATCCAGCTGCCTGCTAATGTAACTGGGAAAGCAGCAGCAGAAGATCCAAGTGCTTGGGTCCCTGCACCTGTGTGGGAGACCCAGCAGAAGCTCTGAGCTCCTGGCTTCATTGCAGCCATCTGGGGAGCGAACCAGCAGACAGAAGATCTCTCCCGCTGTAACTTGGCCTTTCAAATAAATAAAAATAAATAAAAAAAAATATCTATTAATCTACAAGGAAAGAAAGGAGAAAAATATTTCAACCTTTTAAAAAATTCTAGAGCGGTGCTATGTCCAAGACACGGTGTTTGCAAAAAGGAACATCTGACTGCCTCCACTGAGGAGAGAGAGTGCCAGGCTAGGGAGCTGTCCAGTGGACAAGTACTACAGGTAGAGGCGACATCCTGCACAAACACAGGAACACAGGGACTGGCTTAGAGCATTCTCAATCTTGAATGGCCTAAACAGACCAGAAAGGTCAACAGTAAGGCAAGAGAGATGTCAGACCCAAGAGGCTCTTCTCTTGCAAACTATGTTAAACTTTTGGACATCACTCTGTATTCAGTAGAAGATTCAGAAGGAATTTTGAAAGGAGAGTTAATTGTTCAGACCCACATTTAGGAAGGAACATTTTAGAAACTAGAAACACGCAAACCAAGTCAACAAGCTTCATGTTTTTCCTACGGCCTTCAAAATGTGTCCACTCTTTTTTTTTTTTTTTCAAGATTTAAGATTTACTTTATTTATTTGAAAGACAGAATTACAGAGAGGCAGAGGCAGAGAGAGAGAAAGAGGTCTTCTATCCACTGGTTCACTCCCCAGATGGCTGCAATGGCTGGAGCTGAGCTGATTGGAAGCCAGGAGCCAGGAGCCAGGAGCTTCTTCCAGGTCTCCCATGTGGGTGCAGGGGCCCACGGACTTGGGCCATCTTCTACTGCTTTCCCAGACCATAGCAGAGAGCTGGATCAGAATTGGAGCAGCCAGGACTTGCTCTAACCGGCGGCCATGTGGGATGCCTGCATTGCAGGTGGCAGCTTTACCAGCTATGCCACAGCACCATCCCCAAAATGTGTCCACTCTTAAAAGAACTTTGTGTGAAGTGGGGGCGGCTACCCCCAGAAAACTGGTTTCAAGAAGATCAAAAGACTGGCCCCAGGTCACATAATAATGAATAAAAGACTGAAGTCATCCCTAGAATCCAGGTCTTCACATTCCACTAACCCCCTCTCCTTTCCTCCTCAAAGTTAAAATAAAGGCTTAACTTTGGTCATGCTGCATCCTGGACTGGTATTAGCAGAGCTGGGCAAGTGAACTGAAGTTGACTAGCTAGATACTTACTGATTCTAACAGCACAGTACATAGCATCACAGCTAAATAAAATGGAGTTGATTCGGTAGATTGAGAAGTTGTGTTTAGTCCTGAAAACTGGCTGCCTACTAGACTTCATTTAACCCCCTTCAGTGAGGTGCTCCAAAGCCTCAAGTAAGCTTCATGCCCACCACACACTTAAACAGCACTTCGGTATAAACCCTAAACTCTGAACAAATAGTCTAATCTGCTGACCAGTATCTACAATCATGGGGTTATACATACTAAGCCTTCACATGTAGACAATTATGCCTTACTCAAAACTGATAAATAGGAAGTTCAAATTAATTTAACATTCTAGTTACCTAGGCATTTAACATGTCATATATATTTTTTCATATATATATTATATATATATATAATGAAAGAACTACAAATCTTCAAAGGAAAAAAGACATTAAAGCTAAAACCATTAGGAATGTAACTATTTATGGCCTTCATTTTAACAGCTAGTGATAAATAATACTTACAAAAGTCTTATCATGGGACAGGTCCTTTTCTAAATCTTTTATATATACGTATTATCTCATTACACTTCACCTCATTCAACTCACTGATAAATAAGAACTGTCCTAAGTCATGAAAAACAAACCTAGTTATTTAAGATCGTTTTGGCTGTCTGGCTTCTGGGAAAATGAAAGTTATATTTCACTACAATAATTCATTGACTGATTTTCTTCATAGCCTCCAGATAATGAGCAACTTAATCAGCAAACCACCTCCCTCTACCCTATTGTTTCACAGAACCATCACTCTTTCATACTTGGCAGCTCTGCCCTTATAAGCTGACATTTCATTAAGAGACATAATTGAAAATCTAGCTTTCAGGTAAGTCTGAGGGTCTTCCTTCTCCACAATTCCTCTATTTGTACCCCTGTCCCCAGGCAGCTATAAAGTTTCCTGTCCCTGTGAGTTACTACCTGCTTCCATATCCTGTGTTCTGAGAGACCATACAACTGTCATCATGGTTCTCCAAGCATCTCTAAAGCTGGTAAGTAATCCTGGTTTGCTATTTTGCAGTTGTTTTTCTTCTCTCATCTCACTCTGCGAACTCTTAGGCTCTCCTTTTAGTTCACCTGAACACACCTGAGAAACCACTGTCCTCCTCCAAACTACCCTAGGACAATTTTTCTCCATGGGTCAATTTTTCTCAAGCCCAGTCCCTAGAAACATCTAACAGTGGCCAATTTTTTTTAATGTCCCAACTGATGACAATTAATCAGGGAAAGAAGAATGTGCTGCTGGTGTCTAGTGGATAAAGACACAGTGATGTTAAATATCCTACAACACACAAAAGAGATCCCCCACACACAAAGAATTATCAAGTCCAAAATGTCAATGGTGCAAGGCTGAGAAACCTGGTCTAGAATAGGATCTCAAACCAACTACTAGTTTTACATTTCTCACCAGAAGCAAAGTAAAATACCTCTCTTAAATACACTGTCATGGCAGCTTCAGAACATCATGGCAAAGAACATTCACTAAACAGTGATATCCTAATAGCTGCTTTCATGGGTGAGCATTAATTAACACACTTCTAACAGTGGATTGCCATTTAATCAACTTTGCTATACCTCACAGCACACAGCTTTGTTAGGAAAAAATGGCCTGACAGTATTTAGAAGCTGCCTCGTACCAACTCCAAAAGGTTATTACAACGACTGATAGGATATTTACTACCACAGGAATCCACTGTATTTTCTGCACTCTAAGGGATCTTTTTACTAAAATAAATTTATGGTACATTGATTTTTATTTCTAGGTCAGGGTTTCTCAACATTGGTACCACTGACATTTCGTGTGATAATTCATTGTTGGTGAGGGTGGCAGATCTGTGCATTGCTGTATGTACAGATTCTCTGGCCTCTACCCACTAGATTCCAGTAGCGGCACACCACCCCACCCCTCCACCCATCATGAACAAGTATCTCCAGACATTGCCAAATGTCCCTGGAGGTGAGGGGGAAGGATCACTCTCTTACCCCACTAAGAACCTGTCTTACAGGCCTTTTTTTTAAAAAAAAAAAAAACATTTCTTTATTTACTCGAAAGGCAGTGTTACAGAGAAGGAGAGAGAAAAAGATAGAGATCCTCCATCCACTGGTTCTCTTGCCAAATGGCCACAATGGCCGGGGCTGGGCCAGGCCAAAGCCAGGAGCTCCATCCAGGTCTCCTACATGGGTGGCAGGGGTTCAAGCATTTGGTCCATCTTCCACTGCTTTCCTATGCACATTAGCAGAAAACTAAATTAGAGGTGGGGCAGCTGGGACATGAACTGGCACCCAATTGGGACATCTACAATATTATAGGAGGTAGCGTAACTAGCTACACCACAAAGCCGGCCCCGAAGTCTGTTTTTTTTTTTTTTTTTAAAAAAAAGAGAAGTCAATTTCTAATTTAAGTTTTCCACATATATATTTTAATATATTAGGGTCACTGGATACAAATACAATAACTAAATCAACAAGTTATTTTACATTGATATTCTTAAGACAGGAGTCCATCCACTATCCTACTGTGCAAAACAAAAATGAAACAAAGGGAATTTTAAACAGTAATGGCACCCAGGGCAGTCATTTAGTCTTGTAGTAAAGATCCCCTATGCCGTATCAGAAATACTGAGGTGTGATACCTCGTTCCAGCTCCTGACTCCAGCTTCCTGCTAATGCACACCTGGAAGGCAGCAGAGATGACTCAAGTAATTGGGTTCCTGACACCCACATGGGAGACCTGGATTGAGTTCTAGCTCCCCATTTCAGCCCCAGTCATGGCTTTTGGAGTCATCTGGGAAATGTACCAACAATGGGAACACGCACTTTATCTCTCAAATAAATTTTTTTAAAAAAAACTTTAAGTACTCAAGCCTTATGGCAATCTGACCCCCATAACACAATGATATCCTTACAAACTAACCTGATCATTAAACGTTTTTGTTTGCAATTAAGTTTTTAGAAATTTTATTTACTCTGTGGTATGACATGATAAAAAATAGCAGCAAACATAATTTCAAAACTTACTGTATATACTCACAGAACTTTTTAAATTCCTCCCAATGATGTAATAATTCTATAACTACTATTAATATTTCCATTTAAATATGAAGCAACTGAAGCACAGAGAAATTTACTAACTTGCCCAAGATCACACAGGTCATCTGTGACAGAGACGTCATTTTGCAAGCAGCCTAACTCAATAATCCATGTTCTTACCTGTTATGCTACACTGCTTCTTACACAGTAACATGCCATATTAATAATTACAAATCTATATGTTAGCGTATTGTGGAGGGGTTACTTAATTTTTCCAACGACAAAATTTCTGAATCCAAAATGACAATTGTTATGGATAACATATGCCCAGGGACACCTGCCAATAATTTTCTTGGAGTGGCAGCCGCTGGCACAGCCTCTGTAGCCTGATTGTCCTGATTCCCATCCAGGCTCTACCACAAACATTACAATTCTTCTCTCACTCCAGGCATACAGCAGGATGTGATTCCTTTGAGTGGAATCATGGCCTACTAACTTGCTTTGGACAATGAAATATGAGAAGTGAAATGTGTCACTTCCAGGTGGAGGCGTTAAGCCAGAGTTCAACATGCCAGTTCCCCTCTGGGAAGCATGTGTTAACATGGAGCCCTTGTCAGCCTGGGTCTCTGAGGAACTATGAAGACTAGAACAAGCAGGGTCTACTGGCCAACCCACATCAGCATCCCTCTGCCAATCCACATGACATGCATCATGAGTGAGAAATATGCCTCTGTTATTAAGCCTCTCAAACTTCAAGGTTGTTTGTTACTATGCCATAAGTTAAAGTATTCTAAGTGATACTGTTATTTCTTAGCTATATGGTTTTTTTTTTTTTTAAGATTTATTTTATTTATTCGAAAGGCAGACTTACAGAGGAAAAGGTAGACATAGATCTTCCATCCACTGGTTTATTCCCCAAATAGCTGAGGCTAGACCAGGCTGAAGCCAAGGGCCTCCATCCAGGTCTCCCATGTGGATGACAACGGTCCAAGTATTTGGGCCATCTTCTGCTGGATCAGAAGTGGAGCAGGGACCAGCGCTGTGGTACAGCGGGTTAATGCCCTGGCCTGAAGCGCCGGCATCCCATATGGGCGCCGGTTCTAGTCCTGGCTGCTCCACTTCCCATCCAGCTCTCTGCTATGGCCTGGGAAAGCAGTAGAAGATGACCCAAGTCCTTGGGCCCCTATACCCGCATGGGAGACCTGAAGGAAGCTCCTGGCTTCTGGCTTCAGATCAGTGCAGTTCCAACCATTGCGCCCAATTGGGGAGTGAACCATCAAATGAAAGACCTCTCTCTTTCTCTGCCTCTCCTCTCTCTGTGTAATTCTGACTTTAAAGTAAATAAATAAACCTTAAAAAAAATAAGTGGAGCAGTCAGGATTAGAACAGGTGCTCATATGGGATGCTGGCACTGTAGGTGGTTGTTTAAGCTCTTGTGCCGCAATGCTGGCCCCAAGCTGCATGAATTTTTTAAAAGATTTATTTATTTGAAAGGTAGAGTGATAGTGAGAGACAGGAAAAGAGAAAGATCTTTCATCTGTTGGTTCACTCCCAAAATGGCCACAATGATGGGGGCTAGGCCAGGCCAAAGCCATGAGCCTGGAGTTCCATCAGGGTCTCCCACATGTGTGGCAGGGACTTGAACACATGCTCTGATATGGGATATGCCAGCACTAGAGGCTATAGCTTAGCTCATGTGCCATGCTGAACCCCAAGCTGTATGATCTAAAATAAGTCAACTGACCTTGTAAAATATAGATAATTGTAATAACTTCTTCATACTGTTGTTATAAGAATTAATAGTTAATACACATAAAGTACCCAAAATACTACCTAGCACACAGTAGAGCCCAGTACTCTCCCTAGATATTCTCATACAGGCTAACTCATGGATATTATCCCTTTGGTCAAAGGTCTCTACATTTTTTTTAAGGATTTATGTATTTATTTGAAAGTCAGAGTTACAGAGACAAAGAGAGCTCTTCCATCCCCTGGCTTTCTTCCCAGATGGCTGCAATAGCTAGGGCTGGGGCAGGTCAAAGCCAATAGCCGGGAGCTTCATTTGAGCCTCCCATGTGGGTGGCAGGGCCCAAGCATGTGGCCCCTCTTCCTGCTGCTTTTCCCATGTCATTGGTAGGGAACTAGATCAGAATTGGAGCAGCTGGGACACAAACTGGTGCCCATATGGGATGCCAGCATTAACACAATGACAGCTCCAGGTCTCTACAATTTGAGAAATAGAAATGCAAATATATGTATTGCTTATATTTTATTTCTTCTTATTCTAATAACAAAATTTTAAAAATACACTCAAATGCTAAAAAATAATTAACAGGCATAAAAAGACTGACAAAGAAAACCTCAAAATCCTGTTATCAAAGGTCACAAGAAAAAACTCAAAAACTAGAAAAGTGAAAGAGAGATGAATGAATTTAACTGACCCAACTTCTGCTTCTGCCTCATGTCCCACCAGTAATACATACACAAGCATAAATACTCTCTCCCCACCTCACCTCTGTATCTCTCTCTCTCTATCCCCCAGTGAATAGATTTAATTTGCCAGCCTACTAGAAAAAGTTTCTACAAAAAGAGCCAAGAATGTGATGCCAACTGGCTGTGTGACATGCACAGTAATGTCTACTCATAAACCAGCCCCTGATGTCTTGTAACTGGGCATACAATAAGCAGAAAAGGAATGACATGAAGTGGAAAACCAGCCTGGAATATTCCTAGACACACAGTGAGGGTGACTGATGATGCTTAGAATCACAGAGCATTTTAAAGAGTGTTTTCTTTCTTACTTGGGAGAATTAAAACTGATTTCAAGAAGGGAATGGTTATACATGCCCATATCAACCATCCGCATGCAAAACATACACATTTCAAGTCCTTATTAGATACAAGTTTGGTGGACAAAACAAAGACTTTCCTAAAAGCAAAGCAAAAAACTACTTACATGGTGAGAAAACATGCAGCCCTATCAGAAAATGAACTATTCAGGGGCAAGTATATGGCACAACAATTGGGTCACCCACATCCCATATCTGGATGGAGTCCCAGCTCCTTTGCTTCAGATCCATCTTCCTACTGAAGTACATCTTGGGAGGCAGCAGTTGATGGTTCAAGTACTTGGGTCCCTGCCACACACATGCGAGTCCCTGATCAAGTTCTAGGCTCCTGGCTTCAATCTGCTCCAGCTTTGGCTATTGTAGGTATTTGGGGAGTAAACCAGCAGATGGAAGATCTTCTTCTGTCTCTCTCTCTTTCTGTCTCTGTGCCTTTCAAATAACATGCAAATAAATAGAATAAATTTTAAAACTATTCAGTGGAAGGTATAGTAAAATTATACATCAGGAATTTTATGAGGTTGTTAATGTAGATTTGATTTATAAGGCCCCAAATGTGCCTACTGTAATGGTATCTACAGCTAATTAATGTGTACAGTAATGAAGACTGAGAAGCATAGCTTCAATGTATGAGACTTTTTCTGGAGACTTTTTTAATGAGAGTACTGAAAAAAAGACAATATGGCAAATGTGGTTAATTGCCATAAGGAATCAGTAATAAGACTGAAGAGAGGGGAGACACCCATCCCTTATTGGACTCCTAGGTTTAATCCCTGGCTCTAGCTCCTGATAACACCTTCCTGCTGGTGCAGACCCTGGGAGGCAGTGGTGCTGGCTCAAGTAACTGGTTCCCTGCCACCCATGTGGGAAACCTGGATTGAGTCCCTGGCTCCCAGCTTTGGCCTCAGACCAGCCCTGGCCTGTGTAGGCATTTCAGGAGTAAAGAGATAGGGGAGCATTCTCATTCTCTCTCTCTCTCTCTCTCTCTCTCTCTCTCACACACACACACACACACACACACACACCTTCCCTCTCCCTGACTCTATGCCTCTCACATAAAAATGGGGGGGGGGGGGGATGGCTAAAGAGAGTTTTAGATTGCAGATAAAAAAAAAAAATGAGCTTATTCGAGACCTGGAGGCCCAGTTTTAGCAAGAATCCTGCTAAGTCAGTTTAGTGAGGGTCCCCTTTACTTTTGATGTCTCCTCTTAGTAATTTTCCATCCACTCTGTCTCCCCTATTCCAAAACTCAAATACAATGGTCTCCAATAAAATCTTATATTTTATTTGTTTAAAAAATTTACTTATTTATTTGAAAGACAGAGGCAGAGAGAGAGAGGTCTTCCATCTGCTAGTTCACTCCCCAAATGGATACAGGGGGAGAGGGAGAAGGGGAGAGTGAGAGGGGGAGAGGGGGAGAAGGGGAGAGGGGGAGAGGGGGAGAGGAGGAGAAGGGGAGAGGGGGAGAGGGGGAGAGGGGGAGAGGAGAAGAGGAGAAGAGGGGGAGAGGGGGAGAGGGGGAGGGGGGGGAGAAGGGGGGGGAGAGAGAGAGAGAGAGAACCTTCCATTTGCTGTTTCACTCCCTAGATGGCCAGAGCTGGGCAAATCCAAAGCCAGGAGCCAGAAACTTCTTCTGGGTCTCCCACACAGGTGCAGGGGCCCAAGGACTTGGCCACCCTCTACTGCTTTCCCAGGCCACAGCAGAGAGCTGGATCAGAAGTGGAACAGCTGGGACTTGAACCTGCGCCCATATGGGATGCTGGCACTGCAGGCAGCTTTACCTGCTATGCCACGGTGCTGGCCTCTCTTCTAACATTTTCACAAGTGTCAGAATAATTTAACATCACACTTGATCAGAATTGGTGTGGCAGCCAAGTTTAGCTTGCATTATTGCAATTCAGCACAGTACAGGAAGAGAGAGCCACCAAACACACAGCATGGAAGGATATAGGGAACTCTAACACTGTTCAAATGAAGTCCTGCCTCACAAGCTTTCCTCACCCTCAGGAAAACAAATATTGAGTTGCCACTGATACTCTGCAGCCCTCCCAATTTATCAATAGTATGAAACCATGAAATGCCCTGTTGCAAACATCCAGGACCCACATTTGTTTGAAAGATTCATTTATTTATTTGAAAGGCAGAGATAGAGAGAAAAAAGAAGAGAGAGATGCTCCATCTGCTGGTTCACTCCCCAGATGGCTGCCGGAGCTGGGCCAGGCTGAATCTAAGAGCCAGGAGCTTCTTCCAGGCCTGCCATGTGGGTGCAGGGGCCCATGGACTTGGGCCATCTTCTGCTGCTTTTCCAGGTACACTGGCAGGGAGTTGGATCAGATGTGGAGTAGCCAGGACTTGAACTGGCACCCATATGGGATGCCAGCACTACAAGCAGAGGTTTAACCTCCTACACTACAGCAACGGCCCCATCAGGTACGTCCTTACAGCTTAACAGACATCTCAGGCAGGGCTGAAAATTATGAATGATTCATCAAGGTAGAACTTTACCAAGATTGGAGTAGACAGCAGGAAGGCTAAGAATCACCTCTGTGCTGCTTCAACAAGGAGTGAGTCATTGCCTCCTTGAATCCAGCGTAACTCAGTCAACCACAACACCAGGATTTATTCCTCCATATCACTTAACTACTAAACAAACATTAGTATAGGCCTGTCAGCTTAGGGAGTGTTCACTTCTACTCTGAAAACATGTTGGCTACCCTAATATAGTGCTTTCATTCTTTTATCATCACCATCTTCCTTCTACTTCCTCCTATCCAAATTGGCCCTGCTTCTCATAATTTCAAAAGCAGCTGTTAAAGATTTCCCATTTTCCCCTTCCCAGTTGATTCTGAGACTATTTAACTGCTTTAGACATAAAAATTGAGAAGTAAATAATTTCAAAGCTATTTTTTTCCTTATTTCCTCTCTCCCAGTCTCAAGATGCCAGGTCCGTCCTCCACACACTCTTAAAAAATGATGGCTTAATTGCTCTCAGCACTGACTTTGGTCGATTCCTTAATATACAAAAACACTTCAAAAGGTTCATTTAAAAAATGGAATGAAAAGAGAAAGTACATTTTCCACAAGCTTTCTGAAGTACAGTCATGCACTGTATAAAGGCCTTTTTGTCAACAAGGGACGACATATACAACAGTGATCCTCCAAGATTATATTGCCTAATGGCATTGCAGTCATCCCAGTCTGTCCAAGTACACTCTATGATGTTCAAACAAAGATGAAACCACCTAACAATGCAGTCCTCAGAATGTATCTCCACCAAGCACACACTAGATACATTTGGTTCAATTAAGTGCTGCTTCATCAATCTTTTCTCTTATTTACCTCCCTCTTCAACTTGGAATTTTTGGCCATTCACAACCATACGTGGGTGGCTATTTCTGCCAAGATTGTGCCAACAAGACTGGTTATAAATCTACCTACTTTTCAAATGGGGAATATTTTCATTACCATCACATATCTCTATCAAAACATGAAGGATATGCTGCAGGCTGAGCACCCAAAGTGACATGCAGGAAAAAAAGCTGATTATGAAAGGTTAATGAAGTGAGTTTTGAAACGTAAGTGCTGTTCATAAAACAAGAAAAGACATCTGTGAGGACCAACCTTGGAACTAGACACTGCAACTTAGTCCATGTGAATATATGTGTTTTTATTTAAATAACTATTCAAAGTTACCTTTTATCAGACTTTGTGAAGAAATTAAAAGGCATTAATATATTTCAAATCTTTATTCTATCTTTAGTAATATATACTTCATTTTCTAACATTCCTATCTTAACTAGTATGTTATCTTTAAGAATGCCCAAAATAATTCCAGGCTTGATTAAAGCTACAGCAGCAAAGCATCACTGCAAAGTATAACACAAGACGTATCTATTAGAAACTTCTTTAAAAGTAACTAACTAGTGGGTGGGCGTTTGGTGCAGAGGTTAAGTTCCCACTTGAGATGCCTACACGCCACATCAGAGTGCCTGCGATCAATCACAGTTCTTCTTCAGATTCTAGCTTCCTGTTAATGCATACCCAAGAGCCAGAGTGATGGTTCACATAGTTGGGTCCCTGCCACCCACGGTGGAGACTCAGATTGAGTTCTCCGGCTCCCATATCCAGCTTGGCCCAGGCCTGGAGGTTGCAAGTATCTGGGAATGAACCAGTAGCAAATGGAAGCTCAGTTGCTCTCTCTCTCTCTCTCTCTCTGCCTTTCCAATAAAATAAATAAATGAATATTTAAAATATATTTTTAAGTAGCTAAGAGTTACATAGAGAATTACAAGACAGAAACCCTCGAAGTGGCCCTGAACCATCCAAGAGTGGAGACATCTAGTTATTTCTTAAGATGATCAACTTTTAGAGAATCAATTAAAACTTCTCAAGACATTTTATGATAAACTCAGTTTCACTCAGTATTAGAAACTATGTCTTACTAATTTGTCCTTCTGGGGTTTTTTAAATTGACAAATAAAAATTTGTATATTTATGTTAAACTTTTCATATTTATTTATATTTGAATACACATATACATTATAAACTAATTATATCAAGGTAATTAACATATTTTTTGATGAGAACATATAAAATCTATGTCAGCTGGTCAAGTATCTAACACATCACTATGAACTACAGTCTCCATGCTGCCTGAATCTGTTCTATTCACTGTCTGACTTAAACATAAGCCCCTCACTCAGTGCAATGATCCAGGTACTCACCAGGCCTAACAGAGCATCACCCAGGCATTCCCCTCACTGCAGGGAGGCCTTTTGAAAGTGTGGGAAATCTTTCTTTTGTAAACATTTATTTGGGGTCAAAAAATTTAAATTTACGCTTTTGCTCAAGGACATGTAAAATGGACTCACATTTAAACATCTAAATTGGCACAGCAAGCAAATACATGCTAACAACTATTTAGAAGGACCTTGAAAAGACAGATTTTCTTCAATAACAAATTCACCCTTCAGTGGAAAGGCAGTGAACTTCATCCCCAAAATTTTTATAGGATTGTCTGGTCTGATTTTTATGAGGCCTTTGTTTGCATTTTAAATTATCATCCACTGAAGTAAAGGCATTAAGGGTTGGAAGCATCTGAGTTAATAGGATGTGCTTTGGCACAGGCCTGTAGCCAACACCAATGCTCCTGAACTCCACACAGGTGAGAAAGCTAGTGCATTCTGGAGTAGAGCCCAAATCTAGCTGCTTACAAAATGCCTCTACGTCAAAAGGAGAACGTGGATATCCTTCCAAAATGGGGAAAAAACACAAACACACACACACACACAAACACAAGCTGAAATCCTAGTGTGGTTACAGAGACAAACATTGCATTTCCTGGGAAATAGGAGGTAGTTTCCTTCCATGAAGCTATCTGATGCTTTGCAAACACCCTGGGTTTTCCTACTTCTTTGGCCCTTACAGTTGGGATCCTTAAGCCTATCACCGGGAAGCTAAACAGCAAAAAGAATATCAAAAGCTATTTTTTTAAAATATATGAGATAAAGTTTCAGATCACCAGGGGTTTTAATTAGATTTTAAATAAAATCTTAGGATTGTACAGAAAAACAATTTAGATTATATGTAAAAGAATATTGTAAATAGGAAGATTTGTGGGAAAGCAGAGATCTATAAATTCTTAATTAATTCATTTTCTGTTTCAAATTAAAGTGACTTTTTTACAAGAGTCAAAATTATAATGCTAAGTAATTCTCACTCTTCCCCAGAGGAGAAATACTCTGTCTAAACTCATTCCAATTATTAATCTGATGCATAAAATAATCACTAAAAAAAGCTGCTTAGCTATGAAAACTTCTCTCCTTGACACCTTGCTTAGGCAGTGGCCCTTTCTAGCTTCTTTGTAATCTCCTAGCAAGCTACTTTTGAAAGATGAAATACCATTTCCAAAATTATACCCAGAGGAAAGAGAGATTTGAAACATTACACTCATATGTCATAATAGCTGAGATTTGCACTTACATTTTGTTAGTGCACTGGAATCTCCTGGGAAACTTGTCTGAAATGAAGATTCCTGGGTTCCAATCCTAGGGAATTGGATTCAGAACATCTGGGCTGGGGCCAAATGTCTGCATTTTTAACAAGCACCTAGGTGTTTCTGTTGCAGGTGGCCCTGAGTAAAGACGTGAAGAATAGCACTGTATGCAAGAGAACTCATTTCTGAGATAACCACCCAGTCTTCAAGCCTCTTCTCCCAACTCCGTTCTTTGTTTTAAATTTCATTGATACTTTTAAAACAATCTCTGGTTGGATTATTCTTTTTCAAAGAAAATCTTGGAAACATCCTTCTTACTACAGTTACAGAAAAATAGTAACACCAAAAGGCAAGGCATATCAGAACAAGAGAAAACTGAAAAGCTCACTAGCTATAATTCAAAATTAGAACTGGATTGCATCTTGATCATTTTAGGCTAATTCTCCCATTTTAATCTTTGAATAATATTTTAAGCACTCCCCTGACTGTTAATTTTGTTATCTACATTCTCCAGTTACCTCATTCATGCTACAAAGGGAGCGAATGCCTGAAATTTAAATGAGTCTTCAACAGTCTCCTGCATGGGGTTTGTAAGAAGCCTTGCTTTCATTTACTGTGTTTTCTTATTGAACTTTTTAAAAATCAGAATTCTTTACTTGATATACGTATTTCATTATTTTCCAAAAAATGACTTATAACCTCCTGGAAATTTCCACCTAATCATAAATGTAATTTGTTGAAGTGGCTACAGTAAACTTATATTTTTAAGTCACAAATTTAGATTTTTTTTTTTTTACTTAAATAACTGCAGACATGGCAAGCTACCCTGGAGTTGCCAAAGTCAATATGTTAAGTCTGTCTCTAGGGCAACAGACTAAAGAGTAGTAAATGAGGTTTGGAACCACATTCCTGTTCATTTCTGATTTAGCAACAGGCTTCTACATGCTCCTATTATGCTCTGGCCATCCCTTTGTCTGATCTCAAAATTACACGGACTGATTTTTCCATTGTTGTTCTACTATTTTTTAAGGCACTCTCTGAATTATTCTGTTGTTGTTGTTTTAGCAAGTATTATTTCTGGTTTTTACTCTCAAATCATTATATTTGGCTGTCCTACATAAACACACAAATGTCCATGTGCCTTACACCAGTTAAATTTTTTTCCATGTGAATTGAGGGCTGTAAGTATTCAGCAGCTTAATTAAAAATCTGCAAACCCCTCCACACAATGGACCAGTGCTGATTCAGTAAGCACTTCCTGCTGCTTTTGTAAATGCTCTTCCCAGTTTTTTTTTGTTTTGTTTTTTTAAGCCACTACACAGATGATCTCTTTCTACCCAATTCTAGGGTTTCACAAAACATCTTTTTTGTGGACTCAAGAACTGCACTACACTGCCAATACCAGAATGTCAATCAATCTAAGTTCTCCTGCATCATAAATTAATAATTTAAATTATCTAACTACATACAGCATTCACATAAAATCCAGTGTCCTGATCAAAATGTATGTGGAAATATTTTGATAAGCTTATACATGAAGGATGTCTTATAAATTAATACATAGGGTAAAATAATCCCATTTTGTAAGTTGCACATGTGTAACTGAGAGATAATGGCAATCTCACAGTGCTCAGTTATTCTAAATTTTATCCGTTTTTCTTTAGCTGTTGTTATAAACTGTTAATTCCTTTAATGTCTTTAAATAGAAAATTTTTTAAATGTTTTATTCATCTGAATGCAGAGAGACAAAGACAGAGAGAGATCTCCCATCTGCTGGTTCAGTCCTCAAATGTTTGGCAACAGCCAGACTGTACAAGGACTCAATCCAGATCTCCCACACAGGTAGCAAGGACCCAAATACTTGAGCCACTGTCTGCTGCCTCCAAGGCTGCACATTAGGAAGAAGCTGGAATCTAAGTAAAGCCCAGATTCACAGACAGGTACTCTGTTATGGGATGTGGGCATCCCAAGTAGCACCTTAACAGCTATGCCAAATGCTGCCCCTATAGTATTATTTAACATTTTTTTAAAGATTTATTTATTTATTTGAAAGGCACAGTTACAGAAAGAGAGAGAGAGACACAGAGAGCGAGAGCCACAGTGTGAGAGAGAGACAGCTCTTCCATCTGCTGTTCCACAACAGTTAAGGCTGGGCCAGGCTGAAGCCAGGAGACTGGAACACTATCCAGGTCTCACATTTAGGTGGCAGGGGCCCAAGGATTTGGACTATCTTCCTTCCACTGCTTTCCCAGGTACATTAGCAAGTAGCTGGATTGGAAGTGGAGCAAACAGGACTCGAACTGGTGCCCATATGGGAATCCAGCGTTACAGGCAGCAGCTTAGCCTGCTATGCCACAACATCAGCCCCTAATATTTTATTAGTAAGAAACAAAGGGGGCCGGCACCGCCGCTCACTAGGCTAATCCTCCGCCTAACGGCACCGGCACACCGGGTTCTAGTCCCCGTCGGGGCGCCGGATTCTGTCCCGGTTGCCCCTCTTCAAGGCCAGCTCTCTGCTGTGGCCAGGGAGTGCAGTGGAGGATGGCCCAAGTCCTTGGGCCCTGCACCCCATGGGAGACCAGGAAAAGCACCTAGCTCCTGGCTCCTGCCATCGGATCAGCGCGGTGCGCTGGCCGCAGCCTGCCAGCCGCGGCGGCCATTGGAGGGTGAACCAACGGCAAAGGAAGACCTTTTTCTCTGTCTCTCTCTCTCACTGTCCACTCTGCCTGTCAAAAAAAAAAAAGAAAAAAAGAAAAAAAAAAGAAAGAAAGAGTGGTATATAGCAATCTGAACAAAGAGGTAAAATTATTAAATTTTAACAAACTTGGCAGATGTTTGACCCAATAATTAAGACAACACTTAGGACACTTACATCCTGCATTGTAGTGTCTGGCTTCTAATCCTAACTCTACTTCCAATTCCAGCTTCCTGTTAATATGTGTTGTGGGACAGCAGACTCAAGTACCTGGATCCCTGTCACCTACATGAAAGACCCAGAATCAGTTCTGGGATCCCAGCTTTGGCCTGGTCCAGCCCCTACTCCTGTGGGCACTTGGGAAGTAAACCAGCAGATGGTAGAGATCACTCTCTCTCTCTGTCTTTCAGATAAAAAATAAAAATAAGTTATAACAAACCAAAAATATGAGTCATCCAGTTTTTATGTAAGTTACGTATTTACACAGATCACTTGACATACAGATAAATACACCACAGTAAACACATCCATCTTCTGTAAGCTGATATTGTATAACAATGATAGCATCATTGGCATAAACTTCTACTAAAATAATTCTTCCATCCTGCTACATTACAATCAAAGTCCTAAACTGGTCTAGGTTTTAAAAGACTTTGCTTATGTTGGGGCTGGTGCTGTGGCGCAGTGGGTTAACACCCTGGCCTGAGGCGCAGGCATCCCATGTGGGCGCTGGTTCAGGACCCGGCTGCTCCACTTCAGATCCAGCTCTCTGCTGTGGCCTAGGAAAGCAGCAGAGGATGGTCTAGGTCCTTGGGCCCCTGCACCTGCGTGGGAGACCTGGAAGAAGCTCCTGGCTTCGGATCAGTGCACCTCTAGCCGTTGCGGCCAACCATCAGATCGAAGACCTCTCTCTCTCTGCCACTCCTCTCTCTGTGTAAGCCTGACTCTCAAATAAATAAATAAATAAATAAAACCATATTTAAAAAAAAAAAAAGACTTTGCTTATGTTTATAAGAATAGTAGTTTCCTTAAAAGAATAAAGAATTGGGGCCAGTGCAATGTCGCACAGCAGGTAAAGCTGCCACCTGCAGTGCCGGCATCCTGTATGGATGCCAGTTCAAGTCCTGGCTGCTCCACTTCTGATCCAGCTCTCTGCTATGGCCTGGGAAAACAGTGGAAGATGGCTGAAGTCCTTGGGCCCCTGCACTCGTGTGGGCAACCCAGAAGCAGCTCCTGCCTTCTGGCTTTGGATCAGCCCAGTTCTGGCCATTGCAGCCAACTGGGGAGTGAATGGAAGCAAATGGAAGACCTCTCTCTTTCTCTCTCTCTCTATGCCTCTCCGTCTCTCTCTCTGTGTGCAACTCTGACTTTTGAATAAATAAATAAATCTTTTTTAAAAAATCAAATTTTTTGAAAGTTTTTATTTTAATTTATTTGAAAGGCAGAAAGAATATTTATCTTCGTCTTCTGACTCATTCCCCAAATGCATACAAGTGAGGCAGGGCCAGGCCAAAGCCCAAAGCCAGTAACTCCATCCAGGTCTCCCACGTGGGTACCAGAGACCCAAGTACTCCAGCCATCACTTGACCAGCTCTGACAGAGTAATGTCAAAGAAGGAAGTAAAATGGAACTGTCTCCTCTGAACAAACCTACTTAGATCTAAGCCTGTATCTCTGGATGAAATGTGAATAGAAGGACTTCATGACTGTGTATAACTGAGTCACAGTATAAGCCATACTGATAAATAATATGCATATTCAAATGTCCATGTTTCAAAGCTCAATCTAAGTTTGCTTATATCAAATTTAATACCAATATTTTGATAGCACATAAGGTAAAGTAAGCTTAGATCCCTATACCAGGATTAACAAAAAGAGTGCAGGAAGCAAACTTCAACTGGCCTAACGTTACCAGCTTTCTATCAAGATCACATTCTTGCCTACTTGGAGAAAAACACATAATCCCCATATAAATATAGCAATGATAGAAAAACCTCAGCTTCTGCTACAAATATCATGGCCAGAAATACAGTAAATACAGCTGAAAGGAAAAGCAAAATTGCTGCAGTGGGTTAGCAATAAAGACTACAGTCTCCTAACTGCAGGATATCCTGTAATATGAAAATATAATTTGTAAATGATTTTTAATGCTTCCAGAAACCAAAGGAATAGCAATAGGGACCACCTTCAATAGATTCTTCCGATAAAAACCAATCTATGGGGTCCGGCACTGTGGCACAGTGGGTTAATGCCCTGGCCTGAAGTGCCAGCATCGCATATGGGTGTCGGCTCAAGTCTTGGCTGCTCTATTTCCAATCCAGCTCTTTGCTATGGCCTGGGAAAGCAGTAGAAGATGGCCCAAGTCCTTGGGCCCCTGTACCCACGTGGGAGACCTGAAAGAATCATCTGGCTCCTGGCTCCGGGCTCCTGACTGGCGCAGCTCCAGCCATTGCGGCCAATTGGGGAGTGAACCATCAAATGGAAGACTCTCTCTACCTCTCTCTGCCTCTCCTCTCTCTGTGTAACTCTTTCACAAGTTGGCTATCTTTCATGTGAATTGAGATACTGCTAAGTTTTAGTTTGAAACTCCGATTATTTCTTAACATTCAGAATTGGACTCATCTAGAACTCTAACTGGAGCAGATATTTCATAGTGAGAATTGATTTCCAAAAACAAGATTACAAAGGGGGGGGGGGAATTTTAGCTGGAGAACATGACATTTCTGTAGCATATCTTAATACTTCCATCTAGAAGTGCTGTACAGATATTATCACTGAAGCATTAAACTCTGAGCTAGGAGTCTGTGAACTCCCGCCAGTCTGCATTCTGTCACTTTGTTCTGCTCCACAGACACTGAAGAGGTCATGCTTAATGGCCAAAAAATTCACTAGTGCCTATAGGAGAAAGTAGAAAAAGATACGCAGGCCTGAGGGTGTGATTATCCATTTAAGCATGCAACTGTATTTTAAACATAATTAGACTAATTGCCTCCCAATCTTAGCTGATGCATCTGCACATGCAATTAATTAGAACTGATTTTTAAAGCCCTGTTTGGAATCCTTTGTTACCCACTTCCTACAAATCAAATTATCAAGGAGTAAATTTAATTTTTCAACTTTTATTTTAAGAGAGACACAAACTTACAATAACAGGGCCTGATCCACTAATGTAAGTCATTTAACTAGCAATTATTTCACTGTGAAACTAAAAGCCCATTCAAATTTTTTCATCTATAAAATAATTCCCTGGTAGATATGACAATCTTACATGACTGCTGTAGAAAAACTTGAATAATCTCATAGCTTTTCATCTAAAATAAAGGAAGAAGGTGGAAAGGGACAAAGTTCCACTTTGCAGGAAAATTAGAGAAGTACTCTATTAAAGCAGCCACCTTTTACCACGTTCTTTATTCTCCACTGCATTTTCTACCATAAATCGAAAGTACTTCAGGAATTTTTAAAAAGGACTTTAAGGGGTACTTAGCAGAGGGAGACATGATGTGTTGATGGGAAAAAGGGTGATGGAGATAAAGACTCAGACTTTGAAACTGGGGATGGGCAGGAGGGCTAGAGAGGAACAAGGGGCAAATCAAAGTGAAGGGGCGGGGTGGAAAGAGAAGAAACAAGTTTGACAGGGCCAGAGACTGCAGCAGGAGAGGCAGACACACTGAGGGCTCTCCTCCTAAAGAAATATTTACTGAGTGAATGAAAGGTGGACAGTGTCCACAGCAGCATTAGAGGTATATGTCACGTCCAGGGAAGAGTGATCAACATGTGATAAGACAGGGAAACCACAGAGCTGCAAGTAGCCCTTTTAACATGAGGCAAGTGTTTTGTTTTTGTTTTTTTAAGATTTATTTATTTCACTTGAAAGTCAGAGTCACAGAGAGCAACAGACAGAGAAAGAAGGCGGGGGGGTGGTGGTGGTCTTCAAGCCACTGGTTCACTCCCTAAATTGCCACAACAACCAGGTATGGGCCAGGCCAAAGCCTGGAGCCAGGACCTTCTTCCAAGTCTTCCACATGGGTGGCAGGGGCCCAGAGACTTGAGCCATAGTCCTCTGCTTTTCCCAGGCCATTAGCAGAGAGCTAGATCAGAACAGGAACAGCCAAGTCTCAAACCAGAGCCCATATGGTGCTTCAGGTGGTGGCGTAACCAGCTGTGCCACTGCACCAGCCCCATGAGGCAAGTCTTGAAGGTGGGTACCTCAGTTGGAGGAGGAGAAGGAAAGTCCAAATGTGCAGGTCCAACACTACCATGATCTCTACATATGTTCAGGAGGAAGACTGGCATCTGGAGAGGTGGATAAGCTACCGTCACCTAACACATATGGGGCAGGGGATGGAGTGGATAAAGGCACAAATTTGTGCTATGAACTAGAGAGAACAGTCCTACCTTTCTGAAAACAATAAAAGAGTTGTTGGCTTTGTAGTCTGCGTGTGAGGAAGTATCACAACATTCCGGCAAATGAGAGAAATGTTGGAACTGAGGACAGGAATAGAGATAGGGAGAAGCATCCATAGGGGCAGCCCTGCTTCCCAGTGCAGGGTTCAGAGGCACACATCTGGCAGATTTTGTGACTATCCAGACACAGACACCAACTGCTCCATCAGTCTGAACTGTACTCACCATATCCTCATAGAGCTACTCAACATTATTTTTGCTAATTCTTCATGCTACAGTTTGAATGGGACCCACACAAAATTCAGGTGTTGTCAATGTGATGGTATTAAGAAGTGGGGCCTTTAAGAGGTGATTGACTGGGGGCCAGCATTGTGGTACAGCAGGTTAAGCCTCCACCTGGGATGCCAGCATCCCATATGGGCAACAGTTAGAGTCCCAGCTGTTCCACTTCTGGTACAGCTCCCTACTGGGAAAGTAGTGGAAGATGGCCCCCAAGTGCTTGAGCCCCCGCCACCCACATGGGAGACCCAAATGGAGTTCCACGCTTTGGCCTGGCCGAGCCCCAGCCATTGCAGCCCATGGGAGTGAACCAGCAGGTGGAAGATTTTCTCTCTCTCGCTCGCTCGCTCTCTCTCACTCTTCCTCTTTCTCTCTAACTCTACCTTTCAAATAAAAAAAAATTAAAACGAGGCAATAGACTGAGCTCCTCTCTCATGAATAGGACCAATGCCCTCATAAAATAGCCTTCATGAAGTCTCTTTTGTCTTTCATCTTTGACCAAGGACACTGTATCGCACCTCTCCAGAGAAACCATCTTGGAACCAGAGAGCAACCTTCACCGGATAAACACACTTGCCAGTGACTTGACCTTGGATTTCCTAGCTTCCAAAACTGTAAGAAATAAATTTCTACCCTTTGTAAATTATTTGTCTTGAGTACTCTGTTCAACAGACATGGACCATGATATTCTGCTAGAGGGAATAGAAGGCATCGTCTGTTGTTACGCAGAAAGCAAGGCACGTACCATTGCTTGTGAAAGCACATGACTACCCACTGACGGAACAAAAACACAAGGATTCATTCCCCTGATGAAAACACACAAGGCAAAAACAGGAAGGATACATTTTTAGCAAGCTGTGATTCCCTGAGTAAATAAGTTAGAGGAAGCCTGTGTGGTAATTGGTGAAACGTGACTGTAGTTATGTGAATGAGTGCCTACACAGGAATGCTAAATGGATTTTACATAATACACACACACACACACACACAACAACAACAATGATCATATTAGAAAAAATTCATTTCTGATGTTAATCATCTGGCTCCAGACACTCAGCAGAATCAACCCTTAACACAGTTGTACTATCTTGCAAAGGAAAAAAAAATAAAGGTTATTTGAAGGCTAATTTGAATTCACGCTACATCATATGAGGAAATATATTTGCTCAAGTCACGACACAGCTAAGATTAATAGGTGTTTCCTCCCACTCCTTAAACAGTTTTAGGTACAGAAAACAATGTCACTTCTCTTCCCAAGAATATACTAAGCACAGAAGTTTGCAGAAACATGAAAAGCTGTTCCTTTCCACATTCTCAAATCTGGTGTTCTAGGCAGCCTCGGAAGTATGAATGCTGAAGTACACCAACACTGGCAGCTATAAAAGATTTGTACTCATTTATGAGAGCTAAAAACAGAGATGCTGGTATAGTTTAGAATCATGTTGCTTATCTTTTCTGTTTTTAAAAAGAGGAAGGGGTTCATGGCAAGATTATTTTTGAATATTTTTAAAGTCATTCCACATTTATCTTCCTAAAACAATATAAAGTGAAATATCAAATAAATATTACACTTTAATTTACTCATCTATAAACTCTCAGTTCCAACTTAAGCATCTGAATGATTAACATCATTTTTCTATTTGATATCCTTTGTCAAAGCAATACACATCAAGTAAAACCCATCCACTGATTCATTTGTTAAGAAATTCCTATTGAGGACCTACTATATATGAGGCAGTGTTCAGGCTTCCTGGGGACACAGACAAGAACAAATTTAGTCAAAGTCCTGGCCCTCATAGAGCTTACTGTCTATGGAGGTAGAGGTTTAAGTAAGTCAATAAATAAAACATAATTTTAGATGGATACAGTACCACAAATAAAAATAAAATAGGATGGGACTAGAAGATTAACAACAGGGTGAGGGGACCTTTTGGATACGGGGTTCAGAGAAGATACTTCTAAGGAAGTGACATTTGAGAAGAGAACAAACTAGGTAAATGAGACAGTCATGTTGAGATCTGGTTAAAGCAGATCTTCCTTCCAGGTAGGTGAAGAGGGAGTGTGAAGACCCAGGCCTTGTTGGTTTGATGAAGAAGAAAACTTGTGTTGCTAGCAAAGAATACATACCTGTAGGAGATTTGGTGGAGGAAAGGCTGGGTATGGCTGTGTTGCCCAAGTCTGATGCACTATTACATCATCCTGGTACAGCCCTGCGTAACAGTGACTTTCTTACTGAGGTGCAAAGGTGCTATGCTAAGAGACACAAGTGGATCAGGGAGATTGGTTAGGGGATTATTTCAATACTGAGAATTTACTCTAATATTCTCTAAATGCTTTTACTCTTCCTGTTTTACAGGATGGAGGTGGAAGGTAAGGAGTAACTTCTTAAATTTCTTTCTACCTAAAAAAATAGATGTAAAAATATCTCTGAAGATGTATTTATTTTTATTTATTTTTTTAAGACACAGTAACAGAGAGAGAGAGGGAGAGATACACAAAGACAGATTTTCATTCACAAGTTCACTCCCCAAACAGTTGCAATGACCGGGACAGGGCAAAGCCAAAGCCAGGAGCTAGAAACTCAATCCTGGTTTCTCACAGGAGTGGCAGGGGCCCAAGCATTTGCACCATCTTCCACTACCTTCCCAGGCACATTAACAGCGAGGTGGATCAGAAGTGGAGCAGCTAGGTTTGGAAACAGTGCTCACAGGGCATGCTGGCATCTCAGGCAGTGGCTTACTTAACCTGCTGCACCACAATGTAAGAATATTTACACACTCTATAACACTCATTCCTTTCAGTGACTTTATTAGTCAGAATAATTGAAAACTACTGTTTCAAATAATCTCAGTCAAACAGCCTTAAAATCAAGCACAAAATGAGATGACCATCCTCCTTCCTTTTATTATAACTACATGAAAGCCATGTAGGAGTGAATAGTTCTTTTGTCCTTAAAACAGGCTATTTGAAAAACAAGCATACTGTCTTTTATTTTCAATTCATGGTTCACACAGCCTCTGAGGTTGGCTTTCGTCCTTCAAAGCTTTTAATGGACAGGTACGTTGAATCCCTATTTTATGGACTGTGAGAAATGGAATGCACTGGGAGCGGTCTGCAGACATCTCCCTTTTATGAAAGGAGAAAGATATCAGCGATCCAGAGTGACCTCACCTATGTGGAATGCATCAATGACAGGGAACAAAGGTGGTTTCCTTCATAAGGAAACACAATCTGTTTCAGAAAGCCACTTCATTACTCTTGAATGACTTGGGGCTTCGCAGTCCACTAGGAACAATCCTTTCTTTAACCTCTATTTTATTAACAAAATTGTTTGTGATATCAGTCTCTGTTTAAACATTTTTTTAAGGATTGCATGTCCATTGAAAAAAACTTATGTATTGTTCAGATCACCTTTGATCAAAGGTGTTTGTGTCAAGTACATGGGTTTATCAGTTGGAGACTGAAAAGGATAGGTTGTGTGCCTACACTAGCAAGGACTCTGGCATGGTGTCCAGAGACCTAAGACCCATGTGAGACCTGCCACATAAAGGCAATTAACTCCCTGTTTCAGGCTGCACATAAGAGGGCCTGTATTCCACATTTTGGAGCACGCTGAGTCTTCCAGCTTCTGAAATCTACCACAGTTTCCTTTTTCACATAGTGATACCAAGGCAAAGCAAGTTCTTTGAGAACAGAATGAATTCATTCTTGATTAAATCAGATGCAACAAACAGAACACAGAGTTGCTAAATTTTACTTCACTCTTTCTACATTATAGAACCCCTCTGTTACATATCTCTCACTCCCCCCATAATATATCAAGAATTTACTTTCTGAAGTCAGATACACATTATTCCACAGAATCAGCTTTTTAAGTGTTTTCATGACCATTTAAAAGTGATTTTGCTGTCAAACTAAAACTGCTACTATTTTCATTCTAAAGCTACCCTTAGTTACAATCTAATTACTCCCAACTGTGTGGATTCTATTATCTAGTACAAGGTTGCCAATAATTAGCAACTTTGTGTAATTGCCAGATAACACTCAACTGAAGAAGAAAACACTTTTAAGTACCAAGCTGTAAATCAATTTTTTCCTCATTCTATCTTTAACCTACCTATTCTATTCTTGGGTTTAATATCGTGGTATTCTGGTAATATTGCCATGAAATGGTGACCTTTCAGTTCAGGCACACGGAATAAATATGTACTGATGGACTGATTTTTTCATGAGCAAAACATAAGCACTTTTTTCATGCATCTTAAATTTCAACATATACCACTGAACATAAGGCATGTAAAATAAATCCTAAACTGGCAGCAACCCAGATGAGTTATAGCTTGGGGCAGTTTAGAGAAAGATAAGACACTAACTGTTAAAGATGAGTACCCTCTGCCCAAATACTGTCCTAACACCACTGAATGAGACAGGAAAAAAAAAAAAAAGCCAAGGAATGGCTAAGAAATGTATACATCAGCTTAATGTAAAAAACAAACTTGCCATGGTGGATGCTATGGGTCTATGGGTGAGGCCATCACTTCGGATGTCTGCATCTCATTTCAAGAGGGTTAGTTCTAGGGCTGCACTACGGCCATCTGCAATGCTGGCATCCCATATGGATGCCAGTTCGAGTCCCAGCTGCTTCACTTCCGAACCAGCTCTCTGCAATGGCCTGAGAAAACAGTGGAAGATGGCCCAAGTCCTTGGACCCCTGCACCTGCGTGGGAGACCCAGAAGAAGCTCCTGGCCCCAGATCGGGGCAGCTCTGGCTGTTGCAGCCATTTAGGAGTACACCAACATATGGAAGACCATTCTTCCTGTCTCTGCTTCTCGGTAACTCTGACTTTCAAATAAATAAATCTTAAAAAAAAAAAAGAAAAGAAAAGAAAAGAAAAAAGTGCTGGTTCAAGGCCCAGCTATTCCTCTTTTAACCTAATTTCCTGATAATGCAACATGGGAGGTGATGTGGGTATTTGGGGAGTTGAGAAGTAAACCAGTGGATATAAAATTGCTCTCTCTCTCATAGATGAAAATAAATAAACGTTAAGTAAACTTATCTGTCAGTCCAAGAGGCAAAGAAATGTAAAGAGACCTAGCAATATATACAAATCTGAATAAATATTCACAAAGAATTCCCACTCCTTCCAGAAAAGCTCTTCATTCACAGCACACCTAGAAATGATGGTGTGACACATTTCTAAAGCTACTAACATATTCCTTCCTAACATGCTGCTCCTTGAGATCTGCCGTTCTCTTTAGTCCATAATGAAACATTAGGTAGATATACTGTTACTTATTTGTAGGTATGGAATATCTTACTCTCCAGAGAGAAGTTAGAATAATTCAGGTTATGTCCATGCACACTTTAAACTATGAATACATTAATGATCATAGAGAATCAGCCTTGCAGGTACCTGAACTGGAGAGTTCACAAGCCCTTGTCATGTTTCAAATCATAGCCAGCTGGCTTATGATATAAGAATTCAAAAGGATCCCTAAGGACTAATTTATTCTCCGAAATGCCCTTTTCTTTCCTCTTCCCATTTCATCCTCAGGAATTTTAATTTAATTTTGCATGTACATGTTACCTCTCACGGGATTTAAAGTGCGAGGTGCTACTGCTAACCACACCATTCCCTGTGCAGCCTGCCATATATAGGATTGGCCACCACAGGAATCACTTGGTATGCGGATCACCTGCATCAAAGCAGAGGCCTTTATGAAATTTAACACTGTCATTCCAAAAGGAGGTCTGGCGTGCAAAAAAATCACTAAGTGTTTGGTAAAGGTCAAGATGCCAGTTGGATAACTAATTCCTAATAGATCTGTTTCATTTTCCTGTGTCAGAATGATGTGCCTAGGGGATAGGAGATAACACATCACATATTTTAACTGTTACTGAGTTTGTGATTCAACTCAGAACATTCTTGTAATAAACTAAGAAAATATGATTTTTAGACCACCATAGTGAGCGCAACACTAATGTTCTAAGGGCCACCCTCAAGAGAATTGTTATTCAATATCCAACTGCAATCAAGTTTCATGAGGATTTATCCAGCCTTTGGGTTATACTTCCTTTGCTAATTTAAATAATGGAAAAATAAATGTGATTAAGCTCACCAGAAATATACATGTGGGTAGGCACTCTCACTTATGCAGGTAAGAACATGTCCAAATGGACCTTGGGACTATGGAATGTGAGCACTTATCTATCAATGCCATCAAGACATTTACTGAACTAAACATCCTCTACTTTTTCCCTAGTTAAAAAAAAAAAAAACAAAAACAAAAACAAACAAAAAAAAAAAAAAAAAAAACCAGAAAATAGGCACAAAACACAAAAGAGCTCCTGCACTCAAGTTCCTTATAACTTGGTAGAGGGGACAAAACTAAAACACAATTAAGTAGAGCATAATTAAGTACCAAATAGGTACACAGGAGACCAAAAAGAAATATAAGTTACAGATGTGCTTGAGATCAAGCATCCATATAATGACATTCATTAAAGAAACAGCATTTGGACTGACATTTTTCAGTTCCCATTGATAGATGCAAATTGCTGACACTACCATAAGGATCACAGAAACAAACAAGAGACATTTAATTGGGATGGTAGTAAAAACTGACCAATAGGAGATGAGGGAAAGCTTAGCTATCTATTACAAGAGAAGAATCTGAGGTCTCAGCACAGTATGAATGAGCAGTGGTGTGAGGTTTTTAAAGGTCCACGCACCAGGATGTAAAAAGCAGCAGCATGCTCAGCAGGGCCACGTGATAACCCTTCCACAACACCAAGGAACTTTATTACCTCGCTAAGAGCTCTTCTGGACCTGAACCCAAACAAGATGAGGAGTTGGACAGCATCCAAAGGAGAGTGACTAAAATGATTAAAATGTTCGGAAATGGGTCCTAAGAGGACATGGAAAGGAAACGCGGTTATTTAGTCCAGATAAAAGATGGCTCCGGAGGAGGTCAGGGCTGCTCCAGCAGCCTGCAAGGTCAGGAAGAAGAGTGAACAAGGGAGCCCTTCTTTTCCATTAGGATGGGACGAGAGCAATGAGGTTACAGTGTAAGGACAGGGATCTATATTTGATACAAGAGAACCAACTGGCTCAAAAGATTGCAAGGCACTGGACAAAGTTACTAACAAGTTTTTGAAAAGTCCTTAAGAGACTTCTAAAAAAACAGAAGATGACCATCTTTGCAAGTGTTCACTCAATGTCCTTTTCTACCCTTCAAAATCTGTATTTTCACTACACACAGACGCTCCATTAAAAATACACACACACACACACAAACCTATTGAAAGTTGAAACACTGCAAGGCTCTCCACTATCACTGCATTTCCAAAACGCATCACAAAAGTTACACATTTGTTTATATGTATGACTAGGACCATTTCTGGTTCCCATAAAAAAGACAATCAGTTATTCTAGATATGAGATATAAAAATATTCAAAACATGGATAAACTGAAGAGTAGTATCTATTAAAGCAACATAATTTTAAGGCTATGAAAGGGGGGGGGGTGGGCAATGATGAGAAGTGTAAATCAAAACCAGCCACAAAGAAACAGAACACACATACACTTGGCCCAAAAGAGGCATTACAGCATCCAGGGGAGGGCATACAACTTATCCCAATGTTGATAAAAACAAAACAAAACAAAAACACGCCTGGAACTGTACTACAAAGCAAACCTAGTTTTCCTTACAGTGAGTCTTAGGAATCTAAGTCTTTTCAATGCTGTGCTAAATAGAAAATTCACTCAAAAGATCCGTATTTTAAATTATTTGAGCTATTATCCCCCCCCCCCCGCCCCGACACACACACATACACACATCAAAAAAGGGAGGACAGGGAGCAGGGACAGAGGAGGACAGGGCGAAAGGGAAGAAAGGAAGGGAAGAAGGAAGGAAATGAAAACAGTCCCAGATGGCCCAACACATCATGAATTCTGCCACCCCAATGTCTTCTCAAAGGATGAGAGAATAGGGAGAAGCACTAGAGATAGCATTGCTCCCCACTGCCTTCCGCCCCTGAGGCCCCGAGAAACTGACTCAACAAGTGTCACACTGTGGTCAGAGGTGAGACCAGGACTAAACCACACATTTCATATCATTTACAGTCACTAATTTATGAATACTTTGGCTATCTAAAGTTTTGGCTGTTTAAAACAGAACAAAATGTCCTGTGGCATTAAGATTATTCACATTAGTTAAACAAATTGCCAGACTACACACAAAGAGTTTATTTTAGAACTGCAAAATTATATTAAAAATTCTTATTTCTACAAAGACAAAGCTGAAGGTACTTATATTTATTGACCAGCTAGGTGCTGTGCACTTAAGATGCCTTATATTGTGTAATCCTCACACGCTTGGAAAGCAGATCTTCACAGAATTACAAATGAAGAAATTAAGCTACCAAGAACCACAGAGATAACAGGAATGCACAAGTTCTGCCTGGTGCTAAAGCCACTGCCTTTTCTGCTACCTTGTATTTTCTATCTAGCAGGAACCATAGAGAACACAAAAAGGAGCTTTCACAGTAAGAAGTCAATTCCTCTATATTTTCCCTGAAATTTTGGGGGAAGATTCTGTGTCCTTTATTATTTTCCCTGCTACACTTGATGAAACTTACATCCTGGGTTCACGCACAATGTCCTCAGCTAAGGAACCCGTATGATCCTATGTGTACCCAGTCAGTCCTGGTTCACTCCTGTTGGCTCTGCAGAAGTATCAGTAGCATCCCTTTTCATTCACAAAAGTGCCCCTGAGTCGCGGATAAATGGCATGGTCACCTCACTTGAGGCCCTCACTACAGCTCCCCATCCAAGTTTGCCTGACCCCAAAGAAGCTCAATTACCTGCTGCTGTGGTTGGAACCTGTCCCACAAATTCACATGTTGGAAACTTAATCCCCAGTGCAATAGCAGTGGGAAGTGGGGCCTGATAAGAGGTGATTGGATTTCTGTCATTATCCTGAGAATGGGGTAGTTACCCAAGGGCAAACTGTTAAAAAAGCGAATCCACCTTCAAGCTCTTTCTCCGGCGTGTGCTCACTGGCCCTTTCACCTTTCTGCCATGTAATAACATCACAGATACTGATGCCGTTCCTTGGACTTCCCAGCCTCCAAAACTGTGTATTACCCAGTCTGTGGAGTTCTGTTACAGCAGCAGAATGAAGACTAGGAGACCTGCTGTCCCTCTCTTTCAATATAAATACCTGTCCATCAAAGCAAGGGTTCTCAAGTCAGTTAACTGTGAAAAACACAAAGACTGAATGCCCTTTTGGCCAAAGAGCACAACACTCTGATATGTGGACAATGTCTAACTCTAACCTCAGACAATGTGACAACTTCACATGAAATGAGGCAGAACAGGGGCAGGAGACCATCTTGGGTACATAAGGCCTCTCAAGCAAATCAGCCTCACTTGGCAGTTGGTCCTTAGGCTCCTAAAACTGCCCTTGCTTTTCTTTCTTTTTTATTTTTTAAATATTTATTTTATTTATTTGAAAGGCAGAGTTATGGGGTCAAGGGAGACAGAGAGAGAGGGAAGGAGAGATAGAGGGAGCTTCCATCCATTGGTTCACTCCCCCAGTCATGAACAGCTAGGGCTAGGCCAAGCAGAAGCCAGGAGCCAGGAGCTTCATCTGGGTTTCCCATTTGGGTAGCAAGGGCCCAAGGACTTGAACCATTTTTGCTGCTTTCCCAGGCACATCAGCAGGGAGCTGGATCGGAAGTAGAGCAGCCAGTACTGGAATAGGCACCCATATGAAACACCAGCATTGTGGTCAGTGGCTTAACTTGTTATGCCACAACACTGGACCCCATCCTTGCTTTTCTGCTCTACTTCATCTATAAATGTACAGATCTAACAGTCCACCTGAAGCTTCCCAGGACAGGAACAGTGTGAGCTTCCAAGTGGACAGCAGAGATGGTTTCTTGTGCCCATGAATGTAAGAGGCATGTGTTATTGCACCAAGACATCCAGATACCTAACTCTGTTCTGAATTTTCAGTATCAAAGTTGGTCTCTTCTAGTGCAATTATTTCAGAGCTGCAAAGAAACTCAGGTATCAAGCAAGCCTGTTTTATGAAAGCAGAAGGTATGACCTACAGAAAACATTGACCCAAAATCAGAAAGTCAAGACTAAAAGCCAGTTCTCTTCCTTTTCCCCATCATACAGGAAACCTTAAGTTCCACACATCGTACATTGTCATGGCTCTTGTGTTGAGATCCAACACTCTTTTGGAGCTAGACTTGGACTTTCTTAGAATAGCTACCAGGTGATGGTGTCTTCCAACCAACACTTCAGTTCCAGCAATATCACAGTCTTCATACAACAGTGTTAACACTTTCAACATTTCTAATATTCTGGGTTTGTTTTATAAAACTAAGTAGCAAACAGAAAAATAAAAAGTGCTAATATTAGTCTAATTAAGACAGCAATGAAAATAATTAGGCTGGGCTGGCATTGTAGCACAGCAGGTTAAGCTACTGTCTGTGATGCCAGGATCCCATATTGGAGGTCTGGTTCAAGTCCCAGCTGCTCTGCTCCCAACCCAGCTCCCTGCTAAGGCAGTAGAAGATGGCCCGAGTACTTGAGGCCTGTCACCTGTGTGGGAGGCCAAGATGAGTTCCTGGTTCCTGGCTTCAGCCTGGCCCAGATCTGGCTATTGTGGCCAGCTAGATAGTGATGAAAGATCTCTTTCT
Source organism: Oryctolagus cuniculus (assembly GCF_964237555.1). Classification (NCBI taxonomy): domain Eukaryota; kingdom Metazoa; phylum Chordata; class Mammalia; order Lagomorpha; family Leporidae; genus Oryctolagus; species Oryctolagus cuniculus. Next base: position 51,890,961 of record NC_091433.1, read on the forward strand.
CTCTCTCCCTCTGCCACTCTGCCTTTCAAATAACTAAATCTTGGGGCTGGCATTGTGGCACAGAGGGTAAAACCACCTCCTGTGACGTCACATCCCATATAGTGCCAGTTCTAGTCCAGAGGCTGCTCCACTTCCTATCCAGCTCCCTGCTAATATGCCTGGGAAAGTAGCAGACAATGGCCCAAGTACTTGGGCCCCTGCACCCACATGGGAGACCTGGAAGAAGCTCTTGGCTCCTGGCTTTGGACTGGCCCAGTTCTAGCCATTGTGGTCATTTGGATAGTGAATCAGCAGACTGAAGATATCTTTCTCTGTCTTGCTCTCTCTCACTGTAACTCTTCCTTTCAAATAAATAAATAAATCTTCTAAAAATAATAACTAAATATTTTTGAGGAAAATAATCAGGTCCACTAAAATTGCAAAAAACCATTTAGGCTCATAATAAGCTCCTCAATGATGTTCAGCTATGTGGGAAAATTAAAAACATGAAATCATTCATCAACGATCACACATAGGGGCTGGTGCCGTGGCTCACTTGGTTCATCCTCCACCTACGATGCCGGCATCCCATATGGGTGCCGGGTTTTAGTCCCGGTTGCTCCTCTTCCAGTCCAGCTCTCTGCTATGGCCCGGGAGGGCAGTGGAGGATAGCCCAAGTGCTTGAGCCCTGCACCCACACAGGAAACCAGGAGGAAGCACCTGGCTCCTGGCTTCGGATCAGCATAACTCTGGCTGTAGCGGCCATTTGGGGGGTGAACCAATGGAAGGAAGATCTTTCTGTCTCTCTCACTGTCTAACTCTACCTGTCAAAAAAAAAAATCGCACATAAAAACACAAGTCTAATATTGAAATGAAACAGATTATCTGTTACTTTGAATAACTGAGAAAATGAAAATGCAAGGTTTGAAATTTAATTTTATTATACATACTAATGTTTAATCTACATGCTTAATATTTTAAAGAATTTTAGAGTTCTTTAAAGATATTTTAAAACTAGGCAGTTTTATAATTAGTAATGTAAGAATATTTTTAACTCTATGGGAATTGAAGTTTCTTACATCTAAAAGCATTAGTATTCAAACATACTTCTGGTAACCTTACACAAATCATATCCTATGCTGGCATTCTTACTCTGTTGCTAATGTATTATTTGAGAGGTACCTTGCATAAATTGAAACTATTTAGGAAGCATCCTATAACAAACTGTACTTTCAATTCTGTGTAATTCTTCATTGCCTAGGACCACTCGTAGCATTTTAAAATAATGAAAATTCACTCCTGTTCATTCATTCCCAAATTATAAGCAGTGAAAATAGCATTCAAAGTGACTTGTTTTCTTGCAAAAAAAAAAAAATACTTTAAGGAATTTTTTTCCTTAGGCCAAGAGAAAAACGTTCAAACTTGACAGCTCATGCCTCTGCAATATATTTAATGGAACTTAAAAATTCATTTGCAAATCCTCCTACTGCTCATTTTTCCCATGTTTCACGACGCAAATAATCTACTACTTAACCACTACTGTCAACCATCTGAAATGGCACCTCCATTCCCTTCCCAACTACCCCAAAAGAGCCCACTCGCACATCTATCTTTAAAATGGCTGTGTTTACAGTCACCCATATGTCACAATTCAGGAAGCAACTGCTACCATCCTCTTGACTAAGCATTGGCAGGCACATGCGCTGGAAACGATTTTGGAGCCACAAAAAGGGTGGCTGGGGCTCAGAATTTTTTTAAAAGTTACTACTTCCAGAAATCTCTGAAAAATTTTAAAAGGGGGGAATAGTGGAAAACATCCATACGCTTTATGCTAAATGTTTTGGAAGGATGATTGGGTCTAAGTTCCACAGGGAGGGAGCTTTCTGGCCAGGCTTAGGATAATATTTCCATCTAAGTATATCTCAGTGTACTTCTGATGCTATGTAAATGAGGCTTGTCTGGTATCTCTTTACTGTGTTGCTGTGTAATATTTCTATCACAAGCATATTTTACTCTACCACATATACAAGATTCCTACACTACTGCACACCCTTATGGAGAATCTGGACACAAAGTGAGGCACAAAGTCATTTGCCTTTTGCTTTTAAAATAAAACAGACTTTTCACATAATGTCTTGGTTTTGCTTAAACCATGTTCAGCAGCAGAGTGGAAAGGGTTTGAATTAATAAACAGAGTATCTGACTAGAAGGGGGAAAGCAGGCATTCTTCCACAGAGGTGAGAGCTGAAGAACGGAGGTATGCAAAGGGGACCCAGGGACTGGGGGAGTGCTGCAGGAGAGACCACGAACAACAGAAGAGCAGGCGCAGGAACAGACTGCTGCCACACCCATGCCTCTGTTTTCATTCTTCTCCTTCATTGAGACCACAGGCTAACTATCAGGCAAAAAGAGCGATCTGGGAAAGCAACCTGGAAAAGCAATTCAAGGAAAGGAATGAAGTACAACAGAAATGCTGCCTTCCTTCTCCGCTTTATTGTACCATTTCACCCACTGTGGTCCTGTTAGCCACTTGGAAAGTGCAGACCATGTTAGCCGGGCAAAGCAAAGCAAGCTGCTCTGAAGACAGGCAAGAGAACAAACTACAGAGGCTCTACCCCAGCTGCGGCAGAAACCACGAGTAAGGAGCTGAAGCCAAGAACAGGGCAGAGGGGGAACTTTTCAAAGAACAGCAGGGACCTTCAGCTAAAGCAACAGATTTTATCTCTTCCTCCTTTTCTAATTTTCTTCTTCCTTGCCCAATCAGCAACAGCATAATCATCTTTTCTTTCCTTCCTCAGACATCTAAAGGAGAAATTAAAAAAAAAAAAAAAAAGACTGGAGCCATAGTGATATAAATGGGGAAACAGGGAAAGACACCCTCAGGCCTTGCTGAACAGAACAGACCTTTATCAGGCTGCTTCTCACAGGAAAGGACCAAAATAACTGAGCTCATGTCCCCATTTTGTGGAGCTCTGTATCCAGACACTACATCCATTTTATGGGCATTTCTTTTCAAATTACTTAGGTCTCATCATCCCCAAATACACTCCTTCATGAGGAAGACTGATAGTGATTACATCCACTGAAATAGCCTTTAAAATCCTAGGGGCAGCATTGTGGTGTAGCATTCCATATGGACGCCTGTGTCCTGGCTGCTCCACTTCCAACCCAGCTCCCTGCTAATGTGCCTGGGAAGGCAGCGGAGGATGGCCCAAGTTCTTGGTCCCCTGCACCCATATAGGAGACCTGGATGAAGCTCCAGACTCCTGGCTTCACCCTGGCACATCCCTGGCCGTTATAGTCATTTGAGGAGTCCATCAGCAGATGGCAGATCTCTCAGTCTCTCCCACTAATTCTGCCTTTCAGATAAATAAATATTTTCTTTAAAGTATTCAAATTACTCCAATTCTTGCATTTCTCCACAAGATAATCTATTAATTGGCTGTGCAAGTGTTAGCCCTATTTTACAGATTTCAGGGAAACAGCACACAAGAGGAGTTCAGCATATATAAGATAGTGGGAGAATACACAGCTAAAGATCCCTAAACTCTTTTTTTTTTTTTTTTTGACAGGCAGAATGGACAGTGAGAGAGAGAGACAGAGAGAAAGGTATTCCTTTGCTGTTGGTTCACCCTCCAATGGCCGCCGCGGCCGGCACACCGCGCTGATCCGAAGCCAGGAGCCAGGTGCTTCTCCTGGTCTCCCATGGGGTGCAGGGCCCAAGCACTTGGGCCATCCTTCACTGCACTCCCTGGCCACAGCAGAGAGCTGGACTGCAAGAGGGGCAACCGGGACAGAATCCGGCGCCCCGACCGGGACTAGAACCCCGGGGTGCCGGTGCCACAAGGCGGAGGATTAGCCTAGTGAGCCACAGCGCCGGCCACTTGTTCACTCATTTATTCCACAAGCCTCTGTGAGTGCATCTCCCAGACACTAAAAGGGTTCTGGAAAGTTGAAGATGAACCAAACTCTCCCGAACTCCTCATCCCCTTTTCCCCAACCACCTTGCATGGAGCGTAGGTCCTGAACGGCTCTGTATCTCTGTGCTGAAGAAATGAAGCCAAGAGAACACTCACAGCCAGACGACATCAGTGTTGGCAGAGGCCATGACTTCTGACCTCCAAACCACACCCCTCCCATAGGCCAAGCTGAGGAAGGCCTGGTTTCCTGACCCACTGTTACTACCAAGGAGCTTTATTTGTCTGCCTTTTGGGATGGAGGGGAAGGGAACAGGTAGCAGGGACAGTGAAGAGAAAAACCTTCCCCAGCTACCACTGAGAAGAGCTTTGCCTACTGAAAGCAGCTTGAGAACCCAGGGAGAATGGTTGCCACTTTGAGTAAAAAGACCCAGGGTGGAATCCTGTCTCCGTCACTCACTAGCTACGAGGACTTGACAGCCATCCTTCCTATATCTAGAACATGAAAATAATAATGCTTAATATTTCCTACCACATCAATGTGAACACATATGGAAAGCTGCCCAAGTCCTATCGTTAAACAAAAAAAAACTCAAATTGCAGAAGAGCATGTTTAATATGATCCCATTTCTTTCTTTTCTTTTCTGGAAGAAAACACACACACACCAAAATCCTCTTCTCAGTGGTCACCCCTGGGGATTATGAAGAAATTGGAAGCCTTAATTTTCTTCATTATATCCTTTCCTGGTATCAGATTTCTTACCATGAGCATGTATACTTTTAATTTTAGAAGCAGAAAAATACTATAGTCATTTAAATAAAAAGTATGATCAGTCAATAAGTGGCACATTTATAGTATGTGCACTTTTCCGTATGTATATTATAGACCGACAGTTTCTTGTTTTACTTAGGACAGATCTATATTCTCAGACATGAAAAGTTTTCAGACATATTAAATGAACCAGTAAGTCATTTAATATATGAACTTCTATTTCTATTAAAAAAAATTATATGCACAACTAACTAAATACACATGAAAAGACCTGGAAGAATATATACACATCTGATAACACATTTTTAAAATAAATTTTTATTTATAAAAGGTGAACAAATTTCATATTCACAGATTTAGGACCACAGTGATATTTCCCACCGTACCCTCCCTCCTGCCCACACTCCCACCCTCTCTCCTCTTTCCTGATTTTTTAATTTTTATGACACACTTTCAGTTTATTTTATAATCGTAAGATTAACCCTCTACTAAGTAAAGAATTCAACAAATAATAATAAGAAAAACACTGTTGCTCAACAGTAGAGAGAAGGGCTGTAATCAATTCTCAAAATGTCTATTTCACTCCTATACATTATATTTTTTTGTACTCTATTAGTTACAACAGATCAGGGAAACATATGATAACTGCCTTTTTAGGACTGGCTTATTTCACTAAGTATAATGGTTTCCAATTGCATCCATTTTTTTGCAAAAGATAGGATTTCACTCTTTTTTATGGCTGTGTAGTATTTCATAGTGTGTGTGTGTGTATATATTTATATATCTCCTTTTCTTTATCCAGTCATTTATTGATGGATATCTGGTTTGATTCCATATCTAAGCTATTATGAATTGAGCTACAATAAACATGGGGGTACAGAAAGCTCTTTCATATGCTGATTTCATTTCTTTTGGGTAAATTCCCAGGAGTGGGATGGCTGGGTCATATGGTAGATCTATTTTCAAATTTCCAAGATATCTCCATACTATCTTCCACAATGGCTGTACTAGCTTACATTCCCACCAACAGTGTATTATGATACCTTTTTTCCTACATCCTTACCAGTATTTATTATAACATACTTTTATACTGTTGAATTCTTTTATACTCAGAATATTTTATGTACTCATTTTGAAATCTGTATTCTTTTTCATTTTTAAAATACTTCACCCTAGAGATTTACATGACAATGGTTACATGATACTTTACCTGATATAAAATAATTAAACATTTCTGTTTTAAAATCACCAATTAGCATACACCCCAGATTCCTTTCGTCTTCTTTGCCCTCCTCCCTCTTGCAGATTGCAGAGCCCCACGGAGGAACTTAGCCTGACTGAGGAACAAAGGAAAAGTCAGCTAAGGGGCACATGGGAGGCCTGGAGCATGGGCCAAAGAGAAAATGATGAAAAATAAGACAAAGTGAGAAAGTGATAAAAATCAGAGCTCAAGAATGTCTGCATTAAACATTATTGGGGGGGGGACACCTTTTCTACTTCAACTCAGGCATTATGAAACATCAAAACACTCCCCTCATCCAAACCATCACATCAAATGTCTTGTGTATGTCTACTATGAGTTAATACAGACCCTCTTCCCCAGCTCTGCAGAGACACCAATTCTTTTGACAATCAGTGTTCGCACTGAACCTTCCACACCAGGGGAGCAAGCAAATCCTGACCGCCCTAATTCATACTTAACCCAGGGACCACTCAACACAAACCTCATGATACAGATTCATTCTTTCTTTTATACAAAATGCACATCACTTCTTATCTGTACCACTAGTTTGGCCCTGAACCCCATGGTTCTTGATGCCTCAAATTTGTGGGCTCACCTTATGTCCTTGTTCCAGTGGCTTGCTTGGTTCACACTCAACTGTGTCAATTCTTTCTAGCAGCCATGTCCCCATCTGCTGTAGGTCAAGGTCTTCTGAACATTCCTCCCCTACCTAGTATCATTCACCTAACTAATACCATTTCACCCTTAAGATCTCAGCTCAAATTCTTCTTTCTCAAGGAAGCTTTTGAGGAACACACACACACACATCACAAACAAACTTGCCCTCACACTAAACACAGGTCCTTATACCCTTTCCCCTAGCTCTCTGTCATTGAATTTATCTGTTATTGAATTTATCAAATTTAATTACATACCTATACTGTTATTATTTTATTAATGTGCCTCCCCCATGAGACTTATCACATACTCAAAGGTTCATAAATGGAATCTGTATCTGGTTCGCCCATCATCATCTATCCAGCAGTTACTGTGGTACTTATACCCTACAAGTGCTTAATAAACAATTGTTAAAGAAAGGAAAGTATAAATAAAATATAAATCAGTGATCATGTGGCCTATTTTTGAATAAATTCACTTTGATGTGAAGTTGGCGTGAAATCATTAAGTAATGATCTCTAGCCAGATCTGTATAGATATATAAGCAGAGTAGATCTTAAACCAATGGAACTACACATAAAAAGCAGAAAATTAATTATTCTGTTAGGTCACAACACTACAGAAACTATTTAAATCTGTCTTCTAATATCTAATGTATCATCCACAGGTATATATTTTAATCCATTGAGAGAAGTATCTGTGGCCTCCCTCTCCTTGTAGTTCATTCCACTGCTTGATTTTGGCCTGAAACCAACAGGAGATTTTTCACTTGAGGTAAAAAGCTGAAGGATCCCATGGTGACTCCAACACTCTTTCCTTTTTTCCTTCCTATTACGCAGGAAACGCTACAATTCTGGGAACAAGATGTGTGTCACATGTTGGAAATGTTCGAATCTGCTGAGAACATTCACTCTGCCTCAGCTAAATCCATGAGGAAGCCACATGGTCACAATCTAATGTAACATCGAACGTACTAATAAACTGAAGCAACATTCCACATGTTATCACTTTCAGCTTTGCACAACATGTGGAAACAGGCTCACTGCACCACTTGGTTGTGTCAGAACATGGAAGGGAGTAAGATACATGTTTGGGATTTATTACAGTCACTCACCTCAGGGTAGTGGCCAAGGGAGTACATTACATCTTCTGTGTGGCTGTCTGTTACAATTTTATTTGTTTTACTTTCAAAAGGGTTCTTTTCTACAGATTATTTCTCTTTTAAGTAGTTGGGTATTCTGTGTGGTTCTAATTGTTATGAATGCTTGAAACCAAAAGGTACTAGTAACTCCTCCCATCAAAGCAGCAGGCTTATCCCCACTTTTATCTACCTCAAGTGTTTTATCCCAATTATAAAGCTCAAGCACAGTTGAGCTTCTTGGCAAGTAATTTTCCTCATGCTAAAGAAGAAACAAAGTAATTAAACAAAATTAATTTAAGTATGCCAGAAAAATAATATTAATGTGATTGATACTGCCAAATCATTTATCTAAGAAAAGTAAAGTTCAATTTTAGGTATCTAGCAGTTCAGTAGCATTATACAGTCATCTTCAGAAAGAAAAAAAAAAAACCTTAAAATTCAAAGGATATTAAGTTGAACTCTTTAGCTGCTCCTTAAATTCCTTTTTATCCAAGATCGAACATTCAATGCATTCCTCACAACAGGTAAGGTTATGTGTCAACAACTGAATTACTCCTCTTCATAGCCAGAAGCTATGCTTTCCCTGCCCTAATTCACAGGGAAACAAGGCCTCTTGCAGGATGCAAATCAACCCCTTCATTAAGCTGAGCAGATCTGGGTTAGGTGTCTCAGAAATTATCAGCCTGATCACTGGTTCTGAGGTTAAAATATTCATGAATCCATATGTATTAACCAAGTCACCATTAAACTCCATGAAATAAAAGGAGACGTAAAAAAAAAAAAAAAAAAAAAAAAAAAAACACCACTGTAAGCAGATCAATTTCACCACACGTGGGCTCCAAATAAGGAAGGAAAACCTCCTAAAGTTCTCACCATCTTTAAAAAAATGAATTATGAATCAAAAGAAACATGAGAGCCTACTGAGGAAACTGTCTTCTAGGATCCACAGTTTTCGAGTGATTAAAATGCTTTACATACTTCACATCTAGTGATGTAAATACATTATATCATTTGTAAAAAATGAGCTTCAGAAGGAGGAAACCACTGTTACAGCTGTCTCACACATCTGGGGATTTGTATCGTCTAATGCCATCCCAGTGTGCAGTTCCTACATCAAGTAAAAGTAAATTTTGAATGTTGACTGAATATTTGACAAAAATTCCCATATAGATTAACCATTCTTGACAAAGAGATTTTACCTATTTAACCAATTAGGAAAACTGCTGGGGCTGGGGCTGTGGCATAGCGGGTAAAGCTGCTGCCTGTAGTGCCAGCATCCCATATGGGCACTGGTTCGAGTCCCAGCTGCTTCAATCCCACTCTCTGCTATGGCCCGAGAAAGCAGTGGAAGATAGCCCAAGTCCTCGGCCCCCATACCCTCGTGAGACACCTGGAAGCAGCTCCTGGCTCCTGGCTTCAGATCAGCACAGCTGAGGCTGTTGCAGCTATCTAAGGAGTGAAACAACGAATGGAAGGTCTCTCTTTCTCTCCCTCCCTCCCTCTCTCTCAGCTTCTGCCTCTCTGTCATTCTGCCTTGCAAATAAATAAATATTTAAAAAAAAAATAAAAAAATTGCTTCTTCCAACAAAAATGGAATTGTTTCAATTAGCTGGCATCCATGACTATTTTATTTTTTACATAAAGGAGAAAAGTACATTTTATCAGGAAGCCATCATTCACAACATAATTTATATTTCTTTGGAATACCTTCTGGAAATTTAAGTAGTGGTAATTGAACACTTAGCTTCACTTAAAATTATTTCAGCCCAAAGCCCAAGAAAAATCATTTTGATGAAAATACTTTGTTTCACTTCCTGTAAAGCCCAACATAAAGCTAGATGCTTCAGCGTAGTGGTAAATGCCCTTTTGTTGCCATGGCAACGAAGCTCTGCTACCTGTGGCCATGATTTGTTAAGAATTCCTCCAACCAGTAAATTTTGTGCTGTGCATTCATAAAACCAATAGAATGACTCTAAGCAATGTAAAGAGGAAGGCTTGTTTTCCTACTTATGATTTATATGTATATATATTCACCACATACGTACACATAGGGACACACACATACACAACTACCACTCCCAACTGCACCAAAAGGGTGAAACCATACCAGGTTTCCATTTTTAAATCATCACAAAAATACTGCTGTATTTTTTAGATTTCATTTAATAATGGTTACCTGTTTCCCAAAATGTATCTTAAAAGATAACAGACACTATCTGGAGAGAATTTTATCAGTAATCATCTCCAATCTCATTCCACCATGACAAAAAGAAAGCTCCAGAGATACAATCTCCTATCTGGTAAAGAAAGTGTGGCTTCTTATGCAATAAGCTGATTTGGAAAACATCAAGCCAAAGAATAAACAAAGAATGTGGACACCAAATTGCCTCTGCAGGCTACTCACCCTCACCGGGGGACTCCAGGCTTGCACCCGAGGCTGCTGTCCACCCTGGGAACTCTGCAGATCTTTTGAGCTACAATTAGCCACCGTGCTGCCCTGGGCCCTTAACGCATTTGTGCAGTTGGTCCCACTGCCCCCACTAGGGCCAGGTTTCCAAGGCCTCTGCTTGATGCCATCCAGAAGTCTGACCAGCAGGATGTTACTGGGAAGCTCCTCCACACCCGAGCCAACAAGAGTCCTGCACTCGGGACATCTCAGTTCATTCCGGGAACCTACAATCCCCAGCAGACATCGTTTGCAAAACGTGTGCTGGCAAGGCAAAACCTTTGCAGAAGCATCAAGGCGCTCTAGACACACAGGGCACTCCAAGAGATCCAACAAGGCAGATTCATCCATCTTTTATCTATTTGACTGACAGGAAAGCTTCAGGAACGTTCATAATCGTGTGCATCCCTTAAAATGATTCATGTAACATCCATTTCAGACTTTGCTCTAGAGTCATGGGGAGAGAGCAGAAAAAGAGAAAGAGAAAATCAGCATTGTTATCTGGGGAAAAAGTTCACAGAGAAGCCAAGAGCTGAAAAGTACACAGCAGTGCTTCCTCTGCATGGTGTAGTTTTGCTTTTGGATGTGGTTCCTCAACTACAAAGTCAATGAAAACAAAATGGGCCTTTCAAACAATTCAAAATTAATCCCTAAAGATATAGAGGAGTTTGCTGTGCAGAACAGCTATGAAGCATTATACAGGATCCTTGCAATAAACAGGATTTATGAAGTGCAATTAAGAACATAATTTCTTCAGCTCTGAAAATGATATTAAGTCTTCAACTCATAGAATAAGCTGAACAGAAGCAATCAAAAGTTTCCTCTGCCTGAAATCGCTTTTAAATCCGAGGAAGTTCCCAATTTTTAAGTCACTTTGGCATCTTAGAAACCATGCTTCATGTGATCTTTGTGGTAAATGACCCCAATATTAAATACATATGTTTCTTCGACGCTCTTAAAAATACAACTACTTAATCTTGCCCAACCAGAAAGAGCTGAAGGTTGACAATTCTAAGGACACAACTAGAGACTTGCTGGAAAGCAGCTAAAATGCACATAAAAGCACCCTTCAGAGCAGTGGTGGACGGATTTCTGAACGGCCTGTTCTAATCCCATTCAGAAAATCTGGCCAAACTGCCACCAAAAGAATTTGACAATGGAATGCTGGACTGAAAACTGTGAGCATAATAAGAAAATGGGGCCATTCAGGAAAAAGCATTTAAACCTGTTACTGTGCCGCTCTTTCCCCCAGCCACCAAAATAAATGTAAAACGTGAATACCCAGGAGAAAGGGGGTAAAAAGATTTGGATGGAAGCATTAACAGCTGTTCTTGACAAAGTGAGGCCGGGAGGGAGCTACAGGGCTGCGCCTCCCTCCCACGCCGCACGCACAGGTACTGCCCGAGCCCGCGGGGAGGCGCGGCGGCCGCCCGCCGCAGACACACCCCGGAGCCAGGTGTCGCCAGCGCCCGGGCAGGGGCGGACTTGGGCTGGGGCTGCGGCCCGGGCCGTCGCGGAACGGGGCTCTCCAAGAGTCAGCCCCACCTCCGCCTCCCTTCAGGTCAAGCCAGGGACAAAAATCCCACCCCACCCCACCCCCCACGACTGCTGGAAGTTTTCAAGGAGTTAAAAATAAATGCGCGGCCTTAAGTTGCGAAACTCAGCCCTACAAAGTACCACGGAGAAACAGATCTATAACCCCGCAGAGATGAGGCGAGAGTCCCCAGGGAGATGGAGCCATCCGGGAAGCAGGGGGTGCTGGGCTGCGCCCCGGGAGACCGCGGCACCGAGCCCAGGCTGCTTCCTGCCGGGAGACGGCAGCGAGGCCGCGGGTTCCGTGGCCGCAGGTCCGGACTCCTGGCCCACGGAGACCCCGAAGGTGAGGGGACAGAGCCTGACCAGTGCAGGGGAGCGAGAACGCCCAGACCACCGTCTCCTCCGCAGCGACCCGCAGAGAGGGTCCGCCGACGCCGCGTCCCCGCCAGCCCCGCGGCCGCCGCGCGCCCTACCTCGCGCCTCGGCTCCTCCTCTTTGTTCGCAGCCCCGCAGCGGCGGCGGCGGCCGATGCAGATGCGGCCCCGCCGCGCCCGCCGCTCGCAGTGTCTCTGACGCCGCGGTGGCACCGGGAGACTCCTCTCTGCTGCCCCCCTCACGCGCGCACACACCACGCCGCCGCCGCTGCCGCCTCCCACTTTCCCAGCCAGGGAGGAGGAGGAGGAGGAGGTAGTGGAGGAGGAGGCCGAGCCGCAGCCGGCGCCCCGGGCGCAAGGGGGCGGCCCCGCGCCACAGCGCCTCCCCCCGGAGCGGGCGCCGCACCTCTGGGAGGCGCCCGGCCGCCGCGCCTTCCTCCTGCCGCTGAGGTACCTGCGCGCCGGACCCCGCTGGCTCCAGGGCCGGGGTGGGGGGCAGTGGCCTTAGGCGACGCTGGGAGAGCCGGGAGTCGGGGAAGCGAGGACCCCAGGGGGCAGCGAGGAGGAAGGGTTTGGGACAGACGCCTTTTCCCTGAGGGAAAAATGGAGCTGAAAAAAATGGAGCTGCCGAGGGAGGGAAGGAGGCGGCGGGAGTGGCGGCTGAGTGAAGATGAAGGAGCCACGGGGCTTGGACTGGCTGCGTTATCCTCCTGCCCAGCGGCGCCGGGCGACCCGGGACAGTCCGTTCTCTGGGCGAGAGCGGCTGCGGCGTAGGAAAGGCTGGGTTCGGCGGGCGGGTGGGAGCCACCCCGGCAAGAACCGGTCCCATTTTCCCTTTGCGTCTGCCCGTCGGGCCCCCGGATACTTGCTTGGTGGAGCAAGGGCAAAATGTTACCCCTCAGTTCCCGGCGAGGCGAGGCGAGGCTCGTGGAGTCGGTGGGGGCAGCCCGAGGACAGCTGTCCAGCCGCCGGGCCCCAGTCTCGGGACGAGAGCCAGAGCCAGCCTGGAGGATCACTGGCCTGAACGGTCACAACCAGAGGGGAGAACACTCGTGCGGGTTTAAAACTCAGCCTTGGGAGGCTCTGCTATACCTGCCCTACAGGGGAGCATTCAAAGTGGCACCTCCGGCGAGCTGGCACCGTGGAGCTAGCTGAGGGACACCTCTTTCATCTGCGCCTGGGAGGCCTCCGTCGGCATGGTCGCTGTAACCTTTGTTTTCGTTGCTCCAGGCACACACCTGTAAACTCCGAAGAAGAGTTTGGAAAAACGTGTTGTCCACAGGAGTTAGGGTTTGTTTTTCAGACTCAGTTCAGAGAGAAAGCAAGTTAAAGGTGTCGTTGATCTCAAAGTTGTTATTTTATTTGCATTTTCTGTTAACCAACCAAAAAGTATGCCAAATATCCTTTCTCAAATGTGAGCATAAACTAGATGAGGACCAGGAGACGGAGGTATAGAGACAAATTGTGCAAGAAATCCCTGAGAGGCCATCAACCAGGCTGACAGTTTGAAGAGGAATCAGATTATCCTCTAGTCTCCTCCAGGGCCACAGCTAAACCATTCAAGACAAATGAGGGCCCTCTAAGTAAGAAAAAATTGTAACAACTCAAAAATTATCCTCACTAGGAGCCAGGCACTCTGCAAAACATTTTCCATGTATTAATTCAGTTCTCACAGCCATCTTCCATGTCATCCTTCTTCAGCTTTGTTCTAAGTAGATTAATATGCTGAGAGTCATACAGTGTGAACACCAAAAATAACAGCCCACTTCTCCCTCCATTGGAAATGAGTAAGTGTACATGAATTTGAGCTGAGAAAGACGAGGGGACTGAATCGGATGGAGAATTCATAATCCAATCATCTGTAAACAAGGCATTCTGAAAGTGATTGGTTAGGCCATACAGTTCTGCAGCTGAAACTGCAGGTGAAGAGGAGGCTAGCTGGAAAGTTAGTGAACAGATAAGGATTCAGGATTCCTGTATTCACTTTACAGTCATTAAGACTGAAGCTCAACTAGATTAACTTCCTTCCCCAGGCCATAAAATAAATAATGTTGAACCATGAGTCAGCCTTAACTCTTTGGATTCCTCGTCCAGTTTTCTTTCTGCCGAACTAAAGCCCTATCTTTTGCACATCACCACCATATCCCCTACCCCAGGCAAAATTGAGGACAGCATGCCTGTTCCCTAGAGAAAGAAGAAATTTAAGCATACATTACTCTGGAATGAAAGGGCAAATTTTGTTCTTATTTTGTTTTCTGTTTCTTTACTAGAGAGAACAGGACACGATTTCAGAGTTAGCTCTTGAAACTCTAGACAAGAAAACCAGGAGTCACACCATTTTCAAAGATCAGAAGACAATGTGTCCTGAGACTGCACTGATCAAAGTCACCAGCACACACATCCCATGCGTATTACAGTTCTTTGAACACCCCAGGTGCATGTTCACAATATTGTTTAGAATGCAATTATGTTATTAGCTTTAGTTACTCCAGCCAGAAAATAAAGTCTTGGCTAAGTTGCTTAAACTACTTGAGTCATTTTCTGTCCATCAAACAGTGAGAAAAAAAAAAAAAAAAAAACTTAGAGTATCATTGGACCATTAGATGAGACAGTGTGCTGGCTCTTTGTAATCTGTACTTATCTTTTAAAGGAACATATCATTGTTATCATTATCTACCATGAATCTCTCTCTAGCAGTTAAACCAGGCAAAATCTTTTTTTCCCAGGATCTTAAAAATATTAGACAATACTAGTAATTGCAAAATCCTGTCAAGGGGATACTGTAGGGGAAGGGACAGTTTGGGAAAGAGAAATATGTTCCTTTTTTATTTATTTCTGGTAACTGAACATGAAGGAAAGAATATAGACATGTTATGCTATGACCCCTGTGACTTTGACTAGATAGATGAAAAATATAAACACACCCTGTGACATAATAATGATAGCCTAGATTTACACAGTTCTTTTCCTCCCAAGACTTCAAAGTACTTTCATATATATTATCTAATTTATCTTCTCAGCATCCCTCTGGAGCAGTAAAGACAGATATAATTATCCCCACGTTGCAGATTAGAATAAACAAGGTGTAGAGAAGTTATTGGTCTTAGTGGAGATAAAAATCAGGGTTTTAAAATTCTAGACTAGAGCACTGTTTGATAAGATTTGGTACTGTGCTTACACGTGTGTGTGTGTGTGTGTGTGTGTGTGTGATTATCATTTTTCTTTAAAACTTTCCCTCCTCCAGTTGCTGTGATACTAAACAGCACTGTTTATCCATTTTTTTGGACTAGAAACCCAAGGGTCATCTTTGATTTCTTACTTTTCTTTGCCATCCCATCCATCAACAACTCTTCTGGCTTCTCCCAAAATATATTTCATTTTTTAAAAAATGTTTATCCATGTTCCTTTGCCACCTACCACGCTTTGGATATGGTTTGTCCCTTCCCAGAACTCATGTTGAAATTTGATCCCCACTGTAACAGTGCTGAGAAGTGGTGGAAACTTTAAGAGGTTTGGGGTCATGAGAGCTCCACCCTAATGAAGAGATTGATGCCTCCGGATGAATTGAGCGAATTCTCCTGGGAGTGAGCTCAATTTGCAAGGATGGGGGCTGGCTATGAAGCAAGGCTACCCTTTGTGTTTTCTCTCTCCCCAGCAGTTGCTTTTCTGCCATGAGGCCTTCATGATGAGCTCAGCAGATAGATGCTGGTGCCATGCTCTTGGACTTGCCAGCCTCCAGAACTGTGAGCTGAATAAACCTCTACTCTTTAGAATTCCTCAATCTCACATGTTCTATTATACATCAAAGAATTAGACTGCAACACCTCCATTGCACTCTAAGCCTCCATCACCCTTTGCTTCTTGCTCACCTAATGTCATCTATGTTGCCACTCTTGTCTGCATAATTACCCTGAATGTAGTGACATTCAGGATAAGCTACAAAAAAAAAAAAAAAAAAAGAGTAACATCTCATGTTACTGCCTTGTCAATAATTTCTTTCCCTCACACTAGAATAAAAATCAGACATGTTCCATATCTTATAAAATCCTATGTCACCTGGACCCTACAACATCATGTTCTACCACAGCACTCTATGCTCTCTATCTAATTTATGGCCTCTTTTTTGCAGTTTAGTTTTTTGATTCCTTACTTATCTCTCTTACCCAAATGTAAGTTTTCTGAAGGCAAGGAATGGGTCTGCTTCTTCACCATTGTATCCTGGACAGCCAACACATTTGGGTGCCAGTGAATAATTTTTAAATGAGGAGTGAACCCAGTATACAGTTGCATTTATTGCTATCCTACAGCTACATATATTCTTAGCACTTCACTTCCTTATAGGCAATATTTCATGTTTCACTTGGAGTCTTATAATCTATTAATCAATAAGCTCTATGTAGAAGACAAGGACTTGTGATTCTTTTATATTTCATAGCTAAGCTAGAGAAACAGCTAACCATATGACACAGAACATAAATACAATGCCAGTTTATTTTCATTCCAGGTTTTAGTTAATAATGTCACCATCTACCTATTTCCCCAAGCAAGCAAGAAACAGTTGTGTTCAACTCTCCCTACACCCCTTGATCCCTCTCTCACTTACCATCAAGATAGAAGATCCAGAGAAGAAGATCCATTAGAAGTCCTTCTTAGGCCGGCACCGCAGCTCACTAGGCTATTCCTTCGCCTGCGGCGCCGGCACACTGGGTTCTAGTCCCAGTGGGGGCGCCGGGTTCTGTCCCGGTTGCTCCTCTTCCAGTCCAGCTCTCTGCTGTGGCCTGGGAGTGCAGTGGAGGATGGCCCAAGTGCTTGGGCCCTGCACCCGCATGGGAGACCAGGAGAAGCACCTGGCTCCTGGCTTTGGATTGGCGCAGCACGCCGGCCGGGGCGGCCATTTGGGGGGTGAACCAACGGAAAAGGAAGACCTTTCTCTCTCTCACTGTCTAACTCTGCCTGTAAAAAAAACAAAACAAAAGTCCTTCTTAAATCCCTTTTTCCTCGGAATACTTATTTCAGACTTGTTTATTTCCCACTTGAACAATAACTGCGTTCCCTGCTTGTGGTCTCTCCAGGATACTTAATTCTGGAGAGAACTTTTGTGTCAAAAGCTTTACCACATACTAACTGGATGACCTCAGGCAAGTTTCTAATATGTAAGTTTATAGAAATAAAATGCTTAGAAGTATGCCCTATACATGGTAAATACTTAACAAATGACCGTAGGAGTTTTATTAGAACTTAGATTTAATCTTGTTTCTACTACCCATTAATTGAATGACTTGGCAATTTTCTCTGAGTTTTCTGAGTTTCAACTTCCTTATCTGTACAAATGGACATAATATTACCTACTTTGATAGCTTGATGTAAAAGCTAGTGACAAAACTCCTGTTGAAAAACAGAACAGCCCCATTTCTGGCACATAGTAGGGATTCAATAATATTTGCTTCCTTCCTTTTTACTATGTATCTGTCTGCATCTGTTTCCATATAATTAGAATGTGGGTTGGATTATGTCTAAGGATTTTTTCAGAATCAAAAGTTTATTTCCACCCTAGTTGCATAAAGGACAACCTAGGGCAATGGAATCCCCTCTTATGAAATGGTCAGGAGGCACCAGAATTGACAGGAAATAAGGGTTGTCACAGGCAGGCAAGCCCAGCACGGCTATTTTGGTGTGCAGTAGTGGGAAGGTGGTGCAAAATCCACTGTCTGACAAAAAAAAAATCTGAGCAGATGGAGTATTTATAGGCACTTCCCGAGGATTTCACTTCAGTCAGAGAGGATGCTATGGAGAAAGTTAGACTGATGAGTAGGAGGTAACTGAACCGTGTCTTCCTCCAGCCTTCTTGAAACAGGTCTGAGCATTTGAGGAGCTGTGTTTGCAGGAAATCTGGGGAGAGCTAGAGTTCTCTAAACGGACTAATTATAACCCAGCCTTCAGCAAATAGTTCTTGCAGCTTAGCTCAATCAGAATCACCTGCAAAGCACTCTAAACATGCAGATACTCTGCCTCATTCCTAAAGACTCAGGTTTCATAGGCCCAGCCTGGATTCAAGAATCAGGTGATTTGGGGCTGGTGCTGTAGCACGATGGGTTCAGCTGCCACCTGAGACATGGGCATTGTATATCACAGTGCCAATTCGAGTCCCAGCTGCTCCACTTTTGATCCAACTCCCTGCTAATGTGCCTGGGAAGGCAGCAGAAAATGGCCAAAATACTTGGGCCCCTGCTACCTGCATGGGGACCAAGATGGAGTTCCTAGCTCATGGCTTTAGCCTGAGCCTGGTCCAGACCTGGCTATTGTGGTCATTGTGGTCATTTGAGGAGTGAACTAGCGGAGCGAAGATACCTCTCTCTCTCTCTCTCTCTCTCTCTCTCTCTGTTGCTCTGTCTTTCAAACAAATACATCTTAAAGAAAAAAAAAAAAAGGATTGTAATGTAGGTGATTCTAGGACCACAATTTGAGAAACACTAACCTAGAGTCATCCAGAAGCACATTAAAAAGAAAGCAGCTGGAACACTGACCGGGGAAGCTAATCTATAAAGGGCACTCTAGGGCTTCGGGTTCATTGAGAAGGACATGGGATGTGGGAGCTGGAATTGGGTTGCTTGTGACAATGGGAGAGTGATGAGTGCTGCCACCTGCATTTATTCAGTCCAGCCTGCCTCCCTCTTCCTGCTCAGCCCACCAGTCTCTCCTCTTAATGAATGTTGGACAGATCTTTAAGGGAAATCAGTCTTAAAAGGGAGCCAGGGTATTGTTCTGCCCAGAGAAACATACATGGCTGGCTTCAATTCACTCCAAGTGTGGCCAGAAGTCACCCATACCACATCTTAGAACGTCCTTTTGTTCAGTACTCTTTTAATTAAAACATGCCTGAAAATTAGATGCTGCTGATATATTTCTGACCCAAGTTCATTCAAAGATAAACTTAACCTATATGAGGGAGGAAAATAAGGTTTTTCCTCTCTATTAAAATACATTTTTGGTCTAATTCCATTATTGTTTGTTTAAAAGTTTAAACCTTGAACTGGTCTTTCTTGCTTCCAAGCAAACTTTTCCTAATCCAATTCATTAGAAACAGACGTAGGGGCTGGCACTGTGGCATAGTGGGCTAAGCCGCCACCTGCAATATGGGTGCTGGTTCAAGACCCAGCTGCTCTTCTTCTGATCCAGCTCTCTTCTGTGGTCTGGAAAAACAGTAGAAGATGGCCCAAGTGCTTGGGCCCTTGCACCCCGTGGGAGACCCAGAAGAAACTCCCTGGCTTCTGGCGTCGGATGGGCCCAGCTCCAACCATTGTGGCCAACTGGGGAGTGAACTAGCTGATGGAAGACCTCTCTCTCTTTCTGCCTCTGCCTGTCTGTAATTCTGCCTTTCAAAGAAAGAAAGAAATCTGAAAGAAAGAAAGAAAGAAAGAAAGAAAGAAAGAAAGAAACAAAGAAAGAAACAAAGAAAGAAACAAAGAAAGGCAGATAAATTCCCATCCTTTATCTAACTATCTTTGGAAAATGAAATAACATAAACTTCCTTAGGAACTTTTCTTCATTTATTAAAGATTATTTATCAATTCTCAGACTCCTTTTTTTCTGATTGAACTTAAAGATAGAAAATGAGCTTTCTGATTCATTTAAGTAATCCATCTTCAAAATACTCAAGAAAACCATATGTGTGAATTCACTAGGGACTCAAAAATTATGAGTCAGGAGTCTTTTTTTCCTTACAGTGTTCAGCAAAAGATGTGAGTCTTCATCAGTTTACCCACCTGAATCCATATGTATAATGAAATAGAAGCTTTACTCTGTATTTCATAATGAGTAAAAATGATTCCATCATAACATTTTCTTTTGTCTGCAGCAAACTATTCATCTTGTTCTTTTCTTATTCCTAAATAAAATGTGTGTTTATGTTCACAAAAGCATAGTTATCATCCTAACTGGTACCAATCATACTACATTTCAGCCTTGTTTTTCTGAAAACTTTCTTGAACACATTAAGTGTATTCCTCCTTTTTGGGAAATTGGTTTCTCTCACTTTCCTCAAAAACATATACTACAAAGTTTTCACTCTAACTTTCACATTATTTTTTAGAATTTCTGCTTTCATAGCTTTGTATACATGTTTTCTTTTTAAAAAAAATTATGTAATGTGTGAATCAGGAAAGTATATCAAGTTTAAAAGGACAATCAAAATCTTTTTCAAGACTAATAAACAATTTTAAAAATTAAATTTCTGTCATTATATATAAATTAATCTTAAAGAATATGTAATGGAAGTATTATAAATCACTCCTGATGTAAATTACAAAATATGTATAAAAGTACTGAGTAACTCATCAAAAATGTAATGGTGGTTGATGTTGCTGAATTAAACCTACATATTACAATCTAGAGAATAATGTTTTTAATCTCACTGAAAATAATCTTTCTCCTGTAACTCAAATAAGTGTCTATAGAATTCTTTTAAATAGGAATCCAAGATACTATCAGTCCAGTTGACATTCTTTTTCTGTGACAAGATTGTGGAAGATTGAAGATTAAGATAATTTCCTTGTTTTCCATGATGCTTTTATGCAAAAAGGATGATTTGCATAATTTCTTTTCAGTCTCAATTGAATTTCTAAAGCTATTTTTCAAGCAAACTTCCACATGTCTCCAGTGTACACCATCTGTCTCATCTCTCTTTCTCTCTCTTTTTTTAAGTATTACAATTATCTTGTAACAGGAGCTGTCAAATCTTTATTCTCCAAGGATTCTTTTCTTTTGATAAATGAAAAAGAACTGTATATATTGTTATGTGTAGTTGCATGAACGTGATGGGGGTTAAAGAAAGGTTAGATGTTCAAAGCAGTTATGGTTAAGTTGACATATTAGAGGAAATGTGATCAGGTAAGATGATTGGAGTTTTTAAATCAGGTTCTTTAGGAAAATGAAGGGGTGGTCAGTCAAAAGATTAGTGGGGGAAGGGGGATGTAAAGTAAAGAAGAATTAGCAAATAGCCTTAGTAAAAGTTCTGTGACCCGTACTACAAAGCATTAGGGGAAATACAGAAAAAAAAAAAAAAAAAAAAAAAAAAAAGAGGAATGACCTTACTCGGCGGTTGAAAATTGCCCATAAAGCCTATTGGCATTTACAAATGGTTGATGGTTTTACTAGAGGAATCAAGTTTTATGTTTACATAGTAAGTGCATACTCAGTGGGAACTTCCAGGAAATCACATGAATTGCCAAGAAAAAGTCCATACTGAAGTATTATTTAGAACAAAACCTTAGCAAAAACATCAAAAAGGATTTTTAAATCGAATTCATAAGGAAATGCAATAGACAGAATGTATGCAGTATTCAGAATTTATAACCAATCTATTTTATAGCATTTCATAGAAATTTATTTGCAACTCAGTTTCAATTTGTAGAGCTCCAATTATTGAAATCTGGTAAGAAGCTACAGTTATACACAGAATCCTTGAAGAATGAGTCACTCTGAAAAACCAACTTTTTTTTAGTGTTTATTTATCTTGAAAGTCAGAGTTACATAGATTGAGGGAGACACACACACCGAGAGAGAGAAAGAGATCTTCCATCTGCTGGTTCACTCCCCAGATAGCCACAGTAACCACTTCTGGGCCAGGCCAAAGCCAGGAGCCAGGAGCTTCATCTGGGTCTCCCACGTGGGTAGCAGGGACCCAAACACTTGGGCCATCTTCTGCTGCTTTTCCCAGACACATTAGCAGGGAGCTGGATTAGAAGTGGAGCATCCAGGACTTGAACTGGCATCTATATGGGATGCTGGCATCACAGAAGGTGGCATTACTCACTATGCCACAATGCCAGCCCCTGGAAAATCAATTTTTATTTGGATACAAATATTTGAAATAGAGTAAATGTCCCAGACTCTTGAAATAGAAGTCACTGGACAAATTAACATTTGTATATGACACCAGGCTATTACTACAAATATCAGGCACTGTACAAACAGAATAGTGAGACTGGAGTCAGACAGACTTGGGTATGAGTCCTGCATCTGAATTTTTATTTACGTGATTTTTAAAGATTTTATTTATTTATTTGACAAGTAGAGTTACAGAAAGTGAGATGGAGAGACAGAGAGAAAGATCTTCTTCCATTGGTTCACTCCCCAAATGGCTGCCACACCCAGAGCTGTGCCGACCCAAAGCCAGGAGCCAGGTGCTTCTTCCCAGTCTCCCACGTGGATACAAGGACCCAAGGACTTGGGCCATCTTCTACTGCTTTCCTAGGCCACAGCAGAGAGCTGGATTGGAAGAGGAGCAGCCAGGACTAGAACCCGGCGCCCATATGGGATGCTGGCACTGCAGGTGGAGGATTAACCTACTGTGCCACGGCACCGGCCCCTACTTATGTGATTTTTACAACAGTTATTTTTACCTGTGTTAACCTTAGTTTCATTTTCTGTAAAATGGAAATAATGGTACCTACTCAGTAAGTTCTTACAAAGCTTAGAAGAGATAATATATTGGGGCCGGTGCTGTGGCATAGCAGGTAAAGCTACCACCTGCAGTGCCAGCATCCCACATGGGCACTGGTTCGAGTCCTGGCTGCTCCACTTCCAATCCAGCTCTCTGCTATGGCCTGGGAAAGCAGTAGAGGATGGCCCAAATCCTTGAGCACCTACACCTGCATGGGAGACCCAGAAGTGGCTCCTGGCTTTGGATTGGCACAGCTCTGGCCGTTGCAACCAACTGGGGAGTGAACCAGCAAATGGGAGACTTCTCTCTCTGCCTCTTCTCCTCTCGCTGTGTAACTCTTTCAAATAAATAAGTAATTTTAAAAAAAATATATAATATATTTAAAATGCTTGGTGTGTTATATGGCAGTTAATTAGAATTCAGTGAAGCTTACTAGTCTCAGTATTATTAAAGTTATGTTAGCATTGACATGATTATTTCACAGTGAGGTGTTCAGTATTATTTTTCTCTCAATAACACCAGGATCCTATATTTTTTACTATGCTTATTAGAACTTAGTTTTTCTCTTCGTTTTTTTTTTATTACAGACCACAGAAACTGTCCAAACCTTTTAATGGTGAGGGTTTGGATGTGCCACACAGGAGGAAGAGTCCACAAGGGGCTCCCGGAACCAGAATGCTCTCGGCTTCTTTTGTCTGAGACAAAGCTAAGCTAGACTCCTCTTCCATTTACATGATTCTCACGGTAAGAACCAGACTCTAAGTCTTTGTATATTTCGTGCTTTCAATATCCAGTGATGCTATTGCTTAAGTTTGGAATCTCTGTCTCCCACTCACCACCTTCTCATCCACTTTTGGTAAATAACCTTCAGCTGTGCATTTCCTCGCCTCTTCTTGGACCTCACTTGCAACATACTTCTCTCTGAGCATGTTAGTCACATGTCCTGCTTCCAGCTGTTGATTTGCTCAGATTCCAGACTTCCTGGTTAGAGCTTCACAGTCATTGTATAGACTATTACTTCTCCCTTTTTTCCAAGTGGCAGTTTTTCTCAATTATTTTATCCAAACGGTTGCTCCTCTTCCAATCCAGCTTTCTGCTGTGGCCCGGGAGTGCAGTAGAGGATGGCCCAGGTCCTTGGGCCCTGCACCCTCATGGGAGACCAGGAGGAGGCACCTGGCTCCTGGCTTCAGATCACCACAGTGCGCTGAAAAAAAGAATTATATGTAGAATGGTAGAAATTAGTCAAAATGGAATTATATCATCAAAATTCATCTACTTCTTATCCAACCAATGTAATGGCCATGAAAGTTGCTTTCAAATCTCTCTACATGCTCAGGTAACCATATTTAAAATAGAAATACAAACAGGACTCTGGGGCAGGCATTTCATCTAGGAGTTAAGAGGCCATTTGGGACACCTGCATCACATATTAGAGTACCTGGATTCCACTCCTGGCTCTGATCCCGATTCTAGCTTCCTGCTAATGCACACCCTGGGAGGCAGCAGATGGTGGCTGAAAGGCTTGAGACCCTGCCGCATGCACAGGATACTCAGATCTGGTTGCCAGTCTATAGTCCCCAGACTGAGTTACTGGTGGCTGGCTTTGACCTGACCCAGGCCTGCCTGTTCTGGGCAACCAGGGAGTGAACCAGTTGATAGGCGATCTCTCTCTCTGCCTTTCCAGTAAATAAACTAACTTAAAAAAATTAAAGCAAAACAAAAACATACCCAGAATTTTATCTGTTTCTTACTTTTTTCCCCCTCCTAAAATTATATATATTGTGGAAACCCTTTTTAATCAACATAGCATAAAACTAACTTACTCTATCTAATGATTAGTTTGCCATGGAATGGTTGTGTCCAAATCACTTTTCTATGAATACTCATTCAATATTTGTTTTTTTGCTGCTAAAAACAAAGCTGCAATAACCATTCTTGTTTCTGTATATTTCTATAGGAATAGATTCCCCAGGATAGAATTTCTGAGGCATATATGGGAGTCCTAGAAAAAGTCTTGGCTCCTGGCTCCTGCCTGGCCCAGCCCCAGCTGTTTCAGCCATTTGGGGAGTGAAACAGTGGATGGAAGACCTCTCTCTCAGTCTCTCCCTCTCTCTCTCTCTCTTTCTCTAACATCAAATAAATAAAATAAATCTAAAGAAAAGAATTTCTGAGTCAATGGAAATACCCATTTTTCACAGATGCTGCTAGATTTCATACCACAAAATTTGAACAAGTCTATAATCAAAAGTATCAGATTGATGCTTTCTATCATCAAGAATGAAAATACCCATCCCACATCACCATATCACCCTTGCTGGATGTCACCAGGGGCAGGCATTTGACTCAGTAGTCAAGATGCCACTTTGGATGCCCACATCTCACATTGCAGTCCCTGGATTTGAGTTCAAGTCTCTTTTCCAATTCAGCTTTCTGGTAATGCACACCCTAGGAGCACCAGATGATGGATCAAGTACTTGGGTCCCTGCCACCACATAGAAAACACAAACTGAGGTCCAAAGTCCTGGCTTCAGCCTGGACTAGCCAAGCTGTTGTATTTGAACCAATAGACAGGAATGTTTCTCTCTCTCCTTTCCAAAATTATTAGTTAATTAAAATAAATAAGCAAATTTTATTGTTTTGGTAAGTGCCTTGTGATATATGATTAATATTTAATTAAACTGCATTTTCCTGACTACTGTTTACTAATGAAGTAACCTCTTTTATTCGTCATTTGCATTTTATTTTATTTGAATTAGTTAATTTTTCTCTCATCAGTTTAATGGGAGCTCTTTGTATGTTAAGAATATTGGCCGGCGCCGCGGCTCACTAGGCTAATCCTCCGCCTAGCGGCGCCGGCACACCGGGTTCTAGTCCCGGTCGGGGCGCCGGATTCTGTCCCGGTTGCCCCTCTTCCAGGCCAGCCCTCTGCTGTGGCCCGGGAGTGCAGTGGAGGATGGCCCAGGTGCTTGGGCCCTGCACCCCATGGGAGACCAGGAAAAGCACCTGGCTCCTGGCTCCTGCCATCGGATCGGTGCGGTGCGCCGGCCGCAGCGCACCGGCCGCGGCGGCCATTGGAGGGTGAACCAACGGCAAAAGGAAGACCTTTCTCTCTGTCTCTCTCTCTCACTGTCCACTCTGCCTGTCAAAAAAAAAATAAAATAAAAATAAAATAAAATAAAGAATATTGCTCCCTTAATTGATATTGGCACTGCTAATATTTTTCTCAATTGGTAATTAATCTTTTCACTTTCTCTATAACTTTTAAATTATTTTTAAAATTTGAAACAGTGTCAAACTTAGAGAAACGTTGCAAGTTCAACCCAGAGAACTATTTCTGAATCATCTGAGAGAAATTTGCCAACATGATATCCCATTACCTTACAGATGTTCTCCTACATACACAGTACAACCACCGAAGTTGAGACTTTAGCATTCATATATCACCACCAGTAAAATTTGTCAATACTAATAATAATGAGAGGGATCCAAGATGGCTGAACAGAGAAAAACCAGCACAACAAAGAAAGGACAATGTTTCCAGGATACTGACAGAAGGAAAATTTCAGTGAAGAAGTGACTAGAACTGTAAACAGCATAGAGACTCTCAAACCAGCAGAGACAGGTGCACGAAGCACACTGTGGCTCCTTCCCTGGCTCGCCTGTCAGAGGGCAGGGGAGGGCTCCTCGTTGCTAGGAAAAGTAAGCAGAATGGGATCCAAGTGTCTTCTTTGCCCCTAAAAAGAACCCACATTACCTCTCTCTGCCCCTACAGTCCCAGACCTGAGCTTCTGTGGCATAGCCATAGCTAAACTCCATTCTGACTTAGGAGACACCCAGCAGCCCCATCTCTCCCAGAAGCCCCCAGAGCCAAAGCCAAGGCAGCCCCCAGGGTGGAAAGAGGCTCCTCTGCATTCTGCAACTGCAGGATTACTGGGCACAGGTCCCACAGCCATGCTCACTCGCTCTGCCTGACCTAGGGTAATGCCCCTCTGCCTCCAGGGGCTCGTCACCAGCAGCAGCCAATAAAGAAGCCCAGAGGATTAGACCTCAGGATGTCTCCTTCTCCTTAGCACAAGGTGTGAGTGGCCACGGCATAAACCCCATCATCACCCTTGCTTGCCTTCTGGGGACTGGAATCAGTATCTTCTGTGTCCTGCAGCTCTGGGACTGTGGCTGTTGGTGCATGGAGTAACTCACACTTACCCAGGAACCTGGAGGGCCCCCACTGTACTCCTCTTGTTCTGGTTTTGGCTGCCAGTCTACAATCCCAAGTGTAATTGGCACTCAGTTTATGAGAGCTGGGTTAAGACCCCGCTGCATCCTGCAGCTCTGAGATAGTAACTGCTGGTTCTACAAATCCTACGAACAGCTGTAGACCTGGGGAGTGCCCTATCTGCATTCCTCCCCAAGGACCTGAGCTCTGGGGTTGTGACTGTTATATAAGTCCCAGCGATACCTGTGCTCACCCACAGGTCATGGGGAAGGCCCCAAGTGTATCCTACTGATCCAGACTTGCATCAGCTAGTACACAATCCTCTTCATTATTTGTGAACAACTTGTGGGACATGGATAAGTTACCTTCCGAGTCCTGCAGCTTTGGGACTGGAACAGTTGCAGCTATACTCCACACAATTAGCTGAGTCCCCTCCATGGGACCACTGCTCCAGATTCATGCCTGCCATGGCACAATCATCAGCGTAACCTGCGCATGGTATGTGAGCCCTGTATGAGGTCTCCACTGCATCCTGCAGCTCTAGGACTACGTTGGCTCTATAAGTATCAGGGACACCTGTGCTTATCCTGTGAGACCTGGGAAAGGCTCTGTCTCCATCCCACTGATGCAGGCCCTAAGTTGCATAACCTACAGTTTTTCCATGGGACCTGGACAAGATACTCTTCTTGCCCCTGTAGATACAGTACTGTGACTATTAGTACCATATTCCTCAGGGTCACCAGAACACATTCTGTAGAACATAGGGAGGACCTCACCAGCGTTCTACCACTCTAGGCCCACACCTGCCAGTGTGCAGTACCCAGTATAATCCATATTAACTTCATGGGACCTGAGCAACAACAACAACAAAAACAACCAATCCAATTAAAAAATGGTCAAAGGACCTGAACAGACAGTTCTCAGAAAAAGAAGTACAAATTACTAACCATCAGGTAAATGAAATGAAAATCAAAACCAAAGTGAAATATCACCTCACCCCTATTAGAATTGCTATTATCAAAAAGACAGAAAGTCACAAATGCTGGAGAGGATATTAAAAAAGGGGAAATCTTATACACGGATGTTAGGAAGGGAAATTAATACAAACAAGAAGTATGGAGATTTCTCTAAAAACTAGAAATAGAACTGTCATATAATCTAGAAATTCTGCTACTGGGTATATATCCAAAATGCATGAACTCATTGTATCAAAGAGATACGTGCTCTACCATATTTATTCAGCACTGTTCACAAGAATCGGTATATGAAATCAAAGTGTCCATCATATGAGTGGATAAAGAAAATGGTATATTTACATAATGGAATACTATTCAGCCATAAAATAGAATGAAATCCTCGTATTTGCAACAAAATGGATGGAACAGGAGGCTATCGTAGTAAGTGAAATAAGCCAGACAGAGAAAAACAAATATTGCATTTTCTCCTTCATATGTGGGAGCTAAAACATTAAATTTGATCTTACCACAGCAGGGT
Source organism: Oryctolagus cuniculus (assembly GCF_964237555.1). NCBI lineage: Eukaryota > Metazoa > Chordata > Mammalia > Lagomorpha > Leporidae > Oryctolagus > Oryctolagus cuniculus. The sequence continues at coordinate 51,919,174 of NC_091433.1, forward strand.
GATGACTAGATACTGGGAGGGGTGCGGGAATAGAAGGTGTGTGGATAATGGGTACCGCATCAGAGTCAGATCAAAGGGGAGACTGTAATTCACAATAACCTAGGATATACTGAATGAACAAATAGAAATTCCAAGGCTCCAATCATACAGTAATGTTAAAGAAGGGGAAATGTTCATTACTCTGTTTTGTGAAATACACATTGTATACATGAATTGAAATATCTCAGTGAATCCCATAAATATGTATAATTATTACTAATACATTTTTAAAAATATTATTCCCCAATAATATCCTTTATGCCAAAAAATGTATTTCAGAATCATGCATTGAATTAAGCTGTCATATATCTTTTATTCCTTCAACTTGGGACTCATATCTCATTCTTGAATTCTGTATTTTAAGTTTATATATATAATTGTTTTTATCTGAGAGACAGAGTGACAGAGAGAGAGACAGAGAAAGCAAGAGAGAGATCTTCATCCATTGGTTCACTCTCCAGATGCCCACAACAAGCCAGGACTGTGCCAGACTAAGTCCAGGAGTCAGGAACTCCACACAAGCCTCCCACAAGGAGGGCAGGGACCCAGGTACTTGAGCCATCACTTGCTGCCTCCCGGAGTATGGAATATCAGGACGTTGGATGAGATGGTAGTGAAACTTGAACCCAGGCACTCTGATATGGGATATGGGTGTCCCAAGCAGCATCTTAACCTGCTGTGCTACAATGTCAGCCCCCTCATTAATGGATTCTTTTGAAGATATTTTGTAAAATCTGGGTTTTAATATATTCCTTATTAGATGCTAGTTACACTTCTTTGAACAAAAATTCACAGAAGTAATGCTGTGTTCCTTTCATGACATCCTACCAGGTAGCAGGAGGCTTGAATTCAATGTTACTGAATTTGGTAACCTGTTTACTCTAGTGTCTTCCAGTCCTCTTCACTGTAATCTTTTCTCACCGTAGTAATTTCTTAGGAAGTACTTTCAGACTATGCAAATATTTCCATACTTACCAAACTTTCCGTTAATTTTGTATTATTTATAGATATCAGCATGTACCCATGGTGTTAACTTTCATTCAAGGGGTTATGGGTGTTACTATCATTAGGTATTTTGGTGCTGAATTTCTTAAGTCTGATGGAAAGAAAATACAAGGCCGATTGAGCACAAGGCTGACGGAACCAGCCAGCCTTGAAAGGGGGCAGTGAGGAAACAGCTCTGTCTCTCCAACTCCTGCCTCCCACATTTTCTGTCAGAAACGTTTTCGTGCTCTTGGTGACATTTCTGGTAGATCCCATAGCTCTTCAGCTGCTTTTGATTCTGAGAACAGTCTCATTTTTAGACAGTGTGTAGTTCACGTCCATCTAAATTGAAACCTCAGTATCTCATTCACTTCAAAGCTGTTCCTGTCTTCCCAGCTCTGGGCTGTGTGGCTGCTTTCTAGAGCAGGGCTGAGAAGGGGAATGCCTGTGCCTGCTCCCAGAGCCACACACACCCCCCCCACCCCCCCCACCCCACCCCGCCTCCCCAGCCTCCCCAGCCTCCCCTAGAGCTGGGCTGGGAGTGTGTGCAGAGCTTGGACAGGGCGACTGCAGAGGCACGGTCTGTGCTCTGCTCCTGCCCGTCCTTCGCCCTCTCTTGTGTCAAGTTTTCAGATTCCCATTCTTCCCTGGTGTTCCTCAGTTGAGGCTTCGCGGATTTCCCCGGGGACTTTTTCTATCTGGGAGAGTCTTCCGTAAGAACCAGCTTTACAATGTTTTCATTCTTTCTACTTTATTTTCTGTTTGTTGGTTTTCATCTTTATTCTCCCTTCCAGCTTTTTGTTTGATGCATTTTGATGTACTTGTTCTAATTCCTTAAATTGTACTTTTTTTCTTTAATGATAAGGCACTTGGAACTATGAATTCCCAATAAGAATAATTTGAACTAAGTAATATAAGTTTGGTTGGAAGTTTTCTTCATCCTTGCATGTCGTTAGTAATTTCAGGTTTGTTTACATGTTAATGAATGGTTATTTGGAATATTGTTTTTAATTTGCAAGTACTTAGAATGTTGTTTTTGGGGGTATCCCTTTCATTATTCACCTCTCTCTTTTCCTTTTTTAGATTATAATAAAGGACTGTCGTCTTTAAAGTCTCTGGTAAAATATCCTATGGCTTAGATATTCTTGGGGACAAAAGAAAAGATTAACTTTTGCAAATGTTCCATTAAAATACAAGACATACAGTTATGAGAGATGATGTTCCATATGTCTTTTAGATCAAATTTGTTGGTTTATTTTCTCTTTCTCTGTTCACATTTATTTTGTCTACTAGATTTGTATTAGTCTGAAAAAGGCAAATTAAAATATTCTTTTATATTTTTATTTTATTCTCCTAAAATATTTTGCTTTATGTATTAAACAACTATATTTATTTATATTTATATATTTTAGGTCAACATGTTTATGTTTGTTATACTTGTTTAATAAATTTACCTTTTATCATTACATAATGTTAATATTTATCTTGTTTGGTCTGATATTAATATTTCCAGACGACTCCTTTGGTTAATACTTAGCTGGTAATAGCTCTTTACACATCCTCTGAATTTCAATCTTTCTTTATTACTTTTTATTTAAAGTGGATTTCTTAAGTAACCTGTGTTTTGGTTTTGATTTTTAAACCGCAGTAACAGTTATCACTAGGTATTATCCTATTGTCCTTGGATTTCAGAGTTGGAGACAGAAAACTAAAACCGGTCTAATTCTTTCTCTGTGTTAAAAACTTGCTCTTCCTGTTTAGAAAGCTGTAGAACTTTGTCAGTATCACTGGAATTTGGACATTGTACTAGAATCTCTCATGCGTTCCATTTTTCATCTCTACTTCCTTGGAACTCAAAGAATTCTATCCCAAGATAAAAATTTTTCCTTAGCTCTGTAAGATTTTCTTCATCTATTTGCTTAAATATTTGCCTGACCTGTTTTATCATTATTATCCCACATTACAACTTCTGGATGTGCTCTAGAAAACAAGAAAATAGACAACAGTGAAACAAGTGTGACACCTAAGAGTGGATCAAACCAAGGAGCATAGTGAAAGGCATTTCCCAAATGTTAGTTGTGCAGCAACTAACATTTTGAGAGGAATTTGAGAGGAATCAGGCCAAACTGGAGTGCAAGGACAGAATTACAGAAGGAAGTACCAAAAGCAAAAACAAACAAACAAAAAATACCAAGCACTATACCAGAAGAATGTCAGGTATGATAAGAAACAGATAACCAGACAATCCAAATTCTTCAAGTCAACTTTTATTTGAGATGTGATTAGATCATTCAAGACTATTTCCACTGGGAATCTCACTCAGAATGTACCCTAGTTGGATTCATACCCCCAGTCTGAGGCTGAAATAAAAGCAGTTTCTGAAGAATGAGATAGAATAGGTCATTCCATGTAATAAATTCTGCTCAAAATTCTAAGGTTTCAAAAGAACTAATTTCACAACTTTGATCTCCACTTTTGTCCGGCCTCCATTCATTTGGAATGGGAAAGCCTGGCAGTGTCCACTTTGCCCTTATAGATAAAAAGCTAAACAACCTGAATCACCAAATCTTAGATCTTTAAGAGAAGCAAAGTCAAAGGGTAAACCACTGCCCCCAGATTGGAAAGACCAAGCAGAACCCCATGAGCTGTAACTTCTTGAGGATCTAGTGTCAGGGCAGGGAACCTGAACTGTAATCATAAATTCCCAGTGGCTTAGTGTAGACGAGTCTGGGATATAAAACTCCAGGGAAATCTTGTACCTGTCTGATATCAACAGTGAGTATCTGAGATAAATCCTCTCCAGCTTCCAGAAAGGGGAGGGAGAAAGTAAACATTTGGAAATACCATACAGCATCTTGTTCTTCTCAACAAGGCTTGCCTCAGGACAAACTATTTAAGCAGAGTCTAACCTGCTGGAGTTTCATTAGCAGCTAACTGACCTAGAGAAGGGAAATACTCAATTATTTATTTATTCATTTATTTTTGAATTAAATTTTTTTATTTATATAAATGGAACAAATTTCACGTGTCTCATACATACAATTTTAAGTACATAATGACTCTTTCCACCCCATCCTCCCTCAATCCTTCATTCCCACCTTTTCTCCTGCTTCCCTTCTTATTTTCTTTGAATTTTTGCAATAATACACTTTTTTTTCTTTGAGAAAAGCTTTATCATTAATCAAAGAAGCACCTAAGGAGACAGGCAATGGAGTTGGCTTAGGCTTATCTGAAGCTTATAGGACATAAGAATATCCTCCACTTAATACACTAAAATGAGAGAACAAGTATTACTATTAACTCTCATAACACCACTCATAACACCTGCATGGGAGGTTAGTATACAATGACTCCTGTTATAAATTTAACAATTAACATTCTTATGTATGATATCAGTGATCATCTGAGGCTCTTGATATGAGCTGCCTAGGCTATGGAAGCCTTTTGAATCCACAAACTCCTTCAGAGAAATACTCAATTTTAACATACTCTAGTCATTCTGCTCCACCTAAGAGGGAGTGGAACTGAGAAGTATATATGAAGTTGATAATCCAGAGTCACAGGCTCATGAAACAAATTGAGACCCAGTCATAGGACTATGGAACCCTTCCCCACCCTCACATCATACCACTTTGTTATTGAAGCTTGGTTGACAGAGTTCCTTTTACCACGTATATCATGTCTAGCTATAAAAAAGAATCAAGACATATTGAAAGGCAAAGTCTGAAAAGAGGAGAAACATAAGAATCAGACTCAAATATGGCAGAGATGGTAGAATTAGCAGATCAAGACTGTGAAACAACAATTATTATTATGCACAGAGTTGTAATGGCTACAATAGACAGCATACAAAAACACATAGGCAATTTGAGTAGAGAACTGGAAATCCTAATAACCCTTCATCCACACCCCATCAAATGTTAGAAATTGAAAGCATTGTAACAGAAATGAAGGATGCCTTTGATAGGCACATTAGTATACTGCACACAGATGAAGAAAAAACATCTGAGCTTGAGGATATCTCAACAGAAAATTCCAAAATTGAAAACAAATGCAAAAAAAATTGAAAAAAATAAAAAGACTATCTAAGAATGGTGGGGCAACTGCTACAGGTGCAATATACACATTCTGGAAAAGCCAGAGGAGAAGAACGAGAAAAAGGAACAGAAGAAATACTTGCACAGTAGTGCCTGTGAATCTCCCCAAACTGATTTCAGATACTAAACCAAGTTCCTGGAAACTCAGAGAAAACAATGCAGACTAAATGACAAGCAAAAAAGAAGCTCTATACCTAGACATATTATTTTCAGATCTCATAAATTCAAAGATAAAGAGAAAATCCCAAAAGAAGCAAGGGGGGGATCTTTTACCTAGACAGTAGGAAAGATGAAAATTATATCTGAATTCTCAGAAAACATGCAAGCAAGATGAGAATGAAGTGAAATATTTGAGTGTTGACAGAAAATAACCCCAAATCTAGAACTCTGTACCTCGTGAAACTATCCTTCAAAAGTGAAAGAGAAACAATTCCCCAATCAAAAACTGAAGGAATTTGTTTTCAGTACATCTGCCTAGCAGGGAATGTTAAGAAAAGTTCTTCAAGGAGAAGCTAAATGACACAGACCTAAAACTAAGTTCTACATAAGGAAAGAAAGAACATCAGAGAAGGAATAAGAAAAGGACTTACTCTTCATTAATATAACACATAACGGTCTTTTAAAAAGTAATAACAATGATGTATTCAAACATTAATATGAGGGTACTTTAAGATGTTCATAAAAATAAAAATGATAAGTTTATTTTGGTTCAAAAAATTTTAATGTATGTATAGTTTGTTTATAATATGCATTTTTCATGAACTTTTTGAAGGTCCCTTAAAGCAAGGATTTCAAAATTGTTTTGCACCAAAATAAACCTATCTTTTAATTCCATTTCCCATTAACTTTCTCAAGTACTCTCATATGCACTTATGGATAACAGAAATAAATGACAAAAATGATATAAAGGATGGGAATGAAGGATTAGGATTAATTTGTTATTATAAGGTACTTGAACTGTCTGCACTATAGAATTATTTAAAAATGAACTTGGGTTGATTGTAAGTTTCTACTGGGTTCTTGGCTCCTGGCTTTTGTCTGACCCATGCCTAACTGTTCTGGGCATTTGGGGAATAAACCAGCAGATGAGAGCGTGCTCTCTCTCCATTTTCCTTTTTCCATCTCTGTCTCTGAATCTCAACCTCTCAAATAAATAAATAAATAAACAAATAATGTTACAAAAAGAAAGCAAGTGAAAATAGCTATGTTAATTTCAGATAGAGCAATCTTCAGAGCAAGGGAAGTTTTCAGGGATAAAGAGAATTATGTAATGATAAAAGGTCAATTCTCCAAGAAGACATAATAGTCTTTTTTGTGTTTGTGGCTAACACAGAGTGTCAAAGCACATGAAGCAAAAACTGATGGAATTGTAAGGAAAAAAAAGATGAATCCACTATAATTGAAGACTTCAACCTCCCTCTATCAAAAATGACCAATGCAACAGGCATAAAATCATTAGGAATATAGTTGAACTCAACAATATGTCCAACCAACTGAATATAATTAGCATCTATTAACTAATTCACTTAACAAAGCAGAATACACATTATTCTCATGTTCACATTCTGGGCCATAAAATTCACATTCACAAATTTTAAAATAAAAATATGACAATGTCTACTCCTGGACTTCAGTGGGATTAAAGAGAATTAGTAGATTAAATACTACATAGAAATATAAATAACACAATGGCCTTGAATTTGAAAAACCTACTTCTAAATAATACATGGGTTAAAGAAGAAATCCCTAGGGAAATTAAAAAATGTTTTGAAATAAGTGAAAATAAAAATATAGTTACCAAATTTCCAAGATGCTGTAAAAGCAATGCTTAGAGGAGCAGGTACTGCAGCACAGTAGGTTAAGCCATGGCTTGGGATGATCACATTCCATATTGCAGTGTCTGGTTTGAGACCCAGTTACTTCACACTTCCAATCCAGCTTTCTGCAAATGCATCTGGGAGACAGCTGATGATGATCCAAGTATTTGGATTTTTGTCACACATGTGAGAGACACAGATGGAGTTCCTGGACCCTGATTTTGGCCCAGCTTAGCACTGGCTGTTGTATGCATTTGGGGACTGAACCTGTGGGTAGAAGATGGATCTCTCTTTCTCTCTCTCTCTTTCCTCTCACCCGCCTTCTTCCCTCTCTGTCATTCTGCCTTTCAAATAAATATTTTTAAAGCAGTACATGAAGGAAATTTATAGAATTGAATGCAGATACTTCAGGAAACTAGAAAAAGGATAGCAAATTAAATCAAAAGTCAGAAGAAGAAAGTAAATAATAAAAATTATATAAAATTAACAGGAAAGCAATTGAGAAAATCAACAAAATTGAAGTCTGGTGCTTTGAAAAATGCTAACCAAGAAAAAGAAAAAATACACAAATTACTAATAACGAAATTAAAGAGAGAACATTATTAAAGATTGCAGGGATGTTAAAAAGATAATCAAGGAATATTTTGAACACTCTGCCCACAGATTTGGTAACCTAGATGAAATGAACCAATTCCTTGAAAGACACAATCTGCCAAAAGGCACAAAAAATGAAGAAAGTCTTTTACATTTTTTTTAAGATTTAACTTTATTTATTTAAAAGTAGAGTGGATGGTGGGGGGCAGGGAGAGAGAGAGAGAAAGAAAAAAATGAGATTTTTTTTTTTTTTTGACAGGCAGAGTGGACAGTGAGAGAGAGAGACAGAGAGAAAGGTCTTCCTTTTGCTGTTGGTTCACCCTCCAATGGCCGCCGCGGCCGGCGCGCTGCGGCCGGCGCACTGCGCTGATCCGATGGCAGGAGCCAGGAGCCAGGTGCTTTTCCTGGGCTCCCATGGGGTGCAGGGCCCAAGCACCTGGGCCATCCTCCACTGCACTCCCTGGCCACAGCAGAGAGCTGGCCTGGAAGAGGGGCAACCGGGACAGAATCCGGCGCCCCGACCGGGACTAGAACCCGGTGTGCCGGCGCCGCAAGGCGGAGGATTAGCCTAGTGAGCCGCGGCGCCGGCCAAATGAGATCTTCTATTTGCTAGTTGACTCCCCAGATAACTACAGTGGCCTCGATAGACCCAGGCCACAGCCAGGAGCCAGGAGCTTCCTCTGGGTCTCCCACATGGGTGAAGGGGCCAAAGCACCTCCCTCTGCTGCTTTCCCAGGTACATTAACAGGGAGCTGTATCAAAAATGAAACAGCTTGAACTTGAACAGCATCCATATGAGATACTGGCATTGCAGGCAGTGCCTTAATCTGCTTAATCTGAGAAGACAGTATTGTTAGGTCATATGTATTAAGAAATTGTATTAATTAAATAATAAACTTCCAAAACAGGAAGTATCAGACACAGATAGGTTTAGTGGTGAATTCTACCAAGCATTTAAGGAGGAAATTATAGCATTCTCTATAATCTCTTTCAAAAGATAGAGGCGGAGGGTTAACTTACTCTGTGAGGTATATATTACTGTAACACTAAAATCAGATGAAACTATTACAGGAAAAGAAAACTTTGAGTGGATATTTCTCATAAACATATATGGAAAAATTCTCACCAAAATATTAGCAAATCAAATCCAATAGTATATAAAAAGAATTTACACCATGACTAGGAGTATTCATGTCAGTTATGCAAGGCTGATTTCATATCAATTACTGTACTCCATAACATCAACAGGTTAAAGAAGAAAATATAAGCATATCAACAGATACAAAATGACAAAATTCAACACATTTATTATCAAACTCTCAGTGCACTAGAAATAGGAACTCCCTTAATTTGATAAAGAATATTTATAAAAGATTTACAAGCAAAATAATAATTAATGGAGAGACACTGAATTCTAAGATCAGGAACAAGGCAGAGATGTCACTTCTCCCTACTAGTTTTCAACATCATTATAGAAGTTCTACCTAATATGGTAAGAGAAGAAAAGGAACCAAAAATTATGTAGATTGAGAAAGAAAATAATAGAATTGTCTTTATTCACAGACGGCATGATAATCCATGTAGAAAATCCAAAAGAAATGACAAAATCTACTGAAAATAATAAGTAATTAAAGCAAGGTTGCAAAATTCAAAACACATATTCAAAAATCAGTCATTTTCTTATATACTGGAAATGAACAAGTGAAGCTTGAAATAAAGGGGCCAGTGCCATGACATAGTAGATTAAGCCTCTGCCTGCAGTACCAGCATTCCATATGGGGCACTGGTTCCAGTTCCAGCTGCTCCACTTCTGATAAAGCTCCCTGCTTATGTGCCTGGAAAAGCAGTGGAAGATGGCCCACGTGCTTGGGCCCCTGCACTCAACTGAAGAAGCTCCTGGCTTCTGGCTTTGGATCAGCCCAGCTCTGGCCATTGCAGCCATTTAGGGGATGAACAGTGGATGGAAGATCTCTTTGTCTCTCCCTCTCTGTCTATTATTCTGCCTCTCAAATAAGTAAATCTTAAAAAAAAAAAGAAATTTGAAATAAAAATATAATATCACATTAGCACCCAAAAGAATCAATTTGTGCAAAATCTATATAAAGAAAACTAAAAACTGAAGGAAGATATCAACAAACAACAAAATAAATGGGGAGATAGTCCATGTTCATGGATAGGCAGACTCCGTATTGTTAAAATGGTGGTTTTTTTCCAAATTGGTATGTAGATTTAACATAATCCCAACCAAAATCCAAGCAAGTTGTGTTTTAGATATTGATGAACTGAATCTAAAATTTATTTGGAGAGCCAAAGGACACAGTATTCTGTGCCAATACAATATTGAAGGAAAAGAACAAAATTGGAGAAATGCCACCATCCAAATTCAAGACTTACTACAAAAATCACAGTAATTGTATAGTGTGTTGTTGGTGAAAGAATAAACAAAAACATCAGAAGAAGTGGATCCACATAAATAAAGGCACATGGTCTTTTGCAAAGGAGCAAAGGCATTACAATAGACTAAAGATGGTCTTTCAACAAGTGGAACAATTGGACATCCACATATAGAAAATTAATCTAGACATAAATATTACTCTCTTTACAAAAATTAATATAAAATGAATCATAGACCTAAATGTAAAATACAAAACTGTAGGGGGTAGGTATTGTGGCCCAACAGATTAAGCCACTGATTGGGATGCTCATATCCCATATCCAAGGCCAGTTCAAGTACCAGCTTCCCCACATCTGACACAGCTTCCTACTAATCATGCTAGGAAGCAGCAGATGACAGTTTAAGTGCTTGTGCCCCTGCCAGCCCAGATGGAGTTCCTGGCTCCTGGCTCCCACCTGGCCTAGCCCTACTGACTGGGCATTTGAACAGTAAACCAGTGGACAGATTCAATCTCTCTCTCTCTCTCTCTCTCCCTCTCTCTGCTTTTCAAGAAGATGAAAATAAACATTCATAAAAGAGAAACTCAAAGTTATAAAATTCTTACAAGTTAACTGGAAGAAAATGTAGATAACCTTAAGTTTGCAATGACTTTCAGATAGAAAACCAAAGGTACAATCCATGAAAGAAAGAATTGATTATCTGGACTACCTTGAAATAAAAAACATATACTCTGTAAAAGATACACTCAAGGGAATTAAAGACAAGATGCAGGGTCTGGCATTGTGGGCAGAGGGTTAAGATGCTATTTGCAGGGCCAGTGCTGTGGCATAGCAGGTTAAAGCCATGGCTTGCAGTGCCAGTATCCCATGTAGGCAATGGTTCAAGTCCTGGCTGCTCTACTTCGAATCCAGCTCCCTGCTAATCTGTCTGGGAAAGCAGTGGAGAATGTCCTAAGTGCTTCAGCCCCTGCTCCCACTGGGATATCCGAGAGAAGCTCCTGGCTCCTTGCTTCAGCCTAACTCAGCTCCATCATTGTGGCCATTTTGGGAGTGAACCAGTGGATGGAAGATCTCCCTCTCTCTGCCTCTGCCTCTCTCTAACTCTACCCCTCAAATAAACAAATAAATCTTTTTTTTTTAAAGATCCTGTTTGCAACACCAGTGTTCCTTATTGGAATGGCAGTTTGAGTTGTGGCTACTCCACTTCGGATCTAGCTTACTGCTAATGTACCTGGGAAGCGTTGAATAACAGAAGATGGTTCAAGTACTTAGGCCCCTGCTACCCATGTGGGAGACAATGATGGAGTTCCTAGCTCTTGGTTCGGTCTGGCCCAGACCCGGCTGTTGCTGCCATTTGAAGCATGAACCAGCAGATGGGAGATCTCTCTCTCTCTCTCTCTCTCTCTCTCTCTCCCTCCCTCCCTCCCTCTCTCTTTCTCACTGTTATTCTTCCTTTCAAACGAATAATTAAATCTTTTTTTTAAAGCCAAGATACAGACATGGAGAATATATTTTCAAAAGTTGTATCTGTGGCTGGCGCCGTGGCTCACAAGGCTAATCCTTCACCTTGCGGCGCCGGCACACTGGGTTCTAGTCCCGGTCGGGACGCCGGACTCTGTCCCGGTTGCCCCTCTTCCAGGCCAGCTCTCTGCTGTTGCCAGGGAGTGCAGTGGAGGATGGCCCAAGTCCTTGGGCCCTGCCCCCCATGGGAGACCAGGAGAAGCACCTGGCTCCTGCCATTGGATCAGCGCGGTGCAACGGCCACAGCACACCAGCCGAGGCGGTCATTGGAGGGTAAACCAACGGCAAAGGAAGACCTTTCTCTCTGTCTCTCTCTCACTGTCCACTCTGCCTGTCAAAAAAAAAAAAAAAGTTGTATCTGGTAAAGGAATATTATCTAAAATATACAAAGTGCTTTTAAATCTGAACAATAACAAAACAAACAACTGAGGCCGGTGCCGCGGCTCAATAGGCTAATCCTCCGCCTTGCGGCGGCCCGCACACCAGGTTCTAGTCCCCGGCGGGGTGCTGGATTCTGTACTGGTTGCTCCTCTTCCTGTCCAGCCCTCTGCTGTGGCCAGGGAGTGCAGTGGAGGATGGCCCAAGTCCTTGGGCCCTGCACCCCATGGGAGACCAGGAGAAGCACCTGGCTCCTGCCTTCGGATCAGCGCAGTCCACCGGCCGCAGTGCGCCGGCCATAGTGGCCACTGGGGGGTGAACCAACGACAAAGGAAGACCTTTCTCTCTGTCTCTTTCTCACTGTCCACTCTGCCTGTCAAAAAAAAAAAAAAAAAAAAAAAAAGGCAGACCACAGTCATTTAACAGACTCCACATCAAAGAGATGGTAAATATTAAAATATAATCTAATCACACATCATTAAGAAATACAAACTAGGGAACATGTGTCGTGGTACACTGGTGTAAGCTTCCGCCTTTGACTCTGGCATCCCATATGGGTACCTGCTTATGTCCCTGCTGCCCCACCTCCAGTCCAGCTGCCTGCTAATGTGCCTGGGAAAGTAGCATAAAATGGTGCAAGTGCTTGGGCCCCTGCACACATGTGAGAAAACCAGATAGAGTTCCAGGCTCCTGGCTGCCTCCTGGCCCAGTCCCAGCCATTGCAGCCATTTTGGGAGTGAACCAGCAGATACAAGATCTCTCTCTCTCTCTCTCTCTCTCTCTGTCTCTCTCTATAACTGCCTCTCAAATAAATCTTTTTCATAAAAAGATATACAAATTTTAAAAGCAATGAAATATCAGTAAAATCCTCTCAGAGTGGCCAAAATCCAGAACTGACTCATGTGAGTATGGAAGCAGTTTGCAAGACGGAGACCCAGAAAAGCTGGTACTGTAATTTACTTGAGTCCAAAGGCCTGACAACCAGGGAAACTAATGATATAAATCCCAGTCTGAGTGTAATTAAAGATGGTATGAGATGTCCCTGTTCCGACTGAAAGGCAGGAAGAAAAAGTAGGGGATGAATTTCTCCTTTCTCTAACTTTTGTTCTCTTCAAAATATTTGATGATACCCAACCAGACTGAGGGGGGCAATCAACTTTAGTAAGTGCACTGATTCAAATGCTAATGTAATCTGGAAATACCCACTCGGACACACCCAGAAACGATATTTGTTCTGGACCTCTTGACCCACTCATATTGAGACAAAATCAGCTATCACAAATCTATCCCTGATGGGGTGAGAATTTGGCTCTGTGTTAGGATACCACTTGAGACACTTCCATCCCATATTGGAGTGTTTGTGTTTAAGTCATGCCTCCACTTCCAAGCTCATCTTCCTGCTACCATACACCCTGGGAAGCAGCTCAAGGGTTTGGGTGCCTGTCAACCATGTGGGAGACTCAAATTGAGCTTTGAGTTCCTGGCTTCAGCCTGGCCCAGTTCTGGCTGTTGAGGGCATTTGGGAGTGAACCAGCAGATGGAAGCTTTCTCTCCGTCCATGTGTCTCTGTCTCCTCTGTCTCTCTCTTTGTCTATTAAGTAAATAAAAATAAATACAAGTTTAAAGAACACAGGAATCAGGACTGGCTCTGTGGTGTAGTGGGTAAAGCCATTGTCTTCAGTGCCAGCATCCCATATGGGCATCAGTTTGAGTCCCAGCTGCTCCACTTCTGATCCAATTCTCTGCTATGGCCTGGGAAAGCAGTCAAAGATGGTCCAAGTCCTTGGGCCCCTGTACCCACATGGGAGACCTGGAAGAAGCTCCTGGCTCCTGGCTTCAGATCAGCTCAGCTGCAGCCAGAGCAGCCATTTGGGGAGTGAACCAGTGGATGGAAGACATTTTTCTCTATGTCTCTCTGTAACTCTGTCTTTCAAATAAATCAATAAATCTTAATATAAAAAAAAACACAGAATCAAGCCTTGTCAAATTAGCACCCATAAACACCTCCCTAAGCCACACTTCATCTCCAAATAAAGATTACAACAAGGCCATAATTACACCTAGACATGATACAACTATCTTGCATATAATAAAAAATGCACTAACTCCTTCCCTAGAAGAGGAGATAAAGTCTTTTAGAGATGTTTTCTCTCCCCCTGATATGCTGTAACTCAACTACAATAATGTAAAGTCAACAATACTTAAACATAATGATATAATATCAATATATTTCTATTTTGTGATAAGGGAATAAGAGCTGAAAGAAAGCAAAGATTACACACACACACACATTCTTAGCAAAGAAAGAGGAAACATAATTACAGCTTTATTTCTATAAATGGTAATGTAGTCATAGCTAATGTTTATAACTACCTTCTTCAACTACCAAAAATTCTTTTGCACCATTATTTTAAGTTTATTTACTTATCTTTTAATTATATTTCCCACAAACATTTTGAAACCCATTCTTACTCTCCCCATATGAACCAGCAGTTATGTTCCTCTGTATTTACCTAAATGAGTTGAAAACTTCTGTCCACACAAAAACCTGTACATGTATGTTTATATCTTCTTTACTCACAATTGGCAAAACTTGGAAGCAACCAAGATGTCCTCCAGTAGTAGAATGGATCAATGAACTGTGGTAACGCAGACAGTGGAATATTATTCAGCAGTAAAAAATGAGCTATTGAGCCATGAAAAGACATGGAGGAGCTTTAAGTGCATATTACAAGTGAAGGAAGCCAGTCTAAAAAGGGTACATATTGCATGATTTGAACTGTATGACATTCTGGAAAAAGCAATGCTAAGGAGACAGTAAAAAGATAAGGTGTTGCTAGGGGCTAGAGATGGGGAAAAGATGACTAGGTGGAGCACAGAGGATTGTTAGGATAGTGAAACAACTCTGTCAATATGTTAATGGTGAATACGTGTCACTGGAAATTTTTCAAAACCCATAGAAAGTACACCATCAACAGTGAACCTATGTAAACCACAGACGTTGTATCATCATAATGTGTCAATGTTGGTTCCTCATTTTAAACAAATGTACTGCTCTGGTCCCAGAAGCTGATAATAGAGGAGCTATGTGGGAATGAGGGCACAGAATATATAGGAAAACTTCATAATTTCTACTCAACCTAAAAGTGGTCTAAAAATAGAACTTTATTAAAAATAGACATTTTTACAAAGGGTACTTCAAAAACTTCATGAAACTGGACTAAAGTTTGCATCCAAATATATTAGAAATCCATGCATAGTTCTTTCATAATGTGCATTTTCCAAAACTATATATACTGTTAGCTAGTGAGGAAAACTCTGCATGTGTGTGTGTGTGTGTGTGCACGTGTATGTGTGATAGTATATTTGAGTATCTCTTTTATAGAGGCTAAATAGCTTTCAAAATTTTTATTTTGCTTTTTATTACATAAGGCTAATAATAGTAAGTACCTTAAAGGATTCTGAAGAGGTCTGAATGAGTTAAATGTAGAGAAGAGTGTGTGGGATATGGTTACATATTAGTGCTAGTTCTGGTGATTTTTGAAGGACCCCAGTGCTTTGTGCTATTGGAAAAGTTCAAGTATCAAACTGGTGATAGGAACAATATAAATCTGTAACTACCATAGGAAATTATTTTACTATACAAATAAGATGCAAAAAAAAAATCCCTTAGCTATTGTAACTAGGTAGTAGCTGCAACATCAGTGCTTGAAATGTCAACACCTACTTAACAATTGAGTGAATTAGTGCAAACTAAAGAGTAAAACAATGAATTTGGGATCATTTTGTTTAAAATCAGGTGATACTTTCCAAGAAAGCACTATATTTAACTGCATAATAAAATACAAGAGCAAGTTGCATATAAAGATATATACCAAACAGAAACCAAGAAAAACTGCTGAGGGAACATGATGCCACCTGCTTCTGGGTAAAGCCTTACAATGACATAAACTCCTATGGGCATGAACTCTGCTTGGGTAACAAGATTGCCACTGTGACCTCATCTTGGCTCAAGCCTCTCATTTATTTCTGGTTTTCAGTCATGCTCTCAATATAGCTCAAATGCGCAAGAATATTTATAATCTCTGTTCATGTTTCCCAAGAGGACGGGATTTGCTGTTCTCTGCCTTGAGCAGGGAATACAGAGTGAGGACACCTGCTGTCTTTCCTTTGCCAGGGAGCAAGTGCCTGGCATTCCTTAGGCCATTCCTTACTGGAAGATAGGAGTATCTGACTGGGGTCCTGGGTGGCCTGTGGTTCTGTTGGGTCTGCAGGCCGTTAGGTAGCCTGGGATCTCCTTTTGTGTCCTGTGCTTTTTGTGCAAATACTTCTCCTCCTCTCCTTCTTCCTGCTGGCGGATGGGAAGATAAGGCCAGCCTGAGGATCTCTGGCTGCGATGATGTACGTGAACTCAGTGGAGCCCTTCAAGTCTAGATTTCAGTCAGGAGCAGAGGAACTGTAGCCTCCAGTTCTAAGCTTCATCCTCCAACACAGCTTCTTGGAAATCCTGCTTATCCATTAGTAAAATGTATGCTCTGCTCCCCATATGACCAGTGAATCTGACATCTGGTCTTTCTACTTGTGAGAGCCCTGGAGGGAAGGAGGAAAGAATGGCAGAAGTCAGGGTTTAAATTCCTTCACATGCCTATTACTTCATGTGCCTTAAGCCTTACCCAAAACATTTGGAAGGGGTAGTATAAACAGATAAGGAGTTTTAGTTTTGGAAGATGAAAAATATGCTGGATAATGGATGGTAGTTATGATTCCAACAATGCAAAAGTACAAAATGTCATTGAATTGTTCACTCTAAATGGTTACAATGGTAAATTTTACATTATATGCATATTTTTTACTCCTCCCCCTAAAACCTCAACTCAAATAAAACAACAAGTAATAAGCATCTGTGTATCTAC
Source organism: Oryctolagus cuniculus (assembly GCF_964237555.1). Taxonomy (NCBI): domain Eukaryota; kingdom Metazoa; phylum Chordata; class Mammalia; order Lagomorpha; family Leporidae; genus Oryctolagus; species Oryctolagus cuniculus. Next base: position 51,935,911 of record NC_091433.1, read on the forward strand.
ACATACAGGTAAATGAAAAAAATTTTTTTCATCTGTTAATTTCTTATTGTAATGACCAAGGTGATTCTGAAGTTTCTCATAATATTCTCATACCATTCACAGGCTATCCTGGCTTTGCAGAGTCACACAGATACAGATCTGAATTCTGTTTCTATTATCTATTAGGTATATGATGTTAGGAAAGCTATCAGTCTTCTTGAGCCTCAGTTTCCTGATCTTCAAAGATAGAGAATTCTACATATGCCATTAGTTTCAATGAATTGAAATGTAAAGGACCTAGTGGTAGATCTGGTAAAAAAAAAAAGATTCCAGCATTCAGGTGTTTCGTTTGTCTGTTTGCCCTTTCAGATACGTGCAGATGGGTCCAAAGGCAATCCCCATCTGGGAGGAGTCTGTACTACTTCCAAGCAGCCCAGTTAAATTTGGTGTCTCCAGGCTCACCAAAGATCAATTCAAGGACATTGAGGGCTATTATTTTGTAGGAGAAATGGAACCATACTCTATTTATAGTCTTTGAGGTAAATAATGATCTCTCAAAAAATGTTTATAGATTTATAACAACCAATACCACCTCTGGCAAGCCCTACTCCAGTTGGAATGGACTGGTCTCACGCCAGGGAGAACTCTACCTTCAGACTGTCACAGGAGCCTTGTCAGTCAACACCCTCAAAGCAGATACCATGGAAATCAAAACCCTTAGGTTTGCCCCATATGTTCACTTCAAAGGAAACCAATCTATATGTACTGTATATCTCAAGCTTGGTAAAAATGTGTAAGCATAAAAGCAAAATGAGCCATAATCGCCTCAAAATAAATAATAAGATAAATCTTATGCAAGACAAATATTATTAACAGCCACTCTATTATCAGAGCAAGATAATGTTGCATGTGGAAACTTTGTAATAAGAATGCATTCAGGGATCGGCATGATGAGAAAAGCTGCCCCTGCAGTGCCAGCATCTCATATGGGCACTGGTTCGAGTCCTGGCTGCTCCACTTCTGATCCAGCTCTCTGCTATGACCTGGAAAAGCAGTAAAAGATGCAATTCACGTGTGGGAGACCTGGAAGAAGCTCCTGGCTCCTGGCTCCGGATCAGCCTAGCTCTGGTCATTATGGACAACTAGGGAGTGAACCAGTGGATGGAAGACACCTCTCTCTCTCTCTGTCTCTCTCTCTCTGCCTTTCTGTAACTCTGCCTTTCAAACCAATCAACCAATCAATCTTAAAAAAAGAAAAAACCCTGTTCCTATTTGTGTACACTATAACAGCTCTGTTTAGAATTTTTATCGCTGTGAGGGGCAAGAACTTGGAGTGAAAATTAAGAAGCCCAGGCTCACATCAGTTTAAAGTATCTTTGAGTCTTACTTTCTGTAATTCTAGTGTAACTCTAGGCTCTCTGGGACAATGTTATCTTCGAATTCCACTCATAGGCGATTAGGTTTAAAGGAGCTAGACTATCTTCACTGTTGAGCAAAGTGAGGCCACTATGAGCTGTCAGCACAGTAAAGGGGGAATCTTAACACAGGCTGCTGTTGTTCAAGCATGAGGGAATATGTGGACATAAGGCCAAAACCCAGCCATGCAAAGAAAGCAAGTTGGAGACAAGCTGGAGTCTAAAACCTCATACATTTTATGACTGACTTATTCTAGCCACATAAGATGTGCCATCCTGCTCACCAGCAGACAAGCCATTCTTGAAAGTTTTCTGTGTCCATAGTGAATAGCCAGTAACATCTGTTTGGGGTTTTTTAATAGTGAGGAATTCAGAATCTCGGGGGAAGTATTTATTTAAATACTAAGGTGGCTCCAAAGCTGGTCCTGAAAAAAAGCATGTGTGTGGCCACTCTGTGCATGTAGAATACCCTTTCATTCTGTCAACACAGACTAAATTCCACTTTCACATTTGAACATCATCTTCACACTCTCCTCCCTTGGTTTCCTAAGGAAATTGTCCTGGATTAGAAATAGAGAAGACCAGAACCACAGCTTTTACCAGAGAACAAATGGTAAACGTTTTGCCAGCCAGTTATTACAAAGAGCCCTTTAGAGGGTCAATATTTTAGGAATGTCATGGGGTTGATGTGTCTAGAATTCAGCAATGGTAGGTTTTCTAAATTCCACCTAGATTCAAGTGAACACCTTGAACACTATTACAGGCCTCCGTGCTTAGTGCTAGAATCATTTTGACTGGTTTACACTTAGATGTTTAGTGTTCAGATTTTATTGGAGTGCTGTAAGTACCAGTCCTATGAAATCTGTTTTTGTATCTGTTGAAATAAAAGACAAATCATATGGACAACATCATCTGTTTCAGTGGCTTCTTATGATGCACACATTAAACTTACGTAACCAACCACTTGCACTTAGACAGTAGGTAAGAAATAATTTACATGATACAATTTTAAATAGTATAAAAATATATATTGCCTATGTTCTATTTATTACATATTGCATGGTTCTACATATGTTTCATATATATGCACAACTTATGGACAATATGAGGAGTATGACAAGAGTAACTTTGACTAGCTGCAATTTTCTCTTATAATCTTGAACCTAACTCATGTGGAAAACCAAACATCAACATCCATGACTAATAATTGACATGATCACATACGATTCATTTTCTGGCCAGCTGTGGCTCCTGTGAGACAAGAGGTTAGGACTTACATAGAAAGCTCACCCTACTGAAAGGTAAGGTTCCCTTCCTCAATGCAAACATCTTGGTAATTCCTGTTTGCAGTCTCACCAGCATGTAGTAGAGGACCTGATGCATAGTAAATGGCAAATAAACATCTGCTGAACAGAACTTAATCTGCATGTGGGTTTATCATTTCTCCTGCTGCTGCATCCCTGAGAACAGAGCCATTGGTCCCAACTTCTCATGCAGCAAATGTCCCTTTCCATGCCCAGCCTTGAAAGCAGCCCTAGAAGTAAGCCAAGGCATCTCTTCTGTATAACCCCATGTAAAAAATATTTTCAGTCTCTGATGTAAGGAAAATGTTTCCTCCCTAGAGAATCAGCATACTTCCACTTTTCCAATAATGAGAGTCATGTAACTTGCTCTATCATCTCCATCTCCATCTCTATCTTTATCTCCATCTCTATCATCTCCAACTCCATCTCTATCTTTCCCTCTGCCAGAATTGCCAAGTCACTCAAAATACCTAGTTAGAACCACTGTATTGACCCTTTAGATGACCATTTTATAGGCTTTCTTCTCCTTGACGCTGGCTTTCAGTTTGGAGGTTCTATTGCAATGTTTTTTCCAAGTGTGGCCTGGTAGGCACCCACATCAGAGTCAATCACTTTAGGTGTTTGTTAAAGCTTACTCCCAGACCCTTCAACAGACCCACTTACCAGCATCTCTAGAAGTGAGAATCAGGAACTTATATGTACTTTATACAGATGTCTTGGGTACTCCAATGCTTGGTTAAATTTGAGAATTCCAGGCTCATTTTTTTTTTAACTTTTATTTAATGAATATAAATTTCCAAAGTACAGCTTATGGATTACAATGGCTCCCCCACCCCCATAACTTCCCTCCCACCCGCAACCCTCCCCTTTCCCTCTCTCTCTCCCCTTCCATTCACATCAAGATTCATTTTCAATTCTCTTTATATACAGAAGATCAGTTTAGCATATATTAAGTAAAGATTTCAACAGTTTGCACCTACATAGAAACACAAAGTGAAATATACTGTTTGAGTACTCGTTATAGCATTAAATCTCAATGTACAGCACACTAAGGACAGAGATCCTACATGAGGAGTAAGTGCACAGTGACTCCTGTTGTTGACTTAACAAATTGACACTCTTGTTTATGGCATCAGTAATCACCCTAGGCTCTTGTCATGAGTTGCCAAGGCTATGGAAGCCTTTTGAGTTCACCAGCTCTGATCATATTTAGGCAAGGTCGTAGTCAGAGTGGAAGTTCGCTCCTCCCTTCAGAGAAAGGTACCTCCTTCTTTGATGACCTGTTCTTTCCACTGGGATCTCACTCACGGAGATCTTTCATTTAGGTCATTTTTTTTTTTTTCCCCAGAGTGTCTTGGCTTTCCATGCCTGAAATACTCTCAAGGGCTTTTCAGCTGGATTTGCATGTCCAGGCTCATTTTTATATGTTATTTGTGTAAAACATTATATTTTTGTACTGAGAGAAAGGAGAATTTAGACAAGTGGTATAAAATAAGAAAATATCCTATTTAATATTGATGATGACCTTCAGATAATGTTAATAGCATTACTTAAAATAATTATCAATATATTAATTTTGTTTGAATGTTGTAAAATTGTATGAAAATAGTTCTCTATCAGGATTTATGTTCATAATGTTCTACAAGTGCCTATCACTCTTTCTCCAGAGATTACAAGAGTAGTAGTTGTATTAAAGAAAACAAGAAATCAGTGCCTAAGAGCTAGGAATAAATTGGAATACATACAATGTATAAAATAGTTTTGGAGGCTACTATGCACCAGGAACTGTGCTTTGTCAGTGAGACACTATAATGAGCAAGACTCGATTCTGCCTTCAGGTTTCTTGTGGTCTAGTAGGAAATGTATAGAGCAACTGGCAGCACCTGAAAAACAGGCCATTGCCAGAAAAACAATGATCTTAATATTAGTCACATGGAGTCCAGGAAATGATTCAGAGCCAATTCTTTACCCTTTCAATGGAAGAGGCCATATAGAAGCAGCCAGGGCCCCCTCCAAGACTCACTACCATTTATGCTTCCTCAGTTTCCTTTCCTCCCCTCACTGTGGCTTAGTTTTGGCTGTTTTCAACAAATCAGTCTTGATTGCTACTTAAGCTTGGTTGCAGAGAGAGGATCTCTGTCTCCCTGATTCTTTCCAGTGGAGCATCTAAAGGAGCAACAAATCACTTTCTTCCCAGAATCAGCTGATTCCCAACAAATCTCTGTGCTAGCACAGCCTGGGTTCCACACCACCCAGGAAGGTGCAGAGAGAATGGAGGACAGTCCATCCCACCCTGTCTGCCAGCCAGGCAATTTCAGCACTGGAGGTGTGGGTCAGTGCGAGATATAGGCAAGGTGGCAGGAAGAAAGTCCCCTGGAACTGGAACCCAACGCAGGAGGCATAGGTGACTCCAGGAAGCAAGGGACAAGGAAAAATGTACAAAGCAGAGTGACCGCAAGAGTAAAGGCCTAGAGACCAAAGATAGCATGGGGTATTGAGGGAATTTCTACCTATTCTAAATCCCCAGAGAAGTAATTTTGAATCCCACTTGTATGTAAAGGTTCCCTTTAAGTCACATCTTATCTATGAAACTTTCTGGGATTATGCTACTCCATGCTGTTTCTTTCTAACCATCTCCAGTATCTATCATCACATTGTACTAATTGACATTTCATTCTCTAGTGACCAGCAACCCTCTACAGCCCTCACCCTAGTAAACCACCAAAGCCTACACTCTGCCTCTACACATCAATCTCTGGATGCTTTATGTAGATGGAGTTGTATCATGCAAGTTCTTTTCCTACTGGTTTCTTCAACTTGGAATGTTTTCAGAGTTCATCCACATTGATTGTAGCATATATCAGTACTTCACTCATTTTTATTGTTGAACAGTATTCTATTATATGAACACACCACACTTTGTTTATTATCAGTTGATGAACATGTGGGTTGTTTTCACTTTTCAGATAGTATGAACAATGCTGTTACAAAGATTCACATACAAGTTTTGTGTGGATATGTTTTCATTTCTCTCAGGTATGTATCTCAGAATAGGATTGCTAGGTCCTGTGAAAACAATATTTAACCTTTTGAGAAAGTGTTATGCTGTTTTCCACAACTTTACACCCTTATTAGCAATGTATGCAGGTACAGATTTATTGTCAACATTTGTTATTGTCTTTTTTTAAAGATAATACTTAGATGTCGTATGTTTTCCCTGATCTGGGGTAACTAATAGAGTACCTAAAATGTAATGTATTGTAGTGAAATTGACATTTTGAGATTTGATGATGGTTTACAGCCCTTGTTTCTTCTGTTGAGAAACGGTGTTTTTTCTTCATACTATTTGTTGAACTCTTTACTTATTTTTGTAGGGCTAACTTTATGGTCACTAAGTAAAGTGAAAATAGATCTTTGTAGAAATTTAAAGTGGGAATAGGAGAGGGAGGAGGAAGAAGGTTTGGAGCATGGGTGGGAGGGAGGGTAGGACAGGAAGTATCACTATGTTCCTAAATCTGTGTATATGAAGTACACAGAACTTGTATAACTTAAATACAATTTTTTAAAAATGATTTTTATTTATTTGAGAGTAGCGTTACAGAGAGAGAGAGGGAGAGACCGAGAGAAAGGTCTTCCATCTACTGGTTCACTCCCCAAATGGCCAAAATGGCCAGAGCTTGGCCAGGTCCAGAGCCAGGAACCAGGAGCTTCTTCTGGGTCTCCTTCATGGGAACTGGGGCCCCAGCACTTAGGCCATCTTCTGCTGCTTTCCCAGGCCATAAGCAGAGAGCTGGATCAGAAGAGGAGCAGCTAGTACATGAACCAGTGCCTATATGGGATGCAGGCACCACAGGCAGAGGCTTAGCCTTTTATACCACAGTGCCAGTCCCTGTTATTATCTTATTTAAACTGAAGCTATCCTCATGGATGTTAAATGGTATCTCACTGTGATTTTGATTTGCTTTTCCCTAATGATGAGTGATATTGAGTGTATTTTCACATGCTTACTGGTAATCTTCTTTGAAGAAATGTCTATTCAGGTCCTTTGCCCATTTTCAAAACTGGTCATTGGTCTTTTTGTTGTTGAGTTGTAGGGTTTCTTATATTCTGAATAACTGTATTATCTTCATTATTGTGTTATTTATATACTTCATAGGTTTAGAATATTCTTCAGTGTGCCTAGTTATACTGAACACATGAGCAGGATTATATTTTTGTTGGACATTTCTGGTGCTCTAAAAAATAATGGGTTCTTATTTCACATTTAATGAGTGAGTTGGACTAATCTTCCTGTGCTATCAAGTCAAACGTTGGGAAAAAGAAATGAGCCTGGTATTCATTGTCCATCAGGTATGGTTATTGTGCGATTGCACTACAACTTAAGGAGGTTCTTTGTTCTTATCCCCCAATAAACAGATAAGCATAAGGAAATTGACTTAGGAGATACCGCATAGTTGATAAGCAATAGAGCTGCTTTTGCCTCTAAAGTCTACACGTTTTAAGCATCTTGCCCCTTTGTCTCTTTGTGCTATGATCAAACGAGATAGCAAAACCAGAAGACTGGCTTATCAGGCTTTTTATGCATGTGAAATGTCATATCTGTACTTCACGTCTCACCCAATATATAAATATATATATAAATATATAAAATCCATGCTATAAAACAGTTTATATGGTTTTTCAGCTCATAAATTAATAAAACCCATTCAATTGCTTCCCTTAAGTGAACTACAGGAATTCTTCCATTAAAATTCTTCTATTAAAAACTGAAGTACAGAAATGGAAATATGTCTAAAATCACTGAATAACAAAAGAAAACATGTAATTCTAGGGAGTATATGGACTCTACAGAGGTATGGGCATGCTTCAAAATCCACCAGCACTTTCCAGAGAGTCAAAGTGCAAACGTTCCTGCGGCTCATGATTCTGGCTCTGGGCCAGTGACATGCTTGCTTGAACTGCAGCCAAACACCCTTGGATGCATTGCTTGAACACGTGACTGGCATTCTTGTGCTCCTGCTGTATGGTGTACTCTCCTGGAGACCCACTGACACCTAATTCTCAGAGATCTCGTTTCATGTTTCACAGACAAGTGTTTTCACCCTTCTAACCCTAAAAATAGAGGTGAGGTCAAGATACAGTTCGGAGGGACTTAAAATCTCTCTTTAAAGTCCCCCAATATTTAAAATCCTTAGATTCATCTTTGAGCATCTTCATGGACAGCCTACACCATAAAAATTTTCCCCTAGGGAAAAAACGTACTTGTGAACCATCCTTGTTTGTAAATATGTTATTTTCTTAAATGTCAAAGACAGACATACAAAAGTATGAAAAGAAATAAAAAGTGAAATAGTTTCTAGAAATTATCAAAGTAGAGTATGCATAGGACAATCTGTAGCCCTCAGAAAAAAAGAATGAGAATAAGATTAATATGGGGGCAGGAACTGTGGCGTAGTAGATAAAACTGCTGCCTGCAGTGCCAGCATCCCATATAGGTGTCGGTTCAAGTCCTGGCTGCTCCACTTCTGATCCAGCTCTCTGCTGTGGCCTGGGAAAGCAGTAGAAGTTGGCCCAAATGCTTGGGCCCCTGCACCCACTTTGGAGACCTGAAGAAGCTCCTGGCTCCTGGCTTCGGATCAGCATAGCTGTGGCCATTGCAGCCATCTGGGGGGTGAACCAGTGAATGGAGGGTCTCCCCTCCCGCCTCTGCCTCTCTGTAACTCTGCCTTTCAAATAAATACATAAATCTTTCAAAAAAGATTAATATGGCCATGTCAATAGTTGTAGCATATCAAATAGGACTTCCCAAACAGAGATAGATAATGGAATCATTTTACCATGAGACAAGGCTAAATCATTCTTGAGCAAGGGAACCCACAAGAATATTTTTGCTCATGTAAGAAAAATAAATCACATCTATACCGAACAACTTTTTGGAGCATTCTGGCATTATGTGTACCTGTGTGGTTCTACTCTGTGGACCTGCTCCCAGTTTTGATGTTCTCATAAAGCAGGCTGTACAAATGCCCGCAGTGTACTATTTCTTGAGGAATTCCTAGGGAAAATGGACAATGGAATTTTACTTCCCTAGTCTTGGAAAAGAGCAGAGAGGATGGTTGAAAAATGTTATTAGGCTGCCTGAGAAATCCAGCTCTGAACCCTTCTTGCTGCTAAATGTCAGTTGGTACCTCCAGGTCCTTGGTCTTCCTTGATGACAGATTGGTGTAGCTTTGACACATCCTTGAGTCTTATCTTAGCCCAGCCCTCTGAGTCACTTGACAGCTGCTACTATTGCCAGTTTCTCATCCCAAGAGAAGAAGTAGCTTTTGAAGGCTTGGAGCCCCAGTTCACAGTCTGGAAGTCTAAAAGGGTGAAAGGTAATTTTAATATGATTTTTTAAATGTATTTAATGCTTAGTTCTTTTCATTCTATATTTCCCAGGGGACATATTAATTGAAAGTGTTTGTCATCCTGTAGCTTGAAGGGATGATGTTTGACTGATTTTCTCTGATTGTTAATACTCCTCATTTCCTTTCCTTAAAGCTTTATCCAGTTTATCTGTCATTTCTGAAAACCTAGAATGTACGATAAAATGAGTTGATAGGAGCAGTGAGTAAAAGGATATAGTCTTCTCTTAGCTGCTCAGTGGTGCTAAAGCTTTGGATTTGGGGCACTTGTCTTTATTGAATGGTCGACCTTTAGTTGTGTTAAGTCCAGCACATTCTTGAAATAATTACACAAATGGATTACAGAACATTATATGTGATATAAAGATATGTAAAACATTATTAAAATATAAATTTGTATTTGTGCTTCACCAAAAACTGATCATATTGATGACAATAGTGAACTTCTGTTTCTTTGTCTTGGAAAACACAAGATCACCAGACTTATCACAATAGCACCTTTGGAATAACAATATGGATTTATAGTGCACTTACTCTATGTAAGTACATATACTCACTCATTGAATGTCATTTCCAATCTCTAGAAGGTAGAGACTATTACCTCCAATTTACAGATAAATAACTGAAGTTCAGAGGGAGATAATTTGCCCAAGATCTGAGTCCTGTGGCATTGAAACCAAAGCCCTCTGGAATTAACCAGACCAAGTAAGTCTGAAATTCCTAAAGCTGAATGCAATAAGGGGCACTGTCATTTAGGACAAATGTAAAATGCATGAGATGCCAGGACAACAGGAAAACCGGGACATATGATCACCTGAACTATAAATCATCATCTTGAAAATACGTATGCTCCTGCCTGAATCTTTGCAAATAATTATATATAGGAAGGCTTGAGGAAGTGAAGAATAATTTTAGGGAGCATTTAGTAGAGGAACAATGTATGAGAAGATGGGTTTGGAGGGCTAATTTTGGGTACATTTTTGAAGGTCCTAAGTACAAGCAGAGAAGTTTGAGCTTTACCTTGTAGGCAAGGCCACATAGCATACTAACATCTGACAATGTTTGACAAGTGCTTCCTGCACATTATTTACACTTGACACTGAAAAAGGTTAGGTAACTGCCATGTAACTTTTTAGTAACTTTTAAAGTAACTTTTTAGTAACTTTTACTATTGGTAAACAGTAGAGGTCCTCGATTCTACAAAATCTGTACTTTTCCATATTACTTGCTAGCTTCTAAAATATGCAGTCCTGCAGTGGGTGTTGTGGGCAGTGAGTTAAGATGGTGCTTGGGATGCCTGCATCCCATTCCAGAATGCATGGGATTGAATCCCACCTCCACTTTCTTTTCCTGCTTCCTGTTAATGCACATCCTGGGAAGCTCAGATATTTGGGTTTCTGTAACCTACATGAGAGATCTGGATGGAATTCCTGGCTCTTGACTTCAGCCTGGCCCGTCTCTGACTCCTACAGGCATTTGGAAACTAACCCAGCAGATGGAAGGCCTGCCCCCTCCCCCTCTAAAATAAATAAATAAATAAACTTTAAAATAAAATATACAGTCCTTCAGGATTACAAATTCCCTTCAGAAGCCACCGATAAAAAGAAAACTATGTGGGGCTGGCACTATGGTGTAGTAGGTTAAACCTCTTCCTGTGGCACCGGCATCCCAAATGGGCGCTGGTTTGTGTCCCAACTGCTCTACTTCCAATCCAGCTCCCTGATAATGGCCTGGGAAAGCAATGGAGGATGGCCCAAGTGCTTGGGCCCCTGCACCCATGTCAAAGACCTGGATGAAACTCTTGGCTCCTGGCTCTGGATTGGCCCAGCTCCAGCCGTTGTGGCCATTTAGGGAGTGAACCAGCAGATGGAAGACCTTTCTCTCTGTCTCTTCGTCTCTCTGTAACTCTGCCCTTCAAATAAATAAATAATTTTTTTTTTTTAGAAAAAGCAAACTACGTCACATGTAACACGGGTTATTCTAGTTTTCTAGAGGAGAGCTAAGAACTAAGGAACAGATGTTAAGAACAAGAAAATGATTATTCATAACCTCTTCTTGATAATGAAAATGCTCAATATATATATAAACTTAAAAAAATACAAAGAAGAAAACAAACCTATTAACATTCTACAGCTAAAAGATAATTTTAACACTGTGGGTGCATTTCCTTCCAGTCTGTGGTGTACCCTAAAACTTGAATATCATTCCTTCCTCATGAATTGCATCCTAACAGTTCTAGTCAGTACCCCTAATCTTCTGAATGTATCCAAAGTCCACCCAATTCCTCCCGTTCTCCACCAACACTAAGCCACCATCATTTCTCGCCTGGATTTCTGCACTGTCTCCCTAACCAGTCTCCTGCCTCCACTCTGGCAGTCCCTCTCTATGTTCATTGCCCATGTTGCAGCCAGAGTAGTTTTGTAAAATGCAAACTGCTTAAAGGCCTTGGATAGGTTCCAGCTGCCCTCTCAAGATAATGTTCAAACCACTGACCACAGTTACCAAGGCCCTTCGCCTCCACGCTCCAGCAGCCCTCTCCACGCAGTGCTCACGCTCTCCTGTCCACTATGCTAATCTCCCAGCCCACACACTGTCTCTCACACCTGTGAATGGTACTCACTTGGCTGGAACACTCTGCCCCAGGCTCTTTGCCTAACAGCTTTTCAGCTGTCACATTTCAGCTCATATTTTATTAGTTTATTCAGCTCATATTGATTATTTTAGTAAGATTATTTGACCTCCTGCCTTTGCACAAGATTAAAGACTCCTGCTACAATCTGCAGTTCTCCCCCTGTGATGATAATGCTTACCTCACTGTATTATTATCTTTTTGTTCGGCTACCTGTCTCCTTCACAAGATGGTGAAATGTGCAGGCAAGCTCTTTTTTTTTTTTTTTTTAAAGACTTGTTGTTTATTTATTTATTTGAGACACATATATAGAGAGAGACAGAGAGAGAGAGATCTTCAATTTGCTGGTTCACTCCCTACTTGCTCTAGGCCAAAACCAGGAGCCAGGAATGGACCCAAGTACATGACCCATCATCTGCTGCCTCCCAGGCGCATTGGCAGGAGCAGAAGCCAAGCAGCCAGAACTCAGGCATTCTGACACTGATACCTGGGCTACTGGTTCCCAAGTAGTGGCTTAACCTGTTGTTCCAGAACCGTCACTCCAAGGCATAGTGTTCATCCCTCTTATTCATCACCCTATACCCAACATGCAGCACTATATTTGGCATAAGGTGGGCACTTAATTTACTCACCAAATGTTTGAGTATGGCGTACACATGCACATACCAATATATAACATAGGAAGTGCTTAATAAACTTTCATGATTTTCATGTACAAATGAATGTTATTTGTGAACAATAGCAGATTCGTTTCTTCCTCTCTAGTTTTTACCTCTTCTAATTTTTTTCCTTGTCATACTTTGCAGCTTCCATACAATGTTGAATAGATGTGTAGATAGTTAGCATTTCACTTTTTAAAAGGGAAGACTTAACATTTCACATTAAGTATACTGTGCTATGTACATTTTTGACTGATACTCTTTATCATTTTAAGGAAATCTTCTCTTAGTCTTACTTTACCAAGTTTCTCTTTTTATAAATGATAAATAAATGTGAATTCTATCTAATGCATTTTCTGCTTCACTCAAGCCAATTCTTTAATCTGCTCATATGTTGAATTATATTCAATTGCCTAATATTAAAACATCCTTCCATTCTTGCAATTAGTAATTATATATTATTGTTTTATACATTGCAGAATATGATGTGTTAATATTTTATTTATCATGATTTAGTATATGTTTATGAGTAAAATCAGTCTATAATTTTCTTTTATACTGCTTTTTTTTCTGGTTTGGATAATGAGAACATTTATAGTCTCATAAAATGAGTTAGGGAACTTCCTCTTCTCTATAAAATAGTATATATAATAAAGATGATACATTCTTAAATGTTTAGACTAAACATTATAAAAATATCTGGATCTACTGCAGATAGATATATATCTGTATATATGTGTAAATATGTACATATACATATTTATATATACTGAACTGGTTTGTTGCTTTGTTCATCAGTGTCCTTATGATTACTAAGATTCTCGGGGCTGGCGCTGTTGCATAGCAGGTAAAGCCACCACCTACAGTGTCAGCATCCCATATGGGTGCCGGTTCAAGTCATGGCTGCTCCACTTCTGATCCAGCTCTCTGCTGGCCTGGGAAAGCGGTAGAGATGGCCCAAGTCTTTGGGCCCCTGCACCCACATGGGAGACCCATAGAAGTTCCTGGCTACTGGCTTTGGACTGGCCCAGCTCCTGCCGTTGTGGCCATTTAGGGAGTGAACCACTGGATGGAAGATCTCTCTCTGCCTCTGTAACTCTGCTTTTCAAATAAACCTTTTTTTTTTAAAGATTTATTTATTTATCTAAAAAAGAAGATTTTTATACTTGGCTTTTATATTCCAAATCCAGTTTTCTACACTGTTAATTCATAGTTACTTTATTACATATTTTTTGTTCTACCCTGCTCATCTAATTCCATTTTTATCTCAACCTGCATCTTCACCTGTGGAGTTTTTGTTGTTATTGTCCATATTATACTATAAATATAATAGGTTTCTGGGCCGGCACCGTGGCTCAGTAGGCTAATCCTCTGCCTTGCGGCACCCGCACACCAGGTTCTAGTCCCGGTCGGGGCGCCGGACTCTTGTCCCGGTTGCCCCTCTTCCAGGCCAGCTCTCTGCTATGGCCCGGGAGTGCAGTGGAGGATGGCCCAAGTCCTTGGGCCCTGCACCCCATGGGAGACCAGGAAAAGCACCTGGCTCCTGGCTTCTAATCAGCTCGATGCGCTGGCCGCAGCACGCCAGCCGCGGCGGCCATTGGAGGGTGAATCAACGGCAAAAAAGGAAGACCTTTCTCTCTGTCTCTCTCTCTCACTATCCACTCTGCCTGTCAAAAAAAAAAAAAAAAATAGGTTTCTGAAATTGTTTGAGATAACAAATAAGTTGCTTTCCAAGGCTGACTTCCATTTCTTACATGGAAAATCTTCTTTTAAAGTATGTATACTTATTCTGCACCATCAGGCCCAGGATCTTTGTACTTTTTTGAACTTTTACATTCCCTGTATTGTTATTTCAGTTTATTCCTTCAAAAATAAGGAGATCTGCAAGGAGCATATGTATACTCTTTGTTAGAAAAATGCCTGAATACCTATTATCTTGAAAACAACAGCACTCTTGTATCTGATATATTACATATCCTTCTAGTATGCAACTTTCACTTAGAATTAAGAGAGGCTTTTTGCACAATGCTCATCACTTGCTACAGCCCTCGAAGAGGACAAGCCTGCACTGCTTCCTCAATCTTTTTATTTTATTTATTTTTTTTTTTTTTGACAGGCAGAGTGGACAGTGAGAGAGAGAGACAGAGAGAAAGGTCTTCCTTTGCCGTTGGTTCACCCTCCAATGGCCGCCGCGGCCAGCGCGCTGCGGCCGGCGCACCGCGCTGATCCGATGGCAGGAGCCAGGAGCCAGGTGCTTTTCCTGGTCTCCCATGGGGTGCAGGGCCCAAGCACCTGGGCCATCCTCCACTGCACTCCCTGGCCACAGCAGAGGGCTGGCCTGGAAGAGGGGCAACCGGGACAGAATCCGGCGCCCCGACCGGGACTAGAACCCGGTGTGCCGGCGCCGCTAGGCAGAGGATTAGCCTAGTGAGCCGCGGCGCCGGCCTGCTTCCTCAATCTTGTGCAGTCTTTCTGTAATTTTACCAATAGAAGTTTCACAGAGATCCTACCTGTGCTGACTGGTCAAGGCATAACAAAAAAAAAAAAAAAAAAAAAAAAGAGAGAGAGAGAGAGATTGTTAATTAACTGGTTGTGACACTATAGCTGTGAGATTTAAGAAAACAAGTTTTATCTCAAACACAAACTCCAACCGGTGGGTAATGGCTGCCTAGGGAACTTTGTTGAGAATGATTCTGAGGCCCTTTTGGGCACAGTGGGAAAATGTCTTTTGGTTAAATAGTTATGTCTTCTAGGGGCAGGGAAGTGAGGACTGGCAGAATGAACTTTGAATAATTGCTGCCCCTTTCCTAATAACTGTCAACAGGTGTGACATAAGGTGTAAAGATCGAGAATAATTATGTTCCTGAATTTGTAGATACGAAATGCATGAAATTTGTGTACCTTAATTAAAATGTTCCTAGGTAAAATTAAAAAATAAATAGTTTATATAAAAAATCAATAGGGAGCAACGATTAAAAGACCTTGGCTTCTTGGAAGCTTATACGTGACTCAGTTCTACATGACTCAGTGCTATCTACTAGTGGACTTCGATTATGAAGTATGTTCCCCAGATAACAGTCAGCTGAAGGTGGCCAAAATTCCAGAGATTGGTTGATTAGATCCATGCCAGCTGTGTGATTAAGTAGTGAACTGCCTTAGCAATGATCTGTGCAGATGTGAATGCACCTAACTTCACAGCCATATCCAAACTGAGTCTGCGTAAGCTTTAGAAGCAGCATCTATTGCTAGATCTGGTTAGGATCTCTGTCCCTCACCCTCCCATCTGCACCTACCAAAAAAAGAAAATGTCCTTTAGGGAGCTTAGCCTTCATCATTCCACGAAGTAAAGGTGAGGCTATCATAGCACAAGGTTGGAAAGTGAGCCTGGCCTGCCCATTCTTAGGTCAGAGAGTGGTCCCCAAATGGGTATGTAACCTAGGCTCGAACTAAGAGTCAATTTGTTTTTAAAGATTTATTTATTTATTTGAAAGGCTGTGTGTGTGTGTGAGTCTTGTGTGTGTGTGTGTGTGTGTGTGTGTGAGAGAGAGAGAGAGAGAGAGAGAGGGAGAGAGAGAGAACTTTACATCTGATGATTCACTCTCCAAATCTGCAGCAACCAGGGCTGGGCCAGGCTGAAACCAGGAGCCAGGAACTCCATCCAGGTCTCCCACATTGGTGGCAGGGACTCAAGACTTGGACCATCATTTTCTGCCTTCCCAGACATGCTAGCAGGAAACAGAGCAACTTGTACTCAAATAGGCATTCCCTTATGGGATGTTGGAGTCACAAGTGACAGTTTAACCTGCTGTGTCACAACGCTCACCCTGGAATTGGGAGTCTTTGTCTTAGATTTTATTTTTAAGCACTTGAAGGAAACCACTTTGACCTGGAACTGTGAACTGGGATGGTGGAAGCCTGGAGCCCTTTGATACCCCATCATCAAGAGGATACCCAAAGGCACTCAGAGACAAGGAATATGTTGGA
The DNA here is from genome assembly GCF_964237555.1 of Oryctolagus cuniculus. NCBI lineage: Eukaryota > Metazoa > Chordata > Mammalia > Lagomorpha > Leporidae > Oryctolagus > Oryctolagus cuniculus. The sequence goes on from NC_091433.1 coordinate 51,952,288, forward strand.
GGCAAGAGCAAAAGCAAGAGAGAGGTCAAGGCACAGAAAGAGAGAGGGGACACCTGCTTACATCATTGGTTTCTTGAGCCTTTTGATATATTTTCAATCCCTGAATTTTGTGAGCTAATAAATCCGTTTTTAAAAATTTATTTATTTGAGAGGGAGAGAGAAATCTCCCATTTACTGGCTCACTCCCAAAATTTCCACATGGGCCAGAGCTGGATCAGGCCAAAGTCAGGAGCCCAGACCTCAGCTAGAGTCTCCCATGTGGCTGGCTGGAACCCAAGTACTTGCGTCATCATCTGCTGCCTCCCAGGGTGCACATTAGCAGGAAGCTGGAATCAGGAGCGAAACTGGGACTTGAATGCAGTTACTCTGATACAGAATAGAGGCATCTCAAACAGCATTTTAACCACTAGAGCAAATGTCTGCCCCAGTATATTTATTTTTAATTGAACCATTTTCACTTGGGCTATCTGATGACAGAGAGAGTCTTGACACATACAGTGGTAACTCCTTTCCTTAAATGACAGTGTTGGTTTGTCTCTCCGGTTTAGAAGGGATTAATGAACAAGGTCTTCATCTGCTCTTACTGTCATCACTGCCTTTGAGCCTTTCCAGAAGCGCCAAGGCACCCGCGTCTCTCCCCTCAGCCACGTGGCCTGCAGGGAATGGATGTCTCTCCCCTCAGCCACGTGGCCTGCAGGGAATGGATGTCTCTCCCCTCAGCCACGTGGCCTGCAGGGAATGGATGTCGGAGAACAGATGCATTGAGAGAGGAGCAGGAAGTGCTGGCAGTGTCTGTGGCTAAGAAGAGAATTCTTCGGCAGTATAAGGTGGCTGTCTGCCCATTTGCTATTCTACCTTCTCTCACTGAAGCTAGAGGAAGACTGTGGCAGGATCTAAGTAAGGGTTTTTTGGATCGTTACAGCTCTCCCTCTTTCTTTAATGCAAAAGGCAAGGGTGTTCACAACATAGAAATTTATTTTTCAATTCAAACCATCAAAGATCCAGTTTTTCGGAATTTAATTTATGGCTCTTTTTCAGTCGATCATGGTCTTCTGGGGGCTCTTGTGAATGCTTAATTGGAAAGCAAAGAAAGATGAATGGGATGCTGTTGGTTTGCAACAGTAACAATGTGGAAATCCCCAAATACATACATTTTGCTGGTATGGGAAGGAGTCAGAGAGGACTAGAGCTTTCGCACTGCACAGGATGGCCTGAGGCAGCTGGGAGATAGCCCAGAGATCCTGGTGAAAGGTTCCAAAACAAGGAAAGGAGTGGGTGGTGCTGGAGACAAACTTAAAACAGTTTCATGACTTTGCCTGCAGCCTGCCCTGACTGGCTTAAGCTTGTTAACTAAAACATTATTCCGATTTCTTTCTCTTACCTATTTTGAACGATGACAGCATTGTTGATATGATGCATTTACAATATTTAACCACAAATGGCACCAATTAGTCATTTCATAAAGTTCAGTGTGCACCAGTCTCATCTCTTCTCTCAGTTATAAGGGGCGGGTTGCAGAAGATGGGAGTAGTAAAATATGTGTCTCTAGCCTGAAGAAAAGTTGTCAACAAGTCAGCTCTGCATTTAAGTTGAGGTGACAAGTAGGAATGATTTATTCCAACTAAAGCATTCTTGGCAGCATATGACTTTATAAAGATAATACAATTTGTTCATGTTCATATGTTCATCAGTGTCTCAACTTCTGGACTCGGCAGCTTTTCAGAGGCAAAAATTTCCCTCTTCATTATGCCCTTCCTTAACAGATGAAAATGCAAAATGTTGTAACATATCAATCTCTATAATTTATCTGCTTCTTTGACCAATAACATCAATCTAACTTTAGAGCATTGTAAAGAAGAGGATAGGATTAAATTAGGCATTGACAAGAGAGATGGAGGAAGCTATAGTGGTGTTCATGGCCTAATTACAGAAGATTTAAGAATCAAAATTGTCTATAATTATAAAGAGTCTGAAATTTAACCTAAATTCAACCTAAAAAGTTAACCTGCCACAGTTTTATGGATGCTGGTATAAGATATGAGACTCCTATGGTTAGACAAAAGCTAATTTGTGACACCCTAATAGCAGTAGCTACAACTATCAGCATTTTTTTTGCACTGGTTCCCTAACCCCAGTTCCCATGAGGTGAGGTGAAGAGGACTGCATGACACCTAAACACAAAGTGGATTGCAGGACAGGAAAGGAACTCTGTGCTTCAGGAATTCAAATATTTTCTAAGGGACAGTGCCGTTTGCTCTAAAGGGAAACACTTCTTGTATCTTCCAAAGCTATTCACTAAGCAAACATCTTTGAAAATATTGTCCATAAAAAGGAAGGGTAATCAGTCCCTTGCTTGCAAGATGTACAGGAACATGAGACGACTGGTGAAAAAAACTGCTCCTGACAATATGCACCCTCATTTCCATTCTGTACATTAGTTTCCCAAGACTGTCATAACAGATCCTCACAGACTGTGTGGGTTAAAACAACGTAAACTCATTTTTATGCAGTTCTGGAGGCACGGAATCTGTTGGCATGGTCGCATTTCCCCACAGGCTCTGGGGAGAATCTTTCCTTTCCCCTTCCAGTTTTCTGGTCACCATAGGTATGTCTTGGCTATGGCTACATCACTCCAATCTCTGCCTCTCCCTTCACACAACCTTCTCTTTTCTCCTGTATCCCACTTCCACGTGTTTCTTATAAGAACACTATTTATTAGATTTAGAGCCTACCCAGATAATGCAGGATGATCTCATCTTAAGATCCTTAATCAATCTGAAAAGACCCTTTCTTTCTAAATGAGGTCATAGTCACCAGATCTGGGAGTTAATACCCAGTAAAATTTCTCATGAATACCTGACTACATCAGCCACACTGATTAATCTGATTGACAAAGGTTAAAAACAAATCCATTCAAACTGTCCCCATTAGACTTTAATTAAAACTACTATTAACAAGACTCTAAGCACCAAAACGAGGCCAATTTGCAGTATTGAACTCAATCATGTGCACTTCCGCAGAGTGCAAGTTGAAACACATCCTATAAAGAATAAGGGACAGCCTTGGAACTCCAGGTGGCTTTCTCTTTTGGTTTTGACCTTTCCACTTGGCTGCAGGCATTACTCCAGATAGAGGAGGATGTAACAGCAATTTCACAAGGAGGAAGTCTTGGGCGATTTCTATCATCTACAACAATCCTAGCCAGTGGATTGAAGTTATCTGAATGGCCCCCCGGGCTGAAATTTTGTTTCCTTCAACATCCAAAACTCTTTTATGACCACACCTAATGTGCATGCCACTGTGGTTCCAGAAGGAAGGCAGGTTAATGCATGGGGTTCACAGAAAAATCAGTTTCTTGCTTCTGTACTGCAAAAGAAATACTCAGCAAGGTGAAGAGGTAACTGACAGAATGGGAGAAATTATTTGCAAACTATGCAACTGGTAAAGGATTGATAACCAGAATTTATAAAGAAATCAAGAAACTCAACAACAACAAAACAAACAATGCAGTTAAGAAATGGGCAAAGGACTAAAACAGACATTTTTCACAAGAGGAAATCCAAATGGCTGACTGACACATGAAAAAATGCTCAGGATCACTAGCAGTCAGGGAAATGCAGATCAAAACTACAATGAGGTTTCACCTCACCCCCACGAGAATGCCTTTCGTACAGAAATCAACAAACAACAAATGCTGGCAAGGAAGTAGGGGAAAAGGTACCCTAATCCACTGTTGGTGGGAATGTAAACTGGTAAAGCCACTATGTAAGACTGACAGAGAGGCCAGCGCACTATGTAAGACAGACAGAGAGGCCAGCACCGCGGCTCAATAGACTAATCCTCCACCTAGCGGCGCTGGCACACGGGGTTCTAGTCCTGGTCGGGGCGCCGGATTCTGTCCCGGTTGCCCCTCTTCCAGGCCAGCTCTCTGCTGTGGCCCGGGAGTGCAGTGGAGGATGGCCCAAGTCCTTGGGCCCTGCACCCCATGGGAGACCAGGAAAAGCACCTGGCTCCTGCCTTCAGATCAGCACGGTACACTGTCTACAGTGCGCTGGCCGTGGCGGCCTTTGGAGGGTGAACCAACGCCAAACAGAAGACCTTTCTCTCTGTCTCTCTCTCTCACTGTCCACTCTGCCTGTTAAAAAAAAAAAAAAAGACATACGGAGATACCTCAGAAATCTGAATGTAGACCTACCATATGACCAGCCATCCCACTCCTGGGAATTTACACAAGGGAAAGGAAATCAGCAAATGAAAGAGTTATCTATGCACCCGTGTTTATTGTAGCTTAATTCACAATATCTAAGATATGGAATCAACCCAAATACCCATCAACTGAAGGCTAGATAATTATGGGCTATATGGAATACTACACAGCAGTAAAAAAAAAGAAATTCTGTCATTTGCAACAAAATAGATGAAACTGGAAAATATCATACTTGGTGAAATAAGTCAGTCCCAAAAGGACAAATAACATATGTTCTCTCTGACCTGTGATAACTAATAGAGCACCTAAAAGGTAATATATGGAAGTGAAATTGACACTTTGAGAAGCAATGACTTTGGATAGCCCTTGTTTTGATTGTTGAGGAAGTTTCTTTTTCCCATACTATTTGTTGAACTATTAACATAGAGTTAATCACATGTTTATAAAGTTAGTTGAAAATAGAGCTTAGGCTAGCGCTGCAACTCACTTGGCTAATCCTCCATCTGCGGTGCCAGCACCCCGGGTTCTAGTCCCGGTTGGGGCGCCGGATTCTGTCCTGGTTGCTCCTCTTCCAGTCCAGCTCTCTGCTGTGGCCCAGGAATGCAGTGGAGGATGGCCCAGGTGCTTGGGCCCTGCACCCGCATGGGAGACCAGGAGGAAGTACCCGGCTCCTGGCTTCAGATCGGCACAGCGCGCCGGCCGTAGCGGCCACTTAGGGGGTGAACCAATGGAAGGAAGACCTTTCTCTCTGTCTCTCTCTCTCACTGTCTAACTCTGCCTGTCAAAAGAAAGAAAGAAAGAAAGAAAGAAAGAAAGAAAGAAAGAAAGAAAGAAAGAAAGAAAGAAAGAAAGAAAGAAAGAAAGAAAGAAAGGAAGAAAGAGAAAGAGAAAGAAAGAGAAAGAGAGAAAGAGAAAGAGAGAGAGAGAGAGAAACAGAGAAAGAGAGAAAGAGAGAAAGGAAGAAAGAAAATAGAGCTTAGTAAAAAATAAGAATGGGAATAGAAGAGGGAAGAGGAGGAAGGGTGGGAGAGTGGGTGGGAGGGTGGGTATGGTGGGAAGAATCACCATGTTCCTAAAGTTGTAATTATGAAATGGATGAAGTTTGTATTCCTTAAATAAAAGGTTTCTGGGGGGAAAATTACAGTTTCTTTCTTTTTTCCTTAAAACCCTTTTACAAAATACACTGGATAGTAGCAAGGGAAAGAAGGTAAGATTTGTGGAAAACTTTATAAGCAGTTTGGTACTGCAGCAGGATAAAGCAGGGGTGGTTCAAAATGAGGCCAGCACTATAAATGACTGCAATGATTATTCAATACAGCTGATTTCAAAATGCAAGATCATGGAGCATTTTAAATGTCATCTTGTTTATGATTCTGAGATGTCCTCTGACTTGGCACTTATTTCTTCATCCTTCATCTATAATTATATTGCAGGGATTCCTAAAAAATGATAGTTAGATGCCACAGTGTAGGTAAAAATGCCCTGAATTCATGTTGCCAAGCCCCAAAGCCTTGTCCATGCTTGTCAAGGAGGGGCTAACCTTCTCTCTATTCATACAACACATATAATTTTTGAGATGCACAAAGTGCTGGAGAAAGAAATGATTGTTTAGAACTGTTGGTGTTTCTGCAGTGAGATTTACATCAGTTTGGAGACCACAGGTTGACAATGCCTCAAATGTGTTCTGTTGATGGACTTGTAGGCATTAGGGTTTTCAACAGGAGTAGAACAATCATGTCTAGTGCTTGTTTTTTGAGATTGACTTCCCTTTTTGTCCACACAAGTAGCTGGTTGTCATTTATTGGCTCCATGGGATGACTAAGTGATGCCTATAAGAATGGAAGTGTGAAAGACATCCAGAGGTGCTGTCAAGTCTGTTGCATGGGTTGGCAATGCCTGGGGCTATCCCCTGCTACTTTCAGTATACTTCCTGATAAGGTTAAGTGGAATGGAGATCAAATCCTGATCAGAATTGGCTGGAGGTGAGGTGGAAGGTCCAGAAGTCGGTTAAATGTAAAGCTGTTAATGCACTAGGACATTTGTGGGTGAGATTTTAGAGTGGGGCTGGCGCTGTGGAATAGCAGATAAAGCTGCAGCCTGCAGTGCCAGCATCCCATATGGGTGCCGGTTCGAGTCCCAGCTGCTCCACTTCTGATCTGGCTCTCTGCTATGGCCTGGGAAAGCAGTAGAAGATGGCCCAAGTCCTTGGACTCCTGCACCCATGTGGAAGACCTTGAAGAGGCTCCTACCTCCTGGCTTCGGATGGGCCCAGCTGTTGTGTCTATTTGGGGAGTGAACCAGAGGATGGAAGACTATTCTCTTTCTCTCTCTCTCTCTTTCTCTCTCTCTCTGCCTCTGCCTCTCTGTAACTCTGCCTTTCAAATAAATAAATAAATCTTTAACAAAAAAGATTTTAGAGTGGTTAAAAAAATAATCATGAATGTTCTTCCCTTCTCATACTTTTTCTGAAGTGCGATATTCCTTTTACATGTCCCACCACCACTAAAATCATATGTCCATTCTAGTAGTTACAACTTCTTTCTAGTTATCTCTTACTTGCACCCAGACTCTGTCTAGATATGTTAGGTGCAAGTGACAGAAAAGCATTTTTATAGAGCTTATTGAGACCCATTATTTCCTCCATTTAGACCCAGGTGGGCCAGCACAGGGAGATTCAGTGAACAATGGGCTCTATGATCCTTATCCTGGCCATCCAGGACATGTCAACTCAATAATGGAAAACAGAATTTCCATTTTAGACAGGTTTTCGCCAAGAGAGTATACAAGCCAGGACTGCTTAGGGCTGCTCTCAGAGAAAAGACAGACACATTTTTGCAAAATAAACAAACAAAAATTTCCCTTCATTTTTATCAAGATAAAAACTAGGAAACATCTGAGCAAAGTCCATCACTTTCTGGGGACAGCCATATCGTGTGACCAAATTGTCTTAGACACATATGGAAACCTAGACAAAGTTAGGGAGGTTGAGTCACAAATGTTTTTGAGTGCATTTTTGAAGAGGCCATTCCAATGGTCAGTATCAAATGCCTGTGGATTGCATGACTCACAGAAGAACTGTTGAATGCCTTGGCTATTAGTGCTTTGTTGACCAGCTTTTGTGATAAAAGGTGCACCATTGTCAGACCGCAAGTCATCCAGAAAGCCAAAAGCTCTTCACAGACAAGTTTGAAAGGCTGCATTGATGTGGCTAGAGTCAGCTGTTCAGATTTCAATAGCAAATCTGGAACCTTAAAAAGTGTCAACAATGATGAGCATCATCAAGAGCCTCTGGAAAGGGTCAAAGGTTCAGTTTACCCCATCTGCTAGGAGTTTACAAGAGCAACACTTCATGCAATGTGGCCTCCAGCACAGCAAGACAAATGGGCCAACTATGACAGGGTCACAAGTCTGGCATATAGTGGTAGCCTCTCCATCAGAAACAGAGTCCTTTACTTTGTGCCAAAGCTATGGTGGTGGTCTCAGACATGTGTTTCCATGTCCACTATGATGATGGATTGAGGCAGCATTGATGGCATTCTAGGTGGTACAGACTCAGTGGGCAGCTTGATTCCAGTTGGTCTCAGACAAGGAAAGGTCCCTTAATGTGGATACCTATGTAAATGATACAGGTAGTTCAATCAGCAGCCACAATTCGTTTCTAATATTCACAGTTCATAGCCTCCAAATTAGTTGTCTTTATAGTTTTCAAAGTGGCATGTGGGCCACTAACAATGGCTTGAGAGTAAGTAAAAATTTAACTTGGTGTTTCCACCAAGGTAAGTACTGACATTGAGCATAGTAGGTTAAGCATCTGCCTGCAGTGCTGACATCCCATATAGGTGCCAGTCCAAGACCCAGCTGCTCCACTTCCAATCCAGCTTCCTGCTGATAGCCTGGGAAAGCAGCAGAGGATGGCCCAAGTCCTTGGGCCTCTGTACCCATGTGGGAGACCCAGAAGAAGCTCCTGGCTCCTGGCTTTGGCCTGGCCCAGCTCTGATCATTGTGGCTATTTGGGGAGTGAACCAGTGGATGGAAGACCTCTCTGTTTCTCCCTCTCTCTCTGTAACTCTGCCTCTCGAGTAAATAAATGAATCTTAAAAAAAAAAAAAAAAAAAAAAAAAAACCTGTGAGCCTCCAGTTCCTATTATCCTTTTTCATTGGACATATAAAACTGTGTTGTTGACGTATTACATCTTATGAAATCCCTGTTTAAATTATTAATTTTTTATTTGTGAGGCAAAGAGAAAGAGAGAGATGCAGATATGAAGAGAGAGAGAGAGAGAGGCAGACAGACAAATTGACAGATGGAGAGTGCCTGTCTGCTGGTTGACTAGAAATGCCCACAATGGCTGGGGGCTAGAATGAAAACCAAAATCAGCAACGGGAATTCAATCCAGGTCTCCCGTGTAGGTGGCAGGTACCCAACTACGAGTCAGCACCTGTTGCCACAGGGTTTGCACAGGCAGGAGTCTGGAATTGAGAGTCAGAGCTGGGTAACAAACCCAGGTGCTCCAATATGGGATGCAATCTTCTTAACTGCTAGGCCAAACTCCTGCCCTGACTTTAAATTCTTAATCAGGGCTTTTCTCCCTCTGAGATTCTATACTGTTTCTGTTGGACCTCCCAGGAGCGGACAGGGAGGGAGACTGAGGAGCAGTGTATAGCTTCCACTAGCACATCTTTAAATGTTACTCTTATCAACTAGGAAAATTCCCTGTGGACATTATGTGTTGCTGTGGATTCGTTCTGAGAGGAGGAGCGCAGTGGGGGCAAGAGGCACGGAGTCACCACACAGACCCCAGGAGTCGGGTGAAAGCGGGCCAGAGGCGAGCAGCCCGCAGACTCGTTTATTTCAGTTGGTAGAGCAGCTTAAATAGCCAAGGAAGCCAATCTGGTCAAGGGGCAGTCTATGCCCTAACCAATCACAGCCTGTTGCCAGGTAGTTTCTGAAGCCATCCAATCATAGCCTGTTGCCAGGCAGGCTCCATTGCCATGTGGTTTCTGAAGCCATCCAATCACAGCCTGTTGCCAAGCAGGCTCCGTTGTCATGTGGTTTCCGAAGCCATCCAGTCAAAACCTGTTGCCAGCGGCCATTTTGGCATGGCCTTCTCATTCCACCACAGTTATGAATATTTATAACAAAAGCAGGTAAAACATCAATAGCAATTTCATGTTCAACTATGGAATCCACAAAAAATGTACATGATATTTGACTAAAGGGTCCTGGCAGAAGACCACATTAGATTCTCTTTCCTACTGCAAACTTTCCCAAAATTCCATCAGTTGAATTGAGAACCAACTTTCCCCATTGGATCAGCGAGGATATTGACTTGGGCAATCATCTCCAGCAGAGCTGTAAAATTGTATGTCGCTGTCTCTTTCTGGCATTCAAGATGTCCAAGTGAGGATGTGGCAGGTCCGCGGGTATGAAATGCCAGATTTCCCTGGGTCTTCCAGTAGATGCGATGATCAACTGTGCTAAAACATAGGAGCCAAAAATCTGTATATCATGTCTGTGAAGGGGACCAAGGGATGGCTGAGCAGACTTCCTGCCACTGGTGTAGGTAACAGGGTTGATGGCCTCGGACAAGAAAGGCAAGCCAGGCCGGTGCCATGCCTCAACAGGCTAATCCTCCACCTTGTGGCGCCGGCACACTGGGTTCTAGTCTCGGTCGGGGTGCCGGATTCTGTCCCGGTTGCTCCTCTTCCAGGCCAGCTCTCTGCTGTGGCCCGGAAGTGCAGTGGAGGATGGCCCAAGTGCTTGGGCCCTGCACCCCATGGGAGACCAGGAGAAACACCTGGCTCCTGCCTTCAGATCAGCGCAGTGCATCAGCCGCAGCGCGCCGGCCGCGTCAGCCATTGGAGGGTGAACCAATGGCGAAGGAAGACCTTTGTCTCTCTCTCTCACTGTCCACTCTGCCTGTCAAAAAAAAAAAAAAAAAAAAAAAAGGCATGCCAGAGTTCAGAAAGAAGGTACATCTAGCAGTGGTATTTCGACAGCAATCTTTTCAGAGAAAAGAGCATGTTTCTATATTTTGAAGATAATGCAGGGGTCATAGCAAACAATCAATGTGAGCTGAAAGGTTCTGCCATCACTGAACCAGCTGCAGAGGAGTGTGCAGACTTGTGGCCCAAGATTGCATCCAACACAGGCAGCATTGCATGATCCTCCAGTGTATTTGAAAAAAGATAAATAACCCATTAAAAGTATTTGCTCCCCCCAAAAAAGTTGTATGTCCCCTCTTCCTGCTAAATATCCAAGATGCATGGGTGGATAAGTATGGTTTCTGATACCCCTTATGGACAGGGAGAACTCACAGCCTCACCTCTGTTTTTCCTCTTAACAGAGTTTAGGTAGGGTAGAAGAAAAGGGAAGAATCAGACATGAAGGTAGAGAGTAGCTCTAGCAACTAAAAAGGCTTTGATTCAGTTTCAACAGTATGGCTCACTGCTAAGCCAATGCATTACCATTGTTTTGGGTCCCCCAAATGCTCTATGTGGGGACTTCACAATGTTTGTGGGAAAACTGAATGAATGATGAGTTAATTTGGTACAAACTAACATACAAGTAGTCTTCAAAAGATTCGTAGAAAATGCATAATATGAAAAAAAACTCTCAGTGGATTTTAAAACATTTTTAATCCAAAATAAACTCGGTTTTTTATTCCACTTCCCACAAATTTCCTGAAGCACTCTCATATATTGGTTGGCAGTGTCCTCATGATTGATACTGTTTCCTGCAAAAGGGGGAAGAAACTTCTGCCCACCCAGGACAAATTTTGGTATCAGCTTTTACAATTGGGTGTACCCAAGGTTATTGTCAGCTAGTCAGGGAAATCCTCCACTTAGAGAGTAATTAACAATGTTCGTGGCAGCACTGGGCAGCTGTCTTTGAACTTATTTCCTATTATTTAGCCTAAAACCACATATTCAATTCCCCTTTATTGACAGGTAATAAGTAGACCATTCATCACATTGTTGTCAATAAAATTCAGTTAGCATGCTTCCTGTTATCTCTCATGGACTTCCCTCAAATCCGATTAGCTAAATCACAATTCCTTCCGACTGAAGAGTCACATTCTGTGGTGGTTATCCCATCCTCATCACCAAAATCATCAAGAACCATGAAGGGTCTGAGACTTTGCCTTACTTTCAAGTAATAAGGTAGCCTGATATAATTTCATGGCTGCTGTAAGAAGACATGAGACTCCTGAGTTAGAGGCAAAAGACAATTTGGTACTTACAGCAACAGAAATAGCTTGCGAATCAGCATTTTTACCACTGGTTCCCTGAGCCCTAATTCCTACAGAGTGACACTAAAAGGTCCTGATTTCACTGCATACCCTGCGGGTTGTGTAGTGGGAGAGGAACCCTGAGCTGAGAGAACTACGTATTTCTAAATGAGCAACAAGCTTGTCTGCCCTTTTCTCTGAGAGGAGAAACTCCAGCTTCCAGGGCTATTCAGAAAACCAGCCTCCCTGAAGAGATAATCCAGAACAAGGAGCAGTCAGTGCCTTGCTTACAAGACGTGCAGTTACTTAAGGAGCTATGAGAACTGACTTTCAGATACTCATGTTGTCATTTGATGAAATCTTCTTCCAGGTATTCACATTTATTTTTTAAATGACTGCATAAAACATTAAAGCGAATGCAAACAAATTTGCTATCAAAATCATTAGGAGAGAATACCAAACATTCATCTCCAGGATAAGTCTGAGATGGATAATAATGGTAAAGTATCTCTGCTAATATTTTACCTAGGAAATAGCAGAGACTGTAGGTGCTGCTGTTAAGATGTACACCTCCCACTTTAGAGTTCTTGACTTTTTGTTCTGTCTCTGGCTCCTGATTCTAGCTGTCTGTCAGTGCAGAGCCTGGGAGGCGGCAGGTGATGGCTCAAGTAGTTGGGTCCCTGCCACTCATGTGGGAGGCTTGGATTGAGTTTCCAGCTCCTGGTTTTGACCTAGCTCAGTCCCAGTCATTGTGGACATTTGGGGAGTGAACCAGCAGATAGGAACTATGTCTGCCTCTCAAATAATAAAAAATAGCAGAGAAATGTCTTTTTTAAAACTTAAAAATTCGGGGGATATATTGTAGATTCACATATAGCTGTAAGAAATAATATAGAAAGACCCTCAGTTTTCTCCAAAAATAACATCTTATGAAACTACGATATAATATAAACCAGGATGTTGATATTGATACACTAAAGATACAGCACATTTCTGTCATGACCAGGATTCTGTTTGTTGCCTCTTTATAGCCAGTACCATTTTTTCAGCTTTCTCAGTTTTCTTTAAATATACTTTCTTGGTCAAACCAAACTTTTCATTTAAAGAACCTACCTTTCCTATATTAAGGTAAATCAATACTTAGTTTATTAGACTGTTTGCCACCGATCAGATGGGATGGTTTATACTTACAATGAGAAAATTTCTATATAATTTTTGCAAATATAAGTAAACTAGATTATTATATGAGTAGAACATTGGGAATAAACAAAGAAGTGGGGGGTAGAAATCCCATTATTTTGGCCTTTTAATCTTTTTTGTGTATTTCTTTTCTATCTTCTTTGCTCAGAGAGATAGAGATGATAGAGAAACTATACATATCTGAATATTAACATTTTGTTATGGTCTTGAAAGCAACATTAGTAAAGGAACACCCTTTTTTTCTTACCTTTGCACAAAAATAAGATAGATTGGTGTGGGAGGTTTTAGGTATTTGTCAGATATCCAAGACTCTAAAAAATCACAGTTACCTTACATGGAAGGCATAGGGATGGATTCATCAGTGGGCAGATGGCCAGGGGCTTGTGCAGGAACAGAAAGAGGAGTCTGTTGGCTTCTTGGTTTGGCCAGCAGCTAGAAGGAGACGGGGAACTGAGAAGGTGGTTATCCCCAGAGCAGCACATTTTCAACAGCCACTATTTATGATACAAGGATGTCAGAAGCAACAGTGTGAATATGTAACCATCTCCCCAGAGGTCAGAGCATGAGTCACTGTGCTTGAGTCGGGGGGGGTGGCCTTCTTTTACACTCACCCTCAATCATCAATCAAGGACATTTCTCCTCTGGAATAAGGACACCCCTCCTCCCTCAAAGCCAGGCCCTAGTTACAGATCTGGTGTGGACAGGGAGAGATCTGCCAACAGTAGTCCAAATGCCAGTGGACTGACTGGTCAATGCTTAGTCAGTCTTCCAAGTGAAACCATAATTACCTCCCATCCTCAAAATAGGACTTATAAATGCAATTATTTATGTGTGATCCTTTTACACATGGTTTCATGAATTTTATTCATGCTAATCAATATTTCCCATTAGATTTTGTTTCTCAGATTCTATTATAAAAAAATCCTTTTATATGGATGCTCTTATGAATAAATTATTGGCATGAAAAAAAATCTTGTGGACCACAATATCTCCTCAAGGGTAAAACTGTTTATTCCTTAATGAAAATATGTTTCTTTGCTGGCGCCACGGCTCACTAGGCTAATCCTCCGCCTTGCGGCGCAGGCACACCGGGTTCTAGTCCCGGTTGGGGTGCCGGATTCTGTCCCAGTTTCCCCTCTTCCAGGCCAGCTCTCTGCTGTGGCCCGGGAGTGCAGTGGAGGATGGCCCAAGTCCTTGGGCCCTGCACCCCATGGGAGACCAGGAGAAGCACCTGGCTCCTGCCGTTGGATCAGCGCGGTGTGCCGGCCGCAACACGCCAGCTGCAGCGGCCATTGAAGGGTGAACCAATGGCAAAGGAAGACCTTTCTCTCTGTCTCTCTCTCTCACTGTCCACTCTGCCTGTCAAAAAATAAAAAAAAAATTAAAAAAAGAAAATATGTTTCTCTTTTTAAGAATGTTATCTTTCATTGCATTCATGTGAGGCTGTGGATCAATTAAGTGCCAAGATAACGGATATGGCTTCTAAAAATAAACACAATACATTTGATATTTTAGAGATAATTACATGAGATTTTATTCAAAAGCTCCATATATAACTATTTGACCTTACGGAAATCTACATAAACACCAACTTCATCATTCATAAAGTGGGAATGATTCATGCCAGCATCACAGAGATATCTGGATTCAATAGTGGAGCTTTGTCTAGTGTGATGGTTCCAGAAGTCCCACGGATAGATGCCAACCAATGTCCTGTGTTAGCCTAGAGGAGTCTTGTTAGTGAGTCTCATGTTCACTTACTGGCCCTAGTCTGTGGTCAGGAAAAAGGGGTTAAATTGATGTTTCTGAACTAAATGTTACTTACCAGCTGGTGATTTGAGCCAAGTCCCAAACTCTCGCAGTCCCACTTAATACACAAAGCCAATGTGGAGGAGAATGGGATAGTAACTAGACTAGCTCAGAGGCACTTAACCTTGACAGCACATTAGAATCACCTAGGGATATTTGAAAAAGCCTACTGCCTAGACCACACCTGAGGCCAATTAAATCAGAATCTGCAAGGTTAAATCAGAGTCAATGATTTTTCAAACTCCCCAGGCAATTACACTATTCAGCCAATGATTGCAAGCTACTTGACTAGATGTATAAGTCACCATTCAACTCAAAAACTCAATAATTCTACATGAAATGTTCGACAGCATTCTGAAAAATAAAACATTATTAATGTTGTTTGTGATTGTTGGTGTATAAAATTTCAATCCATTCTCCACAGGGTGAAGATGTTAGGGATGGAGACAGAGGGTCTAAGAAAAGACAGGATTCTTCACAGAGTTTGTGTCTTTTGAGAGCAGTTCTCACACCTGCTTCAACTATTATCATATCATCTCTGACAATTTCAACAGGACTCTATCATAAAAGTCCATAAGTAATTGTAGTTGCTGAAGACAGCAGTGTGACCTTGGGAAGTTAATCTCATCTTATTTTGCCTTGCTGTCATTTGGATATTGGACTAGATTACCTATCTCAGTAGTTCATTCTAGCTTTAACCTTTAGGAATTTAAGTGTAGTGTTTCATTCATAGTAAGGATTAAATGTTTGTGACAATAATACTTTTCTAGGGGAAGATATGGAAATGTGGGTGTAATTCCAGTATTTTTTCTTAAAAATTAATTTATTTATTTGAAAGGCAGAGTTTACAAAGAGGCAAAGGCAGAGGTAGAGAGAGAAATAGTTCTTCCATCCATTGGTTTACTCCCCAAATGGCCCAATGGCCAGAGCTGGGCAGATTAGACGCCAGGAGCCAGGAGTTTCTTCTGGGTCTCCCATGCTGGTGCAGGGGCCCAAGGACTTGGGCCATCTTCTACTGCTTTCCTAGGCCATAGCAGAGAGCTGGATCAGAAGTGGAGCAGGTGGGATACCCATATGGGATGCTGGCATGCAGGTGATGGCTTTACCTGCTATGCCACAGTGCTGGTCCCTGTAATTCAAGTATTTTAAATGAAAGTCTGAACCCTGTTGTAGGGGGCGGCATTTGGCATAGCAGTTAAGATGCCACTCGGGTTGCTGCATCCCATATCAAAATCCCTGGGTTTGAGTCTCAGCTCTGCTCTCAATTTCAGCTTCCCACTGATGTGAACCTGGGGCGGCAGCAGGTGATGGCTCAAGTACTTCAGTCCCTGCCATCCACATGGGAGACTTTCACTGGGTCCCAGCCCCAGCTGTTTCAGGCATTTCGAATGAAACATCCTATGGAATATATCTTTTCCTCTCTCCTATTCTCTCTCTCTCTTTCAAATAAATAAAACATAAAAAAGAGAACCCTACTGAATTAACTTCTGGGAAGAATACTCAAGAAAATATTTTATTTTGCACACTTAGAGAGGAATGTTTACAATTTTATTCAAAGTAGTCACATAGAATTAGGTGTCATATATATGACTTTTTAAAAAAGGTCTATTTATTTGAAAGGCAGAGTTATAGAGAGAGGAAGAGAGAGAGAGAGAGAGAGAGAGAGAGAGAGAGAGAGATGTTCCATCTGCTGGTTTACTCCCCAAATGGCCACAATGGCCAGGACTGGGCCAAGCCGAAGCCAGGAGCCTGGAACTCCATCCAGGTCTCCTGCATGGGTGGCAAGGGCCAAAGCACTTAGGCTATCTTTTGCTGCTTTCCCATGAGCATTAGCAGGAAGCTGGATCATAAGTAGAACAGCTGGGACTAAAACTAGTGTTCACATGGAATGCCAGTGTTGTAGGCCCCAAATACAGGCTTTTATACTTAAAAATAATTATTTTATAACCTAACCATAGGTGTTATGCTCTTTTTGCACTCATGATACTGGAAGTCTGTCTTTCTCTGTTTCTGTATCTCTGACTCCTTGCCTCTCAAATAAAATGAAAATAACTAAAATTTAAAAGGAAGTCCTGCTTATTGAAAATTTATATTCACAACATAGGTAAGGATATACAATTAAATCATTTACAAGAATAGTAAATTCATAAATGCCAATAAAACAATATCTACCAAGAGAAAACTATAGCTATAATTATAAAATTATAACCAGATTTGAGTTATTGCTTGAATGTTAACTAGGAAATGAATAGTTTTGAAGCCTGATTTCGTATGTATACATTTTAATAAATAGATCACAAAGATTCTATATTGATCAGAATTTTGAAACTTGATTTTTTCTGTAGAATGAACAGTTTCCACTGATTTTCCCTTTTAATTTCATGAATGTATGTTTACTATTTCAATGAAGTTGAGAGTTTCTTCTCCTTTTTCTACATTGTTGTATATAGGGTGTGTTGTTGATGGTGAAATTTAAATAGATTATAGCTGACTGTTCAAGATTTTACCCAAGGGGCTGCCGTTGTGGCAGGTAAAGTTGCCACCTGCGATGCTGGCATCCCATATGGGTGCTGATTCAAGACCCAGTTGCTCCACTTCTGATCCAGCTCCCTATTAATATGTTTGGAAAATCAGTAGAAGATGGCCCAAGTCCTTGGGCCCTTGCACCCATGTGGGAAACCCAGAAGCTCCTGGCTCTTGGCTTCGTGCTAGCCAGCCCCAGCTTTTGCAGATATTTGGGGAGTGAGCCAGTGGATGGAAGATCTGTCTCTCCCTCGCTCCCTCCTTCCCTTCCTCTCTCCCTCCCTCCTTCTTTCTCTCCCCCTATCTGTAACTCTGCCTTTCCAATAAATAGTAAACAAATCTTTAAAATTTTTTTTAATGCAAACTAGAGGGAGATGAAGCTATCTGCACTGACTGATGAAGCTTTGGATTGTATGGCACTAAGGAGTGGAAATGTGGTTTTTGTTGTTTCTGTTTAGATAAACATGCTTTTTAAAAAGATGTAGGTGTGAACATAAGAGGTACACTGGGAGTTTTGTCCACCCAGGATCTGAACCTTCTTTCTACATTTGGGAGATTCTCCACTGGATGAGTATGGAAAGGAGTAGAACTCTTCTTTTACTAAAAAAGAGTGAAAAGAGGAAAGATTAGAAAATCATCAGTATTCATTTTCCCATGCAACTAGAGAATGATCATGTGACCTTAGGAAAGCCAGTATGAGGCTTTCACCAAGAACACCGAATCAGGTGCAGGATACAAAGAGAAGGAGACTGTGGAAAACCTTCTCTGTTGGCAGCACTGACAGCGACATTCAGTCTTCAAGGGTGATAGAGGCAGGAGTTCTGCTGTAGTATCAGGACATATTTCCCCCCTACTAAGGAACTACTACACAGTCATCCTTGGCATTTATGGGGGGATTGGTCCCAAGACCCTCCACAGATAACCAAAATCTGGGGATGCTCAAGTCTCTTCTATAAAATGACATAGTATTTGCAAATAACCTATGCACATCTCTTGAATACTTCAAGTCATCTCTACATTACATATCATACCTACCACTGTGTCAATGCTATAGTTGCTATGCTTTATTTAGGAAATAATGATAAGAAAAAATTCTGTTCATGTTCAGTACAGATACAATTTTCATTTTTCAAATATTTTCAACCCAAGATTGGTTGAATTTACAGCTGCAGCATCCAGGGATGTGGAACCTATGGATCTATCTATCATCTATCTATCTATTATCTATTCTCTTTCAGAAAATTTAAGATAGCTTATACACTCTGGCCTCAGAATCAGCCCTAAGGGCATTCAGATCTGGCTAAAAAGCCCGTAAGAGTTTCTCAGGCATGGAAAGCCAAGACACTATGGCAAAAATAAATAAATAAATAAAATAAAAATGACCTAAGTGAAAGATCTCTGTGAGTGAGATCCCAGCAGAAAGAAGGGCCATCAAAGAAGGAGGCACCTTTCTCTGAAGGGAGGAGAGAACTTCCACTGTGATATGGCCTTGGCTAAACAAGATTGGAGTTGGTGAACTCAGGAGGCTTCCATAGCCCTGACAGCTTATGACAAGAGCCTTGGGTGATTACTGACGTCATAAATAAGAGTGTCAATTGTTAAATCAACAACGGGAGTCACTGTGCACCTGCTCCCCATGTAGGATCTCTGTCCTTAATGTGTTGTACCATGCGAATTAACAGTAAAACTACTACTCAAACAGTACTCTATATCTTGTGCAGTTGTGTGGGTGCAGTCTGTTAAAATCTTTACTTAGTATATACTAAGTTGATCTTCTGTATATAAAGATAATTGAAAATGAATCGTGATGAAGAATGGGATGGGAGAGGGAGTGGAAGATGGGATGGTTGCGAGTGGGAGGGAGGTTATTGGGGGAAAGCTGCTATAATTCAAAAGTTGTACTTTGGAAATTTGTATTTATTAAATAAAAGTTGAAAAGATAGCTTATAAATATTTTTACTTATTATATTAACATAGCTTATAAATACATAGTTTATAATATATCAAGATCACTTTAAATGTTGGTAAAATATACTAGAAAAGAAAAAAATGATAGCGATATAAAATAGAGCCAGGAATAAAGTTAATGCTAGAACCTATACAATGAAGTCCGATCTACTTGCTAAACATTCAGCAACAAATTTGATTCTAAGGTTTTTATTAGCCAGCAGAAAGAGACAAATGATCAATTACACACTGGTTAAGACATTAACACTTGTAGGAAATGTATCTGTTTCTATTAAAGTAATGCTCCCTTATCCATGTTTCACTTTCTGCAGTTTTTTTATTTTTTAATTCTTTTTATTTAATAAATACAAATTTACAAAGTACAACTTTTACATTGTTGTGGCTTTTTTCCCCATAACTTCCTTCCCACCCGCAACCATCCCATCTCCCACTCCCTCTCCCATTCCACTCTTCATCAAGATTCATTTTCAATTATCTTTATATACAGATGATCAATTTAGTATATACTAAGTAAAGATTTTAACAGACTGCACCCACACAACTGCACAAGATATAGAGTACTGTTTGAGTAGTAGTTTTACCGTTATAATTCTCATAGTACAACACATTAAGTACAGAGATCCTACATGGGGAGCAGGTGCACAGTGACTCCCGTTGTTGATTTAACAATTGACACTCTTATTTATGACGTCAGTAATCACCCGAGGCTCTTACCATGAGCTGTCAGGGCTATGGAAGCCTCCTGAGTTCACCAACTCTGATCTTATGTAGTCAAGGCCATATCACAGTGGAGATTCCTTCCTCCCTTCAAAGAAAGGTGCCTCCTTCTTTGATGGGCCGTTCTTTCTGCTTGATTTCATTCACCGAGATCTTTCATTCGGGTCGTTTTTGCCACAGTGTCTTGGCTTTCGATGCCTTCTGCAGTTTCAGTTACCCGAGGTCAACTGTGATCTGAACACATTAAATGGAAAATTCCAAACATAAACAATACATACGTTTTAAACTGCATGGCATTCTGAGTAGCATGATGGAATCTTGCACCATTCTACTGTATTCCACCCAGGACATGAATCATATTTTTACAGCATATCCACACTGCATACACTACCAGTCCATTAGTCATTTAGTAGCTGTCTCAGTTATCAGGTTGACTGGGTGTGAAAGTGTCTGTGTTTAAGAAACCTTATGTAGTAGCTTAACACTACATCACAATGCCTATGACATTCACCTTGCCGTCTTTCATCACATAGGCATTGTATCACCTCAAATAATTTTAAGAAAAGTGAGTACTTTAGGATAATATATTTTTATGAGAGACAGAGACCATTTCCACATAACTTCTACTACAGTATATTATCATAATTGTTCTAGTTTATTAGTAGTAATTATCTTTATCCACCACTGTGTTTCATTTATCAATTAAACTCTATCACAGGTATGTATGTGTAGGAGAAAGCATAGCATGTAAAGTGTTCTGGGCTGTCTATAAGTATCCTCCGTGAATCTTGGCAACCTCTGAGGAAAAGGGGGGGACACTGTGTTGACTAGATTATAATTTGCCCAAGAGTCTTTAACTAATAAGGTACAGTGTAATAAAATGAGCACATACCTCAACAAAGAAGGGTTGTGGGTTGCTTTTAGTACAGTAGGTAGCTATATTTGAAGTGCCTGAGTTAGGGAGTATCTTTCAATCTCTTCTATTTTTGTTTATGTTATCCATGGCCGCGTTGTAGATAACATTTTTGATAAGGTGTACTGAGGCTGCTCAAAATAAAACTAGAAGGCAGGAAAATGAGAAATTTACATATCCTGGCTGTTGATGGTGCATCAAATGCTATATAAGGCATTTTATGTTATCTCACTTAACTTGAAAAATACTTTGAAGATGTGTAGACTGAGAGCTAGCTTGAGCTAGGTTACCAGGCTAAAACTCACTTCAGTCTGAAGCAAATTTCTTGAGTCTAAGGGATTTCTTCGGGGTATATTACTGTTTTATGTAAAAGCTGTGACCTAAGAGGTCTCTTATATGGATTAACTCAAGAATATTAATAATTATATCGTCTACATAATATATCCTTTCTTTTTCTCACATATATGCACACAAAATATTAATAACATTTCAACAAATTTATGAAACTCTATGCTGGATACCCTACAAAAAGAAAAGGGAAATAAATATAATCTCTTCTCCAACTATGGAGCTCACAATTTGATATGCTATTTCTTGTGATGTTTTGATTAGGTTTGTATATATTTCAAATAATCATGAGAGTTCTGTTGTCAATTTCTGTGCTCACAATTCAGATCTTTATTCTGTGTTCTATTACTTATTTTGAAAACCATATCATATAATTTTTTTAAAAAAGTGACTTATTTATTTGAAAGGCAGAGTTACAGAGAGGCAGAGAAAGAGAGGTCTTCTTTGATCCACTGGTTCACTCCCCAGATGACCACAATGGCTGTAGCTGCACCAGTCTGAAGCCAGGAGCCAGGAGCTTCCAGGTCTCCCATGTGGGTGCAGGGACCCAAGGACTTGGGCAATCCTCCACTGCTTTCCCAGGCCACAGCAGAGAGCTGGATTGGAAGTGGAACACCTGAGACTCGAACTGGCACCCACATGGGATGCTGGCACTGCAGGCAGCGGCCCTACCCACTATTCCACAGTGCCGGACCCATATTTTATTTTATAGTGACCTTTTAAAGTAATATATTGACCCCTTAGATTTTTAAATCTTAGCTAAAAAAAGCTCTGTATCAGAAATTCATTCCCAAGCAGAGAAATGGAGAAGGAAATAAGATCTAAAATCTTAGGTTGTAATCCAAGGGCCCTTCAAAATTCACTTTCCCTCTCCCAAGATCTCCCTTGCTAGTCTGCAACAGAATTGCTTCTAGACTAAGTTTAATTTAAAACAATTTAAGAAAGATTGATCATTAACAGATTTGCAAAGGAGTAAAGATTCTACGCTATCACTTTGGGAAACAAGAGTATGGTCTTCAAGTGGAAAACAGGACCTAGGGGTAGGCATTTGATGCAGTGGTTTGGAACCCTCTTGCGATACCCACATCACTACTTAGAAAGCCTGCCCACAATTCCAGGTATGGTGTTGCAGGCATTTGTGGAATGAACTGGCAGATGGGAGATATTTCTCTGTATCTCTGTCTCTGTCTCTCTGCCTTTCAAAATAGATGAAGTAAATAAATTTTAGATAAATATTAAAAAGAAAAAGTAAGACTCAAAAGCTCATAGGGCAGGGGTGGGCTCTCAGCAGGCAAGGGGCAGACTGAAGGCACTAACAATTCAGAGAAAACAAGAGATGTGAGTAGAAGAGCCTGGAAGACAGATTGCACTTTTATGAGAAGAAACAGTTGGTAGCATTTGGACAAGCAGGAGATAAATTGTTGGATATGGGAGCTAGAGATGGAGCAGTTAAAATCTGAGAAACAGAAACTTTTCGCATGTGTAGTCTGGAGAAAAAGCCCAAATTATTCATCCCATCTGAGCAAATTGTTTCTGCTCTCCTGGAGAGCTATAGGTCACCTTTAATCAGGTACATTCCATTATAATTGTCCTAAGTTTCAATGTTCTTAGAAGCATTTTTGTGGCATCAAGAAAGAATCAATTCCTTTTTCAAAGTCATTGTGATTCCCATCAGATGGCACAACTTAGAGCTTGGAAGCAATAATGGTGACCAGCTTATGCAGCTAATTAGCTGATGACCTCTTTCAGAGTGACGTCAAGGAAGGGCATAACCAGAGTCACGAATACTGCATTTGGCAGTGCAAGGAGCCGTAACGGCCAAAAGGTGCTGTTTACTGAAGCGTGAAACAAACCAGGGCAAAATAAAAAGAGCTTAGTCCTTATAAAAATAGTATTGTTTTTCATTAATGAGCTCTTTTTAATCAAATGTTCTTAATCAAGAAAACTTTTCTTAACTAAAGTTTGAAATTTCCATTTTCAGGTGAAAATATTTCTGTGGCCAAATGTAAAAGCTGTGTAATATGGTCCATTAACCTTTACTTGCATACTAGAGGGAGTTTATAAATTTAGTTGCTCTTGTCTAATTAATAAAAGATAGAAACTGTATATTGAAAGAAAATTTTATTTCTAGAATCTCCACAAGTTGTAAAGGATTTCTTCATTCATCCATTCAATCAACACTTATTGACAATTTACTGTAAATTAGGCACTACTGAAAGGGGATAAAAGATGGCTGTATAGGAAAATCTAGTGTTTGCTGCATCCTCTACAAGATACTACAAAGCAGCTACATCTACAAGTCAGTGACTGCGGACGAGACCACAGAGGCAGTAGGAAGGAAGCAGGAACACAGTGGGACACATGTAATAGATACAGCAGCTTGCGGAGAGGAAAGAGGTGGTTTCAGGGGCACCAGGGCCAGAGGATTCCATTTGGGGAAGAAGGCAAACAGGAGAGCACAGGCAGAGCACATGTGTGCAGATGTCTAAACAGTGATCCTCCCTAGAAAGGAATCCTGCAACCTGGGGCTCCTGGACTTCAGAGGGGGAACCCACGTGGCTCTCACCCCCACTTCTCAGAGCAGACATTGTGGCAGGGAGGTACCGTCTTGAGAGGGGAGTCACCTACAAGAAGTTCTTACTTATCTTCTTTCTAGGGGTGCAGAGACATTTCTGTATTCCAGTAGAGAAGATTGAGCCCCGCAGGTCCCGCTGGGCCCAGCGTGGCAGTGGCTGCTAGAGTCTAGGCTGAAATAATGTTCCAGGCGCTGGTGGACAACAGGGGGCAGGGCAGCTGGGGCAGCCCCTAGTACTCTGGAAATAAGGAAGGCATACCCTGACAAAGCTGAGCGCCATTCTCATTCCCACAGCTCTTCATCCATAACTACTTGAAAAATAGCAGGCTGAGGCTAGGTTCTTGTGCACCTGCTCAGTCTGACTGTGGAGACTTAGAGGTTCTTGCACATTAGGGACATAGCTCAGTGTGGGGTCATAGGTTGTAGTACACATTGAGTCAGTGCTCTGGACAGTGCACACACCTGGGTGGGTGAAGTTTGCTGGTACCATGAGTTTGCTTTAACCTGGGAATCAGCTAGTTTACACTGGCACAGAGAAAAGTGGTGACTTTGAACACACTAGTCAGCTCAAACATCCCCTCCCTGTAACCAGAGGTACTTTACCACATCCATCTTGGTGTCTCTCTGGACTCTTACCCACCCACAAATAGTGGCCAGAGCTTCCTGGCCCAATCCAGGACACACCCCTGGAGCTTAAGTGTAAGCCTTATGCACTCTACCAAGCCCCAGAGGCATAACTCTAGGAATAAAGCCCTTATTGAAAAAAAAAAAACTTTCTGGAAGTTACAGAAACAAGAGATCCCAAAATGAACAAAAATCAGTGTAGAAACACAAGAAGCATGAACAAGACAGGCAACATGACTCCCCAAAAAGGAACACAATTATGTGTTACTATTGGACTATGAAGAAAGGGAGACTGATGAAACTCCTGAAAAAAATTTAAAAGATGATTGTAAGGTTACTAAAAAATATAGAGAAACAGTTAAATGAAATTAGGAAATCATTATACAGCATGGATGAAAAAAATCAGCAGAAATAGATACTGAAAAAGAGTTCAACAATAGTATTAGAAATGTTCAGGCTGGCGCCACGACTCAATAGGCTAATCCTCTGCCTGTGGCGCCAGCACACTGGGTTCTAGTCCCAGTTGGGGCGCCAGATTCTGTCCCGGTTGCTCCTCTTCCTGTCCAGCTCTCTGCTGTGGCCCGGGAAGACAGTGGAGGATGGCCCAGGTCCTTGGGCCCTGCACCCACATGGGAGACCAGGAGGAATCACCTGGCTCCTGGCTTTGGATCAGCGCGGTGCGCCGGCCGCAGCGACCATTGGAGGGTGAACCAACAGTAAAGGAAGACCTTTCTCTCTCTCTCTCTCTCTCTCACTGTCCACTCTGCCTGTCAAAAAAAAAAAAAAAAAAAAAAAGGAAAAGAAAGAAATGTTCAGTAAGTCAAATTTAAAAGATGCAGGGGAAACACTTAAAAATGGACTTGATGAGATAGAAGAAAGAATATCAAGTCTAGATGACAACTAGCTCAGTAAGATGAAAAAGACAAAGAAGAAGAATTAGAATGGATGAATGGGATCTATGGGATACCATAAAATGACCAAATACAGGAGTCTTGGGAGTGAAGGAGTAGAAAAAAAGAATGGAATAGAAATTCTGTTCAATGAAATAATAGCAGAAAATTTCCCAAATTTGAAGAAAGATGTGGACATCCAAATTCAGAAGTGCATAAAATACCAAATAGGCATGATCAAAAAAAAATCCTCACCGTGACACGTTATAGTCAAACTTCTAAAAGGGAAACAGAGAGAATAGCCTAAAATTTGGAAGAGAGAAATGCCAGGTCACTTTTAAAGGAAATTCTATCAGATTGACAGCAGATTTCTCAACAGAAACCCTATAGGCCAGGAGAGAATGGAGAGATATAGACCAAGTCCTAAAAGAAAAAAACTGCCAATGCAGCAGACTTTACGCAGCAAGGCTCTTATTCATAGAGGAAGTTGAAATAAAAACTTTCAAAGACAAGAAGAAACTGAGATAATTTGTCACCACCCAGCAAGCCTTACAAATTATACTTAAGTATATACTACATATAGAAGAAACAGGGAAAGACAATCAGAATCATGAAAGAATGTGAAGATAGAACATCTCCAAGTAAAAGAACAAATGAGACTCAAAACAAACAATAGGAATATTTATGGAAAAATGATAGGACCAAGTCTTTACTTACCAATAAAATCTTGAATATAAATGGACTAAATTCTTCAATTAAAAGACATAGGGCTCTTGGCTCGGCGTGGCCTGCTGCAATCCGTGGAGGAACGCGCCGCCGAGCCACCATCATGCCTGGGCACCTACAGGAAGGCTTCGGCTGCGTGGTCACCAACCGATTCGACCAGTTATTTGACGACGAATCGGACCCCTTCGAGGTGCTGAAGGCAGCAGAGAACAAGAAAAAAGAAGCCGGCGGGGGCGGCGTTGGGGGCCCCGGGGCCAAGAGCGCAGCTCAGGCTGCGGCCCAGACCAACTCCAACGCGGCAGGCAAACAGCTGCGTAAAGAGTCCCAGAAAGACCGCAAAAACCCGCTGCCTCCCAACGTTGGCGTGGTTGACAAGAAAGAGGAGACGCAGCCGCCCGTGGCGTTCAAGAAAGAAGGAATAAGACGTGTTGGGAGAAGACCTGATCAACAACTTCAAGGTGAAGGGAAAATAATTGATAGAAGACCAGAAAGGCGACCACCTCGTGAAAGAAGATTTGAAAAGCCACTAGAAGAAAAGGGTGAAGGAGGAGAGTTTTCAGTTGATAGGCCTATAATTGACCGACCTATCCGAGGCCGTGGTGGTCTTGGAAGAGGTCGAGGAGGCCGTGGACGTGGAATGGGCTGAGGAGATGGATTTGATTCTCGTGGCAAACGTGAATTTGACAGGCATAGTGGAAGTGATAGATCTTTTTCACATTACAGTGGTCTGAAGCACGAGGACAAACGTGGAGGTAGCGGATCTCACAACTGGGGAACTGTCAAAGATGAATTAACTGACTTGGATCAATCAAATGTGACTGAGGAAACACCTGAAGGTGAAGAACATCCAGTGGCAGACACTGAAAATAAGGAAAACGAAGTGGAAGAGGTAAAGGAAGAGGGTCCAAAAGAGATGACTTTGGATGAGTGGAAGGCAATTCAGAATAAAGACCGGGCAAAAGTAGAATTTAATATCTGAAAACCAAATGAAGGTGCTGATGGGCAATGGAAGAAAGGATTTGTTCTTCATAAATCAAAGAGTGAAGAGGCTCATGCTGAAGACTCTGTTATGGACCATAATTTCCGGAAGCCAGCAAATGATATAACGTCTCAGCTGGAGATCAATTTTGGAGACCTAGGCCGCCCAGGACGTGGTGGCAGGGGAGGGTGAGGTGGACGTGGGCGTGGTGGACGTCCGAACCGTGGCAGCAAGACTGACAAGTCAAGTGCTTCTGCTCCTGATGTGGATGACCCAGAGGCATTTCCAGCTCTGGCTTAACTGGATGCCATGACAACCCTGGTTCCTTGGTGGACCCTCCTGTTCAAAGCTTTTGCATGCTTAAGGATCCCAAAGAAATTTAAAAAACAAACAAACAAAAGACTGTCATTCATACCATTCACACCTAAAGACTGAATTTTATCTGTTTTGAAAATGAACTTCTCTCGCTACACAGAAGTAACAAATATGGTAGTCAGTTTTGTATTTAGAAATGTATTAGTAGCAGGGATGTTTTCATAATTTTCAGAGATTATGCATTCTCCATGAATACTTTTGTAATGCTGCTTGCAAATATGCATTTCCAAACTTGAAATATAGGTGTGAACAGTGTGTACCAGTAAAAAAAAAAAAAAAAAGACATAGACGGGCCTGCGCTGTGGCGTACCAGGTAAAGCTGCCGCCTGCAGTGCCAGCATACCATATGGGCGCCTGTTCAAGTCCCGGTTGCTCCACTTCTGATCCAGCTCTCTGGTATGGCCTGGGAAAGCAGAAGAAGACGTCCATGTCATTGGGCCCCTGCACCCACATGGGAGACCTGGAAGAGGCTCCTGGCTCCTGGCTTCAGATTGGTGCAGCTCTGACCATTGTGGCTATCTGGGGAGTGAACCAGTGGATGGAAGACCTCTCTCTCTCTCTCTCTCTTGCTCACTCACTCTCGCTCTCGCTCTTTCTGCCTCTGCCTCTCTGTAACACTGCCTTTCAACTAAATAAATAAATCTTATTTTAAGAAATACATAGACTGCCTACAATATATGCTGCCTCCAAGAAACACATCTCACATGAAAGGATGACAAAGACATTCCATGCAAATGGAAATCAAAAGCCAGCAGGAGTAGCTATATTCATACCAGACAAAACTGACTTTAAGATAAAACCTATTAAATGAGACAAAGAAGGGCATTATTTAATGATGAAGGGAATAATTTTACAAGAAGATGTGAGTATAGTAAATGTATATGCATCCAATGCTAGGGCACCCAGTTTTATAAAACAAATGTTAATAGATACAAAAGGAGATATGGCTCTGATATAATAACAAGGGGGATGTCAATGCCTTACTCTCATCAATGGGCAGATAAACCAGACAAAAAGTCAAAAAGAAACAACAGAACTAATCTATGCTATAGCCAAGTGGACCTAATAGATACCTGCAGAACTTCAGTGCATAAAATATTCTCTAGGATAGTTCATATGCTAGGTCATAAAACAAAGCTCAATAAATTCAAAAAAACTGAAATCATACCATGTATCTTTTCTGATCACAATGAAATGAAGCTGAAAATTAACAACAAAAGAAACTCTAGGAAATACATAAACACATGGAAACTGAACAGCATGCTCCTGAAAGTACAGTGAGTTATAAAGAAATTAAAAGAGAATTCAAGGACAGTGCTGCGGTTCACTAGGCTAATCCTCCGCCTAGCGGTGCCGGCACACCGGGTTCTAGTCCCAGTCGGGGCGCCAGATTTTGTCCCGGTTGCCCCTCTTCCAGGCCAGCTCTCTGCTGTGGCCCGGGAGTGCAGTGGAGGATGGCCCAAGTCCTTGGGCCCTGCACCCCATGGGAGACCAGGAGAAGCACCTAGCTCCTGGCTTCAGATCAGCGTGGTGCGCCAGCCACAGCACACCGGCCGCGGTGGCCATTGGAGGGTGAACCAATGGCAAAGGAAGACCTTTCTCTCTCTCTCTCTCTCTCTCTCTCACTGTCCACTCTGCCTGTAAAAAACAAAAACAAAAACAACAACAAAAAAAGAGAATTCAAAAAACTCCCTGAAATGAATGAAAATGAAAGCAACATATTAAAACTTACAGGATACAATAAAAGCCATGTTAAGAGGAAAGTTTATAGCAATAAGTACCTGCATAAAAAATTGGAAAGTTATCCAAGAAATAGTCTAACAATACATCTCAAGAACTTAGATAAACAAGAACAAACCAAACCCAAAATTAGTAGGAGGGAAGAAATTATAAAAATTATCTAACAAATAAACTAAACAACTACACAAAATATCAGGGAGATGAAGAGCTGACTTTTGGATAAAATAAACAAAATTGATAAACCATTGGCCCAACCAACCAAAAAAATGGGAAAAATATCCAAAGTAATAAAATCAGACAGAGTCCAGCATTGTGGCATAATAGGTTAAGTCACCTCCCGTGATTCTGGCATAAAATATGGGTGCTGGTTCAATACCCAGCTGCTCTACCTCTGATCCAGTTCCCTGCTAATGCACACGGGAAAGCAGCGGAAGATGGCCCAAGTGATTGGGCCCTTGCACTCATGTGGGTGGCTTGGAAGCAGCCCCAGGCTCCAGGTTTCAACTTAGCCCAGCCCAAGCAATTGTGGCCATTTGGGGAGTAAACCAGTGGACTGAAGATTCTCTCTCTCTCTCTCTTTGTGTCTCCCTCTCTCTTTGTTAACTCTGTCTTTCAAATAAATAAAAAATATATTGTTGGTATATACATATATATATATATATACAAATTGGAAAATTCAGACAAAATGATAGATTTCTGGACACTTACAGTTCACCAAAACTGAGGCATGATGACATTGAAAACTGAATAGATGAATAACAAAGGATCCCAACAAAGAAAAACCCAGGATTGGATGGCTTCACTGCTGCATTGTATCAAACTTTTAAGGAAGAATTAATCAGAATTCTTCTTAATCTATTCAAAACATTTCAAAGAAAGGAAACACTTCCAAACTGCCAGCATTACCTTATTTTTCAAATCAAAGAAAGATACAACAAAAAAGAAACTACAGATCAATGTCACTAATGAACATAGATGCAAAAATCCTCAATAAAATATTAGCAAATTGAATCTAATAACACCTCAAAAAGATCATACACCTTGACCAAGTGGGATTTATCCCTGGTATGCAGGGATGGTTTAACATGCAAATCAATAAGTGTGATGCATCATATCAACAAAATGAAACATGAAAAACATTTGATTATTGTGGGGAGCAACTGGGAGCAACTGGGACTAGACTAAGTTACTGGAATTAAGACATTCTATGCATCTGCTCTCCCACAATATGGCGCTGGGAGAGGAGTAAACAGCTTCTACACAGCTGCCTCCAGTTCAACCAATAAGCAGCAGGACCTGCTCCTGATTGGAGGAGAGCAGCGTACTCGGCATGTGGGTAGCAGAGTTGGGATTGGTGGAAGAGGACTATAAAGGAGGAGAGAGACAACATGCACCAGGAACATCTATCTGAAGGAACACCTGTGCAGCCCCCGAGAGAGCTGGCCGGTGGTGTGCCGCTCCCCCGCGGAAGTGGGGAAAGTGGCAGGGGGAACCGCCCTTCCATGGAGGTGGAAGGGACGGTAGCCAACCCGGGAAGAACCAGCAACAAACCCGGGGAGGGCCGAGCAGACGAAAGAACAACGCAGGGTCCTGTGTCGTTCCTCCATGAAGATGGGGAGCGACATAATGGTGCCGTGACTCGGATATGAAGCCTAGGCAGGGTTTAGTGTCGTTCCTCCACGAACAGGGGGAGCGACAGATTATCTCAATAGATGCAGGGAAAGCATTTGATAAAATACAATATCCTTTTTTGATATAAACTTTTAAAATATTGGTAGAGAAGGAACATGGTTCAACACAATAAATGCAATATGCAACAAACAAACAGCCAGCACCCTGTTGAATGAGGAAAAGATGGAAGCATTGCCACTAAGATCTGGACGAGAAAAGGATGTCTGTTCTCACTACTGTCATTCAATATGGTTCTGGAAGTTTCAGCCAGAGACATTAGGCAAGGAAAATAAATCAAAGGGATAAAATTGAAAAGGATAAATTCAAATTACCCCTGTTTTCAAGTGGCATGATCCTTTATGTAGAGGAGTTAAAAGTCTCCACTAAAAGAGTATTAGAATTCATAAGAAAATTTGGCAAAATTGCAGGATATAAAATCAACGCTACAAAAATCAATAGCATTCTTATACACCAGAAATGTTCTGACTGAGAAAGAACTTATAAGATTGGTCCCATTCGCAATAGCTACAAAAATTTAAATACATTGGGATAAATTTAATCAGGGATATGAATGGTCTCTACAATGAAAATTACAAAACATTAAAGAAAGAAATAGAGGGCCAGTGCTGTGGCTCAATAGGCTAATCCTCCGCCTTGCGGCGCGGCACACCAGGTTCTAGTCTCGCTCGGGGCGCCGGATTCTGTCCCGGTTGCCCCTCTTCTAGGCCAGCTCTCTGCTATGGCCAGAGAGTGCAGTGGAGGATGGCCCAAGTCCTTGGGACCTGCACCTGCATGGGAGACCAGGAAAAGCACCTGGCTCCTGGCTTCGGATCAGTGCGGTGCACCTGCCACAGTGTGCCGGCTGCGGCGGCCAATGGAGGGTGAACCAATGGCAAAGGAAGACCTTTCTCTCTCTCTCTCTCTCTCTCTCTCTCTCACTGTCCACTCTGCCTGTCAAAAAAAGAAAGAAAGAAAGAAAGAAAGAAAGAAAGAAAGAAAGAAAGAAAGGAAAGAAGACACAAAAAAGGAAAAATCTTCCATGTTCATGTATTGTAAAAATTAATATCATCAAACTGTCCATACTACCTAAAGCAATTTACAGAATCGATGCAATCTCAATAAAAATTCCAAGAACTTTCTTCACTGAACTAGAAAAAGCAATCCTGCAATTCTTTTTTTTTATTTAATGAATACAAATTTCATAGGTATAGTTTTAGGAATATAGTGGTTCTTCCCCCAACACCCATCCTTCCACCCCCACTCTCATCCCACGTCCTATTCCCTCTCCCATCCCATTCTTCATTAAGATTAGTTTTTAATTAACTTTATATACAGAGTACCAACTCTATACTAAATAAAGATTTCAACAATTGGCTCACAAAGTATAAAGTATTGTTTGAGAACAAGTTTTTACAGTTAATTCTCCTAGTACACCTCATCAAGAACAGAGGTCCTACATGGGGACTAAGTGCACAGTGACTCCTGTTGTTGATTTAACGGTTAACACTCTTATTTATGACATCAGTGATCACCCAAGGCTCTTGCCATGGCTGGCTGGCTATGGAAGCCTTTTAAATCCACAAACTTCACCAGTATTTGGGGCCATAAGCAAAGTGGAAGTTCTCTCCTTCCTTCGGAGAAAAGTACATCCTTCTTTGATGACCATTCTTTCCACTGGGGTCTCACTCGCAGAGATCATTCTTGTAGAACATTTTTTGCCATGGTGTCTTGGCTTTCTATGCCTGAAATGCTCTCATGGGCTTTTCAGCTATATCAGAATGCCTTACAGGATGATTTTGAGGTCAGAGTGCTGTTTAAGAGTCTGCTGTGTGGACTGCTTCCCATGTTATAACATTTTCTCCTTTTTAATTCTATCTATTGTTATTACCAGACACTGGTATTATTTATGTGATCCATTTGATACTTAATCCTATCTATATGACCAGTTACATACTTAATATGATCACTATAGCATGTAAGCTAGCATTAGTACCAACCAGCTTAATGGGATTTGGAGTCTCATGTTAAGTTTTTAGTTTTACTCTTAGGGGTAAGTCCATGGGAATATGTGCCAAACTGCATATCTCCTCCCTCTATTATTATCACTCTTATTTTTTAATGGGATCTATTTTTCCAATGACTTTATACACCTATGATTAATTCTATATTGAGTAAAGAGTTCAACCAATGGTATTAAGTAGCACAAAAATAATAAAAACAAAAATAAAATAATAAACTGTTCCTCGACAGTCAAGACAAGGGCTGTTCAAGTCATTGCTTCTCATAGTGTCTATTTCACATCTACAGGTTTCCTTTTTTCCATTTTTAAAAATATTTTATTTATTTATTTGAGAGGTAGAGTTACAGACAGTGAGAGGGAGAGACAGAGAAAGGTCTTCCCTCTGTTGGTCCACTCCCCAAACGGCTACAACAGCTGGATCTATGCCTATCCAAAGCCAGGAGCCAGGATCCTCCTCCTGGTCTCCCACATGGTGCAGGGGCCGAAGCACCTGGGCCATCCTCCACTGCTTTCCCAGGTCACAGCAGAGAGGTGGATCAAAAGAGGAGCAGCTGGGACTAGAACCGGCACCCATACAGGATGCTGGTGCCACAGACAGAGGATTAACCTACTGCACCACAGCACTGGCCACTACAGGTTTCCTTTTAAGTGCTGTGTTAGTTATTAGAGATCAGGGAGAACATATGATGTTTGTCTCTTTGGGACTGGCTTATTTCACTAAGTATAATAGTCCTAGAATTCCTAAGGAAACACAAAATGGGCCAAGCACCTCATAGACATTTTTCAAAAGAGGAAATCCAAAGGGCCAACAGGAACATGAAAAAATGTTCAGGATCACTAGCCATCAGGGAAATGCAAATCAAAACCACAATGAGGTTTCACCTCACCCCAGTTAGAATGGCTCATATTCAGAAATCTACCAACAATAGATGCTGGAGAGATGTGGGGGAAAAGGGACACTAACCCACTGTTGGTGGGAATGCAACCTGGTTAAGCCACTATGGAAGTCAGTTTGGAGATTCCTCAGAAACCTGAATATAACCCTACCATATAACCCAGCCATACAACTCCTTGGAATTTACCCAAAGGAAATGAAATTGGCAAACAAAAAAGCTGTCTGCATCTTCATGTTTATTGCAGCTCAATTCACAATAGCTAAGACCTGGAACCAACCCAAATGCCCATCAACAGTAGACTGGAAAAAGAAATTATGGGACATGTACTCTATAGAATACTATACAGCAGTCAAAAGCAATGAAATCCGGTCATTTGCAACAAAATGGAGGAATCTGGAAAACATTATGCTGAGTGAATTAAGCCAGTCCCAAAGGGACAAATATCATACGTTCTCCCTGATAGGTGACAACTAACCGAGCACCAAAGGGGAAACCTGTTGAAGTGAAATGGACACTATGAGAAACAGTGACTTGATCAACTCTTGTCCTGACTCTTGATGTACAATGTAATACTTTATCCATTTTTGTATTTTTTGTTCTAGTATTATTGGTTGAACTCTGTAATTAACACACAATTATTCTTAGGTGTTTAAATTTTAACTGAAAAGTGATCCCTGTTAGGAATCTGGAAAACATTATGCTGAGTGAAATAAGTCAGTCCCAAAGGGACAAATACCACTTGTTCTCCTTAATAGGTGACAACTAACTGAGCACCAAAAAGGAAACCTGTTAAAGTGAAATGAACACTATGAGAAACGGTGACTTGATCAGCCCTTGCCCTGACTGTTGAAGAACAACTTAATACTTTATCCCTCTTAGTACTTTTTTTGTTTGTTCTACTTAATACTTTTGGTTGAATACTGTAATCAATACACAATTATCCTTAAGTGCTGAAACTTAACTGAAAAGTGATTGCTGTTAAATATATAGGAGTGGGAATAAGAGAGGGAAGAGATGTGCAATTTGGGACATGCTCAAGCTGACTTGACCCAAACGGTAGTGTTAGAAACATACCAGGGGGTTCCAATTCAATCCCATCAAGGTGGCATGTACCAATGCCATCTCATTAGTCCCAGTGATCAATTTTTGTTCACAATTGATCATAATGATAGGACTAAGAGTCAAAGGGATCACATAAACAAGACTAGTGTCTGCTAATACTAACTGATAGAATAAAAAAGGGAGAGAACGATCCAACATGGGAAGCGAGATACACAGCAGACTCATAGAATGGCAGATGTCCTAAACAGCACTCTGGCCTCAGAATCAGCCCTTAAGGATCCCATGCGGATCTGGCTGAAAAGCCCATGAGAGTATTTCAGGCATGGAAAGCCAAGATACTCTGGCAAAAAAAAAAAAAAAAAAAAAAAAAAAAAAAACAAACCTAAATGAAAGATCTCTGCGAGTGAGATCCCAGTGGAAAGAACAGGTCATCAAAGAAGGAGGTACCTTTCTCTGAAGGGAGGAGAGAACTTCCACTTTGACTATGACCTTGTCTAAATATGATCAGAGTCAGTGAACTCAAAAGGCTTCCATAGCCTTGGTGACTCATGACAAGAGTCTAGGGTGATTATTGATGCCATAAATAAGAGTGTCAATTTGTTAAGTCAACAACAGGAGTCACTGTGTACTTACTCCTCATGTAGGATCTCTGTCCTTAATGTGCTGTACATTGTGATTTAATGCTATAACTAGTACTCAAACAGTATTTTTCACTTTGTGTTTCTATGTGGGTGTAAACTGTTGAAATCTTTACTTAATATATGCTAAACTGATTTTCTGTATATAAAGAGAATTGAAAATGAATCTTGATGTGAATGGAAAGGGAGAGGGAGCGGGAAAGGGGAGGGTTGTGGGTGGGAGGGAAGTTATGGGGGGGTGAAGCCATTGTAATCCATAAGCTGTACTTCGGAAATTTATATTCATTAAATAAAAGTTAAAAAAATATGAAATCCTGACCTTTCCAACAAAATGGATGGAATTGGAGATCATTATGTCAAGTGAAGTTAGCCAGACATGGAAAGACCAATATCCAGGCCGGCGCCATGGCACAGTAGGTTAATCCTCTCCTGATCAAGTCATTGTTACTCATAGTGTCCGTTTCACTTCAACAGGTTTCTTTTTTGATGCTCAGTTAGTTGTCATGGTTAGGAAGAACATACGATATTTGTCCCTTTGGGACTGGCTTAATTCACTGAGCATAGCATGATGTTTTCTAGATTCCTCCATTTTGTTGCAAATGACCGGATTTCATTGCTTTTGACTGCTGTATAGTATTCTATAGAGTACATGTCCCATAATTTCTTTTTCCAGTCTACTGTTGATGGGCATTTGGGTTGATTCCATGTCTTAGCTATTGTGAATTGAGCTGCAATAAACATGAAGATGCAGACAGTTCTTTTATTTGCCAATTTCATTTCCTTTGGGTAAATTCCAAGGAGTCTTATGGCTGGGTTATATGGTAGGGTTATATTCAGGTTTCTGAGGAATCTCCAAACTGATCCATAGTGACTTAACCAGTTTGCATTCCCACCAACAGTGGGTTAGTGTCCCTTTTCCCCCACATCTCTCCAGCATCTATTGTTGGTAGATTTCTGAATATGAGCCATTCTAACTGGGGTGAGGTGGAACCTCATTGTGGTTTTGATTTGCATTTCCCTGATGGCTAGTGATCCTGAACATTTTTTCATGTTCCTGTTGGCCCTTTGGATTTCCTCTTTTGAAAAATGTCTATTGAGGTCCTTAGCCCATCTCTTAAGTGGGTTGTTTGTTTTGATGTTGTGAAGTTTCTTGATTTCTCTGTAGATTCTGGTTATTAATACTTTATCTGTTGCGTAGTTTTCAAATATTTTTTCCCATTCTGTCGACTGCCTCTTCACTTTACTGACCTTTTTTCACAGTACAGAAACTTCTCAATTTGAATCAATCCCAAATGTTAATTTTGGCTTTGACTGCCTGTTCCTCCGGGGTCTTTTCCAAGAAGTCTCTGCCTGTGCCTATATCTTGCAGGGTTTCTCCAATGTTATCTAATAATTTGATGGTGGTGGGTCGCAGATTTAGATTTTTAATCCATGTTGATTGGTTTTTCATGTAAGGTGAAAGGTAGGTGTCTTGCTTCATGCTTCTGCACATGGAAATTCAGTTTTCCTAGCACCATTTATTGAATAGACTGTCCTTACTCCAGGAATTGGTTTTAGTTCTTGATCAAATATAAGTTGGCTGTAGATGTTTGGGTTGATTTTTGGTGTTTCTATTCTGTTCCATTGGTCTATCCATCTGTTTCTGTACCAGTACCATGCTGTTTTGATTATAAATGCCCTGTAGTATGTTCTAAAATCTGGCAGTGTGATGCCTCTGGCTTTGTTTTTGTTGTACAAGATTGCTTTAGCTATTCAAGGTCTCCTGTGTCTCCATATGAATTTCAGCATCATTTTTTCCAGATCTGAGAAGAATGTCTTTGGTATTTTGATTGGTATTGCATTGAATCTGTAAATTGCTTTTGGGAGAATGGACATTTTGATGATATTGATTCTTCCAATCCATGAGCATGGAAGATTTTTCCATTTTTTGGTATCCTCTTCTATTTCTTTCTTTAAGGTTTTGTAATTTTCATCGTAGAGTTCATTAACATCCTTGGTTAAGTTTATTCCAAAGTATTTGATTGTTTTTGTAGCTATTGTGAATGAGAATGATCTTAGAAGTTCTTCCTCAGCCATGGCATTGCCTGTGTATACAAAGGCTGTTGATTTTTGTGCATTGATTTTATATCCTGCTACTTTGCCAAACTCTTCTATGAGTTCCAATAGTCTCTTAGTAGAGTTCTTTGGATCCCCTAAATAAGGAATCATACCATCTGCTTAGAGGGATAGTTTGAGTTCTTCCTTCCCAATTTGGATCCCTTTAATTTCTTTTTCTTGCCTAATAGCTCTGGCTAAAACTTCCAGAATTATATTGAATAGCAGTGGTGAGAGTGGGCATCCCTGTCTCGACCCGATCTCAATGCAAAAGCTTCCAACTTTTCCCCATTCAAAAGGATGTTGGCTGTGGGTTTTTCTTTTTTTTTTAACTTTTATTTAATGAATATAAATTTCCAAAGTACAGAATATTGATTACAATGACTTCCCCCCCAATAATGTCCCTCCAACTCGCAACCCTCCCCTTATCCACTCCCTCTCCCCTTCCATTCATGTCAAGATTCATTTTCGATTTTCTTTATATACAGAAGATCAGTTTATCATACATTAAGTAAAGATTTCAACAGTTTGCTCCCACACAGAAACATAAAGTGAAAAATACTGTTTGAGTACTAGTTATAGCATTAAATCTCAATGTACAGCACACTAAGGTATTAGCAGACACTATTCTTGTTTATGTGATCCCTTTGGTTCTTAGTCCTATCATTAGAATCAATTGTGAACAGAAATTGATCACTGGGACTAGTGAGATGGCACTGGTACATGCCACCTTGATGGGATTGAATTCGAATCCCCTGGTATGTTTCTAACTCTACTGTTTGAGGTAAGTCAGCTTGAGCATGTCCCAAATTGCACATCTCTTCCCTCTCTTATTCCCACTCTTATATTTAACAGCGATCACTTTTCAGTTAAGTTTCAGCACTTAAGAAGAATTGTGTATTGATTACAGTATTCAACCAAAAGTATTAAGTAGAACAAACAAAAAAAATACTAAGAGGGATAACATATCAAGTTGCTCATCAACAGTCAGGGCAAGGGCTGATCAAGTCACCGTTTCTCATAGTGTTCATTTCACTTTAGCAGGTTTCCTTTTTGGTACTCAGTTAGTTGTCACCTATCAAGGAGAACAAGTGGTATTTGTCCCTTTGGGACTGGCTTATTTCACTCAGCATAATGTTTTCCAGATTCCTAACAGGGATCACTTTTCAGTTAAAATTTAAACACCTAAGAATAATTGTGTGTTAATTACAGAGTTCAACCAATGGTACTAGAAAAAAAAATACAAAAATGGATAAAGTATTACATTGTACATCAAGAGTCAGGACAAGAGTTGATCAAGTCACTGTTTCTCATAGTGTCCATTTCACTTCAACAGGTTTCCCCTTTGGTGCTCAGTTAGTTGTCGCCGATCAGGGAGAACGTATGATATTTGTCCCTTTGGGACTGGCTTAATTCACTGAGCATGATGTTTTCCAAATTCCTCCATCTTGTTGCAAATGACTGGGTTTTGTTGCTTTTGACTGCTGTATAGTATTCTATAGAGTACATGTCCCATAATTTCTTTATCCAGTCTACTGTTGATGGGCATTTGGGTTGGTTCCAGGTCTTATCTATTGTGAATTGAGCTGCAATAAACATTAATGGGCATACTGCTTTTTTGTTTGCCAATTTCATTTCCTTTGGGTAAATTCCAAGGAGTTGTATGGCTGGGTTATATGGTAGGGTTATATTCAGGTTTCTGAGGAATCTCCAAACTGACTTCCATAGTGGCTTAACCAGGTTGCATTCCCACCAACAGTGGGTTAGTGTCCCTTTTCCCCACATCCTCTCCAGCATCTGTTGTTGGTAGATTTCTGAATGTGAGCCATTCTAACTGGGGTGAGGTGGAACCTCATTGTGGTTTTGATTTGCATTTCCCTGATGGCTAGTGATCCTGAACATTTTTTCATGTTCCTGTTGGCCATTTGGATTTCCTCTTTTGAAAAATGTCTATTGAGGTCCTTGGCCCATCTCTTAAGTGGGTTGTTTGTTTTGATCATGTGGAGTTTCTTGGTTTCTTTGTAGATTCTGGTTATCAACCCTTTATCTGTTGCATAGTTTGCAAATATATTTTCCCATTCTGTCGGTTGTCTCTTCACTTTCCTGACTGTTTCTTTAGCAGTACAGAAGCTTCTCAATTTGATGCAATCCCAATAGTTAATTTTGGCTTTGACTGCCTGTGCTTCTGGGGTGTTTTCCAAGAAGTCATTGCCGGTACCTATATCTTGCAGGGTTTTTCCAATGCTCTCTAATAATTTGATGGTGTCAGGTCGTAGATTTAAGTCTTTAAGCCATGTTGAGTGGATTTTTGTGTAAGGTGAAAGGTAGGGGTCTTGCTTCATGATTCTGCACGTGGAAATCCAATTTTCCCAGCACAATTTATTGAATAG
Source organism: Oryctolagus cuniculus (assembly GCF_964237555.1). Classification (NCBI taxonomy): domain Eukaryota; kingdom Metazoa; phylum Chordata; class Mammalia; order Lagomorpha; family Leporidae; genus Oryctolagus; species Oryctolagus cuniculus. The sequence goes on from NC_091433.1 coordinate 51,991,885, forward strand.
ACTGTCCTTACTCCAGGGATTGGTTTTGGACCCTTGATCAAATATGAGTTGGCTGTAGATGTTTGGGTTGATTTCTGGTGTTTCAATTCTGTTCCATTGGTCTATCCATCTGTTTCTGTACCAGTACCATGCTGTTTTGATTACAACTGCCCTGTAGTATGTCCTGAAATCTGGTAGTGTGATGCCTCCAGCTTCGTTTTTCTTGTACAAGATTGCTTTAGCTATTCGAGGTCTCCTGTGTCTCCATATAAATTTCAGCATCATTTTTTTCTAGATCTGAGAAGAAGGTCTTCGGTATTTTGATTGGTATTGCATTGAATCTGTAAATTGCTTTTGGGAGAATGGACATTTTGATGAAATTGATTCTTCCAATCCATGAGCATGGAAGATTTTTCCATTTTTTGGTATCCTCTTCTATTTCTTTCTTTAAGGTTTTGTAATTTTCATCGTAGAGATATTTAATGTCCTTGGTTAAGTTTATTCCAAGGTATTTGATTGGTTTTGTAGCTATTGTGAATGGGATTGATCTTAGAAGTTCTTCCTCAGCCTTGGCATTGCCTGTGTATACAAAGGCTGTTGATTTTTGTGCATTGATTTTATATCCTGCTACTTTGCCAAACTCTTCTATGAGTTCCAATAGTCTCTTAGTAGAGTTCTTTGGGTCCCCTAAATAAGGAATCATATCATCTGCAAAGAGGGATAGTTTGAGTTCTTCCTTCCCAATTTGGATCCCTTTAATTTCTTTTTCTTGCCTAATAGCTCTGGCTAGAACCTCCAGAACTATATTGAATAGCAGTGGTGAGAGTGGGCATCCCTGTCTGGTACCAGATCTCAGTGGAAATGCTTCCAGCTTTTCCCCATTCAATAGGATGTTGGCTGTGGGTTTTTCATAGATTGCTTTGATTGTATTGAGGAATGTTCCTTCCAAACCCAGTTTGCTTAGAGTTTTCATCATGAACGGGTGTTGTATTTTATCAAATGCTTTCTTGGCATCTATTGAGATAATCATATGGTTTTTCTTCTGCAGTCTGTTAATGTGGTGTATCACATTGATTGTCTTGCGCACATTAAACCATCCCTGCATACCAGGGATAAATCCCACTTGGTCTGGGTGGATGATCTTTCTGATGTGTTGTTGCATTCTATTGGCGAGAATTATTGAGGATTTTTGCATCTATGTTCATCAGGGATATTGGTCTGTAATTCGCTTTCAATGCTGCATCTTTTTCCGGCTTAGGAATTAAGGTGATGCTGGCTTCAAAAAAAAGAATTTGGGAGGATTCCCTCTTCTTCGATTGTTCTGAATAGTTTGAGAAGAATTGGAATTAGTTCTTCTTTAAATGTCTGGTAGAATTCAGCATTGAATCCATCTGGTGCTTGGCTTTTCTTTGTTGGGAGGGCCTTTATTACTGTTTCAATTTCTGTCTCAGTTATGGGTCTGTTTAGGTTTTCGATGTCTTCCTGGTTCCATTTAGGTAGGTTGCATGTGTCCAGGAATCTATCCATTTCTGATAGGTTTCCCTGTTTGCTGGCATACAAGTCCTTGTAGTAATTTCTGATGATTCTTTTTATTTCTGTGGTGTCTGTTGTTATGTTTCCTTTTTCATCTCTGATTTTATTGATTTGGGTCTTTTCTCTTCTTTTTTTAGTTAGTTGGGCCAATGGGGTGTCAATTTTGTTTATTTTTTCAAAAAACCAGCTCCTCGTTTGGCTGATTTTTTGTAATGTTTTTCTTGATTCAATCCTGTGATTTCTTCTCTGATTTTAATTCTTTCTCTTCTCCTACTAGATTTGGCTCTGGTTTGCTGTAGGTTTTCTAGATCCTTGAGGTGAATTGAAAGCTCATTTATTTGGTGCCTTTCCAATTTCTTGATGTAGGCACCTATTGATATAAACTTTTCTCTTAACACTGCTTTTGCTGCGTCCCATAAGTTTTGGTATGTTGTGCTGTTATCCTCATTTACTTCCAGAAAATTTTTGATTTCTCGTTTAATTTCTTCTATGACCCATTGTTCATTGAGGAGCATGTTGTTCAATCTCCATGTGTTTGTGTATGCTCTAGGGATTCCTGAGTTGCTAATTTCCAACTTCATTCCTTTATGGTCTGAGAAGCTGCATGGTATGATTCTAATTCTTTTGAATTTGCTGAGACTTGCTTTATGGCCTAGTATGTGGTCAATCCTAGAGAAGGTTCCATGTACTGCTGAGAAGAATGTAAAATCTTTAGCTGTAGGATTGAAAGTTCTGTAGATATCTGTTAGATCCATTTGGGCTATAGTGTCATTTAAATCTACTGTATCCTTGTTGATCTTCTGTCCTGTTGATCTGTCTATTTCTGAGAGTGGAGTATTGAAGTCCCCCAGTACTATTGTATTGGGGTCTAAGTCTCCCTTTAAGTCCCTTAACAAATCTTTTAGATAAACTGGTGCCCTGTAGTTAGGTGCATATACATTGATAATTGTTATATCTTCTTCTTGTATTGATCCCTTAATCATTATATAGTGCCCCTCTTTGTCTCTCTTAACAGTTTTTGTGGTAAAGTTTATGTTGTCCGATATTAAGATTGGCAACCCAGTGGGTTACATTTCTGTTGGCATGGTATATATTTTTCCATCCTTTCACTTTCAGTCTGTATGGATCTTTGTTGGAAAGATGTGGTCCTTGTAATCAGGAAATAGATGGGTTGTGTTCCTTAACTCAATCAGCCAATTGGTGTCTTTTAACTGGACAGTTCAGGCCACTCACGTTCATTGTGACTAATGATAAGTGGTAACTTTGCCCTGCCATTTGCCAAAGATATTTTCTAATATATGCTTTGAATTCCCTGTGATCTTTTGCTGTGAGCTTTCCTTCCTTTACCTTCTTTCATATTGATGACCGTGTTTCTGTTTTTTTGTGTGTAACATATTTAAGCATCTTTTGCAGGGCTGGACGAGTGGCGACAAATTCTTTCAATTTCTGTTTGCTATGAAAAGTCTTTATTTCACCTTCATTCACAAATGATAGCTTTGCATGATATAATATTCTGGGCTGGCAGTTGTTCTCTCTTAGTACCTGGGCTATATCTCGCCATTCCCTCCTAGCTTGTAGGGTTTCTGATGAGAAGTCAGCTGTGAGTCTGATTGGAGGTCCTCTGAGAGTAATCTGACGTTTCTCTCTTGCACATTTTAGGATCTTTTCTTTATGTTTCACTGTGGTAAGTTTAATTACAACGTGTTGTGGTGAGGATCTCTTTTAGTCATGTTTATTAGGGGTTTTGTGAGCTTCCTGTACTAGGATTTCTCTGTCCTTCTCCAAACTTGGGAAATTTTCTGCTAATATCTCACTAAAAAGGCCTTCTAATCCGTTCTCCCTCTCCATGCCTTCAGGAACTCCTAGAACCCGAATGTTGGGTTTTTTAATAGTATCTTGAAGATTCCCAACAATATGTTTTAGATTTCTAATTTCCTCTTCTTTTTTTGGTCTGACTGTATCCTTTCCTGTTCTCTGTCTTCTAAGTCCGAAATTCTCTCTTCTGCTTCACCCATTCTGTTCGTATGGCTCTCTATTGTGTTTTTCATTTGATCTATTGAATTCTTCACTTCATTATGATTTCTCGTCACTATCACAGTTTCCTATTGTACTAGTTGTTTCGTTTCAGTTTGATTCCTCCTTAATATTTCATTTTCATGAGAGAGATTTTCTATTTTGTCCATTAAGGATTTCTGTAGTTCAAGAATTTGTTTTTGAGAACTTCTTAATGTTCTTACCAACTTTTTGAGATCTGCTTCTTGCATTTCTTCTAACTCATCATCTTCATAATCTTGAATTGGGGTGTCTTTTTCATTTGAGGGCGTCATGGTGACTTCCTTGTTTTTATTACCTCGGTTTTTGCGTTTGTTATTTGGCATATTGGAGATATTTGGTTTCTTCACTGTGGTGCTTTTTCTTGTTATACTATGACTCTAGATTAAGTGGACTGTCTGTTTTTGATGGAGCCTTAGAGGCTTGAGATGGGTGTGGCCTGAGAGCTCTGTTTGGTGTGCCAAAGGTGACACTCCCAGGTTAAGCGCGGTAGATCTCTCTCTTTCTCTTTCTTTTTTTGATTCAAAAGGGAAGTAATTCCACACAGCTGAACGAAGTTGGAGGTAGTTAGCAGGCAAATGATATACCCACAGGAGCCAGAGATCGGAAGCTCTTTCCCAAGGACCACACAGGGAATCTGTTCTGCCCTCAGGGTGGGCTCAGATTCTCCTTCAGTCTCCCACTGGGTTGCCAAAGTTACGGAATTGTAGCGTCTCTGGAGAGTACTCACATGAATTCTGTGAGTTCTCTCCCCCACCGTCTCTTTTTTTCACAGTCTCAGTTCAGTAGCACCACAAATTTACTAGGTCCTAATCTCCTGTTAATTCGTCCCACCCAGAGTCAGGTTTTTCTGCTAGGCTCAGGGCCGGTGCAGACCTGAGGTCGCTCTGCTTATGACGTATGTCCAAGATGGCGCCTGCTCTTTGTCTTGCTCACCCTTGAGAGGTGAGCGGAGAGAGAGAAACCCGTGTCCATACCAGTCACCTTTCTCTCTCTCTCTCTCTCTCTCTCTCTCTCTCTCTCTCTCTCTTCCAGTTAGCCTGGTGAACTTTTTCCCCCCAGGGGTCGTTCCCTCTAGTCTCCTCTCTCCGCTTGCCTCCCGGTGTCTCGGGCTATTGAGGTTTGGCTCACCTCGCGTTCCAGCGCTGGTGTGTTGAGTCTGCTGCTGGTGTCCCGAACCGTGGGCTCCCACACTCTCCATGCAGGTCCACTGTGAATCACGCATTCCGGAAGAGTTTCTTCTGCTGTTTCCTCCCCTACTCTTCCTTGAATCTGCAGTATCTCCACTTTTATTAAACTGTCTCTCCCCGGACTATCAGTGTGCTCCCTTCCTATTCCGCCATCTTGCCTCCTCTGGCCATGGGTTTTTTCATAAATTGCTTTGATTGTATTGAGGAATGTTCCTTCCATACTCAGTTTGCTTAGAGTTTTCATCATGAAAAAATGTTGTTTTTTATCAAATGGCTACTGCACTTCTGATTCAACTCCCTGCTAATGTACCTGAGAAAGCACTGAAAGGTAGCCCAAGTGCTTGTGTCCCTGCACCCATTTGCAAGACCTGGATGAAGCTCCTGGCTCCTCTATAACTCCCTTCCTCTAACGTTTAATTTCAAATAAATAAAATAAATCTTTAAAGAAAAAAATATGGCTGCAAAATTTCCAAATTTAATGATAACTATGGATCCACAGATTCAAATCCCAATAAACATAAAAAACATGAAGAAAATGAAACAAATGTAAGCAAATTAAAAATCTTTAGTAACAAAGACAAAATCTTAAAAGCAGCAAAGGACACACTACAATGAGTCTGATGGGAGACTTCTTGTCTGAAACAATGGCAACCAGAAGACTGTTGAGAAACATTTTTTTAAGTATTAGAAAACAACTCTGGGCAGGCTCTGTGGCTCACTTGGCTAATCCTCCACCTGCAGCACCGGCACCCCGGGTTCTAGTCCCGGTCTCTGCACTGGATTCTGTTCTGGTTGCTCCTCTTCCAGTCCAGCTCTCTGCTGTGGCCAGGGAATGCAGTGGATGATGGCCCAAGTGCTTGGGCCCTGCACCTGCATGGGAGACCAGGAGGAAGCACCTGGCTCCTGGCTTCGGATCAGCGCGGTGTGCCGGCCATAGCGCGCCAGCAGCAGCCATTGGAGGGTGAACCAACGGCAAAAGGAAGACCTTTCTCTCTGTCTCTCTCTCTCACTGTCCACTCTGCCTGTAAAAAAAAATTAAAAAAAAAATAGAAGTGACATAAGCATATTTTCAGGTATGCAAAAGCCATAAGAATTCATCAAGTGGAAGCCCTCCTAAAAGTAACCTGTTTTACCTATAAAAACATAAAAAGAGCAAAACTAAAGGATGAAAAATAACATGACACTAAGGAAAGCTGGACTGAATACAGTAATATCAGACAAGGTAGATATCAGTATTAGGGATAAAGATGGTAATTCTGTAACACATAGGAGATAAACTTATCAAGAGAACATAACAGTTTTTAAATGTTTATGCACACCTACTCATCTAGAGCAACCTCCAGTTCTACAAGCTCTACTCATGGAAAATGCCCTTTATAGATGTTCATCTTTTTTTTTTTTTTTTTTTTTTTTTTTGACAGGCAGAGTGGACAGTGAGAGAGAGAGACAGAGAGAAAGGTCTTCCTTTTGCTGTTGGTTCACCCTCCAATGGCCGCCGCGGCGGGCACGCTGTGGCCGGTGCACCGCGTTGATCCGAAGCCAGGAGCCAGGTACTTATCCTGGTCTCCCATGGGGTGCAGGGCCCAAGGACTTGGGCCATCCTCCACTGCCCTCCAGGCCACAGCAGAGAGCTGGCCTGGAAGAGGGGCAACCGGGACAGAATCCGGCGCCCCGACTGGGACTAGAACCCGGTGTGCTGGCACCGCTAGGCAGAGGATTAGCCTACTGAGCCACAGCGCTGGCCTGATGTTCATCTTCTTAAAAACATTAATATCATGTTTTACTCTACCTTTTATATGTTTAGATATGCAAATATCATTGTATTAAACTGTCTATAGTACTAAGTACAATAATCTGCTTTATTTGCTTATAACCATGTAGCTTGGGTATGTAGTAGGTCATACCTTCTTTTTTTTTTTTTTTTAAGGGAAAGGGTTTATTGGGGAACACCCTACAGACCAGAGTGAAGGGGCGGTGAAGGAAAAAAAGAGAAAGAGAGTATAAGAGAGAGAAACAGAGAGGAGAGGAGCCTGCAAGGAGAGAAGATAGAACAGAGAAGAGTAGAGAGGAGAGCAGAGCCAAGAGAGAAGAACCAAAAGCCAAGAGACCAGGGGAGGAGGCTAGAGAGAGGAACCGAGAGAGAAGAGTAAGAGCAGTAGGTCATACCTTCTAAGACTGTTTAAGTATGCTCTAATGTATTCACAACAAAGCTGCATAACAAAGCATTTATCAGAACAAATTTCTGTTATTAAACAAGATGTGACTATAGTTTATTTTTGCCTGTTTTCATTTTTTTTGTTCAATATTTGGTCATATTTGTAAACTTTATCCATTTTTCCCTGTAGCTCTAGTTCTGTAACTCTTCTTGAGTTTTTTATTAACTATATAGTTAATAGAAATTTAATCATTTATTTCCATTAGTTTATATCTAATAAAAATTCCAAAAGCAAAAAAAAGTTTATGCACCCAATAAGAGAACTTCAAAATACATGAAACTAAAAGTTATAGGACTGCAAGAAGAAATAGATAAGTACAGTTATAGTTTATTAGTTTTCTACTGCTTCCTAATTATTACAAGCTTAGTACTTCAAGAAACATCTATTTATTATCTCACAGTTCTCTAAGTTAGAAGTATGGCATTGCATGGCTGAGTTCTCTGCTTAGGGTCTTCCAAGGGTGAAATCAGTGTTGGCCCAGCTGGGCTCTTATCTAAGGTCTCTGGGAAATAATTCATGTTCAAGCTCATTCAGGTTGGTGGCAGACTTCAGTTCTTTGTAGTTGTAACACTGAGGTCTTTGTGTCCATGTTGGCTGTCAGCCAGGGGCTGCTTTCAACTCTGAAGGCCACCTATATTCTTCCTTATCTGTCTCCAGCATCAAGTGTACCAAATCCTTCTCATACTTTGAATCTCTCTGATTCACTCTTCTGTGACCAAATACAATTCTTGGCTTTTGGGGTTGACATAGAGGGTTAAGCCTCCATTTGTGATGCTGCATCCTACATCAGAGGGCTGGTTGAGTCCCAGATGCACCACTTTGGATCCAGCTTCCTACTAATGTACCTGGGAAGGCTGAAGATGGCTCAACGCTTGGGCCCTGCCATGCATGTGGGAGACCCAGATGAAGTTCATGACTTCTGGTTTTGGCCTGTCCCAGACCTGGTTGTTGTAGCTATATGGAGGGTGAACCAGCAGTTGAGAGTCTGTCTGTCTGTTAGTCTCTCTGTCAGTCTGCCTCTCAAATGAATAAATAAATCTTTAAAAATATTCTCAGTGTTTAGAAGATTTGTGTGGTTTAAGTCATTTATAATCTCTCTTGCTATATAAGGTAACATAATCACAAGAGTGCAACTGATTCATCTTTCCAGGTTCTGCCTACACTCAGGGGGAATGGTGCTATACAAAGATGAGGGACACAGGCTTTCATGCTCAGAGGTCTGCCTATGAAGATCTGTCCTCTGTCCGTCAGTGATCCATATCCATCCTACAAACAAAAACACACATAACTACATCCCCAAGTTCTCAAAAATCTCATCCCATTACAAAATCTACCCTGAAATAGAAAATCTCTTTGATTAGGCTTCAAGGACTGGGAATACTTACCTATGTTTCTTAGCTCTGCCATCTGGGCTCTCGCTCCCATCAATGTACTCTTAGTTCATCCTTTGAGTCAATATTTTCCAGCTGAGTAGTTTCGTCAGCCTGCTTCCTTTCTGTGGAGTTTTAGGATCTGATGGTTTTTGAATGTGTAAATATTCTGTCCCTTTTGGTACAACTGGAACTGCTTTTGCTGGCATGAAGTTCTTTTTTTCTTTTTCTTTTTTCTTTTTTTTTTTTTTTTTTTTTTTGGACAGGCAGAGTGGACAGTGAGAGAGAGAGAGACAGAGAGAAAAGTCTTCCTTTGCCGTTGGTTCACCCTCCAATGGCCGCCGTGGCCGGCGTGTGCGGCCAGCACACCGCGCCTATCCGAAGCCAGGAGCCAGGTGCTTCTCCTGGTCTCCCACGGGGTGCAGGGCCCAAGCACTTGGGCCATCCTCCACTGCACTCCCAGGCCACAGCAGAGAGCTGGCCTGGAAGAGGGGCAACCGGGACAGAATCCGGCGCCCGACTGGGACTAGAACCTGGTGTGCCAGCGCCGCAAGGCGGAGGATTAGCCTAGTGAGCCGTGGTGCTGGCTATTAATCCTTTTTTATATTCTGTTTCTACTAAGATGGGTTAGCATGATGTTTTCAGATTTCTTAGAGGCCCTTCAGTCTGACTGAGAAGGCCTGAATGTCACACAACTCGTCTTTCGTGAATCAGTACTTTGACCATGCCAAGGTTTTAGCTACGGCTTGAAAAGTCACACTTTTGGTCTCTCTCTCTCTCTCTCTCTCTCTCTCTTTTTTTTTCTACTACATCAGTATTTCAGGAAACCATTTCTGAATTTTGGCAGCTTTTTACATCTGGATTGGCTGAGAATATTCTAAATAAAATCATCTATACTTTTTGCTTAACAATTCTTCCTGGATCCTATCTTTTCTCTCATGCATTTTACTATATTCAGCAAGAGAAAATCAGGAAACTCCTTCAACACTTTGCTTGGAAGTCTCCTCAGATAAGTATCCAAGTTCATTATTTACAATTTCTGCTTTCCAAATAACTATAGAACAAAATTTTACTAAATATTCTGCTACTACATACAAGGATCTCCCTTCATCCAGTTTTCAATAACATGTTCCTCACTCTTTTCTGAGTGCTCACGAGCATTGTTCCTTGTCTAAAAAATTATTAGTTTAAAAAAATTTAGATTAACATGTAATAACTGTACTTTTTTATGGAGTATAGTGCAACATTTCAACAACATGTACAGTAATTAACCATGACAGTAATTAACCATTCTGTGTCCGCATTTTTGTGTTTGGAGTTCACCAGCTCTTCTCTCTGGTTCTTTACTGCAGAATGTAGGACACTATCTTAAACCACTCATGCTACTACACTGCAGAACAGCAGAACCCGTTACGCTCACCTGATTGTGTTTTGGTGTCTATTACCCACTCTTTCCTAGTCACCCCTTTGTCCACCTTTCTCACCTACCAGTAATCATTTTAAGTTCACATTCACTAACATTTTCTTTTAAACTTCCACATCAGAGAGAAAATGTGGTATTTGTCTTTCTGTGCCTGGCTTATTTTATTTAATGACTTCCATTTCCATCCATTCTGCTGCATATGTCAGGACTGCATTGTTTTTGGTGCTGTATAATATCCCACTGGGTATATGCACCTCATTTACTTTATCCATTTACCAGTCAGTGGACACCTAGCTTGAATCCGTATCTTGAGTGTCACAAATAGTGCTACAATGAACATGTGAGTGCAGGCACCCCTTTGAAATTCTGATTTCATTTCCTTTGGATATATACCCAGAAGTGAGATATTTTGGATATAGTAGAACTACTTTTAGTTTATTGAGCAGACTCCATACTGTTATCCATATTTCTTTGTGGCATATTTATATTTCTTCTTTTGAGAAATGTCTAATTCATATCTTTTGTTCATTTCTTAATTCCATTGTTTATTTGTTGTTGAGTATTTTGAGCCCTCATGTATTCTGGTATGAATCCTTTGTTAGATGAATAGTTTGCAAGTGTTTTCTACCATTCTATCTGTTGTCTCTTCACACTCTGTTAACTGTTTCCTTTGTAGTGCAAAAGCTTCTTTGTTGTGATCCAATTTGTCTATTTTTTTTTTCTTTATTGGGGTCTTACATAAAAAAGTAATTTCCTATGCCAAAGCCTTGAGGTGTTTGTCCTGTTATAGTAGTTTCATAATTTCGGGTCTTACATTTAGATCTTTGATACATTTTGAGTTTTCAATGGGGGGGGGGGTCTGTGTGGTGGGGGATGGGTCTTGGTTTAAATTTTCTGCATTTGTAGCCCCAGGAGTCATAGCATCATCTATTGAACAGACTGTCCTTTCTCCGCAGTATGCTTGTTTTCAGCACCCTTGTCAAAGACAAGTTGGCTGTAGACATGCAGATTTATTTCATGGATTTCTATTTCTGCCTTTCATGGATCTGTTTCTTTCATGGTTCTCTGCATGTCTGCTTTTATGTCAGTAGAAGCTATTTTGGTTAGAATAGCTCTGTAGAATGTCTTGAAAAATTGGTTTTGTGATGCCTCCATATTTGCTTTATTCAGGAATACTTGGGCTCTCCAGAGTCTTTTGTGCTGTAATATGATTATTAGAATTTTTTCCTACTTATGTGAAGAATGAATGTCATAGGTATTTTGATAGAAATGTGTGGGATCTGTAAATTAATTTGGGACCCTAAGGACATATTAATAATATTATTCCTTCCATTTCATGAATGTGAGAGGTCTTTGCATGTGTGTATGTGTGTGTTCTTCAGTTTCCTTCATTAGGATTTTGTAATTTTAAGATACCTTAATATTTTTCCAGCTATTTTGGATGGGATTACTTTTTTTTTTTTTTTTTTTTTTGACAGGCAGAGTGGACAGTGAGAGAGACAGAGAGAAAGGTCTTCCTTTGCCGTTGGTTCACCCTCCAATGGTCGCCGCCCGACCAGGACTAGAACCCAGTGTGCCGGCGCCACAAGGTGGAGGATTAGCCTAGTGAGCCGCGGCACCGGCTGGGATTACTCTTATAATTTCTTTCTCAGTGAGTTCGTTATTGGTCTATAAAAATGCTACGGAATATTGTGTAGTGAATTTGTATCCTGCATCTTTACTGAATTCATTAATCAGTTCCATTGTTCTCTGGGTGACATCTTTAAATAGAATAATCTCCTCTGAAAACAGGGGTAATTTGACTTCCTCCTTTTCTATTTATATGCCTTTCATTTCTTTCTCTTGATAAACTGCTTTGGCTAAAATCTCCATAAATAAATTGTACAAGAGAAGTGACAGCAGACATCCTTGTCTGGTTTAAGATCTTAGAGGAAATGTTTTCAGCTTTTTCCCATTCCATATGATGTTGGTTGTTGCGTTTGTCATATGTAGCTTTATGTTGCATTACGTTCCTTTTATACCTAATTCGTTCAAGATTATTTTCCAACATGAACGCATATTGTTATTTTTTCTGTGTGTATTGAGGTGATTATATAATTTTTATCCTTCATTGTATTGGTATGATGTATCATGTTGTATTACGATTAATTTGCATATTACAAACCATTCCTGTATCCCTATAATAAAACTTTTTGACATGTTGATGGGTTTAATGTGCTCTTTTTTTTTTGAGAATTTTTGCATTTATGTTCATCAAGAGATGAACTGCACTTTCTCTCTTTTTTTTTAGCTTTTTGTTCTGTATTTGCCATTTTGGAATCAAAGTAATGTTGGTCTCATGGAATGAATTTAGAAGGATTTCCTCCCTTTAAGTTTTTGGTTGTTTGAGAAGAACTGGCATGAGATTTTCCTTGACAGTTTGGCAGAATTCAGCAGTGAAATCAGTTTGCCATGGGCTTTCCTTTGACTGGAAAATTTTTGTTACTGCTTCAACCTCATTACCCATTACGGGATTACTCAGGTTTTTTGTTTCATAGTTTATTTTGGTAAGTTTTATGTGTCCAGAGACTTATCCATTTCTTCTAAGTTTTCCAGTTTGTTTGCATATGGTTGTTCATGATATTCCCTAATGACCCCTTTTTATTTCAGTGAGATCGCATGTGATAGCTCCTTTTTCATCTCTGATTTTGTTTATCTGAGCCCTCTCCATTTTTTCTCACTCCAACTAATTATTGATTTTTCTTACCTTTTCAAAAGCCCAACTCTTCATTTCACTGATATTTTATGTTTTAATTTCTAATTTATGAACTTCTGCTCTAATTTTTATTATTTCTCCCCTACTAATGTCAAGTTGGGTTTTTCTAGGTCCTTGAGATGCATTGCAAGGTTGTCAGCAGTGTTCTTAACGTCCAGATTTCTGTTACTAGTTTGTTCACAGTGATTCAGGCTTTCTCTGAACTCATTTAAGATTTCTCTGTAATACTCCATTCCTTCTGAATTCACAAGAGCAACATCATTAACATGAGTATTTCTCTTAACAGTTTTTTATTCAAGGCAATCTAGGCTTTTACCACCATATTCCTCAAAATTCGCAGTCTGTCATTGCGTGATTTCAAAAACCATACTACATATTTAGATTTCTTTTCTTTTTTTTTTTTTTTTTTTTTTTTTTTTTGACAGGCAGAATTAGACAGTAAGAAAGAGAGGCAGAGAGGAAGGTCTTCCTTCCGTTGGTTCACCCCCCACAAATGGCCGCTACTGCTGGTGAACTGCGGCTGGTGTGCTACGCTGATCCGAAGCCAGGAGCCAGGTGCTTCTCCTGGTCTCCCATGGGGTGCAGGGCCCAAGCACTTGGGCCATCCTCTACTGCACTCCCGGGCCACAGCAGAGAGCTGGCCTGGAAGAGGGGCAACCAGGACAGAATCCAGCACCCCGACCGGGACTAGAACCCGGGGTGCCGGTGCCTCAGGCGGAGGATTAGCCAAGTGAGCTGCGGCGTCGGCCATATTTAGATTTCTTATGTTAGCATCTACTTCCAGGCACCAAAGCCTATACTAACTTTTCTTAATTATTGTTGTGTAAAAAATTCTTACAAAAAGTTAGAAGCTTAAAACAATAGCCAGTTAATATCTATCAGTTATATAAGGTCAGAGGTCTAAAATTGGCTGCAGGCTTTAGGGTCCATTTCATGTTTTTTCCAACTATGAGAGACTGCCAGGACTCCCTAGCCATTGGCCTTGTATCCATCAATCATGTGGTTTTTCTTTTTAAAAAAGCTAAAACAGTTTATTACCTTTTATATATGTTGGTGGATTTGATTTTCTAAAATAGTAAACTCTGTTTGCTTTTTTGTTTTGGTATCAGAGTAATACTGAACTCAATAAAAAGAGTTCACAAATATATTCTCATCTTCAACTTTTCAGAAACAGCCTGTAAGGACTGGTATCATTTTTTACTTGTTTGATATAATTAATCAGTTAAACCATTTGGATCAGAAATTTACTCTGAGGGGAATGTTCTTAAATATAGATTCAATTTCTTTTTTTAAAAAAATTTTTGAAAGATTTATTCTATTTTATCTGAAAGTCTGAGTTACACAGAGAGAGGAGAGGCAGAGAGAGAGAGAGGTCTTCCATCCGATGGTTCACTCCCCAGATGGCCACAATGGCTGGAGCTGTGCGGATCCAAAGCCAGGAGCCAGGAGCTTCTTCCGGGTCTCCCATGCGGGTGCAGGGACCCAAGGACTTGGTCCATCTTCTACTGCTTTCCCAGGCCACAGCAGAGAGCTGGATCAGAAGAGGAGCAGCCAAGACTAGAAACGGTGCCCATATAGGATGCCAGCGCTTCAGGCCAGGGCTTTAACCCATTGCGCCACAGTGCCGGCCCCTAGATTCAATTTTTATACTATTTGTATCATGAAATTCTTTTTATTTATTTATTATTTAGTAAATATAAATTTCCAAAGTACAGTTAATGGATTACAATGGCTTCCCCCCATAATTTCCCTCCCACTCACACCCCTCCCATCTCCCGCTCCCTCTCCCATTCCATTCACATCAAGATTCATTTTCAATTCGCCTTACATACAGAAGATCAATTTAGTATATACTAAGTAAAAATTTCAACAGTTTGCACAAACACTGAAACACAAAGTGTAAAGTACTGTTGGAGTACTAGTTATAGCATTAATTCACATTGTACAACACATTAAGGACAGAGATCCTACATGAGGAGTAAGTGCACAGTGACTCCTGTTGTTGACTTAACAAATTGACACTCTTGTTTATGGCATCAGTAATCACCCTAGGCTCTTGTCAAGAGTTGCCAAGGCTATGGAAGCCTTTTGAGTTTGCCAACTCCAATCTTATTTAGCCAAAGTTACAGTCAAAGTGGAAGTTCTCTCCTCCCTTCAGAGAAAGGTACCTCCTTCTTTGATGGCCCATTCTTTCCACTGGGATCTCATCTAGGGACTATTTTAAAAAATGGGTTTCCTATTTAATTCCACTATGGTCAGAAAACATACTTTGTAAGATATGAATCATTTAAAATTTTTTCATTTAATTTTAGGTCTAAAATATTATTTTGGTAAAAGTACACATATGTCTGAAAGTACTAGTCACTTTTGTTTTGCATGGAGTTTTTATGTCAACTGAGTATAATTCACTAATGGTTTCCTCTCAGTAGCTAATCTGCTGTTTACAACGTAAGTATTTTTTATCTTTAGAATTTATGCTTGATATACACATGTGTTATAAAATCTGAGAAGTCTTCTTTATTCTCATGGTTTCTTTGACCATTTAAAATGGATGGAGCATATGTAGAAGTCCTCTCTCATCTGTGGTGGATACATTCTAAGACTCCCACTGGATGAAACTGGATGGTATTAAACATATTTATGGTAAAATCTACTTTATAAATTCTTTTCTTGGGCCAGTGCTGTGGCGCAGTGAGTTAATCCTCTGCCTGCAGCGCTGCTATTGCATATGGGCACTGGTTCTAGTCTTGGCTGTTCCTCTTCCAATCCGGCTCCCTGCTATGGCCTAGGAAAGCAGTAGAAGATGGCCCAGGTGTTTGGGCCCCTGCACCCACATGGGAGACCTGGAAGAAGCTCCTGGCTCCTGGCTCTGCATCGGCTCAGCTCCAGCCGTTGTGGCCATTTGGGGAGTGAACCAGTGGATGAAAGACTTGTCTGTCTGTCTCTCCCTCTCACTGTCTGTAACTCTACCTCTCAAATAAATCTTAAAAATAATTATTTTCTTCAGTTGAAAACTTTCACCATTTTACTGAAAGCAAACATTTAATGGCTTCTTTCTAACATATGTGAGTTGCTAGCATCACCCATTGGTTTTGGGGGCCATTGTTAATTAAAATAAGTATTACTTGACCATGAGCACTATGATTACCATCTGTCTAGTAACTCAGAATGGCTATGCTGACTGATTAATGGGAGGATAGCACATGCGGTGTGGACAAACTGGACATCCTTGGCAGGATGGAATGGGGTAGCAAGAGATTCCATCACACTGCTTAGAACAGTGTTATGATCTAAAATTCATGAATTATTTCTGTAATTTCCCATTCAATACTTTCTGACTGCAACTGAATATGGGTAACTGGAATTGTAGACCATAAAACTGTAAGCAAGGGGACTAGTTTAATAGACAGCTTAATACCCTTGACTACTAATTGAATGAGGGCCACCTCAAAGAACTTCATAGAAAATAGAATTAAAAGGTAATTTTATGTTGTTCCAAAAATTTTTTGAAACCCATGAAATTTTCCACAAACTCTATCTAGTATCCTCATATTATCTGCACCAGTTCTACATGGTTCCACTGACAGATTTCCTCTGTAATATGAGTTAGATTTTCCTATTTCTTTGTATGTCTGACCATTTTAACCGGGTGACCGCTGTGGTGAATTTTAGTCTGTTGAATGCTGACACGTTAGGGATTTACTTAAATACTTTTGAGGGGCCAGTGCTGCAGCATAGCAGGTTAGGCTACTGCCTGCAGCGTGGAGGTACTACATTGGCACTGGTTCAAGTCCCGGTTGCTCCCCTTCTGATTCAGCTCCCTGCTAATGCACTTGGGAAAGCAGCAGAGGATGGCCCAACTGCTCAGGCCCCTGCACTCATGTAGGAGATCCGGAGGAAGCTCCTGGCTCTGGTCTGGACCAGCCCTGCCCACTGTAGCCATTTGGGGAGTGAACAGGCTAATGGAGGATCTTTCACTCTCTCTCCCCTCTAACTCTGCATTTTAAATAAATAAAATAATTTTAAAATTACTACATACATACTTTTGAGATTTATTAAGTATGATCACTTCAAGGTTTGCTTTTAAGTTTTGTTAGACAGGACCTTTATGTAGGAATCCGCTGGTTCCACTAATTTTGCATCATCTTTCTGTACCCTGTACTGTAGATGCTAGGTCTTTCTATTTGGTGTGGTGGATCTGTAGTTCCAACAGGACTATTCTAGGTCCTGTGGAATGCTCAGAGATGATTCCAATCTCCTTTCTAGTGGTTCCCCTTTACTAGGTAGTTTACTCATGAGCTGCGGCGAGGACACCGAAGCAATTCTCTGCAGCTTTCTCTCTTCCTGTGTAGTTTTTCTTTTTCTGCCTTGCAAATTCTAGCTGCTTTCACCTCTTTGTTTCTGTATTGTAGGGCAACTCCTGCCTTCATTGTGCCTGCCCCTCTCCCCACACTCCATGTTATTTCAGTGTAGTTACCTTTGAAATCAGAGAGCATCCCTCATTTCTTTACCTTCTTTTGTGGTTGTCCTTTGTTGTCTGTTGCCCAATGTTTGAAAACAATTATTTCATGTATTTTATCTGATGTTTTAGTTGCTAAAAGTTAGAGGGAGATCTGTTTTTACTTCATCATGGTCAGAAGTGTGAGTCAGAATTCATTGTTCTTCACTCTGGGACCGTATTTTTTATTAAGTAACTAATTCTGGAAACACAATTATATTCTTTCATTGAAGCTATCATTTTGCTATTTCATTACAACTGTTGAAAAGTCAACTGTCATGTAAGTATTTGACATTCCTTTGAAGGTTGTATGCCTTTTTATCTTTGGTTTCCTTCATAATTTTCTTTTTGTCTTTGATTTTTCTGTTTCACTTGGAAGAGACAGAGTGTGCATTTCTTTTACTTTATTCTGCTTGAAATTCACTGTACACCTGCACCTGGTGGATTGGTGTTTTCCAACAATTTTGAAAAACTCATGGTCTTTTTCTCTTCAAATTACTTTATAGCATTCTTTCTTTTTCTCTGGGACTCCAATCAAACAGACATCTTCTGTCTTCTCATTGAACCTCTGTTTCTTCTGTTCTCTTCTACACTTTTCATCTTTTTCTCCCTTTGTGCTACATTACAGAAAATTTCCTTCAGTTCTTTAATTCTCTCTCCTGTCATGTGGTTTGGCGCCAAGCATGTCTACTGAGTTTTAAAATTCTGATTACTATATTTTTCATGTTATGTGAATCCTATTTGGCTTTCTTTTTCCTACAGATACTTTCAAATGTGTTTATCATTTTGAACATAACCATATTTTTATAATACATATCAAATTATTCCAATATCTACAGCCTGTTAAGATCCTGTTCCAGCTATCTTGTACTTTTACAGCCTTGATTCTTTGTGTTCTTTTAATTCATGAGCATTATTCCTCTTGAAAATTTATTTATGGTACTTTTCAAGACAGAATAAATGTACCTTCCTTCAGAAGGACCAACATGTCTCCTGCCAGCTTCATGGGACACCAAGAGTTGGGGACCACCTCATTGTATGCTTACGTGTACAGTTTTCCTTGGCTCACTAATGTTTTCATGTCCAAGGCATGAAGCCACTTGAGAAGGCTCGCCTGTGGCCACAAGTTTTTGATTTTTGTCCTTTTCTTATGGTTTCTAAATTATGGGCTGGGTTTAGATTTAGTTCTCTTTTAGTGTGAGGATATAAGCCTTTGGGGTTATCCAGCCTTAATGTAGGGCTTTCTGTAGGATTCTCTAATTTGGATGGCTCTTAGACTAATTTTTTAGACCCTTGTCCCACTATACCAAAGCGTTACATAGTGGACATACTTTCAAGTCAAAAGTGGCTTTTTCCTCCCTGCAGTAATACACTTCTCTGTCTGGGTTAAGCCTTTCTCCAAAGCTTTGATCTTTTGAGTCATCATATTTCCTGTAAAGACTTATTTATTTGAAAGGCAAACTTATATAGAGACAAGGAAAGGCAGAGAGAAAGCACTTCTGGTTTCACTCCCCAAATGGCCGCAGTGGCCAAGGAGCCAGGATATATATCCGGGTCTCCAATGTGGACACAGGGGCCTCAGTTCTTGGGCCATTTTCTGCTGTTTTCCCAGGCCATTAGCAAGGAGTTGGATAGAAAGTGGAGCAGCTGGGACTCAAACCAGTGCCCATATGGGATGCTGAAAGTGAAGGTGGTGCTATGCCAGACCAGTAGACTCAATTAAGCATATTTTTATCTCCTTTTTTTTTTTTAGGTATGAATGTCATTCTCTGCCTCCTTCCTTCCCTCCCTCCCTCCCTCCCTCCCTCTCTCTCTCTCACACACACAGACAATCTTAAAAAAAATTCTAACATCAATAAAGTGATAAGGATAGGAACACATGTGTTAATTCAAGGGGAAAAAACCCATTTGTCTAACATTTCCAAACTGTTCTCAACAGGTAGGTTAAATAGAATAGTATGCTATTCCCAGAAATAAAAAATACCTGTAAAAATTTTAATACATTAATGCTGAGTATAGGGGCAAGAGCTGTGGCAAAGAAAGGTAGAGGGGGCTCTTGTTTTGGCATAGTGGGTAAAGCTGCTGCCTGCAATGCCAGCATCCCGTATGTTAGCTGGTTTGTGGAGTGGCTGCTCTGCTTCTGCTAGTTCCCTGCTAATGAGCCTGGGAAAACAGCAGAAGGTAGCACAAATGCCTGGGCTCCTGCCACTCATGTGGGAGACTTGGATGAAGCTCCTGGCTACTGGCTTCAGCCAGGCTCAGCCCTGGCCATTGCAGCCACTTGGGGAGTGAACCAGCAGATGGAAGATATCTCTCTCTCTCTGTAAAACACTTTCAAATAAGTAAAATAAGAAAAGAAAGAGGGAGAAAGAGAGGGAAAAAAAGAGAGAGGGAGAGAGGGAGGGGGGATGGATCAGAGGGGGATTCCAAGATGCTGGACTAAGGAACAACATACTGCACTAGGCAAGGGATAAACAGAGATAGATAGATAGATAGATAGATAGATAGATAGATAGATAGATAGATAGATAGAGTAGGAAGTACACTCTCAGGGAAGAACTGGATAAAAACTGCGCTGGAAATCCTATGAGAGGAAGAGGACTTGTGCAGAGGATACAGATGTGCAGCACAAACATGAACATGGCACACATCCGCAGCAGCCAATAGCCGGAAAGGGCAGCAGCTTGGAGATAGAGGTAAGACAGGCCTGCATCAACCCAGGGTAACATAGCAATTGGGAGAGCATAGCCTGATTCCAGACTGGAGCCCTGAAGGCTAGCAAATGCTAGCAGTTGTCCACAGACCCAGTGGAAGTAGAAGGGCATGTTTATCTCACCCCAACTTCCCCACAACAGTGCCTGTTGCCTGGCTGAGAAAAGGCAGGTGCCATTTTGGGTTTGGGTGGGAGCTGCTGAAGACTTTGTGTGGGCTCACAGCAGCTGGCTGAGATAGGACGCCATCTTCTCGGCAGTACTGCCAGCAGTGGCAGGGAGAGAAGCAAGGAGTGCTTCTCTCTCACCAGTGCTCTTGTATACAGGTGCAACCCAGAGATTCTAGCAGAGGGAACAATCTGCAGTACCCACTGATTCTGAACCTGGATGGGAGGTAGCTGGGCAACTACATAGGACGGTAAGGTGCCCACAGCCTCCCAGGATCAAGATGCCTAGGCAGAACTGTCTCGGGGAACATCTGCCTCTCTGTTGACTGGACAGGCTGGCAGGGCAGAGAAAAACCTCTGCACCCAGCAATTGTGGCAGCTTAGTGTGCTGACCATGGGGACTCAGAGGTTACATGAGAAGGTGCAGAGTATAACTGGGTCTCTGGGAAATCACTGAGTGTGGTTTCATAAGCTTGGAGATCCTTGGTTGCCCAGAGCAGGTCATTGTAGTGGGAACTGTGCTCACAGTGAGGACTGCACAGATCATTTGTGTGGTTCATATGGTGGCACAGAACACACTGGGTGCCAGCACCTGTGCACTGAAGTCTACCACACCTAACTTAGGCAAACTTAACCTAACTTAGGTGTAACTCTGGATACTTTCCCACCCTAGAACACTGACCAGAGCTAACTGGCCACACCCACCACACACTTCTTGGTATTCATTGAAGTGCAGACATTCCACGAAGCCAAAGAGGCATAGCTCAAAGATAAAAGCCATCAGAGGAAAGAAACAAAAATCAACTCCACAAATGCCTAAAAACAAATGTGGAAATTCAAGAAACAAGAATAAGAAAAACACCATGATCCCCCCCAAAATGAACATAATAAAATTTCAATATTAGAATGTGAAGATAAAGAGATTGTGGAAATGCCAGAAACAGAATTCAAAAATCACAGGATTATTTTTCCCAAGATTGAGATTTTAAAAATAAATCAAAATGAAATATTAGAAATGAACCAACGGCAAAAAGGAAGACCTTTCTCTCTCTCTCTCTCTCACTATCCACTCTGTCAAAAAAAAAAAAAAAAAAAAGAAAAAAGAAAGAAAGAAAGAAATGAAGATTTCAACAGATCAAATAAAAATGCAGTGGAAAGCCTTAACACCAGACTTGATGAGGCAGAAGAAAGAATATCTGAACTGGAAGAAAATCTTTGGAAATCTTACAGTCAGACCAGAAGAAAACAAAAAACTTAAAAACAGTGTCAGATTTATGGGATTCTGACAAATGACCCAACATATAGGTCTTAGGAATTCCTGAAGGAATGGACAGAGAATGGACTACAAGGCCTTTTCAGTGAAATAATTACAGAAAACTTCCCCAATTTGGAGAAAGAAAGAGATGTCCAAGTAGAGGAAGGACGCAGAACTCCTAACAAACATGACCAGAAAAGCTCTACACCACAACACATTGTAGTCAAACTTTCCACAGTAAAACATAATGAAAAGATTTTAAAATGTGCATGAGAGGGCCGGTGCTGTGGCTCACTAGGCTAATCCTCCGCCTTGTGGCGCCGGCACCCTGGGTTCTAGCCCCGGTCGGGGCACCGGATTCTGTCCCAGTTGCCCCTCTTCCAGGCCAGCTCTCTGCTGTGGCCCGGGAGTGCAGTGGAGGATGGCCCAAGTGCTTGGGCCCTGCACCCCATGGGAGACCAGGAGAAGCACCTGGCTCCTGCCATCGGATCAGCGCAGTGCGCCAGCCGCAGTGCACTGCCACGGCAGCCATTGGAGGGTGAACCAACGGCAAAGGAAGACCTTTCTCTCTGTCTCTCTCTCTCATTTTCCACTCTGCCTGTCAAAAAAAAATAAATAAAATGTGCATGAGAGAAATATCAGATTACTTTCAGAGGCTCTCCAATCAGATCTCCAAACACAGCTGACTTCTCATCAGAAACCCTAAAGACTAGAAAGCAATGGCAAGATATAGCCCAAGTCCTAAAATAAAAAGCAGTCAACCCAGAATATGGTACCCTGCAAAGCTCTCACTTATGAATAAAGGTGAAATTAAAACCTTCCATAACAAACAGAAATTGAAAGAATTTTTCACCACTTGTCCAGTCCTGCAAAAAATGCTTAAGGATGTGCTACACACAGAAACACAGAAAGATGGCCATCATTATGAAAGAATGTGAAAGCAGAAAATCCTCCTGTAAAACTATAAAAGAAATCCAAAGTAAATAATAGAGATATTTATGGAAAAATGCATGGCCAAGTCATTACTTATCAATAGTCACCTTGAATGCAAATGGCCTCAATTATCCAGTTAAAAGATAAAGACTGGCTGAATGGATTAAAGAACAAGACCCATCTATTTGCTGCCTACAAGAAAAACATCTCACCAACAAAGATACACACAGACTAAAGGTGAAAGGATGGAAAAAGTTATTCCATGCTAACAGAAAACAAAAAAGGGCAGGTGTTGCCATCCCAATGTCAGACAAAATAGACTTTAACAAAAAAACTCTTAAAAGAGACAAAGAAGGGCACTATGTAATGATTAAGGGATCAATTCGACAGGAAGATTTAATTATAATAAATGTATACACATCCAATTACAGGGCACCTGGCAATTTAAAAGAGATGTGAATGGATCTAAAGGGAGAATTAGATTCCAATACAATAGTAATGGGGACTTCAACACCCCACTTTCATCAATGGATAGATCAACTTGACAGAAAACCAATAAAGAAACAACATAGCTAGTCGACACTATGAAACATATGGGCCTAACTGATATTCACAGTACATCTGCCACCCCTCCCTCTACCATTGCAGAATACATTCTTTTCATCAGTGCATGGAACTTTTTTTAGGATAGACCATATGCTAGGCCATAAAGCAAGTCTCAGCAAATTAAAAAAAAAAAAAAACTGAAATCATACCATCAATCTTCTCAGACCACAATGGAATGAAGCTGGAAATCAACTCAAGAATCTCTAGATCATATGCAAAAACATGGAGACTCAACAACATGTTCCTGAATGAACAGGGTCACAGAAGAAATCAAATGAGAAATCAAAAAAATTCTGGAAACAAATTAAGATGATAATACATCATATCAAAACTTATGGGTACAGCAAAAGCAATGTTAAGATGTAAGTTTATAGGAAAATGTACCTACATGAAAAAAATGGAAAGGTACCAAATAAATGAGCTATCAATGCATCTCATGGACTTAGAAAAATAACAACAAAGCAAATCCAAAATTAGTAGGAAGAAAGAAATAATTAAAATTAGAGAAGACCATAGGTTTCCAAGATGGTGGAATAGGGACAGGATGATTGAATCACATGGGACAAAACTGATAATTAAAAAGGAGAAGATCCACACCTGAGATAAAGCCATAGAAAACTTGCCGTGAGAAACCCAAGAGATAGCAAAGACTGGGCAAGTCCGTGCTGAAAGAGAAAGTAAGAAAGAGAATTAGCAGAGGCTCAGACCAGGCAGATCAGTGCCAGGCCCAACGGACCAGGTGAGATGAGAATCTGCTGTTCATGGAGCTGTAGAGAGCAGTGGGAGGGACAGCTTGGCAAACTGCTTTTGAAGTTCCATGGGGGAAAAAAGAAAACATAGAGGAACTAATAGAGAGGTTGTACATCTCCCTGCCCACTTCCTTTCCCCCTGCCCCCACCCAGACTTGCAGCTGGCTGGGAGAAACCACTTTGCCCCTTTGTTTGTTTACATTTTTGGACGCAAGCAGGGGATTGCTGCTCTTGCCTTCCATGCATGCGCCCATCAATAGCGGGGGTCTCCTCACCCCACCCCACCCCACTCCACTCAGGAACAAGGATGACAACAAGTCAGACCAATTTCTTTCCCCACCATGCAAATTGTACTGCAAGGAGAAGTTGTTACTATAGGAAACTCGTACCAGCCCCCACCACCAATGAGAAGTGAGTTGGGTTCCAGTAGGTGGGACTCTGTGCACCCAAGTTTGTACTCCACCCCACCACCATTAAGAAGTGAGCCAGGCTCCAGAGGGCAGGGCTCTGCACACCAGCTTGCAAAGCACAGACCCATAGCAGCTCATAACAGAAGGCACTGTCCCCAAAGGACGGAGGTACAGTTCATTAAGCAGGGTAAACACACCAGGGACTAATACTGGGCATACCATAACTGTGAGGAAAAGAGTAGGTCACACCAACAGAAATGAACAAGCTCCTCCATCCAAATAAACAGAGGAAATCTAAAAAGGGGGCCTTCCCTTGAATACCTGCTCCACCCTGGCATACTGAACAGAGCACACAGGCCACATTGAGCAACACCTCTTGATACTAAAAGTATAGACATCCCACTAAACTACAAAGACACAAATCAAAGAGAAAAGCAACCAGAAAAAAAAATACACACACGCGAAAAAACAAAGGAAAAACCCTAAATAAGAATAAGGAAGATGCTATGAGCCCTCCAAAGGAACACTATAACACTTCAATAGAAGGTGAAGATGAAGAGATTGAAGATACGCCAAAAATGGAATTCAGAAAATGAATCATCAGATGACTTAGAAGCAATGATAAGCAAATTCAGAAACTAAATGAAAAGTTTTCCCATGAATTTGAGATATTAAAGAAAAGTCAGAATGAAATATTAGAAATGAAGAATTCAAGAGATCAAATAAAACATGCAGTGGAAAGCCTTAACAACAGAATAGGTGAGCCAGAAAAAAGAATATCAGAACTAGAAGACAAATTTCTGAAAATTTTACAGTCAGGCTAAAAAAAAAGAAGAAATTAGAAAAACACGGTTGGTAATTTACAGGATACTATTAAATGACCCAACATACAGGTACTAGGAGTTCCTAAAGGTGTGGAAATACAGAAAGGATTAGAAGGCCTTTTTAGTGAAATAATAACAGAAAACTTCCCCAATCTGGAGAAAGAGACATCCAAGTATAGGAAGTATACAGAACTCCCAAAACATAGGACCAGAAAAGATTTTCACCATGACACATTGTGATAAAAATCACAGTAAAACATAAAGAAAAGATCTTAAAATGCACACGAGAGAAATGCCAAATCACATTTAGAGGAATTCCAATTAGACTCATTGTGGACTTCTCATTAGAAACCCTAAGGCATGGAGAGAATGGAGAGATATATTCTGGGTCCTAAGAGAAAAAATTGTCAACCAGAGTACTATATGCTGCAAAGCTCTCATTTTTGAATGAAGGACAAATAAAGATCTTCAATAACAAAAAGAAACTGAAAGAATTTATAACTACCAGCCCAGCTCTACAAAAGATGCTCAAGAATGTGCCACACACAGAAATAGGATAAATACCATATGTTCTCCCTGATCTGTGATAACTAATAGAGCACCTAAAAGGTAATCTGTGGAAGTGAAATTGACACTTTCAGAATCAACAACTTAAACAGTTCTTGTGGCTGTTAAGGAACAGTTTTTTTTCTTCATACTATTTGTTGAACTATCTTTACTTAACCTAGAGTTAATCATATGTGCATAAAGTCAACTGAAAATAGATCTCAGTAAAAAATAAGAGTGGGAATAAGAGATGGGGGGAGGAAGTTTGTAACTCTAACGCTGTATAGTTCTCAATACATTCCTATGAACTTACTTCTAAGGGTACAGTTTAATAACTTGTTATGGGACCCCAATTCCCATTAAGATGGGTGGTAAAAATACCATCCCAAGTGTTAAAGTGATCACATGGATAAGGTTAAGTGTTAACATGCTCATAAAGATAGGATTAAGTATTAAAGTGATCATATAGATAGGATTAGGTATCTGGTCACAGTAATAGGAGTTAAAAAGGAGAGAATGCTCCAACTTAGGAAGCAGACTTGTAGATAGAATGCGTGGACAGCAGGCTCATAGAATGGCAATCATTTTATGTAGCACTCTGAACACAGAGTCAGTGCTTAAAGCATTTTGGTCTGGCTGAAAAGCCTGCAAGAGAATTTCAGGCATGGAAAGCCAAGACACTGTGGCAAAAAATGTCCTACATGAAGAATTTCTTTGGTGAGACTCCAGTGTAAAGAAGTGGCCATCAAAGAAGGATGTACTTTTCTCTGAAGGGAGGACAGAACTTCCCCATTGCCCTTGTCTAAATACTGACAGAGATTGTGAATTTAAAAGGTTTCTATAGCCTAGGCAGCTCATGTCAAGAGCCTCAGGTGATCACTGCCATCATGCATTAGAGCGTTAATTGTTCAATTAACAAAAAGAGTCACTGTGCACTTATTCTGTCCTCAATGAATTGTGAGAGTTAACTGTAAAACTTGTTCTCAAAGATTTATTTCATTTTAGTGTATTAAGTGGAAGATATGAATAGACCTTATCTCAGCTCCTGAGGAATAGTTTTTTTCTTTTTTTTTCCTTTTTTTGTACAAATTGTTGAAATATGTACTTAGTATAGCATTGGTCATCTTTGTATAAAGTTAACTGAAAATGAATCCTAGTGGAGAATGGGACTGGGAATGGGAAAGGGAGGAGAAGGAGGGGTGGGAGTATGGGTATGGTGGGAAGAATCACTATAATCCTAAAGTTGCATTTATGAAATGCAAAAATAAATAAATAAATGCAAAAAATTAGAGAATAAGAAAAATTGAAACCAAAAAAATACAAAAGATCAGTGCAATGAAGAGCTGTTTTTTTTTTTAAATAAATTGGTACACTACTGACCAAACTAACCAATAAAAGAAGAAGAAGACCCAAATCAAGAAAATCAGAGATGAAAAAGAAAATGTAACAACAGATAATAAAGAAATAAAAAGAATTATCAGGAATTACTACAAAGAACTGTATGCCAACAAATTTGGAAATCTAGAAGAAATAGACATACACAATCTACCAAAATTGTGTCATGAACAAAGGAAATCTAAACAGACCAATAACCAAGGTGGAAAATGAATGAGTAATAATGACCCTCCCAACAAAGAAAAGAGCAGGACCAGATTGCTTCACTGCTGAATTCTACCAGACATTCAAAGAACTAACTCTAGTTCTTGGCAAGCTATTCAAAACAACTGAAAGGGATGGAATCTTCCCAAACTCCTTTTCTATGAAGCCAGCATCACCTTAATTCCTAAGCCAGAAAAAGATATAACTGAGAAAGAGAACTATAGAGCAATATCCCTTATGAACCTAGATGCAAAAATCCTCAACAAAGTCTAAGTCATCTGTATGCAACAACAGATCAGAAAGAGCATTCACCTAGACCAAGCGGGATTTACCCCTGGTATGCAGGGATGGTTCAACATCCACAAAATAATAATGTAATATATCACATTAACAAACTGAATAACAAGAACCTTATGGTTATCTCAATAGATGCAGAGAAAGTATTTGAAAAAATAAAACATCCTTTCATGAAAAAAAATCTTAAGCAAATAGGGTATAGGAGGAGCATTCCTCAACAATCACGTCAATTTATGACAAACCCACAGCCAGCATCCTATTGAATGGGGAAAAGCCGGAAGCATTCACACTGAGATGCGGAACCAGACAAGAATGCCTACCCTCATGATTGTTATTCAGTAGAATCCTGAAGTTTTATCTAGAGCCATTAGACAAGAAAAAGTAACCAAATGGATACAAATTGGGAAGAAAGAAGTGAAACTATCCCTATTTATAGATGACATGATCCTATCCATAGGGGACCCAAAAGACTGCACTGAGAGACTATTGGAAATCATAAAAGAGTTTGGTAAAGTGGCAGGATACAAAATTAACACACAAAATCAATAGCCTTGTGTGTATAATGTCATGGCTGAGAGAGAACTTGTAAGATCAGTCCCATTCACAATAGCTCTAAAAAAGAATTAAATACCTTTGATTAAATTTTACCAAGCATGTCAATATTCTCTATGATGAAAATTACAAAACATTAAAGAAAGGAATAGAAGAAGACATTAAAAAATGGAAAATCTTCATTATTCATGAATTGGAAGAATCAACATCATCAAAATGTCTGTACTACCCATAGTAATTTACAGATGCAATGAGGTCACAATCAAAATACTAAAGACATTCTTCATGAATCTAGAAACAATGATGCTAAAATCAACATGGAAACACAAGAGAGCCCAAATAGCTAAACCAATCTTATACTCCAAAAACAAAGCTGGAAGCATCACAATACCAGATTTCAAGACATACTACAGGGCAGTTATAATCTCAATAGCCTTGTATTGGAGCAAAAACAGAGTTGTAGACCAATGGAACAGAACAGAAATGCTAGAAATCAATCCATGAATCTACAACCAACTTATCTTTGACAAGGGAGTTAAAATTAATCTCTGGAGCTTAGAAAAGTCTCTTCAACAAATGGTGCTAGGGAAATAGGATCTCCACGTGCAGAAGTATGAACCTACACCTCTACCTTACACCTTACTCAAAGATCCAATCAAAATGGATCAAAGAACTAAATCTATGACCTGACACCATCAAATTACTAGAGAATATTGGGGAAACTCTGCAAGACATTGGCATGGGCAAAGACTTCTTGGAAAAGACCCCAGAAGCACAGGCAATCTAAGCCCAAACTGACAAGTGGAATTACATCAAGCTGAGAAGCTTCCATCTTGCAAAAGAAACACTTTGCAATGTGAAGAGGCAACAGACAGAATGGGAGAAAATATTTACAAACTATGCAACTGATAAAGGGTTAACATCCAGAATCTATTAAGAACTCAAGAAACTCAACAACAAAAACAATCTAGTAAAGAAATTAGCAAAGGACTTGAACAGGCATTTTTCAGGAGAGGAAATTCAAACAGCCAACAACACTTGAGAAAATGCTCTCAAGATCACTAGCCATCAGAGAAATGCAAATCAAAACCACAGTGAGGTTTCACCTAACCCTAGTTACAATGGCTCTCATACAGAAATCAATAAATGACAATTGTTGCAAGGCTGTGGGGAAAAGGGTACTCTGATCCACTGCTGGTTGGAATGGAAACTTGTGCAGCCACTGTGGAAGACAGCATGGAGATACCTCAGAAATTTGAATACATATGGTCCAGCCATCCCACTCTTGGGAATTTACCCAAATCAAAAGAAATCAGCATATGAAAGACTTATGTGTACCCCCATGTTCATTGCAGCACAATTCACAATACCTAAGATATCGAATCAAGACAGATGGCCATCAACTATTGACTGGATAAAGAAATTATGGTATATATACACTATGGAGTACTGCTCAGCTTTTATAAAAATGCCAGCCTGTTTTTTGCAACAAGATGTATGCAACTGAAAACCATTATACTTAGTGAAATAAGGCAGTCCCCAAAAGACAGATATCATATGTTTTCCCTGATCCAAGGTAACAAGTAGAGTAACTGAAATGCAATGTTTTGGAGTGAAACAAACACTTTGGGATTTGACAATTGTTTACAGTCTTTGTCTCTTCTATAGAGGATTAGTGCTTTCATTTTATTTTTTCTCTTCATACTATTTGTTGAACTTTTTACTTAGTGTAGGGTTAACTATATGATCATTAAGTAAACTAAAAATAGATCTTTGTAAAATTGGGAGTGGGAATGAGAGATTGAGGAGAAGGAAGGATTGGAGCATGGGTGGGAGGGAGGGTAGGTGGAAGTGTCACTATGTTCCTAAATCTGTATATATGAAACACATGAAACCTATATAACTTAAATAAAATTTTAATGAAAGAAAAGTAGGTAGGTAGAAGGAAGGAGGGTGGGAGGGAGCAAAGGAATATCATTATTTTCTTAGACTTGTATTTACAAATAATACTGAACCTGTTAAAAATTAATTAAAATAAAAAATGAAAAAAATAAACAGCTGAAAAAACCTGCAAATAATAGCACAGTGTAAGATACTTAGGAACTAGTTTTACCCTGGCCCTTTATTATAAGTGACTTGCTTTCATGTTACAACACAGTGTCCTTACCAACTAGATGGAGATAGTACTGAATTATCCTGACAGCCTTTTCCAGCTCTCATCCTCTATGCATCTATATCCTCTATGCATCTCATCCTCTATCCATCTATAGATGCCTCTACGCTTTTTCCAGAAGACCTTTCTGAATAGCACAGCTCCCCTCCCCACCAACACAGAAAGCCTTTCTATAATAAAGCTGCAGAGCCACTGGCTACCAAGTGACCAGATAGAACCTAGGACTTCATCCCTATTCTTGGATACATGTAGTCTTTTCAAATATGGCTAAAACAACTTTTTCTATGATGTTATAGCATTATTTGC
Source organism: Oryctolagus cuniculus (assembly GCF_964237555.1). Lineage (NCBI taxonomy): Eukaryota > Metazoa > Chordata > Mammalia > Lagomorpha > Leporidae > Oryctolagus > Oryctolagus cuniculus. The sequence continues at coordinate 52,022,029 of NC_091433.1, forward strand.
TTTTATTAGAGTTTTTTACAAAACCAAACAAAAATATTGTCAGCTGTGTTCCAAGCATTCTATTGAGAATAGTGCTAACAAAGAAAATACAATCAATAGGATATCTCATACAGCTACTTAAAATTTAATAGCATCTTAAGGTAAGCAAATGTATAAAAACCAAGTGTTTACTTTTGATATTAGAAATGATATACATAATAAACTCAACATGGTACTGATAAAGCTGCAAGATAAGATTTTATTTTTCAAACTACAGATTGTAAATCTTGAGTACAAGGCCACCTCGTACTCAGAAGCTCAAAAATCCTTTTATAAATATTATTTATTATCTGGACTGTAGATACCTCTAATGGAATCATGTACACTTGGCATACTGCAGTTGAGGGTGTCAGACCATCATCTTCATGACCTAATTAAATTCTCTGACAATGGAAATAAGTAAAAGAGGCAAATATTTCTTCTCTTTGGGATACTAATTAACAAAACTAGCAGTGTCAAAAATGATTCTTTTTCCTTTTTAACCTAATATTGCACCTGTAGCACATACATGAGAGGAAGTTAAAAACCAAAAGAGCAAAAAAAAGAGCAACTTTAAGCTATATGCTAGGTCAATGATAAAGTTCACAGACTAATTTGTAGATATAATATTACTGGTTATAATCCTTAAAGGGAAACAGAATTAACCAACTTTTTAAATATTAGGAAATATAATTTTACTGTTACTTTATAATCAAACCTTTCAATGAATACCAAGACTGTATCTACAGTCTGTTTCCACTGAGCCAGTTCAGGAGACACACTGGTTGAAAAATAACTTCAGTATATAAACTTTAAGGCTAAATATTCCATCTTCAAAATGTAAGGATTTAAATAGAGCCCTTGACAATTTATTCAATGTAAAATTGCTGGCTAAGGATGAAAACAAGTACTAGACAGACAAAAAGGTCAGGCATAGTCACTTAACTGAAAAACCACAGGCAGCTCGTTCATGACATAGGCAATTCCTTCAACCTGAAGATATCTGTTGAAAGTCAAAGTTACCTGATTGTGTGGTAAATCTTCAAAGTCATTAAGTCCACTTATGGGTCAATGCCTCTTATGCTTTGGTTGGGTGATTTAATAAAGTATATATCCTATAGGATTAAACTGTAGAACTCAATAAATCAAAGAAAGCAGGTAAAATACTAGAATATTGATTTAAAAAAGCATGTTTCTCCATCTTTTTCATGCAGTAAGCACGCCCATTTTAAGTCTGATATTCAATAAATAATCACTATGTTTCCCACTGAAGCTTGTTGTTCTGATGAGCCAAATCCAAATGCTTTCATATAGTTGAGAACTAAAGAATGTTCTATTATTCATCATTATCTGTAGAGAAAAGAAAAATATTAATTTACTTAATTTCAAATCATGCTGTATTTACTCAGTTTAAAAAAGTATTCTTTTTCATGCCAAAGGAAAATAATTCTAATGTATTTTAAAATAGTTTTTATTTATATATTATATTTATATATTATATATATTATATATTTATTATTTATATTTATACTATATATTTATAGTAGCATATACTCATTTTAAATATAGAGAAAATACAAATACAATAAAGAACAAAGTGGGAGGTAATGGGGCAGGCATTTGGTACAATGGTTAAGACATTGCTTGGGATGCATTCATCCCATATCAGAGTGCCTGGGTTTGAGTCCCACCTCCGCTTCCTATCTTACCTGCTAACACACACTGTGGTGGCAGCAGGTGATGGCTGAAGTACTTGGGTCTGTGCCACCTATGTGGGAGATCCAGATGGAACTTCATACTCTAGCTTTAACCTGGCCTAGCACTAGCTATCACAGGCTTTTTGGGAGTGAACCAAAGGATGGAAGATCCTGCTCTTTGTTTTTCAAATAAATGAAAATAAAAATTAAAGTGAGAAGCAAAAATCACATATAAACAAAAGACAACCAAAGTTATAATTTTATATAAATCATCTCAGACAGCTTTCCTATGCACACACAAAAAACATTTTAAAAATTATGCTGAAATGGGCCCAAGTTCTTGGGCCCCTGCATCCACATGGGAGAACCAGAGGAAGCTCCTGGGTCCTGGCTTTGGCCTGGCCCAGCTCTGGCCATTATGGCCATTTGGGGAGTGAATCAGCAGATGGAAGATATCTCTCTTTCTCTCTACCTCCCTCCCTCTCTCTGTAATTCTTTCAAATAAATAAATCTTTAAAAATTAAACTGAAACATGTTTTTTTTTTTTTTTAAAGATTTTATTTATTTGAAAGACAGAGTTACAGAGAGAGGAAGAGAGAGAGAGAGAGGTCTTCTATCTACTGGTTCACTCCCCAGATGGCCGCAACGGCTGGAGCTGAGCTGATCCAAAGCCAGGAGCCAGAGCTGCTTTGGATTTCCCATGTGGGTGCAGGAGCACAAACACTTGGGCCATCTTCTACTGCTTTCCCAGGCCATAGCAGGGAGCTGGATTGGAAGAGGAGCAGCCGGGACTAGAACTGGCGCCCATTTGGGATGCTGGCGCTTCAGGCCAGGGCTTTAACCCACTGTGCCAAAGAGCCGGCCCTGTAATGTGGTTTTGAGACCTGAGTTTTTCACTTAAAATACATAATAGATGGAAAATACATGATAAAGCAAGATAACAAACAATGGTAGAATGGGTACACGGGTCATCACAGTAAAGTTCTTTCAACTTTTCCAAATGATAAGACTTTATAAAATGCTGAAGAAGAATAAATCTTGAGTATATCCAACGTGAATTCCAAACTCTGCATAGTATTCTATTTATAGATACGGCATAACTAAATTAACTATTCCTGTTTACAGACATATTGGTTATTTCCAACTTTACTTTATTCTTAAAAACACTAGTGAATGAATTTAGATTGGTTACCTTCATCTTCCCTAACAAGCATTACCTTCCACATTATAGCAAAAGTGGTCTTTCATTAAAATCCATATCAAATCAAATCAGCACTGCTGGAAACGCTTCATGAACTCCCTACTCCTCAGGATAGAATCCCCGTTCCTTAGTATGGATTGCCAAGCCCTCCATGATCTGATCTATTTAATATTTCTAGCTTTCCCTGCTTTCATTCACCCATTTTCCCCACTCCATAATTTATGCATAGCAATATACAGTTGCTTATAATTCCCCGATGACAACAATTTAAAACTCATTGTATACACACATATAATGAAGTGTGGCAAATTCCTAATCATCTTTCAAAAATCTAACTCTGAAGTCTCCTTCCCTAGGAAGATCTATTATTCTTGTCTCCACTATTCTTCCAGTATAGTTGGGTTATTACTTTATGCACCTTTCATATTATTGCTTCCAAAGTTATACTTATAAACCATGTACTATAATTTAGTTTTTTTTACAATTATAAAATGGTGTCAGTGAACAAGTAAGTCATCAATACATACGTACTTAATACTTAGAATACAAAAGTTAACTAGTGGGCCTATAAGTTTGGAATATTTAAGGAAAAGCAAGAAGTTATTTCAAAAACTTCATGGAAAATAAATTAAGATAAAGTACATTTTCTATGAACTTGCTGAAAACCATCATATTACAGAGAGAGAAAGCCATTTTCCAATCTTAATGCTCTCACTTCCTCAGGGCCATTTTCTGTACCTTGAAACTGATACATATTCTTTGCTTTCTTTTTTATGCCAAAAAGACAATTCTATAAGACAGCTAGATACAGGGTCTAATTACTTCCAAAAAGAAGGCTCCAGGCCATGTATTCCAAATCTAGTAATTGGCTAAAATCTAAGTGTAATGATTAATGACACAAAATAGCAAATTAATTTATTGAGATAATTCAATATATTTATATCCATTTTATTAGATACATTAGTAAGTCATAATACTTGATGAGATATACTAAGATTTCTTTAATTTGAAAAAAAATTTTTAAGATTTATTGAGCCCAGCTCTACAGCATAGCAGGTAAAGCCACCGCCTGTAGTGCTGGCATCCTATATAGGTGGTGGTTCGAGTCACGGCTGCTCCACTTCCAATATAATTCTTTGCTATGGCCTGGGAAAGCAGTAGAAGATGGCCTAAGTCTTGGGCCCCTGTATCTGCAACGGGATGCCTGGAAGAAGCTCCTGGTTCCTGGCTTCTAACTGACCCAGTTCTAGCCATTTTGGCCATTTGGGGAGTAAAACCAGCAGATGGAAGACCTCTCTCTCTCTGACACTCTGTATTTCAAATAAATAAATAAATCTTCAAAAAAAAAAAAAAAAAAGAGAGATTTATTTACTGGGACTAGTGATGTGGTATGGCGAGTTAAGCTGCTGAGTGACATAGGTATCCCATACTGGAGGGCTAGTTCGAATCCTGGCTGATCAGTTTCCAATCCAGCTTCCTGATAATATATCTTGGAAAGCAGCAGTAAATGGCCCAAGAACTTGGGCTTTTGCCAGTTATGTGGGAGACCCAAGTGGAGTTCTAGGGTCCTGGCTTTGGCCTAGGAGAGAAACTGATCTTTCATTTGTTGGTTCACTCCCCTAAAGAGCCACAACGGCAAGGTCTGGGTCAGGCAGAAGTCAGGGGTCAGGAGCTCCATCCTGATCTTCCACATGGATTGCAGGGGCCCAGGTAATTGGGATATCCTCTATTGTCTTCCCGGGCTCATTAGCAGAAAGTTGGACAGGATGCAGAGTGTCCAGGACTTGAACCCCTACTCTGAGATGGGACATGGATGTTGCAAACAGTGGCTTAACTTGTTGCGACGCATAGAGCTGTTGTGCACCACAATGCTGGTACCCACCAAAAAATTTTTTTAATGTTTATTTGGACATGAGAGAGAGAGAGAGAGAGAGAGAGAGAGAGAGAGAGATCCTCCATTTTCTAGTTAGTCCGCAATGCCTACAACAACAGCTGGGGCAGGGCAGGGACTGGAATTTTATATCGATCTCCCATGTGGGCGGCAGGGACCTAAGCACTTGAACCATAATTTACTGCCTTCCAGGTGCACATTATCAGGCATATGGATTAGAGGCAGAGGTAGGACTTGATCCCAGATACTCTGATACAGAATGTGGGCATCCCCAGGGTCAGATTAACTGCCTTACCCTATTTTAAGTTGTATTTTATAGGCACACTAAAATTTTTTAATTCAAATTTTTATTTTTTTTTTTTTTAATTTTTTATTTATTTTTTATTTTTTTTTAACTTTTATATAATGAATATAAATTTCCAAAGTACGATTTATGGATTACAATGGCTTCCCCCCCATACCGTCCCTCCCACCCACAACCCTCCCCTTTCCCACTCCCTCTCCCCTTCCATTCACATCAAGATTCATTTTCTATTATCTTAATATACAGAAGATCAGCTTAGTATACATTAAGTAAGGCTTTCAACAGTTTGCTCCCACACAGAAACATAAAGTGAAAAATAATAGATGATTTTTTTTAATGATGATGAAATCAGATCAGACCTATTGTCATGTTTAATCCCAGTGAGAGTCAAGTTGGGAGTTGATAGTTTCTTTTCTTTTCTTTTTTTTTTTTTTTTTTACAGAGGATCAGTTTAGTATGCATTAAGTAAAGATTTCAACAGTTTGCACCCCCATAGAAACACAAAGTGAAATATATTATTTGAGTACTCATTATAGCATTAAGTCTCAATGCACAGCACATTAAGGACAGAGATCCTACATGAGGAGTAAGTGCACAGTGACTCCTGTTGTTGACTTTACCAATTGACACTCCTGTCTATGGCATCAGTAATCTCCCTATGCTCCAGTCATGAGTTTCCAGGGCTATGGAAGCCCCTTGAGTTCTCCGACTCTTATCTTGTTTAGACAAGGTCATAGTCAAAGTGGAGGTTCTCTCCTCCCTTCAGAGAAAGGTACCTCCTTCTTTGAAGACCTGTTCTTTCCACTGAGATCTCACTCACAGAGATCTTTTGCCAGAGTGTCTTGGCTTTCCATGCCTGAAATACTCTCATGGGCTTTTCAGCCAGATCCGAGTGCCTTTAGGGCTGATTCTGAGGCCAGAGTGCTATTTAGGGCATCTGCCATTCTATGAGTCTGCTGAGTATCTCACTTCCCATGTTGGATCACTCTCCCCTTTATTTATTCTATCGGTTAGTGTTAGCAGGTACTAGACTTGCTTATGTGCTCCCTTTGACTCTTAGTCCTTTCATTATGATCAATTGCGAACTGAAATTGATCACTTGGACTAGTGAGATGGCATTGGTACATGCCACCTTGATGGGATTAAATTGGAATCCCCTGGTATGTTTCTAACTCTACCATTTGGGGCAAGTCAGCTTGAGCATGTCCCAAATTATATATCTCTTCCCTCTCTTATTCCTACTCTTATGTTTAACAGGGATCACAATTCAGTTAAATTTCAACACTTAAGAATAACTGTGTATTAATTACAGAATTAAATCAGTCATATTAAGTAGAACAGACAAAAAAACTACTAAGAGGGATAATGTATTAAGTTGTTCATTAACAGTCAGGGCTATGCTGATCAAGTCACCGTTTCCCATAGTGTCCCTTTCACTTCAACAAGTTTCCTTTTTGGTGTTCAGTCAGTTGTCACCGATCAGGGAGAACATATGGTATTTGTCCCTCTGGGACTGGCTTATTTCACTCAGCATGATGTGTTCCAGATTCCTCCATTTTGTTGCAAATGACTGGATTTCGTTGTTTCTTACTGCAGTATAGTATTCTAAAGAGTACATATCCCATAATTTCTTTATCCAGTCTACCGTTGATGGGCATTTAGGTTGGTTCCAGGTCTTAGCTATTGTGAATTGTGCTGCAATAAACATTAGGCTGCAGACCGCTTTTTTGTTTGCCAATTTAAATTCCTTTGGGTAAATTCCAAGGAGTGGGATGGCTGGGTCGAACGGTAGGGTTATCTTCAGGTTTCTGAGGAATCTCCAGACTGATTTCCATAGTGGCTTGACCAGTTTGCATTCCCACCAACAGTGGGTTAGTGTCCCTTTTTCCCCACATCCTCGCCAGCATCTGTTGTTGGTAGATTTCTGAATGTGAGCCATTCTAACCGGGGTGAGGTGGAACCTCATTGTGGTTTTGATTTGCATTTCCCTGATTGCTAATGACCTTGAACATTTTTTCATGTGTCTGTTGGCCATTTGGATTTCCTCTTTTGAAAAATGTCTATTGAGGTCCTTGGCCCATCTCTTAATTGGGTTGTTGGTTTTGTTTTTGTGGAGTTTCTTGATCTCTTTGTAGATTCTGGTTATTAACCCTTTATCTGTTGCATAGTTTGCAAATATTTTTTCCCATTCTGACGGTTGTCTCTTCACTCTCCTGACTGTTTCTTTTGCAGTACAGAAACTTCTCAATTTGATGCAATCCCAATAGTTAATTTTGGCTTTGACTGCCTGTGCCTCCCGGGTCTTTTCCAGAAACTCTTTGCCTGTGCCAATATCTTGAAGGGTTTCTCCAATGTTCTCTAGTAACTTGATGGTGTCAGGTCGTAGATTTAGGTCTTTAATCCATGTTGAGTGGATTTTTGTGTAAGGTGTAAGGTAGGGGTCTTGCTTCATGATTCTGCACGTGGAAATCCAATTTTCCCAGCACCATTTATTGAATAGACTGTCCTTGCTCAAGGAATTAGTTTTAGATCCTTGATCAAATATAAGTTGGCTGTAGATGTTTGGGTTGATTTCTGGTATTTCAATTCTGTTCCATTGGTCTATCCTTCTGTTTCTGTACCAGTACCATGCTGTTTTGATTACAACTGCCCTGTAGTATGTCCTGAAATCTGGTATTGTGATGCCTCCGGCTTTGTTTTTGTTGTAGAAGATTGCTTTAGCTATTCGAGGTCTCTTGTGCCTCCATATAAATTTCAGCACCAATTTTTCCAGATCTGAGAAGAAGGTCTTCGGTATCTTGATTGGTATTGCATTGAATCTATAAATTGCTTTTGGGAGAATGGACATTTTGATGATATTGATTCTTCCAATCCATGAGCATGGAAGATTTTTCCATTTCTTGGTATCCTCTTCTATTTCTTTCTTTAAGGTTTTGTAATTTTCATCGTAGAGATCTTTAACGTCCTTGGTTAAGTTTATTCCAAGGTATTTGATTGTTTTTGTAGCTATTGTGAATGGGATTGATCTTAGAAGTTCTTCCTCAGCCATGGCATTGTCTGTGTATACAAAGGCTGTTGATTTTTGTGCATTGATTTTATACCCTGCTACTTTGCCAAACTCTTCTATGAGTTCCAATAGTCTCTTGGTAGAGTTCTTTGGGTCCCCTAAATAAAGAATCATGTCATCTGCAAAGAGGGATAGTTTGAGTTCTTCCTTCCCAATTTGTATCCCTTTAATTTCTTTTTCTTGCCTAATAGCTCTGGCTAGAACCTCCAGAACTATATTGAATAGCAGTGGTGAGAGTGGACATCCCTGTCTGGTCCCAGATCTCAGTGGAAATGCTTCCAACTTTTCCCCATTCAATAGGATGTTGGCTGTGGGTTTTTCATAGATTGCTTTGATTGTATTGAGGAATGTTCCTTCCAAACCCAGTTTGCTTAGAGTTTTCATCATGAACGGGTGTTGTATTTTATCAAATGCTTTCTCGGCATCTATTGAGAGAATCATATGGTTTTTCTTCTGCAGTCTGTTAATGTGGTGTATCACATTGATTGTCTTGCGCACATTAAACCATCCCTGCATACCAGGGATAAATCCCACTTGGTCTGGGTGGATGATCTTTCTGATGTGTTCTTGCATTCTATTGGCGAGAATTTTATTGAGGATTTTTGCATCTATGTTCATCAGGGATATTGGTCTGTAATTCTCTTTCAGTGCTGCATCTTTTCCCGGCTTAGGAATTAAGGTGATGCTGGCTTCATAGAAAGAATTTGGGAGGATTCCCTCTTCTTCAATTGTTCTGAATAGTTTGAGAAGAATTGGAGTTAGTTCTTCTTTAAATGTCTGGTAGAATTCAGCAGTGAATCCATCTGGTCCTGGGCTTTTCTTTGTTGGGAGGGCCTTTATTACTGTTTCAATTTCTGTCTCAGTTATGGGTCTGTTTAGGTTTTCGATGTCTTCCTGGTTCCATTTAGGTAGGTTGCATGTGTCCAGGAATCTATCCATTTCTGATAGGTTTCCCTGTTTGCTGGTATACAGGTCCTTGTAGTAATTTCTGATGATTCTTTTTATTTCTGTGGTGTCTGTTGTTACATTTCCTTTTTCATCTCTGATTTTATTGATTTGGGTCTTTTCTCTTCTTTTTTTAGTTAGTTGGGCCAATGGGGTGTCAATTTTGTTTATTTTTTCAAAAAACCAGCTCCTCGTTTGGCTGATTTTTTGTAATGTTTTTCTTGATTCAATCCTGTTGATTTCTTCTCTGATTTTAATTATTTCTCTTCTCCTACTAGATTTGGGTCTGGTTTGCTGTAGGTTTTCTAGATCCTTGAGGTGAATAGAAAGCTCATCTATTTGGTGCCTTTCCAATTTCTTGATGTAGGCACCTATTGATATAAACTTTCCTCTTAACACTGCTTTTGCTGCGTCCCATAAGTTTTGGTATGTTGCGCTGTTATCCTCATTTACTTCCAGAAAGTTTTTGATTTCTCTTTTGATTTCTTCTATGACCCATTGTTCATTCAGGAGCATGTTGTTCAATCTCCATGTGTTTGCGTATGCTCTAGGGATTCCTGAGTTGTTCATTTCCAACTTCATTCCTTTATGGTCTGAGAAGCTGCATGGTATGATTCTAATTCTTTTGAATTTGCTGAGACTTGCTTTATGGCCTAGTATGTGGTCAATCCTAGAGAAGGTTCCATGTACTGCTGAGAAGAATGTATAATCTTTAGCTGTAGGATTGAAAGTTCTGTATATATCTGTTAGATCCATTTGGGCTATAGTGTCGTTTAAATCTACTGTATCCTTGTTGATCTTCTGTCCTATTGATCTGTCTATTTCTGAGAGTGGAGTATTGAAGTCCCCCAGTACTATTGTATTGGGGTCTAAGTCTCCCTTTAAGTCCGTTAACAAATCTTTTAGATAAACCGGTGCCCTGTAGTTAGGTGCATATACATTGATAATTGTTATATCTTCCTGTTGAATTGATCCCTTAATCATTATGTAGTGTCCCTCTTTGTCTCTCTTAATGGTTTTTGTGGTAAAGTTTATGGTGTCTGATATTAAGATGGCTACGCCTGCTCTTTTTTCATTTCTGTTGGCATGGTATATCTTTTTCCAGCCTTTCACTTTCAGTCTGTATGGATCTTTGTTGGAAAGATGTGTTTCTTGTAGGCAGCAAATAGATGGGTTTTGTTTTTTAACCCAATCAGCCAAACGGTGTCTTTTAACTGGACAGTTCAGGCCATTCACGTTCAATGTGACTAATGATAAGTGGTAACTTTGCCCTGCCATTTGCCAAAGATAAGTTCTAATATATGCTTTGAATTCCCTGTGATCTTTTGCTGTGAGCTTTCCTTCCTTGGTTTCCTTCCTTTACCTTCTTTCATATTGATGACCGTGTTTCTTTGTTTCTGTGTGTAACACATCTTTAAGCATCTTTTGCAGGGCTGGACGAGTGGCAACAAATTCTTTCAATTTCTGTTTGTTATGAAAAGTCTTTATTTCACCTTCATTCACAAATGATAGCTTTGCAGGATATAATATTCTGGGCTGGCAGTTGTTCTCTCTTAGTACCTGGGCTATATCTTGCCATTCCCTCCTAGCTTGTAGAGTTTCTGATGAGAAGTCAGCTGTGAGTCTGATTGGAGATCCTCTGAGAGTAATCTGACGTTTCTCTCTTGCACATTTTAGGATCTTTTCTTTATGTTTCACTGTGGAGAGTTTAATTACAACGTGCCGTGGTGAGGGTCTCTTTTGGTCGTGTTTATTAGGGGTTCTGTGAGCTTCCTGTACTAGGATTTCTCTGTCCTTCTCCAAACCTGGGAAATTTTCTGCTAATATCTCACTAAAAAGGCCTTCTAATCCTTTCTCCCTCTCCATGCCTTCAGGAACTCCTAGAACCCGAATGTTGGGTTTTTTAATAGTATCCTGAAGATTCCCGACAATATGTTTTAGATTCCTAATTTCCTCTTCCTTTCTTTGGTCTGACTGTATCCTTTCCTGTTCTCTGTCTTCTAAGTCCGATATTCTCTCTTCTGCTTCTCCCATTCTGTTTGTAAGGCTCTCTATTGTGTTTTTCATTTGATCTATTGAATTCTTCACTTCAGTCACTATCCCAGTTTCCTGTTGTACTAGTTGTTTCGTTTCATTTTGATTCCTCCTTAATATTTCATTTTCACGAGAGAGATTTTCTATCTTGTCCATTAAGGATTTCTGTAGTTCAAGAATTTGTTTTTGAGAACTTCTTAATGTTCTTATCAATTTTTTGAGATCTGCTTCTTGCATTTCTTCTATGTCATCATCCTCATAATCTTGAATTGGGGTGTCTTTTTCATTTGAGGGCTTCATGGTGACTTCCTTGTTTTTATTACCTTGGTTTTTGCGTTTGTTATTTGTCATATTGGAGATATTTGGTTTCTTCACTGTGGTGCTTTTTCTTGTTATACTATGACTCTAGATTAAGTGGACTATCTGTTTTTGATGGAGCCTTAGGGCTTGAGATGGGTGTGGCCTGAGAGCTCTGTTTGGTGTGCCAAAGGTGACACTCCCAGGTTAGGCGTGGTAAACCTCTCTCTCTCTCTCTCTCTCTCTCTTTTTTTTTTTGATTCAACAGGGAAGTTATTCTGCACAGCTGAACAAAGTTGGAGGTAGTTAGCAGGCAAATGATATACCCGCAGGAGCCAGAGATCAGAAGCTCTTTCCCAAGGACCACACAGGGAATCTGTTCGGCCCTTAGAGTGCGCTCAAATTCTCCTTCAGTCTCCCACTGGGTTGCCAAAGTTACGGAATTGTAGCGTCTCTGGAGAGTGCTCACGTGAATTCCGTGAGTTCTCTCCCCCACCGTCTCTTTTTTCACAGTCTCAGTTCAGTAGCACCATAAATTTACTAAGTCCTAATCTCCTGTTAATTCGCCCCACCCAGAGTCAGGTTTTACTGCTAGGCTCAGGGCCGGTGCAGACCTGAGGTCGCTCTGCTTATGACGTATGTCCAAGATGGCGCCTGCTCTTTGTCTTGCTCGCCCTTGAGAGGTGAGCGGAGAGAGAGAAACCCGTGTCCATACCAGTCACCTTTTTTTTTTTTTTTTTCCCTCTCTCTCTCTTCCAGTTAGCTTGGTGAAGTCCCCCCCGCCCCGGGGGTCGTTCCCTCTAGTCTCCTCTCTCCGCTTGCCTGCCGGTGTCTCGGGTTATTGAGGTTCGGCTCACCTCGCGTTCCAGCGCTGGTGTGTTGAGTCTGCCGCTGACGTCCCGAACTGTGGGCTCCCACGCTCTCCACGCAGGTCTGCTCCCCTTCCAGCGCCGATGTGTGGACTCGGAGCCCTGGACTTCCCAAGTCTCCCCGCTGTTGCACTCCCCTTCGAGCACTTGCGCGCAGCTCCGTCCCTCGGCTCGGCTTCCGCGGCTCAGTCCCGCGGCTCGGTCCTGTGGTTCGGCTTTCGCGCGCGGTGGGCGACCTTGTTCTCCCAGTAGGTCCTCCGATTCACGCCCACTGGATCCAGAAGAGTTTTGTCTGCAATATTTTCCTGGTTCTTTTTTCTGAGGCTACCGTAACTCCCCTTTTATTAAACTAAATTTTCCCGGACTATTGGTGCGCGCCCTCACTATTCCGCCATCTTGGCTCCGCCCCCCTCAAATTTTTATTTTTAACTTTTATTTAATGAATATAAATTTCCAAAGTACAGCTTATGGATGACAATGGCTTCCCCCCTCCCCATAACTTCCCTCCCACCCGCAACCCTCCCCTTTCCCTCTCCCTCCCCCCTTCCATTCACATCAAGATTCATTTTCAATTCTCTTTATATACAGAAGATCAGTTTAGCATATATTAAGTAAAAATTTCAACAGTTTGCACCCACAAAGAAACACAAAGTGAAAAATACTGTTTGAGTACTAGTTATAGCATTACTTCACTTTGGACAACACACTAAGAACAGATCCCACATGACAAGTAAGTACACAGTGACTCCTGTTGTTGACTTAACAATTTGACACTCATGTTTATGGCATCAGTAATCACCCTAGGCTCTTGTCATGAGTTGCCAAGGCTATGGAAGTCTTTTGAGTTCGCCGACTTTGATCTAATTTAGACAAGGTCGTAGTCAAAGTGGAAGTTCTCTCCTCCCTTCAGAGAAAGGTACCTCCTTCTTTCATGGCCCCATTCTTTCCACTGGGATCTCACTCACAGAGATCTTCCATTTAGGTCTTTTGTTTTTTTTCCAGGGTGTCCTGGCTTTCCATGCCTGAAATACTCTCATGGGCTCTTCAGCCATATCCGAATGCCTTAAGGGCTGATTCTGAGGCCAGAGTGCTGTTTAGGACATCTGCCATTCTATGAGTCTGCTGTGTATCTCACTTCCCATGATGGATCGTTCTCTCCCTTTTTTATTCTATCAGCTAGTATTAGCAGACACTAGTCTTGTTTATGTGATCCCTTTGGCTCTTAGTCCTATCATTATGATCAATTTTGAACAGAAATTGATCACTAGGACTAGTGAGATGGCATTGGTACATGCCACCTGAATGGGATTGACTTGTAATCCCCTGGTATGTTTCTAACTCTACCATTTGAGGTAAGTCAACTTGAGCATGTCCCGAATTGCATATCTCTTCTCTCTCTTATTCCCACTCTTTTATTTAACAGTGATCACTTTTCAGCTAAGTTTCAACACTTTGAGAATAACTGTGTATTGATTACAGTATTCAACATCTAATACTTGAACATTTTATTGAGGTACAGTGCAATATGTCAACATACCCATATATAGTATAAATTGATCAAATCAATAAATTAGCTTTTTATGTCCTTATCTTTTTGGTCAGAGCCTCCCATCTCCTCTATTATAGTTTTTTTTTTTTGTTAAAGATTTATTATTTATGACAGTCAAGAGTTGGAGAGACAGAGAGAGAGCGAGCAAGTGAGCAAGTGAGAGAGATATTTCATCTGCTAGTTCACTCCTCCAGATTGCTGCAATGGCCAGTGTTGGGCCATGCAGAAGTCAAGAGACAAGAGCTTCTTCTCGGTGTCCCTTGTAGGTAGCACGGGCCCAAATACTTGGGTAATCTTCTACTGCTTTTCTCAGGTACATTATCAGGGAGCTGGATGGAAGTGGAACAGCTGGGCCATGAACCAGCACCCATATGGCGACTCTGGTGTTGCAGGTAGCAGCTTCATCTCCTATACTGCAATGCCCGTGTCTCTTTTAGATCTTTATGCAATATATATTATACTTTTGTGAACTATAGTCACCCAGCATTCCATGTAACATGAGAACAGATTACTTTGATTTTCCTGTGTTTTGGCTCTTATTAACCAGCTTCCCTCTATTCTCCCTCCCCAACTTCCCCAGTCTCTCAGCCTCTAGTAATCACTATTCTAAGTTCAGATAAACTTCTTTAAACTTCCACATATGACAGAGAGTACAGAGTATCTGTTTTTCTGAGTCTGGATTATTTCACATAAAATAATAATCTCCAGTTCCACCCATTTGTTGCAAGTTTCAGAATTTTATTCTTTTTTATGGTTGAATGACATTCCATTGCATAAACATAATACACTTTCTTTATCCATTCATCCACAGATGGACACCTAAATCATTTCTTTATCTTGGCTATGAATAGTTCCACAACTAATATGGGAGTGCAGGTATGACTTTTAGACATGTTGATTTCATTCCTTGGAATACATACTTAGAATATATATAGCTGGGTCACAAGGTAAATCTATTTTTAGTTTTTTTGGAGCAATTTCCATTCTCCACAACAACTGTACTATTTTGCATTCTCACCAATAAGTGCATAAAGTTCCCTTTTCTATACATCTGTTACCATTTGTTATTATTATTTTTTTGATAACAGCCAATCTAATTGGAGTGAGATAATATCTCTCACTGTGGTTTTTAAAAATTAATTTGTATATATTTATGTTTATTTTATTTTTATTATAAATTTATTATATTTAAAATATTTTCATTTTATTTGAGAGGCAGAATGACACAGGAGTGGGAGAAACAGAGAAAGAGATATCTTTCATCTGTTGGTTCACTCCCCAAATGTCTAAAACACTTGGGTTGGGCCAGGCTTAAGCCAGGAGTCAGGAATTCCACTATCCATGTGAAAGGCAGAGACAGAAGCACTTGTGCCATATTCTTCTACCTTCCCAGATGCATTATCAGGGAGCTGGATTAGAAGTGCGGCAGCCAGGATACAAATCAATGGGATTCCAATCAGCCAGGACTCAAATTAGGGGATTCCATCCCGTGAATGTGTTTTTTTTTTTCTTTTTTTAAATTTTATTTAATCAACATAAATTTCCAAAGTACAGCTTATGGATTACAATAGCTTCCCCCACCCATAACTTCCCTCCCACCCACAACACTCCACTCTCCCACTCCCTCTCCCCTTCCATTCACATCAAGATTCATTTTCAATTATCTTTATATACAGAAGATCAATTTAACATATATTAAGTAAGGATTTCCAGTTTGCACCCACACAGAAACACAAAGTGTAAAATACTATTTCAGTACTAGTTATAGCATTAAACTCCTCAGAGTAATTGTGTATTTTTTTTTATTTTCCCTCCCACTCAAACCCCTCCCATCTCCCGCTCCCTCTCCCATTCCACTCACATCAAGATTCATTTTCAATTCTCTTTATATACAGAAGATCGATTTAGTATGTATTAAGTAAAGATTTCATCAGTTTTCACTCACACAGAAACACAAAGTATAAAATACTGTTTCAGTACTAGTTATAGCATTACTTTACTTTGGACAACACACTAAGAACAGATCCCACATGACAAGTAAGTACACAGTGACTCCTGTTGTTGACTTAACAATTTGACACTCATGTTTATGGCGTCAGTAATCTCCCTAGGCTCTAGTCATGAGTTGCCAAGGCTATGGAAGTCTTTTGAGTTCGCCGACTTTGATCTAATTTAGACAAGGTCGTAGTCAAAGTGGAAGTTCTCTCCTCCCTTCAGAGAAAGGTACCTCCTTCTTTGATGACCTCTTCTTTCCACTAGGATCTCACTCACAGAGATCTTCCATTTAGGTCTTTTGTTTTTTTTCCAGGGTGTCCTGGCTTTCCATGCCTGAAATACTCTCATGGGCTCTTCAGCCATATCCGAATGCCTTAAGGGCTGATTCTGAGGCTAGAGTGTTGTTTAGGACATCTGCCATTCTATGAGTCTGCTGTGTATCTCGCTTCCCATGATGGATCGTTCTCTCCCTTTTTTATTCTATAAGTTAGTATTTTCAGACACTAGTCTTATTTATGTGATCCCTTTGACTCTTAGACCTATCAGTGTGCTCAATTGTGAACTGAAATTGATCACTTGGACTAGTGAGATGGCATTGGTACATGCCACCTTGATGGGATTATATTGGGATCCCCTGGCATGATTCTAACTCCACCATTTGGGGCAAGTCAGCTTGAGCATGTCCCAAATTGTACATCTCCTCCATCTCTTATTCCTACTCTTATATTTAACAGGGATCACTTTTCAGTTAAAATTTAAACACCTAAGAATAATTGTGTCTTAATTACAGAGTTCAACCAATAGTACTAGAACAAAACAAAGAGAAAATACTAAAATGGATAAAGTATTACATTGTACATCAAGAGTCAGGACAAGAGCTGATCAAGTCACTTTCTCATAGTGCCCATTTCACTTCAAAGGGTTTCCCCTTTGGTGCTCAGTTAGTTGTCACCGATCAGGGAGAACATATGATATTTGTCCCTTTGGGACTGGCTTATTGCACTCAGCATAATGTTTTCCAAATTCCTCCATCTTGTTGCAAATGACTGGATTTCATTGTTTTTGACTGCTGTATAGTATTCTATAGAGTACATGTCCCATAATTTCTTTATCCAGTCTACTGTTGATGGGCATTTGGGTTGGTTCCAGGTCTTAGCTATTGTGAATTGAGCTGCAGTAAACATTAATGTGCATACTGCTTTTTTGTTTGCCAATTTCATTTCCTCTGGGTAAATTCCAAGGAGTCGTATGGCTGGGTTGAATGGTAGGGTTATATTCAGGTTTCTGAGGAATCTCCAGACTGACTTCCATAGTGGCTTAACCAGTTTGCATTCCCACCAACAGTGGGTTAGTGTCCCTTTTTCTCCACATCCTCTCCAGCATCTATTGTTGGTAGATTTCTGAATGTGAGCCATTCTCACCGGGGTGAGGTGAAACCTGATTGAGGTTATAATTTGCATTGCCCTGATGGCTAGTGATCTTGAACATTTTTTCATGTGTCTGTTGGCCATCTGGATTTCCTCTTTGAAAAATGTCTATTGAGGTCCTTGGCCCATCTCTTAAGTGGGTTGTTTGTTTTGATCTTGTGGAGTTTCTTGATTTCTTTGTAGATTCTGGTTATCAACCCTTTATCTGTTGCATAGTTTGCAAATATATTTTCCCATTCTGTCGATTGCCTCTTCACTTTCCTGACTGTTTCTTTAGCAGTACAGAAACTTCTCAATTTGATGCAATCCCAATAGTTAATTTTGGCTTTGACTGCCTGTGTTTCTGGGGTCTTTTCCAAGAAGTCTTTGCCAGTACCTATATCTTGCAGGGTTTCACCAATGCTCTCTAATAATTTGATGGTGTCGGGTCGGAGATTTAAGTCTTTAATCCATGTTGAGTGAATTTTTGTGTAAGGTGAAAGGTAGGGGTCTTGCTTCATGATTCTGCACGGGGAAATCCAATTTTCCCAGCACCATTTATTGAATAGACTGTCCTTACTCTAGGTATTTGTTTTGAATCCTTGATCAAATATAAGTTGGCTGTAGAAGTTTGGATTGATTTCTGGTGTTTCAATTCTGTTCCATTGGTCTATCCATCTGTTTCTGTACCAGTACCATGCTGTTTTAATTATAATTGCCCTGTAGTATGTCCTAAAATCTGGTAGTGTGATGCCTCCGGCTTTGTTTTTGTTGTACAAGATTGTTTTAGCTATTCGAGGTCCCCTGTGTCTCCATATGAATTTCAGCATCATTTTTTCCAGGTCTGAGAAGAATGTCTTTGGTATTTTAATTGGTATTGCATTAAATCTATAAATTGCTTTTGGGAGAATGGACATTTTGATGATATTGATTCTTCCAATCCATGAGCATGGAAGATTTTTCCATTTTTTGGTATCCTCTTCTATTTCTTTCTTTAAGATTTTGTAATTTTCGTCGTAGAGTTCATTAACGTCCTTGGTTAAGTTTATTCCAAGGTATTTGATTGGTTTTGTAGCTATTGTGAATGGGATTGATCTTAGAAGTTCTTCCTCAGCCATGGCATTGTCTGTGTATACAAAGGCTGTTGATTTTTGTGCATTGATTTTATACCCTGCTACTTTGCCAAACTCTTCTATGAGTTCCAATAGTCTCTTAGTAGAGTTCTTTGGATCCCCTAAATAAAGAATCATACCATCTGCAAAGAGGGATAGTCTGAGTTCTTCCTTCCCAATTTGGATCCCTTTAATTTCTTTTTCTTGCCTAATAGCTCTGGCTAAAACTTCCAGAACTATGTTAAATAGAAGTGGTGAGAGTGGGCATCCCTGTCTGGTACCAGATCTCAGTGGAAATGCTTCCAACTTTTCCCCATTCAATAGGATGTTGGCCGTGGGTTTTTCATAAATTGCTTTGATCGTATTGAGGAATGTTCCTTCCATACCCAGTTTGCTTAGAGTTTTCATCATGAACGGGTGTTGTATTTTATCAAATGCTTTCTCGGCATCTATTGAGATAATCATATGGCTTTTCTTCTGCAGTCTGTTAATGTGGTGTATCACGTTGATTGTTTTGTGAACATTGAACCATCCCTGCATACCAGGGATAAATCCCACTTGGTCTGGGTGGATGATCTTTCTGATGTGTTGTTGCATTCTATTGGCCAGAATTTTATTGAGGATTTTTGCATCTATGTTCATCAGGGATATTGGTCTGTAATTCTCTTTCAATGCTGCATCTTTTTCCGGCTTAGATATTAAGGTGATGCTGGCTTCATAGAAAGAATTTGGAAGGACTCCCTCTTTTTCGATTGTTCTGAATAGTTTGAGAAGAATTGGAGTTAGTTCTTCTTTAAATGTCTGGTAGAATTCAGCAGTGAATCCATCTGGTCCTGGGCTTTTCTTTGTTGGGAGGGCCTTTATTACTGTTTCAATTTCTGTCTCAGTTATGGGTCTGTTTAGGTTTTCGATGTCTTCCTGGTTCAATTTAGGTAGGTTGCATGTGTCCAGGAATCTATCCATTTCTGATAGGTTTCCCTGTTTACTGGCATACAAGTCCTTGTAGTAATTTCTGATGATTCTTTTTATTTCTGTGGTGTCTGTTGTTACGTTTCCTTTTTCATCTCTGATTTTATTGATTTGGGTCTTTTCTCTTCCTTTTTTAGTTAGTTGGGCCAATGGGGTGTCAATTTTGTTTATTTTTTCAAAAAACCAGCTCCTCGTTTGGCTGATTTTTTGTGATTTTTTTTGTTTTCAATGATTTATTTATTTATTTATTTTTTGACAGGCAGAGTGGACAGTGAGAGAGAGAGAGAGAGAGACAGAGAGAAAGGTCTTCCTTTGCTATTGGTTCACCCTCCAATGGCCGCCGCGGCCGGCGCGCTGCAGCCGGCGCACCGCGCTGATCCGATGGCAGGAGCCAGGAGCCAGGAGCCAGGTGCTTTTCCTGGTCTCCCATGGGGTGCAGGGCCCAAGCACTTGGACCATCCTCCACTGCACTCCTGGGCCACAGCAGAGAGCTGGCCTGGAAGAGTGGCAACCAGGACAGAATCCGGCACCCCGACCGGGACTAGAACCCGCTGTGTCGGCGCCGCTAGGCAGAGGATTAGCCTAGTGAGCTGCGGCGCCGGCCCTCAATGATTTCTTTTTTCTTTTCTTTTTTCTTTTTTTTTTTTTTTTTTGACAGGCAGAGTGGACAGTGTGAGACAGAGACAGAGAGAAAGGTCTTCCTTGCCGTTGGTTCACCCTCTGATGGCCACCGCGGCGGGCGCACTGTGGCTGGCGCGTCTTGCTGATCTGATGGTAGGAACAAGGTACTTATCCTGGTCTCCCATGGGGTGCAGGGCCCAAGGACTTGGGCCATCCTCCACTGCACTCCCTGGCCACAGCAGAGAGCTGACCTGGAAGAGGGGCAACCGGGACAGAATCCGGCGCCCCGACCGGGACTAGAACCCGGTGTGCCGGCGCCGCAAGTCGGAGGATTAGCCTAGTGAGCCGCGGCACCAGCTTGTAATGTTTTTTTGGATTTAATCCTGTTGATTTCTTCTCTGATTTTAATTATTTCTCTTCTCCTAATAGATTTGGCTCTGGTTTGCTGCAGATTTTCTAGATCCTTGAGATGAATTGAAAGCTCTTCTATTTGGTGCCTTTCGAATTTCTTGATGTAGGCACCTATTGATATGAACTTTCCTCTTAATACTGCTTTTGCTGTATCCCATAAGTTTTGGTATGTTGTGCTGTTATCTTCATTTACTTCTAGAAAATTTTTGATTTCTCTTTTAATTTCTTCTATGACCCATTGTTCATTCAGGAGCATGTTGTTCTATCTCCATGTGTTTGTGTATGCTCTAGGGATTCCTGAGTTGCTAATTTCCAACTTCATTCCTTTATGGTCTGAGAAGCTGCATGGTATGATTCTAATTCTTTTGAATTTGCTGAGACTTGCTTTATGGCCTAGTATGTGGTCAATCCTAGAGAAGGTTCCATGTACTGCTGAGAAGAATGTAAAATCTTTAGCTGTAGGATTGAAAGTTCTGTAGATATCTGTTAGATCCATTTGGGCTATAGTGTCATTTAAATCTACTGTATCCTTGTTGATCTTCGGTCCTGTTGATCTGTCTATTTCTGAGAGTGGAGTATTGAAGTCCCCCAGTACTATTGTATTGGGGTCTAAGTCTCCCTTTAAGTCCCTTAACAAATCTTTTAAATAAACCAGTGCCCTGTAGTTAGGTGCATATACATTGATAATTGTTATATCTTCCTGTTAAATTGATCCCTTAATCATTATATAATGCCCTTCTTTATTTCTCCTAACAGTTTTTGTGGTAAAGTTTATGTTGTCTGATATTAAGATGGCTACGTCCGCTCTTTTTTCATTTCTGTTGGCATGGAATATCTTTTTCCAGCCTTTCACTTTCAGTCTGTATGCATCTTTGTTGGAAAGATGTGTTTCTTGTAAGCAGCAAATAGATGGGTTTTGTTCCTTAAGCCAATCAGCCAATCGGTGTTTTTTAACTGGACAGTTCAGGCCATTAATGTTCAATGTGACTAATGATAAGTGGTAACTTTGCGCTGCCATTTGCCAGATATTTTCTAATATATGCTTTGAATTCCCTGTGATCTTTTGCTGTGAGCTTTCCTTCCTTTACCTTCTTTCATATTGATGACCGTGTTTCTGTGTTTCTGTGTGCAACACATCTTTAAGCATCATTTGTAGGGCTGGACGAGTGGCGGCAAATTCTTTCAATTTCTGTTTGCTGTGAAAGGTCTTTATTTCACCTTCATTCACAAATGAGAGCTTTGCAGGATATAATATTCTGGGCTGGCAGTTTTTCTCTCTTAGTACTTGGGCTATGTCTCGCCATTCCCTTCTAGCTTGTAGGGTTTCTGATTAGAAGTCTGCTGTGAGTCTAATTGGAGATCCTCTGAGAGTAATCTGACGTTTATCTCTTGCACATTTTAGGATCTATTCTTTATGTTTCACTGTGCTGCCTTTAATTACAACGTGTCGTGGTGAGGATCTATTTTGGTCATGTTTACTAGGGGTTCTATGAGCTTCCTGTATTAGGATGTCTCTGTCCTTCTCCAAACCTGGGAAATTTTCTGCTATTATCTCACTAAAAAGGCCTTCTAATCCTTTCTCTCTCTCTCCATGCCTTCAGGAACTCCTAGAACCCGAACGTTGGGTTTTTTAATAGTATCCTGTAGATTCCCCACAATATTTTTTAGGTTTCTGATTTCCTCTTCTTTTCTTTGGTTTGACTGTATCCTTTCCAGTTCTCTGTCTTCTAAGTCCGATATTCTCTCTTCTGCTTCACCCATTCTGTTTTTAAGGGTCTCTAATGTGTTTTTCATTTGATTTATTGATTTCTTCACTTCATTATGATTTTTTGTCACTATCAGTTTCATGTTCTACTAGTTGTTTCATTTAATTTTGATTCCTCCTTAATATTTCATTTTTGCGAGAAAGATTTTCTATCTTGTCCATTAAGGATTTCTGTAGTTCAAGAATTTGTTTTTGAGAACTTCTTAATGTTCTTACCAATTTTTTGAGATCTGCTTCTTGCATTTCTTCTATCTCATCATCTTCATAATCTTGAATTGGGATGTCTTTTTCATTCGGGGGCGTCATAGTGTCTACCATGTTCTTATTACCTTGGTTTTTGCGTTTGTTGTTTGGCATATTGGAGATATTCTTTGTTTTCTTCACTGTGGTGTTTTTTCTTGTTATATTTTGACTCTAGATTAAGTGGACTGTCTGTTTTTGATGGAGCCTTAGAGGCTTGAGATGGGTGTGGCCTGAGAGTTCTGTTTGGTTCCTCAGGGTCAGGGGTGTGCCAAAGGTGACACTCCCAGGTTAGGCGCGGCAAATCTCTCTCTCTCTCTTTTTTTTGATTCAAAAGGGAAGTAATTCCACACAGCTGAACGGAACTGGAGGTAGTTAGCAGGCAAATGAAATACCCACAGGAGCCAGAGATCGGAAGTTCTTTCCCAAGGACCACACAGGGAATCTGTTCTGCCCTCAGTGTGGGCTAAAATTCTCCTGCAATCTCCCACTGGGTTGCCAAGGTTACCGAATTGTAGCGTCTCTGGAGAGCACTCAGGTGAATTCCGTGAGTTCTCTCCCCTGCCGTCTCTTTTTTCACATTCTCAGTTCAGTAGCACCAGAAATTCACTGGGTCCTAATCTCCTGATAATTCACCCCCTCCAGAATCAGGTTTTTCTGCTAGGCTCAGGGCCAGTGCAGACCTGAGGTCGTCCTGCTTATGACGTATGTCCAAGATAGCGCCTGCTCTTTGTCTCGCCTTTGAGAGGTGAGCGGAGAGAGAGAAACTCGTGTCTGTATCGGTCACTTTTTTTTTTTCTCTCTCTCTCTTCTAGTTAGCCTGGTGAACTTTCCCTCACGGGGTCACTCCCTCTAGTCTCCTCTTTTCGCTTGCCTGCTGGTGTCTTGGGCTACTGAGGTTCGGCTCATTTCACGTTCCAGCGCTGGTGTGTTGAGTCTGCCGCTGGTGTCCCGAACTGTGGGCTCCCACGCTCTCCACGCAGGTCCACTGTGAATCACGTGTTCTGGAAGAGTTTCCTCTGCTGTTTCTTCCCCTACTCTTCCTTGAACCTGCAGTATCTCCACTTTTATTAAACTGTCTCTCCCCGGACTATCAGTGTGCTCCCTTCCTATTGCGCCATCTTGTCGCTCTCTGAATGTGGTTTTGATTTGCATTTTCCTGTTGGCCAGTGATAGTGAGCATTTTTTTTTATATTTTTCATATATTTTAAGAATTGCTTTTAAAAAGGCAGTTGGGGTAGACATTTGCTTTTAATTGTTTTATGAGTATACTGGCCTAGTCTGATCTGTGGTTCTCTGCAGGAAGAATGGCTTTCTATGGAGGGATATATCCTTTTGAAGCCACCCAGTTGTCAAAAGAGGGTATCAATTCTACCAAGTGGCTCATTTGATTGTTATAGTTCTCCATTCTAGGGGCAAAGCAAAATAACAGTATGTTCACATAGTAGACAACCAAAACTGAACCCCCAACCAGCCACATTGTTTCTGAACTGAATGAAAAAATCTACTGAAACAATTCTTATGGAGAATCCTCTGAGGGGTGAACCATCTGGGTATGACTAGAACTGGTATCATACTCTTCAACAGATCTACTTAAATGGAATTATTCTCTGTCCTCATGTCAGTAATTTACACCATGAATGCATTATAAGAAACAGCTCAATTCTTGGACACATACAACCTATCTAAATTGAGCCATGAAGACATAGAAAACCTAAAAAGAACCATAAACAAGACAGAAATTGAATGAGTAATAAAGACCCTCCCCACAAAGAAAAGCCCAGGACTGGATGGCTTCAGTGCTGAATTCTACCAGACATTTAAAGAAGGACTAACTCCAATTCTTCACAAGCTATTCAAAACGATTGAAAGAGAAGGAATCCTCCCAAATGCTTTCTATGAAGCCTGCATTCAACTTAATTCCTAAACATGATACAACAGAAAGAGAACTACAGACCAATTTCCCTGATGAACACAGATGTAAAAATCCTCAAGAAAATACTAGCCAATCAAATCCAATAACGTATCAGAAAGATCATTCACCTGGACCAAGTGGAATTCATCCCTGGTATGCAGCAATGGTTTAACACTCACAAATCAATCAATGTGATATATCACATTAACAAACTGAAGACCAAAATCCCTATGATCATCTCAATAGATGCAGAGAAAACATTTGATAAAATACAACATGCTTTCATGATGGAAACTCTAATATTGGGAATAGAAGGAATATTCCTCAACACAGTCAAGGTAATTTATAACAAACTCACAACCAGCATCCTATTGAATGTGGAAAAGTTGGAAGCATTCCCACTGAGACATGGAAACAGACAAGGATGCCCACTCTTACCACTGCTATTCAATGTCGTCTTTGATTTTAGCCAGGGCCACTAGGCAAGAAAAAGATATTAAAGGAATACAAATTGTGAAGGAGGAAGTCAAACTACCCCTATTTGCAGATGACATGATCCTATACTACACATAGGGGACCCAAAAGACTCCACTAAGAGACTACTGGAACTCACAGAAGAGTTTAGTAAAGTGTCAGGATATAAAATCAACACACAAAAATCAACAGCCTTTGTATACACAGACAATGCCATGGCTCAGAAAGAACTTCTAAGATCAATCTCATTCAAAATAGTTACCAAAAAGATTAAATGCCTTGGAATAAATTTAACAAAGGATGTCAAAGATCTCTATGATGAAAATTATAAAACATTAAAGAAATAGAAGATCATGGGGGCTGGTGCTGTGGTGTAGCAGGTAAAACCACTTACTGTAGTGCTGGCATCCTATATGGGCACTGGTTCAAGTCCTGGCTGCTCCAATTCCAATCCAGCTCTCTGCTATGGCTTGGGAAAGCAGTGAAGATGGCCCAAGTGCTCGGGCCCCTGCACCAATGTGGGAGACCTGGAGAAAGTTCTTGGCTCCTGGCTTCAAATTGGCACAGCTCCGGCCACTGCGGCCAATTGGGGAGTGAACCAGCAGATGGAAGACATTTGTCTCTCTCTCTGCCTCTCTTTCTCTCTGTGTATAACTCTGACATTAAAATAAATGAATAAACCTTAAAAAAAAGAAACATTAGAAGATACAAAAAATGGAAAAATTATCAAATGCCCATACTATTGAAAGTAATTTACAGATTCAGTGTGATACAAGTCAAAATATCAAGGACATTCCTCTCAGATATAGAAAAAATTATGCTGAAATTCATATGGAAACATAGGAAACCCTGAATAGCTAAAGCAATCTAACATAGCAATAACAAAGCCAAAAGTATCACAATATCAGATTTCAAGACAAACTACAGGGCAGTTGTAATCAAATCATCCTGGTACTGGATGGATACATCCTGGTACTGGATTGATACATCAATGGAACAGAATAGAAATGCCAGAAATCAATCCAAGCATCTACAAGCAACTTATCTTTGACAAAGAAGCTAAAATCAATCCCTGGAGTAAGGACAGTCTCTTCAACAAATGGTGTTGGGAAAATTGGATTTCCACATGCAGAAGTATGAAACAAGACCCCTACCTTACACATTACTCAAAAAAATCCACTCAAAGTGGATTAAAGATCTAAATCTATGAACTGATACCATCAAATTATTAGAAAATATTGGGGAAACCCTGCAAGATATTGGCATTGGTAAAGAATTCTTAGAAAAGACCCCAGAAGAACAGGCTATCAAAGTCAAAATTGACAAATGGGATTACATCAAATTGAGAAGCTTCTGCCTTGTGAAAGAAACACTCAGAAAAGTGAAGAGGCAACTGACAGGATGAAAAAAATTATTTGCAAACAATGCAAGTGTTAAAGGATTAATAACCAGAATACAAAGAGATCAAGAAACTCAACAACAATGAAACAAACAGTCTAGTTAAAAAATGGGCAAAGGACTTAAACGGGCATTTTTTAAAAGAGGAAATCCAAATGGCCAACAGACACATGAAAAAATCCTCAGGATCACTAGCTGTCAGGGAAATGCAAATCAAAACCACAATGAGATTTTACCTCACCCCTGTAGAGTGGCTTTCCTACAGAAATCAACAAACAACAGAGGCTGGCAAGGGGGCAGGGGTGGGGGGCGGGGGGATGTACCTAATCCACTGTTGGTGGGAATCTAAACTGGTATAACCACTGTGTAAGACAATATGGAGATACCTCAGAAATCTGAATACAGACCTACCATATGACCCAGCCATCCCACTCCTGGGAATTTATCCCAGGGAAATTAAATCATCATATGAAACCCCCATGTTTATTGCAGTTCAATTCACAATAGCTAAGATATAGAATCAACCCATATGCCCATCAGCTGAAGACTAGATAAAGAAATTATGGGATATGTACACCATAGCATACTGCACAGTGGGGAAAAAAAAACCAAATCCGGTCATTTGCAACAAAATGGATGAAACTAGAAAACCATCATACTTAGTGAAATAAGCCAGTCCCAAAAGGACAAACACCATATGTTCTTTCTGACCTGTAATAACTAACAGAACACCTAAAAGGCAATCTTTAGAAGTGAAATTGACACTTTGAGAGCAACAGCCCTTATCTCAACTGTTGAGGAACAATGACTTTGAACAGCTCTTATCTCAACTGTTGAGGAAGAGTTTTTTTTTTCATACTATTTAATGAATTCTTTACTCGACCCAGAGTTAATCATAAGTATATAAAGTTAATTGAAAATAGATCTTAGTAAAAAAGTAAGAATGGGAATAGGAGAGGGAGGAGGAAGAAGGGTGGTAGATGACAAAGTTGCTTAAAAGAAACAGATATGATTCCAATATAGACTTTGGCACAATGCATATTATATAAGATTATCAATTGACACTTATTATTCTGTTTCTCTGAAATTTATTTAAAATATAAAGACATGTAAGGAAATCTTACCTTCTTGATAGGCTCCATCTGCCATGACTAAATGAAGAATCTTGGCATAAAGATGCTGATGTTCATTTCCCAAAATGTTCTGAACTATTGTTTTACAAATCTCAATATTTTCATCTTCATCTTCATGAATAGCCTTTGCCAAAATACCAAATAGAAATTAATATTTGAAGATTTCTTTTCTCTAAATGGAGTCTTCACTATTTATAATAAACCTAATGAACAATAAAAGCCATCAACTATCTCTCATATTCAAACATATCACATTTCAACAGTAAATGTTTTACCTTTATTTTTTCATAAACCTCAAAGAATTTTTCAAATCCCATTTCCTGCTCCAGGTGAAGTCTCAGTTCCTCTAAATGGTTAAAGACACTATCATATTCACACTCACTAGTGGTCTCACCATCACTGTTATCTGAAAACATAATCAAAAGAAGATATTAAGAAATACAATAATAAAAAGAATTCTGTGACAAGTGAATAATGCCATTGAAATAGATGACTTCTACTTTCCATATAAATAGTGTTTGTCATTTTAATTTTGGTCATTTATATAAGTAATCAAAGTAGATATAACCTGTCTAAAAAGAAAATTACTTTGGGAATCTTTAATGGATGTAATAGTAAAATAGATTAGAATAAAAACACCCCTACAGATGTCTTTTAATTTAATGAAAAGAGGAAAAAACATGCATGTTCTGGATTGAAACAACCACTCCTAACTGCTTCTTTGAAAAAGCTGATGGGGCCAGTGCTGTGGTTCAACTGCTTAAGCCACTGGCATCTCATATCAGAGGTCTGGTTTAAGACCCAGCTGTTCTACCTCTGATCCGGCTCCCTGTTAAGGTACCTGGGAAAGTGGCAGAGGATGGCCTGAGTGCGTTGGCCCTTGAAATCTACATGGGAGACTAGGATGGCAGTCTAGATTCCTGGCTTTGGCCTTGCCCAGCCTCAGCCATTGCAGCCATTTTAGAGTGAACCAGCAGATGGAAGATCTCTGTCTCTCCTCTCTAACTCTGCCTTTCAAATAAATCATTTTTTAAAAGTTGATAATACAAACTATAACATGAAAAAGTTTACAGAGGGCAAACAACGGAAAATGCACATCCTGAGGCTTTAGGAGAACACTAGAAAGTATTATAAATGCCCAATATGTTTTACAATGTTCATGGCTCAAGATACTTGAGAATAATATTAATTTTCACAGCTCTTTCAAATAAATATAATGTAGTTATATGTATGTTAGGGATAATGTTATGAACACAATAGTTTCCAAACAAAAAAAAAATCAAGATTTAAAAACTCCTTTCAGTATTAACCCCACTAATCAACCACTATATGTAGTGGAAGTTCTCTGTAAAACAAAGTGCTAAGAATACTGTTACTATTTTTATTACTGAAAAAACTCTCAAGAAATGGAGAACAAATAAATCAAGGAATGGAGAACAACAGAATTAAAATATGCCAAAAATCCCTGCCATAATTAATGGGAAAGAAACGGAACACCTGTACTTGTATGCATATTTGCATGAAAAGAAAAAGAATGAAAAGGAACAAAGATGGGGGGGCCTGTGCCACGGCTCACTAGGTTAATCCTCTGCCTGTGGCGCTGGCATCCCATATGGGCACCGGTTCTAGTCCCGGTTGCTCCTCTTCCAGTCCAGCTTTCTGCTGTGGCCCAGGAAGGCAGTGGAGGATGGCTCAAGTGCTTGGGCCTCTGCACCCACGTGGGAGACCCGGAGGAAGCTCCTGGCTCCTGATCGGCGCAGCTCCACCCGTTGCGGCCATTTGGGGAGTGAACCAACGGAAGGAAGACCTTTCTCTCTGTCTCTCTCTCACTGTCTGTAACTCTACCTCTCAAATAAATAAATAATAAATCTCAAAAAAAAAAAAAAAAAAAAAAGAAAGAAAAGGAACAAAGATGGAAGCATGTCTCAGGTTTATTTAAAGTTGGAAATGGTTTATATCAGGTATCAGAAAAATATACTCTCCTGGAAATGTTTGCACACACTGTGAAAGGAAAAGGCCCACAGCCGTGATCACACACCTGAGTGCCATTCTTCATTCAGTGCACTTTCACTACTGGGATTGTCATCCTCATCTGCCAGATCTGTCCCATTTGCAGTGTGCTCTACATCACTGTTCTTTAAGACCGATTCTTCCTCCTCACTATATTCTTCACTAGGCTGTTCCCTAAGTAGCTGTTCCATTGAGGCTTGAAGCTCTTGTAAATCTGTGTCAGTTTCTTCAAAAACACTGCAATTTTAAAAATTAAACATCAGTAAAACTTTACTTCACTCTTAAATTTGACTTTAACTCAGTATGTATTCACTCCATGCTACTTAAAAATGTTAAGAGTAGATAAAAAGAAATCTGAAAAAGCCTACACAGTTTTTAATCAATGAAATGAGGATGAATACAATTGATAAATACAGAACATGACACATACTCTGGAATACATAATCCAGGAAATGACGTGTTAAAATGTTCATCAGTTGCCAATAAGAATCATAAAACCATAAATATTACTCCCTGCTTACAATTTGAGACAATGTTTTGATATTTTCAGAGTTCAGACTTAAGATTTTCACTTGCTTTCTACAATAAATATAAAATACTCAGCAGAATCTTCATATAGTTGCCTAAGAGTTGTATCTTTACAAAGGCTTTCCATAATAAATGCCCATTGCATATTTCAACTTTTAGAAATGGAAATATTTAAATTTATGTTTGGGCTAAATTAAATAAAATGGCAACGAGAAACCCTAAGATGCTTAATCTTAAAAATGTTTCTAAAATATATAATAACAAATAGACTTGCCTGTATAATTAGAGTATCCTACCCATCATAATCTTACTGGAGAATCTTATTTTCAAGGCATTTATCAGGATATTAATTCTATTTCCATGGGATTATAAATGTTGGAATGAACTAATTTATACATAAAATAACTTACATTTATATAGTACTTTCTTAAGTAATTTTAGCCTATTATTTAAAATTTTATCCACATAAAGTTCATTTTTGAGACATGAAAACTGAATCAGAATGTCTAAATTACTCAAAGTCACATAGTCAATCAATATATGACAGAGGACTGAAATATACTTTTTAACCACTTCTACAATACCCAAGAAATGTACTTAAAGACTTTTTCCTCTTATGATATGCTTCTTTTCCCTAAAGTGACATGCAAATGCAAAAGCTTATAGATTGAGAATTTAAGTTAATGAAGGTTCTAGAATATACATTAAGACTTCTGAAAGAGATTATGTATCAAATTTGAGGATTTCATTGAACAGAAAAATTGATAAAATAGGACAAAAGGACCAAGTAAGGCCTTCTAAATGTCTAGACTCAAGCAACCATTTACTAAAGAACTAAAATATAAACAGTATTACACAAGATCTTAAATAAAATTTCTATTCATAGAAAAAGAAATATGAAGAAATATCTTTATACTTATGTGTACAAACTTCTACAGTTGGACTTAGTAGCAGCTATAGAAAAGGAAAGCATCTAATCAGAATGAGAGTCTCATCTTTTCAATCATGCCATTAGTTACATTTAACATAATACTTAATTATAAGACTGACTAAATCATGCATGTCTACTTTGTAATATTACTACAATGACTAAACATTTGCCTTGCTGATAAAATCTTCTAGTAGCCAGATTAGAGAAAGTAGGGCCCTGTATAGATGGTATTCAAGTTTGTGAGGCTGCTAAGCCTATCATTGTAAGAAAAACATGAGAAAATTATGTTTTATGAAATTAACATTCAAAAACCCCTTGAGCTACTTTAAAATCTAGCTGTACATTCACATTTTGGTTGGCGTTCTTATATTTCGAGTAAAATTTGGACCAAAATTATTTCCCAAAGAGAAACATCCAGTGAAAATTTTCTGTATAGATATAGAATAACTATTTTTTAAAGTTCATTTTCAAATAATACTAAAGGATTCTAACTTAAATTTTAAAATGAAATGCTGTCATCAACTAGAAACTAAAAGAACACAAATAGCAAATAAACTACAGTTCACTTTAATAAAAATTGATCTTAGGAAAATTTTGGGAAAACAATTAGCATTCTACCAGCTATAAAGTTGCTGAAAGTTGTGTCTTCCATAGGGTTAATAATAACACAAAAGTAAAGTTCTTGGGGCTGGTGCTGTGGCATAGCAGGTAAACCGGTGACCTGTAGGACTGGCATCCCATATGGACACCAGTTTGAGTACCAGCTGCTCCACTCCTGAACCAGCTGTCTGCTATGGCCTGGAAAAGCAGTACAAGATGGCCCAAGTCCTTGGGTCCCTGCACCCGTGTGGAAAACCTGGAAGAAGTTCCTGGCTCCTAGCTTCTGACTGGCACAACTCTGGCCGTTGCAGCCATTTGGGGAACGAACTAGCAGATGGACAACCTCTCTCTCTCTCTGCCTCTGCCTCTTTGTAACTCTACTTTTCGAATAAATTTATAAATCTTAAAAAAAAAAAAAACAAACAGCAAAATGCTTAATGAACAATGTCAAGTAAAACAAATAAAGATGTAAAAATTTTGACTCCAAATTGTAGGTTCACTAGTAAAGATCTACAGAACTTAATGAGAAATGAAAAAAGATAACCTTCCAAGAAAAGACAAGCTTCATTACAAATAAGCAAGACTGAAGAAAAAACAAAACGTGCCAGATGCAATAGTCCTGGTTTATGTGTTATGGAAGGAAAAGTTGTGAAACTGATATAATGCCCTTAATCAGATCACAATAAATGTTCTATAAAAAGGCAGAGGTAAAAAATATCATAAATAAATTTATAAATGCTAACATTTTATAGCTTATTCTTCAAGCAATTGGAACAAAAGTACCTTCTTGAACACTTTAGAGTGCTCTGGTTTTACTTCCCTAAAAAGTTTCTAATACTGTTTCAGGGGCTAGAGGGCTGATGACCTAAGGTTAACAGGGCACTGGGAAATGTATACTATAAAAGGATATTCATGGATTTCAAAATTTTTGCACCAAAAGTAAACTTATCTTTAAATTCCACTGTTTTCCAGAGTTTTTTGAAGCACACATATATTACCTAAGGGCCCTCACTCCAAGATCTCAAAGTGTTCTTGTTAAATTTCCTTCCTGGATTCTAATTCTCCATAAATCACAAGGAAAGGAATCATAAGAATGCAATCAAATTACACATAGAACACACATCTACACACTGGCATGTGTGCACGCACACATACATCTACACACACAGAACAATTAGTTTACCTGTTAACTCCCTATTGATATAGTTTTGATATCCCACATGGCAGGAGGTACATGTGGAGTTTTCTGGTCATTTTCCTTGGGAATTGTAGAGTATTAATTACTTCACAATTTTCCATTGTAATCCCTGTGTCAAGTGGTGGTGATCCAACATTAAATAGTCATTATCCTACTAAAATTCATTCATTTAACCAGTATTTATAAACACCTACCACGTGCAGGTCAGTATGCTGGATGTTTAGTGGATAAATGGACAGGAAACAGTGAATACAGCAGAAACCATTTTCCTAAATTCCTCAGTTGAGATTAAGTTACATTATATTTAGACATTATTAAGCTTTGCATTACTGTACTTTAAGTTGTGAAAAGTGAAAGTGGTAATGGAAAGTCAGTTACAGACATATTTTTCAAAATTACCTAGGTAAGCCACCTTCTTTAGAAATTTTTACATAAATGGAGAAATTATACTAATGCTAGTATTTCATAATGGCATAAGGGCAGTATGCTCACATGTCTTCAGAATCAGAAGGTCCTTCTTTAATGTGTTCATCTTCAATTTCATCTATTTCAAGACTGTCATGGCAAACATCTCCTACAATGGGAACATCCATCAGGGTTCTGAACAGCTTTGAGAGATCTGGAAGTGAACATGTTCTCAGCATCTAAAAAATGTGAACAAAGTCCTAATTAGGAGTAAGAATATTAAGAATAAAGATGAAAGAAAAAACTGGAGCTAACAATAATTTTGTTATTTTATTTAGTATAGAGATCATACACAGAGCTAGGGATTTGCATCTGATTACCCCCAAGTTAGAATCTAATTCTCTTGAATTTCAGTTCTACTTTTCCTCAGATAAAACTTGTTAAGTTATGCTTGAGTTTTGATGTCACCTTTAAAAAGTGGGGAGAGGTGTTTATTTAGGTAAACATATGGAATGAAAAAGGAAATAAATCTCTCAGAAATCAGATGGTGAACTGTCCATTCTCTGCTTCTCATTCATGGCGCATATTGTTTCTGTTTCATGTAATTCTGCTAAGTATTTCTCTCACCTTCCTAATGATGAACTATCCCCAAATAATCTTGTCCATATGCTGGAGGGATTTAGTCTGAAGCTCAGTTAAACACGATCACACCAAATTGGCAGCCCTATTTATCACCTAATCATAGGAGCTGCCTGTTGGGTAGACAATGCTGGTCAAACCAAGGCATGAAATTAGTATAGAGAAGACTAAAACTGCTTTCCTGAGCAAGGGAGTATAAATGAAGCCTCTCCCATTGAGGGGAATCACAGAAAGGACAAAGGTTTTGCTGTCAGTGCTGAGAATCATCTCTGACAGCAGAGAGAAGAAACCCAGCCAACTGAGTTGAGAAAAAACAATGCACAGTTGAAGTGTTGAAAATTTAATGTATGTAGGATAAGAACAGGGATAACAGGAATAGCCGCTGTCTACCAACCTTTCAACAATTAGAATGTGATGGATAGACAGAGCTATGAAACAAATAACTACATACATAAATCTCTGTGTGGGCTTCACCCTAAAGGAATCTGTGATATTTGAAACATGACTACTAAGTCCCTGATAGGAGCCTTACGCCAGATGGTAGACTGTGAGGAAAACACATCGTTTAGCACATTAATGAAAATTTATATACACAGCCAATTTTATTGGTACAATCTGCTTTTGAGAACAATAAAAAGGATAGATTTCCATTATTTGACCATAATTTATACCCAGCTGTTGGTGAAGCTGGTAGAGATACACTATTGTTAAAGTACTTCACGGCAAGGAAAGTGTTTCTTTTGATGACTTTCCCACTGTCAGAACTACTTACACTTGACTTGTTTATTATTTTAACACTTTGAACTCCATATATTATAAATCAGCAGTATGTAAACAGATACTCATGAAGTTTTGTTGCTTATCCATAAAAATAAACAGCACACATGCACTATACACCTAAATTTGAGGGGACTACACAGAAAGACTTTTTAAGGTTGTGACACATTTTACTAAGTCCTGGTAAAATAACCTCAATTCCAGTTTATTCCTTTCATTATTAAAGTAACTTTTACACGCCAGCATAAAATAAGATAGTTAGGAATAAATTTCAAACGTTTATGTACTTTGACAACTGGCCTCCTGGAATGAGCTTAATAACCACCCAATAAAAAAATCCCTTAAGTTCACTGTGTTCTTGAATATATTGTGAAGTTTTGTTAGGATACTCATCTCAGAAAGCTTCCATGTAAGAACACTTTCCATTCTATAATTCTGATTCTACTACTTTTTCATATTATTTAAACAGTATTCTATACTTTTAACATCCACACAAATCCTCCTGAAAATAGCTCATCCCTAACATGTTCCCTTAGATCTGACCTCATTTATAGATTTTTCTCTACATTCTCTACACCATAACTTACACAGCTAACATTTGATACCACTGTAAGATCAAACTCAAGAGCAATATTTTAGGAAACTTTAAAACATTTTTTAAAAAGCTGTATTTATGAGGTCAGTGCTGTGGTGTAAAAGGTTAAGCCTCTGCCTGCAGTGCCAGCATCCCACATGGGCACCAGTTCAAGTCCCAACTGCTCCATTACAGATCCAGCTCCCTGCTAATGTGCCTGGAAGGAGTGGAAGATGGCCAAAGTCCTTGGGCTCCTGCACCAATGTGGGAGACCTGAAGAAGCTCTTGTCTCCTAGCTTTAGCCTGGCCCACCCCCAGCCATTGCAGCCATTTGGGGAGTGAACCAGCTGATGGAAGACCAATTCATATTCATTCATTCATTCATTCAATCTCTTTCCCTCCCTCCCTCTCTCTCCCTTTCAAATAAAAATAAATAAATCTTATAAAAAGTTGTATTTATTTATTTTAAAGCCAGAGAGAGAGAGAGAGAGAGAGAAAGACTGATTGATTGATTTTCTATACTCTGGTTCACTCCAATACCCACAATAGCCAGGTTGGATCAGGCCAAAATCGGGAGCCAGGAACTCCATCTAGGTCTCCTGTGTTGCTGACAGAAACCCAAGTACTTGAGCCATCATCACTGCCTCCTACGTACATTATCAGGAAGCTGGATTGGAAGCAGATGTGGGACTCAATTCCAGGTACTGTGATATGGGTTTTGGGTGTCCCAAGAGGCAGTATTATCTGCTTCACCATAACACCAGCCCCAAAACATTTTTAAGCATTTTAACTTTCATTCACCTTCTTTGAAAAGCAGAGAGATGGAGAGAGGCAGATCTTCCATCCACTGTCATTTCCCAAATGCAGCATCCAACAGCTGGCCAGGCTGAAGCCAGGAGCCTGGAACGCCACCCAGGTCTCTTACATGGGCAACGAGGACTCCAGTACTTGAGATACCATCCTGCGTTCCAGGATGCACATTAGCAGTAAGCTGGCTGGGAAGCAGAGTAGCCTGGACCCAAACAAGGCACCTCAACATGGGATGCAGGTGTCTCAAGCAGCAACTTAAGCTGCTGCACAAATTGATTTGAAACATTAACTTAAAAAAATGTGTACTCTTACCAAAGATAAAAATTATAGAAGTTATATAAGAATGCATATTTTAGTAAATCAAAAGAGGACATTTAAGGCAATTTTCTATTTGTGAATTGTATATTAATCTTTCTCTTTTCCCACTCTGCAGATGCTGCAACAAGAAAAGAAATTCTCAAACTTTCAGAGAGGAAATCAATTCTAAAAATAAATGCTCAAATCTTCATAGAGGTCAATCTTCTGCTTTTATCTCCAGAAAGAAAAGTATCAGCAGAATATACTGGTGTCTCTCCATCCTTTATTTATGCTCCCTTAAGGGAGGCAGGACTAAATGACTGAAGGTAAACCTGAGAGAAGGCACTGATAAAGTGCACACCCTTCCCTACTTTATGTCTCACCTGCCATCAAGGATGTGTATCCTGTCTCCCTTCTGCAGCCTTGGGGTAGATACACTTAGGTCACACCTATGCCTGCATCCAGAGGCACGCTGGGTCTACCTCTCAAATCTCCTAGCAACTGGAGCTTGACAAGTAGATTACAAGACCCATCTATCTGCTGCCTGCAAGAAACACACCTCACCAACAAACATACACATAGACTAAAAGTGAAAGGATGGAAAAAGGTATTCCAGGCTAACAGAAATAAGAAATGAGGAGTAGCTATCCTAATTACAGACAAAATAGACTTTAAGACAAAGACTATTAAAAGAGACAAAGGAGGGCATTATCTAATCATTAAGGGATTAATTCAACAGGAAGATGTGATTATCATAAATGTATATTCACTCAATGCTAGTGGACCTGACTATTTAAAAGTATTATTAATGGATATAAAGGGAGACATAGGCTACAATACAGTAATAATGCATTTTCATCAGTATTCAGATGAACTAGACAAAATAATCAACAAAGAAACAATGGAGCAAGTCTACAATATTGACCAAATAGACCTAACTGATCTCTACTGAACATTTCATCCCGAAGCTGCAAAATACACATTCTTTTCATCAGTGAATGGAACTTTCCCTAGGATAGACCATATGCCAGGCCATAAAACAAGTCTCAACAAATTAAAAAATAATTGAAATCATACCATGTATCTTTTATGACCACAAAGGAATGAAGCTAGAAATTAACAACGTAAGAAACTCTAGAAAATATGCAAACACATGGAGACTGAAAAACATACTCCAGAATAAACAATGGGTCATAGAAGAAATCAAAAGAGAAATAAAAAAATTCTTAGAAATAGATGACAACATAACAGTTTAAAACTTAAGGATTACAGAGAGCAAAAGCAATGTTAAGAGGGGAGTTTATAGCAATTAGTGCCTACATCAAGAAACTGGAAAGACATCAAATAAATTATCTAACAATGCATCTCAAGGATTTAAAAAACAATAAACCAATCCTTAAATTAGTAGGAGGAAAAAAATAATTAAAATTGGAGTATGGGGGCCGGCACTGTGGCATAGAGGGTAAAGCTGCCGCCTGCAATGCTGGCATCCCATATGGGCACCAGTTTAAGCCCCAGATGCTCCACTTCTGATCCAGGTCTCTGCTGTGGCCTGGGAAAGCAGTAGAAGATGGCCCAAGTTCTTGGGCCCCTGCACCCTCGTGGGAGACCCAGAAGAAGCTCCTGGCTCCAGATTGGCTCAGGTCCAGCTGTTGCAGCCATTTGGAGACTGAACTAGCAGACGGAAGACCTCTCCCTCTCTTTTAAAGATTTATTTATTTATTTGAAAGTCAGAGTTATACAAACAGAGAAGGAGAGGCGGGGGGTGGGGGTGGTCTTCCATCTACTGGTTCACTCCCCAATTGGCCACCAATAGCCAGAGCTGAGCCGATCCAAAGCCAAGAGCTTCTTCTTCATCTCCCACATGGGTGCAGGGGCCCAAGGACTTGGGCCATTTTCTAATGCTTTCCCAGGCCACAGCAGAGACCTGGATCAGAAGTGGAGCAGCCGGACTTGAATTGGCTTTTGGGATGCTGGCGCTGCAGGCAGCAGCTTTACCCACTATGCCAGAGCGCCAACCCTGGAAAACCTCTCTTTTTCTCTTTGCCTCTGCCTCTCTGTAACTCTGCATTTCAAATAAGTAAATAAATCTTTAAAAAAATTAGAACATGAGTAAAAAGGAAGTAAAGAAACAAACTAAAATGATACAAGATATCAATGAAATGAAGAGCTGGTTTTTGAAAAAATAAGCAACATTAATATATCATCGACCCAACTAACAAAAAAAAAAAAAGGAAGGGGGAGTTGGGAGAAGACCCAAATTAATAAAATCAGGTATGAAAAAGGAGATGTTACTGGAGATCACAGAAATAAAAAGAATCATCAGACTTACTAAAAACAGCTATATGCCAACAAATTGAAAAATTCAGAAAAAAATGGATTTCTTTACTCACAAAATTTTCCAAAATTGAGTCATGAAAATATAGAAAATCTAAATAGACTAATAACCAAGACAGATATCGAATCAGTAACATAGACCCTCCCAACAAAGAAAGGCTCAGGACCAGATGGCATCTCTGCTGAACCTCACCAAACTTTTAAAGAACTAATCCCAATTCTTAAATTATGAAAAAAACTTGAAAGGGAGGGAATCCTCCTAAACTCTTCCTATGAAGCCAGCATCACCTCAATTTCAAAACCAGAAAAAGGTACATTCTTTGCATGTAATATGCTTTTTTCCCCCTCTGGATTTCTTCAGATTTTATCACTGGTTTCAAGCAGTTTGATTATAAAATGCTTTGGTACAGTTTATAGATGAATGCATATATCTATATATTTATAATACTCTGAGTTCCTTAAATTCAGACTTATAAACATTTATGTAAAAATTCTCAACAAAATACTAGTGTATAGAATCCAACAACATGTCAGAAAGATCAGACCAAGTGGGTTTATCCTGCTATGCAGGATTGGTTCAACATATGAAAATCCTATGGGTGGCAGGAACTCTATCACTTATCATTGACACTTCCTGGGATCTGTATTAGGAAGCTGGGAACTAAACCCAAGCACTCTGTGACATGGTATGGGAGATCCTATCCAGGCATTGCTTTTCAATGCTTATTTATTTTCATCTAGTTGAATGGTAGAGCAACACACACACACACACAGAGAGAGAGAGAGAGAGAGAGAGAGAGGGAGAGAGGGAGAGAGGGAGGAGAGAGAGGGAGAGAGGGAGAGAGGGAGAGAGGGAGAGAGGGAGAGAGGGAGAGAGGGAGAGAGGGAGAGAGGGAGAGAGGGAGAGGGAGAGGGAGAGGGAGAGGGAGAGAAAGAGAGAGAGATCATTCATCTTCCAATTCACTATCCAAATGACCACAACAGCTAGATAGCTGGACTAGGCCAAAACCAGGCACCCAGAACACCATTCTGGTGTTCCAAAGGGTCAGTAGGAGCCCAAGTACTTAAGCCATCATCTGCTGCCTCTCAGGATGTATTAACAGGAAGACGAATCAGAAGCAGAGGTGCTGGCAATACCAGATTTCAGGACACACTACAGGGCAGTTGTAATCAAAACAGCATGGTACTGGTACAGAAACAGATGGATAGACCAATGCAACAGTATTGAAACACCAGAAATCAACCCAAACATCTACAGCCAACTTATACTTGATCAAGGATCTAAAACCAATTCTTGGAGCAAGGACAGTCTATTCAATAAATGTTGCTGGGAAAACTGGATTTCCATGGCAGAAGCATGAAGCAAGACCCCTACCTTCCACCTTACACAAAAATCCACTCAACATGGATTAAAGACTTAAATCTACGACCCAAGGCCATCAAATTATTAGGGAACATTGGAGAAACCCTGCAAGATATAGGTACTGGCAAAGACTTCTTGGAAAAGACCCCAGAAGCACAGGCAGTCAAAGCCAAAATTAACTTTTGGGATTGCATCAAGTTGAGAAGTTTCTGTATTGCAAAAGAAACAGGCAAGTGAAGAGGTAACCGACAGAATGGGAAAAAATATTTGAAAACTACGCAACGGATACAGGATTAATAACCAGAATCTACAGAAAGAACAAGAAACTCCACAACAACAAAGCAAATAACCCACTTAGGAGATGGGCCAAGGATCTCAACAGACATTTTTCAAAAGAGGAAATCCAAAGGGCCAACAGACACATCAAAAAATGTTCAGGATCACTAGCCATCAGGGAAATGCAAATCAAAACCACAATGAGGTTCCACCTCACCCCGGTGAGAATGGCTCACATTCAGAAATCTACCAACAACAGATGCTGGCGAGGATGTGGAGAAAAAGGGACACTAACCCACTGTTGGTGGGAATGCAAACTGGTTAAGCCACTATGGAAGTCAGTTTGGAGATTCCTCAGAAACCTGAATATAACCCTACCATTCAACCCAGCCACACTACTCCTTGGAATTTACCCAAAGGATATTAAATTGGCAAACAAAAAAGCAGTCTGCACCTTAATGTTTACTGCAGCTCAATTCACAATAGCTAAGACGTGGAATCAACCTAAATGTCCATCAACAGTAGACTGGATAAAGAAATTATGGGACATGTACTCTATAGAATACTATACAGCAGTCAAAAACAATGAAATCTGGTCATTTCCAACAAGATGGAGGAATCTGGAAAACATGCTGAGTGCAATAAGCCAGTCCCAAAGGGACAAATATCATATGTTCTCCCTGATCAGTGACAACTAACTGAGCACCTAAAAAGAAAACCTGTTGAAGTGAAATGGACACTATGAGAAATAGTGACTTGATCAGCCCTTGTCATCACTGTTGATGAACAACGTAATACTTTATCCTTTTTAGTTTTTTGTTGTTGTTGTTCTACTTAATACCAGTGGTTGAACTCTGTAATTAATACACAATTATTCTTAAGTGTTGAAACTTAACTGAAAAGTGATCCTTGTTAAATATAAGAGTGGGAATAAGAGAGGGAAGAGATGTACAATTTGGGACATGCTCAAGCTGACTTGCCCCAAATGGTAGAGTTAGAAACGTGCCAGGGGATCCCAATATAATCCCATCAAGGTGGCATGTACCAATGCCATCTCACTAGTCCAAGTGATCAATTTCAGTTCACAATTGAGCACACTGATAGGTCTAAGAGTCAAAGGGATCACATAAATAAGACTAGTGTCTGAAAATACTAACTTATAGAATAAAAAAGGGAGAGAACGATCCAACATGGGAAGCGAGATACACAGCAGACTCACAGAATGGCAGATGTCCTAAACAGCACTCTGGCCTCAGAATCAGCCCTTCAGGCATTCAGATCTGGCTGAAGAGCCCATGAGAGTATTTCAGACATGGAAAGCCAAGACACTCTGGCAAAAAAAAAATAAAAAATAAAAAATAAAAAATGACCTAAATGAAAGATCTCTGCGAGTGAGATCCCAGTGGAAAGAAGAGGTCATCAAAGAAGGAGGTACCTTTCTCTGAAGGGAGGAGAGAACTTCACTTTGACTACGACCTTGTCTGAATAAGATCGAACTCAAAAGGCTTCCATAGCCTTGGCAACTCATGACAAGAGCCTAGGCTGATTACTGACGCCATAAACAAGAGTGTCAATTTGTTAAGTCAACAACAGGAGTCACTGTGCACTTACTCCTCATGTAGGATCTCTGTCCTTAATGTGCTATACATTGTGATTTAATGCTATAACTAGTACTCAAACAGTATTTTTCACTTTGTGTTTCTGTGTGGGTGCAAACTGTTGAAATCTTTAGTTGATATATGCTAAACTGATCTTCTGTATATAAAGAGAATTGAAAATGAATCTTGATGTGAATGGAAGGGGAGAGGGAGCGGGAGATGGGAGGGAAGTTATGGGGGGGGGGGGAAGCCATTGTAATCCATAAGCTGTACTTTGGAAATTTATATTCATTAAATAAAAGTTAAAAAAAAAAAAGAAGCAGAGATGCCGGGACTGGCTCTGATATGGGAAGTGGGCATCCCAAGTGGCCACTTATCCTGTTGTATCACAACACCTGCTCTCTAACCAGCATTTTAAGTGGTAAGCTAAATGCGTGCCCAACAAAGTCCTATTTTTGTAATAATTTTATATATCAAAAATTCACAGAGACAAAATGTTTTAATTTCTTAATAAGAAAAATCTGGTTACATATATTTAGAAACAGCAAATGAGAAAAAATAAGAGATCTGAAAAAATTTTACCAGCAAGTGCATATGAACATTTATCAATCCTCTTACATACAAATGAAGCAGTATGGCCTCTTCCTTCATTTATGATACATTGCTTAACTTGGTCTCATACTAAAAATGGAAGGCAGGTTGGATAGTGAGAAATAGTGCATGAGCATGTGAGGGAGGTATTTTGCTTAAATCAAAGTAGACCCTATAAAAAGAATTATGACCAGGGAGTTAAAAAAATATTCTTTATCCTAGTGGTACACTCAATTGCAATTTGTGTTCAGAATTACAGTAGAAAGGAACGAGTTTTTCTATTGTATTTGTTCTGATATGTGCATATTTGTGTTTTTAAGAGATTAAAACTCAGCATTATATTTTTCAGGGAAAACAATCACTGAGATATGTTATCAAAAGGAAAGATTTTCTATGTGAGGATCTTACTTGCCTTTGGGTTGTTTGCATCAAACAGACCAGTTGAAAGTCCAATCAGCAAGGAATTCTTGTTTTTAATTTTTGGAGGTGAATCAGAGCGAGATCGAAGTGGAAAGGATTCTTCTGGAGAACACTGAATTGGTTGAACTTGAGAAATGACATTCAAGTATTCAGAATGAACCACTTTATGGAAAAACGGTTCTGGTTGCATAGATTTAGCTACATCACTTTTAGAGTATTTACAATCATCTATTCCAGGTTCTGTGGTATAAAGAGTAGATTATGTGGAAAAGTCAATATAGTTCTCATAAAATTCAAAGT
The DNA here is from genome assembly GCF_964237555.1 of Oryctolagus cuniculus. NCBI lineage: Eukaryota > Metazoa > Chordata > Mammalia > Lagomorpha > Leporidae > Oryctolagus > Oryctolagus cuniculus. The sequence goes on from NC_091433.1 coordinate 52,064,994, forward strand.
AATATTGATATGGCATACTATTTAATAAGAATTCCAACAAAAAATCCCATATCTTTCAGGAAAACAAAATGAACACATAGGTACATTTCCTTATAAATAATCTTTAACAGGACATATTTTATTTTCAGAAAGTACATTGAATTTGTTATATATTTCATTATATTGTAAGATCTAAATATAGATATAAACTCAAGGGAATGTGAAAAAAATCATATTCAGACCCTCATATCTTGTTCTAATTTATATTTATTTCTATAGGTTAGACAGAAAAATTTACATTCACTTACTTAGAGTCCTTAAAACATTAGCTCAGATAAGTAATTATTTTCATTTGGAACACTCAAGAATATAAATGACCAAATATTCACATGGCCCTTGTTGCCAACAAATCATATTATTAGTGCAGAGTCTAGAGCTCTATGCTCATTATATTCTTCTTAAAATATTTATTTATTTATTTGAAAGGCAGAATAAGAGAGAGAAGAGAGAAAGAAAGAGAGAGGGATCTACCGCCCACTGGTTCACTCCTCCAATGGCTGCAACAGCCTGGATGAGCCAGACCAAACCAGAACCCAGGGCCTCCATTTTAGGCTCACATTGGTGGCAGGTGCCCAAGCATTTGAGCCTCTTTTGCTATCTCCCAGGTGTATTTGCAGAAAGCTGGATCAGAAGCAGAGCAGCTGGTATTCAAACCAGCACTCTGATAATGGGATGCTGGCATCGCAAGTGGCTTTTTAACCCACTTTGGCACAATGTCAGCCCCCCTTTACTTTTTTTAAATGACTAAAATGATTAGTAAAGGATATTCTATATTTTTATGCTGCCCAAGCAGGTTAGCAACTTTGCAGAAAGTAACTAGATTAATGCAATGGTGCTTACCTATATGAACTTCACTAAGTTGGTCCACATTCCTTGAGATTCCATCTTCAGACAATTCATTGTGCTGAATGGTGGTCTTGTCTTCCAACCTGCCACAGATGGATACACCAGTAGAAAAACAGTTTACCAGAAATAAAAGTAGTCTAAAACACAGAAAATGAGTTCCAAGTTTACCAGCAACCTAGAATCTCTCTTCCAAGTATTTCTCTCATAACCATGCTGTGTCTTTTACTCTTTTCAGACATTCTCCAATCATTAATCATTCACAATAACAAGCCTCACCATGGTTCTCAAAGCATGGTCCCAACAACCGCAACATACGGAAACACATTAGAAATGAAGTCTGAGACCCACCCTGAACATATGAATCAGAAACACTGGAGGATAAAGACCAGCAATTTGTTTCAGAAAATCTCAAAGTGAGTCTAATGTGTGCTGTCAGAGAATCACTATTTTAGTGAATCCAAATGTTGCAAAATAGTGGAATATATAAAAACAATCATGATAAATATTATGGAATATCATGAAGCTGTTAAAAACGATGCAAAGAAGCCACTGTGGGGCCGGTGCCACGGCTCACTAGGCTAATCCTCCGCCTTGCGACGCCAGCACACCGGGTTCTAGTCCCAGTCGGGGTGCCAGATTCTGTCCCAGTTGCCCCTCTTCCAGGCCGGCTCTCTGCTGTGGCCAGGGAGTGCAGTGGAGGATGGCCCAAGTACTTGGGTCCTACACCCCATGGGAGACCAGGAGAAGCACCTGGCTCCTGCCAGTGGATCAGTGCCGTGGCCTGGCCACGGCAGCCATTGGAAGGTGAACCAACGGCAAAGGAAGACCTTTCTCTCTGTCTCTCTCTCTCACTGTCCACTCTGCCTGTCAAAAAAAAAAAAAAAAAAAGAAAGAAAGAAAAGAAAAGAAAAGAAAAGTCACTGTGGAAGACAATATGGACATACCACAGAAATCTGAATACAGACCTACCATATGACTCAGCTATCCCACTCCTGGGAATTTACCCAAACCAAAAGAAATCAGAATATGAAAGAGTTATCTATAATCCCATGTTCATTGCAGTGCAATTAACAATAGCTAAGACATGGAATCAACCCAGATGTCCATCAACTGTTGACTTGATAAAGAAATTATGGTATATATACACTATGGAGTACTACTCAGCTATATAAAAAAAAAAAAAAGAAATCCTGTCTTTTGCAACAAGATGTACATAACTGGAAATCATTATACTTCATAAAATAAGCCGGTCCCAAAAAGACAGATATCTTATGTTTTCCCTGGTCTGAGGTAACTAACAGTGAAACTGAAATGCAATGTATTGGAGTGAAATAGACATTTTGAGATTTGATGATTGTTTACAGCCCTTGTATCTTCCACAGAAGAACAGTGTTGGGTTTTTTTCTTCATACTATTTGTTGAACTCTTTTACTTAGTGTAGGATTAGCTATATGATCATTAAGTAAACTGAAAGCAGATTTTACTAAAAATTAAGAGTGGGAATCAGTGAGGGATAAGGAAGTGTTGGAGCGTGAGTGACAGAGAGGTTAGAGGAGGGGAAGTGTCACTATCTTCCTAAATCTGCATATGTGAAACTGTGAAACACATGAAGCTTGTATAATTTAAATAAAATTTTAAAAAATGATGCAGAGATCTGTGTAAACTGATTAAGATATATGGTTAAGTAAACAAAGTAATTTGTAGTTGAATTTGTATTAAATGGTGCAGAGTTTAAAAAAATAGTGTGCAGCACAGAAAAATGAACAAAATGATATTCACAAAAAATACTTTAACCCTCACAGGAAGGGAATTGAGATTGATTATCAAAAATAAAGAACTCGTGGCTGGTGCTGTGGTGTAGCGGGTAAAGCCACCATCTGCAGTGCTGGCATCCCATATGAGCGCCGGTTCAAGTCCCGGCTGCTCCACTTCCAATCCAGCTCTCTGCTACAGCCTAGGAAAGCAGTGGAAGATGGCCCAAGTCCTTGGGCCCCTGCACCAATGTGGGAAGACCTGGAGGAATCTCCTGGCTCCTGGCTTCAGATTGGCACAACTCCGGCCATTGCGGCCAATTGGGGAGTGAACCAGCGGATGGAAGACCTCTCTCTCTCTGCCTCTCCTCCTCTCTCTGTGTAACTTTGACTTTCAAATAAATAAATAAATCTTTTTTTTTTTAAAGAAAGGACTCACAAATTTATGTCAATATAGCTGGGAATAAAATTATTTTTAAACAAAAACAGACTGGAAGAATCCACTTTCAGGACTACTCATGTATGTGTATAAGTAATTATTTTTCTTAAACTCAGACAAATTTAGAAACCTGGATGAAATGGTTCATAAGAAAATGTTATTCCAAAAATTTTTTTCTAGAAGAATTAGGATATCTGAACATATTCTTTTCTTACAGAAAGAGAAGGCCACACCTCCTCTCCATATCACTAGGCCCTATCTTTTCACAAACATATTCCATTAAACTTTTTAAAACCAGATTAATCCCACTGATATTTAAACAGTTCTAGTGCAAGGGTTGACAAACTATAGCTCAAGTAGACCAAGCCCAGCTAACCTCCTGTTTATTATAAATTGTACTGGAACAGTCATTCTCATTTGTTTATATATTAGCTATGGTTGCTTTTGTGGTATTATGACAGAATAGCTGCAACAGAAACCACATTGTTTGAAAACTTTAAAATATTTGCCATCTGATTTTTAACAAGAAACAGCTTCCAATCCCCATCACAAAATATTGAGAAGAAATAAACTTCTGATTACTTTTTGTGAAGGAAGTTTAATAAGAACACCAAAACCCAACAATGATTTCCCATAATTACAAAGATAACTATAGATGACCCTCACAAGTATTAATGTAACAATGCCAAATAAAGTATTAGCAAATAGAAGTATACTAAATTAATAATGCATCATGATCAAGCAGAGTTTCCTTAAGGTATCAGGATGGCCCAATATTGGATAACCTATACTAATAGATAATTGCACTAACTGATAAGGGAAAAGATTTATATAAATGCCCACAGAGGTTGAAAATCATTTAACAAAATTCATTTCTGATTTTTAAAAATTATGTAGTAAAATATTAATAGGTAGCTTTCTGAGCTATAAAGCACAGTCAGGCTTAATGAGGGCTAATAACAGAATCAACTTCTTTAAAGTTGAGAAAAAGACAAATACACCAATATTATCAATATTTAACATTATATAAAAGGCATCAACCACTGTGATTAGAGAAAGAAATTATAGTTGAAACAAACTGGAAAGACAAAGCCATCACTTTTCATATGGTATGACTGTACTTCTGAAAAATATCAACTCAAATTCAGAACAGTAACAGATATAAATATTGTAATGTGGTATAAAATATTAAGAAAGATGTATTTAATATAATGTTACAAGATTATGGAAAGTGGATTTTTTTTTTGAAAGGCAGAGTGGACAGTGTGAGAGAGAGACAGAGAGAAAGGTCTTCCTTTGCCGTTGGTTCACCCTCCAATGGCCGCCACGGCCAGCGCACTGCGGCTGGCGCACCGCGCTGATCTGAAGGCAGGAGCCAGGTACTTATCCTGGTCTCCCATGGGGTGCAGGGCCCAAGCACTTGGGCCATCCTCCACTGCACTCCTGGGCCACAGCAGAGAGCTGGCTTGGAAGAGGGGCAACCGGGACAGAATCCGGCGCCCCGACCGGGACTAGAACCCGGTGTGCCAGCACCGCAAGGCGGAGGATTAGCCTAGTGAGCTGCGGCGCCGGCCGGAAAATGGAATTTAATGATACATTTATTTTGGTGCAAAAATTTTTGAGGACCAGCACCACAACTCACTAGGCTAATCCTCCGCTGCGGCGCTGGCACCCGGGTTCTAGTCCCAGTAGGGGCGCCAGATTCTGTCCTGGTTGCTCCTCTTCCAGTCTAGCTCTCTGCTGTGGCCCGGGAGTGCAGTGGAGGATGGCCCAGGTACTTGGGCCCTGCACCCGCATTGGAGACCAGGAGGAAGGAAGCACCTGGCTCCTGGCTTCAGATCAGCACAGTGCGCCGGCCGCAAGGCACTGGTGGTAGCGGCCACCTGGATGGTGAACCAACGGCAAAAGGAAGACCGTTCTCTATGTCTCTCTCTCTCTCTCACTGTCTAACTCTGCTTGTCAAATAAATAAATAAATAAATAAATAAAATTTTGAAATCCGGGGCTGGTTCTGTGGTGTTACTAGGTTGTAAGCGAGGATTCCTGTCTAGCTGCTCTTTGCCCCATCCAGCTCTGCTTATAGGCTGGGAAAGCAGTGGAAGATGGCCCAAGTGTTTGGGCCCCTACACCCATGTGGGAGACCTAGAATAAGCTCCTGGCTTCGGATTGGCCCGGCTCTGGCCCGTGTGGCCATTTGGGGAGTGAACTAGTGGATAAAGACCTTTCTTTCTTTCTCTCTCTCTCTGTAACTCTGCCTCTCAAATAAATAAATAAAACCTAAAAAACATTTTTTTGAAATCCATGCATAGTTTTTTCATAATATGCATTTTTCACGAACATTTTATTTATTTATTTTTTATTTTTTATTTTTTTGACAGGCAGAGTGGACAGTGAGAGAGAGAGACAGAGAGAAAGGTCTTCCTTTTGCCGTTGGTTCACCCTCCAATGGCCGCCGCGGCCGGCGCGCTGCGGCCGGCGCGCTGCGGCCGGCGCACCGCGCTGATCCGATGGCAGGAGCCAGGAGCCAGGTGCTTTTCCTGGTCTCCCATGGGGTGCAGGGCCCAAGCACTTGGGCCATCCTCCACTGCACTCCCGGGCCACAGCAGAGGGCTGGCCTGGAAGAGGGGCAACCGGGACAGAATCCGGCGCCCCGACCGGGACTAGAACCCGGTGTGCCAGCGCCGCTAGGCGGAGGATTAGCCTAGTGAGCCGCGGCGCCGGCCATGAACATTTTAAAGACCTCTTGTATGCATGGATTTTGTACAACCCTTTTGTTACAAGATCTTAAGAATAGGCACTATTTACAACAGCAAACAATAAAGATATATCTAGGAATAAGTTTACCAATTTAAGCATAAAATCTAGATAAGGAGAATTATAAAACTTGAAAATCTGACCAAAAAGAAAGGTCTTTTCATATTCTTGAAAGGTAGAATACAGCATATTGATTTCTGCTGTGGCAATGTATGAATTTAACATTCCAATAAAATGCCAACTGATTTTTCTTTCTATTTTTGGTAAAAAGGGGTCCAAATTAATGAATTCTAAACTCACATGGAAAAAAATGTAAAAAAGACCAAAAATAACTCAAAAAGAAAGAAAAATGAAAGTGAATTAGCCATAAGGCCTTATATAAGAAAAAATGTCCTAGATTTATTACTGACTAAAAGTAAATGAGGTAGTACACGTTATGCTAACAAATGTATTTAGAAAGGGAGGAGAACCATACTTTAATTTTCCTTATGAATAAATTAAAATTATCTGAATGACAGAGCAAGAATTGGCTGGATGGAGATACAGGCAGGAAAGACTTTTTACTTGTATTTTCACACATTTGATAAAACTACTGATTTCTGAAATGTGAATATCTATTAAAATTAAATTATTTATAATATACTATAATATTATGATATATTATTATTACAGGATAATTTTTACAAAGGTAAAATAAGAGACCCAGGTTTTAAATATAAGGAAGAGATGTAACATACTCAGTTTCCTTTGTTTCTTTTTTCTCAGTAATCCACACATCAGTAACAGCACAGGGCAAGCTCCCATCTTTCTTTGTTCTTCTTGGCTCTTGTAGAACTTCTGCTTCCAAATCATCAGGTTCTACAAATCAAAAGCATAACAAGACACATATCTCAAAGCAAATTTCACTGAAAGAAAATTGAATATGCATTCTGTAAATTATCACTATCTAGATTTAGGCTAATATATTAATTATAGAAAAATTAAGTATTTCACACATAAGTCTTTAATCTTTGATGGTGGGTTAATTTTCTAGTTTTTTTTTTTTAAGATTTATTGTGCTCACTTCGGCAGCACATATACTAAAAAAAAAGATTTATTTATTTCAAAGTCAGAGTTACAGAGAGAGGGAGAACTGAGAGAGAGAGAGAGAGAGAGAGAGAGAGATTCCATCCACTGATTCACTCCCCAAATGGCCACAATGGTCAGGGCTGGGCCAGACTGAAGCTAGGAGCCAGGAGCTTCCTCCATGTATCTCATGTGGGTGCAGGGGCCCAAGGACCTAGGTCATCTTCTGCTATTTTCCTAGGTGCATCAGCAGAGAGCTGGATCGAAAGTGGAGCAGATGGGACTCGAACCCGCACCCACATGGGATGCCAGCGTTGTTGGCAGTGGCTTACCTGCTACACCACAATGTAGATCCCACTAGTCATTTTTTTTAAGTTTAATTTTATTTATTTGAAAGAATTAAAGAGAGAGGTAGAGCCAGAGAGAGAGAGAGAGAGAGAGAGAGAGGTCTTCCATCTGCTGGTTCACTCCCCAAATGACCGCAACAGCCAGAGCTGAGCTGATCTGAAACAAGGAGCCAGGAGTTTCTTCCAGGTCTCCCACAGGCGTGCAGGAGCCCAAGGACCTGGGCTATCTTCTACTGCTTTCCCAGGCCATAGCAGAGAGTTAGATCAGAAGTAGAGTAGCCAGGACTCAAACCAGCATCCATATGGGATGCCAGTGCTGCAGGCTGGGGCTTTAACCCACTGTGCCACAGCACCAGCCCCTCCTGTAGTTATTTTTTAAAATGAGATGCTTCTTTTTGCCTTTTACCTGTAATAATAATACTTAAAAGAAATGCTGTGGGAGACGTGTAGCAGGTTAAGCATATGGGTGCCAGTTAAAGTCCTGGCTCCTCCACTTTGCATCCCGCTCCCTGCTAATATGCTTGGGAAAGCAGCAGAGAACTGATCAAGTGCTTGGGGCCCTGCACTCACATGGGAGACCTGGATAAAGTTCCTGGTTCCTGGCTTCTGCCTGGCCCAGCCTTGGTCATTGTAGTCATTTGGGGAGTAAGCCAGTAGATGAAAGATCTCTTCTCCCCCACGCCCTCCCTGTCTCCCTCTCTCACTGTAATTCTGACTTTCAAATAAATAAATAAATCTTAAAAAAAATTAAGCGCTGTATAGCCTGTATTTTCATAACATTTTCTTTTCATTAAAATTTTAGTAATATATAAATTGTTTTTAAAGAAGTTATAAAATCTAGTTTAAGTATGACGATGTCTGTAGTTATGAATATGGAAGAATAGGGGCTAGCACTATGGTGCTGGCATCTAATATGGGTGCCTATTTAAGTCCCAAATACTCCTTTCTCAAGCTAGCTCCCTGTTAATTTGACTGGAAAAGCAGCAAAGACGGCCCAATGCTTGGGCCCCTGCAACCACACGGGAGAACTGAATGGAGTTTCATGCTCCTGACTTTGGCCTTGCCCAGCCACAGCTGTTGCAATCATTGGGGGAGTGAACCAGCAGATGAAAGATTCTCTCTCTCTCTGCAACTCTGCCTTATAAATAAACCAATCTTTGAAAAAGAAAGAAAGAGGGGCCATGGCCTGCAGCCTGCTTGTGGCCTTAGCACCCACTGCGCCCTGTCTACCTCTGCCCTGGGGACTGTGGGGAAGTGCCCTCTGGATGCTCTGTTCTCAGTTCATAAATTCAGAGAAACATGAATGGATAACAACAGAAAATGGAATTGGAACAGTGGGAATCAGCAATTTTGCACAGAAAGCTTTGGGAGATATTGTTTATTGTAGCCTGCCTGAAGTTGGGACAAAATTGAAAAAACAAGAGGAGTTTGGTGCTTTGGAAAGCGTGAAAGCTGCTAGTGAACTCTATTCTACTCTATCCAGAAAAGTAACTGAAGTTAATGAAGCCCTTGCAGACAACCCAGGATTCGTCAACAAATCTTGTTATGAGGACTGCTAATTGTGATGACACTGAGTAACCCTTTAGAACTAGATGAACTAATGAGTGAAGAAGCCTGTGAGAAATGCATAAAATTCATTGAGGAATTAAGGTGGAACACTTACATGAACAAGTATGGAATAAGTTAATCCAGCACAGTTATCTTAAATTAGTAGCAGATAGAAGACTTAAAATAGCAACTTTTAGCAATATTGATAGGAAGAGATACTACTTTCTTTCTTTCTTTTTTTGACAGGCAGAGTGGACAGTGAGAGAGAGAGAGAGAGAGGGAGAGAAAGGTCTTCCTTTTCCGTTGGCTCGCCCCCCAGTGGCAGCTGCGGCTGGCGTGCTGCAGCCGGCGCACTGCGCTGATCCAAAGCCGGGAGCCAGGTGCTTCCTCCTGGTCTCCCATGCAGGTGCAGGGCCCAAGGACTTGGGCCATCCTCCACTGTCTTTCCGGGCCACAGCAGAGAGCTGGACTTGAAGAGGCGCAACGGGGACAGAATCCGGCACCCAGACCGGGACTAGAACTTGGGGTGCCAGTGCCGCAGGCAGAGGATTAGCCTATTGAGCCATGGTGCCGGCTGGAAGAGATACTATTTTCAATGTGGCTACTAGTAGGAAGAAAATAAACCCTAACTTTGTAATGACTGCAAATGAACACAATATGCATCTTTTTCACAATACCTTGTGATTTTTATCCTAGGCTCTAGGCACTAGTCTTCAGAGTACATGAAATTACCTGTGATTAAAACTAGTTATACAAATAATGTAATTTGGGCCAGCGCTGTGGCGTAGCAGGTTAAAGCCCTGGCCTGAAGTGCCGGCATCCCATATGGGCGCCGGTTCTGGCTATTCCTCTTCCAATCCAGCTCTCTGCTATGGCCTGGGAAAGCAGTAGAAGATGGCCCAAGTCCTTGGGCCCCTGCTCCTGCGTGGGAAACCTGGAAGAAGTTCCTGGCTCCTGGCTTCAGAATGGCACAGCTCTGGCCATTGTGGCCATCTGGGGAGAGAACCAGTGGATGGAAGACCTCTCTCTCTGTCTCAACCTCTCTCTGTAACTCTTTCAAATAAATAAAAAATGTATCTTAAAAAATAATGTAATTCAAGGACAACATTGTTATTTTAAGCCTAATGTAATATAATGTAGTATAACTTGCTATAGCCATCTCTTGATTGGGTCAAAATATGTAATGATCTTTCCATTGGAAGTATCTGGGAATGGAGAACAGTTTTTTGTTAGTTGTACAGTGCCAGAGAAAGAACAGCACTATCTTAGTTTTGTAATATACTGCATTTGTTAGTGCTATTTTATACAACGAAGCAGCTCTGTAGCAAAATAAGATACACAGTAAAACTTTCTCATAAAAAAGAAACATAGAACAAAAGACTGCAATATCACTGATACTACTAAATAACTGAAATTTTTTTCAACCTTTAAAATCTATCCTAAACTTCCAAAAAAGAACAAAGAAGTACTAGTTTTTAGACTTTTATAGTGATTTTGAGAACATAATTGGAGTTCTCTAAATCTAATTTTTTAGACTCAAATAATTAAACACCATGGTGCTACCTCTGTTTTCTGGTGGTGACTCATTCTTTACCTAGCTGATATTTTCTGAAAGTAAACAGAGATGAGAAAAGTTGTTTTCTTCATTTGTTTACTTCTTTTTTCCTTCCTAATTACATCATCAACACTATCTCTTTTTTTAGGCCAATACTATCTCCTCCTTTTTCCCCTGAATTCCAGACATATTTCTCTTTTTCATTTTTAAAATTTCCAAATATATGTTCTACTTTGAGACAACTGATACTGTACCAATCTCAAAGTTTTCATCTTTGATTCAAATATTTTTTTTTCCATTTACACAAAGTAAGAACTTGGGAGGTAAGATTATTTCACATCTTATACTTTAATGAGTGACCCTGTTCTCTACTACCTAAAGCCATATCAGTATTGACTTATTCTAATTTTATAAACTTACTTTGTGACTGAAGTGCCTGTAAAGCCTAAAGTAGTTACTATCTGCTTTGCTGAAAAAGTCTGCCAACCCCTGCATTAGGCTCGACAGCATTCATGATATGCCTAAGAGTTGTCTTTTCTTTAAAAAAGGTATAACATAGAATTTCAGATGATGCTGTAATAAAAGAATATCATAGAATGGGTGGGTGAAACAACAAACATTTATTTGTAACAATTCTGGAGGCTGCAGAATCCGCCAATATGGTCATTCCGGATAAGGCCCTCTTCTGTTTGCAGAAAACAGCCTTTTTCTCTTTGTATCCTCATATGGCAGATGGCAGAGAGTTAGCTCTCTGGCCTTTTCCTATAATGGCTCTAATCCCATGTAATGTTCTAATTACCTTACAAAGGCTCTACTTTCAAATACAATCACAATAGGAAGTAGATTTCAACATATAAATTTTGGGGGAACATACTTAGTCCATGAAAGATACTAGTAATTATGATTCTAATTAATAAAAGTATTTATGATACTATGGTGAATTACACATGGTCACCTCTTGCACAGTCTCTTATCTAGAGCGAGCTGTTTTAATTCTGGCTGGTATTGTGAATGCCTTGACTTAACTGAACACAGTTAAATCAATACTATGGCAGTTCCAGGCTAAATCTCTAAGAACTTGAACCCTGACTCATCATGAAAGAAATTAAACTATCCTGGAAAGACCACAGGCAATCTTGGGAGACAAAATTGAATGAGGGGCACTCTATTTAGCCGTGCCATGATGCCAGGCATGACAGTGGTATTATCTTGCAATGCACTTCCAGAGAAGTCCAACTGATAGCTGGGAACACTAATGACACTGGTTGATGCCATATGGAGCAGAAGAACTTTCCCAGTTTCTGACACAAAAGGGTGAGATAAAATATGAGTTACTTGCAGTTAGTAAGTTTTAGGAGTAATTTGTTTTTTACCGATAGATAACTAAAGCAGAATTTATATCTGAAAATAAAGTGTGGACATAAAAGCCTAAATTATGTGCATTGTTTATGGGACTGGGGAGCAGACAGAAAGATTTAAAGGAAACTATTGGTGAAACTGACCAGTGGAAAAAAGGTACTGGAGGCTGGAGAAAAGCAAATTATTGTAATAAAGAGGCAGAAAATTTGACTCATGGAATAATAAGGAAGATATAAATGTGCTTATGGATTCAGTGACTCAGATGAGGGGCTTGGGGACACTGAAAGGGCCAGTTACCTCCTTCTGGCAGCCTCTGATAAAGTACAAGGGAGATTAATTGAAGAAAGGATTTTTAGATCATAAGTGGAATTAAGAACAGATATAGAGGACCTAGGATAATTTCTTCCAGGCAACAAATGGTCCTCAAAGGAAGACAAGGCTTCAACACAAAAATTAAATTAGGGTCACTAAAATATGGCCTGAAAGTAAAGGTAAAATCAAGGATATGACCAGAAGACCTTCTGTTACAGCACAGAAAGATTTAAAGGCTTGTGCATAGTCTTTGCTAGACAAAAGGATTTCCAAGAATGAGAGCACTGCCTCACAGCACCCTCATAGACAACATAAGGAGAGAAAGGCCTACCCAAACAAACATGAGTGATTTTTGTCAAATGTAGTGATTGTCAATTACATTTACACAAAACCCACAGAATTATTTACTTACGGAAGCACCCACCAACTTTCACTGAAAGGGAAAGCAAAGCTCACTTGGAAAAGAACCAGCCTCAAAGGCACCAGCGTTTGGTGCAAAAGAAGCAGACTAACATTACTACTCCTGGCTGAATTTCTGAGTTTTCTATGGACCGGTAACTGTATGGGCTTCCCATCTTCACCGATTTTGAAAAGGGGTCTCTACTGCACTGTTGTATGCTAAGTGTATATGAAAGTTGAGTAACATCTTTTTACTCATCGGTCTTTCAACAGAGACTACTTTAAGAGATGTCTCTAGGAAAGCAATTAGCACACAGACCTGACTTTGATAACATCATATTAGACTTTGAACTAATCCCATAATGCAATGAGGCTTTGAGAAGGGTGTATATATTTTATATGTAGGAGAAATAGAAGTAATTTCTGCTCTGAAGGTAGGCTATGGCAGATTAAAAAGGGTTGCAAATTCTTTAGCCATCCCACTGGGAGGTGGGCTCTGTCCCCATCCGCCCTTGAATCAAGGTTGGCCTGTGGCTGCTTTGACTAAAGGAATATGATAGAACTGATATGATGCAAGCTTTGAGGCCAGCTTCTAAGGGGCAAGCTGCTTCCATTTCAGCATCTGTGAAACCTGGGCCATCATATAAGATATTGGACTCTCCTACTGGATAGAGTGCATAGAATGGCCCTGAGACAACACCAAGAGGCAACGGGGCCCAGTTTAGCACAGCCTCTTGGCTGTACCTTCTAAGACAACAGTGAAGCCATATTGGACAGTGTCGCTCCCCCTCTTCATGGAGGAACGACACTGAACCCTGCCTAGGCTTCATATCCGAGTCACGGCACCATTATGTCGCTCCCCCTCTTCGTGGAGGAACGACACAGGACCCTGCGCTGTTCTTTCGTCTGCTCGGCCCTCCCCGGGTTTGCTGCTGGTTCTTCCCGGGTTGGCTACTGTCCCTTCCACCTCCGTGGAAGGGCAGTTCCCCCTGGCCACATTCCCCACTTCCGCAGGGGAGCGGCACACCGCCGGCCGGCTCTCTCGGGGGCTGCACAGGTGTTCCCCTTAGATGTTCCCCTTAGATGTTCCTGGTGCATGCCGTCTCTCTCCTCCTTTATAGTCCTCCTCTGCCAATCCCAACTCGGCTGCCCACACGCCGAGTACGCTGCTCTCCTCCAACAAGGAGCAAGTCCTACAGTTTATTGGCTGAACTGGAGGCAGCTGTGCAGAAGCTGTTTTCTTCTCTCCCAGCGCCATATTGTGGGAGAGCAGATGCATAGAATAAGTCTTAATTCCAGTAACAGTATAGTCCAGTCCGGATTGCTGCCCACAGGACAGCCCAGTTACTAGCTGAATCTCACAACGAGTGATCTCCAAGTCAAAGGCACGTGACTTACGAAATTCACATTAATCAAGCTCTGATTTAATTCCTGAAATTTACATGAAATATAATAAAAAAGATGTTGTTTTAGCCCTTAGTTTTTGGGTGACTTGTCAGGTAGCAATAAAAAAAAGGCCAGTTATTAAAAGTATAAAAATACTGAAGCTAATCTGAGATGAATTATTTACATATATGCACATATTTTAATAACTTGTTAATGAAGACCTGTTTATAAAGAAAATATTTAAATGTTATTAAATCAATTACAATTCTTTTTGACCCATTGAAACACACCTTCCAAATTTTCTCCTGGTTTCAATAACGTCTGTAGGGATGCCTCACTAAACTTTGGACTTTTTGTCTCAACAGGAGAATCAACAGCAGCTGATGGGTTTATTTCATGTGAAATACACTGTACTTTATCTTCTCCAATAATTGAATCTTTGAACTCATCCCCTTCAGGAGAAATCTCTGTAAATATGAAAAAATGAAAAAAAAAATCATACTAGTTCTTAACAAGACATATTTTACTTGTAATGACATTTACAGTAATTTTTTAAAAATTGCATCCTTGTAATAGGTAATTGCTACTTAAGCTTTGTTACTTACTAGAAATGAATAAATGATTAAGATATATGATGGTCAAATTTCATTTCAACTGAATATTATTTCTAGGACAGGTAATGTGGTTTACATTTGTTCCCTTTTGGCAGCATATATGTATATCAGAATAATATTTTTTAAGTTATTAACTGATTATTTTTACTTATATTGGTCTTTACTTGTAATTGCTCTGAAACTCTCCATGCTTTTAATTGGCACCAGGATAGAATGGATGAACCTCAGAACAATTTGCTATAGTTTCTACCTCTAGGTCACTCCCATTTATTTGTAAATGAGTTCATCACAATCTAATTTTGACATAACTAATTAGATGATTTTTATAGTTAAATTAGTAATTCTTCTGATATCCAGGACTTTCAGTTCACTCACCTTCACCCTACCTCAGTCATCACTGTATTCTCAGTCACTCCAATGGTTATACCTTAGACATTCTGTCATTTATACATTCCCTCAAAATCTTCAGTGTTAAAGAATCCTATTCTCCAATTTCTGTCATTGTATTTTTCATTTTGTCTCTCTCTACTATTGCAACTTATACGTATAATGCATTGACCCTGTCAGATTTTCTCTCTCCATTATCGACATTAAAACTCATCTAAAAGGGGCTGGGAGGCCAGCGCCGGGGCTCACTAGGCTAATCCTCCGCCTTGCGGCGCCGACACACTGGGTTCTAGTCCTGGTCCAGGCGCCGGATTCTGTCCTGGTTGCTCCTCTTCCAGTCCAGCTCTCTGCTGTGGCCCAGGAAGGCAGTGGAGGATGGCCCAAGTCCTTGGGCCCTGCACCCGCACAGGAGACCAGGAGGAAGCACCTGGCTCCTGGCTTCAGATTAGTGTGGTGCGCTGGCCACAGTGGCCATTGGAGAGTGAACCAACCGAAAAGGAAGACCTTTCTCTCTCTCTCTCCACTCTGCCTGTCAAAATAAATAAATAAATAAATAAAAATAAAATAAAATAAAATAAAAGGGGCTGGTGCTGTGGAGTAGTAGGTTAAGCCATCACCTGCAGCGCTGGCATCCCATATGGGTGCTGGTTCAAGTCCAGGCTGCTCCACTTCTGATTCAGCTCCCTGCTAATGGCCTGGGAAAGCAGAAGATGCCTCTAGTGCTTGGGCCTCTACCCACATCGGTGATGCAGAAGAAGCTCCTTGCTCCTGGCTTCAGATCGGCCCAGCTGTGGCTGTTGCAGCCATTTGGGGAGTGAATCAGTGGATGGAAGATCTCTCTATCCTTCCCTCTCTCTGTCTGTAGCTCTTCCTCTCAAATAAACAAATACATATTTAAAAAAATCTAAAGTTCATCATAATTTTTCTCTTGTATATATCCTCAACAGGGTGACTTACCTCATTGTACTCATGCAAAAAATCCCAACCTTGTAATTATATCCAATTCTCTACTTAACATTTCTGTACATGTGTAGTTGAAATGGTTGGAGGAAAACATTGCTTACTGCCTTACTTTCAATTCATTATCTCTAAAGTCAAGTGGGCCCTTTGTGTTCCCTACAATCCTTTATAACACTAGGTTAACAGGAACTGTCTAGTCTTGGTTCAGCTAACTTCTTTAGATAAAAATGTTGTATCTAGGTATTTGTGAGTTTTTTAATGCTTTATTTCTTCCTTGTCAACAGAATAAAACTATAGTGCTGCTAATGACTTGGAATCATTCCCTTTCACTGAGCTTCAACCAACTGTTTGCCACAACAAATTGATTGTGGCAGAGGTCATATCTGTGTGTTTGATCATTTAGCCTTACCATTCTGCTAAAACATCTTGCCTATTAAAATTAGAAACAAGGATATCAGACAACATCATTATCATTAAAGATTGTTTTAGAGGGTCTAACAAATGCAACAGGAAAGGGAATTATCAGAATATAAAACACAAAACCTATTTCTTATTAATGATGATAGAACCTGCACATGCTGAGCATCTGGTATGTCCAGGTCTAAAACTTAATAGGTTTAATTAAATAATTTAGTAAAGTATGTGAATGAAAAATTTTACACCTAAATATTGACATAGATAAGGGAAGTGATGGGGAGGGATTAGGTTACTTATACCAGACAAAAAAAAAATCACTAAAAATTGGCAAAAATGGCCCATGCAATATAAAAAAAGAACAAAGACTATAAATAACAATTTATAAAGAAGCAAATAAAAATGTTAATAAAGGTGCCAGCACTGTGGTACAGTGGGTTAACATCCTGGCCTAAAGCGCCGGCATCCCACATGGGCTCCAGTTCGAGACGGGCTGCTCCACTTCTGATCCAGCTCTCTGGTATGGCCTGGGAAAGCAGTAGAAGACGGCCCAAGTCCTGGCGCCCCTGCACCCATGTGGGAGACCTGGAAGAAGCTTCTGGCTCCTGGCTTCGGATTGGCATAGCTCTGGCCATTGCGAACAATTGGGGAGTAAACCAGCAGATGGAAGACCTCTCTCTCTCTCTCTCTCTAACTCTAACTCTGACTTTAAAATAAATAAAAATTTTTAAAAATGTTAATAGAATTTACCACAATGAAATTCACTTACATCAGAAAACCAAAACTGAAACCAATGAAATACACAGCTTATAAGACTGGTAACAATAAAAAAAAAAAAGTGATTATATTAAGGCTCATTTAATATCCAAAAATCAATCAATGGAATTTGTCACATTAATATAACAAAGGAGAAAAATCATACAATAATTTCAATTGACTCAGAATATGGGAGTGATAACATTCAATGATTCTTCATAAACTCAGACTAGAAGGAAATGCCTTAAATAAATAAAGAATATTTTCAAAAAAGTCTTAAGTTAGGGATGGGCACTGTGGCATAGTGGGTTAGGCATCAGCCTGTGGTGCTGGCATCCCATATAGGTGCCAATTGGTCCCCGCATCTCCGCTTCTGATCCAGCTCCCTGCTAATGGCTGGGGAGACAGTAGAGGATGGCCCAAGTGCTTGAGCTCTGCAACCATGTGGGAGACCTGCAGGAAGCTCCTAGCTCCTGGCTTTGGATCAGCTAAGCTCTGGCTGTTGTGGCCATTTGGGGAGTGAATCAGTGGATGGAGGACCTCTCTCTTTCTCTTTCTGTAATTCTGCCTCTCAAATAAATAAAAAAATCTTTTTTTTAAAAGGCTTACATTAATACATATTCCCTTATAAATCAGGAATATCTCACTTCTATTATAAGCTCCATTCAACATTTTACTGGAAATTTTAGCTTCCTCACCACAGCAGTAAGGAAGAAAAAAGAAAGAAAGAGGCATAAGAATTGAAAAAGAATAAAATGGTCATTACAGAAAAATCACTGATTACACAAAAATATCAAGATAAGTTATGCATAAATTATTAAAATTAATTGATTAAGATTGTTGAAGATAAGTTCAATAGGTAAACATTACTTATATTCAGTTTTATAAATCAGCCAGAGTTATTAAATGAAATATAAACAATAAATACAACAGTAAGAAAAATATAAAATATTTCCCATTATCTATTCAGATTAAGAAATCTCTGGAGAAAGCTACAGCCTACTGTTAAAAGAAATAAAAATGTAAATAACTGGAGGATACACATATTCATGGATTGGAAGAATCAATATTCTAAAGCTACCAGTTCTATCCAAACTGATTTATAGATTCAAAATATTCCCAAATGGTCAAGTGTATTCTTGGTGTATCTCGAGAAGCCTATTCTAAAATTTATATGCAATAAACAAGTGGTTAGATTAACCACATTACCCCCCCCCCATTCTTTTAAAGATTTATTTTATTTATTTGAAAGGCAGAGTTACACACACAGAGAGAGGTAGAGACATAGAGAGATCTTCCATCAGGTGCTTCATTCTCCAATGGCCACAACAGCCAGGGCTGGGCCAGACAAAAGCCAGGAGCGAGGAGCTTCTTCTGGGTCTCCCACGTGAGTACAGGGGCCCAAGGACTAGGGCCATCTTCCGCTGCTTCTGCAGGTCCATTAGTAGGGCACTAGATCAGAAGTTGAGAGCTAGGACCATAACTAGTGCCCATATGGAATGCCAGTGTCACAGGTTGCAGCTTCACCCACTACACTACAATATCAGACCCCAAATTAATCTTGATGAACAAGATGGGAATACAGGATCAATCAATTTAAGACTTAAAAATAACAATTATTAAGATAGTACCATATTGGTGCAATTATGGACAGAGTTCAGTGATTAAAAGAGTCCAGCAACACATATGAAGACACTTGATTTGCAACAAAAATAGCATGGCAAAGTATTTAATAAATGGTGCAGGGTCATCTGGATATTAAATTTGAAAAAAAATATATCTCCTCACCATATTAAAAACCTGTGTGAGACAAACTGAAGGTCTAAATTTTAATTAAAAAAAAGTTTCCTGAAGTCAACATTGGAGAATATCATCATGACTTTATGATTTTAAAAACAGGATCCAAAAATTGCCAGTTATAAAGAACAAATAAATTGGACAAAAATAAAATTAACTAATTGTGCTCTTCAAAAAATGTCACCCAGTAAAATGAGAAGCCATTTAAAGATAAAATATAACATATATAACTAACAAAAGGCTTGTATCCAGAATATTCATAGAATTCCCAGAAAGCAAAAGAAAACAGTTCAATAGAGTTACAAGTTTGAATGGACACTTCAAATAAGAGGATATCCAAATGGCCCATAAACACATGAAAAGTTGCTCATTTGGTTACGGTAATTTGGATATAACTTATTTTCTTGGCCATATTGAGGTGCAAAGAAAGCTAGGAAATGTAATCTCTCCATATGCTGACATATTCCCCACCAAAACCCATGGCAGGAAGGGGAAAGGTCTATTACTAAAATGAAGAAGGGAAAATTGGATACTACAGGATAATAGCTAAGTTGTTTTAACAATATCCTTTGCAGTTATCTCCCTCTAACTCTTTGTATTCTTATTATTATGCTTTACTTTTACATATCTTATAAATATTGTAAGATTCAAATTACTGTGGTAAACAATCAATATTCATTTACATTTACATTTACTCACAGTATAATCTTTTTTTTTTTTTGACAGGCAGAGTGGACAGTGAGAGAGAGACTGAGAGAAAGGTCTTCCTTTGCGGTTGGTTCACCCTCCAATGGCTGCCGCGGCCAGCGCATCGCGCTGATCTGAAGCCAGGAGCCAGGTGCTTCTCCTGGTCTTCCATGTGGGTGCAGGGCCCAAGCACTTGGGCCATCCTCCACTGCACTCCCAGGCCACAGCAGAGAGCTGGCCTGGAAGAGGGGCAACCGGGACAGAATCTGGCGCCCCGACTGGGACTAGAACCTGGTGTGCCGGCGCCGCAAGGCGGAGGATTAACCTAGTGAGCCGCGGCGCCGGGCACAGTATAATCTTTACAATGATCTTTATTCCCTCCTAAAATTACATGCTTTTATCTGGTAGCCCTTAGTCCAAAAAAAAATTCTTTAGAATTTTTTAAAAAGAGGACTTTGCATGGTTTAAGAAGCAGCATAACTCCCAAATTAAGATAGATTTAAATAAGCATTAGGGTAGAATTAAGCAATGATACAGGATACAAAAATCTATTCTTTAGGACCACTATAACAGGTTAACTAAAAAAGTATAGCCAAGGAGACACACCAAGATGGTAGAATAGGGAAGAAGCTTACTGCTGTAGTCTAGGGAAAGACAGTTAAAAAAAAAAAAAGTGGAAAGTGGAGAGTGTTTAATCTCAGGGAAGAGTTAACGAGAAAACAGCAGGGGAAATGCTAAAGCAGAGGGACACTGTGGGCATTACATATTATACTTGAAATACCTACAGGCAAATTGGGTATAGAAGGAACATTCCTCAACACAATCAAGACAATTTATGACAAACACACAGGCAGTCAAAGCCAGAATTAACAATTGGGATTACATCACATTGAGAAGTTTCTGTACTGCAAAAGAAACAGTCAGGAAAGTGAAGAGGTGAAGAGGCAACCGACATAATGGGAAAAATATTTGCAAATTATGCAACAGATAAAGGATTAATAATCAGAATCTACAGAGATCAAGAAACTCCACAACATCAAAACAAACAACCCACGTAAGAGATGAGCCAAGGAACTCAATAGACATTTTTCGAAAGAGGAAATCCAAATGGCCAACAGACACGTGAAAAAATGTTCAGGATCACTAGTCATCAGGGAAATGCAAATCAAAACCACAATGAGGGCCGGCACCATGGCTCACTAGGTTAATCCTCCGCCTTGTGGCGCCGGCACACCAGGTTCTAGTCCTGGTCGGGGTGCCAGATTCTGTCCCGGTTGCCCCTCTTCCAGGCCAGCTCTCTGCTGTGGCTAGGGAGTGCAGTGGAGGATGGCCCAAGTACTTGGGCCCTGCACCCCATGGGAGACCAGAAGTACCTGGCTCCTGCCATCGGATCAACGCGGTGCACCGGCCACAGTGTGCCGGCCACGGCAGCCGTGGAGGGTGAACCAATGGCAAAGGAAGACCTTTCTCTCTGTCTCTCTCTCTCACTGTCCACTCTGCCTGTCAAAAAAAAAAAAAAAAAAAAAAAAAAAAACAACAACAAAACACACACACACACACACACACACAATGAGGTTTTACCTCACCCTGGTTAGAATGGCTCACATACAGAAATCGACTAACAACAGATGCTGGTGAGGATGTGCGGAAAAAAGCACACTAATTCACTGTCGATGGGAATGAAACCTGGTAAAGCCACTATGGAAGACAGTTTGGAGATTCCTCAGAAACCTGAATATAGTGCTACCACGTGACCCAGCCATCCCACTACTTGGAATTTACACAAAGGATATTAAATTGGCAAATAAAAGAGCTGTCTGCACCTCAATGTTCATTGCAGCTCAATTCACAATACCTAAGACATGGAATCAACCTAAATGCCCATCAACAGTAGACTGGATAAAGAAATTATGGGGTATGTACTCTATAGAATACTATACAGCAATAAAAAAAAATGAAATCCGGTCATTTGCAACAAAATGGAGAAATCTGAAAAACATCATGCTGAGTGAAATAAACCAGTCCTAAAGGGACAAATATCATATGTTCTCCCTGATCTGTGACAACTAACTGAGCACCTAAAAGGAAACCTGTTGAAGTGAAATGGACACTATGAGAAACAATGACTTGATCAAGCCCTTGTGCTGACTGTCGATGAACAACTTACTATTTTATTCCTTTTAGTATTTTTTGTTGTTGTTCTACTTAATACCACTGGCTGAACTCTTTAATTAACACACAATTATTCTCAGGTGTTTAAATTTAACTGAAAAATGATCCCTGTTAAATATAAGAGTGGGAACAAGAGAAGGAGGAGATGTACAGTTTGGCACATGCTCACTTGGACTTACCCCTAACGGTAGAGCTAGAAACGTGCCAAGGGCTCCCAAATCAATCCCATCAAGGTGGCATGTACCAAGGCCATCTCACTAGTTGAAGTGATCAGTTTCAGTTCATAATTGATCATAATGATAGGATTAAGAGTTAAAGAGATCACATAAATAAGACTAGTGTCTGCTAATACTAACTGATGGAATTAAAAAGGAGAGAAAAATCCAACATGGGAAGTGGGATACACAGCAGACTCAATAGAATGGCAGATGTCCTAAACAGCACTCTGGCCTCAGAATCAGCCCTTAAGGCATTTGGATCTGGCTGAAGAGCCTATGAGAGTATTTCAGGCATGGAAAGCCAAGATACTGTGGCAAAAAAAGAAAAAAAAAATGACCTAAATGAAAGATCTCTGTGAGATCCCAGCGGAAAAAATGGGCCATCAAAGGAGGAGGTACCTTTCTCTGAAGAAAGGAGAGAACTTCCACTTTGATTATGGCCTTGTCTAAATAAGGTCAAAGTTGGTGAACTGAAGAGGCTTCCATAGTCTTGGCAGCTCATGACAGGAGCCTCGGGTGATTACTGATGTCATGAATAAGTGTCAATTGTTAAATCAACAACGGGAGTCACTGTACACTTGCTTCCCATGTAGGATCTCTGTCCTTAATGTGTTGTATTATGCAAATTAACAATAAAACTACTACTCTAATAGTAAAAAAAAAAAAAAAAAGGCATGTAATGAGTTATTCCTTGAGTGCTCCTTTATGTTTTCCTAGTGACTAATGTTGTTAAGCATTTTTTCATGTTCTTGCCTGCCATATTTATGTCTTATCTATACAACTGGCCAACTCTTCACAATGAAAAAATGAGTACTTTTCTTAAAAATAAAAAAGGATAGATTAATGGAGCCAGCACTGTGGAACAGGGGGTTAGGTAGCCATGTGAGATGCTGCATCTCATATGGGCACGGGTTTCAAGTTCCAGTTGCTCTACTTCCAGTGCAGCTCTCAGCTAATGCACTTGGGAAAGCAATGGAAGATGATACAATTGTTTGGGCCCCTGCCACTTACAAGGTAGACAGAAGGAGTTCCAGGATCCTGGCTTTGATTTTACCCAGCCCTGACCATTGCCACCATTTGGGAAGTAAACCAGTGGATGGAAGATCTCTCATGCTCTGTTTCACTCGATCTCTATAAATCTGCCTTTCAAATATATAAATCTTTAAAATTAAAAATCTGTATGGCTAAAAACTAATAGAAGAGGAAAAAATGAAAATGTTGGGTGAAGAAAAATTAATATTAAGTATCTGCCTTCTAACAAGAATTATAGCCCATCATGCCTTGCCTGCATCAATTCTTTACCAAAGATTTCAGCTTTTTAATGCATTTTGTTCATCATTTATACTTATTTTTTTAAAACACTTTTTTTTTTCGACAGGCAGAGTGGACAGTGAGAGAGAAAGACAGAGAGAAAGGTCTTCCTTTGCCGTTGGTTCACCCTCCACGGCCGCCGCAGCCGGCACGCTGTGGCTGGTGCACCGCGTTGATCCGATGGCAGGAGCCAGGTACTTCTCCTGGTCTCCCATGGGGTGCAGGGCCCAAGTACTTGGGCCATCCTCCACTGCACTCCCTGGCCACAGCAGAGAGCTGGCCTGGAAGAGGGGCAACCGCAACAGAATCCGGCGCCCCGACCAGGACTAGAACCCAGTGTGCTGGCGCTGCAAGGCGGAGGATTAACCTAGTGAGCCATGGTGCCGCCCTATACTTATTTTAAGTGGAAGATTAATCATAAAATAAAGAAACAGATGAGGCAAATAAACAACAAAAAGAATATATATATAGACTAAAAATCAAATCCTAACAAAATTACATTATATGTAAATAAATGAAACTGATTAAAGATAAACATTGTTAAACCAAATTTGAAATAAGATACACTTGAACCTAAAAAAATCAGAAAAGTTGGAAGAAACAGACATGGAAAAAAGATACTAAGCAAGCATTAACCAAAAGGAAGCTGATGTCGTTAAATAATATAAGATAAAGCAGACTTTAAAGAATGTAATATTCTGGGGCATAGAGGGTAAAGCTGTCGCCTGCAGCACCGGCATCTTATATGGGTGCTTGTTTGAGTCTCAGCTGTTCCTCTTCTGATATAGCTTTCTGCTGTGGCCTAGGAATGCAACAGAACTTGGTCAAAGTGCTTGGGCCCCTGCACCCGTGTGGGAGACCCAAAGGAAGCTCCTGGTTCCTGGTGTTGGATCATCTCAGCTCTGGCCTTTGCATCCATTTGAGGAGTGAGCCAGCAGATGGAAGACCTGTCTCTCTCTCTCTCTCTCACTCTCTGCCTCTGTCTCTGCCTCTATGTAACTCTGCCTTTCAAATAAATAAATAAATTAAAAAAAAAAGTAAAAAAAGGGACATGTCATAGAAATAAAAGGGTCAATGCATAAGGAAGATGCAATAATCTAAATTGCTATGCATTGAACATCTTTAAAATATAAATAGCAAAAAGTGATAGACTTAAAAAGAGAAATGACAAGTCCACAATTATACTTGTGAATTTTAATACCCTTCTCAGAAGGTGACAGAATAAGCAAATACACATAATCAACAAACATACACAATAGTTGAACATGATAGTTAAATAACTTGACACTGACTATACTTGCATATATATACAGCCACACTCAATTATACATTCTTTTCAGGTACACATGGAACATTTTCAGAACAGACAGTACATAGTGTCATAATGTAAGTCTCAAAGTTTCAAAGGAGTAAAATCACAGAGTATGCTATTTCTCACCTCAATGGAAATAAATTAAAAAGCAATATTAGAAAAATTACTAGAGAACTCACAAATGTTAGGAAATTCAGCAGAATACTTGTAAATTATCCAAATATTCAAAAGGAATTACAACAGTAGTTGAACCTATACTTTAAATCTTCCCAAAGTGGGGCCATAACATTGGCATCCCAAATGGGCACACGCTCAAGTCCTGGCTGTTCCACTTCTGGTAAAGCTCTCTGCTAATGGCCTGGGAAACACAGCATATGATGTTCCAGGGACATGGACCTCTGCCTCTCTTGTGGGAGACTTGCATAAAGCTCCTGGCTCTGGGCTTCAGCCTGGTACAGCCTCGGATGTTGCAGTCATCCAGGGAGTAAACCAGCAGATGGAAAATCTCTCCCTCTTTCTAATTCTGACTTTCAAATAAATAAATAAATCTTTAAAAAAAGTTTCCTAAAAGAGAAAATTCCAGATTCACATGGTGTCACAGGTGAATTCTTTCAAATAGTTCAGGGAAAAAAAAGTATATATATATATCTCACAAAGATAAATATATGTATCTCACAAAGTCTTCCAGAAATGCGAAAATTGGAGTACTTTCCAACCTATTTCCAAAGGGCAGCAAAACTTTGATACTAACACATCATAAATATTAAAAAAGCAGGAAAATTATAGGCAAATATATCTTATGAAGTGTTTTCCCTGGTAATGGATAGGGATCACTGACACTCTCCTGATGTAAGTAGTAATAACATCTACTGAAAAGAAAGCAGAGGGACTCAACAGGGTACCTGATCAAGAGATCAAGAGAACCCTAAAAAAGCCTATAGGTACTCACAAGAGAACACGATGGGCAGACCAGCTTAAAAAGAACAGCTTTGGGGTGAGTGAGTGTGTGGTGTAGCAGTTGACACTGCTTGGGATATTTGCACCTCAAATCAGAGTGCCAATGTTTGATCCCAGCTCTGTTTCTAGTTCCAGTTTCCTGCTAACGTGTACCCTGGGAGACAGCAGGTGATGGCTCAAATACTTGGGTCTCTGACACCAATTTGGAAGACCTGGACTAAGTTCTGAACTCCCAGTTTTGACCTGGCCCAGCCCCCATTATTGCAGGCAACTGAGGAGTGAACTAGCAGGTAGAAGATCTCTAGCTGTATGTGTGTGTATGTGTCTCTCTCTCTGCCTTCCAAATAAAAGAAATAATGTTGATAAGGCAAAGTTTAAAAATTTTACTAATATAATGGCTAAAATGGGAATATTTTTGTACATAAATGGAAGGAGTCAATAGAAAAGTTGGAAAAAGTGTGGCAGAATTTTTTTAAAAAAGATTTATTTTATTTATTTGAAAGGCAGAGTTACAGAGAGGAAGAGACAGAGACAGAGAGGTCTTCTATCAGTTGGTTCACAGCCCAAATGGCTACAATGGTCAGGGTGGGCCAGGCCAAAGCCAGGAGCCAGGAGCTTCGTCTGGGTCTCCCACATCGGTGCAGGAGGCCAAGCACTTGGTCCATTCTCTGCTCCTTTCTCACACACATTAGTAGTGAGCTGGATCATAAATGGAACAGCTGGGACTTGAACCAGCGCCCATATGGGATGCCAGGGCAACAAGCAGCAGATTAACTTGCTATGCTACAATGTCAGCCCCAGTTTGACAGAATTTTAAGAACTCTCAGGACCGGCGCTGTGGCATAGCCGGTAAAGCCACTGCCTGCAGTGCTGGCATTCCATATGGGCACCAGTTCAAGAACCGGCTGTTCCACTTCCCTTCCAGCTCTCTGCTATGGCCTGGGGAAGCAATAGAAGATGGCTCAAGGCCTTGGGCCCCTGCACCCGTGTGGGAGACCTGGAAGAAGCTCCTGGCTCCTGGCTTTGGCCTGGCCCAGTTCGGATCATTGTGGCCATTTGGGGAGTGAACCAGTGGATGGAAGATCTCTCTGTTTCTCCCTCTCTCTCTCTAACTCTGCCTCTCGAGTAAATAAATGAATCTTAAACAAACAAACAAACAAACAAAAAACAAAACTACTGTAAGCCTCCAGTTTCTATTATCCTTTTTCATTGGACATATAAAACTGTGTTGTTTATGTATTACATCTTACGAAATCCTGGTTTCAGATCGGCTCAGCTCCAGCCGTTGTGGCCATCTGGGGAGTGAACCAGTGGATGGAAGACCTTTTTGTCTCTCCCTTTCTCTGTCTGTAACTCTACCTCTTGAATAAATAAATAAAATCTTTAAAAAAAATTGAGGCTCCCTTTTAGAATAAAATCCCACATTGAAGAGATACTAATAGAATGAGAACTTAAATTTATCTATACAGGGATAATGGGGAGAAAAAGAAATGGAAAACGTAGATGAGCCAGAATCCAGAAATTACAAGGCTATATAATTCTTTGTCACTTCATAAAAATAACAGAAGAGGAAGCTCTAAGTAATGAAGTAAAAGTTAGTTTGACCTACTCCTCAATCCTAAAAGTTAAGTAAATCTAGTATCATGACATTAGGGTAATATACTAAGATCATTGTTGAATCTTGTATAAACTATCATAAGAGAATAATAATAATAAGAATGTCCCTATACATTAAGGTTTTTGTTTCTCTACTTTGTCACGAATGGGTCACATATTTCTTGGTTTTAGGGAGTTACAGTGTGCACTGCAGATTTACCAGCCTTCCTTAATACTACAGTACCCTTCCCAGTGCTAAAAAATGTCTCCAGACATTGGTAAAGTATACTGTGAGGGCAAAATGAGAACTACTGTCACAGAAAGTGAAACTCACAAAACAAATTAAAATGACAACTTAATATTTAAAGATTAATGGAAAAAAACCAGAGGATGCAAGAGAATAACATGAATTACAATGAGAAAGAAAATCAGGAATTATGGAGCTCAGAAAAAAAAAAAACTGGGAAAAAGGGCCTTAGAAAAAATAATTCTATGAAATGCATGAAGTTTGTGTACCTTAAATAAAGGTTTCTAGGGAAAAAATAAAGTAAAAAAAGGAAATAATGATTCTAAAATAAACACCAGATCATGTAAACATAACCTATAATGCCTTAAGAAAAATTGAACACGAGAAAAAGTTTATTAAAAAATTAATAAAAAATTTCAAGAAAAGGTGATAGAAAAGGGAATAAGATCCAAAATATACATAGTAGACACTACTGAAGAAGGTTTAAGAAATAGAACACAAAAGGATAAAAACTATAATCTAAGAATACTTCTTCAAAATTCAGAGGAAAAAACACTGGGAACCACAGATTTAAAAAAACATAATACAGGGCAAGTGTTTAGCTTAGTGGTTGGAATGCTGGTTGAGACACCAGTATCCCATGCTGGGGAGTAACAGGGTTCAATTCCTGGCTCTATCTACTACCTCCAGCTTCCTCCTAAAGCAGACCCTGGGATCCAGTGGTGGATGGCTCCTTGCCATCCACATGAGAGACCTGGATTGAATTCTTGGCTCTTGGTTTCACTCACATCCATGTGGCCATTCTGGGCATTTGGGAAGTCAATCAGTGAAGGGAGTTTTTTTTTTTTTTCCTCTCTCTTTCTTATTCTGTGCCTCTCAAATAATCATAAAACAAATCATGGTGAGGAAAACTATAAAACTGATGAGAAATATCAAAATATCAAAGAAAAACTAAGTAAATAGAAAGACATTCCAGGTTCATGGGCAGAAAATTCAATATTGTTAAGATATCAATTCTGCCCAACTTAATCTTTGAACTCAACATAATCCCAATCAATATCCCAGCAAGCTATTTTGTAAATACTGAAAAACTGACTCTAAAGCACATATAGAGATACAAAAGACCCAGAATAACCAATCTGATATTGGAGTACAAAGTTGAAAACCTGATGATACCTGACATTAGCATGTACTATGAAGATACAGTAATGAACTGAGTTGTGGTATTGGCACAAGAGATAAAAAAAAAAAAATCAATGGAACAGAATGCAGAGCCAGAAATTCCCCCATATAATGCAGTCAACTGATTTTAGACAAAAGAACACAAGTAATTCATTGGAAAAAGAAACCCTTTCAACAAATTATGCTAAAATAATCGAACATTGACATGCAAGAAAAATCAACCTAGATACAGATGCTACAACTCTCAAAAAAATTAACTCAAGATGGATCCCAGACCTAAATATAAAACTATAAAACTTCTAGAATATAATACCGATGAAAGTAGTTTGCAAAAGACTTCTTTGGATGTAACACCTAAGCTATGACCCATGAAAGAAAGAACTGATTAACTGGACTTACTGAAATTAAAAATGCCTGCTCTATGAAAGACACTGTCAAGAAAATGAGACAATAAACCACAGCCTTGGAGAATAACTGCAGAGTTATTCCTGATATATCTGTTAGTCAAAACACACAAAGAACTCTTAAAACTCAACAGCTTTTAAATAAACAACCCATTAAAAGTGGGCAAAAAGATGTGAACAGCTAACCAATGAGACATACTGATAGCAAATAAACATAGGGTAAGGAAAATATAAAAATACACTAAATATCTGATAAGGAAATTGCAAATTAAAATACGATACCACTATACCCCAATTAAGATGATCAAAATCCAAAACCACTACAATATTAAATGCTGGAAGATGTGGAAAAACAGGAAGTTTCTATTCAACGAGGGTGGAAATATAAAATGCTACAACCATTTTGGAAGACAGTTTGCTGGTTTCTTACACAGTAAACATATATTTATCACACCATTAAAAAATATGTTCCTTTGTATTTACTCAAATGAGTTGAGAATGTATATTCACACAAAACCCTGTACATGGATGTTTTTATAATTTTTATTCACAATTCCAAAACATGGAAGCAACCAAGATGTCCTTTGGTAGTTGGACGGATAAATAACTGGCACATCCATACAATGTTCTATTATTCTGTGCTGAAAGAAAGAGCTATCAAGACACACAAAGATACAGAGGCATCTTAAGTGCCTCAATGAGAAAATCTAGTACAACTATATGACATTCTGGAAAAGGCAAAATTATGGAGACACTAAAATGATCCTTCATTACTAGAGATTTGGGGCCAGGAGGGAGAAAAAGAGTATGGGAAATTTTAAGGAAGGAAATTGTTCTGTATGACCCTATAACAGGGGATACAATTCATTACATGTACCTTTGTTAAAGTGCACAGAAAGTAAAACACCAAAAGTGAACTGTCATGTAAACTATGGATGCTGGTGATAATTATGTGTCAAGGCTGCTTCACCAACTCTAACAACTTCTAACAACTCTAACTCTGGTGTGTGATGCTGATGGTGGCGTCTGTGAATCTGTGGGAGAAAGCAGTATGCAGGAAGTCTCTGTACTTTCCATTCAATTTGTTATGAACTCAAAACTTATCTTAAAAAAGTCTACTAAAAACAAAAAAGGCACCCAACAACAAAATATATTCTAAGACCTTGGACTTTAAGGAAAAAGAAAGATACTTTAAAGTTCCTTTAAAGAGAAAGAAAATAAAAGTGTCATCAGAATTTCTGACAGCCATGCTTTCTGCCAGAATACAATGAAGAAATATAAAGACAGTCAAACAAAAAAGAAATTTAAGTCAAGGGTTTTATATTCAGCCAGATTGACCTTTAAGAATAAAGTCTTAATATAAACTCTTATGAACAGGAAAAAATCTGAGTGTAGTATGTGATCACATTTGTCCTTCCTAAAGAATCTATTACAAAAAGGAGTTTCAAATGATCAAACTGACATAAGAGATATTGATATAAGGAATGAAACACTAAGAACACACAGCTCCTTTATGTTTCTCATTTAACACACAGAACCATCATTGATAATAGTGTTCTGATTTTACACATGGTGAAACTGAATGTCAAAGTCAGAATAACATAACCATGGTTGCTAAGCTAGTGATAGTGCCTGAACTGGAACCTAAGCTTATTCTATATTCTTTTTTAAAAAAATTATTTTTATTTATTTGAAAGGAAGAGTTACAGAGAGGCAGAGGCAGAGAGAGAGAGAGAGAGAGTGGGAAGGAAGGAGAGGGGGAGGGAGGGAGGAAGGGAAAGATCTTCCATCTGCTGGCTCATTTCCCAAAGGGCTGCAATGGATGCAGCTGAGCCCACACGATGTCAGGAGTCTGGAGCTTCCCCAGGGGTCTCCCATGCAAGTGCAGAGGCCCAAGGACTTGTGCCATCTTCTACTGCTTTCTCAGGCCACTGCAGAGAGCTGGATTGGAAGTGGAACAGCTTATTCTACTTTCATAACACAAAGCTGCTCCCATATACATACTAACTAGATCTTTATATTTTTGCATATATTGGAATTGCATGTTGATTTGAATTTCATTCTTTCCACCTACAGAACTTTATAAAAAAATAAAATAAAAACAGAACACTTAGACCTAGCTCAAAATTATCTGGTCTGTTTGTGGCTCTCACTAATCCAAGAAGGGCCACATACAGCATAATTAATGAACTGTATAACATTATTCAAGTAAAACCTCCTCATCTGTCTGGCCCTGGAAAATCTCATATATAATATATTTAACACAGACTTTGTCACATGTGGTTTCCACAATGCTAAAACTATCATTTCTTTGTCTTAAAATTCCAGCAATGAGCATATTCTTCTAAGTAAATGCAACTGTGGAAAAAATAAAACAGAGGACATATGACAAGTCTGGGAAGACATTCTCATCTATCTAAGATAAAGTCAAATACTTAAAAAACTCTCTGTAATACTCTTGAACTCTGTGCATACTTTTTCTTCTTGACCTTTTCATGCAAGGTTATCATTTTTGTTCATTCTGAGAACTGTTTTTCTCTTTGTAGCTTTATGTGTTACATAAATAGCTGGTGAATTAAATTTAAAAAGGACAAATCATAAAATAAGCTATTTCTCATTTCTAATTCCTTATAGATGGATTGATGAATATGGAGGATGAAAGCTTTTCTTTTATACTGCCTAAATATTTTCGTTCTTTCTTTGAAGACAGAGAGAGAGTAAGCATTCCCATCCATTGGTTCACTCTCCAAATGTCTGCAATAGCTCTGGTTTGGAAGCTGAAGCTGAAGCTGAAGCTGAGAGCTGGGAACTCATAACAGGTCTTTCATAGGGTAGCAGGAACCCAATAACTTGGGCTACCACTGCTGCCTCCCAGGGTCCACACAGCAGCAGGAAGCTGGAGTCAGGAACTGAAACTGTGTTTTGAAGCCAGGTACTCTGATGTGGAACATAGGAGTTTTAAACTGGCATCTAAACTGCTGGGTCAAATTCTCACCCTTACATATTGTTGTATACAAAATTCCACACATTTAAACAATAAAAATTTTATATGAGAGGAACCAGAATCTGATTTTTTCTAAATAATTCTAATGAATCTTTGTATATTAGATTTTCACACTATAAAATAATCTGAAATTTTTATTATCAGTTAAAAAAATTCTTTAGAGCTTTGGGGCACTTCTGTACTAAAAAAAGCCCAAACCATTTTGAAAATAAGCTTAGACTAAGAAGTAAGAATATTAAGTTACTAGTATTTTTTTTTTTTTTTTTGACAGGCAGAGTGGACAGTGAGAGAGAGAGACAGAGAGAAAGGTCTTCCTTTTGCCGTTGGTTCACCCTCCAATGGCCGCCGCGGCTGGCGCACTGCGGCCGGCGCACCGCGCTGATCCTATGGCAGGAGCCAGGAGCCAGGTGCTTTTCCTGGTCTCCCATGGGGTGCAGGGCCCAAGCACCTGGGCCATCCTCCACTGCACTCCCTGGCCACAGCAGAGGGCTGGCCTGGAAGAGGGGCAACCAGGACAGAATCTGGCGCCCGGACCGGGACTAGAACCCGGTGTGCCGGCGCCGCTAGGTGGAGGATTAGCCTAGTGAGCCGCGGCGCCAGCTAAGTTACTAGTATTTTTGCTTTTAATTAGTGTATGGCATACAAATGGACAATATCTTGATATATAACTATATGAACAAATTAATTATAGACACTTTGTGCTTTTGCCTCTTTTCAAATGGTTAAATAAGCTTCTTTACTTAAATTCTTTTTTCTATAACATTAAAGAAAATAATAGAATGATTAACAGCTAGGAGATTCACCCTTAATAAGGAAATAGCAATCTACTTTTGCCATTTTGGTAACACATGCATTGGTTCATTTTACTGGCTAATTATTCTTAGTTTCTGGCTAATTCCACTATAGATCATGTCCACAGCCTCACCTCCTCACCTCTTATGTTTTTTTCTACTAGCTTCAGATAGTCATATCTTAATCTCTAAGGAAAATAAAATAAGAGCATCAGAGATACAGAGAAAGAGAGAACACACAAGTGACATGAAAACCAATTAATGCCTAGACATAACACTGAAAATGAAGAAAACGACATCAATTTTCTCATCATTTGAACATGCTATATAATCTGAAAAAGCCTATTTTTCTTCTTTATGCATAGCTGGAATACCAAAATCAAACAAAACTACAGCTATCTTTTAGTTAATTTAATTCCTGAATGTACATCAAAATACATACCATTCATCATTTAATGCACTGCTCTATTTTTCTTTATGTAAAATATCATTTTGACTTATGAAGTCCTCCTTCCCCATACTTCTTTTTCTTTTAAGATTCTATTCAAGCCACATCAGGTCAAAACTAAAGACTACTATTTGAGACAATCCCCCAGAAAATATAATTCTTCATCTAATAAGGAATTTTAAAAAATAATTATATCTTTAAAAAACCTTAAATTTATTTTTACTTTTTAAATTTGAATGACAGGGTGGGGGGAATGAGGGAGGGAGGAAGGGAGGGAGATGGATAGATATCTTCCACTCACTGGTTCAATATCCCAAATGCTCACAATAGCTGAGATTCGGCCAGGCCAAAGCCAGGAGCCGAATTCAATCTAGGATTTCCACTTGGGTGGCTGGGACCCAAGTACTTGTGCCATAATCATTGCCTCCCAGGGTATACATTAGCAAGAAGCTGGAATCAGAAGTGGAGCTGGGACCCAAACTTTGGCATTGAAATATGGGAAGCAGGCATCCCAAGCAGCATCTTAACCATGGAACCACATAATGATAATCGATTACAAATAATTCCCTTAAAATGGAACCTTCCTAAAACAATAATGAAATTTTTAATAATATTACTTCTTTTTTTAAGATTTTTTATTTATTTATTTGAGAGGTAGAGTTACAGACAGTGAGAGAGACAGAAAGAAAGGTCTTCTGTCTGCTGGTTCACTCCCCAAAACGGCTGGAGCTGCGCCGATCTGAAGCCAGGAGCCTGGAGCGTCCTCCGAGTCTCCCACATGGGTGCAGGGGCCCAAGGACGTGGGCCATCTTATACTGCTTTCCCAGGCCATAGCAGAGAGCTGGATGGGAAGAGGAGCAGCCGGGACTAGAACCAGTGCCCATATGGGATGCCAGCACTGCAGGCGGAGGATTAACCTACTGCGCCACGGCGTCAGCCCATCTATTTTGTTTTTTTTTTTTTTTAAAGATTTATTTATTTGAAAGGTATAGTTATGGAGACAGAGAAAGAGTTCTTCTACCAACTGGTTCATCCTACAAATGGCCACAACAGTTAGGGTTGGGCTAGGCCAAAGCCAGGAGTCAGGAACCCCACCCTGATCAGAGGCCCAAGTGCTTGGACCATCTTCCACGGCTTTCCCAGGCACATTAGCAGGGAGCTGGATCAGAAGTAGAGTATCTGAGACTCGAATTAGTGTTCATATTGGATGCCAGCTTCAAAACAGAAGCTTAACTCACTGCACCATAACACTGGCCCCTAATATTACTTCTAATAAGAGAAAAAATTAGTTTTTGCTTACCATTTCTAATAATACAGTTCTCCAGCAGTTCCGTTTGAAGTTGTAGTTCAGCTTCTCCAAGTATCTTTAGAACAGAATCAGTAGGGCTTTTTCCCCAGACTTTTCTTGGAGATCCACTAGGATCTAATTTAATAACCTCTCCCACTGTATGTTCTATTACAAAAAGACAGAAAGAAATAATTTTCAATGGTAGAAAATATTAATAACACTGCATTGTATGGCAGATTTTGCATCTTTTATCTAAATGAGTGTTTCATAAGAAAAAACAGGTTATATCACAAAGACATCATATAGAAAACAAATCTTGAAATAAATATTCATCAGGGTTAAAATGTAGAGGAAGAAATTTCTAAGAAAATGTATTTTGTCTTATCTAACATAAGGAGGCCAATGATACTTTCTCTTTAATAGAAATGATTTTGAGAAAACAATTTTAATAAAATTTAGCAAAGCAAAAAATAACAAATTAGCAACTTCAGTTTGAGGCCATAGAATATCCAGTAACGACACATGAAACATATAGGTACTGAGTAGTTATACAGAGGATACAATATCACATATTAAGGGATATCAAGTTATACAGACATTGAATAGTAAGCTTACAGATGTTGATACAGTTTTATGTACCTGTTCTATGAAGTAAGTACATGCAAATTAGAAGACAATATTGAGTTTTAGATATCCAAAATTATTACCAATAGGGAACTAACTGTGTAAAGAATGATTAAAACAGAGTCAACTCAAGTAAAAAAATTGATGAAAGTGATATCAAAAGACATTATAACCAAATTCACTAGTACCAAGGAAATAAGGAGGAAAATCTGAAAAACACTTAGTAGAAAAGACATATTACATATAAAGTAATAAATCTATAAAGAAGAATGGCAGAAGACTTCCCATCACAAGTAATGTAAACCAGAAGATAGTGGTGCAATGTCATTAAAAGAGTA
Source organism: Oryctolagus cuniculus (assembly GCF_964237555.1). Lineage (NCBI taxonomy): Eukaryota > Metazoa > Chordata > Mammalia > Lagomorpha > Leporidae > Oryctolagus > Oryctolagus cuniculus. The sequence goes on from NC_091433.1 coordinate 52,100,300, forward strand.
AACAAAAAAAAAGTCAACTTAGAATTCTCTATCAATAAAAGAAGCAAAATATAAACTGCTACAGACATACAAAAGTTGAAACACTTTATCACCAGCAGGACTGTACTACAAAAATTTTTAAAAGGAGTCAAACAAGGAAAAGAAAAATGATAATAGATGAAAACATGCTCTACAAAAAGATAAAGAGCTCTGAAAATGTTAACTACATAAGTAGCTATAAAAGAACTCTCTTACTATTTAAATCTCCTTAAAGATAAATGACTTAAGGGGCTGATGCTGAGGCGTAGTGGGTTGGGCCTCCATCTGCAGCGCCCATATCCCATATGGGCACCAATTCAAGTTCTGACTGCTAAACTTTCCAATCTAGCTTTCTGCTAATAGCCCAGGAAAGCACTGGAGGATGGTCCAAGTGCTTGGGCCTCTGAATCCATGTGGGAGACCCAGAAGAAGCTCCTGGGTCCTGGCTTCAGATCAGCCCAGCTCCAGCTGTTGTGGCCATTTGAGGAGGGAACCAACACATGGAAGATCTCTCTCTCTCTGTTTCTCCTTTCCTGTCTGTAACTCTGCCTCTCAAATAAATAAATAAATATTAAAAAAGAAAGATAAATGAATTTGATATATTATGGGATATATGGCACAGTGTAGAAAAAAGAAAAATAATTGCACAAAGGCGGGGAGGAAAAAAATCTAAGTAATCACATATTGTTGCAATGTTCTTACACTATAGATGTAGTACCATAAGTCACTCAAAAATAGAATGTGATAATATATATACTACAAAAGCAAATACTGAAATAACAGAACAATGAGTTATAGCTAATAAGCCAAAAATACAGATAAAATGAAATCACAAAAACACTAAACTAATCCCTCTAAAAGATGAAAAACAGGAGGGAAATGAAAGAAAAAATAGAAAGGATAAATGAAACAAATAGCAAAAGAGTCTATTTAAATTAAGCAAATAATCATATTAAACGTAAATGGTCTAAAATTACCACTTAAAGGTTTTAAAAGTAGATTAAAAAAGAAAACCAACAATATGCTACCTTCATGAAACCCTCATTAAATATAAAGACATAGGCCTAGCTGTTTTTGCATAGTGATTAAGATGCCACTTGGAACGTCTATGTTCCAAATCAGAATTCATGGGTTTGAGTCCTGGCTCTGCTCCCAATCGCAGCTTCCTGTAGATGTGCACTATGGGAAGCAGTGGTGATGGCTCAAGTGCTTGGGTCTCTGCAGCCATGTGGGAGACCCAGATGGAGTTCCTGGCTCTTGGCTCCTGGCTTCAACTTGGCCCAGCCCCAGATGTTTGCAGGCATTTAGGGAGTAAACCTAAGTGGGAGCCCTTTTTATCTCCTTTAAATAAACTAAATGAGCTAAATTTAAGGAATTAAATATAAAGACATATATAGAATGAGAGGAATAAAATCATAAAGATATACCAGACTCATGTTGAAAAAAAGTTGAAGTATCTCAAAATCAAAGTAAACCTTAAACAAAACAACTTTTTGAAAAAAGGAACAAACTATTAGTAATTACAACAAAAATGAATCCTGAAAATCATTTTGCTGAGAGAACAAAGCCACATGCAAAAGAGTACAAACTGTTAGAGTCTGCTTATATATTCCGCAAGAGGGAAAGACAATCTAAAAACAGAAAAAATTCAAAGGGGCCAGCACTATGGTGCACCAGGTTAAAGCCTCGCCTGAAGTAGTGGCACCCCATATGGGCGCTAGTTCTAATTCCAGCTGCTCCTCTTCCAATCCAGCTCTCTGCTATGGCCTGGGATAGCAGCAGAAGATGGCCCAAGTGCTTGGGTCCCTTTGCCTACATGGGAGACCCCGAAGAAGCTCCTGACTCCTGGCTTCAGATTGGCACAGCTCCAGCCATTGCAACCATCTGGGGAGTAAACCAGCAGATGGAAGACCTCTCTCTGTCTATACTTCTCTCTTTAACTCTTTCAAATAAATAAAACTTTAAACAAAAATCAGGAAAAGTTGCCTGTGGGAAGCTAGAGGCAAAGACATTTATGATGTATGCATCTCACTATTTGTAAATTTGACATAAAAGAAGAACCCTTGGTTAATCTTCCACCTGCAGTGCCGGCATCCCATATGGGCACCGGGTTCTAGCTCTGGTTGTTCCTCTTCTAGTCTAGCTCTCTGCAGTGGCCCAGGAGGGCAGTGGAGGATGGCCCAAGTGTTTGGGCTTCTGCACCCGCATGGAAGACCAGGAGGAAGCACCTGGCTCCTGGCTATGGATCAGCGCATCGCCGGCTGAGGCAGCCATTTGGGGTGTGAACCAACGGAAGGAAGACCTTTCTCTCTGTCTCTCTCTCACTATTTATAACTCTACTTGTCAAATAAAAAAAAAAAAAAGGGGCAGGTGCTGTGGCTCACTTGGTTAATCCTCTGCCTGCGGCGCTGGCATCCCATATGGGCGCTGGGTTCTGGTCCTGGTTGCTCCTCTTCCAGTCCAGCTCTCTGCTGTGGCCCAGGGGGGCAGTGGAGGATGGCCCAAGTGCTTGGGCGCCTGCACCCGCATTAAAGCCCAGGAGCAAGTACCTGGCTCCTGGCTTTGGATCAGCGTAGCTCCGGCCATGGCAGCCATTTGGGGGTTGAACTAGTGGAAGGAGGACCTTCTCTCTTTCTCTCTCACTGTCTCACTCTATCTGTCAAAAAAAAAAAAAAAAAAAAAAAAAAACTAGAAAAAACTAATAAAAAAAAAAGAAGAACCCTCTAAAAAATATTGAACTCTTATTAATGCTTATATGTTGTTAAGTACTTATGACAGAGTGGAGCAATGTCCAGTTTATTTTGAATTGTATGAAAAAGAAGACAGATGGATAGAAGGATGCACAGCTACATGTGTGATAAAACAAGCATAGTAAAATGTAAATTGTAGAATTTAAATGGAGGGTTATATGATGTTCATTGTGAAATTATTTAAATTTTTCCATATGCTTGAAATTCTTCATAATAAGATGCTGGAAATGGAGTATTACACAGGTTTAAGAAAAGAACATAAGAATTTTTTCTTTAAAGATTTATTTATTATTTGAAAGTCAGAGTTACATAGAAAGAGAAACAGAAGCAGAGAGAGAGAAAGAAGTCCTCCATCTCTCTCCAACTAGCTGCAATGGCCAGAGCTGTGCTGATCCGAAGCCAGGAGCCAGGTGCTTCTCCCTGGTCTCCCATGTGGGTGTAGGGGCCCAAGGACCTGAGCCATCCTCCACTGCTTTCCCAGGACATAGCAGAGAGCTGGATCGGAACTGGAGCAGCCAGGACTCAAACTGGCGCCCACATGGGATGCCAGCACTGCAGGTAGCATCTTTACCTACTATGCCACTGTGCCAGCCCCCGGGAATTTTCTTATGTAGTGGTATGAACAGAGCCATAAGATATATGGCCCAGAAAAATACAAGTATATAAATATAACAAATAATAACTATAAATAATAAACAATATAAAGAAAATATGCATCTACTGATGTATATATATTTCTCCAAATATACACACAAAGAACTTCAAAATGATTGTGAAAAATGGAATTAAAAATTAAGCTGACATAAAAGTCTTTTGAAATCCAGGTATAGCTTTCTCATAATACAAAACTTCCATGAATTTTTTAAAAGTATCCTCTTATTTATCCTCTTCTCTATAACCTTTTGGTAATTTATTTAAGGTCACCAGTAACTTTAAAAACATTTTATTTTTACCTGAGAAGGAAAATAAGAAATTGAAAGAGAAAGAGAGAGAACTCTGATCTGCCAGTTTATTTTCCAAATGCTTGAAATGGCCAGGGGCCAGAGACAGGGTTCTGATTCATTATCAGATGGAATAAGCACACATTAACCTGTATCTCCTATTGAATTCAACTATAAAATCAGGACAGAAAGCATGAGGCAGCTATTTGAAAATTCTAAAAAGCAAACAGCAATTACATTGTGAGAGAAGAAAAAAATTCAAGGTACACCAAACCAGTGGTGAAGCACCCAGGATTTTCCCAGTCATGACTGAAAATGACAGAACCCCAGAGGTGGTTGCAAACAAGTGAGCCCTGGAAGATGCTCTCATATTTTAGCCTCAAGAATGGGGAAAGGAATTCCTAATGCATAAACAGAAAAATCCCCCAGTACTTTTCTTTCTTTACTCCATCAACTACTTTCTTACCCTTATACAATCCTCTGGTGGTGGGAGCAGCAAAATAATAAAGGAGACAAGACTGGAGAGAGGAAGCTTCCTTTCTGTTTGGTGCAGGTGCAGTATCATGAGGATGGAGCCATGTCCCGGGACTATTTTTCTCTAATTTCTGGCAACATGGCTCTAAGTACATCAGCATAACCAAGTAATGAAAACCTCAGCTTTCTGACTAGATGACCAAAGAGAAGAAGGACAGGAAACCAGAGAACACCAGGGGCATAGTGAAGCCAATAAAGCTCAACAAAGTGACTTCATAAAGCTATTTATTGTTATTTGGGCTTACCCTCCTTATGAACATGCATGGGTCTGATATTATTCAGCATATCAAAGATTTATACTACTACTTAGGTTCCAGACTAGTCAGGGAGTGGTGCCCATGCTGGGTAGATCCAAATAGTATTGACAGGCTTGGAAAAATGAACTGTTACTAGAATCACGAACCACATAGAAGGTAAATAGGAATTTATGGCATAACCCAAACTGCCTGCTAAAGCAAAAATATTAACATTCTCAATATGATTAGAAGATCGAGATACTCACAAGGTAATATATAAAATGTTCAGAATACAACTAGAAATTACTCAGCCTAAGTCAAGAAGCAGGAAAACCTTAACTCTCATGGGATAACACAACATCAGTGACACAGATATTAGAATTAAGTGACTCAAGAGGCTTCCATAGCTTGGAAGCTCATGGCAAGAGCCTTAGGTGATTACTGACGTCATAAATAAGAATGTCAATTGTTAAATCAACAACAGGAATCACTGTGCACTTGCTCCCCACGTAGGACCTCTGTCCTTAATGTATTGCACTATGAGAATTAACGGTAAAATTAGTCTTCAAACAGTACTTTACTTTGTGTGTCTGTGTGGGTGCAAACTGTTAAATTTTTACTTAGTATAGAGTTGATCTTCTGTATATAAAGATAATTAAATATAAATCTTAATGAAGAATGGGATGGGAGAGGGAGTAGGAGATGGGATGGTTTGTGGGTTTGAGGTTATGGGGGCGAAAAGCTGCTATAATCCAAAAGTTGTAAATTTTGAAATTTATATTTATTAAATAAAAGTTTTCTATAAAAAAAGAATTAAGTGACAAAGATTTTAAAAGAGCTATTACAAAAATGCCTTAGGAAGCAATGATGGGCAGTCTTGATAACAATAAAAATAATGGAAAAATCAAAAGTCTGAGAAAAGAAACAGAAGATACAAAGAAAATTATATGAAAATCAAGTTTCAGTGTCCATAAATAAAGTTTTATTGAAATACAGTCATGTTTATACACACTACTGTTTTTGTGCTACAGCTGTCAGAGTTGAGAAACTGCAGCAGATATTGTAAGGACAGCAAGTCTAAAATATTTAGTATCTGGTTACTAGCAGATTCCTGTTCTGAAGACTACCCTCTGCAGTCAGAGGAAGTCTAGACTGGTTATTAGAGCCAGTGTATAGGACCCTTCGTAATCTGCCTCTGCTTCCCTTTCAACGCTTCTTGCTTGCCATTCTTTGTCTTGAATTCTGAGCATTAGTCATCCATGCTGGATGGTTTCTCCCTGAGTTCATGTGATCTCTCACCTTTGTACCTTGGCAATTCTTTGCCTAGGGGCTGGTGCTGTGGCATAGCAGGTAAAACTGCCGCCTATAGTGCCGGCATCCCATATGGGTACCGGTTCGATTTCTGGCTGCTCCATTTCCAATCCAGCTCTCTGCTATGGCCTGAAGAAGCAGTAGAAGATGGCCCAAGTACTTGGGCCCCGCACGCATGTAGGAGACCCAGAAGAAACTCTTGGCTCCTGGCTTTGGATCAGCGCAGCACTGGCCGTTGCGGCCAGTTGCGGCCAGTTGCAGAGTTAACCAGTGGATGGAAGACCTTTCTCTCTCTCTGCCTCTCCTTCTTTCTCTGTGTAACTCCGACTTTCAAATAAATAAATAAATCTTGTCAGCGCTGCGGCTCACTAGGCTAATCCTCCGCCTTGCGGTGCCGGCACATCAGGTTCTAGTCCCAGTCGAGGCACCGGATTCTGTCCCAGTTGCCCCTCTTCCAGGCCAGCTCTCTGCTGTGGCCAGGGAGTGCAGTGGAGGATGGCCCAAGTACTTGGGTCCTGCACCCCATGGGAGACCAGGAGAATCACCTGGCTCCTGGCTTTGGATCAGTGTGGTGCGCCAGCTGCAGCGCGCCGGCCACGGCGGCCATTGGAGGGTGAACCAACGGCAAAGGAAGAGCTTTCTCTCTGTCTCTCTCTCTCACTGTCTACTCTGCCTGTCAAAAAAAAAGAAAAAAAAATCTTTAAAAAAAAAAATTCTTTGCCTAAATCCATCTGCTTGGTTTCTGGGTTAGCTGTTTCTTTTTTCCTCAGCATATCACATTTTCCAGAAATCATTTTCTTGGCCCTCTCAAAACTGATTGATGCCTTCATATATATTCTTAAAGTAGACTATTATTATTTCTAGCATATTATTATCAACTCCAATTGACTCTTTTTTTTAATTTATTTTTTTTATTTATTTATTTTTTTTTTGACAGGCAGAGTGGATAGTGAGAGAGAGAGAGACAGAGAGAAAGGTCTTCCTTTGCCGTTGGTTCACCCTCCAATGGCCGCCACGGCCGGCGCGCTGCGGCCGGCGCACCGCGCTGATCCGATGGCAGGAGCCAGGAGCCAGGTGCTTTTCCTGGTCTCCCATGGGGTGCAGGGCCCAAGCACCTGGGCCATCCTCCACTGTACTCCCTGGCCACAGCAGAGGGCTGGCCTGGAAGAGGGGCAACCGGGACAGAATCCGGCGCCCCAACCGGGACTAGAACCCGGTGTGCCGGCGCCGCTAGGCGAAGGATTAGCCTAGTGAGCCGCGGCGCCGGCCCAACTGACTCTTTACTTGCCTTCCCTTACATCTGTCCCTAAGCTCCTTAAGATGAAGAACTTTGTCTTCATGCTTACTATATCCCTACTGCTTAGGAATTAGTGGCATACAATAGGTTTTTAATAAATAACTGTTGAATAAATAAGTCTGTACCCCTGCTAACTGCTTAAGGGATCTTTTAAAGAGTTTATTCAAGTTTACCACTTTGGTTCTCATCAAGAATTATTCCTAGTAAGATTAATGTAACATTATTAATTAGTTAAACCCCTTCAGATTCACTAACAGGGTTAAAATTAGTTCCCTCTCCTACACTATAAACTCTTGTAATAAAAATCCTTGCTACTGACAGAGTTGAATAGCTTTTTCCAGTCTTCTCATTTCACTAGGGGAGAAAGTTACTTCTATTCCCGAAGAGGAAAACATGTAAAATGTCCCAGCCTCTCTCAGTTCCTGTAAGGGTTTATCCTTTCAGAGTGGCCCGTTTCCAAGTTCATATGTATGCCATGGCAACATGGGTAGAAAGATTTTGCTACTTACTTTCAGTTGCAGAGAAGGATGAATCCAGTGTTAACTCATCCAGAGGAATCACAAGTTGACCTCCTACATCCCATTTCTTGCGATCAGATGAAACCGGTTTTTCTTTTTCATGCTCTTTGGCATTTTCATAAAGAATTATCTCAGAAATATCAGAGCCAGGCTGTGTTCCTTTTTCATCTTCGTGAGCTTTAAGATTTTCATTTAATCTTCGTAATATTTCTCGCTTACTCTGAAACAGTTATAATGGTATATTTTAATATGGATAGGATTAAGTAAAATGACTGACAGAGAAATTTGGAAAATTGTGCTTACTGAAATAGCATTGTTGGTCTTTTGAATTTCTTCTGAGGTTTCCTCTATATCAATTAAACTTCTGTCCTTTAAACACAGATAGTTACAGAGTTAAAAAATATTATTTTAAAATTCACCCTAAATAATCTAATATTTTTGTTATTTTTTGCTTTTCATTAAATTGCTCCTTGTGAATTTTAATTCCTATAAAATGTTAACACAAGATTTCTTCATTATCAGCAATGATAATATTTAAATATTTTCAACTAATGACTTAATATGGTAGAAGAGCCAATTCTCAATTATTTGTCCTATTTTTGGATTACTGTTAAATATTTAATTATATACTTTTTGGCACCTAAATTTAAATTTTTTTTTATTTATTTGAAAGGCAGATACAGAGAGGAGAGAGAAAGAGAAACAAAGAAAGAGAGGTGGGGCAGTGGGGAGAGAGAAAGAGAAGGAGAAAGAGAAAGAGAGAGAGAGAGGGAGATTGCCCATCTACTTGTTCACTCCCCAAATGCCAGCAACACCAACAGTTGAGTCAGGATAAAGTCACATATGGGGAACTCAATCTAGGGTCTTGCACATGGGTAGCAGAGATCCAAGTACTTGAACAATCATTTGCTGTCTCCCCGCGCGTGTAATAGCTGGAACCAGAAGCAGAAGTAGGACTTGATCCCAGCACACTGATAAGGGATGTGGGCATCCCAAGGTGGGCAGCTAAACCACTAAGTCACATGCTCATTCCTGGCATATGATTTTTTGCAATTTCAAGTCAACAGTAGAAATAGAAAGAAAATCAGTTCATATATTCTCTTAATTAGAGTTAGGGAAAATTTTGATGGATAAAATAATTCAAGATAGGCTATGTTAGTTTGAAATTATCTTTATGCTTCATGTACATTTATTTTTGTTAAATCATATTTCTAAATACAATTGAGAATTGGCTTTCTTCCCTAAGCAAAGAGGGCAGCAAGAATGAGTCATTTGTACTACAAACAATATAAAATTTGCCTTCTGATTAGTATAATCAAAATAACCTAGACCACCTAGAATTTTAAAATATATGATGAAATTAGTAGTTATGGAAGCAGAGGTATCTAGAAAACTCAACATGAGAAGTTCTCAAAACTTTAAGTAAGCAGTGTCTACCAACATAACATAGAAAGAAAAAAATTGAATTACATGAATTACCTCAAATTTTGTAATGTTTGAAAAAATATAAAAGAGTATAGTGGTCAGTTTTAATGTAATACATTTAAATGAGACAAAGAACATTTTACCCAGTAAAGTAGTCAGGAATTAGCAGTCACTACAACCAGAAAGATGAACAGCTACTTGAGATGTGAGACTGGGTACCAGGAAGGGAACCACCACCTTATCTAAAGTTGAAGTGAACAACTTAGTACATGCAAAGTCACTACCAGAAAGAAAAAGACTAAACCTACTTGCAGAACAATAATTTCTTATACGAAGTTCTTGAGGGTGCTCAAGAAAATTAAATTTTCCGACTGTTTTATGTCCAAGATAAACACAAAAGCTGCAAAAGATTAATGTACTAATATCCTCTGTTATCTGCCAAAATTTAACAAAACTCAACAAATAAAAGACACAGACATCGATTACCAGGAAAGCAGAAAATGGGATTAAAGTATTATATTAATTAACAGACTTTTTTCCCTTTGTCTGTTGGATTCTAGGCAGAAGCTCCACATTCTGATCATTTTCTCTTGACCCCAGGACAGAGTCTTCACACTTCAGATACCTGTCACATTCTTCTAAAAGTTTAAACTTTTTAATGGTCAGGGTCTCTTTGTTTTGTTCTCTGTGTAGGATGACAGCAATTCATTCATAGAAGGTAAAGGAAATAATTGAAGAATTCAGTGTAATTCCCAGGAGTCCTCTAACACTTGGGGTCACAAAACTGCACATAAATGTAAACCTATTTTGCCAAAATTTCAAATAAATATCAACCTGGTTTGAATAAATGTAAACTTAATTCCTATAGTTACTCTAAGTATCAAAGAAACATTATTTTTTTAAAAATGATTTATTTACTTATTTATTTAAGAGGCAGAGTGACAGAGTGATGAAGACACACACACACAGACACAGATATCTTCCATCCATTAGTTCACTCCCCAAATGGCTGAGTGGTTAGGGCTAGGCCAGGCTGAAATCAGGAGTCAGGAACTCCACTTGGGTTTCCTTCTAGGTGGCAGCAGCCCAAGTACATGGGTCATTATCTGCTGCTTTCCCAGGAGCATTAGCTGGGAGCCAGATGGGAAGTAAAGCAGCTAGGACTTGAATCGGTGTTTGGCTGTGAGATGCCGGCATTGCAAGCTGCAGCTTAACCTGTTGCACCACAATGCCAGCTGCTGAGACATTATGTTTTAAAAAGTTATTACTCAAGAGGGTTGGGGTATAAAAATGTTTTTCTGCATTATTTTTAGTATATTTCCATATATCTTTTTATTTGTTCACTATTCTTTTAAATTAAAAGTAATTTTAATGTATTTTTATCTACCAAGTGATCCCAGATATAAAACCTATGAATAGTGAGGCTGCTTTAGGAAACTTACCATACCCACTTCTTTTAAAGCTGAAGTCATAGAAATAGCAGATCTCATCTGTTGCTTTGATGGAGAACCACCTGTTTCATGCTGTCCCAAAGCTGGGGAAACATCAGAACTCTTTACTCCTTTAGCCACCAACTATAAAAATAAAAAAAGTTAATTAAATATATCAGATAGTTTATATTTGTACAAATAAATAAAACGACATCTATAAGATCAAATTTATCCACAGCAGTTTTCTCACTGTGTAATTATTTACTGAGCAAGTCATCACACTAGATGCTGCAGATACAGCAATGAATAGAGAGAAACCCTCTATTCTCTGGCTTCAGATGTAAACATAATCATGTGTCATGTAATCCTAAATAACTTGTTTCTATGGCCTTAATCCATGTGTCATAAAATGATCCTATAATTATTGGTCTTCTCACTTTAATCGATTACAACATTTGGTAGGAAGAAAAAGATTATCTTATTTATTAATCTTATACCTCAAAAACAAATGCTTCTGCAATTTCTGCAAGTTTTGGCATAAATCTCTTTAAAATTTGAACAGCAGTCACCCAATTACAAGACCACTTGTTATAAAAATGTCAAGATAATAAAGCTAGAAGAAGTGACATCTATAGGTAATAAGATTTCCTTCACTGAAAATGTTACATTTGTGTATATGTTCATTTTTATCCTGCCAGTTAAATTGTAAACAATATGAACATTCTGAACCTTTAATAAGTAAATGAGAAAATGACATTTACAGGTAAGCTAATAGTAAATGGAAGGAAGTCTACTTCCACTTCTCTACTATTTCTCAAACCAGTAAATAAGACCTTCTAGGGAGTATACATTTCAAATACAATATTTACCAAGTATCCCCTAAAAATAAATTAGTAATACATTTAAAATATTTCAGCTTTCAGACTTCCAGTTTACACCATTATGTACTTTGTTAAAAAAAAAAAAAAAGATGGAGACACTGTTTTAAATCCATAGTTCAGTATAACTGGAAAAGTCTACTCATGTTTAGGATATGTCTGTAAATAACACTTTAAAATATCTAGCCAAGTATTATACATTGAAAGAATATGTTAAGGCCAGCGCCGTGGCTCAGTAGGCTAATCCTCCGCCTGTGGCACTGGCACTCTGGGTTCTAGTACCGGTCGGGGCGCCGGATTTTGTCTCGGTTGCTCCTCTTCCAGTCCAGCTCTCTGCTGTAGCCCGGGAATGCAGTGGAGGATGGCCCAGGCCCTTGGGCCCTGCACTCGCATGGGAGACCAGGAGGAAGCACCTGGCTCCTGGCTTCGGATAAGCTCAGCGTGCCGGCTGCAACATGCCGGCCATAGTGGCCACTTGGGGGGGTGAACCAACGGAAAAAAGAAGACCTTTGTCTCTCTCTCTCTCTGTCTAATTCTGCCTGTCAAATAAATAAATTAATTAAAAAAAGAATATGTTGAAAGATTGTAAAAACTCTTTTTATGATTTTTTATTATCAGAGTATATATTCAAAAAAGGTTTTATAAATTCTGAGGAAATAAAAAGAAGCTCCAAAGTTGTTCTAAACATAGAACATACTTGGAAAACAAACATCTGTTTCCCTAGGTGATTATTTTGAAAGAAAATAATTTATTGAGAAGTGCAAATTCTTTCACTTTCATTTCAGTTTGCTGCCAAATATATTTATCAACTGTATTATATTAATTCACTTAAAGAAATGTTTTGCTATTTCAATACATACTATGTGGCTTTTATGAGGCAACAAATCCACAATATTTGACAAAAATTATCAACAAATTACAAGGTATATTAAGTACCTATTAAACATTAAGCAGAGTTCTAGATAACAAAAATCCAAAATAAGTATAACACAGGTTTTCTCTCAAACGATTATGAAGTAGAAGAGAAAGGGAACACATAAACCAATCAGTATGCCGCAGAGAAATAAAAATAAAAAGATGTATACTGATTGAAGAAAAACAAAACAAAATAAAATCAGAGAAAGAACTAAGTGAGGAAAGCCAGGAAGGGGGACTAGTGAGACAGCCTTCATAGACTAACTACTGTTGGAACATCCATTCATTGTTCAAGAAGGCCTTAGAGTTGAAGTAGGACTGTTCAACACTCAAATCCCAAAGCTCGCTTACTTGTCTTGTGATTTTTCAATTGTTTCTTATTCTCTCTGAATCTTATATTATTTCATTCTAAAATGGGAAAGTTGTACTTACTGTCTCCTTGCTGTGGGAATTAAATGAGACAATTTATATAAAGTACACAGTTGTGTACCTAATAAATGAATAGTAAATATTTATTTTTTGTCTCTCTTAAATGATGTATTTAACCTAAACATCCAATAACAAACATTTACTTGGTTTCTATTAAACAAGGTTTTCTGTTTAAAACTGAAAGTCTAGTTTTAATCCTCGACAATGAATTAAATTGCAGGAAGCAAATTTCTGATCTTTAGAATGCAGAATAAAAACAAACTTCTTAACTGTTCATGATCAGGATTTAAAATTTGTGCATTACATAGTATAAGAACACAGAATTTGACAAGAAACATAAGACTGAAAGTCAAATTTTTTACATGATAAATTTAAAGAAAACAAGATTTCAAAATATGATCAAGGAAGTAATTTTGTTGTATGAGTAATTAAACAGAAGAGAGAATACAGATTTAGCCAATTTCACTGAAATAAGAATGGCACCAAGTTCCCTACTCAACTTAAAATTCAATTTCATTCATACTCATAAATTACATTAAAAGTCATTTCTAAAGATATTGGGCAGACAATTACATACACCCACGGGTCCAACTAATTATAATTCATTTATCCATACTCTTTGAAATTGTTCTTATCCACATGCAAATGTGATTCTTATAAAATTTATACATGGCACTGGCACAACTCTGAAACTGAAGACATATGGCCTAAGAAAAAATTTAAATAGGTATAGGAAATACTTAATAGGATTTATCCTCAGTTAAATAATAGCAAAATTAAATATAAGGGAATTGAAAATACTTTATCTTGACCTTATATTCTTAACTAAAATATATTGAACAGAAATATTTCTATGTTGATATTAAGTGCAAGTAACAAAGACAGTAAGATGCTATAAGTTAGACAAAATATGAAGTTAAAGATAAATTCAGTACAAGTAGTGACCACACAAAGATAGAAATGGTCTCTATTAAATTCTCTTCAGGGGCCAGTGCTGTGGCATAGCAGTAAAGCTGCTGCCTGTGGTGCTGACATCCCATATGGGCACCATTTTGAGCCTCAGCTGCTCCACTTCTGATCCAACTCCCCGCTAATGTGACTTGGAAAGCAACAGAGGACAACCCAAGTTCTTGGGCCCCTGCACCCATGTGGGAGACCCGGAAGAAGCTCCTGGCTTCTGGCTTCAGATCAGCCCAGCTCCAGCCATTGCGGCCATTTAGAGGAGTGAAACAGCAGACGGAATATCTCGATCTCCTTCTCTTTCTCTAATTCTGCCTTTCAAAAAGAACAAATAGATCTTAAAAATTTTTTAAAATATATTTTATTAAAAGCTGTCTGACTGCCATAAACAATCCATATAAACAATATAACATATAAACAATGCATATCATAACTATGCCTAGATTTCAAAAATTTTTGTATCAAAATAATTTTATTTTTAATTCCATTTTCCATGAACTTGTAAAAATTTTGTTTATTTATTTATTTGAAAGGTAGAGTGATGTATGTGGGGGATGAGGGCAGGTAGAGACAGAGAGATTTTCCATCTGCAAATTCTCTTCCCAAAGGCTGAACAGCCAGGGTTGGGTCAGGCCAAAGCCAGGAGCTAGGAACCTCAGCTGGGGTCTCCCATATAAGTGACAGAGACTCAATAACTTCAGCCATTACCTGCTGCCTCCCAGGGTGCACATTATCAGGAAGCTGGATCAGAAGCAAAACAGGAGGTAGAACTCTATACCATGCATTCCAATATGGGATACAGGTATCCCAAGTGGGAGCTTAACCCAGCATGACACAACACCAGCCCTTCCATGAAATTTTTGAAATACCACCGCATATATATATATATATATATATATACACACACACACACACACACACATATATATATAAAACTAATGAGTATTATATAGCACTTCATCCAAAATATCTGGTCTACTGTGTATAACAACTTTAAGGACCCCTTTTTAATAATGATCTTCAGGAGCCTTCAGCAAATGCTTACATTCTATCATTAAATCTACATTAGTCTTTCCCTTGGTTCAACTAAAGTAAACAGATCAGAAGAATCTGAATTAACAAACATGCAAAGAAATTCAGACATGATATCTAAACCAGTGAACAAACAGTCATCCTTCTAACCCTTATAATCACCTAATACGCTGAAAATTTAAAGATGGTTAAGGGTAATTAACAAGATGCAGCAATATTATTACTGCCATAGTCAGACACATCATTAATTTATTAGTATAGAACTTGGACCAAAAAAAAAAAAAAAGAACTTGGGCCTTTGCTGTGAACTTCACAGATATATTATTTATAACCAGAACTTTAAGACTATCCAATTGGTAACCAGATATTCAGAAAGAAGATGATAATGTACGGTATAAAAAGAGAAAATAGTACACCAAGCCCTTACTTCAGAAAGTTGATCAAATATGACAAAACACCACAAAAATTAACTGAACGAGGGAAACAATCATATAAGACAAAAACAAAAATTAAAACAAAAAAATCAAATTAAAAATTGATTGCTTAGCAGAGTCTAGAATATATATTCGATTCTAAGTACAGTGTTTCAAAAGTCAATCAGTATTAAATGTAAAAATTTGCAACAAGAATTAAACACTGAAAATTTTATGTCAGGTTAAAAAAATGCTTTAGCCATCTTCTACCACGCTTTATATAAACTTAAGACTTTTCCATATTCCTTATATCTCCAAAAAAAGTTTTTACTAACACTGTCTCTATTCATGTGTCGATTAAGTATTAAAAAATTAACCAGGAGTGCCACCAAATGACAAAACTGAAAATTTCATTGACTAATGAGGCCAGATCTATAAACACATAAGCTATCAGTTTACATATCCTTAAAGCAGAGATCAATACAAATACTATGCTATCTCTATCTGCTGAGTTATTAGTAAGGATTTAATGTATGTTAGGGAAATCTTAGTAAATGGCCTGAATTCATATTTTGACATCTGCAACAGGTGGGACTGTGCCCAAAGCTAGGAGTCAGGAACTCAATCCAGCTCTCCTACTTGAGCCATCACCTGCTCCCCACAGAGTATGCATTAGAAGGAAGCTGGAACCAGGAGCAGAACCAGGACTAAAATCCAGGCTAAATTATAATAGAGATCTATATTAGAGAGCAAATCTTTCATCTAGGAGAGAAGAAGATAAAGGCAAACATTAAGCCAGTCCCCCAAGAGAGACAGCTGAGACTAAAAACTAGGTATTCTGATTTGTAGCTTAATATACACTCACTAAAGCAGGATATATTCAATAAACAAGTGTTTACCAAACACTTCTCTGTGTATAGCTCTACGATAATATAAACCACAGAATTCTCAGTTTGTTTATTTATTTGTGATACAATTTACCAGGTACCATGTTGTATAATACATATGGTAAATCAGATAAGGTTCCTTAGTTGAAAGCAACAGAAACTAAGTCTGTAAGAAAGCAGGGAGGGAAGAAAGGAGGAAGGAAAAAAAAAAAGGAAAGGAAGGAAGAGGAAAACATCAGCAAGATGGCTGACTAGAGGCATCTAGTGCTGGACTATTCCACAAAAATAGAAATGAAAACAAACAAATGACATCCTGTCATTTGCAACAAAATGGATGCAACTGTAAACCATTATACTTAGTGAAATAAGCCAGTTCCCAAAAGACAAATACCGCGTGTCTTCCCTGATCTGTGGTAAGTAATAGAGTACGTAAAATGTAATGTATTGAAGTGAAATTGACATTTTGAGATTTGATGACTGTTTACAGCCCTTGTCTCTGTTGAGGAACAGTGTTTTGTTTTCTTCTTTATATTATTTGTTGAACTCTTTACTTGGTGTAGAGTTAATCTCATGAGTATAAAGTAAACAAATATTTCTTTGTAAAAATTAAGAATGGGAATAGGAGAAGGAAAAAAAGGAATCATGGGAGTACTAGCAGGAGGGAGTGTAGGGTGGTAGAATCACTACGTTCTGGCCGGCGCCGCGGCTCAATAGCCTAATCCTCCGCCTTGCAGCACCGGCACACCAGGATCTAGTCACGGTTGGGGCGCCGGATTCTGTCCCAGTTGCCCCTCTTGCAGGCCAGCTCTCTGCTGTGGCCAGGGAGTGCAGTGGAGGATGGCCCAAGTACTTGGGCCCTGCACCCCATGGGAGACCAGGAAGCTCCTGGCTTCGGATCAGTGCAGTGCACTGGCCGCGGCGGCCATTGGAGGGTGAACCAATGGCAAAGGAAGACCTTTCTCTCTGTCTCTCGCTCTCTCTCACTGTCACTCTGCCTGTCAAAAAAAAAAAAAAAAAAAAAAAAAAGAATCACTATGTTCCTAAATTTGTATATATGAAATGCATGAAGTTTATATACCTTAAATATAAGGTTTCTATGTAAAAAATAAAAATTAAAAACCAAAAACTAGAAATTTGGGGTTGAAGAATTCAATGGATGAAATAAAAAATACAATTGATGACTTAAATAATAGACTAGATCAAATAGAGCAAAGAATTTGTGAACCTGAACATGGGTCTTTTGAAATAATCCAGAGGGAGAAAATAAAAGAATGTAAAAGAGTGAAGAACGTGTATGGGACTTGTGAAGTTTTGTAAGTGGACAAGTATCTGCATTCTGGGAGCTGAAGAGAGAGGCACAGAAGGCTTCTGTGATGAAATAACTGATGAATGGGGCCGGTGCCATGCGGAATAGGTTAATCCTCCGCCTGCAGCACAGGCGCCCCATATGGGTGCCGGTTCATGTCCTGGCTGCTCCTCTTCCAATCCAGCTCTCTGCTTTCGCCTGGGAAAGCAGAAGATGGCCCAAGTGCTTGGGCCCCTGCATCCACATGGGAAACCCAGAAGAAGCTCCTGGAATCCTGGCTTCAGGGTTGGCACAGCTCCAGCCATTGCAGCCATCTGGGGAGTGAATCAGCAGTTGGAAGACCTCTCTCCCTCTTTCTCTGCCTCTGTCTCTCTGTAACTCTGCCTTTCAAATAAATAATAAAAAATGATAAAATATCAAAAGTGAAAGAGAGAATTTAAAAAGCAGCAGGTAAAAGTGTCAAGTGACATAAGATGAAATCAATGGTGGGCAGCATTGTGGCACAGCAGGTAAAGCTGCTGCCTGCAACACCAGCATCCTATGTGGGCACTGGATCAAGTCTCAGTTGTTCCATTTCCAATCCAGCTCTCTGCTAATGCACCTGGGAAGGCAGCAGAGGACAGCCCAAGTTCTTAGGCTCCTGCACTCAGGTGGTAGGTGCGGATGAAGCTTGGGGCTTCAGCCTGGCACAGCCTTGGCTGTTACAGTCATTTGCAGTCATTTGGGGAATGAACCAGCAGTTGGAAGATCTCAATCTCAATCTCAATCTCAATCTCTCTCTCTCTCTTTCCCTCCCTCCCTCCCTCTTTCTCTGTACCTCAACCTTTCAAATAAAATAAAATAAATCTTAAAAAAGTCTCTATTAGACTATCAGTGGATTTCTCAGTAGAAACCTTGTAAGTCAAGAGAGAGAATGGGATGATATGCTCAAAGTGCTGAGGGTGAGGGGTGGGGGATAGGGAGAGAGACAACCACAAAAAAGTCCAAAATACTATACTGAGCAACTGAAGGAGAAATAGTCTTTTCCAAATAAGCAAAAGTTCAAAGAATTTATCACCACCAGACTTAACTTATAAGAAATACTTAAGGGAATCCTTGAATTGAAAATGAAAGGATGATAATTAATGAAAACATAAAAATATAAAACTCACTAGTACAGGTAAATATACATCAAATTTAGAATACCCCATGAGGTCGACGCTGTGGCGCAGTGGGTTAATGCCCTTGCCTGAAGCGCCAGCATCCCATATGGGCGCTAGTTCTAGTCTCGGCTGCTCCACTTCCAATCCAACTCACTGCTATGGCCTGGGAAAGCAGTACAATATGGCCCAAGACGTTGGGCCCTGCACGCACGTGGGAGACCCAGAGGAAGCTCCTGGCTCCTGGCTTTGGATCGGTGCAGCTCTGGCCATTGAGGCCAACTGGAGAGTGAACCATTAGATGGAAGACCTCTTTCTCTCTCTCTCTCTCTCTCTCTCTCTCTTTTTGCCTCTCCTCTCTGTGTAACGCTTTCAAATAAATAAATAAGTCTTAAAAAAAAGAATACCCCATGAATGTCAAATCTCTATTATTAAGGTTAAAAAGTCAAAAATAATTTTTAAAAAAACTGTAACTACAGTAAGTTGTTAAGAAAAACATTAGAGAAAAGTTTGCAAATTGTAGCAACGAAAATGTAAATTGTGGATGGAGAGGGTAAAGTCTTGAGTATTTGTATGCAAAAGAAGTTAAGTTGTTATCAAGCTTAAAATAGTAAATAATAATTTTTATATACATCTCATGGTAACAAGTGAGCAAAAAACTATAGCAGACACACGAATGAAAAAGAGAAAAACATCAAAGCTTAGCACTACATAAAATCACCAAACCACAAAAGTAAACAGCAAAAAATAAAGAAAAAAAAATCTACAAAAAAAAAACTCTGAAAACCAAAAAATAAAACATTAACAAAATGGTACCAATAAATCCTTACCTATCAATAAGCTTGAATATAAATGGATTAAACTCTCCAATTTAAAGATACAGAGGATCTGTATCTTTATAGTAATGGGTGAAAATACAGATCCAACTATAGGCTCATACAAGAGATATATCTTAGCTTTATGAACATTTACAGGCTGAAAATGAAGGGATAAAAGAAGATTATCTGCAAATAGTAGCCAAAAGAGAGCAAGATTGGTATTTACATAAGACAAAATAGATTTCAAGTCAAAAACTGTCAACAGAGACAAACAAGGTCATTATTTAATGATAAAGAGGTCAATTCTTCAAGAGGACATGACAACTGTAAATGTATGTGAAGCTAACACTGTAGTACTTCATAAGTACTAGCATAAGGGAAAAATAGATAGCAACACAATAATAATAAGATGAACAGGAATTTAGTCTAGTGGTTATGACACTCACATCCCATGTTAGAGTAGCTGGGTTTGATTCCCAGCTCTGGCTTCTGATTCAGCTACCTAATATGTGGGTACCTGGAAGGCAGCAGTGATGGGTCAATGTAATTGGGTTCCTGCCATCCAGATGGCAGACCTGGATTGCTTTCTGGCTCTTCGCTTTGACTCCAGCCATTGTGTGTGTGTGTGTATGTTTACATACATCATATCTGTATATTATTCAGTCCTTTTTTAAAGAAAAAAAGAGGGGCTGGTGCTGCGGCACAGTGGATTAAAGCCTCAGTCTACAGTGCCAGCATCCCATATGGGTGCTGGTTTGAGACCTGGCTGCCTCACTTCTAATCCAGCTTTCTAGTATGGGCTGGGAAAGCAGTCAAAGATGGCCCAACTGCTTGGGTCCCTGCACCCGTGTGAAGACACTGGGAAGCTCCTGCCTCTTGGCTTCAGATTGGCCCAGCTCCAGTCATTGTGGCCATTTGGAGTGAACCAAATGGAAGACCTCTCTCTCTCTGCCTCTGCCTCTCTGTAACTCTTCCAAATAAATAAATAAATCTTAAAAAAAATTCAAATATTCAAACATTCAAATCTGTGTACTAATAAAGAATGTGAAAACACTGTGGTTTTTTGTTTTGTTTTGTTTTTTTACTTTTGTTTTGTTTTGTTTTGTTTTTAAAAAGGAGATCCTGCCACTTGCCACAACATAGAAAGACCTGGAGGACATTATGCTAATTGAAATAAACATACTGATTTGATTTAAAAAAAAGGAATAAAGAAAATTTAAAGTAAGAAAGGAAAAGGAAAGAAAAGAGATCAGTAGGACCACAAAAGCAAGGAGGAGTTCTCCAAAAGAATAGGACTCAGGATAGCTAAAGGTATTTAGGTAGCAGAAACAAATTCATGGTTTGAAGCTCCAATCCCAAAACTTGTGATACTATGCTCAAGTTTCAAGCCCCTGCAGCAAATTCTGCTCTCCTTTGGAACATCTGCCTATCACTCAAAAAGAAGCCAGGACTACTTAGGTCCCTGCCACCCATGTGGGAGATTGACTTTTAGGTTCCTGGCTTTGACCTGGTCCAGCCCTGACTGTTGCAAGTATTTAGCGAGTGAATCAGCAGATGGAAAATCTTTCTCCATCTGTCTTCTGTTTCTCTGCCTTTCAAATGAAATGAAAATAAATAAAAATTTTCACAAAAACAACCCAAATTTAATAAATCTTAAATACAGCATTATAAACTAGTGGCAAAAAGGAGATACAGTCTTAAAATGATGCTGGGAATTTAGCTACTTGGTAATAAGTAAAAATTTTATAAAGACAAAATAAATAAGATTCTTACTTAAATCAAATCCCAAAATAACTCCCCCATAGATCAACCATTAAACAGAGATACACACAGAAAAAGATAATAAAATATATTTTAAAATTACAGACATAAAACATTAATACTACCAGGACTAAGAATATGAGCTACATCTTACAGGATCTTCCCACACTTTCTTTTCTCTCTCATATGCTTCCTTTCTTTTTCGTTCCATTTTTTCTTTTAGTATAGCAGCATGTGCATTTGCTTGGGCCTGAAAAAACAATCAATCAAATATCTTCATCAGAAAGGATAAAATACATCTTTCCCTGAGATCTTTAAATATATTTTCTTTGCCAAAATGGAAGTTTATGTGGTTAATAAATAAAACGTATGCTCAACACCTAGAAATTGAGAAGTTCAGTAAATATCTGTTGAATGAAAATAAATAAAGGTGCATTTGAATGGAAATATAATTGCAAAAATTTAAATGACTATCACATATGGACTTAATTTATCTTCACAGCAACTAACAACTGTGTATCTTTCATTTTAAGATTACCATATTTTCTTCTTAAGGTTACTTGTGGCTTGGTTTTTTGTATTTCTGCCACAGTTTCATCTAAGTGCTCTTCATAAATATGATTTAAAGAGGAGATGAAAATGCTATTTTTAAAAATGGTAAAAGTAAAAGACAAAGAAGAAAGGAATATTAAAGAGAATACAGTGATTTAACTGTGCCAAACCAAAGCAAAAATTTTCCATTTGCAGCTTGTAATTTTCTCTGAGAAAATCTGTATTGTTCCTAGTCCATACCTTAAATGATTCGTTATTTTTGCGCCTCATGTCAGCCTCTTCACTTCCTTCCGGTCCTGTGTAACTATCAGCTTCTTTCTATAAGATAAGTAGAAAAGTAAAGCACCGAGGAACGAACCATCAAACTCAGTTACAGAGCTTCGTGAAAAATATTATGAGTAAACTAATGTCTAAGATTTTAAAATGGGAAATGACTCGGTGTTATGTTTCTCCCAAAGCTGAAACTGAACTAGCAACATTATAGAAAATGGAGCAAAAAGATCACCTACTTTTTCACCACGAAGTTTGGCTTTAATCTGTTGGCGCTCATTGAAATTTTGTAGTCTTATCTGCTTCAGTCTTGCCAAATAAACCTACAAAGAGGAAAAAAACACCCAACATGTTAGTATTAAAAAACAACTATCAATATTTTTACTGATTTTTTTTTAATTTAAGGAAAAGTGTTATTTGAATATAAGAAATAAAATTCTCAAAATCTGGTTAACGGTAATGTGATATTAGCTTTCAAGTGTTTAATTTAGATCAACGTATTTCTGAAAAGAAAGAAATATATTATAATTATAAATTTTAATAGGAGAAAAGAAATTGAAATCAGAATAATGAGTAACACAGTTACTGGGCAAAATTATGACACAGCATGTCAGTCAAATATTAACAGGTCCCTATAGACCTATAAAATCTTCAAATAATCATTAAGAATTTAAACCATGCAAGAAAAGAAGGCAATAAACTCAAAAGCGGCTATGTGATGGAGGTGGCAAACATGCGGGACGCATACCTCTTCCTCTTCGTTTCTTGGCTGCCCTCCTCTTGAAGAGCTGGACCTGCCTCCATACATAGCTGCCAGGTTTTGCAGGATTCCCTGTTCATCATTTAATGTACTAAGTTTAAAGGATGACTAAGGCTACATCATTATCTTACCTAGGAATATCCAGGTGCCACTTTATTTCTTTTGCAAAATACTGATTATTAAGCTGATAAACTCTGATTTAAAAAACCTGGCATTTTCCAGAACAATCTAACAAATAAATTCAGTAAGAATAGAAGGAAGCAATTAAACTCCAAACATTATTCAAAATAAAGACCAGCTATATATATATTTATATATATTATACATATATAATATATATAGTTTTTAGAACTGCCATGGAGGTTGGATAAAACTCCAAGTCAATTTTTTCCAATTTTTTCCAAGTCAATTTATTTCTACATGTCTATTTATATCACTCTCTCATACACAAACACACAGACACTTGAGTTCCCTCCTTCAGAATTCAATGAATATACTGTTCATTAATTAGGACATCTAGGTCAAACTCTGCAGTCAGGCATGTCCTGTTAATATCTGCAAATGATCAACCAATTACAAACTGATAACACAGTATATCAATAACATGGAATTATCTTATTCGATCTTAGGGTTTTCATTCAGTGAAAAATCAGATTTTCAAATTATCCTTCTCCTCCTTTAGGATACAAGCCTTCTTCAAGTCCCTCCTAATTTACAATTTGTAAACTGAAAGCTCCACTTTCTGTTTCTAATGCCTTTTTATCATCTTGCTGAAAGTGTTCTTTTCATAATCATCATTTCCATTTTCTTGCTTCTCATAAAGTTTTAACCCACTACAATCTAATTTCTGATTCCACGAGTCTCCTAATTTTCTAAGATACCAATGACAATCAAGTTTACAATTCAAATGGATCCTTATGAGAAATTTTTGCACTTAACATTTCCACTGGAAATCAGTTTTGACCAAACTTGCTTGTATATGTATTTATCTCTCACATTTACTGTAGAAAATTTATAAAATATCAATCATTAAATAATTCTATCATATGAGAAACTTACGA
Organism: Oryctolagus cuniculus; assembly: GCF_964237555.1. Classification (NCBI taxonomy): domain Eukaryota; kingdom Metazoa; phylum Chordata; class Mammalia; order Lagomorpha; family Leporidae; genus Oryctolagus; species Oryctolagus cuniculus. The sequence goes on from NC_091433.1 coordinate 52,123,941, forward strand.
TTTAAGGGTATTAACTTCCAAATTTCCTTTTATGTGTATGTCTGAATACATACATATTTATTTGTACAAACTGGGATTTTACTAGAGATACAGATTTTTTTCATTTACTATTATAACCTTAGGGTCTTCCTAAATTCATTTAATATTTCTAAAAAACATTATTCTTAAGTGACAATACAATATTCACAGTATTCCACTATGTAAATGATTGTACTTCACACATTTTAAAAAGAAATCTTTTTTTCAATATGCATAATGGCACTCTTTTGGGTTCTTGTAATCTTCACTGTTTTTCACAGGTTTTTCTCCTACTTGGTGCATCACTAAATATCAATATTGTCTAGAGTTTCATACTCTGGTCTACCTTATTTTTAATACATGCTGCTAAAAGCTAAACTAACCTGACAGTCCTTTTTTCTCTCTCTTTGAAAAATATAGTCTTTTGATGCTTCGTTAACAAAAATGTATTTTATTTTAATCTATTTGAAAAGCAGAGAGAGAGAGAATCCGTCCATCTACTGATTCACCCGCAATTCAGGGTGCATTAGCAAGAAGCTGGAGTGGAAGAGGAGCTGGGCTTCAGATCAGTACTGAGGTGCAGTACGAGATGGAGACATCCCAAGCAGAAGCCTAACAAGTTGTGCCACAATGCCCATCCCAACCTCCTTCTCCTGAACTACAGAATTCAATATTAAACTGACTCCTTGGGAGCTGGTGTTGTAGCGTAGTGGGTAAAGCTGCCGCCTGCAGTGCTAGCATCCCATATGGAAGACCGTTCAAGTTCTGGCTGCTCCACTTCTGATCCAGTTCGATGCTATGACCTGAAAAAGCAGTGGAAGATGGCCCAAGTCCTTGGGACCCTGCACTCACATGGGAGACCTGGAAGAAGCTGTTGGCTCCTGGCTTCAGATTAGCTAAACGCTGGCTGTTGTGGCCATCTGGGGAGTGAACCAGTGATGGAAGACTTCTCTCTGTCTGCTCTGCCTCTTGGTAACTCTGCCTTTCAAATAAAATAAATCTTTAAAAAAAAAAAAAAAAGCTGATATCTGAGATACTTCACTCTTGTGCAGCAAAACTACCTCAATTTATAAGCGTGGGCTGGCGCTGTGTTGCAGTGGATTAAGGCCGTGGCCTGCAGTGCCAGCATACCTTATGGACACCGGTTCGAGTCCCAGCTGCTCCATTTCCAATCCAGCTCTCTGCTATGGCCTGGGAAAGCAGTGGAAGATGGCCCAAGTCCCTGAGACCCTGTGCCCATGTGGGAGAAGCTCCTGGACCCTGGCTTCAAATCAGCTCAGCTCTGGCTGTTGTAGTCATTTGGGGAGTGAACCAGAGGATGGAAGATCTCTCTCTGGCTCTACCTCTCTCTGTAACTCTTTCAAATAAATAAAATAAATTTTAAAATAAAAAACAAAAAACAAGAAAAATTATAAACGTAACTATTACTCTTTTTAAAAAAAAAAGATTTATTTGAAAGACAGAATTACAGAGAGAGGTCGAGATAGAGAGAGAGGGAAAGATCTTCCATCTGCTGGTTCACTCCCCAATTGGCTGCAATGGCTGGAAGTGAAGCCAGGAGCCAGGAGCTTCTTCCAGGTCTCCCATGTGGGTGCAGGGGCCCAAGGACTTGGGCCATCTTCTACTGCTTTCCTAGGCCATACCAGAGAGCTAGATCGGAGGAGGAGCAGCCAGGACTGGAACCGGCGCCCATATGGGATGCCAGTGCTTCATGCCAGGGCTTTAACCAGCTCCGCCACAGTGCCGGCCCCAACTGTAACTCTTTTTAATCACATTTATTCCTGGCTCATTTATTGATCACAATCCACCACCCAAGTCAGCAAGTTGAGAGTTATCTTTGCTCCTCTTTTACCTACCATATTCAAATGAATGCCAAATTCTATCTCCTAATAACTATCGTGTATCCCTTAATTTGTGCCTAAGCTCAGGCTTCTTCTTTTGACTATTGGACTTCCAAAATAGTTTCATAACTTAGCATCTTACTTTAGTGTCATAACCCTCCTGCCTGTTCTATACAATGCACTCAGAGTAACCTTTCAAGATTTTTTGACATGGGGCCAGTGCTGTGGTACACTGGGTTAACCTGCTGCCTGCAACACCGGCATCCCATATGGGTGCTGGTTCATGCCATGGCTGCTCCACTTCTGATCCAGCTCCCTGTTAATGGCTTGGAAAAGCAGTGGAAAATAGCCCAAGTGTTTGTACCCCTGCCACCCACATGGGAGACCCTCGTGAAGCTCCTGGCATCCTGGCCCAGCCCTGGCTGCTGCGCTCATCTGGGGAGTGAACCAGTAGATGGAAAATGTCTCTCTTTCTTTGTCTCTCATTCTCTGTAACTCTGACATAATAAATAAATCTATAAAAAACACACTGTTAACCCGAACTAAAATTATCAAAACCTGCAATAAATCTGGATACAATAATATCACTTCATAAGCACACCAGAATAAAAAACTATTTCTGTGCCAGGCAAAGACAGGCAAATTCTCAAAAGATTTTATCAGAATATCTATAGAGTGACAAGAGAGGCTCCTGGCTGAACAGTGTTCTGGATTACATCTTCCTTTCATGTTATCTGAGAAATACATGAATATGAGTGCTGTAGAGTTAAATTTTTTTTGTAGTTTGTAATATACAATCACAGAAAGGTGAAAAGAAATGTACAGGGGCATCTTGCACAATCTTCATACAGCCTCATCCAATTTTATCATTTTAAATGAAATTGACATAGTTGTGCACACATCTGTCTGTGCATGCACGCTATATAATTTGATCACCCACAATGACCTATGTAAGTACATCATAAAGAAGACACTTAACTGTGTCATTACCATAATACTTCATAGTCACATTCACCACTTCCCATGATCAACTCCTATCAATCACTAATCTGTTCTACATCTCAGTATTCCTTTAAAAATGTATTTATTTAAAAAATTTATATATTTATTTATTTGAAAGGCAAAGTCACACAGATAGGGAGAGACATTCCTCCAGCTACTTTCCTCCTATTGGTTCACTTCTCAAATGGCCACAACAGCAAGTCAGGAGCCAGGAACTCTATCTTGGTCTGCAGTACTTGGGCCTCTTCTGCTTACCTTCCAAGATGCATTAGTAGGAAGCTGGACTGGAAGTAGACTAGCCAGGATTCAACTGTAAGCAGCCTTTGTATTCTACATGTACGTTTGCCATTGTGATTCCATTTAACAGAAGACAAACTGACGTTGCTGCATGATATTCGACCTTCAAGCCCCAAAAATCTTTTGTTTATAAGAAAACAGTATAAAGTATGTTATTATAGTAAGAAAAAACAGACTAAGCCTCTTTCTATAGGTATTTTAGAATAACCTTTTTTTTTTTTTTTGATAGGCAGAGTGGATAGTGAGAGAGAGACAGAGAGAAAAGTCTTCCTTTTTTGCTGTTGGTTCACCCTCCAATGGCCGCCATGGCTGGTGCACTGTGGCCGGTGCACCGCACTGATCCAAAGGCAGGAGCCAAGTGCTTCTGGTCTCCCATGGGGTGCAGGGCCCAAGCACTTGGGCCATCCTCCACTGCCTTCCGGGGTCACAGCAGAGAGCTGGCCTGGAAGAGGGGCAACCAGGAAAGAATCCAGCGCCCCGACCGGGACTAGAACCTGGTGTGCCAGCGCCACTAGGTGGAGGATTAGCCTATTGAGCCGCAGTGCCGGCCAGAATAACTGTTTTAATAGTTACAAAAATAATTTTTCTGAGATTTTAGGAAAAATTACAATAAACCTATAGATTAAGAAGAACTGCCATTTTTATTATACTGAGTCTTCCAAATCATGAACATGATATGTATATCGAATTACTTAGATCTTTGTTTTCACATTTTGCTATTTTTATTCCACAAATTTTATATATTTTTCATTTCTTTTAAAAAAACCTGAAAATGATACAGTATTTTTCATATCACTTTCCTCTGCTCATTGCCAACATGCAGAAACTCAACTGATTCTTGTATATTGATCTTATTTCTGCAACAATAATGAATTCACTTTTTAGTTCTGGTTCTTATGATTTTTTCCAACTAATATTCAGATCAATTGAAAACAGGAACAATTTTATTTCTTCTTTTCAAATTTGTGTGCCTTAATTCATTTTCTCATCTTATTGTAGTAACTATAACTTGCAGTACTATGTCAAAGGAAGCATTAGGCCTTCTACCTATAACCATGTTAGATGTAGGTGTTTGCAGTTCCCATTATGAGGCTGAGAATGATCTCCTCTATTTCTAATGTACTGAGTTTGATAAAATCATGAATGAGAACTGAACTTCCACAAAATATTTTTTAAAAGATTTATTTATTTGAAAGTTAGAGAGGGAGAGGGAGAGGGAGAGGGAGAGAGGGAGAGGGGGAGGGGAGGGGAGGGGGAGAAGGAGAGAGGGAAAGAGGGAGGCAGGGAGAGAGGGAGAGAGGGAAGACCTTTCTTAAGTTGAAAATCTACGTTGACAAAGCCAGCTGATGTCTTGATTTCAGTTTTATGAGACTATGAGCAGAGGACCCATATAACACATACCAGATACATTTAGTCATCTAGGGAATGAAGAATTTCTATATACCTTAACAGAATGAATTTTAAAAACTCATATAAAAATCATTCTCAGAATACACTATGATCTCTAAAGCATGTTTTCCTCTTTAAAAAGAACACAACAATAAGACAAAACACACTAATCTGATTACAAGATGGCAGAGTGAACACTGCAGCTTCCTTTCCTGCAAAATCTTGAATAGAAAAGTTATTGTTTTACATGAATACATACTAGCATTCAAAAAGAATAAAATCTCTGACAGTCCTAAGACCAAAGGAATCCAGAGGTAAAGAGTTAAAAATCAGTTTTAAAGTGTGAAACTTAAAATAAGCAAAACCATGCCAGACAGAGTACTAACACAAAAGGTGTAAAAAAACATGAAACATGCTTCAAGCTGTGTCGCAGAGCTAAGAACATGACAAGATCTAGTAACAGACAACAGAGGTTACAGTTGGTGGTTTACCTCCGGTACACTACCCATCTCCACAAATGAGAAAGTATTACCAGTGATCTTGAGACAGAAGTGACAAGACAGAGATTATAATGAGTGAGAAGAAAGGCCAATGCTTTAGGTGACTGGTGATACCTCAAAATAATGTCTCTGAAGCACAGAAAATAAACTTCAAGATATCTGCACTGGCAGAATATCATTCTGTTCCATCCATTTTCTATTCCCACTGAAAATTGTGCAGAGTACAAGTCATGGTCCTCTTCCTAGGGGACCAATCAAACAAAGGCAATGAGGAACAAAACTCACATTGCTCACATGAACACACTATCAAGTATACTAAACATCTAAAATAACACTGGCTCCATAAAATAGCTAAGAAATTTAAAAACTGAAAAAGTGAGTTAACATAGTCAGTAGCATGCTAAGGGCAAGATTTTAGAATATGTATAATGTAATCAGGAAAATGAGAGCAGAAGCAAAGAGTTTTAGTGAACATTTGTTAAAATTCATAGACATAAAAGTACGCATTTTTAAAAGAAAAGAAACCCAAATTTCAGAATATCATCTCTTATTATCAACAATGAAAGTAAGAAGAAGGTAAAGCAAAATCTTCAAAGTGCTATGGAAAAAGAACTTGAAACTTAGATTTCTTTTATCTAGCTAAATCATCATTCAAAAATTGCTTGCAGCCACAACAGAGAAACAGTGATAAGATCTACCCTCTCACCTTAACTAAAAGTCTGGACAAAACAGATAATAAACCAATTCAGTAAAGTTTCAGGTTATAAAATAAAAATACAAAAAACAAAATACAGTCATTTTTTATATACTACTGATGAACTCATTGAAAGAGAAAAAAAAATCACATTCACAATAGCCACAAAAAAATAAAATATTTTGGAATAAACTTAAACAAAGAAGTGAAAGATATTTACAATGAAAATTATCCAACACTGATGAAAGAAATCACCAAAGACACAAAAATCTGGAAAGATACTCTTTGCTCATTGATTCAAAGAATCAATATCATTAAAACATCTACACTACTTAAAACAATCCATAGATTCAAGGCAATCCCTATCAAAATACTAATGACATTCTTTACAGAACCAGAAAAAGCAATCCTAAAATTCATATGGAGTCATGCAAGATCCAGAATAGCCAAAGTAATCTTGAACAAGAAAAATTAAGCTGGAGACATCACAAAATCTGACTTCAAAACATGCAACAGGTGGCCGGAGCCGTGGCTCACTTGGTTAATCCTCCGCCTGCGGCACCGGCATCCCATATGGGTGCCGGGTTCTAGTCCCAGTTGCTCCTCTTCCAGTCCAGCTCTCTGCTGTGGTCAGGGAAGGCAGTGGAGGATGGCCCAAGTGCTTGAGTGCCTGCACCCACGTGGGAGACCAAGAAGAAAATCCTAGCTCCTGGCTTTGGATCGGCGTAGCTCCGGCCGTAGCAGCCATTTGGGGGGTGAACCAACGGAAGGAAGACCTTTCTCTCTGTCTCTCTCTCTCACTGTTTAACTCTATCTGTCAAAAAAATATATACTACAAAGCTATAGTAATTAAAACAGCATAGTACTGTCATAAAAACTGATACACAGATCAATGGAACAGTCAGAGAGTCCAGAAATTCATCCACATGCATATAGCCAACTGATTTTTGATGAAAGTACTCAAACTATACAGTGGAATAAGAATAGTCTCTTCAATTAATGGTGCTGGCAAACTGTAGATATATATATAATATAGATATGGATATAAATATAGATATATATGAATGAAATTAAATCCATACCTCTCACCATATACAAAAATCAACTAAAGATAGATCAAAGACCTAAATTTAAGACCTGAGACTATGAAGTTGCTGGGAGAAAAGACAGGGAAAAAACTCTAAGACATTGGTGTAGGGGATGACTTCTTGGACAAAAAAAAAAAGCACTGTGCCCAAAGCACAGGCAAAAAAAGCAAAACTAAATAAATGGGACTATATCAAACCCAAAAGCTTCTATACAGCAACGAAAATGATCAATAAGGGTAAACAGACATCTAACAAAATGGGAAACTATTAGCAAGCTAACTGTCTGACAAAAGATTAACATCCAGAATATACCAGCAACTTAAAAACCTCAGGGGCCAGCGCTGTGGCATATCAGGTACAGCTGCTGCCTGCAGTGCCAGCATCCCTTATGGGTACATGGGCACCCTTTCAAGTACTAGCTGCTCCATTTCTGATCCAGCTCTCTGTTATGGCCTGGGAAAGAAGTAGAAAATGGCCCAAGTCCTTGGGCACCTGCCCCACATGGGAGACCCAGAAGAAGCTCCTGGTTTTGGATCAGCCCAGCTCTGGCCACTGTAGACATTTGGGGAGTGAACCAGCAGATAGAAGATTGGATCTCTCTCTCTCTTTCTAGCTCTGTAACTTTGCCTTTCAAATAAATAAATCTGAAAAAAAAAAAAAGGCAGAAGAAGAAAAATACAAAATACAACTGGCCACAAATATATGAAAAATACTCAACATCACTGGCCATCAGTGAAATGCAAATCAAAACTACAATGAGATATTACCTCACCTCTGTCACAAAGGCAAACCTCCAAAACACCAACAGTAATAAATGCTGGTGAGGATGTAAAGAAAGGGGAGACATTTATACAATATTAGTGGGAATGAAAATTAGTATAGCCACTGTGGAAAATAGCATGGAGATTTCTTTAAAAAAAAAATAGACTTGCCTATGATCCAGCAATACCACTAATGGGTATATACCCAAAGGACATGAATATGTTGTATCAAAGAGATTCCTGAACCACCAAGTTTATAGCAGAACTGTCCACAATAGCCAAAAATTGGAATCAACCAATATGTCCATCATCAGATAAAGAAAATGTGGCATATATAAACAATGGAATCTTATTCACTTATACAAAAAGAAAGAAATTCAATAATTTGCAGCAAAATGAATGCAACTGGAGGACATCATGTTGAATGAAATACACCAGACACAAAAAGACAAATACTGCATGTTCTCCCTTATATATGGGAGCTAAATTAAAAAAAAAAAGAAAATAATCAAAAGAACAAAAACATAAGAAGAAATGCCTGTGTGTATCAGTATTGCTGCAAATATAGTTTTTAAAAAGTTTATTTTATATATTTGTCAAATCAATGATTAAGAATGTTTTACTATTATAGTTTTAATGATCTATAATTATTTTAAAATTTACTGTATATGGGTGAAAAGGTCATTTTTTCATACAATTATTTTTATAGCTATTATGTATAATATTCCCTATAGTCTACTTGTTTTTTACTTGTGAAATTTTTTATTTGGTGAAGCATTAAGCCATTTTACTGTAATGTAAATTTAAAAAACAAAAATACAGAGAGAGGGAGAGAGAGGGAAGATGGGGGAAGAGTGAAGAGGGAAGAAGAGAGGAAGGAAATATTATATTCTTAGAATTGCACCTATGAACTATATTGAATTTGTTAAAAACTAATTAAAAACTAAAATAAAAACTTTTAAAACAAAACAAGGGGCCAGTGCTGTAGCTTAGTGGATAAAGCCATCGCCTGCAGTGCCGGCATCTCATATGGGCGCCAATTCGAGTCTTGGCTGCTTCTCTTCCAGTACAGCTCTCTGCAATGGCCTGGGAAAGCAGTGGAAGGTGGCCCAAGTCCTTGGGCCCCTGCACCCACGTGGGAGACCTGGAAGAGGCTCCTAGCTCCTAGCTTCGGATCAGCACAGCCCCGGCCACTGCAGCAAGTTGGGGAGTGTACTAACAGATGGAAGACCTCTCTGTCTCTCTCTCTCTCTCTCTCTGCCTCTCCTTCTCTCTCAGTGTAACTGTGACTTTCAAATAAAATAAATACATCTTTAAAACAATAACAACAAAAAAACATATAAATCAATGGTTTTCAAACACTGGACAACAGACTACACAAAACAGTGATCCTTGAGAGAAGAGCTACAGGGAGGTAAGCCCAACAAATTGTCCAACTTACTGCCTGGCAAGTTTCTTTAGGCTGTAGAGGAGGAGAGAATACCCAGAGTCAGGAGTCTCTGAGTCGAGGAAATAGCATTCAGAGCTTGGGAAACTGGAGACGATCAGAATTTGCAGGTCAAAGTAGTGAAGAGAGCTGCACAGAAAAAGGGTATCAAAGATCTAATGAACTCTGGAGTCTTCTACTGACTGACAAACTATCTTTTTTTAAAAAAAGATTTATTTATTTATTTGAAAGGCAGAGCTATAAAGAGGCAGAGGGAAGGAGAGAGGAAGGGGAGAAAAAGAGAAAAGAAGAGGGGGAGAGGGGAGAGGGGAGAGGGGGAGAGGGGGAAAGGGAAAGAGAGAGAGAGAAAGAGAGGTCTTCCATTTGCTGGTTCACTCCCCAGATGGCTGCAAAGGCCGGAGCTATGCTGATCCAAAGCCAGGAGCCAAGAAGAGCTTCTTCAGGTCTCCCATGCAGATGCAGGGGCCAAAAACTTGGGCCATATTCTACTGTTTTCCCAGGCCATGGCAGAGAGCTGGATCAGAAGTGGAGCAACTGGGACATGAACCTGCACACATATGGGATACCAGCACTATAGGCGATGGCTTTACCAGCTACGCCACAGCACCGGCCCTGATAAACTGTATCTTATCAATAACACCCGAGGCTCATTCAAGGCTGCAGTAGTTTCATATTTCCAATAGCCAGAGTGAAAGACCTCCAAACAATTAAAGCACTGAGTATTCAAAAGAGTACTGTTAAAGCAGTGGGCCAAATTAGAACTAGGCTAAAGACTGATCTGCACTTGCCTAATACCTCAAAACGAAGACCTGAAAATCAAAATATTTCCAAGGAACTTAACTGAATTCCAGAATAAATCCCCCAAATACTTAACAAATATAAGAAGTTGGGAGGGAGGGGGTGGCAGGTTGTGAACAGGGTGGTGTTGTGGTACAGCAGGTTAAACCTCTGTCTGTGACATCGGCATTCCACAAGTTCAAGACCCAGTTGCTCCATTTGTGATCCAGGTCCCTGCTAATGCAATTGGGAAAACAGCGGAAAATGGCCTAAGTGCTTGGGTCTCTGCATTCATGTGTGAGAACAGGAAGAAGTTCTCTGAGCTCCTGGCTTCAGCCTCTCCCAACCCTGGCCACTGTGGTCATATGGGGAGAGAACCAGCAGACAGAAGATTTCTCTTTCTGTCTCTAATCCTCTCTTTGTAACTCTGCCTTTCAAGTAAATTAACAAAAGAAAGGAAAAGGAAAAGGAAGGAACGAAGAAAAGAAAGAGAAAGAAAACTGCAGAACAAAATACACATGCCTGTTATTTTTGTCACAAGTTACCAGGCATATAAAGTAGGAAATGTTGATGCTAACAAGGAAAATCAATTAACAGAGACTGAGCAACAAAATGACACAATTAATAGGTAAGGACATTAAAACAGCTATAATTATATCTATATGTTCAAAAAGAGAAAGCATTAAGTATTATAAAGTCAGGGAACACATGAAAATACCTGTATATGCTTTAAGATATAAAAAGTAAAATTTCTGAGTATTTTTAAAAAATATATAATGTTTGGGGCCAGCACTGCGGTACAATAGGTTAAGCATCCATCTGCGGTGCCAGCATCCCGTATCGGTGCTAGTTCAAGTCCCAGCTGCTCCACTTCTGATTCACTTCCCTACTGACAGCCTGGGAAAGCAGTAGAAGATGGCTCAAGGTATTAGTCCCCTATACCTCTTGTGGGAGACCCAGAGGAAGCTCCTGGCTCCTGGCTTTGGATCAGCCCAGCTCTGGCCATTGTAGCTATTTGGGGAGTAAATTAACAACTGGAAGACCTCTCTCTGTGCTCTCCCTATGTCTGTAACTCTGCCTTTCAAGTAAATGAACCAATCTTTAAAAAAATAATACAACATACAATGTCTAGATGGGATTAACAGCAGGTAACACACAGAAGAATAGATTGATTCAGCTGAAAACAGCAATAGAAACCATCTAAAATGAAACAGAGAAAAAAAGACAAACAAATGAAAGGAGCATTAATGAGAGGCTGGGAGAGCAACAAATAGTCTCATGGATGTGTACTAAATTCTCAGAACAGGAAAGATTGAAAAGATTTTAAGAAATATGGCAGAATATTTTTCCAAATTTGATAAAAATTATAAATTCAAAGATTGGAGCTCAATGAACCTTAATACAAAATAAACATTTGTCGCTACCCCTCTTCATGGAGGAACGACACTAAACCCTGTCTAGGCTTCATATCCGAGTCACGGCACCATTATGTCGCTCCCCGTCTTCGTGGAGGAACGACACAGGACCCTGCGTTGTTCTTTCGTCTGCTTGGCCCTCCCCGGGTTTGCTGCTGGTTCTTCCCGGGTTGGCTACCGTCCCTCCCACCTCCGTGGAAGGGCGGTTCCCCCTAGCCACTTTCCCCACTTCCGCGGGGGAGCGGCACACCGCCGGCCGGCTCTCTCGGGGGCTGCACAGGTGTTCCTTCAGATAGATGTTCCTGGTGCATGTTGTCTCTCTCCTCCTTTATAGTCCTCTTCCACCAATCCCAACTCGGCTACCCACACGCCGAGTACGCTGCTCTCCTCCAATCAGGAGCAGGTCCTACAGTTTATTGGTTGAACTGGAGGCAGCTGTGTAGAAGCTGTTTCCTCCTCTCCCAGCGCCATATTGTGGGAGAGCAGATGCATAGAATAAGTCTTAATTCCAGTAACTTAGTCTAGTCCGAGTTGCTCCCAGTTGCTCCCCACAAACATTAAGCTTTCCCATCTTCTCTGTGGTGGAACTGCCAACAACATACAGATTTTTGTATAAACCTAAGAGGGAAGACTATAACTCTGGAGGTTGAACCCTCAGATACAATAGAAAATGCAAAGGTCAAGAAACAGGATAAAAAGTGAATTTCTTATCACTAACTGAAAGCAAATGGATGGAGAATGTACTTTGATTACAACATTCAAAGGGAGACTACTTTTCATCTTGTGTTGAGACTTCATGGAGATACTAAGAAAAGCAAGAAGACTTACACTGCTCCCAAGAAGAAGCAGCAGAAGACAAGGGTCACTTTGTTTATCATGAAATTATACAAGTAGGAGAAGAATGGCAAAATTAGTGTCATAATCTGGAATGCCCTTTAGATCAATGTGCTGCTGGAATTTCTATGGCCAGCTACTTAAACATGGCGAATGCTGTCTGACTTCTTTGAAAAAACAGAGGATAAGTAATTTTGTATAAGGAGTGACTACATGAACAAGCAAAAACCAAAGAAAAAATAAACAAAATAGACATGAAGAAAATTATACAAGCCACATCATAATCAACCAGCTTCTAGTGATAAAGAAAAAAATTTAGAAGTCATCAGGGGGCCAGTGTAGCGGTAAAGCCACCACCTGCACCAGCCACCCTGTATGGGCACTGGTTTGAGTCCCAGCTGCTCCACTTCCAATCTAGCTCCTTCTAATGCTCCTAGGAAAGCAGCAGAAGATGACTCAAGTGCTTGGGACCCTGCATCCATGTAGGAGACCTGAAAGAATCTCCTGGCTTTGCTCGGAACTAGCCCTGGCCATTGCCACCAGTTGGGGAGTGACCCAGCAGATGGAAGATCTCTCGATCTCTCTCTGTATTTTCTTCTCTCTCTCTAACTCTGCCTTTGAAACAAATAAAATAAATCTTAACAACAACAAAAAAGTAGTCATAGAAAAAAGACACATTTTATACAGAGGAAAAAGGTAACAATGGCAGAAACCTTATTGCCAGACACAGGACATGCCAGAACATTAGTGGAGAGACATCTTTAAAGTACTAGAAGAGAGGGAGCTTGCTGCTCTAGTCTGAGAGAAGATAGTTTAAAAAAAGTGGAGCATACAGTCTCAGGGAAGAGTTAGGGAAAAAACAGCAGAGGAAACTCCATGAAAATTGGGGGGACACAGTGGACTTACGTGGAAGTCATGGACACAAACAACTCAGGACCTCAGCAGCTGAGAGCCTGCGTACCAGCATTGGAGGGTGAGGCAAGACCAGAAAGCAGCAGCCCAAGACACTGGCGACAAAGCTGTAAGAAGAGCTTAGAGGGTATCTGGCTTGAAGCCCCATTGTGGGTAGTATACCTGCCAAACTAGAGGAGAAAAAACAAGTGGGAGGGCACGTTTTCTCTCTCCCTGATCACCCTGCAACGGCGTCCTGTAACAAGCTGACAGAGAGTAGGTGCCATTTTGGACATATGTAACAGCTACACCACCTCCTATTCATGCCCAGCAACCAGCCAAGGGGAGACTCCTGAGTCTGGTGGGCAGAACAGACAGGGGGCTGGGTGCTCATTACAGTGGGAGGCATGTGTGCTGGGATTGTGAAAGCACTGAAGTTGCAATGGGAGGATTCGGTGTGGCTGGGACTTTGGGCAGTCACTTTGGGAGGCTCCACACGTTCAAGGCTCCCTGGTTACCTGGCAAGGGACATTGCTGGGGAAACTGAGCTTACACTGAGGACTGCACGGATCCTTTGTGTGGTGCTTGTGGCAGAGTGGATGAATAATATACCCACTGGGGATAGCACCCAGGAACTGGTCTCCTTCAAGGAGAGGAGCTCAGCTGAGCCTATGCCAACAGACAAGCACACACCTCCCTCTGATTATACCTACCACACACCTCTAGGTAATCCCTGAAAGCAGACACTCCACTAACTCTTCACAGACACAGCCCAAAGATAAAAGCCCAAAGCAGAAAAAAAAAAAAGAAGAAACCAACGAGTATCTCCACAAATGCCAAATAACAAATGTACCAATTCAAGAAATAAGAATAAGGAAGAAAACATGACACCAACAAAAGAACGCAACAATTCAATAGTAGATTGTGAGGATGATGAGATTTAAGAAATACCAAGGGTCTGGCGCAGTGGCATTGTGGGTAAAGCCGCTGCCTGCAGTGCCAGCATTCCATATGGGCGTCGGTTTGAGTCCCAGCTGCTGCACTTCCAATACAGCTCTCTTCTGTGGCCTGTGAAAGCAGTAGAAGATGGCCCAAGTCCTTGGGCCCCTGCACCCATGTGGGAAACCTGGAAGAAGCTCCTGGCTCCCGCCTTTGGATCAGCGCAGCTCTGACTGCTGTGGCTAATTGGGGAGTGAACCAGCGGATGGAAGACCTCTCTCTTTCACTCTCTCTGCCTCTCCTTCACTCTCTGTGTAAATCTGACTTTCAAGTAAATAAATATTTTAAAAAAATACAAAAAGAAATGCCAGAAATGTAATTCGAAAAATGTATCATATGATTACTTAGAAGTAATCAGAAGCAAATGCACAAACAAATGAAACCCACACATGCCATGAAAGAAAATTTCTCCCATGAAATTGATATCTTAAAGAGAAATCAAAATGAAATTTTGGAAATGAAGAATTCAATAGAACAAATAAAAAATGCAGTGCCAAGCCTTAAAACTGAATCAGTGAAGCAGAAGGAAGAATATCTGACTTAGAAGACAAAAACACAGGATATTATACAGTCAGACAAAACACAAGAAGAAGAAATAAGAAACTAAAAAACATCATTGGTAATCTACAGAATACTATCAAAGACCCAATTAGGTCTTTGATATGGGTTCTAGGAGGTCCTGAAGGTGCAGAAAGAGAGAAAGGATTAGAAGGCCTTTAAAATGAAGTAATAACAGAAAATTTCACCAATTTGGAGAAAGAAGAAGATATCTAAGTACAAGAAGCACAAAGAACTCCTAATAGACATGACCAGTAAAGATCTTCACCACGACACATTATAATCAAAGTTTTCACAGTAAACTATAAAAAAAAATTTATAAAATGTGCATGAGAGAAATGCCAGATTACTTTCAGAGAATCTGCAATTGGACTCACAGCGGACTTCTCATCAGAAACCCTACAGGCTAGGAGAGACTAGCGAGATACATTCCCACCCTTAAGGGAAAAGAACTGCCAACTGAGAATACTATACCTTACAAAGCTCTCATTTATGAATGAAGGTGAAATAAAGACATTCCACAACAAACAGAACTTGAAAGAATTTGTCAGCACCTGTCCAGCACTGCAAAAGATACTTAATGATACCTTACACAAAGAAACACAGAAACATAGTTATCACTACAAAAGAAGGTAAAGGACGGAAATTTCCCAGTAAGAGTACAAAGAAAATCTGAACTAAAAATAGGAATATTTATGGAAAAATGGCAGGGAAAATTCATTACTTATCAATAGTCACCTTGAATGTAAACAGCCTCAACTCTCCAGACACAGACTGGCTGAATGGATTAAAAAAAAAAAAAGACCCATCTATTGCTGCCTACAAGAAACACATCTCACCAACAAAGATGCATGCAGATTGAAAGTGAAAGTATAGAAAAAGGTATTCCATGCTAACAGAAACCAAAAAAGAGCTGGTGTAGCCATTCTAATATCAGACAAAATAGACTTTAACACAACAACTGCAAAAAGACAAAGAAGGGCACTATGTAATGATTAAGGGATCAATTCAATAGGAAGATTTAACTATCTGGCTACTTAAAAAGAAATGTTAAGGGAGCTAAAGGGAGCCATAGAATCCAATACAATAGTAATGGGGAATTTCAATACCCCATCTTCAGCAATGGACAGATCAACCAGGCAGAAAATCAGCAAGGAAACAGCTGAATTAATCGATACTAAAGACCAAATGCACCTAACAAATATCAACAGAACTTTTCATCCTACAGTTGCAGAATACACATTCTTCTCCCCAGTGCGTGGAACCTTCTCTAGGATTGACCACATACTAGGCCATAAAGCAAGTCTCAGCAAGTTCAAAAAAATTGAAATAATGGTCGGTGCCACGGCTCAGTAGGCTAATCCTCCACCTGCGGTGCCAGCACCCGGGGTTCTACTCCTGGTCGGGGCACCAGATTCTGTCCCGGTTGCCCCTCTTCCAGTCCAGCTCTCTGCTGTGGCCCAGGAGTGCAGTGGAGGATGGCCTGGGTCCTCGGGCCCTGCACCCGGGTGGGAGACCAGGAGAAGCACCTGGCTCCTGGCTTCAGATTAGTGCGGTGCGCCGGCTGCGGCGGCCATTGTGGGGTGAACCAACGGAAGAGGAGGACCTTTCTCTCTGTCTCTCTCTCTTACTGTCCACTCTGCCTGTCAAAAAAAAAAAAATTGAAATAATGCCATGTATCTTCTCAGACAACAAAATGAAGCTGAAAACAGCAACTTGGGAATCTCTAGAACATATGCAAACACATGGAGGCTGAACAACATGCTCCTGAATGAACAGTGGATCAGAGAAGAAATCAAAACACAAATCAAAAGATTTCTGGAAACAAATGAAGATAACAATACAACATATCAAAACTTATGGGATACAGCAAAATCAGTGTTAAGAGTAAAGTTTATAGCAACTGGTACCTACAGCAAGAAATAGAAAAGGCACGAAATAATTGAGCTATCAATGCATCTAAGGATCTAGGAAAATAATAGCAAACCAAACCCAAAACTAGTAGGAGAAAAGAAATAATGAAAATTAGAGAAGAAATCAACAAAATTGAATTAAAAATACATAAAATTAGCAAAACAAAGAGCTGGTTTTTTGAAAAAACAAACAAATTAACACCCCAATGGCCCAACAAACCAAAAAGCAGACAGAAGACCCATATTAATAAAATTAGGAATAAAAAGGAAATGTAATAACAGACACAACAGAAATAAAAAGAATCATCAGAAATTACTACGAAGAGCTGTATGCCAACTAACTGGGAAACCTAGAAGAAATGGATAGATTCCTGGCACATACAACCTACCTAAATTGAGCCATGAAGACACAGAAAACATAATTAGACCCACAACCAGACGGCAAATGAAAAGTAATAAGGGCCTTCCTAACAAAGAAAAGCCCAGGACCAAATGGCTTACTGCTGAATTCTACCAGACATTAAGGAAAAACTAACTCCAATTCTTTTCAAGCTAATCAAAACAACTGAAAGGTTGGGAATCCTCCCAAATTCTTTCAATGAAGCCAGCATCACCTTAATTCCTAAACCCAGAAAAGACAAAACAGGGAAAGAGAACTTCAGATCAATTTCTCTGATGAACACAGATGCAAAATTCTCAAAAAAATTTTGGAAAATAGAATCCAACAACACATTAGAAAGATCACTCACCAGGACCAAGTGGAATTTATCCCTGGTATGCAGGGTAATATGCACAAATCAACCAATGTGATACATCACATTAACAAATTGAAGAAGAAAAACCATATGATTATCTCAATAGATGCAGAGAAAGCATTTGATAAAATACAACACCCTTTCATGATGAAAACTCTAAGCAAATTGGGTTTAGCAGGAACCTGCCACAACATAATAAAGGCAATTTATGACAAACCCATGGCCAGTATCCTGATGAATGGGAAAAGATAGGTGCATTCCCACTAAGATCTGGAACCAGACAATGATGCTCAGTCACACCACTGCTATTCAATATAGTACTGGGAGTTTTAGCCAGACCCATTAGGCAAGAAAAAAGAAAATCAAAGGGATTCAAATTGGGAAAGAGGAAGTCAAACAACCCCTAGTTGCACATGACATGATTCAATTTATAGGGGAGCCAAAAGACTCCACCAAGAGATTATTTGAACTCAACAAAAGTTTGGTAAAGTAACAAGATATAAAATGAATACATGAAAATCAACACCTTTGTAAACACACAAAATGCCACAGCTGAGAATGGACTTCTAACATCGATCCCATTCATAATAGCTACCAAAAATTATATACTTGGTAATAAATTTAACCAAGGATGTCAAAGATCTTCTCAATGAGAATTATAAAACATTAGAGAAAGAAATAGAAGATACAAAAAATGGAAAAATTTTCCATGTTCATGGATTGGAAGAATCAATACCATCAATATGTCTATTCTTCCAAAACCAATTTACAGATTCAGTGGGATACCAATCAAAATACCAATGACATTCTTCTCAGATCTAGAAAAAATTATGTTAAAATTCGTATGAAAACACAAGAGACCTCGAACAGCTAAAGCAATCTTAGACAACAAAAACAAAGCTGGAGGCATCCTAATACCAGATTTCAAGATATAACACAAGGCAATTGTAATGAAAACAACCTGGTACTGCTACAAAAACAGATGGATAGACCAATGGAACAGAACAGAATCACCAGAAATCAATCCAAGCATCTACAACCAACTTATATTGAACAAAGGAGCAAAAACCAATCCCTGGAGCAAGGACAGTCTCTTCAACCAACGGTGCTGGGAAAACTGGATTTCCACATGCAGGAGTGTGAAGCAAGGCCTCTACCTTACACCTTACACAAAAATCCACTCAAAATGGATTAAAGATTTACATCTATGACCTGATATCATCAGATTATTAGAGAACATTTGGGAAACCCTGCAAGACATTGGGACAGGAAAAGAATTCTTGGAAAAGACCCAAAAGGCACAGGCAATCAAAGCCAAAATTAACAAATGGAATTATATCAAATTGAGAAGCTTCTGTACTGCAAAAGAAACAGTCAGGAAAGTGAAGAGGCAACTGACAGAATGGGAGAAATTATTTGCAAACTATGCAACTGATAAAAGATTAATAAGCAGAATATATAAAGAGATCAAGAAAGTCAACAACAACAAAACAAACAACCTAGTTATGAAATGGGCAAAGCACTTAAGCAGACATTTTTCCAAAGAATAAGTCCAAATGGTCAAAAAATGTTCAGGATCACTAGTTGTCAGGGAAATGGAAATCAAAACCACAATGGGAATTCACCTCACCCAAGTTAGAACGGCTTTCATACAGATATCAACAAACAAATGCCAGCGAGGATGTGGGGAAAAAGGTACTCTAATCTACTGTTGGTGGGAATGTAAACTGGTAAAACCACTATGGAAGAAAGTTTGGAGATACCTCAGAAATCTGAATACAGACTTAGTATATGACCCAGCCATCCCACTCTTGGGAATTTACCCAAGGGAAAGGAAATCAGCAAGTAAAAGTGTTATCTGCACCTCCATGTTTATTGTAGCTCAATTCACAATATGTAAGACAAGGAATCAACCCAAATGCCTGTCAACTGAAGACTAGATAAATAAATTACTGGATATGTACTCTATGAAATACTATACAGTGGTTTAAAAAATGAAATCCGGTCATTTGCAACAAAATGGATGAATCTGAAAAACATCATACTTAGTGAAACAAGCCAGTCCCACAGGGACAAATGCCATATGTTTGTTCTCCCTGATCTGTGATAACTAATAGAACACTCAAAAGGAATTCTGTAGAAGTGAAACTGACACTTTGAGAAGCAATGACTTGAACAGCCCTCATCTTGACTATTGAGGAACAGTTTTTTTTTTTTTCCTTCTTCATACTATTTGTTGAACTCTTTTCTTGACATAGAGTTAATCATATGTCTATAAAGCCTAATGAAAATAGATCTTAGGGACCGGCACTGTGGTGTAGCAGGTAAAGCAGCCGGCTGCAGTGCCAGAATCCCATATGGGCACCGGTTCAAGTCCTGGCTGCTCCACTTCTGATCCAGCTTTCTGATGTAGCCTGGAAAAGCAGTGGAAGAGGGCTCAAGTCCCTGGGCCTCTACAACTACACAGGAGACCTGGAAGAAGCTCCGGGCCCTGGTTTCGAATCAGCGCAGCTCTGGCCATTGCAGCCAACTGGGAAGTGAACTGGTAGATGGAAGACCTCTCTCTCTCTCTCTCTCTCCCTCTCTCTCTCTCTCTCTGTGTAACTCTTTCCAATAAATAAATAAATGCTAAAAAATAGATCTCAATAAAAAATAAGAGTGGGAATAATATAGGGAGGAGAAAGTTTGTATCTACCAAACTGTATAGTTCTGTATACATTGCTACAGAATTTTTTTTTTTTTGACAGACAGAGTGGACAGTGAGAGAAAGAGACAGAGAGAAAGGTCTTCCTTCCAATGGCTGCCATGGCGAGTGCACTGCAGCCGGCACATGGCGCTGATCCGAAGCCAGGAGCCAGGTGCTTTTCCTGATCTCCCATGCGGGTGCAGGGCCCAAGCACGTGGGCCATCCTCCACTGCACTCCTGGGCCACAGCAGAGAGCTGGCCTGGAAGAAGGGCAACCGGGACAGAATCCGGCACCCCGACCAGGAGTAGAACCTGGGGTGCCGGCGCTGCAGGCAGAGGATTAGCCTATTGAGCCGTGGCGCCGGCCCAGAGTTACTTTTAAGTGTTAAGTTAAAAAATATGCCATGAATCATGAATTCCATTAAGCTGCATAGTAAAAATGCCATTATAAGTGTTCAAGTGATCATATCAATTGTTAAAGTGATCATATAGATAGGATTAAGTGTCAAAAGGATCATATAAATAAGATCAAGTGTCTGGTAATAATAATAGAATTAAAATTAAAAAGGAGAGAATGTTCCAACACAGGAAGCAGTCCACACAGCAGACTCATAGGATGACAATCACTTAAACAGCACTCTGACCTCAGAATGAGCCCTTAAGGGATTCTGGTCCGGGTGAAAAGTCCATGACAGCATTTCAGGCATAGAAAGCCAAGACATGGCCCAACTAACTAAAAAAAGAAGAGAAAAGACCCAAATCAATAAAATCAGAGATGAAAAAGGAAACGTAACAGACACCACAGAAATAAAAAGAATCATCAGAAATTACTACAAGGACGTATGCCAGCAAACAGGGAAACCTATCAGTAATGGATAGATTCCTGGACACATGCAACCTACCTAAATTGAACCAGGAAGACATCGAAAACCTAAACAGACCCATAACTGAGACAGAAATTGAAACAGTAATAAAGGCCCTCCCAACAAAGAAAAGCCAAGCACCAGATGGATTCAATGCTGAATTCTACCAGACATTAAAAGAAGAAGTAACTCCAATTCTTCTCAAACTATTCAGAACAATTGAAGAAGAGGGAATCCTCCCAAATTCTTTCTATGAAGCCAGCATCACCTTAATTCCTAAGCCGGAAAAAGATGCAGCACTGAAAGAGAATTACAGACCAATATCCCTGATGAACATAGATGCAAAAATCCTCAATAAAATTCTCGCCAATAGAATGCAAGAACACATCAGAAAGATCATCCACCCAGACCAAGTGGGATTTATCCCTGGTATGCAGGGATGGTTTAATGTGCGCAAGACAATCAATGTGATTCACCACATTAACAGACTGCAGAAGAAAAACCATATGATTATCTCAATAGATGCCGAGAAAGCATTTGATAAAATACAACACCCGTTCATGATGAAAACTCTAAGCAAACTGGGTTTGGAAGGAACATTCCTCAATACAATCAAAGCAATCTATGAAAAACCCACAGCCAACATCCTATTGAATGGGGAAAAGTTAGAAGCATTTCCACTGAGATCTGGTACCAGACAGGGATGCCCACTGTCACCACTGCTATTCAATATAGTTCTGGAGGTTCTAGCCAGAGCTATTAGGCAAGAAAAAGAAATTAAAGGGATACAAATTGGGAAGGAAGAACTCAAACTATCCCTCTTTGCAGATGACATGATTCTGTATTTAGGGGACCCAAAGAACTCTACTAAGAGACTATTGGAACTCATAGAAGAGTTTGGCAAAGTAGCAGGGTATAAAATCAATGCACAAAAATCAACAGCCTTTGTATACACAAGCAATGCCATGGCTGAGGAAGAACTTCTCAGATCAATCCCATTCACAATAGCTACAAAACCAATCAAATACCTTGGAATAAACTTAACCAAAGACGTTAAAGATCTCTATGATGAAAATTACAAAACCTTAAAGAAAGAAATAGAAGAGGATACCAAGAAATGGAAAAATCTTCCATGCTCATGGATTGGAAGAATCAATATCATCAAAATGTCCATTCTCCCAAAAGCAATTTACAGATTCAATGCAATACCAATCAAGATACCGAAGACATTCTTCTCAGATCTGGAAAAATGGTGCTGAAATTTATATGGAGGCACAGGAGACCTCGAATAGCTAAAGCAATCTTGTACAACAAAAACAAAGCCGGAGGCATCACAATACCAGATTTCAGGACATACTACAGGGCAGTTGTAATCAAAACAGCATGGTACTGGTACAGAAACAGATGGATAGACCAATGGAACAGAATTGAAACACCAGAAATCAACCCAAACATCTACAGCCAATTTATATTTGATAAAGGATCTAAAACTAATTCCTGGAGCAAGGACAGTCTATTCAATAAATGGTGCTGGGAAAACTGGATTTCCACGTGCAGAATCATGAAGCAAGACCCCTATCTTACACCTTACACAAAATCCACTCAACATGGATTAAAGACCTAAATCTACGACCTGACACCATCAAGTTACTAGAGAACATTGGAGAAACCCTTCAAGATATTGGCACAGGCAAAGAATTTCTGGAAAAGACCCGGGAGGCACAGGCAGTCAAAGCCAAAATCAACTATTGGGATTGCATCAAATTGAGAAGTTTCTGTACTGCAAAAGAAACAGTCATGAGAGTGAAGAGACAACCGACAGAATGGGAAAAAATATTTGCAAACTATGCAACAGATAAAGGGTTAATAACCAGAATCTACAAAGAGATCAAGAAACTCCACAAAAACAAAACCAACAACCCACTTAAGAGATGGGCCAAGGACCTCAATAGATATTTTTCAAAACAGGAAATCCAAATGGCCAACAGGCACATGAAAAAATGTTCAAGGTCATTAGCAATCAGGGAAATGCAAATCAAAACCACAATGAGGTTTCACCTCACCCCGGTTAGAATGGCTCACATGCAGAAATCTACCAACAACAGATGCTGGTGAGGATGTGGGGAAAAAGGGACACTAACCCACTGTTGGTGGGAATGCAAACTGGTCAAGCCACTATGGAAGTCAGTCTGGAGATTCCTCAGAAACCTGAAGATAATCCTACCGTTCGACCCAGCCATCCCACTCCTTGGAATTTACCCAAAGGAATTTAAATTGGCAAACAAAAAAGCGGTCTGCAGCCTAACATTTATTGCAGCTCAATTCACAATAGCTAAGACCTGGAACCAACCTAAATGCCCATCAACGATAGACTGGATAAAGAAATTATGGGATATGTACTCTTTAGAATACTATACCGCAGTAAGAAACAACGAAATCCAGTCATTTGCAACAAAATGGAGGAATCTGGAACACATCATGCTGAGTGAAATAAGCCAGTCCCAAAGGGACAAATACCATATGTTGTTCTCCCTGATCGGTGACAACTGACTGAACACCAAAAAGGAAACCTGTTGAAGTGAAATGGACACTATGGGAAACGGTGACTTGATCAGCATAGCCCTGACTTAATGAACAACTTAATACATTATCCCTCTTAGTAGTTTTTTTGTCTGTTCTACTTAATATGACTGGTTTAATTCTGTAATTAATACACAGTTATTCTTAAGTGTTGAAAATTAACTGAAATATGATCCCTGATAAACATAAGAGTGGGAATAAGAGAGGGAAGAGATGTATAATTTGGGACATGCTCAAGCTGACTTGCCCCAAATGGTAGAATTAGAAACATACCAGGGGATTCCAATTCAATCCCATCAAGGTGGCATGTACCAATGCCATCTCACAATTCCAAGTGATCAATTTCAGTTCACAATTGATCATAATGAAAGGACTAAGAGTCAAAGGGAGTACATAAACAAGTCTAGTACCTGCTAACGCTAACCGATAGAATAAATAAAGGGGAGAGTGATCCAACATGGGAAGTGAGATACTCAGCAGACTCATAGAATGGCAGATGTCCTAAATAGCACTCTGGCCTCAGAATCAGCCCTAAAGGCATTCGGATCTGGCTGAAAAGCCCATGAGAGTATTTCAGGCATGGAAAGCCAAGACACTCTGGCAAAAGATCTCTGTGAGTGAGATCCCAGTGAAAAGAACAGGTCTTCAAAGAAGGAGGTACCTTTCTCTGAAGGGAGGAGAGAACCTCCACTTTGACTATGACCTTGTCTAAACAAGATAAGAGTCGGAGAACTCAGAGGGCTTCCATAGCCTTGGAAACTCATGACTGGAGCATAGGGAGATTACTGATGCCATAGACAGGAGTGTCAATTGGTAAAGTCAACAACAGGAGTCACTGTGCACTTACTCCTCATGTAGGATCTCTGTCTTTAATGTGCTGTGCATTGAGATTTAATGCTATAACGAGTACTCAAACAATATATTTCACTTTGTGTTTCTATGGGGGTGCAAACTGTTGAAATCTTTACTTAATGCATACTAAACTGATCTTCTGTAAAAAAAAAAAAAAAAGAAATTATCAATTCCCAACTTGACTCTCACTGGGATTAAACATGACAATAGGTCTGATCTGATTTCATCATCATTTAAAAAAAATCAGCTATTATTTTTCACTTTATGTTTCTGTGTGGGAGCAAACTGTTGAAATCCTTACTTAATGTATACTAAGCTGATCTTCTGTATATTAAGATAATCGAAAATGAATCTTGATGTGAATGGAAGGGGAGAGGGAGTGGGAAAGGGGAGGGTTGTGGGTGGGAGGGACGGTATGGGGGGGAAGCCATTGTAATCCATAAGTCGTACTTTGGAAATTTATATTCATTAAATAAAAGTTAAAAAAATAATAAAAAAAAAGTAAAAACTTAAAAAAAAAGAAAGCCAAGAAAATGTAGCAAAAAATATCCTACATGAAGGATCTCTGTGAGTGAGATCCCAGTGGAAAGAAGTGGACATCAAAGAAGGATGTACTTTACTCTTTAGGGAGGAGAGAACTTTCATTCTGCTTATGGCCTTGTGTAAATACTGATGGAGATTGTGGATTCCAAAGGCCACCATAGCCTAGGCAGCTCATGTCAAGAGCCTTGGGTGATTACTGACATCACACATGAGTGTTAATTATTAAATTATCAACAGGAGTCACCATGCACTTACTTCCCATACTGTCCTCATTTTGTTGTTTCATGAGAATTAACAGTAAAACTTGTTCTCAAATAGTTTGTGTGTCTGTGTGTAAATTGCTGAAATCTTTACTTAGTATAGAGTTGGTCTTCTGTGTATAAAGTTAATTGAAAATGAATCTTAATGGAGAATTGGACTCAGAATGGGAGAGGGAGGAGGGGATAGGATGGCAGGGTGGGTATTGTGGGAAAAATTACTATATTTCTAAATTTATACTTATGAAATTTGTACTCATTAAATAAAAGCGTTTCTTTGGGGGGAGAGTAAAAAATGTCAAGAAATAAATAAAGTACTAAAAGACAATATTTGTGGGGTCGGTGCTGTACCATAGTGGGCTAAGCTTCCACCTACAGCACTGGCATCCCATATGGGCACCAGTTTATGTCCCAGCTGCACCTCTTCTGATCCAGCTCCCCACGTTGGCCTCGAAAAACAGTAGAGGATGGCCCAGGTGCTTGGGCCCCTGCACCTGCATGAGAGACCTGGAAGAAGCTCCTGGAGCCTGACTTCAGATCAGCCAACCTCTGGCCATCGTGGCCATTTGGGGAGAGAATCAGCAGATGGAAGATCTGTCTGTAATTCTACCTCTCAAATAAATAAATAAAATCTTTTACAAAACTAAAAACAGGCATAATGCAGTTGCATATGTACAAATACTATTCAAATTACCAGCAGATTACCACTAGACATTGTAATTTAAGTGTGAGGATAAAAATAAGGGCATTTCCCAACAAAAGGTGACCGGTGTCTCTCCAAAAGAATTATTGGAAATTTATTCTGTGGTAAGAAGAAAAACAAATTGAAGGCAGAAGAGTAGCATGCAATGAACATTGTTGAGGAAAGTAGTAAACTAGATGTCTAATAATCATTCAAGAATATTTTAAACAAAATACGTAACTAAAATTCCAGATGCTATTAACATGAAAAAAAAAAAAACAGGAGGTGTCTCTACTATACAGAAAAAGGATACAAATTCAGATTAAGTCTAGATTTTAGAATGACTGAATTGTATGTATTAAACATATAAATGGTAACCATTAAAAACTTTACTATCTTACTATATCATTTTGAAGAAAAAAATATGCAATTTTCTCACAAAGATACAACTTATGGACTTAGAATGTATATAAATAAGTCTAATCAAAATCTATTGCCATCTAATGATCTCACTCCTATGTGAATATAATGCTTCATGGGGTGCTTACCTGACAGAAACAATAATCAGTTGTTCCATGGACAAAAGAATGAAAGGCTTTTTAAGAGTTTTAAGTATGGAAATGTATAACTTAATTTGGTTAATTTATATATAGAACTTAATTTGGTTAATTGATGTAAGTGCAGGTTTTAACATAATTTTGTTTCTAAATGATACCTATATTTACACAAATTTCTTTCCCATTTTTCTTCTAAAATTGTTTATTACTTAGAATTATTTAATACCAGAAGTACTATTGCAAACAGAAAACCCAGCAATGAAGCACTCATTTCTTAAGTATGAATATTGGGGCTGATGTATATATTTCTATGCTTTTTAAAGTAAAGAATTATGAACATACTCCCAATTACCCAAAGTAACAATAGAATTTTACCTTTAGTTTAAAAAAAATATAGAATAGAGACTAAGTTTTATCAAAACTGAGCCCTCTGCAAATTACCTTGAGTATGTTTATTTCTTAATTATGTACAGATTGTTAGATTATCATTTTTAATTTATACTTACCTTATTCCAGTTTCAGTTTGAATAGTATATTTAAGATCTAAAAAAAAAAAAAAAATCATACCGTATGCCCTTCAGCACGAGCTTTATTCTGCATAGCTTCCTGTTTTCGCTGCAGGAATTCTTCTACTTGTTTAGCTCTTTCTATAGGTAGCTGTCCTTTTTGCCTAAATTGGAAAAATTACAAAGTCAGGAATTCTGAATATGAAATATACCAGAAATCTGAAAATCATGGTAATTTCTTCTCATTGCAGAAATGAAGAAAGGCTGGTCTGAAAAAATTCTCTATAATAAAAAAACTCACTACATACACTCATATATTGTTATCTGCTACCTAAATCACATGTGACTATTTTAAATAGAAGCACAATCTATAATGTTATCCTTATATCTGATGAAGCTTCTTTGATATTTATTTGATCTATACTAATTACATATAAAATTATTTTAGACTTTACTTTTAGATGATTCTGAGTATTTCCAAGTTTGTATCAGAACTCAACTACAGTAAAAATTTTCTTTAATTAGTATTGAAGCCAAATAAAAGCAGTATAGTAGCAATTTAAAAATGAAATACAAATTTCACTTCAGTATCGATCTTTCGCCGGCCGCAGCGGCCATTGGAGGGTGAACTAACGGCAAAGGAAGACCTTTTTCTCTGTCTCTCTCTCTCATTGTCCACTCTGCCTTTCAAAAAAAAAAAAGTAGAATAGAAATCTCTCTCTCTCTCTCTCTAACTCTGGCTTTCAAATAAATAAATAAATCTTTAAAACAAGTCCCCTATGGATACTGAAGGACGACTGCACTCAATTTACTCATTTTCTCTTTACAAATGTTTTTTAACATTGATGGAATTCCAGGATCCTGGCTCTGGCTTGGCTTAGCTCCAGCCATTGAGGCCGTTTGGGAAGTGAACCAGTGGGTGGAAGACTTCTGTATCTCTACTTATCTCTGTAACTCTTTCAAATAAATAAAATATATTTAAAAAAAAATTTCAACCTGGATTAGTAATAAAAAGATATTAATACCATATAAAATATAAGTACAGAGTAGGAAATAAGTAACCTGTATAGTGAAATAAATTAAAATGGGTTAAAGTATTACATAGAGGATATGGGATATTAAACAATGAAATAACAAAACTTTGGTATTCTTTAATTGAGAAAATAATTATTTGACAGCAAACTTTTCCTTTTTATTTTACCCTGACAATAGAAGGGAGAAAAGGGAATAAGTTGTTTTCCTTCCTTTTCTTGCAAATGCATGAATAAGTGGCAAGAGAAGGGGAGAAACTTCATATCTCATATCCATGGTTCAAACCCTGTAGTGACAGGCCGGCGCCGCGGCTCACTAGGCTAATCCTCCACCTTGCGGCGCTGGCACACCGGGTTCTAGTCCTGGTCTGGGCACCGGATTCTGTCCCGGTTGCCCCTCTTCCAGGCCAGCTCTCTGCTGTGGCCCAGGAGTGCAGTGGAGGATGGCCCAAGTGCTTGGGCCCTGCACCCCATGGGAGACCAGGAGTAGTACCTGGCTCCTGCCTTCGGATCAGTGCGGTACGCCGGCCGCAGTGTGCTGGCCGCGGCGGCCATTGGAGGGTGAACCAACGGCAAAAGAAGACCTTTCTCTCTGTCTCTCTCTCTCTCACTGTCCACTCTGCCTGTCAAAACAAACAAACAAACAAAAAAACTCTGTAGTGACAAGGGAAATTTAAAATTTTAGAAGAATGATTATAAATGAAATATTTCAAAGGGTGAAAACAACATAAAAATAGGTAGCACTCTAGGTAATACAGATAATCTGAGTAATAAAAATGAGTCAGTATGGTTTAAGTTAGAAGCATTGGAGTGGCACACAGTTGATGAGAAAATAAAATTATGTAGAAAGCTTATTCATTAACCTCCACATCTGTTAAGGCAGAATAATGTCTATCTGATGGAATGTAATTATTGTTCATTTTATCCAATTTAAATGAAGCAATATCAGGAAAGACTTGGAAAAGTTAAAGCACTACAAAAACATATATGTTCAGAGAACTCAAAAATTTATTATAAAGAAGTCTTACATGGCTTGAGGTCCCAATATTAAAAATCTCATAGAAGAGGTATGTTAACAAGACATGGATATAAACAAAACCAGACTAGCCAGAACTAATAATAAGAAAGGAAAACATAAAGTAAACCATCAAGAAGGAACAAGAACATATGAGTGACCCAAAATATGGGTAAAAGAGAATTCTAAAGAGTCCTAGATGATTTTAAATTTCAGTTTGTTGGCCCAGTTTTGAATCAGGGAAAATAACTAATCATGAATGACAATGACATACGGATTATAATAAGAACCAGAAATTATGACAGTATGAAGAAAATGTTCTATAATACAAAAAGTACAAAACTAAAGAATCACAGGGGTCAGCGCTGTGGTACAGCAGGATAAGCCAATGCCTGCAGTGTCGATATCTCATATGGGCGCCAGCTGTTCCATTTCTGATTTAGCTTCCTGCTAATGTACCTGGGAAAACAACAGAGGACAGCCCAAGTGGTTCAGTCCCTGCACCCATCTGGGAGACCTGGATAAAGCTCCTGGTTTCTGGCTTTGGTCTGGCCCAGCTCTGGCTATTGCAGTCACTTGGGGAGTGAACAGTTCAAAGATTGATTTCTCTCTTTCTCTCTGTAACTCTGCCTTTCAAACAAATAAATAAATATTTGAAGAAAAAGAATCATAATATTCAGATTAGAGGAGACCGTGGGTATTAACTAGCTCAACTTTTCACCAACTATTTCCCTATTTAAAATATAAAAACACTTGACCAGCAGATGCTGGCTCAAGTAGTTGGTTCCTGCTACCGTTGTGAGAGCAGGA
Organism: Oryctolagus cuniculus; assembly: GCF_964237555.1. NCBI lineage: Eukaryota > Metazoa > Chordata > Mammalia > Lagomorpha > Leporidae > Oryctolagus > Oryctolagus cuniculus. The sequence continues at coordinate 52,153,502 of NC_091433.1, forward strand.
TGCAGTTTCTGGCTCCTGACTCTGGCCTGGACCAGCCCTGAATATTGGGGGGCATTTGTGGAGTGAACTAGAAGATGGCAGATCACTTTCTACCTGTCTCTGACTTTCAAATAATAAATATAAATAAACTTTTAAAAATAAATATTCCTGACACGTTGTCATTTAAAGATCTGGATAATAATTGCAGTTTGAATACATTCACTAAATCCCACAGTCTGCTCATTGAACAGCCCTTATACTGGGCCAAAATCCATTTCTATACTTCTCTTATTCACAGTAGTTGTAACTTATGCAAATAAAAAGAAATTTAATCCCTCTCCTACATGACAAGCCACCAAATTCTTCCAAGCTTGCTCCTCTAACCATGTTTTCTTTAATTGTAGATAAATCCCCACCTTCCTTATAAAATGCTTCAAGCCTTAGTAAAGTCATTATAGTACAACTCTTAGGTAAGTAAACTTGGAAACCAAACTGTCCAGTCTTTGTTTCACTAATAAATTGTTATAAATAGTTAAATGAGGTTCAACTAGACAACTAAATCATGCAGTACTTCAATGTATTACTCTCCAGAGCAGCAATAATATCTGCCTTATAGCACTGGTGATAATTAAATGAATTAAAGCAGTTATACTCTACAAAGTTATGATGACCATGTAATCAACAAACATTGAACCATTATTTTTTTTTATTTATGAAGTTTTTTTTAATTTTTATTTTACTTTTATTTTTTGACAGGCAGAGTGGACAGTGAGAGAGAGAGACAGAGAGAAAGGTCTTCCTTTGCCGTTGGTTTACCCTCCAATGGCCGCCACAGCCAGCATGCTGCGGCCGGCGCACTGCACTGATCCGAAGGCAGGAGCCAGGTACTTCTCCTGGTCTCCCATGGGGTGCATGGCCCAAGCACTTGGGCCATCCTCCAGTGCACTCCCGGGCCACAGCAGAGAGCTGGCCTGGAAAAAGGGCAACCGGGACAGAATCCGGCACCCCGACTGGGACTAGAACCCGGTGTGCCGGCGCCACAAGACGGAGGATTAGCTTATTGAGCCGCGGCGCCGGCCTGAACCATTATTTCTATAAGAAGTATAAGGTTAGATTCCTGTGAGTCTCTTGATATATTTTTGTCAAATGATTAATACAGAACATGGTTTTATTTGTATTTCTGTTTAAAGAAATATTATTTAGGGTTGGCACTGTGGTGTAACTGGTTAAGTAATCACCTGCAGAACTGGCATCCCAAATGGACAGCAGTTTAGTCCGAACTGCTCCAATTCTGCATTAGCTTCTTGCTAATGCACCTGGGAAAGCAGTAGAAGATGGCCTAAGTCCTTGGGCCCCTGCACCCACATGGGAGACCTTCCAGCTTCTGGCTACTGGTTTCAGCCTGGCACAGCCCTGGCTGTTGCAGCCATTTGGGGATGGAAGATCCCTCTTTTCTCTCTCTCTCTCTGCATCTGTGTGTATGTGTAATTCTGCCTTTCAAAAAAAAAAAAAAAGAAATCTCATTTAACAAACATTGCTAACTCATTAACACTGAACTCACAGCCAACACCACTACAACTAACACATAAATAAAGCTTATCTAGCACACTTATTTTCTCCCTGAGGCATATTAAAGCCTTCTTGGATGTTGGAACACTGGATAGTATTTTAGCCCTATGTTATAGGGCATTTTAAATACTAAACAAAATTCATAAGACAGAGCATCACCTTGTTAATTAAACCTCAGCTGGGAACCTGTGCATTGGATAACTCAAATTGTGTGCTGTTCTGAGCATGCCCATGGATGATGAAAAAATACTAAGCATTGATTTTGGGGATACAAATGAGTTTTAGCAAGTAGGCAAATTCAAAAACATGGCATTCATCTATAATATGGATTGGCCATTGATGTAAATAGCTTAGAACAGGTCCAGACAAGAGTGCTGATTAAATTTTAGGTACTAGGCTTAGCAGTTGAGATGCTGGTTAGGACATCTCCATCCCACTGGAGTAACCTGGTTCAACTCCCAGATCCGAGTCCTGACACTGGCTTTCTTCTAATGTAGAACCTAGGAGGCAGAAGTGATGGTTTAAGTTGCATCCTGCCATTTGCATGAGAGACCTTGATTAAGTTCCCAGTTCCAGCCCCTTGAATAGTGAACAGTGATAATGAGGATGACGATAATAGTAAAAAAAGAATTTGAGAGGCAGAGGGAGAGAGCGAGTGAGCTCCCATCTGCTGGTTCACTCCCCAAATGCCCACAATCCAGGTCTCTTGCATGGGTGGCAGGAATCCAACTACTTGAGCCATCACTGCTATCCTTCCCTGCTCCAGATTTCTAGCGAGTCAGGAGTCAGCAGAGACTCAAACCCAGGAACTCTAGGACCAGATATCCTAACTTGTGGCTTAACTACTAGGCAAAATGACTACCCTCCACATAAAGCAATTTTTAATGTAAAAAAGACATGGCACATGCCATTTTTTTAAAAAGAGTTGTTAATTAGTACATAGGATTTCATCTTACCATCTAAGGAAAAAATATGTTAAAAAGAACAAAAGTATACTTCACTGAGTACTGCCTATGCAAAGATTAGGAAAGATTTTTCTAACATTCTCCCATACATTCCAATTTTTTTTTTGATAGACAGAGATAGACAGAGAGAGAAAAAGGTCTTCCTTTTCTGTTGGTTCACTCTCCAAATGGCCACTATGGCCGATGCGCTGCGCTGATCCAAAGCCAGGAGCCAGGTGTCTCCCCCTGGTCTCCCATGCGGGTGCAAGGCCCAAATACTTGGGCCATCCTCCACTGCACTCCCGGGCCACAGCAGAGCTAGAATGGAAGAAGAGCAACCAGGACAGAATCCGGTGCCCTGACCGGGACTAGAACCTGGGGTGTTGGCGCCGCAGATGGAGGATTAGCCTAGTGAGCCTCGGCACCGGCCTGCACACATTCCAATTTTTCTAAAACTAACCCATATCACTTTGGTGAGCAGAAATACAACACAAAAAAGCCACGTGTGACTTTTCTTCAGGTTTTCTTTTCCTTGGACACAAGCAAGAGGAAAAAAAAGATATGGACATTTGCTTATTAATACCAGGTAAAAGGGTAATAACAAGGTAGTTAGTCACTAGTATTTTTAAACAGAAATACATAAGCATTCTTGAACTCAGCAAATATTCAAAGGGATTTTGAGAATGAGAGAAAAACAGCCAAACATCCACAGGCAAAGACAATTGTTTAAGTTGGATCAAGTAATTAAAGTTGTTGATCCATGACAATGGAAATGGATTACAGTGAATATGGAAATATGAGACAATGAGTATTAGTACACTGGGATAAAGAGAATATCATACACGTAAATATTAAATCATTTCCTTAACAATAATTATCAATTATGAAAGATATGAACTCATTTTTATTCTTACACCAAAATATAACCATACTAGTTTTAAGGCTCTTCTATTATAATAAATTTTTAGGAAGAAGCATATCTAACATGTTTCAGATTTCTAATTTATGAAATTCTTTCTTCCCAACTCAACCTACTTTAGCATATATTCCACAATAAGAGAAATAATTTTTACACAATTTTTTAGAAAAGTTCTAAGACTACCATAACGAGACAGAATGCTTTGCTGGAAAAGACAAGGTTTTGTTGAAGCCTAATCATAATAATATGTTGAAATAGTAATAATAGAAAAGCCCTAAGATGATGAGAGTGGTAATGGTGAAAGAAATGATGACAATGATAATGAGTACCAGAGAAACTCTTTTTGGGCTGTGCTCTCCAAACAATGACCAATGGAGAAGATTCAAAACTTAACTTAAAAATCTCTTCAAAAATGCTTATTTCTACTATATAGATGCATACATCAAGATGTTAGAGTATTTGGGAAGACTGACTAATTCAGGCTTATACCAGCTGGAGCTGGTGACTAGTCATTCTAGAGCCACTGGCCAGCAATAGTCCATCAATAAGTTTTCAACAATATGAAGAAACTACAACTTTTACAAGCACAAGCTAATTCAGAAATACAATCTGTATTCTAAGATTATATCATCTTATTTTTATGTTGAAATGTCCATTCTCAACAAAAGATGAAGTGGAGTTGACAACTTTTAAAAAGTGAGCTTACTTGGGGCCGGCACCATGGCTCACTTGGCTAATCCTCTGCCTGCATCGCTGGCATTCCATATGGGCACCGGGTTCTAGTTCCCGTTGCTTCTCTTCCAGTCCAGCTCTCTGCTGTGGCCTGGGAAGGCAGTGGAGAATGGCCCAGGTCCTTGGGCCCCTGCACCCGCATGGGAGACCACAAGGAAGCAGCTGGCTCTTGGCTTCAGATTGGCACACCGCTGGCCGTAGCAGCCATTTGGGGAGTGAACCAACGGAAGGAAGACCTTTCTCTCTGTCTCTGTCTCTCGCTCTCTCTCACTGTCTATAACTCTACCTGTCAAATAAATTTTAAAAAAAGTGAGCTTACTTGGCGAAATTAAAAGTTGGGGGAGCCAGCATTGTGGCATAGTAGGCTAAGCCTCTGCCTATAGCACCAGCATCCCAAATAGGTGCTGGTTGACGTCCTGGCTGCTCCTCTTCTGATCTAGCTCTGCTTATGGACAGGGAAAGCAGCAGAAGATGGCCTGCACCCATGTGGACCCAGAAGAAGCTCCTGGTTCAGATCAGCCCAGCTCCAGCCATTGAGGCCATTTGGGGAGTAAACTAGTAGATGGAAGAACTTTGTCTCTCTGTAACTGTACCTCTCAAATAAATAAATGAAATTTTTAAAAAAGTTGGGATCACTCATTGGTCCCAAATTAATTTTCATTTTTAAGACCTAGTAAATAATCACTAACCTAAGCCAAGGTCAAGGCAGGCATTAGTGGCTAAAACCATCAAGGCAAAGAAATTCCAGGCAAGAGAAACAAGTAAAAGAACAAATAGAAAAAAAATCCATTACCTTTACACTCACAGAATCGGAGAACAGGAATAGCAAGATAATACCATGGAAGCACACAGACGTCTCTAAAAGAACTTACAGGCCATTCAAGGGCTATAATTTGATCCAAGTGGCAATGCAAGGCAATTAGTTTTTTTCTTTTTTTAAAGATTTATTTTATTTATTTGAAAGGCAGAGTTATAGAGAGAGGTAGAGACAGAAAGAAAGATGTCTTCCATCCTCTGGTACACTCCCCAACTGGCCGCAAAGACTGAGGCTGGCCAGGCCAAGGCCAGGATCTAGAAGCTTCTTCAGGAACTTCTACAAGGGTGCAGGGGCCCAAGTACTTGGGCCATCCTCTGCTGCTTTCTCAGGCACTTTAGCAGGGAGCTGGATAGGAAGTGGAGCACCCTGGACTTGAACCGGTGACCATATGGGATGTTAGCACTGCAGGCTGGGGCTTTTAACACATTGCACCACAGTGCCAGCCCCTACTTTGATTTTCTTAATGTATGCTACACACTTGATCTTAGCTAAAGGGCCAAGAAGCAATTAATGTATGCTGTTTATAAACCATTTCAAAGTATATATTCAGTTAGATAATTTTTCAGATTTAAATTTATTTCTGCTAAATTTTAGCTAAATGAAATTAGCTGTAGCTATGATTTACTAAGATTATTTTATTTCCTGATCAATCATGCAATATTTATACGATCTCTCCATTGTATGACTTTTGGAACTTGATAGCTATATCCTTTGAATATTTTTTCCAGGTCCTTCCTAAACATGAAGTTTAATTAATGGAGGACAAGCCTCTAAAACATTTATTTGGATGAGCTAAAAATCTTAACCAACATCCTCTGAATACTGTTCTTTAACCAGTTAATAATCCATTTGACAATCTCTACATCAAGCTACCATGGCAACCAAAGTTTCAAAACTTTTCAGAAATAATTAAGCATGTTTAAGAAGTTGAACTCTATTTCAGGCATGTAAAGCCAAGACACTGTGACAAAAAAAAAAAAAAAAAAAAAAAAAAAAAAAAAAAAGACTTAAACGAATGATCTCTGTGAGATCCTAGTGTAAAGAATGGGCCATCAAAGAAGGAGGTACCTTTCTCTGAAGGGAGGAGAGAACTTCCACTTTAACTATGGCCTTGTCTAAATAAGATCAGAGTTGGTGAACTCAAGGGGCTTCCACAGCGTTGGCAACTCATGACAAGAGCCTCAGGTGATTACTGATGCCATAAATAAGAGTGTCAATTGTTAAATCAACAACAGGAGTCACTGTGCACTTACTCCCCATGTAGGACCTCTGTCCTTAATGTGTTGTACTATGTGAATAACTAGTGCTCAAACAGTACTTTATACTTTGTGTTTCTGTGTGGGTGCAAACTGTTGAAATCTTCACTTAGTACACACTAAATTGATCTTCTGTATATAAAGATAATTGAAAATGAATCTTGATGTGAATGGGATGGAGAGGGAGTGGGAGATGGGATGGTTGCGGGTGGGAGGGAGGTTATGGGGGGAAAAAGCCACTATAATCCAAAAGTCGTACTTTGGAAATTTATATTTATTAAATAAAAGTTAAATAAAAAGGAAGTTGAACTCTACAGTTAAATGAACTTAGTTTAAATTCCAACTCTGTATTTGCTATTAGCATGATGATGTATTTTAAATCTCTGTAAATTCTAATTTCCTTATGGGTAATAACAATTATATCTACTTTAAAGGGCTGTTGTGATGAATAAATGGACTAACATATAGTACTTGGTAAAACAAGGACATGAATGCAAGAAAATGTATACTGTGGTGCAGGCATTTGGCACAGTGGTTAAGATGCCACTTGGGACACCCACATCCCATATCAGAGTGATTGGATTTGAGTCTCAGCTCTGCTTCCTTCCAGTTTCCTACTAATATGCACTCTGGAAGGCATCACTGATGGCTCAAGTACATGTGCCCTGGCCAAGCACATGGGAGACCCAGATTGAGTTCCTGGCTCCTGGCTTCAGTCTGGCCTGGCCCTGGCTATTGTTGGCATTTGGGGGAATGAATCAGTGAATGGAATATCTCTCTATATCTCTGTCTCTATCTGATGCTTAAATAAAAATAAATTAAAAGAAAATGTATCTTGAGTAACACTAAGTATACAAGAATAGATAAAAATCAAATGATAAACAGTTTAAAAACTGAAAGTTAAAATAGCAAACTATATCTGACATTTAAACAAAGACTGAATATCAGGTGTGATACATAAGAGGTAACTGATATGCAGAGACATTAAAAACAATTTGAAAATCAACTGTAAATATATACAAATATTTCAAGTTTATAACAGTTTGATGTAAATGATACAATGTAATCAATTATCTGTCATCACAACTATGAAGAACTAAGAGACAGTCTGGAATATGAACAGTGTGATAAAGTATAGTACAGATTTTCTTATTTTTTTCAAACATATATTTCAGAAGATTCCAATTGAAACTTTTAAAATATGCAATATTGCCCTCCAGAATAAGCTGACATAAGAAAAGTGGACAGCCACAGCAATACAGCCCTTTCCTCGGACATCCCTGAAGGACAGTGGTGAAGGGAAATCCTCTCAGTGGGCAGAACTTCAAGCAGTGTACTTGATTGTTCCCTGTACTTGGAAGATGAAATGGCCATACATGCAATTAATTACCAATTCACGGGCTATATGCAATGGTTTGCTTACATGGTCAGGGACTTGGAAGGAATGTGGTTGGAAAATTGATGACATTGATGACAAGAAGGTTTGTGGAAGAGATGGGTGAATGGACCTTTCTGAGTGGATAAAAATAGGAAAATCCTTGTATCACATGCCAATGCTCAGCAAGGGACAGCAGACAAGGATTTTAATAGTAAAGTGATCCTTTGTATACATACCAGTCAATCTCTTTACCAAGATATCATTGACAATGCCCATTGGTCATTAAATGGTGTGATGGCCATGGTGGCAGGGATAGAGGCTATGCTTGAGCTCTGCAATAAGTCTTCCAGTAACCTAAGTCTTCCACTAACCTGCCAACAGACCAATACTGAGTTTCCATATGGCACCATTCCTTAAGGTGATCAACTAGCTACTTGATTACACTGGCCTGCTTCCATCTTACAAAAGGCAGCTTTTTGTTCTGAACAGAATAGAAACTTAATCTGGATTGATTTGCCTTCTTCTTGCAACCCTGCAGCTAAAACTACCACCCATGACTTACAGAATGTCCTACTCACCATCATGACACTCCACACAGCATTGTTTCTGATTAAGGAACTCACTATATAGCAATGAAATGTGGTCTGGGGTTCATGTTCATGGAATTCACTTGTATAATCATGTTCCCCATCATTCTGAAGCAGTCAATTTGACAGAAAAGTGGAATGGCTTTTTGAAGACTCAGTTATAGTTACATCTAAATGGCAATACCTTGCCAGTATGGGGCAAGGTTTTCCAGGAGATTTAATATGCTCTGAACCAGCATCCAATATATGAAGCTTTTTCTCCCACAACCAAGATTCACAGGTTCGGGAACCAAGGAGTGTAAATTAGAGTAACATGATCCACAATTACCCCTTACGACTCACTAGCAAAACTTTCCTTCATATTTCTGAAAAGTTATGTTTTAAGGGACTAGAGATCTTAGCTCTAAAAGGAGAAACCATGAGAATCCGTTCAATTAGATGTTTAGACTGCCAGCCACTGTGAACTTCTATCTCTGAATCAACAGGCAAAGAAGGGAATTACTGCGCTGGCTTGGAGTGATTAATCCTGACTACCAAGGGTAAATTAAACTGCTATTTCACAGTGGAGGTAAGGAAGATATGTCTAGAATATAGAAGATTCCTTACGCTGGCCATCTCTTAGTATTTCCATAATGTTATTAAAGACAATGTAATCCATAAGCTGTACTTTGGAAATTTATATTAATTAAATAAAAGGATGGAAAAAGAAAAAAAAATAAAGACAATGTAAAACTATAACAACCCAATGCAGGCAGAGTTAGGACCAGTAACCAGTCAAAGAAATGAGGACTCTAATTATCATAAAAGTATCCCTTTCTTATTTTATTATGAACATTTGTGTGTGTATTAAACAAATTACTTTTCTTCCTTATTTATCTCCTTATCAAATAACATGGATGTGTTGGCTTTAAAAAATGTTTAAAAATAAATGCAAGCAAAACATACTTTAGAGGTCCTACTTCGTGATACAGCATTTAAAGCACTTAGAAGTAGCCAATCCTTTCATTCTAACAAGAAACAAAAAGCAGAAGAAGCCTGAAAAATCACTAATTCTTCTTAGATCCATTAGAGAAACTGAAGTAGTCAGACAAATTTGGGGTCACAAAACTGGAGATACAGATGGGTAGATATTAGGAATTACAATCTACTGGAGTAGAATCCTCAGAAACAATGCAAGGGTAGGAAAACATGAGCTATAATTAACAAATTACTAGTGTGAACAAGTCTGAGTGTCAAAAACTCCAGGAACCCGGACATAGGAGTATATTCCACCTCTGTGACATTTATCTCCAAGAACTCCACCATGTCATCACAGTAAATATCAGAGAAAAATTCCTTCTTGTTTCTAGCAGAAGGGAAAAGGGAACCATACTGAAATATGTCAGGGCGTTTTGTTCTTGATAGGGTCTACCTTCAAGAAAAAGTACTTTACCTGAGCCTAACCTGCTAGAGTTTTCTCAGTTTAACCCACCTATAGGAAAGGAAATACCCATCTCTAGCCAAATCTAGCCTTCCATGTGGAGGAAGGAAAACATACAGCTCCAGCCCTTTCAGCCAACTTGTACTTCCTAAAGGGGAAAAAATACTGAAAGTTACTGGTGAAGTTCACAATCTAGTAAGCAGAAATATTTCATTATTATAAGTTACTTTGATTATGCATGAAGCTGTACAGAGTCATTTGAAAGTGCACTTGGATGGGTTGTACTGCAAACTCTGGGGCAACCACTGAAAATATTTATATATATACTTATATACAATAATAATGTATATATTATATATAACTGATAAGCTAGGAAAGGGGAGAAAATGGATTCATATAAAATGCTCAATCAAAAATGAAAACAAGCAGAAGGAATATGGAAGATGAAAATAGCAACAAAGAAAAAGCGCAGCAAATAGAAGACAGTAACAAACATGGTACATATTAAGCCCACCTATATCAATAATCATTTCAAACATCAACTGGCTAAAAGACAGATTGTCAGAATGGATTAAAAAACAAATCTAATTATATGTTGTTCACAAGAAGCCCATTTTAAATGCTAAGACATATATCAACTGAATGCAAATGGATGGACAGAAAACTAGGAATAGAATGAAACTTTTACAACTTCATAAAGAACATCTACAAAAAGTCCACCATTTCTTACTTAATGGTGAGAAATTTAGCTTTCTTGTTCAAAGGTACACCAATGAGAAGGCAGAAATACAGGGGCCGGTGCTGTGGCATAGCAGATAAGGCCGCCACCTGCAGTGCTGGCATTCCATATGGGCGCCGGTTCGATACCGGCTGCTCCACTTAGAATCCAACTCTCTGCTATGGCCTTGAAAGCAGTGGAAGATAGCCCAAGTCCTTGGGCCCCTGAACACATGTGGGAGACCTGGAGGAAGCTCCTGGTTCCTGGCTTTGGATTGGCGTAGCTCCAGCCATTGCAGCCAACTGGGGAGTAAACCAGCAGATGGAAGACCTCTCTCTCTTTCTCTCTGCCTCTTCTTCTGTTTACAAATGACTTCATGGTCTACTTAGAAATTCAAAAATAAAAGAGTCCTGAAACTGACATGCAATTAAGGCAATACTGCAGGATAAAGGTTAATATATAAGTCTTTTGCATTCCTATTTACCATCAATAAATAAGTGAAATTTAAAATTAAAAATATATTGTTAATTAGCAATCCTTAAATTAAATGCATAGTTGCCAATCTAACAAAATATGCACAGATCTTTATTAGAAAACCTACAAAACTTTGATGAAAGATATTAAATAAAAACAAAACAAATGGAGAGAATTCCTAGAAGATAATCTAAGAAAAAAATCTCAATGAACTGAGGTATGATGATAACTTCTAAGATATAACACCAAAGGCACAATTTAGGAAAAAACATTCATAAGCTGGTCTTGATAAAAATTACAAACATGTGCTCTGTGAAAGACATAATCAAGAGAATGAGAAGAAAAGCTAGAGAGAGGGAGAAAACTTTTTGCAAAAAGACGTATGTGATAAAGGACTGTTACCCAAAATATACAAGGGATTCTTACAATTCAACAAGAAATATCTTAATTAAAAAATGGGCAGGGGCTGGCACTGTGGTGCAGCAGGTTACCTCCCTGGCCTGAAGCGCAGGCATCCCATATGGGTGCCAGTTCTAGTCCCAGCTGCTCCTTTTCTGATCCAGCTCTCTGCTATGGTCTGGGAAAGCAGAAGAAGAATGCCCAAGTCCTTGGGCCCCTGCACCCACGTGGGAGACCTGGAAGAAGCTCCTGGCTCCTGGCTTCAGATGGGCGCAGCTCTGGCCGTTGTGGCCATCTGGGAAGTGAACCATTGGACGGAAGACCTCTCCCTGCCTCTCCTCTCTCTGTATAACTGACTGTCAAATAAGTAAATAAAAAAAGATGGGCAGGGGCTGGTGTTGTGGCACAGTGGGTTAAGCTGCTACCTGCAGTGCCAGCATCCCATATAGGCACCAATTCCAGTCCCAGCTGCTCCACTTCCCATCCAGCTCCCTACTAATGCACCAGGGGAAGTAGAAGAAGATGGCTCAAGTGTTTAGGTTCCTGCACCCACATGGGAGACCCAATGGAGCTCATGGCTCTTAACTTGGGATCTGGGCCAGCCCCAGCTGTTGCAGCCATTTGGGGAGTGAACTAGCATATGGAAGCGCTCTCTCTGTCTCTCTCACTCTAACCCTGCCTTTCAAATAAATAAATATTTAAAATAAATATATAGGGGCCAGTGCGGTGGTACAGCAGGTTAAAGCCCTGGTCTGAAGCTCCAGCATCCCATATGGGTGACGGTTCAATTCCTGGCTGCTCCTCTTCCGATCTAGCTCTCTGCTATGGCCTGGGAAAGCAGTAGAAGATGGCCCAAGTCCTTGAGCCCCTGCATCCATGTGGGAGACTCGCAAGAAGCTCCTGGCTCCTGGCTTCAGACCGGCGCAGCTCCGGCTGTTGCAGCCATCTGGGGAGGGACCAGTGAATGGACGACCTCTCTGTCTCTACCTCTCTCTGTAACTCTGTCTTTCAAAATGAATAAAATAAATCTTTAAAATAAATAAATAAATGGGTGAAAGATTTGAACAGAAAACTTCCCAGAAAGACAATACAAAGCAAGAAGCACATAAATATATGTTCAGCATCATATATCATTTGGGAAATATAATAAAGACAATATTAAAATACACAATAATTAAAAGTACCAAACTCCTGAACACTGAAAACATTAAATGCTGAGAAGATGTGTTACAGCAGGAATTCTCATTCATTACTAGTGGGAATGCAAATGCTATAGCTACTTTGGAAGACAGTTTCATGGAGTCTCACAAATTAAACATAGTCTTACCACAAGATTCAGTAATTGTGCTCCTCTGTATTTACCCAAGCTAAAAATCTACATCTGTTCAAAAATCTGCACATGGATATTTGTAGTAGTTTTACAACTATTCTAACTTGGAAGCAACCAAGATGTTTTTCAGTAGGTTAATGGATAAACTGTGGTTCATCTATACAAAGAAATACTTTTCAGTGTAAAAAAGAAATAAGCTATCAAGTTATAGAAAGATATGGAGGTAATTTAAATACACATTACTAAATGTGAGAAAGCCAATCATAAAAGGCCTTTACTATATGATTCCAACTATGTAACATTCTGGAAAAAATTAAAACTGTGTGGGGCCAGCACCGTGGCATAGCAGGTAAAGCCACTGCATGCAGTGCTGGTTGCTTCATTTCCGATCCAGCTCTCTGCTATGGCCTGGTTTTGAAAGCAGCAAAGCCGGCGCCGTGGCTCAATAGGCTAATCCTCCACCTTGCGGCGCCGGCACACCGGGTTCTAGTCCCGGTTGGGGCGCCGGATTCTGTCCCGGTTGCCCCTCTTCCAGGCCAGCTCTCTGCTATGGCCAGGGAGTGCAGTGGAGGATGGCCCAGGTGCTTGGGCCCTGCACCCCATGGGAGACCAGGAAAAGCACCTGGCTCCTGGCTCCTGCCAGGATCAGCGCGGTGCGCCGGCTGCAGCGGCGGCCATTGGAGGGTGAACCAACGGCAAAAGGAAGACCTTTCTCTCTCTGTCTCTCTCTCTCACTGTCCACTCTGCCTGTCAAAAAAAAAAAAAAAAAAAAAAAAAAAGAAAGCAGCAGAAAGTAGCCCAAGTTGCTGGGCCCCTGCATGCGAATGGGAGACTTAGATCAGTACAGCTCCAGCCATTGCAGCCAACTGGGGAGTGAACCAGCAGACGGAAGACCTCGCTCTCTCTCTCTTTCTCTCTACCTCTCTCTCTCTACCTCTCCTCTCTCTGTATAACTCTGACTTTCAAATAAATAAAGCTTTAAAAGAAAAAAAAAAGTAAAACTGTAGACTTAGAAAAATTATCAGCGGTTGCCAAGGGTTAAGAGGGAGAGAGGGATGAATAATTAGAGAACAGGAGACTTTTTAGAGAAGTGACACTATTTTGTATATTACAGCAGTGGATACAAGGAACTATATATATATATGTCAAAACTCATAAAATAAACAACACTAAGAGTGAACCTTAACACAAAGTATGGACTTATGGGTTACCATAACTTAATGGGTTACCACTCAGGTGGATGATGTTCACAGGGAGATGTGATGGCGGGGGTGGGGTAGGTGAGGCGATATATGGGAATTCTCTATACTTTGTTCAACTTTGCAGTGAATCTAAAACTGCTCTAAAAATAGTTTTGAAACACAAAAAGATATTTGTACCCCCATGTTTAATGCCGCTCAATTCACAATAGCTAAGCTGTGGAATCAACTCAGGTGTCCATCAATTTATGACTGGATAAAGAAAATGTGGTATATATACACTGTGGAGTACTACTCAATTATAAAAAAGAATGAAATCCTGTCTTCTCCGCCAAAACAGATGCTTACTGAAATAAGCCAGTCCTAAAAAGACAAATATCATATGTTTCCCTGCCTGTGGTAACTAATAATAAAGGACAAACAAAATGTAATGTATATGAGTGAAACTGACATTTTCAGGTTTGATCATTGTTTATAGCCCTCGTCTCTACTGTTGAGGAACAGTGTTTTTATTTTGTACTATTTGTTGAATTTTTTACTTAGTGGAGGGTTGATCTTATGATTATAAAATTAGTAGAAAGCATGTCATTGTAAAAATAAAAAAAAAAAGGAAAGAAAGGAGGAAGGAGGGTGGGAGCATGGGTGGGATAGAGGGTAGGATGGGAAATATCGCTACGCTCCTAAATTTGTATGTATGAAATACATGAAATTTGTTCACCCTATATAAATAAAAATTTTTAAAAACATAAAGAGTTTATTATATTAATTAAAAGATATACATTGGGAAATCAATAATACCAGAAGATTAAAAACCTCAAGTAAAATCCACTTTATCATATATCAAAAATATGCATGTATGAATCTGTAGCCTTCCTCTCTCAAAAAACAGAAAGAATTGAGTTTTAAACCTTGGGCTTCTCAATATAATTTATATTATGTTCATTTTTTAAAAAATTTATTTGACAGGTAGAGTTATAGACTGAGAGTGAGAGACAGAGAGAAAGCTCTTCCTTCTGTTGGTTCACTCCTCAAATGGCCACTACAGATGGCACTGTGCCGATCCAAAGCCAGGAGCCAGGTGCTTCCTCCTAGTCTCCCATGCAGATGCAAGGACCCAAGCACTTGGGCCATCCTCCACTGCCCTCCCAGGCTACAGCAGAGAGCTGGACTGGAAGAGGAGCAACCAGGACTAGAACCCGGCGACCTTATGGGCGGAGGATTAACCAAGTGAGCCATGGCGCCAGCCCCATATGTTCATTATGATATATTAACATTTATATTAATTGAAGCTTACCTGAACTTTTTATCTCTGCTCAAGTATATTTTAATCATCTTTTATAATGGGAAAAAGGGAACACACAATCCCATATCAGAGTGCCTGTGCTATGCTTCCAATTCCAGCTTCCTGCTAACGTGCACCCTTGTAGGCAGCAGTGCTGGGCTCAGGTACTTGGATTCCTGTCATCATGTGGGAGATCTGGATAGAGTCCTTGGTTTTTGGCTTTGGCCTGGCCTAGCTCCAGCCGTTGTGGGCATTTAGAGAGTGAACCAGCCGATGGAAGATCAATCCCTCTCTTTCTATGTCTCTCTGCCTTTCAGATAAAAATAAATACATAATCTATATATTGGGATGGAAATCATAAAGATTCTTTAACCCTAGATGACTACTTTGCTTCAAAAAAATCACAACAAAAAGATCATCTAATTAAATTTTGACAAAGTATTATCTGTAACTCACCAGAATGATTAACAGAACAGGTGAGAATGTCTAAGAAAACATATATGCAATAATTAAGAAATAAAGAACTAAGCCGGCACCGCGGCTCACTAGGCTAATCCTCCACCTTGCAGCACCGGCACACCGGGTTCTAGTCCCGGTCGGGCCGCCGGATTCTGTCCTGGTTGCCCCTCTTCCAGGCCAGCTCTCTGCTGTGGCCTGGGAGTGCACTGGAGGATGGCCCAAGTGCTTGGGCCCTGCACCCCATGGGAGACCAGGAGAAGCACCTGGCTCCTGCCATCAGATCAGCGCGGTGCGCCGGCCGCAGTGTGCTGGCTGCGGCGGCCATTGGAGGGTGAACCAACGGCAAAGGAAGACCCTTCTCTCTGTCTCTCTCTCTCACTGTCCACTCTGCCTGTCAAAAAAAAAAAAAAAAAAAAAAAAAAGAAAGAAAGAAAGAAATAAAGAACTAAGCAAATTTATTACTGACAGGTACCATTAGTAAATTCAGTAAAAGGATAAAGAAAAATTTGAACAAGATCACAGAGGTATAAATCAAAAGATGAACATGAAGAAAAAACATGCAAAGACGACAAAGAAATGTAAGTTTCTGAGTGACAAAGTAAAAGAGGAGAAAAAAACAGAGGCCGTTGCAGTAGCACAGTAGGTTAATCCTCCACCTGCGGTACTGGCATCCCATATGGGCGCAGGTTCTAGTTCCGGCTGCTCTTCTTCCAATCTAGCTCTCTGCTGTGGCCTGGGAAAGCAGTAGAGGATGGCCCAAGTGCTTGGACCCCTGCACCTGCATGGCAGACCCAGAAGAAGCTCCTGGCTCCTGGCTCCGGATGGGCGCAGTTCTGGCCATTGCGGCCATCTGAGGAGTGAACCAACGGAAGGAAGACCTGTCTCTCCCTCTCACTGTCTGTAACTCTACCTCTCAAATAAATAAATAAATCTTTAAAAAAAAAAGAAAAGAAAATAAAGAAACAAGCTTTCGAGTTTTGTATAAAGTGCCGTTCCATTTAAATTTATATCCTGGGGCCAGTGCTGTGGTGCAGTGGGTTAAAGCTCCAGCCTGCAGTGCCACCATCCCATGTGGGCGCCAGTTCGAGTCCTGATTGCTCCACTTCTGATCCAGTTCTCTGCTATGGCCTGAGAAGGCAGCAGAAGATGGCCCAAGTTCTCGGACCCCTGCACCAGTGTGGGAGACTGAGAAGAAGCTCCTGACTCCTGGCTTCGGATCGGCTCAGCTCTGGCCATTGCAGACATTTCGGGAATGAACCAGTGGATGGGAGACCTCTCTTTCTCTGGCTCTACCTCTCTCTGTAATTCTGTCTATCAAATAAGTATAATAAATATTTATAATAAATATATAAAAATAAAATTTATATTGATTTATTTAAATCAAGTAGATGAAATAATTACAACTGTATGTTGGCTGAAACTTATCCATATTCTTTTAAATAGTACGGTTAGTCAAAACACATAAGTAAGCCACAAATATCACACTTAACTGAAAAGCATGTTTGCTATAATGCAACACAGAGTCAAATCTGCACCTGAGAAAATTACTGCATTCAGGAGGCAACGAATATTCTATGTTATCACTTGAAGAAACATCTACAAAGTAGAGCCACTAAGCTATGTATGACAAGACAGAATTACACACAAGGATGAATTCATGATCACCACAGTCCAACCTGTTTGTATTGGCTTGTTTAGACACGGCCTTCAATCTTTTCAAAGTTTTTCTAATAGCACCAGCATCAGGGAAATGGTGATGACCTGCAGCCCCATAAGGAAATCCTGGACGAACTCCAGGTGGAATTCCTCTGTAGATAAATATGCACAGTGATTTTCATTACTTTCTCTGAAATAAAGGGTTAAGTAATTTCTGCAGAACACAGACATACCTTTCTGGAAGCCCTTGACCATGTATTTCTCCTTTCCACCTAGCTTCATTATCTTCTGTTCTTTGTTTCTGCATTTGGTCAAAAATTGCATGGTAATGTTCATACTGTCCTCGAGAAGAATAAGATGATGGCACTCCAGCCCCTCCACTGCCAAAAAAGGGAGCCTAGGGATTAAATAGAGAGCTGTCACGTTTATCCATAAAAGGTAAATTTCAATGCTTGATTTTAAAAGCAATTACCTAATTTGAACATATTAATAAATAACTTAGAATAAAATATTTTCTTACTGTATTATAACCATTAACAATCAAAAGTAGTATAATTTGTTATTACCAAGAAAGCATAATTTAATGTGACCAACAACTGTGAAACTTATGAAAATCCAGAAAAATCTGGTTTTAACTTTTTTTTTTAAGATTTATTTTATTTATTTAAAAGACAAAGTTACAGAGAGAGGTCTTCTGTCCCCTGGTTCACTCCCCAGATGGCCGCAATGGCCAAAGATACGCAGATCCGAAGCCTGGAGCCAGGAGCTTCTTCCAGGTCTCCATGCGGGGGTCCAAGGACTTGAGTCATCTTCCACTGCTATCCCAGGCCACAGCAGAGAGCTGGATCAGAAGAGGAGCAGCCAGGACTAGAACTGGCGCCCATATAGAATGCCCGTGCCCCAGGCCAAGGCTTTAACCAGCTACGCCACAGCGCCATCCCCCTTAACTTTTTTTTTTTTTTAAGATTTATTTATTTATTTGAAAGACAGAGTTAGAGAGGCAGAGGGAGAGAAAGAGAAAGAGAGAGAGGCAGAGATCTTCCATCTGCTGGTTCACTCACCAGATGGCCACGATGGCCAGAGATGTGCTGATCCGAAGCCAGGAGCCAGAATCTTCTTCTGGGTCTCCCACATTGGTGCAGGGGCCCAAGGACTTGGGTCATCTTCTACTGCCTTCGCAGGCCATAGCAGAGAGCTGGATTGGAAGTGGAGCAGCTGGGACTCGAACTAGCGCCCATAAGGGATGCCAGCACTGCAGGCGACAGCCTCACCCACAGCGCCGGCCCTGGTTTTAAGTTTTTAAACAAGCTTCTAATATATATTTGATGATTCTATTCTATTAAGTTTATATGGCTTTTAAGCAGAGATTGCTTTGGCATCACACAAAATTATATTTAACAAAACTATTTGCATATGGTTTTCAATTTACCCTAAATCCTTCAATTCACCAAGCAGATATGAAGATATAAATATTACAGAGACATACTCTATGTGGAGATAAAAGAAGCTAAACATTCTATCTTAGTTTCTAAACTTCTTGGGAAAGAAAACAAAAAAAAAACAGAAAAATATTTCAATCCTGTGTAAATCAATGATAACAAGGACATGCCAAAGTATTAAGTACTGAGCAAATTTACAAAATAGAAAAAAATATAAAAAAATTATCTTAATTAAGAGCAAATCAAAAACATCAAGTGCGGAAGTCAACAGCATTGCAAGCAAGACAAAAAGATATGCCAAAAGATGAGTGATAGCCTTTAAAAATCACTCTCTTTTTTCTGAAATGTTGAGAACAGAAACCAGAATAATGAGAGTATGAGGAAGAGTTTCCAAGTGATAATATCTTAAGGAAGAAGTGAAGAAAAGATACAAAGGGCAAGTGCAGGTAAAGCCACTGCCTGCAGTGCCGGCAGCCCATATGGGCACCAGTTTGAGTCCTGGCTGTTCCACTTCCAATCCAGCTCTCTGCCATGGCCTAGGAAAGCAGTACAAGACGGCCCAAGTCCTTGGTCCCCTGCATTGGCAAGGGAGACCCAGAGGGAGCTCCTGGCTCCTGGCTTCGGATTGGCACAGCTCCGGCTGTTGTGGTCAATTGGGGAGTGAACCAGTGGATGGAAGACCTCTCTCTCTCTTTCTCTCTTGTAACTCTAACTTTCAAATAAATAATAAAACTTAAAAAAAGAGAGAAAAATATTAGAATCAAGGGGAAAAAAAACTCAGGATAATCCAATGAGATAAACTTTTTTTAAAATTTTTAAATTAAAAAAAATTTTTTTTATTTTTTTTTTGACAGGCAGAGTTAGACAGTGAGAGAGAGAGACATAGAGAAAGGTCTTCCTTTTCCGTTGGTTCACCCCACAATGGGTGCTGCGGCTGGCACGCTGTGCCAATCCGAAGCCAGGTGCCAGGTGCTTCTCCTGGTCTCCCATGCTGGTGCAGGGTTCAAGCACTTGGGCCATCCTCCACTGCCTTCCTGGGCCACGGCAGAGAGCTGGACTGGAAGAGGAGCAACCAGGACAAGAACCCGGGGTGCCAACGCCGCAGGCGGAGGATTAGCCAAGTGTGCCACGGTGCTGGCCGAGATAAAATTCATATTAACATCTTGGCACTGCAACCTGCACACAATCTTGTAAGAGGGCATGACTTTAAATAATCAGTTCAGGATAAACATGGAAAATTAATGATGTTCAAATAACAAAATCAAAGTCATCAGAATTAGGAAAGTCAAATCAGGCAGGAAACTCTATCAAGGGGGTCCTTACACATATCCTCAAAATGTACATCTTATGTTAGGAACCAGAATACTGCAAAAAGGTTGTTAACATCTCCTATGACACTGATTACTCCTTGAGTTTAGCCCAGTGCTGATATCATCACAACTTGACTTTGAGTGTTTAATGTTTCTCTTTAGCAAAAACAAAACTATAGAAACATCTCTAAAGATGCTTATACTTAAAGTGCTGAAATACAATATTAGAATCCTGAAGCAATATTATCTTTTGAGGCATAACATATATAAATTCATAAGCTGATGAATTTTGACATATGTATACACATGTAATCACCACCACAATCAAAAGCATATCCATTATCCCACAAAGTCCCCTTGTGTCCACTTGCAGTCAATGCTCCTGCAACCACTCATCTGCTTTCTGTCCCTATAAATTGGATTAATCTTTTCTATAATATCAAATAAATTGCATCATACAATATGTACTGTTCAGTCTGGCTTCCTTCACTCTGTTTTTGAGATTCCTTTATATTGTCACACGTATAAACAAACTTTTTATTGCTGAACAGTATTCTAATATATTTTCAAACAATAAAGACTTATTACAATCACCATTGGATCAAACTATTTTTATGAAATACATAATAAACTTCCTAAAACACTCTTAAAAACAAAGAAGGCAAAGAATTCTGAGATTTGGCAGATATAAATAATTAAAGACAAATGGATATATATTATGAAGAATACTACCTATTATTTAGAGGTACATCCTAATAGTACTAACTTTGAAATATTTCCCTTAATGTTTAGCTTTAATTTTATTTTTATTTTGGGAAATCTCTTTAGTTTGGTTCTTATTATACTAGCCTCCAGGCTCTTACAAACTATGCAGAAATCAAACACCTTAACAAGTTAAATATTCTAAATAACTAGTAACATAGGCTATCTTTATATCATGAAAACAAACTGATTAATTCTGAATGAAAATGTTACAGACGTTTATAAAATAAAGTAGAAATCTATTAAGCACATAGTATCTATTGAAAAACAAAAAGTTCAAAAAGCTATCAAACAACATTGACAAACTGGATTTTTAGTACTAAAAGGGGTCATAATATATTTTATTATGCAGAAGATAAACATAAAAGAAGAATGAAGGCCAGCACTGTAGAGCAGTGGCTTAGCCGCTGCCTGTGATGCCAGCATCCCATACTTGAGCACCAGTTTAAGTTCCATTGCTCCATTTCTGATTCAGCTCCCTGCTAATATGCCCAGGAATGCAGCTGAAGATGTCTCCAGTACTTGGGGCCCTGCCACCCATGTGGGAGATCCAGACAGAGTTCCCAGCTGCTGTCTTTGAAGTGGCTAAACCCAGGTTGTTGGGGCCATTTAGGAGTGAACCAGCACATGGAAGATACCTGTCTCCCTCTCTATTCATTATTCTGGTTTTCAAACAAATAAATCTTAAAAAAAAAAAAATCTCAACACTAATCACACACTTCATACAAAATGCCTGCCAAGATCTGAGGGCCTATAAAACACACGTTATTTTAGAATGGATCAAATTTTGCCTGAGTCATTCATTATCATCCAAAGGATAGTACTTTTATTTAATAGTATGATAAAATTGTACTGCTAAAGACATTCAGTTTAAAATACAGAATTGGAAAAATGTGACTCTTACTGAATTATTGACGTATCATATGAAAAATATCTTTAGCTCAAGAAACTGAAAAACTAATCTATAAAACCAAGAGAGTAGGCCGGCGCCACAGCTCAACAGGCTAATCCTCCGCCCGCGGCGCTGGCATCCCGGGTTCTAGTTCCAGTTGCTCCTCTTCCAGGCCAGCTCTCTGCTGTGGCCTGGGAAGGCAGTGGAGGATGGCCCAAGTGCTTGGGCCCTGCACCTATATGGGAGACCAGGAGAAGCACCTGGCTCCTGGCTTCGGATCAGCGCAATGCGCCGGCCACAGCGCACCAGCCATGGCGGCCATTGGAGGGTGAACCAACGGCAAAAAGGAAGACCTTTCTCTCTCACTATCCACTCTGCCTGTCCAAAAAAAAAAAAAGAGTATATTTATGTCTAAACAAAACAAAGCAAACTTTTATTCAAGTTATGTTTTGGGGAAAAGAAACTAGTAGGATTGGTAACCAACTAAAGTTGACAAATATCTATTGCACACCTACATACCAAGGTTAATGGATATGAGTCAAAGGGATTTACAATTTAAAGAAATGTTGATTAAGAGCTGATTCAATGATACAAATTATAATCATAATAAAGAAAAATAATAGTGTACTCATTTTCTATTGCTGTGTAATGAATTATCACAAATGTAACAGCTTAAAATAATATTCACTTATTATCTCAGTTTCCTTGTCTCTGCAATCTAGCTATGGTTAGTTGGGTCCCCAGTTCAGGATCTCATCAACCAGAGATCAAGTTGCCAATCAGGGTTACAAGTCTCATCTGAGGCTCAGGATCCCTTCCAAGTGCATGAGTTATTGGAAAAATTCATTTCCTTGTGACTGTAAGACGAAAGTTGCCACTCTTTTTCTTTTTAGTTCTTGGGCAAAGACCACTAATATCATCTAAGAGGCCACCTAAACTTTCTTGATATAAGAATGTTTGCTATCTTCCAAGCCAGCAGAAATGTATCCTACTGATTTCTCTTTCAAGTCTGCCATGAGGAAGTCTTACACATTACATGGCAGTGACTATTCTATTAACACTTTCACTACAGCATAACCTAATTGAGGGAACTTTTATACTACCATACTCACAGGTTCCATACTCAAGGAGAGGAAATAATACAAGCTATGTAGAGCAGGCATTGGAAATCTTTGAGACCATCTTATAATTTGGCCTCCTATCAATAGACATCTACAAAATGCTATGTGAGGAAAAGAAGAAGTACAAGACTCACATTGGCAGAAGAAAGAAAGGGAAAAGGAAATACTATATTATCCCTTCTCAGTTAAAAAAAAAATGAAGAAACTGAGGCTCAGAAAAATTAAGTAGCTTTTCTAAAATCATACAGTCTGAATCTTCCCAAAGGAAATGTTTAATTAAGGTACGTAGGTAAATGGTTATCTAGGTTATTGCCTATCCAGATAAAAGAATGTAGTAGAGTGAGGTCGAGGAGGAAGGAATGCATACTCTTCAAGAGAAACAAGTACAAAAACAAATGGATTTGGGGCTGGCACTGTGGCATAGCAAGTAAAGCTGCTGCCTCCAACACCGGCATCCCATATGGGAGCCGGTTCAAATCCTGGCTGCCCCACTTCTGATCCAGCTCTCTGTTATGGCTTGAGAAAGCAGTAGAAGATGGCCCAAGGACTTGGGTCCCTGCACCCATGTGGGAGACCCATAAGAAGCTCCTGGCTCCTGGCTTCAGATCAGCGCAGCTCTGGCCATTGCAGCCATTTGGGAAGTGAACCAGTGGATGGAAGTCCTCTCTCTCTTTCTCTCTCTCTGCCTCTCTTTCTCTCTCTGTGTAACTCTGACTTTCAAATAAATAAATAAAATATTTTAAGAAAATGGATTCATGGGCTAAATACAATAAGGAAACTACAAACATGTATATTTAGTTCAGCATGAATGGAACATACAGTGTGTAGTAGGGAATGGATAGAGATGAACTTGGAGAGATTGGCAGGCACCAGATAAAAATCTTTCGAAGACTTATCTTCAAGGCTACATAAAGTACAGAAGGATTTCAGCAGAGGTGTGACAAGATGATTTGATATTTGATTGTACTTGAGATTTCTCTGAAAGGAAGGATGCATCAGTTTCCACACAAAACTTTTAAAAATATGAGCCGGGGCCGGCGCCGCAGCTCACTAGGCTAATCCTCCACCTAGTGGCGCCAGCACACCGGGTTCTAGTCCCGGTAGGGGCGCCGGATTCTGTCCCGGTTGCCCCTCTTCCAGGCCAGCTCTCTGCTGTGGCCAGGGAGTGCAGTGGAGGATGGCCCAAGTGCTTGGGCCCTGCACCCCATGGGAGACCAGGAGAAGTACCTGGCTCCTGCCATCGGATCAGCGTGGTTCGCTGGCTGCGGTGCGCCAGCCGCAGCATGCCAGCCGCGGCGGCCATTGGAGGGTGAACCAACGGCAAAAGCAAGACCTTTCTCTCTGTCTCTCTCTCACACTGTCCACTCTGCCTGTCAAAAAAAAAAAAAAAAAAAAAGTGAGCTGGCATTTTGGCACTGTGGGTTAGGCAGCTGCCTGAAATCCCAGCATCACATATGAATACAGTTTGAGTCCTGGCTTTTCTACTTGCAATCCAGCTTCCCACTAACACATCCTGGGTGTACAGCAGAAGATGGTTCAAGTTCTTGGCCCCTGACGACCACATAGAAGACCAGATGGAGTTCTGAGCTCCTGGTTTTGGTCTGGCCCAGGCCCAGACATTGGGGGGGGGGGGGGCGTTAGCAAATTAATAAGCAGATAGAAGATCTCTCTTTATCTCTCTCTCTCTCTGTAACTCTGCCTTTCAAAATAAATAAATAAACAAATCTTTAAAAAAACATTTAAAAGCAATTTTAGCAATGTCACACATAAGATATCAAGATTAGCTATATATCACATAAGGACAGAAAAGCTAAGAATTCACAATAAATACTGGATAAGTTTAAATAAATATTAACTCTATGAAAAAAGTCAGCTATACATTTATTTATTTATTTATTTTAAAAATCAAGGTAAAACTGGAGAAAAAAAAATCACAGTAGTATGAAGGTGCTGAATGCCTACCTTTACTTCACCACTTCCACCAGCGCTTAACACATTCCTCCATCCTTGTTCCCTGGCCCTATTTATTCTCTCCAGCTTTGGGGAAAACAAACAAAAACCATTTCAAATATTTAATATGAAATACATTTAGTAATAAAATTAAAACCAGTGAGTGTATACCTTTAAAAAAAAAAGGAATATGTTAGGGGGGGAGAATGCACCACTAAAAAATGGATTATTTTCTTACCCTTTGCTTTTCTTGCCTTTTCATTTGTTCAAGCTTCAATAAACTAATCTGTAATGAGACAAACTTCTTAGAACTCTTGAAACACTTATCAACTACAACTTGGCAAAGGAAGAAAAATAAGAACAAAAAACTACCTGATCCTTTTGTTTCTTTTCTTTTTCAACAAATTCCAACCTTGTCTTTCTTGGGGCTTCCTTAAATTAAAAAAGGACATTTTTATCAACAACAAATTACTACATTTTCCAGTTTCATCAGTAAAGTAAGTACACAAATGGCAGAGGTATGGCCAGGAAGGGAGGGGGGCAGGGAAGGAAGGAAAGAGAAGTTCCATCTGCTTGTTCACTCCCCAAATGGCCCCAACAACTGGGGCTGTGCCAGGCCAAAGCCAGGAGCTTCTTAAGAGTCTCCCATGTGGGTGTGAGGACCCAAGGACTTAGGCCATCTTCCACGGCTTTCCCAGGTGCATTAGCATGGAGCCACATCAGAAGTGGAGCAGCCAGGTCCTAAACTAGAGCCCATATGGGAGTAGCCCACTACTCCACAGAGGCATAGCCAGCAGAGGCTTAACCTAATCTGCCACAATACCAGCCCCAAGATTTTGATTGTTTTGAAAAATTATTTTTGTAAAGTTCAAAATAAGTAGACAGATGTCTCTCTACCTCCAACATTTTCCTCCTTTCTTCTCCAGGATTCACTTTCTTCAATGGAGTTTGATGGGCCTGGACAAAAAGTAGAACTACAAATTAGATAATGACTTTAAGGCAGTCATTTAAATTTCCAAGTTTAAAACAATAAAAAGGCAAAGCTAATACAACCACAACTCTCTTTTTAAAGAAACACTGTAGTGCTTGATAGGTTGTCAAACAAAGACAAACAAATTCAGAGCAATCGTGGAAAACAGTTCTTTTTCCAATCATCAACTAAATAGCTTTGTCTTTATATACTGGTGCTAATTGTAAGTATTCTAATATTATGATAGAACATTGTTTCAAAAGTTCAATAATGAGGAGAGATAGGGGCCAGCTCTGTGGCTAAGTGGGTTAAAGCCATGGCCTGCAGTGCAAACATCCCATATGGGAGCCAGTCCAAGTGCCACCTACTCCACTTCCAATCAGCTTCCTGCTAATGCACCTAGGAAAGCAGTAGAGGATGGCCCAAGTGCTTGGGTTCCTGAACCCATGTGGGAGACCTGGAAGAAGCTCTTGCTCCTCGTTCAGCTGACTTTGAAGGTGTTTAGTTTTAGGTGTTTTTATAATATAGTAATAATGGAAAATAAAGCTGTATTATTATAGATGTTGCAAATATTTTTCCTGTTATTTTTGATTTTTTTAATTTATTATTTTATTGCACATAAGTTTCCAATTTTTAAAAGGTTTTATTTATTTGAGAGGTAGAATTACAGAGAGAGGGAGAGACAGAGAAAAGTCTTCCATCTGCTGGTTCACTCCTCAAACGGCCACAATGGCCAGAGTTGGGCTGATCCAAAGCCAGGAACCAGGAGCTTCTTCCGGGTCTCCCATGTGGGTGCAGGGGCCCAAGTACTTGGGTCATCCTCTACTGCTTTCCCAGACTATAGCACAGAGCTGGATCGGAGGAAGAGCAGCTGGGACAAGAACTGGTGTCTATATGAGATGCTGGAGTTACAGTCAGAGGCTTAGCCTAGTACTCCACAGAGCTGGCCCCAAAGTTTGCAACTTATGTATAGCTAAATCTACCAAGGTTTTCCTTTGTGGTACCCACATATACTGTCTTGCCAAGGAAGACATTTTAGTTCTCACTGTTATATTTGCCTCTGTAACTAAGTTAGTTTTATTTTAAAATCTAGTTCATTATCTGCAATATAGTTTTTAAATCAAGGAATGAGGTAGTATCAAATTTTTTTCACTGATAAAATCTGACTATTTTTAATCACTTATCCAATTCTTCCCTCTCCTTTTTTTACTATGGCATAAGTCACTTACAGAAGAGTAGATACAAAGATACACAGAGTTTAGCAAGTATCAAGACAAGATATGTGTAAGCACCATTCAAGACATGAAATGAACACCCAGAAACTCCCCAAGTAGCACTCTAAACTCCATATTGCTCCCTTAGAGGTAACCATTATGACTTTTGTGATTATCATCCTCATGCTCTTCTTTATTGTTTTATCTAATATAGTTTAGAGATTCTTTTAATCTGTTTGAGTTTTATATTAATGGTATCAACAATACATACTCTTTTGTATCTTCTTTTGCATATTACTTTTGAGATTCACTTATGTAGTTATTTTATCCACATTTGCTTTGTTCTCTGATATACAGTTTTTTAATTATGCAATTATCTTTTCACATTAGGTCTATTCTGCAGCATTCTGTCTGGAGGGTGGTGGGTATGGGGTGTTGCTATTTTTTTCCATTTTAATTTCTAACAAAATCTTCATATTTGCATGTTGATCTTATATCAGAGCCATTTTACTGAATTCATTAATAGTTTTCTGCTGCTTCACTAAGTTATTCTAGGTAATTAATTATATTATCTGTTAAAATTTTCTGTTTCCTTTCCTTCTAAACTTTATGTTTCTAGTTTCTTTCCTTTCTAATTGCATTGGCTAAGAAGGACTCTGTCACAACATTAAATGATACTAATTATCTTGTTCTTGACTCTAATAGTAATGATTCCAATTTTTTTTATCATTATATTACAAATATTATCAATACAAAATAAACATGATCCTCAATCAATATGAAATTAGATTTCAGAAATACAGTATTAAATTATAATGCTCACTTTTTTTTTTTTTTTTTTTTTTTTGACAGGCAGAGTGGACAGTGAGAGAGAGAGAGACAGAGAGAAAGGTCTTCCTTTTCCGTTGGTTCAACCCCCAATGGCTGCTGCGGCGGGCGCACCGCACTGAACCGAAGCCAAGAGCCAGGTGCTTCCTCCTGGTCTCCCATGCAGGTGCAGGGCCCAAGGATCTGGGCCATCCTCCACTGCACTCCCGGGCCACAGCAGAGAGCTGGACAGGAAGAGGAGCGACTGGGACAGAATCTGGCACCCCAACAGGGTCTAGAACCCGATCTAAAATATTTTTTAATTGCTTCTGTCTTGAACATATTCAGACTTTTTTCTTTGTCATTATTCCCTTGGACCAACTTCTTATGAAATAGAACTACTTTATTTGAATGAATATAGGATTTTGAGCCTGACAAAATGCTGATATTTTTATGTAAATAAAAGATGTAATGCTACCCAATAGATTGAAAAATTTATGAGAATATTAATTCTCTTACTATGTGCTCTTACTATGTGTTTATTGATACAGGTTTTAACTGAAGGCTTCATTGACATCGTGATAAACAGTACCAAGTCTCACACTTGATTCCACTCTCATGAATAAGTAAATACTATATGTAAGGGCCAGCACCGTGGCTCACTTGGTTAATCCTCTGCCTGCAGCGACAGCATTCCATATGGGTGCTGGGTTCTAGTCCTGGTTGCTCCTCTTCCAGTCCAGTTCTCTGGTATGGCCTGGGAGGGCAGTGGAGGATGGCCCAAGTGCTTGGGTCCCTGCACCTGCAGGGGAGACCAGGAGGAAGCACCTGGCTCCTACCTTTGGATTGGCATAGTGCTGGCAGTAGCGGCCATTTGGGGAATGAACCAACAGAAGGAAGACCTTTCTCTCTGTCTCTCTCTCTCTGTCTATAACTCCACCTGTCAAATTAAAAAAAAAATACTGAATTTACTTCCTTGACAAAGGAATCCATACAGTAAACTCTAAGAACTACTCCACCTCCTTACTGTATTATTAATTCTTAACTCCTAACCAATAACTTTGGCTTGTTATTTCAAATTTCACTTTAGATAATCTTGTATCTTACCTTACTACTTAACCCAAAAAGAGGCATGAGACTTGATGAAATCAAAATAATATTGAAACATCTAAAGAATAGTAGCTTTTAAGCTTTTTCTGAAGGCAACTCACAGTAAGAAACATATTTCTGGAGCCAGTGCTATGGCTTAGAAGGTTGTCTCCACCTGCATGTTGGCATCCCATATGGGCACAGGTTCCAGTCCTGGCTGCTCCAGTTCCAATCTAGCTTCCTGCTAATGCACCTGGAAAAGCAGCTGAAGATGGCCCAGGTGCTTGGGACCCTGCATCCACGTGGGAGACCTGGAAGAAGCTCCTAGCTTTCGTCTGGCCTGGCTCTGGCCATTGCCACCAGTTGGGGAGTGAACCAATGGATAGAAACACCCTCACACACACAATAACACACTCACACACACTCTCTCTCCCCGCTTCTATTTATCTCTGCCTTTGAAATAAATAAATGAATATTTAAAAAAAAGATTTATGTGAAAGGCAGAGCAGTAGAGAAAGTGGGTAGAGAAGGAGAAAGAGCGAGAGAAGGGGTAGAGAGAGAAAGAGATATCTTCCATCTGCTGTTTCACTCCCCAAATGACCACAACAGCTAGAGCTGGGTCAGATAAAAGCCAGGAACCAGAAGTTCTATCCTAGTATCCCACATAAGTGGCAGGAGCCCACATATTTGAGCTAATTTTTGCTGCCTTCCCTGTTGCATTAGCAGGAAGCTGGATCAGAAGTGGAGCAGCTGAGACTGAAACCGGCATTCAGATTTGGGTTTGCTGAAATGACAAGCAGCAGCTTAACATGCTGTGCCACAACACTAGCCCCTACAAAGTGACTCTTTATTATTATTATTATATTATATTATTATTATTATGACAGGCAGAGTTAGACAGTGAGAGAGAGAGACAGAGAGGAAGGTCTTCCTTTTCCGTTGGTTCACTCCCCTAATGGCTGCTATGGCCAGCACCCAGCACCGATCCGAAGCCAGGAGCCAGGAGCTTCCCCCTGGTCTCCCATGTGGGTGCAGGGCCTAAGCACTTGAGCCATCCTCCACTGCCTTCCCGGGCCACAGCAGAGAGCTGGACTGGAAGAGGAGCAACCGGGACAAAATCCAGTGCCCCGGCCGGTGGCACGGCTCACTAGGCTAATCCTCCGCCTTGCGGCGCTGGCACACCAGGTTCTAGTCCCGGTCGGGGCGCCGGATTCTGTCCCGGTTGCCCCTCTTCCAGGTCAGTGCTGTGACCAGGGAGTGCAGTGGAGGATAGCCCAGATCCTTGGGCCCTGCACCCCATGGGAGACCAGGATAAGTACCTGGTTCCTGCCATCGGATCAGCGCGGTGCGCCGGCCACAGCGCGCCAGCCATAGCGCACCGGCCGCGGCGGCCATTGGAGGGTGAACCAACGGCAAAGGAAGACCTTTCTCTTTGTCTCTCTCTCTCACTGTCCACTCTGCCTGTCAAATAAATAAATAAAGAATCCAGTGCCCCGACCAGGTCTAGAACCCGGGATGCCGGTGCCGCAGGCGAAGGATTAGCCCAGTGAGCCGGCCCACAAAGTGACTCTTAAGTAGCCAGCCTAGCACCATTCTCAAAATTTGTGAACCACAACACCAACTAAAAAATATAAAAGTGAGGCCGGCGCCGCGGCTCACTAGGCTAATCCTCCGCCTAGCGGCGCCGGCACACTGGGTTCTAGTCCCGGTCGGGGCGCCGGATTCTGTCCCGGTTGCCCCTCTTCCAGGCCAGCTCTCTGCTGTGGCCAGGGAGTGCAGTGGAGGATGGCCCAAGTTCTTGGGCCCTGCACCCCATGGGAGACCAGGAAAAGCACCTGGCTCCTGGCTCCTGCCATCGGATCAGCGCGGTGCGCCGGTCGCAGCGCGCCAGCGGCGGCGGCCATTGGAGGGTGAACCAACGGCAAAGGAAGACCTTTCTCTCTGTCTCTCTCTCTCACTGTCCACTCTGCCTGTTAAAAAAATATATATATATATACATATATATATATATAAAAGTGAATAATACATAAGCTCAATATAAATGACAAGTTTTCTAAATTTTTTAAAGATTTATTTATTTATTTATTTGGAAGTCAGAGTTACACAGAGAGAGAGAGGTCTTCCATCCGATGGTTCACTCCCCAATTGGCTGCAATGGCCAGAGCTGTGCTGATCCAAAGCCAGGAGCCAGAAGCTTCCTCGGATCTCCCACACAGGTGCTGGGGCCAAAGGACAGGGGCCATCTTCTGCTCTCCCAGGCCATAGCAGAGAGCTAGATTGGAAGTGGAGCAGCTGGGATATGAACCGGCACCCATATGGGATGCTGGCACTTCAGGCAGTGGCTTTACCCACTGCACACCACACCACCAGCCCCTCTAAATTTTTTTTTTTAAATTTATTTGACAGATAGAGTTAGACAGTGAGAGAGACAGAGAGAAAGGTCTTCCTTCCGTTGGTTCACTCCCCAAATGGCCGCCATGGCCGGAGCTACGCCAATCTGAAGCCAGGAGTCAGGTGCTTTCCTGGTCTCCCATGCAGGTGCAGGGCCCAAGCACCTGGGCCATCCTCCACTGCCCTCCCAGGCCACAGCAGAGAGCTGGACTGGAAGAGAAGCAACCAGGACTAGAACCTGGTGCTCCTATGGGATGCCAGCGCCGCAGGCGGAGGATTAACCAAGTGAGCCACAGCGCCAGCCCCATTCTTTTAAGACTTTTTTTTTATTTGAAAGGCAGAGTTACAGAGAGAGGAAGGGAGACAAAGAGGGAGAGAGAAACTTCCATTTGCTGGTTCACTCCCCAAATGGCTGTAAAGTCCAGCCTGGGCCAGGTGGAAGCCAGGAGCCAAGAGTTTCTTCAGGGTCTCCCACATGGGTGCAGTGGCCCATGTACTTGGGTCATCTTCAACTGCATTCCCAGTTACAATAACAAGAAGCTGGATTGGAAACATAGCAGCTGGGACTCAAACTGGCACCCATAAGAGAGTTGCAAACAGAGGCTTAATCTGTTACGCCACAGCACCAGCCCCAAGTGACCAGCTTTTAATTTTTTAGATATTTTTTTATTTATTGACAAACAATAATTGTGCCTATTTATGGGGTACAGTGTAATATTGATACATGTGTATCTTTTAATGATCACATTAGGATAATTAACATAAATTATACCACAGAAAGGTCTGCTTTTGTCGAATCAAAAAGTACTTTCTTTCCTTATTGCAAAAACCATCCTGTTGGTGTTCTACTCACAGTAGGATAATAATTGTTAACAATAACATACTTTTTTAAATGACCAGCTTTTACCTAGATTACACAATAATGTGGAACAAGATGGAAATGTTTAATGGAGACACTTACATATCCTGTGGTAAGTTATACAGAAGGATCACATTCATTTTCTGTTATTCCATATTTCCTTACATTTAAGATAGAAAAATAAATGGGAAGTAAGAATATCAAGCTGTTCCTCTGAGATGACACAAGAATTTTCACAACACTACTTCTACACTGAAAACTATGATAAAACATTGATAGAGAACTATATCATTCTCTTTCTTAAGGTCAGAGCCCATATACTGATATATTTTCATGGAGCTCCCTCTGCTGGCTTAATTAATTGTTCTTTAACAGAGCCTCTTAAAAAGGTAAACAACTGATTACTATAGTAATACAAATCTTGTGACATGCAAATGTTTTGATGACCTGCTACGTGATAATAAGCATCAGTTTATATTTGGTGATTGAAATGTGACAGACAATATATGTAATTAGTTATGGTTTTCCTCATAAACTTCTCATTTTCAAGGTTGAAATTTTAAAATTCTAAAAATTCATGGCCAGCACCATGATGCAGCAGGATACGCATGGCCTGCACCTCCCAGCATCCCAATACGGGCACTGGTTTGAGTGCTAATATAGGATCTCACTGTCTCTTTCTCAATCTCTATAATTCTGCTTTTCCAAATAAATAAATAAATCTTTAAAAAATCTAAAAATTCATTAATTTGAATCTAAAAGATGCTTTAGAGTTTCTCATAAAAAAAGAAGTCTTTTTTTTAAAGTCATGTAAAATCAAAGAAAGACATGTTAAAAGTCATATTTAAAATAATTTGGAAACTTGTTCCCCTTTAATACTTTTTGTTGTTGAGAGTTCTGAAAACTGCCATTTCTTCTTTTTTTTCCTATTTATTTTCCTTTTTTTTTCTACTGTGATAAAATATACTTAATGAAATACACCACTATAACCATTTTTAAGTGTACAGTTCTATGGCATTAAATACATTTATACTGTTGTACACAGAAATCTAGTTTTAAGTAAAATATGTTTATAATAAGCTGTATGACATCCCAAGTGCTGTTTACTATTTAGTTCTTAATGGTCTGGCTTAGAAAATTATGCTTACCAGGGCCAGTGCTGTGGCGCAGCAGGTTAATGCCCTGGCCTGAAGCTCTAGCATCCCATATGGGCGCCAGGTCAAGACCCGGCTGCTCCACTTACAATCCAGCTCTCTATAGTGGCCTGGGAAAGCAGTGGAAGATGGCCCAAGTCCTTGGACCCCTGCACCCGCATGGGAGACTGGGAGGAGGCACCGGGCTCCTGGCTTCGGACTGGCGTACCTCCGGCTGTTACGGAGAATTGGGGAGTGAACCATCGAATGGAAGACCTCTCTCTCTCTCTGTCTCTGTCTCTCCTCTCTCAGTGTAACTCTGACTTTCGAATAAATAAATCTCTTAAAAAAATTATGCGTACCTACATAAAAATATTTGAGGGCAACAACCTTGCCTGAAGTCCAAAATATTTTTAACTATCATCTGAATCATTTCTATATCTTTCAGAATATGTGAAGGATATTTATCATTCAGAATTAGTAATTGAAATCTGAAAGTTCAATAGAATACTGTGCTCATATTAAATGAAAAAGAACGTAACATTAATAAAATCAACATATTGTTTAATTCTATCAACCATTTGAAAACTCAGATTATAAACTTGGCTATAGCCAGTGCCATGGCTCACTAGGCTAATCCTCCACCTGTGGTGCCAGCACACTGGGTTCTAGTCCCGGTCGGGGCGCTGGATTCTGTCCCAGTTGCTCCTCTTCCAGTCCAGCTCTCAGATACAGAGAACCAGCTGTGCACAGTTTAAATTATAGCATGTTGCTTTCTAAAGGAAGCAGAAGGTTTTAATATTTCCTTTTTTAGAAGTAAACTTTTGTATCCCTTGTAGTTCCTATTATAAATTGTGAGCATTCAGCACTGCGGCTCAATAGGCTAATCCTCCGCCTGCGGCGCTGGCACACCGGGTTCTAGACCCTGTTGGGGTGCCAGATTCTGTCCCAGTAGCTCCTCTTCCTGTCCAGCTCTCTGCTGTGGCCCGGGAAGGCAGTGGAGGATGGCCCAGGTCCTTGGGCCCTGCACCCGCATGGGAGACCAGGAGGAAACACCTGGCTCTTGGCTTCGGTTCAGCGCGGTGCACCTGCCACAGCAGCTATTGGGGGTTGAACCAACGGAAAAGGAAGACTTTTCTCTCTGTCTCTCTCTCTCTCACTGTCTACTCTGCCTGTCAAAAAACAAAAACAAAAAACAAAAACAAAAAAACAAACACTTGGCTACAATCCCGTTCAAAGGTGAGGCGTTTCTGTTTCATCATGAATTCAGTCTCCCCAATACTTCTGATCTCTCCAGTTAGGCTAAAAGGATCAAGAGATGCAACAACTCTACTTCTACAAGACTATCCAAGTATGTATTCCTTACTGATTTAATGACACAAAGATTAATACACCTCACTACTCTGCTCCTCTATGAATGGCAGTTTTATTCCCTGGGAGGATAAAAATTATGCATGTGAATATTCCCAGCGACATTTGCAGGTGATATTTTCACCGAGACCAAGTGGAATTTTTTTTTTTAAGAACTATTTAATTATTTGAAAGGCAGAATTACAGAGAGGCAGAGGCAGAGAGAAAGAGAGAGAGGTCTTCCATCCTATG
The DNA here is from genome assembly GCF_964237555.1 of Oryctolagus cuniculus. Lineage (NCBI taxonomy): Eukaryota > Metazoa > Chordata > Mammalia > Lagomorpha > Leporidae > Oryctolagus > Oryctolagus cuniculus. The sequence continues at coordinate 52,188,159 of NC_091433.1, forward strand.
GTTTACTCCCCAGAAGGCCTCAATGGCTGGAGCTGTGCTGATCCAAAGCCAGGAGCCAAGAGCTTCTTCCAGGTCTCCCACACAGGTGCAGGGGCCAAAGGACACGGGCCATCTTCTCTTGCTTTCCCAGGCCATAGCAGAGAGCTAGATTGAAAGTGGAGCAGCCAGGACTTGAACTGGCACCCATATGGGATGCCAGCACTGTAGGTGGCGGCTTTACCTGCTACACCACAGTGCTGGCCCCCCTTCCAATTCTTTTCAATTTTTCTCAATGAAATACAAAGTAAGACTTGGTCTTTGTGAGGAATAAGCAGAAGGGAGAGTAATGTTCTAAGGAACTACTGTAAGGTGGTCAGAAGGTGCTAATTTTTTGTTAGTTTGTTTGTTTGACAGGCAGAGTTAGACAGTGAGAGAGAGAGACAGAGAGAAAGGTCTTCCTTCCGTTGGTTTACTCCCCTAATGGCCGCTACTGCCGGCATGCTGCGCCAATCCGAAGCCAGGAGCCAGGTGCTTCCTCTTGGTCTCCAGTGCGGGTGTAGGGCCCAAGCACTTGGGCCATCCTCCACTGCCCTCCTGGGCCACAGCAGAGAGCTGGACTGGAAGAGGAGCAACCGAGACAGAACTGGGGCCCCAACCAGGACTAGAACCCAGGGTGCCGGCGCTGCAGGCGGAGGATTAGCCTAGTGAGCGGTGGCGCTGGCCAAGAAGGTGCTAATTCAATGTTGATTACAAATATTAAGTTCAACCAGTTGGAGAGCCACACATATTTTTCAGCCACATCCCTCTACCAAGTTCAGGCAGAAAGTGGGAAAAAGACCATATTTCACCAAGTAAAATTTTTGGCAGATTATTTGTAATAACAGAAGAAAAGAGCAAGGTTGTTGAGGTCTTGGAAATTACTCTGATGAGAGAACATGAAATCTAAAGCAGATAAGTAAAATAAAAACAAGAAGAGAGACAGGAAAAAAACTAGTAGGATCCATGAATCCAAATGTGACAAAGCAGATTTGGAGGCAGACTCCTAGAGGAATAAGCTATAAACATTGGAAATATAGGTTACAGATAAGTATGTTTAAGACTGAGGAAGAATTACTATTACAGGTTCTGGAGTGGGTAATGTGATATAGCAAGTTAAGCCACTGACTGGGATACCCACATTCCGTATCAGAGTGCCAGCTGGTAAACTGGCTATTCCACTTCCAATTCAGTTTCCTGCTGGTGCATCCTGGGGGTCTGCAGAAGTTGGCTTGAGTGCTTGGGTCTCTGCCTCCTATGTAGCAGACTGAGAGTTCAGGTCTATGCCACAGTGCTAGCCCAAAGGTAGACATTTTTTAACCCAAGCCCAGTGGGTTAAAGCCCTCCCACAGCACCAGCATCCCATATGGGTGCTCTCATATGAGTGCTCCCATATGAGTCCTGGCTACTCTACTTCCAATCCAGCTCCCTGCTAAATGTGCCTGGGAAAGCATCAGAGGACAACCCAAGCCCTTGGGCCCCTATACCTCCATGGGAGACCCAGGAGAAACTCCTGGCTCCTGGCTTTGGATCAGCTCAACTCCAGCTGTTGCAGCCTTTGGGGAGTGAACAAGCAAATGGAAGACCTTTCTCTCTCCATCTCTGCCTCTCTCTGTAACTCTTTCAAATAAATAAAATAAATCTTTTTTTTAAAAAAAGTGAATGTCCTTTCTTAAAAAAATATGCCAAATCTGAAATGTTCTAAACACAAAAAGACCTGACATCATGCCATCATGCCACAAGTGGAAAATTCACACTTGACCTCAAATAATAGGTCACAGTGAAAAGGCAGGTGCACTACAAATAAAATATACATTTTAATGAAACAAATAAATTTCATCACCCCAAGATGTCTCAGTATTTGTATCTGCAAATATTGCTAAATAAAAACAAAAATCTGTGGCTAGAATTGCAGTGTAGGAGGTTAATCTACCACCTGAAATGCTGGCATCCCATATGAGTGCTGGTTCAAGTCCAAGGTGCTCCACTTCCAATCCAGCTCCCTATTAATACACCTGGGAAGCAGCAGAAGATGGGCCAAGTGCTTGGGCCCCTGCCACCCATGTGGAAGTGGCAGGAACTTCTGGATGGAATACCAGGCTCCTGGCTTTGGCCTGGTCCAGCTCTGGCATTGCAGCCATTTGGGGAGTGAATCAGTAAAAAGCTCTCTCTCTCTCTCCATCTCTCCCTATCTCTAACTCTGCCTTTGTCTTTCAGATACACACACACACACACACACACACACACACACACCTCCAAGATCTGAAACACTTCTGGTCTCAAACATTCAGACAACAGATACTCCACTTGTAATGACAATGACATATTAAATGGCACAACTATTTATGACAGTTCTCAGGTAAATTAGGAGGCTTTAAGATAACTGAAAGAAAATGATCACGAAAATAAAAGGTCATACACTATAGGAAATATCATCTTTTTGGATACTGAAATGACCAAGGATTATGACACTGTTGAGAAGCAGCAGTTTGTAATAAAAAGCATCAAAATGGGGATTGGGTGAGTATAGGGCACAGGGAGAGTCTGTCAATGAGAAATAAGGAAATCACCTCCTTCATTCTACCTTTAAACCCAGTGATATGAAGGGATTAGAGAGAAAATAGCCACTAAGAGACCTGCAGAAGAACGTGTGCAGGGACAATTCAGGTTTGGGAATAAAAAAGGTGAAGATAATCTTTAGAAGTTTAGAATTTTTTGCTAATTGGAGGTTTTGCTGATGATGTTTTGTAAGAGGACTTTGTGGTAGAGTTTAAGAAACCGTGCAGAAGGGATAGCTGGCAAACCAGGGTATGACCAGAATCTTTACGAGATGAGAGACCAAGTAATAAGGGAAAGCCCAGAGCCCTAGGCTTCCTGTGGTGACTAAAGTAAAGAGGAAAAAAAGTAAAAGAAATGGTAGAGTTGGCCCACTTACACCTGAATAAATGTAATATAACAAAAGGAAAAATAGATAAAATTGGTTCCAATTATTATATTGCCCCTCAGCTCCAAATATACCTTCATTGCCCTGCCTGTGATACTGAAGCCAAACACTATCAACATTTCTTCTTTGCTTTGCCAATACAAAACCACCTTGCTTTTTCAAGAGATGTAAGAACACTGTAAAAGGAAAGAGCTTCTCTCTCTGGTTCAAGAATTTCCTTTCTTCTTGTTACTACATCATCTGGGACACACAGGGCACTCATCTCTGCAGGCATCTTCCAGCAGAGTTCTGCCAGTGCCCCTCCCAGCATCCCCGTGAATTTCAGCAGCACCCCTAATGACAGCTTCCTATGGAACTTTGCTAATGCCCTAGCCACATCCCAGCTTGCTTCTCAAAGAGTTCAGCAAGTTGCCCCCAGAATCCCAGCAATCTTCTCAGTGAGTTCAATGGTTCCAACCCACTTCTGAGTCCAGGCATTTTCCCAGGCCATTTTATCAGTTCACAACAGTTTGCTATTTGCTATCCTTAAATAGTGGCAGGTTTAAGAACTCTACTATCTAGTGGGCTACAGTCGTAACCTCCCTAATCAAGTCTGAACCTCAGCCTTAATGATGAGGTTGAGGGGCTGGCTCTGTGGCATAGCGGGTAAAGCCGCCACCTGCAGTGCTAGCATCCCATATGAGAGCCAGTTTGAGTCCCGGCTGGTCCACTTTCAATCCAGCTTTCTGCTGTAGCTTAGGAAAGCAGTAGAAGATGGTCCCAAGCCCTTGGGCCCTTGCACTGATGTGGGAGACCCGGAAGAAGCTCTTAACTCCTGGCTTCTGATAGGCGCAGCTCCGGCCGAGGTGGCCATTTGGGGAGTGAACCAGCAGGTGGAAGACCTCTCTCTCTCTGCCTCTCCTTCTATCTCTGTGTAACTCTGACTTTCAAATATATAAATAAATCTTTAAAAAAGGATGAGGTTGAAGAATCTTAAAAAATTTCTTCCTTTTTTGAGAACTCTGCCTCAGCACTAGGAGTAGCACCAGCTTCCTACAGCTGCAATTTCTGAATTCTGAATTCCTTTTACTTCTTAAAGGTTAATTCCTCAAAAATAGTTAACAATTATGTATATTAAATTTTTTCCTGTTCAAATAATTCCATGGGGCCAGCACCGTGGTGCAGTGGGTTAAGCCACTACCTACAGCAATAGTATCTTGTGTGTGTGCTGGTTCAAATCCTGGCAGTTCCACTTCTGATCCAGCTCCCCATTAATGCACCTAGAAAAGCAGCAGAATATGGTCCAAGCGCTTGCACCCCTGCACACATGTGGGAGACCTGGATGAAGCTCCTAGCTCTTAGTGTCTGGCCCAGCCCTGGCTGTTACCAACCATTTGGGAATTGAACCATTAGATGAAAGATCTCTCTCTCTACTCTAATTCTGCTTTTCAAATAGATAAATCTTTTTTTTTTAATTTTTTTTTTTGACAGGCAGAGTGGACAGTGAGAGAGAGAGAGAGAGACAGAAAGGACTTCCTTTGCCGTTGGTTCACCCCCGCCCCCACAATGGCCGCTGTGGCCTGCGCGCTGCGCTGATCTGAAGCCAGGAGCCAGGTGCTCCCTCCTGGTCTCCCATGCTGGTGCAGGCCCCAAGGACTCGGGCCATCCACCACTGCACTCCCGGGCCACAGCAGAGAGCTGGACTGGAAGAGGAGCAACCGGGACAGAATCCGGCGCCCCGACTGGGACTAGAACCCAGTGTGCCGGCACCGCAGGCAGAGGATTAGCCTAGTGGGCCACGGTGCCAGCCAACAGACTTTTTTTTTTAACTTTTATTTAATAAATATAAATTTCCAAAATACAACTTTTGCATTTTAGCGACTTTTCCCCCCCATAACCTCCCTCCCACCCACAACCATCCCATCTCCCATTCCCTCTCCATCCCATTCACATCAAGATTCATTTTCAATTATCTTTATATACAGAAGGTCAATTTAGTATGTACTAAGTGAAGATTTCAACAGTTTGCACCCACACAGAAACACAAAGTATAAAGTACTGTTTGAGTACTAGTTATACCGTTAATTCGCATAGTACAACACATTAAGGACAGAGGTCCTACATGGGGAGTAAGTGCACAGTGACTCCTGTTGTTGATTTAACAATTGACACTCTTATTTATGGCGTCAGTAATCACCTGAGGCTCTTGTCATGAGCTGCCAAGGCTATGGAAGCCTCCTGAGTTTGCCAACTCCGATCTTATTTAGACAAGGCCCTAGTCAAAGTGGAAGTTCTCTCCTCCCTTCAGAGAAAGGTACCTCCTTCTTTGATGGCCTGTTCTTTCCACTGGGATCTCACTCACAGAAATCTTTCATTTAGGTCATTTTTTTTTTTTTTTTTTTTTTTTGCCATAGTGTCTTGGCTTTCCATGTAAGGCTTAATTTTAAGAATACTGGTGAAGCAGAAATAGCAATGTTCCTCAGGAACTTAATAAAATCATCCTATAAATTAAGCTGTGATATATTAGGCTAAGCTGAATTTCTTACTAATTCACATACCTGTTTATGTTTCTGGAGTGGCTTCTTTTCAGGCAATTTTTTATCTCCATGTTTCTTATAGGTTAAAGGCACTCCATATTTAGCAGCTGGCTTTGTAATTTTCTGGGCAGGCATAACTGAAGCCAAGCTTTGTCCTGAAGCTGGTCTTTTAGCTACATGAAAAACAAAAAGAATTTTTTCCAGCAATTACTCATATTAAACATTTACTTGAAAAATTCTTCAAGTCAGCACTTTCCCATTCTCATGATTATTTTTTTAAAGATCTATTTATTTATTTGAAAGTCAGAGTTACACAGAGAGAGGAGAGGCACAGAGAAAGAGAAGTCGTCCATCCACTGGTTCACTCCCCAAGTGGCCGCAATGGCTGGAGTTGCGCCGATCCGAAGCCAGGAGCCAGGAGCTTCCTCCAAGTCTCCCATGTGGGTACAGGGGCCCAAGGGCTAAGGCCATCTTCTACTGCTTTCCCAGGCCATAACAGAGAGCTGGATGGGAAGTGGAACAGCTGGGACTCGAACTGGCGCCCATATGGGATGCCTGCGCTTCAGGCCAGGGTGTTAAGCCACTGTGCCACAGCGCTGGCCTCCATTCTCACAATTATTGACAGCATTTAAGTTTTTTTTTTTTTTTTTTTTTTTTGACAGGCAGAGTTAGACAGGGGGACAGAGAGAAAGGTCTTCCTTCTGTTGCTTCACCCCCAAAATGGCCACTAGGAGCTAGGAGCCAGGTGCTTCCTCCTGGTCTCCCATGTGGGTCAGGCCCCAAGGACTTGGGCCATCCTCCACTGCACTCCTGGGTCACAGCAGAGAGCTGGACTGGAAGAGGGGCAACCGGGACAGAATCTGGCGCCCAGACCGGGACTACAACCCGGGGTGCCGGCACTGCAGGCAGAGGATAGCCTAGTGAGCCACGACACTGGCCAGCATTTAAGACTTTCAATCAAATATTCTATTCACTCTTTAGCATGTATCAATGACTCAACTATTTTACCCCAGTCACTTCTGAAAGAAGCAGAGTCAAATTCCTCTAAGATGTTTAATTTTTTTATATAAAAAATGACATTCCTAAAACTGTGGGTGATGATTACAAGTGTGGATATACTATAAAAACACTGAATTGTAGACACTGAATGAGCAAATTGTATGGTATGTGAATTATACATCATTGCTGTTAAAAATAAACTTTCAAAAACTCATGTTGGTTAGAAATTACTTTCTAAATTAGAACACAAAATTCATGACCAACTGTCAAACACTAATTCCAGCACTATGATAAACTTTTATACTTTCTATGCAATTTGAATGATGTCTACTCTAACAGATCTTTGAAGAACAAACACTCTAAAACAATCATTATAGCTAAGAATCCCAGGAAATGGGTACCTCTTTATATTGTTGGGTTAGAATATGAATTAAACTTTCTGGATGGGACTCTATATTAAAAACATGTAGACAGGCATTTGGCACAGTGGTTAAGTTGCTGCCTAGGATATCATATCCCACATCAAGCGCCTGGTTCAAGTCTTGCCTCCTCCATGTCTGATTCAGCTTCCTGCTGATGCACATCCTGGGCAGCTAGTGCAAACCTTGGAGGCAGCTGAGTACCTGGGTCTCTGCCACCCACGAGAGAGACCTGGACTTAGTTCCAGACTCCTGGCTTTGTCCTGATTCTTGTGAACATTTGGGGAGTGAACCAGAGGATGGACAATCTCTCTTTGTCTCTTTCAAATAAAATGAGAATTTAAAAGTGTTTTTTTAAAAAACACAGTATTTGGGGCCGGCGCTGTGGTTAGTGACTAAAGCTGCCGCCTTCCGTACCGGCATCCCATATGAGACCCAGCTGCTCCACTTCTGATCCAGCTCTCTGCTATGGCCAGTGAAAGCAGTGGAAGATGGCTCAAGTCCTTGGGTCCCTGCACCCACGTGGGAGACCCAGAAGTTGTTCCTGGCTCCTGGCTTTGGATTGGCGCAGCTCCGACCTTTGCAGCCAATTGGAGAGTGAACCAGCGGATGGAAGACCTTTCTCTCTAGCTCTCTCTCTCTCAGCCTCTCCTTCTTTCTGTGTAACTCTTTCAAGTAAATAAATAAGTCTTTAAAAAAAAAAAAACTACAGTACTTATCAACTGATTTTAAAGAAATAATCAGAGGAATAAAAAAATTTACATACAAAGAAAAACTCTATAGCATTTGTTATTTAACCCTTACTTAAGCCTAGATGAGACTGAGTCTTAGAAAAATAAGTTCAATGGGCCAGCGCTGTGGCATAGTGGTTTAAGCCACTGCCTGTGAAGCTGGGATCCCATATGGGCACTGATGTGAATTCTGGAAAGGCAGCAGAAGATGGCCTGAGTTCTTGGGCCCCTGCACCCACATGGGAAATCCGGAACAAGCCTTGGTTCCTGGTTCGGCCTGGCATAGCCCAGGCCATTGTGGTCATTTGGGGAGTGAAACAGCAGATGGAAAATCTTCATTCTTTCTCTTTCTCTCTCTCTTACTTTCTGTCTCTCCCTCTCTCTCTGTAACTCTGCATTTCAAATAAATAGAATAATAAATCTTTACCCCAAGAAAAGTTTAAAAAGTTAAATTAATAAAAAGGAAATTCTATTTATTCACATCTCTTGGGGATATTAAAGGAACTCAATGAGTTACAGTCTACATCAAACTTTAGCAAAACTTACTTTCTCTATTTTCCACATCTGCTAATATCCCTCTCTACCAAAACTCCCTGATAACCTGAGAAGCAGTTTTCTCCTTTCCTCTTCCAGAATGTTATATACCTCAGGATTTTATTATGTGCTAAATCAATGTAAGTTAATCTCTTCCAACAAGCATTCTTCCTTTTAAAGAGGGGGAAGGTGAAAAATACTTAGGAGCAGGCATTTGGCTTAGCAGTTAAGACTCCTGTGTCCCGTTTCAGAGTTCTTGGGTTCAATACTCACTTTTAGCTCCTGACTCCAGGAGTTAATGTGGAATGTTAATGTGGAATGCTAATGTGGAACCTGTGATGTGGCGATGGCTCAAATGGGAGACCCAGATAACACTCCTTATTCCCGGCTTTGGTCTTGGCCCAGCCCTGGCTGTTGTGGGTATTTGGGGTGTGAACCAGAAGATTGAAACTATGTCTCTCTGCTTCTCAAATAAATCAATAAATATATTTTTTAATTTAAAACAAAAATATTTAACTGGCAGTTAACTGATATTACCAATTCTTTCAAAAAACTTAATTGTGTTACAAAATATTCATTATATAATAGTGTGAGTAGGAATAAAACTTTGTAATACAAAACAATTTTCTAGGCAACTCTTTCCTTAGAGCTCCTCCTCCTGCCTGCTACAACAGGAGGCTCCTTGCTTGCTATAAAACTTCTACTTTGCTTACAGGCTCACACACACAAAATTCACTCATTATGTATATAGCATCACAGAAAAAAAATACATCAAATATAATAGCATGTGTTTAAACTGGGATTTTTTTCTAATGTTTATAAATAACATTCATATACATTAGTAAAATCTTATAAAAATAATATTGGTCTTTTGGTTGGAATTTTAGAAATTCAGAAGCAATCTGTGTTGAAAATAATGTGATACAGTATGGTAGGATAAGATTTTTCAAACACATTCTGCAATCACATGCTGACCCAGGGACCGTAAGTGTGAGGAAAACTTCTCCCTGAAAGTTCAACCGCATGATCAAATTTGAATAAAAAATAAAGTCACAATATGGTGTCCTGGCTAACTGTATTAATACACCCATATGCTGTCAATGCCAGAAAAGGGATTAGATGCACAAAATCATAAAAATGAAAACTCCTAGGAGATACATAAATATGTAGTTCCTGTCTACTTCCCAAGGAAGAACTATTTATCCGATTCCTTAATATATTTTACTCTCAGTGTCAAGGATACCTGTAACATGAAGCTTAATGTAGAGGGCTGGAGTCCACTAAGTATCTATAAGCAGTATCATTCTTATTTTAGCCCTATACTACTAAACATTTCATTGACTCAACTTTTCTCACAAAAGATAACTTTCTAATTTCTACATAGGCATATTCATGGAGAGAATGTGCTTATGTTGGGTGTTTCTGGCTTTTGACACAAGGCAGCTTTTGATTAGGATCTGACTTCTTAGCAAATTTGACTGCTGAAAGAGATTCTACTGTGTCCTGGTCTCTTCTGAACTTTGTCTAAACTCAATTGATTTATTTGTGACTGATGATGTCCACACAATGACAGAAAGAAACTAAGCGAAGGGTCTTTAATAAGGGCAGGAGAGGGCATTTAGCATGGTTTTTAAGATGCCACTTGGGTTCTGCTCCCAGTTCCAGTTTCCTGTTATTGCATACCCTGGAAGGCCCAACTAGTTGGGTTCCTGCCTCCCACGTGGTAGACTAGGTTTGAGTTCCCAGATTTATGGGTATTTGGGGAGTAAATTATGGCAAAGATGGGAGATCCTTGCCTCTTTCTTTCTTGGCCTTTCAAATTAAAAAAAAAAAAAAAGTAAGTAAATCAACAATGTTAATTTAAAAAAGAAGAGCAGTTGGGCTTCCTGAAAACATTGCCATATCACTTCCAGCTTACGTGGACTTATTTTTATGACATGCTATTTAGTTAATTTATCCAAGCTCAAAATGCAATAAAACATGCAAGGCATTATGTCTGTAAAACAATATACTCCTCATATCTTAAGTAACTTCCACGGAGGTTTGAAATCTACTCTGAATTCACTCTATATGGAAAAAAATAATTTCCTCTCACAGATATATATATATAATATTCATACTAAATAACATCCACAAATATGTTAATTTCTATCCTTAATGAAGTGCTTGATTTCACATGAATTTTCTTAAAAATTTTTAGAACATAAAGTACTTATGCTTCTTAAAGAAAAACATTTCACATATTTCAAAAATGAAAGAAAAGGAAGGAAAAAAGGAAGAGAGGGAGGGAGGGAATGGAAGGGATTGGAATATCATAATCTTAGTATTATATCTATGAACTATATTGAATCTGTTAAAAACTAAAAACATGGAAGCAGCATTGTGACACAGTGGATAAAGCCTCTGGCCTGTGAAGCCAGCATCCCATATGGGTGCTGGTTATGCTTAGCAGCAGAAGATGGTCCAAGTGCTTGGGCCCTGCCACCTAAGTAGGAGGTGCTCCTGGCTCCTGGCTTCAGACCAGCCCAGCCCTGGCTATTACAGTCATCTAGGAAGTGAATCAGAAGATAGAAGATCTCTCTCTCTCTCTTTCTCTCTCTTTCTCTCTCTCTCTCTCTCTCTCTCTAACTCTGCCTTTCAAATAAATAAATCTTGGAGAGGAAAAAAATGAACTATGACTGTACTATTTACTTTTTTAAAAAATAAGAATTTTTAAAATTAAAAAATATTTATATCTAAATTGCACATTTTAACATTTTATAACAATGTTCTCAAATATATATATACCAGCTAAGCATATGATTATATATGTATACGTTTCAAGCATATTTTATTTAAATTAGACCAAAAAAGACAAGAAATGAAAATTTAATTAATTTGTCATAAATGTATTTTATTCATCAAAATACATCATAAAGAATTTTAACATGCATTACCTCTAGATTTAATTTACCCTACACAATTATCCCAGCTTATTACATCAACATACATTTCTAGTATGATTAAACTTGAATACTGCAAATAAATGAAAAGGCTTCCTATTAAATCTCACTTACATGGTGCAGGCTGTGCTCCAAACTTTGAAAATGTTTTTAGACAAAACTCTTCTGCAATAAGCTTAGATTAAAAGAAACAAAAAAGGTGTTAAATTTCCAAAATAAAAGCTTTTTCATTATGTATTAATCAGAATACATTCTTTCCTTTTTCAGTCATTATTTATGTTGTTAATTAAAATGTACTAATTAAAATCAAATAATGTATTCAGCAAATTTCTTTCATGCCAACTCTCTCCTAATCCTACTGATTTACTTTTACTTCTCTAGACAAGCCTTCTTCTTACTCTAATGTACCATGTAGGTTTCCCTACACCATTTACCTGGTCCCTACATCAGCAGTTTAGTACAACCACCTCTCTGGAATAACCTCTGCAATCTGTGTGCATTCATATCCCTCATTTACTTCACAACTGCTCTAAAACCATTTTGTTTTAAAAACCTCTCTCAAAATAACTTTTCATGAATATTAACATTACTCTGAATCCTTTCCACATCTCCAGTGAGTTCACACTCATGATTACCAATGTTACTGGGTAGTCTCATATAATTTAACAAGTATCTTTTTTTTAATATTACTATAAACACTCTGTTACCTATTCACTGAATGTATAACTATATTGTGAGAAGCAAAAATCATTCACAGTTCCTTTGAGTAATTTTCTCTTTACTCTGTTTTTGCCTTCCTGAAGTGCAAAACTATGACAATCATTTAACTCAGTTTAAATTTGTTTTTTCTTACTGGCTAAAGATAGGAAAGGCAAGGGAATTTTCTCTTTTTTTTTTTTTTTTTTTTTTTTTTTTTTAAAGAAATCTGAGGCCTGGTGGAGGGAATATCCCTACAGTAACACCAGAATAGACACTAAACAGTTAATAAACTATGACTTGAGATGGCCACCTTTTGTATTAGTGAACCCCCTAAAGCACTGGTTCTCGTTCTCTTTTTTTTAAAGATTTATTTATTTATTTGAAAGTCAGAATTATACAGAGAGAGGAGAGGCAGAGAGAGGGAGAAGTCTTCCATCCGCTGGTTCACTCCCCAATTGGCCACAACGGCCAGGAGTTTCTTCCGGGTCTCCCATGTGGGTGCAGGGGCCCAAGGACTTGGGTCATCTTCTACTGCTTTCCCAGGCCATAGCAGAGAGCTGGATCAGAAGTGGAGCAACCTGGTCTCGAACTGGCAACCATATAGGATGCTGGCACTGCAAGCCAGGGCGTTAACCCACTGCGCCCCTCCAGCCTTTTCTATGTATATTCACATGCATATGCTTCTCTCTCTGTGTAACTCTGACTTTCAAATAAATAAATAAAAATCTTTTTTTTTTTAAAAAAAGAGTAAACGCTGAGGGCTGGCGCTGTGGTGCAATAGGTTAATCTCCCGCCTGTGGTGCTAGCATCTCATATGGGCCCCGGTTCTAGTCCCAGCTGCTCCTCTTCCAACCCAGCTCTCCTGCTGTGGCCTGGGAAAGCAGAAGAAGATGGCCCCAAGAGCTGGGGCCCCTGCATTTGCATGGGAGACCAGGAAGAAGCTACTGCATCCTGGCTCCTGGCTATGGATCAGCTCAGCTCCAGCCACTGTGGCCATCTGAGCAGTGAACCAGTGGATGGAAGACCTTTCTTTCTGTCTCCCTCTCATTGTCTGTAACTCTATTTCTCAAGTAAATACATAAAATCTTTTAATAAAAAAAAAATAAACACTATAGAGAATTACAGTGATAGGATAAATAATCATTTGTGTGTTACTGTAAAGCTCAAAAATTGTTTCAAAGTTGTGGCCTTAAAAAAATGAATCACAAACCTTCTCACCTGAATATTGAACATGATACATATAGTAGAAAACAAATCTGAAGAAAAAAGATACAGGATTTTTTCATAAAGAATAATGAAATCTTAGTGGTATTTAAATATCAAAAGAAGGGTCTATGAATATACTAAACATGTAATGTCAAACACTCCACTTGTTCATAATTATATGTTGCCTTTTTCTTATAAATTTTTCATATTTCATGCTTGAATATTTCCCCTATCATTGTTAGCAAGTTGAATGCCAGTGCTTCAGCCTTTAGACTTAATGTCCTAACTGCTGGTATGAGGGGAAGGAAACCTCAGCAAGATTAAATGAAGTTATTGTTTCTTCTCTAGTAGCTGCCAAAAATACAACAGTACACTGCATCATAAACTGTCCTTGTAAATGTTACTTGTAACAAAAGGAGTCTTGTAAGACACCCACATTTCAGAATTGTTGCTATGTACTATACAAGTAACCTTTAACCTCCAAATTTTAATTGGCTTTCTTGCTTACGAACACATTCTCTTGGTAATATTATTTAAATCCACATCTCTGTTTTCTGAAAACTATTTGTTCACAAAAATGTGATACTAAGTTAGATGTACATATGGCATTTCTTTATCTTCTCCAAAATATGCAAAGTAATAGCAAAATCATGATTTTGCTTGATATCTTACTTACACAGCATTTAACAGTGATTATTTAAATTAGGAAAGGCTATAATAAATAAAATAATTATAATTTCAGGGGATCATAATTTTATGAATAACATGTCAACTGATTTGATAGAGCATCTTATAAATCTTGCCAAATTAAAATCCAATTCTACAAATATTAGTATGAACCTATACAAGGGTACTCCCAAAAGTTTGAGAAAAGTGGAATTAAAAACATATTTATTTTGGTGCAAAAAAATTTTGAAATGCTGGCCGGCGCCGTGGCTCAATAGGCTAATCCTCCACCTTGCGGCGCCGGCACACCGGGTTCTAGTCCCGGTCGGGGCGCCGGATTCTATCCCGGTTGCCCCTCTTCCAGGCCAGCTCTCTGCTATGGCCAGGGAGTGCAGTGGAGGATGGCCCAGGTGCTTGGGCCCTGCACCCCATGGGAGACCAGGAAAAGCACCTGGCTCCTGGCTCCTGCCATAGGATCAGCGCGGTGCGCCGGCTGCAGCGGCGGCCATTGGAGGGTGAACCAACGGCAAAGGAAGACCTTTCTCTCTCTGTCTCTCTCACTGTCCACTCTGCCTGTCAAAAAAAAAAAAAAAAAAAATTTTGAAATGCATGCATAGTTTTTTCACAATACGCATTCTCCATGAACTTTTTGAAGATCCCTTCTATGTGAGTAACAGAGGTAAATTATGAATCAAAAATCTAGTATGTATAGATACACACACCCATTTAACAATGCTTTCCATAATTTTCTATCAAATGAAATACAATTGTGCAATTTATGTTAACATCAGATTTATTAGCATAACAAATTGGTATGTTGGTAATAATTAGTATACACTAAATAGCTTGAGCATTCCTGTGATAGAAATTAACCACTTTGTTATTACCATATTTAATTCTGACAACAATCTCACGATACAGATTTATTTATTTATTTATTATTTTTTGACAGGCAGAGTGGACAGTGAGAGAGAGAGAGACAGAGAGAAAGGTCTTCCTTTGCCGTTGGTTCACTCTCCAATGGCCGCCGTGGCCGGCGCACTGCAGCCGGCACACCGCGCCTATCGGAAGGCAGGAGCCAGGTGCTTCTCCTGGTCTCCCATGGGGTGCAGGGCACAAGTACTTGGGCCATCCTCCACTGCACTCCCTGGCCACAGCAGAGAGCTGGCCTGGAAGAGGGGCAACCGGGACAGAATCCGGCGCCCCGACCGGGACTAGAACCTGGTGTGCCGGTGCCACAAGGCGGAGGATTAGCTTAGTGAGCTGCGGCGCTGGCCGATACAGATATATTTATAAACCCACTGCTCACAAGTAAAGAAAGTGAAGCACAAAATGGTAGAATGGCTAAGTGGAATGATGCACAACTGGAAAGTAAACAGGAAGAAAAAGAGTTATATATGAATGGAAGGGAAAGTGAGAAAGGCACCCTACTGCCAAGGTCCAGATATGATGTCCTCAAAAACAGAGGGTAGTCCTAGTTATGCACCATAAACTTGCTGCTTGATTTTAATTACAAAGTAAAAAAAAACAAATACATACCTGAGGTGGGAGAAACTTTTCAATGCGTTTGGCTATAAAACCTTTCTCCAATATGGAGTTGACTGATGGTCTATCCCTAGGATTTCTTTTAAATAACTGAGAGAGCAAACTGCGGAGATCATAGGAATAATGCAATGACACAGGAGGAAAAGATCCAGATATTATCTTCAGTACCAAGTTTTTCATATTGCCAGCTTCAAACTAAAATCCAGAAAATACATCAACACATATGAAACATACATAAACTGAAACTAGAAATTTCAGCAATGAGAAATACAATCCTCTTCCAAATAATCAGTATGTGTTCTCTAGAGCAAGGTTTACTTGGTTATCTATAAACACATTTCAAAGAGAATATCAGTCCTCAAAAATTAAAATGTTATAATTTGATATGAGTAATTTTTATTCACATTGCTAAAAGATGGTATGCAGAAATTAAAGATTTTAATAAACCCTGATAATAATCAAGATGTTAATGATTAAAAAGGCAGCAAAATTAGGGCTAAAGAACCACAAAGAGGAAAAAAACAACGACCTAGTAGTCTTCATTTATGACCTATTGCCCTGTGTCTTTGTTGTAATGACTAGAACAAGAAATTAACTGTAGAACTAGGGAAAATACAATAAATAAAACTACTAATTCCCTTTTAGGCAGTAACCATTATTATTATTATTTTCTATGTGTGATGCTCCCAAAAGCTACTGAATCAGCAATGCAGCAAATATTCCAAGGAGGTATACAAGCTTTATCTTTTAAAGCCCCACACTGCCTGTTACAGTCATCTGGGGAGTGAATCAACAGATAGAAGATCTCTCTCTCTGTCTCTTTCTCTGTCTCTAACTCTGCCTTTCAAATAAATAAGTCTTTAAAAAAAAAAAGATTTTTTAAAAGAAATAAAAACCCATTTTAAATCTAAAATGATTGCGTTAGTAAAAAACTAACCAATTCTTTCAAATAAGCAACACAGGAACAAAAAAAAAAACAATGATAATGAAAACACTTACAAATATACACAAGATACAGCAATACAAATGTGCTACAAAAATGCCAATACAGTATAATCAAATTTATGGGGAGGGGAAAATACTAAAAATTCATTTTATATGTTAATCTAGAAAAAAGTCTGGGGAGAAACAACAAACTATTATAAATACTTATACTGGTTAGAAACATCATTGATGATATGCACTCATTTCTTTACATTTTTATGTATCTTTCTGAAATTTATATAAAGAAAATATTTGGCTTAATCAGGGAGAAACATTAAAAAGGAATTTTGAAATGTAAAAATAAGCCTGTTTAAGACAAGAACTCTTCCTTTTTAGTGTTGCTTATTAGCAATTTCAAAAAGTCTCAAAGGCAAAAATTTTAAACACTACAAATTACAATCCATTTAAATGGATAAAATCCCATGATAGGTATGTTGTACAAAGTTACCTAAGTTACTTCAACTCTAAATTCAAAAAAACTTTTAAGCTAAACATCAAATTCACAAATGTATTTAACATAAAAAAGAACAAAATTTATTTCTCTCAGGAATAATTTTGGGAAAAAAGTATCAAATATTGTAATAATAAACAGGTAACTTATATATTAGTGGAAACACAATCAAATATTATACTTCAGAAAGAAATTAAAAAAACTGACTTAGAGAAGAATTTCTACCATGACATAATTTAATATTTTGAAATAATTTTAAAAACATATCAGAAATTTCTACTTACTGCATGCTTAAGTGTACACATTTCATAAAGGACACATCCTAGAGCCCAAATGTCACTAGAGAAAAGAAAAATGAGAAATTCCCCCAGTCAAAATCTACTTTAAAAGTCTTTCACCTAAAGGAAACATAAACAGCATAAAATGCCTTAGAAAAAGATGTGTTCCATAAAACTATAACACTCAAAATTTTAATCATAACCAATGACAAAAACAGCTGTCTCAAAATAGAAAAGTAATAGCTGCTCAAACAATTATTTGAAGGTTTTATTAGGGAAACGTGGGGCTGGCACTGTGGCGTAGCAGGTAAACTGTGGCCTACAGTGCTGGCATCTCAAATGGGCACCAGTTTGGTTCCTGGCTGCTTCACTCCCAACCCAGCTCCCTGCTAATGGACCAGGGAAAGCAGTGGAAGATGATCCAAGTAGTTGGGGCACCTGAACCCACATGGGAGACTGGGAAGAAGCTCCACCCACTGAAGCCATTTGGGGAGTGAACCAGTGGGAGGAATCTCTCTCTATCTGCCTCTGCCTCTTCATAACTCTGCGTTTCAGATAAATAAGTCAGTCTCTTAAAAAACATAAAAAAGAAACTATATTTAAAAGAACAAAATTTCATATATATTCTATTTACTTATTTTTATTTTGCAAAAATCAAACTGCCTTATTCAATTATTTGTAAAATTCTATTATTTTCAAAAGCATTATAAAAGCAACATAATATTTTAATTAACATAAAAATGTTAATTTACTGAAAATAATTTGAAAGAAACCTGCAACATTCAAAACACGGATGTTTCTTGGTTGTAATTTTTCAATCAGAAAGACAGAAAATAAAGGGTGACATATTCAATGGCAGGATTGCTTTTCCCACCCACATATCACACAATCTGTTGGCCATATGACAGCTCGCTGACTAGTTCTACCACTGACTGGACTGAGGCACTATAAAGAAGTTACTTAACCTCGCTCTGCATCTGGTTTCCTAATAAGCAAAGGAGGAATGATGAATACCTATATCTCACAAAATTATTATGAAGATGAAGAGTTAATACACAGAAAGCATGCAAATCAGTGCCTGGGGGCCAGTGCTATGGCACAGTGGGTAAAGCCACCACCATCTGTGGTGCTATCATTCCGTATGACACCAGTTTGAGTCTCAGCTCCTCCGCTCTGATCCAACTCCCTGCTAACGTGCCTGGGAAAGCAGTGAAAGATGGCCCAAGTGCTTTGTCCCCTTCACCCACGTGGGAGACTCAGAAGAAGCACCTCACTCCTGGCTTGAGCCTGGCCCAGCTTTGGCCATTGCGGCCATTTGGGGAGTGAACCCGTGGATGGAAGATCTCATTCTTTCTATAGATCGCCTTTCAAATAAATAAATAAATCTTTAAAAACAAAATTTAAAAAACATCAGTGCCTGGCAGTTATTAAATACTCAGTAAATAGCAGCTATAATTCAATGGGGAGTGACTGTTACAAAGAGTTAAGACCAAAGAAAGCATTTTATTTCCAATTATAACTTACATAA
Source organism: Oryctolagus cuniculus (assembly GCF_964237555.1). Taxonomy (NCBI): domain Eukaryota; kingdom Metazoa; phylum Chordata; class Mammalia; order Lagomorpha; family Leporidae; genus Oryctolagus; species Oryctolagus cuniculus. Next base: position 52,206,616 of record NC_091433.1, read on the forward strand.
TAGTGATTCTACAGTTCCTTCAACAAGAAAAAGCCTTTTTATAATTATCTTAATCAGATATTAAAAAATATTTATGTGTACATATATGTTTAGATATGCGTACGATTAATTTTACAATAGTATCCTTTTTTAGAATAGTATTCTTAAGGTTAATTAATATAGCATAGCTGAAAGATTTAAAGGCAATAATATATAATAGATATCATTTTAATACCTTTTATTATTATAGGGCTTGTTTTCACAGATTTCAGGTGACAAGTAGTATGGGGTTCCTATGCAAGTTCGAGCCAACTCTACAGTACTAGAATAAACAGAAAATTGTTGGAAAAATTTAAGACACCTAAAAGATATTATAAATTATTACATATTCATTAGAGATTAAAATGTCACTGAAGATATCATATCAAAACAATGCATAATAGTGATGTTACCTATTAAGAACTCTAGCAATTCCAAAATCTCCAAGTTGTACCGTACCATCTTTGGTTAAAAATATGTTCTGTGGAAGACAGAAAAAAACACAAATACTGTCATAGTCCAGTTCTGAATCAACAACATTTTTCACAAAAATTACTCTAGTTAAAAAATAATACTAGGGGGTGGGAGAATGGCAGGAGACAAGATACTGAGTACCAAAATGCAGGTAGGTGAAGATTTTGGTATTACATAGCATAGCGGATGACTACAGTTCACAAAAATGTGTTATGTTCAGTAGAAGAACTAGAAGAGGGAAACCGGTAGATTCCAAACACACAGAAAAGATAAGGAAATACTAAGACTAATTGCCTGGCAGTTTATGTAATTGCTAGTTTATGTAGTGTATGTGTTGAAATATTGTATTGTACCCCATAAGAAAAAAGAAAAACAGGAGAGGGGTGTTTATCTTAGCAATTAAAATGTCCATGTATCATATCGGAGTGCATGGATGCAATTCCCAGCTCTGGCTCCTGACTCAAGTTTCCCACCAGTGTAGACCCTAGGAGGCCACAGTTTTGGCTCAAGTAAATGGGTTCCTGTCACAAAAAATGTGAGAGAACTGATAATAACAGCTGGCATCTCCAGCCATGGCCTAGCCATGGCAATTGTGAGCATTTGAGGAGTAAACCAGTGGGCAGGAATTCACTCTGTCTCTGCCTCTCAAATAAATATGACATAATAAAAAAAATTAAGTAATATTACCAACCCCCCCCAAAAATTTTAAAAACAATGCCAGAATAACTGAGTCTCCATATGCAAAGGAATATTTTTCCCTATCTCAAACCACACACAAAAATTAACTCAAAATGGATTCTAGATCTAAGTATAAAAAGTAAAACTTGGTATCTCCTAGAGGAAAACAGAGGATAAATGTCCAGGCCCTTCTGTTAGGCAATTCTTAGAGGTGACATTAAAAGTACAAGCTAAAAAAAAAGACAAACTGAACTTGGTCAACATTGAAAACGTTCATGCATCAAAGGATACCATGTAGAAACTGTATAAGGGTGGGTATTTGGCACGGTGATTAAAACATTGCTTGCGACACCTGTATCTCATATCAGGGTGTCTGGATTCAGTTCTGGCTTCTCTGGTTTGGATCTAGCTTCCTGGATATTGGTTCTACCACTTACTGGGCTGAGGGACTGTAAAGAAGTTAGTTAACCTCAGTCTGCTTTTGGTTTCCTAATAAGAAAAGAAGGAATGCATACCCTGCAAGGCAGCAGATGGGAGACTCAGATTGAGTTCCTAACTCCTGGCTTCAGCCTGGCCCATCCCTGCCTGTTGTGGGTATTTGGGCTGTGAATCAACAGATGGAAGATTTCTTTCTCCTTTTCTGCCTTTCAAATAAAATGAAAATATACAAATAAAAAATTTGTTTTTTGGAAACACAAAACTTTTTTTTTGGGGGGAGACACAATTTTTTTTTTGTTTTGTTTGTTTTTTGGCCACTGCCTGGATTGCTGGCATCCCGTTTGAGTGCTGGTTCCAGTCCTAGCTGTTCCACTTTAGATCCAGTTCCCTGCCTTAAAAAAAAAAAAAAAAAAAAAAAAAAAAAAAAACAGAAGAAGAAAATGAACACAACCCATATATCTGATAAGAAACTTGTACCCAGAAAAATAACTCTTAGAATAACAAAAATACTAGTAACTCAATTTTAAAAATAAGGCAGGCAGGCACTTGGCATAGTGGTTAAGACATGGCTAGGGTTGTCTGCATCTCACATCAGAGTGCTAGGGTTAAAGTCCTGACTCTGCTCTTGAGTCCATCTTCCCACTAATGCACATATTTGGGAGCAACAGGTGATGATTCAAGTACTTGGGTCCCTGCCAACTCCCTGGGAGACCCAGACTAGTCCCTGGATGCTGGCTTTAGCATGGCTTAACCCTTGCCACTGTGGGCATTTGGGTACTGAACCAGCAGATGAGAGATCTCTGTCTGTCTCCCTGTCTTTGAAATAAATAAATAAAAATAGGCAATAGGTATATATTGATTTCCATTCACACAACATGTCCAGAATAGGCAATCCATAAAGCAAATAGATTAGTAGTTCCCAGGGTCTTGATGGAGGCTGAACGAGCTGAGACTGCTAACAGGTACAAGGTTTCTTTTTGGGGTGCTAAAAATATTCTGGAATTAGAGCTGGTGATAGTGCCACAACTCTGTGAGTGTATAGAAATCACTGAACCAAATGCTCTAAATGAGTGAATTTTACATTATATGAATAAAGTTCAATGAGTTGAACCCCTCCCTTCCAAAAAAAAAAAAATCCTACCTAAAAATTCTAACTAGCCTAAAGGCAACTAATTAATGTTAAGAGTTTCCAATAATTTACCAACTATTTTCATTCATTAATATAGAACTTCAATACTCTTTGAAGTGGTGGAAGCCATGAGTTTGTAGGATAGCAGGAACCAAATTCCTAATTAGTCAGGAGACTTCAGTCAGGCAAATGCTTAATGCCAAGATGACAGACTGGAGTTAACTGGGATGGAGTAAGATGAGGTGAAATATGATTAGGGGACAGAGTGTTGGGGGAATTGGAAAGGTGGAATATACAGTCCCACTATAGTTCCCTTCTTCCTGCTACTCATCCTGGGACTGTTAGGCTACAAAGGGAACTACAGGCCTCAAGAAGTAAGAAGATGGACAACAAGCAGCTGAATGCCCTCTATATTCCCCACCCTGGGAACGGAGAGGGCTAAAATGAGGCACTCAAGAATCCTTCATGTAAAGATGAATGAGGAACAGAGACAAAATATTTCCCACAGAATAATTCCACACACACACACACACACACACAAACACTCCAATAGACATGAAAGTATTCCACTGTAAAGAAAAATACCCAATAAAATCATCAGAACAAAAATTCACTGATGATTTTGTAAAATAGTCCAACAAAAAACGTTAAGTATGTGTAGAAAATGGCAAAGAAATGCATTTCAAAAGAACAAGACACTACGAATCAAAAACCAAGGAAAATAAGAACAGATACAAAACCAATCAGCAATCTTGAAGACAAAAAAGTCATTATAGCTAAAAACGTAAATAGATAAGCTTTAGTTCACACAAAAGAAGGAATTTAGTTAACTGGGAGGGAGGTAGGGGAATTCACTTAGAATTCGACAGAGAAAGAAATAAAATATGAAAGGACAAAGATAACATGAAGTGACCGATTAAGAAGCTCTTAGGGTGCTAGTGTTTGGCCCAGATGTTAAGCACCCTTTAGGCGCTGGCATCTCGTATTGGAGTATCTGGATTTGAGTCTGGACTCTGCTCCCAATTCCGGATTTCTACTAACATAAACCCTGAGAGGCAGTAGGTATTGGTTCATGTAGCTGTGTCCTTGCCACCCTCATGGGAGACCTGGAACAGGCTCTAATCTCCAGCATGAACCAGCCCCAGGAGTTGCCGGCATTTGGGGGAGGGAACCAGTGGCTAGGAGCTCTGTATGTGTCTCTCTGCATCTCAAATGCATAAATAATTTTTTCTTAATATTTATTTATTTATTTGAAAGGCAGAGTTGCAGAGAGGCAGAGGGAGACAGAGACATCTTCCTTTCACTGGCTTACTCCCCAAATGGGGGTATCGCTGGAGCTGGGCCTATCCAAAGCCAGGAGCCAGGAACTTCTACCAGGTCTCCCATGAAGGTGCAGAGGCCCAAAGACTCGGGCCATCTTCTACTGCTTTCCCAGGCAGTAATAGAGAGCTGGATCAGAAGTGGAACATTGAAGACTTGAATGAGTGTCCATATGGGATGCCAGAATTGCAGGCAGTGGTTTTACCTGCTACGCCACAGCGCTGGCCCCTAAATAAATTTTTTAATTTAATCTTATTATTTTTTTAGATTTATTTATTTGAAAGTCAAAACAAAATTCTTGTTCTTTGTTCTCACACAGGGAGAGAAGGGAAGAGGTAGAGAGAGAGAGAGGTGGAGAGGTAGAGAGAGAGTAAGAGAGAGAGAGAGAGGTCTTCCATCTGCTGATTCACTCCCCAATTGGCCACAATGGCGGGAGCTTGTGCTGATCCAAAACCAGGAGCCAGGAGCTTCCTTGGGGTCTCCCACATTTGTGCAGGGGCTCAAGGACTTGGGCCATCTTCTATTGCTTTCCCAGGCCATAGCAGAGAGCTGGATCAGAAGTGGAGCAGCCGGGACTTGAACCAGCGCCCATATGGGATGCTGGCTCTTGCAGGCAGCGGCTTTATCCACTACACCACAGCGCCGGCCCCCCTAAATAAATTTTTAAAAGATGTAAATACCTCTAGATGAAAATCCAGAAGATTAAAAGTAAAAGTAAATAATAGATAACAATATTGAAAATTTATAGCTAAATACTTTCCAGAACATTTCCAGAGAAAATATATTCTCAAATTAAAAAGAACACAGTATACTGACTAGAAACCAAGCCTCACCAAAGCCTAACACTGTGAAATTTCAGTACAATGAGAACAAAGAGAATATCCTAAAATATTCCTCAGAAAACATATGCAGATTAGAAATCATAATGGCTTTTAGAATCCAGAAGACAGTGGGGACTATCTTTAAAATTCTGTAGGAAAATAATTTCCTACCTAGAAGCTTATATTCACATGATCATTAAAGTGAAAGCATGAAATAAAGTCATCTTTAAACATGGAAAATCCCCAAAAATATATTGTCCACACATCTATTTTTTAGATTTATTCCATCATAATTTGGGAGCAAACCAAGAGGAAGACATGAGAAATAACAGATCTACTATGTAATGTAGATGAAGAGGATTTCTGGGACTAGAGTGAGGAGAAATAGAAAAAAGAGAAGACAGATAATCTACTGCACATTGAATCAGTTTCAAAAATTTATGGCCCAAGGAAATGCATGCTTAATGTCGTAATTTACATGGAAAGTTTAGTGACAAAACATACATACCTGCGATTTTATGTCTCGATGAAGAATTTTTCTATCATGTACATGTTTCAGAGCCAAACATATCTGTACAAACCAGTCCAAAATCTAAGGAGAAAAATTAGATCTGTCATTTCATTTAAAATTAACATTTCACAGTAGTCTTTCCTGACCATAAAAATGATTTGGGTATATTTGGGGTTGAAGGGAACTAAATCCATTTAAAAAATGTTTAGGCTACAATTTCCTTTTATTTTGTAGGCACTAACATTAAGAAGATGTTCAAGCCAATTAACATAAATAATGTGTGGAGTATCTAAAATAGTAGCATCTCTTGTAAATAAAATTAAATAAAAATCTTCAGGAGTGAAAAATGGAAACTTTTTATATATTTTATAATAGTACGACAGAAGGTGATTCTCATTTTTAAAAGAATTCTGTAATACTTTTTAAAAATACAAATAAAAATCACAATATAGGAAAATAATAAGGCTGGAAATTTGAAAAGTATCTGATTTTTTTTTCCTTTTCCCACATTTACTATATGTAAACACTGTTTCTGGAATCAGTCACTTGAAGGTATAATGACTTAATGTCTACCTCAATACCAAGTATTACCAAAGTAATTCCAAGTGGATGACATTCCTAGATATAAAAATATTATTATGGGGCCAGCTCTGTGGCACAGGGGGTTAAAACTCCAGCTTACAGGGCTGGTGCCGCGGCTCAACAGGCTAATCCTCGCCTTGTGGTGCTAGCACACCAGGTTCTAGTCCCAGTCGGGGCGCCAGAATCTGTCCCGGTTGCCCCTCTTCCAGGCCAGCTCTCTGCTGTGGCCTGGGAAGGCAGTGGAGGATGGCCCAAGTGCTTGGGCCCTGCACCCCATGGGAGACCAGGAGAAGCACCTGGCTCCTGCCTTTGGATCAGCGCCGTGCGCCGGCCGCAGCGGCCATTGGAGGGTGAACCAATGGCAAAGGAAGACCTTTCTCTCTGTCTCTGTCTCTGTCTCTCTCCACTCTGCCTGTCAAAAAAAAAAAAAAAAAAAAAAAAAAAGCAACTCCAGCTTATAGCACTGGCATCCCATATGGGCAGCAGTTCAAGTCCCAGCTGCTCCACTTCTGATTCAGTTCCCTGCTACTGCACCTAAGAAAGCAGTGGAGGAAGGTCCAAGTCTTTGGACCCCTAAACCACTGTTGGAGCCCGGAAGAAGCTCCTGGCTTCCGATCAGCTCAGCTCCAGCTGCTGCGGCCATTTGAGGAGTGAACCAGTGGATGGAAGACCTCTTTCTGTCTCTACCTTTCTCTGTGACTTTTTCAAATAAATAAATCTTAAAAAAAAAAAAAAAATCACTCATGAAATTACAAAAAAAACCATGGGCTATTTTCCAAAATCTTAGTTGAAGCAGGACTTTCAAAACATGACAGCAACCATTCAAATCACAAGAGAAAGACTGATAAAGCTGATAAATCTGTATGGCAAAATAAATTATCAAGTTTAATAATAAATGGAGAAGGTGCTTGCAATATAATTCATAGATTGCTATTTCTCTTACATCAAAATGTTCTTCCAAGTCACTGAGAAAAATACTAGCAGTAAAAACATGAACAAAAAAATGCAAAAGTAAGTGATGGAGAGAAAATGTCAATAAATATGAATGCAAAATATAAACCTCCCTCCAACTTAAAAATAACTAAACAGGATATCATTTTGACTTTACTACAATGAAATATTATACAATGTTGGCCAAATGTGGGAAAATAACACTTTTCATATCCTGTTTGTCAGAAGGTTAACTATAGTCATCTGGCAAAGTATAATTACAGAACTTCTAGTACAGTGCTTCCTTTATTCCCCTAAGTAAAAGTATGCAATTAAAATTAAGAAAGGTGATAATGAGAAATGCGCCAGGAATTTAGAGAAGGAAAAGATCACAGGATATTACAGCAGTTACAGAAAATTTAAAGAAGCAAGACTAGTTGAGCTTTAAAAAAGTGGTTGAAAAAGAGTTGGTGGGGGGGATAGCATAGTGACATAGTGGGTTAAGATGATGCATGCAATGCCTGGCTTCCCATTTGAGCACTGGTTTGAGTCCTGGCTGCCCTGCTTCCAAACCAGCTTCCTGCTAATGTGCCTGGGAAAGCAGCAGAAGTGCGTGAGTCCCAGCCACCCAAATGGGAAACCAGGATGGAGTTCCAGGGTCCTGGTTTAGGAATGGCCCAGCCTTGGCCATTGAGGCCATTTGGGGAGTGAATCAATGAATGGAAGATCTCTCCCTGTCTCTCTGTAATTCGCCTTTCAAATAAATAGGTATGGCCAGCGCCGCGGCTCACTAGGCTAATCCTCCGCCTTGCGGCGCCGGCACACCGGGTTCTAGTCCTGGTCGGGGCACCGGATTCTGTCCCGGTTGTCCCTCTTCCAGGCCAGCTCTCTGCTGTGGCCCGGGAGTGCAGTGGAGGATGGCCCAAGTGCTTGGGCCCTGCACCCCATGGGAGACCAGGAGAAGCACCTGGCTCCTGCCATCAGATCAGCGCGGTGCGCTGGCCGCAGCGCACCTGCCGCGGCGGCCATTGGAGGGTGAATCAACGGCAAAAAGGAAGACCTTTCTCTCTGTCTCTCTCTCTCACTGTCCACTCTGCCTGTCAAAAAAAAAAAAAAAAAAAAAATAGGTAAATCACAACAACAACAAAAAAGTGTTGGGTGGAAGTCATTACTAAAATAAAATAATCAGAATAAATACACAGGAAGGAAAATAAACTGTACAAACACAAGGCCCAGTATCTAGAAACAAAGTGTATGCTCAATAAACATCTGATATAATAAATGAAGAGGTGCAGGGAAAGAATAGAAAAAATAGGCTGCTCAAGTAGAATAAGGACATATTTTAGAGACCCTAAAATCAAAACAGATTAGATTTAACTCAGTTGCCAATGCAAAGCTTCTAGAATTGGAGTTACCAGGCAAAGCCTAATTTTAGGAAGGTCTGATTTGGCACCAGTAAGTCAGATTGACAAGATATAGAATACTTAACCAGCGATGATGAATAATTAAGTTTACATAGATGTGTGTCTAACATCTATTCTTACAGACTTATAATGAGGGTGAGAAAACTATTCAAAGGTGGGAGGTAGACAAAAATGTGACCAAGATTTAGACATTACACCAAATTGCTCTAGTAGCTATAATTAACATTTATGGTTAAAAATAAATGCATATACTAATCAGCACACTTTCAACTAACAGGAGTCAATCTCCTACATACTAACTTACTTGATCTTCTTGAAACAAAATGCCTCTTTGAGCATTTATTCGTTTAAACAGATCCCCTCCTTCACAGTAATCCATCACTATGTAGAGAGAACCATTTTCTACAAAACATAACCATAACATTTCATTAAAATAAAGATATATAAAAAGCATAGCTAAATTATGGGTACGTAAAGTTTTCTAGAAAGCAGCAACTAAACAGAAAACAGAAGCATACTTAATAGAACTGAGGAGCAAATTCAAGGCACACTGGTCAGACAGCTTGTATAATGACAGGATAACAGGAAACTCCATTAGCAACAATTTTTCTATCAAGAAAATCCTGGGGCTGGTGCTGCGGCATAGTAGGTTAAGCCTCCGCCTGCAGTGCTGGCATACCGTATGGGCACCGGTTCAAGTTCCAGCTGCTCTACTTCTGATCCAGCTCCCTGCTAATGCCCAGAGAAAGCAGCAGAAAATGGCCCAAGTGCTTAGGACCCTGAACTCGCATAGGAGACCTGGGAGAAGCTCCTGCCTCCTGGCTTCAGATTGGCTTAGCTCCAGCCATTGCAGCCATTTGGGAAGTGAACCCACAGAAGGAAGACTTCTCTGTCTCTTCCCTCTCTCTCTCTGTAATTCTATGAAATGAATAAACAAATCTTAAAAAAAAAATAAAGACTATACCATCTTACTGGATAGTGGTGTTCACATTGACCATCATCTCTGAAATGTAGACAAAATGCATACAGATATACTTTATTTTATTCAATACTACATTTCTTAAATGTCATATATAAAATCATGTTTCTCCACCAATATGTCAGATGGTTAATCTTAGTTTCTAAATTACCATTAATTTTCAACTTCGTTTTATCTATTTGAATCAAGTTTTTATCAGACAAAATAATAAACACTATGATAAACTCCAAGGATTCAACTGTAAAAAGGCAATCTCTACTCTCTTGGAGTTTTCTTTGATTTCACTGTTCTTTACCTGAAAAATGGCTTCCAAGAAAGCATTTGCATCCATTTTGATTAAAGCAAGGGTGAGGAAGGCTCGGTATATGGAACATTTAAGACCCACAAAATCATTTGGTCTGGTTTTGCCAAGGCAGCTGCAGGTGGGGCTCAAAATTCAATAAATCTAAAGCAGGATAATTTCTAAGTTGATAATTTTGTATGGCTCACCAATGACATTATAAATATCCAAATGGCTGTTGGCAGAAAAAGATCCCCTACTCTTGAAGTGATAGATTCAAGACAAGAGCTGCTGAGGCCATGATTCTATATCAAGATAAACAAAAATAATTTCCTCGTCTTCCATGACAAATATTCAAAATAATGTTAAAATTTACATTTTTAAACTAAGTTGCTTTTTTAAAAAAATTAGATTTAAAATGCTTATATAAATTATTTTTAATTATTCAAGAGGATAATTAAATATTTGTGTTCCCAAAAAGCTTTAAAAAAAAATTAAAGAGAAGTTCAAAGGGCTATATAGAATAGAGAGAAAATGATCTTAGTACTGCACAGGGACTGTGACCAAATATATATCCATAAGATAAAAATATACCATAAAAATTTATTTTTAAGGTTTATTTATTTGAGATAGAGGGACACACACACAGATATTCCGTCGCTCTCCAAATTGCTGCAATGGCTGGGGCTAGGCCAGGCTAAAGCCAAGAGCCTAAAACCCCATCTGGGTCTCCCAAGCAGGTGGAGGTGCCCAAGGAATTGGGCCACCTTCTACTACATTCCCAGACTATTAGTAGAAAGCTGGATGAGAAGTAGACTAGAACCAGTGGTCTGATATGGGATGGTGGCATTGCAGGTGGCAGCTTAAATTACTACACAACAACACCAGCCCCTACATCATACGAATTTTAGAATGAACCTCTAAGTTGAGGTTGGAGAGCTTGTGAAACACAGGAATTCTTATCCCTTTTAGCCTAAAAGTTCACCGCTATAGAGATACTGCTGTAGTAGGCAAAGTGTAAGATGTCGGAGCTGGTATTGTGGCACAGCAGGTTAAGCCACAGCTTGCAATGCCTACATCTCATATCAGAGTGCTGGCTTGATTACTAACTGCTCCACCAATTATTTTTTTTTTTTTTGGGGGGGGGGTACTCCACTTTGATACAATTTCCTGATAATGAGCCTAGGAAAGCAGGGGAGGATGGCACTAGTACTTAGGTCCCTGCCTCCTACATGGGAGACCATAATGGAGTTCCTGGCTCCTGGTTTTGGTCTGGCCCAGGCCTAGCTGTTACAAGCATTTGGGGAGTCAACCAGTAGATAGAAGATCTCTCTCTCTCTCTCTCTTTCTCTCTCTCTCTCCCTCCCTCCCTCCTTCCCTCCCTTTCAAATAAATAAATACGTATTTATAATAAAATAAAATTCTGGTGATGAAAGAGAAAGGAACCTAGGACCACCATTGTAGTATAGCAAGTTAAGCTGCCAGAATCCCATTTAGGAGAGCCAGTTTGATCCCAGCTACTCTGCTTTTTATCTAGCTTCCTGTATTGCACCTAGGAAGACAAAGGATGATGGCCTAAGGATTTTGGCCCCTGTCATCCACATGGGAGACCAAAATGGAGTTCCTGGCAGGTGACTAGGTCTGACCCACACCTGGATGTTACAGCCATTTAGGGAGAGTGAATCAGCAGTTGGAAGACCTGTGTGTGTGTGTGTGTGTGTTTGTCCTAGGTAGCTTCCTCTCTATCACTCTGTCTTTCAAATAAATAATCCTTTTTTAAAAAGGAAAAGAGAAAAGAAACTAAAAATCAGATGCTAGGGGAAAGATAAATAAAGGAAATTCAAGTTCCTGTGAAGGACGACTTGGTTACCATGGTACTCTTTCACGTAAGATACATCTTCATTTTACTGCCATCATTTAAAAAAAAATACATAAACTGGGTACTTTATGATATATTAAGTGAACCTTTTTTTTAATATTTAAAAATTTATTTCAAAGGCAGAGTAACAGAGAGAAGAGACAGATATCTTCGTCTGCTGGTTCACTTCCCAAATAGCTGAAACAGCTAGGTCTAGGCCAGGCCAAAGCCAAAATCCAAGAACTCTACTCTGGTCTCCCACATGGGTGGCAGGGAGCCAAGTGTTCGGGTTATATTCTGCTGCATTTCCAGGAATATTAGCAAGAAGCTGGATGAAAGCAGAATTCCCAGGACTTGAACCGGCACTCGAATATGGAATGCTGGCAGTGCAATCAGCAGCTTAACCCACTGTGCCACAATGCTAGCCCCATTATTTATTTATTTATTTATTTATTTTTTTGACAGGCAGAGTGGACAGTGAGAGAGAGAGACAGAGAGAAAGGTCTTCCTTTGCCGTTGGTTCACCCTCCAATGGCCGCTGCAGCCGGCGCACCGCGCTGATCCGATGGCAGGAGCCAGGTACTTATCCTGGTCTCCCATGGGGTGCAGGGCCCAAGCACTTGGGCCATCCTCCACTGCCTTCCCGGGCCACAGCAGAGAGCTGGTCTGGAAGAGGGGCAACCAGGACAGAATCCGGCGCCTTGACCAGGACTAGAACCTGGTATGCTGGTGCCGCAAAGCGGAGGATTAGCCTAGTGAGCCGCAGCGCCAGCTCAGCCCCATATTTTTTAAAAACTATGTTTGACTTTAATACCTTGCTCATCTGGTTTTAAAAAAAAAAGTGATTTTGGCTCTAATTCACACTCTGAAACTGGTATGTAGTATGACCCTCAAAGTCATTTCAACTATCTTCTAGTAGGTATGGAAATTTTTTTCTGCCAAGGGCCATTTGGATATTTATAACACCATATGTGGGCCACACAAAATCATTAACTTAAAAATTAGCCTGGAATTGGGGAAGCAACACATGACTAAGGTCTTCCAGTTCCACTTCTAGACTTGGGCTCACTGTTCCAGTTTCTAGGCTTTTTCTGAAGAAACCTAAACACTGTGCTCAATAATTACTCTTGAGGTCACATGGTATACTCTGCTGACCCTGTAGGACCAAAGAAATCACCTAATAAAGAGCTTACCCCTGGGGCCAGCGCTGTCAATGCCTCAGCCTGCAGTGCCAGCATCCCATATGGGTGCCAGTTTGAGTCTCGGCTGCTCCACTTCCAACCCAGCTCCCTGCTATGGCCTGGGAAAGCAAGAGAAGATGGCCCAAGCCCTTGGGCCCCTGCACCTGCATGGGAGACCCAGAAGAAGCTCCTGCTTCCTGGCTTTAGCCTGGCTTAGCCCTTCTGTTGCAGCCACTGGGGGAGTAGATGAAAGATCTGTCTGTCTCTCTTTCCTGTCTATGTAACTATCAGCCTTTCAAATAAATAAATAAATCTTAAGAAAAAAAAGCAAAAAATTTATATTCTTTTTCTTTCCTGAGAATACAATTCACAAAAAAGTCTCCACAGTGAGAATATCCAAAAATCATTAATGGCTTAGGACTTATTCTGAAAGCTCTTAGAAAATATATCTGACCTTCAAATGATTCTCTATATTGGACAATATTTGGATGCTTCATGTTGGCCAATACTGCAACTTCTCTCCTTGATTCTTCCCTTTCTTTACTGGACATCTTAAATGGAAAGAAAACAGAAAACAGTAAACTAAAAAACCAATACTCAACCTGAAAGTCCACCAGTAAGACAGTGGTTAAAAAAAGTAATAGCACCAAAATATAAAATATACCTAGAAGTTAAAAAGAGAAAGTGAAATCTAATTTAAAACATTTTTTGTGTTTTTTCTTTTAAATTTTACTTATGGTATACGAATTTCATATATACAGATTTAGGAATACAGTGATTCTTCCTACCCTACTCTCCCTCCTGCCCACACTCCAATCCTTTCTCCTCTCCTTCCTATTTCCACTCTTAATTTTTACAAAGATCTATTTTCAGTTTACTTTACACTCATAAGAATAACAATACACTAAGCCGGCGCCGTGGCTCACTAGGCTAATCCTCCGCCTAGCGGCGCCGGCACACCGGGTTCTAGTCCCGGTCGGGGCGCCGGATTCTGTCCCGGTTGCCCCTCTTCCAGGCCAGCCCTCTGCTGTGGCCAGGGAGTGCAGTGGAGGATGGCCCAGGTGCTTGGGCCCTGCACCCCATGGGAGACCAGGAAAAGCACCTGGCTCCTGGCTCCTGCCATCGGATCAGCGCGGTGCGCCGGCCGCGGCAGCCATTGGAGGGTGAACCAACGGCAAAGGAAGACCTTTCTCTTTGTCTCTCTCTCTCACTGTCCACTCTGCCTGTCAAAAAAAAAAAAAAAAAAAGAATAACAATACACTATAAAGAGTTCAACAAACAGTATGAGGAAAAAAAATACTGTTCCTCAACAGTGGAGACAAGAGCTGTAACAATCAACAAATCTCAGCATGTCCATTTCACTCCAATACATTACATTATAGATACTCTATTATTACCACAGATCAGGGAAAATATATGGTATTTATCATTTTGGGACTGGCTAATTACTGAGTATAATGGTTTCCAGTTGCATCCATTTTGTTGCAAAAAAAACAGGATTTAATATCTTTATCACTGAGTAATATTCCATAGTGTATATATGACATAATTTCTTTATCTAGTCATCAGCTGATGGACATCTGGGTGGATTCCATGTATTAGATATTATGAATTAAGCTGCAATGAACGTGGGGGTACAGATAACTCTTTCATATGCTGATTTCATTTCTTTTGGGTAAATTCCCAGGAGTGGAATGGCTGGGTCATATGGTAGATCTGTCTTAAGATTTCTGAGATATCTCCATACTGTCTTCCACAGTGGCTGCAACAATATATATTCCCACCAACAGTGAATTAGGGTACCTTTTCCCCCACATCTTCACATTAGTTGTTTGGTGATTTCTGTATGATAGCCATTCTTTTGGGGGTGAGGTAAAATCTTATTGTGATTTTGATTTGCATTTCTGTGATGGTTAACGATCCTGAGCATTTTTTCAAGTGCCTGTTGGCCATTTGGATTTCCTCTTGAAAAATACCTGGGGACCTACACTGTAGTACAATGGGTTAAAGCCCCAGCTTGCAGTGCCAGCATCCCAAATGGGCACTGGTTTGAGTTCCAGCTGCAACACTTGCAATCCAGCTCTCTCCTATGGCCTGGGAAAGCAGTACAAGATAGCCCAAGTCCTTGGGCCCCTGTGCCTGCGTGGGAGACGCAGAAGCAGCTCCTGGTTCCTGGCCCTTGTGGTCATTTGGGGAATGAACCAGCAGATGGAAGCCCTTTCTCTCTCTCTCTCTGGCTCTATGTCTCTCTGTAACTTTGTCTTTCAAATAAATAAAATAAATTAAAAAAAAGAAAAAGAAAAAAGATGCCCATTTCTTAACTGGATTGTTTGTTTTGTTGTTGTTGAGTTTCTTGATTCTTTACAGATTCTGGATATGAATCCTTTATCAGCTGCGTAATTTGCAAAAATTTTCTCCCATTCTGTCGGTTCTCTCTTCACTTTGCTTAGTGTTTCTTTTGCAGTGCAGTGGCTTCTCAGCTTGATGTAATCCCATTTGTCAATTTTGGCTTTGACTGCCTGCGCTTCTGGAGTCTTTTCCAAGAAGTCTTTGCCTATGCCAATATGTTGTAGAGTTTCCTCAATGTTCTCTAATAATTTGATGGTATCAGGTCATAGATTTAGGTCTTTGATTCATTTTGAGTGGATTTTTGTGTTAAGGGATAAGGAAGGGGTTCTGTTTCAGACTTCTGCACGCAGAGATCCAGTTTTCCCAGCACCATTTGTTGAAGAGATCATCCTTGTTCCAGGGATTGATTTTAGCTCCTTTATCAAGGGTAAGTTGGTTGTATATGCATGGATTGATTTCTGATGTTTCTATTCTGTTCCACTGGTCTTATATCCATTTTTTTTTTCAATTTAAAACATTTTAAGATGTCAAAACTGAGCTTTCTAAACACAAAAACACAGGCACACATCACAGAAGAAAAAATAATCCTGGAAGGATATAGACTATTCTGAAATGGGATTATGAGAGTCTTCAAGTTACACATAGCCATATCTGTTTAAAAAAACTCTCTAAAAACTAGCCCTATTGCAACCAAATTATCACTACTGTAAGTAAAGGAAAAATATACTTACTCTTGAGATATTAATTTCTTTGATAACATATTGTCTTCCATCTTCTGTAGATTTAACAAGAACAGCTTTTCCAAATGAACCTTCTCCAATCTTCCGTAGTCTAACATACTTCTCCATGGTTCTTATTCTAAGGCATCTTTATAGATATGCTAGACATTAAAGAAAGCAACCATTAAAAGAGGTACAGCATGTCCTCTATAACTGTAATTTTTAATTCAAAATCTAATTCCTTAGTGATTTGCTAACTTTAAAAAACAGTATTTAACATCTTTATTCAAAGTTAAGTAAATTTCCTCTTAGTTTTACTCATTCAACCTAATTATAGTTAAAAAGAGAAGATCAGCGGCTGGTGTTACGGCATAGCAGGTGAAGCCCTCTGTGATACTGACATCCCTTACGGGTGCAGTTTCTGGTCGCAGCTGCCCTACTTTCAATCTAGCTCCTTGCTAATGATGGTCTGGGAAACGCAACAGAATATGGTCCATGTGTTTGGGTCCCTGTCACCCATGTGGAAGACCCAGAAGAAGCTCCTGGCTTAGGCCTGGCTCAGCCTTGTCTGATTCCTCATCTCTGAGTCAGCAGATGGAAGATCTGTCCGTCTCTGTCTGTCTGTCTCTCCTTCTCCATCTCCCTCTTTCTCTGTAATTCTGCCTTTCAAATAAATAAATCTTTTTTAGAAAGCAAATAGTGATATTTCAATTTTATCAAAATGCTTTAGAAGCTGAGTACTACATATATCTATTTGGAGAGAAAAGTAAACTTTTTCATAAATGAATTAATAAGTAGCATTACTTTAAAATCCTTAAAAAGAATATAAGCTTAGTAAGACATCACTTTTCAAAGTTATTTAATGATGACCTTTTTCACACATTTAAATTGTTTAGAATGTTTGCAGCTGGGCTGGCTTTGTGGCACAGCAGATCAAGTGGCTGCCTGTGACACTGGCATACTGTATCAGTGTTGTTCGAATCTTGGCTACTCTGTTTCACATCCAGCTTCTCACTAATGCACCTGGGAAGGCAGTAGCACTTATACCTGGCCCAGCTTTGGTTGCTGCAGCCATTTGGGGATACAGGATCTCTAACTCTCCCTCTTTCTCTGCACTCTGCCTTTCAAATAAATCAATAAATCTTTTTTAAAATGTTTGCCATTAAAAATACATTGTAATCCATAAGTCGTACTTTGGAAAATTATATGCATTAAATAAAAGTTTAAAAAAAAAATACATTCAGATAAAATTTCTGTACATATACCTTAGTGTACTATAAGGACACCTACAGATAAATTCTGAATTCAAAAAATGAAACATACATTAAAGCTTCCAAACATATTACTTAAATGACTCATAGAAAATGTTAACCGGGCCTGCATTGCAGTGTAGCAGTTGAAGCTGCAGCCTGCAGCACTGGCATCCCATGTGGGTACCAATTCAAGTCCCAGCTACTCTATTTCCAATCTGGCTCCCTGCTGATGCACCTGGAGAATAGCAGAGGATGGTGTAGGTGCTTGGGACCCTGCACCCAACGTGGGAGACCTGGTTGAAGTTCCTGATCCTGGCTTCAGCCTGGCCCAGCAGTGGCCATTGTGCCCATTTGGAGAAAGAATCAGCAGATGGAAGATTTCTCTCCTCCTCTCTCTGCCTCTGCCTCTCCCTCTCTGTAATTCTGATTTTCAAATAAAATAAGTAATTAAAAAAAAAGTAAATAAAAAAGCTGTGTGTGAGCAAGGCTGATGAGAGCACTTACTCTTAAAAAAAAATCAACCAATTTATAGTCTAAACAGTAGTGAATAAAAATGCCTGCTACTGGGTACTCTACTGACATTGGTTATTATTTATTAAAACCTTTGAGAGGCAGTGAGAGTAATAGTTAAAGAGCATGGAAACCTTTGCATCAGAAAGCTTGTGTTTAAATCCTGGCTTTCTCATTTCTTTGTCATGTGACCTTGGTCAAGTTACTTTATGTTTCTCATTTTGTTCTTCTGTACAATATGGATAACTATATTATGTATTTACAGAACTGTTGGGATGATTAGCTAAGCAATGTACTAAGAACAGGGGTATATGGTGAGCACTGTTTCACTATTTGTTTTTGCTCATTTTTGCTAGGGAAATGGTACTTCATTTTTATTTGAATACTTTTGCTTATGAGTGAATTTAAAAAATATTTCCACATTTATTAAACATTTGTATCTCCACTCTATTGAACTTTTCACTCATATTCTTTGTCTATTTTCTACTAGGATTGTTTTTTCATTAATCTATAAAAAATTCTAGGGACCAGACTTCTGACCTAGCAGTTAAGATGCCCATGTCTCACACTGGAGTTCCTTTGTTCCTGACTCCAGCTTCCCATCAATGAAGACCCTGAGAAGTGGCAAGGGTTCAAGCAATTGGGTTCTTATCTCCCACATGGGAGACTTGGGTTATGTTTCCAGATCTTGGCTCTGGCATCAGACCAACTCTGACATTTAGGGAATGAAATGAGCAAGGAGTACTGCCTCTCAAGTAGAAAAAAAAAGGTAATAATAATAATTTAATATCCTCATGTAATGAAGCCCTTACATATAATAAGTGAATTTTCCCTTATTACTTGCTTTTCAAATTTAAATATAAAAGCCTATGTTAATTAAAAATTTTATCCTGCTTTAAAAAAAGATTTATTTGTTTATTTATTTGAAAGAGTTACAGAAAATGAGGGAGAGACATATTCCATCTGCTGGATCACTCCCCTGATCTTCACAATAGCCCACTCTGGGTGAGGCCAAAGCCGAGAGCCAGAAGATACACCTGGCTCTCCTTCATGGGTTACAGGGGCCCAAATACCTTTCCCAGGCCTTTAGTAGGGAGCTGGATCAGAAGTGGAGCAGCTAGGACAAGAACCAGAACCCATGTGGGATATGGCATCACAGGTGGCAGTTTTATCCACTATGCAACAAAGCCGTCCCAATAAATTTATCTTGATGTAAATAAATGTATTTATTTTTTCTTTATATTTATGCTTTTAATATCATACTTAGACTCTTATATAAAAATAATTAAGGTACTTAGTAGCTTTAGTAATGCCAAGTTCAGGAGCAACTAGAGTGCAATGTGCTAGGTAGTAAAGCCTAAGAGAGAAATTCATAAAAACAATAGCATGACCTACTGACAACATCACTCTGATTGCAGACATACTTGAAGTCACTAAGTTAATTTGAAGCTAGCAAACAGTTAATTTGCCCAATATGCTATCATTTATTTCATTCATAACAAGTAGGCTTCCAATTGTATCATTTGCTACAAAGAAAAAATGAACTTATGAAACTATTTTAAAATTTCTCTTATGTTTTACCATATTTCTCATTGTAAATAAATCTATCCTGTCATTTTATTTGTCACTAAATGTGCTTCACTTTATTTTACCACAAAAAATAATCTGAATTCCTTAAATAACAAAATTCATATTCTGGGCCTCTAAGACTAAAGGGCAAGATGTGGTAAAATTGATGGTTTAACTATATTTCATGAAATTTTGTGGGGAAGAGCATTTCTCTGTCTTAGAAAAATTATAACCATTTTCCATTTCAAAATTTCCACAGGAAACAAGAATGCTTCTCTTTTAGTAACTTAAAGAGAAACAAAAATTGACCCATTATCATAGCACTATAGCACCTTCTCAGTAAGTTAGAGAAAGTCATTCTAAACATATTTTCAAGCTATCTGGGCAACAGCCAAAATTTAATTTCTCCTAATCATGAAAGTTTAATATATATTACTATGCTACTTAGGAAAAAATCAAAATAAACTTATCTAAGAAAACTAAATTTCATAAATTAAATTACATTAAATGACAACTACATGAGTTTATTTCATAATTATAATTATTCTGTTAAATTTTGCTAAGACAGGAAAAACAAAATTAGTCAATTTGGCCCTTCCTCAAAATTTGGTTGCCTGTTCCTTTTGGGGACAAAACTAATAAGATGGAAGCTCCAAGAGTCCCTAATATTGCATTCCACTGCCAACCACATTACTGAGCATTGTGGTTCTAACTCAGTAAAGCATAAGAGAATCTATTTATCTAGATTAGCAGTTAAGAAAAGTGACTTGGATTGCCATCAAATAATGTCAAGTGCAGACACCTACAAAACAATGAAAGGCTAGTGATAAGTTAGTTTCAGAACAATTGACAAGTCCACTTTTCTGTAGAGTGAATATACATTAGAGGAAAAGGGAAAACATGGAAAAAATAGATTACTTTCAAGGTCATACAATATATTTAACTGAACTACTTATTTTCTAGTTATGAGACTAGACTTCTCAATTTAATTACAATACTAGAAAATTTTTCAAAAGAAAAAAAAACAAAATTGTCTATAGACCCCCACATCCAAAATCATCATAACACATACCTGAAGGAATATAAGAATATGGTTTGGACTTTATTATTCAAATTATAAATTATTATTCAAATTATAAATAAATATTTGCCTTTTCTATGCTTCAGCTTCCAATATCAAATAAAAAGCACAATACTAATTTGACTCACTCTACAGTATTAAAGTCCCTAACAATTATATTAATTTGATCTCCATTTTATATATCTGATATTTAAAAAAAGCATAAAATTAAGAGATTTTTTTGACCTCTGGGCTTTTCAAAGATTTACATGATATAACAAATAAATCAAGGAATTAAAAATCAATAGAAAAGACCAGCTGCATAATCAAAAGCTAAACATTTAACTTTTCTGGGTTTTAATTTCTTCATCTAAAAACACTAAAGCATAACATAATGCTATCGCAAAGGCTTTACCATTTCTAATGGTCAATGACTCACAGAGAAAAAAATAAAAACTAGGTCAGGAAATAGCAAATTTCAGCACTATTTATAATTGCAGTATTAGCTGCAAGGAGTAGGAATGATAGAAAAATATAGCTAAAGGCTTTCTATCAAAAAAGGCAAAAGAAGGAACCAAAACTATGGTGCAGCAGGTTAAGCTATTGCTGGCATAAACTGGTATCCCGTATGAGCACTGGTTTGAGTCCTGGCTGCTCCACTTCTAACCCAGCATCCCTGCTGATGTGACTGGGAAAGCAGTTAAAGATGATCTGAGTACTTGGGCCCCTTCACCCAAACACACCCCACTGGATTTCCAGACTCCTGGCTTTGACTGGCCAGCACAGCCTAGCCATTGCAGCCATTTGGGGACTGAACCCACGGGTGGAAGATCTGACTCCTTTCCCTCTCTCTCTGCGACTTTGCCTTTCAAATAAATAAATAAACCTTTAAAAAAAAAAAAAAAAGGAAGAAAAAGAAGTCATGATAACAATCTCTTTAACCTAATTATTTAAAGGGTAAAAAAAAAAGTGCAGGAGCAGGCGCTTGGCCTCCTGGACAAACCACCTGTTGGGACACCAGCATCCCGTAGAGGAACGGCTGGACTCGAGTCCTGCTCTGCTGCTGAGTCCAACTTTCTGCTAATGCACACTGTGGGAGGCAGCAAGTGACAGCTCATGAAGTTGTTTGCCTGTCATCCACAAGGGGGAACTGGACTGAACTCCATGCTACCTGCTTTGGCTTAGCCCAGCCCCAGCTGATGGGGGAGTTCGGGCAGTGAAGCAGCAGATTGGAGCTCTTTCTGTCTCTCTTTATTTCTCTGCTTCTCAAATGAATACTTTAAAAAAAAAAAAAGATGTTTATTTAAAAATAAGAAGGTAGAAGAAAAAAATTTTGTTATGTGTATTTTACCACAATAAAAAAAGAACAAGAAATATTATTTGTTACCCAGCAGAATGACAAAATTTGTAAATTGTATCATTACACCATATCCAAAAGATTTTTAAATAGCAGGAAATAAAACAATGGGAGTACAAATCACACTAAGGAAAACAATTAGGCAATATTACCAAGATCATATATGTAAACTCTCATTCAGTGATTTCACTTTTAAGAATTTACCCTACAGGGATGTTGTGAAGTAGCAGATTGGGCCACCACCTGTGATGCACCCATCAATATTGGAGTGTTGGTTCCAGTCCTAGCTGCTCCAATTCTGCTCCAGTTCCCTGATAATGCTCCTGGGAAAGTAGAGGGATGGCCCAAGTACTTGGGTCCCTGCCACCCACATGGGAGACCTGGATGGAATTTGAGGCTTATGGCTCTGGCTTAGCCCAGCCTCAGCTATCGGGGCCATTTAGGGAGTGAACCAGAAGATGGAAGATCTCTGTCATTCTGCCTTTGAAATTTAAACAAAGGAGGATGGAGGAATTTACTCTATAAATATTTCTAACTGTATGAAAGTGATACATAAAGTTATCATTTGCAGCACTGTTTCTAATAGCAAAGTTTAAATAACACAAAGAAGCAATTTTTATGTTGATACAAATTCCTAAAATTAGTGCTAAATTTCTAAAAAGAATCAGAGTAATAAATGTGGCATGCTATCATTAAATGGTAAAAGAAAATATATGTATATTTACATTTACTTTAATATGTTTGTGTACAAAATCAGCTACATAATCAAAGGCTAAACATCTGACTTCTCTGCGTTTTAATGTCTTCATCTAAAAACACTAAAACATAACACTATCATAAAGACCTTACCATTTCTAATAGTCAGTGACTCAAAGAGAATAAAAGAAGAAAATTACAAAAATGCAAACACATAACTATATGTAATACATCTGGAGAGATGCAGAATAAATTGGCAATAGTGATAGCCTCTAGGGAGGGAAGTGAGTATCGAGGAAGATATTTCAATCCTTTGTACTTTCTGAATTTTAAACTATATGAATATATTATCTATTTAAAATAAGAAGTGAAATTAAAAATAGAAATAATGCTATTTAAATCAATTCCTCTAATTATAATCCTTAAACAGCTCCCCATTTTCCAACTCCTGATCTTGACATTTTAAATTTTTCTGTGGCATCATGCTTCTCATGTACGTGAACTCTGCTTCAGAAAAAATATCTCCACTCCTAGACAAGTTGGACATCTTTCCTCACATTTTACTAAGAATTTCTTCAAAGCAATATTTGACAAAATGAAATTTTGTGCACTACATATAAAAAATGTCAAGGGTATGTGAAGGAAACACCTATCCCCACTGGGCTAGAGCACATGCTGATAACCATTAAGCCTGCATCAACTGCCTAAGATATTTGATGGGCAGGTTGTCCTGAAGGGAAATTTTGGTAAAGGCAATGTGAACACATTTCAAAATGTCTTGGAATTTTCTGCAGCTATAATTCATTCATCCAGCTTGCCCAGAGTAATAAATACAATTTGGAATTGTGAGAGAGGATTTATTTAACTTTTCATGGAATAAAGTCCCTTCGGTATTTCTCATTATGTGAAAAAATTGAGATTATTATTAGACTTATTTCAAAATACTTTTATTCTCTGTAAATCTATTCACACAACATTGGATGGATTCTGTAATGGGCACTGCCAACATGCAAATAAAGAACTGTGTCAAGCATTTGGCACAGTGTTAGACACCGGCATCCTGTATCAGAGTACCTGGGTTTAAGTCCTGGCTCTGCTCCCAATTTGATTCTTGTGCATCCTGGTGATAGCTTGAGAGCAGGTGATAGCTCAAGTAGTTCTGTCCCTGCCAAACATGTAGGAGACATGGTGTGAGTTCCTGGCTTGTATTTTTAGCCTGGCCCAGCCTTGGCTATTGTGGGCATTTGATCAGTAATTCAGGGGATGGAAGATAGGTGTGTGTGTGTGTACGCGCATGTGTCAGAGAGAGTGAGAGACAGCAGACATTTCAAATAAATTAAAAAAAAAAGTCAAGTTCATGACTTAAATGAGAAGACAAGAGATTAGAAAGTGTAAAATTCACTTGGAATACACTGTCAATGTATTATTCGAAAGTCAGAGTTACAGAGAGAGAGGGAGAGATATCTTCCATACACTGTCCACTTCCCAGATGGCCGAAACAGCAGGGGCTGGGCCATCTGCTGCTTTCCCAGGCCATTAGCAGGGAGGTGGATCAAAAGTAGAACAGCCAGGACTCGAACTAGCACTCACATGGGATACCCCGGGTCACAGGCTTTACCCGCTATGCCACAATGCCTGCCCCTAATAGATTATTAACATGACCTCAAAAGAACTTTTGTGGTCAAGTTCTAAAACCTTTACTGGATTCCTGACAGTGACTTTTTCTGTGCAAAAACCTGTTTTCCCACAAAGCAACCTTCTTACTTTTCACCTACAATAATAGGCAATGAAACAGAGCTGTAGATTCTCTAACATCAATCCAATCTAAACTAGAAACAAAGAACTTCTCTCCATATCTGGCTCCCCTCCACCATCTCAACAATACTGCTGCACTGTAAGGTCTTTATTAGTTTAGATTGGAAACTACTATTAAAGCTCCATAAACATTTCTAATGCAACTTCGCAAAACATAAAAAAAGTTCTACTACTTGGAGATGTTACATGACAATAATAATAAATAGGCTTGTATGAAGAGTTACAATGATCTCTTACAAAACTTTTAATGCTTTAAATACGGAAACTGAAAAATCATGAAAACTGAAACGTTAACTTAACCAGTTAACTGCTACTCATTGTCTCCTAATGAAAAGGTATATCTCCTTTAAGATAGGAGACAAGTATGATACAGGTAATTTAAATGGCTGCTAATTCTCTTTTCACTCTAGCTTTAAAAATAATGGCCAAGGACTGCTCGGTAATATACACAGTTCCTTGGAGAATTAACAGTTTAATGAGGTGGAGGGCTTTCCCGTGCAAATAAATTCTTAAGGTAAGTAGCCATGCAATCTCTACAGAAGCAAGTCTAACAAGCAGGAGTCCTCATTTCCAGTATGACTGTAGTATTTTGCCCGTCATTGCTTCCCCCAAATGCGACTCACCTTAATGACACAGGACTTTGGTAGGAATAACGGTGATGACCAGTAAGCACAGGTCCAGGTATGGCGGTCTTCCTGTTGGACTTAACGAGGCGGATGCACCATCGTGCATTTTGAAAACATCCTGAAACCAAGACTGGCTAAGCAGGAGCAGCTCACAGCCCAGAATACAAGGGGGCGCAGAGGCTCCCACACCTGACACTCGTCTGTGCTTGACACTTCAGACTTAACTCCGTGTCGCTGCGCCTAGCGCCCCAAAGGCCCACAGCGCCTGAGGAAACAAACAAACTGGTTTCTGACCCCCTTGGAAACGGCGGGTGGCGGCAGGGGCAGCGCCTCGGTGACCGCCTCTCCAACTTCACCGAGGTCGCGGCGAGTGGCCTCGGCGGGGCGTGGCGGGGAGGCGGACGGGCAGCACCTAGGAGTCAGAGGCTACCTGACTGCTTCGCACTCCTGCCTCGCAATGCCAGCTCTAGAATCCGGGATATAGGGACCACCGCTGGGAACTCCAGGGTAAGGACCCCACACGCAAGCCGCCCCAAACCCGGGCGGAGCGGGTAGGGGGTGCAGAGAAAGCAATCGGGAGGAGCGGCCGGCTAGTCACCGGCGCCGGCGTGTGACGTCAGCACGCGGTAGCCGGCGCGCCGCCGAGCTGGCGGGGAAGGAGCGGCGAGACTGGGCGGGGTCCGCGCGAGCTGAGAGCGCGGCACTGCAGGTGGGAGAGAGCATGGAGGAATGGACGGTGTGGGAGAAGAGGAACTGGAGTGAGAGGGCTGTGAAGCTGGAAGGGGCAAGGCAGCAATGCCCGGAACGCACCAGTGGAAGCTGTTCTGGAATGAGGCATATTACGAATTTTTTCCCACACATACTACACCGGAAAGGATTTTATTTTTACTTGAACGTATACTGCTAACAGAGATGCCACAATTTACAAAGGGATTTTGCTTTAAAGAGCAAGCCTTTTTCTTACTAT
Organism: Oryctolagus cuniculus; assembly: GCF_964237555.1. Lineage (NCBI taxonomy): Eukaryota > Metazoa > Chordata > Mammalia > Lagomorpha > Leporidae > Oryctolagus > Oryctolagus cuniculus. The sequence goes on from NC_091433.1 coordinate 52,232,160, forward strand.
TTTTCATGTCGTGGTGGATGATTTAAGCAGGGAAGTATTTTTTAAGTCTTGAAATGTAAAAGGACAGAAGCATAATGTGGCTTTCTGCACTTTATATCTGGGTTGGGTACACGTGACTCATCTGCATGCCGCAGTGTGTGGCAGTGCACAGCCGTCTAAATACTTTTCCTCACTGCAGGGCTTGCAAAGATAGACTCGCCTAAAGCTATTATGAGAGATCAGATCCTCTGCCCTGTAAGCTGCCAGGTTACCTGGCATAAAATAACCTCACCACTTTGGCGAATCCAAACCTGAAGCCATAGGACGATAGTGGCTTGTTTGCTAACTTCGTTGCCCTCCTCACTGGTACCTCTTATACAAGCGTTAGATGTAGCTGGGTGGAGAGACCAGAAACATTGCCAGAGACCTCAGATTGAAGGGTTCAGCTATTTGCTTTAAAGATATCTATCTCCATCGAAAATGAATCATGATGTGAATGGAAGGGGAGAGGGAGTGGGAAAGGGGAGGGTTGCGGGTGGGAGGGGCGTTGTGGGGGGGGGGCATTGTAATCCATAAGCTGTACTTTGGAAATTTATATTCATTAGATAAAAGTTTAAAAAAACAGATATCTATCTCCTAACGATGATCTACTTGTTGAACTTTCCTAAAAATATTTATTTGAAAGGCAGAGTTACAGGGAAGGGGAGAGTGAAAGAGGGAGGGACAGATCTTCTATCTGCTGGTTCACTCCCCAAATGGCCTCCACTGCCAAAGCCGGGCTGGTTCCAAGCCAGTAGCCAGGAGCTTCTTCTGGGTCTCCCACTTGACTACAGGGCCCCAAGACCTTGGGTTATCTTAAGCTGCTTTCCCAGGCACATCAGCAAGGAGCTGGATCAGAAGTGGAGCATCCAGGATTTGAGCTGGCGTACGTATGGGTTGCTGGCAACATGGGCAATGGTTTTACCCATTACGCCACAGGGCCAGCCCCATACTTGTTGAATTCTTTACTTAGTGGAGGATTAAGTTTGTGAGTATGAAGTAAATGGAAAGTATGTTATTGCAAACATTAAAAATAAAAAAAGGTGGGAGGAAGGCCAGAAGTATTGTTATGTTCTTAAAACTATATATATGAAATAGCCGGCGCCGCGGCTCACTAGGCTAATCCTCCGCCTAGCGGCGCCGGCACACCGGGTTCTAGTCCCGGTCGGGGCGCCGGATTCTGTCCCGGTTGCCCCTCTTCCAGGCCAGCCCTCTGCTGTGGCCAGGGAGTGCAGTGGAGGATGGCCCAGGTGCTTGGGCCCTGCACCCCATGGGAGACCAGGAAAAGCACCTGGCTCCTGGCTCCTGCCATCGGATCAGCGCGGTGTGCCGGCCGCAGCGCGCCAGCCGCGGCGGCCATTGGAGGGTGAACCAACGGCAAAAGGAAGACCTTTCTCTCTGTCTCTCTCTCTCACTGTCCACTCTGCCTGTCACAAAAAAAAAAAAAAAAAAAAAAAAATTTGTTTCTGAGTGATACTTGCCTTGAGAAAACACACACACAAAAAAACTATATATATGAAATACATTAAATGTTCCTTTTATATTAATAAACTGAAAAAAAAAACCCACCTCCTTTTATCCCATCTCCTCCCCAACACACCACCCCTCCAAGTCAACTTATCTGGGTTTTCATGCCAGTCTTTGGATTTGCTGTGCTTATAAGAAATGCTCTATAACTACTGTGGAAACTTAAAAGGGTGTTATTTTAGTTTCTTAAAATTATTTTTAGGGGCCAGCATTGTGGCCTAACAGGTAAAGGCACTGTAAGCAATGCCAGCACCCTGTATGGGTGCTGGTTCAAGTCCCATCTGCTTCATTTCTAATCCAACTGCCTCCTTGTAGCCAGGGGAAAGCAGCGGAAGATGGCGTAAGTGTTTGGGCCCCTGCATCCATGTGGGAGACCCTGAAGAAATTCCTAGCTACTGGCTCTGGTCTGGCCCAGACCTGGCCATTGTGGCCATCTGAGGAGTGAACCAGTGGATGGAAGATGTCTCTGTCACTTTTTCTTGTATGACCCTCTCTTGAAGCTCTGACTTTCAAATAAATAAATCTTTTAAAAAATAAAAGTAATTTTTATTTATTTGAAAGGCAGAGTGAGAGAATGTTCCATCGACTGGTTCACTCAGAAATGCCCAGAACAACTAGCTCCTAGCCAAGTAGAAGCCAGGAGCCAGGAACTCCCTGTCCCAGGTTTCCCATATGGATGGCAGGGGTCTAGGTACTTGACCCATGATCACTTCTTGCATCTCAGGATGCACACTAGTAGGAAGCAAGATCCGAAGGGGAGTGGGGACTCCGTTCATGCACTCTGGTATTGGATGCAGGCATCTCAACTCCCCATGCCACAATATTTGCCCCAGAAATGTTGTTCCTGGCATCTTTGCCAGAAGATGGCACTGCAAGCCATCCTACTGGGCAAACTGGAGCAGATCTGCAGCACTTTCTCTTCTCTTCACACTCTCCACGCAACTATAAAGACTTTATTTTCCTTATTCCTTCTTTGGGCAAACATCTTGTGGCTTCTCCCACTCTTAGTTAGCAGGAAGTTTGGTATCTGCACAATAGCTCTCATTCTACTCACATCCATTTGCATGAAAACATTGCCAATTGGTAATACAAGCAAATTCATTTTTGCTGTTTGCAGGAGGAGGTCTAGCCAGGTGTCTTCTTAAGATAATTTAAGCTCCTGTCATAAACTGCTGGTGAGAATATACACTGTTACAGTGTTTCTAGGAGACATCCTAGCAACATGCATAGCCTTTGACTCACAGTTAAACTGGGCAAAAATGTATAAACAAGGATAATCATTATTGCATATAGTCAGAAAGACTAGAAACAATGTAAATGTCTAATAAGGAATTAAATTATATTCAAACAATGTAATACCCTAAAGTGATTAAAAAGAGTGAGTAGAGTCCATTTTTATTGATAGAGAAAAATGTCCTGACATTATCAAGTAAATAAAGCAAGTTATTCTTTCTGCATTAAGATGATTACTTGATGATTTCCCTTTCTGGTTTATAAACCTCTATACAGTCTATTTTAATTATTATTACAAAATAATGTTTCTGAGTTCCATTGCTTTTTTTATTTAATTGGATTTTTCTTTGGAACAAAGGAGCTTTGCTTTTTGCAACCAACCAGTAACATAAATACACAAAGATAAAGCTTCCAGTCTCCATTCCAGAGCTTTATCTCTGTGTTCACTCCTCCATGAAAGCAATATTAACAATTTCATGAATATCATCTACATTTTCTCTAGTTTCATAAAATATACATAAGTATATATTTATATATTAATATTATAAAATGGAATTACAGTATAAACATTATTTTGCAACTTGTATTATTTATTTTAAAGAGGGACAGAGAATAAGAGTGAGAGACAATTGTCTCCTATCTGCTAGTTCACTTCCCAAATGCCTGTAACAGCAGAGCCTGGGCCAGGCCAGAGTCGAACTGGAACAAAATTCTGGCATCCCATATGAGTGGCAGGAACCCAACTACCTGAACTGTCCATCACCAGCTGCCTCCTAGGTTGTGCATTAATAGTATGTTGGAATCACAAGTGGAACTGAGACCCAAACCTAGGTACTCAGATATGGGATGAAGGAATCCCAAGCAACATCCTAATTGCTAATCCACATGCCCTTGCAACCTGGTTTTGTTTGTTTTTTTACTTAACAGCATGTCATAAACATTTCTCCAGAGAACACTAATTTTTGTCAATGACATTAATATTCTATGATATGAATGTACCAAAATATATTCAATCACAGCTACTTACTAGTCATAGAGATCATTTCCAATGGTATTATTTCTGAGAGATAGAATCCTAAAAGGTTTGCTAAGACAAAATTATGTGTATTTTTTCATTTTGACAAATATTCCTGTGCTTGGATTATATATTGTACAACAAACCACCCTAAAACTTAGTGGGCCAAACCAACAATGATTTATTATTTCTCACAAATTTTCTGGCCAGAGTATCAGGCAGCATTCTGCTGGATGGTTTTTTTGTTCCCCATTATTTCAACTGTGTGATTTATAAAGGGAGGTTTTTTTTTAGCTCATGGTTCTCAAGTCATGAAAGTTCAGGACATATAGCTGCATCTGTCAAGAGCCTTGGTCTGCATCATGTGTCAGAAAAGCAGAAGGGCAGGAGGGCATGTGTGGAAGACACAGAACACAAAGGGCAGTCTCACTTTAGAGCACTTTAGCCTCACAGTAACCAATGCAGTGCTACAAAAATGGCATGAATCCCTTCATGAGTGGAGCCCTCATGACCCAAACACCTCTTAAGGATCCTACCACCTCTCAACACTTATTTTGGGGGGCAAATTTCAACATGAGTCCCATTTTGAAGGGGACTAACCACACCCAAATTGTAGAAGGTGCTTATTCAATTTTCAGTCACTTGAAAAAAGTAGTGTTTGTTTTGATAATCAAGAAATACTGTAACAGTATTTCCATTTTGAAGAAAAGAAATGTCAACATTAAATTTAAAAAATTATATTGGGGCTGGTGCTGTGGCGCAGCAGGTTAACACCCTGACCTGAAGCGCCGGCATCCCATATGGGCACTGGTTCAAGACCCAGATGCTTCTCTTCCAATCCAGTTCTCTGCTGTGGCCTGGGAAAGCAGTAGTAGATGGTCCAAGTCTTTGGGCCCCAGCACTGGCATGGGAGACCCAGAGAGGGCTCCTGGCTCCTGGCTTTGGATTTGCACAGCTCCAGCTGTTGCAGCCAATTGGGGAGTGAACCATCAGATGGAAGACCTCTCTCTCTCTCTCTGCCTCTCCTCTCTGTGTAACTCTGACTCTCAAGTAAAATAAATAAATCTTTTTAAAAAAATTATAATCTTGGATATTAAAGGTGGTTATAAAGTTATAGGCTTTTCAAATAGAAAAAAATGCAAATTCCTTCAGTCTTATAAAATCTTTATTATTTATATCTAACCTATTTATCTTATTTATATCTAACTTATTTATTATAACTTATTTATATCTATTTATTATCTAACTTATTATTATAAGTCTTTATTATAATTATTATATAATTATATATTATTGTTATAATAGTGGTAGTATAATAGGGCAAGTGGAAAACAACCAGCAGTACTCCTAAAGTGAAATACCCCACTGCAAACATTTCAGACAGACATTCTGTCATGCTTCCTTAATGAATTGAGCAATAGGCTGAATGAAGGAGACAGACATTTCGAGGTATGAGTGTTGTTATTTGATCTTTCTGGGCAGGCAGCAATAATGAATTAGAGTATAACAAATTAGAGCAAATGGTTGGCAGTAGAAATAGACCAAATATATTCTCTTTGTTGTTACTATGTAAAATTCAATTTTATTAAAAGACCATATATTTGTGTAAGTATATGTGATCAAATAAACTATCTTGTCATATGAGTCATCTTTTGTGAGTGGTGGGAAGAAGGCCCTAAAACTTTAAATATGAAGAAAAGCACTCTCTAAAATTTAGATTTCTTTGCGATATGTAATACTCAAATCTAAGAGAAAAAATTCAGACTTTGCATTCAGTGTTCTCTCTTGCTACATTCTATGACAGCAGTTGTTAGTTTTAAGTCTCATTGCTGAAGTCTATTCTAGTTTGAACCATTAGCTATATGCAGTTAGGACTTAAACTGTAGCAGCCTGCTGATTTTCTGGATCTTAATCTGGCAGACCTAGCTCCATATGCACAGATAAAAACATTATCTAATTGTATATTGGGTTTCTGGATTGGGTCATCTGCCAAGGCTCATGGAAGAGTCAGTTACCTGAAGAGAGTGATGTTAAGTTCTATGAAGACTAAAACAAAACAATGAACCCTTAGCTACCCAGGGCCTGAGAAGGAAGTCATCTCATGACTTCATTTTGAGGATGTGATTGGTTGAAATAACTCAGGGCCTATCAAGTCCCTGTGAAGCCTAGGCAAGAGCTTTTTGTAGCAAAGAATCGTGTGGAATTCAAAGGCTGTTTGCCACATTCAGGGGCCTCCAGAAACACAAAGCTAAGTTCATGTTATCTTCTGGAAAAAGATAAAGGTCATTTTTAATGACTTCCCCAATGCTAATGGACTCAGGAGGAAATTCTAGACTAGAACTATAACTATTCACTAGCAGAACATCGTAATTCCTTCCATTGCCTCTTTTCTGTATGTATGAAACATGTGCATTAAAAGTTCTTTTTCTAAAAAAACTCACAAATCCATAAAAGAGATCTATTTAGTCTGGTTCTTATCTCGGATTTCCTATGTATCTTAAAAAAAGTTTAAATTGTAATGATTGTAATGGAAAATAACTCTAAGCCCAGGTTTTTTTTTTTTTTTTTTTTTTTCTTTTTCCCTTCAAGGCAAGGCAGGAGCAGCTTGACTGGGTCCATGGAACAAGAATCTAGGAGCAACTGAAATATGATTCCCAATGTTCTTCTGATTTCTTTTGCCAGTTCTAAAAAATAGCATCCTAAAACATGCCATTCCCAGAGTAGTAGAATTTCTGGCACAGAGAAAGGTTTATACTACCACCACCCACTAGTAATATCATTCACTTATTTCTCTGTATCTACCTGGGTATACCGGAAAGCCAAGGGAGAATATGCCATTCTGAATCTGGCTGAACTAGGTAAACTCTTTCCAATGCTAACCCTTTTCTTCTTTTTCATTTTACTTGAGAGTTTAGGAGTTTTGTTGGCTAGAGGCTATTTTTCCTTCCACCCAACTCTGATGAAGAGGACACTTAACAACACCAGATTCTCTAAGAAAAATACAGAAATTATACAGAAAGCTGTTCCCCAGATGCAGTCTATTGTTCTATCACTAAATGATCACACAACACATTATTTAAATAAATAGCCTCATGTCTAATGCAGTGTTTCTGATTCAGCTCCACACATCAGCCAGGATTACTGAAATACAGGGATGCTTAGGCTCAACTTCGGAATAATTTAAACAGAATTTCTGGTAATGGAGCCTCCCTAAATGGTTCTGATGCAAGGGTGAAGACTAAGAACTACTGGTGCAAAGGTTATGTATGCCAGAAACCATGTATATTAAAATAAGCAAGTTCTCACAAAGGAATATGATAGTGCATAATATAAGTAATACTAAGGAAAACCAAATGTACAAATAGACCTCTTTTTCACTTAAAAGAGATCCTTGGAATAATCTTCACAAAGATTAAGATGACACCATAAAAGGATTTTTTTTTAACCTCAGAGAAAGCAAGTAAGATGGGTTAACATACTGTTTACTGTTCTCAAAATTTAGGTTTCCTTTTTCAAAGTTAAACTACATATCTGTAGGGAGAGCAGAAAATCTGATGTATACAAACCTGTTGCAAAAATTTCCACTTTGTTTAGAAAAATTTTGCTTGCCTTTTAATATTCTCTGAAAAGACCCTATGAACTTTACCCAGCAATGTCCCAAGGCAAAGAAAACTGTGCTTGGATATTAGCATAGTTCCACAAATTCCACCTTAATAAAAGTAATGAAACAGTCACAAGAAGCTTGGTGCCATCTGTGAGCACCCCCATCATCACCAGGGGCACTACATCAGCCCTGAAGCCAGGACTGTACTGATTGAGAATATTTAATTCTGCCCAAGAAAAAATAAACAAAACTCATGTGTGAAACACAGGTAAATACTAACCTGTTGGTTAACATCAGCAGGGCATATGCATGTGAATATACATAGAAAAGGCTGGAGGGGCACAGTGGGTTAACGCCCTGGCCTGCCGTGCCAGCATCCTATATTGGCTCCAGTTCGAGACCCGGCTGCTCCTCTTCTGATCCAGCTCCCTGCTATGGCCTGGGAAAGTAGTGGAAGATGGCCCAATTCCTCCGGCCCCTGCACCCGCGTAAGAGACCCAGAAGAAGCTCCTGGCTCCTGACTTTGGATCGGGGTAGCTCCGCCATTGCGGACAGTTGGGGAGTGAACCATTGGATGGAGGAGATGCCTCTCCTCTCTCTGTGTAACTGACTTTCAAATAAATAAATAAATCTTAAAAAAAAAAAAAGGCCAGAAAGACCAATACATACCTAATATACACGAGCTATTGAGTATACAAGAAGCACTTAATATTCATTAACCATTGTATATTCATAATATACTAAATATATAGGAGACACTAAATATTCAAAGGTCTTAATTCTGCCACCCAGCGGTGACAAACTAGTCTCACACCTCCTGCCAAGAAATGTAAAACCTGTATTGGCTCACCAGGCTCCTGCGAAAGCTACAGCCTGGGCCAGGCATTCTTGCTAGGCCTCCTCTGACTACCCGCCCAGACATGGGGGCTATCGATCCTTAATCACCAGAATGGGGACTATTAGAATTCTAACACGACAGGGGCTCAATAATGTTCGCTAAACGGATATAAACACAATCCAGACCGTGTAGAAACCTCAAGTTATGTATTCTTTCCAAAATAATTTCCAAGCATTGTATCTGAAAATGCGTGATGGCTGAATTAGGATTTTCGGTTTTTCGTCCCTCGCCGGCGACGTAGAAGGCACAGCGACACCGATACGTTCTTTGCCCGCGACCTACATGCAGGGCAGCCCAGGGTGCTGGTCTACCTACAAGGCCCACACTTCCCTCAATCTGTTTCAGGAACTAGTTGCTTTTGCTTTGCAGTTTCGAGGCCGACGATGGCGACGCTGTGGTCTCCCGCCCGGGTGGAATTGGAGCTTCGCGATGACGCTGGAGGTGGCGCTCGCAGGTGGCCTTCAGAAAACGCCTCCCACTCGGCGGCCGCCTCCTGTCCTTTCCCGAGGTCAGCAGCGGGGCAAACAGGAAAGCGTGTGTGACGTGAGCTGATCGCCGAGAAAAGCTTTCTCACCCAGCAAGCTCCTCAGGGCCCTCCAGCTCGCTCTGCTCCTCCTCCTGGCGACCCAGACCCCGCCCCAGACCGCCCACTGATTCACATCGCCCAATAGGCGCCGACGCGGCCCCGAGAGTGGCCGCAGGAGGGCGTGTTTGGGCGGCCGGACGCTGAACGGCCGTTCACGTCTACGTGGTGACGTCACGCGCCGACGCTGGGGACGTACCTGTCGGGCTCCGGGCTCCTGCCGCTTCTCTTCCCCTTCCGTGGTTAGGGGCTGGTGCGGTCCAGGACCCACGGCCCCTTACTCAGAGTCCTAGTTCGCCCGCGGCCCGGAATCGGGTTGGATGAGGAGGAAGGAAGAGTGTGGTGTTTGAAAGCCATCCTACTTTACTCCAGAGTTGGAGCATGGATTCAATTTTAGTCTTTTCCGAGAGAAGTGAGGTTGGAGCTTTTTATTTTTAATTTTGGGTAGGAGCAGGTTGACTCCCAGGCCCTCCAAAGCAAGAGGGTTTAACTTAATGCTGTTCCCGTGTTTGAAGGAGGACATAAAAAGTCCCACCTGGCACAATTTGCGTAACCTCCGGTAGAAAACACCAGGTATCTTTTAAATCGCGGTAGTTTGCGTTGTGTGCCAGGCTTTTTTCAGGTGAAGCTTCCAGGGTAGTTAGGTTTGAAACAGATGCAGAATCCAAAGGCAGCGCAAAAACCAGCCACCGATTTTGCTATGCCTCTGAGCTGCGAGGTGAGTTGCATTCGTTAGTTGTCATGTTCACGGATTTGGGGGCAGCTGCGAGGTCAGGGTACTCATCTTGGTTTCTCTTAAAATATGTTTCTACATGTTAAACCCACCCGATTATGTAAATACCCCCTCGGTCATTCTTTAAAATTTCACCCATTTCCTTCAGGAGCCGTCAAAGGCCTTTTAAATAGAATGGAAGTAGGTGCCAAGAAGAGATTCATTGTAAAAGTAGAGAGTGGGTTTTACTTTCGCTAAATTTGCCCACATTTAAAAATAACATTTAAATTTGTCTTTAAATGTATATAGAAAGCATTTTCGGGTACATTTGGTATTTGCGTTTTGATTTTAAACTTGGAACAGAAGCTTCTTTCGAATCTCAGAAATGAACTTTGCATGTGGTATCCTGTATTTATATATATAGCATGGTGCAGCCGTGCAGCACTTAGAAGTAATTATGTATACAGGATGCTTCTTAGAGACCAAGATTTGTGTTTCCTTTGGGGAAAATTCCTGTGTATGATAATTGAATCAGCAGTGACCACACCTTTATATATGTAATTTACATTTCAAAAGTTCCCTTGTGCAGACTTAAACTTTTTTGAACCATGCAGTTCAGTTACTGCAGCATCATTGTGGTTTGTGTCATTGATTGTTGACCCTTTCCAGAAATGCTTTTCCTTTCATCTCTACTGAGTTGGTTCACAAGATTATTTTCTTGATAAAGTCAATTTAGAAATATTTTAAAACTGACAGTCAATTCTACATGCCTTTGTGGGTCACTGCAAAATAGTATTAGTTCAAGACTACATCGATGAATGAAAATGCTTAAGTATTGTTGAATTTCATCTTAAAATCAAACTATTTTAAGAAATCCATATGAATTTACAGTACCTCTATCTTTACTTGGAAATTGAGCTTTAGCATGTGTTATCTATCATACATACCTCAATAGAAATGTAAATATTTAACCTGGCTGTGGATATATATATATATATATATTGGGGAACAGATTTGTTGAGGTTATGGCTTTGTGTTAGTAAATTGGCTATTTTCCAGGTCATGTTGATGAATAGGCTTTCCATTTCCTGTTGTGACATGTTGGTAATAATTTTCAGACCGCTCAGGAAGCTAGATTTGATCTCTGTGGTTGGTTATATATCAAAGCAGCATCCTGTGGGGTTTTGCCACTATCACTGCTTTACAGAACTTCCAGCTTGGTTTCTGTCAAACTTGTCAGCAGGAATCAAAAACATATAATGTGATATAATAAATGTTAATACTTGTAGAGTGCAGTCTATGGTTCAGGTTCTTGAGTGGTTTTTGTGGAATATCTCAATTTTCATCCCACCTCCCAGGAAGTAGGTACTCTTACTATTCCCATTATACAGATGTGGAAACTGAGGTGCAAAGAACTTAGTTAACTTGCACAACACCCTCAAAGTTAGTTGTCAGAACTGGGACTGAAGCCTGATGATATAATTTGAGTTCTTGCTCTCAGTAACTGGACTATACTGCAGTTAGATTAGTAAGAATGTGCAGAGAAATAGATGGTTTGAGGGACATGGCACCAGATTCATTTATTTTTAAATTATAAGAATAATGTAATGTTATAGAAGCATTGGAAATAATGTTTTTAAAAGAACAATTCTAATCTACTACTCTAATACTCTTGTTTTTGTATGTACAGTTACAACTGTATCTAAATATGGTAGCTGTAATTCATTTTGAGTTTTTTTTTTAAAGATTTATTTATTTGAAAGTCAGAATTAGGGAGAGGGGGAGAGGGAGAAGTCCCCCACTACTGAATTCTAAAAAAATCAATTACACATTAGGATCACTGTCTTCTAACAGAAAAGTAGGAAAAATTGTAACCATTCTCTTATTTGCTAAAATAAACATTAAAAATTCAAAAGGGCAAGATCAGAAGGAGTAGAACTGTTTGTTAATTATGCCCACAGGATTATTGAAACAGAAGCGATCTATTCTGATACAAATTGTCAACACATGCAAGATCCTATAGGGCAGGCATTTGGCCTAGTGGTTAAGACAGCATTTGCACACCTGTATCCAGTATCAGAGTGCCTGGGTTCACGTCCCAGCTCTGCTCCTGGTCTAGCTTTTTACCACTGTAGACCCTGGAAGCCAGCAGGTGATGGCTCAAGTATTTGGGTCCCTGCCACGCACGTGGGAGACCTGGATAAAGGTCATAGCTCCTGGCTTCAACCTGGTCCAGCCTTGGCTGTTGTGGGTGTTTGGGGAGTTAACCAGTAGATGGGTGACTCACTCTCTCTCCCCTCTCTCTCTCCTCTCTCTCCCCTCTCTCCCCTCTCTCCCCTCTCTCCCCTCTCTCCCCTCTCTCTCCCTTGCTCTGCCTTTCAAAAATCATTTTTTAAAAATGAATAAGCTTTTTAAAATCAGTTTAAGATGAGATCTGTGCAGCAAATATATTAGTTATGTTGATTTTACTTTGATGACTTGTTTTAAATTGGACCTTGCCCAGTGCTGATGTAATCAGTGGGCCACACTTAATTCCCATGGCATAATGGTGACCTTTATAATATGTCTTTTCAGATGTTTTTAAAATTTTTCCCAACCAACCCTGTACTGTGTTATTTAAGAATTACATTTCTTCAAGTACATATACATGCTTTTTAAAAACTGTGCTGTTTTACTACATATTGTCCTGTCTCATCAGTTTGATACATCTCAAATGAATTGAAATAGACTATTAAAAAATTGTGTACTGTACATCTGATTTCCTTTTTCCAGTGATTCTGAAATAAAGGTGTACTCATTTTGTACAGTTAATTAGTATTAATTAGTAAATAGCCCTAGTTTTACCCGAACCACATTGTAATTACTTGGTTAGAAAAAAAGAAGAGATTTCTCTTCCTGTATGAAATCAGATGGAAAAAAAGAAAATGATGCCTATTTCAAATGGGGATCCATTGGGTCCAGCTGCCTGCTGGATAGATATTTCTCTCCAGATATCCTGAGATCATCACATGCAACATGTCTGCTGATTTTCTTTCTGCATTTTTCAAGTAACATTTTTAATTGACTAATTTCTGTAGACAACAGGTCTTTTCATTGTAAGTAGAGGAAGTAACACATACATTAGATTCATTGATACTTGTATTTCCTAGTGCTTTATAAATTCAGATTTACTGATCTTTGTTCTTTGTGACCCCTGAATATATGTTGTTTTGTTTTTTTCTGTGGCTTTAGATACTTTATTATTTCTTCTTGAAACAGTTCCAAAACTTTCTAAGCAATATCTGCTTTTAGTTTCCTCTTGCTGGAATATTCCTTACATAAATTCCATTTTATCTCCTCATCACCCAGCTTTGCCTTCATCATTCTTTTGCTTAACCGTCCCCACCACCCTATAATCTGTCAAATTCTTTCAAGGTTGGGCTCTCATTTCTTTTTCTTTTTTTTTTTTTTTTATGATTTTTTTTTTATTTGAAAAAGTTACAGAGAGAGGTAGAGAGAGAGAGAGAGAGAGATTGATCTCCCATCCACTGGTTCACTCCCCAAATGGCCGCCTGAGCTGATCCGAAGTCAGGAGCCAGGAGCTTCTTCCCAGTCTCCCACATGGGTGTAGACGCCCAAGGACTTGGGCCATCCTCTGCTGCCTTCCCAGGTGCATTAGCAGGGACCTGAACTGGCACCCCTGTGGGATGCTGGCACTTCAGGCCAGTGCTTTAACCTGCTGCACAACAGAGCTGGCCCCTCTCATTTCTTTTTCTAGCTTTCTTGTACTCCATCCCAACAGGAATATCATAGCCTTGTGCATTAGGGCAGGATTCCCAAAATGTATCTAAGAATACTAGTGCTGCAGACTATTAACAGGTGCTGTGAGTTGAGGGGTAATTCCCTGGTGAAATAAATCTGAGAAGCTTTCCATAAATTTTCTTTATGAAGTTAATGGTTTTTGAGGTTTTATCAAGAGCCATTTTTAGTGCTGTTAGCCATCACAATTCTAGACAGGAGTATGATGTATTACCCAAACTTATTAACCGTGAAGCCTTTTACAGATCTAGTATTCTGTGCACATATTTACTGACCTACAAATATTTTTGTTGCTTTCTCAGCTCCATAGCTTGACTCGTACCATTAATTTTGCTGCACCCAAGCTCTTCTCCCATTTCTGCCCTATAAAAACCTAACTTAGCTATTTTGGTCCAGTTTAGAAATAATTCTTTGAAAAAAAATGCTTCTTATCAATCACAGTGAGATGTGATCGTTTCTCTAAGTTCATTGCAGTCCCTTTGTTTTTGTGACATCTGTCATATACTTTTTATTACAGGGATATGTACTAATTTATAGGAAAATGTAGCCTCTTGCTTGACAACAGTGTATCATGTAATATATACTGAAGTTTATTGAAAGCTGTAAGACCTATGCAAATATGAATATGATGACATCAATACAAAAACTTGTATATTTAGCACATTTCTGGAACATTGATAGCTATTAGAAAAACATTAGTAAGTGAAGAAGTGATTAAGTTGAAATTCACTGTGACATTTTATTCTGTGACCGACCAGCACTTAGCACAAACATTTCTTACAGTATTTATATGAGAATGTTTCTTGCATGCCAGTGACTAGATCAGTCTGGGTTTTACTTCCCAGCCATCATTGTTATGTGTATTTTGTTCTATCTTTCTAGTTGTAGACATTGAATATTCTCATTTCCTCTCTTTTTTTTTTTTTTAAAGATTTATTTATTTGAAAGAGTTAGAGAGGAGAGGGAGAGAGGGAGGGAGGGAGGGGGGAGGGGGGAGACAGAGAGAAAAAGGGGGTAGAGAGAGAGGCCTTCCATCTGCTGGTTCACTCCTTGATTGGCCACAATGGCCGCAGCTGTGCTAACCTGAAGCCAGGAGCCAAGAGCTTCCTCTGGGTCTTCCACGCGGGTTCAGGGGCCTAAGGACATGGGCCATCTTCTGCTTGGCCATAGCAGAGAGCTGGATAGGAAGTGGAGCAGCTGGGACTTGAACCGGCGCTCGTATGGACGCTGGCACTGCAGGTGGCAGCTTTACCCACCATGCTACAGCGCCGGTCCCCTCATTTCCTTTTACACTCAGATTATACTTGCTTTTTCCAGTTGACTAACATACTTTTGGGACTTAGCCATGATCTACCAAGCTTCCATTGTGGGAGATTGAAAACGTTGTCCAAGGCTATAAAAAATTAATATGCCTCCCTTAAGGCTGGGTATCACTTAGCCAACTGTTTGCTAAATAATCCTTTTTCTTCATCCCTCCATCCCAGTTCTGGTGGTGTGCTTAGTGTTTGTAGTTTGGTGCTAGGTCAGTATACTGAAGGGAATCACACCTGTTAATGTACTCTGATCTTGCATAGAAACTAAAGCCTGATGTAAAATCCTGAAGTTGGAAAGAGCACTCTGATTTTGAGTCCTGTGAGTTTTGTAGGAGACTGAAAATTTTTTTTTTTTTTTTGAAACGAGGATATCCAGGGCTTTATTTTGTAATGCAGAGGCCACATCGTGGCCCCAACCCCTCTTCCCACCCTGCACTTATTAAATGTTTATCACTCTAGGAGACCCAGCAATCCCCTTCATGATCTTTTGAAGATCATTGAACTGGAAAATTACACCCTTATTTCTTTTAAACAGATCAATAGCATTACTTACAGAATTCATTTTACGTAGATAGCAAAAGTTATACTAAAATTTTCACTAAACTAACTTTATATTTTCCTTGCTTCAGTTTCATTGCTAAACATCGTCACAATGCCTTCTGGTTCTCATTTTCTTGGTGCTCACAATGTCCTTATCTTAGGAGACTGAAATTTGTTTCTGCAAACTCTCCTCAGTCAGTCAAGTCAGAAACTTAGTGACATATTAAATTTCTTCTCACCATTCCTCACCTTTTATTAATTACCAAATCTTCTGAAAATTTTCTTAGAACTCTCTCTGCTTCTCCATATTGCTGTATCTTACTTCAGTTGTGCCTTCACTATTTCGTGTTCAGAATTGTTCAGTGGTTTGCTCTCACCTGATTCCTCCCACTGTCTTTATTCTTCTCTGGCCCTTCTAATCTGTTTTC
The DNA here is from genome assembly GCF_964237555.1 of Oryctolagus cuniculus. NCBI lineage: Eukaryota > Metazoa > Chordata > Mammalia > Lagomorpha > Leporidae > Oryctolagus > Oryctolagus cuniculus. The sequence continues at coordinate 52,247,829 of NC_091433.1, forward strand.
CCTTCTGCTGTCAGTGTTGGCTTGCTAAAATTCCTATGTGTTCATGTGGTTTTTCTTTTTAAAGCCCTTCACAGAGTGGCCAGCACTGTGGCAAGTGGGTAAAAGCCCTGGCCTGCAGTGCCGGCATCCCATTTGGGCGCCAGTTCAAGTCCTGACTGCTACACTTTTTTTTTTTTTTTGACAGGCAGAGTCAGAGAGAGAGAGAGACAGAGAGAAAGGTCCTCCCTCCATTGGTTTACCCCCAAATGGCTGCTATGGCTGGCATGCTGTGGCTGGCGCGCTGTGCTGATCCGAAGCCAGGAGCCAGGTGCTTCCTCCTGGTCTCGCATGTGGGTGCAGGGCCCAAGCACTTGGGCCATCCTCCACTGCCTTCCCGGGCCACAACAGGGAGCTGGACTGGAAAAGGAGCAACCGGGACAGAACCAGCACCCCAACCGGGACCAGAACCCTGGGTGCCGGCGCCGCAGGCGGAGGACTAGCCAAGTGAGCCGTGGCGCCGGCCCTCCCTCACTTCTGATATAGCTGCCTGCTAATGTACCTGGGAAAGCAGTGGAGGATGGCCCAAGTCCTTGGGCCCCTGAACCCATGTGGGAGACCCTGAAGAAGCTCCTGGCTCCTGGCTTTGGATTGGCTCAGCTGCGGCCATTGCAGCTATTTGGGGAGTCAATCAGCGAATGGAAGACTTTATTCTCTCTGTGTGCCTCTGCCTCTGCCTCTGCCTTTCTGTAACTCTGCCTTTCAAATAAATAAATTAATCTTAAAAAATAAGCCCTTCATGGTTTCTCCATGTGTGTAGATGAGTATATATATGTATATACATATGAGATCTTAGTGTGACATTCGAGGCCCTACCTCCATGATCCGGTTTATCTCCACCTCCCTAGCTATTCTCTAGTCCTTTACCTCTTACATAAGCCACACAAGCAGGTTTTGTTACTATGCTTTGTGTTGTCATGCATTCTTTTTTCTGTTTCCCTATATTGACATTTCACCTTGTGCTTGACCTAGTTGACTCATCCTGATCTTTCAATATGCTGCTTAAACTTTCTCTTGTTCAGTGTTTTTCTTTTTTTGAAGATTTATTTGTTTATTTGAAAGGCAGGATTACAGAGAGGCTGAGGCAAAGAAAAAGAGAGAGGTCTTCCATCCACTGGTTCACTCCTCAGATGGCCACAACATCTGGAGGTGGGCCAATCCGAAGCCAGGAGCCAGAAGCCTCCCCCAGGGTCTCTCACATGGGTGCAAAGATCCAAGGACTTGGGCCATCCTCCACTGCTTTCCCAGGCCATAGCAGAGAGCTGGATTGGAAGTGGAGCAGCTGGGACTAAACTGGCACCTATATGGGATGCCGGCACTAAAGGTGGTGGCCCCCCATGCAGTATTTTTTATAGGATCTTTACCACCAGCGTGCTTACTTCTCAGTGATACTGAACCCCTTGTATATGACTCTCCTGTGATGCCTAACATACCACACTGTACAGTAATTTGTCTCTCACCTTCAGTGATGTTTTAGTCCATTTCCTGCTGCAATAACAGAATACCTATGATGGGTAATTAATGAAGAAAGAAACTTGACTCAAGATTCTAGAGACTGGGAATTCCAAGAATATGGCACCAGCATCATATGAGGGCCTCATGCTGCATGATTGTGTGGGAGAGAGGGAAAGAAAATCGAGGAACTCCTTTTTACTAGGAATCCACTCTCACTATAATTAACCTCTTCCCACAGTAGCAGCATAATTCATTCATAAAGGCAGAGCCCATATGACTTAATCACCTCTTAAGGGTTCTGTCGGTTAATGTGATCATAATAATAATTCCAAACATGAGTTTTGGAGGAAGCATTCAAACCATTGTACCTGCTGTGGGAACAGGAAACATTATACTAGTACCTGACTTTTTGTCTGGTACATGTTGGGTGCTCAGTAAATTGATGTTGAATACGTTAGTGACTGACTCTCATTACTAGCTTTGATGTTAGATAGATAGAGATCTTGTAAACACAGGAAAAGTAGGAGGACAAGCAGCTTTGGGCAGATATTTATTTGTTGTGTTCTTGTTGAATTTGAATCCTCATGCGACATATAGGGAGAGATGTACAATTCATCTGTTATTTACTTATAAATTTAATTGAACCAGTGAGAGTTTTTTTGTTTGCTTGTTATGTACAAGATTATTCTAAAATGTATGTAGAAAGTCAAAGAAACTAGAATGGCTAAAATTTTTTTAAAGATTTTTATTTACTTATTTGAAAGAGAGAAAGAGAAATCTTCCACCTGTTGGTTTACTCCCCAAATGGCTGCAACAACCAGGGCAGGGCCAGGCTAAAGGCAGGAACCAAGAGCTTCTTCTGGATCTCCCACATGGGTACAGAGGCTCAAGAACTTGGGCCATCTTCCCCTTCTTTCTCAGGCACATTAGCAGGGAGCGGGATCAGAAGTGTAGCAGCCGGGACTTGAACCGGTGCCCATATGGGGATGCTGGCGCTGCAGGCCATGGCTTTTACCTGGTATGCCACAATGCCAGCTCCAGCTAAAGCAGTTTTGAACAGAAGACTAAGATGTGAGAAATCAGTCTACCCTATTTGAAGACTTATTATATGTCTACGGTCATGAAGACTATATGGATATAGTTTTAGAACTGTAAATTAGTGGAACAGAACATAGAACTGTCAAATAAATGTATACAAAAATATCCAACCAGTGTTTGACAAGGGCTCAAGAACAGTTCAATAGAAGGAGAAATAGGTTTTTCAATAAATGGTGCTGTTAAGCAGGAATAATAATATCCCTAAGCTCTAAGGTTGTGATTACATTAATACAAATATAAAGTGAATGTATTTGTAAAGTGCTTAGGTTATTGCCCAGTGGAGGGTGAACTCTGTTTAAGAATTTGTTGGTGGCCGGCGCCGTGGCTCACTAGGCTAATTCTCCACCTTGCGACGCCGGCACACCAGGTTCTAGTCCTGGTCGGGCGCTGGTTTCTGTCCCGGTTGTCCCTCTTCCAGGCCAGCTCTCTGCTGTGGCCAGGGAGTGCAGTGGAGGATGGCCCAAGTGCTTGGGCCCTGCACCCCATGGGAGACCAGGAGAAGCACCTGGCTCCTGCCTTCGGATCAGCGCGGTGCGCCGGCCTCAGCGCACCAGCCACGGCGGCCATTGGAGGGTGAACCAACGGCAAAAGGAAGACCTTTCTCTCTGTCTCTCTCTCTCTCACTGTCCACTCTGCCTGTCAAACAAAACAAAACAAAACAAAAAAAAAAATTTGTTGGTGCCTAGATTCAGTCCCTGGCTCTGGCTCCTGAACTCCTCCTGCTAATGCAGACCCTGGGAGGCAGCAATGTTGGCTCCAGTAGTTAGGGTCCTGCCACCCATGTGGGAAGCCCGACTGAATTGTAGGATCCTGGCTTCAGTGCCACCTCCAACCAGTTGTGAACAGTTGAGGTGTGAACTAGCATGTGAGAACTTCTGCTCTCTAATAAATACATTAATTAAAAAAAAAAGAATTTGTTAAGTAAACAGCCATAACTCTGAAGAATGAGTAGAAGAGTCAGTAGATAAAGACAGGGCACTTGCCAGTAGTGGAAGCAGCAGTGGCCCTGGGGCAGGAGGCAAGAGGTAGTAATAGGACTGAGAGACTGAAAGATCAATGAGTCTTGGAAACTCGAAAAGTCCACACTGCAACATGAAGCTGAGGAACCACGCAGGGGCCAGGCTGCATAGGACTCTGTCTGCCTTATTACAGTGAGAAGGATTAAAAGATTTTAATCCATGGAGTGGGAAGAGATTGCTGGTCAGACTTGGTCTTTGAAAATAACCATGCTAGCTGCAGTCTGAAGATCAGAGGGGGACAAGCTGATTGTACATAGATCATTTAGGAGTTGGTTGAAGTAAACCAGGCTTTATCCCTGAAGATTTTTATAGGTTATTGTAAATTTTCCCAGCTCTGCAAGAATATATTTTCAAGTTACTGTGCATATATTATAGTATTTTGAAATAATTTTAAGGTTTTTTTTTACAATTTAAAACAAAAGGTGACTGTATTATTATTTTTCTCTGTTGTTAAATATGCAAAATTCCAGCTGCTTTGTTGTTTTAAATAAATAGTCTTTTATAGACAAGCCTGGGAATTCAGTTTAGAAACTAGAAAGAGTTAGCACTATATTGAGATTTTCTTCTGTTATGTGTCTTTTATGCTGCCAGTGAAATTTGAATATTTTATAGTAGTGCTGCTCAATAAAAATATTTGTGCTGCATGTATAATTTAAAAAATTTTAATAACCACATTAAAATGGTAAAAAGAAATTGGCAAGGGTCTTTTTAATAATGTGTTTTATTTAACCTCAGGTATCTAAAACATTAGTTCAATATATAGTCAATAAAAAACTATCAATGAAATATTTGACTTTTTTTCATGTTAAGTCTTAGAAATGTAGTAGGTATTTTATACTTTGTATTTCAAATTGGGTTAGCCATGTTTCAAGGGCTCCAGAGCCATCTATGGCTAATGGCTGTTCTATCAGCTAGTTAGCTCTGTAGGTCTCTGGGTTAATGAGAGTTTTAGTTTTTCGGTTTTTTTTTTTTTAAGATTTTAAAGATTTATTTATTTATTTAAAAGAGATATAGAGAGGCAGAGGCAGAGAGAGAAGTCTTCCATCCGCTTGTTCACTCCCCAAGTGGCTGCAACAGCTGGAGCTAGGCCCAGCTGAAGCCAGGAGCCAGGAGCTTTTTCTGGGTCTCCCACATGGGTGCAGGGGCCCAAGCACTTGGGCCACCTTCCACAGGCCATAGCATAGAGCTGGATTGTAAGTGGAGCAGCCAATACTCAAACCGGTGCCCATATAGGATGCCGACATTGCAGGCCGGGGCTTTAACCTACACGCCACAGCGCTAGCCCCACTTTGCTTTTTTAAGTTATCAGATTTATATAAATAATAACTGACAAAGGCATTAGTTTAATTTATTTGGAGTAGAATTGGATGCTGTTATAAAGAAAGGTTTGGTCTCTATATGTCTCAGAGATGTCATGAAATTGTTTTTTAAAAGTTTGAGAGTTATTATTTATTGGTATGTGTTATTATTTATTGGTATGTGACGGACTCTGGGTTGAAATGAAGGGAGATACATTGGGGTTTTCTGATTGACATCCCAGGTGAAAAGAAAGGTTTATTTTATATTGATTTCCCAGTGCTGTGTAAAACCCTATAGCTAATGGGCACTGAAGTAGTTACCACCTGTAGGAAGCCTTTCTACTCTGTCATCATGCAAAGAAGTGAAGGATAAGATGTAGGTGTTCTTTGCAAAATCTTAGCAAACATGCTGTGATACTTTAAAATACAAGTCATTCTTGAACTATACAATATATAAAAACATTAGTGTTTTTTAAGGAACTCTTTAATTATTTACTCAACAGTTAACAATGTTTTAGTTGCCACTATAGAAGCACAAATTTCTTAGCTTGGGATGAGTCTTTTGTGCAGCAGTTAAGATGCTACATGTGATACCCTCATCCCATGTCAGGAGTACCTGGGTTTGAGTCCCAGCTCTGCTTCTGATCCCAGCTTCCTGTTCATGTGCACCCTGGGAGGCAACAGATGATGGCTCAAGTACCTGGTCTCCCATGAGGGTGACAAAGGCTCAGGCACTTGGGCCATCTTCTGCTGCTTTTCCAGGCACATTACCAGGGAGCTGGATTGAAAGTGGAGCAGCCGAGACTTGAAACAGTACCCATATGGGATTCCAGCGTTTCAGTCAGAGGCTTAACCCACTACACCACAATGCTAGTCCCTAAGTGTTTTTTTTTTTTTTTATGATTTATGTGTTAATTATTGATTATTTCCTCTACTTTAACACTGTTGCAGGGAGGTATATATATTTTTAATTGAATACCTTTTTCTTTCACATTTGAGAGGTAGAGAGAGCAGGCAAATGAGAGAAAGGGAGTGAAAGCTCCCATGGTTTGGTTCACTTCCATAAGGACTGAGGCTGGTCTAGACCTGGCAGAAGCTAGGAGCCAGGAACTCAATTCAGGTCTCCCACATGGGTGCTTCCCAGAATTTGCATTTACAAGAAATTAGAATTAGGAGTCAGAACTGGAAGTTTAACACAGGCACTTCAGTGTGGGTGGTAGGTGCCGTAATTAACATGTTAGTGCTAAGTGAAACACCCATTCCACATTTCTTTCTGTTATCTCATTGACTGAATAAACAGTTTGACATTTGCTTTCCATATACTGTTACAGTTAGTATGCCAGGTGCTGAGAATAGAAGGGTGCTCTTAAGCAGTTCTCAGAACTTTGTCTTCTTCAGAGTGGTCTTTAAGTTAGGAAACTTCTATACTGACTCAGTTAAAAAGATAACTATTATCAATACTACCTAAAGTTTTTAAAAAACTGTAAAGGCTTTGTAAATACTTTTTTGTTTCTGAAGTTCTATTGGGTTATTTTTCCATGTGCAGAGGAAAATGTACTGAGGATAAGAGATTTTCTTGAAATGAATATTCAGTACCATAAATCACTATTAGAATTCAGCATTAGAATTGGAGTGTGCTTGCTTTCATTATGTGTGTATGTATTTACTATGGCATGCCTAGTAAGTCCTGTTTTACAAGGCTTACTGGTTTGACTGCTTTTGTGACTATATCTTTGAAGTCCTACACATGTACTTTTCCAGTGTATTGCTAGTGTCGCCACACTTATGCTAAATTCTTTGATGTTGAGCAAGTAAGTAGGTGTATTTTAATAATCTACTTAAGAGTAAAATTGTTTTTGGAACATGGAGAATAAAAACAATGAAACATGCTTATTTGTTTTTGAAAAACCAAAAATTGTTACCTATTATCATTGTTCTCATGGCTAATGTTTGACTGTGGGCCCTGAGGTTATAAATTTTAGAATGATGAGAGGAGAATTAAATGAGTATTTTAAATTTATAGTTAATTTTTTTTTCAAATTACACAGTACTTACACCTGGTAAAATATTTAAAAGGAGCAGTCTCCATTTCAGACCTGGTACTTTAGCCATCTTGTTCCTTTCTCTCTGGGCAACTTTCTTAAAAATCCCTCCCGAGATAGCCTATACAGATTTAAGCAACTGGGCACTGTATCTCTCCTCCCCTCAACCCACCACCACCTTTCCTGGGAGTAAAAACCACTTATATTATTGTATGTTATGAATGCTTCTGTGTATTATGCACTTTTTTTTAAACTTAACAATTCCCTCTGGAGATTGTTTTATAGCACTACCTCAAGAATGCTTTCTCTTGTACTGTTGTATAGTGAGAATAAAATTATTAAATCACCCCAAAATACTTAACAATGGAAGTAGCTATAATTATATAGTTACAGTGAATGAACTTAATATTTCTTTTAATACAAAGATCAGAACTTTCCTTTTGTCATGCTAAGCTAGATGAGTTTTATTATATGTTGGGAAAATGTTAAAGCCACTTTCTGCCTCCTTTTTTTGTTTCAGATAATCAGACAGCTAAATGGAGTCTGAGCAGCTGTTCCATAGAGGCTACTATAGAAACAGCTACAACAGTATAACGAGTGCAAGTAGTGACGAGGAACTTTTAGATGGAGCAGGTGTTATTATGGACTTTCAAACTTCTGAAGATGACAATTTGTTAGATGGTGATACAGCTGTTGGTAAGTTCCATGTTACAGCTCAATATTCATAGTCATGAATTTTTCCTAAACTGTATATTATTTTATTGAGGGCAGTTTTTTGCCTTTTTTTTTAACTGAGATGGATCATATGACAAATTTGACCATTTTTAAATGTGACATTCAGTGGCATTTAGCAGATGTACGAGTTTTGTTTTTTAAGTTTGTCTTTTATTAACCCATAGTCCAATTACATTAATATAAATATCACTATATTTTATTTTAGATCTTCCATTTTTATATTTGTTGCATCTGTTCTTTTCTCTCTCTCTCATTTATTTATTTATTTTTGACAGGCAGATTTAGACAGAGAGACAGAGAGAGAGTTATAGACAGTGAGAGAGAGACAGAGAGAAAGGTCTGTCTTCCGTTGGTTCACTCCCCTAATGGCTGCTATGGCCGGTGTTGCTCCGATCCAAAGCCAGGAGCTGGGTGCTTCCTCCCGGCCTCCCATGCGGGTGCAGGGACCCAAGCACTTAGGCCATCCTCTGCTGCCTTCTTGGGCCACAGCAGAGAGCTGGACTGGAAGAGGAGCAACCGGGACTAGTACCCGGTGCCCCAACCAGGACTAGAACCCGGGGTGCCGGTGCTGCAGGCAGAGGATTAGCCTAGTGAGCCATGGCACCAGCCTCTCTCTTTATTACTATTCCCTTATACAGTAGTTATACATATACCTGTTTTGTTTAGTGAGTACTCTTGAGATTCTGGTAGGTACCCTTGATTAATTCTATAAATTTAAACTTTCACCACTTATGGAAAAATGTGAGGATGTCTTTTTGTCCCATTCCTGCTTTCTGTACTTCCATTGTTCTTGATTTTAATTCTTTGTGTATTTGGAACTGCACAAGGTATTACTTTTTTTTCTTCAAAGATTTATTTACTTGAAAGGCAGAATTACAGGGAAAGAGGTGGAGAGAGAGATCTTCTATCCTTTGGTTCACTCCCCAAATGGCCATAGCAGCCAGAACTGGGCCATTCTGAAGCCAGGAGCTTCATTCTGATCCCCCAAATGGGTGGCAGGGGCCCAAACACTTGGGCCATCTTCCTCTGCTTTCCCAAGCCCCTTAGCAGGGAACTGGATTGGAGATAAAGCAGTGGGAATACAAACTGGTGCCGCTTTGGGATGCCGTTGGTGTAGGCAGCGGCTTAACCTGTTGCACCACAACACCAGCCCCTCTTTTTTGGTATGGTCAATGACTACTCAGATTTATCCACATCTTTTTCCATTGATCTTCATTGTGTACCGTATAGAAGCATTGTCATATTTATATCTGGGAGAGTTAAATTTTTGCCTATGGAACTCCCATTACCCTTCCTTCCTTCCTTCCTTCCTTTCCTTCCTTTCTTTCCTTTCTTTCCTTTTTCCTTTCTTAAGATTTTTATTTATTTATTTGAGAGAGAGAGTTACAGACAGTGACAGGGAGAGACAGAGACAAAGGTCTTCCTTCTGTTGGTTCACTCCCCAAATGGCCACAGCAGACAGAGCTGTGCTGATCCGAAGCCAGGAGCTTCTTCCTGGTCTCCCACATGGGTGCAGGAGCCCAAGCACTTGAGCCATGCTCTACTGCTTTCCCAGGCCACAGCAGAGAGCTAGATTGGAAGAGGAGCAACCAGGACTAGAACCAGCGCCTATATGGGATGCTGGCACCCCAGGCAGAGGATTAACCTACTGCGCCACAGGCCAGCCCCTTCCATTAGTATTTCTTCAGTGATCATTTGCTAGCAATATATTCAGTGAGTTTTTGTAAGTGTATTTTTTTTCAACTTTTATTTAATAAATATAAATTTCCAAAGTACAACTTTTGGATTATTTTGGACTAGTGAGATGGCATTGGTACATGCCACCTTGATGGAATTGAATTGGAATCCCCTGGCACATTTCTAGCTCTACCGTTAGGGGCAAGTCCGAGTGAGCATATGCCGAACTGTACATCTCCTCCCTCTCTTATTCCCACTCTTATGTTTAACAGGGATCACCTTTCAGTTAAATTTAAACACCTAAGAATAATTGTGTGTTAATTACAGAGTTCAACCAATGGTATTCAGTAGAACAAAAAAATACTAAAAGGAATTAAAATAGTAAGTTGTTCTTCAACAGTCAGGACAAGGGCTGATCAAGTTATTGTTTCTCATAGTGTCCATTTCACTTCAACAGATTTCCTTTTAGGTGCTCAGTTGTCACCGATCAGGGAGAACATATGATATTTGTCCCTTTGGAACTGGCTTATTTCACTCAGCATGGTGTTTTCCAGATTCCTCCATTTTGTTGCAAATAACCGGTTTTCATTGATTTCTTTACTGCTGTATAGTATTCTATAGAGTACATACCCCATAATTTCTTTATCCAGTCTATTGTTGATAGGCATTTAGATTGATTCTATGTCTCAGCTATTGCGAATTGAGCCACAATAAACATTGAGTAAGTCTTTGTTTTAACTTTATTTTTGGAGGACATTTTTACAGTTATGTTTCATATTTATAGTTATCTTCTTTGAACACTTTTAAGACGTGACTCTAATGTCATTTGCATTCTGTTATTTCTCTTGAGAAGTCAGCTGTTTTATTATTGCTGCTTGAAGGGTAATGTGTCTTTAATGTTTTCCCCCTCTGTCTGGATTTAAGAGGCTTTTGTTTTCTTTGTCCTTAGTTTACAGAATCTTAACCAGGATGTTCCTAAGTGTGATTTTCTTTGTATTAATCCTATGTGGGGTTATTAGAGTTTCCTAAGTGTGTGATTTAATTTTGTGTGTGTGTGTCACTGGACAGTTTTAACTAGTGTAGCCTCAAATGTTGCTTCTGCCATTCTTTCTTCTTTCTCCATTTGATATTCCAGTTGCACGTGTTAAATCTTTTCACTGTGACTTTTATGTTCTTTTCTGTATTATTCATCCTTTATCTTTTCATGTGACTTTCAGCTCATTGGAGTATATAGCAAGGAGCATAATAGCTAGATCCTATGGTGAGAATATGTTTAGTTTTTTCAGAAACTGTCAAACCATCTTACAGAGTAACTGTAGTGTTTTGTATTCCCACTAGCAGTGAATGAGAATTCTTGTTGCTTCACATCCTTTTCAACGTTGTGTTGTCAGTGTTTTGGATTTTATTATTCCAACAGGTGTGTAGTATATCTAATTGTCATTTTCTATTGAGTTTTAGATTTCAGTTATCTTCCAGCTATAAAATTTCTTTTTTATTACTTTTTATAGATTTCTGTACTTTGAAAGAAAATCCCCATATTAATATACTTTTAAAAAACATTATTTAAAAGGTTTATTTATTTATTTGAGAGGCAGAGTAATAGAGAGAGGGAGAGACCGCAAGAGAAGTTTTCCATCTGCTGGTTCACTGCCCAAATGGCCACAGTGGCTGAAGCTGGGCCAGTTGGAAACCAGGAGCCTGGAGCTTCTTCCATGTCTCCTACTTGGGTCCCATTGGGCCATCTCCCACTGCTTTCTCAGGCACCTTAGCAGGGAGCTGCATGGAAAGTGATGCACCCGAGATTTAAACTGGTACCTATATTGGATGCTGGTGCTACAGGCAAAGGCTTAACCTACTATACCACAGTGCTGGCCCCTTAATATACTTAAAGATTTATTTGCTTATTTGAAAGAATGACAGAGAGGTAGAAGGCAAACAGAGATCTTCCATTTGTTGGTTCTCTCTCCAAATGCTCAGGACTGAACAAGGCCTGAGCTAGTAACCAGAAACTCCATCCGTATCTCCTAGGTGGGTGGCAGTGACCTAAATATTTGGTATATCATCCACTACCTTTCCATGGTTTATTAGCAGGAAGCTGGATCAGAAGCAGAGGTGTTGGGAGTCCAGTATTGAACATGAGCATCAACACCAGCAGCTTAACCAGCTGTGCCATAGTGCCCATTTCTAGTCAGTTTTTTTTAAGTTCGCATTAGCAGGGAGCTAGATTGGAAGTGGAGCAGCCAGGACTTGAACCAGCATCCATGTGGGATTCTAGCATTGCAGGTGGCAGCTTAACCCGCTACACTACAATGTTGTTCCCTGAGTTTTACTTTTTGATTTATGTGCTAGTTATTGGTTATTCCTTCTAGATTAAATACTGTTACAGAGAGGAATTTTTTTTTTTTATGATTTATTTATTTATTTGAAAGAAAGAGTTACAGGGTAGGGAGAATCTTCCATCATCTGTGGTTCACTCCCCAGATGGCTGTGATGGTTAGAGCTGGGTCGATCTGAGCCAGGACCAGAAATTTCATCCAGGTCTCCCATCTGGGTGTAGAGGTCCAAGCATGTGGGGAGCAACTCGGACTAGACTAAGTTACTGGAATTAAGACTTATTCTATGCATCTGCTCTCCCACAATATGGCGCTGAGAAGGGAGAAACAGCTTCTACACAGCTGCCTCCAGTTCAACCAATAAACTGTAGGACCTACTCCTGATTGGAGGAGAGCAGCGTACTCGGCGTGTGGGTAGCAGAGTTGGGATTGGTGGAAGAGGACTATAAAGGAGGAGAGAGACAACATGCACCAGGAACATCTAAGAGGAACATCTATCTGAAGGAACACCTGTGCAGCCCCCGAGAGAGCTGGCCGGCGGTGTGCTGCTCCCCCGCGGAAGTGGGGAATGTGGCAGGGGGAACCGCCCTTCCACGGAGGTGGAAGGGATGGTAGCCAACCCGGGAAGAACCAGCAGCAAACCCGGGGAGGGCCGAGCAGACGAAAGAACAGCGCAGGGTCCTGTGTCGTTCCTCCACGAAGACGGGGAGCGACATAATGGTGCCGTGACTCGGATATGAAGCCTAGGCAGGGTTTAGTGTCGTTCCTCCATGAAGAGGGGGAGCGACACAAGCATTTGGGCTATTTTCCACTGCTTTCCTAGGCACATTAGCAGGAAGCTGGATCTGAAGTAGAGCAGCTGCACCCATATGGGATGCTCGCTTTGCAGGCAGCAGCTTAACTTGCTGGGCCCCCTCCTTAGCCTCTTGAAACTGCCAGAAGCTCCCCAATCTTCACTGGGCCTCCCAATTTTAAACTCTATGTATGAAATTGAAAATAACTAGTTCAAGACAAAATGGGTGGTCTATCTCTGTCTTTTTGCTTCTCAAATAAGATAAATATAATAAAATAATGTTGTCAGCTGAAATAACAGCCTCTCCTTTTCCAATCCGGTCCTAGAACCTGTAAATATGTGGTAAAAGGGTCTTTGTGGATGTGATTAAATTAAACATCTTTAGATTCGGGATTTGTTGTGGATTAACTGGGTGATCCTAGTGTCATCCCAAGGATCCTTAGAAGAGGGAGGGTGATAGGATCTGAGTCAGCAGTAGCAGACCCAGTGATGCATGCATAGGTTGAAATGATGTGAGAAACATGCCTTGAGATACAAAGCTGTAGTCTCTAGGAGCTGGAAAAGGCAAGGAAATAGGTTGTTCTCTGAAGCTTCCAGAAGGAATTCAGCCCTGCTGACACCTTGATCTAAGACTTCTGATCTCCAGAAACATAAGAAAATAATTTGGGTTGTTTTAAGTCACAAAGTTGGAGGCATTTTGTTATCCTGCAATAGAAAACTTATACCGATATCTTAGTATTACTGAAAATGTCTTTAACCTCACAGAGGCCCTGAAAAGCTCTTAAGATGCTAAAATTTTTAGGACTACAGATCAGACTGAATCACACTTTGAGAAGCTGCAAATGCATACTGGGTATCTGAATAAGGTGACTTTTTATAAGGTGTTATAAACTACAAGAGCGGAAGATTTATATAAAAGTCTATCTCAGTTCTCTTAAAATGTGAGACACACAGGAAAAATTGGAGAGATATATGCCAAAATAATTTACTTTTTTAAACTTTTTTTAAAGATTGATTTATTTATTTGAAAGAGTTACACACAGAGAGAGAGGGGAAGAGCCAGAGAGAGAGAGAGAGAGAGGTCTTCCATCCACTGGTTCACTCCCCAGTTGGTCACAATGGCTGGAGCTGTGCGCATCTGAAGCCAGTAGCCTGGAGCTTGCTCCAGGTCTCCCACATGGGTGCAGGGGCCCAAGAACTTGGGCCATCTTCTACTGCTTTCCTAGGTCATATCAGAGCAACTGGGACTCGAACTGATGCCCACACAGGATGCCAGCACTGCCAGCAGCAGCTTTACCCACTATGCCACAGTGCCAGCCCCCACCAAAATGATTTCTTTCTCATGGTGATAGAGTTGAGATGCTTTTTATTTTTCTTCATAGTTCTTAGTGTTTTCCAAATTGTCGACAATTTGGCTGCAGAATTAGAATACTGAACCTGAAACTTCAACTTCCAGGTTGTTATAAAGTATATCTGTCAATGTAGGAAGATAGAATATACTTCATTAACAGCTTTTTAAGTTCATTTATAACTTTAAAATATTTATATACTAAGTATTTGTACTAACTCTCTCGGCCTTGTGCTCATAATTGTTAGATTTGGGCTAGGACCTGGCTGCCCTTTTTCTAGGTCTTTGTTGTACATGTTTCTTTGACTGTAATTGCAATTAATGCTTGTACTTTGCTTCTCATGTTGGCCCTCAGTCTCTTTAGAAAGCCTTATCCTGCTCCTCAAGGTGGAGCTGAGCCCCTCCTATATAATAAAGTGGGTGCTTCTACTGTGTTTGCTTTCTTGTTCTTATTTATCTTACCTGTCTATAGCCTACCTTTTGCCTAGATTAAACTAGATATTTTTTCCAGTTAAGTTTTAGTAATTCCTTTTAGATTATAATTGATTTTTCTATGCTCATAATGTATTTTAAGGTGATCATTATGTTTTGACTGTGTAGTCTAATTCAAGATGAACAATCTTTTCCTTATTTCTAGACTCTTTAGGGAAGTAATGCTAGCATATCCTAGGCGGCCATGTGTACTGTTTGTTTACCCTCCTTTCTTACAGTGATTAATATATTGGCAGGCACACAGTAGGAGCTCAGTAAAAGTTTTCTATTTTATAAAATATTCATCCAGTTAACATTTTAGCTAGGCCTAGTTGATAGCTTTTAGGAGCCTTCTCCTTTTTTTTTTTTTATTGAATCAAAATGTGTATATAGAGAAAAGTTTTGATTTAGCTGAACACCTATAAAGTTGGTAGAATATTTACTGGAGTAGCCTGAGCTCTGTCACCTCTATATTATAATTGTATAGAAAAGGAGCACACCAAAATGGTAGTGGAATCTAGTGGGAAAAGGGATGCACTAGAAAGTCAGGAGGGGCCAGCACTCTGGCTCAGCAGGTTGAAGCTGTGCCTGCAGTGCTGACATTCATATGGATGCTGGTTCGAATACTGGCTGCTCCACTTCTGATCCAGCTCCCTGGATCAGTCCTTGGACCCCTGTACCCATGAGGGAGACCCAGAGAAGGCTCCTGGCCTTTGGCCTGGCCCAGCCCTGGTCATTGCAACCATTTGGAGAGTGAACCACCTGATGGAAGATCTGTCTCTCTGTTTCTCCTTCTCTCTCTTCGTAACTCTGCTACTCAAATAAATAATTTTTTTTTTTTTTTAAATCTTAAGCTCAGGAGAAAAACCACAGAAGATAATGGCTATCATAATAACTAACCTACTATTGTCTTCACTTCTGTTTCTCAGTTTTCTTATCCGAAAAAATATGATAGAAGAAATAGTGATATAATACAAGAGAATCCTTTGTGACAGTTTTCAGTAGGTACAGATTTAACTTACATATACTTACCTCAGCCATCAAACAGATGACATCATGACATTCAGAAAGATTATCATGGATTCATAACAATGCATATGATTAACTTCAGAACTTAGTAATGACTTGAACATTGGGCAGGGGAAATACATGATGACTCTGAAGTATTTTGTAATACTAGAGGTAAGGAAGTGCTCAAGAAACAAAAGGATGGTGGTTTGTCAAAGGAACAGGGAGCTAATCTGAAAGAGTTCTTAATGGCCAAAGCTGGAATCATTAGAGCAAGAAAATAAAAGGATGTAGAATAGATTATAATCTAAAGTGTAAAATGAACCCCTAACAGATAAATAAATTATTGGAAAAAGAAATGAAACAAAAAATGCAAATCTGTCTTTTAGTAATTTTTATATTTTTTTCATTTTTATTTTTATATTTTAGAAGGAGAGGCAGAGAGAGGGAGGGGAGGTTGGAGGGAGGGAGGAAAGGGTCTTTTCTATCTGCTGGTTCACTCCCCAATTGGCCACAATGACTGGACCTACACTGATCCAAAGCCAGGAGCCAGAAGCTGCTTCTGGGTCTCCCACAAGGGTGCAGGGGCCCAAGCACTTGGACCATCTTCTACTGCTTTCCCAGGCCATAGCAAAGAGAGCTAGATCAGAAGTGGAGCAGCTGGGACTCGAACTGGCACCCATATGGGATGCCAGCCCAGCAGGCAGCAGCTTCACCCACTATGCCATAGCGCCAGCCCCAGTAATTTTTATAGATACGCTATCCTCATGTAGAAGCTTAGTTCTTACCTCCTTCCTCAAAGGATAGATTTAAGAACTCATTTCCAAAGAATCAAATAGGAAAAAAGGTAAATAAAGTAACTTTATAATGAAGAAACCTGGCAAACACTGTGTTAGCCAAATGATGAACATTAATATCACCAATGATGTAAGATAGATATCATGTATGCCTGATATGTGACATGAGGAACATGCCATCTTTCTGATATTCTTTCCAAAGACTTATAACCAGGTCTAATCACAAGCAAAACAGTAAATAAACCTAGACTTGTTACAGGAAGCCTGACAAGTCAGGGTCATATAAAGAAGAAAAGACCAAAAAGCTGTCAAAGACAAAAGGAGTTTAGGGAGAAATAACTCAATGCAATGTTTATCCTGGATTAAAACGTGGAATAGAAAGAAGGCATTAATTGAAAAGCTGAAACCTAAATAAGCCTGGAGTTTACTGAATAGTAAGGTACTTGTGTCAGTTTCTTGGTTTTGAAAAATGTACTGTGGAAACATAAGATGTTAACAACTGAGGAAACTGAGAACTCTGTACTATATTTACAAATTCTTGTATAGTTAAAACTATTACAAAATGGATTTTGTTTTTAATGAGTCAGAAGATGTTTTAAATAATTAAAGCAAAATTTGCTTATTGTAGAAGGTATGAGTTATAGAACATATAAGGCTGAAAAAATGAAAATCCTGTTACCCAGGGATAACTGACTATAGTGGTATTTTGCTTCTAGGCTTAATTCTGTGCATATTCCATTCAGCAAATAATTATTAGGCTAATTTATGGATCAGATACCATAGTAGGTGCTTGGAATAGAGCGGAGAACAAGAATGATGTCTGTCTTTTTCTTAAGGAGCTTGCACTCTAGCGAGAGAGTACTATTGTAATAAATAATCGCACAAAAAACAATTAAAGTTGTGATGTAAGAGTATGATGTGAGAACATGAGTGGGACAAGATATGTCATTTTAAATGAGAATGGGGCAGGTACAGTTGTTATGACACATCTTGGGTGGCTCACATTCC
Source organism: Oryctolagus cuniculus (assembly GCF_964237555.1). Classification (NCBI taxonomy): domain Eukaryota; kingdom Metazoa; phylum Chordata; class Mammalia; order Lagomorpha; family Leporidae; genus Oryctolagus; species Oryctolagus cuniculus. The sequence continues at coordinate 52,264,947 of NC_091433.1, forward strand.
ATACACAGTGCCTGGATATAAATCCTGGCTTTGCTCCGATTCCAGCTTCCTACTAATGCACACTCTGGGAGGCCTCAGGTGATGGCCACAGTACTTGAGTCCCTGTCACCTACCTGAGAGTCCTAGATTGAGCTCTTGGCTTCAGCCTGGTCCAGCTCCAGCTGTTGTGGGCATTTGGGGGGATATACCAATGGATGAAGATTTTCTATTTTTCTGCCTTTCAAAAAGTGAAAAGATATAAAACTTTAAAAAGTAAAATAAGAACTGAAGAATGAGTACAATCATGGTAGGTGAAGGAAGGAAGCAGTGGAATGGAGGTGCTGGGAGCTTGATTACAGGGCACAGTTGCACTGAGGGAACAGCCTGTGAGAAAGCCCTGGGGGTAGGAAGGGGCTGGAAGCTCTAGGGGAAAGGTGGTTGGTGTAAAGAATCAGGGCTAATAAGGGAGAGACCAATACTAAAGAGGGTTAAACAAGGTAAATCATGTTGTTAAGGTTCTGACACTCTTTTCTAAGTATGATGGGAAACCACTGAGAATTTTAAAGCAAAGGGTAATATGATGTTTGTAATTTTAAAAGATTATTCAGTTGTTTTATGGACAAATGAATCTGGTAGGTGATGAGAGAATGGAGGTAAGTGTAGTAATTCATATGAGAGATGTTGGGATACAGTGTTTTGAAAATTGATGGTGGAATTGTTGCTAAAGATTAAAAGTCTAAATACTGGTAAGACAGTTGCAGTTGGTTTCTTGATATAAATAAGAATAACGAAGCTCTTTGGTATCAACTTTAGACATAAAACATTAGTAAAATCTTACAATATTTTTAAAGTAAATATTGTGTCCTTGATGTGGATTTATAAACAAGTATCTGATAGTATAAAGTTAGGGTATAGTGTAGAAATCCAAGGAAGTTATTCTGAGTTAGAAGAGTTTGACTTTGCTACAGTGTTTCAAAGGTTATGTTTGTGCATGTTCTCTCCAGTAGATGACAAGGTGATTTTAACTTTATTGTTTTATCTGGCATCTACCAAGTAACATTGGTATTGTTCTAATGAGTATAATGAGTGAAACTTGGCAACATGTCAAATTCTAAAGTCAAATTTGGCAACATAAACTCTTAATCCTTTTAAAAAGCATGAAATAGTTACATTGTGAATCTTTAGTAACAGATTTGTTTAGAAATTCTTAAAATGAAGTTGACAACACACTTCCACTAACATTTAATGTTTTTCTGTTGGTAAAAGGTCAAAACTTTTTCAAATGGTCTACTCAGAATTATTTTTAGAAATAAATAAGTACTTCTAAGGTTCATCGGATACTAATTCTAAGCAGAGTCTTGGTCTTAATACATTTGACACCCTTCACATTTAGTTGCCAAATATCTTGTAAACATTTTCTGCACCTGTGTCTCCAGACTGTCAGAGCAAGCTGCTTATCTGCCTTAATATGAACATATGTGAAGTAAGGGACTACCCAATCCATATGTTTATTTAACATTAAGGTAAACCAGTTAGGGAAAACTAACAAATACTAACATTATGAAGTACTGTAATTCAAAATGTTACTAAGGAACTATGAAAAAAGAACTGGTTGTTAATAAGCTGGTGCCCTTGTAAATAAGCCTAGGATACCAAATTTTTAAAAATGTTCAAAGAAAGTTAACTATGACTAATTTAAAAACGTGTCCTCTTTATCAGTCTCGTCCAGATGTTGTAAGAATTAACTTTTCTTCTTTGCATGAACTGTCCTTGGGAGACTTGAAAAAGTAATAAAGTGTTTCCTATTGAGGTTCTGAGCAAGAGTTTCAGTTGGAAAAGGCTGTATCTAGTTATCAACAAGTTGTGTAAAATCATAGGGACTGTGTGAATCTGTTTAAATTGTTCCAAAGTGGAAGAAGTAATGACCAGAAGTGAAAAAGCAATGTAGACCATAGCCTTGGCAACTCATGACTAGAGCCTAGGGAGATTACTGACTCCATAAACAAGAATGTCAAATTGTTAAGTCAACAACAGGAGTCACTGTTTACTTACTCCTCATGTGGGATCTCTGTATTCAATGTGTTGTCCAATGTGAAGTAATGCTATAACTAGTACTGAAACAGTATTTTACACTTTGTGTTTCTGTGTGGGTGCAAACTGATGAAATCTTAATATATACTAAATCGATCTTCTGTATATAAAGAGAATTGAAAATGAATCTTGATGTGAATGGAATGGGAGAGGGAGCTAGAGATGGGAGGGCTGCGAGTGGGAGGGAAATTATTGGTGGGGGGAGGCCATTGTAATCCATAAACTGTACTTTGGAAATTTATATTTACTAAATAAAAGTTAAAAAGAAGCAGTGTAGATACTTAGGGTGTTTGTTACCTACAACCAATTGAGACTATAAATAAGAGTAAAAGGGTTTAGATGGTAATAGTGATTATGTTAAATTTCTAAATTTGTATTTTGCATTGTAACAGACATTAGAAATTGTGATTAACAGTACAGTTTAATGAGACAAAACAAACATCTTTGCAGCCCACTGACGTTAAGAAAACAAAGCAAACTATATTTCAGAAGCCCCTTCCATTTACTTTCTTAATCACAACCCCTTCCTGTTCCTCTAAAATAGTGTTTGCTGTATGTCTAATCAGTTTTCTAAAAATTGAGTTACATTTAAAAATTTAAAATTCATTGTAAGTCACAGCAACAGAGAGGTAGACACAGAGAGAAAGAGATCAGGTAACTTCCTGTTCACTCCCCAAATGACCTCACTGGCTCAGGCTGAAGCCAGTAGCCCAAACACCATCTAGATCTTCTACAAAGACAGTAGGGGCCCATGCGCTTGGGCCATCATTCACTGCCTTTCCTAGGCACATTATGGGGAGCTGGATTCAAAGCAGAGCAGCCAGGACTGAAACCAGTGCTCTGATGGGTATTACCTGTGGCTATTTAACTGCTGTGCCACAACCCTGACCTACAGTCTAATTGCTTTCTTGTTTTACTTTGTGGTTTGAGCATGTAAGTATGCATTCTGAAGAATATAATTCAGTATTGCCTGTTTTTGAAGGTTAAGAAAATGAAATCTTATGACATATTTAACTTTTGTTTTTAGGCAATGTGATTTTTTTTTTTTTTCTGACAGAGTGGACAGTGAGAGAGAGAGAGAGAGGTCTTCCTTTTGCCATTGGTTCACCCTCCAATGGCCGCTGCGGCCGGCGCATTGCGCTGATCTGAAGCCAGGAGCCAGGTGCTTCTCCTGGTCTCCCATGGGGTGCAGGGCCCAAGCACTTGGGCCATCCTCCACTGTACTCCTGGGCCATAGCAGAGAGCTGGCCTGGAAGAGGGGCAAGCGGGACAGAATCCGGCGCCCCGACCGGGACTAGAACCCGGTATGCTGGCGCCACAGGCGGAGGATTAGCCTATTGAGCCACGGTGCCAGCCTAGGCAATGTGATTTTTAAGAGTCATTCATGTTGATGCAGTTTGTAGCTGTTTGTGATGCTGCTCTAAACTATATCATTCTTTTTTTATGAAAGTACTATAATTTATCATTCTTTTTTTATGAAAGTACTATAATTAACCTATTTTTACTATCAAATGTATTTGATAGGCAGAGAGGGGGGTGGAGGAGAGAAAAAGAGAGGAAAATAAAGAGAGATTTACCCCCCAAATGCCCACAGTAGCTAGTGCTAGTCAGACTGAAGTTAGAATCCAGAAACTCCATCTGGGTCTCCCATGTGGTTGGCAGAGACAAAAATATTAGACCGCCATCTGCCTCAGTTTCATTAGCAGGAAGCTGGATCAGAATCAGAGAAACCAGGACTCGAACCAGGCATCTGGATATGGGATGCAGTTGTCCCATGTTGTTGCTGTGCCATCATGCCTGCCCCTATTCTTTTGTATTATGAATTTTATTTCTGTTTAACTTATGATCTTGTTTCCTTATTCTTTCTTTGGGTTTACTTTCCTGTAGTTTTTCTAACTTCTTCAAGTGCCTTGTTGGCCCCTTAGCTTGTAATCATTCTTCTTTAAAGCTGTATGTTTAAAGCTGTGTATTTTCCTCCAGATACTGTTTTATCCCCATGCCATGAACCTTTATTATTATCACTAGCTAGAAATTAGGTTTTGTTTCTCTCTTTGTCTCCATCTGTCTGCCTTTCAAATTAAAAAAAAAAAAAAATCAACAGGAAAAGGTAGGCATTTAGCCAAGCAGTTAAGATACCCACATCTCACACCAGAGTGCCTGGGTTCAGTTCCCAGCTCCAATTCCCGATTCCAGCTTCCTATAAACATAGACCCGAGGAAGCATCAGGTGTTGTTTCAAATAATTTTGTCTCTGCCACTCACATTGAAGAAATGAACTGAGTTTCTAGTCTCTGGTTTTGGGCCTGCTCTCAGCCCCTGGCTATTGTGGACATTTGGGGGGACATCCAGTGGATAGGACATCTTAGTGTCTGTCTCAGTCTTTTTCTCTGCCTTTCAAATAAATTTTAAATTTTAGAAATTATTTTTAGCTTATATCTACTTTGGCGTATAGATTATTTAGAAGTATAGCACATGAGGCCAGCATTGTGGCATAACAGGTTAAACCACCACAAATTCTCTTTACTTTTTAAAGGTTAATTCATCAAAAATAGTTAATAATTATTACATTAAATTTTTCCTGATCAAATTATTGCATGATGGCCAGAGCTGTAGCTCAGTAGGTTAAGTCACCTTACAGTACTGACAGTGCCAATTTGATTTCTGGCTGCTCTACTTCTGATCCAGCTCCCTGCTGATTGCACCTGGGAAAGTAACAGAAGATAGCCCAGGTCCTTGGGTCCCTGCACCCACAGGAGAGACTTGAATGAGGCTCCTGGCTCCAGTCTGACCTTGCCCCAGCCTTTGTGGCCTTTTGAGGAGTGAACCAGTAGGTGGAAGAACTCGCTTTCTCTGTCTTTCTCTCTCCCTCTGTAACTGCATTTCAAATTTCAAATAAATAAAATAAATCTTACAAAAGAAAGTGTAGTGGGGTTGACGCTGTGGTGTGTAGCAGGTTAAGCCACTGCCTGCAGTGCTGGCATCCCATATGGGTGCTGGTTTGAGTCCTGACTGTTCCACTTCCAATCCAGCTCTCTGCTGTGGCCTGGGAAAGCAGTGGAAGATGGTCCAATTCCTTGGGCCCCTGCACCCACATGGGAGACCTAGGGATTCTCATGGCTCCTGCTTTCAGATTAGTGCAGCTCCAGCTGTTGCAGCCAATTGGAGAGTGAACCAATGGATGAAAGATCTCTCTTTCTCTCCCTCCCTCCCTCCCTCCATCCCTCTCCCTCTCTCTCTCTTTGCCTCTCCTTCTATTTACTTTCAAGTAAATAATTTTTTTTTAAAAAAAGAAAGTGTAGCATAATTTTCAAACATGAGGAAATTTGGGTTATTTTTTAATTGATTTGTAGCATTGCATTGTGATCAGAGAACATGTATTGTATAACTAAATTATACATTGTATAATTGTAAATTTTCTGTGAATCCTTTAAAAGATACATGAAGGGTCTTCAAAATGTTCATGTATTTTTAATTAAATTTTTAGCAGACTTTTTGAAGTATTCTCATTGTACAGATCTTTGACATCCTTGGTTAAGTATATTCCAAGATACTTGTCTTTTTTTTTTTTTTAAGCTGTTGTGAATGAGATTGATCTTAGAAGTTCTTTCTCAGTCATGGCATTGTCTGTGTCTACAAAGACTGTTGATTTTTGTGTATTGACTTTATATCCTGCTACTTTACTAAACTCTTCTATGAGTTCCAAGAGTCTCTTAGTGGAGTCTTTTGGATCCCCTATAAATAGAATCATGTCATCTGCAAGTAGGGAGAGTTTGACTTCCTCCTTTCCAATTTGTATCCCTTTGATTCTTTTTCTTGTCTAATGGCTGTGGCTAAAACTTCCAAGACTATCGAATCACAATGGTGAGAGTGAGCTTCCATCTCTGGTTCTGGATTTTGTTGGTTATGCCTCCAATTTTTCCCTATTCAGTAAGGTGCTGGCTGTGGGTTTGTCATAGATTGCCTTCATTATGTTGAGGAAGGTTTTCATCATGAAAGGATATTGTTTTTTATCAAATGCATTCTCTGCATCTATTGACATAACCATATGGTTTTTGTTCTTTGGTTTGTTTATGTGATCTATCACCTTTATTGATATGGGAATGTTGAACCATCCCTGCATACCAGGGATAAATCAGACTTGGTCCAGGTGGTTGATCTTTCTAATGTATTGTATTGTTGGATTCCATTGGCCTGTATTTTGTTGAGGATTTTTGTATCTATGTTCACCAGGGAAATTGGTTCATAGTTCTCTTTGTTGTTTCTGTTTTTTTTTGTTTTGGAATTAGGCTTCATAGAAAGAGTTTGGGAGGATACCCTCCCTTTCAAATTTTTTGTTTGTTTGTTTCAATTTTATTTCTTCTCTAATTTTAATTATTTCTTTCCTCCTACTAATCTGTGGTCTGGTTTGCTGTTGCTTTTCTAAGTTCTTGGGATGCATTGATAGTTCATTTATTTTGTGACTTACCAGTTTCTTGATGTAGGCACCTATCACTGTTAACTTCCTTCTTAACACTGCTTTTGCTGTATCCCATAAGTTTTAATATGATGTATTATCTTCATTCATTTCCAAAAATTTTTTTACTTCTCTTTTGATTTCTTCTATGGCCCATTGTTCATTCAAAAATGTGTTGATCAGTCTCCGTGTGTGCATATGTTCTAGAGATTCTGGAGTTGTTTATTTACAGCTTCCATCCATGGTGATCAGAGAAGATTCATGGTGTGATTGTTATTTTTTTGAATTTGCTGAGACTTGCTTTATATCCTAGCATATGGTCTATTCTAGAGAAAGTTCCATGTACTGATGCGAAGAATGTGTATTCTGCAACTGTGGGGTGAAAAGTTCTGTAGGTTTCAGTTAGATCCATTTGGTCTATAGTGTCAATTAGCTCTGGATGGGAAGTGAAGCAGCCAGGACTCAAATCTGTGCCCATATGGGATATCAGTATTGCATGTGATGGCTTAACTTGCTGTGCCACAATTCCAGCCCTGCCTTGAGTGTATTTGACAAATTCCTTGAAATGAGATTGTTTAGGCATTAAAAATATTGGCTGTTTTTGATTCAGATTTTGAAAAAGTGATCATTTTGTGATGTTTATGAAAGAAAATCTTCATGTTTCTTTTTTAAAATATTTATTTATTTGAAAGGCAGTTACAGAGAGAGGCAGAGAGAGGTCTTCCATCTGCTGGTTCACTCCCCAAATTTCCATAATAGCTGGAGGTGTGGCAATCCAAAGCCAGGATCCAGGAGCTTCTGCCAAGTCTCCCGTGCAAGTGCAGGGGCCCAAGCACTTGGGCCATCTTCTACTGCTTTCCCAGGCCATGGCAGAGAACTGGATTGGAAGTGGAGCAGTTGGGACTCGAACCGGCACCTGTACAGGATACCGGCATTGCAGACAGTGACTTTACCCTCTATGCCACAGCGCTGGCCCCTCTTCATATTTTTAATCTTGTGAAATGTTTGGGTAATGGGCAGCCATGCTGAGAACTAAAACTTTGTGGATATAAGGTAGAAATGTTGCAAAACCATCTTGTTTTTTTCAATTTATTTTCTGGCTTATCATTTTTTAGAATTACCACCTCTTTTTTCTTACCTGCTTAATGACTTTACAACTAAAGATGCAGTTTGAATTAATTGTCCTTGAACGTTTTGCTTTGGGGACTGGCGCGGTGGCTCACTTGGTTAATCCTCCACCTGCAGCGCCGGCATCCCATATGGGTGCCAGGTTCTAGTCCCGGTTGCTCCTCTTCCAGTCCAGCTCTCTGCTGTGGCCCGGGAGGGCTGTGGAGGATGGCCCAAGGGCTTGGGCCCCTGCACCCACATGGGAGACCAGGAAAAAGCACCTGGCTCCTGGCTTTGGATTGGTGCAGCACCTGCTGTAGCGGCCATTTGGAGAGTGATCTAACAGAAGGAAGACCTTTCTGTCTCTGTCTCTCACTGTCTGTAACTCTGTCAAATAAATTAAAAGAAAAAAGTTTTGCTTTGTCTTTTTTTTCTGATGCTTTTTCTTAGGGAGAAGGACTGAATTCATGTTAAAGCATAGTGGCAAGTAGTGTATCTAAATGTAAATGTAATACAGCCATACCTGTGGATTGTAATCCACAGTTGTTAAACTGCCACTTTTTGTAGTAATGTATTTAGTTTGAAGAGTAAGCAGTTAATTTTTATTAATGTCTATCTCATACAAGTGATTTTACTTATTTTGTTAAAATAATTTAAAAATAACTCATTATAGAATATTTTAAAAGTACAGAGAAGAGTATTCTGACCTTGTTCTCATAGTATAGTTTAAATATTGATCAACTCATGGACAATTTTATTTCATCCTACCCCTTCCTACTTATTTTGAAATCAATCTGAAGTATTGTATTCTATATAGTTGGGTACATATACATATGTGTGTTGTTGTATATCTCTAAAAGGCTGTTATCATATTTAAATATGAATAAGTCCTAGAGGTCCAATATCTTGTCTTTCACATTTTGTTAATTCATTAAAATTTGCACATCAAATTGATTGATATGTGTTAAGTCTTTTTTTTTTTCCCCCTATGGGTTCCCCTTTCTTCCAGTTTTTCTACTCTTTAAGAAATTAGGACATTCAGAGATCAGCATTATGGTGAAATGAGTTGTTAAGCTGTTGTCTGACATTGGCATCCCATATGAGAGCTGATTCAAGCCCCACCTGCTCCAATTCCAATCCAGTTCCCCACAAATGTGCCTGGGAAAGCAGTATAGTACTTGATGAAGTTCCAGTGTTCTGGCTTTGACCTGGCTCAGCCCCAGCCATTGTGGCTATTTGGGGAGTGAACTAGTGGATGGAAGATTCCCTCTCTCTCTCTTTCTCTCTTTCTCTCTCTCTCTCTCTGACTCCCAAACAAGTTTTTTTAAAATAAATTAAGTGTTTGGTTTCCTAGTTTGTTTCCTAGTTTTCCTGGTTGATTATTTTTTTTAAAAATTCATTTATTTATTTGAGAGACAGAATTACAGAGGGAGAGACAGACAGAAGTCTCTGTCTGCTGCTTTCCTCTTCAAATGGCCATAACATCCAGAGCTGGGTCAATCTGAAGCCAGGAGCCAAGAGCTTCTTCCACTTCTCCAACATGGGTGCAGGGGCCCAAACATTTGGGCCATCTACTACTGCTTTCTCAGGCCATTAACAAGGAGCTGGATTGGAAGTGGTGCTGCCGATTGCACAGGTGGAGGCTTAGCCTAAGCTACACCACAGTGCTGGTCTCCTCTTTGCTATTATTTAACATGTTTCTCTATCTGTATTTTCTGTAATTTGGTAGTTAGATCCAAAGGCCAAAAAATCTTTTTTCTTTTCTTTTTTCAGATTTTGATGCTTCAGTTTTTACAGAGCTCTTGGGTCATTCATGTTATAGATTCAAGGTTTAACTGTTATGATACTGTTGTCATATATTCTGCCTCACTAGTTTACAGATAGGAAAGCACATGCCAAAGTGGTTGTGATTTATCCAGAATCCCATATCAAGCTGAAATTACAATGTAGGGTGCATTTGTAAGTACAAATATCCTCCCCTGTGAATTTTTTACTTCTTTTATGTGCTACCACTTAAGTGTTTTTGGTTGTTCAGAGGATCCATCCTGAGCATTTTTCTTGAAACTGTGCATAGGAATTTTTTAATTTGCCTTCTGCTCTCTTTCCACTTCAGCCCCACCTTTATTGTAATGCCTTTTATTGGCCTAGTAATACCAAATCTGTGTCAAAGTCCTCTGTCACACCTTCCAGTGTACCTTGTCCTTTCCCAAAATGTAGTTGGGAAACATTTTAACCTAAGTAATGATTCTTTCTCTTGAAGAGAAAATGGTGTCTATGGAGTCCATACGCACGGTAGGTGTGTTTACTTCTGAAATCTTAAAAAATGTTCATATTTGTTATAAAATAATTTTTTTTCAAAAAAATTAAAATTTAGAACTGTAAAAAATGACTGTACCTCTTCTACCCACTTCTGCCTCATTTCTCAATAAGAATTGAATTTGATGTGTCTCATTCTAAACTATATGTAAATATAATTCTATATTATATGTATACACAGTTTTGATCTTTAAAAATAATTCAAATGTGTTGACAAAATGTTTGTGTGTGTATTGTAGAACAACCCCTCAAATTAGTTGGCAGTGTTCTTATAGAACCCCAAACTTGTATCAACTTGCCTGACATGCAGAATGCCAATCACTAATGTTAGGTAGTGGAAGAAAGTAGGTATTATTTGGGAAGCACAGAGCATAAGCTGGGTAGCTATTGCTTAATTCCCAAGTTAGGGGTGAAGCTTCTTACAGATTGACACTGGGGCTGAGAGGTCCATATTCCAAGTTCTAGATTGGTCAGTTGTGCTCGTGACCTTCCTTTGATTGGTAGTGCCTTGCTTTTTAGGGAATTTTTATGATGGCCAGGTGGGCTTCAGTTGTTCTGTGGGTGGGGTGGGGTTATATGCAAGTGGTAGTTGCCTTCTGCCTCAGACCTGGAATTTCTCTGCCTGTACCTGGAATTCTAAACAAATCTCTCTGGACATTACTGGCCTACAAGGTTTATCTATTGGATAAGCAAATGACTTCTTGAGTCTGCTGATTAGAACCTTGTAGGGCCAGCTGTACCACTCTCAATTTGCCGGAGACCAGCTCCAGCCAGTCCAAATGTCCCAAGGTGTGAGAGGTGTCAGCGCTTGAAGAAATGAGAGACACACTCATAGCAAGGCTGATGGCATGGCTCTGGCTCTCAAGCACCAGACTTTATTTTTATAAGTCACATAATGCTTCCTTTTTTCTTACAATAAAAACTCTATTGTCCATTTTCTTAGAACCATTGACCTTGTGTTTTATGTTGCTTCTAAACTCTATGTCTACATCTAGTTACAATTTCTTTGACTCTTAAGGGCATATTCAGAGCGTGGGTTACAATCATAGACAGGTGCAAGATAATGGGCTGCCCACACAAGCCAAGGCCTGGAGTGTTGTAGAGTTATGCAGAAATTGGCTACACAAAGATAGAATATCACCTTCCTAATCTAATCTTTACTAGAAGCCCCAGTGTTTAAAGCAGGCCTTTTAAAAATATATCCCCTCCTTGCAGTTCTTTCTGGAACTCTAATGTCTTTATTGTACTTATTTAAAGATTCGCTTAAAATCTGTTCTACAGTTTTGATATCCTAACCATTGTTGTATTTGTAGCATATATTGAATTGAAACTTTAATAGCATCTATCTTTATTCTAGTGGGAAGTATATACCAGGGAGCCTGTTGCCTTTTAATTCTTTTCCACAAACAACTCAACCTTGTGTAAAGCATTACCCCATCTCCTATGCTAGCATTTGATTTGATTAGAATTCTGCAAAGCAGTGGACATTTTGGGAATAATGAGACTAAGCATTCTTCCCTAAAATTAGGAATACAGCAATCATTAGCGGGACCACCAGGAAGCTCCGGCTTTCTTATGCAGAGTGTAGTTCCCAACAAACCTAAAACCACCAAGAGGACTTCAGCTGTCCTTCTCACATCTTGCTGAGACAGACCTTCTGTGTGACCTTGTCAGCCAGCTGAAGTTGCCTTGGCCTCCCCATCAATTCATTGAATTCCTTTTGACCAAGGACAGGCAAGGATACCTTGTGGTAAGGGAACAGAGAAGAGGCTGGGTCTTGCCTCTATATTAGGAACATTCCTGTAGGAGTTCAGTCTTATGCAACCATTGTTATGGAGAGGTTATTGTAGTCCCCCTCTGGCCCTTAGTGTTGCTGTCATTGTTATTCTTTCTTACCAAGTTGTAGATCAGGAATACCAAGTTAAGAGAGTGCCTACAAATACCTGGAAACCTTGTAACTAGATCTTCCTCTTACGTAAATTCATGAAAAAAAAAATATATAGTTATAACAAATCATATGTGTGTACCATATAGTATGTGGTTTTAGAATAATCTTGGGGTACTATAATATACCAAAGAACCATAAATGATCATATATATGTATATTGAACTAATTTAATAAAGGTAGCTCTTTGTCAAGGGTCTCCTGGTTTTATTTTATATAAAACTTACTTGAAAGAGGAAGGTAGATGTATCCCATCCACTGGTTCACTCCCTAGATGGCGACAATAGCCAGGGGTGGCCCAACCTCACGCCTGGAATTGGGAACTCAATCTGGGTCTTCCACATGGAGATCAGGGATTGAAGGGGTTGAGCCATCACAGGCAACCTCCCAGGGTGCTCATTACCAAGGAGTGGGGACTTGAAGTCAGTTACTATGATTTGGGATATGAGGGGAAGCCTCCAGCCATGTCCTAACCACAATAGCAAATGCCCGTTTTTCGTGGTATAAAAAAAGGAAACTCCAACCTACTTTTTCAGTAATACATGTAAATAGCTACAATCAGGATTAGATAGAATATTCTTGGGTTTGTAATTCTAATCTGTGTTTCCTTCCTGTACCCGGTCTCCCAAATCCCATGTGGGATTTTATAAGAAGCTCTAGTTACCTGAGGTGCAAATGTTTTTGAAATATAGGAACTTGATTTAACCTATACAGTTTAAAAAATCCTAAACAACTAAAATGTACTAAACAAATTGAACAGAATTTCCCTGTCTCCTGCCTTCTGAGTTCTTTTTCCTTCCAACTGCAATTTTCATATAAATTCTTTGAGTTGGGGTGGACCTCAGAGGTTGTCTCATTCAGTGCTTCAGAAAGGGAATTCTACAGGACTGCTGAGTTCTGTGGAATTGCTCCTAATGAACAGCGCCTTTTTATTTAGTGGCACTGCGTAATAGGCATTTGAGAACGAGAATCTAGAGGAGTCACACCAGAGTTAACTGTGAAATTTTTAACTCTGATCTTAAATGAGCATCAGGGTTTTTCGTTTTGTTTTTGTTTTAATATAGTTGCTTTATGTCTTTATTTAATGAAAATTTCCAGCAGTGATACAATTGGAGTACTTCACTTTGAAATACTCTTTACTAAAAGTCTTTTTTAAAAAGCACAAAGTCTTCGAGAAATATGAAGATAGGAGAGACAGAAAAAAATTAATTCATAATCTTTTTTTTTTTTTTTTTGCACAGTTGCTGCACACAAGTTACTTGGTATGTTGATACTTTTTTTTTTCTTCCTTAAAAGCTGAAGTTTCTCACCTTCTAGTTCCTTGAAGGAAGGAAACCAGAGGGTTCTGGAGAGGATTAGAAAGTGAGGTAAAAACTATTCAACTTCAGTTACTCAGGCTTTTTTTTTTTTTTTTTTTTAATCCTCAGTAGAAGCCTTCTGTATGTTTTGGACAATGAAGTATAGACTTAAAATCAAACCGTTGAGAAATCTTGAAATTTTATAGCTTTTGTTATGACTCATATCATTCCTGTATGAAATTAGTATTTATATAAGAAAATCTCTCTACCTTATTAGTGTTGTTCCCATTTTTCTATATTAGAAATATAAAAGGGCATTGTCTACCTCTAGAATTTCCTTTCTACATCTCTGTTACTTTGTTTCCCTTATGCTTATCTTAAAATCAAAAAGAAATAATGTTTCTATTGTTTTGTCGTAGTTGCCACTCATGCTATAGAAGCTACATTGTGAGTGCTTTAAAATTCTCAAACCAGTTTTGTCTGTTATACTTGGAGCTTAGTCATCATCTTACGTAGCAGGACCTGATTAAGAAGGCTGTTCCGCCTCTAAGCCTGGCCTGATTGTAGCCACTAGCAACCAGGCTGCAATAATTTCCCTTTGATGACATCATCCACTGTGGAAGAACCCAGTTGCTTCAGCGAGTGGAACTACAGTTCTAACCCTCATCAAATATGGCATCTCCCTTGCCTGCTGTTGCAGGGGTGGAAGAAATGCCACTGTCTTCTTAAGCTAGCAAGCTTTTTTCTTTCTTTCTTTTTTTTTTTTTCTTCTTTTTAAAAATTCCAATCATGGATGCTTCTTCTGATCCCTATTTGCCTTATGACGGGGGAGGAGACAATATTCCCCTGAGGGAATTACATAAAAGAGGTAATACCATCCCCTTGCTATGAATCCTCCTTTGGTATGTTTTGCTTGCGGCTGGGCGGTTCTCTGGTTTAAATAGGTTCTTGTTTGTCCTTTAAATACTGCAGTATGTTGTTGGTTGCCCTGGGTTGTTAGTAAGGGGAAAATGCCAGCGTCAGAATGGTTCTGTAGTCCCCGATTGTTTTCTCTGTGCAGATTAGTACTGCTTCAGATCACATCGGCCTCCGACTCCATCTTCTGTGTGAAAATCCTCTTTCTGTTTAACCACAAAAATGAATTAATCCTCTTTTACAGCTAACCAAAGTTGCGGCGGTTGGCACCTAAAAAGTCAGGTTTTTCTTCTTTCAGAAAACTTGTGTTTCCTTTCATTTACACAGAGAAATCTAGTATCTATGTACTGTTATATTTTCTGTGCTTCCAGTTACTTTGTAGATTTTATACCACAAAGTAAATTTATAATAAAAACTCTATTTAGGTTTTATAACATTTTAAAATGACAAAGATGAACACACTTTTACATTAATATTTTTCATTTAATATTCATTTCAGCTTAATGTACTACATTGCCACAGGTATCTTGTAAAATTTGATATGATAAAATACATTTAGGTTATTTTTACATATTAAAAACAAATGAAAATCAACAGTTAGTGAAAAATGGAAAAGCTTCCAGTACAGATGTAAATCCTGTGGCAGACACTGCTTCAGTCTTCTTAACATTAATTGTATGTTGAATAAACTGCTCATTTTTCATTTTTTCTTAAATTGATTATTCTGTAAATAGATTGACATTTGTTACTGTGGAAAAGAATTGAATTTTATAAGCCTTGTTAGTTTTAAATTACCTCATGATATTGCAAACCTTATGGTTTAATGCAAACTTTTGTTTAGGAAGTAAATAAGGAAGTCATGATTTTCTTGAACATATTCATCCCACTTTGTGAGTGCTTCAAGTATTCTTTGTATTCTGATGACGCTTTTTTAAAACTACTAACTGCTATTATAATTTTAAAGTTATAATAAATTCAACAAATATTATTGATTGCATTATATCTGCTTGATATTATTTTAGACTCTGAACAGTTGTAATATTTATCCCGTAGTATTATTTAGTTAGTAAAAGCTTCCTTTCTACATTTTGAAAAAAGAACTGTACAAAGATTTTTATATATATTGTGCTTTTGCTTACAGAGTTGCCTTTATAAAATTCCAATATGTTATGTTAGAACCTTTGGAGAAATACTTAAAAGCATAAAGAAGAAAATAATTTTTCATTATCTCACCACTCAGAATTTTTTTTTATTTTAGTCCTTAACATTGTGATCAAATGTTCTCCTTTTTCCTATATTCTCATGGTCAATTTTCTGTAGGGGATTTCTTTACATAGGAATCAAGGTAAATGAATGGTGACTATTCAAATGTCACATTATTTGCTAATCAGTAATTAAGCTGTGAAACAAGACAGGTTAAATTTTTCTCTGAGCCTTTATAACATCCGTTTGTTGATGATGATAAACCAAAGACCTGAGCTTGAAAAATTTAAATTCCCTGTGTTGGCTTGACAGTCTTTGCTAGAACTTACAGACTCTGTCTCTGTTTAATATATGCTATTAATAAGAAATAAAGCAAAACTTTACAAGAGTCGGCATGATTACTGGTGATTACCAAAATACAGTATAAAAATAAAAATAAATACAAATAAAAATTTGTATAATATTTTCATAAATAAGCCTCTGGGAATTGTGCTTAAGGTTATACCCGTTCTTGGCAGCTCAAATGAAGTTCACATCCCTTCATGAGACCTACTTTATTAATACGTCAGCACTATTTGAAAAGTAGCATTGTATATTTATAGTACAAATCAGTCAGTTACCAGGCTTGCTTGACTATATTGTCTTATCTAAAGCATACTGTAGTATCCTAGTATCCATGAGTAAGAGATTATTTGTTTTCCATAATTTATGATTATGGAATAATCATAATAATTTAGCCATGGGTCAACACAAAGGAACTGATGCCGTGAAGATAGGTAGCTAACATAAATCAAGAAAACTGAGTCAGCTTTCCTGTGAGGACAAAACTCCAATGATTAGAAATAGATCTTCAGCGTGATAGTGAAGAGACAGATAAAGCATAAAATTGTAAAGGGTATCAGTAAGGTAAACATGGTTTTAATTACTAAATCCTTGAGTGCTAGAACTAGGGAGTACCTTTGTCAGATATATTAAACTTCACACTGTATTGTTTTTCTAGGTAAGATGGTAAATAATGAAGCTTCTTACTTGAATGAATACTATAGAGGCTGGAGGTATAAGCAAATTCAAAGTACAATTAGTATATTATTGATAGATTAGAAATTAAAATTATTTTAGAAAGTCATCTTTGGGGTTAAATTTACTGTATAGAAACTTATCAGGAAATAAAAAAATGAACTTGGCTTATTTAGACTACAGGGTTTATACGATACAGTACTTTGACATTTCTTTGTAATTTGCTCACAAAATTTAAATAGTTGGAGGGATTGAATTCAATCAAGCCTTATAATGGGCTTGATCCTTTGGGCCTTGAGCTTTCATTTACCCCATGAAGGGTCTTGAAAAATTGAACATTATTTCACTTAAAGTATTTATTGAGCTGTTATGTATATATAAAGCACTGCTAAATGCTGTAGAGAATAGGGGTGGGGATAATAGTAGTATTAGTAATAGTTAATTGTAGAACTTTAGTGTTCGCCAGAAACTGTTTTAAGTGCTTTACATGTATTAAATTATTTTAATTCTTATCACAACTTGTGAAGTAGGTCCTGTTACAATTTCTACTTTTCAGCTGACAAAACTGAGGTAAAGAACTGTAAAGGAAAAGTTAGGATTCAAACTAGATATTTGGCTCATTCTCTAATGAGTGTATAATGTGTATTATTGTGTAGATCTCTGAAATAAGTTATGTTTACAGTCAGATAGAGGCATAAAAGAGCTTTCCCAAGTTGAAAAACAAAGAAACAAAATCCCAAGGAAGTTAATACATTTCTACTGAATGGTATAGACTGTATTTTCTGTGGGACTTCAGGGGAGGAAGAGATAAGTGCCCTTTTGACAAGTGTTATTAAAGTAGGATGTTTTCAAGTACATCCAGGAATTTGATAGGGCAATGCTGCTGGCAGATAAAAAGAGTGAATGAGAGCAAATGCTTTGCATATTTCTCACTGGTTAGTTTTGTTATAGTAAAACCAATATAATAGTTTTATTGTGAATCAGTAAAGGGAATAGTATAGAAAGGTTAAAAAGTGCCAGATTCTAGAGGTCATAACCACCAAAAGGACAGCTTTGCCATTGAAATAAAGGTTTGGTGTGGGCGGGACAGAGGGAAGTTGGGGAGGAGTCACTGTTTCACCAAATTTGTATGCATGAAATACATGAAGTTTGTATACCCTAAATAGGATTTTTAAAAATTAAAAGTTAAAAAATTAAACATTAAAAAAAGAAATAAAGATTTGGGGTATTAGTATTTCAAATTTCTGCCAAAGTCATTGCTTGACATTCACTAGCTCAGTGATGTATTCAGTAAAGCTTTCTCGTTCTGTTACCATAGGTGAATTTGATCACTTCTCTCCCAAAAGTGTCGGTAGTTAGTGTTTTTAGTAGTAGTAGTTTTTGCATATTATTTGGAAGTCCTGATATAGGATTATATGATATTATTGCCAGAGGAACAGTCTGTAGGCTCTTTTTTTTTTTTTTTAATTTTTTTTATTTTTTTTTTGACA
The DNA here is from genome assembly GCF_964237555.1 of Oryctolagus cuniculus. Lineage (NCBI taxonomy): Eukaryota > Metazoa > Chordata > Mammalia > Lagomorpha > Leporidae > Oryctolagus > Oryctolagus cuniculus. Next base: position 52,282,760 of record NC_091433.1, read on the forward strand.
GGCAGAGTGGACAGTGAGAGAGAGAGACAGAGAGAAAGGTCTTCCTTTGCCGTTGGTTCACCCTCCAATGGCCGCCGCGGCCGGCGCGCTGCGGCCGGCGCACCGCGCTGATCCGATGGCAGGAGCCAGGAGCCAGGTGCTTTTCCTGGTCTCCCATGGGGTGCAGGGCCCAAGCACCTGGGCCATCCTCCACTGCACTCCCGGGCCACAGCAGAGGGCTGGCCTGGAAGAGGGGCAACCGGGACAGAATCCGGCGCCCCAACCAGGACTAGAACCCGGTGTGCCGGCGCCGCTAGGCGGAGGATTAGCCTAGTGAGCCGCGGCGCCGGCCCAGTCTGTAGGCTCTTTGCAAAGTGATTTTTAGGGCTCAAATCTTATTGCACTTTTCCTATACCATTTATCCAAGCAGAAAGTTAAACCTCTTCCTAAAAACTGATCCATGTAAGCTTTTGTAATTAAAAGAACAAATAGAGGTCCTTTATTTGGTGCTAGAAATTCTTTTATCCTAAAACAGTAGTATAAAACAGAGCCCTATCACTAAATTTATTTTATGTAGGGGCCGTATTGTGTCTTGGAGGTTAAACCGCTGCTTGTATTGCTGGCATCCCATCTGTTTGCCAGTTCAAGTCCCATCTGTTAGGCTTCCTGCTAATGTACCTGAGAAGGCAATAGAGAGTGACTCAAGTACATGGGTTCTTGCCACCCACGTGGGAGTTTAGGATAGAGTTCCTGGCTTTTCAGCCTGTCTCAGATGTGGCTTTTGAGGCTATTTGGGGAATGAACCAACAGATAGAAGATCTGTCGTCTTCCACTGCTTTCCTAGGAGCATTAGCAGGCAGCTGGGTTGGAAGTGGAGCAGCCAGGTCTTGAACCAGTGCCCATTTGGGATGCTGACACTGCAGGGGTGACTTAACACCACAATGCTGAACCCCTCAGCATTACCTTTTTAATCCTTGTTTTGGAAGTCTGCTGGTTTTCTGGAGCTTCCACCGTCAACCTTTTTTTTTGAATGGCAGAGACAGAGGTCTCCCATCTGCTGCTTCGCTTCACTCCCCTAATGCCTACAACAGCCAGAATTGAGCCAGGCTGAATCTAGGAGCCAGAACTCAATCCAGGTTTCCTCACATGGTGGCAGGAACCCAACTATTTGAGCCATCACCTGCCACCTCCCAGGGTGTACATTAACAGGGAACTGGAATTCAGAACAGAGTTGGAACTCAAACTTAGGCACTCCAATATGGGATATTGATTGTCCCAAGTGGCCTCTTAACCACTTCTCCAAATGCCTGCCCTCACTATCAATTTTTAACATTTACTTTCTCCTCCCTTACCAGGATGACCATTTCTTTTTTTTTTTTTTTTTAATCTTTTATTTAATGAATATAAATTTCCAAAGTACGACTCATGGGTTACAATGGCTTCCCCCCCCATACCGTCCCTCCCACCCACAACCCTCCCCTTTCCCACTCCCTCTCCCCTTTCATTCACATCAAGATTCATTTTCGATTATCTTAATATACAGAAGATCAGCTTAGTATACCTTAAGTAAGTATTTCAACAGTTTGCTCCCACACAGAAACATAAAGTGAAAAATAATAGATGATTTTTTTTAAATGATGATGAAATCAGATCAGACCTATTGTCATGTTTAATCCCAGTGAGAGTCAAGTTGGGAATTGATAATTTCTTTCTTTTTTTTTTTTTTTTTTTTACAGAAGATCAGTTTAGTGTACATTAAGTAAAGATTTCTGTCGTTTGCACCCCCATAGAAACACAAAGTGAAATATACTGTTTGAGTACTCGTTATAGCATTAAGCCTCAGTGTACAGCACGTTAAGGACAGAGATCCTACATGAGGAGTAAGTGCACAGTGACTCCTGTTGTTGACTTTACCAATTGACACTCCTGTTTATGGCATCAATAATCTCCCTATGCACCAGTTATGAGTTTCCAAGGCTATGGAAGCCCCTTGAGTTCTCCAACTCTTATCTTGTTTAGACACGGTCATAGTCAAAGTGGAGGTTCTCAGGATGACCATTTCTTATCAGTAAGGTCACAGAGGGAGAAAAATATATAGTAGGGATTAGACTTCCTGATCTTAATTCACAGAAGCAACTGCATTTTGAGTCTCTGCCTTCCTTCTTCCATCATTTTGTTTTCAATACTTACTTATTTATTTGAAAGGCAGAGTTACAGAGAGGCAGAAGCAGAGTCAGAGAAAGAGAGGTCTTGCATCTGCTGATTCACTCTCCAAATGGCCACAATGGCCAGATCTGGACTTATCCAAAGCCAGGAGCTTGGAGCTTCTTCTGAGTCTCCCACATGGGTGCAGGGGCCTAAAGAACTTGAGCCATCTTCCGCCTCTTTCTTGGGCCATAGCAGAGAGCTGCATCAAAAGTGGAGCAGCCAGAACTCGAACCGGCACCCATATGGGATGCCGACACTGTAGGCAGTGTCTTTACTTGCTATGCCACAGCACTGGCCCCTCTTCCATCATTTTTTAAAAGAATTTATATATATTTTATGTGTGTCTGAGGATTGTAGTCTGTAGTATGAGCCTAAATGGCAAAAGACTTCAGAGGTTTAGCAAGTCGCAATCTTATAACTATATACCCTTTTTTTTGTGTAAAATTGAGTGTTCTCTTTTGACAAAAGACTTGGGCTGATGCTGATGGGAAATTTACTAATGAACTCAGTTTAAAGTTCAGTAGTTATTTAATTTTTTTAGTTCTACAAATATATGTTGAGGGTAAGTGGGTAGGAATATAAAGGTTTTTTTTGTTAGTAGGAAAGCATATAATTTCATTAATTTTTTCTATTTTTTTTTTTTTTTGGATTTATTTATTTATTTGAAAGAGTTAGAGAGGAGAGACAGAGAGAGGGAGAGAGAGAGAGGTCTTCCATCTGATGATTCACTCCCCAATCGGCCGCAATGGCCAGAGCTGTGCCGATCCGAAGCCAGGAGCCAGGGGCTTCCTCCGGGTCTCCCACGTGGTTGCAGGGGCCCAAGAACTTGGGCCATCTTCTGCCACTATCCCAGGCCATAGCAGAGAGCTGTATCAGAAGTGGAGCAGCCAGGTCTTGAACTGGCACCCATATGGGATGCGGTGCTTCAGGCCAGGGTGTTAACACACTGCCACAGCGCTGGCCCCATTTCAGTCTTTTTTGTTTTTGAACTTCAGGTTTTAGCATGTTGATCATGAAGTCAGTTGGGTTGTAACCAGTATTTAAAAAAAAAAAAGATGAAAATAGAAGGTGAACTATCCCAAGTAGTTAAGTGTAACTATATACCAAGTAGTAAGAGTAGTTTTTCCTAAACTTTGACTGTACTTTGGGGCATGCCTACATACTATGTCAGGAAGAAATGTTTCCTATTGTGGGCCATAGTCAAAAAAGTTTTCAAAACAAGTTTCTAAGTATATCCCTGGAGTGGGAATTAACTCTGCATGGAGTAAAGATAGCCTTTCTGTGGTATAAGATTAGTCTAGAGCAACCTGAGGGTGAAAATAGGGGTGTGTTGTTGTCATGGGTTTTGCTAAAGCATTGGGATGTAAGTACAGAGCAACAGCGTGCCCATGACTACTAATGTGGTATGTTTTTATTGCAGCTTCCTAAACAGTTTAGACAAAAGTGGTCTGGAATCAAAAGCAAAGAGGAATATTGATGGTGAAGGTTGTATTAATTATCCAAAAGCAGTGCATGCACACATGTGTTTTGGGATAAGGTACCATTTAATAGTATCAACTTTCTCTAAGAAAAGAATACCCACATATCTTAAAATATGCAAGTAAACCAACCATGAAATTAATTATTGGGCTTTATTGTATAGTGATTCAGAAATATATGTAGACTCAAGACTGCTTGAACTTGAATCTGTGTTCCTTACTTACTAGTGGTATGACCCTGGGCATATTTCCTAACTTTCTGCCTTGTTTTTCAAATTTATAAGCGCGAGATAACATTGCATAAGGTTGTTGTGAGGATTAAATGAACTAATATTATATAGCATACTAAGAACAATATCTGGCACATGTTAAGTACTCAATGAATATTAATTTTTATTGTTAGAATTAGACATGAGCAAGATTACAGCATCTGGCCTCTGTGTGAGAAAGATATTTTTAATTTGGATGTAGTCTAGTTAATTTATCTTTTGTACTTATTCTTTGGTTTTATATCTAAGAAATGATTGCCTAACCCAAAGTCACAAAGAGTTAGTCTTACATTTTATTTTAAGGATTTCTTGATATTATGTCTTATATTTAAGTCTGTGGCCCATTTTGAGTCCGTCTTTGTGTATGATAGGGTCCAGTTCTGCTATTTTACAGGTGGCTAGCCAGTTGTCCCAGCATGATTTATTGAAATGATAAGTATTTCCCTTTAAGGAAATATTTCTTCAAAGAATATTGAATAATCTTAAACCTATTTTTTCTGCAGATAATTTCTAAAGTCTTTTGTTTTGATTATAATAAATCCAGTAAATAATGGATTTGTATATCCATAGGCATCCTTAAATTTTGTAAATTTCTGTGTGGAAAATAGTAAAATAAACAATGTTAGACTTTTTTTTTTTTTTTTTTTTTTGGACAGGCAGAGTGGACAGTGAGAGAGAGAGACAGAGAGAAAGGTCTTCCTTTGCCGTTGGTTCACCCTCCAATGGCCGCCGCGGCCGGCGCACCGCGCTGATCCGATGGCAGGAGCCAGGAGCTTTTCCTGGTCTCCCATGGGGTGCAGCGCCCAAGCACTTGGGCCATCCTCCACTGCACTCCCCGGCCACAGCAGAGAGCTGGCCTGGAAGAGAGGCAACCGGGACAGAATCTGGTGCCCCAACCGGGACTAGAACCCGGTGTGCCGGCGCTGCTAGGCGGAGGATTAGCCTAGTGAGCCGCGGCGCCGGCCAGACTTTTTCTTATTAATGTTTCCGGGTAAGTTGCAGACTTGTTACATTTCATTGATTGGGTTGTTTTCCTTGCTGAGATATTTTATTTAGTGATACAAGAACCATGAAATGTCCATGATTGAAAACTTGGTTATTTACCATGCATTTTATAAATTTATTTCTATGTCCATACTGGTATTAAAAAATCCATAGGCTTTTTGCCCAATATCCAGTTGTAAGAAAAACTTACTGTCCAAATTTATGACACTTTTTCTTTTCTGGGACTTTTGTTAACCTTGTGGTTAAGGTTAGTGCCATATGGGTACTGTAATTCAGCCTTGGGACTTTAAACACCAAAATATTTGAGCAAAAATAATAGTTTGTGTTCATTGATTAACTACTGTTCACCAATATAGTATTAAAAGCTATATTTATCTGCAGTCTGTTCATCATACTCTGCAACTGGTTGAGAAAAGTATGGTACCTCAAAGATGTCAGTATGTAACTTATGCTGCAGCTAATAGTTGGCAGAGCTGGAATTTGACTCTGCGTCTTTCTGACCTCACATTTCATTAAGGCTTTGGAATTTCTCTACCAGACCTCTCTGCAAGGAGAGTGATATTCATTTCCATCTTTTTTGTTTATTTTCAGCCAAAAGGTAGTAGAATTAGTTAGTACAAATGTCAGTCACTGGCATCTGATAGTCCTCCACAAAAAAGTTCGATTTTTTTTTCTTGTCTGAAATTTGAGAGCTACTAACATTCATATCATACTTTCTTATGTTCGAAGATCTAGGGGTCTATGTGGCAAGAACTATTTTATATTCTTTCGAAGGTTCAGTTATGGCACTTAATTGGCTCCAAGTACCTTTGTGTCACTATGCTCAGATTTAAATTTCCAGGAGCTAGAGTTTGTGCCTTTTCCCTAGTTGAGGAAGGGTGGGGACCTTCATTGACCCTCACACACCAAAACTGCATTCTGTGATGGATAGAAGTTTCCTAAAATAATTGTGTTCCATTATAGAAAGGAGGGAAAAGGGATACTAGGTGGGCAAAAACAATAAAGGCTCATTACATAAATAACACTGGTGTGAGTATAATTATTGGCTAATATGGTTATTTTAAGTTTAGACTTATAATTGGTTGTTAATATTAAATGTCTACAAGCTTCTATACTGCAAAAGGAGCACTCAGGTAAGTGAAGAGGCAATTGATAGGATTGGAGAAATAATTTGCAAACTATACAACTGATAAAGGATTAATAACCAAAATATATAAAGAGATCAAGAAACTCCACAACAACAAAACAAACAACCCAGTTAACAAATGGGCAAAGAACTTAAACAGACATTTTTCAAAAGAGGAAATCCAAATGGCAAACAGACATATGAAAAAATGCCAGGATCACTAGCCATCAGGGAAATACAAATCAAAACCACAATGAGGTTTCAATTTACCCCCATTAGAAGGGCTTTCATATAGAAGTCAACAAACAACAAATGCTGGCATAAATGTGGGGAAAAGGATACCCTAATCCACTGTTGGCAGGAATGTAAACTGCTAAAACCACTATGGACGACAGTATGGAGATTCCTCCAAAGGCTGAATATAGACCTACCCATATGACCCAGCCATCCCACTTCTGGGAATTTATGCAAAGGAGATGAAATCAAGTAAAAGAGTTATCTGCATCCCCATGTTTATTGCAGCTTAATTCACAATTGTTAAGACATGGAATCAACCTAAATACTTGTCAAGACTAGATAATGACATTATAGGATAGGTACTCCATATATGGAGTACTACACAGTGATTAAAAAATAAAATCTGGTCATTTGCAACAAAATGGATGAATCTGGAACATCATACTTAGTGAAATGAGCCAGTCCCAAAGGGACAAATACCATATGTTCTCCCTGATCTGTGGTAACTAATAGAGCACTTAAAAGGCAATCTATAGAATTGAAGTTAACACACTGAGAAGCAATGGCTTGAAAAGCCCTTGTGTTGACTGTCAAGGAACAGTTTTTTTTTTTTTCTTTTCATACTATTTGTTGAACTCCTTACTTAACATATAGTTAATCACATGTGTATAAAGTCAATTGAAAATAGATCTCAGGGGCCTGTGCTGTAGTTTAGTGGGTAAAGCCGCCGCCTGCAGTGCCGGCATCCCATATGGGCACCGGTTCGAGTCCTTGCTGCTCCACTTCCAACTCAGCTCTCTGCAATGGCCTGGGAAAGCAGTAGAAGATAGCCGAAGTCCTTGGGCCCCTGCACCCACATGGGAGACCAGGAAGAAGCTCCTGGCTCCTGGCTTTGGATCAGCCCAGCTCTGGCCACTGGAATCATTTGAGAAGTGAACCAGCGGAGGGAAGACTTTCTCTCTCTGCCTCTGCTTCTGCCTCTCTATAACTCTGCATTTTTAAAGATTGATTTATTTATGAAAAACCATACTCATATGGAAAGCAGAATTAGAGATTCTCAGGTATGTTAAGGTATTTTAAATATTCTTATTATATTTCTTTTTCAAGTGCTTTTTCTTAAGAAAATTGGTAGCCATTCAGTTAACTTTCACAAAGTTTACTGAATAAAATCAGGATAGGTGAGTGGAGGGAGGTGGAGACTAGGGAAGAGCCTAAAGCTTTACATTTATAAAGTTTTTTATGTAAATGAACATGGGCTTTGCACTCAAGAATTGGACCTTAAACCCTTAGTCAAGAGTGGTAAATTATTTGTTCCTAGAACATTTCTGCCAAAACACTGAAAACAATATGCGATTCTCCTTTTAGAGATTTTGTACCTTTCCAAACCAAACATTCAGATGTATTAATTAAATATAGAAATAAAAGAGAACCCTATGACACCTGGTAAAAACAAATAGATATTTAAGTTTATTAGTGCAAAATTTACTTTATTGCATTATTTAATCTCTTCTATGTTCAAGTTTTGTTCTTACAGTCTCTCTGAATTGTCAAGAAACAGAGCTTCCAAACTATAGTATAGCTTCTTTGGCTTGTATTGTTGTGATGAAATGAAGTGCTAGTGTTGGCACTGTGGTTCTATGTGCACCCTTTCACTCCTGCCCTCTTCTGATTTAAGACATTTTCTTCATTTGTTTAAAGAGTGTTCAGAGTGATTAGGGAAAGTTCAGTTTCTGGATTTGTCACATGAGAGTTTTGTTAAGTGACTTAACATTTATGATTGTTTCTTTATTTTTAAGATTTATTTATTTATTTGAAATGTAGTTATGCAAAGAGAGGGCAATCTTGCATCTGCTGATTTACTCCCCATTAGGCTGCAATGATCAGGAATGGGCCAGGCCAAAGTCAGGAGCCAAGAGCCTCATCTGGGTGCAAGGGCCCAAGGACTTGGGACATTTTCTGCTGCTTTCTCAGGCACATTAACAGGGAGCTGGATTGGAAGTGAGCAGCCTGGACAGGAACCAGTCAGTGCCCATGTAGGATGCTGGCATTGAACCCCTGTGTTTCTTTATCTGTAAACAAAAGTCAGTCAGTTAAACCAGAAAGATTATAGAAAGATGCAAGAATAGTCTTGAAATTTGGCTTCATTTTTTTTGTAAAGGTTTATTTTTATTTTATTTGAAAGAGTTACAGAGAGAGGTAGAGACAGAGAGAGAGGTCTTCCATCTGCTGGTTCACTCCCTAGACAGCTGCAATGACCGGAGCTGGGCCCAGCTGAAGCCAGGAGCTTCTTCCGGGTCTCCCACATGGATGCAGGAGCCCAAGGACTTGGGCCATCTTCCACTGCTATCTCAGGCCATAGCAGAGAGCTGAATCAGAAAAGGAGCAGCCGGGACTAGAACCGGTGCCCATAGGGGATGCCAGCACTGCAGGCCAGGGCTTTAACCTGCTGTGCCACAGCGCCAGCCCCAATTGCTTCATTTCTTAAAAGTTAGAAGGAAACGAACAGCTCTCATGTATTTTACTTTTTCATCTTTCCTTGAAATACGAGCATAGTGTCATTCCATTCCATATAGTTTGTATAAAAGAATTAGCTATATTTGTGTTAAAATGATGTCCTTTTAAAAAAAAGATTTATTATCCAAAAGCAGAGTTACAGAGGGCAGAGAGAGAGAGAGAGAGAGAGAGAGAGAGAGGTCTTCTATCTGATAGTCCACTCCCCAGATGGTCACAACAGCCAGAACTAGAGTGATCTGAAGCCGGGAGACTGGAGCTTCTGGGTCTCTCACATGGGTGCAGGGGCCCAAGGACTTGGACCATCTTCTGCTGCTTTCCCAGGACATAGCAGAGAGCTGGATTAGAAGTGGAGCAGCCGGGACTCAAACTGGTGTCCAAATTGGATGCTGGTGCTGCAGGTGGTGGCTTTACCTGCTTAAGTTACTGTTTTTTGGTATACAATCTCTATCTCTGATAAATGATTTGAGGATGTAATTTTAGAATCACTTATGCTAAAATCACTGTTGGAAATGATATATACAGGGCTTTGGAAACATTTAAAATGTGTCCTTGCTTTGTGTAAGCTATAGTATGTATCATGTGGTTCTCATGGATGCTGACAGATCCTTAATGTATTGTCCAATGTTGCCTAGATGTCAGGAAGTAGAGTCTGGGCCCTTGTGTTCAATTTTTGTGCTCTTTTCATTGATTTATACTAGAATTTTTCTTCTGTTCATGTTCCTATGAAAATATAGTGTGCCCTTATTTAGAAAAATAATTTTCCTTGTATATAACTATAAACTCTTATTTTCTACTTTAAACTTAGATATATGATATACACATATTCACAGAGATGGGAGTCTGTATCAATAATATATAGACATTGTGTGTGTGTGTGTGTGTGTAAAGTAAAAAATAAAGTTTGTGCTCAGCTTTTTCTAACTTATGGTCCCTAGAGGTGGCCATTTTTAAAAAATATTTATTTATTTATTTATTTGAATGTCAGAGTTACAGAGAGGCAGAGGCTGAGAGAGAGAGAGAGAGAGAGAGAGGTTTTCTATCCACTGGTTCACTCCCCAGTTAGCCGCAATGGCCAGAGCTGCACCAATCCGAAGCCAGGAGCCAGGAGCTTCCTCCAGATCTCCCATGCATGTGCAGGGGTCCAAGGACTTGGGCCATCTCCTACTGCTTTCCCAGGCCATAGCAGAGAGCTGGGTTGGAAATGAAGCAGCTATGACTTGAACCAGCTCCTATATTGGATGCAGGCACTGCAGGCACGGCTTTACCCACTATTCCACAGTGCCATCCCAAGCCATTATTAAGATATTGTCTCTTATCTGGTAATACTGTTTTCTCTATTTATAAGCAGACACGTGAAGTTTATTTTTTAAACCAAAATAATTTTTCAAAGCAAGTTTCATATTAAACATGCTTCTTCTCACTTGGCCCATTTTTAACTGCAATATATTGTAGCCAGCTTTTTTATATGTACATTTATTAATCCACCTCATCTTTTTTAAATGCTGCATTATGTTCCATTGCATTAATATACAGGACTTATTGCCAATGGATGGGACATTTCCATTGCTTTGAACTTTTCAGTATTGCAAATAATGAAATATTGAAGTCTCTGCATTTGTTGAATCAATTCCTAGAAGTAGAAATCTTAGTTTTGATAGCTCCCTGGCTACTTCTCTTTCCTTCCACTGTCAAATCCAGTTATTTTCACTTTTGAATTATTGTATTTTTTTTAAAGATTTATTTTATTTATTTGAACGACAAAGTTACAGAGAGAGAGACAGAGAGAGAGAGGTCTTCCATCCACTGGCTCACTCCCCAGATGGCTGCAACGGCCGGAGCTGTGCCAATTCAAAGCCAGGAGCCAGGAGCTTCTTCTGGGTCTCCCATGTGGGTGCAGGGGCCCAAGGATTTGGGCCATCTTCTGCTATATCAGGCCATAGCAGAGTACTGGATTGGAAGAGGAGCAACTGGGACTAGAACCAGTGTCCATATGGCATGCTGGCATTCCAGGCCAGGGCTTTAACCCACTACACCACAGCGCTGGCCTGAATTATTGCATTTTTACACAGACTTTTTTTCTACCCCTCTATACTCTTTTCTAATAGTAATAGAAACTATTTTAATAATCATGTTTACATCCTTTTTTTTTCAGAGATAGGTGTAAGCATATATTTGACATAGAATGTGAAGCTGTAATTCTCATTGTGAAGTCATAGCCTCATTATTTTAAATTACGTAAAATTTATATTTTAAGGAAATTTTCTTAAATTAATCCCATCCTATATGTCATAATCCTAAGATTTCTCTGTGTCGAATTAAATGTAATTAACAAATAACATTTGTCTTAAAGTGCTTTGATATTAGAACTTTGCTTTAAAATATTATTTGGAATGGGAACTTAGAACTTGCACCTTGAAGTCAGGGACAGTGGTTTTCTTATTATAGTTATATCTTGTATACTGTATAGAAGAGTGTCATTTATATTTTTAAAAAATTCTTAATAAATGTCTTCTGTTGCCGGCACTGTGGCTCAATAGGCTAATCCTCCGCCTGCGGCACCAGCACCCTGGGTTCTAGTCCTGGTCGGGGCACCAGATTCTGTCCCGGTTGCCCCTCTTCCAGGCCAGCTCTCTGCTATGGCCTGGGAGTGCAGTGGAGGATGGCCCAAGTGCTTGGGCCCTGTACCCACATGGGAGACCAGGAGAAGCACCTGTCTCCTGGCTTCGGATAAGTGAGGTGTGCAGGCCACAGCGCGCAGGCTGTGGTGGTCATTGGAGGGTGAACCAACGGCAAAAGGAAGACCTTTCTCTCTGTCTCTCTCTCTCACTGTCCACTCTGCCTGTCAAAAAAATAAAAAGAAAAAAAAGAAAGAAATGTCTTTTGTTGATTTTAGTTTGTGCTGTGCAGACTTTAAGTCAGGGCTTGGCAAACTATGGCCCATGATCCCAATCTTGCCCTTCATACCTGTTTCATTCCTGTTTTACTGGAATGTATTCATATACATTCATTTAGGTATTATCTGATTTCCTTTGTGTTATGACAGAATTGAATCGTTGCAACTGTATGTACCTCAAAATTTAAAATGTTAGTCTGTGATTGTTTTCTGGCCCCTCTTTTAAGTTATAAGCGTTTTGGCATGAATACATTTTTCTTTTCTTTTTATAGCACATAGTAATATGTTCTGCCCACACTGTGCATAATTTATGGATTTATTCAATTATATGTATAAGTGTAACTGCAGGAAAATTCCTCAAAGTAATTTTGCCGGGGGATAGTACCTGTGTATGTTAAATTTTGGTAGCTTTTGCCTTCCTTAAAGGATTATATAAATGTATATTTATTTTTTGAAAAGATTTATTTATTTATTTGAAAATCAATGTTACAAGGAGAGAGGAGAAGGAGAGAGAGGTAGAGGGAGAGGTCTTCCATCCGATGGTTCACTCCCCAATTGGCTACAGTGGCCGGAGCTGCACTCTTCCGAAGCCAGGAGCCAGGAGCTTCCTCTGGGTCTCCCATGCGGATGCAGGGGCCAACGACTTGGGCCATCTTCCTCTGCTTTCCCAGGCCATTTTTAACTGCAATATATATATTGTAGTGGTCTCGAACTGGCGCCCATATGAGATGCTGGCACTTCAGGCCAGGGCATTAACTTGCTGTGCCACAGAGCCGGCCCCCCATAAATTTACATTTAAACTACTAATTTTGTGATGGGACCTCTTTCTCTGTAACCTAGCCAACTCAGTGCACTCACACATGTTTTTAAGTGTACCAGTCTGATAGAAGAAAATAATATTGTAGATTTGATTTATATCTCTTTGTATGTGCTAGATTGAACTTTTCATATGTAAAAGTCATTTGTATTTTTCCCTTGAATTGTCTTTCATTGTCCTTCCTATTACTTTCTTTGTCTGTTGTACCCACATATACTATATCCGGAACATTTGTCAAAGATTGATTTAATTCTAATGAGGCCATCACAACAATGAAGCTTATTCCAAAGATGATATATAAGGCTGAAATTATATAGTTATTGGAAGAAAAATTTTCTTAGAGATTCTAGCAAACCACTACCCTTTGTTACTAATTTTCCTGGATAGAATCTGCCGTGTGGTAGTTTGTTTTGTTTTGTTTTTCACTTATTTGAAAAGCAGAGCATATAAGAGAGAATCTTCCACCTGATGGTTCATTCCCCAAATGGCCTCAACAGCTTGCACTAGAGCAGGCCAAAAGTCTGAAACTCAATTTGTGTCTTCACATGAATGGCGTGTACCCAAGTACTTTAACTGTCACTTGTTGCCTCTTGGGGTACACATTAACAGGAAGCCGAAATCAGAATTGGGAGCAGAGCTGAGTCTTGAAACCAGGCACTTAGATATGGGATATGACACCACATGTCTGCCCCTCCATTTGTGTTTGAACAGATGAAAATCACCATTTTCTATTTATCAGTCTTCTACAAGGCATTTTCTAACTTTATGTATTCTATCCCCCAGTCACAATTAAAGAGCAAGCCATACAATTCTCTTTTCCAGCACATCAGATGAGAGTTGGGCAGAGTTGTTAATTAGTACTGTGCTATGACATTGAAAGGGTATGGCATAATTTTTGGATAGTTTTTTAAAATATTTTGTTTCAATTATCTCAAATGATAGTATTTCTTTGTGAGTTCACAGTTAACTTATTTTGTTAAGATTTTATTTATATATATAAGAGGTAGCATTACAGAGAGAGAGAGAGACAGACAGACAGACAGAAATTTCTTCCATCCACTGGTTCACTCCCTAAATGGCTACAATGGCCAGAGCTGGGCTGATCTAAAGCCGGGAGCCAGGATTATCTTCTGGGTCTCTGATGTGAGTGCAAGGGCCCAAGGACTTGGGCCATATTCTACTGCTTTCTCAGGTCATAGCAGAGAGCTGGATCGGAAGAGGAGGAGCTGGGACTCAAACTAGTGCCCATATGGGGTGCAGGCACCTCAGGCGGAGGCCTAGTCTACTGCGCCACAGCCCCCACATTGAACTTCTAAGATTACATAACTCACTGTTGTCTCTCATAAAGTGTTTGTCTTTCCTTTCCTTTTTTGTTCTCAAGGAACTCATTATACAATGACGAATGGAGGTAGCATCAACAGTTCTACACATCTACTGGATCTTTTGGATGAACCAATTCCAGGTGTTGGTACATATGATGATTTCCATACTATTGACTGGGTTCGAGAAAAATGTAAAGACAGAGAAAGACATAGACGGGTAAGTGTTTTTGATACTTTGTATTTATATAATAAGTAATTAAGTTATTTAATAATATAATATAATATTATTATTATATTATTATGATCTCCTGTTGCCAACATATAAGTTACACATTAAAATATACTTAGGTAAATTTTACATTTCATATGTGACTTTTTTTTTCTTTGTGTTTTTGTTGTTGTTATTGATTATTTATATATCATACCTTTCTGGAAAGGATTTGTGGTAGCTTACAAACAGATAAACTCACTAAGTAGACAAAATAGGAAGGAAAAGAAAAAACACATTATAGAAATTTGGGTAAGATCAAGTTAAGTTGAAGATATAAAGACCTGTATGGTTTTTGGCTTTGAGCATGCCTGCAGCTGAGGCAAAAGGGGAAACTTGTTGCATAACTCTTTTTTTTTATTTTTTTTACAGGTAGAGTGGACAGTGAGAGAGAGAGACAGAGAGAAAGGTCTTCCTTTTGCCGTTGGTTCACCCTCCAATGGCCGCCGCGGCCAGCGCACTGCGGCCGGCGCGCCGCGCTGATCCAAAGGCAGGAGCCAGGTGCTTCTCCTGGTCTCCCATGGGGTGCAGGGCCCAAGCACTTGGGCCATCCTCCACTGCACTCCCTGGCCATAGCAGAGAGCTGGCCTGGAAGAGGGGCAACCAGGACTTGAACCCGGTATGCCAGCGCCGCAAGGTGGAGGATTAGCCTAGTGAGCCGCGGCGCCGGCAGCATAACTCTCATAGTTAAAAAAAAGAATAAATGTTCAAGTGAGACAATTTTGTAGAATTTTGCTATGTTCTTTTATACCATTTACCAATCTTAAAATTCTGTGGTATTTTCTCAGGCTGCTCCCAAGTAAGGCTTACTGAGTGTTGAAATGAATCACTAATTCCACTCCTCAACCTCCAAAATGACTTCAACATAAAGTACAATCTTTGGATCCTTTTTGTTGTTGATCATTACTTATGGACATAATGTAATCCAAAATGTACTTTATCAAGAATAATTTCATATAAATAAGTTATAAACTTTCACAATAAGGTGTACATGTCCATGAAAACTGAAATTGGGATTAGATTATGGTGTGTTTTTTTTTTGTGTGTGTGTGTGTGTGTGTGTGTGTGGGAAGTACAACTTCTGAGATTATCCAGGGGATATTTAAACCTTTAAGCATCACTGAAGGAAAACATAGTATGTGAAATCAGTGTGCTTATCCAGTGATTCTTAAACTTTTTGATCTCAGATTCCCTTTAAGCTCTAATAAAACATTTAAGACTCCCTAAGGAGGCCAACGCCATGGCTCAATAGGCTAATCCTCCACCTGCAGCGCTGGCACTCCGGGTTCTAGTCCCGGTCAGGGCGCCAGATTCTGTCCCAGTTGCTCCTCTTCCAGTCCAGCTCTCTGCTGTGACCCAGGAGTGCAGTGGAGGATGGCCCAGGTCCTTGGGCCCTGCTCCTGGCTGCTGGCTCCTGGCTTTGGATCAGCGTGGTGCGCTGGCTGCAGTGGCCATTGTGGGGTGAACCAACAGAAAAGGGAGGACCTTTCTCTCTCTCTCTCTCTCTCTCTCTCTCACACTGTCCACTCTGCCTGTCAAAAAATATATAAATAAAACACTCCCTAAGGAGATTTTATTTATGTAGGTATTATCAGTTGATATTTATCATGCTTAATACTAAAACAGAAATTTAAAACATAATTATTAATGTAAAATAATACAACTTATTATATATTAACATTTTTATAAAACTGACCACATTTTCCAAACTAAAATATATTTAGTAAGAAAATAATTGTGTCAAAATAATATAGCTATATATGAAGTAGCCAAATCACCTGTGTGTTTTAGCTAATCATATCAGTCATCTCTCCCTAGATTGTTAATTTTTTTTTTTTTAGATTTATTTATTTGGAAGACAGAGTTACAGAGCAAGAGAGACAGAGAGATCTTCTATCCAGTGGTTCACTTCCCAGATGACCACAATGCTCAGGGCAGGGCAAGGCTAAAGCCAGAGACTTCATGTGGTCTCCCACTTGGGTAGCAGGAGCCCAAGTATTTGGGCCATATTCCGCCGCCTTCCCAGGTCGTTAGCATGGAACTAGATTGGAAGTGGAGCAGCTGGGACATGAACTAGCACCCATTTTGGATGCTGGCATTGTAGATGGCAGCTTTACCTGCTAAGCCACAACACTGGCCCCCTAGTTAGTTTTTTTTTATTTCAAATGTTTAGTTATTTATTTACATCTGTTTGAGAGGCAGAACAACTGAAAGAGACAAAGATAGAGACTTCTTCCATCTGGTTGGTTCTCTTCAATTAGACCAAGTCAATGAATTTCAAAGCTGTAAGCCATGCTCCAAGGTACTAAAGTACTGAATGGCTTAAAAAAAAAAAGATGTATTTATTTGAAAGGCAGAATGACAGGAAGTGGGGGAGACACACATACACACACACACACTCACACACAAACACACACCTTTCATATGCTGATTCACTCCCCAAATGGCCACAATGGCTGGGGCTAGTGTGGCGCTCTCTAGTGTGGAAGATAGAGATGTAAGTATCTGAGCCATCATCCACTGCATTCCCAGGTGCATTAGCAGGAAACTGGATTGGAAGCTGAATGGCCAGGACTTGAACTGGCACTCCAAGATGAGATGCCAGCATTTCAAGCATTGGCTCAACTGACTGTACAATGTCAGCCCAGGAAAATGGTATTTAAAAGCAACAATTCTAGTAGGACAGAAATTTGGGCTCACAATGGAAAGGTTTAGAATAAGTACATTGTCTAGAGAGGTGAGACTAGCTTTCTTGTATCTTAGTAGAATGAGATCTAGATGGATCAGAATTAGTACTTCCTTGTCAATCCCCAAATTTCTTAATCTGTATTCAGTGGAGAACAATTTTCTTTGGCTTTGCACAGTGGTTAAAGATCCTTTGTACCCTACCAGTGGGACTGGACCTCTCCACACCTGCATATTTTCAGGGATAAGAGTTTTGGAAGTTTCTTTGTCCATATGACTGTTCTATAATGTACTTACAGGAATTTACTATCATTCACTGATCTTACCTTTCAAAGAAAATTGTAATCCACTTAACTGATAGGACTAGGAGATGACATTTCAAACCATGTTGCCTTCCATTAATGAAAAAAATAGATCTGCCAATTAAAGTTTGAATTTGTTTCAATTCCTAACAACCTAAGGTCAGACTTTCTATGATTTGTGGAATTCTTGCACCAAAATCTGAAGGTACTTACTGAATACACAGATCTCTGGGTTAATGCTTATCATCTGGTTATACAGGTATACCAGTATTTTGTCCCCAAATTACCTTTCTTATTATTTAGGTCAGAAAGTACTGTTCTGTGTAGAAAATAAGACAAACTACTAGATTCTAGAATTGTGGCTTCTGTTCTTAGTTTGGAAAATGAAGCATGGACATTTCTTATTTCAGATCAACAGCAAAAAGAAAGAATCAGCATGGGAAATGACAAAAAGCTTGTATGATGCGTGGTCAGGATGGCTAGTAGTAACACTAACAGGATTGGCATCAGGTAAAGAAAAACTTAAAAGCAATCCTTTTTTTTAGTTATAAGAACTGTAAATAGTTCTCTCCTCCCTGACTCAATTCTTTGTATTTCAAGTACTGCTAAATCTTTTTAAAATTATTTTTTTTATTGGATTTTAAAACACATTTGTTTGTTTCCTTTAAAAAAATCTTCTTAAATATAAGACTAGGAGGTAGGAGGCTTCCAAATCTAGTTTTGGCAACTTGATTGATATTAATGGGCTCAACTTCCATATCAAAATGAGTGGTTTTTGAGCAGATAATCAGGAAAATATCTTTTGATTTTAATATCATAATAACTACCACATACTTAGAGACTGTTTAGTATGTGTCATGCACTGTTCTAAAAAGTTCACATGTATATTATGTAAACTTTATGGCAATCCTATGGTATAGATACTGTCGTCATAACCATTGTAAAGATGAGGAGATTGAAACAGAAGAGGAGTTAAGTAACCTGATTTACAGCTAGTAAGTGGCTATGGCAGAACTAGAATCCAAGCCTGCTCCTTTAATCGCCACGCTATACAGAATGGCCACAAAAAGTTACTGTATTTAGAACTTAAATAACTGTTTAGGATCCGAAAACAAATATTAAGGACTGTTGTAATCATTTTCAGTTTCCATCGTGGAAGACTATGTACAGAAGAACATGAAATATTAAAATTTTGTGAAGAATAGAGGGAAGTACTAGTTGCACGCATGAGAATTTTGTGGCTTCTGTGTACATGACCCATTTATTTTTCATCTGACAAGAAGGGCCCAGATTAGACCATAAATTTGTATATTTGTTTATATTCTGCCAGCAAAATAATCTCAGTCTATATGGTTTTCTGTTTTAAGAAAAACTTGCAAATCTGTCACAGTAATTCATGAATACTGTGATTCACAATTTCTAGTGGACATTAAATTTTATTGTGTTATTTAAATTTTGGATGAAAACATACTAGTAAAATTCCTGACTTCCTAACCAGATTTGTGAACCTCCTTCCAAGTAGCCTTGCAAAGATGTTTCAGTGTCATTGAAGCACCTTTTAAAAAAATAAGTTAACTTGAATGATATTGCTGGTTTTAATTCAAAATAACTATTTTACAGAACAACTATTTATAGTTTTAAAAAAATAAACATTTTTTATTACAATTTGAAAATCTGTAATTCATGTAGTAGTCTCAAAATGACCCTTTATTTATAGCAAGTCCTCTGCTGTCTCTACCTCTTGAATCTAGATCATTCTTGACACCCCAAAAATGGATTTATTAATATTTTTACTATCCTGAATATTTTTTTACAGGGGCATTGGCTGGTTTAATAGACATTGCTGCTGATTGGATGACTGACTTGAAGGAGGGCATTTGCCTTAGTGCGTTATGGTACAACCATGAACAGTGTTGTTGGGGATCTAATGAAACAACATTTGAAGAGAGAGATAAATGTCCACAGTGGAAAACATGGGCAGAATTAATCATAGGCCAAGCAGAAGTAAGTCTTGCTTTGTCTCAAGATGAATTAATAATTGATAATAGCAAAGGGTCTCAATCTCACTTAATTACAGAATTAATCACGTATTAGATGAATGTAACCTACATTAAATGAAGAAAAATTAGAATAGAATGGAAAATATGAGGATACATTGCAGCAGGAAAGAAATAGTTCAAGTTGAATATCTCTAATGTGAAAAATGCAAGATCTGAAATGCTCTAAAATCTAAACCTTTATGAGTGCTGATTTAACTCCCAAAGTGGAAAATTGCACACCTGGCCTCATATGAAGGGTTGAAGTCAAAATACAGGCACACTGCAAATATTGTATAAGTTACTTTCAGACCATGTCTATGAGGTGTATGTAAAAAATGAATTTAACAAATATCTTTTTGTTAAAAATATCTCATCATATACGTGCAGATATTTCAAAATAAAAAAAATCTTAAACACTTCCATTACCAAGCATTTTGAATAAGGGATACTTAATCTGTATTATTTCAATTAGTTTTTTGTATTAGTTAACCATGTAGTCATATACAAGTCCATTAGGTTATATTGCAAATACAAGTACGTTTATTGTGAATTGTAGAAAAGAATAAGATCTATGTAAGGTTAATGTGAGTACAATTTTTAAAAACGTTTAACATTATGTAGCTAAGATTAGAAAGTATGAATTATGAAAAAGATGAATAAATAAGCGGTTTTTAAAAAAGTTTGGTGACCAGTGCTGTGATATAGCGAGTTAAACTGCTATCTGTGATGCAGGCATCCCATTTGGACACTGGTTTGTGTCCTGGCTGCTCTACTTCTGATCCAGCTCCCTGCTAGTGCCTCTGGGAAAGCAGTGGAAAATGGCCCAGGTCTTTGGGCCCCTGCACCAATATGGGAGATCTGGATGAAGCCCCTGCCTTTGGTGGCCCAGCCCTGGCTGTTGAGGCCATTTAGGGAGTGAATCAGTAGATAGAAAATTAGTCAGTCAATCTCTCTCTCCCTCTCTCCCTCCATCCCTCTCTCCCTCTCTCCCTCTCTCCCTCTCTCCATCCCTCCATCCCTCTCTCCCTCTCTCCCTCTCCCCCCCATCCCCACCTCTCTGTTCCTCCCTGTAATTCTGTGTTTCAAATAAATAAACAAATCTTTTTAAAAAGTAGGGTTTTTTTTTTTTTTTTTTTTTTTTTTTTTTTTAATTTGAAAGGGAGAGAAACAGAGACCTGCCTTCTGCTGATTCATTCCTGACTCCCACAGAAGTTTGGGTTGGGTCATGCCGAAGTCAGACACCTGGAACCAGTCTTTGTCTCGCATGTGGGTGGTGGGGACCTAAACACATGAGCCTTCACGGGCTACCTCTCAGGGATAGCAGGAAGCCACAGACAGAAGGGGAGCAAGGACTTGAACCCAGACCCTCTAATATGGGGTGTGGATGTCCCAAGCAGCATCTTAACTGCTCTGCCAAATTCTTATCCCTAAAAATAAACCTTTTTTTTTTTTTTTTTGGACAAGCAGAGTGGACAGTGAGAGAGAGAGAGACAGAGAGAAAGGTCTTCCTTTGCCGTTGGTTCACCCTCCAATGGCCGCCGTGGCCAGCACGCTGCGGCCGGCGCACCGCGCTGATCCGATGGCAGGAGCCAGGAGCCAGGTGCTTTTCCTGGTCTCCCATGGGGTGCAGGGCCCAAGCACTTGGGCCATCCTCCACTGCACTCCCTGGCCACAGCAGAGAGCTGACCTGGAGAGGGGCAACCGGGACAGAATCCGGCGCCGCGACTGGGACTAGAACCCAGTGTGCCGGCGCCGCTAGGCGGAGGATTAGCCTAGTGAGCTGCGGCGCCGGCTTAAAAATAAACCTTCTAAATGGATGTATCTTGAAGAAATTCAGAGATTTTGTGGGTTTTTTTTGTATTACAGTATTTAAATGATTATTTTACTACTATGATATTCTGTAATAAAAGAATATTCTAGAACTCACAATGTCATACATATTGTTGCATGGTCATATATGATTATATTCTTAAAATTTTGTAATCTTAGCAAGAATATATTTGCTGACAAGATGGACAGTGTGCTGTTTTTCACTTGTCTTAGTTGAATTGAGTTTAGTGAAATTCAGGAGAAGTACAGCAGAGTGAATTTTGAGTGCCAGTGCAATCTTGTCCCCACCAACTGTTTGCAAAAGGTGGTTTGTGGATAAGCAGAGGTGGACACATTTTTCTTGTAAAAATAAAATGGAAAACTTCTACATGCTTTACCTGGCTTTTCTTTTTTGGCAAGCAGTTGCATTAGAGGTACACTATTAAATTCAAACCCTTGACTTTATTGCTTTTTTAGGGTCCTGGTTCTTACATCATGAACTACATAATGTACATCTTCTGGGCCTTGAGTTTTGCCTTTCTTGCAGTTTCCCTGGTAAAGGTATTTGCTCCATATGCCTGTGGCTCTGGAATTCCAGAGGTAAGCTATGTAATTTTAGTATCATTGAACAGTAATTGTTATAGTGCTTATCTTTTGGGCTTTGAATGAAAAAATATTTTTGGGGAAATTGGGTCATTTGTAATATTCAAAAGCACATTTTCAAACAATATAAACTGATTGTTGATATCATCAAAATTTTTTCCCCATAGTTATTTATCATTTTTATTGTGTAGGCTGATTTCTTTCTCTCCTCTTCCAGTCATTCAGCACATGTCTAAATAAGTTCTTAGAACCCTTAATTAAACATCAAAGGCCAGGAAAAATATCCTGTGGCCTAAAGTTCTTTGATGGATTATTTGATGTTTTCCTCTAATAACCCTGATCTTAATAGTCATCTTCTTTTTTATAATTGTCTTTTGATTAGTTAATGATTCTTGAATTTGGCTATTGTATATTTTTGTATATTTTGAGAAAGCATTTGATATCAGTGTGTCAGTAGTACCAAATTTTGAGTTTTGTTTTCCCATCAACTATAATTTAACAGAAAATTATACTTAGGATTGAACTTGATGTAAATTCCTTTCTTTGCCTTCTTTGTTTTTCTGTCCTTAAATAAATTACTAGTTCTTTTCCTAATACATTTCTTTTTACAAGTAAATTTTATTGATTTTAAAAGCTGTACTAGTTGACATCTCTAAGAATCAATATTGTATAGTATTTACTAATCTTTCATCCTTCGTGATATACAGAAAAGTGATATATGTAATTACAGTACTCCGAGCAGGCAGACAATTATCTAAATATGTTATGCTTATTTTCATAACAAAAGAATTCATATTTGACTGTTCCTGAAATATATTATAACCCTTATAATTAAGTATTGACTTTAACGTGGTTTGATATTTAGATTTTATTCATGAGAATTAGAATCTGATACAGATTTATTATATGTAACATAAAAATTTTTTGGAAAAATGAGTTGTTTCATAGTTTGTCACAAATTTGCAAGATAGTTTTATGAGAAAAACAAGAGAATAACTTAGATTAGTTAGAATATCCTATTTCTTAAAAGAGATTATAAACTGCCTTAATATTTCTTTTGTAGATTAAAACCATTTTGAGTGGATTCATCATCAGAGGTTACTTGGGAAAATGGACTTTAATGATTAAAACCATCACTTTGGTTCTGGCTGTGGCATCAGGTTTGAGTTTAGGAAAAGAAGGTCCCTTGGTCCATGTTGCCTGCTGCTGTGGAAATATCTTTTCCTACCTCTTTCCAAAGTATAGCACAAATGAAGCTAAAAAAAGGGAGGTAAGTGTCTGTGTTTTCTGTTCATATTGACAGACAAATGATCTGTTATGTAGACTTTATGTCAGTGAAGAACTTCTGGGGCAAGTGTTGTGATGCAGCAGTTAAGCCACTGCCCAGTATGCCTGTGTCCTATATTGGCATGTGTGGTTGGTTTGAGTGTGGATGCGTACTTCCATTCTAGATTCCTGCTAATTCAGATCCTGGGCAGCATCAGATTATGGCCCAAGTGGTTTTGTCCCTGCTACCCATGTGGGGGCCCTTATTGAGTTCTGGGCTGCCTGCTCCAGTGCCAGGGCATTTGGGCAGTGAGCAACCAGACAGAAGATCAATCTCTCTTTGTCTTTCAAATAAATAACTCAAAGAAACTTTAAAAATTTTTTTAAATAATTTCCTCATGTCAACATTGTATTTTACTCTGTACTTTTTGGGTAAATGCTGTATTCAGATTAAAAATTTCATTTGACATTAGTTTGTGTTTCTTTTTTTGGATAATCTCTAACATCTTTTTAGAATTCCTTTCCAGAGCTACTCAATTACTCCTATATGATATTATTTATTTACTTTTTTCTAAATGATCTAATATTTATTAGTTATTTGATCAGAGAAGTTCATACTGGAGTTTTTCTGGAGTCCCATGCTATGTCTTAGACTGTAGGCTCCAAAACCTTGATTTCTGATACTGACCAGGTTTGTCCAGGAGATAGACCTGCAGCTGGATCAGCCAGAGTGCTATGAAAGGACCCTGTCCTTCGTGATAGGGCCTTGTGGGTGAGAGATACTGATGTAGGCATGGAAGGAAGAGCTGGATATCTCATCCTTATCAGGAAAAGTGTGCAGTTTTAGTATTATTTCATCTATGTTATAGGCTTCAGAGTGAGTGCGAAGTGTGAGCTGAGGCTGCCAGCTCTCCACCCAAGAATCTTGCAAGGAGAAATCACTTGTAGGACTCTCTCTGGAGATAGAGATAGAGTCCTATGCCCAGTTGGTAGGACATTGGGACTGAGGAGGAAGGGAGCTTTGAAAATCTGAAAGCACAGGCCAAAATGAAAAAGAGTTGGCAGACAGTCTCAGCGAAGTCTTGATGGGAAGGATCTGGCTTGGTTGCATTAGTGATTGCTGCTGCTGCTTCCTCAGAATCATCTGTTTCCAAATTATGCGTTTATTGCTGATCTCAGTAGAATGAGTTTCAAACTAGTTCCTACAGGAGATTTTTCTCTGAGCTCATGATCTGGCTAAAACAAATTCTCTAGCTCTTCCTGCTGTTGGTGGGTGAATGCAGTGCATTCTTGACCCTGCCTCTGCATTGTGTATTTGACTTAATCCTGTGCTATCAAATACATGCCGGAATCACTCATGTTGATGAAAATGTGTGGCTGAGGAGTCTCAAAGAGCATTCTATTTATCCAAGGGTAGCTGGATTCTGTGGTGTCAAGTTCATGTTGGAATCATTGATGTTTGGGGTGGGGATTCTCTAGAGCCATTGAGTTTCATCAGGATTTTTTAAATTGGGGATGGAAGGCCTCTCCTGAGTCCCCGTTGATGTGTCTTTCTCTGGAGATGCAGTTCCTTCAGTGTATTGCCCGTATATTTTAGAGAAGCTTTGCATGGTTTACTTAGTACCCATTGGGTTTCAGTTGAATGTTGCAAAGATCTTTCCATTTGTTTTCACATAGCCTTATGTACTTTTTCTTTTCTGACATGTTTTCCAAGCATAGTGTTTTTGCTTTTACTTATCAACAGTATTCTATCTTCACAGTTGGGAAATCTTAATTGCTGTGTTTTGCTTCTGAAGGTAGTATCTAATGCCAGTGGAAGTGGTGTGTGATATGTAGAAAGCTGTCCAGCACCAGGGGGACGTTCTAAGGACATTTAAGAACTCCTGAAGTTTAAATCAGCAGTTCACATTAAAAGAAGGATGCAGGAAATCCTCTTTATTCAGCTGTTTAAGGCAGTTTTCTTTACTGTTCTTTTTTAAAATATTTATTTATTTATTTATTTGGAAGTCAAAGTTACAAAGAGAGAGGAAGAGACACAGAGAGAGAGAGAGCTCTTGCATCCACTGGTTCACTCCCCAAATGGCCACAACAGCCAGAGCTGGGCCAGGCTGAAGTCATGAGCCAGGAGCTTCTTCTAGGTCTCCCACATGGATGCAGGAGTCCAAGCACTTGGCCCATTTTCCTCTGTTTCCTGGGCACATTAGCAGGAAGCTGGATCAGAACAGGAGCAACCAGGACACTAATTCGCATCCATATGGGATGCTGGCATTGTGGGTGGGGCTTTATGCGCTATGCCCCCACACTGGCCCCCTGCTGTTGTTTCCTCAGACTAGGCTGAGATCTTCTAGGAGATATTTAAACTTTACATATATTTTTATAGGCTTTCCTTGATGTTTTTTGATTGTTCTGGGTTTTCTAGAAGAAAATGAGCTCCTAAAGTTTTCCAAATTAGTTCTAGACTTCAGGAGCCCAATCCTGGGGCTGGCATTTTGGCATAATGGGTAAAGCCACCACCTGCAGTGCCAGCATCTCATTTGGATGCCAGTTAGTGTCCTAGTTGTTCCTGTTTTGATCCAGTTCCCTGCTAATGTGCTTGGAAAAAGCAGCAGAGGATGGCCCAGGTGTTTGGACCCAGGCACCCAGATGGGAGACTGGATGAAGCTCCTGGTTCGTGGCTTTGGCCTGATTCAGTCCTGGCTGTTGTGAACATTAGGGGCGTGAACCAGCAGATGCAAGAGGATCTCTCCCTTCCCACCTTATAACTCTTTTAAAACAAATAAATATTTTTTTTTTATTTTATGCTGAACACTTCAGAACCTCACAGTTCCATTTCTGAACAATTGTGATTCCAATATGTTACTGTGAAACAAAAATAGCCTTCATTATTGACTACTGACTGTGTACATGGTACTGTGGCAGGTACTTTACATGCATGTAGAAATTTAATTTCATAATCTGATAACAAGATATTATTATTCTCATTTATAGAATAGGAAATCAGGGCTTAAAATGACTCACCAAAAGATCTCAGAGGTGGTTAGTTGCAGCATATATATTAAAACTCATTTTTCTCTGACTTCAAAATCTGCTCTTTACTGTATAAAGTTCTTTACTGTATAAAACTACTACAGCTGTGTGGGTGTATTTTTTTGTAAGTTATAAATAAAACCTAAAAGTATCATACTAGAGCACAGCAAGTTATTGGCCAAGATAGAGCTATAGTATTTACTTTCCCAGTTCAATTCTTTTCTTTCTGTTGAAACACTATGGATAAATTGTAAGTTAAAAATGTAGTTTATTAGAAAATGTTACAGAAATTAACTTAATCCACCTACTTTGTAATGTGCACACTGTGTGGTCATTAGTTAATGTTATGGCATTGTTATTCTTTGACTGTAGTATATAAATGCAAGATTTCATTTGTTAGTTGAAAGCATTAAGGCCCCATATTTTAGCTTGCTTCCAGTGCCTACTTCTTTGACGTATTTAAAGTAAGTGCTTCTTAGTTAACGTTTGGAACGGATTCAATTGTGTGTGAGTTGTGGATACATAATATTAGCTTGATTATAAAATTCTGTTGTATCAACATGTAGACTTAGAACTTTAAATAAATGTGTTGTATGCAATCCTATTATTAGAAAAAAATGGAAGTTAAAGTTGTTTCCTTTCCTCCCCCCAAACAAGCAGAATCCTTATTTCTGTAGTCAGGTACAGTTTAATTAAAACAAATACCAGTTACTTTGTGACTTACTAAATTTTATATAGTGCTTACTGAATGCCAAGTACTGTTCTAAGCACTTTATGTGCATTTACTCAATCTTTATGAACTTGGTGATAACATATCTCCATTTTAGAGAAGAGGAAGCTGAGGTACATAGTGTAAGCCATATAACTAGTAAGTGGCAGAACCAGAATTTGCAACCCAGTAGCCTGACTATGTAGTTCATGGTCTTAATCGTTTACAACTTAATTTTTATTATTTCTAATTTCTCTTCAAGAAATACAAACATTTGCTATTTGAGAAAATGCTTTAGGTAGCCTCAGATGTTTGCCTGGTTTAAAGTATTGAAAGGATTAAAGACTCTAGAAAAATAGTTAGAAATAAGTGCCCAGTGAAATTATATTTGTGGTTGATGCTAGACTGCTGGCAGTGGTTGAGGGATAGACTATGGAGTTAGAGAACAGAAGAGTGTGTGGTTGATTTTTCTTTTAATTTTACTTTAGGGATTCTGGTTGATGAAGCTCACTTGAAGAGCTGTGATTTGTATTTCTAGAATGAGACTCTGTATATTGACAACAGCATATTTTCAGAGGGTTTAGGGTAGTGAAAATACAAAGTTTGAATAGGTTTTAATTCTCTGAAAATCTTTCTAGTATTTGGAATAGAGTAATTATTAATGGTGAAGGAGTATGCTCTAAAATCTGAAGAAATGATATCCTATTTAAATAAGTAAACAAAATTGTCCCCCAAATCTCAGTTAATACTCTCTGCTCTTGTCCAGATAAACATAACATCTTGAAAGCTGCTTGTGCTCTAGGAGCCTCCCTTTCTTTACATTCTGTTCACATTAGTATGCCTGGCTCAAATGTCTTTTGACTGAATAGTGAGTGTATGAATGACCTTTCAGTTGAAAGCAGAAGAGTAAAAATATTTTTAAAAGAAATGAATATTTGCCCTTTGCTTGGGGAGGAGGGAGACATGTAAGTTAAATTTAGAAGAGACATTTGGAAAATTCAAACAATATTAAGGATATTTATTTTATATACCTGACTTTACAAGAAAATATGAAATAAGCCACATCCTCTTTCTAGGTGCTATCAGCTGCCTCTGCTGCAGGTGTTTCTGTAGCTTTTGGTGCCCCGATTGGAGGAGTTCTTTTTAGTCTGGAGGAGGTAGGTCAAAAGTTACAGCAGTTAAAACTATACATAATTATTACAAATATATTTTGGCACATGTTTCAGTTTTATAGCTAATTTAATAGGTTCATACTTTTTGTTAGTCTTTTCAAATTTTATATAAAATTTTTCACTAATTTTTATATAAAAAACTGCTACATGTATTTTTTACCTGGAGAAAAAAATTTAAATCTATTATTCATGTGTAAATATTAGTAGTTCTTTAAAATTTAACTTTACATTGTGACATATTTAAGAGGTTTTGAACTTATTTAAGAGAATACTTTTAAAACAGTCTACATGTATTGGCTAAAATAATAGCCTGTGATTTTATTTTTTTATATTTTAATTCTAAATTGTCTTGTAAACTTTTTATGAGTATGGTTATTTCTGATACCATTATTGACATTTAAGGAAATCATTTTAGTTGCTTCAGTAGAATAATTTGGTTTTGAGTTTTCATTGATGTGAAGACTTCTTCCTTTTTTAAAATATTTACACAAAAATATAGCTAGGACTATTTTTAAATTTACTTTTTAATGATCACTAGATATTGTGAATTTGTAATAATGTGATAGGTAAATATATTAAAATATTAATATCTTTTCATTATATAAAGTCTGCTATCTGTAATTTAGAGATATTTGCTGGTCAAGTTATAATCTTAAAAAATTATAGCATTGATTTTTCTTCCCCCCCCCCCCCTTTTTTTTGTAGGTTAGCTATTATTTTCCTCTCAAAACTTTATGGAGATCATTTTTTGCTGCTTTAGTGGCTGCATTTGTTTTGAGATCCATCAATCCGTTTGGTAACAGTCGTCTGGTCCTTTTTTATGTGGAGTATCATACACCATGGTACCTTTTTGAACTGTTTCCTTTTATTCTCCTAGGGGTATTTGGAGGGCTTTGGGGAGCCTTTTTCATTAGGGCAAATATTGCCTGGTGTCGTCGACGCAAATCCACCAAATTTGGAAAGTATCCTGTTCTTGAAGTCATTATTGTTGCAGCCATTACAGCTGTGATTGCCTTCCCTAATCCATACACTAGACTCAACACCAGTGAACTGATTAAAGAGCTTTTTACAGACTGTGGGCCTCTGGAGTCCTCTTCTCTTTGTGACTACAGAAATGACATGAATGCCAGTAAAATTGTTGATGATATTCCTGATCGTCCAGCAGGCATTGGCGTGTATTCAGCTATATGGCAGTTGTGCTTAGCACTCATATTTAAGATCATAATGACGGTGTTCACTTTTGGTATTAAGGTAAGTGCTGGTATGAGGTGATATTTAAGTAATCTTGGTACATTCAAAACTTAATGTAAAATGAGAGGTGCAGTTTTTATCTAAAGGTTGTTTTCTGAATGTAGGCTGAAAGGATACTTATCTTGGAGTCTAATTTTAAGTAATGAAAAAAATTCCTTAGGATATACTGTTGAAGATGTTACTTGTTGTTGTGTAATGAATTAATCCAGAATTCAGCAGCTTAAGATAACTATTTAATTTGTTCTTGATACTGGGTTAACAGTTTGGGAAGGGGTCAGTCAACTGGGTGTTTTTTGCTTGTAATTGCTCATCATCAGACATGGTTAGGGCCTGGTTATCTCAAAGCTCTCTTCATTCCTGTGTCTAGTGCCTGGGCTGAGAAGATTCACACAACTGGAGCTGGAACATTTGAGCTCATAGATTGTCATTTTGTCTCTCTGTGTCTCTGGTTTTTCCAGCATGATGTTCTCAGGATACTTGTATTTCTTACATGGTAACTCAGCACCCTAAAAGCAAGTGTCCCAGATGGCTGTTTCGAGCCTGGCCCGAGAAATCCTATCACATGACTTCCCTTTCAAGTCTATTCATTGAGATAATCACAGTGGTCCAGTTTGGTTCAGGAGAAGGGAGCATCAGCAAATTCATAATCATATATTAGTTGTATGTATACATGATATGTATCAGTTGCATGTACTAGTTCACTATTGCTGCTGTAATAAATTACCACAAACTTAGTGTTTAGAAATCACACAAATGTGTTACCTTAACAGTTCTGGAGATCAGAAGTCTGAAAAGGATAGATAAAGATGCTCATGAGGCTGTAGGAGAGAGTCTGTTTATTTGTCTTTATCATCGTTTAGAGACTTCCCACATTTCTTGCTTGATGACCTCCTTCTTCCGTCAGAGCCAGGAATGCCTAGTCATCTCTCATCTCATAACTCTGACACTAACACTTCTAAAGCTCTCTTCCTCATTTAAAAACTCTTGTGGTTACTTTAGGGCCACCCAGATAATCTAGAATGATCTCCTGTTTTAATATCAACTGGTTAGCAACCTTAATTCTATCTTCAAACTTAATTCCTCCTTGCTGTGTAGCATAACAGATTCACAAGTTTTAGAAACCAGGATATGGGTATCTTTGGAAAACCTGTCATATCGCTTTAGGATGTTAGCTTATTGTAGCTTGTGAGGACACTGTAGACTCAGAATTACATTGCGAGTCCTGTGAATCCCGTGCCTTTTTCCATCAAGAATGTAAGCCATCTGGACCTTCTGCCCTCAGACATAGCTTCCGTTGAACTTACCAAAGTAAGAATAACATTCATTGATTATATATCAGTAAATATAATTTTCTTCTAGTACTGTCATAGCACATAACATATGCAGAAGCATATGTCAGTTTATCCTTATAATTTAAATTATTACACCTCTGTACATGTAATAGTATTTTCTAGTGGCAGTGTGCTTTCACAGGTATAAATCTATGTAGAATAACAACTTTATTTCAATGTGATTGGAGTGGTTTTAGTTTTTGGAGGTTGGTTTTCTGTTGTACTGTGTGTTTAGTCCACTGTGAGATAAATAATAGAGAAGTCTTGAAGTTTAACTTTTTATTCTTTTTAGTAAATAAAATTAAGGGAGATGTTAAAGCATTTTTTCCTACACAAAATCAGTTTTCTGTAAATCCCAGCTTCCTCATCATTAGTTGAACCACAGGAAGCTGGAGGCAATTGATAGGCATTTGTTAAGTTCTGTGTTACATTCAAGTCTGGCTAAAGGATCATAACTGGCAGGAGAATTCAGCACATTCTTTGATCCTTTCTGTTGTGTATCTCTAATGATCTTGACATGCTCCCACACACCGTCATTCTGTGCTGGACTTGTTTGCATATCCAGAACAGTTTAGAGTTGTTAGTCGTACAGAACTCTTAAATGATCTTAATGAATGTGTTTGCTATTCCTGTTTTCCTTGTTAAATTTATTCAAATATTTTTCTCTTTTTAATTGATTTTATATATGTATATATATAATCAAAATACTGGGTGGATACTGAAGATTGCCTGCCTTGTAGCACTTAAGTGGAATAATACCTAATATCACCATCATTTGTATATATGTAAGAAGGACATAATAATGGAATAAAGTATAGTACTTCAAATTGAGTTGTATAGGTTTATGAAAAATACTTTATATTGTCCCTTTTTGTTTATTTTTCTTGTTTCACCATGGACTAATGAAAATTTTGTTAGAGACTGCAATTAGGGAACCCATGAGCCAAAAAATAAATAACCCTTGAGTTATTTTCTCTTTGATCTACAGAATATGATGTTACTTTGTAACTGAATTTATGGTATTGCTAAGGTATTGTTATAATAATATTTTGTTACAGTTTTATTTGTATTAGAATTTTTATATGAATAAAATGTGAAATGACTCAAAAGTGTCAGAAATAAATTCATAGGATGTAGGTTTCAAGTACGGAAGTAGAAGATCTCTGCCTCATTCAGCGTTCTGTTGTTGTTGTAGGTTCCGTCAGGCTTGTTCATCCCCAGTATGGCTATTGGAGCGATTGCCGGGAGGATAGTGGGGATTGCAGTGGAACAACTTGCGTACTATCACCATGACTGGTTTATATTTAAGGAGTGGTGTGAGGTCGGGGCTGACTGTATTACACCTGGCCTTTATGCCATGGTTGGCGCTGCTGCATGCTTAGGTAATGTGATTGTGTTTGCTTGTGTATGAATGTTTGCTGATCTACACTCATGGATGGGTTGATGGGAGAAGTGTATGGGACAGGTGGAGGGACTGTTTTAATAGAAATAAAATAGTAGCACTACTATGGCATTATATAGTAGCAGTTTTTATTTTATCTATCTCAGAACATTTGTTAATACAAAAGTTTGATAGTAATTAACATATTTGCAATATCACTTGATGCCTTACAAGAGAAACCATCTTAGTATAACATATGCTGAATTTGAATCACAAGGAGATTGTTGATTTTGTCGTTGCCAACACTCATGGCTTACCTATACCAGCATGGTTCATGAAAGTAGCTTTTTTTTCTTTATTCGACAGGCAGAGTTAGACAATGAGAGAGAGAGAGACAGAGAAAGGTCTTCCTTCTGTTGGTTCACCTCCCCCAAATGGCCGCTACAGCCATCGCGCTGAACCAATCTGAAGCCAGGAGCCAGGTGCTTCTCCTGGTCTCCCATGCTGGTGCAGGGCCCAAGGACTTGGGCCATCCTCCACTGCACTCCAGCAGAGAGAGTCCAGCATAGAGCTGGACTGGAAGAGGAGCAACCGGGACAGAATCCAGTGCCCCAACCAGGACTAGAACCCTGTGTGCTGGCGCCGCAGGCAGAGGATTAGCCTATTGAGCTGCGGCGCCGGCCCCAGAATATTGTTTTAATAATCTTCTGTGTTATAAACAAAGAAGATACGTGATTCTGTAAATATTAGTATTGATCAAAGGGAGGAGTAATAGTTTTTGATGATAATACCTTTCACTAGGTTCTGTTTACAATTTTGAGTTCAACCTTATAGTGTGGAACTTCTATAACATGTGGTAGTGAGGATCTTGTCCTTCCTTGACCAGTGGTGCTTATTTTTTTCAGGTGGTGTGACAAGGATGACTGTGTCCCTCGTGGTTATTGTTTTTGAGCTAACTGGCGGCTTGGAATATATTGTTCCGCTCATGGCTGCAGTCATGACGAGTAAATGGGTCGGAGATGCCTTTGGTAGAGAAGGCATTTATGAAGCTCACATCCGATTAAATGGATACCCTTTCTTGGATGCAAAAGAAGAATTCACTCATACTACCTTGGCTGCTGATGTCATGAGACCTCGACGGAATGATCCACCCTTAGCGGTTCTGACACAGGACAATATGACAGTGGATGATATAGAAAATATGATAAATGAAACAAGCTACAATGGCTTTCCTGTTATAATGTCAAAAGAATCTCAGAGATTAGTGGGATTTGCTCTCAGAAGAGATCTGACAATTGCAATAGGTACCTTAAAAAATTGAGTGTGTATGTGAGTGTGTGTTTATGATAGATTTCTGGAAGGAAAAACGGAGTAAAATTTAATAGATTGAGTTTGCAGAGCAAGGGATGTTATTTTGTGTCCTTGAAAGTCTTATATCCTGTAGGAATTTATGCCTCTTTGGATTATTTTACTGTTAAAAGTAGTTTTCCTCTTTCCAATTAAAATCAAGGATATAGACACAAACATTTGGTGGAGCAGGTTAAGACTAAGATGCTGCTTGTGACACGTGCACCCATATTAGAGTGCTGGTTTTAATTCCCAGCTCCACTCCCGATTTGAGTTTCTACTAGTGTGCACACTGAGAGGCAACAGGTGATGGCTGAAGTAGTTTGGGTCTCTGCCACCCAGGTGGGAGACCTGGATTGAGTTCCTGGCTCCTCGCTTTAACCTGGCTTGGTCCCAGCAGTTACAGGCATTTGGGGAATGAACCAACAGATGGGAGATCTCTCTTTCTGCCTTTCAAGTAAATAAAAATAAATAATTATTGAAAAGTTCTTTAAAAGATATAGTCCTGTGATCAAGATGAGAAGACCAGTATGACTATGTCAGTCCTTTACAATGCAGTCTGACTCTCCTTCCCCTGCCCATGGTGGTGATAGAGTATAGAGAGCCATCGAGCAGTTGCTTTGTTACTCCCCGGTATTTGGTGCAGTATGAGATGGAAATGTCAAACATTTGACCTGTGCCCAAAGGACATTCCTGTGAACATGTCATCTCCCTTCCTTACCTCTGTGATCATTGCTAAAGGATTATAAAATAATTCCTGTGCCTTTTGAGGAGTGAAGACTGTATAATATATATGGAGTATTTCTCAAATCAAACTTGAAACTTAATTTGTAAGTACTAATAAACATTGAAGCAGAGAAGAAAAAGGAGGAAAAGAATGAGATCCTATAGAGAATATTTTCTTCAGCTTAAAAAAAGGATACAGCTGTAGAAGAATTTTTCAAAGACTAGCAATTCCATCAACTCAAGTTTTGCCTAAGGAATAGTATAGTAGTTGCCAGAGATGACAAAGTAAATTGTCAGACTTGGCTGTATTCAAACATTTTAGCTTCTAAGCCATTTCCATGGCCAAACCTAGTCAAAACCAAATTGACTGTATTCCCATGCTCCAGATTTCACTGGCAGCCAGCCATCATAGAAAAATAAAGACCAGATTTTTAAAAGATAAAGAAGTGCTAAAATTAAGAATTACTCATGTGGGGACACTATGACACAGCGGGTTAAGCCACAGCCTGAAATGCCAACATGGCTGCTCCACTTCTGATCCAGCTCCCTGGTAATGCATCTGGGAAAGCAGCAGAGGATGGCTCAAGTCCTTGGGCCCCTGCACCCACATTGGGGATCTGGAGGGCCTGGCCCAACTCCGGGGAGTGAGCCAGAGGATAAAATATTCTCACTTTCTCTCTCTCTCTCTCTCTCTCTCTCTGCCTCTGTCCTTTTCTTCCTCTGTAACAATGTCTTCCAAATAAATCTAAAAAAAAAAAAGAATTACTCATATTCTCACTGATCCTGTGGACATATTTTTAGAAGTTCTGTCACTGTCTTGAGAGAATATTAGAATAGGAGATAATATTGGTTTAAGGGAATTTATGGGTACGATAGATTTGTGAGATATCAAGCCATGTCATCAGAAATATTAGACATAGAATGAGCTTTGAACACACCACAAATACCAATAATTATTTTTGTCAAATTTTAAATGTTTTAAAGATTTATTTTATCTATTTGAAAGAGTAACAGGAGAGACAGAGAAAGAAATCTTCGTTTCCAAAGTGGCTGCAACAAAGCCATGATCCAGGCACTCCATCTAAGTCTCTTACATGGGTGGCAGGTGTCCAAATACTTGGACCATCTTCTACTGTTTCCCACATGTTTTAGTAGAGGGCTGGATCAGAAGCAGAGCAGCTGGGACTTGAACCGGTGCTCCAGTGTGGGATTCCAACACTGCATATAGAGCTTAACCTGTGCCATAACACTGACCTCAAAGGTTAAATTTTTGATTAGGAAAAGCAAACCATATACTAGGTTTTTTATATATATGATGGTATTCAAAAGTTCTTAGAAAGTGAAATCAAAAGATAAGTTTATTTTGGTGTCCCAAATTTTGAAATGCATGCATAATTTTTTCATTAAATACATTTTCCATGAATTTTTTGAGGGCTCCATGTTTGTATTCCATTATAGCCTATATTATAATTTCTATATAAAAACTATGTATTAATGAAGGACAAAAAAATTCTACATGTCTCTCAAAAAATAAGGTATTTGAAATCTGCTAAATTGGATGTTACCCACTCCCCATCCCTGTTTTTTGAAGGTTTATTTATTTGAAAGAGAGAGCAACAGAACGGAGAGACAAGAGAGAGAAGTGTCATACACTGGTTCAGTCCACCAAATGGCCACACCAGCCAAGTCTGCCCCAGACTAAAGTCAGGAGCCAGGAACTCTCTTCTGGTCTCATATGGGGGGGCAGGGGCCTAAGTAACTGAGGCATCATCTACTCCTTTCTCAGGTGCATTAACAGGAAGCTGGATCAGAAGCCAAGCAGCCAGAACTCGAACCAGGACTCTGATTAGAGCAGCTAGCAGTGCAAGTGGCAGCTTAACTTGCTGTGCTACAATGCCAGCCCCCAGTTCTCTATACTAACACAGGATTTTATAGAATATTAAATCCAAACAAGAAGTCTCAGATTGCTTCAGGTCATTAAAATGGAAGTAATGGGACTTCTTTTTTTAATGTCTGAATTGTATCAGAAATTGAAAAACTATGATAAACTCTGCTTTTAGGGCCCTTGAAGGACTGGCATCAAAACTAATTTTAAGAATGGAGGTGGGCATTTGGTGTAGCAGTTAAACCATCACTTGGGATGCTTGTGTCCTATATTAGAGTCCCTGGGTTTGAATCCTGGCCATTCCCCTGATTCCAGCTTCCTGCTCATGTACATTCTGAGGGTGAGCAGTGAGAACTCAACTGGTTGGACCCTTGCCACCCACATGGAAGAACTGTATTGCATTCCTGGCTCCCTGGTCTTTGCTGGCATTAGGGATGTGAACCAGCGGATGGGACCTCTCTGTGTCTCTGCCTCTCAAAGAAGTAAATACAAATAATAATTTTAGAAATTAAATAAAGAAAAATGTCATTTAGTAAATGTTCAATAAATGATGCTTGTTAAATTACTGTGTTCATATAAAAGTGATAGTGATTTTTAAATTTTAATTGACAAATTATGGATTAATATATTTTGATGTACATATACATTGTGACATTATCAAATCAGCTAATTAGTATATCTTACCTGCTTTTTTTGGGGGGTGAGAATATTTAAAATATACTCTTTCAGATATTTTCAAATAAAAGATTAAAAGTGATATTCTCAAGGGGCCAGGTTGTGTTACAGCTGATTAAGTCACTGATTATGACAGCAGCATCCCATATGGGAGTGCCAGTTCAACTCTGGCTGTTCTGCTTCTAATCCAGCTTCCTGCTGATTTGCCTGGGAAGACAGCAGAAGATCACTCATAATTTACATTATAGTCAAAGGCTTAATGGCTGTACTAAACAAAATATTCAACAAATAAGAGCAAAAAGACCATAGTCCAGAGGTGGTTAGTTTTAACTAAGAATGTCATATTTGCTATTTGATAGCACACTTGGTATCTTTTTATTTTGTTTACTTATCAGTACTTTATAGTAGACATAGTTTTTAAAGATTTTTAAATTGAATCATTTGAAAGGCAAAAGGGACAAACAGAGAGAGAACAGATAAATGGATGGACAGACAGACAAAGCACACCAGAGAGCCAAAGAGAGATCTCCTATCTGCTGATTGAGTCCTCAAATGCCCACAACAATAAGGACTGGGCCAGATAGAAGCCAGGAACCAGGAACTCAATCTGTGTCTTCCATGTGAATGGCAGGGACCCAAGCTCTTGAGCGTCCTCCGGCTGCCTCCCAAAGTGGGTGTTCTCAGGAAGCTGGAACGGAGAACAGCGCTGGCTCAAACACAGACACTCCAGTGTGGGATTTGGGTGTCCCAAGTGACAGCTTAATCACTGTGACAAACACCTCCTGCCCCTTGCTAGAGTTAATTATTTTAGTCTCCTGACTTTTATACAAGAGTTAAAAGTGATTCACAGACCCTATTACATTGTGAGAATATTCTGATTTGCCTATGCATTTCATTTTTTTTTTTTCGTTTGTTTTACCTGAATATTTCTGATAACAGCTTTATTTCTGTACAAAAACTTTACTCCCTTTTCTATGTTTTAGGTCATTAATGTCTCACTTCACATCATTTATTTTGTGTACCCATTCCTGATTCATGCTAATGGTTTTTACACTGTACCATTCAATTGTCAGACACAGGTCATTAGCTAGATTCGTCTTCTGGACTATAAGCAACTAATAAGTATTTCCCAAAAATCATTTATGTCAATTGCTGAGGGTTTCTTTCCTACCATTACCATGCTTTTGAGGTTGTCTAGTAAGTGCTAGCCATTGGGAGCTTCACTTAGCGCCTTCCAACTGGAGTGTGTTACAACATGGCTAAATAATGCTTTAGTCAGAAGTAGTAGAAAGCATTGCCACAGTAATATCTGCTCCAGTTTTATGACTGGTAGTTATTAATATCTTGGCTTAAATATTTTTATAGTACAGTTAATAATAAAAGTGTTTTGCTACAACAACCGACCGATTATGTATACACGGTGTTGCATAATATGTAAAAAATATAAAATTGAATGACTGTTTTATTCCTATTTTGTTTATTCCATGGGATTCCTTCTTCTTGTGGTCTCTGCACTTTTCCCCATCTTTGCTACTTCTATCCAGCATTTTCAAAGGTAGGAGTGGAAATAGAGAGGAGGACAGAAGCATTCAAAGCAGAGCACATTGAGATGAAGGAGAAATTAACAGAACTTTTGCAAATTAAACAACCTAGAAAATCTTCCAAATCCATTAAGAGTGTAATAGTAATTTCAGCCCACCTGTAATGTTCATTGATCATCTATAAAATTATACTTTATCATCAGAAAAGAGAAAGAACCAGCTAATTCAGAGGAGGGAGTATGCTTCCTAGTCAAAGCAAGGAGGAAACTGTAGTCTCACTTCCAATGTAGAGTAAGTGATAGTCACCACGTGCATGCTTCACGGAATAAAAGATTCCTATAAGCTCCTCTCAGTTTGTACAAGTTTTAAACTCTATTTTCCTTGCCCCCCAAACATAAAAAACTTTGGCTTCAGTAAAGAATGTTGTACCAGTGTATATTATACCAAAAATATTGTATTTACATGAAAATTTATTTTGTTGGTGGATTCCATTTCAATCAGATACAAGAAATTGCTAAATGACTTTTCGTTTGATATCCTTTGTTATGGAGAAGATAGGAGAAAGGGGACTAAAAGTCATGGTAAACATTTATTTTGTATTTCCAAATAAATAGGTTGTCCATGAAAAGAATAAAACCTAATGACTTAAATGTTGGTCTTCTCTCTGTCTCTTTCAGAAAGTGCCAGAAAAAAACAAGAAGGTATCGTTGGTAGCTCTCGAGTGTGTTTTGCACAGCACACCCCATCTCTTCCAGCAGAAAGTCCTCGACCCTTGAAGCTCCGAAGCATTCTTGACATGAGCCCTTTTACAGTGACAGACCACACCCCAATGGAGATTGTGGTGGACATCTTCCGAAAGCTGGGGCTGAGGCAGTGCCTTGTAACTCACAATGGGTAAGTTTGGCACCACAGAAGTCAGTTCATTTAGCAGAATTTGTGACCCTTTTAGTGGAATTTTCATGTGGTTATTAGCAAAGAACGTGAGTCCGCTGCCCCATGGGAAGATCTGTCACTTAGCGTGGTTATAAATAAGGGACTTTATCATACCTGCCAGAGAATAAGAATGATGTCTTACTGTAAGAAAGTGTGTTCCTATAAGAAAGTGCCTGCTCTTTTCCAAAACATAAAGTGCCATTTCTCGAGAATACCGAACTTTTAAAGTTAGAAAAAGGGTGCTAAAAGATCTCCCAACCTGAACAGCCTGTTGAGCAGAATATTTCTGTTCTTAGAGCAGTGGTGGGCCTAACTGGTATGGAACACTGTAAAACCGCTTTTCTTTTTCTTAAGTATTTTATTTTTAGTAATAAAACTTCTAGTACAATACTAACTTTCTAGTTATCTTACTGTTTCCTCTTTCATTCAATAGTTGATTTATCATATAACAAAGGAAAAGCTTCTTCAAAAAGATCATGGAAAATGCATATTTAAAAATGCATGGATTTCAAATTTTTCATATCAAAATTTATCGTTTAATTAATTT
Organism: Oryctolagus cuniculus; assembly: GCF_964237555.1. NCBI lineage: Eukaryota > Metazoa > Chordata > Mammalia > Lagomorpha > Leporidae > Oryctolagus > Oryctolagus cuniculus. Next base: position 52,322,105 of record NC_091433.1, read on the forward strand.
TCTGTGAATTTTTGAATCTCCATCATATAATTTAATGAGGTTTGTAAATTAACTAAAAATCTCCTTTAACAAATGCTTTTTTTTCCCTTTCTACCTTTTGCATGAATTTTTATGTAAAATCTTTTGCGTAAAAAATTTTCTACAAATCTTTTGGGTAAACGGCCAATAACAAATGCTCATGTGTTTAAAATGTAGGCATTGATAATCTATGTTTCTGTCTTTTATGCATAAACTGCAGTGTTCTTGCCTGATAGGAATATAGGAGAGTGACAGGTGTCAAAGGATTGCAGAGACTTAAAGCTGAGGGTGCCTGAGCCAGTATGCTTCCATTTGGTCACCACTGTTCTCCTCTCCTGGACCTAGGCGCTGTTTAGAGCTCTCTGTTCCCATTATATCACTGTTCCTTATTGACATCCTTCAGGACTTCTTTCATCTGAAGGCAGATAACAAAGGCTACAAAGGCGAAACAGAGGGTATTCTTGGATTATGCAGAAACTCCCTGCCCAGCAGGAAGCTGGGTGAAATACTGTAATCACAGCTTAGGGGATCATAGCAGGTGGTTTTGTTTTTAACATTGTGTATCAGATACATGGCTGAAGAAACAACGTGACCTCTGTCTAGGGTAAGGCAGACAAAAAGAAACTGAGAGGAAGGCACATACTTACTTATTTACCTTTGAAGAACCTCAGGAAAGTAGATGGTAATATCCCTACCTACAGATGTAGTAATTGAAGTTCACAGAGGTTTAATAATTTGTCCCAAATCACACAGTGAGCAAGTTGTGTATCAGGGAATCTATCTTTCCAGCTTTAAAACCCAATCTCTTGGAGTTGGCATTTGGCCTAGCAGCTAAGATACCTCTTGGGACACCATGCATCCCACATCACAGTGCCTAGGTTTGAGTCCTAGCTTCACTGGAGATTCCAGCTTCCTGCTTATGCGTACTCTGAGAAGTAAGAAGGGATGGCTCAAGTAGTTGAGTCCCTGCCACTCAACAGAAAGATCTGGATTGAGTTTTTGGCTCCTAGCTTAATGCTACAAGCATTTCAAGGGTGAATAAGTGGATGGGAGCTCTTTATTTCCATCTGTGTGTGTGTGTGTGTGTCTGTCTCTCTCTGCCTTTCTTTATGTGTCTCTTTGCCTCATAAATAAATACAATAAATAAATTTTTTTTTTTTTTTTTTTGACAGGCAGAGTGGACAGTGAGAGAGAGAGACAGAGAGAGAAAGGTCTTCCTTTTGCCGTTGGTTCACCCTCCAATGGCCGCCGCTGCAGCCGGCGCACCGCGCTGATCCTGGCAGGAGCCAGGAGCCAGGTGCTTTTCCTGGTCTCCCATGGGGTGCAGGGCCCAAGCACCTGGGCCATCCTCCACTGCACTCCCTGGCCATAGCAGAGAGCTGGCCTGGAAGAGGGGCAACCGGGACAGAATCCGGCGCCCCAACCGGGACTAGAACCTGGTGTGCCGGCGCCGCAAGGTGGAGGATTAGCCTATTGAGCCACGGCGCCGGCTGACAATAAATAAATTTTAAAACTATTCTGTTGCTACTCTTATACTGTAGTTGACTGATAAAATATACCCTCTTCCTTTGTGATTTTTTAAACTACTAAAATATTTTCTTGACCAATATATTAGATGATATTGTTTTAAGAATAGAAATATAATAGAAAGGGCCAGCATTTTGGCATAATGGGTAAAGTTGCTGCCTGCGATGTTGGCATCCCATTTGGGCGTTTAAGTGCCTGCTGTTCCACTTCTGGTCTAGCTCCCTCCTAACATGCCTGGAAAGCAGCAAAGGATGGCCGAAGTACTTGGGCCCCTGCATCCACATCGGAGACCCATATGAAGCTCCTGGGTCCTGGCTTTGGCTTGGCCTAACCGTGGCCATTGTGGCCATTTGGGGAGTGACCCAGCAGATGGAAGATCTCTCTCTCTATCCCTCTTTAACTCTGCCTTTCAAATAAATAAATAAAAATCTTAACAGTAGGGAGTTTGGAATTATTAGATTCCATAAATACTGATTAGGGAATAAGAAAGTATTACTGTTGCTAATTTAATATTGTTTAATTTTTAAAAATGCCATCAAGCCATTGCTTAAAAGCTTAGTAAGTACTATTTAAATGAGATAACTTTTCATAAAGCCTTGCTGATCCTTAGCCCTTTTAATGATTGAATGGCTCAGTTGGAACCTATGCTTAGTTGTTATAAGGTATTATTTGCTTCTAGGTGTTGTCTGTGCATGGTATAGTTTCTCCTTTTTGTTGAGAAAGAGACACAGAGATATAGTCAAAGAGCTCCGTCTTCTGATTTAATTCTTCAAAAGCCTTCAAAGGATGGGACTGGGCAGGGGACCTCAGCCAGGGGCTGGGAATTCTTTTCTCGTCTCCCAGTACTCGAACCATCAGTGCGGCCTCTCAGGGTCTGTATTTGTCAGGCAGGACGCTAGAGTCAGAAGTCAGGACTGGGATCTATCCTAGGCATTTCGATGAGGGTTGCAAGTGTCCTAACTGCTAGGCTAAACACTTGTTCCTAGTATGTCCTTTTTTTGTTTTAAAGATTTATTTATTTATTTGAAGGTCAGAGTTACACAGAGAAGGAGAGGCAGAGAGAGAGAGAGAGGTCTTCCATCCGCTGGTTCACTCCCCAGTTGGCCGCAGTGGCCAGAGCTGTGCCAATCCAAAGCCAGGAGCCAGGAGCTTCTTCTGGGTCTCCCACATGGGTGCAGGGGCCCAAGGACTTGGGTCATCTTCTTCTGCTTTCCCAGGCCATTGCAGAGAGCTGGATCAGAAGAGGGGCAACCGGGACTAGAACTGGTGGCTAAATGGGATGCCAGCACTGCAAGCGGGGGATTTACCCACCACACCACAGCGCTGGCACCCCCCAGTATATATGTTTATGTACTAACAAATGTAAATGTTATTCTCTATGAGAATATTATGATCTATGGTGGCAAAGCTGCTGTATGGGTTAATTTTCATATTTCACCTTGATTAATTTCCAAATTTTTGGCAGAATAGATAATAAAGGAAAATGTTAAAAAGATAGCTAATTAAAACTATATCTGATGCTGCCTGTTTATATGAAAGAGAAGGGTGTTTCAGTGTAAAAATGTTTAGTTGCCTTCATGATATTTTCTTTATTTCTGTCCTTGATTCAAGGAAAATAAGTTGATATATATGGAAAGAAAAGAGATCAGTTGGGGAGGTAGCTCTTGGGACTCTTGTATATAGGAGTTGGTTATTTATTCTCACTTAAAATTAAATGCCTTAAATCCAGAAAAGAGATCATATCTTCTGGTTTTTAGTGGAGCATATGAAATTCTGGATAGCTAGCCATGTTTTATAGTTAATACTTTGCACTGACGGAAAATAGTCATTTGGGGACGAGACATAATAGCTATAGAGCCTTGGATGCAAAGAGAAAAAAGGAATACAGAGATGAGGGGAAATGTGTCTGTAAGCTAAAGATGTCCATTAGTTATTCATTTCCCCCACTGTATATTTTAATTTAGCATAATTTCTTAAAATCTTTCGGTTTTAGTGGAATTAGTAGGATATTAGGACCAACTTAAAAAAAGTTTTTGTGATAGAAGTATTAGGTGAAATACAGTTGAGGTTTCTTTACTGTGAAACTTGTCAAAACTTTTAAAGTGTTGTTAGTCTTCTGTTCTCAGACAAGAGTAATAGGAAACATAGTTTTCTAAACTTACTGGAAAGTGCAACCATTTGGGGGTGGGAAGAAGGACTGCTGTTTCTTGGAACAGTCTATAGGAAATGCTGGGTTATACCCTGTAACTTCTTACATCATTACTTATTGGCCTGAAAGGAAACAGCAAATTATTCCCTCTATGTGAGTCACATTTTTGCATTGATTTTCCTTCCACACCCTAAAATTAATAAAGTAGTACTGAACCTTGTCAATTCTCATTACTCTCTCTCTTTTTCATGACAGAGAGGAACAGTATGCACTGCTCCTCCCTTTTTAGGGATATTGCTTTGAAAAATCAGACTATTTTGTAAATTTCTAAATTTGCACTTGGTTCTTATAAGCTTGTAACTTTCTTCATTGTTTATGTATCTTGTGATCTGCCAGAGTTTAATAATTTAGGTGATACTAACAAACTGTGTCTATGTTATTGGATAGAAAAGTATGAGTAAGAATTAAGTTGGTGTTATTGTATTTAATTGCCAAGATTTCTACTTTCCTGGCTCAAGAAAACCATAAAATTAAGTGCATTGACAACTTTTTGTTTGTTTTTAAACTTGAAAGTTTTAGTGTGAGAAGTACATCTACTGATTGATTGCTCATTTGTAAACTGCTTTTTTCAGGGAGGAAGTTGTTCCCATACCCTGAGAATTTTTCAACTTATTCTGAAGGGTCAATATGCTTTTTCTTTAAAATAATAATATGAACAAACAACTTAGATGTGGTTTTCCAATTTTCCACCCTCTCTGTTTCCCCAGCCCTGTCCCAGCCTTCATCTAAAGAACTATTTTATAATGAATGCATGTGTCAAACCAGACTATTTTGAAGTGCCCTCATGAGGGCTCTTTAAAAATTTCAGTGTTCAAAGGCAGCATAACAGGAAGGTTGCCTTAACCAAATCAGCAGGAAAATGTCCAATTACCCTGAAGGGTATTTTGGGTGGGCTTCCAGAATTTAAAGGTTAAAGTGTTTTTTAAAGATTGTTGACTTACACTGCATTGCCACATATTGCAGTTAATTAATTTCCATTATAAAATTGTGACCAGAATTTTGTTCCAATTTTGCTTCATTTCAAAGATCCTCATGAGAATTTATGTCTGTCACTTTGCTTCATGTAACAATATGTCAACAGAGAAATAATCATTAATTTGGGGGAAAAATACTGAAAGTAAATCATTTTGACCCTTAGTCGTAAATGTTTTATTAACTTATTTTAGGAAGACATGTTCACAGTTCCTGAAAATTAGGGTGTGTTTCTCCTGGTTGGTATTATCTATTTAGTATACATTGTTTTTAATTTAAATTCCAAACCATGGCAAAATCCAAGGGATTTCTTAAGAGGCATTAAGACTAATAAGCCTTTACTACTGCTGACATGGATTCAAATGATAGCTGCTGCATTATCTCTAAGTAGAGAACCCTGAAAATGAAACTAAATTTCAGGGGTTCATAGCTGTGTGTCATCATTAAGTTTCTTTTGTACTTTTCTTTGTAATCATCTTCATTCTGAACTTTTATAATTTTAATTTAAAATGAAAATAGCACACCAATATTGAGAAATATTGTGGTGTGGTGTCACTTTTGAAAGTCAATAGTGTTTATGCAAAAAGAACCTGGAATTTTAGATGATTTTTGGTTTTTATTTTTCTAAAGTTCTTCAGAAGCATTCTTATAGTTCATGTTTTTTTCTCTCTCTCATTATCATTATGATTGGAACCTCTTTTAATTTGATTTCTCACACAGTTATTAGCATAATAATCTGTTTCAGGATTGTCTTGGGGATCATCACAAAGAAGAACATATTAGAGCATCTCGAGCAACTAAAGCAGCACGTGGAGCCCTTGGTGATTAGATATATCAGATCTCCTCATTAGACACCTTAGAAGTCAGGAAGCATGAAACTTGTGAACTGTTCAGTTCTCTGTCCCAGATACCTGCTGAACAAAAAAACTTACCTACTATGCTGCCAGTTACATTTGTACTGATGTTGTCAATTTAGATATGTGTAAATTTCCATTCATAGAAAGTATGCAAAGGTTAACATTGCTCATTTGAATCTTTTTTTTTTACAATTTAAGAACTGTAAACAGTTTGGTAGTTGAATGAGAACAGATTATTGGACATCCTAAAGTCATCACAACTGATCTGTTGACCTTAGCCAATACACCAGTCTCAGACTCCTGACTGGTTAAAAATGTCTGCCTTGTCGCCCAAACCCTTTTTTCTTTTTTGTTTACTAATCTTGGTAGTCCTGTGGTAGAGTCTAAGCTCCTAATTGATTTTAACTGAGCTTAGCAATTGAAACTGCTGACAGTTAGATGGATTATTTTAATGGGCACACTACCTAGAGTGTAATGTGTATGTATCTGTGATAATAGTGTTAGTTTTCCTGTAGTCTGCATACCTTCAAAGTCAGATTGTGTGTCCTGCCATCTCATTAGTGAATTGTACCTAGATCATGTATGTGCCCCTTTTGTATGATGTCTCTGGAATGCTATAAGCACCTCTTTGGGGTTGGATGTATTTGTTTTAACCGCCTTTATGTCCTAGTGGTTTCATGAATACAGATAAATTTTGAATTATCTACTATATAACATAAAAATTGTCTGGCTTTAGCAATTAATGCCTGGAATTATTTTGTCCTGCAATTGTCATAACTATATAAAACCTGTCCCAGTTTGCTTAAGTACACAACTGATTATGTATTTCTGTTGTATGCTAATATTTCACAAGTGTTTCATGCATCCTTTTTAAAAACTACTAACCAGAATAATATAGTAGTTGCTCATTCATTCTGCTTTCTGCTTCACCAGTAATCTTTCAGGACTGCTTTTTGATTTTTTTTCACCTATTTTAATGTAAGCATTAACAACTAAGACTTTCATAAAAGCACTTTATCGTAATTTTTTTTTACCAAAATAACAAAAGGGAAACATTGGGGAGTGTCCTAGAAATTTGAGTTGTCTTATAGATTTATTCTTGGGGTTTTGAAGTTTGGGATTGAAGTTTGGTGTTGACCATTTTATATGCATTTCTTTCTCAATTGTATGTGCTTTCATGAAGATTTTGCATACAACTGAGCAATCCTTAAATTATATTTATTTTAAACACTAGTTAATTTTGGTTTAACAAAAAATGAAGTATTGAGGGGGCTTGGTCATCAAGCATTTTGCTGCTTTCTTGATGTTATGACAATGAATTTTTCCTTCTCAAATGGGATCAGTATCATTTCCTGTTCATGCACCCTCCCATTTTTGTTACTTTTTTGTTGGCATACAATAATCAAAATAGCTCTACTTTAATGAGGCATGTAGTCCTCAGAGTCTCAGTGGAAAGGACATTAGATTATTAGTGACCATAATACTGTTCGTATCAAAGGATGGTTGCTGGATAATTTTGTTACCTTTACCAATAAAATACTTTTTGAAAATATAAAATCAGGCTGCTTGCTTTGCTCTATTCCTGTCAACAAAAAGGACTTAGCTATAGATGTAGCTTCTTTTTTTCTTCTCCCTTTTATTTTAATAGCAATGTTCTGTTCCCTTTCAGGCGCCTCCTTGGCATTATAACAAAAAAAGATATCCTCCGTCATATGGCCCAGACGGCAAACCAAGACCCCGCTTCAATAATGTTCAACTGAATCCCATAGATGAGGAGAGAGAGGAAACAGAAGAGGAAGTTCATCTGTTGAATAGCACAACTCTTTAACCTGAGGGAGTCGTCTACTTTTTTTTTCCTCCTTTAAAAAAAGAAATATAAAAGCCAGGCTTTTGCAACATGGTTTGCCAATAATGCTGGTGGAATGGAGGAGTTGTTTGGGGAGGGAAAGGAGAGAGGTGTTTCCCTAAGTGACAGCAGCGATCAACTCCTATTGTTCTGCACTGGATGCATCTGAGATTGTGCCGTGATAGTGCAGGCTTGAGCCACCATGGAGAATGACACCGGAGTCCTGGAGCACCTGGGTCTGTGCCTCCAACATTGCAAAGACATGTTATCAGTCCCTATTTCTGGAGGGATTACTCTGAATTGAGCCATCTGTAAGACTGCAAGGTCTTGCCCTTTTTTATCAAAACTGTTCTGTTTGATTCATGAATTGTATAGTTAAGCATTACCTTTCTACATTCCAGAAGAGCTTTTATTTCCCTCTTCTCTGTCCTCTCCTCTCTTCTCCTCTCTCTCCTCTGCTCTCCTCACTTCTCCTTACTTCTCCTCTCTTCTCTCTTCTTTGTCTCTCCTGAGCTGTAACAAAGCCTCTTTAAATTGGTGTACCCTTTTGAAGCAGTCCTTTCTCATATTGAGATGTACTGTGATTTTATTGAGGTTTATCACAAGAAGGGAGTGTTTCTTGTGCCATTAACCATGTAGTTTGCACCACCACTAAATGCTCGGAACAGCGCACATGCACCACAACAAAGGCTGATCAAACAGGTAAAATCTCAAGAAGCATGAATGAAATCTCAGCTTCTGTGCTGTGTGATTCAGAATCAAAAAAAAAAAAAAAATGAGACTTGACTTTAAAGGATAAACAGTTTTCTTTTTTTCATCTCAGACTATGGATAATGTGACCTGGTCTTATGCAAGTTTTCTATTTCTAAAACTATTAGGATATACAAGTGCTGTTCGGCATAATGAAACAAAATGCTGCTGCATTGACAGGAACTAGAAGGAAGTATTCTGTTGAGCTGTATCCGATATCAATTGCATGTTAAAACACTGGAATTTTTTTTCTTGAAATTAGATGAGTAATTCTTTTCTTTCCTCAAGATATTTCACTGCTGACACTGAAGAAGAAATGTAATTCATAACTTGCACTAAATGTATATTTCTTTTCTTAAAAATTTACCATTCTTATTTATATTTTTATGGATTAAAATTTATAAAATACAGATCAGTTAATATCGCACTTAAATAACTTTACCTTTTTAATGTGATTTTTATAGACTAATTCAGACTTACAAATATGGAGATATGAACAAAGTTTACAATGGGAGCAAGGGTTTAAAAGAGGTTGTGGTTATTTCTCTATGATCCAATGTGTACATAAACTTTTTTCTGATCTTTCACTGCCATCCCCTGATTTATGTCTTCTGATCTGTCCATTTTGACCCATTAACTGGAAAGTTGAAACACTACAAATTACTATGTAGATTAAAACCGAAAGCTAAATAGTATTAACCATTTAAAAAAAATCAGCAACAAATAATGAAAGCATAGAATTGCAAAGATAGCAGTTTACATTTTAATCTAAGCATGTAGGTTGTATCCATATTTGAAGTGTTCCACAATGGTTTGGATATCACCAGTGCACATTTTTGCAGGATGAGTTAAAATGTACTGGGTTGTGTTTGGGATTTTTGTTTTTGGAAATACGTGTTTTAATCATGGTCTTGGGTCACTATTGGCAAAGGCAATTTATTCTAAGAACTGGCCGAAATAGTGTAGGATTATGCATTTTTGATAGGAAAATGAATTTTTGCAGACATTTTCTGAAATGCACCTGGCAACAAGCTGTTTTTACATTTTAGAAGTGGTTCTTCACTTCCTAGTTGTTAATAATAATATACCTGGAGATTTGTAAGATCACATAAGATCTGTAAGATTGTAAAGACTTAAAAGATCATGAAGCCATATTAGGATAACAATTGAAAGCTTGGCAAAATTTTGGAAGTTTGGTGAATCATTCTTTTTTTTTTTGGTGATGCATTCTTAGCTATGCTGCCTAGGATTGAGATTTTGCCCTAGTGACTCACTCCCTTTGGTAGACTTCAGGTTTTCTTTGCAGCCCCTTCAGAGTACAATCGTTACCACATGACAGTTTCAAATATGTTAAAGAGTATTTGCAGTGTGTGTGGCACTGCTGGAGTATGAACTCCTCCGTGTGGCTGTGGGATAACTTAATTGCTTGTCCTGAGTTAGAAGCCTTCAAAGATGAAAGCAGTTTCTTTGCGGATAGCTTCATCTATTAAACTGCACATGGATTTTATTTTCCACGTTTCCCATTTTGATTTCAGGTCCTACTTTGATTGCGATTGCTTCGGAGATTGACATTTCAGGGTAGATAGTAAAAGTGTTAATTTTTTTCCTTGATATTTCTATCCCTGGTGTGTCTTACTGCTGAAATACAGGAAAAGTGCCGTTTTTAAACACATTCAGTAGTTTTTCTTTGATGTTACTATCTATTCCATTTTCCCTTTTGATACAGTGAAGTGTGTCTGCTTTTCAGCCAAATGATGAAATACTGAAGACCATGAAAATACACGTGCCTGACTATTTGGCAAACTGACCAATATAAGTGTAGCGCCTTATTTGAGTACCCTTTCTTAGAAGGTATGATGAGAATGGGCAAGGGTGTCAGCATCTCTTCTTATTAATATTGTTTTCAGCTTTGGTTCATGAAGACTGCTTAGTTTGTTAATCTGTGATGTTGCCTAGAGCTGTATTTATCTGTTTTTATTTATACTAGTGTAGTAAAGCTGCATATCATTACAGTAAAAATGATTACTGTGATGAGTTCATCAGAAAATCTATTAAAATCTCTGTGACAATGTGTGGTTTGGCATTTAATTATATTTGTAGCAGTCCTCCCTCCTTACAGCTGCCCTATGCAGTGTGGGCCAACATGCCTGGCACATGCAGCCTCAAAGGGGTGGAGACTGCAATACTCGCAGGTTGCAGAGCTGCTCCTGGACTGCGAATGAGGAGCCACAGAGGAGTAGGTACCAGGTGGACCAATAGGACATATGATCCACCAGCAAAATCAGCGAAAGTTGCCAGTATGCAGGGAGATTGCATTTAGGTTCACTTTTTAAAAATTTGATTGTTTTAGAATATGGTATTAGCATGAAGGGAAAACAGGTAAATGATTAACTTAAAAATTTACTTTGCGGGACTGGTGCTGTGGCATAGCGGGTAAAGCCGCCACCTGCATGCCAGCATCCCAGCTGGGTGCCGATTCAAATCCTGGCTGCTCCACTTCCAATCCAGCTTCCTACTAATGTGCCTGGGAAAGCAGTGAAAGATGGCCCAAGCTTGGACCTCTGCCACCCACTTGGGAGACCCGTAAGAAGCTCCTGACTCCTGGCTTCAGCCTGGCCCAACTCCAGCTGTTTCGTCCATTTGGGGAGTGAACCAATGGATGAAAGATATTCTTTCTCTCTCTCTCTCCCTTTCTCTCTTTCTCTCTCTCTGCCTCTTCCTGTTTTCTATAACTCCGACTTTCAAATAAATAAATCTTTAAAAAAAAATAAAAATTTACTTTGGCAATTTGCTAATAGAGCTGCCTAAAAGGGGGTGGTAATAATATTTCAATGAGATTTCAGTAGTCTTCTAATAGTAAAGTTTTAGTAGAAAGGAAAACACTAAAAGTCCAGGGTAGATCCCAAAAGGACCATTCACTGTATAATGTGTCAGATGGTGACAAATACCATGGATTAATCAGTTCAGCAGAGTTTTTTTTTTAAGATTTATTTGAAAAGCAGAGAGAACTTCATCCACTGGTTCACTCTCCAAATGGCCACAACAGCCACAGCTGGGCCAATCCAAAGCCACAAGCCAGGAACTTCCTTTGGGTCTTACATGGGTGCAGGGGCCCAAGTACTTGGACTGTCTTATGCTGAGTCCAGATGGTATGCTGGTGCTGCAGGCTGTGGCTTTACCCACTATACAGTGCTAGGCCCAGTTCGTTTTTTTGTTTGTTTGTTTGTTTAATTCCTATGTGCTACACACTGTGAGGAGCATAGAAAATCAGGCAAAACTCCCTGCTCTAATAGAGGTCATCTAATGGGAGAAAATAAAGTGAAGGTATGTGCATGTGCACAGGCATGCACACTGTATTCACGGATGGCCTCAGGGATAAGGTCACATTTGAGCAAAACTTAGACTGAGGGAAGCCATTTATCTATGAGAACAACATCTAAGAGGAGAAAATGCTGTGTTAGACATTGCACGGTGGAACATTGCTGCCAGTCAAGGAACACCAAGTCGGTCCCTGTGGCTGGACAGCAGGAAGGGGGGTAAAGTGGGCCAAGGAGGTGCAGGGTGTTGAGATTTGACTTTCACTTCAAGTCAGATGGAGGCCAGTGAAGCAGAGAAGCAACACCACACGGCATCAAGTAACCGGATGTCATTTTTGGGCATAGACTACAGGGGACAGGGTGGAAACAGGATGGCTAGTTAGAAGGTTCTGGGAATAATACATGATAGAGCTTGGAACCTGTCTGAAGCTGGTGGTGTGGTGAAAGTGGTAGGATTCTAGATACTTTGAAGGTGGAAGAGACGGGATTTGCTAATGGATTGAATGTGGAGGGGATGAGAATGAAATCAAGGGTGTCTGCAGAGTTTTTGCCTTTAGTAATCACAGAACAATGGAATGATCCCTGAGTTGGGAAGTAGTTCAACAAAGATTAGTTTTGAGGAAGCGTAGTGACAAATCCTGGTTTTAGACATTAAATTTTAAATGCATGAGGCCTAATGATTATGCCTATATCCTACATCAGAGTGCTTGGGTTCAGTTCCTCGTTCCATCTCCTTACTGCAGCTTCTTGCTGATGTAGAGATGGAAGTAACTGTGTCAAGTACTTGGTTCCCTGCCATCCACATGGGAGACTTGGATTGAATTCCTGGCTCTCAGCTTCAGCCTGACCTAGCCCTTGCCATTGTGGACATTTGGGGAATGAGCCAACACATGGGATCCCATGCTCTCCCTGCCTCTCAAAATAAAAAAACAAGCTATAAATAGCTTTTAGATTTGCAAGTGAAACTGTCAAGTAGACGCAAGTGTATGAGAGACTGGGACTTAGAAAGGCTCAGCTAACCAGGACAGGCATCATCCTGAGACAAGGTGAGGTTGCTAAAGATTAGACATGGAGGGGAGGTAGAAGAATTGAGCATTGATGAAGATTTGGGGATATAAGGAATCAGGAAAAGGGAGAGCCATGAGTGAGGTAGAGTGGTGAGCAGTGCCATAAGCCCATTGGATAGTGTTAAAGATGGATTCAACTGTCAGATGTTGCTGATAAGTGAATTACATGATGCTTGACCTCTGGGAAGGTAACTGAGTATGCAAGCAGAGCAGGTTCAATGAAAGCCTGATTGGAGTGTGTTTGACTCTGACTGCAAAGAGAAATTGAAAACAAGCTTATAAAGTTCTTCCTGTGAGGTTTTCAGAAAAGGAATATGACTGTTAAAATGCAGGGTATATTATAGCTCTTTGGCTGTTTATGGGAATATTTGAGAGGGGAAATTAATGAGGGAAGGCAGAGTATGGTGCATAATTGGTAGGGTGGTGAGATTTTGTTGGAGTCATTTTGATTCTATTTCCTAAGTGAAAGAGCATGAGAGCAAATAGGCAGTAGGATTGGTGGGCATCCAGTATAGCCAACTTAAGGTTAAAATAAGGTCAGCCATCATGGTTCTATTTTATTTTTCCTCTAGCTACCTGATACTGAACAGATTCATGTCAGAATTATACAGATTTTTTGGTTTTCTGTTTTTATTTGTCTCAAGGTTCTAACAGGTAAGTACAACAAATGGAGCTGAGAATATGGGAGTGGTTCTGATGATGGGGAGTGAAAAGCTGAAGGTTGGGTAAAGAGGGAGGAATGCAGTGGGTGCAGAATGAACAAAGTGTTTAGATCAGTGACATCTAATGTTTGAAAACTTGCTGGGATGTTAAAAGAGGTAGCTGGGTGAGGATGCTTAGACAGAATGTTAATACCAGTAATGAAAATTTTAATTTCAAGCAAAGTGCTAGTTTTTGAACCCTAGCCTATATCATTAAAAATAAGGAGAGGCCTAGTTATCAGAGGGATCATCTATATATATATTAAAATGAATAGGAATTTAATTGAAATTTGGATAAAATGAAATTAAGCCAGGATGGTATTTGAGCTAGTGCAAAGGTTTAGTGTCATTGCCAAGTAATTTATATAGCAGTATCTTATATAGCTTTCATTTTTCCTAGAGTATTGCATTCTGTACCCATGTTTGTGAGATTATATAGAAATTCTGTTCTCCAAGAGGTAAGCTTAACTAAATTTGAGTTGGGTAACAGTTGCCATGTTAAATCCCAATTGAATCAAGGTTCATCATGGAAGTGTGTAGTCAATATGTGGTCTCAGAGAACAGAGGTAGATAGGTCTCATTCGGAAGCTACTATAGCACTTGAGTGGCCAGGTCCTTCATAAGCAAAAACTTTTAGTGAACAGCGCTTAAATGGATCATGCCATTAGTGAAGGAAGAAGGTAAGGAAGGAAGAGTTAGGATCTTACTGTAGGGAGTTTGCTTTTTAATGTTCAGTGCTGGAAGCTCACTGCCACCTGAGTTACTTGGCCTCTGACACAACTGGCTGGAGTTTGAGACTGGAAATCCACATTTTTTTCCTGCCCTCAAGAAACACTATAACAACTCCAAGTATATTATCCAAATTATGGCTGACATAATCTTGTTATTTCATATGTCTTTATAATGATATATTCAGCTTTTTAAAGATAAACATTCATGTTAAGTTTGTGTAAGGAATGGAGGAAAAGTTGATCATTTTTACCCTTTGATAAGAAATCATCTTACAATTCATATTCACAAGTATATAAAAACCAAACTACACATTTGAGACTGTTGGATCCCACCAAATGCAGAAATAAAAGGAACACAATATTCCTAGTTAAGCAGATTTTGAAGATACTTGAATTTTTATAATTTTGAATTATATGTTAATTTGGGGGTGTTAATATTTAGAAATAATGAACAAATGCTTGGGAGACTAAAAAATATGAGAAAAACAGAAGCTTCCAAAGTGTTAGACGTAAGACAGTGTGATTTGGCTATCTTTTCTAATCGAAGTGTGAGCTAATCGTTCTTGTAAAGTTTTTTTTTTTTTAAAAAAAGATTTGAGAGGTAGAGGTAGAGAGAAAGGTCTTCATTCACTGGTTCACTCCCGAAATGGCCTCAATCACTGGAGCTGGGCCAGTCTGAAGCCAGGAGCAAGGAGCTTCTTCCAGCTCTCCCACATGGGTGCAGGGGCCCAAATGCTTGGGCCATCTTCTACTGCTTTCCCTGGCCACTGCAGAGAACTGGATTGGAAGAGGAGCAGCTGGGATTGGAACCAGCGCCCATGTGGGATGCTGGCACCCAGGCAGATTAACCTACACTACAGCGCCAGGCCTGTTGTAAAGTTTTAATGTAAGTTAATAGGGCATGCCAACAGGTCTAGGCCCTGGAGTTTCTTATGTAACTAAGATGGCAGACCCTTAAACCCTGTGAGATCTCACTGTCAGAACTATAAGAGTTTCTGTGAAAATGAAGATTAAGGGGCTGATGTTGTGGTATAATGGGTAAAGCCACCGCCTGCACTACCTGCATCCCATATCAGCACCAGTTCGCATCCTGGCTGCTCTACTCCTGATCCAGCTCCCTGTTGATGCACCTGGCTAAGCAGCAGCAGATGACCCAAGTCCTTTGGCCCCTGCACGCACAGGGAAGACCAAGAGGAAGCTTCTGGCTCCTGGTTTCAGCCTGGCCCATCCCTGGCCATTGCAGCCATTTGGGGAATGAACTAGCAGATGGAAGATCTCTCTCCATTTCTCCCTCTGTCTCTTTGTAACTCTATCTTTCAAATACACAAAATTAATCTTTAAAAAAAAAAAAATAAGGGTAACGACTTTGTCAGTTTCATTTTGGCTATTATACAAAATATGCCTCCCTTGAAGAAAACATCCTAACTGCCCATAAGGGTGGCATGGGCCATAGGTAGAAAGGGAATGGATCTAGGCTACAGCAGAAGGGATTTTGGTCTGAGAAGTCAAGGATCCTTAATTCATGAGCATCTCAACAAAATAGTTTCTCAGCTATTTTAAAAAATGCTTCTCAGTTAAAATACTAACCTTAAGGGCTGTTGTTTAATAGTCCACTTAAATCTTGTCTATTTAAAAAAAGTTATTCAAATCTATTTCAAGCAGATAGCTAAGTGAGAACTTTGGAAACAACCGAGTATTCAATAAAAGTTATTTGGGTAAGTCAGTCCTTTACAAAATGTGGACCTAAAAGCTTTTCTATCTTGAACTTCATACAAAGGAAAAAGACCTATAAAAGAAAAAGGCTGTAGAGCCTACCAAGGTTCTTTAGCCTAATCTATGAAGTTTGCTATTTTGCATTTCACGGTTTGCTCTCTGTTTCAAAATGAAAAACATCTTGTCAGGTCTAAGGAAGATCTGCATCTGGCAAAACACAGATATTTCTTTGGATTTCTAATAGAAATTTGGATAATTTGCAATGGAAAATTTTAACATCTAAATTAATAGCATACTGATTAGTATGCCGTATTATACTAATGCTGTGTACTGTATCAATACACTATACTACTTTGGTAAATTACATCCTTTGAAACAATTCTTTTAATTCAGACTGTATCATCAGATACCTGGACTGCTTGTTGGGAGACTGTAAGTCACTTGGAGATATTGTTAAAATACCATTTGGGAAGGTCTGGGGTCAGGCACTCGGGGAGAATGCTAGTTACAGAGTTTTGCATTTCCTTCTCCTGTGCCCTTTCTTGGCCTCCCATAAACCCAGTTCTTAAAGCAATAGCTACTATTAACTCAAGACTCAGAAGAAATAAGTTATCAATTGCTCATGTGATAAATATCAAAAAGGACTTCCCAGAAGGGGAGGATAGGTTACTGATCCCAAAAGCATTAGTGACTTCCTGTGACGTTCAGAGGATGACTTTGGTTGTCTTCTAAAATGTGGTTAGGATTTCACCATTGTGGCATAGCAGGTTAAACTGCTGCCTGCAGTGGCAGCATCCCATATGGGTGCCAGTTCGAGTTCTGGCTGCTCTACTTCTGATCCAGCTCTCTGCTATGGCCTGGGAAAGCAGTAGAAGATGGCCCAAGTCCTTGGGACCCTGCATCCCATGGGAGATCCAGAAGAAGCTCCTGACTACTGGCTTCGGATTGGCGCAGCTCCGACTGTTGTGGCCAATTGAGGAGTGACCCAGTGGATGGAAGACCTCTCTCCCCCTCTCTCTGTAACTCTAATTTTCAAATAAATAAGTAAACCGTAAAAAAAAAAAAAGTCAAATCATCTAAATGGTGAAATCTATCGCTTATTTACACATGAAAGAAAGGGCAGAAGAGCCTTATAAAAGTTTAGTAAAGTTTCCATCAGTTTATTTTCTGTATTCCTTAAGAACAAAACAAAAATTAAGTTTAATAGTAAAGCTTTACATCAAAGCCAATCTCACTTAGGCCGCAAGTTGGTCTACGTTCTCTGTACTTCTGTTTGACAGATGATCTTCTATAATTTCTGCGAACAGATTCCTCTTCAACAGGTTATATGCAAGAGGTAAGAGCTGGCCAGCAACTTTATGAAAATACTGAAAAATAAAAGAATATTACATTAAGCAGAGAATGTAGCAGAAAATACACTGAGAAAGCACTTGTTTAACAAAGTCTGCTTCCAAAATCATTTTTACTGTTCTCTCAATTGATCAGTAGAGTGCATTTTGAGATAAGCACTGCACATTCTATCCAAGGGCAATCTTTACTCAAAGACTATTGGCATATCTTGAAGAAAACTCAGAAGAAAACCAAACAAAAAACTTCCATATTCCGAGGTATTAGCGACCTTTTTTCATGTCAAACTATGCCCTCAAATATTTTTTTCTCTGCAGTATATTCCCACCACGCAATATTTTGATTTATTTTACTTTGTTGATTCTAGAATAGGTATACTGAATGTGGGGTTTCAAATTGCAGTCCCCTTTATCCTCAAATTACTTCTCTCATTCCTTACCACTTAACTACCACCATCCCTGGTAAAGAGTCATTGCCTTGGGCTGGTGCTGTGGCGTAGCAGTTAAAGTTGCTACCTGCAGCACTGGCATTCCATATGGGCGCCAGTTTGAATCCTGGCTACTCCACTTCAGACCCAGCTCACTGCTAATGCTCCCGGGAAAGCAGCAGAAGATGCTCCCAGTGCTTGAACCCCTGCCTCCATGTAGGAGACTGGGAGTTAGCTCCTGGCTTGTGGCCATCTGGGGAGTGAACCAGCAGATCAAAGATCTCTCTCCTTCTCTAACTCTGCCTTTCAGATAAATAACTAGTTGCCTTGGGTTTATCAAGTAATTTTTAGAAAAACAAGTAGTGCTACATTTCTTCTGTTGATAAACAACATTTACTATGAGCTAAATCTTTTCATAACTCCTAGTATTTCATTCTCATTAAATCTGCTATTTAGCTAGTTCACATTTCACAGCGCTACTTACTTACCAGGCTAGGTCCTTTCTGGCAGGGCAAGCACTATTCTGATTGTGTCATTCTGGCTGTTAAGCATGTTGGTTAGCTGAACTGATAACAAGCCATGTATGAAGTAAAGGGCAGAATTCTCAAAGCATACTCCCCTGGCCAGTGGCATCAGCTAGCTTCACATGTTAGTTGTTAGAAATGCAAATTTTCAGGACCCACCCAAGAACTCCTTCACACTTGAGGGAAGTGGGAGGAAGCAAACTATGCCTAACAAGCCCTCCAGATGATTCTGAAGCACGTTAAAGGTTCCGAGCTACTTGTTCAGTCTTGCTGGTCTAAGTGTGGTCCGTAGAGCAGCAATGTTACCGTCGCCGGGGAGCACTTAAAAAGTCTCAGGTCTCCTCCCAGACCTACTAAAACAAGGCTGACTTCAACAACCAGGTGGTTCACAGCTACTGGACAGCTTGGGAATTAGAGGTGGCCACTGACTCTGGGTGAACTCAGGGAAGATACTTTGCCTCTGAGTGAATTAAATGAGAATTAAGAGGTTCAGGTACCTGTGTGCCTGCATGTGCATGTGTGTCCTTATTTTACAGGTAAGGAAACAGGTAACAGCTAGGGAAGATGTGATTTTAAATAGACAGCCCCAGAAGCATGTTATAGTCACCACACCTTATTGCCTAATTTTGATTTCGGGGCAACTACGGTAGAATAGGCACCGATAAAGATATTAAGAAAATTTTTCTTAGTTAATGCATGAATAGTTCATGATAAACCACTCCTATATTTAAATTTAAAGGATGTTTAAAATAATATTCTTCATCTGAAGAGTCTGAGCACCATAAGAAATACCCTCTTCCACATGGAGAAGCAGCAGAGCCTAAGGAAAGGTGTGTGTGCATACCCACAGCCATATATCCAGACCAAACTTAAGCAGAGAGCTCTATAATATGTCTAATAAATTCAGTGTAATGTTAACCCAAAGGCAAATTATCTTGGTTACTCACAACTGCCCAAATACAAAATGAAGTTCAAGTGGATATTTTTCGAATAGCTGCTTAAAAATCACTTCAAAAAGTTCATTTTGGGGCCTTAGTTGTAACGTGGCAGGTAAAGCCACTGCCTGTGGCAATTAAATACCGTATCAGTGCCCGTTCATTTCCCAACTGCTTCATTTCTAATCCAGCTCTCTGCTAACGGCCTGGGAGAAGTAGAAGATGGCCCAAATGTTTGGGCCCTGGCCATTCATGTGGGAGACTTGGATAAAGCTCCTCACCCCTGGCTTCAGCCTGGCCCAGCCCCAGCCATTGCAAATGACAAGCAGATGGAAGATCTTTGACTCTCTCTGTCCCTCACTCTGTAACTGTGCCTTTCAAATAAATTTTTTTAAATAAAAGTTCATTTTGACATACAAGCTAAATTCATTGTCTACCTATGCTGGAACTTGGGTATAAATGTACATGTAGGAAAAGAAGGGGGTTTGGTGGTGGGTGAGAGGTGGAAATGTTTTTTACTTACGTGTGAACCGTAGCAAAAAAGATCCAGTCCCAGCTCGAGCCCCATGCCATAATCACATTCATCATTGGCAAACTGCACAAAGGTCATCATTTCCTGAATGGGTGCAAAAGCTTTTAATCTCTGCTCATCACTTTCAGCCTCAACAATTGCCTTGCAAATTCTCTTGAGGTCAGCTGAAAGAAACCCATGACATACAAAGATGATCTATACCGTCAAAAACTTATAAACAAACTTGGAACCACAGGAAGACTAGAGGGGGAAGAGTTCTCATATGACTTTGAAGGAATACAACTGATGCCCCTTGGGGTAGGATTCTACAGAACTATAATGTAGAATGGCAACATTATAATTTTTCTACTTAAAATTTAAGCACAAAAATGGCTGAAAAGATTTCTTGGTAATAGCTAGGTGTGACTATTTCACAATGGATTTAGTTGCAATCATGGTTTTATATAAGCTTTCAAAGATTTTCAGTAGGCTAGCTAGTGCAGGAATGAGTAAACTTTGGCCAAAGGGGGCCCACCTATTTTTAACTGCCCTCAAGCTAAGTATATTTTTTCTTTTTAAGTGGCTGGAAAATAAAACACCAATATACAAAAACTAAGCAACTCAGAAAAATTAGAACATTTACCATCTGGTCCTATACAGAAAATCTTCCAGTCCATAGGTTAGCCTATGCACCAAATTAGGAGTTGGATTATAAAAAAAGACAATCTGGGGCCAGCATTGTGACATAGTGGGTTATGCTCCGGCTGGTATCCCATGTAGGCAACCATTGGAGTCCTGGCTGCTCAGCATCTACCCCCATTGACTCCTTCCCATTGGCATGGGAAAAACAGCAAAAGGTAGCCCAAGTGCTTGAGCCCCTCCCAACCACGTGGAAGACTCAGATAAAGCTCTTGGCCCACGGCTGTTGCAGCCACCTGGGGAGTGAATCAATGGATGGATGATCTCTGTCTCTCCCTTCTAACTCTCAAATAAAATACATCTTTTAAAACAATGAAAGAAAATCCAGATTAAGAGTAAAATTTACTTTTTAAAAATAAATTGGATTGGGCCGGCGCCGCGGTTCAATAGGCTAATCCTCCACCTTGCGGCGCCGGCACACCGGGTTCTAGTCCCACTCGGGGTGCCGGATTCTGTCCCGGTTGCCCCCCTTCCAGGCCACCTCTCTGCTATGGCCCGGGAATGCAGTGGAGGATGGCCCAAGTGCTTGGGCCCTGCACCCCATGGGAGACCAGGAGAAGCACCTGGCTCCTGCCTTCAGATCAGCGCGGTGCGCTGGCCGCAGCGCACCAGCCGTGGCGGCCATTGGAGGGGGAACCAATAGCAAAAGGAAGACCTTTCTCTCTGTCTCTCTCTCTCACTGTCCACTCTGCCTGTAAAAAAAAAAAAAAAAAAAAAAAAAAAAAGGTAGGATGGGGCGGGGGCCAGTGCTGTGGCACAGTGAGTTGAGCTGCTGCCTGCGGCACCGGTTCTAACCCTGACTGCTAGATCTTCTCATCCAGCTCTCTGCGATGGCCTGGGAAGGGAAAGGAGGATATGGCCCAAATGCTTGGACCCTTGTCCCTGTGTAGGAGACTGGGAGGAAGCTCCTGGCTCCGGATTGGTGTGCAGTACAGCCATTGCGGCCATTTGGGGAGTGAGCCAGCAGAAGGAAGGCCTTTCTCTGTCTTTCCCTCTAACAAAACCTTACAAAGAAAATAAAGGTAAGATAGGGCAAAAAATTACTAGTGATGTGAATTAAACAAAAATAGACTAGAGACAAGTGTTGCCATGGCAAAATAATTTGAGGTTAAGAACAGAAAATTTTTAATATTTATTTAAAGAATAAAAAAAAATCAGCAGCTTCAAATTTCTATTTTGACTTTAACATTTTTCGTCATTTTCCGGATGCCACTGTGCATCAGATTTCAGGATGCAAGTGAGTTTGAAGGTAATGAAAAATGATGAATTAGACCTCCCTTTGCTAATCATGCCCCCTTTTTGACAAACCACTTTGCTGAATGTAATCTAATAATGAAAGAATGGATATTTTTCAAGCCACCAATATACATGTTTAGCCAGAGGAGGACTGGTTAAAACATTAACAATGACACTTAAGACTAAGTAATTTTGGGGCTGGTGCTATGGCACAGCAGGTTAAGATGGCGCTTGAAATGCCCAACATCCCCTGTCAGCACCAGTTTGAATCCTAGCTACTCCACTTCTGATCCAGCTCCCTGCTAATGTGCCTGGGAAACTGGCCCAGGTACTTGGGCCCCTGTCATCCATGTGGGAGATCTGATGGAGTTTCAGGCTCTTGGCTTTGGCCTGGCCCAACCCTGGTCATTGGTGCCATCTGTGGAGTGAACCAGCAGATGGAAGATTTGTCTGTCTGCCTCCACAACTCTGCCTTTCAAATAATTTAAAAAAAAAAAAAAAAAAACCCACAATTTAAAATTCTATCTAAAAGTTACAATATCCTTATGATACTAAAAATACACAGTACAATAAGATTATCAAGCCTGGGGAGTTGTGGCACAGCAGGTTAAGCCACCACTGGGGACACCCCATATCCCAGTGCTGGTCTGAGTCCCAGCTATTTCACTTGTGGTCCAGTTTCCTGCTAATGAGCCTGGGAAGGCATCAAATGATGGCTCAAGTACTTGAGTTCCTGCCACCCACATGGGAGATGGGGATGGGGTTCCTGGGGGGCTTTGGCCTGCCCCCATCACAGCTGTTACAAAGGCACTTGGGTGCCTCTTCCTCTGTTACTGCCTTTCAAATAAATAAATAAATGAGTCTTTTAAAAAGAGATTATCAGGGGTAGTAAAGATATACTAGGGCTTTTAAGTTCAGTCTGAGTATCTGATTCAGTCACAACAACCATACAGAATGCATGCTGTTCATGAGGTTACAAAATGTATTTCCTTTCCCATCTCTGATAGGCAAGCATCACACTGGACAAATGGCAACCTTTATCACCTAATTCCTGCCTATCCCTAACACATAGTGATATCCTTATTGATTTTAAACTTTTACAAAATCAAAAGATTTTATCTAAGCTTCATGGCCTTCCTTCAGAAAAAAATCAGCACTAATCATTTCAAGCCAACAGGGTGTCCTCCAAAAATCTCCTTTCTTAAGCCTAGGAAATTATATGGTTCTTAATAGCACCCATAAGATTTCACTGACTGACAGAGACCTGTAAGTGCTCTCCCCACAGTGCTCCAGACAGCCATAACAAATCAGAGTTGGTATTGGAAGTGAAGTCCAATTTATCTTGTTAGCAAATAATTTAAAGTTTATCACTTTCCATATCATATTTCCATTTTTGTCCCTAGCAAATCACATATGTACTAGAACAGAGTAAGGAACTTTTACTAAGCTAGTCACCAACATCAACTGGAATACTTGAGCTAAGCCATAGTGATGTGGCAAAGTAAAAATCAGTCAATTAGCTCAGCAATATTCCTTTCTTTGGTCAGACCAAATTTGAGATCTAGCTCCCTCATTTACTAGTGTTACCACTCTGGATCTGTTTCCCTTGTAGAAATGAGAAAAGATCTACTTTAATAAGTTGGGTGAAGATTAAATAATATTAATTATATACATATTACTTGATATTATAAATCATACATAGCATTTAAGAATTGCTCAATAACTGGTATTGGTATCTTCCTTGTCAGGTTAAAACATTATCATAAGCAGTTTCAAAGGAGATACTGGTTGGGAGCAAATTTCATTGTGATTTGATGATCATGGGCACACATTAACAAATGGTCAATCCATTACAATACCTAGCAAGAACAAAAATATATTAGGTCCTTAATTTTGTCTTGCCACTAGGTCTCGTTAAAATGTCAGTAAACTGCAGAAGGATCAACTGTATCATGTTAGGCTTGGACACAAAGCCCAGGACCACAAGCTTTAGTCCAGAGCATACAGCTGAATATCCACTACCCTTACGTGTCAGACACTGCCATCTGTACAACACACGTTCTCAACCTTTCCCAAACAATATGGCAAAGTGCTTCCTAAAGCTTTATATGGATTAATGAGCAGAGAGAACAGATGATCACATAGAGCACAAGCAAAAATCAACAGCAGGCAGAATCTGCATTCATTCCCCGTCAGAGACCGATTCCTCTGGCTTCAGGAGGAGACATAGGTGCAGATCAGCTTCTCCCAGAGAAATAAAATACAACACGGGCTACATTGGCAGTTTAAATTTTTTCAGAACCCATATCAAAAAAAAAAACCAGTAAAAATTAAATATATCTAGCTAAACCATTATTTCCAATGTAGTATCATTTTGATATATATTCAACATAAAAACATTCAATCTTGTTTCAACAGATAAAACAGACAAAATTATAAATCTTTTCTCAGTCACATCAGCTGCATTTTAAGTGTTCAGTAGCCACATGTGGCTAGTGGCTAGTACTGGATGACTCTGCCTCAGTCATCTCCCCCATGGAATTCATCTAAGGTGACAGGGACACAGCACAAAGCTACACGTGAACTGCCGTCACATGAAACATCTCAACCTACTGACTGCAGACTCTGTACAGTAACAGCTTGAGAACAGCTTCTTTAGGGCACTGCCTGAAAATGCAGGTTCCAGGAACCACCTCCAAACACTGGTAACTACCAAGGGAGTGGGTTCTGTTTTGAAAAATAGGATGCCAAGTATTCTGTATTTTGAATATATTCCTATACTTGATTTTTATTTGAGGAAGTAATAATTGACTTCCCTTTAAGTTTTATCCCCATGTCCTCCCTAACCCCCAGAACCAGATAACAAAGTAATATCAACAGGGATGTTCATAATAGGGAAGTTAAGAAGAGGTGAAATGGAAGTTGAGAATTGAACATTGGAGAAACCCTTCAAGATATTGGCACAGGCAAAGAATTTCTGGAAAAGACCTGGGAGGCATAGGCAGTCAAAGCCAAAATCAACTATTGGGATTGCATCAAATTGAGAAGTTTCTGTACTGCAAAAGAAACAGTCAGGAGAGTGAAGAGACAACCGACAGAATGGGAAAAAATATTTGCAAACTATGCAACAGATAAAGGGTTAATAACCAAAATCTACAAAGAGATCAAGAAACTCCACAAAAACAAAACCAACAACCCACTTAAGAGATGGGCCAAGGACCTCAATAGACATTTTTCAAAAGAGGAAATCCAAATGGCCAACAGGCACATGAAAAAATGTTCAAGGTCATTAGCAATCAGGGAAATGCAAATCAAAACCACAATGAGGTTTCACCTCACCCCGGTTAGAATGGCTCACATACAGAAATCTACCAACAACAGATGCTGGCGAGGATGTGGGGAAAAAGGGACACTAACCCACTGTTGGTGGGAATGCAAACTGGTCAAGCCACTATGGAAGTCAGTCTGGAGATTCCTCAGAAACCTGAATATAGCCCTACCATTCGACCCAGCCATCCCACTCCTTGGAATTTACCCAAAGGAATTTAAATTGGCAAACAAAAATGCGGTCTCCACCCTAATGTTTATTGCAGCACAATTCACAATAGCTAAGACCTGGAACCAACCTAAATGCCCATCAACGGTAGACTGGATAAAGAAATTATGGGATATGTACTCTTTAGAATACTATACCGCAGTAAGAAACAATGAAATCCAGTCATTTGCAACAAAATGGAGGAATCTGGAACACATCATGCTGAGTGAAATAAGCCAGTCCCAAAGGGACAAATACCATATGTTCTCCCTGATTGGTGACAACTGACTGAACACCAAAAAGGAAACCTGTTGAAGTGAAATGGACACTATGGGAAACGGTGACTTGATCAGCATAGCCCTGTTAATGAACAACTTAATATATTATCCCTCTTAGTAGTTTTTTTGTCTGTTCTACTTAATATGACCGGTTTAATTCTGTAGTTAATACACAGTTATTCTTAAGTGTTGAAAATTAACTGAAATGTGATCCCTGTTAAACATAAGAGTGGGAATAAGAGAGGGAAGAGATGTATAATTTGGGACATGCTCAAGCTGACTTGCCCCAAATGGTAGAGTTAGAAACATACCAGGGGATTCCAATTCAATCCCATCAAGGTGGCATGTACCAATGCCATCTCACTATTCCAAGTGATCAATTTCAGTTCACAATTGATCATAATGAATGGACTAAGAGTCAAAGGGAGCACATAAACAAGTCTAGTACCTGCTAACACTAACCGATAGAATAAATAAAGGGGAGAGTGATCCAACATGGGAAGTGAGATACTCAGCAGACTCATAGAATGGCAGATGTCCTAACTAGCACTCTGGCCTCAGAATCAGCCCTAAAGGCATTCGGATCTGGCTGAAAAGCCCATGAGAGTATTTCAGGCATGGAAAGCCAAGACACTCTGGCAAAAGATCTCCACGAGTGAGATCCCAGTGGAAAGAACAGGTCTTCAAAGAAGGAGGTACCTTTCTCTGAAGGGAGGAGAGAACCTCCACTTTGACTATGACCTTGTCTAAACAAGATAAGAGTCGGAGAACTCAGAGGGCTTCCATAGCCTTGGAAACTCATGACTGGAGCATAGGGAGATTACTGATGCCATAGACAGGAGTGTCAATTGGTAAAGTCAACAACAGGAGTCACTGTGCACTTACTCCTCATGTAGGATCTCTGTCCTTAATGTGCTGTGCATTGAGATTTAATGCTATAACGAGTACTCAAACAATATATTTCACTTTGTGTTTCTATGGGTTGCAAACTGTTGAAATCTTTACTTAATGCATACTAAACTGATCTTCTGTAAAAAAAAAAAAAAAAAGAAATTATCAATTCCCAACTTGACTCTCACTGGGATTAAACATGACAATAGGTCTGATCTGATTTCATCATCATTTAAAAAAAATCATCTATTATTTTTCACTTTATGTTTCTGTGTGGGAGCAAACTGTTGAAATCCTTACTTAATGTATACTAAGCTGATCTTCTGTATATTAAGATAATCGAAAATGAATCTTGATGTGAATGGAAGGGGAGAGGGAGTGGGAAAGGGGAGGGTTGTGGGTGGGAGGGACAGTATGGGGGGGAAGCCATTGTAATCCATAAGTCGTACTTTGGAAATTTATATTCATTAAATAAAAGTTAAAAAAATTCTCTTCAACATTGCAATAATTATATCTTATAGTTAATTTCTCAAGTTTTCATCTTTAAATAGATGAAATAGTTCAGGATCTTGGGCTTCTTAAAGCTAGTTTTGCTTGCAAATAAGAAATGTTCACAAAGAAATAAAACAAACGTACCCTACTTTAATAATTACTATTTTGCAAGATGATTAATGTCAAAGAATCAAATAGTTAAGTAAAACTAGGCAACAGATTAAAATATTTCAAATTCTAACACTGACTACCATATTTTGCATAAGCACTGTGCTTAAGCATCTTATGTTTATACCCCCAAGTACCCCTAATATGGTGAGTATCATTAACTCCATTTTACAGATAAAAAAAGTTTAGTGAGGTTATACTTTGTTCAAGGTTGTAACAGCTACAAACCCAGTTCTAATTCAGGCACGATTAAAATCAGCTTGTTCTTTATAACTAAGGTCTAGTGACTGTCTCACAAAAGACATTCATGCAGTTATATACTGAGGAGGTTTTCCTTATTGGAAGTATATCAACACATAGGCACATGTTTATGTATGAAATGTATTACCATCTGTTTCAGGGAGCTCTCTGTAGCCAACATCATTTTTATCTACTGGAACTACCAAGCCTGCTCCATGAAACGTCTTTGTGACAACCTAAGAAAAAAAAAAAAAGAAAAAATTTAACCATGGTAAATAAATAACCAACCAACCAACCAAAACACCTTAAAAACAAAAAAGGGGCGGTGCTGTGGCATAGTGGGTAAAGCCGCCACCTGCAGTGACAACATCCCATATGGGTGCCAATTCAAGTCCCAGCTATTCCACTGCCAATCCAGCTCTCTGCTATAGCCTGGGAAAGTAGTGGAAAATGGCCCAAGTCCTTGGACCCCTGCACCACATAGGAAGACCTGGAGGAAGCTCCTGGCTCCAAATTTGTGCAGTTCTGGCCGTTGCAGCCAGCTGGGGAGTGAACCCACAGATGGAAGACCTCTGTCTCTCTCTCTGCCTCTCCTTCTGTGTAATTCTGACTTTCAAATGAATCTTTAAAAAAAGGATCCTCAAGATTCCTGCCAAAACATAAAATTCCATGACATTCTGTTTCCGTAACTTTGGATCTCAGGGTGAAAGTTTTTAACACTATGTTTTCTTTTAAAATTAATGAAAAATCTAATCTTAAATTTGGAAATATGAAGTAGTAATCTAAGATATTCATAAGTGTAAAAAGCAAGTCATAGTACAGTGGTGAGGTAACAAAGACAGTGGTGTAGCTGTTGACTTCTCTTCTTTATTCAGGGTGAATGATATACAATAGCCATCGTGATAAGGATGTACTTTCACATTTTTCACAAAGAATTAACTGTACTAACTGTCTATAAAGAGGTATCAGTTATTAGCAGATCAACAGAATCTTACGTTTATCATGAAGATTAGAACTATGAAGTTCGGAAAATCCTGTTACAGGATTGAGTGTTAGCCTAAAGTCTCACACTGGAAGCAGGTAGAATGAATGAGGTACTGTCATTTAGCATCATTTAACTAGTATACATTTTCAAAAATGAAAATAATCTAGCTATAGACAAGGCAAAGCGGGATAAAACTAATTAGTAAGACAGGGTAGAAAGAATGCTCAAAATAAAGATGTAAAATTAAGTCTCAGATCCCTCACTTATGATTTTGGACAAGGCACATAGCTTAAACAAGCTTCAACTTACTTTGCTTAAGATGGTTAATTCCTACTTTGCAGATTTACTGTAAGGATTAAATGAGGGAACTCAGAACATGCAGACTTTGCATACAAAGTACTGAAAGGTAGTGTCAGTATAAAAACACTGATTTCTGGTGTGCTATATAGTGCTTTGTTATTCTAGGACAGAACATGAGTATTTCTAATCACACACAGGGACAAAGTCATTCACTCACATATACTAGTGGAATTGAATTTTTCAAGAACAGAAAATGTGCTATACAGCAAAACAGAGACCGACAGATTTAAATCATACTTTCTTATCTCTCTGTTTCATCTTCATGGTTCTCTGTTCCAGTGAATATCCCAGCTCCCTGGCTGCTTCTGTGAGTTTGTCATCTATGTTTTTCAAGAGACTAGTCTTCTTTTTATCTGTTACTTCTTTAAGCTTTTTCATCAAAAATAATCTGAAAAAGAAGTAAAAGTCCTTATTATATTGCAAGCCACTATATTAAGGACATGGACTTTGGAAAATTAAGACAGCTACATTAAAATGTCAAGTTCCATGCAAGAAAAAGTCTGCAGAGTAACTGCCAATGGTTCTCTCAGATTCTGGAATAGATCTCTCCAAAAAAGGGCAAAGGAATATTAAGAGCTGCCAGTCACAGAAATAACAAATATGGTAAGTTAGTATTAACTCTCTAATGTGTCCAGCAAAAGACCTAGGAGGTATTTAAAAAGCTGAGATTAAGTCATCTTAAGTTGCATTGCTTCTTGATATTAAGATTGCCATCCTGTCTT
The DNA here is from genome assembly GCF_964237555.1 of Oryctolagus cuniculus. Taxonomy (NCBI): domain Eukaryota; kingdom Metazoa; phylum Chordata; class Mammalia; order Lagomorpha; family Leporidae; genus Oryctolagus; species Oryctolagus cuniculus. Next base: position 52,351,163 of record NC_091433.1, read on the forward strand.
GGAGAAGTTTGGTGTAAGAGTAAAAAGCTGTATGTATATACCAAAAGTGATTTTTTTTATTTTTAAAGAGCCAGAGGAAACTGCTATAATTTAAGGTTAGCCAATTTTTTTTAAATGCTAACTTCAAATCTAAGTTTAGAAAAATTAGAAAAATTTTCAAAATAAATTTAAGAAAAGGAAAAGTTAATTTATAAGCCCATACAACAGCACAATCTGAGGTAGTTTCAAAAGTATGAGTTGTACATGTTATAAAAATTTACTATTTTATTATAAACAGGTTAAGTTTTTGACAATAGTATAAAGGGTCAACAGTCAAATGAAGCTTAGAAGTGACACTCAGTTGGACACACAAACCAATCCCTTCAACTGTAACTACTACCAGACTCCAGGAAGAAATTCACTTTTATTTACTATCAGCATTTGAGGGTGTATAGTATTTACTCCAATGAACCATAGCTGGGCACTGTAAAGACAGGCTTAGAACATTTATAGTGGGTGCTATTAGCTCCATTTTTGAAACTCACACTAAATTCTACCTTCAGTCACAATCAATAGTGTATCAGTAGAATATGTCTACACTAACCATAAAAAGTGAACTTGGTCATATCTGGCCTGTGTCAATCAGTCCTCAGTCTTCTTCCACCTCTCTGGCATGGCATATGGGGCATACAAATACTCTGTGCCACTTATTTCCTTATTTTGATGCATATATCACTCCTTCTGCTAAAATGCCCTTCTTCACATTCTAGTAAGTTCTTATACACCCATCAAGACCCAGATAAAACAGCCTGACTTTCACCACTATTTAAGGCAGTCAGTCATAATAATGGTAATAGTGTAAGATGGCAGCACTATCAGTTTATCAAGCTTTTTTTCCCAGCTTCTAACCTATTCTCCAATACTCTACTTGGTGATGCTTAAAGATAAGGTCCAGTGTGCGAACTGAAGCTGTAAACATGGACATTTTGTGTTGTTACATTAAATCCACTGCCCTGAACTCTGAATCTTTTGCATATGCATGCTTCATAGCAGTTTTGCAATGGTTATTTGGAAAATACAGGCTTACAAAGTTACAGATTTTCTTAAATGTTGACATTTCATCATATCAAGTTAATTTCATTACAAAAGAATACAAAAAAATCACATCTGTTAATACTACAAATCTCCTTAGAAAAGTCTTTATGTAATGAAAAGTTGTCAAGCTTAAAATTTCCCCAGCCTAATTTTTGTCTGAATCCTTTCATTGTATCACTGGCAACAAATGCAATCAGTCAGGTGTCGTCTTTGGCTCATTTGAGAAAATATGTGCTCTGCTCTACAATCACCCATGCCCAGATTACCAGAGTGTGTCGGTCACTCTTTCTCAGTGACAGTGGGAGAATGTTCAACTCAAACCATCATATCAGTGTGTTTTGCCTCGAGGCCAACTGCTGCTAATTTGTGCTACCACCTTGATTCTTGCCACAGTGACAACAGTCTTACCCATATTTGTGTTGCATTTTATTATCACAAGTAGTTTTGACTTAGAATTCCCTGGAACAGTTTATTTTTATTATTTTGGAGGGGAAAAAAAAGGACAGAAGGAAAAAAAAAATCACTCTTAATTTTGTTGTCTAAAGGTAAATATTCTAAACCTAAATATCCTTAGATTTTTTTTTTCCATATGCATCAGAGTAAGAAACAGGATCATTCTATACTATTCTGTTATCTACCCTCTTCACAAAAAGGTAAATTATTATCATGGCATTATAGCGTTTGGGCATTTTATATTTACCTACTTTTCCCTACTGCTGGAGATATATGCTGTTTTCAATTTTTCTTTCTTATAGACAATCTGTAATGAGCTCTTGTATACTTGTCCAAAATTCTTTTGTTTTTTAAGATTTTATTTTTTTGAGGACCGGCGCCGCGGCTCACTAGGCTAATCCTCCGCCTAGCGGCGCCGGCACACCAGGTTCTAGTCCCGGTTGGGGCACCGGATTCTGTCCCGGTTGCCCCTCTTCCAGGCCAGCCCTCTGCTGTGGCCAGGGAGTGCAGTGGAGGATGGCCCAGGTGCTTGGGCCCTGCACCCACATGGGAGACCAGGAAAAGCACCTGGCTCCTGGCTCCTGCCATCGGATCAGCGCGGTGCGCCGGCCACAGTGCGCCAGCCATTGGAGGGTGAACCAACGGCAAAGGAAGACCTTTCTCTCTGTCTCTCTCTTTCACTGTCCACTCTGCCTGTCAAAAAATAAAAAAAAATAAAAAAAAGATTTTATTTTTTTGAAAGGCAGAGCTACATCTGCTGGTTCACTTCCCAAATGGCTATAACGGCCGGAGCCAGAGCAAGTCAAAGCCAGGAGCTTCTTCTTAATCTCAGATGTGGGTGCAGGGGCCCAAACACTTGGTCCATCCTCCTCTGCTTTTCTCATGCCATTAGCAGGAAGCTGGATCAGAAGTGGGGCAGCTGGGACTTCAACTGGCACCCACAAGGGATGGTGGCATCGCAGGTGGTGGTTTTACCTGCTATGCTACAATGCCAGCCCCCAAAATCATTTTAATCAACAGAGAGACGCAGGATTGCTGACTCAAGGGTATAAAATGTGTATTTAGTAGATTACCAGGCAAGTTAATTATCTGTCATATCTTGGGAAATGGTTGCTTAAACATTTTTCAAACTGTTTTCTACAAAGATTTTCCAAATTAACACATCACTACAGTTTCTTACAGTGTAGCTATTATTGGTGAGTACAGTTCTAACCTTCACTGATCTTTGCTGATTTAATTTGGATTTCTTTAGCTACTATTAAATTTGACAGAATTTTCTTCTGTGTATAAAAATAATTTGTCTAACAAACTGCTTGGAAGATCTTACTCAGGTTGATAAATCAGAAATATAAAGAAAAATTAAGTGTTCTGATCAGCTGATTTAAGTATAGGAAGTTCCTTTGCCCCAAATTAGAACAGTGATAATACTTAAGTATTAAAATAGTTATATTTCAAAATAACCTTCTACCCCCATGTTTGAGATAAATTATTGGCAGTAGTTCCTCAAATACTCACTTGCTGGTCTTCACCTAAATTATAAATAATAGCACCCATGATATTTTTTTTTCATTTTCATTTTCTGTGTTCTCCAATAAGCTAAAAAATACCAGAAAGGTTAGATTATTTTAGATAACCACTACTATGTTATCTTTCTAAAGAGATTTCTGTTAAGACAAATGACACTAAGAATTAAAAAAAAATTGCATGTTTTACATGCCCAGGTATTTGTAAAATGAATTATGATTTATGGAGCAACTACTATGGGGCAGGTACCCTGCACAAGACGAAGCGTCTCCCCCAGAGATGCCAAGAAAATAACCAGTAAACAAACAAATAAGCAAGTAAATAACCAGAGTTGCTAGTAAAGATGGCGCCAATTTAAATTAAATAAGTGTGAAAGGTTTAAAAAAGCTATAAATTACAACTACCAAGCAACATGTTATAAAAAAAAACTCAGAAGAGTAACAAGTCTTTTAAACACCTACAATGTAGTTGTCCTTTAGATACACCACCATGTAGATACACCACCGTGTATGTAAAGCTGATTACACTAGGTTAGTTTGAATTCTCTTCACTGAAAATTTGCACTATTAAATCATAAGGAATAAAATTGCTTTAGCAGGAGAGTAGATGTAGGTATATTTCCTGGTGGTTAAGACACTGCAGGAGATGCCCATATCCCACAGTGGAGTACCTGTGGGTTCAAGTCCCAGCTCCACTACTGATTCCAGGTTCCTGCTAACATGCACTGTGGGAGACCGCAAAGGATGGCTCAAGTAATTGGGTCTCTGCCACACACATGGAAGACCTGGACTTAGTTCCCAGTTCCTGGTTTCAGCCTGATCCAGCTCTGGCCATTTAGTAAATTGGCAGATGGGAGCTTGCTCTCTCAAATAAACTAAGGGGGAAGGGGGCAGTATTAAATGAGGTCATATTAAAAGTGATTTAATTATGTAAAAATGACAGATTACATTGTAAAAAAAACTGCATAGCTGATGACACATGGCTTCTAATCATGTCAGTTATGGGAAGTCATGCTGATATGATTAGGACTGGCTCACTCAGCTCCATTCCAAGCCTTTCCACATGAAAGCTTGCTGCATTTCCCGTACCACGCTTCAAGTGTAGGCTCCACCTGAGAACCAGTGTCTCCCAAGCAACGCAGTTTTTTGAAATCTGAAAGGTAGGGGAGATATCAAGGGGAGGCTGTGCTTATGCTGCTTTCATCAATGAGCCCAGATGAAGAGGCATCGGGTTGTTCTGTAGCACCTGTAGCTGAGAGTTCATTAACTCATCCTCAGCTACATGGAGGTTGACAGGCAGGGGGCAGGGCATCTATTTTACTGCCCATATCAAAGACAGATATGGGCAGTATAAGCACCATCAGGGAGCCAGTTTTGCAACATGACACTCATTCCTGGAGATTCAGCCTGTTCCATCAGCCCTTCCAAGGATTTTATAAGCATCTACCTTACTGAAATGATTGGAACTTCTTAAACTGAATTCTCTATGATAGTGTTTAAAGTCAAATGTCTAAAAAAGCTTTTGAATTTGCCAAGGGATATCTGAGGTCCAGAATAAGCAGTATTTTCTGTAAATAAAATGGTTGTATAATGGTTCCATAATATTTTTGTTAAATAAAATATTTTAGGGGGAAAAGTAGCAAAATAAAACTGGATAAAATTATATGCAAATATAGAATGATCTCAAAACTGTACTTCCTTTTTGTAACATTATAAAAACTAAACATACTTAACTATAAATAAAGGAACTGAAATAAAATATGTACTCACTTGACTGCAGCAAACACATTATCCCCATGTTGAACAATTACACAATTTTTCTTTGCTTCATTTGTACCAACATATACAGGAAGTTCATCAGGGGAATCCCTGTTTAAGCAAAATATATATTTTCAATTATCAGGCAAGCTAGAATTTTAGGTCATAGACAATAACTTTATACCTGTAAGTTTTTTTTTTTTCAATTGAAACAAATTTGCCAGGTTTAAACCTCCAAGTTTCTTAAAACTATCAATGGCAATTCTTATTTTTATAACAGAACCTAAAATTCTTTATATAACCAAAAATTATTTCAAGATTCTTTGAAATTTTTTTAAAAGATTTACTTTAGTAATTTGAAAGAGTTACAAAGGGAGGTAGGTCTTCCATCCTCTGGTTCACCCCCCAAATGGCCACAATGGCCAGAGCTGAGCTGATCCAAAGCCAGGAGCTTCTTTTGGGTCTCCCACGTGGATGCAGGGTCCCAAGAGCTTGGGCCATCCTACGCTACTTTCCCAGGCACATCGGCAGGTAGCTAGATTGGAAGTGGAGCAGCTGGGGTTTTAACCCTCTGTGCCACAGCACCAGCCCCTTTATATTTGCTTTATTTCCAAATGTAGTGAAAGGGGGAATAAGGTTTCTCCAAAGAAATAGAGAAAATTATATATCATCTCCTCTGTCCTAGAGTCTGACAAGAAAGAAGAGAAAAAGAGAGAAAGGTGGAAAAATAAAAAAAACAGGACAGACCATTAGAGGGGAGCAGTGGGTGTTTAAACTAGCAGTTAAGATGACTGGGTCCAATAACAAAGTGTCTGGGCTTGACTCCCAGCTCTGGTTCCCAATTCCAGCTTTCTACCAATGAGACCCTAGGAGACGGTGGTAACTGGTTCCTCCCACTCAGACCTCAGTTGTGTTCCTTACTTAGACCAGGCCTGCCCCTACCTTTAGTGTTTTACAGGCAGTTGGGGAATGAACCAGCAGATAATACCTTACTCTCCTCCATCTGCCTCTCAAATACATAAAAATTAGAGATGAAAGGATACTACTCATGTATACAACCAAATTATTTTAAAATCAAGAAAACCTATACACGGAGGTTCAGTTACTTTGACATTAACTTACTAGAATAGTTAAGCCAATGTCAAAGCCAGAAGCAGAACCCATATAACCCAATTTATGGCTCCATAAGCATTGTGCTTTACCACAATACATCACCCTGGGCATATTTTGTGTTTTCTTCTATTATTTTACATTTAATCTCCACTTTAAGGCATAGCATCTCTACTGCTACACGTGGACAAGGTATTTTCCCACTCAACCTACTTCCATTTCTTAACAGCCTAAGCATCTGCATATATTCTTTTAATCCTCGTAATATTCCTATCAGGTATGTATAATTACCACTATGGTTACAGGAGAGGAAACTGAGTCAAAGAAAGTCACAGTCACTAAAAACTGGCAAAGTCATAATAAGCAATAGGGTCAGTCTGTCTGATTCTAGAACCCACTCTTAACCATCAGTAGCTACTCCGGCATTTAAGTAACAACTGCTGCTCTATGGAGCCAGCATTCTGACGCAGTGGGTAAAGCTGGTCTCCAAGCAGAGGCTTTACCCCCTACACCACAGTGCCAGCATCCCATACAGACACTGGTTTGAGTACTGGCTGCTCTACTGAAGCCAGCTTCCTGCTAATGCATCTGGGAAAGCAGCAGAAGATGGCCCAAGTGTTTTGACCCCTTCATTCATGTGGGAGAGACAGATTAAGCGCGAGGATCCTGGCTTAGGTCTGGCCCAGCCCTGGCTGTTGTGGCCGTTTTGGGGAGTGCACCAGCGAATGGAAGATTTTTCTCTCTGCCCCTCAGTAATTCTTTTCAAATAAATCTTAATAAAAACAACTGGTGCTCTAAATAATCTTACTTGACCTAAAAGAGATCTTCTGAACCCAAAGTTGGGGAAGAGAGGTGCAGAGGTTATACCCACAAAGGAGAAACTAGTGAGGTTAACCTCAGAGTTAACCCATCCTAGAGCAGGTAGAAATGGTAACAGAACAACTGGGAGCTTATGTATCCTCCAATAAGGGGAAAATAAGCCCTTCACACTGGGTGATGCTAGTGAATGCGCTCCTATGATCAGGACAGTGGCTGTTTTCCAGAGAAAAGATCCTTTACCTGAAATACCCCATGTGGTACTGAGTTTTATTATCTCCAATAATAATGGTCTGGAACTCAGGAGGATCATAGTAAAACCTCCAGTGAAGGTTAAAATTGACGCCTGTTGGTTTTTTCTTCACTTTGTGTTTTCCAGCAAGGATATCGTAAGGACCCACTAATCGAAGTCCAAGGCTCGTGGAAAGCGAATCTATGAAAAAAATAAGTTTATCTGGATAACTTTCTAGAGGTAGACAGGAAACAATGCTTTTTCACTAATAAACCTCTTCTAAAAATTGTCTTAAACATCTTTTAAAAGTAAAAAATCTTTTGTTACGCATACAGGTGTTATAAACAATGAAAAAGAAAAACTCAATGGAAAAGGAATCACGGTAACAGAGATGTGGCATTTACATTTAGAATTTCCTATTAAATTTACCAACGCATTTCAAACATCCCTGTTTCTTATTTTAACCAAAGCAAGACAGTATGGTATCCTTGTAGGTATGTTCGGAGCCATGCCCCTTACCTTTTCTCACTACCACGCTGCTACTGCCTCAAACACAGATTAAATGTGCTACTACAGAACACACAGATTAAGGGAGAGACAAGATAATAGGAAAGTGTAGATTAAGGATGGGAAAAAGCAATTTCCTTCCTTTTCCCTCCACCTGAGATAATTCTTACTCCAGACTCCCTTGACTCTTGGACAATCTCTTTGGCCAACTCTAACCCTAGATGATTCCATCTTCTTTCTCCATTTATACATCAGTGGAAGGGAATCAGACACAATCACCAAGTATATAAATGTGCAATTTCTAATATCAGATGGGTCCCTGCTATTGGTTTAAGTGGAAGGTAAGCACTATAGGCAGGGCCCAGTTATATTTAAAACATATGAGTGTAGGGGCGGGCGCTGTGGTGCAGAAGGTTAACGCCCTGGCCTGAAGCACGGGCATCCCATATGGGCGCCAGTTCGAGATCTGGCTGCTACACTTCCAATCCAGCTCTCTGCTATGGCCTGGGAAAGCAGTAGAAGATGGCCCAAGTCCTTGGGCCCCCGCACCCATGTGGGAGACCCAGAAAAAGCTCCTGGCTTTAGATTGGCGCAGCTCCGGCCGTTGTGGCCAATTGGGGAGTGAACCATCGGATGGAAGACACTCTCTCTAACTCTTTCAAATAAATAAATAAATCTTTAAAAAAAAAAAAAAAAAAAAGGAGTGGAGAGAGCAAGACAACACCTGGCAAGAGGTACAACAATGAAACAGAGCTAGTTTCCTCCGAAGGGAAATAACAGTTCATGTTGGCTGTAGCTTAGGGAGCATACTTTAAATTATAAAGCAACAAGATAACTAAAACCACTTATCTCACTAGCCAGAGATAACAAGGGTCAACAGTATGGCATGTTACACTAATAACTTTGCACACTTTTCCCTATGACCAGACATTAATATTTTAAAAATGAGATCACGCTGCTTCGTCATCTGCTTTTCGTCCTCCATCCAACTCCACTTAGATTTCCTGAATATTTTCCTGTTATTCAATGTTCTTTTACATGATTTTAATACAGCATGATATTCCATTAGAAGAGGTAGATATCCATCTCTTCTCATATTAATAGGCATTTATTCTAATTTTATTATAAAATGAATCTTTGCTTACAAATGTTTGTATACAGCTATAACCATTTTTAGAGAAACCAGCACAGTTTTAGTGTTCTGGTATATTGTTAATTCATAGAGTACATAGCAATATATGTTTTCACCAACAGTATATGAAAATGCTTACTCATTTAAAAATCTGAACTGTATAAAAAGTACACACTGAAAACTAACTCCATCATAACCCATTATCAGTTTCTCATGTATCTTTCAGAAACAGCAAGTACATGAAAAATATGCAAAGATATGTGTATCCCTTACTATTAATAGCAGTGTGCTCTCTATTTTCTTTTCTCAATTAACATATTTCAGGCATGATACTTTATAATTTTCTAAAATCTGCCTCATTTTTTTCAAAACTATGAATATCCATTGACTAGATATGTTACTGATGGGCCACTTCCCACTTGTTTCAATAAAGATACTTGAACATAGTTTACCCAGTCTGTACAACAAATTCCAAGGACCATAAATCGTACAAAACTCCAGGAATCAAAGTGCTTGTTTTCCATCATACTCCTATCAAAGAATGTCAAGAAGTTATTTATTTACCTTTACCAATATAACAGGTGACAGTGGTATACTACATTTTTCTAACTGTATTTCTCTTTTTAGAAACATCTTTGCAAAGATGTTCCTTTTCCGGACCAGCGCAGTGGCTCACTTGGCTAATCCTCCACCTGCGGCGCCAACACCCTGGATTCTAGTCCTGGTTGGGGCTCCGGGTACTAGTCCCGGTTGCTCCTCTTCCAGTCCAGCTCTCTGCTGTGGCCCAGGAGTGCAGCAGAGGACGGCCCAGGTGCTTGTGTCCCTACACCCAGATGGGAGACCGGGAGGAAGCGCCCGGCTCCTGGCTTCAGATTGGCACAGTGCCGGCGGTAGCAGCCATTAGGGGAGTAAACCAATGGAAAGGAAGACCTTTCTCTCTGTCTCTCTCTCTCACTGTCTATAACTCTACCTGTCAAAAAAAAAGTTCCTTTTCCATGAACTGTTTTTTATCCTTGGTTCTGTTTCCTAGGCTGTTTTGCATTTGTGGAAGTGATGCAGGTAAGAGAAATCAAGCTAGGTTAGGTAAGACTTAGGCAGCCAGCAAAGGATTGGAGGGCTACTTGGTCAGGGGAGTAGCCACTGGTTACTAAGGCACACAAGGGTATGTGCTTAAGAGATACACTTTGCAAAAACTAAAAAGGAAACTTAAAAGCCTGGAGACTATAAATTAACAGGATAAAAGAAAAACCTGTGACTGTAAGCTAAGGAGCCCAAGGCCATGAATAGCAAGCTAACAGGGACTGGCTGAACCATAGATAATACACCTGGACCCGGAGACTGACCAAACGGGAAGAATGGGAGATACGGCAGGATGAGATCATCACATGATGAACATTATTCTTAAAGCACTTGTACAAACTTCCAGAGGGTATAAAACCTCCAGACCACTTCTTTGTAACAGCTTTTTTCTTGCTGAGAAGAACACTTCCTGGTTGCCTTCCCAGGAGTCTTCTCTGCTCTTTTCAATAAGGTTTCAGAAGGTCCCTCTCACTGAGCCACTTGGCAACAAGAGTTATCTCTGCTCACTCTGTTCACATCAATAGAACTTTGCCAAAAATCGCCCTCTTGCTTATTCATCTGCCTTATACTTCGTTGTGGATAAATCAAGTTCCCGGGGTCGCGCTCAGCTCTTACAGAAGCAGGAGAATGACCCTAGAGCAACTCACCAGCTGGCTTCTCAGGATCAAGTGCTTCACAGAACTTCCAGAAATGATAGAAGTCTTCAGGAAGGGAAAGCTTATAATGGTTTTCTACTTCTTTCCGAAGGTCACTAGAGACATCAGCTTCACAGGATTTGCTCTTCTTTACATCAACTGTTTTTTCGCTCTGGAAATGGGCATGTAAAACTTTAGTTCTCCAAAATTAATGTCAATAATTTTCAGTGCATAACAAAGTTGCTCATTCTTTTGAGATACATGTGTCTTCTTAAAACTGGCTTTTCTCAGTAAAAGCAGATTATTTTGGGCAAAGAAAAAAGAACAGTTTATATGGTGATCAAAAGAGATCCCCACAACATCAAGTTTTAAAATTCTTTTTCCATTATCGGAAGCAACAAAACATTTTAAAAAAGCAAACCAACAGGAATACAGAAAGATTTTGTTCTATTTTGATTAATAGGATATCACTGTGTTTTTGTGGTTTGAACAAAGAACATCATTGATCACACCATAATTAAACTGTCAATAACTGAATATAAGGCGATTTGACAGTTAAACAGCTCTTCAGCAAAATAGTCCAACTAGAGTATTCACTACATTCATTACTGAGCCTTCACTTTAAAAGCAGGTAACTCCCTTTCGATACTCCAAATAAAGACAGAGAAGGTTAGAGACCATCATGCATCAACAGTCTAACAAAATTACCAGAACCACCACCACCTCTGGGCCAAAAACCCAATTAATTCAGAAAAGGCCTTTTAATGCCACAGTTCAGCTATAAACCTCACCTCTAAAACCTCTGCAATATAAGTATACTAGGTTTTATAATGTCTATTAGATATTTAATAACTTTCTGTAAAGATAAAATGCTCAGCTGGAGTTTAACTTTAGTTTGCTAAGTTCCTTAGACCAATTAAATGTAGTTGTTTTGTTACAGTAAAAATAATTCAGGAATCAGGCAGCTCCCAGAACCAGAGGTTTTGAGAACTATAACCAACATTGTCAGGTAGCATTCACAGGGAAACAAAGCAGACACAGAAAACAACTGAACTGGCTATAGCCTAGTCAACCACTCAGTTACTAACAGCTGAACTATTAGTTTGTTTGCAGCCTTATCAGTTAACTGGCTGCTGGGCCTTCTGTGGCCAAAGCTGTTACCGATCAAACTCTATTAGTTTGGTCTGTTGGGGGAAATGCAGGTACCCAGTCTAAACCCATGGTCTTCCACATTTAACAACAGCAGTCTGTTTTCCTTCTGGGAATCTGGAGGTTTTTATTGTAATTTTTCTTATTCTTCTTATCTGGATCAATGTTTGTCAGCTGGAGGTGATTCTCATCCCTACCCCACCCTCAGGGGACATTTAGTTGGGATCTTTTTGGTTGTTATAATTTGGGGGAAGCAGATGCATACTACAGTCATCTAGTGGTATGGAGGCAAGGGATGCTGCTCAACATTCTACAATGTACAGGATAGGCCCTCTCAACAAAGCCTTGTCAATAAGTCTTCAAATGTCAATAGTGCTAGAGTTGAGCATTCTGACCTCGATGTTTCTGATATTACATCCTTCCATCAAGTTTACTAATTTTCAGTGCCATTCAAAGTCTACAAATATGTATTTAAGCATCAGATGACGCATACAGGACTGTTCATGATGGTACTGTTCCTAAGAGCAGAAAAACAAATAAAACGCCAATTGGCAGAATGGACATAAAAGGCTTTCAAACAATGGAATATTATATTTAATGAAAGAAACACTACACAATATGAATGAATTTTAATGTATTTAATGAAGAAAGATGCCTCAAAGATTGTAGGCAGCATGCTATTCTTTATGAAGTTCAAAAACAGCTACAAACTCTTGTTTATGTAAACACCTATAGGAGATAAAGCTATAAAAAGAAGGCAGGAAAAACACAAGACTCAGGAAGGTAGCTAAATTGAACAGGGTGATAAGAGCTAGTTAGACAAGAAGTATAGGGGAGGAACACATTCGTAGATGTAGAGCTACTGTCAGTGTTTCAGTTCTTGGGTTGATCAAGCAGTTCACTAGTGTTTGTTTTATTATTAAATAAATAAGAGAAGACCGTAAGTTGACCAATAAGTTTATTATGCCAAAAATCATAATGCATCTTTCTGAGGTTGTAAAAAGTTGAAGAGGTTGTTGAAACATGGATCTAAAAGTGCGTGTCCATGAAAACTGCAAGAAAATAACCATAAACACAAATAATACTTGCACTCATTATGCCATGTTCTAAGCAATTCTATGGATTAACTAATTTAATCCTGCCAACTATCTTATGAGCTAGACAGACCACCATTATACAGCTATAAATACAGCATAGCCAGAACCTATCAAGTCCTCTGTTGTTTTTGTAACTTTGTGTCAACTTTTGTTTTTATAAATATCTAAGATTAGATTTTCAAAGTCTGGTTCAAACCTAGGATGTTGGAGAATCCTTCTCTGGCTGCTGAAAGGCAGTGTGGCAGAAGGGTTAGGTTGCCTGGATTGACTCCTCTTGATTTCCAGCTCTCACCTGGGCAACTTCACCTCTCTCTACCATTCCTCATCTACACAGGCAGATTACGTAGTACCTATATCATAGACTGGCATGAAGAGTAAGTTATTTTAAGATAAACAGAACAGCCCTATCACATATCAATGCTGGCTATTACTGCTAGCTAGCTCTAAGTCTCCACAGGCTCATCTTCTGTTTTGGTATTGTATTTCTGACTAAGCCTATGACTCTGCCAAAGGCTTTCTTTACTGCCTCTTTTAAGAGAGATAAAGATCTTTCAGTTCTACCTTCATGCACACTCTTTCAGCGCCTCCAAAACCCTCACAACGAGGACAGCTGTTTCCTTCAGAGGGCAAAGGCTAAGTATCCTTTACCCTGGTATTCCTCCTTAGCATGGCCCAGTCTGGAGAAGGCCCTCAGCCATGGCCACGGAACAGCTAAGGAAGCTCTCCGACAACGCCTAACTTTATAAAACAGCCACAGTAATTTTTCTAAAACCTGAGTTATCACGATAACACTATCTTCGCGACTCCTCTGAACTTCAGTCGTTACAGAACTTGTGAAATCTCACAGAAGTTCGAGAACGCACATCCTGTGTATCCTCCCTCATTAGCGCCTTTGTGACCAAGCCCCTTTCTTTCCCAACCCCCAGGCTCCAGAAGACCGAACGCTCTCCAAACAGCCTGCACTTTCACGTCACCGGATCTCCCATTTCTCATCTCTGCCTGCAAGAACCATTTTCGAAGGTGAGTTGCCTTAAAAGTCTTCCTTAACAGCCGCTAAGATGTGTTAAGTCCTCCTTCGGTCTCCACATTTTCTACGGAGCTTCGTTACAATCCCAAACAAAACCGTTACAGAACACGGGCGCGGGGGTGCACTTCTGTCCCGCCTCTCCACGCTGGGGGCTCTACGTGGACAGGGCTAGCCGGATTCATCTGGAATCCGCGGCGCTCCGCAATGGCTCGCAGGTGCTCGGGCTCCAATCAATTTGGCCGGCTGAATGAATGAACCGTTGGTTGGCTTAGTCTGCCCAGGAAGCGCATCAAGAGGAGTCGGGCAGAAGACGCAAAGGCACCACTTGCCTGCTCCAACCCCAAGAGAGCGGGAAACGGCGGCCCTGGGAAGGGGCCTCGACACACAACAGGCGCCCAGCGACACCGGACGTATGAAACGAGCTGCCCCTAGGTGCCCTGGCTGTGTCCCAAAGAGCCCCCTCGGAACCCGCACAGCCTTTCTTGGCAGTACCTGTTGCCCCTCCCCGCCGGGCCTGCGCTTCCCACCGCCGCCGCCGACCATTCTGCAGCCGCAGCGCCAGCGAAACCCCGCGTTCCGCGGCTGTTTCCGAGCACCGCCGACTGCTTCCGGGTTCAAAAGCCACCAATCCGAATCCTTGCACTGCCGTGGGCGCGCCAATTTAGGAGAAAGACTCCGCCCACCGAAGGCCGAGGCCACGCCCACTGCCTGCGGGGCGCGAGGGCTCTGAATCTTGGGTCCCGGCGGTCTGCGTAGCGGTGCAGGTTGCTGCGGACCACCGAGTTTGGGTGGGTCAAGGGAGCCCACCTTCCTCCTCAGGTTTTACCGGTGGCAGGCTTGTTTTTTCTTCAGGACTCTATTTCTCTGTCCCCGTCTCTCGCTCTCGGATAAATTTGAAAAAATTATTCTTTCCTTCTCTTCCATTCCTCTTCTTTGCCTACTGTATTATAATTGCCTGACACTAGTCTATCCCCAGTTATCTCCCAAAGGCAATTCTCTCTCCTTCTCCACCCCCTCCCTTTCGGAGTGCAGTGTAGACTGGTTGTTCTGCACTCCCAAAGTGTAGCCCCTGAACCTGCAGTCGGCATACTGCGGGAGCTTGTGGAAAAACACCGAACCCCAGGTACCACCCAGACTTCCTGAATCCAAATCTGTTTTAATAAGATGTCCCGCCCCGCCTCTTGTTCTTTGCACATCAGAGTCTCAGAGGTGACTCCACCGGGGGCCCGGGGTCTCCCTCATTGCCATCCTGGCAGGGTCTGTCTTCTCACTCCTGCGAGGGGTTCTCTCTTTGCGGAATCTGCATCTTCCTTTTTCTCGGTTTGGGGAACAGGCCCTCCCATAGTTCCTTCAGGAACATTGCAGCCAGATGCTGCTGCTCGTTCCCAGCCCCATCCCTTAGAGCCTGCAGGTCTGTCGCCCTCTTCATTCTAGTGAAGGTGGAATTCTAGGTTGAAAATGATTTTCACTCAGAATACTGGAGTATGCTAGCTCCCAGTATTGTTGAGAAACACTGTGCCATTGGGATTCCTTTACTTTTGTTGATGAGTAATTTCTTTATATGTGACCTGCTATTGCTGTTTTGTCTCAAAAAGTTTTAGGTGCGGTGGGCAGGTTAAACCTCCCCCATGGGTCCCCTGCATCCCATATCAGAGTGCCTGGTTGGAGTCCCAACTACTTTGCTTCCTACTCAGTTCTCCTTCCTCCCTCCTCCCCCTTTCTCCATGCCTTTCGAATGAACGAGTACTCTCTTTATTAAAACAATTAGAATCTCTTGTTTATTCGTTTATTCCCGGAGTTCTGGTCACAATCATGTATCTTGATGTATAGGCTGACTGTTTTCAATCTTTAAACACATGTTCTTAAGTTGTGGGAATTTTTCTAGTATTATTGTTTTTAAGATTTATCTATTTATTTGAAAGAGTTACACAGAGAAGGAGAGGCAGAGAGAGAGAGCGTGCATGGGAGTGAGCGAGCTTTCATCTGCTAGTTCACTCCCCAGGTGGCCGCAGTGACTGGAGCTGCCAGGAGCTTCCTCCAGGTCTCCCACATGGGTGCAGGGGCCTAAGGACTTGGGCCATCTTCTGCTTTCTCAGGCCACAGCAGAGAGCTGGATCAGAGGTGGGGCAACCAGGCCTTGAACCGGTGCCTATATGGGATGCTGGCACCGCAGGAGGCAGTTTTACCCGGTGTGCCGCAGCGCTGGCCCCCTCTAGTATTATTTTTCAATAAGTTCCTTTACCACTCCCACCCCTCCTTGTGTCTCTTCTTTTTCAAGAATTCATTATTCCGTTGTTGGACTTTCTTGATGTTCTTATCTGTTAGTCTGTCCTTCTACTTTGTTTACATCTTCTTATTCTACTTTCAGAGTGCCTTTTCCAGCTAGACAGTTCTATCAAATCATTTCTTATGCCTTCATTTCTAACAACTTTTTTACTTTCTGGTCCTTATTGCATCACATTATTCTTTCATGGATATAGCTTCTTTTATCTCTAAAGGCAAATTACAGGGTGTTAAAATGCTTTCTACATAATTCTGCACTGGCTTCTTTTTGTGTTCTTTTTTAGTTTTTTGTTTATATTTGTTCTCTGTCCTTTATCCCAGAGCTGTTCAACATCTTGTGTAGTGATCTTTGCTCTCTGTTCATATGTAAAAGTGAAAAGTACTCTGAAAAAGTACTTTGGGGGACATAGGCAGGGCTTCTCACCTGCTGGACAGGTGTACCGTGGTGGAGAAAGAGCACAGCTGTTTGCTTCCATAGAGTAATCTTCTAATTACTTTCTTTGGAGCCCAATGAGAGAAGCACACAGAAGATCCTAATAATTTAAGCATGTGCACCATACTGGGATTCCGTGGAGAAACAACCAAAAGGATATCTATGTCTATATATATATCCATTTCTGTATATGTCTGTGTTTTCTCATTGTGGTTATGAGGCCTGAGAAGTCTGAGAATCCTCTGTCTGCAAGCTGGAGACTCCGGAAAGCTGGTGTTTTATTTGCAGCTCTGAGAGCACAGAATCTGCAGGAGCCAATGGTGTGGATTCCAGACCTAGGCTGAAAGCCTGAAAATGAGTTTCCCCAAGGACAGGAAAAGATTGATGATCTAGCTCAAGAAGTCTGGCGGAGAGTGAATCCTCCCTTCCTCTACCTTTTTTATTAAGACGCTGAATGGATTAAATAATACCTACCCACATTGATGAGGATAAACTGCTTCGTGTTTCACCCTCACAGACACACTTAGAGATAGTGTTCAACCAGATATTGGGGCATCCTGTGCTCTAATCAAGTTGACTCATGAAATTAAGTATCACATACACCTTCACTTAAATTATTGCTCCATTATGATACTATTGCTTTCAACTGTGTCTGGCATCACTGACTCCAAAGTCCTCCTGGTTCAGTGTATACACAAAGGAATAATTTTGCAGATTCTAGGTTGAGAATGAGGAATAAAGTTTTCTCCTGAGCTTGTTAAGTGAGAGAATCTAGGAGTCTAACTGCTTCTAGGACTTTCATCTGTCATTTTTTGGGTCATCTCAGTAGGAGGTATGGTGCTCCCGATTTCTGAACCTCTATGAGGGTCTGCAATGCCAATCAGCTTACTTGGAGGTCTTGCCTCTGAAAATACCTGGGATTCAGCTTTCTCTCATCTGGTCTGCTGTGCCAGTTTTCCTAGTCTGTATGTTTACCAGTGTATTAGCTTCCTTGAGCTACCCATAACAAATAACTATTCTAAATGTCTTATACAAATAAAACTTACTCCTTCACAGTTAGGGAGATATAATTATGAAATCTAGTTCCTGCTGGGGGCTACGAGGGAAAAATCAATTCCATGCCTCTTTCTTAGCTGGCAATCACATGTTGATGGACTCAGGTGATTTCTATACCTTGGCTGTTATGAAAAGTGCTGCAGTGAGCCTGGAAGTGTAGATACTTCTTCAACATACTGATTTTAATTCATTTATATATACATATGTATATATATATACACACACACTCAGAAGTGGGATTGCTGGACCATATTAATTCTATTTTTAACTTTTTGAGGAGCTTCCATACAGTTTTCCATATGGCTGTACTAATTTACATTCCCACTAACAGTGTACTAGGGTTCACTTTTCTCCACATCCTCACTGACTCTTATTATCTTTCTTTTTTGATAATAGCCATTCTGACAGATGTGAAGTGATATTTTGCGATTTTGATTTGCATTTCCCGGATGATTAATCATGTTGAATATTTTTTTCACAAACTACAATAGCACTATTTTTATACACATTAATTATTTAATCCTCATTACAACCCTATGAGATAATTCCTATTTTCATCCTCGTTTTGCAGATAAGAAAGCCAAAATTCAGAGAAGTGAATTGTTCAAGATCACACATCAAGTATTGGAGGTAAGATTCAAACTTAAATAGTCTGATAATCCAGAGCACTTTCAACACCAAGTAAGACTGCCTCTTTAGCAATTGGTGAAGTCTATAGAACCATGCAATTGCACTGAATAAGGTCTGTAGTTCAGAGAGTCAGTTGCATTTTTATCCTAATTTAATTGGAAATTCATATCTAAAGAATGCATATTTTTTTACTGTGTCTTCTGGAGAGTGGATAAAACTATGGCTCCCTCTTTGCCAGAATGGTCACTAAAAGAGGAAATAAGCTTTGCAACAATTATTTTCTGCTGTTCTTTTTAAGTTAATTGGGAATTTCTTTGTCACTACTTTGGGAGAAATAATTTATCTTCTTGTACACCATAGCTCATTGATACTTTGAGCATGTCTGTGTGATTACTGGGAAATCATCAAAAAAATTTCAGAGGAAATGGTTTGAAATTCTAACCTTGTTCTCCTCTCAATACTTAATTTTGCTCTAATAAGTGGGTGATAAGCCGTATCCTCTGTGGAGATTTCTTTCTTCAAAGACTTTTGGTAAAACTTCTCAGCAAGACAGAGCAAAATTTCCCTAGAAGTCAGCTAAAGTATATCTATAACTTTGTATAAGATTGTTGACCTTACTGGAAAAAAATTGTATTTGTTTTTATGATTTTTCATTTTGGTCAAATCTTTAGTAATGTATGATTAAATGGATGACTTTGTTGTTAATGATGCTAATGAACTTCTATAGAAAAATTTCTGTGAAAGTAAAAAAATTAATTGGTGATTATCAGGTTCTCTGATTCTCCTGTGAAGAATCAGGCGTTGTGGCACAGTGGGTTGTACTGCTGCTTGAGATGCCTGCATCTGATATCAGAGTGCTGATTAATGTCCCATCTACTCTGTGTATTAGCTCCCTGGAGCTACCATAACAAATAACTCTTCTAAATGTCTTACAACAATTAAAACGTATTCCTTCACAGTTAGGAAGACTGTAAACATGAAGTCTAGTTCCTGATTGTATCCTGGGAGGCAGCAGATGGCTCAAGTTCTTGGGCACCTGTCACCCATGTGGGAGACCCAAATGGAGTTCTGGACTCCTAGCTTTGGCTTGCCCCAGTCCTGGCTATTGGAGCATTTTGGGAGTGAACCAGCATTTAGGAAGATGGAAGATCTCTATTTCTCTTTCTCTCCGCCTCTTTCCCTGATTTTTAAGGAGATTAAAATGACATAATAAACAATTTTTAGACAAAAACCTCAGTTAAAGAATTACAGTATGGCTATCCCTGTCAAAATATCAACGACATTCTTCACAGAAATAGAAAATAAAAAATCCTAAAATTCATGTGGAATCACACAGGATCCCAGATTGTCAAAGGAATCCTGAACAAAAGAAACAAAGCCTCATAATACCTAATTTTGAAACATACTAAAAAGCTGTTGTAACCAAAAACAGTGTAGTACTGGCATAAGAATAGACACATAAGCCAATGGAATAGAATTGAGAACCCAGAAATAAAGCCACAGAAAACTGATTTTTTGATGAATGTACCAACTATATACAGTGGAGACAGAACAGTATCTTCAATAAATGGTGCTGGAAAAACTGGATATCCATATGTAAAAGGATGAGACTAGATTCCTCTCACCATATTTAAAAAATCAACTCAACATTGATCAAAGACTTAAACACAGGACCAAAATCTATGAAACCACTAGAAGAAAACACAGGAGAACTATCTTAGGATGTTGATTTGGACAAATACACTAGCAATAAAAGCAAAAATTGATAAACAGGATTACATTAAACCGAAAAGCTATACAATGAAGTAAACGGTAGAGATAAGACTAACCTACAGGGGCTGGCGCTATGGTGTAGTGGGTAAAACCTCTGCCTGCAGTGCTGGCATCCCATACAGGCACCGGTTTGAAACCCAGCTGCTCCACTTCGAATCTACCTCTCTACTATTGACTGGGAAAGCAGTAGAAGATAGCCCAAATCCTTGGGCCCCTGCACCCATGTGGGAGTCCTGGAAGAAGCTCCTGGCTCCTGGCTTCAGATTGGCGCATCTGGGGAATGAACCAGCAGATGGAAGACTTTCTCTCCCTCCCTCTCTCTCCCTCACTCTCCTCTCTCTCTCTCTCTCCTTCTGCCTCTCTGTAACTCTGACTTTAAAGTAAGACAAATAAAATCTTATTAAAGAAAAAAAGACTAAACTACAGAGTTGGGTGTTGTGGTACAGCAGATCAAGCCCCTGCTTGGATGCTCACATCCTATATTGGAGTGCCTGGCGTCAAGTTCTGCCTCCAGTTCTCATCCAACCTCCTGCTAATGTGCACCCAGGGAGGCTCCAGTGGAAACTTTAAAAAGTTGATCTCATAGAAGAAAAGAGTAGAATAATGGTTTCCAGAGACTAGAAAGAGTAAGAGGTAGGGGAAAGAGGGTGGCTAATGGGTAGGTACATGGATGCATTTTGATAGGAAGAATAACTTCTAATTTGATGGCATAGTAGGATAACTATGGTTGGTGGAAATTAATTGTAAATTTCAAAATAGCTTATAAAGAGAATTTTGAAAGTTCTTAATACAAAGAAATGATAAATGTTTGAGGTAATGGATATGTCAATTAGCCTGATTTGATAATTACACATTGTGTTCATGTATTGAAATATCACACTGTACCCCACAAATATATACTATTATTATGTGTTAATTTAAAATACAAAAATTAAAAATGATGCAAAGAATCATAACATTATTTTTAAATTTTTCTTTGAGAGGCAGAGAAGCAGAGAGACAGAAAGACCTCCCATTCATTGGTTCACTCCCTGAATACCTGCAACATCCAGGGATAGACAAGCAAAAGCCAGTAGCTAGAAACTCAAGCCAGGTCTCCCTTGTGGGTGGCAGAGGCCCAATTATTTGAGCCATAACCTGCTGCCTTCCAGGGTCCATATTAGGATGAAGCTGGATTCAGGAGCAAAGCCATGGCTCAAACTTAAGGCACTCTGATGTGGGAGATGGGCATTTTTACCAGCTTTTTTTTTTTTTTTAAGATTTACTTATTTATTTATTTGAAAGGCAGAGTTACAAAAATCAGAGCGACAGAGAGACAAAGGCAGAGAGAGAGAGAGGTCTTCCACCCACTGGTTCACTCCCCAAATGGCCGCAACAGCCAGAGCTGGGCTGATCAGAAGCCAGGATCCAGGAGCTTCTTCCAGGTCTCCCACACAGGTGCAGAGGCCCAAGGATTTGGGCCATCTTCTAGTGCTTTCCCAGGCCATAGGAGAGTGATAGATCAGAAGTGGAGCAGTTGGGGCTCAAACTGGCACCCATATGGGATGTCGACATTGCAGGCGGCACCTTACCGGCTGTGCCACAGAGCCAGCCCTGATATTTTAAAATATGTTTTTTATAGAAATATATGCCAAAGAAGATATATAATGCTTGATTTTTTGGATTCTAATGAATGAAAATTCAAAAAAGGGCTACCAGGTCTCTCTAGGGATATAGAGTTGAACTGATCATAGCCCTTTGGAGCATAACCATTATCTTGCCCTTTAAGTCACCCTGACAGTTATCCCAAATTTTATGGGGCAAAAGTCATTAAGATAAATACCTGGCTTGTGTTCCTCTGACGACCCTAGAAAGTCCCTGTCTAATGTCTGAATGTTATTGCTTCTTGAGAAAGTCCAGGTGTACTTGGATTAGCTCAGGTTGCCTCTGTGTAACTTAACAGAGAAGTCCCTCACTATGGACTGGGGTCATGTGGATCCATCGACTTGAGGCTGCCTGAGTCCACTCTTCTGTCTGTAAGTCCCCACTGTATAAATTATAGTCTATGTCATCTTGAATTTGTTTTCTGTTTGATCTCTTGCCTCCTTCAGCCATCGGTAGCCAGTTCTTATATGCCAACTTTTTCTAGAACAAGTGAAAAGGAAAATAAGTGAAATGTTAAGATGGCATAATTCAAGATTCTTAAACAAAATACTAAAAAAAAAGGGGGGATTCTAACCACAATTTGGATTTAGAAAACACACACTGCAACAATAGCTAAAGAATGTGTATGTTTTTTAAATCTGAAAGTTAACTGGATTTACTATGTAGGTGATAGGCTCTGAGTGAAACATAGATTATTAAATGGAAACAACAATTCCTATGTGCAAGTATTCCTTAAAAGTGATTCTTGTCTTCTTTTTTAAAAAAGATTTATTTTATTTATTTGAGTTACTGAGAGAGGTAGAGACAGAGAGAGAAGTCTTCCTTCTGCTGATTCACTCCCCAGAAAGCTGCAACAGCTGGAGCTGCACCGATCCAAAGCCAGGAGCCAGGAGCTTCCTCTGGGTCTCCCATGTGGGTGCAGGGGCCCAAGGACTTGGGTCATCTTCTGCTTTCCCAGGCCACAGCAGAGAGCTGGATGGGAAGAGGAGCAGCTGGGACTAGAACTGGTGCCCAAATGGGATGCTGGTGCTTCAGGCCAGGGCTTTAACCTGCTGTGCCACAGCACCGGCCCCAATTCTTGTATTCTAAAGTATGTATTTCCAATCTTTTTTGAGTATTCTCAAGTCCATAGATGTCACAACCAGCATCTTAAGTACTTCTTTGTGCATTTGTTGTGACAGCTGTTGAAAATTAAATAAAAGACAGGATGCATACTTAGGATTCCAGGTCTTTGAATGTAGCCAGACTCTGGGCATTGAAATGTGTTCAAGGCAAGATAATCACATACAGGGGAACTTGTGTAAGGAATTACAGGCTTAGATAATTCAATTCATAAAGCTTTGAATAGTGGAAATCATTTATCCTTGCAATTAGGAATGAGATGAATCCCTGTGATTAAGATCACTGCCAACCCCTGTAAGGTAATATTAGCTTTTGTTTGTTTTTATGTTTTTTAAAAAAGATTTCTTTATTTGAGAGGCAGAGTTACAGAGAGATAGGGGGAGAGAGAGAGAGAGAATGAATCTTCCATTCACTGGTTCACTTTCCAAATGGCTGCAATGGCTGGAACTGGGCTGATCCAAAGCCAGAAGCCAGGAACTTCCTTTAGGACTCCCATGTGGGTGCAGGAACCCAAGCATTTGGGTCATCTTCCACTGATTTCTGAGGCATACTAGCAGGGAGCTGGATCAGAATTGGAAAAGCTGGGACTCAAATGGGTGCCTGTATGGGATACCAGTGCCACAGGTGGAGTGAACCACAATTGACAACATTAGTTACTCACCCATCCGCCAATTCATCCAACCCTTTATTCATTCACCAGTTACTCATTCAAAATGTTTATTAAGTGCCAGTTATGTATGAGAACTGTTAGACACTGGGAAAACCAAGATGATATAGCTGCTAGTTTCCACAAAATTATAGTACTGAAGAATCTTATAAATCTAGCGCAGTCAGTATTTTTGTTATTCACATTAAAGGACTATAAGAATTATATTATTGCAGGGGCCAGTGTTTGACTTAACAGTTAAGGCACCCACATGCCATATCAAAGTGCCTTGGTTCAATATCTGATTCTAGTTCCAGTTTCTGACTCCAGTTTCCTGCTAATGTGGACCATGGAGGCAGGATTGTTGGCTCAAGTCACTGGGTCTCTGCCACCCTCACTGGGAGATCTGGGAAACCTGGATTGAGTTCTCTACTGTTGGCTACAGTCCTGGCCCAGCTCTAGCCATTATGGGCATTTTGGGGGAATAAACCAATGAACATCTCTCTCTCTGTTTATTAATTTTAAAAATTATAATTAAAAATGAACTACTATATTATTGGAGTCTTTAATCATACTCCAGTCTTGTAGCACCTTGCTGCAGACCAGTCTCCATAAATGAACTACTTTAATCACTTTACTCTTTGAATACCATGGTTGTTCATACATACAATTCTGTGTAAATAGTCTTATTACCAGGAAGCAATAAATGACACAGCAGCAAAGGGCAGTGTGATGGGGAGTAAATTCAGTTAAAAAGGAGTTTACTAGTTGATGTTACAGGGAGCCTCAATAGAGCAGCCAAGATCAATTACGTGGAAAACAGCAAAACAAACAGGAGATGGGAATGTGAGGGACAGTTCCGTTAAAAGAATTCAACTAGCTATTACTGCCGAGTGCTGTCTGTCTGATACAAGGTCATTCACCTCACCCTCCAAGCTTATCCTTCCACTTCTGAATATAAATGTATGATATACACTAACTTTAGAAAAAATTTATGGCACTAAAAAATTAAAAGGATATTAATTACTACATCCCACCACCTAGAAACCACCTCAGCTATTATTCTGTATTTTCATTGTATCTTGAATATCACTTTTTTTTAAGAAACTTAATTATTATCATACCCAAGAATGATACATCTTTTGCGAATACTTAGACATAATTATAATACAACTCTTTGAGGACAGAGATCCTGCATGGAAAGTTAGTGCACAGTGACTCCTGTTGTTAATTTAACAATTAACACTCTTATGTATGGTGTCAGTGATCATCCAAGGCTCTTGACATGAGCAGCCTAGACTATGGAAGCCTATTGAATCCACACACTCCATCAGTATTTAGACAAGGCCTTAGGCAAAGTGGAAGTTCTCTCCTCCCTACAGAGAAAAGTACCTTCTTTGATGACCTCTTCTTTCCACTGAGGTCTCGCCCACTGAGGTCCTTCATGTAGGACATTTTTTTTTTTTGCCAGAGTGTCTTGTCTTTCCATGCCTGAAATGCTCTCATGGGCCTTTCAGCCAGGCCAGAATGGCTTAAGGGCTGATTCTGAGGTCAGAGTGCTACTTAAAGCAATTGTCATTCTATGAGTTGACTGTGGACTGCTTCCCATGTTGGAGCATACACTCCATTTTAATTTTATCTTTTAATATTACCAGACACTTAATCCTATCCATATGATCACCTTGACACTTAAGATGGTATTTTTACTGCCCAGTGTAAGGGGATTTGGGGTCCCCTGGCAAGTTTTTAGAATGTACCCTTAGAAGTAAGTCCTTAGGAATATATGCAGAACTATATAGCTTTACAGTTGCACACCTCATATACTTCATAGTTAAAACTTTAGGAACATGGTGATTCTTGCCACTGTGCCCACCATCGCACCCATACTCCCATCCCTCTTCCTCCTCCCACTCTTATTTTTTACTGAGATCTATTTTCACTTGACTTTATATACATAAGTTTAGCTCTATGTTAAGTAAAAAAGTTCAACAAATAGTATGAAAACAAAAACTGTTCCTCAACAGTCAAGAGAAGAGCTATTCAAATCATTGCTTCTCAAAGTATCAGTTTCACTTCCACAGATTGCCTCTTAGGTGCTCTATTAGTTCTCATAGATCAAGGAGAACATTTGATATTTGTCCCTTTGAGATTGGCTTATTTCACTAAGTATGATGTTTTCCAAATTCATCCATTTTGTTCCAAATGATTGGATTTCATTTTTTTACTGCTGAGTAGTATTCCATGGTATACATACCCCATAATTTTTTATGCAGTCTTCAGCTGATGGGCATTTGGGTTGATTGTATGTCTTAGCTATTGTGAATTGAGCTGCAACAAACAAAGGGGTTCAGATAACTCTTTCATATGCTGATTTCATTTCCTTGGTTGAATTCTCAGGAATGGGGTGGCTGGGTCATATGGTAGGTCTATTTTCAGATTTCTGATGTATCTCCATACTGTCTCCATACTAGGTATAATATTCATCCGTGCGTCCACAAGGACCACACAAAGGATCTGTGCAGTCCTTGGTGTAAGCAGATTCCCAGCAATGTCCCTCACCAGGGAGCCGTGAGTGTGTGGAACCTCCAACAGTGACTGCCCAGAGTCCCAGCTACACCTTGAGCCCTTCCAAGCAGCCTCAGTGTTTTCATGGTCCCATCACACAAACCTCCCACAGTCACCAGCACCCAGCTCCCTGTTAGTTCTCTTTGCCAGACTTAGGAATCTCCGCTCGGTTGGTTGTTGGGTGCAGACATGAGTTCACACAGCTGTTACATATGTCCAAGATGGCATCTACTCTCTATTGGCTTGTTACAGGATGCCATTGAAGGATGATTGGGAGAGAAAAAGTATATTCCCCTTTATTTTCTTCTCTTATATTGGCCCCCACAGAGGGGGCTCCAAGCCAGACTCCCTCCAGGCTCTTCCTGTGGCTTTATTGACAGTGGCTTGAGCTGCTGCAGACTAGTCTCACCTCACTCTCAAAAGCTGGTATGGAGGCTCTTGGCTGCTGGGGTCCAGAGTTTTGTGCATCCACGCCCTCCATGTAGGTCAACTGTGTCCCTCTAATTTGCATGGAGTTTCCTTTGCCAATTTCTTCCTAACTCTTCCCTGAGACTGTTCTCTCTCCACTTTTTTAAAAACTATCTTCTAGACTAGAGCAGCAAGCTCCCTCCCTGCCCTGCCATCTTAATCCTTCTCCTAATTGGCTTTTGTGCTCTAGAATCAGGCAAGACCTCATTGTATAAAATAGAATGAGTGTTCCAGTGAGGTGAGCAGGGGCGGTTGGCTTTATAGACAGAGAAGAGCAAGAGGAAGCAGAAACAGGGAACAAAAGTGGATTAATCATTTCAAAGTTACCTTCCACATGGAGTTAAAATGGAGTGTCCTTCCTTATTGCCTTTGCTCTGTTAGCCTAGAGCCTCTAATGTGTTTTGAGAAATCTAGTCTGTTTAGAAGTTTAGTTTGATTACATGGAGCATGAGTGAACTCATTCTGATCTAGTCTTGTCTACTGACCCATTTCTCAGCAAGCTATTCCAAAAACTTGGCATCCCAGAAACTTTAACACTACGGGTGGTAGGATAGTAAAGTAGAGGCTCATTTGTCTTCACTCCCTTGAGAGTTTAGAATCTAAATAATTAGGTTTAACAAAATAGACAAATCCAAAAAACAGTGGATTGCCAAAAATCTCAGAAATCTATCATTTTTGTAGAAACTTATTTCCCAAATTGTAAAAGAAAGATACTTGAGGAAAAAGAAATGTAAAGCAATGTTTTGTCAATTAGGAACCGTCTGTGAGAATACTCTTTTCAAGACCTTTTTGGACATTCTCTTTCTCTCTCTTTTTTAAATATTTATTTGAAAGGTAGAATTATAGAGCTGGAAGGAGAGAATGAGAGATCTTCCATCTGCTGGTTCACTCCCCAAAAGGCCCTATTAGCCAGGGCATACTAGCAGGGTAAGTTTTTCCGAAATGTAAGAAATAAGAAGCTTTTTTTTAAACTACAGAAGCACATATAGTATATGTCATAATGAATATGAATGAATAAGTGTATTACTTGAAAATCAAGAATAAAGTAGGTGTCTAATACTAGCCAGCACATTTTCATTCATGCATATACTCACCAGCCATTCATTGGGGATCACTGATATGTGCGGCACAGTGGGTTGATCTTGGTGAGTGCCTAGGCACAGTCTAGAGGCCCTGAAATCACTTAGCCACTATATACTATTCTTCCTAGAACCAGGGGCAGTCTAATGAAAACAGACTTATTGAGAGCTCTTTCTCTAGAAAGTGGATGAGATTTCAAAATCAACCAGTTCATGCACTTTTGTAAAGATTACATTAGGGTGAAAGCAAGAGTGGCAGTTGCCATACATGAGGGAAGAATATTAGAAGGGGGTCCACAGACAGGATCAAAGCAGGACATTATCAGGGTGAGTCATGGAAATTTTGAGCTGAAAGAGATAAAACATTGGGGCCGGTGCAGTGGTGCAGCCAGTTGAAGCCCTGGCCTGAAGTGCCAGCATCCCATATGGGCGCCGGTTCTAGTCCCAGCTTCTCCTCTTCTGACCCAGCTCTCTGCTATGGCCTGGGAAAGCAGTAGGAGATGGACCAAGTCCTTGGGCCTCTGCACCAGTGTAGGAGACCCAGAAGAAGCTCTTGGATCCTGGCTTCAGATAGGCGCAGCTCCGGCTTTTGCTGCCAGTTTGGGAGTGAACCAGCACATGGAAGAGCGCTCTCTCTGTCTCTACCTCTCTCTCTAACTCTTTCAAGTAAATAAAATGTCTTTACAAAGAAGATAAAACATCATTAAAAAGTGAGCTGTGATTGAGAGATGTGTGGAAAATTACATCTGCAGATGTACTATGAGCACATCTTCAAATGCTCCTAAGAGGCAAGAAAAGAAACAACCTGGGGATGGTGTTGTGGCCTAACGGTTTAAGCCGCTGGCTACAGCACTGCATCCCATATGGGTGCCAGTTCAAATTCCAGCTGGTCTTCTAGTCCAGTTCCCTGATAATGTACCTGGGAAAGCAGTGGAGGTTGGTTCAAGTCCTTGGGCCCCTGCACCCACATGGGAGACCCAGGTGAAGCTCCTGACTTTGGCCCGGCCTAGCCTCGGCCATTACAGCCATTTAGGGAAGTGAATCAGAAGATGGAAGACCTCTCGATCTCTCTCCCTCTCTTTATCTCTAACTCTGCTTTTCAAATAAATAAACTAAATCTTAAAAAAAAAGAAAAAATAAACCTCTTTTGGTCCTAAGAAAGCACAAACTATCAATTAAATAGATAAACTTTACAACAGTCTTTTTTTTTTTTCTGTTCTTATTTTCTGGTTTTGAGTTGTATCTTGGATAAGTGGAGATCTGCTAGATAAACTATTTCAAGATAAATGGGAGAAATTAGAGTTGTGGAAATTAAAGTTATGGAAATAGGTGGTTTTCCTTTTCTAAAGGCACATCTATTTTTCCATTGCTGCCATCACTCCTAAATTCCAGGTCTTTCCCTTTGGTAAACTACTGCCATGAAATTGATAAAATAGCTTCAGATGCAAAATAAAAAATTAGTCTTCCTTCCATCCCTAGGCATTATCTCCTCTTTCTCAGGAAACATATCTTTGTCATGGTCTGTTTGTTTCCAAATCCCTCAAACACAAAGACCATTGTCATGGCTACAGCTGCAGTAAAACTGCTTCTTTATATACATTTCTGCTTAGATCAGGGAAAATTTGCCGTATTTTATTAGCCATGGGAGGGCTCTGTTGCAGTTTCTGGGGAAAAGAAAATTCTGCAGTGGTACTTTCCTGGCACATGATTGCATGTCTGCAATTTTCAGTGGACCACACCTATTCATAAAGGTGAAGTAAAAGCCGAGCACACAGCTCAAGTCCATTGAGAATGCTTATTTAAAAATTCTAGCAAATTTTCTTGAAACTTAGAGTATATTTCTGTAGCAAACAGCATAAAAATGAGACTTGAAATGATAAGCTCTGACTTATCCATTTTATTTTTATCTTAAACATTTAAAAATTCACAGCAATACCTTACATTCATGATATGCATATTATAGGTATCTAATGCATGAAATAATGTACTTACAGTTGTATGTTATTCATTGTTTTTCTCCCTGTCAAACAAAAACTTTTATTATAATTGAATCTGACAGGCCAGATGTTGTGTGTCTTTATTTTCATCTATAACAGTAATTCCTACCATGTGTCTCTACAGGATGGCAATAGGAAGGATACAAAGAAAAATATAGAAACTTCCAGGTGACTGAATGCAAGTTTTTACTGCAGAGGTTATCAGCACCTTGCTATGGATATCCTAGAGTGCATTTCATGCATGTGTTTCAAAAACCTGAAATAATTGCTACTCTTTTTAGGGACCAAAAGCAGGGTTTTGAGACTTTACATGTATTTTACATGTTTTATTTTATATATATGTGTGTGTGTGTGTATATATGTGTGTATATATATATATAGTGTGTGTGTGTGTGTGTGTGTGTATATATATATATGAAAAGAGAATCTGAAATTTGAGGGCATTCCTGAGCAATAGTGAAAACACATGGGAAAATTTCAGTTCTATGTCAGATTCTTTTGGAGTTTCCTTTTATTCTTTTTTTTTTTTTTTTGTACTTCATTCACAGAAAAGTCATAGCTACCCCTACAGAAATTACAACAAGATCAGGGCCAGTAACAACCCAGATACTGAGTTTTGAAGTTGTAATTCCTTCTCTCTCCAGCTGTCAGTGGTCAGTGGTGCACTTGTCGTTTAGTTTGCTTCCCTTTGACTAGTGTGGTGGTAGGGAGAGTAGTCAAATGCATGCGGAGGTTATTAGATACCAAAATCTCAGTGATGTATTTGACAGTGAAAGATAAAGCACTTGAGAATAGACAGTTGCTCTGGGGGGAGAAATGGTCACCCAGGGGGCATGAAGGAACAGCACTTCAAACTGTTGATTTTTGAGGAAAAATTATTAGTCTCATAATTTTATAAGGAAGTCATTCTGTAAATAACTGAGCAGCAATGGGCTGTGGGCAATTTTTTAAGCCAAAAAGCATCCTTATGGCAAAATGGCAATTTATATTATAACTCCTAAGAACTCATTGAAAATCTGAAGTGATGGTCTTCCTGTGAACAAATTAATTACTTTTTCTTGTTTTGACAGATCTGTTCTCCAGTTCTTCTCAGTATTTTATTCTCCAGTGTTGACAACTCCTCTCTATATCTTCCAGAGTTTCTTTATGTCTTCTCCCTTGCTCCTCAACACACCAAAAGATTAAAATAAAACAGCCTTCCCTACTAGAGACGTTCTTTATAAAAAAATTAATTAATTAGACACAGAAATATCTCCCATCTGCTACTCTCCAAAAATGCCAGCAGTAGTTCCTCAAGGCCCAGGAGTGCAATCAGGAACCCAACTGTTTGAGCCATCAGTGATGCTTGCTTGGGTCTGCATTGACAGGAAGCTGGAGTCAGAAACTGGAGCCGCGAATTGAACTCACATACTCCCATGTGGGATATAGGTGTCTTATGCACAAGGCCAAACACCTGTCCCCTTACTGGATACTTTTGATTGTCATTTTAATTTATCTGAGTTGTGAAAAAAGAGAACTGCCAATATACCTGAACACAAGATGATGCAGATAGAAACCCTCCTCATATAAATGTTGTCAAATCAAATTCTGCTGCCATAATAAAGAAGTGAAGTGAAATAAAGGCAGGCTTGAGGTCAAGAAAAACTTGTCAAGTGCTTAGCTCTAGGGAAGATGGGAGAATACAGATGGCAGATATGCTTGCCAGACAAGCTCTTTCTTGAAAGAACCTTGTTAATGGCTGCTCAGATTTGGCGACAATTAAGTTTAGACTATCTCATCTGTCTCTTAAAATCATCTTCCATCTCTGAGATTATTCCATCTGGTCAAATTGGATGTCCTGTGAGCCCAAACTCTAACCATCCTTTACCTTTCCTTCCTTTGTTCCCTGGTTTATGATTTTTTCCACCTCCACCTCCCATTCTGGAAGGTTCTCTCCAGGAATCTGGACTAGACAGTGTTGGTTTGAACCTCTGCTATTTCACTTTCTACCTATGTAAGTTTGGAGAAATTACTTAAAACTGCTACATTTTATTTTCTTATCTGTAAGTGCAAATCATAATAGTACTTGCCTCCCAATTGCTTTGCTGGCTCTTGGTTCAGCTTCAGCCATTGTAGGCATTCAGGGATGAAACAATGGATGGGAGTTCTTTCTGTCTCTCTGCCTTTCAAAAAAATAATGTTTTAGAAACTAGAAACTTGGATGAATTTATTAAGAAAAAGTGCCTGCCTCATACATTTTTAAAATCTATTTTTGTAAAGGGAACAGATTTCATGTATTTCATATATGCAGTTTCCTCCCTCCCTCCTTCCCTTCTCATTTATCTTTTAATTTTTGCAATGACATACTTTCAAGTTACCTTATAATGACAAGCTCAATCTTGCACTAAGTAAAAATTCAACAAGTAGTAAGTAGAAAACCTGTTATTCCTCAGTAGGCTACAAATAATAATCAAATATCCAGATGTCAATTTCACTCATATATATTACTTTTTTGTAGCACAAATCAAGGAAAACATATTTGTCTTTTAGGGGATGGCTTATTTCATTAAGCATAATGGTCTCCAGTTACCTCCATTTTGTTGTGAAAGACAGGATTTTTCTTTTTTATGGCTTAGTAGTATTCCATCATTTATATATACCACATTTTCTTTATCCATTCATTAGTTGATTGACATCTGCATGGACTCCTTATCTTAGCTATTGTGAATTGAGCTGCTAGAAATACGGTGATACAGGTAACTCTTTCATATGCCAATTTCATTTTCTTTGGTAAAATTCCCAGGAATAGGATGGATGGGTCATATGATAGATCTATTTTCAGATTTCTGAGGAATCTCCACACTGTCATCCAAATTGGTTGTACTAGATTACATTGCCACCAACTGTGTATTAGGGTACCTTTCTCCTCATATATACCACATTTGTTATTTGTTGATTTTTGGATGATAACCATTCTAATATGGGTGAGGTAAAACCTCATTGTGGTTTTATTTGCATTTCCCTGATGACTAGTGATTTTGAGCATCTTTTCACCTGTCTATTGGCCATTTGTATTCATCCTTTGAAAAATGCCTAATCATATCCTTAGCCCATTTCTGGATTGCTTATTTTCATTGTCATTGAGTTTCCTGAGCTCCTTATATATTCTAAATATATCCTTTATCAGATGTATAGTTTGCAAACATTTTCTCCCATTCTGTCAACTGCCTCTTCACTTTGTTGAGTGTTTCCTTTGCAGTGCAGAAGCTTCTCAGCTTGGTGTAATCCCATTTGTTTATTTTTGCTTTTATTGCCTATGCTTCTGGGGTCTTATCCAAGAAGTCATTGCCTAGATCAATATTTTGCAGTGTTTCCTTTATGTTTTCCTTTGGCATTTTGGTGGTGTCAGACTTAGGTTTAGATCCTTGATCCACTGTGAATTAATTTTTGTATAGAGTATAAGGTTGGATTAAGTAATAATATGCCTGTAAAGTACAACATTGAGCTGTTATTATTAATGCATAGCCTTTATGTTTTCAAATCAAATCACACTTGCTCATGAAGTCATCTCCAGTAACCCATGTTGGAAAGGAATGTCTCTTTTGCTGATTTCTGTAACATTTACTGTTATCATGACCAATAAAACTCTTAGTATGAACAATCTTGTGGTCTAGTTCCTTGTGTATATTTTCTCATCTGTACTGGAGGAAAAACTTTTGGGTGCTACCTATTGCAGTGTCTAGAAAAGTGTTCTGTATACAGCAGACATTCCCAAAATAATAATTAAATCAAAAAGTCAAATGAATGATTTTATGAATTGGTTGAGTGAATCAGTAATATAGGTAATTAAAAACCAATTTTACAACTCTTAATCCATTACCCATATAGAGGGATTATGGTTTTCTAAAGTGGATTAGCAGGAGTGATGAATCTGTTTGGAGAATTCAGCTCCTGGTATGCCAGATGCCTGTGAATAAGCAGACACCAGATGTGGGAATTGGAGGCCAGAAAGGAGAAGAATGTTCCAAGTTCCACTGTCCCATGACAGGCTTTATCTGAGAGGGAGGATTTCACTTTCAATGACATTTTACACACTGCACTTGACTGGACATACTCGTCACTGAACCAGCACTAATTTTTTATGAGTTGACATTGCCAAAAGACTTTCTGGTATTTGAGAAATAATTAAAAGATATGTGATCCATCCTAATTTTTATCCAAACACTGGAGTAAGAGCCAGACCAAAAGAGTGAATTTAAATAATCAAGCAGGAAAGTGAATGTGTTTTATAATTTCACCCCAAGAATCCTGTCTGCTGATGTCATGGTTTCTTGAGATTGACTGAGTGTAGAGGTAGAAGGGATTGCAGGGAGAGAAATAAAAGCCATCGAAAGAAGTTAGAGGCTGTGAAAGGATGACCTTCTCCTTGCAGAAAGGGGAAGGGCTACTGCGACATAGCCATTAGCTCCTTCCCATCCAACTGTCTTGATTGCTACAAGGATGTGGAAGTTTCAGCGATCATCATCATTTACTTCTTCCTGTCCCCTTACCAAGTGATAAGCTCCTCTCATCCCTATTGCAAAACTGCCACCTTGAGTCACTGTATAGCCTTTGCTTCCTGCCCCGCCCCCCACCTCCAGCACAAGTCAGGAGCAAGTGCACCAATTTACTGGGCTCTCAGGAGAGTTCTGATTCTTTCAAATATCTGTTAGATCACTTTTTTTAATGTTTCTATTGGGATGTAATTGTCAGTTGCCATGGTATTCAGCACAAACAGAAGCCCTTTTATTGTGTGAGATGCTGTCAGAAAAGTTACCTACAGTTTCTGTCACAGAATGAATCACTGACAACCAGTTGACTTACAGTTATACCTCTAGCTGGCAAAGCCTTGTGATGATGCCAATTATGTTAGCTGCACTTAAGATTCATTTGAGACTAGCATTCACAAATTAATACATATGACATTATGAACTCTCAAGTGTTCATTTGGATTTTCTTGGGTAGGAAAGATGCATTTGAAGGCTAGCAAAGCTAGGAATTAGGTGGACTAGTTTTAATGCCCATGGATTTGGAGTAATAATTAGAGAAATCAGATTTGGCTATAGCATCATAAAAAGTGGTCCTGTGGCAAAATGTAGAAAATGTCAGAAATGTTTATTTAGTCATCTCTCTGCCTTTCCTCTCCTCTCCGTGCCTTCCTCCTGCCCCTCCACTTCCCATTGCTTTCCATCAATGCCCACAATAGGGTCTGCCAAAGCACAGTGGTACCTCTTTCAGACTTTCCTGTTCTTCCATTATAACTTCTCAGTGCCAAGAAAACAGCAAGGAAATATGACATACACATCAAGTCATTAGTGAAAGTTAATGGCCTGGTACATGTCTTCTGGGTTTGAGATAACTATTTTTAAGTTATAGTGAGAAAAATATACTTGGGAATATGCTTGTGTAGTGAGGGACCCAGTTTGAGCTGGTACTGCAAGAAATTTATTCTCACTGGGGATTTGGCTGGTGTTGGCATGAGAAAAAGATAGGAATGTCAACAAACACATCAGTGTTTGTCAAGCAGTTGTGTTTTGGTGTGCAGATTCCACAGGGAGAAGACATTGGAATCATGTCCCAGTACTACCATTTCATGGCAACTTTGTACAAGTTGCTTCGTCTTTGGTATACAAGTTTCATCTGTAAAGTAAAATAGGGATATGTGAAGTTACCTGCCTTTTAGGGTTTTTTTGAGTTAATATGTGTAATCTGCTTAGAGCAATGCATGGCACATATACATGCAATGGAAGTGTTGACTGTTAATATTGTATGTTTCTCAAATATTCATTGCTGAACTGTTTTCTAAGCCGGGTAAGGAGAGGGCTGCAGGAAGGGCTTTGTGAGACTGAGACATGGGGAACTTGTGTTTATTCCTATTTGAAAAACTGTGGCCCACAGAAGAGAAAAAGCCTGCCTATTGCCCCAAGAAACATGACATGCTTTTGGGGCAGTGAAGACCTTAGACTTCAACACCTTCTGGGCTCCTCTCTAAGAAATATCAGGAGACAGTACAGATATACAGGGAGAGTGACCAAGATTTATACCGTTGCTGAAGCACTCAGTGCCCATGAGGATAACTGAAACACAAGAACATGAGAGACCTGTTTGGGCACATAGGGGCCATTCTTTTGGACTCTCAGAAATACTTAACAGGTACTCTCCAGAGGGCCAAAGCCCTATATCATGAGGCAGGGACAGGAATCTGCTTAACTGAGTTGTAATGTAATAGGACCTATCAGTCTGCAAAAATTCACAAGGCCTTGGGAAACTCCAGTTACTCTAGTAAAAGAGCTCTCAAGCAATCTACTGATGCTGAGCTACTCACTTTGGAGCACTTAATTGTCCTTATTTTCTTGCTAGTTTTTCTTTGCTCCTTCCTGAATTGTACAGATATTCCATGAATGTCAGGGTTTTAAATCTATAATTGATCTCATCCAGGCTTACTTTCATGGTCTTACCCATAAGAATAGCAGTTTATTTATTAATATACTTTGAGTTTGTTATTCCTTGTTGTGGATGCTGCCTCAAATCTCCCTCTGTTGCATCTTACAATTAATATTACACATAACAAAATAGGTTACTCTGCAAAGTTTGAACATGATTTGGCTCCTGAACTCATGTGAGACTTTAAATCAAGGGTTATGGGTAGATATGCCTAGTGGGAGGTCGGTAATTACTTGGTGGATGTGCTTTCACCAAGTTGTTTTCATGAGAGGGTTGGTTATAAAACCTGGGCTGGGCTCTGCCCCCTCTCTTTTGTTCTCTGCTTCTGGACTTGCCATGAGATCCTTCCTCTGGGCATGCTGTCATTCCCATCCTCCAGCCTCACCAGATAGCCAAATTAATTGTGCTGGTCCAATCTGGACTGTGAACCTCCAAAACTGTGGGTCAAATAAAACTGATCAAATAAAAGCAGCTTGCCTTTAGGTGTTTGGTTGTAGAACTGAAGAGCTGAGTAGGACATGGCTGTAAATGCTGACACAGATATCACTAGGAAAGCCAGGAGGATGCTGGTGCCATGATGGTGCCTCTGTGATTGCTGATGCCATCTACTGTCACAAGTACCATCTCAATGCTAGGTAAGCATAGAGACCTGGGCTCATTTGCTGCATGTGTTTCTTTTTGAATGAATGAACTGGTTCTGGGTTGATTGATCCCCTCAGTCAGGATAGACCTATGATCAGCATCTTAGAGTTTAGCAATTAATTGCTCTCCAAACTATTGCTTGATATGTGCTTGTGTTGTCTTTCTAGATGATCATTGCTGGAGTCCAAGGGCCATCTTTCACTTCTTTGGTATTTCTGCAATGTTTAGCAGAATCCAGAACATAATAAAAGCTTAATAAATATTTAATGCTTCTGTGGGCAATGGAGCAAACATTTTCTCCTTTCAGCTCACGTAGTATCCACATTGTTCCTGCTGCTGTGCTGTTTCAAAGGAAGAAAGGATTAGTATATTTACTCAATTTACTTTTCTGTACTTTCCATTGGAATGTGGCTGGTGTGGATTTTTTGTGTACTAGGATAGATATGGCTACCATGCTAATAATACTGATCAAGGCGTGAAGAGCTGATTGCAAGGAAGCTTTTAGTTAAACTCAGATCCATTGTGAATCAGTAATGATAGTGAAAATGTGCAGAATGCAATGAAAATCTAATGAGTTAGAGTAACAGAGTAATGTATCAAAATGAACATGTGGTAGAGCAGAATGCAGAAAATAAAAATAAGTCTTTACAGATGGATTCTTATTAGTTTACACAGCGAGGCACTACCCTCCATTCTGTCAGGAATGAACTTTTGCTAACTGTGCAAAAATTAGACATTTACTTGCATAATTTCCTTATGTATTTTTACACTACATTTTGAGAGTGCAACTACAGATTTGTTTTCTGCTCACAATTGCTCTCCTCTACTGCCTTATATAGAAATTATTGCTAATGCTGACTTGTCTAAGAGGATGTGCCTTGTTTTTCCAGAAGTTAAACACTATACTAAGTTAAATGATCAGGCAACACAATCCTTAAACACGAAAGTTAACCAGTCCTCCCACTTCTCTCTAGTACTTCTTCTCAGTCCTTGCCTTCTCACATTTACCAGTCCTGAGCAGCACCTCTGGGGCTCTTGGAACTTCCCAACCCCCACCTAGCAGTGTGTTGCAGTCTGCTAGGTCTGCCCTTAAAGAGTCCCACACATTGATGGCTTAAACGAGAGAATTATATTTCTTCACAATGCAGGAAGCTAGAAGTCCAAGATCAAGCTTTCAGCAGGTTTGCTTTCTTCAGGGGCCTCTCTCCTTGCCGTGTGAATGTCCATCTTCTTCTTTTCTCCTCATGTGATCTTTTGTCTGTGTTCTGATCTCTTCTTGTAAGGACTCCATTTATACCGAATTATGGCCTACCCTAACCAATCCATTTAACTTAATCACCTCTTTGTAGGCTCTGTCTCCAAATATAGTTGCATTCTGAGATACTAGGGGATTGAGGCTTCAACGTAGGAATTTTATGAAGACATGGTACAGCCTGTAACAGGACATTATTTGAATGTGTTCCTACTTAGTCTTTTTTTAAGTTCTATTTATTTTATTTGAAAGTCAGAGTTATACAGAGAGAGGAGAGGCAGAGAGAGAGAGAGAGAGAGAGGTCTTCCGTCCGATGGTTCACTCTCCAGATGGCCACAATGGCTGGAACTGCGCCGATCCGAAGCCAGGAGCCAGGAGCCAGGAGCTTCTTCCAGGCCTTCTACGCGGGTGCAGGGGCCCAAGGACTTGGGCCATCTTCTACTGCTTTCCCAGGCCATAGCAGAAAGCTGGATTGGAATAGGAGCAGCCGGGACTAGAAACAGTGCCCATGTGGGATGCCGGCACTTCAGGCCCTGGTGTTAACCTGCTGCGCTGGCCTCATCTTTTTTTTTTTTTTTTTTTTTAAGATTGTATTTATTTACTTGAGAGGCAGAGTTATAGACACAGAGAGAGGTCTTCCATCCATTGCTTCACTCCCCCAGTGGCTGCAATGCCTGGAGCTGGGCTGATC